>NC_073234.2:78865000-81365000 GCF_029281585.2 Gorilla gorilla gorilla
ATTTATCACAGTCTACCTTAAAATAATATTACAGTACTTTGTACTTAAAATAAGCTAGCAGAATTAGTTTGTGTTTGCAGAATATTCTCTGAATGATTTCAATCAACTTTATTATTTACTTTTTACATTCTTCTTCCTTTAGATTTTATTAGTGTTTTTGATTCTAGCTTCATGGGATGAATGCTTATATTTATTGTCAGTCTTAGTTTCTAATAAGTATATTTGAAGTTATAAATTCACCTACAATTTCCCTACTAGCATTCCAAAAGTTTTTTGTTTTTAACTTTTATTTTAAGTTCGGGGCATAAGTGAACGTTTGTTACGTAGGTAAACTTGTGTCATGGGGTGTTGTTGTACAGATTATTTCATCACCCAGCTGTTAAGCCTAGCACCCATTCATTGTTTTTCCTGATCCTCTCCCTCCTCCCCTTCTCCATCCTCTGAAAGGCCCCACTGTGTGTTGTTCCCCTCTATGTGTCCATGTGTTCTCATCATTTAGGTCCCACTTATAAATGAGAACATGCGGTATTTGGTTTTCTGTTCCTGTGTTAGTTTGCTAAGGATAATGACCTGCAGTTCCATCCATGTACCTGCAAAGGACATGATCTTGCTCTTTTTTATGGCTGCATTGTATTCCATGGTGTATATGTACCACATTTTCTTTTTTCAGTCTATTATTGATGGGCATTTAAGTTTATTTCATGTCTTTCCTATTGTGAATAGTGCTGCAATAAACATATGTGTGCATGTGTCTTTATAACAGAATAATTGATATTGCTTTGGGTATATACCAAGTAATGGGATTGCTGGGTCAAATGATAGTTCTGTCTTTAGGTGATTGGGGAATCATCACACTGTCTTCCACAATGGCTGAGCTAATTTACACTCCCACCAACAGTGTATAATTGTTCCTTTTTCTCCACAACCTCGTCAGCATCTGTTATTTTTTGACTTTTTAATAGTAACCGTTCTGAGTGGTGTGAGATGGTATCTCATTGTGGTTTTGATTTCCATTTCTCTAATGATCAGTGACATTGAGCTTTTTTTCATATGATTGTTGGCCGCATGTATATCTTCTTTGGAAAAATGTCTGTTCATATCCTTTGCTGACTTTTTAATGGAGTTTTTTTTTCTTGTAAATTTGTTTAAGTTTCTTATAGATGCTGGATATTAGACCTTTGTTGGGTGCATAGTTTGCAAAATTTTTCTCCCATTGTGTAGGTTGTCTTTTGGCTCTGTTGATAGTTTCTTTTGCTGTGCAGAAGCTCTTTAGTTTAATTAGATCCCGTTTGTCAATTTTTGCTTTTGTTGAAATTGCTTTTGGCATCTTTGTCATGACATCTTTGCCCATGCCTATGTCCTGAGTGATATTGCCTACGTTGTCTTTCAGGGTTTTTATAGTTTTGGGTTTTACATTTAAGTCTTTATTCCATCTTGGGTTAATTTTTTATATGGTGTAAAAGGGGTCCAGTTTCAATCTCCTGCATGTGGCTAGCCAGTTATCCCAGCACCACTTATTGAATAGGAAGTCCTTTCCTCATTGCTTGTTTTTGTCAGGCTTGCCAAAGATCAGATAGTTGTAGTGTGCAGTTTTATTTCTAGGTTCTCCATTCTGTTCCATTGGTCTATGTGTCTGTTCTTGTACCAGTACTATGCTGTTTTTGTTACTACAGCCCTGTAGTGTAGTTTGAAGTCATGTGGCATGATACTTCCAGCTTTGTTCTTTTTGCTTAGGATTGACTTGGCTATTGGGGCTCTTTTTTGGTTCCATATGAATTTTAAAATATTTTTTTCTATTTCTGTGAAGAATGTCAATGTCAATGGTAGTTTAATGGAAATAGCATTGAATCTATAAATTGCGTTGGGCAGTATGGCCGTTTTAATGATATTGATTCTTCCTATCCATGAGCATGGAATGTTTTTCCATTTGTTTGTGTCCTCTCTGATTTCTTTGAGCAGTGTTTTGTAGTTCTCCTTGTAGAGATCTTTCACCTCCCTAGTTAGCTGTATTCTTAGGTATTTTATTTTATTTTTTTGTGACAATTGTTTATGAGAGTTCATTCTTGATTTAGTTCTCTGCTTGACTGTTGTTGGTGTGTGGGAATAGCATTCCAAAAGTTTAATGCAGTGCTTTTATTTTTTTTAACTCTGAATACTTATAATTACCACCATGATTTCTTGATTAACCTATGAATTATTTAGATGTGTATTTTCAGTCTCCAAATGTATAGTTTATTTTTTCCACTTAGTTGTTTTTCTAATTAATTTGCGTAATGATAGATATTGTTATCTAAATAACAATTTTTTTTGAAAATTGCTGAAAATTTCCTGGTTGTTTGCCTTTTTAATTTGTAATTTCATGTGTGCTTGAAAAGAGAATGCATTGTTTATTTGTTGCATGCAAAGTTATATATCTTTATCATCTATCGTCTATCATCATGTATCTATAAAATCAAACTTGTTAACTAAAATTAAATTTTCTATATTTTTATCAATATTTTTGTCAATATGCTCTATCAATTTCTGAGAAATGTGAATGTGGTATATTAATTATATTGATGGTGTAGGGAAGGGGAAAAACTTTTTTCTTTGGGTTCAGGGGCTGGGGCCCTACAAATTAGACTGGCAAACCAGTATAATTTTCTGCTATTAAATACGTTAACAGCAGAAAAAGTTTGTTATTGCATATGCATATACAGGCCATTATAGAAAATTAAAGACACCAAAGAAATGATAGGCCTGAGGGCTTATATACTTTTTTAACAAAGAATGATAAATTGTGGAAATATGACAAGAGAGAGGAAAAGGAAATTTATGCTAGGAGAGGTAAATTGTGGGAAAGTGATTTGGAAATACATGGGGAAAATAATGGAAGACAAAGGTTATTTTAGTGAGATTTGTTTCAGACTGATCTTGGTGTTGACTTTCTACCTTCTTCATGACTGCAAAACTCCCTCAAGAGCGGAGATATATGGTAGTCCTGATTTCTCAAAGTTGCTGCTTTAGTCAGATAAGAAAAGCCTTGAAAGGGGTTCTATCTGTATCTGTTGGTTCTCATTTGCCTCCAACCCAAAATATTCCTTATACCAAAGTGGCACATTTTGGGGTGGCATATTCTGATTCTCTTCAATGGCCCCAATTAAATGTCTCTATGAAACCATGTGTTTAGCAATGCTACATTGCAGCTCCTGCCATCAAGATGTGGCATCAGGTTCCCCACGTGTTGAGTTTGGGCTGGTCTTCTACCTTGCATTAAACAATAGAATACATAGAAGTGATGATGTGCCCACTCTGAGCCTGGATCACAGAGGTATTGTGGGTGCTTTTGCTTTCTCTCTGGAACCTCTATTATGCCATGCCAGTCAGCCTTGTCTAGTCTGCTAGAAGGTAAGAAACTTTGTGGAGCAGAGATAAGACATCCCAGTTGTGCCTATCTTATATTTGAATTAGTTAACTGATGATTAGATGGTATGAATAAGAATAAATGATAATTATCTTCAGGCAGTGAGTTTGGGGGTGAATTTTTTAATGAAGCAATCGCTAACTGATGTATAGCATAAAGATTTTCCACTGTAGTTATGCAGTTGTCAATTTGTCTTTATAATTCTGGCATGTTTACTTTATATATTTTGAGACCATGACTTTAGGTGCATGTAACTTTATGATTTTGATATCATCTTTGTTGTTTATATCCTTTAGCAATGTAAGTATGTATTTCACTAATGTTAAATGTGTTCCCATTAATGCATTTAAAAAAATCACATTTTTATTTTGAGCAGTTCTATTATAAGCATTAACATAGCAGTTTCCTTTGGAATAATTTTTTGCCTGGTACACTTTTTCTCCAACTAATTATATTTACATTCTCTGTGGTGTTTTGTTCTGGTTGTGCCTCTTATATTTTGTCCACCATTTCTTTTTGTCTTTTTTTTCTTTTTCTGTTTTCTGTTGAACTAAGTTCTACTTTTGTTCTTCTCTTTCATCATTTGAAAATTGAGGTTTCAAGAAACGAATATGTAATATCATGCTTTTCCACCTGCGTGTTCTGAAGCAACTGAGAGATGAATAAGAGGGTAAGGCAGATAAAAATATCAAATGCCACCTTTATTATTAACAAAGACTTGGAGAATCTGACTTTAAGTCTATTATCCCTGAGTTTGGCAGACTTACCTAGTCACTAGCAGTGGTGAGAAATCGCAGGACTCCTTAGGGAGGAGCAGAGCAGAGCAGAGCAGAGCAGAATCTACATTCTCTGCTGGCAAGCAGATGCCAAGAAGAGAAAGGAGATCAGAAGAGTCTGGGCTAAATATTCAGCTGCTTCTCCCAAACCACCATGTAGAGAAGCCATTTTGTCTCCATCAGGGAAGAGTGAGAAGGGGTGGCCTGAGAGCCCAGAAGTACTACTTTAATAAAAATCCCACCTAGAAACATGAGTGGGCGCATAAGTGTTCCATGAAAATATGTCATGTGTTCTTTATCTATTCTTTCAGTGATTACTCCACATTTTAAATATATTGTATTAGGTTCCTGTGGTTGCTGTAACAAATGACCACAAATTTGGTTCTTTTAATCAAAGCACATTTATGCTTTTATATTCTGGATGCCAGAAATCTGAAAGCAGTTTCACTGGACCAGGATTGGGTGTCAGCAGGTCTGTGGTCTTTCCAGATGCTCTAGGGGATGTGAATCTATTTCCTTTCCAGTTTCTAGAGCATCATTCGTTGCATGCCTTGGCTCGCTGTCCCTCCCTCCATCTTCAAAACCAGAAGCTTAGCATCTTGCCTCAGATGTGTAATCACATTGCCCATCTTTACTGTAATCAAATCTCCTTCTTCTTCCCTCTCATATGGATACTTGTTATTACATTTAGGGTCCATCCAGATAATCTAGGGTAATCCCTCCATCTCTTAATTTCATCACATCTGCAAAATCCTTTGCCATATAAATGTAAAATTCACAAGTTCTGGAGATTAGAACATAGATATCTCTGGGGGGTCATTATTCAGTTTATCTTGTATATAAAATTATACATTTTTAAGGTGTACAACATGATACTTCTATATACATATCTTGATATATACATACATGCTGAAATGATAACTACAGTGAAGCAAACTAACATACCTGTCATCTCATATAATTATCTTTTATCTTCCTGTAGTAAACGTATCTAAACTCTACTCTTTTGGCAAATCACTGGTAGACAATACATTATTGCTAACTATAGTTCTCATGTTGTATACTAGTTCTCTAGCCTTATTCATCCTACATAACTACAATTTTGTTCCTTTTGACCCACATCTTCCCATTTATTTTTAATATTTTGTCTAACAAGTTTTGTCTCTCTAACAACTTAGACTGTCTCTGTCTTCCCCCCAAATAGACAAACCCTTAATATTAAGTAAATACAAAATAACTACTATCAATTAAGAAACATTTCCACAATCCTAATTTAAATATACATCCACTTCTTGAATTTGATAATGTGTTTGTCAAATGATTCAGAATATTTGATAAGGTTGGCTATATATTTCTCCTTGCTAAACACTGGAATCATTTTGTTATGTTTCATCAACTCTTATCTGGGGAATTTAATTATATAAATTCAAAAAAGTATACAAAAAAAGTGAACTGTCACAGTAAAAAAAGATATTGTATATTTGAAGACTTGCCTGCAGTATCAATACAGTGCTTTTATTGTGATGGCTTTTGAAATAGATTCAAGTATAAATGGTTAATTGGAAAACTTGATATTTCCAGTAGTGACGTTTTCTTGACAGGAAATTATTTATTTGAGATTGTTCAAGGGAATTGATGAAGTCCCTAGAGAAGATGACATGTGAAGTTCAGAATGAATAATGACCCCGCGTCTATAATGATTAGAAAAGTTTTTCTCCTCCTTTTGTATTGCAGTCAGTCACAAGCAATATTTTATTCTCATGGATAAGATTTTCAAAGAAACTGCTAGAAATCAGGTTGAGGGAACAGGATAAATTCTTTTTGGTATAAGGCTGCAGGTAACTATTCCATATTCTACGAGAAATAAGCACACACACACATATGTTTTAACAGTAGAGTAGCCTCATTTAGTTATTCTTGTCTGCCTTAGGTGATCATTTTCTAGGCTTATTTAGAGGAACTGGTCTATTTACAGATGTCATTCCTATCTCCTTATCACTGTCTGAAATTGAGGAAAAAATATTTCTACTTTTACCTCTTCACATTCAGTTATGTTGGATGGACTTCCTCAGAATTTAAATTGGTCAGTGTCTAATTCTCCACTTTGAAATAAAGTACTCAGTCATTATTACTCCCAGCATAGAATTAGAAATACTTAGTGGTCTGTGAGGTTTTACTCCCACATTGGCACAAATACCTCATTTACTGAAGTGGTTAGAATGAGAGAAATAACAGCTGAAGCCTCAATTTGTATGAGTGGAAGAAGATTAGGAGAGACTGGGCTCAGTAGATTGATTGCTGTTTGTCCCCTTGGGCATTTTTCAGAAAAGCCTTTCGTATTTATTCTTACCATGTTCCAGAGGCACAAATAAAGGATCTCCACTTAATGGGTTCCAAGTACAGACCAATTTTCCTTGATTAGAGACACACTGCAATGGACACAGGCACCACTTTACCCTCAGATTTTAGTTATTCAACAGTTAATAACCTGTTCACCGTTGGTTTTACATATTGCCTCAGTTGATCTTGGTGTATTAAGAAGAATTCGACCACTACCAGCACAGAGATTGGTATGTAATAAGAGTGCAGTAAATATTTATAACATGTGATATAAATAAAAGTTTTTCTTTTTTTAAAAAATCGAAATGCTATTATTTAGGGTTCAAGGTAGACTTTTAAGCATAAAGCTGTTTAAGCTAAAAATCAGTTAATTCTCTTAATGTTTGTTTGTCTCTAATGGGCTGTTACCATTTTAAGATCATCCTAGTTGAGTTTGCATTACATTGTTTCTGTGTATGTGTTGGGGAGGGTGTTTTGATATTTTATTATTCTTTGCTCCCAATGTTTTAGAATCTTTAAAAATTATATCATTTCTCTTTTAAATATTATTCCATCTGGAGGCTTCTTTTTTAGAATTACAACCTGATATTTTGAAACTAGGGTCATTGGCCAAGAATCTTTTAACTAATCCCTTCATAAACTTTCTAGTTTTAAATACCTGCTATTTAAACAGCAATCAACCAGAAAAATATTCCAATGAGTCAATTATCCCTTGGCCCAAACCCCAAGTTGATACATTCTTCAATTCCAGTGTTGGCTTTGTCTAATCATCTAAAACTTTGGCAAAAGTTTTGAAGAGTAAGAAAGTTGACATTAAGCATTTATGGGGTTTTTTTGTTTGCATTTCACAAGAATTTTTGATTCATTCTCCCTGTGTCATTTATCAGATCAGAACTTGGATGTGTTTTGTTGCCTAAAATACTACCCATGTACGACAGTTACATTTCCACTTCAGATGACCAGATGAAAGAGTAGTTTCCTTCAAAGCCCACATTCATTTTGGAATGGGAATTATACCACGAGTGAGATAAGAAACTGTAAATAGGCTTTGGCACAATGATTGTACTCTCAGGCGCCAAGTTTTCTTGGCAAGAATTCTGGTATTCAGGAGACTCTTGTAGTTCTGGCTCTTCCACTCATCTGGTATTATGACTTCTTCAGTTTAAAGTCACCTTTTCTAGAAGATGAGAACCTTGACAATGCAAGTAGCCACCCAGTCACTCTCTTTCACATCCCCTGATTTTAATTCTCTACATAGCCCTTATTGCTCATTACTGGGTATTTTTCTTGTTTGTTTCTTTTGATTATCTTCCTAGAATCTAAACTTTAGGGACTTTACATAGGAATATACCACGTCTCATTGAATCTAAGGTGACATCAATGGTGAGATGCATCATTATGTTGGGGATGTAAGACTGCAATCACAGCTCATTGCAGCCTTGTTATCCTGGGCTCAAGCAATCCTTCCTTCTTAGCCTCCTGAGTAGCTGGGCATACAGGTGCATACTACAACACCTGCGCCCAGCTAAATTTTGTATTTTTCTAGAGATGAGGTTTGGCCATGTTGCCCAGGCTGTTCTTGAACTCTTATGCTCAAGCGATCTGCTCACCTCTGCTTACCAAAGTGCTGGGATTATAGGCGTGAGACACTATGCCCAGCCTCTTCAGCATTTTCAAAGAAAAGTTGCCAATATATGGTATTTTCAACATGATATAATTGTTTGTGACATCAAGAGTATTGGTGAAGCTGAATTTCTGAAAATATTACTCCATTATTGTCTTTGAGATTTTCTTCCCAGATGGTGACATTCATTCTTTTAAGTTGTGATGCTTATGGGCCATCAGTGCCTGGCAGACAGCAACTGTAAGACTCACCCTAATTTGAGATGTGGAAATGTGAAAAACTGAACATCTTAAAATTAAAAAAATAAGGGTTATAGGTACTGATATGGTTTAGCTCTGTGTCCCCACTGAAACCTCATGTCCAGTTGTAATCCCCACATGTTCAACGAGGGGCCTAGTGGGAGGTGGTTGAATCATGGAGGCAGACTTTCCCCTTGCTATTCTCATGATAGTGAGTAAGTTCTCAGGAGACCTGGTTGTTTGAAAGTGGGTAGCACCTCCCCGTTCCCTCTCTTCCTCCTGTTCTACCCATGTAGGATGTGCCAGCTTCCCCTTTGCCTTCTGTCATGATTGTAAGTTTCCTGAGGCCTCCCCCAGCCATGCTTTCTGTGCAGTCTGTGGAACCCTGAACCAATTAAACCTCTTTTCTTTATAAATTACCCAGTCTCAGGTAGTTTCAGGTAGTTCTTTTTTTTTTTTTGAGACGGAGTTTTACCTTGTCACCCACGCTGGAGTGCAGTGGTGTGATCTCGGCTCACTGCAACCTCTGCCTTGCTGGTTCAAGCTATTCTCCTGCCTCAGCCTCCTGTGTAGCTGGGATTACAGGCACCTGCCACCATGCCTGGCTAATTTTGTATTTTTAGTAGATACGGGGTTTCACTATGTTGGCCAGGCTGGTCTCGAACTCCTGACCTCAGGTAATCCACCCTCCTTAGCCTCCCAAAGTCCTGGGAGGCTACCTGGCCTCAGGTAGTTCTTTACAGCAATGTGAGAATGGACTAATACAGGTACTCGATAAATAAATAATTTTCAAATACTTGAATATATGACTTTTGTCAAATCTATGTGTCCTTGGGCAAGCCAGTTTATTCCTTAAGCTATATTTTTCCCATTCAGAAAATTAAGAGTTTGGCCTAGAAGTCCTCTAAGAGCCCTTTTTGATAAAAAAAAAAAAAAAAAAAAAAAAAAAAAGGTACATGCTTTGTAAATGGCTGGAGTTCATAAATGTAAGGATGTATAATTTTAGTGAACTATTAAAAGTATTCTGTCCAATCAGGTCTTCAAGGATTTAAATTTCCAGGTCAAACAAATAAGAATACCACCCAGCTGTTCTATTAGACAATTGATGAGGTGACGATTGAAGAGTGAGGATTCTTGCCACCCTTAGCTGACCCGTTTCTCTCTCCCTGGCTGCAGCTGGTTAGTATACAGTGCACAGAGCACGGCCATTAGAGAGAGATACAAACAATGAGAGGCTTTACACATAGGAAGAAAGGTATTCTTAGCCTCAATATGGCCCAGTTCCCAGGATGTGGGGAAAGGATAACATCTGGACTCTTTGCCAAGGTGAGAGGCTCCAATTAGAAAGCAGGCCTCTGGTTGCAGCCATGGTGGACTCTCAGGTGGCCCAACGGGCAGATGTTGAAAAACCTTGTTTGCCAACTAGGATCTATCTGTGCTCAGCCACAGGGTCCTATATCTCCAAAAGTGGCTGAATGGCCACTTTCTAAATGACTATTCATAGAATTGCTCCTTTATTTTTATTTATTTATTTTTTCAGATGCACTCTCGCTCTGTAGCCCAGGCTGGAATGCAGTGGCATGATCTCGTCTCACTGCAACCTCCACCTACCAAGCTCAAACAAGCCTCCCACCTCTGCCTCCAGAGTAGCTGGGACTACAGACGCCTGTCATCATGCTTGGCTAATTTTTGTATTTCTAGTAGAGACGGGGTTTCACCATGTTGGCCAGGCTAGTCTCAAACTGCTGACCTCAAGTGATCCGACTACCTTGGCCTCCCAGATTGCTAGGATTACAGGCGTAAGCAGCCACCCCTGACCAGAATTCCTCCTTTATAAAGCCTCAAGTCAATGTCTAAAAAATTGGGGGGGCAATTCCATGATTCATCAGATAACCCATATAGATGCATACTATCTATCTAAAAATACCCATTTTTACCCCAATTAATCTTTGGGGCCTTCAATTTGCTATACGTCTACCTGTACTGTGTTTCAGGAGGCTCTATCTTGGATACAGTGACCTTCTGCACATCAGTGAAAGGACTGAAACTAGAAGAAGCAAAATTGGGATCCATGTCTACTTTGCTTCCCATATGTTATTCTGTTACCTCAAGTATCTGACTCCATTGTAGTTAATTGCTTCCTGTTTCTTTCCCTAGGTTATGAGATCCTCCACAGAGAACTGAGTAAGTACAATGGTGTACATTATGAACTAAAATTATCACATCTTGCTTTATTATTTGTTTGTTTTTTTAACCATCCTAGAATAGATAATGTATTGTAGTTTGTTGCCTTGGGAAAGATTTGATTTTGGTTACGTGACACAGAGAGAAGCCGGCTTAAACTTCCCTTGGATCCTTTCTATACTTGGCTTGGTGCTAAAGAGTCACACAGCTGTGGGAATCTTGCAAGCATAATTTCACTTCTACTTTCAGGTCAGAATCAAAGAAGGATTAGAAAGGAGTCCATTTCAAACTTTATAGACCACTTCAGGAATACTTATTCTATCCTACCAGTTCTGAATGTATTAAATTTATTAAAAACTGCTAAGTACCCTGCCAAATTTTTTGTTAATATTATAATCAAATGTGCTTAGTTATTGGTGTCTCTGCAACCACTGAAAATGCCATGCACTTATAAACAGAATATATTTTCTCATTTGAAATGGCAAAGCCCCAGAGGTTCTAATAGCCACCCTCTTCCAGATACATTATTCATTGTAAACTAGCTTTCTAGAATCCTAGATTATGGAGAACTAAGTATCTTTTATATTTTAAACCACGTGCATGCTAATGTATATAATGAGCATTTCAAACAATCTTTTTGCTCCTGGTCAACTTTTTTTTTTTTTTTTTTTTTTTTTAATAATAAAGGCGGCCGGGCATGGAGGCTCATGCCTGTAATCCCAGCACTTTGGCAGGCCAAGGCGGGTGGGTCAACTGAGGTCAGGAGTTTGAGACCAGCCTGGCCAATATGGCGAAACCCTGTCTCTACTAAAAATACAAAAATTAGCTGGGTGTGGTGGCACATGCCTGTAATCCCAGCTATTCAGGAGGCGGAGGCACGAGAATCGCTTGAACCCAGGAGGTAGAGGTTGCAGTGAGCCTAGATTGCCTCACTGCACTCCAGCCAGGGTGACAGAGCGAGACTCTATCTCAAAATAGTAATAATAATAATAATAATAATAATAATAATATAGGCACTGAACATTTTCGAAAAAGCTTAAGAAATAAGAAAAACAAGTTAGGGAAGTTTAACTGACAAAGCATTTAACACAATTCATTATAAGATGAATGACAAACAAGTAAAATGGAACATGAATAAGAGATTTACTTAGTGCATCAACTGTTAAAATGCAAGTCTTTATGGCTTATGCTTCTGTATAGATGCTAGGCCCGAAATGGAGGTCTATTTCCCACTTAAGAGCATGAAAAACACCACTTATCAACTGCAGGGAACAGTTTTGAGATTAGATGCTAGGTATCGCACAAATGGAAGCTTTCCAAAACACAATATACAGAATTACATGTTGGGAGGGGGTTCAGGAGGTCACCCAGATCAGTCGTCTCTCTATTAAATTTGTCCCTTGTTAAAATTTTTAGGGAAGGATATTCCAAAACCTGTCTGAGGTTTAAGTGTCCAAAGACCATGAGAAATCTTAAAATTTTATCACACATTGACTATACAGAAAAGTTTTTAAAAAGTCCACAACAAAGCAGATACAATTGTATAGAAACATCTAGATAATAGAGCTCCCCAGATCAAGCCCCCTCTATTAACCCCACCAACCCGTGTTTTCTCATTACATTTAGACTGAAATTAAAATCCTGCAAGATCCTATATGAATTAGCCCCTGACTCCTTCTCTGACCTCAGCATCTTCCACTCTCTCCCAGTGTCCCAGTTTCCTCTGTTTCAAACACTGTACGGTAGCAATAATGTGTCTCTTGTTCATCCCTGCACATCTATAAAATATCTTCACAGCAATACCTAGATTGGTATTTGATTGGATATCCCTCATGTTTTAACTGTTTAATAAATATTTCTACAAATTTACAAAAGATTAAAAAGTTATATATATATTTGTATGGATATATATGTATATAATTATTTTAATAGTGGTGTTTTATCTGCTTCAAAGTTCGTTTATATGTTTTTTTCCCTTTCAGCTCTATCTTGTTACCTAGTTTCTTGAAACTCCCATGTTCTTGATATTAGATTACTAGGACACTAGCAACGGATAGAAGTCATTGACAAAATAGATGAATCACTCAGTGTGGCTTGGTACTGGCATTGAAAAAATAGATTGGCACAGCAATAGATGGGAAGAATGTGTTTATTGCTGTAGGAAAATACCTGGAAATACCAGTTTCTCCAGTCAGAGAAGTCAGACTCCAAGTGACTATTTCACCACAGTCTTTCTGGAAGCAAGGTAATACAAGTATACAGATGCAAAATGGAATGACTCAGCTAGCCAAGATTCAATTAGCGTTAAAGCATAGAAGCCGCATTTAGGGGAAACTGTGAATGATAGACAACAGCTCCAAATCACAGCAAAATGATATGTCCTTAGACCGAAAAGTTTCTTGTCTTTTTTTTTTTTTTTTTTTTTTTTGAGCTGGAGTGTCGCTCTGTCGCCCAGGCTGGAGTGCAGTGGCGCGATCTCGGCTCACTGCAAGCTCGGCCTCCCAGATTCACGCCATTCTCCTGCCTCAGCCTCCCGAGTAGCTGGGACTACAGGCGCCCGCCACCACGCCTCGCTAATTTTTTGTATTTTTAGTAGAGACGGGGTTTCACCGTGTTAGCCAGGGTGGTCTCGGATCTCCTGACCTCGTGATCTGCCCGCCTCGGCCTCCCAAAGTGCTGGGATTACAGGCGTGAGCCACCGCGCCCGGCCAGTTTCTTGTCTTTCTAAGCCTCATTTGAGCCAGGGTAGTGATAGCACTTTCCATCATGGCACCACCTAAGGAGAGCAGAAACTCCGGGCTAATGTGCCACCGACAGAAAGAATAGTCAACATGTGCATTCAGATTCTGTTCATGCTACTGCTTTGAACCAAAGTCATTTTCTAGGTTGAATGAAAACGACCTTACCTGCCTCGTCCTAGCTCTAATTCCAGCAAATGCCACAAGCGGAGTATTGGCCACCCAGGCTGAGCTCACTCACTCAGCTCTGAGCATTCTCTTCCCAACTTGTGATATAACAAAACACAGACAGCGTCTATACTCATTTTACATATCTCTGAGGTTTAGGTGTGAAATGCAACGGTTTGGTTTCAAAGCCCAGATCACTGTTTGCAGAGTGTGACGGAACTGTGAGCAGCTGGAGGGTGATACATCCATCTCCCCACCAAGTCTCTATCAACAAGCATTTAAAGGAGATACTGGCCTAGCTCACAACAGACTAATCTCCCATGATTTATTGTGCGGCAGACTGTTTTTTCCAAAATTGACAGCACGTTATTTTCAGCCCCACATAGTTTTCAAGAACGTCACCTTTGCCTACCAAGAAGTGGAATAGGGCACTTCCACTTGAAATTGAAAATAGAACAGAAAATAAAGGAAAGAAATGTTGCACAACTTCTGAGGCTAGGTCCTAGTAGATAATAGAGTCAGTTTCTCTCTCTCTCTCTCTCTCTCTCTCATTCTCTATCTCTCTCTCTCCACACTCACCTTGGAAAGCTATCCATCATGTTTTCAAGAAGCTCAAGCTGGCTTATGTGAAGAGAACACATAAAGCGGCTGTCAGCCCCAGCGACGGTCTGAGCACACAGCAGCCTTGCTGTCAGACGTGAGAGAGTGAATTTCAGCTGATTCCAGCCCTCAGTTGGCTATGCAGCTATTGGGAACTAATACAGATTTCATGCTTTTTGCTCATTAACTTTCATTCTGGCGGGTTGCCATAGCCAAATTCTACAGAATTTGCTTTGGGCTTTTGCCTGTGTCATGCACTCCTCTGGAGATGCTCTTTTCCTTTTCTTCCAAGCAAATACAAATTCTTCATTTTGACTTCTTCACAGAACTCAAAAATCTCTTCTGTAAGGACTGGTGCTATTCTCCATATTCTGCATATCCCTACACACAGTGAACTCTTTTATACTGGACTTATTTGCATTCATGTGTGTTTTGTTTTTCTTTCTCTTTGCTTTTTCCCACAGGGCCACGTCTTGAATTTTTAATTAGACTGCTAATGACTGGAATTCATAGGAGGGGTAGTGTGGTGGTGGTGGGGTAAGTCTTTGGTTCAAGGCCCAGCCTGCTCAGGTCCTTGTACTGGTTCTACCACTTAGTGGTAGAGTGCCTGGAAACAAGCTACTTCCAAGATACTTAATGTCTCTAGAGTTCAGGGTTGTATCAGAGAAACAGAAAGGTAGGACATGTGTGTGTAGTCCAAAATCTGTAGGACAGCCTGGCAGGCCTGTAATGCAACCCACAGGCAAAATGTCTTCTTCCTCAGGAAAATCTCAGCTGATTGGATAAGGTCCACTCACATTACGGAGAATGATTTTCTTAATGTCAACTGATTACAGATGTTTAAGCACATCTACAAAATACCTTCTTAGGTACACCTAGACTGGCATTTGATTGAATAGCTAGGTACTATAGCCTAGCTTAGTTGACTTATAAAACTCATAAAAGCCCATCACAGTATCTCTGTGACTAAATTTCCTCATTTGTAAAATGGGACAATTATAGTACACGGTGACTATCCCTTACCTGAAATGCTTGGGACCAGATGTGTTTCAGATTTTGGATTATTTTTGGATTTTGAGATATTTGCATATACGTTATGAGATATTTTGGGGATGGAACCCAAGTCTAAACATAAAATTCATGTATGTTTCATATACACCTTATATATACAGCCTGAAGATAATTTTATAAAATACTTAAAAATAATTTTGTGCACAAAAACAAAGTTTTATTTTTTTATTTTTATTTTTATTCTTTGTTTTTGAGACAGGGTCTCACTCTGCCACCCAGGCTGGAGTTGCAGTGGTGCGATCATGGCTCACTGCAGCCTCAACTTCCCCAGCTCCAGCGATCCTGTCACCTTAGCCTCCTCAGTTTGGGACTAAAGGCATGCGCCACCACGCCTCACTGATTTTTTTGCGTTTTTGGTAGAGACAGGATTTTGCCATGTTGCCCAGACTGGTCTCAAGCTCCTGAGCTCGAGCAATCCACCCACCTCAGCCTCCCAAAGTGCTGGGATTACAGGTGTGAACTACCATGCCCGGTCAAAACACAATTTTGTTTTGACCCATTACATGAAGTCAGGTGTAGAATTTTTCACTTGTGGTGTCATGTCAGTTTTCAGAAAGTTTCAGATTTTAGAGCATTTTGGATTTTGGATTTTCAGATTAGGGAGGCTCAACCTGTAACACTTTATAAGTATAAAGTATACTGGCCATATATGACAGTGACTGCCACATATTAAGTGCTATGTAAGTGTTGGTTACTACTATTACTTCTTTGTATGAGTACATAGTACCCTAAAATACTTGCAGTTTTCCTAATTAAGTCTTATTAGGACTGTTTCTTTAAAGAATGCTACTTCTGTTTTGCCGGAAGAATCTTGACACACGAGTGTGTAGAATTAATCCAACCCTGGTTTCCAAAAGTCATAACACATTTTTCTTTTATGTCATATGTTTACAAGAACTTTTTACAGAAAGAGTTCTTGAGAGCAGCTGAACCTGTATTGCCATAATAAGAGGATTAGCCATAAAGGACATAAAGAGATACATGTTTCTAGCCACTCCGTGTTAAGGAGCTGTTGGTAACCCCTAATCAATGAGCAAGAAAACTGGTTCTGGTCTGATTCAGATTCTTCTTCCTATTTCTAGGTTTCCTCTCAAGTATGTCACAGAATATCGGGATGGCTACCTCTTGAATCAAGGCCTTATTACCAAGCCCTAATCTTTATTAATATATGTATTTAAGTACAAATATAAATACTAAGTCTTTGTCAGTTGATTTCTATGGAAGACTTTGCTTCACCCCAACTTGCACTAATAAATCTAGGCTTCTTGCTTTCAAGGGAAGCCAAGATGGTGGCATGATGTCAATACTATAGTTTAGTGCTTCTCTCTGGCACTTGGGAAATTTGTCTTATATTTCTGTTCTTCCCAGCAGCTACTGTCTCCTTAGATGCAAGAATGAGACGAAGGCTTATAGCCCAACTGTTGGCAGAAATAAGAACTTTCTCATTGTGGTACAAACTGAAATGAATCCTTTATTGAGTTTGCCATGCCACATTCTCTGTTCTGTACTCACACCACTGTTGACATTCTTAACTGGAGCCTCATGGTATATTACTGTTTACTGGATCATCTTTAATAATGAAACCAAAAT
The DNA here is from genome assembly GCF_029281585.2 of Gorilla gorilla gorilla. NCBI lineage: Eukaryota > Metazoa > Chordata > Mammalia > Primates > Hominidae > Gorilla > Gorilla gorilla. The sequence goes on from NC_073234.2 coordinate 78,881,734, forward strand.
CAAAAAATGAGAAAAACACCAGCTATGACTTCAGTGTTTCTGCATTAAATATAATACAGACATGTAACTTTTTCTACCTGTGTTTACAAGCAAAATAAGCTCCTATTATTCCTGTTAAGAACTTGCCAGTAAGAAAAATAACTTAATATGATGGCTAGCTGTTTAATATCTCATAAATATTGAGCAAGGATAATTGTTAAAAACAAATAAATAGATGTAAGTAAAATAAAAGTATATAAATAAAATTTTCAACAGTAATTATATCTACTTAAAAATAGTTACCCAAATGTTTTCAGTAACTTATACCTCTAAAGTTATATTAAGTGAAATGATGGATATTCATTCACTATCCAGATCATTTCCAAATAATATAAAATATAAAAACATTAATTGCTAAACATAGTTTATTTACTTTCGGCTTTGAAGGAGTTCAGAATACACCATCCCCAAAATATGCTGCACTGGCATATTAACTATTTTGAATCAAAGGCACGTGAAAAATAACATATGTGAAAACAAAACACTCTGATTTGCCTTCTATTTCTTTTTTTTAATTATTATATTTTAATTTCTAGGGTACACGTGCACAACGTGCAGGTTTGTTACATATGTATAGTTGTGCCATGCTGGTGTGCTGCACCCATTAACCCGTCATTTACATTAGGTATATCTCCTAATGCTATCCCTCCCCGCTCCCCGCACCCCACAATAGGCCCCAGAGTGTGATGTTCCCCTTCCTGTGTCCATGTGTTCTCATTGTTCAATTCCCACCTATGAGTGAGAACATGCGGTGTTTGGTTTTTTTGTCCTTGCGATAGTTTGCTGAGAATGATGGTTTCCAGTTTCATCCATGTCCCTACAAAGGACATGAACTCATCATTTTTTATGGCTGCATAGTATTCCATGGTGTATATGTGCCACATTTTCTTAATCCAGTCTATCATTGTTGGACATTTGGGTTGGTTCCAAGTCTTTGCTATTGTGAATAATGCCACTATAAACATACGTGTGCATGTGTCTTTATAGCAGCATGATTTATAATCCTTTGGGTATATACCCAGTAATGGGATGGCTGGGTCAAACGGTATTTCTAGTTCTAGATCCTTGAGGAATCGCCACACTGACTTCCACAATGGTTGAACTAGTTTACATTCCCACCAACAGTGTAAAAGTGTTCCTATTTCTCCACATCCTCTCCAGCACCTGTTGTTTCCTGACTTTTTAATGATCACCATTCTGACTGGTGTGAGATGATATCTCATCGTGATTTTGATTTGCATTTCTCTGATGGCCAGTGATGATGAGCATTTTTTCAAGTGTCTGTTGGCTGCATAAATGTCTTCTGTTGAGAAGTGTCTGTTCATATCCTTTGCCCACTTTTGATGGGGTTGTTTGATTTTTTCTTGTAAATTTGTTTAAGTTCTTTGTAGATTCTGGATATTAGCCATTTGTCAGATGGATAGATTGCAAAAATTTTCTCCCATTCTGTAGGTTGCCTGTTCACTCTGATGGTAGTTGCTTTTGCTGTGCAGAAGCTCTTTAGTTTAATTAGATCCCATTTGTCAATTTTGGCTTTTGTTGCCATTGCTTTTGGTGTTTTAGACATGAAGTCCTCACCCATGCCTATGTCCCGATTGGTATTGCCTAGGTTTTCTTCTAGGGTTTTTATGGTTTTAGGTCTAACATTGAGGTCTTTAATCAATCTTGAATTAATTTTTGTCTAAGGTGTAAGGAAGGGATCCAGTTTCAGCTTTCTACATAGGGCTAGCCAGTTTTCCCAGCACCATTTATTAAATAGGGAATCCTTTCCCCATTTTTTGTTTTTGTCAGGCTTGTCAAAGATCAGATGGTTGTAGATGTGTGGTATTATTTCTGAGAGCTCTGTTCTGTTCCATTGGTCTATATCTCTGTTTTGGTACCAGTACCATGCTGTTTTGGTTACTGTAGCCTTGTAGTATAGTTTGAAGCCAGGTAGCATGATGCCTCCAACTTTGTTCTTTTGGCTTAGGATTGTCTTGGCAATGCAGGCTCTTTTTTGGTTCCATATGAACTTTAAAGTAGTTTTTTCCAATTCTGTGAAGAAAGTCATTGATTCTTACTATCCATGATCATGGAATATTCTTCCATTTTTTTGTGTCCTCTTTTATTTTGTTGAGCAGTGGTTTGTAGTTCTCCTTGAAGAGGTCCTTCACATCCCTTGTAAGTTAGATTCCTAGGTATTTTATTCTCTTTGAAGCAATTGTGAATGGGAGTTCACTCATGATTTGGCTGGCTGTTTGTCTGTTATTGGTGTATAGGAATGCTTGTGATTTTTGCATATCAATTTTGTATCCTGAGACTTTGCTGCAGTTGTTTATCAGCTTAAGGAGATTTTGGGCTGAGACGATGGGGCTTTCTAAATATATAATCATGTCGTCTGCAAACAGGAACAATTTGACTTCCTCTTTTCCTAATTGAATGCCCTTTATTTCTTTCTCCTGCCTGATTGCCCTGGCCAGAACTTCCAACACTATGTTGAATAGGAGTGGTGAGAGAGGACATCCCTGTCTTGTGCCAGTTTTCAAAGGAATGCTTCCAGTTTTTGCCCATTCAGTATGATACTGGCCATGGGTTTGTCATAAACAGCTCTTATTATTTTGAGATACATCCCATCAATACCTAGTTTATTGAGAGTTTTTAGCATGAAAGGCTGTTGAATTTTGTCAAAGGCGTTTTCTGCATCTATTGAGATAATCATGTGGTTTTTGTCTTTGGTTCTGTTTATGTGATGGATTACGTTTATTGATTTGCATATGTTGAACCGGCCTTGCATCCCAGGGATGACGCCAACTTGATCGTGGTGGATAAGCGTTTTGATGTGCTGCTGGATTCATTTTGCCAGTATTTTATTGAGGATTTTTGCATCGATGTTCATCATGGAAATTGGTCTAAAATTCCTTTTCTTTGTTGTGTCTCTGCCAGGCTTTAGTATCAGGATGATGCTGGCCTCATAAAATGAGTTAGGGAGGATTCCCTGTTTTTCTATTGATTGGAATACTTTCAGAAGGAATGGTACCAGCTCCTCTTTGTACCTCTGGTGGAATTCGGCTGTGAATCCATCTGGTGCTGGACTTTTTTTGGTTGGTAAGCTATTAATTATTGCCTCAATTTGAGTGCCTGTTATTGGTCTATTCAGGGATTCAACTTCTTCCTGGTTTAGTATTGGGAGGGTGTATGTGTCCAGCAATTTATCCATTTCTTCTTGATTTTCTAGTTTATTTGCATAGAGGTGTTTATAGTATTCTCTGATGGTAGTTTGTATTTCTGTGGGATCAGTGGTGATACCCCTTTATCATTTTTTTATTGTGTCTATTTGATTCTTCTCTCTTTTCTTCTTTATTAGTCTTACTAGCAGTCTATCAATTTTGTTGATCCTTTCAAAAAACCAGCTCCTGGATTAATTGATTTTTTGAAGTGTTTTTTTGTGTCTCTATCTCCTTCTGTTCTGCTCTGATCTTAGTTATTTCTTGCCTTCTGCTAGCTTTTGAATGTGTTTGCTCTTGCTTCTCTAGTTCTTTAAATTGTGATGTTATGGTGTCCGTTTTTGATCTTTCCTGCTTTCTCTTGTGGACATTTAGTGTTATAAATTTCCCTCTATACACTGCTTTAGCTGAGTCCCAGAGATTCTGGTATGTTGTGTCTTTGTTCTCATTGGTTTCAAAGAACATCTTTATTTCTGCCTTCATTTCATTATGTACCCAGTAGTCATTCAGGAGCAGGTTGTTCAGTTTCCATGTAGTTGAGTGGTTTTGAGTGAGTTTCTTAATCCTGAGTTCTAGTTTGATTGCACTGTGGTCTGAGAGACAGTTTGTTATAATTTCTGTTCTTTAACATTTGCTGAGGAGTCCTTTACTTCCAACTATATGGTCAATTTTGGAATAAGTGTGATGTGGTGCTGAGAAAAATGTATATTCTGTTGATTTGGGGTGGAGAGTTCTGTAAATGTCTATTTGGTCCACTTGGTGCAAAGCTGAGTTCAATTCCTGGATATCCTTGTTAACTTTCTGTCTTGTTGATTTGTCTAATGTTGACAGTGGAGTGTTAAAGTCTCACATTATTATTGTGTGGGAGTCTAAGTCTCTTTGTAGGTCTCTAAGGACTTGCTTTATGAATCTGGGTGCTTCTGTATTGGGTGCATATATATTTAGGATAGTTAGCTCTTCTTGTTGAATTGCTCCCTTTACCATTATGTAATGGCCTTCTTTGTCTCTTTTGATCTTTGTTGGTTTAAAATCTGTTTTATCAGAGACTAGGATTGCACCCCCTGGTTTTTTTTGTTTTCCATTTGTTTGGTAGATCTTCCTCCATCCCTTTATTTTGAGCCTATGTGTGTCTCTGCATGTGAGATGGGTCTCCTGAGTACAACAGACTAATGGGTCTTGACTCTTTATCCAATTTGCCAGTCTGTGTCTTTTAATTGGAGCATTTAACCCATTTACATTTTAGGTTAATATTGTTATGTGTGAATTTAATCCTGCCATCATGATGTTAGCTGGTTATTTTGCTCATTAGTTGATGCAGTTTCTTCCTAGCATCAATGGTCTTTACAATTTGGCATGTTTTTGCAGTGGCTGGTACCGGTTGTTCCTTTCAAGGTTTAGTGCTTCCTTCAGGAGTTCTTTTAAGGCAGGCCTGATGGTGACAAAATCTCTCAGCATTTGCTTGTCTGTAAAGTATTTTATTTCTCCTTCACTTATGAAGCTTAGTTTGGCTGTATATGAAATTCTGGGTTGAAAATTCTTTTCTTTAAGAATGTTGAATATTGGCCCCCACTCTCTTCTGGCTTGTAGAGTTTCTGCTGAGAGATCCGCTGTTAGTCTGATGGGCTTCCCTTTGTGGGTAACCCGACCTTTCTCTCCAGCTGCCTTTAACATTTTTTCCCTTATTTCAACCTTGGTTAATCTGATAATTATGTGTCTTGGATTTGCTCTTCTCGAGGAGTATCTTTGTGGTGTTCTCTGTATTTCCTGAATTTGAATGTTGGCCTGCTTTACTAGGCCTGCTTTACTAGGTTCTCCTGGAGAATATCCTGAAGAGTGTTTTCCAACTTGGTTCCATTCTCCCTGTCACTTTCAGGTGCACCAATCAGAAGTAGATTTGGTCTTTTCACATAGTCCCATATTTCTTGGAGGCTTTGTTCGTTTCTTTTTACTCTTTTTTCTCTAAACTTCTCGCTTCATTTGATCTTCAATCACTGATACCCTTTCTTCCACTTGATTGAATTGGCTACTGAAGCTTGTGCATGCATCACATAGTTCTCATTCCATGGTTTTCAGCTCCATCAGGTGATTTAAGGTCTTCTCTATGCTGCTTATTCTCGTTAGCCATTCGTCTAATCTTTTTTCAAGGTTTTTAGCTTCTTTGCAATGGGTTCAAACATCCTCCTTTAGCTCGGAGAAGTTTGTTATTCCTGATTGTCTGAAGCCTTCTTCTCTCAACTTGTCAATGTCATTCTCCATCCAGCTTTGTTCCATTGCTGGTGAGGAGCTGCATTCCTTTGGTGGAGAAGAGGCACTGTGATTTTTAGAATTTTCAGCTTTTCTGCTCTGGCTTCTCCCCATCTTTGTGGTTTTATCTACATTTGGTCTTTGATGACGGTGATGTACAGATGGGATTTTGGTGTCGATGTCCTTTCTGTTTGTTAGTTTTCCTTCTAACAGTCAGGACCCTCACCTGCAGGTCTGTTGGAGTTTGCTGGAGGTCCACTCCAGAGCCTGTTTGCCTGGGTATCACCAGCGGAGGCTGCAGAACAACAAATATTGTGGAACGGCAAATGTTGCTTCCTGATCCTTCCTCTGGAAGCTTCATCTTAGAGGGGCACCCGGGTGTATGAGGTGTCAGTTGGCCCCTACTGGGAGGTGCCTCCCAGTTAGGCTACTTGAGGGTCAGGGACCCACTTGAGGAGGCAGTCTGTCCATTCTCAGATCTCAAACTCTGTGCTAGGAGAACCACTAGTCTCTTCAAAGCTGTCAGACAGAGACATTTAAGTCTGCAGAAGTTTCTGCTGCCTTTTGTTCAGCTATGCCCTGCCCCCAGAGGTGGTGTCTACAGAGGCAGGCAGGCCTCCTGGAGCTGTGGTAGGCTCCACCCAGTTCGAGCTTCCCAGCTGCTTTGTTTACCTACTCAAGCCTCAGCAATGGTGGATGCCCATCCCCCAGCCTTGCTGCCACCTTGCAGTTCGATTTTAGACTGCTGTGCTAGCAGTGAGCAAGGCTCTGTGGGCGTGGGACCCTCCCAGCCAGCCATGTGCGGGATATAATCTCCTGGTGTGCCATTTGCTAAGACCAATGGAAAAGCACAGTATTAGAGTGGGAGTGTCCCGATTTTCCAGATACCATCTGTCATGGCTTCCCTTGGCCAGGAAAGGGAATTCCCTGACCCCTTGCACTTCCTGGGTGAGGCGATGCCCCGCCCTGCTTTGGCTCACACTCCATGGGCTGCATCCATTGTCCTGCACCCACTGTTTGACAAGCCCCAGTGAGATGAACCCGGTACCTCAGTTGGAAAGGCAGAAATCACCCATGTTCTGCATCGCTCACGCTGGGAGCTATAGACTGGAGCTGTTTCTATTTGGCCATCTTGGAACCTCTCCCTTCTAATTCTTAAAAGCAGAAGATAAAATTTCCACATGAAAGATGTTCTCCCCTTATAAGAAGGGAAGTAACATTCTTGTCAAGAATGCAAAGTTGAGGCAAAGGGAAATCTGTACAAACAAAAATTTGTTTCTCAGTCTCAGCTGAAAACTCTAAGAGGATAGAAATAAAATTTTGCCTACTCTGCAGATTCTTATTACAGACACTAAAGATATTTGAGTTTGTAAGTAAACATGTGCTACATTTAAAAATTGTACTATGCTTTCTCATAGTTATGAAATGGCATACTTCCTCATTTTTGCTGAAAATTAAGGTTACTAAGAGCTAAGAATTAATTAATATATGTAATTAAGGACACTAGAAATAACAAGAAAAACAAATTAATATAAATTAGACAAGGAAAGTAAGGTTTATTTTTGGTAAGATAAGTTATAAAGTATAAGGATGTGTTTTTTGCTGAGAAAAAGAAAATTATTGTTCTATTTTCGAGATTAAAGTTTGTTTCAAATGAAAAAGAGGGAAATGAAGGACAAAAACTAAATGGACATAGAAATTGGGGTAGGGGAGAGAGAGAAAGAGAAAGAGATAATATGAAGAGAGATAATCTTATGTAGTTAAGCTGGCTAAAATGAAATGAATTTATTATAATGGTTTAAAAATGAGGCTTAGTATCAAAAGTATGTTGAGACAAAATTAGATTTTGGTCTTATTTTTGTTAAAAGAACAAAGCTTTCTTAGGTTATTGGTGTATTCCTGATAAGTGACTATGAAAGGTTTCTCTTTACCTCCTAAGTGATTTGCCTAAAAACAAAAGGTTTTTGGTCTTAACAAAATACTTTCCTTTGCTTCATGTTGTCTTGATCATGTCTGACAACTTAAGAAAACAGACTTCTCTGTTAAAAGAGCTGACGTTTTTGTCAACTATATAACTTTCTGTATTTGTCTTTGAAATCATTAATTCTTATTTTGGTTACATGGATAACTAAGTATTGTTTCAAGTGTCCCATGATCCCATTTAATCAAGTGTTTAAAATCTTTTGACATTTTTGACTATTTCACCTTCCCCAAACCAAATCTTAAATAAAATCTGCTTGACCTCAACCTAATTTTGAGATTTTCCAGAGGGCTGCTGGAGAAACACAAAGGATTAATATCTAGTCTTATCAAAAAGAGATGTTAAAATAATTAGGTTTATTTGGTATGTTAAATTGTATGGGAAGCATTGTTAAATAAGAAGTGATGATAAACCTTCTTTAGATTATATTTATGTGGATATAGGTATTCCAAAAATTATATAGAGTTGTTAGACATTTTTAAATTTTCTTATTGTCTGTATAATCAGTTATAATCCTGGTTATTACCTTAAAATGTTATATGTCACAGAAATAACCATATTTCCTCATCAATTTCATTTACATAAATGCTTATCATCATCTTTAACTGTGGTCATTTTAAGTATTTTGTCATTCAAAAATAGTTATTTTTTTACTCTGATGCTTTTTCTAGAAGTTTTTGCAAGTAGCTATGTTACAAAATTGCAAGGGATTTATGGAAAAAATTCTGACAGGTTTCTGATAGCTTTAAAATCATACTACTAGGGTTGTTCTTAGCCTTGCAGGTCCACAAGCTGGGGCTGGATGACTTGATATGCATTTCAGAGAAATCACCACAGCAGCTCATATGTTGACAACCTTCCTGCCTGCTGTGTGGGCTATGCAGAAAGTTAACCAGAATGCCCAATGGCATCACCAGAGACATTCAAACTGCAAACCAGGAAAATCTATTATATTGAAACTGCCGTATTAGAAAAAAAATGCTGTTTACACATTAATAAGCCAGGAATTGTAGCCCAAAATCTTAAAGAGCTAAAAGATCAGATCCAGATATTCACCAGATTGGGGAAGGACAATCAACTGATCTAATTTGTTAAATCTTGGCTATTGAGGACCTTGGATTTGGGATATTTTTAAAGGCTTGCCGTTATCCTCCTATGACTTATAGTCATAATATCCTTCTGTGCTGTCATCTTTCAAGAGTTTTAAATGCTTGTCAGCAGCCACTAACTCAGCAGATGATCTCCATGAAGACCGAATGAAAACACTACAAGAACAAGAATCATCAAAAGAGCCTATCAAGATTCTAGTTTGTAACCAACAGATGTCTACAGAAAGAAAACATGTAAATACTGAGGTAATGGCGAATAATTGGTCACACTCAGTTCAACTGAGAATGACCAAAGGGAAGAATTGTTAAAGAAAAGTAAAAATGGAGACCATGGTTTTGATGTACTTCAAGGCCAACCATAACCACATAGCCAAAACTTGAGCCATTCTGAAATGACCTAAGTTTTCACTGAAATGCCAGCTCTAATCATAAGCAAAACACAAAATGTACGCTTTTGTCTTTGTCAGCATGATTCAATAAAATTAAGCCAACCAGCTATAGACAAATCAGCTTAAATAGCTCTGCTTGCCTGAAAAACAGAATGTTAGTATATAACAGCCAATCATGAAAAAGATCAAAATAATCTCTCATCTGTGCTTCATAAGCTGCACTGCAATTGTGTGTGGGAGGGGGCTTCATACCACTTTAGTTTGGTGTGTCCCGATTGCATTCTGTACTTTCTCTTATTGTATGACAATATGCTTTCAACTTTTTCCTAACTTGTCTGGGCGCGGTGACTCACACCTAGTGGCTTGCCCCAGCACTTTGGGAGGCCGAGGTGGGCAGGTCACTTGAGGACAGGAGTTTGAGACCAGCCTGGCCAACATGGTGAAACCCCATCTCTACTAAAAATATAAAAATTAACCAGGCATGGTGGCATGCGTCTTTAGTCCCAACTACTTGGGAGGCTGAGGCAGGAGATTCTCTTGGACCTGGGACGTGGAGGTTGCAGTGAGCCGAGATTGCACCACTACGCTCCATCACAAAACAAAGCAAAATGAAACAAAACAAAACGAAACAAAACACAACACCTTTTTCCTAACTTGATCTGTTTTTATTTTAATTTTTTTTGACACTGTCATATGTCCCAAAAAACAGTAAGAGCAAGATATTAATGATGCCACTCTAGGGATATGCAAGGGAGGTGGCTGCCTGAGAGTTGAGGGAGGCACATGGATGAGGTTGGAGGGTTCCAAGAGCACCTGAAATTCCCTTGAGTCAATAGCATTTAGGACATCTGTAATTCTTTCCAAAGGAAGATGCACATTGGTTTCTGTTCTCCTTTATGTCATTGGAAACTGCTAAAATAGAAATTATTGTAACTGTTCAGCAGATGTGGGAAAAAAATCTTCTGACTGCCTTTTACTGGCTAAATACAAAGTAATGTCTTGCTGATGCTCCTTGTGGAAACTGATGTACTTTGATATATGCATTTTTGAAGTTATAAAAATGAGGAGGTGAAAAAATATAAGTGAAACAAGATAACTTCCTGACTATTGAATATATTTCCATTCTTAAAAGTAAAACTTTTGTTTTGCTCACTCTATGTGAATACTTCCTGTGACAAGAAACTTAGTACTCACAAGGCAGCTTATCCTCTTTTAAAAACTGCCACTCTAAGTATCAGAATAATGATATTAGGTAATTTCCAGAAAGTGTTTTTATACTAACCACAAAATATTTCTCATGGTTTAAAACCTCTGTCTGATAGAGGTATAGGCAGGATGTTATTTCAGATCTTTAAGCTGATATTAAACTCCGAATTTAAAGAAGTCCTCATTTCCTTCCTCTCTCCCTCCTCTTATGGCTGGCCCTGGTGGTCACTGACTCACTAACTGCTCCTTCTCCATGCCCACCCGAGACTGGACCTAAATTCTAGGGACATACTTTAATGAATCATGTACACATTGAAACTACACTAGCAAGTCATCGCATAAAGAAATTCTTCATGTAGAATATTTAGAATAGCAAACCTCTATGATCATATGTCATAATTTTCTACTTGACACTGTTAGTATTTCTGATCTTAAGAGCCAGAGTTCTAGTACAAAGAGTAGGCTTCTTCCAGAAATCCCATGGTAAAATTGTACTGCTAAACAAGAAAACATGTCATTGTAATTGTAATATTAGTAAAAGCAAGTTAAAATTCTAATAAGACAAAAGTTTTTTTAAACCATAAAATAGCTTCATTGAAGATCTCAGGGTGGCTGTAAGACAATGGATACTACTCAACACTTATCTGTGAAAAAAGTGCCAGAGAAGTAATTACTGAAAGTCAATTGTGTAATATTGGATTTGAATGTCATCCAAGGTGTTAGCACTTGCTTAGAAGGAGAGTCATTATAGTCTCTCAAAACACAAGGTAATATTTGACACAAGTAGTATTCAAAGAATGTATGTGAGAAGGAAACAATATATTTAGCAGTTTTTCTTCAAGTTGGAATGTGTAAAAAATATGCATTTAAAATAGTAAAGTGATATATCTTCCCTTTCTTTAAATCATGATGTCTTGAGACTTTCAACCTAATGAACTGAAGAGTTTCAGTGTTCAAAGGAATCTCAGAACAAGCTATGTATTGCACAAATGCATTTAGGACTCTTGTCAAAGTGGGCTTTTGAGAGGCAAGGTTTGTTGAGAGAGAAAAGATTTGTACATTTTCAAGCTCCTAAAAGATTGAAGGTCTGAACTTCAGTTACTCTAGAGATCACAGGAAGAAGAATAATACAGGCTGTAACATAGGAAGGCTACTGTTTATTAGGGAAGAAGGACAGATCATGGGGGAATAAAAAGGAAAGAAAAAAGACATGGTAAGATCTGTGACTTCTTTCCTCTTCATTTCAGGCTGAGCCTTGAGGATAAGGTATTAAAAACTATTGGAAATGCAAGGACACAAGCGGCAGAGTAAAAAAGCAACCTACAGAATGGGAAAGAACATTTGCAAATCATATATGTGATAGGGAGTTAGTATCTAGAATATATAAAATTCTGCAACTCAACAAAAACAAAGTTCTGGAGGTTGGTTGTGTAATATTGTGAATACAGTTTACACTACTGGACTGTAAAATGGTTAAGATATTAAACTTTATATTATATGTATTTAAACACAATTTTTTAAAAAGTCAGCACCACAATAAAATCAAAATATGGTTTAGTTATATGGGAGAAGTGTAAAAGCAATTGCAAGAAAAGCAAAAATTAACAGGTGGGACCTAATTAAACTAAAGAGCTTCTTCACAGCAAAAGAAACTATCAACAGAGCCAAAAGACAATCTACAGAACAGGAGAAGATATTCACGAACTATGCATGTGACAAAGGTTTCACATCCAGACTGTATAAGGAACTTAAACAATTCAACAAGCAAAAAACAAGTAACCCCATAAAAAAGTGGGCAAAGGACATGAACAGACACTTCTCAAAAGAAGACATACAAGCAGTTGACAAACATATGAAAAAAAGCTCAACATCACTAATCATCCGAGACACACAAGTCAAAACCACAATGAGATGCCATCTCAAACCAGTCAGAATGGCTATTATTAAAAAGTAAAGGAAAATAGATGTTGGTGAGGCTGCAGAGAAAAGGGAATGCTTATAACTGTTAGTGATAATGTAAAGTAGTTCAGCCACTATGAAAAGCGGTTTGGAGATTTGTCAAAAAAATTAAAATAGAACCACCATTTGACCCAGCAATGTCATTACTGGGTATATATCCAAAGTAAAAGAAATTGTTTTACCCAAAAGACACATGCACTTGTATGTTCATCGCAGTGCTGTTAGCAAAGACATGGAATCAACCTTAGTGCCCATTAATGGTGGACTGGATAAGGAAAATGTGGTACATATACACTATGGAATACTATACAGCCATTTAAAAGAAGGAACTCACGTCCTTTGCAGCAACATGGATGCAGCTGGAGGCCATTATCCTAAGAAAATTAATACAGAAACAGAAAGCCAAATACCACATGTTCTCACTTATAAATGGGAGCTAAACATTGGGTACATGTGGACCTAAAGATGGGAATGATAGACATTGGGAACTACTACAGGGGGTTGGAGGGAAGGGGGCAAGGGTTGAAAAACTACCTATTAGGTATTATGCTCACTACCTGGCTGATGGGATCAGTCATACCCCAAACCTCAGCATCATGCAATATACCTATGTAACAAACCTGCATGTGTACCCCAAATCTAAAATAAAAGTTGAAATATGAGAGAAGTGGACTGTCCCAACTGATAAACATGGTAAATAAATACTAATACAATCATTTCCTTTATTCACTGTGAAAATAACAAGTGCTAAAATATTGTTATAATGTGTCACGAAAAAGTAGTAACAGTACAGCATTCTGAAACATCAAGGGCAAGCTAACAAGATTATTATATTTCTTCTCCAGGAACTACTATGGGGAGTTTTACTGCTTAATGCTGAGCAAGGAAAACTTTTTAAAAAGACTGTTTCCTATAAAAGATAGTGTGAGTTAAGTTGTCACTAGGTCCCTATGGTATAAAAGTTACTTTATCTCATATCAAAAGTAAAACGGACCAGTTGCAGTGGCTCACACCTGTAATCCCAGCACTTTGGAACGAGGAGTCAGGAAGATCAGTTGAGGCCAGGAGTTCAAGACCAGCCTGGGCAACATAGTGAGAATATGGTATATAATATAAAAGTTACTTTATCTCATATCAAAAGTAAAAACAGGGGCCAGGTGCAGTGGCTCATACCTGTAACCCCAACACTTTGGGAGGTAGAGTCAGGATCCCTTGAGGCCAGGAGTTCAGGACTAGGGCAACATAGCGAGACCCTGTAGCTACAAAAAAAAAAAAAAAGTTAGCCAGGCATGGTGGCACATACCTGTAGTCCCAGTTAGTTGGGAGGCTGAGGAGGGAGGATCGCTTGAGCTCAGGAGTTTGAGGCTGCAGTGAGCTATGATTGCACCACTGCACTCCATCCTGGGAGACAGCAAGACTCCATCTCCAAAAAAATAAAATAAAATAAAACAAAAATAAAAATAAAAATAATAGTTTATATTTCAAGAAATGATATTTAACATTTTCCTCCACTGATATGAGTGACAAATGTCTTCTGTGCTTATAATGATTGACTATCTATCTGTCATTTTAAAGATGATTCTACTGAACTGCCACCTGCAGGATAAGCCATTTGAGTGGTTTTCCAGTAACAGACATGGATTCATACACACCTACCGGTCCTTTTTTAAAATTAAAATAAATCTTGTTTAAGAACAAATTGCATAATGTAGCCTGAAAATGGAAAATTTTGTTATCACTAGGGTATTGAACACACAACTTTGACCTCGTTAGTGGTCCATTGGCACCATTCTTTACTCAAAAGTGAAACCCTGTTACAGATTCTAGGTCCCTGTCACCGTAAGTATGTTCTTAATCAATTTTCTGCTTTCATGGCTTCTGTAAGGGGTGCATTCTAACTGCATCACACTGAGTTGTATTTCTGTTCAAATAAAAAGGCTTAATTTATTCTTTTTCTCCTAGAATTTAGCGTTCTGGGGTTCTGTGTTTTCTAAAAATAGGAATTTCCTATTTGGATTTCTGGATAATTTAATTTACAACTATCCAACCAACTTCAAAGACTGATACTTGCTGTGGCAAAACTAATGACTATCCATAATGATATATGGATAGATGCTATTTCCTAAATTCATTTGCTGATGTTTTCCAAACAGACTTATTGTCTATTAAGTCTTCCATCACCATCTGGTATAATTAAGAATGGCAAAACATGCCTCTTGCAGCACAAAATTCATTTCATGGCAAACAATGAAGATGAGCAATCCATGATATGAGCCAAGATTCTGAATGTAAAGGCTTCTTCAGCCAGCTGAGAGCAGGTAAGAGAAGAGCCCCTGCCATCTGTACTTGATTCTCCTTCCCCACTCACTCATTGCCCCAGAACATAGGGCAACAGCTGGCATTGGCTACAACTGAAACTGAAGCATCAGTTAGCAACAGTATCAACCCAGCCTAAAACTATGTCAACTTCCAGATGTTGACTTCAGACTTCATTCTTAATTTGCCAGAATTTTTGTTTCCTTGTTTTTTATTCATGCTTGTTTTTCTCAGTAACTCTGTTCTCCCTTTTCTTTCTCCCTGGCCTCTGACAAATCACCATTTTCTAATTTTTTTTACCTTGTTTAATGTAACACACAGGATAAAAAACATTGAAACATTTAAAAATTATAAAGTATATAAAGCAAAGTTTGAAATTATACAACAGAAGTAAAAACTGTTAATAGGTTCTTTTGTTTTCTTGGATATACATGTTCTATGCATATTACAATTGAATAATACATATAAATTTTTGTTTTACACAAATGAAATCATATTCTACGTACTATTTTGGATATTTTTCCTACTTAAAATGTGTTTCAACATATTTCCATAGCAGTATATACAATCTCCCTCCATTAAAACAATTATTTTAATAGGTTTTTGGGGAACAGGTGGTGTCTGGTTACATGAATATGTTTTTTAGTAGGATTTCTGATATTCTGGCGCACCCATCACCCAAGCAGTGTACACTATACCCAACGTGTAGTCTTATATCCCTCACTCCCCTACCCTTTCTCTCGAGGCCCCAAAATCCATTGTATCATTCTTATGCCTTTGAGTCCTCATAGCTTAGCTCCCACATATCAGTGAGAACATATGATGTTTGGTTTTCCATTCCTGAGTCACTTCACCTAGAATAATGGTCCCCAGTTCCATCCAGGTTGCTGCAAATGCCGTTATTTTCTTCCTTTTTATGGTTGTCACTCCATTTTTTTTAATACAACAAGGAAGGATCGTTTATTATGCTATGAACAAGAAGTCCGGAGCAGGTTAATTCAAAGGTGCAACAATATCATCAAATATCCCACTCTTTCCCACTGAATATGGCTGTCATTGACACGTTGGCTTTCTCCTCCTGCTTACAAAATGGCTGCAGGATAGCAGGGATCATATTCTGACAGGCCAAAGCACAATATTAAAAGAGGGGCTGTCTTTACTTGTCTCTTTAAGAGTTGAAGAAACCTTTGCAGAGGGCCTCCAGTGAGCTTCCCTTCACACGTCATCGGTCAGATCACACACATGCCCATATCTAACCCAACTAAGAGGCAAAGAGATCAGGTCCACAATGATTACCTAAGACCACTTAGGATGTACGCTGGGGAGGACCTGGAAATAGGGTCATTCCTTCAGTTGCATGGGAGGAGGGGAAGAAAATAAGACCTCTGCTAATAATAAAGAATGGGAATACGGTGGTTGTGTAGGCATAGTTAGGTTTTTTTTTTGAGACGGAGTCTCGCTCTGTCGCCCAGGCTGGAGTGCAGTGGCGCGATCTCAGCCCACTGGAAGCTCCGCCTCCCGGGTTCACGCCATTCTCCTGCCTCAGCCTCCCGAGTAGCTGGGACTACAGGCGCCCGCCACCACGCCAGGCTAATTTTTTGTATTTTTAGTAGAGACGGGGTTTCACCGTGTTAGTCAGGATGTTCTTGATCTCCTGACCTCGTGATCCGCCCACCTCGGCCTCCCAAAGTGTTGGGATTACAGGCGTGAGCCACCACACCTGGCCGTTAGTTATGTTTTTAATCTTCTTTTTCAAAATCATCTCAGTTATCCTTCATTTATTTTCTTCATCTAAATTTGAGAATATCTTTATCATTCTCTTTTATAGTCCATTGAAATAATGAAGAATCTATAGTCTGTGTGTATCTGTGTATGACGGAAAATATTTTTACAGTCTTATGTTTTTCAACCACGTACATGGTTAAATCTGCATTATTAAGTTTTATTTAGGTCCTCAATAGAGTTTAAAATAGTTCTTTATAAAAGTCTACATATTCTTTGTTAGGTTAATTCCTAGGAATTTTGTAGTTTTATGGCTGTTGTTAAGGGGATCATATTTTCTCTTCAGTTTGCCCTCTATCTTTTTTTTTTTTTTTTTTTTTTTGAGACAGAGTCTCGCTCTGTGCCCAGGCTGGAGTGCAGGGGTGTGATCTCAGGTCACTGCAACCTCCGCCTCCCAGGTTCAAGCGATTCTCCTGCCTCAGCCTCCTGAGTAGCTAGGACTACAAGGCACGAGCCACCACTCCTGGCTAATTTTTGTATTTCTAGTAGAGATGGGTTTCACAGTGTTGGCCAGGCTGGTCTCGAACTCTTGACCTCAGGTGATCTGCCCACCTCGGCCTCCCGAAGTGCTGGGATTACAGGCATGAGCCACCGCACCCAGCCTATCTTTCTTCTTAAGAAAATATATTTTTTCCTTCAATCACAACCTGTTTTTCTTTATTTTGTTTTTATTTTTCTTCTGTTTCTGTTCTGACAGTAAGTCAATCACACTAGTTTCAAGTCTATGTGTGTTGTTTATGTGTGTGTTTGTGAATGTCCATATATTACTACTTTACTGAATTTTAAAAACCAAGATAGTACATTTTATACACTCTGCTTTGCTTTCTAAAATTTCTCAGTTCTTAGTTATTTTATGCTTACTTCTATTGTTTCTAAATATATTCCCAATTTCCCCCATGCAGCATCTTCTTTTCCTAAGTCTTTTTTATATTTTCAAGTAATCATTTACTCCCCTTCTTCCTCTTTTATTATGTTATCATATACTCCCTCCTCTCCATTTTCAGTAGAGAGTTTTACTTTCTGATAATTTATTTCTATTATGATTTATTGGACCATAGTTCCGTTAGAAACATATTTCCTTATTTCTAAACATGAATTATCTTCTAGTTATATTTTTGTTACTGACTTCTGGGTTAATTGAATTATAGTCATAGTATATCATCTGTATGACCTTAAACCTTTGAAATTATCTGAGAGTTGTTTTGAGGCCAAGTCATGATCAGTTTTTGTAATTGGTTTATGTGTATTTCAAAGAATGTGATTTGAAGTTTGTAGGTTATGCTACTTAAATATCTTACAGTCTTTTTTTGCTTTATTTTATTAGGTACTGAGGTAGATTTGTTAAAAAATGTTTCATTTTTATTGTGAGTGTGTTAACTTTCTCTTATAGTTATGTAAAATTTTGCTTTATATATTTTGTATTAATGTAAATAGGAATAAATACATTTTAAATTGTTATATTTTCTAATATATTAAACTTTTTATTTTTTAACCTTTTTTTTAAGAGTTGGGGGTCTCACACTGTCACCCAGGCTGAGTGTAGTGTTGTGATTTAGCTCACTGGAGCCTCTAAGTCCTGGGCTTAAGCGATCCTCCTGCTTCAGCCTCCTCAGTACTGGAACTACAGGGACATGCCACCACACCAGGCAAATTTTTTATTTTTTATTTTTATAGGGACACTTGCCCATTTTTTCTCTAGGTCTTTCAGTAGAAAATTGTACAGAAGTGGTGAGAATGGACAATCTTTTCTTGTTCATGATCTTAGGGGGAAGGCATTTAGTCATTCAACATTAATTATGATATTAGCTATGCAATTTTTATATATGGGCTTTATTAGGCTGATAACTTTTTTAATATTCCTGGTTTACTGGGTGTTTTTATTAGGAAGAGTGTTGGATTTTTTCAAATGAGTTTTCTGTGTCTATTGAAATGATTATCTGGTTTTTGTAATAGGATATTATACATTGATTGATTTTCAGATGTTAACCATCTTGAATTATTTCTCAGATAAATGCCACTTGGTCATGTTGTATAGTCTTTTTAAAAATCATCTTTATTGAGGTATGGTTATATATAAAGAACTGCACATATTTAACATGTAGAATTGATGAGTTTGGACATATGCAAACACCCATAATATCCTCACCACAATCAAGGTAATAGACATATTTAACACCTCCCAGAGTTTCTTGTATTCCTTTGGTTTTTTCTGAGGAGGGGTGCACCATATCATTTTATTAAGTATAGGCACTGCGTTATAAGCAGATCTCTAGAATTTATTCATCTAGCATAACTGAAACTATATCCTTTGAATAGCAACTCCAAATTTCTCCTGTCTCCAGCCTCTAGCAACCATCATTGTATTCTCTACTTCTATAAGTTTGACTATTTTAAGTACTTAATGCAAGTGAAATCATGCAATATTTGTCCTGTTCCACTTAGCATAGTCTCCTCCAGGTTCATTATGTTGTTGCAAATGGCAGAATTTCCTTACTTTTTAAGGCTGACTAATATTCCATTGTATGTATATACCACATTTTCTTTATCCATTCATCTGTTGATGGATACTTAGGCTGTTTCCATGTCTTGGTTATTATGAATTGAGCTGAAATGAA
The DNA here is from genome assembly GCF_029281585.2 of Gorilla gorilla gorilla. Classification (NCBI taxonomy): domain Eukaryota; kingdom Metazoa; phylum Chordata; class Mammalia; order Primates; family Hominidae; genus Gorilla; species Gorilla gorilla. The sequence goes on from NC_073234.2 coordinate 78,900,577, forward strand.
CATGAGAAATGCAGACATCTCTTTGAGATTCTGATTTCAATTCTTTTGTATATATTCCCAGAAGTGAGATTATTGGATCATATGGTAGTTCTATTTTTAGTTTTTTGAGGAATCTTCATACTGTTTTCCATAGCTGCCACACTGGTTTATATTCCAACCAACACTTATGTTCCAGTTTCTGCACAACTTTGCCAATACCTTTTTTTTTCCCAAGTAATAGCCATCCTAACAGGTGTGAAGTGATAACTCATTATAGTTTTGATTTGCATTTTATATAATGCTTTTTATATGTTGCTGGATTCAATTTGGTAGTATTTTATTGAGGACTTTTGCATCTATATTCATAATGACTTTTGTTTTTTTGAGACAGGGTCTCATTCTGTTGCCCAGGCGGGAGTGCAATGGCATGATCTTGGCTCACTGCAACCTCCGCCTCCCAGGTTGAAGAGATTCTTGTGCCTCAGCCTCCCAAGTAGCTGGGACTACAGGCATGCGCCACCACACCCAGCTAATTTTTGTATTTTTAGTAGAGACAGGGTTTCACCATGTTTGACAGGCTGCTCTTGAACTCCTGGCCTCAAGTGATCAGCCTGCCTTGGCCTCCGAAAATGCTGGGATTACAGGCATGAGCCACTGGGCCTAGCCCGTAATGACATATTGTTCAGTAGTTTTCTTTTCTTGTGATGTATTTGTCTGGTTGTTGGCCTCATAGAAGGAATTGGGAAGTGTTATTTCCTATTCTATTTTTTTGAATGAGTTTGTGAAGAATTGTTGTTAATTCTTCTTTAGTTGTTTGGTAGAATTCATCATTGAATCTATTTGGTACTTGACTTGTGTGTGTATGTTGGGGGTGGGGAGATTTTTGATCACTAATAAAATCTTTTTACGTGTGATATGCTTATTCAAGTGTTTTTTGCTCCTTGAATCTGTTTTAGTAGCTTGTGTCTTTCTAGGAATTTGTCTGTTTCATCAAGGTTATCTAATTTGTTGGCATATAATTGTTTACAGTATCCTTTTTGGAATTGTTTTTATTTCTGTGAGATCATTAATGATGTCTCTGTTTCCATTCCTAATTTTATTAAGTTGAAACTTCTTTCTTTCTTTTTTTTGTGTCAGTTTAGCTAAAGATGTGTCCATTTTGTTAAGCTTTAAAAAAATCCCAACTTTTGGTTTTGTTGATTTTTTTTTCTGTTCTCTATTTCATTTATTTCTACTTTAATCTTTATTATTTTCTTCCATCTTCTTGTTTTCAGTTTAGTTAGCCCTTCTTTTTCTAGTCTGAAGGTGTACAGTTAGGCTATTAAGATTTTTCTTCCTTTTCTAATGTAGATGTTTATAGCTAGTGATTTCCCTCTACGCACTGCTTTCATTGCATCCCATAATTTTTGGAATATTTTTGTTTCTATTTATTTAGCAACATTTTTTAGTTTTCCTTTTAGTTTACATTTATTTTTGGAACCACTGGTTACTTAGCAGTGTGTTTAATATACACTTTCCTGTGTGAATTCTCCAAATTTCTTTCTGTTATTGATTCCTAGTTTTATTTCACTGTGGCCAGAGAATATACTTCGTATGGTTTAAATTTTTTAAAAGGTACTGAAGGGTGTTTTATGATCTAACAGATGGTCTAAGGTGGAGAATGTTCCACATACCCTTGAAACAATGTGTATTCTTCTGTTGTTGAGTAGAATGTTCTATAGATGTTCAGTTAGGGCTAGTTGGTGTACAGTGTTCAAATCTTGTACTTCCTTGTTTGTCTGCTGCCTTGTTCTGTCTAGTATCAAGAATGGCATACTAGGAAAGGAAAACTGGAAAGTAAGGGTTCAGGAAGCTCTTCCATTTATTTCTTGGAAAACCATTTAAACTATCTTTAAACTGTGCATGTATATCTTGAAAAAAACTTTAAAAATTATAATTTCGTATTTTAGTTAACAAAGTATTTTAACTGATACTACTGCCATCCTGAGAAGTAGGCAAAATGAGTATTACTTCTATTTTATAGGTAACACACATGTGTCTTAAATATTTGAGGACCTACTATAAAACAATCACTTTCACCTCTTTTAGATGATTATTGTGCTATTTACCTCCCAGTCTATAAATAACTTGCTTGTCTTACTACTAGATATGTAATATAGCCTGCTGGTTAGGAGCATGGACTGTGGAGTTAGATTGCCTAGATTTGATCTTTCTTGTCATTTACTAGTTTTATGTAACATTGGGCTATTTATCCTCTTTATGGTTCAATTTTCTCATTAAAAAAATGATGACAATAGTAGTTACCTCATGGGGTTGATATAAGAATTAAATGAATTTGGAAATTCCCTAGAACTTTGTCTAACTCACATGCCCTATGTAAGTAAGTATTTGTTAAATAAAATACACCTTTCGTTTGTTTTTGTCTTTATTAACTTCCTGGAAAAAAAAAAGAATGGCATACTAAAGCCTCTAATTATTATTATTGAATTGTCTATTTTTTCTTCAGTTCTGTCACTTTTTGTTTCATGTACTTTCGGGATCTGGTGTTAGCTGCATATATATTTCTAAACATTTTCCAAAATGTTGAAATATATATATTTGTTCATTTCATGAATGAATAATGAATCTTACTGATGGTTTAGTTCCTTTATCATTATAAAATATCCTTTGTTTCAAGTAATAATTTTTGTTTAAAGTTTGTTTTGTCTGAAATTAGTGTAGCCACTTCAGCTTTCGTTTACTTACTATTAGCATACTGTATCTTTCTCTATTTTTTTATTCTCAACCTATTGTCTCTTGAATGTCAAATGTGTTTGGTAGACAGCTTATGACAGGATTATGCTTTTTAAATTTATTCTGCCAATCTGCCTTTTGACTGCTGGGTTTAGTCCATTTACATTTAATGCAATTATTGATAATGTATGATTTACATCCGGAATTTTCCCAATTGTTTTCTTTTTTTTATTATACTTTAAGTTCTGGGATACATGTGCAGAACATGCAGGTTTGTTACATAGGTATACACATGCCATGGTGGTTTGCGCACACATCAACCCGTCATCTACATTAGGTATTTCTCCTAATGCTTTCCCTCCCGTCGCCCCCTAGCCCCCAACAGGCCCCTGTGTGTGATGTTCCCCTCCCTGTGCCCATGCATTCTCATTGTTCAACTCCCACTTACAAGTGAGAACATGCGGTGTTTGGTTTTCTGTTCTTGTGTTAGTTTGCTGAGAATGATGGTTTCCAGCTTCACCCATGTCCCCGCAAAGGACATGAACTCATCCTTTTTTATGGCTGCATAGTATTCCATGACATATATGTGCCACATTTCCTTTATCCAATCTATCATTGATGGGCATTTGGGTTGGTTTCAAGTCTTTGTTATTGTGAATAGTACTGCAATAAACATAAGTGTGCATGTGTCTTTATAGTAGAATTATTTATAATCCTTTGGGTATACACCCAGTAATGGGATTGCTGGGTCAAATGGTATTTCTGGTTCTAGATCCTTGAGGAATTGCCACACTGTCTTCCACAATGGTTGAATTAATTTATACTCCCACCAACAGTGTAAAAGCGTTCCTATTTCTCCACATCCTCTCCAGCATCTGTTTTCTGCCTTTTTAATGATTGCCATTCTAACTGGCATTGAGATGGTATCTCATTGTGGTTGTGATTTGCATTTCTCTAATGACCAGTGATGATGAGCTTTTTTTCATATGTTTGTTGGATGCATAAATGTCTTCTTTTGAGAAGTGTCTGTTCATATCCTTTGCCCACTTTTTGATGGGGTTGTTTGTTTTTTTGTTGTAAATTTAAGTTCTTTGTAGACTCTGGATATTAGCCCTTTGTCAGGTGGATAGATTGCAAAAATTTTCTCCCATTGTGTAGGTTGCCTGTTCACTCATCAGAGTGAACAGCCATTTGTTTTCTATACATCTTGTGTCTTTGTCTATTTCTCCATTTCCCCTTTCTTTTGAGTTAAATTGATATCTTGCAGTATAAAGTTTTAATTCCCTTCTTTCAATATTTTAAAAACTAAATGATTCAAATATTTATGTTTATACATATAATACATATTATAGATAAGTATAAATATATTTATCTATTTAAATTATTTTCTTAGTGGTTGTCCTGGAAATTACAAGTAACACCTTCACTTAAAACAATCTACTTTATATTAGTAACAACTTAATTTCAATTGTATATAAAACTTTCTGGGTCAACTTCCAATGTAGTTCTCTTTCCTCACTGACCTTTTGTGCTATGATTGTCATAGAAATTACATCTTTTTCATTATAAATCCTTCAACACAGTTTTATAATTAGTGCCTTATGCAGTTGTCTTTGAAATCAGTGAGAGAAGAAGAGTTATAAACAATAATACACTTATGATATCTTTTATATTATCAAATATAGTTACTTTTACTGATGCTTTTTATTTTTTCACATGGACTTGAGTAACTACTATCTAGTGTCCTTTCATTTCAGCTAGAAAGTTTCCTTTTTGTGTTTCTTTTTTTTTTTTTTTTTTGAGACAGAGTCTCGCTCTGTCGCCCAGGCTGGAGTGCAGTGGCGCAATTTCAGCTCACTGCAAGTTCTGCCTCCTGGGTTCACGCCTTTCTCCTGCCTCAGCCTCCCAAGTAGCTGGGACTATAGGTGCCCGCCACCACACCGGCTAATTTTTTGTATTTTTAGTAGAGATGGGGTTTCACCATGTTAGCCAGGGTGCTCTTGATCTCCTGACTTCTTGATCCACCTGCCTCGGCTTCCCAAAGTGCTGGGATTACAGGCGTGAGCCACCGCGTCCGGCCCCTCCTTTTTGTATTTCTTGCAGGGCGGGTCTGCCAGTAATGGATTGTCTCCATTTTTGTTTATCTGGGAATGTCTTAATTTTTTATTTGTTTTGATAGATAGTTTCGGAGAATATAGAATTCTTAGTCAAAAGTCTATTTCTTTAGCACGTTGAATAAATTGTCTCACTGCCTCCTGGCTTCATGATTTCTGATGAGACATCATCAGATGTGTGAATTTGTTAAACATTATTTTAAAAATATTCTTTCTTCCCCCTTTTCTCTTCTTCTGATATTTCCATTATGTGTATGCTGCTATGCTTGATGGTTTCCCACAGTTCTCTGAGGTTTTGTTCACTTTTCTTTATTATTTTTTCTTTTGGTTTCTAACATTAGAGACTTGCAGTCAACCTAGGTTTAAGTTTTGGTGGCTCTTTCTTGTGTCATTTCAAATCAGCTGTTGTGTTCCTCCAGTGAATTGTCATTTCGATTAATTTTTTTAACTCCAAAATTTCCCTGTGGTTCTTTTTTGAAATAATTTCTATCTCTTAAATGATATTCTCTACTTGGTGGGACATTTTATCAAAATTCTCTTTAATTCTTTAGACATGGTTACTGCAATTTCTTTGATAATATAATAGTAGTTGATTGAAAGTCTTTCCCTAGTTTAGTGTCCGGGCATACTGAAGGAACATGTCTATTGCCTTCCCCCCAGCGCTCCCACCGCCACCATGTATGGGCCATAACTTTCTGTTTTGTTGCTTGTCTCATAATTTTTTGTATAAAACTGGATATTTAAAATAATACCATGTTACAACCCTGGAAATTGCATCTCCCCCTTGTACCAACCCCGTGTCAGTTGTTGTAGCTGTTTGTTGATGTTGTTATTGCTGTTGTTTGTTTGGTTGTATAGTGACTTTCCTGGACCAATTTTTTGAACTCTGTATTCTTTGTAGTGTGTAGTCTCTAAAATCTCTTTTATGTTAACTTACCGATCAGGTAATAATTCAACACTATTTCCTCAAATGTCTTAAACCAATAAATACACCAGTCTTTGCTAAGAATCTCTCAGAGTGTGTTGGAACATGTTGTCAGTCCTTAGCAAGTAGTTCACAACTCTGCCTTAACCTTCTCTTCTTGCTTGCACAGAGCCTTAAGATCTGCCAAAGGTGAGAGATCAGGGCCTTGTCAGGTCTTCCTTGGCACATGCATGTTGCCTTCTAGATTTCTAGAAATTTGTCAGAGCTTTTCAATGACCCCATGGACATCTCATTCCCCACTCTTCCTTTTGAATTTCGTGGTAGGTTCTTGTTACTATCCCCAACTTTTATCACTGCTTTGTGCAACTGTAGTGTTAAATAACTACTGTTGAGTGTTTTTAAGACAATAGCCTAAGGTAGTTACACAGACCAAGCTCTGAGAAAGAAACTTTTCAGGGAGCTTACAGACTGGTCAAATACTGACAATTCTCTGAGTATGGAGTTTTTGGGGTGGTCCAAACCTGTTCTGTCCCCTCCAGGGGTGCTAGGTTGTGGTTTTCACAGCTATGACATTTTTGAGGCTGTTGGCTTTCAAGGCTACTAGAGAACTAGAGAAGGCAGATGAGACCAGAGCAAGTTAAAACATCACAGGGCTCACTATAATATTATAACTAAAATTCAACTGTTTTTCTTGAATAAATGCTCCTGGATTGTGGCAAGCCATCAATTTCCAGCATTCTTAAAAATAAAGATTATAGATCTTTATTCCGTAATTTTGGAAGTGCTTTCTCCTCCATGTTTCAAAATTGTTCAAAAAACACATTTTTCATTTATTTTTCTCATTGTGCATCTTTCTGGATGGTTGGTTCCCTCTGACTCATTTTACATCTCACCAATTGTCCTTTTAACTTTGTCTCATGTGCTATTAAAACTTTCCAATGACTTTTTATTTCAATGACCATGTTTCTTTGAATCAATATTGCCATAGATTGTGGCCTTTCAGCTGAAAGGAAGTAATAGTCAGAAAATAAATGCATGTTATATTGATGAAATTTGGTATTACATTCTTCAACAGGATAAGTTTTATTCGTACCGTTTTCAAATCTGCTGGTCATCCTTTATAGTTTTCTGATTCCTATAGATACTTCCAAATTAGTCTTTTATTTTTTAGGCATAGCAAGTATGGAATTATATTTCTGTCAATTCCAATATATCATCTCTTTTCATGTGTATTCCTGCTGCCTGCTATTTCTGCTGTTTTTGCTCATGCTGCTTTGTTTCCTGCTGTTTTCAGTGGTTTTGGGTTGTGATCCGTGCATTTTCCCTCTAAAATTATTTGTGAAAGTTCTTTGATGCCTGGGATAAAGATGAATCCCTACAAAAACGATTTGTGTTTGCATTTGCTGGACTCTAGGCTATACTATAATCGGAGACAATTTTAAACTGAATTCTCAATTTGAATTTTTTTTTTACACAGTCCAGCAGATGTGATCATGATTAAGTCATCCATGTGTTCACTTACCTCTGTTTATGGTTTTTCAAGTGTCTCTCCACTTCTCCCCTTTTCTGTTCAACTAAGATAACATTCGTTGTGGTCTGTGGTTGGGCCTATAGAGTGGGTTGGTGGGTTGATATTATTTTTTACATTTTTGAGGCTGAGGGTTTCTTTTTTTTTTTGCAGTCATGAGGCCAACATATATAACCTGATTTAATAAAAAAGAAACATCGGACAAATCCAAAGTGAGGGACACTCTACAAAACTACGGGCACACACTCTTCAGAATTGTGAAGGTCACAAAAGATAAAGAAAGATTAAGAAACTATCCCAGATTAAAGAGTAAGAAGATAAATAAATGCATTGTGTGATCTTTGATAGCATCCTGATCCAGGAAAAGGGGCACATACGGACAGTTGACAAAATTTAAATACAGTTCTTAGATGAATTAGTGGCATTTACTAGTGTTATTTTCTTGATTTTGATCATTTTACTCAATTATGTAAGATTAAACATTTGGAGAAGTTGGGTGAAGACTGTACAGGAACTCTTCATACTATTTTTGCTATTCATTTGTAAGTCTAAAATATTTCATCATGAAAACTTTAAAAATATATATTAATATATATATTCCTGTTTACAAGTCTTTTCAAAGGGCTTCTTTGCAGTCCCTGGAACTTGTCAGCATAATCCTCACCAGCTTCTGTAGCCAAAATCTTGGTGGCTTAAAAAAATAAAAATGTATTATTTCATTCATGTCATAGTCAGGCGTAGGTCAGATGACCCTCTTAGGTTTGTCCCCTCCAAGGCATCTGTCAAGAAGTTGTTAATATTTGGCAAAGGAAACTGAGCTCTTGAGGATGACTTTAAGGGCTGGGTGTGGAAGTGACATTCATAAGTTCTGTACTTATTCTATTGACTAAACTAGACATGTGTCTCCAACATAACTATAAGAAGCAATAGGAAATACAATCTTCCTGTGAGCCAAGAATAAAGAAACAGGATCTGTGAGCACAAAGCCAGTCTCTGTCTTACCTGTCTATGGTGGCCCCACAGCCCTTGAGCAGTGAAAACAAAATTACAAGTCCGCAGGGTTCAGCAAACACTCTCAGAGCAAAATTAACTTCGGAGCTTTGTTTTCCTCTCTGGGTTTCTGCCTTCTCCTAGATTTAGGCCTGGTAATTGCTTGTCATCTCTTCTCTTCAAGGCCTTTAAAATGATACAACAACATTTAAATGTGTTCAGCATTTATGGTTGTTCTCAGCTGGAGTGATGGTCCAGAAATGCAGCCAGACTGAGTTCCAGAAATGAAAGTCACAAAAAAATTTTTCTGGCTGGGTTCAGTGGCTCACCCCTGTAATTCCAGCCCTTTGGGAGGCCGAGTTGGGAGGATCACGAGATCAAGAGATCGAGACTATCCTGGCCAACATGGTGAAACCCTGTCTCTACTAAAAATACAAAAATTAACTGGGCATGGTGGCGCACACCTGTAGTCCCAGCTACTTGGGAGGCTGAGGCAGGAGAATTGCTTGAATGCACTCATCGCCCTTCTATGTGTCCCCAAGCCTAATCTTTCCTGGTTGCAGTGAGCCGAGATCATGCCACTGTACTCCATCCTGGTGAAAGAGTGACACTCTGTCTCAAAAAAAAAAAAAAAAATTTTTTTTTTTTTCACATTGCTTGGGCTTTGTAGGGCTATCACTATGCATGTGATTCCCTGGAGCTTAACTCCCCTAAATTAACTATTTGTTTGGAGCCAGTAGGTATTAGATTCTTATTTTGCAAGTCTAAACAGCACATATATGCACTATATAACACTAACTTAAGATAACACTACATAAGGTTTAAGTGATCTCACATCTAGGTTTCATACCATCAATTTCCAGAAAGGCCACTTTGTCTTTCTAGGTGAGACGGGAATGTCTATGGCTTTACTCTTTATCTCTCTGGGGCAGAGATTATCTACTTTTCCATGAAGCTAGTCACGATTACTCATTCAAGCCTGCTTCTGCCTCTCCCACTCTTAGGCATTGCTTTGCTTCTCCAGTTTTTCTCTGACATTCTGTTTTTAAATTGGCTTTGTCTGCTTGGCTGTGGTCAGGGTCTCTGCATGTGCAGGGTAGGTATTGGGGAAGTCTACCGGCTTGCTGAAAGTCAGGCACCTCACATCAGCTCTTAGTTTGAGAACCAACCTCTCGCCTCTCACTTGTTTTTCCAGGCTCTTGGAATCCGAGCTTGTGATGCCTGTTGACTAACTCTGATAACAGATTTTTTTTTCTTTTATTAATTTCATCCCTTGGATATATCTCTCTCCTTTTATGAAAGAGTGCAAAAAAGGAACAACCAAACCTCAGCTTCTTTCCTAAACAATTCAGAAGCCACAGAAGCTGTGGCCTCCAGCCAAGGTCTCAAATGATCCTAAGCCATGTTATTTTTTTTCCATTGCTTAAAATGTTGGTGACATCTAGGTATGATGCCAGATTGCTTCTATCATAGTTTATCAAGACCATCTCTACCTACACAGATTTATGTCTGAAATAAGAAAGTAAGTTATTTAACACTTAGTTGCTTTCAGTGACATTTTCTAATTTAGTAAAATAGACCTCCCTGCAAATAGTGAGCCTTATAAATGTCTCAAAGACATTTAATCCAAATAAAATTCTATTTTACTTGGCATAGATAATATAGAGGCAGAGCTTTTAAAAATAAATGTTTTGTACGCTTTGGCAATGAAAGTTTTATGAATCTATTAAATATCTTGTTCAACTAGAGAAACATTTTTAAGGCCCTGTCTTTAAACACAGATTTTTCTTTGAATGTAATTTGTTTGTATAAATTTCAGTGATTCAGGCCAGGATTGTCACTAAGGAGAAAGATTTTGGTATGCATTTTAACAGCATTAGTTAAAAATAAGACTTTATGAACCAGTATTGGCACTAAACTTTTTTTTATAATTAGCCCTTTTCTATAACTTTCACATATACAACATGTATTTTTCATTTAATATTTTAAAGTGGAGAGGCTATTTTTTCATGGTAGGAGGAAGTATGCCTTTTTGATCCAGATTGTCTGGTGTGACCTGATGCATTTTCCTCCCCCACCAGCATGTAGACACCTTGGGGAAGGCTCAGGCATGGCGGGCTGCAGGTCCCGAGCCCTGCCCCGCGGGGAGGCAGCTAAGGCCCGGCGAGAAATCGAGCTCAGCGCCGGTGAGCCGGCACTGCTGGGGGACCCGGAGCACCCTCCGCAGCTGCTGGCCAGGGTGCTAAGCCCCTCACTGCCTGGCGGGCCGGCGGGGCCCGCCAAGCCCACGCCCACCCGGAACTCTAGCTGGCCCGCAAGCGCCGCGCGCAGCCGCGGTTCCCAGCCGTGCCTCTCCTTCCACACCTCACCGCAGGCTGAGGGAGCCGGCTCCGGCCTCGGCCATCCCAGGAAGGGGCTCCCACAGTGCAGCGGCGGGCTGAAGGGCTCCTCAAGCGCAGCCAGAGTGGGCGCCGAGGGGGCGCCGAGGGGGCGCCGAGGCCGAGGAGGCGCCTAGAGCGAGCGAGGGCTGCCAGGGCTGCCAGCATGCTGTCACCTCTCACAAGGATACTGAGGACCAGTTTGAGCCATCATATGTCAGGTACTCAGAAGAGTGTGTGGTGTACAGTAAGCTTTCCAGCAAATGTCAACCATCCCCACGTCTTTGTCACCATCCCCGTGAAGGTCTCTATGTCTCCTTTATTCTAAATGTTATCTCAGTCTGATTTGTTGAGTGTTTTTAATCAGAACTCAATGATATATCTTAGGTTTTATTTTCAACCCTGTACATTTTTTTTGTATTTATGACGTGAGTTAACAGAACGCTTTAGTAAAAGTAACTTTATATTTCTGTCACAGTTTGTTGAAGTCAAGGATAAATTTTGAAAGCTTTTCGCTAGTTTCCGTTCTGATTTTCAGGATTGGATATATAACATGTTAAAAAAGTAACAGCCCTGCCTATCATAGGGAATAGGGAGAATGGTTTCAGTGCTAAGAGAGTAATATATAATAATGCTACCCATCTTCCATTCATTATGCCACGTTCTTTAAAAATGTTACCTCATTCAATCCTCATAGCAACCCTATAGGGCAGGTTCTATTGTTATTATCATTTATAAATGAATAAACTGAGTCAGAGAATGGTTCAACACATTTAATATTTGCCTGAGATGATACCACTATTAAGTGGTAGAACCACAGAAATTAAACCCAGGAAGTCTGGTTCTCAAATATGGACTCTTAAACATGAGTTTTGATGCAGGGGGAGAAGGATTTTATAATGGAGCAATGTGGTCTTCTCTGACCAAGGCGTTCTCTCTGTGGGCTTGCTTTTTTCTTATGACATTATAATTAGAGTGACCTAAATCAGGGGCAGACACCAAATGATACTGTTGTAGGAAAAAAACGGGCTGTTGTCACATGACTAGGAAAGATTAGGCTCGTGGACACACAGAAGGGCGAGGAGTGGAATTTATTGGGTGAAAGGAAAAAAAAAATCAGCAAAGCGAGAGGCGTTCCTCTTAACAGGCCTTCATCTCACAGATTGAATCCCAGGGACAGGAGAGGCCGGGATCCTCCCCGCTGCAAACAACGCGAACTTCCCGAGGTCCCGCCCCGTCCTCCCACTGTGCAGGCTGGTGGGAGATTCTTCCAGAACCCGTTTTTACTTGGCTGTCTCTATATTTTGTAAAACTTATAGTTTTACAGAGGACTTTATCCCCTTACTTTTATTTGTATGTCAAGTAATGTCTGTTTAATCTTTAATCTAGGTATTTCCAAATACTCACAAACTCCTTATGCAACTATAAATAAAAACTTATTAATGTGGCCAATTAAAATTTTGAAATATTTAAACATAGATTTTATTCTTAATATTTCTATAAGTCCAATAGAGTGAATTTTTTTGTTGTTGTAAAGACTCTTAAATATGTCCATAAATGTACCCATAGAAATTTTTTAAAAATAAAAAAATTTTAAATGCACATAAAACAACACAATGATTAATTTTTTTTTCATTATACTTAACCAACACTGGTTTCTAAAGTATTGATAGGATGCCTCAAAAGTTAACCTTATCTTTTGACTCTTACGGAGGAAACTGGAACTTGCAAACTAAAGTTTTCTGCTTCACTCTCATTTATCCCCCATTTGAATGCTTTTGTCAGAGTGACAAAAGCATTTTAATACTTTTTTAGTTTTAAAGAAGACATAAAGAATTTTATTGGATTTATTTTATATTATAAATTATCTATCCACTTACCAGGGTGAACTTGTTTTGTACTTCCAGTGCCTTTTAGAGATGAACAATATTACTTGAGCCTAAGGATCCATTTAAGGGTAAATTCAGTTTACTATTATGTTATTAATGTACTATAATGCCAGGTAAAGAAGTAGTAATTATCCAAGTATTTGCAAGTATAATTATGCTGGTATTTCATGCTTAAAGCTTGTTTCCTTTTTTTCTCTCGCTTTTTGGTATAGTTTTTTAAGTTTCACAAGAATATTATTATTTCCCTTGTGAAGGGAGGAAGTGAAAACGTTAGAACTGTGAAAGTTTCCACTCTGAAAGAGACAGTGTTCCTCTTCAGAGTTTATGTGGCTACATAAACCAGGGTTCTGCAGCTTGAGTCAGAAACAAATTCCCAATGCTCAGTATTACTGAAGACATTATTCAAGGTCTCCAGTGAGTCTGCTAATTAATCTGGGTGGTCTCTTAACCAACCAAACATGCTTACCTGAAAACTCCAAACATCCCTAATTACAAAAACTACCAGAAACCCCAAACGACTACTTGGTTTAAAAATAGATACAGATAAAGAGGTAGATGTTGAAATATATGTATAGATCAGTGTTTCCCAACCTTGGCACTATTGATATTTTGAATTAATTAATTCTTTGTTGTGGAAGATTGTCCTGTGTGTTGTAGAATTTAGCAGCATTCCCGGCCTCCACCTATTAGATGCCAGTAGCATCCTTCCCCCAGTAATCATGGCCCAAAATGTCTCTGGACATTGCCAAACCTTGAGAACAACATCTCCTTGGTTGAAAATCACTGACACGCATGTCATAATTCAAATATATGCTGTGGTATGGAGAATCAGACCTAAGCAGAAACTTTTAAAAATGCTTCCCTGACCTTGATATTGCTGATGGAGAGGGAGGAGAGGGGTCCCCTTCTCAACACAAAGCTGAAGGCCTTGAGAGAGACCAAAATGGCACCAAGTGTAGTAGAAAGCAGAAAAGCAGACTGCGCTCAGATTTGCAGACAGGTTGTTCTCTGGTTGTTTGGGATGGATAGGGATTGCTAACTTTTAGAGAGAGGTTCCAGAGAACTGCATATATAAACCTTTTATGTTAAATGCTTACATCAGCAGCATGAGGTGAGTGTACTTTTGTGGAAACTTTATGGTAGTATTTATCTAGCTTATAAATTGATTTCAATGTTGTTTGCAACTTAACATTTATGGAGAAAGTAGTTTTTCTACATTTGAAGGATGTGAGAACCGGCATTAGAGATACTCTTAAAAGGACATTTAGACAATTTCATTTTCTGAGATAGACAGTGATATTTTATAAGCTAGAACTAAGGAGAAATAATTGGCAATATTTTTGTAATGAGGGAGACTTTTAGTAATTTGTTTCATTGTGTGAGAAACTTAATTTAACTTACCAAAACAAAGTAACACATAGTTCCCAATTGACTTCAGTTTTGCTTTATAGCTACAACCATGAAAAATTATTCCACATAACAAAGATATAAAAATTTCATACACTCTCTATTTTTTCATATTTTATTCCCAATTTATCTTTTCTTCCCTTTCTAATCCTGTCTCTCCTCTCTGTTTACACTATATTCTTCTCTTTTACCCTGCCTTGTGCTTTCATTTTTTCCTCTGTCTAGTCCCTTGCAGTTGGTTTTCTCTTCTCTTTATAGTTTATCAAACAGCCTGCAATGGTCTTACCAAGCTTCTACATAGAGGACAGAATTGGCACAATGTTTTTGCTCTGCAACCTGAAAATTTTTAATCTTCACATCATTTTATTTGTGGATCTATATAGAAAGGGTTTGTACTAGAGAATGATTTCATGCAGAATTAAACTTTATATGGCAGAGACTACTGATTATCCATAAAAGTCTGTTTTCCACTTACGCTATACTCATAGAATTGTGGCTAGATATAAGGCAAAAGCACACTGGGTTGATAAAAACTACATGGAGAGAGAATCTAACAAGATTAAAATTTAATTTATTTAGAAATATGTCTGATTATATTTTAATTTTACATATAGTAAAATTTACTATTTAGTGTACCGTTCTTTGAATTGTGAAACATGCATAGAGTCATAGGATCACCACCACCCAATCAAGATACATAACAGTTTCATCATGAAAAGAACATTTCTCAATATCCCTTTGGCATCAAATCACTCTCCAGTCCCAACCTCTGACAACCACTGATCTATCCTCTCTCCCTGTAGTTCTGCCTTTTACAAAATATTGTATAATTGGAATCATACAGCATGTAGCCTATGGTTTTTTTCACCTAGCATGATGTATTTGAGATTTATTTTTGCTTGGTATCAAGTTGGGTATTTTTAAAAATTGCTGAATCATATTCCTTTTTATGGATGGACCAGAGTTTGTTTATCATCCACAAGCTAAAGAGCATTTGTGCTGTTTCCAGTTTCTGGCAGTTATAAATTAAGCTGGTATAAACATCTATGTACAGGTTTTTGTGTGAATATAAATTTGTATTTGTCTTTGATAAATAACTGGGAATGGAATTGCTGAGTCATATAGTAATTAATGTGTAGCTATATGAGAAACTGTCAAACTGTTGTCTTAAGTAGCTGTGCCATTTTGCATTTCCATCAGTCATGTATGAGAGTTTTAGTTGTTTTGCATCCTTACCAGCATCTGGTATTGTTAATGGCTTTTAGTAAATGAATAAGTAAATAAATGAATAAATAAAGCTATTCTAATAGGTGTTTAGTGATAACTTCCTGTAGTTGTAAATAATTATTCATAATGAATAATGATAATGTGCATTCGTTCATGTGCTTATTTTCCATTTGTATAATTATTTTGCTAAACTGTCTTAAAATCTTTTGCCTATTTTTTAAACTGTTTTTAATTGTCTTACTGCTGAGTTTTGAGACTTCTTTACTCTTTTTTTAACCTTTTTTTCTTATTATAATTTAAGTTCTAGGATACATGTGCAGAACATGCAGGTTTGTTACACAGGTATATATGTGCCATGGTGGTTTGCTGCACCCATCAACCTGTCATCTACATTAGGTATTTCTCCTAAAGCTATCCCTCCCCTAGCCCCCTCACCCCCTGACAGGCCCCGGTGTGTGATGTTCCCCTCCCTGTGTCCATGTGTTCTCATTGTGCAACTCCCACTTATGAGTGAGAACATGCGGTGTTTGGTTTTCTGCTCCTGTGTTAGTTTGCTGATAATGATGGTTGCCAGTTTCATCCATGTCCCTGCAAAAAACATGAACTCATCTTTTTTATGCTGCATAGTATTCCATGGTGTGTATGTGCCACATTTTCTTTATCCAGTCTATCACTGATGGACATTTGGTTTGGTTCCAAGTCTTTGCTATTGTGAACAGTGCTGCAGTAAACATACGTGTGTGCATGTGTCTTTATAGTAGAATGATTTATAATCCTTTGGGTATATACCCAGAAATGCGATTGCCGGGTCAAATGGTATTTCTGGATCTAGATCCTTGAGGAATCGCCATGCTGTCTTCCACAATGGTTGAACTAATTTACACTCCCACCAACAGTGTAAAAGCGTTTCTATTTCTCCACATTCTCTTCAGCATCTGTTGTTTCCTGACTTTTTTATGTCACCATTAAAACTGGCATGAGATGATATCTCATTGTGGTTTTGATTTGCATTTCTCTAATGACCAGTGATGATGAGCTTTTTTTCATATGTTTGTTGGCCGCATAAATGTCTTCTTTTGAGAAGTGTCTGTTCATATCCTTTGCACACTTTTTGATGGGGTTGTTTGTTTTTTCTTGTAAGTTGTTTAAGTTCTTTGTAGATTCTGGATATTAGCCCTTTGTCAGATGGATAGATTGCAAAAATTCTCCCATTCTGTAGGTTGTCTGTTCACTCTGATGGTAGTTTCTTTTGCTGTGCAGAAGCTCTTTAGTTTAATTAGATCCCATTTATTAATTTTAGCTTTTGTTGCCCATGCTTTTGGTGTTTTAGTCATGAAATCTTTGCCCATGCCTATGTCCTGAATGGTATTGCCTAGGTTTACTTCTAGGGTTTTTATGGTTTTAGGTCTTATGTTTAAGTCTTTAATTCATCTTGAGTTAATTTTTGTATAAGGTGTAAGGAAGGGGTCTAGTTTCAGTTTTCTGCATAAGGCTAGCCAGTTTTCCCAACACCATTTATTAAATAGGGAATCCTTTCCCTATTACTTGTTTTTGTCAGGTTTATCAAAGATCAGATGGTTGTAGATGTGTAGCATTATTTCTGAGGCCTCTGTTCTGTTCCATTGGTCTATATATCTGTTTTGGTAATAATACCATGCTGTTTTGGTTACTGTAGCCTTGTAGTATAGTTTGAAGTCAGGTAGCGTGATGCCTCTCCAGCTTTGTTCCTTTTGCTTAGGGTTGTCTTGGCTATACGGGCTCTTTTTGGGTTCCATGTGAAATTTAAAGTCGTTTTTTTCTAACTCTGTGAAGAAAGTCAATGGTAGCTTGATGGGGATAGCATTGAATCCATAAATTACTTTAGGCAGTATGGCCATTTTCACGATATTGATTCTTCCTGTCCATGAGCATGGAATGTTTTTGCATTTGTTTGTGTCCTCTCTTATTTCCTTGAGCAGTGGTTTGTAATTCTCCTTGAAGAGGTCTTTCATATCCCTTGTAAGTTGGATTCCTAAGTATTTATTTCTCTTTTAAGCAATTGTGAGTGGGAGTTCACTCATGATATGGCTCTCTGTTTGTCTGTTATTGGTGTATAGGAATGCTTGTGATTTTTCCACATTGATTTTGTATCCTGAGACTGCTGAAGTTGCTTATCAGCTTAAGGAGATTTTGGGCTGAGATGATGGGGTTTTCTAAATATACAATCATGTCATCTGCAAACAGGGACAATTTGACTTCCTCTTTTCCTAATTGAATGCCCTTTATTTCTTTCTCCTGCCTGATTGCCCTGGCCAGAACTTCCAACACTATGTTGAATAGGAGTGGTGAGAGAGGGCATCCTTGTCTTGTGCCAGTTTTCAAAGGGAATGCTTCCAGCTTTTGCCCATTCAGTATGATATTGGCTGTGGGTTTGTCATAAATAACTCTTATTATTTTGAGATATGTTCCATCAGTACCTAGTTTATTAGAGAGTTTTTAGCATGAAAGGCTGTTGAATTTTGTCAAAGGCCTTTTCTGCATCTATCGAGATAATCATGTGGTTTTTGTCATTGGTTTTGTTTATATGATGGATTACGTTTATTGATTTGTGTATGTTGAACGAGCCTTGCATCCCAGGGATGAAGCCATATTGATCGTGGTGGATAAGCTTTTTGATGTGCTGCTGGATTCTGTTTTCCAGTATTTTACTGTGGGTTTTTGCATCCCTGTTCATCTGGGATATTGGCCTGAAATTTTCTTTTTTTGTTGTGTCTCTGCCAGATGTTGGTATTAGGATGATGCTGGCCTCATAAAATGAGTTTATGCAGGGGTTCTCTTTTTCAATTGTCTGGGATAGTTTCAGAAGGAATGGTACCAGCTCCTCTTTGTACCTCTGGTAGAATTCAGCTGTGAATCCATCTGGTCCTGGGCTTTTTTTTCGTTGGTAGGCTGCCTCAATTTCAGAACTTGTTATTGGTCTTTTCAGGGATTCAACTTCTTCCTGGTTTAGTCTTGGGAGGGTGTATGTGTCCAGCAATTTATCCATTTCTTCTAGATTTTCTAGTTTATTTGCATAGAGGTGTTTATAGTATTCTCTGATGGTAGTTTGTATTTCTGTGAGATCAGTGGTGATATGCCCTTTATCAGTTTTTATTGCATCTATCTGATTCTTCTCTCTTTTCTTCTTTATTAGTCTGGCTAGTGGTCTATGTATTTTGTTGATCTTTTCAAAAATCCAGCTCCTGGATTCATTGATTTTTTGAAGGGTTTTTCGTGTCTCTTATCTACTTCATTTCTGCTCTGATCTTAGTTATTTCTTGTCTTCTCCTAGCTTTCGAATGTGTTTGCTCTTGCTTCTCTAGTTCTTTTAATTGTGATGTTAGGGAGTCGATTTTAGATCTTTCCTGCTTTCTCCTGTGGGCAGTTAGTGCTATCAATTTCCCCCTAAACACTGCTTTAGCCGTGTCCCAGAGATTCCGGTATGTTGTGTCTTTGTTCTCACTGGTTTCAAAGAACATCTTTATTTCTGCCTTCATTTCGTTATTTACCCAGTAGTCATTCAGGAACAGGTTGTTCAGTTTCCATGTAGTTGGTGGTTTTGAGTGAGTTTCTTAATCTTGAGTTCTAATTTGATTGCACTGTGGTCTGAGAGGCTGTTTGCTATGATTTCTGTTCTTTTGCATTTGCTGAGGAGTGTTTTACTTCAATTATGGGGTCAATTTTATAATTAGTGCAATGTGGTATTGAGAAGAATGTATATTCTGTTGATTTGGGGTGAAGAGTTCTGAAGATGTCTATTAGGTCTGCTTGGTCCAGAGCTAAGTTCAAGTCCTGAATATTTTCTCTCTTGTTGATCTGTCTAATATGGACAGTGGGGTGTTAAGGTCTTTCACTATTATTGTGTGGGAGTCTAAGTTTCTTTGTAGGTCTCTAAGAACTTGCTTTATGAATCTGGGTGTTCCTGTATTGGGTGCCTATATATTTAGGATAGTTAGCTCTTCTGGTTGAATTGATCCCTTTAGCATTAGGTAATGCCCTTCTTTGTCTGTTTTGATCTTTGTTGGTTTAAAGTCTGTTTTATCAGAGACTAGGATTGCAACCCCCGCTTTTTTTTTTCTTTCCGTTTGCTCAGTAAATATTCCTTCATCTCTTTATTTTGAGCCTATGCGTGTCTTTGTATGTGAGATGGGTCTCCTGAATACAGCACACCGATGGGTCTTGACTCTATCCAATTTGCCAGTCTGTGTCTTTTAATTGGGGAATTTAGCCCATTTATATTTAAGGTTAATATTGTTATGAGTGAATTTGGTCTTGTCATTTTGATGCTAGCTGCTTATTTTGCCCATTAGGTGATTCAGTTTCTTCATAGTGTCGATGGTCTTTACAATTTGGTATGTTTTTGTAGTGGCTGGTACCAGTTTTTCCTTTCCATATTTAGTGCTTCCTTCAGGAGCTCTTGTAAGACAGGCCTGATGGTGACAAAATCTCTCTGCATTTGCTTGTGTGTAAAGGATTTTATTTCTCCTTCACCTATGAAGCTTAGTTTGGCTGGATATGAAATTCTGGGTTGAAAATTCTTTTATTTAAAAATGTTGAATATTGGCCCCCACTCTCTTCTGGCTTGTAAGGTTTCTGCAGAGAGATCCACTGTTAGTCTGATGGGCTTCCTTCTGTGGGTAACCCGACCTTTCTCTCTGGCTGCCCTTAACATTTTTTTCTTCATTTCAACCTTGGTGAATCTGATAATTATGTGTCTTGGGGTGGCTCTTCTTGAGGCGTACCTTTGTGGTGTTCTTTGTATTTCCTGAATTTGAATGTTCGCCTGTCTTGCTAGGCTGGGCAAGTTTTCCTGGGTGATATCCTGAAGAGTACTTTCTAACTTGGTTCCATCCTGCCCGTGACTTTCAGGTACACCAATCAAATGTAGGTTTGGTCTTTTCACATAGTTCCATATTTCTTGGAGGCTTTGTTCGTTCCTTTTCGTTCTTTTTTCTCTAATCTTGTCTTCATGCTTTATTTCATTAAGTTGATCTTCAATCTCTGGTATCCTTTCTTTTGCTTGATTGATTCAGCTATTGGTATTTGTGTATGCTTCACAAAGTTCTGGTGCTGTGTTTTTCAGCTCTATCAGGTCATTTATATTCTTCCTTGAACTGGTTATTCTAGTTGGCAATTCCTCTAGCCTTTTTTTCAAGATTCTTAGCTTCCTCGCATTGGGTTAGAACATGCTCCTTTAGCTTGAAGGAGTTTGTTGTTACCCACCTTCTGAAGCCTACTGCTGTCAGTTTGTCAAATTCATTCTCTGTCCAGCTTTGTTCTGTTCTCTTGCTGGCAAGGACTTGTGATCCTTTGGAGGAGAAGAGGTGTTCTGCTTTTTGGAATTTTCAGCCTTTTTGCGCTGGTTTTTCCTCATCTTCTTGAATTTATCTACCTTTGGTCTTTGATGTTGGTGACCTTCAGATATGGTTTCTGTGTGGACATCCTTTTTGTTGATGTTGATGCTATTCCTTTCTGTTGGTTAGTTTTCCTTCTAACAGTCAGGCCCCTCAGCTGCAGGTCTGCTGGAGTTACTAGAGGTCCACTCCAGACCCTGTTTGCCTGGGTATCACCAGCAGAGGCTGCAGAACAGCAATGATTGCTGCCTGTTCCTTCCTCTGGAAGCTTTGTCCCAGAGGGTCACCCACCAGATGCCAGCTGGGGCTCTCTAGTATGAGGTGTCTGTCAACCCCTGCTGGGAGATGTCTCCCAGTCAGGAGGCATGGGGGTCAGGGACCCACTTGAGGAAGCAATCTGTCCCTTAGCAGAGCTTGAGCACTGTGCTGGGAGACCCACTGCTCTCTTCAGAGCTGGGAGGTAGGAATGTTTAAGTCTGCTGAAGCTGTGCCCACAGCCGCCTCTTCCCCCAGGTGCTCTGTCCTGGGGAGATGGTAGTTTTATCTATAGGCCCCTGACTGGGGCTGCTGCCTTACTTTCAGAGATACCCTGCCCAGAGAGGAGAAATCTAGAGAGGCAGTTTGGCTACAGTGGCTTTATGGAGCTTCAGTGGGCTCCACCCAGTTTGAACTTCTTGGTGGCTTTGTTTACGCTGTGAGGGGAAAACCACCTACTCAAGCATCAGTAATGGTGGATGCCCCTCCCCCCACCAAGCTCGAGTGTCCCAGGTCAACTTCAGACTGCTGTGCTTGCAGTGAGAATTTCAAGCCTGTGGATCTTAGCTTGCTGTGCTCTGTGGGCATGGGATCCACTGTGCTAGACCACTTGGCTCCCTGGCTTCAGCTCCCTTTCCAGGGGAGTGAGTGGTTTTGTCTAGCTGGCATTCCAGGCACCTCTGGGGTATGAAAAAAAAACTCCTGCAGCTAGCTTGATGTCTGCCCAAACAGCCACCCAGTTTTGTGCTTGAAACCCAGGGCCCTGGGGGTGTAGGCACCCGAGGGAATCTCCTGGTCTGCGGGTTGTGAAGATCATGGGAAAAGTGTAGTATCTGGGCCAGAATGCACCGTTCCTCATGGCACAGTCCCTCATGGCTTCCCTTGGCTAGGGGAGGGAGTTCTCCAACCCCTTGTGCTTCCTGGATGAGGCAATGCCTCACCCTGCTTTGGCTTGCCCTCTGTGGGCTGCAACCACTGCCTAACCAGTCCTAATGAGATGAGCCAGGTACCTCAGTTGGAAATGCAGAAATCACCCACCTTCTGCATTGATCTCACTGGGAGCTGCAGACCCGAGCTGTTCCTATTGGGCTGTCTTGCCTGTGACCCTTCTTTACTTTTTATACAAGCCCTTTGTCAGTAATAAAATTTGTTGTAAACATTTTTTTCTCAGTTTGTGGCTTTCAGTTCATTTTGAAAGTGTTTTTCAGAGGCTGAAATAATTTAATTTTGCTGGTATTGATTTCATCAACTTTTTAAAAAAATGGCTTGTGCTTTTGATATCACATCCAAGGAATCTTTGCCTAACTCAAGGTCACAAAAATTTCATCCTTTGTTTTCATCCTAAAGTTGTATGCTATTATATTTTACATTTAGGCTTATGATCCATTTGAGTTAACACCATTTGTTGAAATGACCATTTTTGCTCCATTAAACTTCCATTGTGTCTTTGTAAAAAAAATCATTGCCTATATTTTTGTGAATCTATTTATGGGTTCCCTATTCTGCATCATTATTATATTTGTCCTTTCACCAACACCACACAGTTTTCACTACGTAGCTTTATTTTTGGTCTTGAAATTATGAATCCTCCATGAATCCTATAATATGAATCCTCCAACTTTGTTCTTCTTTTTCAAGATTGTTTTGGCTATTCTAGGTCCTTTGCCTTTCCATACAAATTTTAGAATAAGTTTGCTAATATCTCTACAAAGTCCTGCTGGGATTTTGTTTAGAATTGCCTTAAATCTATAGATAAATTTTGAGACAAGTGGCACTCAACAATATTGATTAACACAATCTGTGGTCACATTATCTCTTCATTTGTTTTGGTCTCTTTGGCTTTTCTCATCAGTGTCTAATATTTTTGAGCATACTTATCTTGCACATATCTTGTTAAATGTGTACATATTTCATTTATTTGTATTTCTGATGCTATTTTAAATGGTGCTACCCACCCCCCACCCAATTTTGGTTTCCACTTGTTTGTTGCTAGAATATAGAAATACAACTAATTTTTATATATTGACCTTGTATCTTGGAACCTTGCTAAATTCATTTATTAGTTTTAGGAGCATCTTACTAGATTACTTTAGACTTTCTGTGTAGATGGTCATTTATCTGTAAATAGAGATAATTTTATTTGCTCCTGTCCAATCTGTAGGCCATTTATTCTTTTCTTGCTTTATTGCAGTGGCTAGGACTATCAATATGATATTAAATAGGAGAGGTGAAAACAGACATCCTTGCCTCATCAATGATCTTAGGGGAAAGCCTTACATCTTTAATTGCTAACTATAATGTAGTATATAGGTTATTTTGTTTGTTTGCTTGTTTTTTGTTTCTTTGTAGCTGCCCATTATCAGGGGCAAGGCATTTATTCTTTTATCATTAAGTCTGATGTAGAATGTAGAGTTTTTTTAGATGTCCTTGATTAGGCTAATGAAATTTATATTCCTAGTCTGTATCAGTGGCTATTAAATTTTATAACATGCTTTTTTGCATCTATTGAGATGATTATGTAATATTTTCTGTTGATATTGTAAACCATATTGATTGATATTTTAATGTTGAATCAGCTTTGAATTACTGGGAAAATCCCACTTGGTCATGATATATTATCTTTTTAACATATTGCACATGCTGCAAGATTCTATCAGCTAATATTTTGTTGAAAATCTTTGTGTCCATATTCATGAATATTTTTCTATAGTTTTTATTTCTTGCTATATCTATGTCTGGTTTGGGTATTGGGTTATGCTGGTCTCATAAAATGAATTGAGGAATGTTTTCTTCTCTTCTATTTTCTGGAAAGACATTGTATAGAGTTTATATTATTTCTTTGAAAGTACACCAGAATTTTTCAGTCAAATACTCTGGGAATTGACTTTTCTTGTGGAAACGTTTGTATGTAAAAACTTAATATTTCTTTAATGGAGATATGATTATTTTGTCTATTTCTTTATCAAATTTATCAGTGAATCTTGGTAGTTTCTGTTATTCAAACAATTATTCTATTTTATTTACATTTTTATATTTGTGGGCATTGAGTACTTGATAGTCTTTTATTAACTTTTCTTTTGGATGGCTTGTTTTTTTTTTTTTTTTTTTTTTTTGAGATGGAGTCTTGGTCTGTCTCCCAGGCTGGAGTGCAGTGATGTGATCTCGGCTCACTGCAAGCTCTGCCTCCCGGGTTCACACCATTCTCCTGCCTCAGCCTCCCGATTTGCTGGGACTACAGGCGCCCACCACCACACCCATCTAATTTTTTGTATATTTTAAGTAGAGGCAGGGTTTCACCATGTTAGCCAGGATGGTCTCGATCTCCCGACCTCATGATTTGCCCGCCTCTGCCTCCCAAAGTGATGGGATTACAGGCGTAAGCCACTGCGCCCGGCCTGATTTTTTACATGATGTATTTTATATCATTTTTGGCTTTTTGGCTATCTAGCATGTGTGTGCACCTGTGCGTGTGTTCTAAGGATTGCAATATACCTACTTAACTTTAACAGTCTTCTTTGAGTTAATATTTTGCCATTTCAAGGAAAGCATAGAAATCTACCCTTTAACTTTTCCTTTTCTGTTACAGTTGTCACATGTTTTACATCTACATAAACTGAAAACCTGCATCAAGAAATGTTACAATTTTTCTTTTTGATGGCTATGTATAAAGAACTTAGGAAGAGAAAAACAATTTTTAAAATATTTACCCAGATATAGACCTACTTATGTTGTTCTTCCTTCCTTCCTGAAGTTCCGGAGATCTCTCTGGTATCATTTTTCTTAAGCTGGGAAAATGTCTTTTACCATTTGTTTTAGAGCAAGTCTACTGGCAACAAATTCTCTTAGGATCCCTTCATTTGAGAATATATTTATTTTGTCATTATTTCTGAAGGATATTTTCACTGGACATAGAATTGCGAGTTGACAGTTATTTATTTATTTATTTATTTTTGGCACTTTGAAGATGTCGTCCCACAGTTTTCCGGCCTCCCTAGTTTCTGATGAGAAATCCACAGTCATTCACATTGTTCCTCCCTTATATGTAAAGTGGCATTTTTAATGGCTGCTTTCATGGCTTTTCTTAACCTCTGATTTTTAGCAGTTTTATTCTCACATGTCTGGGTTTGGTTTTCCTTGGGTTTCCCTGTGTGGAGTGTGCCAAACTACTTAAATCTGTAGATTTATGCCTTTCCTCAAATCTGGGAAGTTTCAGTGTTATTTCTTCTGATATATTTCCCTTTACTAATTGTTTCTCCTCTTCCTCCGTGATGCTAATGGTACGAATATTAGACCATTTAATATTGTCTCACATGTTCCTAAAGCTCTCTTAATTTTATTTTTAATCTCTTTTTCACTTTGTTTTTCAGATTGAATAATCCCTTAACCAGTGGTCCCCAACCTTTTTGGCACCAGGGACCAGCTTCATGGAAGCCAATTTTTCCATGCAAGGGGTGGGTGGGGGATGATTCAAGGGCATTACATTTATTGTGCACTTTTTTCTATTATTACTATATTTTAATATATAATGAAATAATTATGCAACTCACCATAATGTAAAATTAGTGGGAGCCCTGAGCTTGTTTTGCTGAAACTAGATGGTCTCATCTGGAGGTGCTAGGACACAGTGACACATCATCAGGCATTAGATTCTCATAAGGAATGTGAAGCCTAGATCCCTCGCATGCTCAGTTCACAATAAGGTTTGCATTCCTATGAGAATCTAATGCCCTTGCTGGTCTGACAGGAGGCGGAGCTCAGGCGGTAATGCTTGCTCATCCTCAGCTCACCTCCTGTCGTGCAGCCTGGTTCCTAACAGGCCACCAGTCTGTGGCCAGGGGCTGGGGACTCCTGCCTTAACCTATCTTCTAATTGTGTCTTCCCTTTTCACCTCCATTCTGCTATTGAACCCATCCACTGATATTTTTATTCCCAATATTGTATTTTTCAATTGTAAGGTTTTGATATCATTTGTTTTTAGTTTCTATTTCTAGCTGAAAGCTTTTATCTTTTCATGCATTTTAAGAATTTTCACCTTTGCCTCACAGGATAGTTATAATGGCTGCTCTAATGTATTTTTCTGATAATTCCAATATCTAAGTCATCTCAGGGTTGTCATCTCTTGACTGTCTTTGCCCTTGGTAATTGGGCACATTTTTGTAGGTTTTGGTATTTTGAGTAATTTTAGATTGCATACTGAACATTTTGAATATTATGTCATGTTAAAATTTTCTGGAGTCCTGTTAAATTTTCTGGAGTCCTGTTAAAATTTTCTGGAGAAAGTTGATTATTCTGTTTTAAAAGACAATTCAGCTTTCTCTGGTTATAAGATAAGATGAAATAGACAAACTTCTTCCTAGTTCTCCCACCAATTACAGTTAAAAATCCTAAACATTATTTATGAAGCAAACACAGAAGACTTTTGAAGGTAGAGAGATGACAGGCGAGAGACCTGGGACTTGTAGAAACTTTAGCAGAGTTTCTTGTTTCTGTTTTGTTATTGTTGCTATTGATTTACATACCCTGGACTGGGCACTGGAGAAGGGGGCAGTCTGGAAATACCAATGGGCATAGGCCAAAAAATCCCAAAGAGCAATTCTCTCTAGCTAAGGGACCAGGAAATTGGCCGTCTAGAAAGAATGAAATATTTTAGACACTAACTACCCTAATGCAATCATTACAACCCAGAGTAAACTGGCTACATCCCCTTCAGCAAAGGCTGAGTGAGGAAGCTGGACTTCCACCCTCATCTGGCTGTAACGAACCCCTTCCTTCCCCTGTGCTGTCAGTAGAGACCACAGCGCGAGCTTGTACTTCCATCCCCATCTAGCAGTAATGAAAAGGTTCCTCCTTTCTCCTCTCCCACACTGGCCTGGTGTCAGAAAAAAATTGTTTGACCAGAAGATTTAAGTAAGTCCTAGAGTCTCACAGCAACACCTGAAATGTCCGGAATACAATAAAAATCACTCATTATAAGAATCAGAAAAATCTTAAATGAATGAGAAAAGAAAATTAACCAATGCCAACGTTGAGTTGATAGAGATGTTGGAACTATCCAAAAGGAAATTTAAAGCAGTCATCATAAAAACATTTCAATAAGAAGTTACAAACATGCTTGAAACAAATGGAAAAAATAGTGTTAAAGAAATACAAAATATAAATAAGGGCGTATTTTTCTGTCCCCTGTCAAGAAAAAGAGGGTTTCTTTTGGAGTTTTTATCTGTGCCTGCTGTGCACTGGGCAAACTTAGATCAAAGTGGGGTGGTAAAAGAGGGGAAAAATTAGAAAATTCACTGCTATACTGGTTATTCTTAAAGCTTTGATGTCTCTTCCCACGCTGCCTCCTACTTTTAGAGCTCTCAGGTAGTTGCTCAGTTGCTTTTTGTACCTTGTCCAGAGTTGTAATCAGGTTATAGTAGACTTAATCCTTCCTGGCCAGCATGGAAACATGACAACATTTTGAAGCCAGGGTGGTTGCCTGCCCATCCTAGGTTTGAAGTAGCAGAAGATCTGTGGCAGATTAGCAGGGACAAATATTACTGATGGAGATTGAATGATAAAGCATTGACCTTTGAAGAGTTGGCAAAATGCATTGGGGAGAGAAAATGAGGAAGAAATAGCCAGAAATACTGGTTACAACAGACTTCTTTAGTGAACATTAAATAACTGATGGGGCTGGAGGAGAGGGGTGGGGGAAGCCAGACCCCTTGAAGTTGAAGCCAGTAAAAAAAAAAAAAAAGAAAAAGAAAAAAGAAAAACCAGAAAGATGTGTCAACTTTGCACATTGCCAGGTTGCACCTTGTTATTAGTTGGGAGGAAGAAAAATTACTTTAGCCCAGGTGATCACTCTACCTAAAGGGTCTTGGCAAATTTGTCCCATTTTTATCCCAGACTGGATGAACTTAAATCCACTGATGCAGATGGGAAGTGGAAGAATGTGTTAGACCAGGGTTCTGGGTTTACTCCACCTGTTAAATAAAGCAAAGAAGATTGACTTGAATTCCACTGGGGGATCCAAGACTACATGTTATGTCTAAACAGAACAGCCTTGGGTTGATGGAATTATTGGATTCTGGTGAACAATAAACCATAACATCTGCTATATAGTGGGAGGAAAATATCAGGAAACCAAAAATGAGCCTTTTAGGGGCATAGCAATGTTGTCATGGTAAGTCCTAGGGTTATGGTGAAGCCACTGTTTAAAAAGTGAAAAAGAAACAAAACAACAACAAAAACCCAAGACACAAAACATGCATCTGAGTGCATAGTTGGAATAAGTGTCATTGTGAATGGAAGGCTTTGCTGTTGCTGGGACTTCTTCTACCCTTTGCCTGATTTTAATTGAGTATGTTAATTAGGAAATCTTAGAATTGTCCAAACTCTCCTCCATAGTGAATATTAAGCAATACCCAAATCCCAGAAGGATAACAAGAAATTTCCAGCTTTAATTTAAATATATAATAGAGTGGTTTAATCCTATAGTAAGAATGTAGATTGGTGTAGCCTCTATGGATAAACAGTATGGAGATTCCTAAAGAAATTAAAAGTAGAACAACCATATGACCCAGCAATCCCTCTTCTGGTTACATGCCCAAAAGAGATGAAATCACCAACTCATAAAGATATCTGCATTCTCATGTTTATTACAGCATTATTCACAATGCCCATGATAGGGAAACAGTGTAAGTGTCTGCTGATGAGCAAATGGATAAAGATAATCTGATATATATGTATCTCAGATATATTTTAAGGCAGAACAGTATTGTATCTCATATATATATCTCATCTACATATATCTCATATATATATCTCATCTACATATATCTCATATATATATCTCAACTACATATATCTCATATATATCTCATATACATATATCTCATATATATATCTCATCTATATATATCTCATATATATATCTCATCTACATATATCTCATATATATCTCATGTACATATATCTCATATATATCTCATCTACATATATCTCATATATATCTCATCTACATATATCTCATATATATATCTCATCTACATATATCTCATATATATCTCATCTACGTATATCTCATAGATATATCTCATCTACATATATCTCATATATATCTCATCTACATATATCTCATATATATCTCATCTACATATATCTCATATATATCTCATCTACATATATCTCATATATATCTCATCTACATATATCTCATATATATCTCATCTACATATATCTCATATATATCTCATCTACATATATCTCATATATATATCTCATCTACATATATCTCATATATATATCTCATCTACATATATCTCGTATATATCTCATCTACATATATCTCGTATATATCTCATCTACATATATCTCGTATATATCTCATCTACATATATCTCATATATATCTCATCTACATATATCTCATATATATATCTCATCTACATATATCATATATATATCATCTACATATATCTCATATATATATCTCATCCACATATATCTCATATATATATCTCATCTACATATATCTCATATATATCTCATATATATATCTCATCTACATATATCTCATATATATATATCTCATATATATATGAGATACAATACTGTTCTGCCTTAAAAAAGGAGATCCTGCCATTTGTCACAACATGGACGGACCTGGAGGATATTATGCTAAGTGAGATAAGCCAGACACAGAAAGAAATGTATTTAATGATCTCACTTACATATGGAATCTTTTAAAAAAATGTCGAATACATAGAGACAGAGAATAAAACAGTGGTTACTGGGGTGGGGGGATGTGAAGGAAATGGGGTGATAAAGGTCAAAGGATACAAAGTAGCAGATATGTAGGATGAACAAGTCTAGAGATCTAATGTACATGAGGACTGCAGTTAATGAAATTATATCGTATTCGGGATTTCATTAAATAAGCACATTTTAGCTGCTCTTGCCACAAAAAGAAAGTGACCATGTGAGATGATAGATATATTAATCTGCTTCACTACAGTAACTATTTTACTATTTAAATGTATCCAATAACATCATATTGTAAACCTTAAATATACACAATAGCATTTATTTTAAAAATAATAAAAATTAAAATTAAAATATAGTAGAACGATACTAATTTCCAACAGCTTGCTTTACAACCGTCCTCTCTTGCTTGTGGGAAGAAAAATGGGTGACTCCTGTAAAGTAACTTGTTTATTGTGGCTTAAACCAAGTAGCTCCATTGATAACCCCCATCATGTCAGACATGGGTGAACCTATTTAGGAAACCAATAGGGTAATATGACTGGGATGCTGTGAAAGTCGTGGTGTTTTTTAATTCTTTTCTGTCCTAGTCTTAGAAGAAATCAGGCAAAATGTCCCTTTTCAGGGGAATGATTGATATACACTCACCATTCTCTGCTACAAGTAGTTGAATTCTCCAGTATATTTTGACGAGTTGGTGAGGTAAGGTTTAGACTTAATCACAGTCAAATGCAAGTTGATATATGCATTAATGATAACAGGAAGGTTTCCCTGTCAGAGCGGGAAGCCTAGGAGGATCTGAGAACAGTACTGGCATCTATGAGTAGTTGAAGATGGCTAATCTGTGTGGTTAAAATACAGCTCAATCAGTTAAACACTTGAGCGTGGCTTGGAGTGAAGGCCGCAAGAGACAGTCCACCGAAGGCAGAGAATAAATGAATGTGTTTGCTAGGCTCTGCTAATAAGGAGACACAAAAATCTGTGGGGCATTTTGGACTTGGGGGACACCACTTGCTGTTCCTGGGCATCTTGCTAGCTAAAATACATCGAGTGACAAGAAAGAAAAGTATGAATTTGAAAGATATCCCAAAACAGAAACAGGCTTTGAAGACTTACAGAGAGCTGTAACCCAAAACAGCACTATTTGGGTTGGCCTACTGTACAAATTATTTTGGAGGTTTGTACTATCTAGATAGATACGTGCAGATTGTAGTCTCTTGCCAAAGTTGTTAACACTGTTCTCCTTGCTCTAAGCAGTGACTGCTGGAAGAATATTGAATTTGAAGATACTTGATGTCAAGACAAGATATGGCCCCTTTGAAAGACAATTACTGCCCTTTTACTGGGCTTTAGTGGAGATTGTTCCCACCACTCAGGGGTTTCAAATAATTCTGAGATCTAAAGTACCTTGATGTCATAGGTAATGTCAGATTCATTCCGATAAGGAAGGAGCAGCTCAACAGAGCTCAGTGTTAAAATAGAAATGATATATTTATAGGAATGCTGCACTTGCTATGGCCCTGAAGACATTGTATCCATAAATATATTGCTACTTTGCTCTTAGGACCAACAACAGGAGCCCCCAAAACTGCCAGCTCTTGGTGCTGAGTGGTTTTAATCATAGGTTTCTCTCCTTGTTAAAGTAAAGTGAGTTTCCTGGTTTACTGATGGAAGCCCTCAAATCAAGGATGCACTGCAGTCTAGATGTTTGCCCCCATTTGATCAGTAGGTCATAAAACCTTGGCTGAAGAAGCAAGGGTAACTTGAGCAACACTCAAAATTGAGGGCAGTATACCCATAGAACAGTAAGAGCTTGGACTTGTCAAGGCCTTGATGTATAGTCAGGCAACACATTCTCCCTCCTTCCTTCTCTGCCTCCCTCCCTCCCTTCTTCCTTCCTTCCTAGATTGTAATTATGAAATCCCTGTAGGAACTTCAAGGATGAATTAAAATGGCCTATGCATATGCCAACCAGAAAAGTGCAGTTGGTGGCTCAGAGGAGGGCTGAGATGTAGAGGCTGTCTTGTCCAACCTCTGGAAATAGCTACTTAGGTACATAAGCCGAGCAGCATTTCAAGTTATGAAATGTTGGATGGAAAAATGATATATTTATTTGCCTCTCATTGAAGCTGGTAATAAGGTGAATGTCAAGAACAAAAGAATCATCTAAAGATCTAAAGATGGCTTTAGGTAAGATTCCCTGAGTTTAGGAGCTGGCATTTAGCTAGGAAATGAATACCTAGGACCCTCACTAGTAGTCCCAGCTGGCTTCAGATGGGTCCTCCTGGAGTAGACATGTAATCTGCTTTGGTCTCTTCTTACTTAGTCACCCAAGCAATGGCTAAGAATGTCATTTAAGGTATGCAGCACCAAGTTTTGTCCCTCAAACCACATTTCATTGGACTAAGGTATGCGTTTAGCTGCTGGCAATGTAAAAAACTGAACTAAAAAAATAATAATGCATGGACCGGTATCCCTGATCACACACAGTGTAACAGTTTGGATAAGAACTGGGATGAGCAATTAGAATATCTATTAATAAACCTAAGGGGTGATGAGGCATGAAAAGATTGCTGACTCACTTGGGTGAACATGTGTTTCATCCAAGTATATAGGCAGCAAAGGGGAGGAACACCTTTGGACAAGTTTTTGGAATGTGGCATTGGGAAAAAAAGGAATAGGGTTCGATGCCATCACAGCGATTCTGTATTCCTCCTTTCCCACAAAATTTTTTGGTTTTCCTGTATCCAGATGTCTTGGGTCTGGGTTGCCCTTGTGTGTGTGGAAGAGAGAGACAGTATTCAGGACATTTTTAAAATTACTCCAAATTTGACTCAGTGTATTCTTAGCACACAGTGAGCTGGATAGTGAGTTTGTGTCGTATGGCTAACTGAGGCCTGACCATATGTGTACTTTATTGTTTAGTAATAGAAGTCCCATTATCCCTAACATTTTTTGTAAACACTACTCTTCTTTCTTGGACAGGGACAAAAGAGGAACCTCTGGCAAGGCTATGCCTGCTACCTGCCTTATGATTGGGCAGAAACTCCCACCCATGGAAGCTGAAACTAGGTAATAAGTGGAAACAAGTGGAAAGTGTGGGAGATGGGAATGGGGTATTTAACTGGTAACAATGCTAGGAAAGGGAACCATCATTCTTTTCTTGAGACAATATCTCATGGCAGGAAAATAATATTTTTAGCTGTCTCAGATGTGGTGTGGAATCATGGCCAATGCTAGGCAAAGCCCCCAGATTTGTTTTTCCCTGAGAAAAAAGATTGTATTGAATCCATACTATGAGATTCACTCAAAGAATGCACTTGGGAAGTTTAGAGAAAATAGGTTAATTAGCATCCCTTGATGACTCTTGAATATGAGCAGGTTGCATTTGCCATTTAGGTTGTGTTTTGTTGGTTGTATTTATTGTATTTATTCTTTTGTAGTTTTTAGAGAAAATTTTCTTTGAACTAGAGGATACATTGTGATTTTGGCATCTGTAGCTGATACTCTGCATTGCCATGAACCAAGATGACAGCCTGTTAAGGCAACTGTGCATGATGAGAGCTGACTTGCGCATTGCTGCCTGCCTTGTACGTCAGGGTCTACTTTGCTCATTTGACAATACCAGATGTGAATACAGACAGAGTGCTAGACAAGCTCATCTTGATAGGATTGGGATTGTGCTCCAGATAGTGAATATTGGCTTGATATGCTTATCATATATCACAGATAATTCATCCCTGGGACTTCAAAAAGGATAATTATGGAAATGTTATGACTTACTCAGAACTGTATCTAAGAGTTGCATAGGCTCAAATAACACAATTCTTGAATTTCACCCACACCACAAATACACAGTGGCAACATTTGTTGTCCCTTAACCAGTACTGGCTGCAATGTGCTAAAAGGGGCTTGTGGGTCTTAGTAATTGGGCTTGGTATGTGGAGACAAGTGGAGATAACAGTCCTTTTGAAGCTTCACCATTGTGATAGACCTGTTAAGTCAGATAAGGACAACTAGAAGGACAGCCATGGGCTTGACAGTTGGTCTGGAAAGATGATAAAGAAATATGCAAGTGGATATTGCCCATTACCAAACTGATTGAGAATTAGGCTTGCTAACATCTTTGGATGACATGAGCCTTGGCATATTGCTTACAATAGAATGTGATATACTTGCAGGGAAGTGCCAAGGTATAATGAAGCATCAGGCTGGAAGGATACATTTGGGGGTGGGGAACTATGGCAAGCCTAAACTATGGTGAGGTGTCACTAGTCACTAGATGCCTTTATATCAGTTTCATCACACTCACAGTGCCACAAATTAAAAAGGCATTTATATTCTGTGTGGTACAAATTGGTTGGCTTTTGACAAATTAAGGATCATGGTTTATTATTCAGAATGACAGGCCCTCACTCCAAACTTTCTGAATCAGAATCTGAATTTTAACCAGATTCCCCAGGTGAATCATATGCACATCAAAGTTTGAGAAACACTAAAATAGGCTTTATCTGTCCTTCTCGTAATGCAAGATTGCCTCTATTTCTGTCAGTAGAGCTGAAGGAATAATTAGGGACTTTATCTGGTTTTGATATTGTCAAATATACTATATTGTATAAAAGAGATTTTCCAAAAGCCAATTTGTCTTAGTCCATTTGCATTGTTATAAAAGAATACCTGAGACTGGGTGATTTATAAAGAAAAAAGGTGTATTTGATTCATGGCTTACAGGCTGTACAAGAAGCATGGCACCAGCAGTGGATTCTTGTGAGGCTTGAGGCTGCTTCCACTCAAGGTGGAAGGTGAAAGGAAGCCAACTGTGTGGAGATCACATGGTGAGTGAGAGGAGTGACAGAGAGAGAGAGAGAGAGAGAGAGAGAGAGAGAAAAGAAGAAGGAGGAGGAGGCCATGCTCTTTTTTAACAATCAGTTCTCCAGACAATGAATATTGGCTGGAGAATATTACCCATATATATGTGGGTATATATGTATAATAATAGAATTATGTATATGTATAATCATATACATATTATATATAATATGTAATTATATACATATATTATTATAGATAATGTATAATTATATACATATACTATTATACATCTATAATAATAGAAATCTATAACTGGAGGAATCTTCAAGATTATCAACTATAATTCTCTGATTTTAGAAGAGAGAAAATGTAGCACAGAAAGATTAGGTGGCTTTGTAATCCACCATGGGTAGAATTTGGTATAGTGTATATATTGACATTTAGAAAAAAAGGAATATATCATGCCAGAGGGAGTGGGCATTTAGTCTCCACTTGGTCTCATAAAACTGATGACCTTACAAAGTATACAGTGAATTTATTTGAACATGGTCCCCATAATAAAACACCCTAGGTCACTGTTATGATTTGAATATGTGTCTACTCTAAAGTTCATGTTGAAATTTAATCCCCAATGTGGCAGTATAAAGATGTGGAGCCTTTAAGAGGTGATCGGGTCATGAGGAATCTGCCCTGCTGAATGGGTTAATTCACTAACGGATTAATGGGTTACTGGCTTAATGGGTTATCATGGGAGTGGGACTGGTGGCTTTATAAGAAGAGGAAGAGAAACCTGAGCTAGCACGCTCACTCCCTCACCATGTGATACCCTGATCCACCTTGGGAAGAGTCTCCACCAACAAGAAGTCCCTCACCAAGTTGGCACCTTAACCTTAGACTTCTCAGCCCTTACAACTGTAAGAAATAAATTTATTTACTATATAAATTGTCCAGTTTCTGGTATTCTGTTATAAGAAAATGGACTAGGACAGCAACTGAAACAAGATTCAATACAAATTTTCTTCTGGATATTTTTACTGATAGGTGAAAAGATATTTGGGTATGGAGAAGGAGGGAATTTCTTTGCTTTGTTGGGAAGATAGACTTCTTTTGATAATTTTTTCATGTTCCATGGGCACTTTGTATAACATAAAAAGCCTGATTTATGATATGCTAGCAGGAGTTATCGGTAAGTATAGTCACTGAATACAGCTTTATCTCCATTAACACAGAAAAGACTGGCTGGTGCTAGAAAGAATGGAGACAATATGCTTTGTGTGAACTGGGACTCTGTCTGACTTGTCATAGCTGTATCTTTACCCCTATGGTAGTGACTTGGCTTAAAATAGTGGCGGCTTTTTATTTGTATGTGATTGGTGTCTATTCTCGAGTAGCTTAAAATAAAAGTGAGATATCAAATCATGTAATTCCAATATGCTGGTAAGAAAACAAAATTAAAATTCAAACCATATTGCAATAGTTTTTGATGCACTGCTAAAAGAGGTTTATAAACAACTGGCATAAAATCACAAGGGGAGAGATGATCAGGACCTGGAATGTTGCAGGAAAAAACAAACATTCATGAAAAGAATGTGATATTGAAAATGGTTCAGATCTGAATAAGCAGAGAAAGTGGAACAGAATTTCAAATGAAGGAACTTACATGCATGAAGTAAGTCCAAGAAAGCTGAGATGAAGTATAGAATGACTCAGATGCAGGCAACTGGGTGTATGAGGATATAAGGCTGAGAATAAGGGTTGTTGAGATTGTGGTTCATCGTGCCTGCTAGGCTATGGATTTTGACACGTATTTGTAGGCAACTGGTGGTTCTTGTTGAAGTGCAGGATGGCGTGATTAAAGGTGTCTTAGAAAGATAAATATGTCAGTGGTACACAAGAGGGATGAGTTAAAGAACTGCTGGGAAAGATAATGTTAGGAGATAAAAGAAAAACCAGAAGCAGAATTGGAATGGTAGCAAATGGACTAGAAAGGGAAGATTGTCTTCTAAAAACATAACAAAGAAAGAATTGGAAGAACTTAGCAGCACTGATCAGCTGGGAGACATTCACCAATGCTTTATTCTTTCTACCCATAACCTAGGGACCTAGGATTTTCTTAAGGTTAAGACAAATATTTATCATACATAAAATTAATCAACAATATATTCTTTTCCATGTAAAAAGGTCAACACACTTTCATCAAGTAATTTCTGAATGTATGTAGGAAGAATAATACCCTAAGCCAGCAGTCCCCAATCTTTTTAGGATGGATGGTTTCAGGGTGACATTGTTCTACCTCAGATCATCAGGCATTGGATTCTCATAAGAAACACGCAACCTAGATCCCTCGCATGCGCAGTTCACAATAGGGCTCATGCTCCTATGAGAATCTAACGCAACAGCTCATCTGACAGGAGGCGGAGCTCAGGCAGTAATGCTCACTGCCTGACGCTGACCTTCTGCTGTGCTGCTGGGTTGCTAACAGGCCATGCATGAACTGGTACTGGTCCACAACCTGGGGGTTGGGGAACCCTGAAGCCCTTTCAGTTCTGTTGCTTAGGGTTACTCCATAAGGAAGCTACCCATTTATAAAAAAGTTTTCTCAAGATATTTCTAGGTAGGCCTTAAAAAAGAATGAAATGATGTAAGTTGTTTGACCTCTATATGCCTCAATTGCTCCTTTCAAAAATAAGGATAACAATAAATAGTACATCCTAGGGTTTCGTGAGGATTGAATGAGTTTATACATGTGAAGTGTCAACTTAGTGTCTCAGTAAGTGTTAGCTCGCTCTCCTCCTTCTCTTCTTCCTCTTGTCTTATTTTTAATGTATCTGAAATAGCCTTTTCTGAAGTACTAGAACAATTGCTGTATACTAAAATGGTTGTTTTCTCCTCAAACTATAGTTTGCTAAAAGTAGTTTTGAAATGATTAAATATCAGTACACAAAACTGTCCTTTGATATTCCAACCAGACTCTGACCTTGGATCACCTAAAAAAATGGACCATATGAAAGGAAATATATTCTTTCTTTATACACCATTGATCATGTCTTCTGCCACTCAGTACTCCCTTGCCTTCTATGACACCATACTCTCTGGATTTTCTTTCCCTGTTGGGCCAATCCTTTTCTAACTCTTTTACACACTTATTCTTTTCCATGGGTCCACCTTTATGTTGGGTATTTATAGCTCAATATTAGGTAGTCTTCTTTCCGCCCTGTGTTTTCCTCCACTAACTCAACAATTTTATCAATGTCATTATCTACAGATGTGTCATTTCCAAATATATATCATACCCAAACCTCTTCTTTGAGTTCCAGGTACAAATACTTCCCTGCCTAGAAGATATATCCACCTGGATGCCTCAAAGGTACCTCAAATTCACATGTCCAAAACCAAACTGAAGTCCTGAGACCCAACTTGCTCCCCTTCTGGTGTTTGCTGTCTTTAAGAATAGCATCTTTTATTATTTTGCCAGAAATCTATGAATTACTCTCAACACCTACGTTTCCCTCATGTCTGTTTTCAAATTTATCTTCAACTCCCATCAATTTTATTTCCTAAATGATTCTCTAATCCACCCTCTTTTCTTCATCTCTACTGCAAACATCTCAGACTCTAAATGATCTCCCTGAATATACTTTGGCTCTCTTCCTGCTTGTTTTTTTCTATTTAAAGTTTATATTTTTTGTTTTACAAAGTGAATAAAAGCACATATTTTAAAAAGCCATGTAGTACTATGAGAACTACTAGGCTTTGAATAGTAAATAAATAGACAAATAAACAAACAAACAAATAGTACTACATGCCCCATCCCTAATTCCCTATTCCTTTTTAGCTGTTTTAGTTATTTCTTTATCCTATCCTTTTTAGCTGTTTTAGTTATTTCTTTAGGCCGTTACTTCAAATTTTGAAATAATGTTCTTATGTTGCCTTTCCTAGATCTTTTTAAAAATGTGATCTATTATATTGTTTCTAAGGAAGATAGAATTTTGTTGTCTTATACCCTCATATTAACCTACTCTCACCCAATATTATTATATCACATTTTTTGTTAAATTAGTATTTATTGTTTATGTTATTAAGATTATGGATTAAATATATTGAAATGTTTCTTTTCTTTTACAACTTTTTGTTTTATCTGGAGTTAATTATTGCTTTGTTTTTACATTGGCTTAGTTAGTACATAGAAACCTAGCTAACACAGTGTTCATTCTAAACACACTCAAACTTACCAGGTGGTCTCTCAGCTTAATTTTTTCTTCTGGGAGAACTTCTTTCTCAGGGTCTCTATTTTTCTACTTCAAAAAAGATTGCTTGCTC
This sequence comes from Gorilla gorilla gorilla, assembly GCF_029281585.2. Taxonomy (NCBI): domain Eukaryota; kingdom Metazoa; phylum Chordata; class Mammalia; order Primates; family Hominidae; genus Gorilla; species Gorilla gorilla. The sequence goes on from NC_073234.2 coordinate 78,939,250, forward strand.
TTTTTCCTCTGCTTTTCCTCGGCTTCTTTTTCAGCCCTCTCTGGTTTTAACTGAGCATTCTATATGACTCCATTTAATCTTTTCTCTTAGTTTCTCTTCCTGAAAACTTGGTGATGAAACAGGAGAGTTCCCTTATTCTCCTCACAGGACATGCAACAGGTGTATGGCTTGCTCCTTTGGTGACCCCGCTACTCAGACTCCTAGGGGGAGCATGCAGATGGGCAGATGCAGAGGCTGTGGGGAGCACTTTTGGTCTTTTGCCCCATGACAGCATCTAGGGATGGGTATCTGCAACTCCCGAAGCCCAAGTGTGCATGTGTTACAGTGTGCTTTTTCAGCTTTGCCGTCTGCAGATGGCTCGTGTTAATCAGCTCAATAGACCCCCTGCCTTATCAGTTATATGATATGAGATTGCAATATATATTTTTTGAGTTTTTTCAACTGTTATTTTCAACATATATTGTTAACTCTTCTAAGTATAACTTCAAATAACACTATACATCTTCAAGTGTAGTACAGGTATCTTTGATAACAGAGTATTTCCAATTCCTCCCTCCTGATTCTTATGATATTGCTATCATTCACTTCGCTTATCTGTATGCTATGATCATTCTATATGTTGTTATTACTATCACTCTTAAAAATTATTTTTAGTTGAATTAAAAATAATAAAAATAAAACATTTTATTATGCCGTAATTAATTTAATTTAATTTTTTTGAGACAGGCTCTTGCTCTGTCACCCAGGCTAGAGTTCAATGGCATGATGATGGCTCACTGCAGCCTTGACTTCCTGGGCTCAAGCAATTCTCCTGCCTTAGTCTCCTGAGTAGCTGGGACTACAGGCACATGCCACAAGGCCCAGCCAATTTTTAAAAACTTTTTTAGCAGAGATGAGGTCTCATTATGTTGCTCAGGCTTGTCTTGAACTCCTGAGCTCAAGCAATTCTCTCACATTGGCCTCCTAAAGTGCTGGGATTACAGGCATGAGCCACTGAACCTGGCTTGTACCTCAATGTATTCCTTCTCTAATGCTCTTTCTTTTTTTATGTAGCTTGGAGTTTCTCACCTGTATCGCTTCTTTCTTTCTGAAGAACTTTTTTCAATATTTTTTTCAGGGTCAATCTGTTGGTGATGAATCAGTTCAGTTTTTGTTGAAGAAAGTATTTATTTATTTATTTATTTTAGTGTTAGAGTGAAATTTATTATTTTGACTACTGCTTCTCAGTTTAAGAGTCTGGATATGAAGTATGTTTTGATGAGTTTCTTGCAGGATAAAATGAAAGTTAGATATCCTAGCAAACATTATTTTCATTAACTCAGAACCAAATTGGATCCATTTATTACATAATTTAAAAAATTACTAATGGCTCTTGTTCTATATAATTATTCCACCTCTTTTTGCATTCTGTTTTCTTAGGAAACTTTATTATTACTTTCAAATGTGATAGCATTCATTACATTCTCAACCTTGAATTATAATCTCTTCCACATCTATGTTCAAATTTAGTTTCTCATTTGTATTACTGTATCTTTGAATTTTCTCTCAGTTCGGATTTTTTCTCTCTGACTTTGAAGGACTTTAAAAATATCTATTTCAGTGGTATTTTCGTACAACAAGGTCTTTGATTTATGCATTAATTATTTTTATTATTTTAATTTTATTATTATTATACTTTTAAGTTTTAGGGTACATGTGCACAACATGCAGGTTTGTTACATATGTATACATGTGCCATGTTGGTGTGCTGCACCCATTAACCCGTCATTTACATTAGGTATATCTCCTAATGCTATCCCTCCCCGCTCCCCGCACCCCACAATAGGCCCCAGAGTGTGATGTTCCCCTTCCTGTGTCCATGTGTTCTCATTGTTCAATTCCCACCTATGAGTGAGAACATGCGGTGTTTGGTTTTTTTGTCCTTGCGATAGTTTGCTGAGAATGATGGTTTCCAGTTTCATCCATGTCCCTACAAAGGACATGAACTCATCATTTTTTATGGCTGCATAGTATTCCATGGTGTATATGTGCCACATTTTCTTAATCCAGTCTATCATTGTTGGACATTTGGGTTGGTTCCAAGTCTTTGCTATTGTGAATAATGCCACTATAAACATACGTGTGCATGTGTCTTTATAGCAGCATGATTTATAATCCTTTGGGTATATACCCAGTAATGGGATTGCTGGGTCAAATGGTATTTCTAGTTCTAGATCCCTGAGGAATCGCCACACTGACTTCCACAATGGTTGAACTAGTTTACATTCCCACCAACAGTGTAAAAGTGTTCCTATTTCTCCACATCCTCTCCGGCACCTGTTGTTTCCTGACTTTTTAATGATCGCCATTCTAACTGGTGTGAGATGGTATCTCATTGTGGTTTTGATTTGCATTTCTCTGATGGCCAGTGATGATGAGCATTTTTTCATGTGTTTTTTGGCTGCATAAATGTCTTCTTTTGATAAGTGTCTGTTCATATCCTTCGCCCACTTTTTGATGGGGTTGTTTGTTTTTTGCTTGTAAATTTGTTTCAGTTCTTTGTAGATTCTGGATATTAGCCCTTTGTCAGATGAGTAGCTTGCAAAAATTTTCTCCCATTCTGTAGATTGCCTGTTCACTCTGATGGTAGTTTCTTTTGCTGTGCAGAAGCTCTTTAGTTTAATTAGATCCCATTTGTCAATTTTGTCTTTTGTTGCCATTGCTTTTGGTGTTTTAGACATGAAGTCCTTGCCCATGCCAATGTCCTGAGTGGTATTGCCTAGGTTTTCTTCTAGGGTTTTTATGGTTTTAGGTCTAACATTGAAGTCTTTAATCCATCTTGAATTAATTTTTGTATAAGATGTAAGGAAGGGATCCAGTTTCAGCTTTCTACATATGGCTAGCCACTTTTCCCAGCACCATTTATTAAATAGGGAATCCTTTCCCCATTTCTTGTTTTTGTCAGGTTTGTCAAAGATCAGATAGTTGTAGATAGGCAGCATTATTTCTGAGGGCTCTGTTCTGTTCCATTGGTCTATATCTCTGTTTTGGTACCAGTACCATGCTGTTTTGGTTACTGTAGCCTTGTAGTATAGTTTGAAGTCAGGTAGCTTGATGCCTCCAGCTTTGTTCTTTTGGCTTAGAATTGACCTGGCGATGCGGGCTCTTTTTTGGTTCCATATGAACTTTAAAGTAGTTTTTTTCCAATTCTGTGAAGAAAGTCATTGGTAGCTTGATGGGGATGGCATTGAATCTATAAATTACCTTGGGCAGTATGGCCATTTTCATGATATTGATTCTTCCTACCCATGAGCATGGAATGTTCTTCCATTTGTTTGTATCCTCTTTTATTTCATTGAGCAGTGGTTTGTAGTTCTCCTTGAAGAGGTCCTTCACATCCCTTGTAAGTTGGATTCCTAGGTATTTTATTCTCTTTGAAGCAATTGTGAATGGGAATTCACTGATGATTTGGCTCTCTGTTTGTCTGTTATTGGTGTATAAGAATGCTTGTGATTTTTGTATATTGATTTTGTATCCTGAGACTTTGCTGAAGTTGCTTATCAGCTTGAGGAGATTTTGGGCTGAGACGATGGGGTTTTCTAGATATACAATCATGTCATCTGCAAGCAGGGACAATTTGACTTCCTCTTTTCCTAATTGAATACCCTTTATTTCCTTCTCCTGCCTGATTGCCCTGGCCAGAACTTCCAACACTGTGTTGAATAGGAGTGGTGAGAGAGGGCATCCGTGTCTTGTGCCAGTTTTCAAAGGGAATTCTTCCAGTTTTTGCCCATTCAGTATGATACTGGCCATGGGTTTGTCACAGATAGCTCTTATTATTTTGAGATACATCCCATCAATACCTAATTTATTGAGAGTTTTTAGCATGAAGAGTTGTTGAATTTTGTCAAAGCCTTTTCTGCATCTATTGAGATAATCATGTGGTTTTTGTCTTTGGTTCTATTTATATGCAAATCATTTATTGATTTGCGTATATTGAACCAGCCTTGCATCCCAGGGATGAAGCCCAGTTGATCATGGTGGATAAGCTTTTTGATGTGCTGCTGGATTTGGTTTGCCAGTATTTTATTGAGGATTTTTGCATCTATGTTCATCAAGGATATTGGTCTAAAATTCTCTTTTTTGGTTGTGTCTTTGCCAGGCTTTGGTATCAGGATGATGCTGGCCTCATAAAATGAGTTAGGGAGGATTCCTTCTTTTTCTATTGATTAGAATAGTTTCAGAAGGAATGGTACCAGCTCCTCTTTGTACCTCTGGTAGAATTCAGCTGTGAATCCATCTGGTCCTGGATTTTTTTGGTTGGTAAGCTATTGATTATTGCCTCAATTTCAGAGCCTGTTATTGGTGTATTCAGAGATTTAACTTCCTCCTGGTTTAGTCTTGGGAGGATGTATGTGTCGAGGAATTTATCCATTTCTTCTAGATTTTCTAGTTTATTTTCATAGAGGTGTTTGTAGTATTCTCTGATGGTAGTTTGTATTTCTGTGGGATCGGTGGTGATATCCCCTTTATCATTTTTTATTGGGTCTATTTGATTCTTCTCTCTTTTCTTCTTTATTAGTCTTGCTAGCGGTCTATCAATTTTGTTGATCTTTTCAAAAAACCAGCTCCTGGATTCATTAATTTTTTGAAGGGTTTTTTGTGTCTCTATTTCCTTCAGTTCTGCTCGGATCTTAGTTATTTCTTGCCTTCTGCTAGCTTTTGAATGTGTTTGCTCTTGCTTTTCTAGTTCTTTTAAGTGTGATGTTAGGGTGTCAATTTTGGGTCTTTCCTGCTTTCTCTTGTGGGCATTTAGTGCTATAAATTTCCCTCTACACACTGCTTTGAATGTGTCCCAGAGATTCTGGTATGTTGTGTCTTTGTTCTCGTTGGTTTCAAAGAACATCTGTATTTCTGCCTTCATTTCATTATGTACCCAGTAGTCATTCAGGAGCAGGTTGTTCAGTTTCCATGTAGTTGAGTGGTTTTGAGTGAGTTTCTTAATCCTGAGTTCTAGTTTGATTGCACTGTGGTCTGAGAGACAGTTTGTTATAATTTCTGTTCTTTTACATTTGCTGAGGGGTGCTTTACTTCCAACTATGTGGTCAATTTTGGAGTAGGTGTGGTGTGGTGCTGAAAAGAATGTATATTCTGTTGATTTGGGGTCTATAATAGTCATAGGTCTACCTAATAGACCTATGTCTATTAGGTCTGCTTGGTGCAGAACTGAGTTCAATTCCTGGGTATCCTTGTTAACTTTCTGTCTCGTTGATCTGTCTAATGTTGACAGTAGGGTGTTAAAGTCTCCCATTATTAATGTGTGGGAGTCTAAGTCTCTTTGTAGGTCACTCAGGACTTGCTTTATGAATCTGGGTGCTCCTGTATTGGGTGCATATATATTTAGGATAGTTAGCTCTTCTTGTTGAATTGATCCCTTTACCATTATGTAATGGCCTTCTTTGTCTCTTTTGATCTTTGTTGGTTTAAAGGTTGTCTTATCAGAGACTAGGATTGCAACCCCTGCCTTTTTTTGTTTTCCATTTGTTTGGTAGATCTTCCTCCATCCCTTTATTTTGAGCCTACGTGTGTCTCTGCACGTGAAATGGGTTTCCTGAATACAGCACACTGATGGGTCTTGACTCTATCCAGTTTGCCAGTCTGTGTCTTTTAATTGGAGCATTTAGCCCATTTACATTTAAAGTTAGTATGTTATGTGTGAATTTGATCCTGTCATTATGATGTTAGCTGGTTGTTTAGCTCGTTAGTTGATGCAGTTTCTTCCTAGCCTTGATGGTCTTTACAATTTGGCATGTTTTTGCAGTGGCTGGTACTGGTTGTTCCTTTCCATGTTTAGTGTCTCCTTTAGGAGCTCTTTTAGGGCAGGCCTGGTGGTGACAGAATCTCTCAGCATTTACTTGTCTGTAAAATATTTTATTTCTCCTTCACTTATGAAGCTTAGTTTGGCTGGATATGAAATTCTGGGTTGAAAATTCTTCTCTTTAAGAATGTTAAATATTGGTCCCCACTCTCTTCTGGCTTGTAGAGTTTCTGCTGAGAGATCAGCTGTTAGTCTGATGGGCTTCCCTTTGTGGGTAACCTGACCTTTCTCTCCAGCTGCCTTTAACATTTTTTCCTTCATTTCAACTTTGGTGAGTCTGACAATTATGTGTCTTGGAGTTGCTCTTCTCGAGGAGTATCTTTGTGGCGGTCTCTGTATTTTCTGAATTTGAATGTTGGCCTCTCTTGCTCGATTGGGGAAGTTCTCCTGGATAATATCCTGCAGAGTGTTTTCCGACTTGGTTCCATTCTCCCCGTCACTTTCAGGTACACCAATCAGAAGTAGATTTGGTCTTTTCACATAGTCCCATATTTCTTGGAGGCTTTGTTCGTTTCTTTTTATTCTTTTTGCTCTAAACTTCTCTTCTCGCTTCATTTCATTCACTTCATCTTCCATCACTGATACCCTTTCTTCCAGTTGATCGCATCAGCTACTGAGGCTTCTGCATTCATCACATAGCTCTCATGCCTTGGTTTTCAGCTCCATCAGGTCCTTTAAGGACCTCTCTGCATTCGTTATTCTAGTTATCCATTCGTCTAATTTTTTTCAAAGCTTTTAACTTCTTTGCCATTGGTTCGAATTTCCTCCTGTAGCTCGGAGTAGTTTGATCGTCTGAAGCCTTCTTCTCTCAGCTCGTCAAAGTCATTCTCCATCCAGCTTTGTTCCGTTGCTGGTGAGGAGCTGCGTTCCTCAGTTGGAAATGCAGAAATCGCCTGAAGAAAGTATTTATTTATCTTTCACTTTTGAAAGACAATCTCAGTCAATTTAGAATATTAGGTTGTGATTTTTCCCCTCACAGTTTAAGTATTTCACTCCATTATCTGCTTACTTGTATGGTTTTTGATGAAAAGTCAGTTGTAATTCTTAACTTTTTCCTCTATGGGTAAGGTGTTTTTTTCCACTCTGGCTTCTTTCAAGTTTTTTTTCTTTGTATTTGGTTTTATGTAGTTTGAATATGATATACCCATGTATTTTTTTTTTGTGATTTATCATGCTTGGTGTTCTCTGAGGTTCCTGAATTTGTGGTTTGGTGTCTGTCATTACTTTTGGAAAATTCTCAGCTGTTATCCCTTTGGATATTTCTTCTGTTCCCTTTTCTTTCTTTTTTTCCCCTGGTATTCCAATTACTTTTATGTTACACCCTTTGAAATTGTCCTGTGGCTCAGCTTGGCAAATTTTTATTGTCTTCAGGCTTACTGATTCTCTCCCCAGCCAGATCTAATCACTGATGAGCCCATTAAAGGCATTCTTCATTTCTGTTATAGTGGGTTTGATTTCTAGCATTTTTGTTTGATTCTTTCTTAGAGTTTCCATGTCTCTGCTTCCATCAGCCATCTGTTCTTGCATGTTGTCTACTTTTTTATTAAAGCCTTTAACATCTTAATCATAGTGATTTTAAATTCTCTGTCCAATAATTCCAACATGTATGCCTTATGTTTTGTGTGGTGACTGGTTCTGATGCTTGTTTTGTCTCTTCAGAATTTTTTTCTTGCCTTGTAATTATTTGTTGAAAGGCAGATATGATGTATTGGGTAATACAAGCAAAGGTAAACAGGCCTTCAAGTGTGAACTTTTATGTTAATTTGGCTAAGATTTGGGCTGTGTTTAATGTTTGCTATAGCTGTGAGTATCAGTCTTCAAATTTCTCCAGTGTTCTAGTTTTTGTTTCTCCTGTCTGGGCTTGTCTAAGTACTTCTTCTCAGAGAGAATCTGTGTCTTGTATCTTTTTCAGCTGTAATCCGTTGATACTATATCAGAGCCATACTGGTGTGGTGATAAGGTGTGGGAGATGAGAAATGTTCTATAATCTTATTATTACATTTTAGTGTTTAGTGGCCCTGTGTCCTTGGACAATGAACTTTGCAAGTGTTTCTTAGCTTTATTTTCCCAGCTTAGGAGAGATAGAAAGCCTAGAGGGGATTGGAGTGGAAGAAATGCCCTTCCCTGAGATGAGATAATGATATGGTAAGGTTTTCTGCCCTGAAGAGTAGGGCTTTGTTGTAGATAATCTTCTGGGTATATTTCACAGTGGTTACTCTTCCCTACCCATGTAAAACCTTAAGATGATCTTTCTCAGTTTCTCTTCCTGAAAACCTGATGATGAAACAGGAGAGTTCCCTTATTCTCCTCACAGGACATGCAACAGGGGTGTGGCTTGCTCCTTCGGTGGCCCTGCTACTCAAACTCCTAGGGGGAGCATGCAGATGGGCAGGTGCAGAGGCTGTGTGGAGCACTTTTGGGCTTTGGCCCCATGGCAGCATCTAGGGATGGGTGTCTGCGACTCCCGAAGCCCAAGTGGGCATGTGTTACAGTGTGCTTTTTCAGCTTTGCTGTCTGCAGACAGCTTGTGTTAATCAGCTCAATAGACCCTCTGCCTTATTGCAAGGGCAGAGGGCCAGTGTGACAGCTTTCTGTATCCTGAGCTCTTGCCCAGTGTGTTGGAAAAATCGGATCACATGTGGGCTGGAAGGATCAGTGCAAAGTTTTATTGAGTGGTGGGGGTGGCTTTCAGCAAGATGGATGGGGAGCTGGAAGAGGGGGATGGAGTGGAAATGTGGTCTTCCTCAGGAGTTGGGCTGCCCAGCTGCCAGACTCTTCTCTAACCGCCCCTGGCTGAACTCCTCTTGGCATCCAGATGTCCCTGCTCTTCTCTCTTTCTCTGCCATGTCGTTCTGCCGTTGCTGGTCTGCCGGTCTGCTGGTGTCTGCTGCTGTGTTCTTCTGCTTTGCTCAACCTTCAGCTGCTTGCGTCTGTGCCTGCTAAGGCCTTAGGTTTATATGGGAACAGGATGGGGGGCATGGTAGGCCAGAGCAGTCTTGGAAAATGCAACATTTGGGCACGAAAACAGGAGTGCCTGTTCTCACTTAGGTCTGTGGGCACAGGCCTGAGGGTGGAGCCGTCTCCAGGGACACTGTCCTTTTTTACCCAGTACTTCCCTGGCCCCCATCCTGTGTCAGTGAGATTCTTGGAGGTAAAACTCATAAAAATTGTGGAGGCCCACCTGACTATGATCTCCAGGAGTTCCTGATTGTGATCCCCAGGAGTTTCTCCCTTTCACTCTAGTCCACACTCAGCCTCCAGCAATTCCACTATGCCAATTCCAAATGACCACTGAAGCGTTCCTACCAGTTTATGGCTTCAACATCTTCTGCTCCAGATAAACATACCTCAACTCTGGCTCTGGATTTGTCCATTTCTCCATTTTGGAGGAGGGGGGAATTGCCTTGTAACTTTAGTTCTTTGTTGAGCCCAAGTAAAGTTGTTGATTTTCAGCTTTCTTGCTTTAAATAAATCTAATCCCAACATAATTTCCAATCTTTTGCATGCATTTTCTTCTTTAAACTTCCATTATTTTCTGTTTCTTATTTTCTAAAATTTCAGTGTTATATACCCTTGGTGTAGGTTTAAAAAATTCATTTTATTGGGTCCTTAATGAACCCTTAAATTTTAGGATTCTTTTTAGTATGTCTTTGAAAATCTTCTGCTTTTTGTTTCTTGTTGTTTGGATATTTATTTTTTCTTTGAGCCTATAATTTATTATCTTGTTTACCCTCTTTTATATTTTTGGCCTACTTTCTGGGATATTTCTTCAACTTTGTAATTCAACTTTTCTATGAATTCTGTTATATATTTTGTTACCATATTTTAAGTTTCAAAGGACTTTTATTTTTAGTCATCTGAACATTCCTTTTGTTCTTGCTTCATTGGATTGTGTCTCAGTCCATGTGAGAATATTAATTATGGTTTTTATTGAAGATTTCTTATGTTTCCTGCATTATCATTTTTTCCTAGAGTTGATTTCTGTGTGTGATTATTTGCTTGTTTTGTCTCTACTTTCATGCTGGAGACTCTCTTCAAATGTCTAGGGATCCTTGACTCTCCCCTCATATTTAAGAAGGAGGCCTGAAAAAGAGGCCACAAAACTCGGTGTAGGCAGAGCTTATCCACTAATGGGTCTCACTAGAGGGTGTTAGACAGGGATTTGGCCATTCGATTGGAGATCTCTTAAACATATCAGAATCTGTAGGTGTTCTCTTTTGTGCTGGTCAGTCTCTAGAGATTTAACCTCCTGTTTTAAGCCAGGTTGGGGAATAAGATCTAGATGTTTCAACTGCTCCTTTTTAAAGATTTCCAACAAACCTCTTAGTTTGTTTCATTCATTACCTCCATCACCAGAGGTCCTAGGTGCCTTCGTTTCTGAGCCTTTCAAGAACTCTCTAGTACAAATTAGCTTGATTCTTGTTGGCTTCTCTCTATGCTCCTCAATTTTCTGTGCACGTGGACACACACACACACACACACACACACACACACACACACACACACAGAGTTACTTGAAGGCCCAGACCTTTCTCTCTCCTGATAAGTCAGTTAACACTTGTTTAATTGCTTTCCTGCTTGTGAACTTTTTGACATCCTTTGTCTGCTTTTGTATTCCTTCTTTTTCTCTTGTTCTTCTGAATCTTTTTCTCTTTTACTCCTTTACTCTTCTTTTATTGAGGTCACAATAGGGAGTGGAGATAAATAAATGCATTTATTCAGATAAACTATATTTATAACCTTTCTCAATCTACAACCTTATTTACCTTGGTGTTGTAATTGGTTGTGAAACAGGCATCATTTTATGCTTTTGACTGGCCATTCCAAGCCATTCTGACAAGAAGAACTTGAGCAGAGACTGAAGATTGGCCTTTTAAAATTTTATCTCAAATCACTGACAATTCTGTTTAATCTGGACTCCTGCCTTTACATTTTTCTACTACACATTTATAGAGTTTTAAAAGTTGTTTAGTCCCTGAGGAAGTCCTGTTTGTGTCCGCTAAGCATACTCAGATGCAGAAGTATAAAAGAATACCTAAGCTACTTACTATAAGTCGTACAAACAAGATGGATAAATATCAATTAAAATATTTTATTTAAAACATTAAAACTTGGGGGTTCATACTTTTCCTTAAACAGTGATGCCTTGGCAATAGACTGAATAAGTTTGAGGATCTCATTATAAAACCAAGCAACAATTATTTGTTGAAGTGCCTGAGTTGATACCTGGAGGAACATGAAGAAAATGTGAAATATTGTTCTTGCTCTTCTCCTAGACACTTAGCCATGTCCTGTGGAGTCCTAATTTGATCAAAAGCACAGGCTTTTCATTTGATACATAAAACTAAATCCCCTTCCTGCCTAGTTGGTGAGACATAGTTATATATGAAAAATACTAGCAATACAAGACAACACAACTAAGTGTTTAATCATCAGTCAGAGCCAGCAAATACTATGACATCAGAACAGGAGGTCAAAGAGAGTAGAAGCAGATACCACAAATATTTATTGAGTTCTCATAAAGTCTGTGTTTTAGGTGTCCTGGGAACACATTTTTGAATGAGAACTTTCTAGATAACTTGGCTTGGTCTTGAATAATGCACTGGATTTATACATGGGGAGAAAAAAAAACAAAAACAAACACACATCACATGAGCGGATCACAACACTGTGACAGAACTGAGACCTGTGTGTGATATGGTTTGGCTCTGTGTCCCCACCCAAATCTTATCTTGAATTGTAATCTCCGTAACCCCCCTGTGTCCAGGATGGGACCTGGTGGGAGGTGATTGGATCGTGGGGGCTGTTTCCCCCAGGCTGTTCTCATGATAGTGAGTTCTCACAAGATCTGATGGTTTTATAAGTGTTTGACAGTTCATCCTACACACACATTCTCCCTGTTGCCTGCCACCAAGTAAGACATGCCACTTTGCCTTCCACCAGGATTGTAAGTTTCCTGAGGCCTCCTCGGCCATGTGGAACTGTGAGTCAATTAAACCTCTTTCCTTTACAAATTACCCAGTCTCAGTGGTATTCTTTATAGTAATGTGAGAACGGACCAATGTAGTGTGACTCGGAAGGGTGAGAGTGATGACCTGATTAGATTTGGTGCTCATGTTAAGAAAAAGCAGGGAATAAGTTTGGATTGTTGGGTGGGCAAAAGCCCACCAAGGTAAGAGAATTCTTAGTTTGCAGAAGAAAGAAAAAAGCACATTGTGTCACACAGATCTTTTGATATAAAGCATGACTTTAATGCATTCTTCTGATATTAAATAGGGAAACATTTACATAGCCCCTTCATAACTGTAATATGCCTTAGTTTTGTTTGTCAGTTTATTTCTTTGTTATTTACTCTACAAATACCCCTTGAACTTGAGGAAGAAAAATGGGAATGGTTTGTGTTTTACTTAAATTATAAGATCAAAGATGGCAGATGATTTATCCAAAGCCCGGGCAAGTAGGAAAAGCCCCCCCCCTTCCCTTCCCCTTTTCCAGGATAGAAGAGAGTTGGCTGGTTACTTTGCAGGACTTAAGATGATCTTCATTTTAAAGAATCTGTATCAGCCTCCACTGTGGTAAGATGTGACTGGGATTTCAAGGTTTCCCCTGTCTCTACTGATTTACCTAAGTAGGACAGAGATTTCTGGGGCATGCCTGCCGGTGGAGGGCAGTAGGTCACTCAACTAAGAGCACAGTATTGTTGAGAAAATGACACTAAAGTGGTCATCTGGGATGCTACTTCGCTTTTGGTAAATAACTTTGCATCAACTTCTCAAGTTCCACCTCTCAGTGGAGACGGATGCTAGACAAAGATACGGCACCGCAGCCTGGTCGGCTGAACAAATGGAGTTATAGCCTTAGGTTTTGTTTTCGTGATGACTAAGCTGACCAGGTTTCTTCTTTGTCCTTGCACACTTTATGCTTGACGAGATGCTTAAGCAAATAGAATAGGCGACCGCTAGGAGGTACCCGAGCTATGCGTCGGCCGCCGGGGCGAGCAGAAATGGCTAACAGCGACTCTCTCGGCTCGGTGGGTCAAGGCGGGTGGCGCTTTTCCAAGGTCGGGGTTGCGAGAAGCTTATCGCTTATCACAAGCAAGAAGGGCAAGAAGGACGTCTAAGAACCAACGGTCCTTTAATCTAAAAGGCCGCGCGCCTCCAAGGCAATGTGACATCTTGAGGTCTAGTGTTTGGGCACCAGCTGCCTGCACATCTGGATGCAGCACTGCCTTTCCTTTCAGGGAGGAGGCGAGGCGGAGGACCCCGGAGTGCACGCACCTCCTCGTGCGCGCGCTCGCTTGCGCCCGTGAACGCGCGCGCGCACACACACACGGGCCGCGGCTCCGGGACCGGCTAATGGGGGTGGGGGCCCAGGAAGGAATAAATCTCGGCCAGCCTCCTCGCGCCTGGCTGCGGGTTAATATCCAACCAGTTAGAGAAAGACTAGGGTGACGGCAGCAGGGTGACAGCCTGGGCACACCGGCCGTTTGTCGAAGGATCAGGATATTAGCCAGTCTCCGCCACACTCAGGGACTGATATATTTCTATTGGCGGGGGGCTGTTGTTTTTTATTGTCTGCCGTTATCTCCAAAGAACAAGGGCACGAGTGAGGGGTGCGCGCTCTGGGCGAGTGTCGCGGCTCGGATCGGGTCGAAGGAGGCAATTTTGCGGGTGGGGGAGGGAGGGGGAGACCTTGATTTCCACCAATCCCCGGTCGTTTGTCTGCGAAGTCCGGGGCGCAGCGGAAGGCTGCGGCGCGCCGCTGAATTAACTGATGAGAGCGAGTTCTTTTCTTCTCCGGGAGGGGTGGGGAGCGAGGGTCCCGGCGGGCGAGGCGGAGGATCCCGGGGCAGGATAGCGGTCCCGGGCCGCCGTGGAAATTTCCGAGGACTTGGTGCGGCGCAGAGAGCGCGTCTGGTGGGGGGGGGGGTGGGGGGGGGGGTTGCCTGGCGGCGCAGCAGCGCGGGAGGCGGCGAAGGGCGCAGGAGCATCGCTCGGAGGGGACAAGGGGACGCCACGGGCCAAATATCTGGGAGGGAGCCGAGCCTTCTCCCGGACCCTCGCCGAGGGCGACCGTGATGCTGCAGAACGGGCGAGAGCGACTCGCCGCCGCCGCTCTCTGCGCACTCGGAGACCCCAGCGCCCGCCTTCTGCAGGGGAAGCGACCATGGCCATAGATCGTGACTTGCCCCCCAGCCACTTCCCCTAGAAAGAAATCCTTGGAAAAGTTGCATTTGAAAAAATCCTTGCGCTGACCTTTGGGGCCGACGGGGCCGAAGAAGCGTGCGTGTGTTTGCAAGCAAGAGAACGAAAGGTGTGTGTGCATGGGGGGCTGGCGGTGGGGGACCCTCCACTGCCATTTCGCCTAGCTTTGTACTGAGGCCCCGGCCCCCGCCCCTGGGACGCCGGGGCTGCGATGAGCCCCTGCGGGCGGGCCCGGCGACAAACGTCCAGAGGGGCCATGGCTGTACTGGCGTGGAAGTTCCCGCGGACCCGGCTGCCCATGGGAGCCAGTGCCCTCTGTGTCGTGGTCCTCTGTTGGCTCTACATCTTCCCTGTCTACCGGCTGCCCAACGAGAAAGAGATCGTGCAGGGGGTGCTGCAACAGGGCACGGCGTGGAGGAGGAACCAGACCGCGGCCAGAGCGTTCAGGTACTCCTGCCCTCGCGGCTCCTCCCCTCTAGCGTCCTTTCCTCCCCAAGTGCAGAGGACAGGGTCACCGGCGAGGACCGCCTTGCACCGCCTCGCAGAGGCATCCCTTTCATCCGCTCTTCCATGTCCTTTCCCTCCATTTGTGCCATTCCCAACCTGGAGACTTTAGTCAGAGTTCGTTCCTCACCCCTGACCCCCAGAGATGTGCAGATACCTGCTTTGCGCATGTAAAGACTCGACGCATTTCTTCCCAAAGCGGAGTTTTATTTAACAATTTACGGATAAACAGAGGGAAGGAGAACCCAGGATAACTTAGTCTCTTGCACTTAATGAGAATTTACCTCTTGGGCTCTGCAGACATTTGAAGCTGTAGGGAACAAGAAGCAGGTAAAAGGCGTCTCCCCGAGGTGGAGTGCACAGTCGGTAACATAAGTCCCCAACGTCGGAGTGATGGGCAGTGGAAACATGGACGGATCCCGCAGCTTTGCGCAGTGTGCCCACAGCAAGTGCATAGTACTGACTGACGTCCTACTAAGAGACGATACTGTGCAATTTTTGTGTTGAAATCTCGAACAGCTTTCTAGTATTATTATCTCATCTTGTTGACCACAAATTGATTCTTTAGAAGGATGAGTAACTTCCCCAAGGTCATTACTTTTGACCTGTGGGTGCTGGATTTTTCATCACTTAAAGCTCCAAAGCTCCCAGCTATTTTTATTGGCTTAGGCTGTGGATGCCTCTGGAAGATGGGAGATGTACTTTAAGTAGGCACCTGAAGTCAGAAAACAAACAAAATCCCCAAGCCAGGTTGGAAATCAGAACTCTGAGGGTCACTCAGAGGTTGTAGATCCGCTTCCTTTCTGGGAATTTTAGATTAAATGTCTAAAAATAAGTTACGGCAGCAGGGGTTGTGTAGTTAGATTGGAGGGAAGGCAGAGCTGCTTCCCCTTCCTCTCCACCTCCCCAGGCATGTTGAGGGAACACACGTGTGCTTCCACCACTGCGAGGTGCCCCTTTCACCTTTAGTCTCTGGGGCTGAAGATGCTGCTGTTGGCTTCTTCCTGTGATTGTAGTGGTCTGGGTGGTTGGAAATGATCTCCTCTGCTCTGTAGAGGATCTTTCTAATCAGTACAAGGGCAGGTGAGTTCTAATGTAAACATTTTTCACTGCAGTTATTTACAAATATTCAGGAGCATCTATACATTTTAAAAAACTTTTTAAACATATGGTTTCCGTCTCCTTCTCAGGCCTCCTCCTGGAAAGAGGATTAAAAAGATAACAGAGCCAATTTGTTTAGAGGAAGGCAACTGCATTCTCCTTGGAAGGGAGGACTTTCCTTCTCCCTTTTTAGAACTCTACCATCATTGAATTTAAAAGTAACCTCACTCTTCCTAAAAGTATCTAAGGGTTAATTTTTTCTTTCCTTCACAGTATTGATTGTGGGACTCAAAAGCAGGCAAAAGGCATCACATCCAGCAATTATTTTCCCTAAAGACAGAAAGCACTTTCATTTCAAGTGATCTAAGGAAATGAGTTAAGAACTTGCCATTGGTTTGCAATGAAAGAGTCCATTTTTTTAATATAGGAGGAGGAATAATGAAGCCCTCTTAGAGGATAGATTTCTTGTTAGAGGACACAATCAAGTGGAAAATGCTTCAAATTCTGAGACACACAGGCTGATAGTTTCTGAGACACATTTGTTCCTTGCTTTCTGTAGCCTGGAGTAATTTTCAGTGTGGTCTGGTCTCTATGTGCAGAGAATTACTTATTAAAATCCACACACTATGAAAACTACCTAAACACATATCCCTCAAAGTTAGTGGCTGTAAAACCATGTAAAAGGCACCATTGCTTATTGAAATAAGTTTGAGCTTCAGAGTAGAATTCTGAATTTCTACACTGAGTATGCCGTGACTAGATAAACAGCAGAGAATCTTTGGCAAGTTACTATATTTTTTGAGTCCTGGCTTTGTTGTTTATCTACATTGCAGAGTTGTTAGAAGGTTTACATTTTTAATAAAAACTGATGCCAAGTATCTGGTACATTGTGTACCCAGAAAATGGTTGCCTTATAATTGTTATAAATTATATTTCTGGTATATGTTACAACTTAAACAAGGAAATCTGGGCAGCCCATGAGAATTTTGAATGTTTCTCCTGCCAGATTTACAGGTAAACATTATTGGTCCCTACCCCTCTCCCCAGCCATGTACACTTACGCTAATGAACAGGGACAAGACATTTTGAAAGGTAGGAGAAGTTTCATGGTTTGAGTTAATTATTTTTTACCTGCACATTTAATGTTCTTTAACATTTGGATTGTCAGTATATGGCAGTAGTGTTTATTTGTTAAATATTAGACCAGTCAGTCAGAAGCCATTATCATGTTAAGGAGACACAACTTTGACAAACAAGCATCTGTTTTTCTCCAGTCTGAAACATCTTCTGCATAAATACAGATATATGCACACAAATGCACAAGGTGCACTTATATGTTGAGATATAGGTGCATTTATTCACAAATCATGGAATGGTATCATATATGTGTAAAAATATAGATGTGTATACATACATAAATACAAACATTTGCAATCAGTCAATTAACCAATATTTCATGAGTGACTACTCTACATCAGATATGTGTTAGGCCCTGGGGGATAGCAGTGAATAGGATGGATAGATTGCCTCCTCTAAGAGCTTACCTCCTAGTAAAGGATGATTGACACACAAATAAATATGACGACTTAACATACAGTTAAATTCTGTGAAGAGAAAAGACAGTGTTTCAGTATGTTTATAAACACCAAAATTTAAGATTTTATTTTGCCCTCTGTGCTTCCATTTACTTTTGTAATTTTCTTCTTCTAGCTCAGTACTTGATATGTACTGAATTCTCAGAGAAGAACCTTGTCAAACTGCGTAGGAGATGGCAGGAAGAAAGTAAGAAAGCTGTAAGGGTTTTGAATAGAACAGGAAGTTTTCCTAATGTTTATGTGGTGATAGAAAGATAAAGGAATCAATAGATCCTATTATAGAAACTTTCTTAATTCTTGTTGCTTTTGATTAAGTGATACTGTGGGAAATGCCAAACCAAAGCAGTGTTTGTTTCTTCCATCAGATCCTCACCCATTTCATTTGCTCCTCAGAAATGAACCTGAATTCAGAATTTATGTGCAAGGCTTTATTCGTGGCACCTGACATGATAACAATAATAGTAACAATTAAGCTAACAAGTTATTAGGTGCTTATTATCTGCCTGACACTATGCTAGTATGTGTTGTCTCATTTAATCCTCATAAGAATCTTGTATAAATTGATATATCATTATCCACATTTATGAAAATGAATATGCCCTGGTCTTCAAGGGAGTTGCTATAATCCCATGGAAAAGACAGATAATGTATATAATTAACTAACTGGAAATAGGGCCATCAAAGACAGGAAACATAGCAGAGTGAAAACCTTATGGATTTGGGAGCTGTCAGAACATGGTTGGAATTCTGGCTATATCCCTTTCTAGTTGTGCAATCATTGGTAAGTCCAATCTCAGAGCTTCAGTTCGTCCATTTGTAAATTGGGGCTTGTAAGAATGTCTTACAAGTTTGTGGTGAAAATTACATGATAGCATATAGACAGCACCTGGAATGATGCTTGCCACATAGCTCTGTTTAATACGTGATTGTTATAACAATAGAAACACCAGTGAAGTGCTGGGGACATTCCCAGAACATGACATTTAATTCTACTGAAGGGAGGGAAATCGGGTTTCAGAGAGGAGGTGGTGTTTGGAGTAAGCCTCCAAGGATGGTAGGGTGGCATAGTGGTAACAGGTGAGGATAGAAGTATATGCCAGGCAGAGAGAACAGCAAAGATCAAGGTGGAGAGATTTGGAAGTGCCTGATGTGTTTACTGTATGGAAAGTTATTAAGTCACCCATGGAGACCACCATAGAAAAGTGGGCTGGGTGGTAAGACGAAGCCAGGAGTCTTTGAATGTATTTAAGGTGTGGCTCATTAGAAATGGACAAACATCAAGGATCTAATGGTACTGGCTGCATGTTAGCTATCAGCAGAGGTGGCACATCACTGTTACCAGTGGGTTTGGGAAGTAGAATAGAGGTTAATACAGTGAAGTGGTTGTTTTGAAAATTCTGTCGACTCATTGGGTGGTAACCGTTACTCTAAGCAGTCAAGTCCTTTCTTTTTCAAAATTCTGAACAAACGACTATTTTCAGCGGTTCCACCTTTATGTGGCCTCTTTATTTCCCTATTTTTGAATCCAGGGATGTTAAAAGCTCAATTTCCGTAATTGTCCTGGTGGCAGGAAAAGGGCGTTGGGAGTGGAGGGGATGAGCATAGGGGCAGCCATCTGTACAGGTAAAATGTAAGTTTAGTGTTTGTAAGTTGGGGGTTTATGGAATTCACTTTGAAAAGGTAGTTCAGGAAAAAGAGGGTTTAATAAGTTTTGGTGCTCAAGAAAATATGCTACAGTTATGTTGCAAATTTACAAATGTGGAAAAAAATCTCATCAGCAATAATCACAATAGCAAAAATCAATCACTAACACTTATTGGATACGTAAAATATACCAGGCCTAGTTCTTAGCACTTATATATGTTTTTTTTTCCCCAAAGCAACCTTATAAAGTAGGTTTGTGTATGTTCCTTGTTTTATAGATGAGGATATGGAGGTTTAGACAGATCCATGAACAAAATGATGGAGTTTGATTTCCAACCTGGAGCTATTTAATTCTAAACCTCATGCTTGTTCCCTGCTAATTTGGGATAAATGAAGCAATGCTGTATACATCTCTCTCATGATTTGGCTCTGATTACTTCTCCAATGTCATCTTTCATCAGTTTTTCTTTTTATTCTTTGCTAATATTGGAATAATTAAAAATAGGCCAGGCTATATTGGTTTTGCTCGAGCCACCCACTCCACCTGGAATGACTTGACTTGAAGGCCACATCTTCCTGCCTTTTACCTGGCCAGTTCCTTCTCATCTCTTGACAGTGCATTATAGTGGTTAAGAGCAAAGGTTCTGAAGTCAGCTGTGTTCAAATTCTGATTCCATCACTTGCTGTGTTCTTGAGCAAATCAGCCTTCATTGCTCATTTCTCTATCCATAAAATGGGGCTTCTTATAGGACCGTTGTAAGAATTAGATTAGATAATGTGTTTAAAATGTTTAGAACTATTTCCAGTATATAATTAATGCTCAGTCCTTGTTAGTTCTCCTCAAGGTGGCTTCCCTTACTCCTTCTTCCCTTCCCAGGCTGTGCTTAGAACTCCTCCTCTCTGTTTTCTTTATACCATGCACATATGATTATCATCCTTTCAGTTATTCAAAATACCTACTACTCTGTGTCTACCACTATTACTGTAGGATAGGAGATGCTGGGTCTGTAGCTGTGAACTGAATACAATTTTTGCTTTCTTGGAATTTATAGGATAATGATGAGAGACAGAAAATAAACAGAGAAATATACAAATAACTGGTAGCGACAGGTGCATTAGTGATGATGTATTAAAAATATGAGTGCCCTTGCCTGCCTTCCCTGCTAAATTTTAAGTTTCTCACAGACAGGAACTGTGCCTCATTTATAGTTGCATTCCCAGAGCCCAGCATGGTCCCTGGCACACTAAATTTTGCTTAGATATCATGTGAATGAATGTTTAGGAAGGTGTGGAACCAGATAGCCACCCAATTGGTCAACAAATATTTAATGAGACCTACTGTGTGTCCAGCACTCTGTTTGGCAGTGTAGCAGATCAGAGGAGTAAGCATCCTTTGTATTCTCAAAGAGCTCTTACTCTAGAGCAGAGGTTCTTAATTTCAACCCTCCTGACATTTTAGGCTGCATACTGCTTTGTTGTGGAGTGCTGTCCGGTACATTGTAGAATGTTCAGCAGCATCCCTGGCCTCTGTCCACTAAATGAGACAACCAAATATGTCTCCAGACTTGGCAAAATACCTCCTGGGGGGGAAATTGCCCCTGACTGAGAACCATTGATTTGCAGAAACAAAACCTGCCCTATCGACAGGATTTAAGAAACCTTGAAAGTATGCGTAATTAAGAACTAAAGTTGGAAACTACAATATAAATGCTTTGACTGTTTAGAGAAAGGAGGTGTCTCTGTGGGCTCAAGTTGTTGGAGAAGGCCTCCTGGAAGAGGCCTGAATGAACTGTACTTGATAGACAGGTCTTGGTTAGGGAAGGGTCAGGAGAGGGGAGGCGTTTTAGGATATTTATATAAGCAACCGTCTCTGTTGAAAGTAATGTAACAGCTGTTTAAGATTTTCATTAATGTTCCCCTTAATCCCTGGTGAGAGGGGTCCATGCTCTGTGCCCTATACTTTAAGGGGCCACATCCTTCTTTTACTCTGGTTTCACCCTTTCTCAATGAGGCAGGGTGTTAACGGGATCTTTCTAGACTCTGGAATTTCTTGCCCAAATGACCCAACTCTACTTCCGCAGCCTGCCTGCCTGCGTGGGGCATTTTCCCCAATCTTCTTCCTGAGAGTGGCTTGCCCCCCTGGTATGTACAATCCTAGGCCACACATCAGAGGGGGCGAGGAATGGCTAAGGGACAGCTCTTTGAGGGAGACATTGTGGAAGGATCTTTGATTTGGGGCTGTGGGGCCCACATATGCACATGGTATAGGCTTGCCCTGTGTCCCCAGATTGCAGGACCAAACTTCCTGGAGTTTCAGGAGTCTAAATTTGAATCTGGCATTCCAGATTGTTATGCAGATTTGTTTGTCCAGGGAGGAGAATAGAACATGTTTTATCAGTTTGTTGGTTTGATGATAACTTCTCAATATTAGATACAGTTGTACTTTTGTTCTCTGCCTTGCAAATGGAGGTGGTTGGAGAGTTTTTGGTCTGTACTGTATAATCAATACTCGAGTGAAAAATTATAGTGGGTTTTTTGTAACTTGGGAGTCTATCAGTCTTCTTTGAGAGCAAAGTGTTTTAGGAAACTAGTTGGATCAATTGAATAATTATGTAAGTTAGTATAGAGTGTGGTCAGTTAGTCTTTTGACAAAGTTGTGAGTCATCTTGGAAATAATGATACTATGGATCATTAATGCACTCTTCATGATGGATTTGATAGATTTCTGGTAAAATAATCTATTTTAGCTTCTCATTCTGACCTGGCTCTATCAGGAGCTGTGTGACCTTGGGCAAGTTACTTAACCTCTCTGTACCTTTGTTGCATCATCTGAAAAATGAGTATAATGTGCTAATCTACTTCATAGGTTTGTGATGATAATTAAATCAGATAAAGAATGTAGACTCCATAACCATCCTCACTTGGCTGGGTGGGATGACAGGAAGTTTGTTCCCACCTGGAAAATGTCTGGACTTTGGAGTCCCAGAGATAAGGATCTAATCCTGGTTCTGTCATTTATCAACTTTGTGACATTGAAAAATTTACTTGGTCTTGCTGAGCCTTAGCCGCAGGTGGCAATAGTTACCTTGAGAGGATTAGTTGCTGGATAAGTGCTAATTATTAGTCCATAATGAGGAGAAAATCCATGTCTTTGGACAAATTCTGTGCCTATTAATTGTACTTTCAGTAAAAGAATATCTGACAATGAAATGTGACCTTGTGACACACGCTCTTTTTTCACAGAGTCAGTGCTGAGGGTGCTGTACTATGGCCGGCAAAATTTTATGGAAGACAGCAGAGCCCAGCAATAAATCAACTGATTTCAATCATTCATTCAACCACATTTTCTGAATGTCTACCATGTACCAGTTAGGTGCTGGCAATACAGTGATAAATACAAGAACGTGGTCCCTGATTTGTTAATCTAATTAACAAATTTTATAATCTAATTAACAGCAGTTCTCCCATATCTGTGGTTTTGTTTTCCATGGCTTCAGTTGTCTATGGTTAATTTGGTCCAAAAATATTAAATGGAAATTCCAGAAATAAACAATTCATAAGTTTTAAATTGTGCTCTGTTTTGAGTAGCGTGATGAGATTTCACTTTGTCCCACTATGTCTTGCCTGGGATGCGAATCTTCCCTTTGTTCAGCGTCTCCACACTGTTGACACTTGCTGCCCATGAGTCACTTAATATCCATCTTGGTCGTGGGATCACCGTGCTTGTGTTCAAGGAACACCGATTTTATTTTACCAGTGGCCCCAAAATGCAAGAGTGATGATGCAGGTATACTGTTATAATTGTTCTATTTTATTATTAGTTATTATTGTTCATCTCTTACTGTGCCTAATTTATAAATCAAATTTTATCATAGGCATGTATGTATAGGAAAAAATAGGAAAAAACGGTATATAGGGCTTGGTACCATCTGAAGTTTCAGACATCCACTGGGGGTCTTGGAATATATCCTCCACAGATAAGAGGAGATTCCTAGTTTCATTCCTTAAATCAGTAAGAGGAGATTCCTAGTTTCATTCCTTAAATCAGTAAGAAACCAAGTAACATGGGGTTCCAAGGCTTACAGTTTGACTGTTTTGGATAATGATAATGAGTTTTGAAGGAATCGATTTTTATCCCTTTCTGTTGAACTGTCTTCTAGCTGTGGCATTGCATGAGAGGGAAGCAGCCAAGACCGTAAGAGCTGTGTCGCTCTCATTAGGTGCCAGGAGGAAGTGGAAATGAATTCAGAGCCGCACATTCTCCATTTTTCAGATCTTAAACACAGAAGACACTATCAGAGATTTCCAGGTGACCACAATGAGAAAAGGGCCTTTCGTCCCACTACATCTTGCCTGGGATGCAAAATCTTTAGTTTGTTTCCATTATCGATAAAATAAACATATATAGTACATGATTTTATGTCCCCCATGTTCATTTAAACAATTTATAGTGTTTATTATTTGTCTGATTTTGATAAGAATACATATTTACTATAGAAAACTTTTAAATGTAGTAAAAAAGAAGAAAAAGCCTGCTGAAATTCCCTCACTCGGAAGTATTCATTGTAAACAGTCTCTTTCGTGTATGTTTGTTTGTGTGTATTACTAAATTGTATGTATTTTGTATATTTAATTTTATATCCTCTTTTATTCACTCAAAATTATACCTTTAGTATTTTCTCATATAATTAAATAACTTTTAATTTACAAACTTGTGAAAAAATAGCTTTATAATTTTTTATTTTGGAAAAATAATTATTTATTGTCCAAGTATTACCATAAAAATACTTTAAAAAAAGATTATGCTGCTGACAAATTTACGTTAGACTTTTTTCTTTAATGATTTCTTCATATGTAGTTGTTGTATAGCTGAGCATAGGAAATTAAAAAGCCTCTTTAAAGATCTGTACTTTCTCAAGGTTGATATTTAAAGGATAAAAGCAACACTATTTTCATTTGTAAAAGTAATTGACATTTAACAAACATCGCTAATATTTTGGTTTATATTCTTCTGGATCATTCAATGCCAATGTGTGTATAAATGAAACAAAAATATAATGAATTCAACAGTACATTGCAAATATTTTTCTAGTAATAGTATATGCAGTCTACATCATCTCTTCTAATGGCTGTAAGATTTTCCATTGTCAGGATAGATACAAATTTATTTAATTAATATACTGTTATTGGATATTTATGTTGTAATTTCTCACTTTTATGAATAAAGATGTGGTGACCATCCTTTTGTATACATCTTAAACACTTACCTGCTTATAAATTTCTAGAATTAATGTTTTCACACTTTTTAGTTTGAAGCGCCAGTTCTTTTTTTAAAATCTTTTTAAAATTTTTGTTCCTTGAGTTTATTCACTTAAAACGAATGCTACTACAAGCATTTCTTCCATGCCACTAAACTTTAGCCCATACATACATTTTAACACTTGCATAATTTTCTGTCATATGAATATCATTAAATGTATTTAACCAATGATCTTTGTTGGGAATTTAGTTTATCTACTATTTTTATGATCATGAATAACACTGTCATTTGATGACTTTAAGTTGACTTAATTCTATATTGGTTTTTTCTTTCTGTTTTTTTCAACTTGTATTTTAAGTTCAGGGGTACATGTGCAGTATATGCAGGTTTGTTTCACAGGTAAACATGTGCCGTAGTGGTTTACTCCACAGATCATCCCATTACCCAGGTATTAAGCCCAGCATTCGTTAGCTATTCTTCCTGATGCTCTTTCTTCCCTCACCCCAACCCTGACAGGTGTGTTGTTGTTCCCCCCAATGTGTCCATGTGTTCTCATCGATCAGCTCTCACTTATAAGTGAGAACATACAGTGTTTGGTTTTCTGTTCCTGGGTTACTTTGCTGAGAATAATGGTTTCTGACTCCATCCATGTCCCTGCAAAGGACACCATCTCATTCCTTTTTATGGCTGCATAGTATTCCATGGTGTATATGTACCACATTTTCTTTATCCAGTCTATCATTGATGGGCATTTAGGTTGATTCCATGACTTTGCTATTGTGAATAGTGCTGCAGTGAACATATGTGTGCGTATATCTTTATAATAGAATGATTTATATTTCTTTGGGTATATACCCAGTAATGGGATTACTGGGTCAAATGGTATTTCTGCCTCTAGGTCTTTGAGGAATTGTCACACTGTCTTCCACAATGGTTGAACTAATTTACACTCCCTCCATCAGTAAACACCAATTCTTATATCTGGCATCCTTGATTGTTCATAGAAAATCTTTGGCTTTGGCTAAGTGCAGATTTGGGGTGTTCCCTCTTTCAGTGTGCAAAGTGATTGCATAAATAGATATACTATGATTGTTAGATTAAATGATAAAATTTCCCTTAGGTGGATTTACAATAGGTCAGGCAATGAAAAAAGATCCCCATACAACTGGATATGTACAGTGGCAGGTAAACCCTTCATTTGGGATTGCAGAGACCCAGCTATGAGGAATTTATGTAGTGCAGTGGTACATGTGCTTTTATTTTTCATGGTTATCAGCTCCATTACAGTACAGCTGATAATTAGCATGGTGTTTTATCTCCATTTAAAAAGCAATAGCTTTCTTCCTTCTAGGACTTAAGCAATTAAATAAAACTGTGATTTAAAAATGAAAATGAACTTTTACTTCATGATAAGGTAGAGATTTCAAGGAAAAAGAAAAGTGTCCTAGATAAAATAGAAATATTATGTTTCACAACTCTAATTTTAAGAGTCATTTTCCTATTTACTAAAATTAAACGTCTTCAGCATGAATCTGCAGCAGATCATACCCACCTGGTGAAGGGTGGAGGTGTCATAAAAAGGCACAAAAATTCCATGATGATATTTTGTTGGGTCAGTGTTTTGGTGGTGAAGTGTTGGTGACTGTGACATTGCTCGATATCGTCTGTATTGTGTCCTTCTACTCCCTTGCACTTGTGTGAAATGGCTCCACATACTGTTGCTTTGGTGCTTTGGGGCTAGAAATGAAGTCTTGTTGATATATGTCTGTCTCAAGTCCCTGGTCACAGCCTTACTAAATGTCTAATGAGTATTGGATGAATAAAAACATCAGATTGTCTGAAAGGCTGGTAGACAGCTGTCTGAATACCTTTTAGGGACAGTTTCATTTAGTGTCTATTATTAAGACTCTAGGCTCTAAATATTCACTACTAATTCATGTATTCACTCCTTCATTCCTTTATTCAACAAATATATATTCGATGCCTTCTATGTGCCAGGCACAATGCTAATTACTGAGAACAGAGCGATAGGCCAAGAGGACGCGGGCCTTCCCCCGTACAGCAAACAAGCACGCAGCACGCAATGGGAAAGGAGCAGCAACATTCTCCAGTCTCTCCACTTCTTTATATGGGAGGAAAAACAAACACAGGTTTGCCTTAGCTTTCAGAACTTAGCTGTGTCTGCCTGTATTTGATTCAGTCCATAAAGGGCCCAAATCTCCACTCTGGTCCGTTCAGTGTGGTGCCTGAATCGTGATTGCGATGGCAGAGGTCTCCGTCTAGTTCAGTGGTATGATATCTTTGGACTCTTGCTAACCTATGCAACATGTGAAATGCTGGAGAGGAAAAGCACTTTAAAACCTTGCTGAAAGATACATGAGCTCATGGGGGAACACAAAGCTCAATTACTGGTAGAATCAAAGAGACAGAGGCAGGCTGGCTTGGAAGGGGATTGCTCACTTTGTAAGCAACTGTTCTCAACTCAACCTGCCACCCTGCAATAGCAAAGAAGAGGAAGTGGAGGGGCCAGCAGCAAGACTCTGGTGAGCTGAGTCAGTAGGCAGTGAGCTGAGTCTCAATTTGGGGTAAAAACACAGTCACTTTATTGTTTCCTAATAACTCTTCCAACTATGGCATGTGAAATCTACCTCCTGACCTCCACCCTGCACCCCAGTTAGCTGGCTCTAATGGGTCTCTGAACAACTTGGCCAGGTTTTATTAATTTTTTATTCACTTTGATTCTTGGGACAGTCTCACTCTGGCATTTAGCTCAGTTTTATTTATTTTAAAGCACAATGAAAATTCTGGCGTCTACCACCTCCGCCTGCTCAGGCTCTAGAACCTCTAGGCGCTTGCGGCGGAAGGCAAGAAGAGCAATCGCTGAGGTGGAGCCCACTCCACCCTCCTCTAGGAGCTGCTTCTTCAGTTTGGGCAGGGAGGAGGGGAATATTCATAGTCCCTTTCTCTGTTGGGGGTGGCTGCTTCCGCGTGAACCCTGCCTGGCTGCCCAGCCTTCTAATGGCAAAGTGTTCTGGTTCTTTCACCTGGCGGGCAGCCCTCTTAGGTGGGGTCCTGATAAACACTCCATCCACAGGGAGATCCCCTATCCTTGCCACGCCAAAGGGCTCTTTCTCTCCCACCCCTCTCAGCCTCACCATCTGTCTTTCCATCTCCCTTTTCGCTTTCTCCATGGCTCAGGGACAGCCAGAGAAAACATCCAGGAGTGCAGTGCCTGGTGTGTCTAGTGCCTGGTGTGTCTGGTGCCTGGTGTGTCTGGTGTCTGGTTGATTCTGCAGACTCTTCCTTTTCTTTTCTTTCTCTTTCTCTTTCTTTCTTTTTTCTTTCTTTCCTTTCTTCTCTCTTTCCTTCTCCTTTCTTTCTTTCTCTTTCTTTCTTTCTTTCTTTTTTCTTCTCTCTCTCTTTTCTTTTCGTTTTTTTGGGTCTTTCTCTGCACCCAGGCTGGAGTGCAGTGGTGCAATCATAGCTCACTGCAGCCCTGCTGGGCTCAAGCAAACCTCCTGACTCAGCCTCCCAAGTACCTGGGACTGTAGGCCCAGCAAATTTTTAATTTTTATCTTTGTAGAGAAGGGATCTCCCTATGTTGCCCGGGCTGGTCTCGAACTCCTGGGCTCAAGCGATCCTCCCGCCTCGGCCTCACAAAGTGTTGGGATTACAGGCGTAAGCCACCGCTCCCGGCTTCACTTCTTTACAGGTGATTTGTTTGGAGATTCCTCTACCCCTCTTCTGTGTTGGCAGGGAGGGAAAGCCCTTGTCTCCCCTCTCCGTGGGGGCGGAAAGGCTGTGGCCTCACCACAAAAGCATGCCACTCCCAAGGCAGCTCCTTCCCTAGTATAAATCAGCTGGGTGGTGCCAGGACTGGTCCTCTTAGAAAACCTGTGGAGTGGTAAACATAAAAGATGGAGTACTTAGCCTATTTTGGCCTCAGGGTGGGGCCTTGACTGTAATTCCCAGATAAGAGGGAAAAATCCTCACACTTTGTTATACTTATTCCCCGGATAAGTCTTTGAACCTTCATGAAGCTTAGTTATTGTACACCAACTAAGTTCCTTTTCTTTCTTTAAATAGATGCATTATAGATGTACATAGCTTTGGGGTACATGTGATAATTTAATACATTCATATAATTTGTAAAGATCCAATCTGTTGTGTACTGTTTCTTAAAGGATCTCTGCAGGTCTATGTCATATGGAAATGCTCAACTGAGTCCATTCTGTTTCATCTTAAGCAAGAAATCAAGGTTTCCCATTACAAATGAGATGCCCAAGCCCCTCACCTCCTTTTTATGGGGCTTACCATGAATGTCTTGAACTGTTTCTTCACCATTTAGAATCATTCTTCACTGCCTTTTTAAAAATTTCCTTTTCTTCTTGCTTAGGAAGCTCGTGGTCAGATCAACACACCTCCTAGCTAAGCAGACTCCAAATGGGGAATGATGAATGATGCCCCTCTGGCTAGGTACCCCCAACTTTGATTCTCTTGGGGCCTCCCTCTTCTTCAGGGGAGGGAAGAATCCCCATTCTCAATAGGTTTTTCTTGCTCCCAATTTTCCCTTCATGTTCGCCAGGGTGAAGGGCAATTATAGTGAGGGCACTGGATTGCCAATCAGACTCTTCCTCCAGCCCTGCTGAGGGCCATATGTCCAGGGGCTCTCCCAACTCATGCAGCATACTCAGAAGCTGCATCTCCAGCCTTGGACTGAAACCATAATTCCGGCATAAAATCCCACTGAGCATTCTGTTACAAAAGGAAAGAACCAATAAAGAAGCCAGAAGATCGCTCCTCGTGTATCAGGTGTCAAGGTTTATAACTTATAAGTAGTCCAAAAAATTCTCTTTGGACTTTTAAAACAGAGATGCAATATGGAAAATTAAGTTCAGATTTAAGGAACATTTATTGAGTACCAACTGTATGCAAGCACTGTGCTACATGCTTTAATGCAGATGTTATCAGTCAATTTAACCCTAGATCAGCTCCATTTTTGAGACAATAATGATAGTATTTTCAGTAATAGAGTTGCTATTTATTTATTTTGTGTCTGCCATATACCAGGCACTATTTTCAGCACTCTACACAGTCTTATCATTTAACATTCACAAATGCAAAATGAAGAAGATATTATTATACTTATTTTACAAAGAAACAGGCTGTGAACAATTATTTACCTAAGGGCAGTTAGGCAGTCAGTAATGCCCAGAGCTAGCATTTAATGAATGCTTACTATGCGTCAGCTCCTCTTTTAAGGATGTTTGTGGATGTTAAGATCATCATTTTCTTGATGGAGAAACTGAGCCACAAAGAGCTTAAGGACCTTGGTTAGGGTTACATAGTTAGAAAATGGTCTGTCTGGCTCTGGGACTCGCAAACTTCCTTACTGTGCTGAACCTTTGTGGTAAGATCCACATTTGCATTCAGGGCTTCAAGTCAAAGCCTGATAGTCCCTTATATTGCAGTGTCTTACTGCAAAGGAATGAATCGCAAATGATAAAATTTCATTTTGTATAGGTGAATTAACACTTTATTCTATTTTGCTATTGTTAAAATCAAAGGCTGTTTGTATCACCCATTCCTCAAGAGCCGTACAAATAAAGCAGTGAGGAAGGAGGATGTCTCTTTTTTTCCTCTCTCTGCCTGACATCTCTGATTCATCCCAGTGGCTTAGCTTGAGAAGGAGGCAGGGAAAAGAGGGGGAAGGAGGATGTCTCTTTTTTTCCTCTTTCTGCCTAACATCTCTGATTCATCCCAGTGGCTTAGCTTTAGGATTGTTTGCTCTCTTAACTATCTAGCTCTCACAGCCCACTTGCTTAATTCCCCCTTTTATCTGTAAGAGGTGGAAGCCTAGAAAAGATGCCAGCCATACTATAGTCAGGGAGACTATGGCCTGTACAATTGAGAAACAGGAGTGGAGCAATGAATCGTGTGGAGACTTCTGCGCACCCAAAAAGGGAAGTGATTCTTTCATTTCTCTCCATTGCTGAAATCTCCATGGACTTTCCTTTCGGCTACAGTCACTGTCTCTGAAGTGGAATCTATGTGATAATGTTTTGAGTTATTGAGAGAGAATCCAATGTGTATTTTTTTATTAAAATAATTCACTTGTTGCCTTATGCAAGTGTATTAATCAAACATAAAAGTCTTATCAGTTTCATTTCCTAGAGATAAATAATGTTAACATTTTGATGTCTATTCTTCCAGATGTTTTCCTATTTAGAGTATAATTCATTATTTAAACTGGGATACCTGAGATAAAATGCCATAATTATGCTGGGACAACAGGCACAAACTAAGACTATTTCCAACAAACTGAGATATATAATCTCCTTACTGTGTATGAATTTTTACAGCTGTGTCTACAGAAATATCTAGATACACTCAACATGTGTTATACATGGTGATGCACAACCTCTAAGATGGCTCCCAGTGATCCCCACTCCTGGTATTCATGCCCTTGTATCATCTGTCTCCGAGTGGAGGCTGCGTTTAGTGACTCACTACTAGAATAGAATAGGATACTATGGAAGAGATGGCATGCCACTTCAGAGATTAGGTTATGAAAAGACCATGGCTTCCATTTTGAGTGCCCCTGTTCTCTCCCTATCTGATCACTCGCTCTGGGGGAAACCAGTTGCCATGCTATGAGGCCACTCAGGCAGTCTATGGAGAGACCCTTGTGTGAAAAAACTGCAGTTCTGGTTGATAGCCAGTGAGGAACTGAGGCCACCAACAACCACGTAAGTGAACTAGGAAGCGTATCCTTTAGCTTCCGATGACCGCAGCCCCAGCAGACAGCTTGACTACAACTTCGAGAGACCTTGAGCTAGAGCCCTCCAGCTGAGATACTCCTGGCTCATAAACTGTGTGAGAAAGTAAGTTTTGGCTGTTTTAAGCTGCTAAGCTTGTGGTAATTTGTTATATCATAATAGATAACCCATCCACATTTATTAAATAAAAAATCAAATCACGTAATGAATTGTTTTTAATAATATCCTCTTTCCCACCCACAACGTCTATCAGTAGATACCCCACTTAGTATGTGTAGGACAAAGCAATACTGTTTTATTTTTTAAAATAGATAAAATGTAAAATGGTTTTAGAGTTGACCATAATGTTTCTCCTTTCCTTTTTTTAAATAAAAAAAATGGCTTAAAAATCCTTGGAAACATGTTTTTTGCTCCTGCAATTATCTCCACAGAGTAGCTTCTTAAAGGAAAGATTTCTGGGTCATGAGACAGCACATTTAGATTTACACTGATATTTATGAATTGTGTTCCAATTGAAGTCATCTGTTTTGTGACCAAGAGTGTATGAGAAAGCCTGTTTTTTTTTTCCGATACTGAATGTTATCAACTTTAAACAATTTTGCCAATATATAGGTGAAAAATTATTATTGTATTGATGAGTGAGACTCAGCTCTCTTTTCCTGCGAGGGGCACATTCATGTGTCTTAGCCACTTTCTTCTTGGGTGGTTCATCTTTTCTTTTTTGATACTAAGTGTTCTTTATTTGTTAAGGGAATGTAGTAGACGTTTTTGTCACATCTGTTGCAAATATTTTTCTCAATTTGTCTTATGACTGCTTACGTTTATGTTTGAATTTTTTTTCCATAATGACTTTAAAAATTATCAGGCAATCAACCTCATCAGTTTTTTCTTTTATAGCTTTTGAGCCTTCGAGTCATGAATTGTGCAGCCCAAAACATTTTCATCTGGTATTTTTATGATTTAACTTTTTGCATCTAAATTTGAGATCTGTGATTTGTTTTAGTATAGTGAGGTAGAGATCCAACTTTTTCCACAAGATGTTACTGAAACAAAAACAAAAACAAAAATTCATCTCTTCCCACTAATTTGTAATGCCAAGTCCATCCATTCTAGATAGTCCAATATGTGTGGGTCTATTTCAGAAGTCCCACCTTTCTTCCATAGTTGTGTCTCACTTGTTCTCTTCTAAAGCCATACCATAGCTTTATAGTACATTTTAATATATGCTGGGCCAATCACTGTTTCTTTGTCAGAATTTTCTGTGCTATTGTGTCATATTTTTCTCTCAGATACAATTAAGATTGTTTTGCAAGTTCAAATGATTCTTGTTGAGATTTTTTATTTGAATTTCACTCATTTATATGTTATTATTAAGAACTGAAACTTCTTGTTTAAGAATATTTACTTGTATATTTAATTCTTATTTTATTTTCCTAAACAGAGTATTTAGTTTTTTTAGAATTCTTTTTTAAATATTTAATTTAATTTTATTTTAAGTTCTGGGCTACATGTACAGGATGTGCAGGTTTGTTACATAGGTAAACGTGTGCCATAGTGGTTTGCTGTACCTATCAACCCATCATACCCATCATCTAAGTTTTAAGCCCCTCAGGCATTAGCTGTTTATCCCGATGGACTTTTGACTCTAAGAACAATGATTTCACCATATAGCATTGCCTGTCTGTGAGGGGAATTTTTTTTTTTTTTTTTAACATTAAGGGGTTTGTGAATGTGAATTTATTTGCTTGCCCTAACTACTCTTATCTCTTCTGGATTGTTCAGAGGTGTTTAGTTCCCTCATTACTTCAAGGTTTGCTGCTGCATGTTCTCCTCTTGCCCTTCACTATAGGTTCTCGGTTTGAAAGGAAACACAGCTCACTGTGAGATGCTTAAATCAAAAGAATCCGGTTTCTGGAAATGTCATTATTTTAGGAGGGAGCACGGGAGGTAGAGAAGGAAAATAGTTTAGATTCTTGTGGGGAAATGGAAAGCAAGAGGAAAAATAGATGTTCTGCTCAGAAAGGAAACTTCTCTAGGTTTTAAAAATCAGTACGTGTTAATTTTGCTATATTTTCTCTAGCAGTGGGATTACTGCATGAATCTTACTGGGAGAAAGAACGGTTGCTCTAAACCAAGTCCTCTGTCAGTGAAGCACAGGTCTGTGATGGGTGGTTGGGATGGGGATGAATAAGGAGTAGGAAAAATGACAGAAATAGACGCTTCTTATTTGCAAGTGATAGAATTTACAACTCTGTTTAGCACTTTTTTTTTTAAATTCAACGAGTCATTATTGAGTTTCTACTATGAGGACAGCTTCAAGGGAGAATATAAAGAAAGTGTAAGGCATAGTCTCTGATCTCCAGGTAATTGTAACTAGTGGGTCAGACAATTAAATGCTGGTACTTGGTAGCAGAGAGGAGTGCTGAACTTAATCTTGAGGGTGAGTGGGATTTGAATTGGCAGAGAAACAGTCATGCATATTCTGAGCCTGAGAAAAATCTGAGAAATGGTTTTTGGTTGAGAGTTAGCTGAATGGTTGGTTTGAGCAGCATTATGTATGTGAGTGGGAGAAATGAAAGAAAACCTTGGGCAGTTAGGATGAGCTTCAGTTGGAGTTTGAGAGTTATCGTCAGCTCTGGAGTATGTAAGTAACATGGTAACTGTGATTAGGAGCATGAATCTGGGAGAAGTACACCTGGAGCCAGAGATGTGAGTTAAGAAACAGTCATGCCGAGAGCCCAGTCTACAGTGCAAACAATGGGAATGGCATAGAATGGGCAGATCTAACAGACACAACAGAAAATCCTCCAGAATAAGGAAATGATTTTGTAAAGTTCGTGGAAGAGAAGGAAGATACACAATTCAATACTGGACAGGTTTGACACTACTTGGGTCCTCTTTCTCTATATCATGGAATCTGGACGAGAATTGAGTTTTCTTCTGCTAATTGAGCCAGTTATTCCATTTTTTTCTTTAAATTTTTCTTTAAATTGTTAGATAGGATTTTTGATGTATTGCCGTAGGTTTTATCAGTTATGCACTCAATTGTCTTCAAGTGATCCTCCCAGTAGATGTTCTGGTGACTGAAAAGTTAAAGCTATCACCATGATGGCATAGGTTGGGGAGGAGGTTAAACACTGTGTTAGGAGGCATACTGGCTGGCTTTCTTCTCTCTGGGTTAACATATTTTGGCCTTGTGGGATAATCATGTTTGAGAGTTCTTTGATGGCTAAAAACGTACCATGAAGGGTAGTACTAGTGAGCATGGAGGAAGGAGGGGAAGAGTGCGGGGTTTCATGTAGCCATGTTGTCAGTTTCTCTGTCCTGTCCCATTTTGCAGCAGCTGTTTGTACATGTGGTGGGATTAAGCTAGCAGGAGTCTGGATGGATGGGGAAAACAGCCTCCTTGACATCCTTAATTGCCTCCTTTATCCCTCCTCAGACAAAGCAACTCACGGTTTTAAGGACCATAAAATGCTTATTCCAGATGCACCCCTTACCCTACAACAAACCCAAACATAGACACACCTACATGGAACAAATGCAACCAAAATATTTTTTAAAGAGATAGACATTTTAAAGAATGAAAATTTCTACATTTGCATTATGAGCAAATACCAGGGCATAAGTTGAACATATCTGCTGGTGTCAGGTATCTGGACACTGATTGGTCAGTCCATATGGCCTGGGGCACCTTCCTGCTGGCAACACATGCTCTTGGCTCCATAGACATTCCTGGCATGTTCCAGATATAGCAGTACCTGTGTGAAAGTTAAAATCATTAGCGTAAAAATTGGTAAATTGGCTTTATGCATAAATTCATCAATATGAGTGCAATTAAGTGTACATTCCAGTGATTCTTTTTTGTTGTTGAACATCGAGGGTATCCAGCTTAGTTGTCTAGATTCACTGAAATAGGTGACATTTGTGGACAAATGTTTATCCAGGCCCTTTGGCACAGGCTAGAATCCTCTTGCTTCTTATTTTGAGTGTATTTGGCCATTATCCCATTTTCTATGCCTCATGGTTTCTGTGTGGAGATAACTCCTCCAACATTTGTTCTGTTCCTTTCCTATTTCCTTCATTGGCAAAACTCAAGTGTGTTTATTTGGTAGCTTGACTGCGCTGAGCTTTCTTGCCCTTTTATCTTACCTATTTTTACTGTTGTTGAAAAAAAATGAACTTAAATAATACTACTGCTGCTAATGCCTAAGTGGTTGAGAAATGTGACAGTTTCCATGCAAAGGGGTTTATATGTATGAGCTTTATTAGTTCTCTCTACTAATGTATGAGGGAGGTACTATTTAATTTCTATTGTGTAGTTGCGAAAACTAAGGCTTAGAGAGGCTATGGAACATATTCAAGGTCTCATATATAGTAGGGGATAGGGCCAGAATTCACATTCGGTATGGCCTGCCTCCATGAGCTCGGACTCTACCAGCGCATTTATAGA
Source organism: Gorilla gorilla gorilla (assembly GCF_029281585.2). Classification (NCBI taxonomy): domain Eukaryota; kingdom Metazoa; phylum Chordata; class Mammalia; order Primates; family Hominidae; genus Gorilla; species Gorilla gorilla. Next base: position 78,974,647 of record NC_073234.2, read on the forward strand.
TGATTCATATTTAAACTGTAAATTATACAGATATGTCTCAAATTTAAAAGTTATTCCAAAATTGTAGCCTAAAATATCAATGTAAATTATCATCTCTGTATACCAAAGGGTTAGACCAGTAATTCACAAGAAATGAAAGTTTTTTGCTAAGCTAACTAAAAGTTCTGATTAAAACTTTTAGAAGACTTCAGCATTGAAAAGAATATGGTATACTCAGTTTAGTAAAGTTTTGCTTGTGTCCATTGGGACCACTTTAATGCTTTTAGGAATTTAAATACCAAATTATTTTTGCAAATTTATTGTTTTTTTTTTTTTTTTTTTTTCATTTCCGTGACGCCCCTACTTGGTTGGCACACCAAATACAAACAATCTGCTTTTGGTTAATCCAGCAATGACTAATTTATATTTACCAACAAGAGCAATAGCAATTGAAAATCGTAGCCGAGTCCCCATAACACTAATGATGCACTGATAAAACATGTCTTTTCAGACAATTGTGGGAATTTCCAAACCGTGCATGTGTCTGTGCACAAAGGAAGCATTGTTCTATTGCCAACTGCTGCTCAGCAGCCAGGCTTCTTTGGAGAATGTTGAATGAGAATCCTTGGTAAACTCTCACATGTGGCAATTCTGGTGTTTGAATACTGAATTTTAATAACTCTTAAAATGAACTTAGTAGATTGCTACTAGGTGGTCCTCCATCACAAATAAAAATCAAAGTCTGGGGAAAGATGTGCCATTCATTTATTAGAACCTAAGAAGTGTCTTTTGGTTTTCTTCACTTCATGTCCTATTCTAGGACCCTGGTAGGCAGTATCCTGGCCAAAGGTGATCCAGGAGAAAGAGCCAGGAGGGGAGATTTTAACAGCTGGTTAGTTTATACGTTTATTTAGAGGAGAGGGAGGGTTTTATTAATGTTAACCCTCTACCTTTGGGGCAACACACTAGAATTTATGGGGAGCATCATCAGCTCATCTCAGTTGTGGTTTATGTACCCACAAAGCTTGGTAGGTTGGGTGCTTATCAGCATCAACATTTTAGGAAGGAGCACCAGAGAAAAAGTGTGGGGGACTTGCCCACTGACTAATTCCTCAATTTTGACAGTCACCTTCATCCTTTTTGACTATGGGATGAAGCCTAAATTTCCTAGCCAGCCATTTAAAGTCCTTTGTAATGGAGGTGTTGCCTACTTTATGCAATTAATCTCCTACATAAACTATTATTGTTTATTTGCTTGCTGTGTGTACTCTGCTGATTGATCATGCCAAGTACTGGTGATTCTGTTGATGCATCATGCACAGTTTCCCAAATTTAGGATTTAATGGGCTAGAGAATTGCCAAATAAATAAAAACATGAATAGTGTTGATGATTTTGTATTACAGCAATAAGGAAATTATAAAATACCACCATTTCATTGAAGCCTTTATATGTTAACATTTTAAAAAGTAGAAAGGACATCATCTCAGAATAAAGACCACTAATTAAAATAAACTATGAAAACCTCACACATTGCCTATATTTTCCGCATTTTGCCAGAGACAATTGAAGAAATAGCTGTGGACTGGCACTGGCCTGTGGTGTTTGGGAATGATGTCGCTTAGCCTTTTGCTTGTCTGAATAAATCCTTCTAGTCCTTCGATTCTCAGTTTACATCTTGACCTTAGAAATTCTTCTATCCCCCTCTACCTGCTGTCTTGCACCCCACCCACCCTTCCAATTATCTCTCTAGGTGGCAGTCTGTGTGTCCTCTTCCAAGTACTGATAAGACGTGCTGGGATAATTTGCTGCTGTCTCTTGCCACAAGACCATGAAATTCTTGCGGACAGAAACTGCATCTTATTCACCTTCACTCCCAAAGTTTAGCACGTAGTCTTTGACACACACTCAGTGCATAATAAGTAGTAGGTGAATGAATGAATGAGTGATTACCTGGATGCCCTGCCTGTTCTTTGTGTTTTGCATGTCTTCTATGACCTGCAGTTTTGAGCACATGGGATTTATTGAAACAAACACTAATATTCATTAAATTGAATTAATTTATGGGTTTTGACCTCATCAGTTCTTCTATTTTTCTTTGCTGAAGAAAACTAATTATGTTCTCCATTATCAGAGTGTCTGGGAACAGTCTGCAGCTGCTGTCTGAAACACTTACAGGGGCTATAATGCGTGTCTCAGCTCTTCTGGTCAGCTTGTGTTTTTCTTTAGTCAATTCATTTTGGGTTGCCATGTTGATTTGTCATATTTTTATTTATTTTTATGGGAAAAGGAATGTACGATATTGTAAGACATGCTATCTAGTGAGTGTACAGAAAAGTCAGCATTTTTTGTAGTCTGATTTTTCTAAATCCACCGAGGCGTATATGCTTTGCTTTTATGTTGTTATTGTTTCTTTTTTAAAAACCACACTTGTATTTGCCTTAAACATTTTTTGAAATCAAAACAACATATCCAGAAAGCATAGATGCAGCTTCTCTTAAGATTCAGTGGTGATCTGAGCTGTCTCATTTGGGGACATATGGTCTCTAGGCAATCGAGTTACTGTATTGAGCATTTTCCCAGCTCACAAGATGACTGTGACGAGTTATTGCACTGACTCTTGCTCAGTCACACGGGGATCCTGCCCCTTTGTCTTTCGCACAGACAGGCCCCTTACAGACACAAGGTTGTGCAGCCACTAGAGACCTGGGTTTCAGCTGGGCTTGGTTCTGTGCCTTGAAAGAAACAGATCTTCTTTTTGAAACTCTCTTGCCTTCCTTCTCCTAGTGTTGTATTCTTTTGTTAATGAAAATAACCCATATTCATAGAGTCAGAATAACAATCATTGATGGGCACTTCCTATGTACTAGGTACTTTATACGCCTTATTTATAAGCCTTTCATTTGTAATCAGCTAATTTTGTCCTTATTTTATAAATGAGAAAACTGAAGACAAGAGAGTTGTATTTGACCGATGCCATAGAGCAGTAAGTGGTAGCATCAAAGCTGTGTAGTCTCCAAGCCTCTGTTTTTTCCATCACATCAGTCTGGCTTCCTTCTTTTATAACCTGGATCATAGCTGTGTCATTTTGTGCAGCTGCTTAACTCTTGTAAAGATAAATAAAAGTACCTAATTCATAGTATTGTTTTGAGAATGAAATGAAGGTAATATATATGAAAGGACATGGCATAGCATCTGTGCATAGTAAGAACCAAATATATTTTTTAAATTTCTTCTTCTTTTTCCTGTAGGCCCTCCTTTCTTCACTGATCCAGACCTACCTTTCTACTGCCAACTAAAGAATGATGAGGTTCAAAAATTTGGAAAGGAGAGCTTTGTTCCTCATAAAGTGTTGCAGCCTGAAAGTGGCCATTCTGCTAGGCTTGGAAGCATAGCCTCCCACCACAAGCCAGAAACAGATACTTTGAGAGAGGGACAAAGGGATCAAGAATTTATACTGAGCAGAGTGGCCAAATCTACATATTCAATAAGCTATAGAAAGACTCATGAATATTAATGAAAGGAGAAATGTGTACATGTACAATTGAGCTTCATACCCCTTCTTGGGTCTCATGTGCAAAAAGCAGTGGTGTTAGCATGATCTGAGGGTGGAGTGTTTGGCCCTCTGATGTCAAAAGGTGAAGCAGAGGACACAAAGACCCTTACTGTGCATTCTCCATAGAATGGCCAAAACCACTCTGTAGTCAGTGGTGTCTCATCAGGCAAAAAGGAGGGGCAGCGTCAGATGGATGGTGGACATCAGTGGTGGAGTTCTTTGAAAGGGCCGGTTTCTCTTTAATCTTTAGGGAAGAAAAGCTAATGGTAGTTAGGGAGGGAGGAGGTCTAGCAAGGTGTGTCCGACTTCCTATCCTTCGTCATGGCCAATAACTTAGTTTTCAAGATTATCTTGGGGTCCCCTTGGCCAGGAGAGTGTCCATTCAGTTGCTTGGGGGGCTTAGGATTTCATTTTTAGTTTACAGTACTTTAGACATTTCCTGATGGTCCATCCTAGGTCTGTTCTCTTTTGTATCTCTTTTAGAGATATTAGTTTTCTTGGGATGGATATAAGGAATGTGGTTGTGACTCAATCCTTCATTATGATTAGAATAATAAATGCTGAGGATCAAGGTGTAAGCCTTGGGACAATCATATTGTGATGGGAGGAAAAAGTGCTGTTTTATCAGGGGAGAGAGAAAAAGCACTTAGAGAGGAGTTGATGATATGTAGGATGTGAGACTGCCGTGGATATCAGGGAAGGGAGACTTATAAGAAGGAGAAATTTGGTCAACTGTGTCAAATGCTACAGGGATCAGGATGAGTAATGAGGAAAGGCCATTTGATTTGATTTGATCATTCAGATATCTTTAAAGACCTTTAAGAGGGCAGTTTCAGTAGAGGTAATGGACTGGAGGAAAGTAATAAGGATGGTGAGGAAATAGAGGCAGTAGTTATTTTGAGATATTTGGTTTGTCAAAATCAGGGAGATTTTATCATATCGTGAAGAGATGTCATATTTGAAAGAATTTTTCTTTAATTTAGTTGAGAAATAAGTATTTTTATGGGCAAAAATTAAAGATCCAGTTAGGAAGGAGATTTTGAAGATGTTAGAGAGCAGAGATAATTGATAGGTAAGTGTGTGCCGATTTTGAAGAAAGCCTGAGAATCTAATGTCAAGATCACACTGAGAAAACTGTTAATAGTATTTTTCTTTGTATGGTTATGTTCTTTTTTAACTTTTAATTTCTTCTTTGTTATCTTTTATATCTTCTAGATTTTCTATAACAAGCATCTATAACTTTCAAATTTTTAATAGCTCTTAAACGTTAAGCAGATTTAAAATGATAAAACATGTTCATGACACTAAGAAACTATAAAAACATATAAGATGAAAATTATAACTTCGCGCATGCCCTAATATTTTATTTCCATTTCTTTAAAGCAACCACCATCAAAAATTTACTTGGTAATCTGGGTGTGGTGGCACATGCCTGTAGTCCCAGTTACTCAGGAGGCTGAGGCGGGAGTATCACTTGAGCCCAGGAGTTTGAGACAAGCCTGGGCAACATACTGTAACCTCTCATCTCAAAATAAATTTTTTTTTCTTGGTAGCCCTTCAGTAATTTTTATACACATATGTTTTAAAATCAGAAAACAGTATTGAAAACTCATTAGTAAAGAAGTTAAGCTTGAAAAGGATAATACCACCTGGCTTATGATTTTCTGATCCCTCTTGAAAGACTAATAACATGAGAAGAGAAGAATGTAAATAGGCATAAACTTGTAAGAATGAAGATAATGGAAGAGAAGAAAATAGCAGACAAAAGACATCAACAAAATATTAGGAGGTGAAAAACAGATGGCCTAGTGATATCTGACTAGGAGAGTACAGAAATCTACAACTTCAGTACTCACAACACGGGAAGCAGTAAAAGGAAGTCAGTTCTGTTGCAAATTCAGTGCTGATGTCACTAAAACCAGGAAGATGGGCTGGAAGTGTGTCTGCTCTCCCCCTACCCACAGGTGCAAGGAGTTGCCCTTTCCCATCTGTTAGAAGACTGGAGATGAAACAGGGAGGCACTGGACTTGGGACATTAGCTGAAGACAGGAAAGGTCGTATCCTGAAGAGAGAGACCTCAGACCATCTTATCACTGGCTGGCAGAATGTTAGCAACTAGGCTTAAACCATACCAAGATATTGGAGGGTTTCTTTCTGGGGAGATTGACTAGGCCAAGAGAAAAGACTGCTGTTATGTGGAGACTGACATATGTGAAATGGCTGAGTCCCCGTGGATCAACCTCTGATGAAGCCCAGCGCTTGGTAATTACCACCCAAGCATAAAGATCTTTCAGTCAGCTGTGTAGTACCTCATTCTTAAATGTAAATGGGCAGCTATGGATCAGTAAATATTTCTAGAAAGCCTCTCACATAAAAAAACAGAGACCAAACAAAGCAATAGAAAAAACACGGAAAACAGACAAGCAGGAGGCAGAAGAATACACAACAAATGATATAGTTATGATCCTTCCAAAGAAAATATACTGCTTTCACAAAGGGTAGGAATCTATGCAAATAGAACCTTTTGAAGCCAAGAAAGACTTTTTGTTCTTAAAAAATGTGATAGTAGAAATTAAAATGTCAACAAATGGATTAGCGAAATAATGTTTAGGAAATCACTCCTGAAAGGACAGAAAGGAAAAAAAGTGATAAAAATGTGAGAAGTATGGATAATAGGAGTTCCAGGAAGAGAAATATAAAAGAGAGGGCAGAAGTTATTAAAGAAACAATAAAAGGCTGTTTCCAGAGCTGAAGGACCTGTTTTCTGGTTGCAAGGGAACACCAAGTGTCCAGCACAATGAATATAAAAAGACATATCCAAGGCATATTAGTGACATTTCAGAATCCCTAAGTTAACATCTTACAAACATTTAAAGAAGAAAAATCATTATAATAAAATGGTTACTTCTAAGAATGATGTCAAATTACTGAATAGAAACACTGAAAGTCAGAAAACAATGAATAATGCCTTCAAAATCTAAGGGAAATTATTTCTAAACATTCTGAAATTTTGTTACCCAGCCAAACTAGGAAGTGGTTTCAACATCCAAAGCCTCAAAAATTCTACTTTGCTTGTACCCTTTCTCAAGAAAGAAATAGATTGTAAGCTATTCCAAAATGAGGGCATACTAAAAAAAAGAAAGAAAGAATAAGGTGTGAACCCTGAATATGTGAGACAGGTCTCAGTTAACTTAGAAAGTTGATTTTGCCAAGATTGAGGACGTGCCCATGACACAGCCTCAGGAGGTCCTGATGACATGTGCCCAAGGTGGTCAGAGCACAGCTTGATTTTATACATTTTAGGGAGACATAAGACATCAATCAACATATGTAAGATGTACATTGGTTCCATCCAGAAAGGCAGGAGAACTCAAGCAGGGAAGGGGCTTCCAGGTCACAGGTAGGTGAAAGACAGTGAAAAAGATATGACCTAACTGATTCCATCTTGCTTCTAACCTCCAAGCTGTCTTTGTTCATTCCTGGACTTTCGGAGGAACTTAGTTTATAGTTTAGTTTTGAAACAAAGATGATGATAGTCCTTTCCCAAAACAAACCTTCTTACTGCCTGTGGACTACACTGCCCAAAATGACAAGATTTGAAGTTATGGTAATTTTACTAAATAATTCAAGATGTAGCTATTTTCATTAAACCAATATTAATGTCTTATTTATTAAAAATTACCCAAGCAAAGATCATTCTGTTTTGGGCTAGGTTTATAGTTAGGTAACCCCAATGCCAAATTTTGACACCTTATAGAATTTGCCAGGGATAAGTATGAGATTGCTTGGTCAATAAATGCAAACAAAAACGTATGCTAGGCTGGGCGTGGTGGCTCACGCCTGTAATCCCAGCACTTTGGGAGGCCGAGGCAGGTGGGTCACCTGAGGTCAGGAGTTCGAGGACAGCCTGACCAACATGGTGAAACCCCGTCTCTACTAAAAATACAAAACTTATCTGGGCATAGTAGTGGGCGCCTGTGATCCCAGCTACTTGGGAGGCTGAGGCAGGAGAATAGCTTGAAGCCGGGAAGTGGAGGTTGCAGTGAGCCGAGATCACACTATTGCACTCCAGCCTGGGAGACAGAGCAAAACTCCATCTCAAAAAAAAAAAAAAAAAAAAAAAAGTATGCTGGAAATTCTTAAGACAATTCTAATATTACTTTACCTGTAATTTTAAAGCTAGCTTATTTATTAAAGATTCTACTTAAGTCATGTACACTTGAAAAAGCATTTGACTAGTCTTTCCTTTTTTCTGATAAAGTGTTTGATTTAAGCACTTTTATTTTTCTTTAAGCCCATTCATTAGAGCTCTTTTATATATTTTTAGCAGTGAAACATTGTGTACACAGCACATAAATAAAGAGATATATTAGGCATACCGATGGAAGTACATTTATAGATTCCTAAGACCTCTTCTTTTGTGTTTTTCCTATCTTAGACTTGCAAACTCTTGATAATCTGTTTCATCACTCTGGCAGTTGTCAGCTAAATAGCCCTAAATCTGCATATTGAAGGAAGCAACTCTTAGTGAAAAATCAGATAGCAAAATTTACATCTCAAGGTACTGGAAGAAAAAGTCTGGTAGAGCTGGAGGGAGATTAAAGATGGATGTCAAGCACAAAATTATACAAATCTACCATAGGACTGTAAGAGGAGACCAGTTTTATTTAGATAGGGACTACTTGTCTTTTAACTGGATCTGAGCTCTGGGCAGAGCCCACATTGAATCCTGGGTCTCCAAAAAAGGAGAATTATTATGAGGCTAGACCATGTGATGCTTTTACAGTGCACTTTAAAAAAGGTTTTTTTAAACAAAGACTTTTCTGAGTGTCTAAACTACACTCTCCCTAAAAACCCAAGAGTAGCCTCTGTTGCAATAATTATTTTAGTCAATAAATCAAATAACAAAATACAAAAGCAAATAGTTTAAGAGTTGAGATGAACTGGTCTGTTTATGCTCTTGGGATTCCATAAGGAAAAACCGGTTTTTCCCCCAAAGGGAGTCTGGCACTTTCTCTGTTTTCTTTAAGGCTGTTATAAACTATTTTAGGTTCCTCATTCAGCAGAGGGTGCAAGAGAAAGGAGAGACAGAAGAAGTAAATGAAGAAAACAGAATTCAGTCAACTGAGAAGAAAAAAACTTTTGCTCAAAAAAAAAAAAAAAAAAAGAACAAGAAAAAGACAAGGTCCTAGGAGGAAAAAAAGGCCAACATGAAGGCCTTTTAAATACAAACACATAGACACACATGCATACATTTTTGGATGTTAGCTGGTAATTAAGCTGACTTTTAACCATTGAGCTCCTTAAAAAAAATCTTTTTAAATCTTATGACCGTAGTTCAGCTGGAACAAATTGCTGCTATTTTAGAAGTACCAAGTATCAAACCAGAAAGGGCTTGATTTAGGAAACAAACCCAGGCTATTGTGGTGGAAAAAATGATGGCAGAACCCTTAGCTATGGAACAGCAGCGTGAGGCGACAGCCATTGCTCTTTTGGTTGGCCTGACTAGCAAAAAGGTGGCCTTGTTATGTAAATAAAGCCTTTTAAGTAGTTAAAAATGAAAGTCTTTCCTGTTTTTTGCTGTTCATTTTTCTCCCTGTACCACACCACTTTTGTGTGTGTCTGTATGTGTGTGTGGGGGGGCGGGGGAGCAGGGTGGTGGTGGTGGGGGGGGGCGGATTTAGCCACTTCAGAGGCCTTTTCCCCCATAATTTGGAACTTTCCTTCTAATTTGATTAAGTCGGATGGAGTTGATCAAACCCAATGGGAAAAAGACAGAAACAACCACAAAAACAGAAACAAACAACAAAAACAACAACAACAAAAAAAGTTAAGCAAAACAAACAAAAAACAGTTAAGCAAAACAAAACAAACAGTTAAGCAAAACAACTTATGCAACTATTGAGCATTCTAATGATAAGGAGCAATTAAAACCAGCTGGTTGTTAATCTTAACTTTAGCCAAAAACAAACCCCGATTCAGTTACTTACCTAGGAATGGGTCTCAGGCTGAAGACTGCTCTCTACCATCCTAGAAGCAGGAAAAATCCCAAATTCATTTTCCCTGTTGGAAGAGAGTTCAGACTTCATAAAATAGTTACCTCTGCCTTCCATTGCCATGGAAGCAGGAAACCTGCCTTCCCTGTGTGGGAAGCAAGCAAAATTCCAAAAAAAAAAAAGGAGTTGTATGGCAATATAAACTTTAGATCTTGACCAAATTTTGGGAGATCAGGGATTCTCTGGAGGGGGCTCTTTCAGGCTTCAGCAAATTGTCCTAATGGCCTGAGCCTTAAAGATACCTCAAGCTGGTATCAAGCACCAGTAGAAGATTTGGCAAAGGTCAGAGGCACCTCCACTTAGAATCTCTTTGTGGTTACCAAAATGTGAACCCTGAATATCTGAGACAGGTTTCATTTAATTCAGAAAGTTTATTTTGTCAAAGTTGAGCACGTGTGCCCATGTCACAGCCTCAGGAAGTCCTGACAACATGTGCCCAAGGTGGTTGGGGCACCGCTTGGTTTTATACACATTTTAGGGAGACATAAAGACATCCATTGATATATGTAAGATGTACATTGGTTCCATCCAGAAAGGTGGGACAGCTCAAGCAGGGAGGGGGCTTCAGGTCACAGGTAGGTGAGAGACAAATGTTTGCACCCTTTTTGAGTTCTGATTAGCCTTTCCAAGGGTGTCAATCAGACATGCATTTATCTCAGTGAGGGGAGGGATGACTTTGAATAGAATGGGAGGCAGCTTTGCCCTAAGCAGTTCCCAGCTTGACTTTTCCCTTTAGCTTAGTAATTTTTAGGGCCCCAAGATTTATTTTCCTTTGACATTTCCCGCCTTTTCTTTTCTAAAATTTTTAGAGAAAACATTTTACAAGAAAGTTAGCCTTTGGTCTCAGGTTTTATCTGATCTCTCATGTCTGGGATGGTTTATTCCTATATAGGTAGGTCCCGAGTTATTAGGAAAGCTCATTTTTAGCAGGTTGAGAAGTCTCATGCTCTATGAAGAGAAAATAGGGGGAGGAAGGGAGAAAAACAATAACAAAAGAACAATCCTGGAAAATTGGTATAGGCCACATTACTCTGAAGTCCATACATCAGTAGGCAGGTATGAAAGTGGCTTATGTGTGTAAATAGGTTGCTGTTATTTTCTTCTGAAGTTTATTTAAGTTGTCTAAATTCAGTTAGCAGGGCTTTAAGAAAGCAAAGGTTAGTTTTTAGTGATTTCAAATTAGGAAAATTGGGGGGAAAAAGGAAAAGAAAGAAGAAAAAAATTGAAAACATTATTTTTGGATACTTGTAGCCAGGAAAAATTAGAATTCAGTCTAAACTTAGGAAATAATAAAAATTGAAAAACCTTAGGCAAAACTGGAATCTAACATCAGGTGTACTATAGTTTTTGAAACATAATTTTTCTGTCTCCAGTTTCCTATTTTTACTAAAGACAAATCATGGTAGGACTGATTTTCTTTATTATATTGCCCAGATTATTTGTATAAAGTACAGCAAGAATAATTATCTTTCACATAGGCTTTTTATATTGGCTTTGATGGAGCTTTGTTCCATAAAAGGAATCTCAGATAATATTTTTTTAAAGCTGAGCCCAGCCATGGATTTGTACCATCAAATATCTATGAGTTGGATGAATTACTCTCTTCTTGAGGTTCCAAGGTATTAAAAGGTTGGGGCTCCTGAGCCTGCCAGAAAATGACATTCTTTACTTATCACAGGTCAGGAACCCTGTACAGGAACTGCGTAGACAAGGTATGAGGCCAGTTTTCCCAAAAGGCTTTTATTGGCTTTCTAAGCCAACTTCGATTCCTTAAAGGAAAGCACACCATGCCAGTCAAAGCCGTGGTAAAATAACCAGTTTCTCCAACTGTGTCCTGTTACAAATGAAAACATATTCTTATTGAACTTATGCAAATAACTATATTGCCATAAGTTAAGAATATTCACAAATAGTTTCTGAATTCTGGAGAAATCAGGTGGAGAGAAATAAATATGCTCCAAATTTTATTTATAGGAGTATACTTAATTGTTAAAAGCTGTCAATAGCTCAAAAAAAAAAGTTTCCTTTACTCTGAAAAACAAAACAAAGGATCAGCAACATTTTAAGCAAAAAGTCAAAAATATTACTCCGGTCTTCTATTAGTTTAGTCTGTGCAGTTAATACCTATTCTGCTTGATATTCATAAACATTTCAGCTCTCCATGGGTCCTGAAAGTTTTACCACTATTCTGATGTCACAATCTCCAGAGTTATCAGACACCTTCATTCAAGAGCACTTGTTAGAGTTTTACAGCTGATTATAAAACCACCTTCTAAAGAGGATCAAAACAAGACAATAATTGTCCATGGATGATAAAAAGTTTTAGGGCAGCCATAGTCAAAGACACAATTGACAAAGAAATTTATTACCTCTGTGGCACACAATAATTTATTATAACAATTATAATTATTACTGAAAATGTACACTAAGTCATATCAGAATGATAGGAGTGTCTCATAATTTTGGAACACATACCAATAACATATTTATACAAATACAACCCAAAGAAAACCAAACACCATTTCAGATTTGATGATGCTTCCTATATAATTTTTATACCAAATATGTCAAATATGTCAACTTTGGACTTTAGGAAGCCTAACATCTTAAAGGATTAATTAAGTCAGAAAAAGACAAAATTTATAATTTGATTTTGAGAAGTTTGTCAAATATCAAAGGTTAAGACATTTGCTATCACAAAATTGGATCACAAGTCATTGTAAAATAAGTCATTCACTTAAACAAAATGATAACTCAAGGATTTCAAAAAAAGGCAAAAACCTTCAGTCTTCGAGAGAGGAGACTTAGTTTTCCAAACAATAAGCCCTAATAAAAACAGCACAAAGCCAATGAAACTTGTTTTTCAAAATTTTATAAACAATCTATAAAATTGTAATCTTGACCATGAGATATAACTTCAATAAGCCTTTTATAACCTTTCTAGGTTTTATTAAAGAGTCAGTTAATGCTTCAAGAAAACCTTGCTAATCTGATACAGGGGCCCATATGTTGGTCTTGCATTAGTGTGCCTTTGACATTAATGGTTAATTTACTGAGGAACTGAACTTATTTCATCTCTCAATATTGGCCTTACAATCTCACATACCCACCTCTTCTGCAATAGTCCCTGGACCTTGAGGAGTTGAATAGCTTTAATTTCTGGCCCTGTGTCTCAGGAATGCAGTTTATTTTGGATTGGCATTTTATAGTGGGCCTGGAGATGAGGCTTTAATTGCTTTCAGTTTTTAAGATTTAGCAGGACTTGGTGTCCTTTTTAGACCCAGGAGTCAAAGCCCTGTAACTAAATTTCACGAGGACTTTAAAAGCACATAAAGATACACAGATGTAATAACCTTAATTAAAAAATAATTCTTTTAAATCTTAGTTTTATTTCTAAGCAAACCAAAACTTAATAATAATGGCATAGGAATAATTTTGATAAAACGTAAAATCTGTTAGGCCTATTACCAAAAGGCAAAAGAAAAGACTTTCTGTAGTGCACAGAATATATTATGTTGGAAGAAATCATTTCCTTCAGACCTTTAAGAAAACATTGTTAGCATCAGGCCACAACAAACAGAACTTGAGGGGAAAAACCTTATATGAGCTGAAAATGAGTTGAAGGAGAGTGTCAGTATTTTGTGGCTTTTAAAAGGGGAGAGAAAACTGAAAATGGTGGGATGCAATAAAAGTTGAACTTTGGGTTAAAAAAATTAAAATCTCCTATAATTTGTTAAGAGTAAGTCAATCCCTTAAGAAAATTTTATTGTTCTAATCAATTTTTTAGTGTATTAGTGTTCTTTTACATCAAACCCAATCTCTAGAAAGACCATTATAATTTCCCTTTAATTATAGACAACTTGATCATATAAAAAATTTTTTTTAATAAATCATCTTATTGGATTTATACTCTATACATTTTTTAATACAGCCTGTTATTGGACTTACACAGACTATTCATGACATGCTTGGACTTTCTGGTTTGTCCTGAACATCCCTCTTTCATAAACAACCAGACCTTTTATTCTAAGACTAAATTTACTGTATAAGATTCCTTCTCATATAAAATGATTTCTCTTTAAGCTTTCTTACCAGAAAATACCTCTTCATTTCTATAACTTTCTTTACATCTGTCTTATTTCCTGGTTCTTTTTACCTTGTTTTATATACAACAGTTAAATAAGCTTTGAATTAGACAAAAATTGTTCACCTCTTTAAAAAGGACACTTTTTTTAGAAAGAATGTTTTCCTACAATATATTTTTATTGGAAAATATCCAAATAATGAAATATCTATTATTTAATCTAATATACCTTCAGATTCTAAATTATGACAAGTTTGTCTACAAGTATTTATCCCATTACATTTACCTCATTAGCTTCTCAGCAAACTAAAAAAAAAACTCCATTTCGTTTCTCATTTTCCTTCCCTTTTGCCAGTTGTCGCTTCTTTATTCACTCCTTGTCAAATGATTCATTCCATCTACATTTGTAATATCCTTTATTTTCTCAATGCTTCCAAGTTTAAAAAAAAATCTCTACTTTTGTTTTTGTTTCTAAGCCTATGCTTCTCCTTAACTGTTGCTTTCAACTCTCTCAATACCTTTGCACTTTTCTATCAAGATGCCCAGTGATATTCACAAAACAATATTAAGTACAAATGCAGTGAACACAGCAACAAGTTGAGGGATAATGGGTGGATGAGGTGGCAGTGCCTGCCTGACTGTTTTCACAATATATTGGTGAGGAGCTGAGTTGACCCACTGGAAGTAGAAAATAGCTTTGTTTATGTCTATGATCATTTATAGGGCTGATGTTTAAAAAGAATTACCTTTATGTGATATAAATAGCTTACTTCCTCATGATTTGAATTGATATAGAGAAAGAATATTGAGAGTAGGAAAAAACCATGCACAAACTCCACTCAACAACAATCAACACATACTTCTGTGACCAAATGTGTGGGGATTTCTCCCTACCAATAAGAAAGCAATTGATTCTGTGGTGGACCCAGCTGGGTGTCTTCCAATTCAATTTCAACACTGTCTACCTAGAGATAGAGTCATATCCCACAGGATGAGGGTTTAGTCCCTGAGACTGCCCCCGACTTTAGATGCCAGTGACAAGCCCCAGGTTGTTTTACCAGTGCATCTGACTGACTGGCTATAAATTGGGGATTCCACAGCCTCCTCCTTGGGTTCGATTAATTTGCTAGAGCAGTTCACAGAACTCAGGGAAACACATTTACAGTTTATTATACAGGATATTATGAAGGATGGAGATGAAGAGATGCATGCAGTGAGATATGGAGGAAGGGGTGCAGAATTTCCATGCCCTCATGAGGCACATCACCCTTCAGGAACCTCCAGGTGTTCAGCTATACAGAAGCTATTCAAATCCTGCCAATTTGGGTTTTTATGGAGGCTCCATTATGTAGGCATGATTGATTAAACCATTAGCCACTGGTGACCAACTTAACCTTCAGCCACTCTTTCCTCCCCAGAGTTTGGGGCATGCGGCTTAAAGTTCTAATCCTGTAATTCCACTTTGGCCTTTTAAATGATCAGCCCCCATCCTGAATCTACCTAGGGGTCTCTAGCCACCAGTCAACTCATTAGCATACAAAAAGACATCATTTTTGAGTTTCCGAGGATTTTAAGACTTGTATGCCAGGAAACGGGGTCAAAGAGCAAATTTATATTTCATAATTTCACAAATATAAAGATTCTAGCTCCCAGAATAAGATTCAGCTAGCACGTTCCTTAATGGAAACTGGATGACAGTCAGTTAAAGGTTGTTGACAACCTGAAATGCTGATATTCTGTGCTGAGTAAAGAGAGACCCATATGTTTTAGACAAGCAAGTGGCACAGTTAATACTCTGTAAAGAAAGTTGAGGATCTTTGACTTGTGTTTACACAGAATTCCATTCTGTGAAAATGGTTCATAGCACAAAGCCAAAGTTTTTCTCAGAAAGTAATTTTGAATCTTACTCACAGAAATACCAGAAGTGTATGCCATGAATCATGAAAGAGACAATTAGGATCTGGAAAAATTTCAGGACAGACGCTACTGTCCAGTCCTATATCTAGTAGGCAGTGCAGCTGGGATGAGTCCATGGAGCTGACTCCAGGATCTTACCCTCTGAAATATGTCACTTCCCTGATCATCTTAATGTTTGCTGGTTCAGTTCCCCGATTTAAAAAATCTGTATAATTCAGAAATTTATAATGCTGTTTCTGTATCTTTTTTCTCTTCCTTTAATTTGCTTTGCCTTTCACAAACTTCTCCCCATCTTTCACAGACATAATCTCAGATCTAGGTGTCATTACAACAAGAAAGAAAAAGTGTTTCTGAATGGAGTTCTTATATCTATTATATAATGTCTGGCCTCCCCAGTGCTATTCAGGAGCACCGTGGGCCATGATTGGATAAAGACATCCTGCTGCATCCCACCCTGCTGTGTAAACACGTATATTCGAGAAGTGGCTCAATTATAAGTCACTGCCTGCAGTTTGGAGCATCTGCTACTTGCGCACATGTCTAAAAGCCCAGTGGAGTATAGGTGTTCATGTGGTGACTGGTACTTGTGATCTGGACCGTATTTTCAGCTGTTCTTACGATGACTGCCCAACTACTGCCTCTCTCTGAATGGATGGACCTGCCCACCCCTATGCTCCTGCTCAAGCCTCCAGAAGTGAATTCATTGCATCTCTCCAAACATATGTTTTAAACTTCAGACCACTGAAACACACTCTCCAGATGTGATAGATACCCACTTCCCTGTTTTTCTGTGATGCCATTAACAGACGAACAGAATTTTATTCATAAAGATATGAATTCATGTATAACAGAAATATTTTCTTGGGTGGGTTTTCTCATATCTAAGCATGGTGTTAAATGATTATGAGGGGAATCAAAATTGAAGAGTCTAATAGAGGGATACCTTGCTGTGGATAGGACAGAGACAAGAGTGAGAGAGGGTGGGCTTGACGGGGCTGGTTAGAGAAAATGTTAGAAATATGTCCAGGAGAGAAACAGGCATCCACTGGAAGATTTTATGAAGTTTCTGCTGTGCAGTGGCCCCACACCCTCCGTTGCAACTTCTAGTCAAATTCAAATGTCTTGCTGTGCTTTTGGAGTTGGATTTATTCTTGAGGATCTGTAAGGGAGGGCAGATTCTTCTCCTTTTCACTTAGAGTAAGTGCCGCATGCACCCAACCCTGTGTGAGCCTCTCCCCCAACACACCAGTCTGTCCCATGCTCACTTTATTCTAGATTCGCTGGTTTCCTTGATAACCTTTCAGCATACCAGGCATGCTCCTCTTTAAGGCCTCTACACTTGTTCTTTGCTCTATCTGAAATGCTTTTGAAGGACAGCAGATTATGCCCCCCAAAACATACCACTATCACATGGGGATGACTTCAAGCTAAAGACACTTGAAGAACAGCAGATGTGAGAAGGACATTCTTATCTTCCCTTTTTCTTCCTGAAGGCAGGAGATTAAAAACTCCCAAGTGAAAGCTGCCCTCCATATGCTAGGAAGAAAGAAACGTTCTTTGATGGGGAGTCATAGCCAAGAGAATTCTATACAAGCAGACTTTGTTAAAATAAATCGTCTTCCTTTAGCCTTGCCATAGTTTAGTTACTTTTCCACAATTGGGTCTCTTTGTTCAGCCTTATACAAAATCAAGTAGGTTCTTTTTGTTGGTTGGTTCTGAAACAGGGTCTCATTTTGTTGCCCAGGCTGGAGTGCAGTAGTGTGATCATGGCTTACTGCAACCTTGAACTCCTGGGCTCAAGCAATCCTCCAAACAGCTTCCCAAGTAGCTGGAACCACAGGCATGCACCGCCACATCAGGCTAATTAAAAATTTTTTTTGTAGAAACAGGGTTTCACCATGTTGCCCAGGCTGGTCTCAAACTCCTGGGCTCAAGCTGTCTTCCCGCCTTGGCCTCCTAAAGTGCTGGGATTACAGGTGTGACCCACAGTGCCTGGCCTGCATGTAGGTTTTGCCATGTCTTTGAGTCCTACTTTTCTTATGAGGGCTCCCATATCCTGTAAAACTTACATTAAATAAATTTTAAAACTTTTCTCCTGTTAATCTATCATGTATCAATTTAATTCTCAGACCCAGCCAGGACCCTACGAGGAGACAGAGAGTTTTGACTCCATTATACTCTTCTTTCAGATATTCACATGGCTTTCTTCTTCACCTCCTTCAGGTCTTTACTCAAATATCACCCAGTGAGGACTGACTTAGCCACACTGTTAAAAATTGCATCTTTCCAAATTCACCCAAGTAAATTATTTATTTTGTTTTCCTGATTTCTCCATTAGAATTAGGAGGCAAGGTGTCTCCCCTACCTCTGCCCCTGGTTTATTCACTGCCTTATCCTCCATGCCTAGAACAGCACTAGGCACATAGAAGTTGCTCAGCAAATGTTTGTTGATTGACTGAATGAGTGAGGTCTGAATGGGTCCAGTCACTTCCAGCTACTAAAATAACAAATAAGTGGTTCTCAAAAGATAATAGTAGAATCTTTATAGCTGTATAGATCAGTAAGCCTGAGTAGGAAGACTGAAAATAAGTATTCATTGAAATCCTTCCTAGAAACATTGATATTCTTTAATCCACATAATTTTGTGTACTTGTTCAATAAATTATAAAACAAATATGTATTAGAAAAAACAAATCGTCCTTAAAATATTTATATTTCAAAAGTTCCTTCTTTCAATTTTCTCTGCCCTTACTAGAGAAACACAAATTACACATGGCACTAATCTGCCTTTCTTTGGAACACATTTCCTTTATCATGCAGTCATTTCAAATGTAAAAAATAAAATACTGCTAAATACAAGATTACTTTCTGGCTTAAGTAGTGGATGAGAGTTGTTTTTCTCTGTGTTTGTAGTTCTGGCAAATTATCCAGAAGATTAATCTTTGAAAAGACTTTTTATTATATCTGTAGAAAACATTATTTTGAAGCAATAATCTAATGAAAGTACTTCTCCTTCATACAATTTAAGAGATTTTGATAGAAAAATAAGATGAATACAAATCTCTACTCTATATGGAGTGTGTATTTCGGCCTATTAGGTCAATGATGTAAGCTACTGCAGGGAACCAATACAGTTGCCCCAATACCTGGGGCAAAGATATTGTCTTTGCCCCAGAGGCAGTATTATCACCACTTGCCTCCATTCCCCCTCCATGAGCAAGACCCTGCTGCTTGATTCTCAAAACACAATATTAGAATCTTTCTAGCTACATAGACCAGTAGGTATAAACAGGGAGACTGAAAATAAACATTCACTGAAATTCTTCAGAGCAGCTTCTGCCACTTCTTGTTCTAGATCATATAGAAAATATGTCTGGGCCATCAGCCAACAGTGACCCTTTAAAAAAAAAATACCTGCTTCAAAATTGATTATTTCAGACAGATTTCTTTAAGTCAGGGGAAAAAATTAGCATATGCTGGCCCAAACTCTACTTTCATGTAAAATCTCCCACTTAGTTTTTAGAATAAGAAACTTCTCTGATTTCTATGTAGGCTACTAGGTTCTTCACTTAAAGAAAAGCCCCCTTTTGTTAGATGCTTAACTTTTCAGCTTCTACTCTTTATATGGTGAACATACAACTTATTATTCAAAAAGGCACATGTTTGAGAATAGAAGGGGTAACTATTAAAAATTATGGCCAGAAAAAATTTATAAACTGATATTGTGTGAAGCAAACAAAGTTGTATTGTCTCTATTAAGAAGGAGAATGAAATTACTTACTGAGGCTATACAATGTGCTAAGTGATTTATATCTATTACCTCAATTTCAAAACCATCCTCTAATATTGAGGCTTGGGAACATTTTCAGTCATGAATCAGGCTCTGTGACATTAACCCAAGGAGTCAACAATATTGTAGTCTAAAAGGAATTTTAGGAACTCAGCTCAGGACACTTTACAATAAGGACTATTGATTTAGCTGTCTGCAGGAAATGCATTAGATACACATTTTGGCTGAAAGCCAAATGTTAAAGTCAATAATTGACAAGTCAGATATCACTAGAATAGGAAGAACTTTGGGGAGACAAGATTAAATTTGAAACCTTACCAAACATTTTCAAAGTCAACATTTGGATGTTTGACAATATAGTGAAGGAAAAATAATTTCTCAGCACCATCCACTGGTGGATTATTCCTGTAGTCTCTGTGCTGCGTGTCTGCAGTCCTACAGACATGCCTACTTTAACCAGACTAACATTTAGCACACAGTGGCAGGAAATGGGATTCACTGCTCAGCAAATACCCCAAATCCTGGCTCTTCTACTACTGAAAATGTTTGCCAGTCTAAAGCAATTATTTTGACAAGTGTTTGTTTCTTAGTCTTGAAACAGACAACACAGAAGAAAACTATAAGGAATTGACTTCTTAAATTTGAATTTTGATCGTGGAAGCAAAATGCACATTGCAATTCTCTGCTTTCTCTAACACTGTCTTTTTTCTTCCTATTTGTTATTTATTCATTCAATCAGATTTATTTATTTATTTTAATTACGGCTTTTAGATTCAGAGGGTTCATGTGCAGGTTTGGATATATTGTGCGATGTTGAGGTTTGGGGTACAAATGATTCAATTATTCAGGTAGTGAGCATAGTACCCAATAGGTCGTTTTTCAGTTCTTTTCTCCCATTCTCTCTCCCGCTGCTAGTGCTCCCCAATGTGTATTGTTCTCATCTTTATGTCCCTGTGTACCCAGTGTTTAGCTTCCACTTATAAGTGAGATCATGCAGTATTTGTTTTCTCTTCATCCATTAACTCACCTGGGATAATGGCCTCCAGCTGCATCCATGTTGCAAAGGACATGATTTCCTCCTTTTTTATGGCTGCATAATATTCCATCCATATATATGCCACATTTTGTTTATCCAATCCACTGTTGATGAGCATCTAGGTTTTCAATAAATATTTATTAAGCACCTTTATAATGTCTCAGTCAGCATTTCAGGAAATGGGGATACAACAGTGAACAGAAGATAGAAGTCTCTGCCTTTATGGAGTTTATATTCTGGGCCTTAGGGATATAGACAATAAACAAGACTAGAAATTAAATATATAGCATATAAATAGTTTTAAGTGCTAGAGAGAAGAATAAAGCAGGGAAGAGAGATATGAGGAATTCTCTATTGTGATTGGATCAAAGATGATTTCTCATGATATTATTTTTGGAGTATTTATTCCTCATGGAACTTTTTGAGGGCAGATTTAACATTTAACTTTCAGTTCTTCATAACAAGATGTGAAGAGTTCCAATTTAGCATTTTTTTTCCTTGAAAATCTCATTGTCTAAATGGAATTAAATAACTGAAAATTAAATATAGTTCTTCAAGGTTATTTTGTCTAATGTTTTGAGTGTCAGTATGTAAAATAATTCTATGAAGACCTGACTTATTTAATCTCAACTCTGTTATTCTGCTTTATATTATTTAAAATTTTATAAATATTCATTGGCAGAATAATTATGTGGTATTTTTCCTAAGGTTATATTCCAGACACGCTCTGACTTAATATTTCCTTTAACTGACAATTTACTCTCCTAGGTAGTAAATAATTCCTCATAATTTTTTTGTACATAAAACTAACAGCTTTCATAATAAATTTATTATTGCAGCATTTTCTTCTTGCAATATTAAAAATTCACTTACACTTCACCTGACTGATAGAATTTCAACATAGAAAGCACATAAAGAGATTGTCACTGTTTACCCCTATATTGCGTATAAGAATTTTAGATTGCATACTCGGTTACAAACAGTAAACTCTGATGACACTCCCTGTTTGTGCTGCTCACATTGATACCCTGATTAGATATGAAGGGGACATGCAAGATCAAATGATCATTTGTCACATGCATGTTCAGGGATGCCAGCACTGGCATTGATTTGGATGTTTGTATATCTGACTATTTAACCTTCCAAAAGCTAAGTCTAAATAGCTACAGTATAACAGTAGATTTTGGCCAGATACTGAAACTGAGGTAAATTCTTGCCCACCCCTCCTGTCTCAAATTCAGTCATCTCTTGGAAGGGGCACAAAAGTATCAGTCATTGGAGTGGCAGCCTCCCAACCTTCTTCCTGCCTGGTGACCAAAGTGTTGAACATGGCATCTGAAAGGGTCATAACAAGGTTCACTCTGATCCTAGGCATAATTAATTGAGTGGTTGGATTTTCATCCTTATTTGCCTGTTAAGTGTCCTCAGTATCTGTCTTCCTAGTCGGTAGGCACAGTCAACAGATGAGGGCTTCTTGGCTTAATTGATCTTATGAATTCCATTAGGAGGGATAAGAACCTGAGTGATGTTCTAGCAAGTGGCTCCCAGGCTTCGTAAGTATTTACCTTTATGCTGCAGTTATAGCATCATTAGCTACAACTATTACTGAAGCTTGAATTCAAATAAAAAGCAATTAGATGTAATTCCAGTACTCAACTCACACGCAACTGAAACTTAATGATCTGGCAATTTGAACATGAATATGAAAAAGGAATTCCTTTAGCTTTTTTGATCCTCTTATTTTATTGTCTGCCACAAAAGAAAAGCAAATAATACACAGCATCAGCGCAAAGCATGAAAAAGGAGATAGGAGCCAAATTCGCTAAAAATTCTAAAAGCTGGTCTATAGCTGTGCTCCAGAATTACCTGAAGGTTAGACGGACGTGAAGTCCATTATTTAATCTGACAATTTCCTAGACATCAAAAACAACAGGCTGCAAATCTCAGATCAGGAAACCCTTCCTGCAACCCTGGATATGACTTAATGTCCTCCTTTTTCCAAACAACCACAGACGTCTGTGCACATCTCTGCTGTGACTTTGGTCACATCTCCTTGCATACACAGGAAGTCACTTGCTTGTTGGTGCCCCTTTTCTTGATTATGTTTTCAGAAGGAAGATCTGGTTTTAAATTCAATTTTATATCCCAAGAACCTAGCACAGCTTTAGGTAAGAACTCAGTAAAAATCACTACTACTACTTCTAATATGACTACTACTATTAGTACTGCAGCTGGTAGTACTACAGTACTAGTACTATTCCTGTTTTTGCTGCTGCTGCCATATCCAGTGTGGCTGGTGAGCTAATGAGGACCCCACTCAGGCACATGGGATATGCATACACATTTCCACATTGTGGTTTCTTTTTAGCCACCCTCCAGAGATGGTCATGGCAGAGGGAAGATGTGGAGGCATTCTGGATGAAGGGAAAGTTTAAGAGTTTATGACAGAAAAACCACTCATATTGCAAATAGTGGTATGATCGCTGTGAATTTGCTATACCTCTTGGATTTAAAAATATTTCTACACATGTGAAACTTTGTATTTTCTATGGCGTATTTGTTTTCCCCCACTAAAGGTATGAGTGCCCTAGCATGGTGATGCTGTAGGAGGAGATGTGAATTTGATTCAACATAATCTAATACATATTTTATCAATAATTAAGAAAACATTTGCTAACCTAATGAACTTAAACAAGTCTCTGGGTCTCAGCGTCAGTTTCACTATCCATAAATTCAGAATAATGTAACCTGTCTTCTTAGGCTATTTTGAGGATGCAAAGAGGAAACAAATATGAAAGTGATTTGCAAGTTGCCAGGTACTAGGCAACGTAAGGTGCTATATGGCTGTGACAAATTTTCCTTCTGAACCTCCTGTAGCACTTTGTACGGAATGGCAAGTTCAGCTTGGTTGGAGGCCAGAGCCATGGTCTTGTTGGAAATAAGTACCTGATGTGAGGTACAAAGACCTGGAAGCAAAGCCCTGCCCCACCGTTTCACTAGTTATGTGACCCGAGATAAATTACTTGAGAAAAGAATATTAAAGTCATCCAGCTCATGGGTTACTGTGAGAATTCAGTAGAAAAATACCTATGAAGGCACCTGGTGTACTGCAGGCAGTGGCCAGTGTTTACACAGCATTTTTTTTAGGGCAGAGAAAGATACAAATGAATCAAAATGGTTCTGAGCAGGTAGCCCGCAAAGAGGAGAAAGCTTGGACTCTGCGGACCTGGCTTCCTGTTCTGCCCTGTGTGGCCTGAGCAAGTCCTGGAACCGCTCTAAGCCTGTTTCCTCAGATGAGAATTGGGAGGAATAATGATGATAATAATAATAATAACCATACCCTTAATTATCTCTTAGGGTTGCTCTGAGGACTAAAAAATACAAGATATCAGCAGACATGGGATAGGAACTAAAAATTTAGCCTATCCTCCCCCCAGATTTAGCATCATGCTGGTGATAATTCTCCTTATTTTTAAAGATAGTCTTAAACCATGTCCAGGTGTTTTCTGTTGACTCAATAAGAGCCTAGGATGCGCTTTTGACAAAATGTTTGCAGTCCAGTATAAAACTTTACCTTAGCCAGGCGTGGTGGCACATGCCTGTTATCCCAACCATTTGAGAGGCTGAGGCAGGAGGATCGCTTGAGCCCAGGAGTTTGAGGTTGCAGTGACTGCATTCCAGCCTGGGCAATAGAGTGAGACCCTGTTTCAAAAAACAAGGACAACAACAACAACAAACAACAAAGAAAACCTTTACCATCTCTGGAAGCCACCTTTTGGGTGGCAAAACACCAATAAAAATGAATGAGGGTGGAGAAGAAGAGGAAAGAGAAGCAGCTAATGAGAAACGGAGGGCCAGCGTAGGAGCAAGAAGAGACACTCGGTCTACCAAGTTTGATAAGATGAAAGCTTTCTTCCCGAGCTCTTCTCCCCTTGTCTGCCTTGAGCCCTTCTCTTCTGTCCTTCTTTCCATTGAAACCTTCATGAAGGCAAAGCCAACGAAGATCTCAGAGAGTGCAAGGGGAGGCACAGTGTGGCGGGAAGAGCCCCTCCCCCGCGGGCTGAGGAAGCCTGCCCACACCGCGGGGCTCCTGCAGCTGCAGCCTTACTGACTAGGCTGATTCCTGGCAACAATGAGGCTGGGACGGTGTGACAATAAGAAGGAGAACACCTACCACGTATTGAACTTTCACTGTGTGCTCTACCAGTACGTTCTCAGTGAACTCTCAACGAAAGTCTCATAGGGCAGTTCTGCAGCCCCTTCTCTTTGCCCAGTCATGGAGTTAGTAAGCTGCAGAGGCAGGACTTGAAGTCAAGTCTCCCACTGCACCGTCCCCTTTCAGCTAAAGATGTCTGAGCAAGCATCTCTGGGTGAGGTCATTCAGAAGTGGTTTATGCCAGCAATTTGTTTTATTCATCTTCCTAGAGGAGGAAGTGGTGAATAAGCTCTTTTACTCATGAGTAAGTGGAATTTATTTCTGACAGATTGTTAATTGGAGGGTCGTATAAAGATTTCCCCATAGAACAAACATGGCTTAGACTTGAGGGGCTAGCTGGGGAGTAGCCTGCAAGTCAGCCCAGAAGGGTGAGGTTACCGCAGTGATGCTGGTGCTTCAGACACTGAGGGAGCTGGGAGAAACTTCTGTCAAAGTCATAGAGCTCATCACGGTGTCAAACACTTCTGAGAGGCCAAAGTGAGAACCAAAAGGGCCCATGAGATTTAGCAGTGAGAAGGTAGGTTGCTCTCCAGTGTCTGAGATCACATCATTCATTTCATTCTATTTCTACTCGAAAGATTTTCAAGGGATTGTTCTCTATCTTGTCACCAGTTTTGGGGAGTGCACTCTCTTTAGGGTCATTCTGTGTATTCCCTTGCCATACAGCTTGCTGGAAGTCTCTTTTCACTGAATTTAACCACCTGATTGTTAATGAAGATAGAGATGCACCTCTGCTGTAGCTGAATAGCTCAACAGTCTCCAAAGTTAGCTATCCAAGTCTTTTCTGGACCTGGATGTTTGAATCAATCAGTACATCTGCAACTGTAATGGTTATTTTTATCTTTTGACATATCTCACCTGAATCTGAATACGATCTAATGAATCTGATGTATTTTTCTTAAACTTTTTTTTTTTTTTGCTGTGAAATAGTCTAGTCACGCATTTTGGTGGCTAGAAGAGTGAATTAATAGTAGTCTAATCACCCTGGAGATGCTATGCTTCTGTGAGCTGGCACTGAGGTATGGCGGCACATCTCTGTGGGAATGACAAGTGAATGAATCTGCTCCTCATTTAACCTGCTGTTCTTTTCTCTCTCTCTGTTTTCTCTCCTAGGAAACAAATGGAAGACTGCTGCGACCCTGCCCATCTCTTTGCTATGACTAAAATGAATTCCCCTATGGGGAAGAGCATGTGGTATGACGGGGAGTTTTTATACTCATTCACCATTGACAATTCAACTTATTCTCTCTTCCCACAGGTTAGTATAGAGTTGGTTGCCTTCAGTATGGTTTCTTAAATTTCTTGCTGTCGTAGAAAAGGGATAATTGAGTTTGCCTTGCTCATCAGATTGACTTTTTGTTTTCTTTCTTCTCTCTTTAAATGTTTTTCTTTATATCTGTCATCTGTGTGTGTGAATAAATCACAGTGTTTTGATGCAAGGGTGGAAGCAGGATGTTACAGAGTTACAGTTTTCCTAGCCTTTCTGATTTGAGTCCTATGAGACTGAAGGAAGCAAGAAATGAATGATCAGGGACTTGTGGAATTCTAGTGTTCTGAGGTTGACTGTGGAATGACCATGAGGATTTGTGTGATACTGGAATGTTTTCTTAGGACTGATGTTGCTCAGGGAGTGGGGACCATATGGTGAGAAGTTTGCTTCTTAGAGCTCTTGAATGTTAACCCTGTGGTTAGATTACCACTGTGAAATGGAGGAGTGGTGGATATGGAGAGGAATAATTCAACTTGACCACTTTTGAAGTGGTCTAAATCAAGCTTTGCTTACTTAATATTTCTTCTTGGTTTTCTGGGCATTGAAATAAAATGTTTTTCTAATATACATGTAGGCAGCAAGAGGGGGGAAAAGGGAAATTTTATTTTAGGGAACCCTAGTTTTGGGGAGGGGAGATCTTAGGCAAAATTGCAATTAGGGAAAAATTCAGAAATGAATCATGGCCTCCCCAAGACATCTTTTAGCCACCCTTGGTTTGCTCAGATGATTGTACAGAAAGAGAATTTTTGAGCCTTAGAAAGTGGGACTGAATCTTTCATGTGTCTCTGTTAATAGCCCATGAGACTTTAAAGGAGGAATCCCACAAAGCTGAGGCACAGGTTCTACCAGATCCAAAGTCACACTCTATAAAACAGCCATGCGGACTAGCTCATCCTTAGATATTTTAGTCTAGTTTAATGGTTTTAAAATGCAGTGATAAGGTTTTTCTTTTAATTTTTGAAATAAGAAGTAGAAGCTTTAGTTTATTGCCAGCATCTACATGTTTTCTCTCTTCATCTGCCCTTGGGAGGCTTCCAAGTGTCAGAGGAAATAACTAAGAGCTATGATATATGGAACTGAATTTTGTCTCCATCTCTTACTAACTAAATTCCTTGGATGATTACCTAAGTCGTCTGAGATTTAGCTGTCTTGTCTCTATGATGGCTAGAGCAGCACTTTGCCCTACTTACCTTACAGAGCTGTGGAAAAAAGGTCAACTTAGATAATGCATGGAAATGTCCTTTTTTTTTTTTTTTTTTTTTTTGACAGAGTCTCACTCACTCTGTTGCCTGGGCTTGAGTGCAGTAGCGTGATCTTGGGTCACTGCAACCTCCACCTTTCATGTTCAAGCAGTTCTCCTGCCTCAGCCTCCTGAGTAGCTGGGATCACAGACATGTGCCACCATACCCAGCTGTTTTGTATTTTTAGTAGAGACCATGTTTCACCATGCTGGCCAGGCTGGTCTCGAACTTCGGACCTCAAGTGATCTGCCCACCTCGGCCTCCCAAAGTGCTGGGATTACAGGCGTGAGCCACCGCGCCCGACTGTAAAACATAATAAATGTACTTTATAAATACAAAGCATTATATGTTTGGTATTAATGTGCTGATTCATACTTAGTATCTTGAGGCTGAGGCATGAAAAGTAGAATTGTATTGGTGAGGGTTTAGGCAAGGTACAGAAATCTCTTTAGGTACTTTTAGCAGAAAGATATTTCATATAGGGAATTTGGCGTTTAAAAAAATCATTGGAAGAATGGAGAAATGGGAGCCAAAGGGTGGTTCCTAGAATTACTGAGTTCAAGAACCTACTACTGTAACTGTAGTCTAGGGACTGGGAAGCCCCAACTTGGCATTGCTGTTAGCGTGGCCACAACTGCTTCTGTTAGAAATAGGGGAAAGAAGATGAGTTCCAATTCTCCTCCTCATTTCAAATCTTCCTCAAATTCTTCTAATGGAGAAATGATTTGCATCCAGAACACTAGTTGCGAAGAAGTCCAGGAAAGGCAGTTTTTAACTGTCATGCTTCAGCAGGAAGCTGGAAAGAGAATGGTACAGAGGTTAAGCAAGCCAATCCACAGGATATTCTATGTATGAAAACTGCTACCAACTAGTTGTGGCATGAGGAAGAGATAAGGAAGCAATCTCCTTTAACAGCTCCTCACATAGAAACATTTTACATGAAATCCAAAGTAGCTTTTTTTTATAGATGAGGACTTTTAGTTTTACCAAATGAATTCTAACTTTGTATTAGAAAATAGATTTAAAAGGATGATTAAAGAAATATAAACTAGCCTCCTATATTATCTATCGGTTGCAGCAATAGGGTTATAAGAAACATTTACTTTGTAAAGTCTGTGCAAATGAATTCTGTGCCTCTTTGTGCCAGTTGCAAGACCAAGGAAACATCCTTGAATAATAAAGGAAGAATACTTTTTTCTTGGGAATCAGAAGTCATTACATCATTGTGTATGGGCACAGCCATTGCAAAAGGCAGAACCAATTCAATGAGTAGATTTTTTTAAATTGCATATGTATGTATTTTCCTGCTAAGAATCTGAAATGACTAATTAATTCATAGAAATCTTGGTAAACCAGTTTGCATCACTGGAAAAAATGGTATTTTCCCTCTGCTCTCATCCATTATTATTTCTTAGCAAAATGTTTCTAGTTTGTTATCAGCCAAAAAGGGTTGCCAGTTAATTGATACGCTTCATTTATGTTCCCAGTGGGAAGAAAATAGCGTGTGCAGGTGAGGTAGAAATGCAGGTGAGTGGGCCAGGCTCAGCGTTTTCAGCATGAACAAAGCTTCACTCCTTTCCCAGAGTTACAGTGAAATAATGCTAAGTCACTCATTTCTAACTTCGATTCCATGTCTGTACCTTTACACTTGCCCCTTAAATACTCCGTATATGTTAGCCATCATTATCAATGTTATTCGTTTCCCTACTTTTAAGTATTGTTTTTTTTGTCGTTGGTACAAAGATGCAGTGTAAGAAGGGAGATGCTCTGGTATATTAGGGAATAGCAACAGGTCCTATAATGGCTGGGGCAGTGTATCCTCAGGAGGTAACTATTGAAGTGTCTGTGAATTGAGATGCCACATCAAACTCCTTTTAGTTAGTTAGTTCTTTGCTATTTGAACCTTCCACAACTTTCTGTAACTTTCTGTTCAAATTTATTCAATTCTGCCACATAATGCTGTGTACATAACTTCATATCTCCACATGACAGTGTTCTGTGTTCTAAAAGTCCTTATCTGCTATCTCAGTACCATCTTGTGAGCTCTTGAGAACAAGAGGGTTTTCCCTTTTGTGCCCACTGCAGTGCTTCCCACTCAGTATAAATAGTCATTCCCAACCACTCATGTCTGTCAAGGGCATTCCTGTCTGTGTCTCACTTGGGCTGGACCCCTGCAGTGCCCTTGCTTGAACTATAGGAAACCAAGCAGGAAATTCAGAGGTAGCTGTTTCCAAAGGGCTCTATAAATGTATTTTGGTGAAATATTTGTTGAATATTATTAGGCATGAAGGGCAGAATTTTTAACCTTCACACAGGATTTTTAAAACATGCGATGTATGTGTGCGTGTTTGTATTTGGGGAGGACGGTGTGATGGTATCAGCCTTCCCACTGTGAGAATAGCTGCTCCCAATCCCCTGGGTTGGACCAGCTCTTTCCTGCTTAGCCAGGAACTGCCCCTTTTAAGCCTGCATGGTCCAGTGTTTACAGGCATTATTGAATGAACCCTATTTTGGCCTAAGATATCTTGCCAAGGAAGGACACAAATTTCCATGGAAATGAGTGAGGGAGTAGCAGGAATGTTAGAAACCACAACTGTGCTGATACAATCTGAAAAATATTTCCTTTTGGTATTATAAAAACACGGTTGGCTGTCCATTCTCTTACATTGTGATATAAATTACATTTCTCCTCAGCACGTTCACCCAGGGCCATATGTAAAGCATCACAAAACATCCTTAATGCACCCCACATAGACACTCATTTCCAGCTTCCTAGGTTGGCCGTAGGCTCCTGCCATGTTCCACTGAGCCTGGACCTGCAGCGTTCTTGGCCTGTGGGAAACCCAGCAGGACATTTTGGAGTAGTTTGTCAAAATAGCCTTGTTAAAATGAAAATACACATTTTTTTTCCTTCACAGTAATGTGCTTAATAGAATTCTCTGAGCTCCCGGATATCCCTGAGTCTCACAGCAATTTTTTTTTCTTTTAATAAAATTTGGACTATACTACATAATCTACAGAATTTGGTAGTTTTTTCCACTTATTCATATTATTGTAATCATTTCCCATGACATATATCTTTTTGGCTGGAAGGAAACTAAGGGGTCTAATGTCTGGTGGGGATGGATCTTTGCTGGACTTTTGTTAGGTTCTATTGTTAGGCTTCCATCTGGCTGCTTTATAACAGAAACCTGATGGGGGGCAGAACCAAATAATTGCTTATTTATCTCAAGCAATAAAGAATTAGAGGGTAGGTAGTTTAGGGCTCAGTGATGGCTACATAGTGTGCCATCAAGCTCCCAGACCCCTGTCTTCCTACTCAAACCTCCTTAGCTGATGGCCAAGGAACTTCGCAGTTTCGGTTCAGGATCCCAGCAAAAAGAAGGAGTAAACAGAAGAGGAAAGCTGGACAGATTCCTGCTCATGTATCATTAATCAGGACTGAGTCACATGGGCATGTCTAACTGCAAGAAAGCCTGGGAAGTTCAGTGTTCCAGCTTTAGGCAAATGCCTTGCGTTTGTCAACTATACGGGCTGCCTCAGTTTCTTCACATGTTATCTCACTCAGCCCTTACAGCGACTCTGTGTGGCTGTTATTATTGTCTCCATGTCATGGATGAAGCTAAGACTGAGAGGGGTTAAACACCTTATTGAGGGTCCCAGAGCTGCTAGGTGGAAGGGCTGGGATGTGAAACCTGGCCTGTCTGATTTCAAAGGTGTTAGTGTTTACTCTGTGGTTTATTTCCTTAGAAGACATGGGTTCTAGTGGATTAGTTCATTCTTATCACTCAGTCACCTTGAAACCATTTTAAGGTTTTTCACTTCTAAGAATACCTTTATAAGAAATGGAGAAATTTCATTTTTTAAATTAATTTTAATTTTATTTTATTTTGAGACAGGGTCTTGCTCTGTTTGATAAACTAAAAGTGCAGTGGCACGATCATGGCTCACTGCAAGCCTCCACCTCCTGGGCTCAAGTGATCCTCCCACCTCCGCCTCCCAAGTAGCTGGGATTACAGGCATGTGCTACCACACCTGGCTAATCTTTGTATTTTTTTTACTGTTTTTTTTTTTGTTTGTTTGTTTGTTTTTTTTGGTAGAGACAAGGTTTTGTTATGTTGACCAGGCTGGTCTTGGAATGCTGGGCTCAACTAATCCACCCATCTTGGCCTCCTAAAATGCTGAAATTGCAGGCGTGAACCACTACACCTGGCCAAGAAATTTCTTTTGCAGCTTTTTGGGAGAAAAAGTAGAGTGTAGCTATACAGGATATGGAATCCTATACAACGCCATAGTTTCCCATACAATACTCTAGTCTCTTTTTGGCTTTGAGCTCCCCGGTATCCCCTGTTGAAAGGAGAAATAAGAGCATTTACATTATTCTGAGTTTTATAAAGGGGAAACCTTGCATTGCTTCTTTGTTATAGGAATCTAGAACATGGTTCCACTACTATTGAATAATTAAGGTAATTGGCCCTGCCATTCTTGGCCTAATGCTAATACTAGAGTACTGTTTAGGGTATGCAGTCTAAAAATCTGGATCCTAAGCCTGGCCTTTCTATGATGACGCTTATGATCCCAGACAAGTCATGGAACCATTCTCAGCATGAATTTTATAATTTGCACATTGGGACAAATAATACCTGGTCTTTATATTTCAGTATCA
This sequence comes from Gorilla gorilla gorilla, assembly GCF_029281585.2. Classification (NCBI taxonomy): domain Eukaryota; kingdom Metazoa; phylum Chordata; class Mammalia; order Primates; family Hominidae; genus Gorilla; species Gorilla gorilla. The sequence continues at coordinate 79,006,456 of NC_073234.2, forward strand.
TTATTATGAGTAACAAAGTTAAAATGAGATAATGGGTTTAAAAGTGCTTTGTAATGAATGCACCATAAAAACATATGATAATATTATTACTGTTATTTTCTCTTAAAGTGTTTACGGACTTTAGCATTGCCTTGGCATTTGGGTAATGCCAGGAACCCATGAAGCAAAACAAAAACTAAAACACCACTAAAAAAATGGGTGAAATCAATTTTACAGGACAGTGAAAAGAAATAAAGATGTTGAAGCTGGGATTTCGGAAAACATAAAGTAGTAACAGAGAATGTTACAGTCTTTGTTTCATTATATTTTGATAATAATTACAGTAAAGTAAAAGAGCAAGGTGAAATAAATCATTAACTTCCAGTGAATTAAGATTGTGATCTGAACAATGAATTGATATCCACTGTTCTTCAAATTGCTCTGTAACTGAGAAGAGCAGGAAAATGGATCATCACTGGATGTCCAAATATCTGTTATCTTCATAGGGAAAGGAAAACAATTGATTAGAAGTGAGGTAGTGCAATGGAGTTGCTCAAAAGAATAGCTGACGGGAACTTTAAGATGTCTTGTTTTTCAAATTTAGAAATAATTGAAAATTAAGACCTTTCTTTAATGAAAATTTGCAGGTTGTCTATGGTTGAGAACAAAATGAAAAATAAAGGAATGCTCTATCTTGCCATGGTGTAGATCTTTCTAAATTACTTGACAATGTGTAAAATTTCATACAAAGACCGATTATGGCTCAGGATTCTAGCTTCCTGGGAATAATTGAAAAGAATTCATGACACCAATTACCACTGAGTCACATCTCATCCCGTAGGCCTGACGGGAGTGATAGCTTTTCTTAGGAGGTGTTACTGTTCCATATAACATTTTCTTCTTAGGTGTGGTGACATGACAGACAGGGTGTTTCCTTGCAGGAGAACCTGGTATACCTTTATTTTTTTTTTCTTTGATTAGTTTCTTAATCTTGGTTGCTCTTACAAAGGTCCAAGTGTAGAAAGGAATTTGCATCCAATTTTAATTTAGTTTTGAGCATTTGTTTGGATACTAGGAAGCCTCTGTTTCATTTCTATTAATATGCTCATTTGTACTTTTAAACTCTATTAGGAGTCACTTAAATGCATAGACATATTTGATTAACTTATAGAGAGGTATCATTTCAACCCTGAATTTTCTCTGGCTTAATTAATGTGGTCAAATAATCAAGAGGTATGACTATGCACAGAGAACGTTTTCAGAGTGTTTGTCTATGTTCAGATCAATTCACTATCTTCCTTCTAATTCACTGTCTTCCTTCCATTGATGGTCAAACATTCTTAGATCACAGGTGAGCTAGCACAACATTTTTTAATCACTTATGACCTGACTAGCTCTACCCTGTTATCTTCAGTGTTCAGAACTTCTGAGTAGATTGAAGAGACCGACCCTGAAGCTTGACTTGCCCAACACAATGGGGAAAGGGGTTGGCTAGGGATAGGGTAGGGAATGAACATAGCTTTGGGGGCTAAAAGGAAGTCCAGCCAGTAGCCAGAAAGGGGTATTGCAGTTCTTACTGTGGGACACTGTTGGCAATAACCAGAAGATAATAAGGAGTAACATGATGTGCTGCTAGTATGCAGGATGCAGAGATGAAAATGGGGGTGGATGGAGCTATACCCAGAGATCCAGTTAAAACAACTGACTTCAAGTTCCCAGTCTCTACGCTGGAGGTTTTGGCAACTGGCAGCTTCCAAGGGTACTGGTCAGAAGAAGCCAGAGCCTCTGACTTCTAGAGGTTTGGGAACTGATCATTTATCACAGCAGGAACACAAGTGAACCAGGTGAGCGTCCTAGCATTGGGGCCAAAATTAGGGACTGTTTTTGTAAGCAAGGCTGAAGCACAGTTACTGGAACTTGGTATGGGCTGGGAGGCAGGGACCTGGAAGGGCAGCCTGGGGTTATGTTTTGAAATTAAGTCATAAACCAGGTCACTAGAGCCATACCTCAAAGCCAGGGCCAGAACACAAGTGTAACTTGGTAGTGATTCCCATAGCTTCAGGTTACCATCCCCAATCATTCCCCTAAAGGCCAAGATTCACCCACATTGCTCAGGGCTCAGTCTGAACCCCAGCTGTAGGTTCAGGTGTATATAGAGATTGAGAAGTAGGCTGGATAAATGAGTAGAATTTCTCAGACAAAAACATTAGGTTCTTACTGTCTTCAATGTCTAGCTCTGTGGAGGCTGACAATACAGAAAGAGCAAAAACTAAGTGTAAGGAGAGGATTTGGGAAAATTGTTAGGTAATTAAGAAATTATATTAGCAGTTTATCAGAAAAATAGGTAAGTGGATAAGTGTGGTGAGAAAATGTAGGATAGATGGGCATGGGTCAACATCTGCTGATTGTAAAGGAAACAAAATGCTTTTTGAGGCTAAGACAACATTTTATACTCTGAAAATTATTATGCATAGGTTTTTTTCTTGCTAAGTTTTATTTTTCCTGTCTATTCAGACTCTATTCTTGAGATTTCAGAATTTTAACTCTTTGCTAAGAAAAAGAAAATAAGTGCTGAGAGAAATGCAATTGTAAATTAAATTAATTTGATATTCACTTCACCTGGGGTGTCTGCAGTTAATGAAGCACTGGCTAACAGCCCCATATACAATATGTATCATCTGATTATTTTGTTTACATTTTTCTGTTTCTAGAGTTCAATCCACTCTGATTTTATATACATCTTGGGTCTAATATAGTATTCAGAGGATAGTATATTCACAAAGTATGGTTAGTTCTGTAGCCATAATTTATAAATTTCCTAATTGTCTTTTCTTGTTATACTCTTACATAGTCTTTGACTATGACACCCAAGGTCAGTAAGAACTGAAGTTGCTACAGTTTGTAGGTGCTTCCAGATGCCTGACATGGAGATTGTTTGAGGATATTTTAAAATCCAAAAAAGTTCAGTAATATTTCTGGACTCAAGAAAAAAACACAGTATTTCTACACAAACTATAAAATTTAATGTAAATCAAAAATCTACAAAATAACATCAAGGTTAGAATTAAATTTAAAGCAAGGATTTGATGCATAGAAAATTGCCTTACACATTGATTGGACTTGTCACCTAAATAAATATGCCCTGCTGCCAGCACAACTATGCTTTCCTGAAATTTTCATGATTCTATGTAAGTAAAATAAGTGTTCAACCACTCATTCATGAAGTACTTATTGAGCAACTACTGCTGTGTGGTAGGGACTGTGCTAGTTCCTGGGGAAATAATAGTGAGTAAAAATAGATCCGGTTCTGCACCTATTGGATACTGTCCTCAATGTTCCATAGGTTCCTTACCTTTTACATGCTCACAATTCTGTCCCTTTCTCCTGCTTCTTTTCTTCTATTCCTGATCTCAGGTAATGACACTATCGTCTACTCAGTCACTTGAGCTGGACACCAGGGTCTTATGTTTGAATTTCACTGTCCAAATCCAAGTTTATTTCATAAATATTTCCTGAATCAATCCCCTCTTTTCTTACCTCACTGCCACTGGGTTAAGTCAAGGTTTATCATCTGTTATCTATACTAATTCAAGAACTTTCAAAAAAGTTTCACAGACGGGCGTGGTGGCTCATGCCTGTAATCCCAGCACTGTAGGAGACTGAGGCAGGCAGATCATTTGAGGTCTGGAGTTTGAGACCAGCCTGGCCAACATGATGACACCCTGTGTCTACTAAAAATACAAAAATTAGCTGGGCGTAGTGGCAGGCACTTGTAATCCCTGCTATTCAGGAGGCTGGGGCAGGAGAATTGCTTGAACCCAGGAGGCAGAGGTTGCAGTGAGCCAAAATCACACCACTGCACTCCAGCCTGGGCAAGAGTGAGACTCCATCTCAAAAAAAAAAAAAAAAAAAGTTCACTATTATGAATTTGCCTTCCTGTGACATCCTCCACCCTCTGCCAATTTTGTTGTTATAAAATGTAAACTGGTGTGCGTGACATCTCTTAACTCACTCTTCACTACTTGCCATGCAGATGAGCAAGTGGCTAAATGGCAGACTAAGTCAGCTGGAGCAGCATTCACGGAGAAAACTCATGAAGGACAAGGAGCAGCTAGTAGATATGCTGTTGCGTTTTATTATTAAAAATAAGGAAATTCTACCCTCTAAGAAAGGGAACCTGAAACTACACTGGGCTTTGTAGTTCTGTAATTAGGGATGCACCAACCATTCCCCTGGGGTGATTGAGAGACTGAGATATAACATACTTACTAAGATAGGGCAGAACCCTGGCTTTGGCCTCTTTTATCAACTTAGTGTTTGTAGGGAATGGAAAGCCAGTGTAGCTATGATGGGTGACTCAGGTACAAGTCTTGCAGATACAGTTGAATGACATAGATGGCCAGAAACGGTGGCCTTTTTTTTTTTCCATTTTATTTTATTTTGTCATCTGTTCAACAGCATCTCTTTCTCTCTCTCTCTCTCTCCTCTTCCTGGCAGGTCACAGACATAAATTAAAAATAAAATCTACAAGAAAAATAATTTATAAAAGCACTCCCAGGCTCACACCTTCTATCCCTACTGCTCAGTTAGGAACACCCCAACTGAGAATCAGTGCTTTCCCCACTCCACTTCACTCCTGCTTGTCTGGGGAAGACAGTACTCCAGAGCCGGGCAGGGGTAGGGCTGGCAGTGGCAAACAGTTAAAAATAAAGACATTGTGGTCCTGGAACCATCTGGCCACCTTGGCACTTCCATGTCTGCCTCCCCCAGGCAGCCCTCCAGGAGCTTGTGCTAAGCTGGGGCTGTGGAGAAGCTGCCCATGGCTGAGAGCTTGCGTGTTTGGGGGGTGCTCTCAGCCCCTGTCACTTGCACTTCTCCATCTTCTAGAAAGAAACCCAAAAAAGAAAGCAGACAACAACCTCGGGACAGAGGAGAAAAATCCCGAGTGTTCACACAGTTAGTTACATGGAGTCTTTATGGCAAAGAGGACGTTTAGCTGCTTTGAATATTAGGACATCTCCTTTTTACTCAATACAAGCATTCTAGACTCTACAAGTGAAGCAGGGCACAAGCCCTAAAAAAATCAAAGCGCATGAAATTCTAAGAGGACTAGTTTTTTTGTTGTTGCTGGGTTGTGTAATGTTTTGTGTTTTCCCAGTGACAAGCCCAGTCCTTGGTAGGCAGAGGCCCGAGGGAAAGATCACTCCCCAGTGTTGTGCTGAATCCTGCCTGGAGGCTGCCGCGCTAGATCCTCCCTCCATATCATTCCCCTGACTCACAGCAGTACTGGAATAGGAAGGCTGCAGGCCCAGTTCCCGGAGCACTGCCAGCACCTCACCCCAGCTACAGAAGAGCTCAGGCAGTGGGTGAGGGATGGGGAACACAAACGGGATTTATTGCATCAGCTTATAGTTGCAGAAGAGCTAGTCTCTTCCTTGGCTTGCTGAGAGTAGTGGGAATCCAAGCCTTGCTACTGATCAGGATTGAGGGCCTTGGGCGCTGAGCCCCATCTGGTTTCCATGCAGCTCTGCAGGAGGCCACATCTTTTTCCTGTTGACAGGGGATCAATCTTGAGCAGGTTCATCCTTCCTGGTTACAACCTGTGTGATAAAATTCAAATCCCTTAGAGTGTCACACAAGGTCTTCACGATATGAACTCTCTGAGAATGTCAGCTAATATAAGCTTACCAATTGCCATCCATCTGCTTCCTCCAGCTCCTCATTGCTTTTTTTTTTGAGACAGAGTCTCACTCTGTCATCCAGGCTGGAGTGCAGTGGTGTGACCTCTGCTCACTGCAACCTCTGCCCCTGGGGCTCAAGTGATTCTCCTGCCTCAGCCTCCGAGTAGCTGGGACTACAGGTGTGCACCACCATGCCTGGCTAATTTTTGTATTTCTCATAGAGATGGGGTTTCACCATGTTGGCCAGGCTGGTCTTGAACTCCTGACCTCAAGTGATACGCACCCCCCCCCCTTGGCCTCTCAAATTGCTGGGATTACAGGCGTGAGCCACCATGCCCAGCCCCAGCCCCTCATTACTTTTTACTTTTACTAAGTGACTTGCATTTCCCAGAACAATTCGTTTTTTCGTTTTGTCTTCACATTTGTACATGTTGTTCCTTCTGCCCAAAAAGCCCTTCCTATCCTTATCTGATGAATTCTTGTTTATTTTTCAAGATCCAGCCAAAGCATCATTTCTGCAAACCTTCCCAGTTCCCTCTCCCAAGTCTCAACCACCCGGCAATGTTGATTAAAAATCTATTTTCTCCCCCCCAAATTTGTATATATCTCTCGATACAATTGAATAACAATTATTGTATAACAATTCAATAACTGAATTGTCAACATTGTTATTGAATAACAATTACTGGCTCACATGCTTTCTGCTGACCACACTGTGAGCCCTTTGAAGGCAGCACATAGACAGGGTCTGGCACATAACATAGCAGGTGGTAAATTAAAATGTACTGAATGAATGATGAAATGGATGGCTGCTTTTCCCAAAACCTTTGCACCCACGTGGCATCAAGTTACGTCAACCTAGGTCAATCCAGGCAACAGCGATGGAAGAAGGAAAGGTCCTGGATGCTCACGATAGAGCGTGGCGTGTGTGATGGTGTGTGGACAGTCACCCTGTAAGTGTGCAGGACTTCATCCTAATCTTGAAATAACAAGATCATACATTTTAAAAGTCAAGCCACAATATTGGTTCTGGGCATGTAGTTATTTTGTTTTTATTTCTTTTCACTATTCTTATTCTCTTTTAAGACATATATTATTCTTAAGAAATTGTTATTGGATGGAGATGATGGACATTTTGATACTTGTGAAGATAATTTCTTTTTCTCACATCCACTTCTTATTTTCTCTCATTGTCTTTACCATCTCATTTCAAATGACAATGGCCTCTTGCCTAGAATTCTGCAAAAGTTATCTTCTGGGCTTTTTGTATCTAATCTGGCCTCTTCTCCAGTCCATTACCACACTGTAGCTTGAGTTAGCTTTTTAAAATGCAAATCAGATCATGCCATCATTTTGCTTAAAACCCTTGATTGTCTTCCCATTGATTTTTAGGATAAAGATAAACCCCTTAAGGCCTGATCTCTTCCTGTGGCTCCAGCATCAATTTCCACAATGTTGCTTCTCATCCTCATACCTTGCTTTACTGGCCTTCTTTCATATCCTCACAAACACTGTGCTGTCTTCTTCTGTAGAGGTTTTCCACATGCTATCCATTTTCCTGGAAGACTGTTGCCTCCTCTTACCTAATTAACTTACATTGATCCCTTACATCTTGTTTGAGAACCATTTCCTGGGGAGGAGGGGGCTGGTCCCCAGAGCACCAGGTACCTTTCATTTGCAACTTCATATTCAATTCTATAAGTATTTGATTGAAGTTGCCTTCTCTCACCAGCTGGAAACCTCTCCAGGGATAGTGTTTAATTCTGGATGATAGGGAGTTATGTATCTCAGTTTGTAGCATAGTGCTTGAGACATGGTAGAGATTCAATAAATTTTAGTGGAATGATGAATGAATGAATGAGTTCAGCTGCTTAGTTTTGGTGGATACAATCACCAAGTGTATCGTGGTGTACCTAGAGCCTATGTTTTGGTATAAATATAAAGAGACTTGGAGTTCATTAATAGAGAGTGGAGGGGAAAATCCTCACATTGGAAGCAGTCAACATGATGAGGGATTTTTTTTGCTCGTTAGCTCAGCTAGGTCTGGGTTCTTGTCTCATGACCAGGAAGAAGTAGGCACACAGAAATTTGAAGAGTGAGCAAGGTGGGGAGTTTCATTGAATGATGAAACAGCTTTTAGCAGGGGTGGTCCCCCTACCCAAAGGCAGTAAAGTTCTCAATATGGCTGAGCCTGGGGCTCTTTATGGGCTCAGAATAGGTAGTTTGTATTGATTGATTTGTGACTATGCAAAAAGGTCGAAGCAAAGATGCCACTCAAAGGTGGACATGACAGTGTAGAAAGCCAATTAGGAAAGTGTGGGTATATGAAAAATAGGTGAACGGTGGGGATCAATCAGAGGAAAGTGTGCCAAACGGGCAGGTGGGGGTCTCAATCCAGTCCGAGGATTTAACTTGTAGCTTGGCTTTCAGGCTTTAAACTGTCGGCAACTTGGAGGTGGGGTTTCGCCAGGACCTGCCTGTATCTATCTAGGCATTTGTCTGCCTCATGTCATTATCGGTAAGAAACCTCAGAATAACTGTCCCAGACTGAAGCCTTTAAGGCTAACTGTGAAGATAGTCAAACAGGGTGACCCCGAGCCCTTTTGTTACCATGTCACCCTTGTGTCATTAGATAATACAAGTCTCAGATGTTGCAATGAAATCAATCTTAAAGGACACCATAATGGAGAAATTGCTGCTGTTTTTGAAGATGTAAAAATCACAGTCAGAGATGTCAGCTCAGTCAGTCTCTGCCTTCTCCCCAACCAGAACTAAATGGCAGAGTGCAGTGACAGAGCAAAAAGCTGAACTGGTTCCGAGGTCTCTTCCCTGCCAGGAGCTGGCATCTCCAGACTCTGGGCTCTTGTGTTGGAGCCTTGGTGCTCTTCAGTCTTTTAGCCATCAAATATTCTTGTACCAATTTTCCCACAAAGCGAATGACTGGGATTTGTATTTTAAAACCACAGCTATTATAATACCAGTATCTTTGAAATTGACATACTGTCTCCCTGTTAGTTTTCAATTTATCTTGGCCCAGCTGCTGGAGGAAAATACTTTTCAGTCTTTGTAGCGCCGTGGAGCCAATATGTTTAGGAAACAAGCCAGTCAATATAGTTCCCAAACAACCTCTTGCCAGAGACAGTAATAATTTTTTAACCCCTTGAACTCTAAACAAGAAAATGGTTTCATCCAGATTATGAACACTAAACCTTGGTTGGTGTGGGCAGTTTGAACAATCATTCTTCGAGTTGAAAACTTTTTGACTGTCCTTGGAATTAGTAAAGGACATACATTAAGTAATCCCCTAGGACTGCTTTTTCAGCTTGTAATTACATTTCAAGGAAATGGCCCTGTAAAACAAGTAGCAAAGTGCTCTCTGCAGTATTTGAAAGTAAGACCACAGCAGGTCAAAAATTATAAAGTAAATTATAGTCATTCACTTAAAACGTTCACTTAACGCATTTTGTAATTTCATTGGTGACCTTTTATTGCATCATGAACAAATGGGGCAAGAAAGGATTTAGAAGATAAAGATTTGGGCTTAGGAAAATAAGCATTCAGTGGTAAGGATTTATAAGATGTAAGATAGATGAAGTAAGGGCCAGGAAACCTTTGGGGAAAAAGGCAAAGTGTTATCATATGAATAAAAATAATGGTAATAAAATGTCATAGATTATGTCATGTCTTTAAAAAGAGAGTACCTGAAGGAAATATAAATTTCATGTTTTAGGTTATGTCATACCATGGGGATCTTGATATGTAGAAATTTCCTTTCACTTTTGCAGATGGTTGAGAGATCTAAGAACAGTGGAGGGATGCAGAGAACAAGGAGACAGGAAAGGCTGGTGTAGGACACAGAACATCAGAATGACTACTTGGAGCAGGGAAGCCACCAGAGCAATGTGATGATTGGTGCTCTCGTATTTTACAGCTATTAATAGCTCATATTGACTGAATGATTTCTAAGTTCCAGACCTGGCACTTTTTATAATTATCATTTTATTTAATTCTTTCAATAACTGTAGAGGTAATTTCTTACGTTTCCCTTCACCCCATTTTATAGATGAGGAAGCTGAGACTAAGAAAGGTTCAGTACCCATCACAAAGTACATTGGAAGTGGCAGAATCCTCTGATGCTGTAATTGTGTAAATAACCATTTTATTCTCCATGACCTGGGCACTTAGAAGATGACTGAGGAATGATTTAGATATGTTATGTATATTCATATAGAGTTTATATATGCTATCGTTCCATCTGTCTGTGAAGTTTTCCTCAATTAAATTGTGCTTGAGAAGCATTGAGGATTAAATTGGCCAACTCCGAACTTTCTGTTGCCAGTGCTTCCTGTGGGCTTGGCGTTCTGTTTAGTACACTTATAAGAAAGTCATTCCAGCCTTGAAACTCATCCTGTTAATGCAGATGTTTTCTTACTGAGTCAGTTAATGGATATGTGAGCCAAAAGGTCCATCAAAGCCACTGCTGATGAAACAACCAAAGCTTCATTTTCTTGAGGCTCCTATTGGAAAGAAAAAGGAAATCTATGTGCCTCTGGGAACTGCAGACGTAAACTACCTATCTCATGTAAAACGCTGCCACGATTGCAAGTGACATGGTAGATGCAAGTATGGCCAAATACATAGGAAAAAAGGCACAATGAACTTTTTAGTGAATTTCCATTTACTAATTATGAATCTGTGACCACCTGTACAAATAAAGCAATTAATGTCAACTGTTTATGACTCCTACAAAAGTTTCTTCTTTTAAAATTTCAATTTTCTTTTTGTTCCTGTTTTTAAAATTTGTGTAAATTTATGGGGTACAAGTATAATTTTGTTCCGTGGATATACTGCGTAGCAGTGAAGTCAGGGCTTTTAGTGTATCCATCACCAGAATCACATACAGCGTCCTCATTAAATAATTTCTCATTATCCAGCCCCCTTTCACCCCTTTACCTTTCTGAGTCTCCATTGTCTATCATTCCACACTCTAGGTTCACGTAAAATTTCTTATTTGAAATAGATTTAGAGGAAAAATTATATTGAACATATTTTTGTTTTAATTCAGTATTTTAATTTTAAATTGGAAATAATTAGTAAGTTAATTTAAATAAATAAACTCAATTCCCCAAAATGTGACACTTTAAGGAAAGTGCATAGGAAACATTAATGAAACTCAAATATATTAGAGAAAACCTACCAAAGAGTAGGTTGGTTATATTTTCTCAATTTGATTCAATTTTGTGGCTACACTCTACAACTATAGTTTGTTGAAGACTAACTATGTGCTAGACTCTTTGCTAAATGTTTTGCATGCATTATCTGATAATCCCAACATATGATGCTGATATTATTGTCTCCATTTTACATGTAGAAATTGAGGCTGAGCAAAAAGTGTCCTGCCTGGGATTTCCCAGTTAGACACTGGTTCCATGCTGTGATTCCAAGTCAAGATTCAAACTGAGGCCTGTTGAAGCTAACATCTACAAATTTAGCCCTTTAAACTGCCTTGCATTTCCTTTCAAATTAGGTAATATGCTACAAAATGATTACAACCTAATGAAGTCTCTCTCCTGATATGTCTGAAATACCTATAATAGTGTATAAGGAGATTCCCATTTTGTTTTCCTTGGAAACGGATGAACACTTACTCAGTTGCTAATTTCTGTAATGTGGTCCAAATTGTTTAAACCTAACAATTCCATATTTAAGGATTTATCTTAAAGAATTAACTGTACAACTGCTCCAGGCTATATGTATCAGATAAGTAACAGCAGGAGGACCTCTATATGGAATGGGTTAGTGATGGTGAACTTGTTAAAAGAGGGTTCTGTCTCTTCAAGACCTCTTTTATGTGAGGTGTTTTACATACAATTAAGCAAACTTTATTGTCCATATAAAAGAAGAGAATACAGTGGGCTGATACTCCCATTTCTCAGCTGCCTTCTTAGCTCTGCCACAATTCAAAGATGTTTATAACAGTATTGTTTATCATAGTGAAAAAGTGGGAATAACCTAAGATATTCAACATTAAGGGATTGGTTAAATTATGAATCACCTCTACAGTTAAATACCATGTTGATATTAAAATCATGAAGGGAAGGTATCCATAATATCTTGTTAAATAAACATACACATTACAATAGTATTCATATGGGATCATCTGATCCCATTTTGGTTAGAAAACAAGCCATTTAGGATGGGAAGTCTACCCAACAGAGGGCTGAGAAATCACTGCAGGTAATATACAAATATTACTTAATGTTATTTTGAAAAGAAGCAAGGGAGACTTTTAGAAACTTTTGGACTTCTCTTTGTCAGTTAGAATCCTGAATTTTTCACTAACTGCTTTATAAAAAACAAAAACAAAAAACCCTGTATTTCATTTAAATCTGGCACAGAGAAAAGAGTCTTTCCCAATCTTTGGCTAAAATTCCCTAAAGCATGTATTTTCCTACTGTGTCTTTTGGAATAATTTAAGATATGCACTCTTCTCTAACTGCCTACTCTTGGAATAAATTTATTTATTAAGTCTGCTAGGGCCCTGCCTGGGTCTATAGTAGGATATGCAAATTGGCTACCAGTTAAGACAAATCTGGCCTTCAAATTTTGGCTTTACTTTAAAAAAAAAATCATTTGAACTATATGCCAACTTTTAAAAACGAGGAGCTTTTACATTAACACCTGGATTTTTAGTATCACTTGAAAAAAAATCAGAATATCTGGCAGTCCTGGCTCCCATGCCCATGAGTAGGGCATGAGCAGCTCCTTATCCTGTTGCTTTGGTGATATGGTTTTGGTTTGGCTGTGTCCCCACCCAGCTCCCATCTTGAATTGCAGTTCCCATAATCCCCACATGTAAGGGAGGGACCAGGTGGAATGTAATTTAATCATGGGGGCGGTTACCCTCATGCTGTTCTCATGATAGTGAGTGAGTTCTCACGAGATCTGATGGGTTTATAACGGGCTTCCCCCCGCCCCTCAACTTCGCTCTGCACTTCTCCTCGCTGCTGCCACGTGAGAAAGGATGTGTTTGCTTCCCCTTCTGCCATGATTGTTTCCTGAGGCCTCCCCTGCCATGCTGAACTGTGAGTCAGTTAAACCTCTTTCTTTATAAATTACCCACTCTCAGGTATGTCTTTATTAGTAGTGTGAAAACAGACTAATACATTTGGCCATGTGCCCTTTGTTTGCCACAGTCTCTAGCACTTCCTATTGCCTTCCTTCCACTCATTTATGTTACCTGCTTGAATTGTGTAGGCATTTCATTTTGCACCTCTGGTGTGCTAGACTTTAAAATAATCTAAAAAGCTCATCTGTGGATCATTTAGCAATTTCCTTAACCTGTCAGTGGTCTGAAAAAGGGAACAGGTTTGCTCCATTTGCTTAGATAGATTCTTGGCATTTCTCCAGAAAGTCTGGGGCTGGATTAAATCAATTAATTAATGAAAACATCTGTATACCTATGTGGTAGGCTCTGGAGACACTAAGAGTTACAAAGACGTGGTTTATACCCTTGAGGGGCTTATTCGCTGTTGTGGAAGACGGGTGTACACAACAGTAGCTAGTCAAGTGTTACCCAGTGCTAAGGGCCTAGAATGTCTGCTTAGTGAGACGGACGGTAAGTGCAGTAGGTGTTTCTGTGGGAATGGGCAGGATGTGCATGCCAATCCTGGAAGATGACATAGGTCAGGGAAGGTTCTAGGGAAGGAAGACCTCAGGTCATATCTGAGAGTTGGCAGATCAGGTGGATCACAAACATCACTGTGCATGTGAATTGTATCGTGTAGGGCAACTTCAGATTCCTAAGCTCTACCCAGAGATCCTATTTCTAGAGGGCTGAAGTAGACCAAGAATATGCATCTTTAATATGAATTCCATGTGTCTCTGAAATATGTGAGTTACACTGTGAGAAAAGGGTAGACGATAAGCCAAGCAGGTCAGGAGAAATAAGTAAAGGTAGGAATGTGTGAAGGTAATTTACAGGCTGCAAAACTCAGCTGATTGGATGCTTGTATGCGGAGTCCTGAGAGATAATTAAGGGAGGAATACTGGGAAGAGAAGGATGCTCTGGAAATCACTTATTTTCCTTTTTATCAGTAAGAAAGGATGGCAGATACATTTTATTAAATTGGGGAAATAAAGCATCAGCAGCAGCCAGTTATTCCCAAAAAGAATATTCTCTGCTTGGCTTATTTATCTTTTAATGGAATAAAATAGTTATATATGAGACAATCAATCATGGACATGCTTTTTTTTAAATGAAAATAATAGTTAATTAGCAGGCAATTGATCCTGGTCCTGATAGTTCAGGTGCCTAATCAGTTAAATTGGATTAACAGTTTAGCAGTCTGCTGCATTACTTACTAAGTAATTGCACACTATTTATAGTTGAAAACAAAATGGATGCCCTAATTGATACCACCTTTTAGTGTAGCAAATACTGAACTGAAGCTCACAGTTTCTGACCCAGCATCTCATACAGTGACTGGTATATGGTTAGTTGGCACTCAATAAATACTTGCCAAATGTTCTTAACTGAAACTTGCTTGGTATTTGTAGTTCTTCATTTCTGAAAAAATGGAGTTGGATTTTATTCATGGTTTTCTACACCATCAAATTCCTTGGGGTGTCTAAGTGTCACTTCCAGAAATAGACCAAGAAATTGGGGAAGGGTGCCCACTTTACCTCATCTTCTCTTTTGTGTATATGTGTGTGTGTGTGTGTGTGTGTATATATATATACTTTTGTGTATGTGTGTGGGTTTGAGTATGTGTACACACATTTTTTCAAGAGATAGGGTCTCACTCGGTCACCCAGGCTGCAATGCAGTGGCACAATCATAGCTCACTGCAGCCTTCAACTCCTAGGTTCAACAGATCCTCCCACCTCGGCCTCCCGAGTAGCTGGGACTACACGTCCATGCCATGATGCTAGGCTAATTAAAAAATATATATTTTTAGTAGAGACAGAGTTTTACTAGGCTGGTCTCAAACTCCTGGCCTCAAGCAATCCTCCTGCCATAGCCTTCTGAAGTTCTGGGATTATAGATGTGAGCCACCATGCCTGGCCTATATATATATATATTTTTTTTTTAAATAGGGGTTTTCTGGTATAATCTTGTCTGAGAAACAATAAAGGCTTCGATTTTGAAGCAAAGAAAATAACAGTAGCAACAGTAATAAGTTTGGAAGTCTCTGAAGTATTGAATAAATGATTTGTTTCAATTCCACGTGCATTTACCGGCCACTGTGCACAGCTTTAATACATAATGTCATGACTCATGGGGCATAAATGAATTCCGGTGTGCCTCTTGTCTGCTTGAGTTTTTTTTTTTAGCATTCCTTGCACTTGTAGGGAATTTTATTGGACACTATACCTGCAGACCCTTCATAGATCTTAAGGTTGAAAAATAATTTGGAAGGCAGGTAATAGAGTAGAGAAAGTAAGGAGAAGGGGTGAGGGCGAGCCATTGAAGCAGCTTTAACAGAGGTAGGGAGACAAGAAATTCAGGCTGTGTCTGAGGAAACACAGGTGCGTAAAATGGTGTGGAGGGAATATTGGGTGTATGCATAGATAACCAGCTGGTAGAAAAGAATGAACAGGAAGTTTAGGGTGTTGAGAGGTCCTGGGTGGGTGCTTCTATGAAGATCCGAAGTGTTTTTGTCTGTGGGCAAGGGAAAACATGGTACTTTTTTTTTTTATTAGAAAAGTGATTTGCACTAGCTTTTGTTTTAGAAGAATTAGGATATGAGAGTGAAGGATTGATGATAGGCAAGAACTAGAGGCCAATTTACAGCATTAAACCATTTTAAACAATAGTTACAGTGAGAGTGGAAAGAAGAGAAGAACAGAAGAGCCTCTGCAGAGGGAGGTGTTATGTAGATATTAAGAGAGAGGTGAGCAAGAATGGCTCTGAGATTTCTAGCCTGTGTTGCTGAGAAAATGTTGATCTCTTAAAGATAAAAATAACAATTATTGATCATTTACCTTGTGCCAGACATAAGTCATTTAATTCTCACAACAACTGTAAGAAGTCAGTACATTGTTACAAGTGAGACAACAAAGGCCCTAAGGTTAAATAACTTGCCAATTGTCATAGGTGAACATTAACAGCAGGGACTGGATGCAGGCAGGCGGGCTACAAGATGATGCTCATCAACATGAAGATGTGCTTTCTGTATTCGGAGAAAATGAATCTTTCAGTGGTATTTCCAATGAGGGGATTGCAAGTATGACATCTAGCAATGGCATGAAGCTTAGTTCTTCCTGCTGCTGCTGCTTCCGTGTTTTGCTCCACTACTAAGATGATTGGCCGTACCTTTGAAATGTTGGGCCTGCCCTTTGTATTTCCTTCCCTTTCCATCATGAAAAGAAAACAGTTTTGAGGACTTTTAAAATGTGGTCAACCTCTGCCCTAAAGTATAGACACAGTCTTTGTCACCTTATGGTTCAGAAACAACATCAGTAAAAAATTTCAATTCATTGGGACTTGACTATGAAATGTTTAATAAATCTGCTGCATGGGCACATGAACTGATGCCACATGAGTTGTATCCAGAATAACAGATCATATGTGAAACATACAAAACACTTTTCGGAATGCTTTTGTGTTATTTTTTATAATGGATTGAGTAAGAAATTTTAATAGGCAAATAGCATCCACTATATAAATATTCACATCATTCAATTTCCAAAGAAGCATCCTGTGTAGAAAAGCATAACTCTGAAGTTATCCTTTTAAAATCACAATTTTATTAATAGAATGGGGAATACAAATCTTAGCAGCTTTCTGGAAATTTGTTTTCATATAATTGAAGAACAGTTAAAAGTCCTTGAGTGGTAGGAAACTACAAATATTCTATAATTAGCATGTACAAATATATATCTTAAGGGAAATTTTTGTGTAATGTTTTTTAAAGAGTTTAATAATTAAGTACCTATAATGAGAAGTTGTTTTTCTCTGAAATAATTGAACTAATTACCAGATATTTTCATCATAAAATGCTTACGTATGCAAAGTAAGAAAACAACTGAAATTTTAATTTGGACTTCCAAGGGGCTAGTTAAATGACTGAAAAAGCCAATACGTGTTAGTTTACTTACTGGAAAGAACCAAAACTGCTTTTGATTCGGCTGCATCTTGTTATTATTTTGTTTGTTTAGCTGGGCACCATGCTCGCTAGGAATTCGCTTGTGGGAATTTGCCAGTCCTTAGTTGAAGTAATAAAGTGACTGGGGTACAGGGATAAAGAGATGTTCATGTGAGGAGTATTGTTGGAGAGTTGGGGGCTTGATTGGTGCACTGGTTAGAATGTAATTAGGTCCTGGAGCAGGGCAGTGCAATTAAATATGTTAAGGAGGGCATAATTAGGTGGGAGGCTGAATGATGTAATTACATTCATAAGAGGGGGGCTATAATTAAATATGAGGCAGGGGTGTGTATCTAGATGCCTAAGTTGAGGATATAATTAACATATGGGCAAGAAATTAAATTATGTGTGTGGGTGAAGCATAATTGTGTGTGGGAGTCCAGGAGGATACGTGGGTGAGGGTATATAGAAAGAAAAGGGTCGGAATGCAATTAGATGTGTGAGTTGAGTTCTTATGGTCAAAAACTTGAGATTTTCATTAAGAAGGGCAAACATGTGTTTTGACATCATGACTGATAGCAGGTGGCATGTAGTGACACCCTTTCAGACCACTCTGAAGGCTTGCAAAGCAAACTCTGTGCTTTTCCAATATGGTTTGAGACCTGCAGCTAACACTGCTATTGATTCTTCTTGATTGTGGCACTTGGTGCCACAATTCTAAATACTGAGTGTCTGGATAATTTTTCTAGCTTTAAAACACAATTACATGACAAGGAAGACCTGCTCCCCCTTCCTGTCAAAGAGAAAAGAGTTTGGCGGGGATTACTAGGGCAAATAAACACACAAACAAGAACAACAAAACCTTCTTGCCACCAACAACCAAAACACCAATTTTTCTTTATATTGCCAAGTGTGAAAGTAAGCATCACTCTTTTAGCTAAAAGAGTATCACATAAACATAAATGTGTAACAAAATCAACAAAACTTAGTTATGGTAGCCTCATTATTTTAAATTTCTAAAACAATACACTTTCATAAATAATTTTGGCATCCTCCCAACATATAAAAGCAACAAAGCAACAAATGTAGGCTGCAGATAAAAGAGGAACTAGGGAGTGGCAGAAGGGAGCCAGGAGAAGAATGATCACAAGCAAAGTAGGTGAAAAATTACTCAGCGCATCTCAGAAACTAAGCAGTGAAGTATGGTAAGAGTGATCATAATAATCTGATATATCCTATATTAAACTTAAAACACGGAGATTCCTGTTGTCATCTTCAAAAGCTAGAGAACATTTCGAATATCTGTTCGTTGCTTAGATAATTGTTGAAATTAAACATATTTAATTGGCCAGTAGTCTGCTTAAATTGATTCAATCTAGCACTCAATTCTCATAAATCCCAGAGCCTCAGAGCCTCCTCATGTCTGTTCAGGCCTTAAGTCAGTTCTGACAGAACTCCACTATTGATAAGATTCCTGGTGAGCTGGTTACTTCGGGGATTCTGAAGTTTTTAGATTCAAAAAGAATCCGAAAAGGATTCAATAAATCTATATTTAAGGTTAGTTATTTTTTATAACGTGGATGTAAGGACATTGCAGCCTGCCAGCAATCTCTTGTTCTGCCCTTTAGTGGTTTTAAAGAACTTCTTTTTAATTCTTAGATTTTGATTTCATATCAATGCATGATGCCGATTTTTAAAATTGTAGACATGCCTCAAAGGCAGCCTCTCACAAAGGCTCTTGTAACTTAATTTGTAATCAGAAGTGCTCTTAATAAAATGTTGTGCATTCCTGTGAAAATTACTGTTGCATCCAATTCTCTATCCACTAAGTGGTTTACATTTTCTTTTTCTCCATGCACTTCCTACTTTTTGCCCTGCCTCCCAGACCAGCTCAGACTCTGCAACAATGAATGATTTATGGTGGTTAACTCATGTGCTTCTAGAGGTCACACAATTATCATTCAAGACATCTAGTTATGTCTGTGGGTTGGAAGATGAGTAGGTGTAAAGTCTCCTTGTGCCAGTGGTGGAGGTCAGTGCTGGCTCTGCTGTTCAGGGTTGGGGGTGGAGTCCCAGCTGGCCAGCTCTTTGTTGCTTTGTGTGGATTGCACAAGGAGAGGAGGAAGAGGTGGGCTTTGGGCTTTGAAAGTGACTCTGGTAAATGATGCTTTGTTAACTTAATTATAAAAACCATTCTGAGATGCTCCAGTACTATTTACATAAGGCACAACAAACGGGGTTTAAGTTCTTCAGATTTGAATAGCATTTTTCCATAAGTCATATTGTCAGCTAGGAATATGTTTGCAGCTGGCACTTAACAAGTCTTTTCACTCTCATGCATGCTATAAAACACCAAAGATCCTAATTTTTGTTTGTCTTTTTTTCACCTTCCTAATATTATCTAATAGACCAGAAATCTCAACTACTTTCATATGCTTAAAGCTATGGATCTCAGCTTAAATGTTAATTCCTCAGAGAAATTTTTCCTAGCCTTATAGCACTCTGCATTTTGCTGTCATGTTTGTTAAATTCTGTTTTTCTATTTAGCGTGTAAGCTGCATGAGCGGGGTATATGTCTATTTTGTCCACCATCACATTTTCAGCATCCATAACAGCTCCTGGCCCATGCTAGGTGCTCAATGAAAAGTTGATGAATGAACAGGGAAGTTAGGTATTAGGGCTGTTTGAGAAGAGGCACGAGTGAGGCAGACTGTGGAAAATGAGGATAAGGGGTATCTCAGAAGCAACACACTGGATGGCCTTACTGACCGGTTCATATTTAGAGTGATGGGGCTCACGCCTGTTCTTCAAATTTGGAGATTAATTTATATATTCATTACAATATAAGGAGATGCCATTTTAGGTCCAGAAACTGCTGAGAATGGATTAGATGCTCCAGGAAAATTTTGTGATTAAATAACTAATTATTGATCATCTCATCTGTACTTAGTCCAGATATGAGGTGTTGAAAAAAAAGATATGATACCTGCAATGATTTCTACAAAAATATGTTATTAAAACTCATGGCTTGATAGAAGTTGTATTAATAAATACACCCTTGGCTGGGCATGGTGGCTCACGCCTTTAATCCCAGTACTTTGGGAGGCCGAGGCAGGCAGATCACCTGAGGTCTGGCCAACATGGAGAAACCCCGTCTCTACTAAAAATACGAAGAAAAGACCCGAGCATGGTGGCGGGCACCTGTAATCCCAGCTACACGGGAGGCTGAGGCAGGAGAATTGCTTGAACCCAGGAGGCTCAGGTTGCAGTGAGCCAAGATTGCGGCACTGCACTCCAGCCTGGGTGACAGAACGAGACTCTGTCTCAAAACAAACAAATACACCCTCAAAGGACCAATGACAAAAAATATTGATTTGTTCAAAATATATATAAATTAGCTTGGGTAACATGGTGAAACCTCGTGTCTACAAACAAAAAACAAAAAACAGAAATCAAAAATTAGCCAGGCATGGTGGTACATGCCTGTAGCCCCAGCTATTCTGGTGGCTGAGGCAGGAGGATTGCTTGAACCCAGGAGGTTGAAGCTGCTGTGAGCCGTGATTGGACCACTGCACTCCAGCCTGGGGGACAGAGTGAAACTGTGTCTCAAAAAAAAAAAAAAAAAAAAAAAAAAAACAACTATATAAATCTTTGAAATTGAAAATATCTCACACAAATATAGACTAAATATTACAGTGGTCTAGCAAAATACTAACTTTCCCCTAAGGAATGCAATTTTGTTAGTACATAATAATGAATTAATATAATATATTTATATGGGACTTCAGAGGTTACTGATAATGGTAAATGCCTCACCTTATTTTAACTCTCATAATAGTCCTGGAAGATGGAACAGATGGTTTTTTATCATGCCTTGTTTCCAGTGAGGCACTGAGGGGTTGAAGGGCCTGACAAATCTGAATCCAGATGATTAATATAATATGGTCACTAATAAGATGGCCATTAACAGATGGAACAGTTACAGATAAAAAACTCTGGACAAAGATCCATAGGACGGTTAGTGGCTGAGCAAGAATAGAAAATCTGTGAGGCTGGGCACAGTGGCTCATGCCTTATCTCAACACTTTAAGAGGCTGAGGCGAGCAGACTGCTTGAACCTGAGTTTGAGACCAGCCTGGGCAGCACGGCGAAATCTCGTCTCTACAAAAAATAGCTGTGTGTGGTGGCATGCACCTATAGTTCCAGCTACTTGGGAAGCTGAGGCAGGATTGCTTGGGCCTGGGAGATCAAGGCTGCAGTAAGCCGTGATGGCACCATTGTACTTCAGCATGGGTGACACAGAACTAGACCCTTTCTAAAAAAAATAAAAGGAAGAAAAAAGAAAAAAACCCTTGAGCTCATTACTATAATCTGTCTAATTTATCCTTGCATTTAGAGTAGTTTTTTTAAGGTTAGCAAGAGTGTTATAGTATATTATATTCTCAAATCCAGTAGATTATTTTCTTGCATAGGTACAAGGAGACACATTTGAAAAGACAGCATGCAATGTCTTAATAAAAATATTCTCTGTTAAAATAGTAATATTCATGTGGCAATGGATGACCAAACTTCTTTCTATATAAGTATACTCATAAAGGAAAACATCTTGTTCATACATCATTCTGGAAAACATGGACCATTGCCAAACTGAGAAATTAAGGAGGTATTCTGTGAGTATTAATGAGAGTATTATCTCAATTACTTTAAAAAATCCATAGTATTTTTGGCCGGGCGCGGTGGTGCATGCCTGTAATCCCAGCACTTTGGGAGGCCGAGGCAGGCGGATCACAAGGTCAGGAAATCGAGACCATCCTGGCTAACATGGTGAAACCCCGTCTCTACTAAAAATACAAAAAAATTAGCCGGGCATGGTAGCGGGTGCCTGTAGTCCCAGCTACTCGGGAGGCTGAGGCAGGAGAATGGCGTGAACCTGGGAGGCGGAGCTTGCGGTGATCCCAGATCGCGCCACTGCATTCTGGCCTGGGCTAGAGGGAGACTCTGTCTCAAAAAAAAAAGAAAAAAAAAATCCATAGTATTTTCTCAATTAAGTTTTTTGTCTGTAAAGCTTTGGTGTGCTGTTATTGTTCATTGACGTATTATAAGTGCCCAGAGAGTGCACTCAGGCACTCAAGAAATATTTATTGAAATGAAATGAAATTGCTTGTCAATAAAAAGTCAAAATGGCTTTTTTTAAAAAAAACCCTGGACTTTTGTTTGAGGGCTTTGGGGGGTGGTATTTACTAGTGCATGGATATAATAGCTAAGTTTTCTGTTAATAAAATTATTACTAATTGTTAAGGTAGTGTGATAAATTACTATTTTACCGTGTTCTACAGAAACCATGAAATCTAGGCATTTCATGGCTTGAACAAGCCAGGGAGACTCTGCTAGAAGGAGGAAAGAAATGAAAAAGGGAAGGAAGATGAGTGGACTTCCATGCCAGTGGCTTGGTTAGATGCTTGACATCCACAAACTCATAGAATTTCATGAAAGCCTGTGTGAGGTTACACCCCTTCCAGGACAGGAAGCAGAATACAGAGGGGTTTGACAGCCCACCTTCCAATTCCATAGTTCCACAGTTTGGAAGTTAAGAGGTAATGTTTATAACTAGGACTATGTTGCTGCTTCCAAGATCTGTTTGTTTTGAGGCCAGATTCCTGACAGAAAACCTGGAATTGCCAGTCTAATAGGCTCAAGCAAGAACCACTCTTTGACAACAATTAAAGGGATTTTTAGTTGGCTTTTATAGAGCAAATTAAATATTAGTTGAACGTGAGTGAACCCAGATTTTTCAAATAAGCTATATGAAAAGAAATATGCAAATGTGCATGTATAACTTACTCAGATCAGGTTTTTATTCTTATCGCTGAACTAAATCTACCTTTTTCAAGGTCACCAGTGACCTTCCTGTTGCTAAGTTCAGTGGCAATTTTCAGCTGTTGTCTTACTTAATCTATCAATAGCATTTGATGTAATTTTTTTCTTTTCTTCTTGAGACACTATTTTTTTTTTTTAACTTGGACAGTTCTTAGACCTCTTCTCTTTTCCATCTGCACTCATTCACCATCCAGTCTCCTGACTTTAAATACCCGTGCTGATCACTCTCTATTTTCTATCTCCAGGAAAGACCAACTCCCTGACTGCATAGTCATATATTCACTTGCCTACTTGATATTGCCACCTGGGTATCTAAAGGACATCATGCACTTGACATATTTAAGATTGAACTCCAAATCGTTCCCCAGAAACCTGCTCCTCCTGTAGTCTTCCATATGTTGGTAAATGGCAAGTCTATCTCTACAGTTGTTCAAGGCAGAACTCTGGGCATCATCGCTGATTTCTCTCTTTTTCTCTTGCCCTGTTTTCATTGTATCAGCAAATCCAGGCAGCTCTTTCTCCAGAATATATCCAGCTTCTGGCTACTTCTCACTACCCCTAGTGACGGTGATAGGGGAAGTGAGAAGCAGCCAGATTCTGGACATATTCTGGAATCACCAAAGTGACCAAGAGTCACCAAAATCTCTTATGAAAGACTCCTATCTGGTCTCTCTCTTTCTGCCCATGACATTCTACAGCCTGTTCTCATAGCAGTATAGTGATTGCTCCAAAATATGTCATAATGTCACTCCTTTGCACATCCAACATTGATTTGATTCTCATCTTAGAATAAAAACCTATGTCTTTACAATACCCTACAAGGCCCTGCAGAATGTATTTCCCAACCTCCCTAATAGTCTACTCTCTGATATCCTTCCTACTTCTCCCTCCCTCTTCTCCCTCGCTTCTTCATCTCCAGACACAACAGGCTCTTTGCTCCCCCTTTCCCATCCCAGGAATGTTTTCTCCTTAGGGTCTCTGCACCAGGGGTTCCCACAGAGATCTGTGAGGCTCACTACCTCATCTCCTGCAGGAATTTGCTCACAAATTGAACTCCTCCCTGATCACCCTATTAAAATTGCGTTCCTGGGGCCAGGTGCGGTGGCTCGCTCCTGTAATCCCAGCACTTTGGGAGGAAGAGGTAAGCTGATCACCTGAAGTCAGGAGTTTGAGATTAGCCTAGCCAACATGGTGAAACCCCATCTCTACTAAAAAAAAAAAAAAAATTAGCTGGGCATGGTAACGTGTACCTGTAATCCTAGCTACTCAAGAGGCTGAGGCAGAAGAATCGCTTGAATCCCGGAGGTGGGAGTTGCAGTGAGCCGAGATCATGTCACTGTACTCCAGCCTGGGTGACTAAGCGAGACTCTGTCTCAAAGGAAAATAATAATAATAATAATTGCAGTTCCTCTCTGAAAGCATCTCCTAATCCTTTCATGGCAATGCTTTCTTTCTTTCCAAAGCTCGTGTCACCATCTGACCCACTGCTCATTTTACTCATTTATCTTTACTTGTCATCTGTTTTCCACACTAGAATATAACCTCTGGGAACAGAAATTTTTACTTATGTCCCTGTCACCCAGGGCAGTGCCTGACGCATAGTAGGCACTTTGTAAATACTTGTGGAATAAACAAACAGCTACTTTGAATGTAAGTATTGAAATCTTCATCTGACAAGTTATAGCTCTAACTGATGTTTTTCTAGTGTTGATTCCAAGCCCTCTGTTTCTTGCCCGTCTCTTCTCTCTGGATCTGCTCTGATGTTTGTTGGGCTGGTCTCTGGTGTAGTAATGCAGGAAATTCTTAACTCTCTGCTGGCAAATGCTTAGACATTACACTTTAAGTACTGTATTTTTATCAACAATATTTCCATAGCTCTGGCTGTTCCTTTGACAACTAGAAATCAAAGGAATAAAATCCTCTTCTTATGCTGCATTAAGTGGCCACCTCAGTTACCAATGAATACAGAAACTCCTGGAATTTTATTTCTGGTTTAATTACTTCCTGCCTATATGAGGCCCTTACAGTGTATATTCATATACTTATTGGATTTGTTCTTTTGGAATAACCCATATTATTTGCTTGAGATTCATGTAGGGTGGTTATTTTTGATGCCAGTTGTGTATATGAAAGGTCTTTCCCTAAAGAACTCCAGCTGCTCTGCGTCGTTTCAGCAAGCAGGAAATTCTGTACCTGGCAGTTCTTGCTGACCCAGCTAGAAGTGGCCGAATGACGCATTTCACTTTCAGGGGCTATTGCTGGGTTTTCATATTCATACTATAAATAGCACTTCAGGGAACACTCAGATACACTGAACATTTTCTTTGCAGTCCAGTTCAGTGTTGGCAGAAAGAAAGTCACATGCTGTGTGGTTCTACACAAGTCACTTGCCCCTTAGTGGATCCTAAGCTCTAGACAGACCCACCCAGAGTGTTCATTTGCTCATAAACACAGCATTACTCTCAGCAAATACTTCTGTGTCGTTGTTTACGCTGCTTTCTGTGCCTGGAGGAATCCTATGTATTCTTTAAGGTTCATCCCAAGTGAGAAAGCTTTCCCCGAGTTGGCTCAGCAGAAATGCCTTCTTCCTCCTTGTGGATTGCCCCATAGCATTCGGTGTGCATCTCTTTGGCAGCAACTTCAGCATTATAATAGAGTTTGTTACCTAGGTATATGTTTTCACACTCTCATCATCCCTTTCTCTCCTCACATCCCAAACTGTGAACCCTCAGGCCTGTGACTTCTGTCCACATGTATCTCTCCCCAACAGTTAGCAAAGGAAATGTTCAGAAACATTTATCAAGTGAATGGCTGATTGTATGAATGAATGAGATTGCAATCACATAGGAGAATGGAGCTCATTTGTTTCCAGCTTAATGGCTTTAAAAATAATCCCGTGTTTACTTTGTATTTTTTTTTTTTAATTTTCCCTAGCAAACACCTTCTACTATGTGCATGGCCAATTGGAGATGAAAAAAATAAATGTTGTTATATTTAAATACACTTCAGGGAGGCTTTTTAAAAATTTTGCTTTTTAAATTTCAAGGCAACGGACTAGTTTGTTCCTTACAAACTTCTTGGCATCTTTCTTTTCACATGCTCTTTTTTGCTGGACCCAGTCTTCAGTCAAATTCCTCCAAAGGGTCTGCTGTAAACAATGATTTTGTGAGCGGTTGTGTGTTCTTTGCAGTGAAAACCCGCCTTGTTTTCTGTTGCTAGGCAACCCCATTCCAGCTGCCATTGAAGAAATGCGCGGTGGTGGGAAATGGTGGGATTCTGAAGAAGAGTGGCTGTGGCCGTCAAATAGATGAAGCAAATTTTGTCATGCGGTAAGAGAGAGCACCCACAGCGCGGCCTCTGCCTTCTCTCCTTTTCCCCACCCCTCCCATAAGCCCTGGGGCTTTTCAAAACTAGTCACTTGTGATTAATCAGTTGTAGCACGCTCCTTAGCTTCACTTCCAGCTCATAGACAGGCGAGTTTAGGAGAGGGGTAAGGGGAGCGAGGGAACATGCCCCGAGAAAGTACAAAGCCAAGAAGGCTCAGGCGGAACAGAGATACCCACTCTGCTGTGAAGAAAGGGAGCAGGGGAAAGTGGAAAATCTCACATCTCATTTTAGATTGTACAGTCAGGTGATTCTGGCTTTTTAAATTGTTCTTTTCCTTAAGGACCACTCTCTATGAATAAATGCTTTAATGGATTCATTTTATTCTATACCTTATTCTCCTTAGTTTTTGATCAAATCATGTGTAAGTAGCAAGTGGGATCTGAAGACGGATTAAATCTTTGAGTGAGTGGGAAAACTGGAACAAAGGAGCAGGGGTAAATTTCAAACAAGGAGGACGCTTGGTAAAGGGACTGAGCAGAGTGGCGATGTGCACATCAGTTCCAGGAAAAACAGGAGGCCCCTGCGGGAGCATGAAAAGGAATTGCTGAGACATATTCAGCCAGGGACAGAGACTGCCAAATTGTAGGGGCAGCAGCCTGCACTGCTGGGTGATTCTGTCCAGACATGCTTACCAGCCACGTATAGAAGGAAAGACAGCAAGTGATTGGATAAGGACAGGTTTGGGATTATCTGGGTGAGAGGGAAGAAGGACAAAGAGTGACAACTTGGAGGGCTCTGGCTAGAGAGGGTGTAAAGTAACACACCTTGAAATCAGGGCTGGGCAGGAAGAGCGCTCTGAGATGAGTGAAGGAGAAAGGATGGGGTCAGATGATGGGGTCATTCAGAGCAGGGGTGAGGTAAGTTGTGGCTCCTGGCTATGAATGAAGGAGACGTGGAATAATAAGAAGCTAAAGTCAAAGAATGGCTTTCTGGAGGGCAAGATTTCAGAGCTCAGGGTATCTCGGAGATGAGTGGACATATTGTAGAAAAAGAAAACATTAGTTATGGAGCAAATAAAGGAACCTTGAGGATAGACTCTGAGGGACCTTTCAGGTGGACCCTCAAGCCTCACTGAGGTGGAAATGACTATGAACCAAGTGCCAGCAGACTCTGTGGCCAGGAAAGGTGAAGACTGCAGCAACATCAAGGACGGAAAGCTGAGTGAGATTTTGTATTCCTGTTTATTTTTAAGTATAAACGAGTAACAGTATAGGAGTGGAAAAAAGGTAGCCAAGAAGATGCTAAGCCACCTCTGAGCCCTGGGCTAAGTGGGAGAGGGAAGAGTAAAAGCTTTATTTGAGAGAGTTTCAAGAGAAGCCATGTACTTATGGGGGCTAAGTTCCCTCTCAGAGCTGGTCTCCTTGAAAGACATTTTTTTTTTCTCACTTGGTGAAGCCTGCAGGAGAGTCTAGATCCTTCTATACCCACCTTTCCTTCATGCAGGTACCCTCAGCGTAGTTTTTCCTCTGTATTGCAGTTTTTCTTTTCAACATGAACAAACAACAGAAAAATGGAAAAAGTACAAATGTAGTTCTTTTAGTTCCAGTCAATGCAACACCTGCTCATTGAGCACCCATGACATATGGGCCTTGAGCTGGCTCTGGGAATGGTGCTTTGAACAATTCTATAGTGGATTTATATCCTAGAGATGTGTTTGCTACCGTGGGGGAATTCAGACACACGGGAGCTTCTCAAGAGAAGTGGCATGTGAGCTGAGTCTTCTCTTCGTTTCACCCTAAGCAGAGAAACAACCTTTCCCAAGAGTCCAAGGTGGGAAAGATAGCAAGTGCTGTTGCAGTGTCATGAACAGTGGGGAAAATGGCTTGAGATGGAGCCAGAGAGGTATTTAAGGCATTGGAGTGGAGAAAATCACCTAGAGAGCATGAATAGGTGAGAAGAGCAGGGAGTCCTGAACCACCTTCAGGCACCCTCCCCAGTATTTTGGCATTAGGTGAGGCTGAGGAGCCAGCAAAGAACACAGCGAGATAGGAGACAAGTCCTTGCTGTTGTTGACTAGGTCTGTGACCTACAGTGCATGATTTTACCCTTGCTGGGGCCCAGCTTTCTAATTTGTAGGAGGAAGCGGGAGTAGGCAATTCCTCAGGCCCTTCCCATTGTGGCAACTCTTACTCTATCTATGACTGTATGAATACCGTATCATTGTAACACCGTTTATGTAGTTTAGTTTAAATTTTCAAATTGCTCTTGAGTATTATTAGTTTTTGTGTTCTTCCCAAAAATTATGTAAGGAAGAAGGAATACATAGTATTCAACTCACAGATTCAAAGAAGTTAAGTGATTTCAAGTGGCCTTGATACACATAGAAATGTAAATACACTTCGTGCAGTACAATAAGTGTATTTTTGTATTCATGAGTGTGTATGTGTGTGTGTGTCATCCATTTGTGAAGATGGACATTTACTAATGTGTAGAAGACTAGGCTTAGGCACCATAGAATGTTATCTGTTGTTTCCAGTGGGCCATATTTATCACAAGTAAACAAGACTTTTTTGGCCTTATATGCAATCTGGTGTTGATATAGTCAAGTTCAGAATTAATGAACGCTTCTGATTAGAGTGCCTGGCACAGTATTAAGCATAATGTTTCTAAAATATGGGGAGATGAGGGTTGAAAGAACTCAAAGAAGATAGCACCATAACTAGAACTATGTATGCATATGCCTTTGATTTAATTTCAAGAATAGTGCTGTTTTATGACACATTTTAATGTTTAAAAGCCTTTTGTATGTTTTAAATTATAGGAGTAATAAAAGTTGATAAATTATTTTAAAATTGTTTGACCATTTGCAGATCTATTAATAAATCATTGCTTAATATGCATTTTGGGGCATGCTTAATGTATCGAGATATTATATATACAAAATTAAACATTTAATGAATAAACGTAGATTAGAAAGTCATGTCGTATGTCTGGTCCTAGACTGTAGGGTGTGTAATGGACAGATACAGTGAGAGAGAACATCCAAAAATAGCACTGCCTGTACACAGTGATATACCAGATTACAGTTCAAAGTGTCTTCTAGGACTAGGATATAACAATTTCATAATTTTCTTTGCTTAAATGTTTTCAAACACATCTTCTAGTGCTGAAAATCAATTTCCCATTTCTTAAAGTAAACATTTGCTCTGTAGCCAAAAGCAGTACTTTAAAAAATAATATCGTTGAATTCAATTTATTGGGAAGATTTGCCAGACAAAAGTTAACAGGGATTGTATCCTCAGAAGGAACTGGTTGGCTTGGGGACATGAATGAGGGAACATAATTTTGGTGCCTTTTGAATTATGCTCAAATGTATGTTTTGCATACTCACATATACAAAAAAATTAATTTCGTGACTTTTATGCTTTAAGATTTCTTTCTATCAAGCCCATTTCGCACTTACTTCCACATCCCAATTCAAAGAATATTCATTTCTCATTAATTCTCTGATCAGATCTCTTTTAGGATCATGAGCACAGTTGCTAAGACACTTTAGTCATTAATATTTGTTAATTGTGCCAACAGCGATAATGCAAACTTTGAAACATTTTACACCACAATTATGCCTTATTAAAACAATTTGACTGTATTAAATGTGCCTTTTGTGTACATCTTTGTAATTATCAATTTATGAGTTGAGGAACTAAAATTATTGGTGTGCTTTTCCTGCGAGAAGAGATACAGGAAAGTGTCACAGATATTTGCACTTAGAGAAAAAGTTTACCCAGAAGAACTTACACCAAAATGTATTGTCATTATTTTCTGGAAATACATCAAAATTCATATAAAATGTTATCTTTATGGTTTTAAGCATTCACCTCTGTTCTAGAAGATAATAAATACCTGCAAGTTTTTATTGAGCTATTACTCTGTGGCAGTAAATATGAAAAGACCCAGACACATGAGCCATGGAACACACAGGAAAACGAAGTATTTACTCATGAAAACCAGTTTGTTTAATAATGACAAAACATGTTGACAGTACTCTCCAGCAATACTCAGAATTTACAGTTTTAGCGTAACGTAGCTGATTCTCACATGCTTCCAAGGGCAATTAAGATCAAAGCTTCTTTAAGAGACAGGTATCCAAATTTTAGTCTGTGTTTTATCCTGGAAGTCATTTTCCTCTTTGCAAAGATCAATTAAATCACAAGACCACAATCAGTTACCACAGCCGGATGAGCCTGGCTGTTAATGCATAAACTCACTCCCTCATGAGAATCCTCAGGAAACCACATGGGATATGGGGCAACCACTTGACTGTAGATACTTCAAGAGTAGGTTCTCTGACTTGGGCTCCACCCCCAAGGCCCCCATAATGCCCACTGTGTTTGCTTTGAGTGGGCATTCAGCAAAAGCCACTGACTGGTTAACTGACCTGTTGGTAGCTACCAGAAAAACTGGTATCTTATCACCGAAGAGCAGATAAAAAGAAGATTCTAAATCAACTGAGACAAGTTTCTGCCTAGGATGCCTTGATGTGTTGACACTCACAGGGTAAATAAGAGACAAAATCAGAAAACTTGAGCTGATCAGCTGAGTGGGTGCCTGGATACTGAGGGTAATTTGTAGGGAAAATTTAGTAGTTGGGGAACTAGCAGAGACTGCAATATTTGTGAGATATCTTTACCTACAAGTAAATGATGCTTTGGTTTACTGAAGTAATAAAAAGTTACAGATGCCCTAATGTGGTAGGAATCAAGTCAGGCATATGGTTGAAGAGGAGAAATGAGGACTCATTAATAAAAGAAAGCATAATGGAAACTATAGGCCCATTTGGCATTTTCATAGATAATACATATTTAATTATTTTTGTATGCTATTTCTGACTTGTGATATTTCTGAATATTTACTAAGTGTACACATCAAGGTTAGGGAATTTTTATATTACATACCTTTTTTAGTCCTTACAACAATTCAAGAAAAGAGGAAAAATCATTATACTCATTTTGTATAATGGAGAAACTGAAGTCAGGCAAATGAATTAACTTGCCTAATGTTCCACAGACAGAAAGCCATGGGATTTGAATTCACAGTGGTTGTATTTCCCATTGTAAGCATTCATAAGACATGGTGGCCAAGGAGAGCAACTGGGGCAGGGTGGGGTTTTGGGAGTGGGAGTGGGGTGGCTGTTCCCATCACCAGGGAAACATCACCTGTACTCTTTTCTTTGGCTGAACTGGGATGGTGGATCACTGCATTTCTTTGGATGATGAGCCATTATACCTTCACCAGTAATCAGCCTACCCATTGGCCACACACACACAAGTCAGACATACTGTGATTTAAGTGAATAGTACATGGCCCTGAATGCACTCTTATAATTTTGATTTTGGAAAAAGAAAGAAAAACACAAGAAAATATATTAATTCCTCCTTGTCTTTTGAGATTTATGGGTGTGCAGAGGTACTGTAGGTCCCATGTCCTCTAGTGTACCACACTGTCCTGAGCTTTAATTCAGGTCTAAGAATGTCTGTCCTACCCTCTCAAAAATATTTTGAATGGAATAAATACCTCCTAGTTAGTGTCTCTTTCTTTTTGTAGATAATTTGCCCCTTTGGCTGACATTATCTTTCTTAACTAAACAGGAGTAGTTTTTATGACAGCATTTGGAAGATGCTGATAGTTAATTATTCATCCAATGTCTATTAAAAGGGAGAGGTGGTAAAAAAAAAAATACAGTTACTGGCTGGGTGTGGTGGCTCACGCCTGTAATCCCAGTACTTTGGGAGGCCAAGGCGGGCAGATCACAAGGTCAGGAGATCGAGACCATCCTGGATAACACGGTGAAACTCCGTCTCTACTAAAAATACAAAAAAAATTAGCCGGGCGTGGTGGCAGGTGCCTGTAGTCCCAGCTACTTGGGAGGCTGAGGCAGGAGAATGGCGTGAACCCGGCAGGTGGAGCTTGCGGTGAGTGGAGATCACACCACTGTACTCCAGCCTGGGCGACAGAGCGAGACTCCATCTCAAAAAAAAAAAAAAAAACAAAAACCAAAAAACAAAACAGTTACTCGTGAATTCAGCTAGAATTAATAACATTTCTATTTGTATTATTCTAACTGATGATTTAAAACTATGTAAATTGTTCCAAAATGTTTGTTCTTGTTTCTCTAGATGCAATCTCCCTCCTTTGTCAAGTGAATACACTAAGGATGTTGGATCCAAAAGTCAGTTAGTGACAGCTAATCCCAGCATAATTCGGCAAAGGTAAGAGTTTATGACTTCTGTTTGTGACGAACGAAGATGAAGTCTTCTCAAGTACTTAGCATCTCAAAGGCAGTGAGCATAATTCAGTTTGGGAAATCAAGAGGAAAACCATCTGGACAGGCAGGAAGGATGAAGAAGGGAATTGTAAATAAAGAAAACGGGATTATGGGAATCCAAACAATATTTTATGCTTCCTCTGGGATTCTGTTTCTTGCCTTTAGAGATGATAGAAATAACAAGAAGATCAATTGTTTTGCTCAAAGAACAGCACAATACTCTGTTTACTCATTACTGCTACTTTTCAATTTGTTGGCTTCAGTCCCAATTTATTGATTGGCAACTGTGAACTGAATTAATATCAAGAATAAAAACAAAGCAATGGCCAATCCATTACATTGCTTTGGCCAATTCATACATGCATTAAAATAGCAATATTGTCAGAATGGACAAGAATATGTGGTTATAGTATACTGTATTACATTACATTATATTATATTCAATCATATTTGGGAGAGCAGATGTAAAATTCTTGTTCTAGGATCAATTCCAGAAATCTTGAAATTGCCTGGAATCTTGGAAGCTGCTGTGGGAGCTTCGGGGGCGGGGGAGGGGGTCAGTCTCTGATTGATGAAGTACATCAGCGAGCTATCAGCTGTTTCTCCAAGGACTGTTCATTGTAGAGAAGGAGTCCGTCTCCAAGGAAAGAGGAATCAAGCATTGCTTTAGGTCCTCTTGTGTCCCTGGCAATTAGGAGGGAAACATCCAGATGTTCTGGGCCCAGGCGCTTGTCATCTAAGTCCTGTCCAAGTGAACAGCATGTGTTCACTTATTCACAACGTGGCACTACTTGTTTTGGTTCATAAGTATTCCCATAAAATAGATATCTAGGAATGCAATCAGCTTTTAATTTTGGGAGATATTGTTAAATTACCCTCCCCAAATGTACCATTTATCTTCAATAATGGATAAGACTGCTTGTTACCCATATGTAAAACAATACTATTTGTGGAAAAAAAGGATACATTATATTCTACTTAATTTGCATTTTTCTGAATATAATAAGAGCTGAGTGGTATTGACTATTAGTATTTTTTCTTCTGCTCCTTTGTATTTTTTGCCTACTTTCGACTTGCTTTAAAAAATATTTTTCTGGTCGGGCGCGGTGGCTCACGCCTGTAATCCCAGCACTTTGGGAGGCCGAGGCGGGTGGATCACGAGGTCAGGAGATCGAGACCATCCTGGCTAACACGGTGAAACCCCGTCTCTACTAAAAATACTAAAAATTAGCCGGGCGTGGTGGCGGGCGCCTGTAGTCCCAGCTACTTGGGAGGCTGAGGCAGGAGAATGGCGTGAACCCAAGAGGCGGAGCTTGCAGTGAGCCGAGATCGCGCCACTGCACTCCAGCCTGGGCGACAGAGTGAGACTCCGTCTCAAAAAAAAAAAAAAAAAAAAAAAATTTCTATTGATTTATAGGAACTCTATATTATGGATATTAAGTCTTTGTATCAAATATTTTATTCTAGCCTGTGACATATATTTTAATTTATATTCTATTGCAATTTAAAATTTTTTATGTGATGAGACTTGTTAGTATTTTCCTTTATGGCTTCTTTTATAAAAACAATCTTTCTTTGGATGATCTTTCTTACTCTGATGCTCCTCCCTTCCCTGAAAAAAATATCCTGAATGTTTCTAATGCATTCATAGTTTATATTTAGAAATGTAATCCATGTAAATGTATTTATTTTTGTTCTTATAAGAGTAATTTTATTATTTTTCAACACAAATGTATGTTCATTATAATAACTCAAACAGAAAAGTACAAAGAAGAAATAAGAGAACACTTACAAGAAATTTTTTTATTAAAACAATTTATTTTTAAATACCTATAGATTCACAGAAAATTGCAAAAAACAATTTACAAGAAGGCGCTTCATAATCTTTACCCAGTTTCCCCCAAAGGTGACATCTTTGACTATTATTTTGATTTAGGAATAAAATAACTTTTAAGAAGGAACACATGTTCCTTTGGAGGGAAATGAAACATTCAATATATTGTATCGAGGACCAGAAGATTCTGTTTTTCTACCTGAATATATGGAGTTGATGTAAGATTTAAAAAGGAATGTGAAAAAGAATGTTCAGAGCACGATTTAGAACAAGCTGAGGGAGAGAGGGAGGGAAGGAAATGAGGGGGGGAGGGAAAGAGACGAGGGAGGGAGGGAAGGAGATGAGGGAGGGAAGGAGATGAGGGAGGGAAGGAGATGAGGGAGGGAAGGAGATGAGGGAGGGAAGGAGATGAGGGAGGGAAGGAGATGAGGGAGGGAGGGAGAGACTGTTTTGGGGGAAAAAATATAAATACAAATGGAGGAAGGACAGGGTCAAAAATTAAATTTTGAAGAGGAAAGTAGAACTGTTGGTTAAGACTTAAGCTCACTATGAAGAAAACACGCATGGACAAGCAAGAATCATTATTACTAACATTGGTAAGTATTTAGTTCACATTGCTGTGTGCCAGGTTCTGTGCCCTTTATAGGCAGTTCCTCACTTCATCCTTGAAACAATCCTAATAGACAGAAGCTATTTTAATTTATGCATTTGACAGAAGAAGAAACCTGTGATGTCGTGAATCCAGGAACCTGCTCATGCACACAGCTGCTAATAATCACCTGGGACTTCACCAGGCCTCTCTTATTCCAAAGCCCGTGCTCTCAACCAGTGACCATCTCTGAGAGAAAAAAAACCCAAACTGCTTTTTCCTCTGTTCTCACACTACAACACAGAAGACTGTGACAAAGAACCAGGGTTGGGGGGTCTGGCTCTTTCCAGTGACCGGCCCCCGGCCCCCACCCTGAAGCTGCATAGGGCCTCAATCAACTCATTAACGTGCGAAAAGATAGCACTGTGGAGTTTCTAAAGATTTTAGGCGTTGTACGCTACGGAATGAGATCAAAGATCTCAAATATCTATTTCATAATATTGCACCATCACACCCTCTGATCTTTTTCCAAAATCCATGTGTCGCACAAGGAGACAATATAGTTTTCCCAGAATAATCAACATAGAAAACTTCTGCCACCAAATGTGTTTGTGTTTTTCCCCCACACACCAAGCAAGCAATCAATTCTGCAGCAGACACCAGCGGGGTATCTCCAACTCAATTCCAACACTATCTACAGATAGTGTCAGATCCCACAGATTGAGGGCTCAGTCCCACAAGACTACCCCCCACCCCCACCAGTCACAAGTCTAGGCCTCCGGAGCTTCTGACTGACTGGCTTCAAGTTGGGTTTACCCCAACTCTCTTTATGGGTTTGATTAATTTGCTAAGGCAGCTCACAGAACTCAAGGAAACGCTTATTTACGTTTACTGGTTTATTATGTTACAAAGGATTCAGATGAAAGAGTGCGTAGGATGAGGGATGGGGGAAGGGACATGGAGCTTCCATGCCCTCCCTGGGCACACCACCCCCCAGAAACCTCCACCTTCTTATCTGGAAGCTCTCCAAGCCCTGTCCTTTCGGGTATTTATGGAGGCTTCATTAGCAGGCATGGTTGATGAAACCATTAACCACTGGTGATCAACTTAACCTGTAACCCTTTTCTCCTCCCCAGAGGTCAGGGAGTGGGGCTGAAGTCCCAGTCCTAGAATCCTGCCTTGATTCTTTCCAGTGACCAGCCCCCCACTCTGAAGCTGCATAGGGCTGCCAGCCGTCAGTCAACTCCTTAAGATGCAAAAAGGTATCACTTGGAGTTGCTGAAGATTTTAGGAGTTACGAAGTCGAAGATCAAATATATATTTCACAACATTACACTATCACACCTTCTGATCTTTCTCCATGATTCATGTGTTGCACAAGGAGACAGTGGCATTTTCACAGGTTATAAATAATTTTGTAAAAGTGAATGAAAGTTTCTTCATTTTAAAAAATGTATTCAATGTAACAAGGTTTCTGTTCAAATCAATATGTGTACACCAATTCCATTTTGTGACATAAGAAAAAATTACATTTACAATAGCATCAAATAATATGATACACTTAATTAAACAAGAAAGCAAGTCCTCTTTGGAAAAAATATGAAATTTTATTGAGAGACACTTTAGACAACCTGATTAGATGTACTGATAATACCATGTGCATGATTGAAAGACTCAGTATTTAAAGGCACCAGGTCTACCCAAATCTATCTACAGATTCATTGAAATTCCAATAGAAATCCTAATGATGCATGCATGTGTATGTGTGTGTTAAACTTAAAAAGTTATGTAGAAATATGCCGAGAATAGCAAAGAAGCTCTTGAAGAAAAAATGATGGGCAGAGTTGCTCTATAAGATGTTAAGACTTATTAAAAAGCTATTATAATTAAGACAATGTGGCTCTGGTGCAAGGATAAACCAACTGAGCAGTGGAAAAGAATAGGATACTCCCAAATATTTCCACATAGATATAAATCAGTATATATGACAGATGTCATATTTATATGAGTGATATAAATATGAAGAGCCGAGAATAGCAAAGAAGTATAAAGTTTTCAAAATGATGTTGGGATAATTAGATTACACATGGGAAAAAAATAAATTAAACCTCTACCTCATAACTTATACCAAAAATTATTTTCAGGTGGTTAAGACCTAAAAATGAAGTTGCTGGGCCTGGTGGCTCACGCCTGTAATCTCAGCACTTTGGGAGGCCGAGGCTGATGGACTGGCTGAGGAGTTGAGACCAGTCTGGACAACATGGCAAAACCTCGTCTCTACCAAAAAATACAAAAGTTAGCCAGGTATGGTGGCACGTGTCTGTAGTCCCAGCTACTTGGGAGGCTGAGGCAGGAGAATTGCTTGAGTACAGGAGGTCGAGGCTGCAGTGAGCCATGTTTGTGCCACTGAACCGAAGTCTGTCGAGGGAGACAGTAAAATAATAATAATTATTTAAAATAAAAAATAAAACCAACTAACAATATGGCTAGGGACAAAGATGTAGCAAGTAAAACTATAAGGAACAATAAGTAGTCACTTCTCAGGGTAGGAAGAGTATTGGTTCAGGTGTGGAATAATGGGACCTCTGGATTACTAGAAGTGTTCTTTTTCTTGGCCAGGCTGGTGTAACATGGATATACACTTTATAATGATTGCTTAGGCTGCACATGTATGTTAGATGCACTCTTCAATAGATATACTTTACTAAAAACATAAGAAAAAAGTATGCTAAGTGATGGAGGACTATACAACTTATAGTTAATTTTAAAGTTTCTCAGTTTGCTTTTTTGACAAAATTGAGTTCCAGAGACGTACACTAGAGTGTAAGTTCTATATAAAAAGATCTCGGTGTCTTGAACATAAGGATTGATAAAAACATTTTTTTTTTTGAGACAGAATTTCACTCTTGTTGCCCGGGCTGGAGTACAGTGGTGCGATCTTGGCTCACTGCAACCTTTGCCTCCCGGTTCAAGAGATTCTCCTGCTTCAACCTCCCAAGTAGCTGGGATTACAGGTGTGTGCCACCACACCCGGCTGATTTTGTATTTTTTGTAGAGACGGGGTTTCACCATGTTGGCCAGGCTGGTCTTGAACTCCTGACCTCAGGTGATCCACCTGCCTCATCCTCCCAAAGTGCTGGCATTCCAGGTGTGAGCCACTGCACCCGGCCAATAAAAATATTTGAATAGAAATATAGTTAAAGCCTTATCAGCACCACTGTCAGTGTTGTGAAGCTCTGTGCTCAAATTGGAATACAATGTTTTAAGCCATCAATTATCAACTTTTCATTTTATAGAAGGGATCAAACAGGTAGCAAGTGCTGGAAACTTTTGGTTAAATACAGCTGAGACTGCATCCATAGCATCTTGTTCATGTGGCTAGCAGTATATGCAAACAGGGTGGTAAACAAAGTGCAAACACTTGTATATAGGCATTAAAATATAGATGATGCTATACTATCGTGGCACAGTAAAATGGAGGAAATAATATTGAAGTGAGAAAGGCAGTATGTATTTCTATATTAGAAGATTATCCTATTTATATTAGATATTTTATTCATATCTCATAGTCTTCTCTCAAAGCTGTGCAAATCCAAGACATCAGTAGTTATCTTGTACTTTCATGTGATGAAAAATTAAACTCGTTGGGCAAAGATGTGCAGTGGAAATGCTAATTTTCATAGCTGTCTCCAAAACCTTGATTCTCCTAAAAATATTCTATCAGAAGTTATAAGCATTAAGAGTTTTCACTATAAAATTCTGTTAGAAAATATCAGTAACAAGATAAAACAGGTTTTAGAAAAATTAAGCATACATATGTGAGAGGCATTCATAATTATAGTGAAAAAAAGAAAGTTAGAGAAGGGAATACTTATTACTCTATCTAAAAGAAATTCTCAGTAAGAAGGAGCTTTGCTACAGTAAGAAGGAGCTTTGCTATAGCCTTTGTTAGGATATCTTGTTTGGAGTGCATTCTTCTTGACAGTACCCAGAACAAAAAGATTAGTTAGGGTGCCTGAGACATAAGATTAGAAAGGGCTTTGCAGTCACATTCATCCTCTGATTGAATTTTTATGGGCAGAAGAGAGGTGGTTTTAATCTGGCAGCTGGATATTTAAACTGCTTACTATTATCCTTTTTCTTCCTTTGCTGGCCTTTGCAGGTGG
Source organism: Gorilla gorilla gorilla (assembly GCF_029281585.2). Taxonomy (NCBI): domain Eukaryota; kingdom Metazoa; phylum Chordata; class Mammalia; order Primates; family Hominidae; genus Gorilla; species Gorilla gorilla. Next base: position 79,045,324 of record NC_073234.2, read on the forward strand.
AAGGCAGAGGATTCATACATATCATTACCCTTCATCAATGCACCATCTGTAGCCCTTGTTCTTAAAACACTTTGGTTCAAATACTCTTTATTTTATTTGTATGAATTTAAGGGATATAGTGCCATTTTGTTACATGGCTATATTGTGTAGTGGTGAAGTTAGTATTCAAATATCCTTTAAAAGATTTTTTAAATCCATCATTCCCTTGATTATTTTTAATTAACCTAATTTTTGTGGCATAGGTTAAATTGTTGCCAAGTATGGACTTTTCAGGGCATTATATACATATGCTTTAAATATATATATTGTCAGAATTTCAGAAGTGCAGATCTAGTTCTTCCAATGTTACATGTCCTCGTGGCAAAATCAGTCTCTTTGTCAAATTAATTTATTAACTTTTTGTCAGAAAAGATGGATGATGGACTACTTTAATTCAAATAAGTGTTACAGTATAACCCAATATAATGATTGGGTTTAATTATATTGGATTTAATATAAACCCACTTCTCAGGTTTAATTATTCAACATATACAGTATGGGGAACTGTCAAGAGTTTGTCCCCTGGATAAAATAAGACACAGCTCCTTTCTATTTCTTCTAAATACATTTTTGCTTTTGTTCAGGGGATATTCCCTCAGAAGCTATGTATTTTGGAAATGTTTCTTTGTTTGGTGGCCTAGTGGCTTTTATCCTTTGGGGCAATGAATCATTATAATATTTGGGATAATAGGAGGTATGACTTTCTTTTATGAAATAGAAAAAGAAAAATTATGGAAATAGAATTTGGAAAAGAGAGTTCTTTAGACTGTCAGATTGGTCTTGAGCAAATATATTTGAGAAAAGTATACATATGGAGTTTGAAGGTCTGGAAGTTTATGGCGGGGAGGAGGAATAAAATGAGAGCCAACAAATATTTCTTGAAATCTACTCTGGGACATGACATACAAAGTTGAATGAGATGGCCTCAAACCCTGAAGTTGCTCACAGAAGCAGACATGTCCATGGTTGTAGTGTCCATGGAAGGGATTTTATAAATTTGAGGGAATCCTTCTATATTAGTCCATTCCCACATTGCTTGCAGTGAGCAGAGATCGCGCCACTGCACTCCAGCCTGGGTGACAGAGCGAGACTCCATCTCAAAAAAAAAAAAAAAAAAATACCGGACACTGGGTAATTCTTAAAGAAAAGAGGTTTAATTGGCTCATGGTTCTGCAGACTTTACAGGAAGCATGATGTCGGCATCTGCCCAGCAACTGGGGAGGCCTCTGTATACTCGCAATCATGGCAGAAGGCAAAGGGGGAGCAGGCATGTCACATGGCCCGAGCAGGAGCAGGAGCAAGAGACAGCGAGCAAGCTGCCACACTTAAACAGCCAGGTCTCATGATAAGTCACTTACTATTGCAAGGACAGCACCAAGGGGATGGTACTAAGCCATTGATGAGAAATCGTCCCCATAATCCAATCACCTCCCATTAGGCCCCACCTCCAACATTGGGGATTACAATTCAATATGAGATTTGCGTGCGGACACAGATACAAAACATATTACCTTCTGAAATTATACAAAATGTTCTCTACAGAAAATAATAAAAACTTGGCTGGGCATGGTGGCGTGTTCTTGTAGTCCCAGGTACTCAGGAGGCTGAGGTGAGAGGATTGCTTGAGCCCAGAAGGTTGTGTTAGGGTTAGGGTTAGGATTAGGGTTAAGGTTAGCCATGATTGCACTCTTGCCTGGGCAACAGAGCAAGACCCTGTCTCAAAAAAAAAAAAAAAAGAGTTGGCATGAACTAGGAAACAGAAATGTATTTAGAACAAATGTAGTAAAAATCATGGTGGAGTTAAACTTTTAAAATTTGTAAGTGCATAACTTTTAATTCAGTAAGGGGACTTGATATGAGACCTCAATATTTATTTTGATGTATAACCTAAGGAATATCTTCCCATACAAGTAGAAGAGATTTTATCCAATGGTTAGTGCCTCTAAGTTTAATAAAGGGAATTGAGAATGTAGAGATAACCGCAGGGGGAACAATTGTTTATGTTATTAATGTGCTTTTTAAATAATAACTTGAGCTTTGAGGAAAATAACTTGGGTCCAAGATTACAGCAATTTATTTTTTAAATTGTGTACAACTCAATGTACACAAACTGTACATGCATGTTTCAAACTGTATGCCTAAAACTTACATATCTCTTTTGCTGTCTGACTTCTTTTTTTTTTGTTTCCTCCAAACTCAGAGCAGCTTATCATTGTTTGTATCAAGGCTTCAAAGTCATTGATAGCTATTTATTCTAACATCTGTTCTGAAATAAGGGAATTAGAAGGCAGATAATAAAACTGAAACTAGAGATAGCAAGTAGGAGATAGAAAAGAAAAGCCGCTAAAAATATGAATACATGGAGTTGGTATCTGAGAGGCAATATTATATAGCAGTGAAGAACACAAGTTTTGATTAGAACGGATTTGTTTTCAAATTATAGTGCTAGTGCTAGTAAGTGTTTCTGCCTACTAGCTATGTAACCTTAGTTACTTAATGTACCATATGTCAATTGAGTATAAATATTATTTACCTTGGGGACTGTTGAGAGATATAAGTGAGATAATGTAACTGCATCTAGTAGAAGCTATTCTGACTGATATCCAAATTAGCTACTCAAGAGGACTCTCCAGTTGCAATACATTTTGTTCTTGGATAAAACATATTATTTAATACATTATTGTACTCATCAGATTTAGAGAAATCTCCAAGAATATCTGCATGCCCACCTTCCCCACAAAAAAACAAAAACAGAAAATGAGGGAACAAAAACCAGACCAAATGGTGTGAATTATAAAAGTCAGGTACCAAAACTTAGAAAAGAGACCAATCTCTGGACTCACCATGTTGATGGGTGTCCCACATTAAGTCCTGAGAAGGAGCCTATTGTGGTTCCAGGTCAGTAGCAGCCTCTGGCTTCCAACAGAAGCAAACAAATTTCTTCTGGAAGAAAGCTCATAGAATTCTCATATACTATGTTCAAACAAATGATAGCTCATAAGAAAACACTCAAAATGCACACAAGCCATCAATAGTGTAAATTCTCAGAGACAAAAATCAAACAAAAAGTACCAGATGAATTTAATGCCTGAGAACTTATTGGAATTGTCAGATGCAGTAGATTACTAAATATGTAATCTTTATAGAAAATAAAAAGAATGAGAAGCCAATAAGAGAATATCCAAATTAAATAGGTAGACTTGAAAAAGAACTAAATTGAACTTTTAGAAATGAAAAATATAATTGTTGAAATGGAAAGACATCAAATTAGACATAACTGAAGAGAGAATTTGTGAACTGGAATACAGAGCAAATAATTTTCCAGATAATGAGGCTATGGAAAATACAAAGGCAAGACAAAGAAACATGGAGGATAGAATGAGAAGGAGTATGTTAAAGTGGAATTGTGGAAGTATAAAATAGGGATAAGAACTCTTTTTCAGAATTCATGATTAATGTGATCCATAAGTAAAAAGTAATGTGATCCAAAACACAAAGTATCAAGCAGATCAATTAAAATTTTTAAAAATGCAAACAGACAATTTTAGTGAAACAGAGCTAAAGATAATAAGAAGCTTATAAAAGCAGACAGAAAGAAAAGACAGATCACCTGCAAAAGAATAATTATACTAAAAACGAACTTCCTCTAACAGTAAAAATGGATGTCAGGAAGCAGTGGAAGAGTATCTTCAAAGTGTTGAGAGAGAAACTATCAACATAGAAATGTATATTCTGCAATCTATTTCTTCAATAGTTGTTTCAATAGAAAATGTTTTCTGAAAAACAGACACAGATTTTTTACCTCCAAAGATCCTTCATTGAGAGAAAATCTGAAGAATATACCTCAGAAAAAGAGTATGTTACTCCAGAAAAAAAACCTGGGATGCAAATGAATTGCTAAACATATCAATAAATCTAAACAATTTTATCTGTATAAAACAATAATTATTATCATACATTATTTTTGCAGATGATTTGTGTAATCAAAACAAAAGGCAACTAAAATACTGGAAAATGACATCGCATAAGTTAGGAGGGGGAGATTGAAGTGTTTTTAGCTCTTCTTTCAGTTTTTTACTTCTTAGTGACAGGTCATCCTTTTGTCTTAAGCAGCAACAGCAATAATTTTAGTATCTTTCACGTTTCTGTGGGTCAGGAATTCAGGAAGAACTAGGCTGAACAGATCTGTCTCATGATCTCTCACATGGTGGCTGGAGTTGAAATAGCAAAGGCTTGGAGCAGCCGGGGCTGGCCAAACATCTCCCTTCCTGTAGCCTCAGGGCTTTCTGTGTGGTTTCTCCTTGTGAATTAGTGTGAGCACCCTCACAGCCTGATTGACTCCAGAAAGTTGGACTGTTTACATGGCAGCTGGCTTTCCCCAAAGCTAGTGTCCATAGAGAACAAGTGGAATTGCGTGACATTTTAATAGCCTTACATGGGAAGTGTGCTAGCATCACTTTCATCATACTCTGTTGCTTGAAGCAATCACAAAGTCCCACCCAGGTACGAGAGAGAAGAGTTCTAGCACAGATCCACCTCTTGTTGGGGGGGAGTTTTCAAGTCACATTATTAGAGTATGCATGGTAGGAGAGTTTTTGTGGCCATCTCTGGAAAATATAATCTGCCACAGTCTGCCCTTGGGTCACAACAATTTATATCCCTCACATATGCAAAATAAACTCATTGCCTTCCCGAAGACCCTCAAGATCTATTCCATTACAGCATCAATTTAAAATCCAGGATCTCCAAAAGGTTGAAAGAGGAACAGCAACAACAACAAAAACCAGAAAAGAATAAACTGAAAACAAAAATACAACAGAGTGGGTCCAAAAAGCCAAAGTTGATACTTTGAAAAGTCTACCACAATTAACGAACCTTTAGTAAAGTTGATAAATAAATAATAATTATTTTAAAATAGACTTTTCATGATTTTTCTACAAATCCATACTAAAAAAACAAGAAAAAACTCTACTGTACACAAATATATTACATACATAATAAATGGATAATGAGAATAAATTGGTATCTCCAAACCTAAAAAAAAGCCAGTGATTTTGTAACTTATGATATATCCATATTGATGGTATACTATATGAAGATATTATGGATTAATATACATAAATGGTTTCAATAAATGGTGAAATGCTCATGTTCTAATATTAAGTGAAAAAAATAAATATATAAATGTGTAAATATATAAAATTATATATATAGTTATGTTCAGAGAAAATCTCTAAGGAAAAAAAATCAACATTTTCCAAAGTTGCAAAATTTTATAATGGGGAAAAAAATTATTTAAAAAGCAGACCTTGGCTGGGCACAGTGGCTCACACCTGCAATCCCAGCTCTTTGGGAGGTAGGAGGCTGAGGTGGGAGGACTGCTTGAGGCCAGGGGTTTGAGACCAGCCTGGGCCATATAGTGAGACCTTATCACTACAAATATAAAAAATAAAAAATTAGCCAGACATGGCGTCTATAGTGCTAGTTGCTTAGGAAGCTGACACAGGAGGATTACTTGAGCCTAGGAGTTCAAGGCTGCAGTGAGCTGTGATCATGCCACTGTACTCCAGCCTGGATGACAGAGTGAGGCCCCATCTCTTTAAAAAAAGGCCTTGTTATTTTATAATTTTTCGTAATGTTAACTTATTTTGACAATACCACAGCCCTGTGAGCTGGAGGGGCAAACAATATGAATAAAGCCCTGATTTTGTGTGTGGGTTCCTGCCCTTCCAGATTTAATTGAGATTAACTTGAACTCCAAATTTTATGTACTTAATTCAGAGTCAGAACGTTCTCCACATCTTTCCGGTAACCTTGTCCTGAGAGCAGCTAAGGTGAGCATAGCACCAAGAACACAGGACTTGACACACAGGAGTTACTGCGTAAATGTCCATTTATCTTCTTTCTTTCTTTCCCTCTGTGAAGCTCTAGTCTTCAGTGTTAATAGCAGATCAGATCAAACATTACTCTAAAAGCAAAATTAGCACATAATTAGTAAATAAATATTTGAATAGCCCAAGTTCTCATGGCACTTTCATGCAGGCCCACTGAGAGTGGGTTGCACCCAGTGGAGAAACATTAGGGGAGGACCCAGCAAGGGTACCAGGTGGAGAATCTTTACCCAGGATTTATATTGATATGCCACTGGGCCAACAATTTGTACCAGCTTTCTCCCATCCACCCCTCCTCAGCCCTCTTTTTAAAGTGTGCTTCAGTTAAATATTTTTTCAAATCAGTAAAATGTCAGTGAGTTGCAATTTCAGTGAAAGAAAATGTGCGGAGGGGTTTCTGTCAGCTAATAGAACAGCATTGGCTGTGTGATGAAAGATGAGTTGTTCAACCACTCTCTGCATGGAATGTGGCAGAAAACATTTAAGTCAGCACCAGAATTTTGTTTTGAAGGTGTGCTGTCTGTATATGGAACTGTTTCTTGCTGAATTCTAGGGATCAGGGAGAAACTCAAGGGCCTGTGTTGGTTCGGGAGTGGAATCTGAGTAATAGGTGAGTGTGGAATTGTTGGGATAAGCAAAAGAGAGGGGTTGAGGAAGAAAGAAGGTCTAGAGAAGGGAGACGTGGTGAAGGAGCAGGAGAGAAATCTTTGGGAAACTTAGGCATGTTGGCTAGAAACAAACTGAAATGTCTAAAATCAATTGTAAAGTGTGTGTCCTGAAATTATTTCCCCTTAATTCTCTCTTAAGTTCTATGACTCTTCAGATTTCTAATGTAGCCATGCATTTTTGTCAGTTTTGTATGTGACATTAGCGTGTGTATGTGCACGTGTGTGTGTGTGTGTGTGTGTGTGTGTGTGTGGTGAAGGGAATGTGCTTCATTCATTTGGGATCAACATGGTTTGTCCTCCTGGGTAATGGCACTGAGGGGACAGAGAGGACCTGGAGAATATAACCCTCCTAGGGATGTTCAGATGCAAATCCTGGGAAACGCCATTTTAGTAGTTGACTGCGTACCCCTTTTGGAACGTACAGACAACCTTTTGACTTACAAAGCTATTTCATTACAGCCAAGGCATTTGTGCCCCAGCTTAACTGTGGAAGGCAAACTTTAAGTGTAAAGTGTGAAACTGGCTAATTATCTTACCAATTCCATATATGCCAAGAGCCTCTTTGAACAAGATGGTAGGGGTCCATCTGTGAACAATTCATTGCACAGAGTTGATTTTGTATTTGGTGATTTCAGATTGTCCAGCTACTAATGAACTTTCTTCATTATCCTCATGAAAACGGATGACAGTAACATTTATTAGTATGTGAATATTTCTATTACTTTATTAAAATAAAAATGACTTTATTGCTAAATTTATATTTGTAATTCATTTTATTGGAGAATAGAAACCCTGTAGATTAAATAGAATATAGTCTCAATGATTACTAATTGTATTGCATTGGATTATATATTGTTTAAAACAATATTTTTATTTTAAAAAAGTTTTCTTTCCAACTGGAATTATAAGAACATATCTGTATAAGTTTCTGTTACTAAGTTGCTTTAATTTGTTTAATAGAATTTTAAAAATCAGAGCTTTAGTGTTATTGCATTTATAAATCAGGATATGCATTTTTAACCGAAGTTTCCACTGTAGCTTTTCATATCTGAATCTCTTTGGACACACACACCCTGCGCACACACACAATACATGTGCTCACACACATGCACATACACACACTAATGAGACAAAGGAGAATCAGAATCACAGTGCAAATTGTTGACAAGGTCAGAATATAAATTAGTGGGACAGATATCATATTTGATAAATATTATTGCAAATACAACTGAAGGGAAAGGCAGAAAAAGGAAGTGCTACCCACATGGTTAAATTACCATATTTTATTGATTGTGAGCTGCACAGTTTTTAATATTTTAACATCTGTGAAACAGCTGCTTCTTACAGCCTCTGTTGTCCAGTTGGAAGCTGAGGCATAGTTGGCACTGGGAGTACATAGTTGTCACCTTGCTCATAGCTGCTCCTATGCTGTCCTCCTAATCAAAGTATGCACATTGTTGTACTGCACATGTTGAGTTTGATTGGCATGTAAAATATCTCCAAAAAGATTGAATATCTATTGTGTATAAAGATGGAAACAAAGCCTGGGATGTAAATTTGATTTGTAAGCAAATTACTTCAGAGAAATAATGGAAGCAATTTTATATTTTCTTGTAAAGCAACATAAAAAAGGAAGAAGAAAATAACCACCAGCGGATGATGGTTTATTTTAAGTAGTTACTAAGATGTGTGCAAAATGATTGTCTAGACAATGCAGACGAAAGTAGGAAAAATTGTTATGTTCCTTAGAATGGATGAAAAATGCCAAAGCAAGAAGAGACTAGTACAGGACTATTCACAATACTATTATAGAAACACTGAGGCATGGTTTTATTGGCAGTGTTTTTTTCTTTATAGTTAGTAAATAATATCTTTTTTTTTTTTTTTGAGACAGAGTCTTGATCTGTCACTCAGGCTGGAGTGCAGTGGTGCGATCTCAGCTCACTGTAACCTCCGCCTCCTGGGTTCAAGTGATTCTCCTACCTCAGCCTCCCGAGTAGCTGGAATTACAGGCACCCACCACCACGCCCGGCTAATTTTTGCATTTTTAGTAGAGACAGGGTTTCACCATGTTGGCCAGACTGGTGTCGAACTCCTGACCTGAAGTGATCCACCCACCTTGGCCTCTCAAAGTGTTGGGATTAAAGGTGTGAGCCACTGCACCCAGCCAAATAATATATTATATTTGATAAAATATAATTTGTTTTAAACAAAAAATATCTGCCAATTCCTCTGAAATACAAATGATTAGATAGAAAATAAAACAGGGAATATTTGGAGGAAGCATGACACATAAAAGAAAATACTAAGCACCGCACAACCATGAGGCACATAGAACTGATACGCTGAGAGGTAAGTAATGCATGTATTAGCATTATCCTGATTTTTCAGTGAAAACTTTTGTGACAGACAAGTTAGGTGATTTGCTTCAATCAGCTATTAAGTGGCAGATTAGGCACTTGAACCTAGGTCTTTGGACCCTTTGTTTTTTTTTTTGAGAAGTAGTTCGAGAGATACTGTGGAGGGGTTTATGGCTGGCATCACAGCTTACCCGTGTTTTACTGGGAGAGAAGAGAAAACAAGAAAATTCCAAGAGGTCAGTAATGAGTTTACCATTTAAAAGAGAAAAGGAGGATTTATTGACTTGAGATACTTGAGTGAAACTCCTGGGGAGACAAAAAAGGGTGATTTATGATTCTGTACTCTGTATTTCAAAGATTCTGACAGTAACAGAATATATGAAAGGTGAAAGAATGCATGCTCAGTAAATGTTAAAAAAAAAAAATACACCACCACAGTACTCTACTCTTAAACTTGATTGATATTTTTGCTGGGATTTTATTTCTATTTTGGAAATCCTTTTAGCATTTCGAAGATGTTCCTCCAATGTTTCTTCCTAGATTCAGTGTTGCTTCTGAGAAAACTGATGTCATTGTGATTCCTGATCTTTTGTGTATGACCTGTACGTCTACTTACCCCTGCATTCTAATCTGGTCTTCTTCCTCGCCTCATATTTTGAAATTTCACAGTGATACGCCTAGTGATTGGCTTAATTTCATTCATTGTGCTGGCATGCAGTGGACCTTTTCAATCTGCAAGGTTATGTCCTTTCATTTTGGATATTTTTCTTGAGTTATTTCCTTAATTTTGCTTTGCCAATTGCAGTAGTCAGTTGTTAGTTCTCTTATTTGACCCACCGGGAACACGTGATACATTGATTTTTCTCTCCTTAAACCACTTACTTCACTTAGTTTCCAAGTTAATGCTGTTTAGATTCTCTTGCCATTTTATTTTTTATTTATTTTTATTTTTATTTTTTTGAGACAGAGTCTCTGTCACCTGGCTGGAGTGCAGTGGCGAGATCTTGGCTCACTGCAACCTCCGCCTCCCAGGTTCAAACCATTCTCCTGCCTCAGCCTCCTGAGTAGCTGGGATTACAGGCATGCGCCACCATGTCCGGCCTATTTTATTCACTTTCTACAGGATTTTATCCAGTCTCAGGGCTTAAATACTATATGTATATCCTCTGATGACTCTTAAATTTGTACTCTGAGACCTATTCTTTTATCTTCAGACTCATATACCTAACTCCCAGCTTGGCTAATCTATTTGGATATGTAATATGAATATCAAACTTAAAATAACCAGTACAGAACTCCTAATTCCCCCTTTTCTGCAAACCTGTGTATTCTATCATTTTCCCCATCTCAAAGAAACGGAAACTCCATTTTTCATTTGCTCAGCTGCAAAACCTTGAATTGGAGTCCCCCTTGGCTTATTTTATTAAATCCACTGCTAAATTACGGTGGCTCTACTTTCATGTTTTATGACCATTATTCACCTCCTCCACTGTCATGACCTTGGTCCATGTGTCTCCTGAATAATTGCAGTCATCCCCCAATAAGTTTTTATGTTTCCAGCCTCACCACTGTGCTATTTAGTAACTTATTGCCTCTCAGCTGCAAAACCACTTTCGTATACCCTGGTTTGTGTTGCTGAAACCATGATTTTACAAATCACGTTTCCCCCTTGCCAGCTAGTTTCCAATTGGGGGCACTAGAGGGACACTATGGGAGGCTGAAAGGGGAAAGACATTTGTTCCTTCCTGCTGGTGTCCTGTGGGTCTCCTGTCTCCTTGTGGTTCCTATGAGAATAACCCTAGCAACCATTCTTTTCCATAGCAGTAGCTAAATTCAAGTGGCAGCATTTCTCAGCACTTTAAACTTAGTCAACACACATGTAAGAGATTCTTATTCTTGTCTTTTAAACTTTGACATTTGTAAAACCACAACAACCCAGTTTAAGAATAAAGCAATTCTTTGGGAGGCTGAGGTGGGCGGATCACAAGGTCAGGAGATCGAGACCATCCTGGCTAACACGGTGAAACCCCGTCTCTACTAAAAAATACAAAAAATTAGCCGGGCGTGGTGGTGGGTGCCTGTAGTCCCAGCTACTCGGGAGGCTGAGGCAGGAGAATGGTGTGAACCCGGGAGGCAGAGCTTGCAGTGAGCCAAGATCGCACAACTGCACTCTAGCCTGGGTGACAGAGCAAGACTCCATCTCAAAAAAAATAATAATAAACAAAAATAAAAATATAAAAAAAAAGCTTATTGCATTAGCACAAAGTAGAAGAATTAGTTTATCCTTGGCCATCCCAAACTCTTATGCTTCTTTATTCTAGCCAGGCATTTTCTTCCCACATGGGCTGGTTTTTCTACTTTAAATTATCATTTCATCTTACAATTGTATCCTGTGGTACTCTTCACAGCTCAGAAAAAAAAAAGCTTATTCTAATTAATTTGATAAAATTATTAGTCTCTTACCTGTTTTGGAGTGAAGGTGTTAGTGATAGGGTGATGATCGTGGAACAGTTGGAATGTCAAGTCAGGATTTCCAGCAGGACATGGGTCTTTGGAAAATCACGTGCAACATTGTTCATTTCATTCATTTGGAAATTCATTAAATTTTCCAAATACGAGTATTTAAATATATAATATTATATATGTATTATTATGTCTATTATATATTTATATATAATTAAGTATAATTATATCTATAAAGTATATAATTATATATTTAAATACTCATGCTCACTTATTTTCACAACTCAACTTACAAAACATCAAGCTCACCAACATATTTCTAGTTGTTTGGGATATGCAGAGATGTGATTCTCAGAAGAGGCCTCACTTTCCTTGGGAAGTGCATCAGAATCGGCAGAGGCAGTGGCCCAAGAGATCTTAATGTTTATTAAAGATAAATGTGGGTTAGAAACAACAGCCTGGGGACTGCTGCTTTCCATTACCCCCTCCCCAATTGTGGTATCCTTGCTCCCATTCCCAGTGATGTGGTGTTCCTTGGTTCCAAGAGCCCTGTCCCCCAGCAGTGCCCTGTGATTCAGATCTTCTCAACTCAATGTCTAGTCTCTACTCTATTCAAGATGATAGTGAGTCATTTGATAAACATATCTTTGTTGAAATGTTAGTAGTTTATAAGGGGTAATGTTTTACTTCTCTCTGTGGTTTTACATTTTAACTGGAGCCACCCTGAGGAAACTAAATGCTTTAAAGAAATAGAATAATTCTTTAACTGGAGAAACTGCAGACACTTTGACTGTCTTGGGAGTGGGGGCTGGGCAGGGGATTTTAGATAGGGGATTGGAAAGGAATCCTTCATGTTCTTTACATCATTCCATTTATACAGCTAGTTATTCCTAGGGCTGACCTTGCTACCACAAGATTAATGATGGCTTTTGGAGAACTAATGGGAAACAGACTCTACTCTTTTGTATTACAGAGCCCCAGAGAGGGCAGGATTCAGAGTCTGTAGCTGTGCTCTAAGACTAGAGGCTCTTAGAAGGTCGCCTTTTTCATGGTTTACATCTCATGGCAACAAATTCTGTGAAAAAAGAGATTTCATTCCTCAAATATATGCTAGATCATAACATGTGCCTGATATCACTAAAACCCCAGAAGGCAAAGATTTCATAACCGTTAGATGGAAAGGTTTTCTGATTTTTGTGTAAGAGCATTATTTTGTAAGAGCTTGACACTATTTGTTTGAACAATTGTTAAATAAATATTTTGAAACAGAGATTTAAAGTCCTGGACGAATGAAACTAGTGGTTACCGGTACTTACATTACTTGATCTCTGCTGCACTTAACACATGTTTCTGCATTCTTGATATTCTTTCCACCCTATGTCCCAACACAGCTCTCTTTACTGTTTCTTGTTAGCTTCCTTTGTTGGTTTTCCTTTCATCTGCTACCTTAATGTTGGTGTTCCCAAGTGTTGAACTACCACTAGTTCAGACCTGTCCCAGGCCTTGAATCTCTTCTGTGCTTCAGACAGCTATGTGTCTACTGGCCAACTCCACTTAGAAATCCCCAGGTACCTCATGTTTCATATGTCCTTAAAGTGAATAATTTTCCTCCCATCAAACCATCCTTGATCCTGTAGTTATCATCACAGTTATTGGCACCATCTTTCAAGCCATCATGGTGGATAACCTTGAAGTTATTCTTTTTTTTTTTTTTGAAACCCGGTCTTGCTCTGTTACTCAGGCTGGAGTGCAGTGGTGCCATCACAGCTGACTGCAGACTCGACCGCCTGGGCTCAAGCAGTCCTCCCACTTTGGCCTCTCAAGTAGCTGGGACTACAGGTGCATGCCACCATGCCCAGTGAATTTTTTAATTTTTGTAGAGACAGTTTCTCCCTATGTTGCCCAGGCGGGTCTCAAATCCCTGGCCTGGAGTGATCCTCCCACCTCAGCCTCCCAAAGTTTTGGGATTACAGGCATGAGCCACCATGCTCAGCCCTTGAAGTCATTCTTGTACATCCTCGCTGTCATCATCCCTATCTATTAATCTACAAACACTGTTAATATCACTTTTACATTATCCATGAACTCTGTTGCTGTCTCATTATTTCCACTGCCATTGTCTTTGTTCAGGCTGTTCTAATCCCTTGTTGAAAATAGTGTCCTAAGATCTTCCTTCAACACCCCTCCCCTGTTTTTTTACAGTATAGATTTGTCTTTAAAATCCAGAGTCAATATTCTTCACTGGCTCCCCATTACTTTTTTTTTTTTTTTTTTTTGGAGATGGAGTCTTGCTCTGTCACCCAGGCTGGAGTGCAGTGGTGCGATCTCAGCTTACTGCGACCTCCATCTCCCGGGTTCAAGTGATTCTCCTGCCTCATCCTCCTGAGTAGCTGGGATTACAAATGCCCACCACCATGCCCAGCTAATTTTTGTATTTTTAGATGAGACGGGGTTTCACCATGTTGGCCAGGCTGGTCTTGAACTCCTGACCTCATGATCCACCTTCCTTGGCCTCCCAAAGTGCCAGGATTACAGGTATGAGCCACCTTGCCCAGCCCCCATTAATTTTTAAATGGAATCTCGGGTCATCATCCCCACCACTGTCTCCTACTTTCTTCAGATGACAATATCACTTGTCACTCTCCAGGGACCACACTCACCAGTAGCTCTGCACACATGCAATGTCCTCTGCCTAGAGAGTCTTTCTTTGTATTGTCCCTTACAAGGATTAGCTCTCCAATGGCAATGACTCTGTCTCTTTTTATCTTTTTATTCTCAGTATCTAGCAGAGTGTTTAACACAGTGAGTCATTAGCAAGTATCTGGGTTAGTATGTGCCATTCTGGTGAAATGTTATATTCCAACTTTTAAATTAAATTAGCATAAATAAACACATAGACAAAAAAATCTACAAGAGAACTGAAAAATAGGGATAAGAGAAAAATAAAATGCTAGAATCTGCAGGGAATTTCCACTAACTGCAGCAAGGAGAGGGTTGGGTTGAGAGTCATAATCCTAAACTAAGCCTGCTGAACCAGAATAGCACAGAAATCTGGGAAGAAGATGGGAAAAGACTGTGACTCAACCCCACTCTATCCACTGGCAAAGAAACACAGAAAATCCCAAAGCTGTGTGAATTCTTTTCTTAGCTGGCTAGGGCCATGCCCTTTCTGCTCTTAATCAGTTCTTCTCTTTCCTCATCCACTTGACAACCATACTTCACAATACACAAAACTGCCATACTTAGAGAGGGAAAAGTAGAGGCAGTATCACTTTGCAGGCTGAGCTGTGTAAAGACTTTAGGAAACCATTCAAGGAGGGAAGATGAGAAGAAGAGCCTTTAGAACAGGCAGCTGGAGGTGCAATTTTTATCTCTATCACTAAAGGAAGAATTAAATTCTGCGTATGACTCCCTAACCATCATCAGACAACCTGTCAGTTGGAGTAGAAGATCTTCCCTCAGTTTAGCAAAAATTTTAGATGATTGTTTGCTAGACATGAGAAACCAGGCTCAGGACTTGGCACTGTGGCATTCTTTGTAAGTCTAGGTCTAAGAAGGAAAATGCACAAATACTCAAATGATTAGTGCCTGAAGATAAAAGGATACCATATATACCTTTTTGAAACAAATATGGTTCTGGAATAAGTTTCTTGCTTTATGTTTGTTTTTCTACTATTTAAGAGAAATAATAGAAAAAAAATTTGGTATAGAACACCTCAAAACATTTTTTGTGTGTGTTTTTGTTTTGTTTTGTTTTTTGAAATGGAGTCTTGCTCTGTCGCCCAGGCTGGAGTGCAATGGCACGATCTCGGCTCACTGCAACCTCCACCTCCCGGGTTCAGTGATTCTCCTGCCTCAGCCTCCCGAGTAGCTGGGATTACAGGTGCCTGCCACCATGCCTGGCTGATTTTTGTATTTTTAGTAGAGATGGGGTTTCACCGAGTTGGCCAGGCTGGTCTCAAACTGCTGACCTCGTGATCTGCCTGCCTCAGCCTTCCAATAGTGCTGGGATTACAGGTGTGAGCCACCGCGCCTGGCCTCAAAACATTTTGTAACACAGAAAATGTGACTTAAGGACTCAGAGGAAAGGTCAGGTGCGGTGGCTCACACCAGTAATCCCAGCACTTTGAGAGGCCGAGGCAGGTGGATCATAAGGTCAAGAGATCTAGACCATTCTGGCCAACATAGTGAAACCCCGTCTCTACTAAAATACAAAAATTAGCCAGGTGTGGTGGTGGGCGCCTGTAATCCCAGCTACTTGGGAGGCCGAGACAGGAGAATCATTGAACCCGGGAGGCAGAGATTGCAGTGAGGCAAGATCATGCCACTGCACTCCAGCCTGGCAACAGAGCCAGACTCCATCTCAAAACAACAACAACAAACAAACAAACAAACAAAAAAGACTCAGAGGAAAAACATATAAACATGCTTTCGCAGAGGAAATAGAAAAAATTTCAAAGCCTTAGCTTGGTGACTTAATAAGAATTGACCCATTAGGTGCACAGAGTGGTTAGGAGAACAAAGGATGAGCTGAAAGTTGAGATGAAAAGAGAGATGGCTGAGAGCAGGCAGAATTGCAAAGAAAGCAATAAAGTTCATGTTGGATATTGCAAAGAGCAGAGTTACAGTGCAGAAAGTAAACCCCATAATATTTCCATTTTAAGAATGTCGAGGAAAAAAAACTCAGAGAGATGAATATAGTGAGAAAAAAAAGATGAAGGAAAGGGAAAGGAGATTCATCCTAAAGATGACAAGTTTTCTGAAGAAGAATCAAGAAAGAATTAAAAAAAGTAATCATCAGACCCAATAAGGAAAAAAAAAGTTTTAACAGCCAAAAGGCTTTCCAGAGCTGAAACAGGAGTGGGTTCACAGACAGAAGTACTTAGTTACATTCCAGGTAAAATTAATGCAAAAAGACCCACCTTTAGACATATTGTGATGAATTTTTACACTTCAAAGATAAAGAGAAAAACTCTACAAGCATCCAATCAGAAAAATGTGATTTACCTACAATGGAGTAAGAGTCAAGGTAGCTTCAAACTTTTCCCTATCACTAAATTTCAGGACAGATGTCATGGTAAGTACCAAGATGTGAATGATTCTTTAAAAAGTCTAGCCAAGTTGTCATATATATAATACGGGGCTCAGAAAGGTTATTTCTCGAATACTCTTCTTGAATTTTTTGAATATAAAATATGTACTATATACATATGTATTATGAATATGCACTACAGCTGAGAGCCAAATATTCAAGAATAAGAAATTTGCAGTATAAGATACTGATAGTAATTCAAAAGCAATTAAAAGTATACAGATTGAAACGGTGTGCTGGTAAATGTTCCAAAACCAGCTCTGGGGTGGGGAAGAAAGCCTTCATGTTTAGTGTTTGCTGATATACATGGTGTAAGTGCCGCCCCCACGGGCAATTCAAGCTGCCATTGTGATGTTAATGTGGAGTTGGGGAGTGATAAAAGGTAAATTGAGGTACACTAAAATTTTAAAGAGTTTATTTGAGCAAACAGTGGTTCTTGTTTCACAAAGCACCAAACCAAAGGTGGTTTCAGGCTTTGCAGAGGGAATGCAAGGAGAAGGCTTTTTATGGGGTGAACGCTGAAATAAAGCAAGAAAACATTTGATTGGTAACAGTTATAGAGTTGCCTTATTTGGTCTGTCCTGCGGAAAAGTGTTTAGTTACATAACCATAAGTTTGTTCGTTGGTGGCTTCTGATAAATTGAGCTTAAAAAGTTTCATTTTTCTTTAACATAGGTGTTTACAAGAAATATTAATAGCTCAAGTTTTGTTTCACTTATGTTTGCAAGTCAAGCAAGGTTAAGGCCACTTATGAGCTCTGACTGGCTTTGTCTGCTCAGGAATTCCTCAGCCCTGGTCTCCATTTTAATTTACTTTAATAGGAGAAATGTGAGCAATTGGTCCTCACATGCCTACTAGGATCCAGCTACTAGTAGGATCCAGATCCTAATAATTAGGATCTGGACCTATTAGTTCACTCTTTGAGCACAAAATAACTTAAATCTTCATCAGAGGCCATATATCAAAATTAACTGTATAATCATTTTATTAGTTTCTTAGGGCTGCTACCACAAATTACCACAAACCACAAAAACAACAGAAATTTGTTTTCTCAGAATTTTGGAGGCTAGAATTTTGAAATCAAGGTGTCAGCAAGGTCAGGCCCTCTGTGAAGTTTCCAGGGCTCTAGACGAGGGTCCTTCCTTACATCGTCTTAGCTTCTGGTGCTGTCTAACAATCTGTAGCTTTCCTGGCTGATAGACTCAGCACTCCATCTCTGCCTCTGTCCTCACACAGCATTCTTCCTATGTATGATCTATATCACTGTTTTTTCTTTTTATAAGGCTGCCAGTCATTGGATCAGGGCTCACCCTAATGTGCTGTGGCCTCATTTTAACTTAACTATTACATCTACAAAGATCCTGTTTCTAAATAAAGTCAGATTCTGAAGTTCTGAGTGGATGTGAACTTTCTGGGGATCAGTACAAGGATTTGACCCAAGAGAAAGATTCACACATTAAATGTAAGAAACAGACTACAAAAATTAAAAGCATTAGTGTGAATACTTATTTGTCTTGAGGATAGAGTACTTTCTGCTGGCAGAAATCAAAGAAAAATGATTTATACATTTGACTCCAAAAATTTAAAATTTGTTCTTGTCAAAAACATAAAATCTAAAAACCAACGATTATTTGGGAAAAAATTGCATCAGAGATACCAAGATAAAGTATAAATAGGCCAGGCGCAGTGGCTCATGCTTATAATCCCAGCACTTTGAGAGGCCAAGGTGGGCAAAACCCCGTCTCTACTAAAAAATACAAAAATGAGCCAGGCCTGGTGGTGTGCATATGTAATCCCAGCTACTCAGGAGGCTGAGGCAGGATAATCGCTTGAACCCAGGAGGAGGAAGTTGCAGTGACCAGAGATTGTGCCATTGCACTCCAGCCTGGGCGCAGAGTAAGTCTCCATGTAGAAAGAGAAGTATAAATATATTTTGGTATATTTATAAAGATGATATGTAAACAGGTATGAAAAATATTGTAGTCTCAGGAGATAATTGGATGTAGAGGTAGAAAAGTCACAAAGGAGTAAATACAGATGGCTTGTAAAATAAGTATTCAGTCATATTAATAAATATACTCACATTAGAGCTGGAAGCAAATTATCTATTTTTAACAACCGAAGTAGAAAAATAAAGAGAAATGATAACAATGCTGCTGTATATTCTCATGCACTGCTAGTGGGAGTATAAATTAGTACAACCTTTCTTTTAGGAAAACAAAAGAATTGACATGTATCAAGAATCTTGAAAATGTTCCTACCTTTTGAATTCATAATAACACTTCTAAAAAAGTCAGAAAGTAATAATCTAGCAATGTATAAAGGATAAAGATGTAGAAAGCAAAAGAAGATATAACAGAATTATGTATTATTTTGCACAATTAGAAACATTCTATTGTTAAGGATATTGCAGGGAATATAATTCATTCTAACTAGCCTAAGCATAAATGGGTTTATTTAAAGGGATTTTACAGCTGTCGAGAGGGTGAAGAAATAGATTCTTGATTAAGGAAATGGAAAACAGCTCCAAAAGCCAAATGACAGAACGTCTCCAGCAATCAATAGACTGCAGAATCAGTCAGAATCAGAATCCCTGCCACGTTGAGAAGCCACAACTTCAGCTGCTCACTCCAGACTCATGCTGCTTGAATCAGAATCTGGCTTGAAAAATGGGCCCCTGTCTCCTCATTTAACCCAGTTCAGAAGTCAGGACTCACACAGGTACATGACATTGGCTGCGCCAGCATCACAGCTGGAATCCCGGCTATAAAGAAGTCTGAGAAAGGCAGTTCTTAGCTTTTCCACTTTGGACTACAGGAAGATACAGAAGGAGGTTGAAATGATTATTTTGTGATCCAGTCCATATATGCACCACACTCTAAACATTCAAATTATAAGAAATGTATTCAGTGGCTTTAAATGACTCTGAAATACTTTTGATTAAACATTTTTTAAAAAGCATGAAATAGAAGCATATATAATGCACGATCTCATCTATGTAAAATATAGAGGACAAAACACCTGAGAAATATGTCAGTGCATTAAACACTTGCATGAAACTGTAGGAGTTGTTCTTTTTCTTAATTATACCTTTTCTGTTTCCTAAAATGAACATAAATTAATTTTATAATTCTCATTTCCCATCAAAACAAGCAAACATATGTTTGTTAAATAAATGAAGGAAGTATTGAGGACATGAATGAAAAGAAAATAAATATATCCATGGCTGTTTCTTTCGCTGTTTTAGGGTTTGAAGAGATCCGGAAAAGGCTTGTTAATTTCCCTCTAAATTTAGCTCTTTCACATCAGGCATGAGTTGTAGCTGCTGATGAAATACTAGAGGTAGCACAGGCTAGTCATTTAGACTTGAATTTAGGGGTATTTGTGTATTTATGTGTTTCTCTTGGGTAATATATAAATATATGTGTGTATATATAATATTTGGGTTAAAGTATATGACTATTTAGAATCTTAATATTAAAATGTAAAGAAACTAATTTTATTTATCAATCATAAATAAATCAATGAGTACCGTGATTGCTTCCAAAGAAAACAAAAACCTAGAGATACAGTGTATATAAGTAGATGTATATATGTATATGTGTGTATATATATATATATGGTCTTTTTCTATTTTTCTAGTTAACTGTCAATAAGATTACTTACACTTCTTTCACATAGAGTGCTACTTTTAATTAAAATATTATTGGTATTTTGAATGAATACTTTTTACTGCTTGTTAACTGTGATAAAAATAATAAGTTCTTCAATGTCTTTTCTCTCACTTCTTTAAGTATTAGAGATTTTCTTTCTGGAAAATTAGAGATTTTCTAATGTAAATCCACTACCAAAATAAAAATACTCGAGTAGAGCAAAAAGCTACTGTCTACAGTTTTTCCCTCGTGAGGCAGCTTCTCTTGCTGAACATGTTTGGACCAAGCTTTCCCACTTAGCATGTGATCTAGCACAACGATTCCCTTGGAGATTCTGAGGGATGATTTGACGGCCCTACCTCATTACAAGGAATTCCTTCAGTGTGATGTTAAAAGGTGTGGACTAATGTGTTAAAATTAACCCAATAATAAAACAAGTTAAATAAGTTAAGTTTGTTTACTTAAGTTTGTTAAATGTTAATAAACTTTTTTTGAAATTTATTCTTAATATAAATATATTTGGTTTCTTATCCTAATACATTGCAATTATAAGATGTACTATTAAGAAGATTCCAGAGTTCACTGTATTGTGCAGTGTTTTTAACTTTCTTTTCCATTTTTGAAAATGGGTGAAGAATGGTGGTATTAGCCATATTTTAGAGAGAGAGGAGAATGACTACTGTGTATACATGTAACATATGCAATTCGTTATTCAAAATACTTTTTAGGCTAGGCAGACAGTAACTGAGGACACGTAGAAATGGAAGAAATTACTATTTGCCCTACATCTAATATAGGTATAAGCAAGGAAAAGGTTTATTTTAAAAGCTAATCCACTAACACTTGAATCACAACGTGAAATGAAAATAGATGTTCTGTTTTCAACAACTGTAATATAATTAACTCTTAGGCTCTGCTTTTACTTAGCCACTGAATCAACTGTTTTGCAGTCTACTGTGGTTTGTTTGGGGCTGTTTGCAGCACATGATTTAAAGAATTGGAGGTGAAATGAAATGAGTGTATAATTTAGTCCTTGAAATTGAAGAGAGCAAGTGAGACATTTCTTCTCACCTCCTCTTCTTTGTTATTTTCTACACTTTGCTATTTCTCTCTTCGTCTTTATTCATTGTGGCAGATAAATAATGGGATGAGTGATAGGAAGGAAAATGATTTTTGTTCTTTTTCTCTTTTTGCATCTCAACCTCTTTAATCATACAAGTTTTTGATTGCCTATTTTATCTTTGCTATTGTTTTTGGTAATACCTCTTTATTTACCTCCTCTTCCTCTTGTCCTTTTGCTTCCCATTCTTCTGTTTTCTTTTTTCCCCTTCTTCTCCATCTGTCTCCACTCATCATTTTTTTTCTTTCCGGGTGATGATGTAAATTGGAAAGTTAGCGTAGTGGTATTGCTGATGGGCAAGGTAGGTGTCTGAAATAACTGCATGCTTCTCCAAGGAGACTGGTGGCCTAGGAGGGAGCCGTCTTGGTGCTAGGAGAGAATGAAAAATGGCTGAAGGGAATGCCCAGGGATGGACTTGAGATGCTACCTCCAGTTCTCCATAGCCTGCATGTGATATTTTGGGAATCATGACATTTCCACACTGCCAGTATGTAGAAAAGCACTAAAAGTACTGATGGAGCAAAAAGGGCCGAAGGCAGAGAAAAGGCAGGCACGGATTACTGGGACAGCAGAGAAGGTTAGAGACTTGAGTTCTGGTTGTCAGCTTGGTGTCCAGAAAAACCAGATGTACCAGCCATGCAGACACCACCAGTGCGAGGTCCCAAGGACAAGCTCAGATCAACTTCACCACATTGGAGACAGCATAAGGATCTACTATTTCCGTGAGGATCCTGGGAAGGAAAAATTAGCTCTGAAGGAGTTTTGCGTTTTAAATGAATGAAATATTTGCCCCCAACACTATTTTTACTTTGAAAGACACTTAATTGCTTTTAATTGGCAAATTTAAGGTTTTTCTTCCGCCGTCAGTGAGGATGGGAACATCAGAGTAAGATGAAGGCAACTGCAGGGGGAAAAAAGTTAGACTTTTGCACATGTGAGTTGTGCATAAATTTTCAATTCTGCTATTAGGGGTGTGTATATGAAAGACAAAAATCAGTATGTTAATTGAGGTCAACTCTGAATGGTAGAATTGTTAGGTGGTTATTGTTTTCCTTCTCTCTCTCTCTCTTATTCAATATGCATTTATTAAACACTGTCCCTCTGCCAAACATACTCCTTTGTGCTTATCTTTATTTCTAAATTTCTCTACAAATAAGATATTTCTGTTTTACTTTTGTGAAGAGGAAGACATAATTCACTGTTATTTAAAAATAAATCTATCCTATTCACTCACTGTAGTATTTGAGTGCTCGTGTCTCATCATGTGAGTTGAAAACAAGGCCTGGGAGTTGACTGTTCTGTTCCTCAGTATATGTTTTTGAGGTTAGTTAAATATAAGTTCCAAGGTTTGCAGGAATCATTTTGCTGGGCTTATATAGAGCTTAATTCCCATGCAAACCTTTTCATTCACTATTTTAGGCTATGTTATGATTACATACAAACTAGAACTCTGTTTCGATCTTCAGAAGTGGAGGAAGTTTGTAGAGTGTTATGATACTCTGGTACTCAAGTGATCTTACTGAAAATGGATTAAAAAGGTTCATGTGAAAGTCAAATCTGGTAGTTGGTTCTTTTTTAAATATAATGATTCCTCTATGTGGGTCAAGTTTTTATCACACCATATACAATGGAAATTCATTGCAGATGGGTCATGCATACCCTGGCATGATGTCTTATAGCAGCCTCCTAACGTAGTCATTGCAAGGTGTAGATGGCAAGCACGTACCAGTGAGAAATTTCCATTTGCTTTCCCAGAACTAGCAAATACACTCTCTAGCAGCTTTAAAGATCCTGTAAATGATTTGTTCATGATAATTTCATTTTAAAAAATCCTCCATAACAAGGTTCCCCAAATTAATTATCTTGTGGCTTGCGGTAGATAACAATCAACCTGCCAGGTCACCTAACCAAAGGCAAGGTGAGTGGAATATTAAGTCCTCTCTTGCTTCTTCAGATGTAGTCTGAGGCCTGGGAAATGGTTTCAAGTGCCCTCGCCTCCACCCTATCCTGGCTCTGAAGTGCAGCTGATGTTCCCTTCCACTGCTGCATCCCAAGAGAAGGATCCCTGTCTTCACACCCTTCCCAGATTTTCAGTTTGAGTTTATGACACAAAGGGAAATTCCAAATTACTTCTTAACTTTTAAATTGAAGGATAATCAAAGAGATTATACAGATATCCTGTCCATGTAACTATAGAAATATAATAAAATTAAAACAGTGTAATTTACATTTGTGGTATGTTATTGGCAAGAACTTTTAATAAAATAATAATTGAATAATGAAATTCATCATTAATTAAATAAATGTGATACCTATAATAAATGTGTAATATATTAAAGCTTTCAATGCTAATGCAAATAGTTCTATCAGTTGTTTTAAATTAGAGTATAGAGAGGGCGTAGCCAAGTTCTTTGTCATAAAAAAAGATGATACATTTTATAATATTTTGGTGGGATTCCATTCTCTTATAAAACTTTGCTTACATTTAGCTTGTTTCTTTTGGATTATAGAAAAGAGATTCTTTGGTATTCCCTTTCTGCTCTGACAAAGAACATGAAATTCACCATTTTCACTGATCCCTGCACTTATTATTCCTTGCTATTTCTTTTTTATTTTATTTTATTTATTTATTTTTTTGAGACCAAGTCTCACTCTGTTGCCCAGGCTGGAGTGCAGTGGCTCAATCTCAGCTCACTGCAACCTCCGCCTCCCAGGTTCAAGCAATTCTTGTGTCTCAGCCTCCCGAGTAGATTCTCCTGCCTCGGCCTCTTGAGTAGCTGGGATTACAGGCGCCTGCCACCAGGCCTGGCTACTTTTTGTATTTATTTATTTATTTATTTATTTATTTATTTATTTTGAATCTCGCTCTGTCACCCAGACTGGAGTGCAATGGCATGATCTCGGCCCACTGCAACCTCTGCCTCCCAGGTTCAAGCGATTCTTGTGTCTCAGCTTCCCGAGTAGCTGGGATTATGGGTGCCCGCCACCATGCCTGGCTAATTTTTGTATTTTTTGTAGAGACGGGGTTTTGCCATGTTGGTCAGGCTGGTCTGGAACTCCTGACCTCAAGTGATCCTCCCATCTTGGCCTCCCAAAGTGCTGAGTTTACAGGCATGAGCCACTGTGCCTGGTCTATTTTATTTTTTTGAGAGAGTCTCGCTCTGTTGCCCAGACTGGAGTGCTATGGCATAATCTCGGCCCACTGCAACCTCTGCCTCCCAGGTTCAAGGAATTCTTGTGTCTCAGCCTCCTGAGTAGCTGGGATTACAGGCACCCACCACCACACCTGGCTAATTTTTGTATTTTTTGTAGAGATGGGGTTTTGCCATGTTGGCCAGGCTGGTCTCGAACTCCTGGCCTCAAGTGATCTGCCCCCCTCAGACTCTCAAAGTCCTGGGATTACAGGCATGAATCACCGGGCCTATTTCTTGTTATTTCTAAGTGTTCACTGACAGTTTGGAATGTCAGTCACATGTTTAAATTTTATTTCACAAAACAATGAGACATGAGAAATGAACAGTTATTTACATTCATCTCATTATTCTGATAATGCCTATATAAACAAATGCACAGCCATACCAAGGCTAGGAAGTGGTTTCCTATTAATTTATAACTTGTGTCCTTGGAGATAATGCTTATTTCTTTGGAAGGGTTCTTTTAAGATTCAAATTTTCATCACTTGCTTTTGCAAAGAGGAGAGTAATGATGATGATGATAATGATGATGTGATGATGATGAAGAAAGCTAGTAGTTGTAAGACTTATTATGTGCCAGGCACTATTCTAAGTGTGTTATACATATGAACTCATCTAGTCCTCACAACAGCCCTATGAAATACATGCTATTATTATTTTTTTCAAATGAGAAAATTGAGGCATAAAGAAATGAAGTAACCAGCTTAAGGTTGTGCAGTTTGCCTGTGGAAAAGGTGGAACATACAGGCTTCTCAAAATACCTTCCCTAAAATTTGAAACCACATTTGAGACCATCATCTATATTAGACACAGATATGAACATGAAAATCAATGGGTTTTCCAAGATACAGTCTATTTTTAAAATATAAGGTGTTGCTTTATGCCATCATCTCCATTTTTTTACTTAAATGGTGATAGTCTATAGATTATATACTTCACTTAATATTATGTCTCAAAATAAATTAATATCTGTTTTTAAAGTTTAGTATGGCCTTAATTTCATATAAAGAAACTTAAACAAATAAATTGCTCTTCTGAGAAGTTCAAAAGGGAGAGATCATAAGAGATGAACACCTATGGTCAAAACAACAGCAAGTACAATTTTATTTGTCCTGGAAAAAAATGAGATTTTTCTAAAAGATTCCTGATATTAAAAAATGGTTGTGTGATTTGTGGAAAGGTTGATGTTTCTCAGAAATTACCATATTCTGTTTACAAGAAAATGAACTAGTGCCTAATGAGAGATTTGTATTTAAGGGTGCTATTCAGTTCCTAATTACCCATTTTCTGGCTTCAGGCAGGAAAATAGCTTGCATAAAAGCCAGTGATAGAAAATGTTGCATGACAAATGTGAAGGCAATCAAAGTATCTCTTATGTTATCTTGGTATTCCTTAAAAAAGAAATAGCATATTTTGCTTTTTGTATAGCATATTTTGGTAAGAATTAAATGCACTTTGTGACAAAGATACAAAAATGCTTAGAAATTCACTCATTTCATTATGCATTTATTTGTTCAACAAATATTTATTAGATACTGCATTATGTCAGGCATAGCATTAGCCTTAGGGAACAGCAAGATAAAGGACATTAGTCTTTTCTGAAGGAATTCCATAAAGGAGATCTAAAAATTAAGATATAAAGACATGGCAAGGTGACAAGTACCTTGATAAAAATAAAGTGATAAGAGAACACAAAGTTAGATACCTAATCCAGGCTCAGGGTCATGGAAAACTTTTTATAGTAGATACCATGAGTTGAGTTCTGAAAGATTAGTAGGAATTAGCAGGGCAAAGGGGGCATTCACTTTAGACAGAACAAGTAGCATGTGCAACAGCTTAGAGGCTTCAGCGAGCATGACCCTTTTGATGAACACCAAGTAATTGGGCAGGGCAAGGGTAGGGAGTGCTGATGAGCAGTGGCAAGAAAAGAGGCTGAAGGTGTTGGCAGGGATTATATCATGCTTAGACTTTATCTGAAGATGAGGAGAAGCCCTTGAAGAATGCCCCCTTGACAGGAAGTGACATGGTCAAATTGGACTTGGGACAATTACTTGGGGAGGATTGAGAATTATGTGTTAGAGACCGATCTGATAAAATAAGAAGGAGGAGGCTTGAAGGTAACCTGAAATTAAACTGTGGTACTGAGGATATGCATTAGTTAGGGTTGGCCAACCGCCGTGATAAACTACCCCAAACTTTCATGACGTAATACAGCAAAGCGTTCTTTCTCATCCAGACACAATTTGAGGGTGCACAGAAAAGGGGAATGGTTCTATTCTACACTGTCATTTATGGACCCCAAATTATTCCATCTATGGTTCCACCATTCCCTTAGGGCTATAGAGTCCTTGAGTAGATCCTGTTGTTGCTGAAAGGATTCTGTTGTTGCTGGCAGAGGAAACAACTGTCTTTGACCTGCATAATGGCCATTTTATGTGGCTCAGCCTGTAACACTGTAATAGATAGAGAGATGGAAAGGTAAACTTAAGAGATGCTATGAAAATGGAACTTAGTGACCAACTGGATGTAGAAGTTACAGAAAAGGGAAGAATATATGTTTTTAGTTTGGTTGAGTCACTGGTGGATGGTTGTGCAATCTTTTCATGCAAGGAATATGGTTGCCACAATAGGTATTGGAGGAAAGATGTGAGTTTGAGATGCTTCCCACAGATCTCCACAGGGCTGACTCCCTAACTTTCTTTGAACTTGTGTTAAAATGTCACCCTAAACAAAACAGCAACACTCTCACTCTCTCTTTTCTTATTATCCCACTTTATTCTCTTCATAGCTCTTCCCAAATATTGTTCATTTTTTGGTTTACTGGTTGTCTCTTCTTACTTGAATGAAAGCTCCATGACAGCAGAGACTTTCTTAGCATTGTTCATTGCTACATCCCTCAGTGCATAGAACAGCACCTGGTGCATGATAGGTACTCAGTAAATAATTGCTAGGAGTGTGAATGAATCAAAATGGAAATGGTCAGTGGAATGAGGCTTTCCAGAGAGTATGGGTGACACAAGAGAAGAAATCAGTTATTGAGAGAAGGAAACAGATTGGGAAGTACCTAGAGAAAGATGCACTTTTGAGGAAATTTTTGTTTGTTATGTTAGTTTTCAGTTGGGGGAGACTTGGAAAAGAATCTATATGGAGGAAGGGGCCAATGACATGGAGTAGGCAAAGAGAATGATGTGGACCAGGTCCTGCAGAAGGTGAGAAGGAACCCAGACTACCGGGGAATGAATTCACAGGACAGGAGGGCTATGTCTTCTACTCAGGGAAAAGCTACACAATATAATTCAGAGCATAGAATCAAGTGTCAGGCTGATCTGAGCTGGAAGCCAGAGTCTGCTACATTCTTGCTATGAAATTTTGCTAGAATACTTAACTGCCCTGATCCTTAATTTTCTCAACAGCAGAAAAGTGATAATGCCTTCCTCATAGAGTTACTGCAAGGCTTAAATGACATGACATGCATTAAGCAAGAATCTTGTGATGGAATTTGTTGATTATTTCTGTAATTTAATTATAGATCTTTTGATTTTTATCTCAAATTATTACTAGTGTCATAAATAAACAAGAGGCCCTATCTATTATATGTTTTTTTTTTGTTTCATTTGCTCCGAAAGGATTTGGGATTTCATGTCCTTTGGAATTTTGAATAAGTTTTGAGGGTAAACATCAAACTTGTTGCCAACAAGCCACATCTGGCCTGCAGAGTTATTTCACTTGGCTATAACATTTTTTTTTCTTTTTAACTTGAAATCCTTAAATGGGACATGCAACAATCCATTTCTAGGTCTACTCCCTCTTGTCTTTTGCCTGGGCTCTTCATATATTTTCCTAATTTACTTGGCCTTTGTAGACAACCCATGATCTAGACTGATTTCTACTATGAAATCAATTTCATAGTAATTTCTACTATTGATTTCTACTATAAAATATCTCATACCTTTAATGACTCTCATATTGCAAAATCCCCACAGACCACTTTCTGTCTTTATTTTATTGATCTCGCCTCAGCATTTGCCACTGTTGATAAACTTTTGAAACTCTTTTTTCCTCTATTTTCTGTCGCCTTCCTTTTTTGTCTACTCTTTGCTGCAGCTCCGTCTCCTTTGCCCACCATTTAAGTGCGATAATTTGTCAGTGTTTTTATTTTAGCTCACCATTCTTCTTGTTGGCTCATGTCTGTGGCTTAACATGCTCAAATTTGGATAATAGTCTTTCTCTTCAAACCATTTTCTCCTATTGTGTTATATATCACAATGAAAGCAGTCGCCGGAAATCCAAGCCATTCAATCCCCCAAACTGAAACCACTTTCACATCTAGAAATAATAAATATTCACAACTGACACAGTGTAGACATTAAGTAAGACTGGACAGTGCCCTGTACACCTCACTGTTGCTTCCCAGCTAAAGATCAGCCCTCCACACTCAGTTACCCAAGCCAGCTCCTACTGCCTCTGTGGTAACATCATTTTACCATGGACTATTCACATGCTAATGTGTTTTCATTTTCCTTGTAGGTAAAATCTCAACCTTGAGTGGAACAGATCCTTCCTTTTTTCTGTCCCATGCATCAAGCTAGCTACACCTCTAGCTGCTCCCAAGGCTCTCAACTTTACCATATTAAATTGTTTGCATTTCCCCAGGTACTACCCGCTCTTACCACATGCCCTTGCCCATGCTGGTCTTTCAGCAAAGAGTGCTCTTCTCCTTCAACTCCGTTTGCATAGCTACTTTTTACTCATTCTTCAAAATTCATTTCAGATGTATGCATATCTGAAAGGCCTGCCCTAACTTTCTTCTCTCTTAGCAACATTGCCAGTCTAGGTTTGGAACCCCCATGCTGCAAGTATTTTAAAAGCTTGCATTTGTAAGTCATATTTTATTATTGTTAAAGCCCAACAAATTCTTCTTGCCTGCTGCACAGAAAAAGCAAATACATGGAAACATCAGGTATTATAGTAGAGAAAGAATTTAATCATTGTGGGGTGTGAAGCAAGTAGGATGGGAGATATTTCTCAAATTCACTTCCTTGAGAACTGAGAGGCTGGGGTTTTTAAGGATAATTTGGTGGGCAGGGGGCCAGGGAATGGGTGCGGCTGATTGGTTGGGAATGAAATCATCATAGGGATGTTGAAACTATCTTCATGTCCTGAGTCAGTTTCTGGCTGGCAGGGGTGGGTAACAGGACCTGTAGACCTGTCGAGTCAGTTCTTTGGTATGGGTCATGGATTCAGGTGGCATGAGTTGGTCTACCTGAATGCAAAAGTTTGAAAATGATCTCAAAGACCAGTCTTAGGTTTTACAATGGTGATGAATATACAGGAGCAATTGAGAAAGTTACAAATCTTGTGACTTCTGGCTATATGATTCCTGAGCAGTGAGCAGTTATAGAAAAGCAATCTAGGGAACAATGGCTGGTTGGTGTTTAACTATGCCTACCTCTTAGCAGAATTGAGGCCCCACTATAGTCTTACAAAGATGGTGTCAGTCCCCAGGGATCAGTTTGGGAAAGGGACTATTATCATCCTTGCTTCAAAGTTAAACTGTAAGCTAAATTCTTCCTATAGTTAGCTTAACCTGTGCTCAGGCATGAGCAAGGGCAGTTAGCTTGTGAGGTGAAGAGCAAGATGGAGTCAGTTTATGTTAGATTTCTCTCACTGTTACAACTTTTTTTAAAGGCAGTTCATGTCTTATCTATCAATGGAATAGCTTGACCTAGAATGTTCATTGCAATCTGGCAAAGTACTTTCCTGTGGAAGAAACACGCCCATAAAATGAGAAGGTACGGAGGAGGAAAGTATTGTAAATCAACATAAAATTAACATTCATTGACAGAAGGAAAGGAAGTAACAGCTGGGTAAACAAACAGCTGCTCAGAGACAGAAAAATGACAGTAAGCAGCCATGAACATGGAAAATGGTCCCCAAATATTAGAAAAGCAAGTAAATAATATAAGGAAATGAATTAACCCATTGGAAAATTGCTGAAGCATTTGAAGAAGAAGTAAATAAAGGAAGTGTTCAAATTAAAGTTATTATACAGAGAAAAAGTAGAATAAATATTGTGTGTAAAAGAAGTGGACTTTTAAAACGCAATATGCTCAGGAGATAAATTAACTTGAAAATTTATATGAGTTATTTTTTATAAATGTGTTTGATACTGCACAGACAACATTATAAGAATATTTAAAAAATCAAAAGAATAAAAGTACGCCATAATCCTCACTTATCACTGTGTTGAAAATAGTAAGTTAGGGCTGGGTGCAGTGGCTCATGCCTGTAATCCCAGTACTTTGGGAGGCCGAGGTGGTGGATCACCTGTGGTCAGGAGTTCGAGATCAGCCTGGCCAACTTGGCGAAACCCTGTCTCTACTAAAAATACAAAATTAGCTGGGCATGGTGGCAGGCACCTGAAGTCCCAGCTACTCGGGAGGCTGATGCAGG
This sequence comes from Gorilla gorilla gorilla, assembly GCF_029281585.2. Lineage (NCBI taxonomy): Eukaryota > Metazoa > Chordata > Mammalia > Primates > Hominidae > Gorilla > Gorilla gorilla. The sequence goes on from NC_073234.2 coordinate 79,076,257, forward strand.
AGAATTACTTGCACCCAGGAGGTGGAGGTTGCAGTGAACCAACATCGCACCACTGCACTCCAGTCTGGGCGACAGAGTGAGCGAGACGCCATCTCAAAAAAAAGAAAATAGTAAATTAGAAAATCACAACTGGTTTACTTTGCATTTATAGGATTACTAAAGAGCCTAACCTTTTAAAAGGACATATTTAATAACACAAGTAACATACATATATTCACCTTCTAAAAAATTAAAAGCATTACAGATAAGGCTTTGACCTTGTGAAATACATATTTGATCTTCAACCTATTTCATCACATACAACCCCTAAAATCCTTAGAATCTCCACAAGGTGATGTATTTTGTATGCTAATGATGAGCCAATCATTAGCGTGCAATCATGGTTGACAGCCCCTAGGTAGCTTCAGGCTGGGAGCTGATCACAGGAAAGACCAAGGCATGATTAGAGGATTGAGACTTTTAGCCCCACCCACCAGTCTCCAGGGAGGAGAGAGGGGCTGAAGGTTGAGGTGATCACCAGTGGCCAGCGGTTCAATCAATCATGGCTATGTAATGAAGCTTCCATAAAAACCTAACAGGACAGGGTTTGGAGAGCTTCTGGATAGCTGAACATGTGAAAGTTCCTGGAGGGTTGCACATTCCTTCCTCCATACATTGCCCTATGCATCTCTCCCTCTGTATCCTTTGTAATATTAAAAGGAAAACTTTAGACAAATTAAATTTAACAGAGTTTAATTGAGCAAAGACTCATGAATCAGGCAGCCCCTAGAATCAGAAGTGGTTCAGAGAAACTCCAAGCTGCTGTGTTTTCTGAGAGAATTTATGGACAGAAAAAAGAAAATGACATGCAGAAAGTAGAACTGAGGTACAGAAACAGCATGATTGGTTACGGCTTGGTGTTTGTCTTACTTGAACACAGCTGGAACGGTTGGCCACCTTTGGCTGAAACTTGGTGATTGGTACAAGAGTAGGTTATGGTCTTTTTACACATCCTGTTAAGTTACAGTTCACTGTGTATAGAGAAATCTTTAGGCTGAACCTAAAATATGTAAAGAGGCAGCTTTAGACTAAACTTAATTTAACAGTAATATTCTTTATAATAAACCAGTAAATGTGAACGTTTGCCTGAGATTTGTGAGTTACTGTAGCAAATTAATCCAACATGAAGAAGGGATTGCAGGAACCTCAGCGTGCAGCCAGCTGGTCAGAAGTTCTGGAGGCCCAGACTTGCAACTGATGTCTAAGGGGTTGAAGGGTGTCTTGTGGGGTCTGACGCTATCTCTAGGTAGATAGTGTTGGAATTGAAGTGGAGGACCCCCAGCTGCTGTCTGCTGTAAAACTGATGGCTTGTTTGATGTGTGGGGGAAAAAACCCACATATAGGTCACAGAAGTTTTCTGTGTTGATTAGTGTTGAGTGAGAGAACAGAAAAATCACTTTGAATTTGTTTTTTCTACACAGAGACCCTTACCGCTACCTCCATACCACTGCTATCCCTGGAGGTAACCATTTTTTTTCAGCTTTATGTGTATCCTTTCAACATTTTCCCATGCACTTACATATGTATATGTAACTATAGAAAATTTCTATCTTTATCTTTTATGATATGTATATATGATAATCCACTATACAAACTGCAGTCGTAATTCTGCAACTTCTTCATGTTTCTATATAACATTTGTCTTGGAAATATTTCCATTTCAATGTAAATTAGAGTTATGTCATTTAAAAAAAATTGCCATGTATCATAATATGGATATAACATAATTTATTTGGCATTCTGTTAGTGATGGCATTTAGGTGGTTTCTAATTTCCTGCATCCTCCAGCAGACATTCATTGATATTTACTTAGTGCCACGTGCCAGGCACCCTTCCTGGTTTGGAGGATTTAATAGTAAACAAAATAATACTTCTTATGGGCATGTAAGAGGAGACAAATATAAATGAAGACATGTATATGTAATAAAATATTATGTTGTATGACAGAAGAAATACAACAGAGACAGTAAAGATGTATATTAAAATACATCTGAGAAAGAAAATATAAAAAGAATACAACAAAGATGTTGTAAAAAAACATACAGAAAGAAAACAAAGATGAGAGAGTAGGTGGCAGTAAAGGCTTCTATGAGGAGCTTTCATTTGAGCCAAGACCTAAAAGAAGTGATGGATGGTGCCCTGCAAATATCAAAGGCACCAGCTGAGAACTGGAAATGCAGGGTCAATAGGTGTGCATATTTGAAATGCAAAATCACTTTCCAAGCTGTCAGTGGCAATTCATACTCCCATTTGAAGCATAAAAGTGTACTGTTTCTCACAGGTTTCTTTGTTGTTATCAATTTCCTTAATTTGCAACAGTCAGATGTGTGGAAGACTGTTAGTTTGCTATAGTTTTGTTATAACTTGAATGCGAGTGAGGTTGTGCTTATTTTAATATGCATATTGGCCCTTTGAATTTCCTCATCTCGGACTTGGCAGTTCTACATCGTTGTTCATTTACCCATTGTGATATTTGCATGTTTGTTATAAATTTTTATTGTTTGTGTTCTGGACACTACTGTCTTGTTATGTTGTGCTATTTGCTGTATTTGTTATTGATTTTTATCATTTGTATCCTTGATACTAATCCCTTGTCATGTATGTTGTAAATATTTTCATCCCAATCTGCTGCTTGTCTCTTTAAAAATATGTTTGTAGAAGACTTTCATTTTAAAGCAGTCATGTTTAACAATTTTTTATGGATTTTGCTAAGGAATTGCCTCATGTTTACATTGTCTTTTGTGTCCTAAAGGTCTTAAAGATATTTTCTCATATTTTCTTTTAATTTTATGGTATATGATTATTCCATCTGGAGCTTAATTTTTGGGACAATGTGAGGTAGGAATTTATCTTATTTTCTATTACTGGCTAGCCAGTAGACCCAGTACAATGTATGGAATAGTAGATTTTTATGAACTGGTTTGAAATGTTACTTTTGGCATAAAGGAAATCTCCAGAAATGCTTAGGTACATTTTTAGACTCATTCTCCTGTTTCATCATACATGGTTTATTCTTGTGTGAGTTCCATAGTGTTTCTATTACTATAGTTTTATAATCAGTTTTGACATTGGTAAGTTAAGTTTTCTCTGTTATTCTTTTGTCCAAAATTATTGTCAGTATACATACTAATTTATACCTCTCGTATGATGTTTAGAATTATCTTATCAAATTATACTTTAAAATAATGTTGGGATTTTTGTTGAGATTGCATTTGAACCTACAAATTTATCTGGGGAGGCATCTTTCAATATTCCTTATTGTCCACATAAAAATGTTGTATTTATTTTTAGGCTTATTTCAAAGTGTTTGGGGGCTTTGTTGCTATTAACAATGAAATTTTTGTTTTATTGTATTATTTTAATATATGATTCCTGCTGTATAGGGAAGCTAAGACTCTATTGGTTCCAATAAATATTTTTTTCAGTTGATTGTTTTGTATATTCTAGGTAGGTAATTATAACATCTTCAAATATTGACAGATTTCCCCTTATATACATAATTGAAATATGTTTAAAATTTTTTCTAATGCAGTGTGTGTGTATTTTTATGTTGTTGACTTCTCATTTTTTTACATTTTCGATCAGACAGTGTGACCCGTATGATGATAATTGTTTTATTATTGATTTTGCTTCTGTAACATAATGTGTGGCCATTTTTAGAAATTTGCTTTTTTTTTTTTGTGAGACAGAGCCTTGCACTGTCGCCCAGGCTGGAGTGCAGTGGCACTATTTTGGCTCACTGCAACCTCCACCTCCTGGGTTCAGCAATTCTTCTGCCTCAGCCTCCTGAGCTGAGATTACAGGCACCTGCCACCACACCCAGCTAATTTTTGTATTTTTAGTAGAGGTGGGGTTTCACTATATTCGCCAGGCTGGTCTCAAACTCCTGACCTCGTGATCTGTCCACATTGGCCTCCCAAAGTGCTGGGATTACAGGCGTGAGCCACCGCACCTGGCTAGAAATTTTCTATTTTATGTGTTTTAAATAATATATTTTAAAATTGAAAACTCATTATGATTGTGGACTTGTGAATTTCTATCTGTAGTTTTTATTGGTTTATGCTATATATTTTTCAAAAGCTATCATGTTAGGTATTTAAAGTTTCTTGACTATTATTATTTTGGTAGTCTTGTGAACTTGGTCAATATAAATTGTTTTATCTTTTTTATAATTTTAAACATTAAATTTCTGTTTTTACCAAAATAATACACATACGTGGAAAAATTAACTTGTATGACAGAGCTCAAACTGAAAAGCAGCAATCTCCTGTCTCAGGACGCCCCCCACTCCCCCAAGTTATGTTCCAAGAAATCTATACCTTTCAACTTCCTCAGCTGATTTTTTTTGTCACATGTAAAAACAACATGCTTAATTACAGTTCTTAAAATTTCAACTTGTCTATTGATTTCTTATGGAAAAATATACTGAGTTCTCTGCATGTGCTCCTCACAGCACGGCTGTCTACCCTATACACTTATACTTTCTTTACCTCTCAATCCAGACATATCACAATCAAATCGATAGTCAGTGTCTACCTAAGTGTAGTTCACATCTGAGATAAAAAGTTTATTACAGGAATTGATAGCCTGTCCATATTTAAATTTTCTCCCAGAGTGCATAAAGCCCTTCCATGCAGCAGTCGCGAATCCATCTCTGGAATCCTTTGAAAGTGCACCTCTTCCATCCCTGCTGCACATTGGCCTATCTGGGACACTGTTTGTTTCTGTGGAGACATTCATCTGGAGCTGTATTTTTCTCTTACTTGAACCTGATTGATGGCTTTCTAGGCCTACTGTATAGCTATTTTTCTGGAGCTTTCCTTTACCCAAATCCATCATTTGTTATATTTTTTAAATTGCCAGCAGCACTTTCTTATTACCTAAATGCCTTTTCTTTTTATATCATCCTAGCCCAGATGTAGTAGCCATGAACATGAGTAAACAAACTAATTATAGATGTTTAAGAGGTTTCCTCTGCCCCTTGAATGATTTTGGTTTCCTCTGAGTCCCTCTGCTCTGACTCTTATGTTGGACACTATCCATCAGTGTCTTCTGAGCTTGGCTGTGTGTTCTTGTTTGGTGACTGGAAGCTCTGTGCAGAGACTGCACCTGTCAACAGGTGGGTTTTACTCTGGGTTGAGATGGTGGCAATGTTGCTTTCTCTTGGGCAGTTCCCAAATGTTACTGCTTGTAGGTCTTCTCCTTGGGCTACTCAGTGTCAGTATTCCACTTGGGAACTACAAGCCTGACTGCTGATATTGTGTGAGTCGAGAATTCCATTTCCCTGACTGAGCCAGCTTTCTGGACACATACCCACTCTTCCTACCTGGAAACTGACGCGTCCTTCCACATACACGGTGATAATTGATCGGTGCAGGATTTTAGGGTTCAGCCCACCTGGGTGTCTTTGCTACCCCATAATCTGAATAATAAACTTGCTGATTGCTGTTAGACACCACTTTCCCTAGTATCTCCTGCCTCCAGGTATAGGGCACTGCTAGTGCTGCCTTTTAGAGGAATGCTCAACAGTTCCTTCATGCTCTGGTTTCCTTTGGTAAACTGTCTGTTTTTTTGAGGTAACCTAGATTCAGGATCCACTGAGGTTTGCTTTCTTTTTTATTTTCAGAATGGAGATAGATTTTTAAAAACTTATTTTCTCCTATTTCTAGAGATTTGTCGTAGGAGGTGAGAGCTTTATTCACCCTTTATTGTGTTCCTTTCTATTCTATTAATATTCCTTTTTGTATTCAATTTGCGTCTTGTAACTGCAACTGAATGCTTTAACATTTTTAATTGAAATTCCTTCAAGATTAATTGTCCATTTTCATATCAATGTATCCATATATTCAGACTCTACAATTTATCGATACCAATTTATGTTTGTTATATTTGCTGTAAATATTTCTCAGAGTAATTCCCTTTTTACTTATCTTATTCTTCATGGTAATGAAATTTTACAACATGACATAATCAATTTTGTTAATATTTTCCTTTGTTGAAATATATTTTGCAAATGTCTGATAAGCTCATGATTTTTTTTTTAGTTTTTGTAACATAGATTTTATTTATTTATTTATTGAGATGGTTGCCCAGGCTGGTCTCGAACTCCTGGCCTCAAGTGATCCTCCCACCTCAGCTGCCTGAAGTGCTAGGATTGTAGACTTGAGTCACTGTGCCAGCTAGATTTTAAATATCTATCTTACTTATCTTAAAATTATTTGGTAATTGTCTCGTGAAGTATGAATCTGTTCCCTCTCAGATTTCCAAATTGTTAGCTAACTATCTCAATATTGTTTATTAAGTAATTTAAAAAATCTTATTGGTTTTGTCCCCATTATCATGTATTCAATTCCTTTATAAAATGTGCTATACTTTTGTCGTTTCCACTCTGTTTTTGTTTTTCCTTTTATGCTCATATTGATTATAAATTAATCATTTCTATTTTAATAATTCATGGGCTGATCTTCATTTTTATTTTTAATTCATAGGCTGGTCTGATTTCTTTTTTTATTTTTAAAAATTACTGTTTAGTAGTTTTTTATTCATATAGTACAAAAATATTCTGAGCTACGTTATAAAAATTAAAGGATGAATAGAACTTGTCCTTTGTTTTCAAGGAGTTCATAGTCTTAGAGAGTATGAGCAATTATTATTCAGGAATTCAAAGAAGACTTTTGAAAGCTTAAGTTGGAAGGAAGGAATAAGCCTAATAAAGGAAAGCTTAAGTTGAGTTTTGATTTATAGGCACAACTTCACCAGGGCAATGACTAGATCAGCAAAAATGAATATATGCAATAAAAATTGTGGACAGGTACACACACAGGGATGGCTGGAGCACAGGGTGAGGACATGAGGAGTAGCTGAGTATGAGGCTGGAGAGACAAACTGGAGCACCCCTCTTTTCTAATTCCAGCTTAATTTTGTAATAATGTAATAAAATTCAATACCAACCCCATTAAACTCTTGATCAGGATAATATTAAACATATTCAGTATACCATAACAATTATTGAATTGAATCTAATTCTTAAATAATAATGTCATTTGTCACAGAATGGGAGAGGTAAAAATAATAACTGTCAATAAAATTAGGACTATAGTAAATTCAAGCTGTGTGTTCCTTTTCAAAGTGAAAACACAGAAAGGGAAAACTGCTCCCTTCAAGACTAATCAGTTGGCTTTAAGACAGGAAACACAAAATCAATCATCTTGACTTTATTGAAGCAGTGTGTAATTCTCCGCTAGTATGTAGTCCACAGAGACAGGGATCAGTTCCATCAGCCAGCAGGGCCCTGTGAAATGGGAGCCATTCTGTACAGGAATAAGGAGGAATGGAAGGAAGCAAGGAAAGCAATAGAGGTATCCTAACTGCTCTAGAAGGTTGATGGTGAAATGACAGAATGAGAATGTAGCACTGGGAATGGTATGAGCATATTAAGAAGAGTTTTTTAAAGTTCTAACCTGCTTGTTGTAATCATTTCACAATGTATGTGCATATCAAAACACCACATTACACACCTTAAATATACACGATTTTTATTTGTAAAATATACGTTAGTAGAGTTGAAGGGGAAAGTTCTAACCGTATTTAGAAGACAGAGGAAATAATTCAGTTGAGATGGAGAGGTTGATTTTTTTTTAAAGAGGAGAGATCCACTTTGGAACATGAGTTCTTTAGGATATGTGAAACAGCTTGTCTCAAGATACAGAGGGGAAGATGGAGCACTTCTTAGAATGGCAGCAAGGATGTGATTAGAAGATGTAAAGAAAAGGGTGGTGAGAGATGGATGCAGAAAGCCAGACAGCTTACACTGATGCTTTGATCTTCTAAATAAGTATGTCCCACCTGTGTCAGATTACCCAGGAGTACTGGGTAAAAATTCAGCCCCTGGATCACTCTCATCAGAACCCAGGAAGCTGTGATATTAGTGAACTCTCTGGGTTATTCTAACTAAAGTGTGAGAACCAATGGCTCAAATGGAGTAGCAGGTTATCTACACAGTGTGTCTATACGATTGGGAAAGCATTAGTGCCACCCATATTAGAAGATATGGGTGGGCAATGGAAGAAAGAAATTGCTAAGCAGAGCCCATTTGGAAGTTGGGAAGCAGGAATTTGTATTGGAGAGGCTGGCCCAACTCCAGATATGGTTGAATATGCTTCCATGGCTTCTTCTAAGTTAAAGTGAATCTACCTAAAGACCCTGTTATTACTTCTGTATCAGGACCCAGGGAAAAATTGATAAAGCAGGCTACTGGATCAAGAAAGCAGGCTACTGGATCAAGGACATGAAGACAACTTGAGAGATTTCCCTTCCTTCTGGCCTTGAGAAACATACCTTTCTGGGCAGGCAGAGTCAATAACGCTGATTGCTACATACAGTCCTGTGGATTTGTGTATTCAGAACTTTAATTTCGCATAATTATGATGAGCCTGCCAACATGTCAGGCCAGACTTTCCTCTGCTAGTTGTGGCTCAGTTTATTCTTTGATGCTGCTGCTCCACCTGCATATAACCCAAGATGGGCAGCTCCCATGGTGAAAGGAATTAAAAGTTGCAAGGCCCTAATCTAGTTCATTGCTTTTCTCTCTCTCTACCCTTCTCTCTCCCTCTCTTTCTCTCTCTCTCTTTTATTTAACTTGAGTGTATTAGCAGCCTCTTACCTGGTCTCCAGGCTACCAGCCTCTTCCTTCCAAGGTAATCTTCTATTCTATTAGAGTACCTTTTTTTTACACAGACTGACAGTTGCCATAAGTGCTGTAAGCAGTCACTGCTGTGAGGATTTCCTGTCACCACAGAGTGATGTTCTAACAAACAAAACAGATATAAGACGTTTTTCGAAGAATGCCTTGTCTTCAGCCACTGCTGCCGCCATTAGCACCTCCGACATTCTAGGGACAGGGAATCCTTGTCATTGCCTCAGTATGTTGCGTACTCTTGCCTGTAACCAAAGTATCCCTTCGAGTTTAGTTGCTGTTCTTTCTGTTGTTTCCCTATAAGAAGTGTATTTAAATGTTATTCCCACTCTGTAGCTTTCTTGGACCGCACTCCCTCTTTCCAGGCAGAATTATTTTTTTCATCTGTATTCCATAGTACTTTATACAAGTATCAACATTGTATTTAGAACATTCTATTGTACTTATTTGTATCTTTGTTTCTACAGCTGCACTAGAATTTCATGTAATCCAAACTGAAAGAACATAGGAAAGTAGAGTTATTTGGAGCAAGCAATATGGGCAACTCCCTGCATCATTTTGTAATAGTAACAAGCTTTCCTTTTTCCAGGTAATATTATAGTTGTAGCATTGATGAATCTGAATATTTATAGAATCATAGAATTTCAGTGGGGAGAGGTATCTTAGAAGTGATTCCTTTGATTTGCAGATGAAGAAACCAGTCTTGTGGTTATGTTAGACCACCTAAGTACCTTTCATCAAAATCCCAGCCAACAACCTTTAGGAATTTATGAGAATTAAACCGTTTTCCATTTCAGGCAAAAACGTTCTGGAAGAGAACAAATGTATAATGCATTTTAGTTCAGAGGGAGCCCCATTAACAAATGTTAACTGCGTTTTAAGAAGTTGGGGTCAGGGAAAAAGTCAGGCTATTTGATGAGAGATAATTGATAAGTTCAAGGAGGATTTTAAATACAAATGAAGTGTTTTTCATGTGTTTCATTGAGATGATTTGAGGTATCAGGGCCACCAGAAGACAACAGAGTGGGTTTTGGTGAGTTTCTTTTTCTCTAGGTTTAATTGAACAGTTTTTTTTTTCTTTAATAGGTTTCAGAACCTTCTGTGGTCCAGAAAGACATTTGTGGACAACATGAAAATCTATAACCACAGTTACATCTACATGCCTGCCTTTTCTATGAAGACAGGAACAGAGCCATCTTTGAGGGTTTATTATACACTGTCAGATGTTGGTGCCAATCAAACAGTGCTGTTTGCCAACCCCAACTTTCTGCGTAGCATTGGAAAGTTCTGGAAAAGTAGAGGAATCCATGCCAAGCGCCTGTCCACAGGACTTTTTCTGGTGAGCGCAGCTCTGGGTCTCTGTGAAGAGGTGGCCATCTATGGCTTCTGGCCCTTCTCTGTGAATATGCATGAGCAGCCCATCAGCCACCACTACTATGACAACGTCTTACCCTTTTCTGGCTTCCATGCCATGCCCGAGGAATTTCTCCAACTCTGGTATCTTCATAAAATCGGTGCACTGAGAATGCAGCTGGACCCATGTGAAGATACCTCACTCCAGCCCACTTCCTAGGGACAATGGAAGAAGAAAGGACTGAACCAGGGTATTTTTGTTAGGTTTTCTATGTGACTCCAAGAGGGAATGGTCAAGTTGTTTCATGAGTTTGCATGGGCCCTTGGAAAAACAGGAAAGGAGCAATGAAGATCCAAGCAAAACTTTACTTTCAGCGTTGGCTTGGAGGACAAATAAGAAATGAAACATCCTATGAAATACTTTATAGCACATGGCAGATTTGCAACTAGTAAAATGCTGGTGAAATGCTGTTGGTAAAGCACATGGTTCAAATCTGGAAGATGCAGTTCAAAAACAAGACAGACTCGAGTTGTTAGGGCTGAGGAACCAATCAAGGTAGAACAAAGAAAATGTTGGGGTAAAAGTGTTGCTGATTGTCAGCACAAACTGGCTTAATAATATTAATAAGAACCTGTCTTATTAAGACTGGCTTTAGAACCGTAGGTTTTTTAAAAAAATTATTATTTATTTTTGCCCTTTTTGGGGAAGTGGGTGGGTAGATTTAAAAAATCCCTTCCTGAGTAATAAAGATACAAAATGTTACTGCTGATAATTGTGATTTGTTGAGCCACGTCTATATTAACTATAGCTCCCCTCTATTTTTAGAATTTTACATAAGAATTGCTTCTTCCTCTTTTGTCAAGTCCACAGAGACAATGTGAAGCATTATTGAATTTAGACTGTGTTGCTTCATAGTCTGGATAACAGGAGCCACTTTCCTTCCTCAGAATTTAGGACATAAACCCAATTTTAGGTCTGCATTATGTAAGCCTGTTTGCATTGTCATTTTTATTTTAGTGCAAAAGACTACCAATATGAGTGAATTATTTATTTGCAAATTGGCATAATTGTCTTCATAATTTAATGTTCAGAAATGCAGTAAAGCACATTGATGAAAAGCTTAGTCTCTGTGGAAGACAGACCAGAAGACAAATCCCTTTTCTATCTACTGTGGCATATTCACTGCAAGGTAAAGGACATGTATGCATACATGCAAGAATGAATTGAGCGAAACTTTGAATATGTTTCCTCTTTTGAGCTATTGTTATTTAGTAGTTACCTAAAAAAAGAATACATTTTTACTAGTATACCATTAAAAATGTAAAAGGCTTAACATGTATGCATACATGTAGACACACATACACACACACAAAGTTAAACAAAACTCATTACTGTGCAACTATGAAAGCTGAACTCATATGACCTGGTATGGCAAAAATTTGTAACCAGTGTTGGAGAATCACAAATGTGTTATGCACTATCCATTACATGTTGATATAAGACAACCGAGCTCACTGGTTGCTGCACATAATACCCATAGCAGCACAAGATGCAAGTCTTACCCCCAAATGCTTACCCGGAATGAGCAGAATTGTCTTACTCATCCTGATTTTACCCAAAATCTCATGAATGGGCTTGCTGTTGAGCGTGGTCACACAAGGTATAGTTTGTACAAGTAAAGAAATGTGAATTAGTAGCTATTTATTTCCTTAGTAGCAGGTAGGACTACTTAGCTTGTTACAACAGCTTTGATACACAGTAAGAAAACTCTACTGACAGATTACAAGCAGCCAAATGTGTTTACATTTCAGAGAAGGGTAAGGGAAGCCTCTTGTTGTCTTGATACTTTGGAATGTCTTAAGCTAAAATGAGACACTAGAGTTCAATTTCTTTTTTATTTTAAATGTCACTAAATTGTAGGTAAACTGTACCAAAAAGTTCTAGTTTAATTTTAACAGTAAAAACTTAGCATACCATGTTACCATGTAAACAATAATGGCTGGTATTTTCTGTGGGTTAATTTAACATGACATAAACATAGGAAAGCCCTTGGCAAAATTCTACATCATTGAAGTAGACCATTTCTAAATGCAATTAAATAGTGAGGTTATTATAAAAATTAGAATTTAAAATATGACTTGTTGATAGTGCAGATTATAATGTTACTTAGAAAGTTAAGAATTCGAGAGTAATGATTCTATTGGAGAACTGGTTTGCTATACGGCAGCAAAAACATAATGAGAATGTACCATGAAGAAATTGTGTTAAATATTTACTTTGAGTGAAACTTTAAATATGTTTCCTCTTTTGAGCTACTGTTATTTAGCAGTTACCTAAAAAAGAATACATTTTTACTAGTATACCATTAAAAATATAAAAGGTTTAACAAAAATGCATATAAAAGTTAATAAAATGTTACTCAGATTAGTACTTTAATTGTTAAAATGTAATTAATGAGCTCCATAGAGCCCATACATCACAGTTCCATTGAAAATATCATCTGGACTAGAATCTCTTAAACCCAGGAAGTGGAGGTTGCAGTGAGCCAAGATGGTGCCACTGCACTCCAGCCTGGGTGACAGGGCAAGACCCTGTCTCAAAAAAAAAAAAAAAAAGAAAAAGAAAAAGAAAGAAAATATTATGTGGAAATTTTTCATCTTTTTATGATGCCTGGGATAGATTTATGCAGTAGATTTATATATAATGTTTAGTTTACAAACTTGTGAAACTATTTCATGTGGGTTCTGAAAGGCAAAACAGAAATGGCCAGTGCTGGTGATGTTTGATTAGACCAGCTCTTCTCAGCTGGGGTGATTCATTATCCCTCTCTGGTGACATTTGGCAATGTCTGGAGACCAGAGACATTTTTTATTTTCATGACTCAAGGGTGCTAATAGCATGTACTTAGTAGAGGTTAGAGATCCTGCTAAAGATCTTACAATGCACAAGTCAGCCTCTCACAGCAAAATAATTATCCAGGCTGAGATGTCAGTAGTATCAAGGTTGACATCTCAGACCTGGATTAGACCTGGATTAGACCAAAATGAAATTTTGATTGTTCCACCTTGTCTTCACTTAAAGATAGATATACATGCTCACAGCATTCAAAATATGACTACAATTTAATGAAAATATTTTCTTATGGTAGATTACAACTCACTAGATACACCATACATATGCCTTTTGGACATAATTGGTTAGATAGGAGTGTGTGTGTGTGTGTGTGTGTGTGTGTAGCATGAAGTTAGGCATCTCTATCCTTAACTGTGCTATGTGTTCCTAAGTAAGGACCTCGCTAGAATCATCCTGTAGAGTGCTCTGGAATACTCTATTATTAAGATCTTCAATTCTAAGCTCCCATTATCTTTCTTTGTTTATCTGAAATTAAGACCTTCAGAATTAGGCCTGGTACTTTTCCAGATTTGATCAGTTGCATTTTGATATACCTGACTCTTAAAATTCAGCTTAGAAGACATTCAATAAGAAAATCTTTAATCACTTTTGATGGTGCACCTGCCAAGAGGGGGCATCACTTTGTACCATCAGACTAATTAAAAAAATTGTTGTGTAGTCATAAAAATTAGGCTGCTCCATAGGGGCAAAAGGAAGGGTGAAGAGACTAAAAACTATTACCCTGATAGAATTTTAGTTTTTATTAGCCTCGATTTGAGAACTGCATTGATTCCAAAGATCATGATTAAGGATGCCCTCTGTTTAATTTTAATCACACTTCAGTAAAATTAAGGTAGGTGAAGGATTAAGTCATTCCATAATTAAGAAAAGTAATGTTTATATGAAAGATTTTTATATGGACAATGACTCACAGACACATATGCTTTGTATAGAGGATTTTGCCAAAAGTTTATACAAAATTGCACATCTAAACTGCATAATTCTCATACAAGAAGTTAAGGAAGTGCTCACTGGATTTTGCTTCTGTACAGTTCACTTTTATCTGTCTTCACAAGGGTAGGAAGTAAATGATCTCAAATGGCACATGTTCAGACAATACTGTGTTTGGCTTTGTGATGTCTCATGTCTTTCTCTTGGCTAAAAAATTGTTTAGGCTATATATAACTTGTACCTGAAGCAATCTGGACAACATGGCTTAAAATGGAAAATAACTGAAAAAATCCTGGGATTTTAAATTTGCCAAAAATACCCTTGGATTAGTCAAAGGCTTTACAAGAGTGTTATAGATGATCCAAAATGGAAACAATATTGATAACATTTCTTTTTGTCAGCAGCTACATATTCCAGTTTTATAACTTTATTATATACATTTTTGATTATTAATAGAAAGTCAGCTATCCAGAGTTTTAACTTCTGTGTTTGAAATAATGACTTTGTGAAATTTTTCACTGACAAATACTTGTTAGGAGTGACCTAAGGGGGAGGGGAATATTACCAGTCCACTGAAAACTTTAGGAAATGTTCATTGTGTTGTGTAAATACTTTCCCATCAGCACCAGGTAATATATTCTCTATGTTTGTAGAATTCCAAAGATCAAAAGCTGTAAGGACGTTTATGTGAACTTGACAGCAAACTTGTGGAGGAATAAGGACTGAGAGTAATGTTGTGCTTTTTCTTTCTTTATCTTCCCGTCGTATAGGTCGACTCTCAGGTTATATGACTTTTGTTGGGCACACATCAGGGGTGGAAGTGGTAGAAGTGGGTTAACAATTTCAAGGCCTGGTAACCTAGGTCAAAACCTCTAATAAAGTCAGCAGTAAATATAACTAGCAACTTCATTCCACTATGTGCTAGGAGGAGGGTGAGGCAAGTTGAAAGGAGATGACCCTATCCCCACACTCTCAGGATGTAAAAGGGCAGAGTGCTCTCTACCCTTAACCTTGGCTTTTTAGCACCGTCAGTCTCTGTCCTCTCCCAGGAGAGCTGCCTTGGCTCCAGAGTTGAGCTAGTAGCATTGTGACTAGAGAGGTAGTGTGGAAATTCGCTGAGGACCTCAAAATTTTACACTGCCTTAAACTGTTTTGTTTTTGCTTAAACTCGTGCTGTCTAAATTTGGGTGTTTTGTGGCAGAGTCTGATCACCCCGACCTAGTTATAGCCCTGCCAGTGATTCTAAAGTGGAACTTTTCCCCCTCATTCATATGGATAGTCTGAGTCCTTGAAGCTAGGGAGATATCAAATATTCTACCAGTTCCTACAAAGCTTCTTTAAAAGTCCTAGAGACTAACTCACAGGAAGTCTGAAGCCCAGAGCGTCTGTTTATAAACTCCTAAATATGAGGCCACAATATTTAGGTTGAGCACTAGAAAATTTCTATTTTGCAAGTGGAAGGAGACTTGAATCTATAATTGCTGTAGCTTTTTTTCCCTTCTATCATAAGAAAATGGATACCATCTGCTTTACCCTCAGCCCAGACTTGTCTTTTGAATTTTTTACATACATCTTAGGGGTGAGAGATTGAAACAAGTGCATGAATGAAAAGCTTATTGAAACATAACACAGCCCCTGCTCACCATTTCAATAAGGGAAAATACATGTTTCTGTTTCCCTCTAATTTGTTTTCTCTGGTGCCAACATTTCTGATTTCTTCTGTCTCTAATACATAAGGAATAAATACCATATTTTAAATTGACTTACATGCCTGCGAGCATTTGCCAGATAGTCCAAGGCTATGACTCTAACTTTTTAAAGCACAGAAGAGGAATTATATTTTATGGTCACTCCTCTGTGTTTCTATTGATCTCTATATTGTGCTAAAATTCTTTCAGATAATTTTTTTCTTGTTGAAGCTGTGGGATATAATCAATGATACCAAGCTATCTGAGAATTTTATAGAATAATATCCAAATATATTGATCCTGCCTCTTTCTGCTTCTATGTAATTAAACTTTCTTTTGATGTTTATTTTTAAAATGTATGCTTCACACAACACCAATAAACATCTAAGAGATGTGATATAATCCAAGGCAAAGAAAAGTAAGAATCAGTTAATGTCTATTTTATCTGCACAGTATTACGAACAGAAAATTGTAATAAAAAAAGGTTTAGCCAAAACTGAAAAAAAGAGAGACAAAATCTTGGTTTTAATTTGAAAAGATGATTGGGAGTGATCTCAGAAGAGAGTTCAGCAGGAAGCAAGGAAGAGGCTGTTGACCTTGAGTGGAGCCTCAAGAATGGAACCTTTTCGAAATATTTTAAAGGAAATATCTTGTCATCCAGCTGTTATGGTTAATAATGAATAGTTTTCTCTGGGTGAAGCTTATCCATTGCACACCTGATGTGCTGGCCCCTGCGATTTCCCCAAATGTTGGAATGTTGCCTGCATAATTTGTGGTAATGGGGGACTGTGTTCCTGCTTTTACCTGGTTACAAAAAAACAAAACAAAACAAAAAACAGAAAAAAAAAGAGAGAAAAGATGCTAGAGGAAGCAGTGTGACAGATCATGAGATGCTGACGGAGAGAGCAGAGTGGTACCTGTTTACCCACTTGGACCATGACAGTCTCAAGGCTCCACCCCTTGCTGTCCCTTCCCAAGAGGTGCTCTCCTGGGAGTTTGATCGCAGTGAAACAACACTCCCGTTTTCTTTTTTTTTTTTTCTTTCTTTTTTTTTTTTTTTGAGACAGAGTTTTTTGCTCTTGTTGCCCAGGCTGGAGTGCAATGGCGTGATCTCGGCTCACCGCAACCTCCGCCTCCCAGGTTCAAGCGATTCTCCTGCCTCAGCCTCTGGAGTAGCTGGGATTACAGGCATGCGCCACCACACCCGGCTAATTTTGTGCTTTTAGTAGAGATGGGGTTTCTCCATATTGGTCAGGCTGGTCCCGAACTCCTGACCTCAGGTGATCTGCCCGCCTCAGCCTCCCAAAGTGCTGGGATTACAGGCATAAACCACCGAGCCCAGCCCCACACTCCTGTTTTCATAGCCCTTTTTTGTCTGTACTTTGGTACATATTCCCCAAATAAGATTATTATTTACATCTGTCATGATGAGGCAGTGATAGCAGGAAGTGTCACTTTGACCCTCACCCTTGGAAAGTGGGCTATGCATAGCTAGAGTTAGAACAGGAGGTTCTAACCCTGCTTCCACAATTACTTCAGTAACAGGGTTTTGTATCCATGATTACTTAAGCTGACTTAGATGCATTTTCTACCCTGTATTCTAGTGTACACAACACAAACACACATAAGCCCTTTACCTGTGGAGAAGAGGGAGATGGTTGATTCAGTGGGAGTGGGGAGTGGCAGAGGGTGCCTTAACTTTTTCTGGCTTGACCCCTACTTCCTTATGTGTTTCCTTCATATACCTCTGTCATTTTAGAGATGTAACCATGTCTGTTCCAAGTTGTATCGTTATTATCAAGAAGTCCTATAAATGTAGCAAATGTGATTATTTTATAGAAATGCACAATAGTTTATAGGCCTTGGAGAAGTCTGATAATAGTATGTAAATATCCTTCATTGAAGTCATAGAACCTTCTAGTAGGAAGCTCCATAGGTGATAACTGCAAGAGGATTAATGTTTGTTTCTCCAGTAAACACCGGAAGCAAGGAATCAATCTGTCACTGTTTTTCATTCAGTCTTGAGCACCGTTGGGTGTTGATAGGTTACTATAGACACTCCCCTTATAATTAATATACAGGACTCACAATTTAGGATGTCTGATGGCCACTAGGGTACATCATAGAGACACTAGAGAGAAGAGAACAAATATAGCTCTATCAAAAAGCCTGCTTAATCTTTAACAAGTCTGAAATATTACTAGAATTCCAGTTACCGTGCAGCATAGTCAGTCTAAAAAGCACTGGGGAAAAAGGTGTCTTTTTGGTCTCTTTAATTCTATTATGGCACATTTTAATATTATTCCACATGTGTGCAAACTACTTCTCAAGAGCAAAGTTTGAGGCTGGAGATAATAGAAAAATTAAAACATTATTTTTTCTCATATAATATAATCTGACTAGTAGTTCATGGATATAATAATTCTGGGAAAAAATTTTAGATTAAACTATAAAATTGAAATCACCTTTGAAGAGTATATGGAATTTCTTCTTTCTATTAAAGCCAACCTACATTGGCAAAAAGTGTGGAGAAAACCAGTGTGCTCAATTCTTTTTGTAGAGTTTCATCTAAAATGTTGCAGGTAAAAAAGAAAACTTTAATTGGTACTTTCTACGGTGTGATTAGAAAAATTAGTATCTATCTCTGTTGGTTCTGCTGACTTGCTTCTTTCCACCGAATCTAAATGCAATGTCATAGGAGGAGGTTTGCTGTAAAAACATGTCTTTTTCTTTGGTGTATTCATTGTAATTATGGCTGGCAGTGAGAAGGTTCAGTAAGTCTCAATTTCTCTACCTCCCTTACTTGGAGAAAATTTGTAAATGTACCCTGTGAATAAAGTGATTTTTTTATAGCTTGTGAAGTCTTTTCATTTTCCAGAATTAAATGGGTGATGCTCTTTCATTTTCTATTCCTGCTTTGTTTTGTATCCATATCAGCTACACTGATATTTTTTTCTTACAGATGAAAAGTCATGAGACTTAGTGAGGAAATCATTTTAGAAATCCTGAATTATAATTGCCAGAATATAAGAACACTATTGGTACTTCTTATGTGGATGAAAGGACTATCTATACGGCAAACTAGAAAGAAAACTGAGCATTTATTTAATATGATTAATGTAGATAAGCCTAGTTTTTCCAGTGATAAAACTTCTCCTTTTCGTCAATATCAGTATGTGTGTCCAAGAGATGCTTTAATACATTCCTAACAAGATGCAATACATTTAGATTCCCCTTCTGCACATATGGGTGATTTTCAAAGCCCAAGTGTGCCTTTTTGTCTGAATTATTTAGATAATTGCTTCAAACTCCCATTCCCCTTGGGCGCTGTTGGCCCAGTTCTGCCAAACTCTTCCTCAGAGGGAGTGACATCAGGAAAAGTGACCTTGATTCATCCTTTATTATACATTTCTCCTCAGAAATTGATCAAGGTACTCTGTACAGATCTCCTTATTAATTCTCTGACTTCATTCTCACACGACATAGCTTTTTGGGCTACAGCTATTTTAAGAAAGGACATTGTATTACCTAATGGAAAATCTACATGGTGTTTAGCTGAATCACTTGGAAACAAATGCAATACTCTAGTATAAATGTGGGTTACCTTAACCTATTCTCAGATGATATGAGGAAAACAGACTTAACTTGTTTTCACCAACTATCATTAAGTCCCCAAATCTAGATTTGACAGAGTCCTGCTCTTCTACTTTGTTTCAATTTGAGCATTCAAAAACAGATATTAAGACTCCAAAGGCATTAATTACTCAAGAATTCCCCCTAAACCTAAAAGGAGGATAATTATAAATCATAGACTATATTTTTACTTGAAAACTTATTATTTTGGACATACAGTTAGATTCCTGATGATATGAACAATTATAGATGTAGGAGGATTGACTTCATTTATAATTTGTATTATTCCATTTTATGAGCTTTTAGAAGTATAAGAAAACAAGTTCTTTGTTTCATTTATATAGATAGAGTAAAAGTTATTTCTTTCCTTCTCAATAGTCATGAATTCTGGGCCAGAATTAAAAAGTCAGCCTCAATACTTGGGAACTTTTTCATGGTAAACAGTGCAATCAAATGTTAGGTTAAAAGGCAATCAAGAATTTGTGAGTCTCAAGATAGATGCCAATTGAGATTCCAACCTTTGCATATGGAGGCAAGGGAGACAGTAGGAATAAGGTACAAGTGTTCATTGGGTGGGACCACTATAATCAATTTCCTACCAGGCAGATTACTGATCTCTACAAAGAGAATGCTTTTCTACCAAGGGTTTAACATTAGCCTTTGCTATTGTTGGTTGGGCACTTGGCAGTGGTGGAAGCCAGATTATCATTAGTCTTTGATACTAATTCCATGCATAACCTCCATGCCTGTTACCAAAACCACTTTGTATAGAAGTCCATTGAGAAAGTAGTGGAGTAATTGAGAAAAGAGACCAGCTGTTACCCACTCAACACATTGTTTAGTCTGGGCCTCTTATAAAGGTTATGACTGCAGTAGTGAGGTTAATTTCTGGAGTGGTTATCAATGTGTTCTATCCTGGAGCACATAGCAATTTATTCTAACTGAACTAGACATGTATTCCAGATTTGCCTTTCCTGTCCTCAATGCTTCTGCCAGCATGGCTATCTATGAACTTACAGAGTGACTCATTTACCGTATTGACATCATGTACAACATATAATATCCTTTTGACCAAGGGACACACACTTTATAGCTAAAGAAATGTAGCAAGGAACTAATTCTCATGGAACTAGCTTGTATTAGTATTACTCTTTACCATATCACATAGAACATACATTATCAACAGGAGAGATACTGCCCCCTAAAGAGGAAAAAATTGGTTTTAGGGGGTGTGATCTGAGAGACCAAGTTAGACCAAGTTAGATGCCTTTTTATCAATCAGGACAGGCCTAAAGATTAAGGAAACAAAGTTAACCTATGGGTGGAGGATTCAGGGTCTGGCTGGCATGACACATTTCTAAATTCCTACAAGAAAAACCACACTCTCACCAACCTCCTTAACAATAAGAGCTTTCAGGCAAGTTATCCTAACTCTGATTTACAACCCAGACCACTGCAACTCTGATTGGATAGGGGATCAGCCTTATAAACATTCTCTTCTGATAAACTACTGCAGACCTTAAGCCATTTTCAGCAGCTTATATAGGCTACACACAAACACTTTGCATCCTATACTTCAACTTCTGATGTAAAGAGCCAAATTCCACCCCATTTTAGTGCTAAAACTCAGCCCAAAAGTGAACATGGCTCTGTTATGTGGATGTTTGTCCATCGTGCATGCACTCTGCTCCCCTCATAAATATGTATAGCTTTCCCTTCAAACCTGCTGAATATTTATGACTGCACAAACCTTGCCAGGCATATAACCCAACCTGTCTTTCCCCTCTACAAAGACAGAGCACCTTTGGTCTATGCTGGAGACATTCTTTTCCTGGCTTGCAAACCAATATTGCTAATAAAACTCTCCTTTCTACTATCTAGCCATCCGGGTATCTTTTGAATGACAGAGGTAAAAAAAAAATTAGATACTATAATGGTTAGGAAAGAATATCTTAAAAGTTTATTTAGGGGATAATTAAAAAAAGTTTGAGGAACACTGATCTAGAAGTGTCTGCCTCACACAAAGTTGGCATGGCCTAATAAAGACTCATTTTGAGGACCATCTGAGAGACAATGTTGGGAGTATGGGGTACCATCTTATAGGATGTGGTGTATGTTTTGCACAGTGACTAGTTTCTCCCATTATATGTTTGGGCTGTATTAAGAATATCTGGATCTGGGAACCAAGGGATGGAAGTAGAAGTTGCTCCACAAGTTGTGATGCATTGTGCTTTTGTCAGTTTTTAAATCAGAATATTATCTAATTATCTTGTGATTTTTCTTTAAATCAACTGTCACTTAGTATATCTTAAATTTCCAAATATATGGAAGATTTCCTAGTATCTTTTTGTTATCTCTTTGTCATTTAATTCTGGCACAGCCAGAGAATATATTATGTGTGGTTTTATTTTCTAAAATTTATTAAGAATTATTTTACGGCGCAGGTTCCATGAGTACTTTAAAGAAACATCCATTCTGCAGTTGTTGGCAATAGTGTACTGAAAGCATTTATTAGGTCAAGTAGAGATGATCCTTGAACAATGTAAAGGTTAGGGGTGCCGACCCCAATGCATTTGAAAATCTGCATGTATCTTTTGATTCCCCCAAAATTTAACTACTGATAGCCTACTGTTGACCAGAGACCTTACCAATAACATAAACAGTTGATTAACAAATATTTTGCATGATATATATATAAATAATATGCTGTATTCTTACAATAAAGTAAGCTAGAGAATAGGAAATGTTATTAAGAAAATTATAAAAAAGAGAAAAGATATTTACTATTCATTAAGTGGATTGTCATAAAGGTCTTCCTCCTCATCACCTTAATGTTGGGTAGAATGAGGAGGACAAGGAAAAGGAAGGATTGATCTTGCTGTTTCCAGGTTGCAAAGATGGAAGAAAATCCTCATATAAGTGGATCTGTGCTGTTCAAACTTTTGTTGTTCAAGGGTCAACTGTACACTCTTACTGATATATTTTATCTATTTGTTCTATCAACTATAGAAAAAAGTATATTGAAGTCTCTAAGTATGATGTGCCAATTTCTCCTTTTAGTTCCATACATTTTAGCTTTATTGAATTTACTTTGAAATTTATTCTAAGTTTCATTCATTGAGGAGTCTGACTTCCAGACCAAATTCCTATCTGTAATTCTTCCTGTCTGACCACAGGCAATTATAAGGCTTTGTCTGGCAGGCCTAATGGAGAGAAGCTGCTCTCCTGTATTATTTTGTTCTTGAATCACTATAAAGAAATATCTGAGGCTGGGTCATTTATTAAGAAAAGAAGTTTAATTGGCTCATGGTTCTGCAAACTGTACAAGCAGGGCACCAACATCTGCTTGGCTTCTGGTGAAGGCCTCAGGAAGCTTATAATCATGTTGAAAGGCAAAGCACAAAGCAGGAGCAAGCCCATCACATGGCAAGAGTGGGAGCAGGGTGGGAGGTACCACACACTTTTAAACAACCAGATGTGGTGTGAACTTGGAGTGAGAACTCACTTATTACCAAGGGGACGGTGCTAAATAATTCATGTGAGTTTTGCCCCCATCAAACAATCACCACCCACCAGGCCCCACCTCCAAAATTGGGAGTTACATTTCAACATGAGATTTGGAGGTGACAAACATCCAAACTATATCACCTCCTCACACCTTGGTGCATAGCCAATTCATCAGTTTTCTAGAATGAGTTGCAGTCAAGGACTTAGGACTCTTAGGAGAGCCATGTTCATATGCATATTGGCATTCCTAACCCAACACCTTCATGTAGAGGCCTTTTTATCAGGGGTCTTTGTTGAGACACTTTTCCACTTTGACTCAGTATCTTTCCACTGCTAGAAGACCTGCCCTCTCTTCTTCCCCCTGGCCCATAGGTCCATAAAGAGAGAAAGAGCCTTTTGTTTAGGATTCCTTGGCATTGAGACAATTCTCCCATCGACACTGCATTCAGTTAACTCTCGCCCAGTATCGTTCCGTGGGGAAAAACTACACCCTAGGAAACCGGTGCCTCCTCCTTGCAGTGTCATAGTAAGTAAATAAAGGCTTGATTGTTGCTTTCAGTTGGCTTACTGTCCTAATTGACCAACACCTGATTGCCTGAAATACACATTGAAGACTGTGATATTTTCTTTATGAATTGGCCCTTTTATTCTTAACTTTTATAACAATATAAGTATTACAATATGAATAAGTATCAAAATAATTACATAAATTTTTCTTTTTTCTTTTTTTATAATACCCTGTTTTGAAATCTACATCGACATTAATGAAAACTTACAAAATTTTTTACGGTTAATATTTACCTGGTATATCTTTTTCTATCCTTTTACTTTGAGCTTATTGTAGTTATTATATCTTTGCAATGTGTCTCTCGTGAACAACATACTTAGGTCTCGTTTTGCTTTTTTATCTATTTCAACAATCTTTGCCCTTTAACTGAGGCATTTATCACTATTATATTTAATGCAGTTGTTGATATCGATGGGTTTAAGTCTACCATCTTATTACAGTTATGTGTCACTTAATGGTGGGATACATTCTGAGAAATGAGTTATGTGATTTCATCATTGTGCAAGCATCATAGCGTGTACTTATGCAAACCTAGATGCTATAGCCAACTACACACCTGTGCTATAATGGTATAGCCGATTGCTCCTTGGCTACAAACCTACGCAGAATGATACTGTATTAAATACTGTAGGCAATGGGAAGATAATGGTAAGTATTTGTTTATCTACACATAGAAAAGATACAGTAAATATATGGTATAAAAGGTTAAAAAATGGTATATCTATATACGGCGTTTACCATGTGAAACTTCCAGGACCAGAAGTTGCTCTGGGTGCATCCATAAGTGAATGTGAAGGCCTAGGACATTACTGTCCACTGCTGTAGACTTTACAAACAATGTACACTTAGGCTGTACTAAATTTACAATTTTGTGGGACCAATGTCATATATGCAGTTCATCACTGATAGAAATATTGTTGCATGGTGCAGAACCTTGTTTTTTATTGGTTTTCTCTGTTCTTTTTGCCTTTCATGCTGCTTTCTTGCCTTTTTTAGATTAATCATTTTTTTTACTATACTTTTATCTGTTGCTCTAGGGATTATAATATGCATCTTTAATCACAGTATAACTTGAATTAATATTATACTACTTCACAAATAAGAAGGTTATATTAGTATGTCACATTACTCTGTCTCCCGATCCTTTTTCCTATAGCCATGTGTATTACTACTGTATATTTGATTAATTCCATAATACAACATTGTTGTTTTTTGTTTTAAAAACATAGATGCCTTTCAAAGAAATTAGAATATGAAAATACACTTTTGTTTATATACCCCTTTATGTACAGATCTATTGCTTTTAATCCTTTCTGTAGAAATGATACCATTTCTCAACAGCCTAAGAATTTCCTTTAGCTTTTCTTGTAGTGCTAGTAACAAGTTCTCTCTGCTTTCATTCTTTTCTTTCTTTTTTTTTTTTTTTGAGACAGGGTTTCCCTATGTTGTCTAGGCTGGTCTCAAACTCCTGGGTGCAAGTGATCCTCCCACCTTAGCCTCCCATATTGCATGGATTACAGACATGAGCTCCCACACCTGGCCTCTCTCAGCTTTTATTTACCTGAAAATGTCTATAGTTCACTTTCATTTTTGAAGTATATTTTTATTGGCTATAGAATTCTAGCTTGACAGATTTTCTTTCAGCTTTTTAAATATATCATCCCATTGTTTTCCAGTTTACCATGTTTCTGAAGATTTTGCTAGAATTATCACCATTGAATTACAGGTGACGTTTGCTTTTCCTTTCACCCTCTAACTTCTTTTAAGGATTTTTCCCCCCAGCAGACTAGAGCCCCTGCTTTATTGGAGTAAATACAAAATAGTTAAAGCATGGCCTTTTTCAGATGAACTCACTGTAGCCACCAATAATGTCATTTTGTCTCTTTCTCTTTTCTTTGGGTAGAAGGGAAAGAGTTCTGAAATGCTCAGTGAGCCAACTAATGCTGCTGATGTATTCAATTAGATTTGAAGTAAGGACAAAACACCAGAAACATAAAATCTATGATTCTTTGCAAATTCATAGAGATTCAAAGGAAAAGAAACACTGCGACTTGCTTTTGAACAAAACCAAGCGTTATTTCAGAGATGATCTGATCAAAACATTCTACATTACAGATGAGTCAATTTCAAATCACAGAGGCACAAGTGACTTCTGAAGTACAGTCACCAGATTCATATTTTAAAAAGAAAACATTTAGTTTTGCAGATGAAAAATGTGTGCATAGATAATTTAATAAAAGAAAATTTATAAATCATTAGAGGAAATTGCTTTACTATTATTATTCCTAGCTTATTAATAATTTTTTTGTAGTACTGAACTATACAGATTGAGGCCTTGTATTTTAGGGTGCTTTTTTTCATTTAGGTTTCAGCACTTTGATAAAGATTTAACAATAGCATCCGCAGTTCCAGGTATCACTAGAATGTGCAAAACCATGTAATTCCTTTGTGTGGGTGGGTGGGTGGGGGGAAGTGATACCCTATTTTTTAGAGCCGTTTTAGGTTCACAAAAAAATTGAGGAGAAAGTACAGAGATTTCCCAAATACTCTCTGTCCCCACACATGCAGACCTTCCCCCATTATCAACATCTCCCACCAGAGTTGTACATTTGTTAAAAGTAGTGAGCCTACATTGACTAAGTTATCACCCAACATCCATAGTTTACATTATGGTTCACTCTTAGTGTTGTAAAATTCTTTGGGTTTGGACAAATGTATAAGGACATGTTTCCACCATTGTCATTATCCTTTATCATATGTTACTCTGTATCATAAAGAGTAGGTTCACTGCCCTATACGATTTTTGTGTTCTGTCTATTCTTTCCTCCCTCCCACCTACTCTCTGGCAACCACTGATCTTTTTACTATCTCAGTAGTTTTGATTTCTCCAGAATGTCATATAGTGAATCATAGTGTATATCCTTTTCAGACTGGCTTTCGTCACTCAGCAATATGCATTTAAGGTTTCCTCCGTGTCTTTTAATGGCTTGATCACTCATTTCTTTTTAGTACTTAATAGTATTCTATTGTCTGAATATACCACAGTTTATTTATTAATTTACCTACTGAAGGACATCTTTGTTGCTTCTAAGTTTTGGTAATGAATTAATAATAAACACTTAAATATAAATAAAGCTGGTATAAACATCTGAGTTCAGGTTTTTGTGTAGACATAAGTTTTCAACTATTTTGGATAAATATCAAGGAGCACAATTACTATATTATATGGTAAGAGTATATTTAATTTTGTAAGAAACTGGAAAACTGTATTCCAAAGTGGCTGTACTATTTTGTAGTCATTTCCACCAGCACTGAATGAAAGCTCCTGTTGCTCCACATCCTCACCAGCATTAATGTTAGTGCTTTAGATTTTGGCCATTCTATAAGTGTGTAGTGATATCTCATTGTTATTTTAATTTGCACTTCTCTGATGAAAAATGATGTGGAGCATCTTTTCACGTGCTGCTTGTCATCTGTATATTCTATTTGGTGAAATGTCTGTTAAGGTCTTTGGTCCATTTTTTAACTGGGTTATTGGTGTTATTGTTGAGTTTTAAAATTTTGTACATTTTGAATAACACTCCTTTATTGGGTATGTCTTTTTGCAATTATTTTCTCTCAAGCTCTTTCAAGTTTCCTATGGGGGAAGCTTAACTCATTGATTTTAGATCTTTCTTCTTTCCTTTTCCTTTCCATTTCTTTTTTTTTTTTTAAGACAGGGTTTCCCTTTGTCACCCCGTTTGGAGGACAGTGGCGCAGTCTTCACTCACTGCAACCTCCGCCTCCCAAGCTCAAGTGATCCTCCCACCTCAGCCTCCCAAGCAGCTGGGAGTACAGATTTGCGCCACTATGCCGGGCTAATTTTTGTATTTTTTGTAGACATGGAGTTTCGCCTTGTTGCTCAGGATGGTCTCGAACTCCTGAGCTCAAGCAATCTGCTCACCTTGGTCTCCTAAAGTGCTAGGATTACAAGTGTGAGCCACTGCACCTGGCCCTTCTCTTCTAATGTATGCATTCAATGCTATAAATATCCTTCTAAGCACTACTTTTACTTCATCCCATAAATTTTGATACATTGTGTTTTCATTTCCATTTAGCTTAAAATATTTTTGAATTTCCCCTTGCAATTTCTTCGTTGACCCGTGTGTTATTTAAAAGTATGCACCTAACAATATAGCATGAAAATAAGTGAGGCAAAAATGAGTAGAGCAGTCCAGACATTTCAATCTGCAAGTATTTGGGGGATTTCTCAGCTAGCTTTCTATTATTGATTTCTAGTTTAATTCCATTGTGGTCTGAGAGAAGACATTGTATAATTTCTGTGCTTTTAAAATTTGTTAAGGTATGATTTATGGCCCAAAATATGGTATATCTTGGTGAATCTTCCATAGGAACTTGAGAGAATGTGTATTCTGCTGTTAGATGAAGCAATCTATAAATACCTATATATCCAGGTGATTGATTGTGTTGAGTTCAACTGTGTCCTTACTTGATTTCTGCCTGCTAGATCTGCCATTTCCGATACAGGAATATTGAAATCTTCAACTAAAATAATAGATTCATCTATTTTTCCTTGCTGTTTGATTAGCTTTTAAAAAATTATTTATTTATCTCTTTAGAGACAGGGTCTTGCTCTGTCACCCAAGCTGGAGTGCAGTGGTACAATCATAGTTCACTGCAGCCTCTATCTCTTGGGCTCCAGTGATCCTCCTGCCTCAACCTCCTGAGTAGCTGGTACTACAGGCACACACTACCATGCCCAACTAATTAAAAAAATTTTTTTGTATAGATGGCATCTTATGTTTGCCCAGCCTGGCCTCAAACTCCTGACCCCAAGTGACCCTTCTGCCTTGGTCTCCCAAAGTGCTAGGATTAGGGGCATGAGCCACCATATCTGGACTGCTCTATTAATTTTTGCCTCACTTATTTTGATGCCATATTGTTAGGTGCATACACATTAAAGATTACCATGTCTTCTTGAATAATTGACCTATTTTTTCATTATGTAATGCCCTTCTTTATCCATGATAACTTTCCTTGCACTGAACTCTGCCTTGTCTGAAATTAATATAGTTATTCCTGCTTTCTTTTGATTAGTGTTAGGACAATAAATCTTTCTCCATCCATTTACTTTTATCTATACGTCTTTAAAGTAAATTTCTTATAGACAACATACAATTGGGTTTTATTTTTGATCCTTTCTTACATTCTCTGTATTTTAATTGGTGTATCGACATTCAAAGAGATTACTGATATGGGTCAGATTAATATCTACCACATTTTTTAGTGTTTTCCATTGTTGTCCCTGTTCTTTGTTCCTATTTTTGTGTTCCATTATTTTTCTGCCTTTTATGGCTTTGATTGAACATTTTACATTATTCCATTTTCTCTTTTCTTCTTAGTATATCAGTTGTATTTTTTAATTTTTTTAATGGTTGCTCTAGAGTTTGCAATATACAGTTACAACTAATTCAACTCCACTTTCAAATAAAACTATACTTACTTCACAAATAGTGCCTTATAATAAAATATTCCTAATTCCTTCCTCACATCACTTGTATTATTTCTGCCATTTATTTCACATATACATAGCATATATATGCAAATAATAAAATACATTGTTGCTATCATAATTTTGAACAAACTTTTCTTTATTAGGTCAATTAAGAATAAGAAACAAAATAATTTTTATTTTGCTTTCATCTATTTCTTCTTTGATGTTTTTCCTTTCTTTATGTAGGTCTGAGTTTCTGACGGATATGGTTGGCTGCACACCCACCCAAATCTCGTCTTGAATTGTAGTTCCCATAATCCCCACATACCATGGGAGGGACCTGGCGGGAGGTAATTGAATCATGAGGGCAGTTACCTCCATGCTGTTCTCGTGATCGTGAGTTCTCATGAGATCTGATGGTTTTATAAAGGGCTTTTCCCTCTTTACTGGGCACTTCGTCCTGCCTCAATGTGAAGAAGGTGCCTCGTTCTCCTTGCTTTCTTCCGTGATTTTGTTTCCCGAGGCCTCCCCAGCCCTGAGGAACCATGGGTCAATTGAACCTCTTTGCTTTATAGAGGCCAGTCTTGGGTATTTCTTCATAGCAGAGTGCGAATGGACTAACACACTGACCTATATAACCCTTATCTCTAAATAGCTTATTTTAATTTTTATTACGAAATAGGTCTACTAGCAACAAATACCCTCAATTTTTATTTGTCTGGGAAAGTCTTTATTTCTTCTTAACTTTTGAGGAATGATTTTATAGAAAACAGAGTTCCAGATTGGTGGGTTGTTTTCCTCATGACATTTCAAATATTTCATTTCACTTTCCTTGCTTGCATAGTTTGTGAGAAAACAGATGTAATCGCTTCTCTATAGATAAGGATTTTTTTCTCTCTGGCTTTTTTCAAATTTTTTTATCCTTGATTTTCTGCAGTTTGAATATTATATGTCTAGATATAGTTTTTTTTTCTGGCATTTATTCTGCTTATTGGTTTATGAGTTTCCTGAGTCTGTAGTTCATTATTAGACATTCATTTGGGGGAAATTTTCAGTCATTATTGTTTTAAATATTTCTCTGTCCCTTTCTCTCCTTTCTACTTCTGATATTTCCATTATGTATTATATATATGTTACAACTTTTGTAGTCATCCCACAGTTCTTGGATATTCTATTCTGTTTTTTTCCCCCAGTCTCTTTTCTGTTTGCTTTTTCAGTTTTGGAGGTTTCCACTGACATATCCTCAAGCTCAGAGATTCTTTCCTCAGCCGTGTCCTGTGTACTTATAAGCATGTCAAAGACATTCTGCATTTCTATTGCACTGTGTTGATATCTAGCACTTCTTTTTGATTCTTTCTTAGTATTTTCATATCTCTGCCTTCATGGCCCATTTATTATTGTACACTGTCTGCTTTATCCATTATTCATGTCTACTTTAGCATATTAGTTATCGTTGTTTTAAATTCCTGGTCTGATAATCTCAACGTCTGTGCCATATCTGAATCTGGTTCTGAGGCTTGCTTTGTCTCCTCAATCTGTGTTTTTTGCCTCTAGCACATCTTGTAATTTTTTTCTTAATAGCCAGACTGAGCAAATTATTTTATTCAGTCTAACGTAAATTAGTATATTATTTTCTTGATAATGTACTGAGGAAAAGGAACTTCTGTAAATAATCCTTTATTCGTGTGGTTGTAAGGTGGTAGGGGAGGGGAATATCTTATAGTTCTATGGCTAGGTCTCAGTCCTCAGAAAGCCTGTGCCTCTGGACTGTCACAAATGCTTCCCATTTTTTCTCCCTAAAAACAACAACAACAACAAAAGCAACTGGAACAGAATTGGTTAAGTGGGTTGGAGTTAGGCATTTCTCTTCTCCCACGTGGAAGACTACAGCTGCCTCTAGTTAAGATTTCTCTTCCCCCAGGTCATTAAGGCTCAGATAAAACCCCACCCAGTAGGTTAGGCTCTGGTTAGTTTCTCCTGAGGGCAGACCTTGTTAAGAAGAATGAAGAGCTCTGGCCTATTTCAAAATAGTTCCTTTTTCCCTTTCCTTGCCAGAAGTACATGGGGATTTTTCTCTGATAGTCACTGTGAGGACCCAGTTGATTTCCTGGAGGTAAAACTCACGAAAGTGTTGGGGGCTTTCCTATGACTGGGTCTCCCTGAAGTTTTTAACTCTCAGAATTCTCCACACTGAGCTCCCCACAATTCATTCATTACCATTTAAAGAGCTGTTGAATGTTCACTTTGTTTAGATTTTTACCTGTTGTTAGAACAGAGTGGTGATTTCCAAGTTTCTTATGAGCCAGACTAAAAACCATTCTTCTCTGTGTTTTTCAGGTCTAACTTAACTAACCTTTTCATATCAAAATGGTTGGTGGTATTGGTTTGGTACAGAAGGAGATGTCAGGTCAAGGCAATCACTGTTGCATCTGAGATTTTCCCAGACTCCAGTCAGCCCTTTCTGCTCCAAGTACCAATAGCTTGATTGGCTTATGATTGTTATTATTATTGTGTAACAGACAAGCTACCCAAGATGTGTGTGAAAGATGAATATTATATTTTTCTTAAAACTAAATTGGGTTTCTAATAAATTTTTAACAACTTTATTTAGGGATAGTTTATATACCATACAATTTACATTATAAATATACAGTTTGATTATTTTTAGTAAAATTTATAGTTGTTCAACCATTACTAGAATTCAGTTTTATAACACCTCTGCCCCCCACAAAAGTTTTCTAGTTACAGTTTGGAGTCAATCCCTGCTCCCAGCTCTGATCCCAGACAACCATGGATCTTCTTTTGGTCTCTACATCTTTGTCTTTTCTGGAAACTTCATATACATGGAATAAGACACTATGCATTATATACGTAGTCATCTGTGTCTGGCTTCTTCACTTAGCATAATGTTTTCAAGGTTCATCTATGTTGCATATATCAGTGGTTTGTTCCTTTTGATTGCAGAATAATATTCCATTGTATGCGTTTACCACATTTTGTTCATCCACTCATTGGTTGATACACATTTGGATTTGTTTTCTGTCCCTGGCTGTTTTGAATAATGCTGCTGCAAACGTTTGTGTACAGATTGCTGGTTCTCATGGTAAAATTTTCATCTTAAGAAACTTCTAAACTGTTTTCCAAAGTAGCTGTACCATTTTACACCAGCCAACATCAATCTATGATTGTTTTGGTTTCCTCACGTACTCAACAATGCTTGTTATTGGTGGTCTTTTTAAAAATAACTACTCTTGGAGATTGTGTGATGATATCATTTGTATTTTTAACTTTCATTTCCCTAATGACTAATGATGTTGAGCAAGTATTTATAAAAACAAACAAATGAAAACGAAGAAAAAAACCTCTAATAAAGCTAGTTGTATATCTGCTTTGTTGAAGTATTAAAATCTTTTACATTGAACATTTGGGGGAAATGGTTGTAAGATTATAAAAAAATATAATCTGTATACAAGTCCTTTTTCAGATATAACATTTGCATTTTTTGTCTGTAAATTATTTATTCTTTTTCTTAATTGTGTCTCAAGATCAGAGGTCTTTCTTTTTTAAAAATGTCATTTTTAATTTTTGTGGGTACATAGGTGTATATATTTATGGGGTACACAAGACATTTTGATACAGGCATGCAATATGAAGTAATCACATCATGGGCAAATGGGGTATCCATCCCCTCAAGCATTTATCCCTTGAGTTACAAACAATCCAGTTACACTCTTTCAGTTATTTTATTTTATGTTTTTATTTTTTAAAAAATTTTATTATTATTATACTTTAAGTTTTAGGGTACATGTGCACAATGTGCAGGTTTGTTACATATGTATACATGTGCCATGTTGGTGTGCTGCACCCATTAACTCCTCATTTAGCATTAGGTATATCTCCTAATGCTATCCCTCCACCCTCCCCCCACCCCACAACAGTCCCCAGAGTGTGATGTTCCCCTTCCTGTGTCCATGTGTTCTTATTGTTCAATTCCGACCTATGAGTGAGAATATGCGGTGTTTGGTTTTTTTGTCCTTGCGATAGTTTGCTGAGAATGATGGTTTCCAGATTCATCCATGTCGCTACCAAGGACATGAACTCATCATTTTTTATGGCTGCATAGTATTCCATGGTGTATACGTGCCACATTTTCTTAATGCAGTATATCATTGTTGGACATTTGGGTTGGTTCCAAGTCTTTGCTATTGTGAATAGTGCCGCAATAAACATACGTGTGCATGTGTCTTTATAGCAGCATGATTTATAGTCCTTTGGGTATATACCCAGTAATGGGATTGCTGGGTCAAATGGTATTTCTAGTTCTAGATCCCTGAGGAATTGCCACACTGACTTCCACAATGGTTGAACTAGTTTACAGTCCCACCAACAGTGTAAAAGTGTTCCTATTTCTCCACATCCTCTCCAGCACCTGTTGTTTCCTGACTTTTTATTGATCGCCATTCTAACTGGTGTGAGATGGTATCTCATTGTGGTTTTGGATTTGTATTTCTCTGGTGGCCAGTGATGATGAGCATTTTTTCATGTGTTTTTTGGCTGCATAAATGTCTTCTTTTGAGAAGTGTCTGTTCATATCCTTGGCCCACTTTTTGATGGGGTTGTTTGTTTTTTTCTTGTAAATTTGTTTGAGTTCATTGTAGATTCTGGATATTAGCCCTTTGTCAGATGAGTAGGTTGCGAAAATTTTCTCCCATTTTGTAGGTTGCCTGTTCACTCTGATGGTAGTTTCTTTTGCTGTGCAGAAGCTCTTTAGTTTAATTAGATCCAATTTGTCAATTTTGTCTTTTGTTGCCATTGCTTTTGGTGTTTTAGACATGAAGTCCTTGCCCATGCCTATGTCCTGAATGGTATTGCCTAGGTTTTCTTCTAGGGTTTTTATGGTTTTAGGTCTAACATTGAAGTCTTTAATCCATCTTGAATTAATTTTTGTATAAGGTGTAAGGAAGGGATCCAGTTTCAGCTTTCTACATAGGGCTAGCCAGTTTTCCCAGCACCATTTATTAAATAGGGAATCCTTTCCCCATTTCTTGTTTTTCTCAGGTTTGTCAAAGATCAGATGGTTGTAGACGTGCGGCATTATTTCTGAGTTATTTTAAAATGTACAATTAAGTTGTTGTTGACTATAGTCACCCTGTTGTGCTATCAAATAGTAGATCTTATTCATTTTTTCTAACCATTTTTTTTGTGCCCATTAACCATGCCACCCTTCTTCCCAGGGAGTTTCGTTTTGATGAAGACCATTTTGTATTTTTGCATAAAGAGAGTGCCTTTGGTGTCTTCTGCAAATAAAGACACATTTCTGTCTTTTCAATATACATGCATTTAGCTTTTTATTCTTGGTTTAATAAACTAGCTAAAACTGCAAACACAATATTGAATACAAATCCTGAAAATGGACATATCTGCCTCGCTCCTGATATTAGGTGAAGTTTCATCTTTCAAGATTAATAGGATACTAACTGAAGTTTTTTATAGAGATGCCCTTTATCAGAATGAGGAATTTGATTTCTCTTCCTATTTTCTTGAGATTTATTATTATTAATGATTCTTTACTACTTACAAATGTATTTTTGTATATCTATTGAGATGATTGTTCTTGTTTTCTTTATTCTATCACTGTGGTGTATTAAATTATTCAGTTAATATGTTAAGCCAGCCTTGCATTTCTGTGATAAACTCCACGTTCTCATGGTGTATAAAGATTTTGTGTGTTTCAGGATTTGGTTTGCTAATATTTTAATAAGGATTTTGTGTGCTATGAGGTGTATTGATCTATATTTTTATTTTCTTGTGATGTCTTTCTCTGGCTTTGGCATCAGGTTAAAACTGACTCTAGAAAATAAATTGGGGAGTGTTTCTCTTCTTTCTGAAAGTTTGCATGGGATTTGTGTTATTTCTTCATTAAATTGTTGATAGAATCATAGTAAAACCAGCTAGGGATTGGCTTTCCTTTATGGGAAGAATTTTAATTGCTAATTCAAATATCTTCCCTGTATATAGATCTATTTTGAATTCCCATAAGTCAGTATTACTAATTTGTGTAGTTTGTCTAATCTCTTGGCATAAAATTATTAATAATATTGTTATTTTGTTTGTTTGTTTTTTGAGATGGAGTCCTCTTCTGTCATCTAGGTTGGAGTGCAGTGGTGTGATCTTGGCCTTCCAGATTCAAGGGATTCTCATACCTCAGCCTCCCAAGTAGCTGGAACTACAGGCATGCATCACCATATTGGCTAATTTTTACTTTAAAAAATTTTTTTAGTAGAGATAGGGTTTCACCATGTTGGCCTGGCTGGTCTTGAACTCCTGCCCTCAAGTGATCCACTTGCCTCAGCCTCCCAAAGTACTGGGATTACCAGTATGAGCCCCCATGCCTGGCCATTATTATTTTAATTTCTCCAAGATCTGCAGTGATGTCTCCTATTTTATTTCTGAATTGTAGTTTGTGTCTTTCTATTTTATTCACAGTAATTCTCACTAAAGATTTATCAGTTGTTTTGCTTTTGCAAAAAAACAAAACAAACCCCAAAACACCAACTTTTGGTGTCGTCGTACATTTTCTTTTTTGTTTTTCATGTCATTGATTTCTGCTATCAGCTTTATTATTTCTTTTCTTCTACTTCCTTTCAGTTTGCTTTGCTCCTGGTGAGGTAACGATAATGTATTATAGGAGTTTAAAGAATGATTACTTCCCATTCGTGAATCAGGAAATTATTTGAGGATAATGAGCCTTGAAGAGTAGATTATGATGGAGTGAGAAAGATAAGAGGTAGTAGGGAAGACCTTCCCAGAAGAGGGAATAAGACAAGCAAAGGCAAGCAAGTACAGAGCGTATGGGAAACAACGAATTGATCACTTTTTTAACTGGAGACCAAATACATCAGCAAGCACAATTAATTTAAATATACTCAAGTCTCCAACTGAAAGACAAATGTTCTACCTTTATGATGGATTTGTCAAGTTGGTTTTTTGTCTAATTTTGTTTAATATATTTTAAAGTTATGCTATTAGGTACAGTTTTAAGACTTTCATCTTTCTGGTTATTGAATAGGTTAGATTTATCTCAGAATAGAAGGAGGCTTCAACATTAGAGAACACATTAACATAGTTAGCCATATTAACCAGGTTAAAAAAATCTTATGTTCATATCAATAGATAAGGAAGGTCATGAGAAAAAAATTATTTTCGATTTAAAAAAATCTTAGATAACTTTCCTAACTTTATAATAATATGTACCTGAAAAATGTATAGTAGACATCATTCTTAGCAGTGAAACATTAGAATATACCTTTAAAAATAAAGGATAAGAGGGCCGGTCGCGGTGGCTCATGCCTGTAATCCCAGCACTTTGGGAGGTCAAGGCGGGTGGATCTTGAGGTCAGGACATCGAGACCATCCTGGCTAACACGGTGAAACCCAGTCTCTACTAAATATACAGAAAATTAGCCGGGCGTGGCGGCGGGCGCCTGTAGTCTCAGCTACTTGGGAGCCTGAGGCAGGAGAATGGGGTGAACCCCGGGGGCGTAGCTTGCAGTGAGCCGAGATCGTGCCACTGCACTCCAGCTTGGGCGACAGAGCAAAACTCCGTCAAGAAAGAAAGAATGAGAGAGAGAGAGAGAGAGAGAGAGGAAGGAAGGAAGGAAGGACAAGAGTAGGATATCTTATCATTCAACATTTTCTCTGGGTGCCTAGATGACACATACCCAAAAAGAGAAAGAAATAAAAACATGAAGATTTGAAAGAAAAAACACAACTCTTCTTTTTAAAAGATAGAAAAACCAAAATTATCTATAATTTCACATATCAAAATTTGAAAAGTTCGTAATATTAATGCACAAATTTGATAAGGTTACCAAATACAAGATCAGCATATAAAAGTAAATTTCATTTTTACGGCGCTAGTAATAAACGGCTAGAAAATGCAATTTGAATAATGAAACTATTTACTATGGCAGCAATAATAACGAAATGCTAAGACCTAATAAACACAACAAAAAATGTACATGTCTCTTAGGGAATAATTATGAAATGTATTGAAAGACAATGAAAAAGACCTGAATTAATTGAGAAATGTACTATATTCATAGACAGAAAGACTCAATATTTTAAAGATGTCTTTGCTGCTAAAATTGATCTACACCCATAGAATTTGTTGTAAAATTTAATTTATAATTTATATAGAAAAGCAAGGATTTATAATTGCCAAGACACTCCACATTGATATAGATTTTGGTAAGCATTTTCTTTAACTGTTAAGATACATGGAACATGAAATGAATTGAAAACCAAACTTTTGTATGTGTTGCATGAAGCTCTTAGGTATCAATTCCAAATGACTTTCAGCCAGTCTATCATTAGTTCATCCATCCAATTATTTTGAAATTTGTAGGCACTGGCATACTTGGAGCTCTCATTCTTAGATTTCATGCTGTGCCTTAAAATGAAATACGTGAAAATAATTTTTGATCTTCAGTAATTATGCATATTATCAGCAATATACTGATTTTTATAGCTTGTGGTAATGATCTTGGTCTCCTTAATAACTTTAACATTGTCCGTATGACTTTGAGGAATGTTTCCACCTTAGGATTTCACTAGGATGTCTAATTTACCATTTTCATGTTTTCCCTGAATGAATCATGTATCACTAAAGTAATCAGCTTCTATTCGAAATTATCAGGCAGATACTCACAAATTGACATTTTATTGATAGTCTTGCATAACGAATGAATAGTTCACATCAGTATCTCATTCTTTTGAAGTTTAATCTATTTGGAGGTACCATTGCAAATTTTTCTGCCTTTAGCTGGATTGCGTGGCACACAATAAGCAATATTTTTGCATGAATCTCAGCAATAAAATATAATCCAGCTTTATTCATTTCTGAGTATCTTTCCTTCTTAGGTCTTATAGAAAGCTTCGTTGTTGTGTTGCAGCATAATCTGGAAATGTAGTCATTCTTCCAAAAAATAGTCAACTTATAGTGATCAATTTACATCTCACTACATAATTTTCCTGCCATTTTACAAATACTATAGCTTTGTGTCTTAATGCCCAATTACGACTCATTCTATAGACTACATGTATATGTATATGTAATTGTTGGTTCATCATATCTTTTTAAAGATATTTAACTGGCAGTTAAACAAAAATGACACAAACAATGCCCATTAGTCAACTAATGTGAGATTGAGAAGTGCTGTAACAGAGTTTGTATATGTATAGGAAATGACGGTTATGTCATCAGACTGCATACCTAACAGTAATAGTGACAGCATCAATTGTAAGATACAGTTGATCTCAGAAATGTTAAAATGTGAAAAAAGTGTACCTTAGAATCAACAAATACTTTTATCTTCCATCATTGGGATGAAAGAAAAGGCATTTTGGAAGGAGGATGAAGCACAAGTCGGGGATGCAGTCATGGAGAATGGAAGTGTTATAACATTCTAAAACTGGCCCTTCTCCTCAGAAGAATAAATCAGGCTGGTAAGAAAACAAAGGAATCTTGAATTAAAGGAGTGAATCAGAGATCATTCCCTTGGCAATTTGTTCAAATTCCAGTTAATTCAGGCTCCTCTAGACAGATGTTTCTGTACGCTAGGGGGCTGTAACACACAACATGTCAAAAAAAATATTGATAGCTTGTTTTGTTTGTTTTTAAATTTTGTTTCCTCAACAAACATTTATTGAACATGAATTGTTAGGCATTATGCTGAACATTGTAAGGAATATTAAATGACTACATTCTGTACTCAGCCTATAGAGATTTATAATTTGGTAAGGGAGACAAAGCATGGATAAAAGTTAAAATAAACGGAGGCATAAAACTGCACCAAAGAATTATAAAAATTCAAAAGAGTAGTGAATCTTTGTCTAGATAAGCTTGTCCAACCCACAGCCCACGGGATGCAGGCAGCCAAGGATGGCTTTGAATGTGGCCCAACACAAATTCATAAACTTTCTCAAAACATTATGAGATTTATCTTATGTGTGTGTGTGTGTTTTTGTTTGTTTGTTTGTTTTTAGCTTATCAGCTATCTCTAGTGTTAGTGTATTTTACTTGTGGCCCAAGACAATTCTTTTTCTTCCAGTGTGGCCCAGGGAAGCCAAAAGATTGGACACCCCTGGCCTAGGTCATCAGTTGACATTCGTTTGAGTTGGAAAAAATTTAACCGTATCCTTAATGACTGACCAGACTGTGTATTTCAGGGGATCCTCCTGACCACAGTTTGTGGGCAGCGTAAGAACAGAAGCAGCTGCCTCTTGCAAATATCCTTGAGGGGCAGCTGGGTAATACCAGGACACATGCTTATTCCACATCTTAGTCACTATGTTCCTCCTCTTGTCCTCCTCTCCTTCCTTCCTTCCTGTTTTCCGACTTCCCTCCCTTGGCTTCTTCCTTGGGGTACTACAGACCATAATCACCTGGCGGTGACTGTAAGATATAGTCGTAATCTTTCAGGTGGCATTCTGGACTAAAGAAGTTGCTCACCCCAGCTCCCAGGTAAATTCTGGGACATCTTTTTTCCTCAAAAATTACTGTGGCCACAAACACCGTTTGCTGATATAATGGTTTGTGCATTTTCAAATGTTGCCAAGATTGCAAGAGAATGTTTACAGCCCTTTGAATTAGGGAGGCAAAGTGGCAGAGCAGGTGCAGGAGCAGAGCTGTGGCCCTCCTTCCTTTACCATCACGCACAAACCCTCTTGCCCACTTTCTAACCAGGCTATACAAGTGAAGTTATAAATCCATTAAGAATTCTTTACCAGAACCAAGGTCTACACTGTTCAGGAGCCCATGGCAAAAAAATACCCTGCTTTCTCACTTTGGCTTTCCATCGTATGTTTGGTAGTTGAGAAAGATCTATTTAAATATTTGTTTCATTTATTTTTTAAATGTTTAATTTAAAAGAACTATCAGGCTGGGTGTAGAGGCTCATACCTGTAATCCCAGCACTTTGGGAGGCCAAGACGGGAAGATCACTTGAGTGTAGGAGTTCAAGTCCAGCCTGAGCAACATGGTGAAATCCCGTCTCTATGAAAAATACAAAAATTAGCTGGGCATGATGGCACACACCTGTAGTCCTAGCTACCAGAAAGGCTGAGGAGGGAGGAGCACTTGAACCTGTGAGGCCGAGATTGCAGTGAGCTGTGATTTTGCCGCTGCATTCCATTCTGAGTAACAGAGTGAAACTACGTCAAAAAAAAAAAAACCATCAATTTTAAAAGTTGCAAATATAGTACACCCATATAATCTTTACTCATTACAATCATTAATGTTTTTGCTATATTTGCTTTTTAAAATCTAATTATTATTCTTGTTCTTGTTGCTGAAAATTAGAAAGTAAGTTGCAGATACCATAATCCTTTACTTCCAAACTATTTCAATGTATATACCCTAACAAGGACATTTTCCTAGATAACAAAAGTATAATAATAAGGTAAGAAATTTGATGCTGATATAATATTGTCTAATATACAGTTCCTATTCAGATTTTACCAATTTTCTCATTAATGTCCTTTTTGGAGATTTTTTTTTTCCCATTCCAGGATCGGATCTAGAATAACACATTGCATCCTTGTCATGTTTCTTTAGTCTCCTTTCATCTGGAACTATTCTTCTGTCTTTCATCATCTTTAACATTGATTTTTATTTATTATTATTATTATTTTTTTGAGACAGAGTCTCGCTCTGTCGCCCAGGCTGGAGAGCACTGGCGCGATCTCGGCTCACTGCAAGCTCCGCCTCCCGGGTTCACGCCATTCTCTCCTGCCTCAGCCTCCCAGGTAGCTGGGACTACAGGCGCCCACCACCATGCCCGGCTAATTTTTTTGTATTTTTAGTAGAGAAGGGGTTTCACCGTGTTAGCCAGGATGGTCTCGATCTCCTGACCTCGTGATCCGCCTGCCTTGGCTTCTCAAAGTGCTGGGATTACCGGCGTGCGCCACTGCTCCCGGCCCCAGCATTGATTTTTTTAGAAATTCAAGCCAATTAAATGTCTCTGAATTTGGGTTTGTCTGATGTCTTCACATGATTTCATTCCATTAATACATTTTTGGCAGGAATTTAGCATATTTTGAGACTATTATATTAGGAGGTCTGAGATTCCCCTTGTTAGGGGTTAAACCATTTTTTTAAATTCCCCAAGCAATGTAAGAGTACTGATTTCCCCACAGCCTCACCAACAGAGTGTGTTGTCAAGTTTTGCATTAACTGCCAATATGATTGATGAATAATATGATATCTTGATGCAGTTTTTAAGAAATAAACTTCATGGAAGTAGAATTAGAAAGCAATAAAATGGGTCCATTTTAAGCACACAATGTGATGAATTTCAACAACACTTATAAGATACAGACTATGTTCATCACTTTAAAAAGTTTCTCATTGGCTGGGCGCGGTGGCTCACGCTTGTAATCCCAGCACTTTGGGAGGCCGAGGCGGGCGGATCACGAGGTCAGGAGATCGAGACCATCCTGGCTAACAAGGTGAAACCCCGTCTCTACTAAAAATACAAAAAATTAGCCGGGCGTGGTGGCGGGCGCCTGTAGTCCCAGCTACTCAGAGAGGCTGAGGCAGGAGAATGGCGTGAACCCGGGAGGCGGAGCTTGCAGTGAGCTGAGATCGCACCACTGCACTCCATCCTGGGTGACAGAGCGAGACTTCGTCTCAAAAAAAAAAAAAAAGTTTATCATTTTGTTTCAGTTAAATCCCCCCAAATTCTTGCCCCAGAAAAACACTGATCTGCTTTCTGACACTATTGATTATATTTGTGGAGGCTAGAATTTCATATAAATGGAATCATAAGGCGCTATAGTTTTTCTTTTTCTTATTTTATTTATTTATTTATTTATTTATTTGAGATGGAGTCTCGCTCTGTCACCTAGGCTGGAGTGCAGTGCTGTGATCTCGGTTCACTGTAACCTCTGTCTCCCGGGTTCAAGTGATTCTCCCTCCTCAGCCTCCTGAGTAGCTGGGGTTATAGGCGCACGCCACCATGCCCAGCTAATTTTTGTATTTTTAGTAGAGACAAGATTTCACCATGTTGGGCAGGCTGGTCTTGAACTCCTGACCTCAAGTGATCCATCTGCCTCAGCCTCCCAAAGTGCTGGGATTACAGGCGTGAGCCATTGCGCCCGGCCGATGCTATAGTTTAGATGTTTGTCTCCTCAAACCTCATGTTAAAGTCTGATTCCAATGTTGGTGGTGGGGCCTAATATGAGGTGTTAGGTCATGCTCTGTGGCTGAACTACTCCATCCTATTCATATCCCTCATGTATACACTAATGCCTGCAAGAGTGAGTTCTCACTCTTACTAGTTCCTGAGAGATCTGGTTGTTAAAAAAAAAAAACAGCCTGGCACCTGCCTCTCCTCTCTCTTGCTTCCTCTCTCACCATGTGATCTGTAACACACCAGCTCTCCTTCACCTTCTGCCATGTGTGGAAGCAGCCTGAGGCACTCAGACTGCAGAACCACAAGACCAATAATCCTCCTTTCTTTATAAATTACCCAGCCTCAGGTATTCCTTTATAGCAACACAAACAAGCTAAGACATAAGGCATGCACACATTGTGTCTGCCCTGGCTTCTGTTTCTCTGCATAACACTTTTGCAACCCACCCACGTTGCTGCATATACCAGCAAATTATTTTTCTTATTACTGAGTAGTATCCCATTGTGTGACTATGCCACAGTTTATTTATCCATTGTCTTTTTTATGGTGTTTTGTTTCCAATTCGTGGCTGTTATAAATAATTTATGAGCATTTATGAACAAGTCTTTGTGTTGACTTATGATTTTATTTCTTTTAGGTAAATATGTAGGAATGAGGTTATCAGGTCATATTGTAGGTGTCTATCTAACTTGATAAGAACTTTCCAAACTGCTTTCCATAGAGGTTGTACCATTTTACATTCCTGCCAGCAATGTTTGAGAGTTCCAATTTCTTTGCACTCTCACCAACAGCTGGTATGATTATTTTTAATTTAGAATTAGTGGGTGTGTAATGGTATCCCATTGTGGTTTAAATTGCATGTTTATGTTGACTAATGATTTTGAGCATCTTTTTATGTGCTATTTGTATATCTTGTATTGTGAAGTCTCTTTTCAAATGTTTTGCCTGTTTATTATTTGGTTGTTTGTCTATTATTGAGTTTAAGAAATACTTAGATGTACAGATTGCAAATATTTTCTCCATTTGTGCCTGTCTTTTCATTTTCTTAAGTACATTTTGAAGAGAAGTTTTAATTTTGACAAAATGAAACCTATCATTTTTCTTCTTTTATGGTGTGCATTTTGTGTGATATCTAAGAAAACATGCCATAAGCGTGGGTTGATTTTCTCATGTTTTCTTCTAGAATATTTATAGTTTTATCACAATGTAGACATATATCAAAACATCACATTGTGCCCCATAAACATACATAATTTTTATTTGTCAATTAAAAACAAGAACAAAGAATAATAGAATAAAAATTAAAAAATAAATTACATTGAGATAAAAAAATGTGTGTATGTTTATAGTATATATGTATGTATATAGTTTTAGCTTTACATTTAGGTCTGTGATCTATTTTGAGAATCTCAAATCTTTTGTCACTCTAGCTTCATGAAAATCTCTTTTTTTCCCCCCCACCACTTTGTTTCTCAAGAAAATTTTTCTCTCAGGGGACAAGCCTGATTTTTTTCACCCTGGCAGTGCCCAGAATCAGCAAATGCCTTTATGAATAGTTGCAGATCTTCTACTTCCTTCTGAAGGATTTTCCTTCTTTGAAATTTTTCTCCAAGTCATTGTTGCTTTCACCCCTCTCTGATGCTCTTACATATATGACTGATGTAATTTACCTGGATTTTCTGTTTATTTGTTTGGTGTCCCTGGCCTGTTGTGAACTACTTTATCCTGTTAGAAGTGGGTCACCTTTTCTGACTGCTTTTAATATTTTTTAAAAATTTGTCTCTAATTTTTAACAGCGTGCCTATGTGTAGTTTTCTTTGTATTTATCTTGCTTGTCGCTGTAGCCCTTCTTACACTGGAAGCTTGATGTCATTCATAAACTTTGAAAAATTATTGCCTATTAGCTCTTCAAAATGCTCTGCCCATCTTTTCTAACCTTTTCTCCTGAGATTTGAATTTTACATACTTTAGATCTTTTCACTGTATGGCATATATCTCTTACGTTCTTTCCTGTGTATTTCCATCCTTTTGTTTCTGTGATTTAGTTTGTATAATTTCTTCTGCCCTTTCTCCCAGTTTATTAATTCTTTCTTTAGCTCTGTGTGATTTGACTTTAAATGTATTCACTGAGGTCTGAATTCCATTTAAAAAATTTTAAGCTCTAAAATTTCTCTTTTTTTTTTTTTCTTTTGGCAGAGTTTCGCTTTTGTTGCCCAGGCTGGAGTGCAATGGTGCAATCTCGGCTCACTGCAACCTCTGCCTCCTGGGTTCAAGAAATTCTACCTCAGCCTCCCA
Organism: Gorilla gorilla gorilla; assembly: GCF_029281585.2. NCBI lineage: Eukaryota > Metazoa > Chordata > Mammalia > Primates > Hominidae > Gorilla > Gorilla gorilla. The sequence goes on from NC_073234.2 coordinate 79,120,569, forward strand.
AGTAGCTGGGTTTACAGGCGCGCGCCACCACGCCTGACTAATTTTTTGTTTTTAGTAGAGACGGGGTTTCCCCATGTTCATCAGGCTGGTCTCGAAGTCCTGACCTCAGGTGATCCACCTGCCTCAGCCTCCCAAAGTGCTGCGATTACAGGCGTGAGCCACCGCACCTGGCCTGGTTTTTTATATAAATTATATTCAATTTTTGTTGAAATTCTTCATTCTTTCATTTATTTTCTTGAATATATTGTCATACTTATTTAAATTATGTGTCTGGCAACTTTAATGTTTAGGTCACCTATATATCTGATTCTTTTGTCTGCTTTTTCTCTGGCGTTTGACTCAAAATTTTTAATATGTCAATTTTGGATTGAGTGCAGGAAATTGCATATTAAAAACCTTCAAGATAACTGGGTGCTCTTAATTATTGTATCTTCCTTCCTGAATAATTTATTTTGCTTTGACAGAAGGTTAGGATAGAGGTGGGTCACCTTAAATTTTTTAAAGACTTAGTTGATATAAAGACTTCAGTCTCTGTGAGTATATTCTACTTCCAGGTCACCCTTATTTCTATGTCAGGGATCTTTACCAAAAGCCCCTCCTCCTTGAAGAGTCCTAACCTGCCATTTTGGTTCTTTAACTCTCCTGAGACTGCAGAAGTTCTGCCTAATTTTTAGATTTTCAGCTATGCTTTTTGCTTTTGAAATTACCAAGTAAATTGAAGTAAAATTTCAACTCAAATGCTCTGTTCATCTCTTATTCTCTCTTCTTCTAGACTTTCACCTTTAAAATTCTCACCATTTCTTATGTCTTCAAATGGATTTTTAAAAAATTTGTCTATTTTTTATTGTTTTCAATAGGGAAGTTGGTCTAAGGCAACCTAGTCATCAATACTAGGGATGAAAACTATGAGTATCATATTTAATTTCCATGTGTATCATTCAGTACTTGCTAATAATCTTCCCACATCATGCTAAGCCAAAAGAGTAGCTTTTACAGTATTGTAGGGAACTGGGTGGAGAGGCAGGTTGGGTGAATGAGAATTTTCCGCAAGCTGTCCTGTCACATCTGTGGCCTCAGAACAATCATCTGTAGTGGTAATTGCAAAGTGTATTGCAGGGCATACACGCGGCTGGTGAGGGAAAATTGGACTGCCCATGAGATGATGTATCTGGTAGACTTTGGATGGTAGGTGAGCTGAATTAGTCATGACTGCTTGGGATCATGCCATGGAAACCCTCAGAAACTATCAAAAGGAGGTTATTTGTATCCTCAGTTTAGGTGGCCTGAATACACAGACTATATTTAAAATGGAATTCCTCTAATTTAAATAAAATACAGTCTTCATTCTGAATTTTCTTATTCATCTTGTTACTGTGTCAATTCACTAAGCCTTCAAAGGATGGCAGAAGTATAATATCTGTGGAAATCTCAAGAGGTCATTTTTATGAGTTCTATCTTTATTATCAAATAATGTTTTATAAACCTTCTGTGATAGGATTTTGTATCTTCCAAAGACATTATTCTCCGTTGTAGAGAAATCTTCTTTTTCATTTAGAAAACTGTATACTGGGATCAGTAGTTAGGTCTTAAGAAGAAAGGAACTGAGCTAAAAGTTTAATTCTACCCCTGTAAATTGTTCACTGGAACCTTTCCAATTCATTCGGAACAATCAAGTATTGTAAGGGTTATGGGTGGAGGGAAGAGGAAAGAAATTGCTCTTATTGATTAAATTTTCTTTTCTTTCTGAGTTCTTGATTTGTCAGATACCTCTGAGTTCTTGTTTGCACCAACCTTTGAGTTCTTGTTTGCACCAATGATTTTATCCGATAGTTGATCCCAAATCATCTTAACTTTTCATAGGTCACCCTTCCAAGGTTCATGAGAAAAAAATGAAAGTTTGCATCTTTGGTACTTCAATTAACACTGACTTCACTTGGTATTAGTGCTGCTTTTAGCAACTGTATTAGTGTATCCTCACACTGCTTATAAAGAAATACCAAAGACTGGGTAATTTATAAAGGGAAGAGGTGTAATTGACTCACAGTTCAACATGGCTTGGGAGGCCTCGGGAAACTTACAATCATGGCAGAAGGGGAAGCAAACGCATTCTTTTTTACACAGCGGCAGCAAGGAGAAGTGCCTGGCAAAAGGGAGAAAAGCCCCTTATAAAACCATCAGATCTCCTGAGAACTCACTTATTATTACCAGAACAGCAGAAGGGGAATAACCACCCCCATGATTCAATTACCTTCCACCAGGCCTCTCCCACAACATGTAGGAATAATGGGAATAACAATACAAGATGATATTTGGGTGGGGACAGAGCCAAAACATATCATTTCATCCTTGTCCCCTCCCAAATTGCATGTGCTCACATTTCAAAACACGACGATGCCTTTCCAGCAGTCCCCCAAGGTCTTAACTCATTACAGCATTAACCTGAAAGTCCAAGTCCAAAGTATCATAAATTGACACTCAATATTAACCATTGGCCAGGTGTGGTGGGTCACACCTATAATCCCAGCACTTTGGGAGGCTGAGGCAGGAGGATCACTTGAGGTCAGGAATTCGAGACCAGCCTGGCCAATATGGCAAAACCCCAGCTCTACTAAAAATACAAAAATTAGCTGGGTGTGTTGGTGGGCACCTGTGATCCTAGCTACTTGGGAGGCTGAGAGAGGAGAATAGCTTTAACCCGGGAGGCAGAGGCTGCAGTGAGCTGAGATCGCACCACTGCACTCCAGCATGGGCGTCAGAGTGAGACTTTGTCTCAAAAAAAAAAAAAAAAAAATTAACCGTCACAGCAACCTTTCAGAATTCATATGTACCTGTGAGCATGGTGTATAAACTGAGCTGAATCAATAAACAAGACCTACTTGATGGAAAAACCCTAATAACTCCTCCCATAACAATCTCTACAGTACACCTATTTATTCATCGCTAAGCTCCTTGGTAACTATGGACCAAAACCTGTGTGAAACTTAAAAGAAGAAAAGCAGTTAATCTTCTGAACTACAGAAAAACACCCACAATCCAGGTATAAGATAGTTCCCCAATCTGAGCCTCATGTGCATAAAGTGTGTCGGAATCAGCAGCTAAATGAGGAAATAAAGCCCTGATATTTAAAGTCGGTAACGCTTTGGTTCATTTGCCTTTTGATGTAGTATATTTTTATGGCTGAGAGGAAGTAACACACTGAAAAGGACAGAGGAGAGGAGGAGGAAGTGGCAGGCAGTGAGGGTGGAGAAAATAAGGTCAGAGCCACTGAGAAGAAAAACATTGAAAAGCAATAACTTTAGCAAGAAAGACACCAAAATGATTACATGATATCTCCAATAGATTTTACATTAATAAAAAAACTACTGATCGCATTTCTAATGAAAAAGACTTCGAACAGCTGATAAAAAATGATTTATCAGATAATTTCAGTAATAATTTTCAAGACAAACTGTATAGTGAACACATGACACACATCACATAGAGTGTTACGGTCATCTTCTGATTGTTGGGCTTTAATTATGTAAATATTTTCTTCAATCATTTAATTGCTTCATTCAGGTATAATTAGTATGCAACAAACTACATATTTAAAGTGTGCAACTGACATATGTACGCACTTGTGAAGCCATCACCACAATCAACATATTGAGCAGATCAATCACACCCAAAAGATTTCTCATGCCTCATGCCCCTTTGTGTCCCTGCCTCTTGCCTCTGCCCACTTCCTTCCTACCCTGAGGAACCAGTGATCTGCATTCTTTTATTACAGACAAGTTTGCAGTTTTCGGATTTTTTTTTTTTTTTTGACAGTGTTTCGCTCTGTCACCCAGGCTGGAGTGCAGTGGCACGATCTTGGCTTACTGCAGCCTTCACCTCCTGGGTTCAAGTGATTCTCCTGCCTCAGCCTCCTGAGTAGCTGGGATTACAGGCACCTACCACCACACCTAGCTAATTTTTGTATTTTTAATGGAGACGGGGTTAGGCCATCTTGGCCAGGCTGGTCTCAAACTCCTGACTTCAAGTGATCTGCCTGCCTCAGCATCCCAAAGTGCTGGGATTACAGGCATGAGCCACCATGCCTGGCAGTTTTCAGATTTTTATATCAATAAAATCACGCTACATGTACCCTTTGTCTGGCTTCTCTTAACCCAGCAAAATTATTTTGAGATGCATCCATGTAGAGCACATATCAACTGTTTCTTTCTTGTTATTGGTGAATATGATATATATCATACATTGTTTTTTCATTCACTTGCTGATGCACCTTTTTGTTTGTTGCTATTGCAAATCAAATTGCTGTGAGCATTTATGTACAGGTCTTTTTGTGGAGGTTTGTTCTTATTTCTGTTAGGTAAATACCTAAGAGTAGAATGGCTAAATCATGCAGCAGAAATATGTTTAACATCTCAAGAAATTCTCAAACTGTTTTACAAAGTAGGGAGTTCTAGTTCTTTCACATTCTCACCAAAACTTGGTGTGGTCAGTCTTTCTAATTTTAGCTCTTTTTATTTCATACAACAAGACATGCTTAAGATTCTAGAGGATCACCCTTTGAATACAGAGAATAAAGACCAGCCCCTCATCAGAGAAGCTTTCCATGACCACCCAGATTAAAGTAGCATCCCCCAATTATTCCATACTGTATCACCCTCGTTTTGTTTTTTGTATTGTACTTATTGCTACTTGATATTTTCTTGTTAATTTGTCAATTAAAAATAATTCTCTGTCCTGTGAGCTAAAATTCTCTCCATAAGAACATACACCTTTCAATCTCATTCAGGGTATATTTCCCTTAGCCAGAATAATATCTGGCCCACTTTAAGTGCTGAATAAAATGCTGAAAGAGTATTTTCCAGCTCTGGCCTGACAGCGTTGCTCCAATGGAAAGAATTTCAAATGAAAAATCAACTTGTCTTAAAAAGTGGAAGACAGTGTGGTGATTCCTCAAGGATCTAGAACTAGAAATACTATTTGACCCAGCAATCCTATTCCCAGGTATATACCCAAAGGGTTATAAATCATGCTGCTATAAAGACACATGCACACATATGTTTATTGCAGCACTATTCACAATAGCAAAGACTTGGAATCAACCCAAATGTCCAACAATGATAGACTGGATTAAGAAAATGTGGCACATATACACCATGGAATGCTATACAGCCACAAAAAAGGATGAGTTCATGTCCTTTGTAGGGACATGGATGAAGCTGGAAACCATCATTCTCAGCAAACTATCACAAGGACAAAAAACCAAACACCGCATGTTCTCACTCATAGGTGGGAAGTGAACAATGAGAACACTCCGGACACAGGAAGGGGAACATCACACACCGGGGCCTGTTGTGGGGTAGGGGGAGGGGGGAGGGATAGCATTAGGAGATATACCTAATGTAAATGATGAGTTAACGGGTGCAGCACATCAACATGGCACATGTATACATATGTAACAAACCTGCACGTTGTGCACATGTACCCTAGAACTTAAAGTATAATAAAAATGTATATATATATATAAAGAAAAAAAATAGCACCACAATGAAGCTCCAAGCTCACTGACATCTACACTCCATCTCTACTTATGACTTCTTTGTTCATGTCACCAGTGATTTCGTTCTACCAGTTGTGATTCCTGTTGTTTAACATTTCCTGTTCTGGAATCTGTTTTATCCTGACCTCAAAGTCATCATCATACCTATCTCTGGTGCCAAAGCAATGGGAGAAAGAAAAATAACTTCCTTCCTGAGTTTATTATTTCTGTAAGCAATCACTCCACTTTTTTTGGTGGTTGTTGTTGTTTGTTTGTTTTATATACCCTCCATCCTGCTGCCGCATCCCAGACTTTCTTTCTTCATAGTCCTACACCTGAAAATACCTTTCATTTCCTTGGCTACCTAGTCAGTTCAAGCCAAGCTTTTTGCCTATCCTGACTGAGTTGCCTGCTTCCAAGTTCCCCTTTTGCTTTCATTCGCTTTACACACAGCATCTAGATAACATTCCCAAAGTAAATTCTCACCTTTTATTCTATCAAAAAAAAGCCTGAATGACTTTCTAGGCAAAGGTTGCAAATGAGCCACCTATGGTTCTAATTTCGATGGAATATATGTTTTGTTTGTTTGGGTTTCTCAGTTTTAAAACAAAATTTTTACCCATTTGTTAAATAGTTAAGGGATTTTATATATAAATCTGATTTCTCATAAAAACTAAAAGATCTGCAAACAGTGACCTAGGCTCTCATGAGACAGTAAACAGCTGAGTATTGGCTGCTCCCTATAAACAAAGTAAATACTCTCCAGTTTGCCAGAGTCCCCAACACTCCCTGTTACCTCCCTGCTGGAGCCAAGCATAAGTTGTTATTTATGTTACTCTTGTGCTGTTGTTTTTCTTAGAGTGGAGAAATATTTCTCTAACCTTGTCTGTTTTTCAAACATAAGAAAATGAAAACCTGAGAAGGCTACATATTTGCTTATGGGAATGCAGACCATTTCTAAGTATATAATATGGAAAAACTTGTATATGTCTTCATCATACATTTAGCACTATTTACTCTCTTCCATTTCCTACCCAGCTTCTGTGGAGAAGAGAATTTGTGACCCCATGTGATTATACCCCAGAATGGACGCAGATCCCTCACTCAGACATTCAGCACTTTCCACGGCAGAGGCCCAGGTGGACTTTTTAACCTCACTACTGCTGCACCTATTCTTTTTTTTTTTTCTGCTGCACCTATTCTATCTTCAACCAAGATTGTTGTGGCTGAAACTTCTTATGCGCTGTCCTGCAGGCCTAAAATCTTTCTCCTATAGCCCCACTCTTTTCAGACTTCACAGCACACCCACACTTTTTCTGTGAAAAGGCTTTCCGTCTTCAAATTGGCCCTTGTCAAAGGCGACTGCCCCTAGTAATCGTTACTGATCTGTCTACCAGATGTGACTTCCTGCCTCTCAGCTTCCATAGCTTTCTTCTTCTACTGCACTTATGGGGCCTATATTCTGCTTTAAGTTTTACTATCCCACTAGGTGTTATGTCTAGGGTTCTGGAAAGCTCCAAAGATGCAAATAATATTTTTAGAACTGGAAGAGAATAAAAAAAGCTTAGGACAATAAACAGCAGATATAAACATCTGACATTTAAAGATTTATTACTCAGGACATTTTACTTATACATGCATACACACACATTCTTGCACAAACACTTCTAGGAAGAATATCACAGTGATTTGGAGAATGGGTTTTCAGGTTAGTCATATGTACCAATAGCAGTGATATTCTAGCTAAATTTATTCTGGGGTGAAGTACTTAATCCCACTGAATCTGTTATCACTAAAAAACTACAGGTTTAATATTTCTTTCATAGTGTTGTTAAAAAGATTAAATGAACATAAAACACTTATCACAATGCTTGGCGTGATATAATAAGCACATTATAAATGGTACCTGTTGTGACAATGGTAATAATTTTAAAATAATTAATGTACTTTCCTCTTGTGACTTTTCAGGTGTAAAAACTTTACCCCGGTACTACTAGAGATGGGGAAAGGAAATTAGCAGTGTTACAAAAGAAAAATAATGAAAATATTATTTTTCATATTTGACATTGAAAGTAGAATTTATGCATCAAGACAATAGCCTAGGCCAGGCATGGTGGCTCATGCCTGTAATCTCAGTACTTTGGGAGACTGAGGCGGGTAGATCGCTTGAGGTCAGGAGTTCAAGACCAGCCTGGCCAACATGGTGAAACCCTGTCTCTACTAAAAATACAAAAGTTAGCCATTGTGCACCTATAGTCCCAGCTACTCGGGTGGCTGAGGCATGAGAATCGCTTAAACCTGGGAAGCAAAGGTTGCAGTGAGCTGAGATCGCACCGCTGCACTCCAGCCTGGGCAATGAAGTGAGACTCTATCTCTAGAAAAAAAAAAACAAAAGACAATAGCCTGGTAAAACAGATTATCATTTTGAGAGAAGATTTTAAAATTTCCTTAATATTCTCCCCAACTCTTATTTTTTAGCATATCAAGATAAGCATACTTAGCCTCATAACTAGATTCTTGAGGTTAGAGTTTTCCGTAAGGAGTCCCAGACAGCAAGATTCAAGTAGAGAGCCTGCACTTTTCTGGCCGCCAGGGGTTACAGGGAGGAGAGAGAGGGAGGGAGAGAACCACACAGGTGTTGCTCTTGCTAGTTGTCTGCTAGCACACACCTCTATCACCCACACTGATGCTCTTTCTCTCATTCCAACACTGCTATTGGCTCAGTCACCACACCCAGGAGGATACGGAACCCTTTCTCAGAAAAGAAGGAAGCACTCCTGTGAATATGATGCTGGAAGGGGTTTTCCTGCCCATATAATTAGAGCTATCTTGGCTTTTTTTGCAGGATCACCCAGTGTTGCATGTAAACACATTTCTTGCTCATGATCAACCAGTCATCCCTTCATTCCTCTTCTATATCCAGGTGTGTTTGCTCCAAAAGTTTATCTAGCCCTCATCTGTCCTCTTCCTTTTAGTTTAAAATGAAAACAATTTCACTTCTTGAGAAGATGGACAATATATGCTCCCTGTAAAAAACTACAAACAATATATGAAAAAGAAATAAACTGATACTTGAAATCCACTTATCCTGGGATAACCACCGTTAATATGTAGTGACTCTCCTTTTATATATCTCATCATGCAAATAGACAAATATTATGTGTATATATTTTCACATAGTTTATATCATATGCTTGCTGTTCTTGTCAGAAACAATCTTCTAGTTCTTTAAAAAATTACTTCTTTCTTCATATGCATTTTCATAAAACTATAATAACTATGTATCATAAATTTTCATATCTTTCTACTGCTCACATCATTGTATATACACAAATACAAAGGAAAGAAGGAAGATAAGTAGGAAGGAAAGTTACCTGGTAAACATTCAGATGAGCTCCCAAATGATAGCCAGCATAAACTCTTTGCCATGTAGGTGAGCCATCTGCATGACCAGGTCAGCCTTCAGGTGACTTCAGTCCCAACTACCATGAAAGACTCCAGATGAGAATTGCCCTGCTGAGCCTAGTAACATCATAAAGCCATGAGAGATAATAAACTGTTGTTCTAAGGCACCACATTTGGGGGTGGTTTGTTACATAGCAAATAGATAATGGAACAGAAATTGGTACCTGTATGTGAGGTGTTTTTGTAACAAACACCTAAAACATGTAATATTGACTTTGGGATTGAACAGTTGAGTGGAACCTTAGCAGTTGGGAAAAATGTTGGCAAACTCTTGAAGAACAATAAGAAAGTTATTATTAGTTGCTGGATGGAAAAGGCTGGGAGTTATATATAGCAGAACAATTAGCAACACTATCTCCTGAGTTCCTGTGGAATATAAAAAGGGTACTTAACAAACACTTGGCTTTGCAGAGAAAATATCCAGGCAGAATGTTGAAAATGCTGACTGGCTTCTTCTAGTGTCTATGATAAAATAGAAGAAAGGTTAAAATAAAGATGAAACTGCCCAGTTTTTATTAAAATTTATTGGAAAATAGGATCCATGCCAGTCTTTCTAGCTAGCAAAATCTTCTCAAAGTAAGAAATTGGCTCAGAGGAAAGATTATACCCATGGCAGTACCAGCGACACATAGTTTCAGGGTACAGATTAAATAAAAAATACGGCCCTCGTAGATATCTCAGAAAAGTTAAAATTAATGTCCTCATAGACCTCTGAGGTAGACAAAAAAGCATTTAGCAATCTTAAGGGTGTATCACTCAGTCCTAATCTGCTGAGCAAAAAGTTTCTGAGAACCTTGGCATCATCTCAAAGCACCTGATGCTCATTCCAAAGGAGAATGTGGCCTATCCTGAAGATATTCATGTGTGTGGATTTGTCTCATGGAAGTAGCACCAGTAATATTCATTGGGAACCTTAAAGAGCACTGTGTTGGAGAAACATACAAACACACATACAACCCACCTACTTGGACTTAAAGGAACACAGGCAATTCAAAAGGAAAAGAGCTCACAGAGGCCCCAACGGTCTTCGGGCCTGAATAAATCTATGAAATCAGCTCAGCTGTTAACAGTGCTATCTCTTATGGAAAGGAAAGATGTCCTGGAGTGCAGAATCAAGAGTTCAAAAGACAGAGCCTAGAGCCACAGAGAATTGGCATGGTGCAGTGGCTCACGCCTGTAATCCCAGCACTCTGGGAGGCTGAGGCTGGTGAATCAACTGAGGTCAGAATTTCTAGACCAGCCTGGCCAACATGGTGAAACACTGTCTCTACTGAAAATACAAAAAATTAGCTGGGCGTGGTGGAGTGTGCCAGAAATCCCAGTTATTTGGGAGGCTGAGACAAGAGAATCACTTGAACCCAGGAGGCAGAGGTTGCAGTGAGCTGAGATTACGCCATTGCACTCCAGCCTGGGTTACAGAGCAAGACTCTGTCTCAAAAAAAAAAAAAAAAAAAAAAAATCCCACAGAGAATTACCTGTAGGGTGGAGAATGGACTCAGCACTATTTCTACAGTCCACCGACAGTGATGTGCCTCCTGATCTTCCCCCTTTTTAAGTGGAAGTGTTTCATACAGTTCTCTCATCCCTGTCTCACCATTGTACTTGGGTGTGTAAGGGCAGATAACTTGTCTCTTGAATTCACAAGTCTTCAGATTGAGAGGGATCATACTCCAAGAGTGCATTCAAGGTGCTTCAGCAAAGAACTGGCCCCAAGGAGCCCCATTCATACCTGGACCTGCTTTAGGTGAAATCACAGACTTACAACCTGACCCTCGTGACTTAACACAGTGAGACTTTCAGGGTTTGAGAAGGCTGTGAGAGCAATTTGCTGGTAGAATGAAAATAAATCATTAGAAGTGAAAGGAAGACTTCAAGACCTAGTTTCCCGTGATGGCCCCAGTGAACTACACTTCCCTTTATTCATGCCTTTGTGTAGTTCCTGCACACACTGAATCTGGACTAGCCCTGTATAACCAATAACATATGACTGATGTGATGCTGTGTGACTCCCCGGGCTAGGTCATAAGAAGCCTTGAAGTTTCTGCTTAAGTCTCCTGGCATATTTACCCTTGGAACATTCCCTTTCAAAATCCAGCTGCCATACTGTAAAAAGCCCAAACCACATGGAAAAGCTACATATAAGGACCCAGCTAAACTCACAGTCAGCAGCCATAATCAACTGTAAGCTACATGAGTGAGCCATCTTCTATGTCACGTCCAATCAAATTTTCAGATGAATATGGTACTTACTGCCACCTGCCATCAGCTGCTTGAGAGATCTGAAGCAAGAGCTACTCAGCTAAAGTACACATAGAACAGTGAAAGATAACACATTGTTGTATTTAAGTCACTAAACTTTATGGTGGTTAGTAGCAATAGAAAAATAGGATACTGCCAAATACTTTTCCAAAATATTGTAGCCAATTTACACTCCTGTCAGTAAAGTATGACAATATCATATGTTGGTAAGGATTTGAATCAACTAGAATTCTTATATTTTGTTGGTGAGAGATTCTGGTGGATGTATAGTGTTAGATGGTTGATTTTTTTTAATATGACAGATTTATTTTATATATCACATACTATGCAACTCAATCATTTAAATAGAATATTCAATGGTTTTTAGCATATATTTACAGAGTTATGAAAGAATCAGCACAATCAATTTTGGAACATTTAATCACCTTGAACACAAGAAACTCCATACCCATTAGCAGTTACTGTCAATTTTCCTTCAACTCCTCGGACAGTAGGCAACCACTACCCTGCTTTCTGGCTTCATAGGTTTGCATATTCTGGACATTTAATATAAATTGAATCTTAAAATATGTGGTTTTTTGTGACTAGCTTCTTTCACTTAGCATAATGTTGTCAATGTTTGTCCATGTTGAAATATCTACCGGTAATTCATTCCTTTTTATTGCTGAATAAGTTTCCATTTTATGGTGTGGTAGACAGAATAATAGCTCCCCAAAAGATGTCAATATACTAATTCTCAGAACCTGTGAATATGTTACCTTATATAGCAAAAGAGGCTTTGAAGATCTGATTAAGTTAATAGTCTAGAGTTGGGGAGACTATCCCAAAGTGTCTGGGTGGGCTCAGTGTAATCACAGGGGCTTTTTTTTTTTTTTTTTTTTTGAGACGGAGTCTGGCTCTGTCGCCCAGGCTGCAGTGCAGTGGCGCAATCTCAGCTCACTGCAAGCTCCGCCTCCCAGGTTCACGCCATTCTCCTGCCTCAGCCTCCCGAGTAGCTGGGACTACAGGCGCCCGCCACCACGCCCGGCTAATTTTTTGTATTTTTAGTAGAGACGGGGTTTCACCATGTTAGCCAGGATGGTCTCGATCTCCTGACCTCGTGATCCGCCCGCCTCGGCCTCCCAAAGTGCTGGATCACAGGGGCTTTATAAGAGGGACACAAGACAGTCAAAGTTAAGGAGAAGGTGATGTGACTACAGAAACAGAGAGGAAAAAGAGGCTATGTCTTGCAGAACCATGAAACAATGAATGAGGGAAGCCTTTAGAAGCTGAAGAAGTCAAGAAAATAATTCCCAGAACAAACCTCCAAAAGGAACATAGCCCTGCAAACACTCATTTTAAAATCTCTGACTCCTAGGATTATAATATAGTAAACTAGCATTGCTTTAAGCCATCAAATTGTGGTAATTTGTTACAGAAGCAATAGGAAATTAAGACATATTGATGTGCCACATCATATATGTGTGTGTGTGTATGTATATATGTGTGTATATATACACACACATGTGCACCAGTTAATGGATATTTAAGTTGTTTCTACTTTTTTACTATTATGAATAATGCTTCTGTGAACATTTGTATGTAATTTTTTGTGTAAACCTGTGTTTTCATTTCTCTTGGGCATAGAGCTAGGAGAAAGATTGCTGCATCAGATGGTAACTATGTTTAACCTTTTGTGGAAATACCAGAGTGTTTTCCAAAGCAATTGTGCCATTTTATATTCCCACCAGCAGTGTCTGAGGGTTCAACTTTCTCCACAACTTGTCATCATTTTTTATCTGTCTTGTTATTACAGCCATCCTAGTGGTGTGAAAGCTCTCTGATTGTGATTTTGATTTGCATTTCACTGCTGGTTAACGTTGCTGAGCCACTTTTCATGTGCTTATTGGTCATTTGAATATCTTCTTTGGAGAAATGTCTGTTCAGATACTTTGAACATTTTTCTAATTGGATTTTGTTTTATTACTGAATTATAAGTGTTTCCTACATATTCTGGGCACAAGTTCCTTATCAGGTATATAATTTGCGAATATTTTCTCCCATTCCACGGGTTGTATTTTCACTCTCTTGATGGTATCTTGAAGGAGAAGTTTTAATTTTAATGAGGTCCAATATATCTTTATTTCTTTCTTTTTTTATGTGCCTTTGGTATCAGATCTGAGACAACGTTGTCTAGTCCAAGGCTGTGAAGATTTCCTTAGATGTTTTCTCAAAAAATTTTACAGTTTTAGCTCTTATATTTAGGACTACAGTGCATTTTAGTTAATTTTTAGCTACAGCTTGAGGAAGATATCTAACTTTATCCTTTTATATGTGGATACTCACTCATCCCAACAATATTTATTAAAAACACTATTCTTTTGCCCTTGAATAGTCTTGAGATCCTTATAAAGAATCAATTGACCATTAACATGAGGGTTTATTTCTAGATTCTATACGTCTGTCCTTATACCAGTACCGTACTATCTTGATGATTTTGCTTTATTGTGTGTCTTGAAATCCAGAAGTGTGCGTCCTGCATCTCTTTTCCTTTTCAAGAATCATCTGGCTATTTTAGGTCACTTGTATTTCCATATGAATTACAGGATCAACTTCTCAATTTCTTTACAGAAATCAGCTGGAAATTTAATACAGATTTCATGGAATCTCTGCATCAATTTGGAGAGTATTGCCATTTAAAAAGATTAGTTCTTCCAAATCATGAACATATGGAATGTGTTCCCACTGTTTTAGATCTTCTTTAGTTTTTTTCAACAATATGTTATAGTATTCAGGATGTAAACTTTGTTAAATTTATTCTGAAATAATTTATTCTTTTCATGCTATTATAAGTAGAATTTTCTCAATTTCATTTTTGGGTTATTCTTTGCTAATGTATAGAAACAGAATTGTTTTCATATATTGATCTTTTTCATGCAACTTGCTGGATTAGTTTATTAGTTCTACTACATTTTAGTGGATTCTTCAAGATTTTCTACATACAAGATTGTGTCATCTGTATATATAAATAGTTTTACTTCTTCCTTTTCAGTATAGATAGCTTTTTACCCCCCATTTTCTTACCCAATTACTCTGGCAAGAAACTCAGTACAAAATTGAATAGAAGTGATGAGAGCAGATATTCTTGTTTTGTTGCTGTCTTACTGGAAAAGCATTAAGTCTTTTATCATTATCTATGATGTCAGCTGTTGGTTTTTTGTAGATGACCTTTATTAGTTCTGTTCTATTCTTGGTTTATTGAATGTTTCTGTCTTGAAGGGCTGTTTACATTTTCAAGTTTATTTCTGTATCTATTGCAATGATTATTTGATTTTTGTCATTACTTTTAAGTAGTGTATTACATTAGTTTATTTTCAGTTAAAATTGTTTTGTCATGGTACATAATCCTTTGTATATGTTGCTGGATTTAGTTTTAGCATTCCACTGAACATTTGTGCCAAAGATATTAGTATGTAGTTTTCTTGTAACCTTTGTCTGGCTTTAGTATCACCCTGACACCGAGGCCAGAATAAAATTTTGATTATGTTGAGGAGTGTTCTCCCCTCTTCTATTCTTTAGAAGAGTTTGTGAAGAATTGTTAACTCTTCTTTCAATGTTTGGTAGAGTTTACTACTGAAGCCATTTGGACCTGGACTTTTACTTGTGAAATAATTTTGATTACAAATTTAATCTATTAACTTTTTGAAGTTTGTTCAGTTTTTCTATTACTTCTTAAGTCGGTTTTGATGATTTGTATCTTCCCAGGGTTAGTTCATTTCATCTAAGTTATCTAATTTGATTTAATATAATTGTTCACAGTATTCACCTATAATCTTTTTAAATTTTTTTTATTATTATACTTTAAGTTCTGGGGTACACGTGCAGAATATGCAGGTTTGTTACATAGGTATACACGTACCATGGTGGTTTGCTGCACTCAGGAACCCATCATCAACATTAAGTATTTCTCCTAATCCTATCCCTCCACTAGCCCCTCACCCCCCAACAGGCCCAGGTATGTGATGTTTCCCTCCCTGTGTCCATGTGTTCTCATTGTTCAACTCCCACTTATGAGTGAGAACATGCAGTGTTTGGTTTTCTGTTCCTGTGTTAGTTTGCTGAGAATGATGGTTTCCAGCTTCATCCATGTCCCTGCAAAGGACGAGAACTCATCCTTTTTTATGGCTGCATAGTATTCCATGGTGTGTATTGGCCACATTTTCTTTATCCAGTCTATCATTGATGGGCATTTGGGTTGGTTCCAAGTCTTTGCTATTGTGTACAGTGCCACAGTAAACAAACGCGTTTATGTGTCTTTATAGTGGAATGATTTAGAATCCTTTGGGTATATACCAAGTAATGGGATTGCTGGGTCAAATGGTATTTCTGGTTCAAGATCCTTGAGGAATCGCCACACTGTCTTCCACAATGGTTGAACTAATTTACACTCCCATGAACAGTGTAAAAGCATTCCTGTTTCTCCACATCCTCTCCAGCATCTGTTGTTTCCTGATTTTTTAATGATAGTCGTTCTAACTGGTGTGAGATGGTATCTCATTGTGGTTTTGATTTCATTTCTCTAATGACCAGTGATGATGAGCTTTTTTTCATGTTTGTTGGCTGCATAAATGTCTTTTTTAGAGAAGTGTCTCTTGATATCCTTTGCCTGGTTTTTGATGGGGTTGTTTCTTTCTTGTAAATTTGTTTAAGTTCTTTGTAGATTCTGGCTATTAGCCCTTTGTCAGATGGATAGATTGCAAAATTTTTCTCCCATTCTGTAGGTTGCCTGTTCACTCTAATGATAATTTCTTTTGCTGTATAGAATTTTTTAGTTTAATTAGATACCGTTTGTCAATTTCAGCTTTTGTTGCCATTGCTTTTGGTGTTTTAGTCATGAAGTCTTAGTGCATGCCTATGTCCTGAATGGTATTGCCTAGGTTTTCTTCTAGGGTTTTTATGGTTTTAGGTCTTATGTTTAAGTCTTTAATTCATCTTGAGTTAATTTTTGTATAAGGTGTAAGGAAGGGGTCCAGTTTCAGTTTTCTGCATATGGCTAGCCAGTTTTCCCAGCACCATTTATTAAATAGGGAATCCTTTTCCCCATTGCTTGTTTTTATCAGGTTTGTCAAAGATTAGATGGTTGTAGATGTGTGGTGTTATTTCTGAGGCCTCTGTTCTCTTCCATTGGTCTAGATATCTGCTTTTGTACCAATACCATGCTGTTTTGGTTACTGTGGCTTTGTAGTATAGTTTGAAGTCAAGTAGCGTGATGCCTCCTGCTTTGTTCTTTTTACTTAGGATTGTCTTGGCTATGTGGGCTCTTTTTTGGTTCCACATAAAATTTAAAGTAGTTTTTTTCTAATTCTGTGGAAGAAAGTCAATGGTAGCTTGAAGGGGATAGCACTGAATCTATAAATTACTTCAGGCAGTATGGCCATTTTCACAATATTGATTTTTCCTATCCATGAGCATGGAATGTTTTTGCATTTCTTTGTGTCTTCTCTTATTTCCTTGAGCAGTGGTTTGTAGTTCTCCTTGAAGAGGTCTTTCGTACCCTTTGTAAGTTGTATTCCTAAGTATTTAATTATCTTTGTAGTAATTGTGAATGGGAGTTCACTCACAATTTGGCTGTTTGTCTGTTATTGGTGTATAGGAATGCTTGTGATTTTTGTACATTGATTTTGTGTTCTGAGACTTTGCTGAAGTTGCTTATCAGCTTAAGGAGATTTTGGGCTGAGACAATGGGGTTTTCTAAATATACAATCATGTCATCTGCAAACAGGGGCAATTTGAATACCCTTTATTTGAATACCCTTTGAATACCCTTTATTTGTTTCTCTTGCCTGATTGCCCTGGCCAGAACTTCCAATACTATGTTGAATAGGAGTGGTGAGAGAGGGCATCTTGTGCCAGTTTTCAAAAGGAATGTTTCCAGCTTTTGCCTATTCAGTATGGTATTGGCTGTGGGTTTGTCATAAATAGCTTTTATTATTTTGAGATATATTCCATCAATATCGAGTTTATTGAGAGTTTTTAGCATGAAGCAGTGTTGAATTTTATCTAAGGCTTTTTCTGCATCTATTGAGATAATCATGTGGTTTTTGTCATGGGTTCTGTTTATGTGATGGATTACATTTTTAAATTTGCATCTGCTGAACCACCCTTGCATCCCAGGGATGAAACAGACTTGGTCGTGGTGGAGAAACATTTTGATGTGCTGCTGGATTCAGTTTGCCAGTATTTTATTGAGGATTTTTGCATCGATGTTCATCAGGGATATTGACCTGAAATTTTCTTTTTTTGTTGTGTCTCTGCCAGGTTTTGGTATCAGGATGATGCTGGCCTCATAAAATGAGTGAGTAAGGAAGGAGTCCTTCTTTTTCTATTGTTTGGAATAGTTTCAGAAGAAATGGTACCAGCTCCTTTTTGTACCTCTGGTAGAATTCGGCTGTGAATCTGTCTGGTTCTGGACTTTTTTTGGTTGGTAGGCCATTAATTATGGCCTCAATTTCAGAATTATTTATTGGTCTATTCAGGGATTCAAATTATTCCTTGTTTAGACTTGGGAGGGTGTATGTGTCCAGGAATTTATCCATTTCTTCTAGATTTTCTAGTTCATTTGCATAGAGGTGTTTATAATATTCTCTGACGGTAGTTTGTATTTCTGTGGGATCAGTGATGACATACCCTTTATCATTTTTTATTGTGTCTATTTGATTCTTCTCTCTTTTCTTCTTTATTAGTCTGGCTAGCAGTCTATCTATTTTGTTGACCTTTTCAAAAAAACAGCTGCTGGATCATTGATTTTTTGAAGAGTTTTTGGTGTTTCTATCTCCTTCAGTTCTGCTCTGCTCTTAGTTATTTGTTGACTTCTGCCAGCTTTTGAATTCGTTTGCTCTTGCTTCTCTAGTTCTTTTATTTGTGAAGCTAGAGTGTCGATTTTAGATCTTTCCTGCTTTCTCTTCTGGGCATTTAGTGCTATAAATTTCCCTCTACACACTGCTTTAATGTGTCCCGGAGATTCTGGTACACAGTGTCTTTGTTCCCCTTGGTTTCAAAGAACTACTTTATTTCTGCCTTCATTTCGTTATTTACCCAGTAGTCATTCAGGACCAGGTTGTTCAGTTTCCATGTAGTCCTTCATTTCGTTATTTACCCAGTAGTCATTCAAGAACAGGTTGTTCAGTTTCCATGTAGTTGTGCCGTTTCTTAATCCTGAGTTCTAATTTGATTACACTGTGGTAAGAGAGACTGTTATGATTTCTGTTCTTTTGCATTTGCTGAGAAGTGTTTTACTTCCAATTACGTGGTCAGTTTTAGAATAAGTGTGATGTGGTGCTGAGAAGAATGTATAGTCTGTTGATTTGTGGTGGAGAGTTCTGTAGATGTCTATTAGGTTCACTTGGTTCAGAGCTGAGTTCAAGTCCTGAATATCTTTGTTAATATTCTGTCTCGTTGATATTTCTAATATCGACAGTGGGGTGTTAAAATCTCCCACTATTATTGTGTGGGAGTCTAAGTCTCTTTGTAGGTTTCTAAGAACTTGCTTTATGAATCTGGGTGCTCCTGTATTGGGTGCATACATATTTAGGATAGGTAGCTCTTCTTGTTGCATTGATCCCTTTACCATTATGTAATGCCCTACTTTGTTTCTTTTGATCTTTGTTGGTTTAAAGTCTGTTTTATCAGAAACTAGGATTGCAACCCCTGCTTTCCTTTTTTTCTTTCCATTTGCTTGGTAGATCTTCCTCCATCCCTTTATTTTGAGCCTATGTTTGTCTTTGCACATGAGATGGGTCTCCTGAATACAGAACACCGATGGGTCTTAACTCCTTATCCAATTTGCCACTCTGTGTCTTTTAATTGGGTCATTTAGCCCATTTACATTTAAGGTTAATATTATTATGTGTGAATTTGATCCTGTCATTATGATGCTAGCTGTTTATTTTGTCCGTTAGTTGATGTAGCTTCTTCATAGTGTCGATGATCTTATAATTTGGTATGTTTTTGCAGTGGCTGGTACCAGTTGTTCCTTTCCATGTTTAGTGCTTCCTTCAGGAGTTCTTGTAAGGCAGGCCTGATGGTGACAAAATCTCTCAACATTTGCTTGTCTGTAAAGGATTTTATTTCTCCTTCGCTTATGAAGCTTAGTTTGGATGGACTTGAAATTCTGGTTTGAAAATTCTTTTCTTTAAGAATGTTGAATATTGGCCCCCACTCTCTTCTGGCTTGTAGGGTTTCTGCAGAGAGATATGCTGTTTGTCTGATTGGCTTCCCTTTGTGGGTAACCTGACTTTTCTTTCTGGCTGCCCTTAACATTTTTTCATTCATTTCAACCTTGGTGAATCTGACGAATATGTGTCTTGGGGTAGCTCTTCTCAAGGAGTATCTTTGTGGTTTTCTCTGTATTTTCTGAATTTGCATGCTGGCCTGTCTTGCTAGGTTGGGGAAATTCTCCTGGATAATATCCTGAAGAGTGTTTTCCAACTTGGTTTTATTCTCCCCGTCACTTTCAGGTACACCAGTCAAACGTCGGTTTGGTCTATTCACATAGTCCCATATTTCTTGGAGTCTTTGTTCTTTCCTTTTTATTCTTTTTTTCTCTAATCTTGTCTTCTCACTTTATTTCATTAAGTTCTGCAATCTCTGATATCCTTTCTTCCACTTGTTCAATTCGGGTATTGATACTTGTGTATGGTTAACAAAGTTCTCGTGCTGTGTTTTTCAGCTCCCTCAGGTCATTTATGTTCTTCTCTAAACTGGTTATTCTAGTTACCAATTTCTCTGGCCTTTTTTCAAGGTTCTTAGCTTCCTTGCATTGGGTTAGAATATGCTCTTTTAGCTCGGAGGAGGTTGTTATTACCCAGCTTCTGAAGGCTACTTCTGTCAATTTGTCAAAACTCATTCCCTGTCCAGTTTCATTCTCTTGCTGGTGAGGAGTTGTGATCCTTTGGAGGAGAAGAGGCATTCTGGTTTTGGGAATTTTCAGCCTTTTTGCACTAGCTTCTCCCCATCTTCATGGATTTATCTACCTTTGGTTTTTGATGTTGGTGACTTTCAGATGGGGTTTCTGAGTATACATCCTTCTTGTTGATGTTGATGTTGATGTTGATGCTATTCCTTTCTGTTTGTTAGTTTTCCTTCTAACGGTCAAGCCCTTTTGCTGCAGATCTGCTGGAGTTTGCTGGAGGTGCACTCCAGACCCTGTTTGCTGGGGTATCACCCGTGAAGGCTAAAAAACAGCAAAGATTGCTACCTATTCCTTCCTCTGGAAGCTTCGTCCCAGAGGGGTATCCACCAGATGCCAGCTAGAGCTCTCCTGTATGAGGTGTCTGTTGGCCCCTACTTGGAGGAGGTGTCTCCCAGTCTGGAGACATGGGGGTCAGGGACCCACTTGAGGAGGCAGTCTGACCCATAGCAGAGCTTGAATGCTGTGCTGGGAGATCCGCTGCACAGAGTCGGCAGGCAGGGACATTTAACTCTGCTGAAGCTGTGCCCACAGCCTCCCCTTCCCCCAGGTGGTCTGTCCCAGGGAGATGGGAGTTTTATCTATAAGCCCTTGACTGGGGCTGCTGCCTTTTTTTCAGAGATGCCCTGCCCAGAGAGGAGGAATCTAGACAGGCACTCTGGCTGCAGTGGCTTTGATGATCTGTGGAGGGCTCCACCCTGTTGGAACTTCCCCACAGCTTTGTTTACACTGTGAGGGGAAAACCGCCTACTCAAGCCTCAGTAATGGCAGACGCCCCTTCCCCAGCCAAGCTCGAGTGTCCCAGGTTGACTTTAGACTGCTGTGCTGGCAGAGAGAATTTCAAGCCAGTGGATCTTAGCTTGCTGGGCTCTGTGGGGGTGGGATCCACTGAGCCCCACCACTTGGCTTCCTGGCTTTAGTCCCCTTTCCAGGGGAATGAACAGTTCTGTCTCACTGGTGTTCCAGGCACCACTGGGATATGAAAAAACTCCTGCAGCTAGCTCAGTGTCTGCAGAAATGGCTGCCCAATTTTGTGCTTGAAATCCAGGGCCCTGGTGGCATAGGCACCCGAGGGGAACTCCTGGTCTGTGGGTTGTGAAGACCATGAGAAAAGCCCACTATCTGGGCCAGGATGCACTGTTCCTCATGGCACAGTCCCTCACAGCTTTCCTTGACTAGGGGAGGGAGTTCCCTGACCCCTTGCACTTCCCGGGTGAGGCAATGCTGCATCCTGCTTTGGCTTGCCCTCTGTGGGCTGCACCCACTGTCTAACCAGTCCCAATGAGATGAGCTGGGTACCTCAATTGGGAATGCAGCAATCACCCGCCTTCTGCATAGATCTCACTGGGACTGGCAGACCAGAGCTGTTCCTGTTCGGCCATCTTGCTAGGTCTCTCTGTTTCTATTTATATCTTACTGTACTGTCTTACTTACTGAAGATTTGTTATTATTATTAATTAATTAATTAATTTTGAGATGAAATCGTGCTCTGTCACCCAGGCTGGAGTGGATTGGCACAATCTTGGCTCACTGCCACTTTGCCTACCCAGTTTAAAGTGACTCTCCTGCCTCAGCCTCCCAAGTAGCTGGGACTACAGGCATGTGCCACCATGCCTGGCTAATTTTTGTATTTTTAGTAGAGACAGGGTTTCACCATGTTGGTCAGGCTGGTCTCGAATTCCTGAGCTCAGGTGATCTGCCTGCCTCAGCTTCCCAAAGTGCTGGGATTACAGGCATGAGCCATTGTGCCCAGCCTTTATTATTTTTTATTAGTTCATCTTTTACTCTTTCTGCTTAAGATATAAGTAGTTTACAAACCACAATTAAATGGTAATCATATTCTGTGTTTTCTTTTTTTTTTTTTTCTTTTGTTTTTTTGAGACGGTGTCTCACTGTCACCCAGGCTGGAGTGCAGTGGTGCGATCTTGGCTCACTGCAGGCTCCACCCCCCAGGTTCACACCATTCTCCTGCCTCAGCCTCCCGAGTAGCTGGGACTACAGGCGCTCGCCACCTCGCCTGGCTAATTTTTTGTATTTTTAGTAGAGATGGGGTTTCACCATGTTAGCCAGGATGGTCTCGATCTCCCGACCTCGTGATCTGCCTGCCTCAGTCTCCCAAAGTGCTGGGATTACAGGCATAAGCCACTGCACCCGGCCATATTCTGTGTTTTCTGTGTACTTACCATTACCAGTGAGTTTTGTACCTTCAGATGATTTCTTATAGCTCATTAATATGTCCTTTTCTTTCAGATTGAAGAACTTCCTTTAGCACTTCTTGTAGGGCAAGTCTAGTGTTGATGAAATCCCTCTGCTTTTTTTTTTTTTAATCTGTGAAAGTCTTTATTTCTCCTGCATGTTTAAAGAAAATTTTTGCCAAATATACTATTCTAGGGTCAAAACGTTTTCTTCCTTCGGCACCTTAAATATCATGCTAATCACTCATGGCCTGTAAGGTTTCCACTGAAAAGTCTGCTGCCAAATGTATTGGCGCTCCATTGTATGTTATTTGTTTCTTTTCTCTTGCTGCTTTTAGCGTCCTTTCTTCTATCCCTGACTTTTGGGAGTTTGATTATTAAATGTCTTGAGGTAGTCTTCTTTGGGTTAAATCTTCTTGGTGTTCTATAACCTTCTAGTACTTGAATACTGGTATATTTCTCTAGGTTTGGAAAGTTTCCTGTTATTTGCCCTTTGAATAAACTTTCCACTTTTATGTTTCTCTCCACCTCCTCTTTAAGGCCAGTCACTCTTAGATTTGTCCTTTTGAGGCTATTTTTCTAGATCTTCACTGTTTTTTATTTTTTTCTTTTGTCTCTTCTATGTATTTTCAAATAGCCTGTCTTCAAGCTCACTAATTCTTTCTTCTGCTTGATCAATTCTGCTATTAAGAGACTCTGACACATTCTTCAGTATGTCAATTGCATTCTTCAACTCCAGAATTTCTGCTTGATTCTTTTATGTCATTCTAATGTCTTCTTTAAAGATATCTGATAAATTCTGAATTCTTTCTTTGTGTTATTTGGAATTTCATTGACTTCACTGGCCAAAACAGATATTTGGCCAGCTGCAGTGGCTCACATCTGTAATCCCAGAACTTTGGGAAGCCGAGGCTAGTGGATCACCTGAGGTCAGGAGTTTGAGACCAGCCTGACCAATATGGTGAAACCGTATCTCTACTAAAAATACAAAAAAATCAGCTGGGTGTGGTGGCAGGCACCCTTAATCCCAGCTACTAGGGAGGCTGAGGCAGGAGAAGCACTTGAACCTGGGAGGTGGAGGTTGCAGTGAGCCAAGATCATGCCATTGCACTCCAGCTTGGGTGACAGAGCGAGACTCCATCTCAAAAAACAAACAAACAAACAAACAAACAAAAAAGCAAAAAAACACAGCTATTGACTTCTCTGTTTGAAAGGTCACATACCTCTGTCTTTCTAGGATGGGTCTCTGGTGCCTTATTTAGTTCATTTGGTGAGGACTTCTCCTCAAGCAGAAGGAAGGAGGGCTCTTTTGGAGCTG
Organism: Gorilla gorilla gorilla; assembly: GCF_029281585.2. Taxonomy (NCBI): domain Eukaryota; kingdom Metazoa; phylum Chordata; class Mammalia; order Primates; family Hominidae; genus Gorilla; species Gorilla gorilla. The sequence goes on from NC_073234.2 coordinate 79,144,283, forward strand.
TGAGCTATGCTGCCTGGGATTGAGGGAGGGGTGGTGCAACACTCCCTTGTCTGCCCTGGCTGGCGTTTCAGTAGGTCATGTGCCCACCAAGTCCCCTAGCTCTGAGCCCAGCACAGCAGTAGAACTTGCCTAGGAGTTGCAATTTTTGTACCCTAGACTGCCTGACAAGGTAATTTAGGACCCCAGAGCACTGTAGCCCATGGAGGCAAGGCTTGCTGGAACTGAAATTACAACCTCTGGATAAACAATTCCCCTCTGCCTATGGCTGGTCTAAATGCTCCCTCTGCGGGTGTCAGCAGAGTTCTGCCCGGTCTTGACAGCACTGTAGGCCATACAAAGTCCTACTGGCTGTGCCCTCCCTCCCTCAAGTGCACAGATTCTCTGTGCTACATGACACTGCCAGGGTATGAGGGAGGGGTGGCATCAGCAAGTGAAGACTGTCTTTCTTACCCTCTTCATTGCCTCTTTCAGTGATATAAAGTTAAAACCAGTTATTGTGATTGTTCACCTGATTTTTGGTGATTTTCTTGAAAGGTCCTTTTTGTGTGTGTAGATAGCTGTTAAATTTGGTGTTTCTGCTAGGCGGTGGATGATTGATAGGGGCTTCTATTTGGCCTCTTGTTCCAACTCCTCCAGCTAGTTTTTATTTAATGACAAATAATGTTAAATACCTTTTCGAAGGCTTATTTATGTCTTTTGCTCTTTTTAGTTGTTGAGATTTTTTATTTTTAAATTATTGATTGGTAAGAGTTTATTAAAGGGTCTGGAAATGCATACAGTATTGAATATATTAATATGTATTACCCTATTTTCTTCTACACCATGGCTTATTTTTCACTTTCTAAATGATGACTTTTAATCAACAGAGGTTCTCAATTTAATGAAATTTAATTGTAATTTCTTTCCTTAATGCTTAGGGCTTTCGTGTATCCTGTTTAAGCAATCTTTACCTTTCCAAGGATTATAAAAATATTCTCCCATGTTTTCATCTAGAAGCTTTTTATTTTTTAAATTTAATTATCTGATCCATTTTTATTTTTTCTTTGTATATAGTATAAAGTAGAATTCATTTTACTTCCCAGATGGATCAAAAAAATAAGTGCCACTCATTTTATTTTATTTTTATTATTTTATATATTATACTTTAATTTCTAGGGTACATGTGCACAACGTGCACGTTTGTTACATATGTATACATGTGCCATGTTGGTGTGCTACACCCATTAACTCGTCATTTACATTAGGTATATCTTCTACTGCTATCCCTCCTCCCTCCCCCACCCCACGACAGGCCCCGGTGTGTGATGTTCCCCTTGCTGTGTCCAAGTGTTCTCATTGTTCAATTCCCACCTATGAGTGAGAACATGTGGTGCTTGGTTTTTTGTCCTTGTGATAGTTTGCTGATAATGATGGTTTCCAGCTTCATCCATGTCCCTACAAAGGACATGAACTCATCCTTTTTTATGGCTGCATAGTATTCCATGGTGTATATGTAAGTGCCACTCATTTTATTTTTTTTATTTATTTTATTTTATTTTATTTTGTTATTATACTTTAAGTTTTAGGGTACATGTGCACATTGTGCAGGTTAGTTACATATGTATACATGTGCCATGCTGGTGCGCTGCACCCATTAACTCGTCATCTAGCATTAGGTATATCTCCCAATGCTATCCCTCCCCCCTCCCCCCACCCCACAACAATCCCCAGAGTGTGATGTTCCCCTTCCTGTGTCCATGTGATCTCATTGTTCAATTCCCACCTATGAGTGAGAATATGCGGTGTTTGGTTTTTTGTTCTTGCGATAGTTTACTGAGAATGATGATTTCCAATTTCATCCACGCCCCTACAAAGGACATGAACTCATCATTTTTTATGGCTGCATAGTATTCCATGGTGTATATGTGCCACATTTTCTTAATCCAGTCTATCATTGTTGGACATTTGGGTTGGTTCCAAGTCTTTGCTATTGTGAATAGTGCCGCAATAAACATACATGTGCATGTGTCTTTATAGCAGCATGATTTATAGTCCTTTGGGTATATACCCAGTAATGGGATGGCTGGCTTAAATGGTATTTCTAGTTCTAGATCCCTGAGGAATCGCCACACTGACTTCCACAATGGTTGAACTAGTTTACAGTCCCACCAACAGTGTAAAAGTGTTCCTATTTCTCCACATCCTCTCCAGCACCTGTTGTTTCCTGACTTTTTAATGATCACCATTCTAACTGGTGTGAGATGGTATCTCATTGTGGTTTTGATTTGCATTTCTCTGATGGCCAGTGATGATTAGCATTTTTTCATGTGCTTTTTGGCTGCATAAATGTCTTCTTTTGAGAAGTGTCTGTTCATGTCCTTTGCCCACTTTTTGATGCGGTTGTTTGTTTTTTTCTTGTAAATTTGTTTGAGTTCATTGTAGATTCTTGATATTAGCCCTTTGTCAGATGAGTAGGTTGTGAAAATTTTCTCCCATTTTGTAGGTTGCCTGTTCACTCTGATGATAGTTTCTTTTGCTATACAGAAGCTCTTTAGTTTAATTAGATCCAATTTGTCAATTTTGTCTTTTGTTGCCATTGCTTTTGGTGTTTTAGACATGAATTCCTTGCCCATGCCTATGTCCTGAATGGTATTGCCTAAGTTTTCTTCTAGGGTTTTTACGGTTTTAGGTCTAACGTTTAAGTCTTTAATCCATCTTGAATTGATTTTTGTATAAGGTGTAAGGAATGGATCCAGTTTCAGCTTTCTACATATGGCTAGCCAGTTTTCCCAGCACCATTTATTAAATAGGGAATCCTTTCCTCATTGCTTGTTTTTCTCAGGTTTGTCAAAGATCAGATAGTTGTAGATATGCGGAGTTATTTCTGAGGGCTCTGTTCTGTTCCATTGATCTATATCTCTGTTTTGGTACCAGTACCATGGTGTTTTGGTTACTGTAGCCTTGTAGTATAGTTTGAAGTCAGGTAGTGTGATGCCTCCAGCTTTGTTCTTTTGGCTTAGGATTGACTTGGCGATGCGGGCTCTTTTTTGGTTCCATATGAACTTTAAAGTAGTTTTTTCCAATTCTGTGAAGAAAGGCATTGGTAGCTTGATGGGGATGGCATTGAATCTGTAAATTACCTTGGGCAGTATGGCCATTTTCATGATATTGATTCTTCCTACCCATGAGCATGGAATGTTCTTCCATTTGTTTGTATCCTCTTTTATTTCCTTGAGCAGTGGTTTGTAGTTCTCCTTGAAGAGGTCCTTCACATCCCTTGTAAGTTGGATTCCTAGGTATTTTATTCTCTTTGAAGCAATTGTGAATGGGAGTTCATGCATGATTTGGCTCTCTGTTTGTCTGTTGTTGGTGTATAAGAATGCTTGTGGTTTTTGTACATTGATTTCGCATCCTGAGACTTTGCTGAAGTTGCTTATCAGCTTAAGGAGATTTTGGGCTGAGACAATGGGGTTTTCTGGATATACAATCATGTCGTCTGCAAAGAGGGACAATTTGACTTCCTCTTTTCCTAATTGAATACCCTTTATTTCCTTCTCCTGCCTAATTGCCCTGGCCAAAACTTCCAACACTATGTTGAATAGGAGTGGTGAGAGAGGACATCCCTGTCTTGTGCCAGTTTTCAAAGGGAATGCTTCCAGTTTTTGCCCATTCAGTATGATATTGGCTGTGGGTTTGTCATAGATAGCTCTTATTATTTTGAAATATGTACCATCAATACCTAATTTATTGAGAGTTTTTAGCATGAAGGGTTGTTGAATTTTGTCAAAGGCCTTTTCTGCATCTATTGAGATAATCATGTGGTTTTTGTCTTTGGCTCTGTTTATATGCTGGATTACATTTATTGATTTGCGTATATTGAACCAGCCTTGCATCCCAGGGATGAAGCCCCCTTGATCATGGTGTATAAGCTTTTTGATGTGCTGCTGGATTCGTTTTGCCAGTATTTTATTGAGGATTTTTGCATCAATGTTCATCAAGGATATTGGTCTAAAATTCTCCTTTTTGGTTGTGTCTCGGCCAGGCTTTGGTATCAGAATGATGCTGGCCTCATAAAATGAGTTAGGGAGGATTCCCTCTTTTTCTATGGATTGGAATTGTTTCAGAAGGAACGTACCAGTTCCTCCTTGTACCTCTGGTAGAATTCGGCTGTGAAACTATCTGGTCCTGGACTCTTTTTGGTTGGTAAGCTATTGATTATTGCCACAATTTCAGCTCCTGTTATTGGTCTATTCAGAGATTCAACTTCTTCCTGGTTTAGTCTTGGGAGAGTGTATGTGTCGAGGAATTTATCCATTTCTTCTAGATTTTCTAGTTTATTTGCATAGAGGTGTTTGTAGTATTCTCTGATGGTAGTTTGTATTTCTGTGGGATCAGTGGTGATATCCCCTTTATCATTTTTTATTGCGTCTATTTGATTCTTCTCTCTTTTTTTCTTTATTAGTCTTGCTAGCAGTCTATCAATTTTTTTGATCCTTTCAAAAAACCAGCTCCTGGATTCATTAATTTTTTGAAGGGTTTTTTGTGTCTCTATTTCCTTCAGTTCTGCTCTGATTTTAGTTATTTCTTGCCTTCTGTTAGCTTTTGAATGTGTTTGCTCTTGCTTTTCTAGTTCTTTTAATTGTGATGTTAGGGTGTCAATTTTGGATCTTTCCTGCTTTCTCTTGTGGGCATTTAGTGCTATAAATTTCCCTCTACACACTGCTTTGAATGCGTCCCAGAGATTCTGGTATGTTGTGTCTTTGTTCTCGTTGGTTTCAAAGAACATCTTTATTTCTGCCTTCATTTCATTATGTACCCAGTAGTCATTCAGAACCAGGTTGTTCAGTTTCCATGTAGTTGAGCAGTTTTGAGTGAGATTCTTAATCCTGAGTTCTAGTTTGCACTGTGGTCTGAGAGATAGTTTGTTATAATTTCTGTTCTTTTACATTTGCTGAGGAGAGCTTTACTTCCAACTATGTGGTCAATTTTGGAATAGGTGTTGTGTGGTGCTGAAAAAAATGTATATTCTGTTGATTTGGGGTGGAGAGTTCTGTAGATGTCTATTAGGTCCGCTTGATGCAGAGCTGAGTTCAATTCCTGGGTATCGTTGTTGACTTTCTGTCTCGTTGATCTGTCTAATGTTGACAGTGGGGTGTTAAAGTCTCCCATTATTAATGTGTGGGAGTCTAAGTCTCTTTGTAGGTCACTCAGGACTTGCTTTATGAATCTGGGTGCTCCTGTATTGGGTGCATATATATTTAGGATAGTTAGCTCTTCTTGTTGAATTGATCTCTTTACCATTATGTAATGGCCTCCTTTCTCTCTTTTGATCTTTGTTGGTTTAAAGTCTGTTTTATCAGAGACTAGGATTGCAACCCCTGCCTTTTTTTGTTTTCCATTTGCTTGGTAGATCTTCCTCCATCCGTTTATTTTGAGCCTATGTGTGTCTCTGCACGTGAGATGGGTTTCCTAAATACAGCACACTGATGGGTCTTGACTCTTTATCCAATTTGCCACTCTGTGTCTTTTAATTGGAGCATTTAGCCCATTTACATTTAAAGTTAATATTGTTATGTGTGAATTTGATCCTGTCATTATGATGTTAGCTGGTTATTTTGCTCGTTAGTTGATGCAGTTTCTTCCTAGTCTCGATGGTCTTTACATTTTGGCATGATTTTGCAGCGGCTGGTACCGGTTGTTCCTTTCCATGTTTAGCGCTTCCTTCAGGAGCTCTTTTAGGGCAGGCCTGGTGGTGACAAAATCTCTCAGCATTTGCTTGTCTGTAAAGGATTTTATTTCTCCTTCACTATTGAAGCTTAGTTTGGCTGGATATGAAATTCTGGGTTGAAAATTCTTTTCTTTAAGAATGTTGAATATTGGCCCCCACTCTCTTCTGGCTTGTAGGGTTTCTGCTGAGAGATCCGCTGTTAGTCTGATGGGCTTCCCTTTGAGGGTAACCCGACCTTTCTCTCTGGCTGCCCTTAACATTTTTTCCTTCATTTCAACTTTGGTGAATCTGACAATTATGTGTCTTGGAGTTGCTCTTCTCGAGGAGTATCTTTGTGGCGTTCTCTGTATTTCCTGAATCTGAACGTTGGCCTGCCTTGTTAGATTGGGGAAGTTCTCCTGGATAATATCCTGCAGAGTGTTTTCCAACTTGGTTCCATTCTCCCCGTCACTTTCAGGTACACCAATCAGACGTAGATTTGGTCTTTTCACATAGTCCCATATTTCTTGGAGGCTTTGCTCATTTCTTTTTATTCTTTTTTCTCTAAACTTCCCTTCTCGCTTCATTTCATTCATTTCATCTTCCATTGCTGATACCCTTTCTTCCAGCTGATCGCATCGGCTCCTGAGGCTTCTGCATTCTTCACGTAATTCTCGAGCCTTGGCTTTCAGCTCCATCAGCTCCTTTAAGTACTTCTCTGTATTGGTTATTCTAGTTATACATTCGTCTAAATTTTTTTCAAAGTTTTCAACTTCTTTGCCTTTGGTTTGAATGTCCTCCTGTAGCTCAGAGTAATTTGATCGTCTGAAGCCTTCTTCTCTCAACTCGTCAAAGTCGTTCTCCGTCCAGCTTTGTTCCATTGCTGGTGAGGAACTGCGTTCCTTTGGAGGAGGAGAGGCGCTCTGCTTTTTAGAGTTTCCAGTTTTTCGGTTCTGTTTTTTCCCCATCTTTGTGGTTTTTCCTACTTTTGGTCTTGGATGATGGTGATGTACAGATGGGTTTTTGGTGTGGATGTCCTTTCTGTTTGTTAGTTTTCCTTCTAACAGAGAGGACCCTCAGCTGCAGGTCTGTTGGAGTACCCTGCCGTGTGAGGTGTCAGTGTGCCCCTGCTGGGAGGGTGCCTCCCAGTTAGGCTGCTCGGGGGTCAGGGGTCAGGGACCCACTTGAGGAGGCAGTCTGCCCATTCTCAGATCTCCAGCTGCCTGCTGGGAGAACCACTGCTCTCTTTGAAGCTGTCAGACAGGGACATTTAAGTCTGCAGAGGTTACTGCTGTCTTTTTGTTTGTCTGTGCCCTGCCCCCCGAGGTGGAGCCTACAGAGGCAGGCAGGCCTCCTTGAGCTGTGGTGGGCTCCACCCAGTTCGAGCTTCCTGGCTGCTTTGTTTACCTAAGTAAGCCTGGGCAATGGCGGGCGCCCCTCCCCCAGCCTCGCTGCCGCCTTGCAGTTTGATCTCAGACTGCTGTGCTAGCAATCAGCGAGACTCCGTGGGCGTAGGACCCTCCGAGCCAGTTGCGGGATATAATCTCGTGCTGCGCCGTTTTTTAAGCCCGTCGGAAAAGCGCAATATTTGGTTGGGAGTGACCCGATTTTCCAGGTGCCCTCGGTCACCCCTTTCTTTGACTAGGAAAGGGAACTCCCTGACCCCTTGCACTTCCCGAGTGAGGCAATGCCTCACCCTGCTTCAGCTCGCACACGATGCGCGCACCCACTGACCTGTGCCCACTGTCTGGCACTCCCTAGTGAGATGAACCCGGTACCTCAGATGGAAATGCAGAAATCACCCGTCTTCTGTGTCGCTCACGCTGGGAGCTGTACACTGGAGCTGTTCCCATTCGGCCATCTTGGCTCCTTCCCCCCATGTGCCACTCATTTTAAAAGACAACTTTCTTCACTAAAGTTTACCTTTGCCATGAATCAAATGACCATTTATGTGTGTGTCTTTCTCTACACTCTTTATTCTGTTCCATCATTCTATGTATGTAGCCTTGAGCTCAGGTCATGCTATCTTAATTACATTTGCTTTGTGGTAAATCTTGAAATCTGATAGTATAAGTCATACAGAATTTTTTCTTCTTTCAGATTTTCTTGTCCTTTTCGTTTTCATATAAATGATTGCTTGTCAATTTACACACACACACGCATGCACATGTTGAGATTCTGACCAAGTTAAATTGACTTTTATAAATCAATAAGGTGAATTTTGTCATTTTAATAATATTAACTCATCTGGTACGTGGACATAGTGTATGTTTCTCTTTATTTATTTCTATTTCTTTATTTAACTAGTCTTAGTAATACTTTCTGGTTTTCCGTGCCTTTCAGTAGCAGATTTATTTTCAGAAAATTTATTTTTTATATTATTGTAAATAGTATTGTTTTTCAAATTTTATTTTTCAGTTGATTGTTGCCAGAACACAGAAATACAATTTATTTTCATGTATTGACTCATAATCTAACAGTCATGTTCAATTTATATTTCATTCTAATTGAGATTCTTTGGATTTTCTGTATACATGATGATTCTGAACTTTATTTTTGCCACTGGTGTGAATATTTCTCTTCATTTCTCCCACAGTAGACCTTTATTTTTTTTGTGCTCAATTAAAATGTTGGTCAGTCCTTTGTTGGTATACAATCATTTTAAGGGTTTGACCAGCAAAGATTCAACTCTGGTTCACTGAAATAATTGGGCACTTTGTTGTGATATCTAACCGAATCCAGAATGTCACAATATTAGTGACAAAAGCTACAGATGACTCAGACAAGGGTTTATACACATTAGCCTAAAAATTTATGTTTACAGGAAAGCTCAAGATATTTATTTTCTGGCTTAGGTGTCCTGATTCCCGTGTTAGCTAAAGTACTGCTTGTAAGGTTTGTATTTAGTCATAGATTTATTTGCCAATTTCCAGAAAAAATTATATTTATCTTTTCTCATTCTATGATTCTCTTTTTGTGAAATGCAATACTAGCTACTTCCTCATCTCTGTGTTAATATTAATAAGAAGAAATCTAATTTTTCAAATCATTTCCACAGTGACAGAATCCATTACAGCCACTAATAGCCTTTCCTTATCTAAGCCAAAGAATTTGATTAATTTTCTTCCTTAATATAATGATTACATTATGATAGTTTGCTAGCTTTTTATGCAAACCATCCTGAGTGTCCAGTTAGAGGAAATATTTTGTAATGTGTATTATCAAAATTCAGATATCATTTTCACAGTAGACCTTGGCTTGGTTATGGTTTAAAAACTACTTGCGAAGAATTGCAAAGGGTTCCCCGGTTCAAATGTTAGCTTAGTTATTCTAAGGTTACTTTCACATTGAGCTAGGGTTAAGATTAAAGACCATACTTGCTCTGTGTCTTGTGTAATATCAGTGTTTAGTAAGTACTTTTTGATAGATTTGATGAAAGGTGCCATCCCAGGACCAGTTAAGTATTCTTCATAACTTCAAGGAGGTCCTCTTTTCCACCATGTCTTCGGAAGAACTTCTAAATTCCCTGGTTTTGTTTTGTTTTGTTTTGTTTGTGCAGAAGAAAATGATGTCTTTCTGGTTTCCTATCCAAACTCTGGTACATTTGTTTTAATTCATTTTAAAAGATATAGAAATGCTGTTTTGGTTACTGTAGCCTTGTAGTATAGTTTGAAGTCAAGTAGCGTGATGCTTCCAGCTTTGTTCTTTTTGCTTAGAGTTGTCTTGGCTATGGAGGGCTCTTTTTTGGTTCCATATAAAATTTAAAGTAGTTTCCTTCTAATTCTGTGAAGTAAGTCAATGGTAGCTTGATGGGGATAGCATTGAATCGATAAATTGCTTTGGGCAGTATGGCCATTTTCATGATATTGATTCCTCCTATCCATGAGCGTGGAATGTTTTTGCAGTTGTTTGTGTCTTCTCTTATTTCCTTGAGCAGTGGTTTGTAGTTCTCCTTGAAGAGGTCTTTCACATCCCTTGTAAATTGGATTTCTAGGTATTTTATTCTCTTTGTAGCAATTGTGAATGGGAGTTCACTCATGATTTGTCTCTCTATTTGTCTATTATTGGTATATAGGAATGCTTGTAATTTTTGCACATTGATTTTGTATCCTGAGACTTTGCTGAAGTTGCTTATCAGCTTAAGGAGATTTTGGGCTGAGACGATGGGATTTTCTAAATATACAATCATGTCATCTGCAAACAGGGACAACTTGACTTCCTCTCTTCCTATTTGAATACCCTTTATTTGTTTCTCATGCCTGATTGCTCTGGCCAGAACTTCCAATAATATGTTGAATAGGAGTGATGAGGGAGGGCATCCTTGTCTTGTGCCAGTTTTCAAAGGGAATGCTTCCAGCTTTTGCCCATTCAGTATGACACTGACTGTGGGTTTGTCATAAATGCCTCTTATTATTTTGAGATACATTCCATCAATACCAAAACAGATATATAGACCAATGGAACAGAACAGAGGCCTCAGAAATAATGCCACACGTCTCCAACCACCTGATCTTTGACAAACCTGACAAAAACAACCAATGGGGAAAGGATTCCCTATTTAATCAATGGTGTTGGGAAAATTGGCTAGCCATATGCAGAAAACTGAAAGAAAACCCTTCCTTACACCTTGTACAAAATTAACTCAGATGGATTAAAGACTTAAATGTAAGACCTAACATCGTAAAAACCCTAGAAGAAAACCTAGGCAATACCATTCAGGACATAGGCATGGGCAAAGACTTCATGATTAAAACACAAAAGCAATGGCAACAAAAGCCAAAATTGACAAATGGGGTCTAATTAAACTAAAGAGCTTCTGCACAGCAAAAGAAACTATCATCAGAGTGAATAGGCAACCTACAGAATGGGAGAACATTTTTGCAATCTACCCATCTGACAAAGGGCTAGTATCCAGAATCTACAAATAACTTAAACAAATTTACAAGAAAAAAACAAACAAACCCATTAAAAAGTGGGTGAAGGATATGAACAGACACTTCTCAAAAGAAGACATTTATGCATCCAAACAACCTAAGAAAACAAGCTCATCATCACTGATCATTAGAGAAATGCAAATCAAAACCACAGTAAGATACCATCTCATGCCAGTTAGAATGGTGATCATTAAAAAGTCAGGAAACAACAGATGCTGGAGAGGATGTGGAGAAATAGGAATGCTTTTACACCGTCGGTGGGAGTGTAAATTAGTTCAACCTTTGTGGAAGACAGTGTGGTGCTTCCTCAAGGATCTCGAACCAGAAATACCATTTGACCCAGCAATCCAATTACTGGGTATATAGCCAAAGGATTATAAATCATCCTACTACAAAGACACATGCACACATGTGTTTATTGCAGCACTATTCAAATAGCAAAGACTTGGAACCAACCCAAATGCCCATCAATGATAGACTGGATAAAGAAAATGTGGCATATATACACCATGGAATACTATGTAGCCATAAAAAAGGATGAGTTCATGTCCTTCGCAGGGACATGAATGAAGCTGGAAACCATTATTCTCAGCAAACTAACACAGGATCAGAAAACCAAACACCACATGTTCTCACTCATAAATGGGAGCTGAACAATGGGAACACATGGACACAGGGAGGGGAACATCACACACAGGGGCCTGTCAGGGGGTGGGGGGCTAGGGGAGGGATAGCATTAGGAGAAATACCTAATGTAGATGACGGGTTGTTGGGTGCAGCAAACCACCATGGCACATGTATACCTGTGTAACAAACCTGCACGTTCTCCACATGTATCCCAGAACTTAAAGTATAATAATAAAAAAAAGAAATGCAATACAAAGAAATATAATAATTTTTATAAAACACTGATTTTAAAAATGTTCCCACTGCTGATTCTAATTTACAACCTTGATATTAGAGAGATAAACAGTGTGCCTTGTTGAAAATTCAACTGGAAAAATTCAAGCTTACTATACTCTTGTTTCTATTTTATTCATGAAGACATACAGACAATATATAATAAGCATAATAGCTATAACATTATAGAGTTCTCATCATGCTTTGTACAAGTCATAATGATAACTAAATAGTGTTTGTTCAATTCACACTTACTAATTGATGTATAAATAATTTTTTTCTTCTGGGTGAATACAAACCATATATATTTTTATTGTCAAAGTTTGTTCTTTCATATAGGTATATGCCCATGAAGGGAAAGAATAATTATTTTGAATAATATCATTTCAGAGAGAATCAAAATTAGTTCTATGTTACTTTTGTTTTAGAGAAATGACCAAGTTATGTAATATCCTGTTTGCTCTTTCCAGAAGAGCAGGCATAGGGGATGGGCATGTAACTGCTGGCATGAGTAACTAAGAGCCAAGCTCCTTTTGAGTTGATGTGCATTATAGTTCTTTTATCTGAGGACCAAGAGAACCTACCTAAGGGAAGATGCAGGGCTCACATTGGGCCAGATCTACCAGATGCTTTTTGAGAATAAATGTAAACCGTATAACTATGTTTGTTGATAAATATGAAAATGTTGTTGCAAATGGATATTAAATGATTGCCCTTAAAATACTTTAAGGTAAGGCTGAAACGTATTAGTGTGCTCTGTGAATAAATATATCTTACCTAAAATTGATCTGTTAGTTTAGAAAGTAACTTATGATACTTTAAATGTTCCTAGAGAAGGTGGCTAACTTATACCATATGAAAGCAACCAATATAGGTTTTCACTGTATAATTTCACTGCCTATAATTTAACATCTTCTGCCATCTAAAGCATCAAGTACCAGGAGGTCCTCATTAATAGCACAAAGCCATGTATATTCTCTCTCCCTCATCAAAATAAATCAATATGTTTTATTAAAATAATGCAGCTATCACTACTAGTCACATTTGTATGAATATTACAATTATAAATACTTAAGACTTCTTAACGTAATTTAAAATAGTCTTAATATTAAAACATAACATGCAAATGAGGACCTTGTTTAAACTCTAAATATTTGTTTAACTGTAAGTTTGTTAATATTGTATCTCATTGAAAATACAATGAGATAAATGAAGGCTAGGCCTGATTTAAAGTCTTTGAGAACATTGCTTTCATATTAGTAAGACATCTGCCCTACTTCCTGCAAACTTCTATTTCCCTGCCCCAATTTACTGTTGTCTACCACACTGGAGCATATCCACCATTTGCTTCGTGTAAATATAAAGTTGAATTCCTTCCAGGTCCCATGGTAGCAGGCTTGTACGTCAATGATGTTTGAATATAGCATACGTTCTTTGTTCAGATGCTTTTTAGCACAACTGCTATGTATCTATGCACAAACAAAACCAAGATACAATGGCTATCTTCAAGTGGAGAGTGGGAAGATAGGCAAGGACATGAGCTATGCAACTATCCTCTGGTGTGTGCTCCAGTGGAGAGAGGAGCTGGGTACACTGTGGGAAGACAAAGAGGCATGAGCAACGCTGCCCAGGGATGGGGACTCAGGAGACAGTTTATACAAGAGGAAGATGCCTGAGCTTGTAGGACCAGTAGGAATCCTACATGGAAAGATCTGTGTGAACTTGTGATATGAAGGGCCTAGGGATGAGTCATAGCATAGAAGAGTATTTCAAGCTGAGGAAACAGCATGTGGTTTTCATACCTTTTCACACTCTTTAGAATGTGATTCCACCTATAAAATGAGTTAGCATCTCAAGTGTTTCCGCAGGTTTTGACGGGTTTCAGGAGGTAATAATAACTATTTACAATAAAACTAATGTATGAATCACTTTTATAATATGCTAATTTTCTACATCCATTTCGTCAGGAGTGACATGTCATGAAAATTATGTTTTATTTTTGCATGAAGGCATTCACTGGGATGCAGATGTCATTGCAAACAGTCCCAACACTAGAATTACTCTAACATCTCCTATTGAATTGGGAGACATTTCTAAATTTGAAGAGCTAAAATTGTATTGTAACAGAAGAATAATTCCAATGCCTTTGAGCTATGACATATGCCACCCAGGAATATTAAACAAATGGAATGCAAGGTAAGTTCTATGGGATAAAGACAGAGGTTTGGAGATCTGACAAAACCGGGCTTGGATGCTTGGTCTGTTATGCAGCTTGAAAGGCAGAGCAAATGCCATTTAAATTTTAATAATTTTATCTGTCATCCTTGCATGGGATTATATAGGAAAATAAATAAATAAATTGTAATAAAAATGCAAAGAATAGTTACCTCTAGCCATTTTAAAAATGAACGTTATTATTTTTATTTTTTATTTTTGAGACAGGATCTCGCTCCTTCACCCAGGCTGGAGTGCAGTGGCACAATCTTGGCTCACTGTAACCTCTGCCTCCCAGGCTCAAGCAATTCTCCCACTGCAGCCTCCCAAGTAGCTGGGACCACAGGTGTGTGCCACCATGCCTGGCTAATATTTTGTATTTTTTTTGTAGAGATGGGGTTTCACTGTGTTGCCCAGGCTGGTCTCAAAATCTTGGGCTCAAATGATCCTCCCACCTCAGCCTCTCAAAGTGTCTGGGATTGCAGGTGTGAGCCACTGCATCCAGTTAAAGTGCACACATTATTATTTTAAAAGTGAATTGTAATTTAAAAGAATGCTTTCTATTTTCAAAACTTTCTTTTTCAAATTTAAGTTTTCATGGAGAAATGCATATCGGTTAAGGTTAAGTAGAAACTATGTTTTTAAATTCATATATATAAAATAATTTCAATTTAGTTAAAATATACACATACATGCATAAAAAAAGAGTAGATATAAATATATCAATGTGCCAAGTGACTTTCTACAGTATGGCATTAGCGTTGAATTTTATTTTCTTTAGAGATATATGTACAAGGAATATTTTAAAATTCTATTTTGATCAGGAAAAAAAAGAATATTTGAAAAGCAAAATCAGGATACATTGCAAGTTCCCAGTAATAAAGCCTTTTCAAATGATGTCAGCCATATTCTAAACATAAAAACAGAAACAATCTACCAGTCATATATGTAACTGATTGTAACTCTGTGACCACAGTGCCTCTGCCCACACCATCTACTCTTGTGCCCCAAAGAAAGTAAACACAATCAACCAGAGGCGAAATGTCAGAGAGTTTGCCTTTGTCCCCAGTGAATCTGTCAGAACAGGGAAGATGTATTAACTGGATTACAGTTTCATTGAATAAATCATTTTCGTTTCCAGCAGATGATTTCTCAGATGGGTGGGAAGGAGGGAGAGAGAGAGACAGAGAAGAGAGAGAGATTTGAGGAGAAAAGAAGTCTGGTAAGCTAAGAAACACTTAGGGTAATGCAATAACGTTGAAAACAAATGACTGCCAGAAAGTAAGCTATGTGTTTTGTATACATTACAACAATGACAAGTGTATGTATTTCTCCTTTTATGAGTAAAGAAACTGAAGCTCAGGATTGGAGTACTTTTAAACTATCACAGTGAAAGAAGGTACAGCCTTAAGATACAGTACTTTCAGTGTGTCCCATACTGGGAACTGAGACCTTCCAGTTCTCTCTCCTGAGAAGATAACCTGTCCACTGTTACTGATGGCTTGGTCCCTGAGAGCTCCCAAATTGGACAAGCTTCTTTTGCCCTAAAAGGGCCTGTCAAATAGGAGCTTCCTCCCCTAGTCTTTCCCTCCCAGCTCTCAACCCTACTTTGCCTTCTATCTTTTCTTCCTAAACCTTGTTTTTCCTTTTTTATGTTTCTAAACTCTCTGATGTGAAAGGTATGCTTCCCAGCACATTTCATAATGTTTTGTTTAATATTTGATCCCCTGTCACTTCCAGAGTCCTGTTCCACCTTCCCTGTATGTCCCCCAACCTCCTCCAATAATTCTTCTGATTTCATAGAATACAGTCTTTGGCAAAATAGGCATTAATGGGTTGCATTGTCTTTCCCAGAAGATAATACAGACATGTAACTTTAGGTGTTCTCCAAAGGCCCTAAAATCTCTCTTCTTTGTCAAAACAAATACGTCCAACTAAATGGATGAGGCTTAAAGTTCTGCCATTTTATTCCTTTTTATTAAGAAGTAGATTTTTAAAATTGTGCTCCCTGAGCCTTGGGGTTCTGTGAACCTGCTAAGAAAATCTAGAGCAGTTAGAGAAAGCATGACATGTTGGCTTACTCCACAATTCCTTCCTGGGATAAAGAGAGGATATTGTGGTATTGGAGATGAGTGAGGGGGTCGGTGACTATTTATTCTTGTATACAGTGGCCTTTATACATCTCTCAATTAAAAATAAGCAGGTGCTATTCATGTGGACTCACACAATACCTGGAATATAATTGAAACTACCTTTAGAAAATTATTACAGCAAGACAAATCTGACACAGTTGACTCCATGTTGCTTCTAACCTCTAAGCTGTCTTTGGTCGTTTCTGGGTGTAGACCAAGTTGACTTTGGCAGAAATGTAGTTTATACTTTAACCTTAAAGCAAGGATAAAAATAGCCCTTCCCAAAACTAAACCACCTTTGTAAAACTAATGTAACACCATCATATGGTTTGGCTGTGTCCCCACCCAAATCTCATCTTGAATTGTAACTTCCACAATCCCTATGTGCCATGGGAGGAACCTGGTGGGAGGTAACTGAATCATAGGGGCAGATCTTTCTCATGCTATTCTCATAATACTTAATAAGTCTCATGAGATCTAATGGTTTTAAAAATGGGAGTTTCCCTGCACAAGCTCTCTCTCTTTGCCTGCTGCCATCCACATAAGATGTCACTTGCTCCTCCTTGCCTTCTGCCATGATTGTGAGGCCTCCCTAGCCGTGTGGAACTGTAAGTCCATTAAACCTCTTTCTTTTGTAAATTGGCCAGTCTCTGGTATGTCTTTATCAGCAGCATGAAAATGGACTAATACACACCACAATGTTAGGATTATGAGAGGGGCCTAAATTCTGATAAGATGTAGGTATAGTTCCTATAATCCCTTACTGCTCAGGAGTCATGTGGCCAAATGTCATAAGATTTGTGTCTTCCCCAATTACTCCTATAAATAACATCACTATTATAGAACCTAAGATTGGATTTTTGAGATATTTTTCAGGCTGACCCCACCCAGACTCTTAACTCATGACTCAACTGATCCCATGGTCCCACCCAGAGGTGGACTTAGTGCACAAGGACTGTTTTCCACACTCCTATGATTCCATCTGTAACCAATCAATATTCCCCATTCCCTAGTCCCCTGCTCACCAAACTTCCTGGAAAACTCCTAGCCTTTGAGCCTTTGAGATTGATTTGAGGCTGGTCTCACATCAATTAAACTATTTCTCTACTGCAATGCCATGGTCTCAGTCAATTGATTTCGCCTGTGCAGCAAGGAGAAAGAACCCATCAGGCGATGATATAAACATGACACAGAAAGAGAGTTATGTATTAAAAGTGACTCAGCAAATGCTTTCTTACCTAAGTAAAATGTGCCTGTTCTGATTGTCAATTAAAAACCAAGTAGAGCATGCAATGTTGAGCATGATTGAAAATATTACTATCACATCCACCTTCTAATACTGTGTTTAATCATCAGCTGAAGCTGCCCAAAACAACTGTGACTTACACAGGTGAATTTAAATGCTACTTTCTTATAGAAATGTTTTGTACTGGAGTTATTTCCATCCAAGAATAAATGAATCTAACAGATTTCCTACATCATTAGGAATCCAAAAGACACAGCTCTTTATTTATGCCACTACTACAGAGATAACCCTAATCTCACCTGCATTAAAACATGGGCTACAATTCTAGAGCCATTCCTAAGAGGAAATAGTAAGTATAACAATAATTTTTATTTTTAATTTACATGAACTTTCTCACTCAAAATGTAAGCATTTTCCAAAAGTTTAAGTGGATCATAACCATTTTTAGAAATACACTGAATATATTATTCTTATATTCTTTCTAAGCAAATTCTTTTTCAGTTTGCTTCTTCACAGTTGTGTTAATCCATTTTCACACTGCTATAAAGACATAACCAAGACTGGGAAGAAAAATAGGTTTAATGGACTCACAGTTTCACATGGCTGGGGAGGCCTCACAATAATGGCAGAAATGAAAGGCACTTCTTACTTGGTGGCAGCAAGAGAGAATAAGAGCCAAGCAAGAGGGGTTTCCCCTTATAAAACCATCAGATTTCATGAGACTTACTCACTATCATGAGAACAGCATGGGGGAAACTGCCACTATGATTCAAATTATCTCCCACTGGGTCCCTCCCACAACACGTGGGAATTATGGGAACTACAATTCAAGATGAGATTTGGATGAGGACACAGCCAACTCATATTATTCCCTGGCCCCTCCCAAATCTCATATTCTCACATTTCAAAACCAATCATGCCTTCCCAACAGTCCCCCAAAGTCTTAACTTATTTCAGCATTAACTCAAAAGTCCACAATCTAAAGTCTCACCGGAGACAAGGCAAGTCCCTTTCACCTATGAGCCTGTAAAATCAAAAGCAAGTTATTCACTTCATAGATACAATGGGTATACAGGCATTGGGTAATACAGCTGTTCCAAATGGGAGAAATTGGCCAAAACAAAGGGGCTACCACCCCCATGCAAGTCCAAAATCTAGTGGGGCAGTCAAATCTTAAAGCTCCAAAATAATCTCCTTTGACTCCATGTCTCACATCCAGGTCATGCTGATGCAAGAGGTAGGTTCCCATGGTCTTGGGCAGCTCCACTCCTGTGGCTTTGCAGAGTACAGCTCCCCCCCAGGGTGTGTTCACAGGCTGGCATTGAGTATCTATGGCTTTTCCAGGTGCATGGTGGAAGCTGTCAGTGGATCTACCATTCTAGGGTCTGGAGGATGGTGGCCCTGTTCTCACAGTTCCACTGGGTGGCGCCCCAGTAGGGACTCTGTGTGAGGGCTCCAACCCCACATTTCCCTCCTCCACTGCCCTAGTTCTCCATGAGGGCCCCGCACCTGCAGCAAACTTCTGTCTGGGCATCTGGACGTTTCCATACATCCTCTGAAATCTAGGCGGAGGTTCCCAAATCCCAGTTCTTGACTTCTGTGCACTCACAGGCTCAACACCATATGGAAGCTGCCAAGTCTTGGGGCTTGCACTCTCCGAAGCCATGGCTTGAGCCCTATGTTGACCCCTTTCAGCCATAGGAGTGCCTGGGAGGCAGGGCACCAAGTCCCTAGGCTGCACACAGCACAGGGACCCTGGGCTCAGCCCACAAGACCATTTTTCCTCCTAAGCCTCCGGGCCTGTGATGGGAGGGGCTACCGTGAAGACAGCCCAAATGTCAAGTTCCTCATCTCCATCTGAGTCTATCTCAGCCTGCACTTTATTGTCCATATCACTATCAGCATTTTGGACAAAGCCATTCAATAAGTCTCTAGGAAGTTCCAAACTTTCTGACATTTTTCTGTCTTCTTCCAAACCCTCCAAACTGTACCAACCTCTTCCTGTTACCCAGTTCCAAAGTTGCTTCCACATTTTTGCGTATTTTTCCAGCAGTGCCCCACTCTACTGGTATCAGTTTACTGTATTAGTTTATTTTCATGCTGCTAATAAAGACATATGAGCCAAGTGAGAGGGGTTTCCCCTTATAAAACCATCAGATCTTGTGAGACTTATTCACTACCATGAGAATATTATGGGGGAAATCCACCCCCCTGATTCAATTATCTCCCACTGGGTCCTCTCACAACACTTGGGAATTATGGGAGCTACAATTCAAGATGAGATTTGGGTGGGGACACAGCCAAACCATATCAACAATCTTTCTTATAACATGTGGGTAGCACATATTAGTGATTACTTATTGAGCTAGTGTGTTCAAAACAGAGATTAATTCTGTACAAGCACCTTTTGTTTTCATATACCACCAACCTTTTTAGTGAAATAATTATGCACTGATTGAAGTGCATAGACATATAGCTGAAACCTGAAGAGGTAGTCTGAAATGTGCCCTATATATATACCTGCCTAGAAAATAAAACAACACAAATAAAAAAATACATACACTCACACAAGTAAGTTCCTCAAACAAACAGTGAGAGAATTGGTTTTATAAAAACTAATAAAGGCCAGGTGCAGTAGCTCACACCTGTAATCCCAACACTTTGGGAGGCCATTGCAGATGGATCACATGAGCCCAGGAGTTTGAGGTCAGGTTGGGCAACATGGAGAAAACCTGTCTCCATTATTTAAAAATGTATTTATTTAAAAAAAAAAACTAACGGAAAGTAATTTATCCTGAAAACATCACAATGAAATGTGATTTGATTAAGCTGTACAGCACACATTGGTCCTGCCACTGTGCACTACCATTGACCCCAACCCTTTCTCCTTGACTCATTGGTGTCTGAAGCACTTAAAAAAACTATTCTGAATTCCCAAGGCTTTCACTGAACAAAAATAAATATACCAAGATGATACAGAATTTTGAAAACAAATCATTAGGAATGCTGCACACCCAAAGAATCCTGTCTCTTTATCGGACTTAGAGTAGATCTTTTTAATTGTTATATATTGTTATTTTGCTTGAAAATTGTTATACTTTTATATTTTCATTTCAGGAAAGTCACAGCAAGTGTAGCTTTAACATAAGGACATTGGTAACTCACCAGCAAATAGGTTTGCTATTCCCTATAGAAGAATATGCAATGCTCACACTATTTCAACTCCTGTTTTTCATCATCTATTTTCCTCTTTAACTAATGGCACACACTTAGTGGAATCATAAAGTTTCAGGAAGGACAGGTACCTTAATGTTTATCTGGTCAAAACATCCACCCAATGTTTGAATTACCCTTACAAAGCAACACATTCTATGTGGGAACTGCTGAGATGTTTAAAAAAAAAATCTCTTGCCCAGGCACAGTGCCTCACACCTGTAATCCCAGCACTTTGGGAGGCCAAGGCAGGTGGATCACCTGAGGTCAGGAGTTTGAGACCAGCCTGGCCAATATGGTGAAACCCTGTCTCAACTAAAAATATAAAAATTAGCTGCGTGTGGTGGTGCATGCCTGTAATTCCAGCTACTCTGGAGGCCGAGGCAGAAGAATCACTTGAACCCAGGGGCAGATGTTGCAGTGAGCCAAGATTGTGCCACTGCACTCCAGCCTGGGCCACAGAACGAGATTCCATCTAGAAAAAAAAAAATTAGCCAGGCTTGGTGGCATACACCTGAAATCCCAGCTACTCAGGAGGCTGAGGCAGGAGGATCACTTGAACCTGGGAGATGGACGTTGCAGTGAGTCGAGATCATGCCACTGCACTCCAGCCTGGGTGACAGAAGGAGACTCCAACTCAAAAAAAAAAATCTTAACAATTTACTGTTTGCTAACCATGTGCTACAGACACTTATCTAAGTGTCATGCTAACATTATCTCATGTCTTCCTTGTTAGAACACTATGAAGTAGATGTCCTTATCCTTATTTTACAGAGGAGGAAAATGCAAACCTTTGGAGGCCAAATAATTTGTCCACAGATGTGTAACTAATAAGGAAAACAGTCAAGATATAAATTCAAGTAGCAGCTCGAAAATCTTTGCCCTTACCACAGTGTCATAATTTGTCCTAAAACAAAACAAAACAAAAAGCCAGTCCTCCTCATTATTAATTCCTCCTCCACATGAAAGGCTTCTAAATATTTGAAGATAGTTTGCATGCCTCACTCCACCTTAATTCCATTTTTGGAGTAAGCAGTGCTGAAATACATATATTTTAAAAAAAAAGATTGGGTCTGCTTTTCCTCAAGAAAAGAAATACTGTTTTTGTCTACTGTCATTACACACTGCGGTTCACCACCTCTCTCTCCTGGCTGCATGAGCTCTGATTTGGCCACATCTGTATTATAGTGCAGTGCTTAGAAGGAAACGCACACCGTAGATATGGTCTGACTAGGGCAGGGTAGAGCAGACCTAGCACTGCTTCTGTTCTAGAGATTATTTTTCTGTGACTGCAGCCACAAAAATGCCAGCCCAGACCAGAACTCAGTGAAGCTCACTGGCTTTCAGGGAACATCTGCCTTTGTTGTCACCACGTTAATCAGGACTCATAGCAGAATATCTAGGAGGGGCAGAGTGTGGTTGGAAAAATATTCCACATGATTCTTTTACACCTTCTTAGGTGTGAAGAGATTTTACTTGTAAGTATTCTACATCAGGATGTTCCAGCCTGTGCAAACCCTGTCACCACCAGGAATAGTCACTGAATCACTAGAGCTTTTAAAAGAAATCTGTATGAATGGAAGCAGTAGCTTCACTTTTCTTTACTTATAATGATATGGGCGGGGTGGGGGGGGGCGTTAGGGAAGTGCTGGGTAGAGAAGGGTGGGATCCCTGGCGAGGGCTTCACCCTCGGGCATGTGCCTGCGGACCTAAGTGAGAATGAGCACTCCTGTTTTCACACCTGAGTATTGCATTTTCCAAGACGACTCTGGTCCACCATGCCCCCATCCTGCGCCCATATATTCCTGAGATTTTAGCAGGCACACACAAGTGGCTGAATGTCGAGACCAGCAGACCAGAGATGGTGGAATGACACACAGCAGAGAAAGAGGGAAGATGGGGGATGTCTGGAAGCTGAGGGGAGTTTGGCGGGGAGTGGTCAGAGAATAATCCGGCCGCTGGGCAGCCCAACTCCAGGGGAATACCATCTTCCCACTCCACCCCCACTTCTAGCTCTCCATCCATCTCAATGAGAGTCACCTCTACCACTCGATAAAACCTTGAACTCATCCTTTGAGCCCACGTGTGATCTGATTCTTCCAGGATACTGGGCAAGAGCTTAGAGTCCAGAAGGCTCTCACACTGGCCCTCTGCCCTTGCAATAAGGAAGAGTGTTGATTGAGCTGATTAACACACAAGCCATCTGCAGGTGGCAAATTTGAAAGACCTTTGTAACACACGCCCACTTGGGCTTTGGGAGTCACGGACACCCACCCCTAGATGCTGCTGTGGGGCCAGAGCCCAAAAGTGGCCTCTGCACCTGCCCATCTGCATGCTCCCCCTAGGGGTTTGAGCTTTGGGGTGACCAAGCAGATGAGCCACACCCTGGCACATGTCCTGTGAGGGGAACTGGGGAACTCTCCCATTTGAATAAGATAGGGCTGTTTGTCTTTCTGAGTGTATGCATGTGTGGATGTATTATATGTATGTGACTGTGTTTCAGGGATGTTCTTCAATGACTTTCCTTTATTTTTCTTCTGTTTTTGGGACAGGGTTTCCCTCTGTCACCCGGGCTGGAGTGCAGTGGTGCGACCACAGCTCACCACTCCCTTGATCTCCTGTCCCCAAGCAATCCTCCCACCTCAACCTCCTGAGTAGCTGGGACTACAGGTACACAGCAACATGCCCAGATAATTTTTGTATTTTTTATACAGATGGGGTTTCTCCATATGGCTCAGGCTGGTCTTGAACTCCTGAGCTCAAGCGATCCACCTGCCTCAGCCTCTCAAAGTGCTGGGATTATAGGCATGAGCCACTGCACCTGGCCTTCAATGGCTTTTTGAGGGGAGGCTTATTCTCTTGCAAATGAAAACATAATGTAGTAGAAAGAAAAGGCGATGGACGTAGAAGACTTGGCATCAAGTTCTGACTATAATTTATTCCCTGTATGACTTTGGATGAGCAGAGTAACCATTCTGAGTTCTACATTTCTAATATAGAATAAGACCAATAAATCTATTCTGTAGGATTATTTAGAGATTCAAATTAAGTAATGCTAAAATATGCTATAGAAATCTACTCATTATTCTACTAGACACATAAGATTTTAAGTAGTTTTATATCAACATGAAAATATTGCAAGTAGGTATTTCTCTAAACAGATTGTTTTACAACTAAGGCATCATGATATTCTGTATTCATCTTCAAATGTAGTCATAGACATGAGTTATATGACAAGACAGTATAATAAAGAGACAGCAGGTTGGGCACGGTGGCTCACTCCTGTAATCCCAGCGCTTTGGGAGGCCGAGGCTAATGAAACACCTGAGGTCAGGAGTTTGAGACCAGCATGGCCAACGTGGCAAAATCCCGTCTCTACTAAAAAAAATACAAAAATTAGCTGGGCATGGTGGCATGTGCCTGTAATCCCAGCTGCTTGGGAGTCTGAGGCAGGAGAATCACTTGAACCCAGGAGGCGGAGGTTGCAGTGAGCTGAGATTGCACCACTGCACTCCATCCCGGGTGACAGAGCAAGGCTCTATCTTAAAAAAAAAAAAAAGACAGCTACATTTATCTAATCTTGTAATTTACCTTTTAGATAGTATATAAATATGCTTTATTTTTTCAAGTTAAACAATAACTGTAAATTGTGTTCTAGTAATATTTTGACAGGTTAGTATTTTGATGAAATTAATATATTAGCATTTTTTTTCCTTGTAGCTCTATCTCCAGTCTTACATTATTACTCTATATTTCCTAGGCCAATTCATCCTAGAGAATTTATATTTTCTGTACGATTATCTTATCCTCAAAGTACTTTCTAGAAATTCAAGACTAAGATGCTCATTATAATGAGATACAAGTGTGGGGCAGAAGGTTTGCAGAAAGTGTGGAAGGTTTGAAATAGCTGATGTAAAGAATAGAATGTGTTAATGTAGGACAAGTAGGTTTGATAGGTGGCCTTGGTGTGAAGAGTTGTGTAAATTTCTCCAGCAGCACTCTGTAGCAATGGAGAGAAGAAAAGATGGTAAAGTGTTTTGATTCAATACTGGGCACATTTTTAGGTGACTGAAATAAGCAATAAGGGGCAAGGAAGTTGAAGGTTTTGGAAAGAAAACTGTTGAGAGGATGAACAAGGGAAAGAAAGTGAAGATAGAAAGGGACAAAAGTGGTCAGAGTAGGGATTGTAGAAACTATTTATTAAAGTCACTCCAGCTGATGGTGAGACTTGAGATGACACAGAAAATGTTCTAAAGTCAGAATCTTCTGTGAATGTAGGGGAGAGACCAGGAAGTTAACTTATGGCTGAAATATTGAAGGAAAGAGTGGCAGATTCCCATGACTCTCAAAGAAGCCTGGTTTCTATAGGAGGAGGGAGTTCTGGAAGTTTCTAGGAAGCAGTGAGATTGTTGACTCACTCTTCAGACCCTAAGACATAGGTTGGGTGAGAGTGAGCAACCTCTATTCAGGGGCACACAGGGGAAGGAGCCATTTGGACCACAGAGAAAGGGCAGTCCAGGTATATGTTAAGGCCAAGAGGTGGTAGGATAATTCTGTAATTAACCAAAGAAAAGTATTTCTTGGAAAAAGATTTCAAATCTCTATTTTGGAAGCTACATTTTCTTTAAAGCCACAGATCTATTAATAACCTGCACAATGAGGATTCTGATTTAAAAATTAACTAAAATGCTTTTTTAAAAATTCTAACTTTTGGCAGGGTGTGGTGGCTCACACCTGTAATCTCAGCATTTGGGAGGCCTAGGCAGGTGGACTGCTTGAGCCCAAGAGTTCGAGACCAGCTTGGCCAACATGGTGAAACCCTGTCTCTACCAAAAATACAAAAATTAGCCAGACGTGGTGGCGTGCACCTGTGATCTCAGCTACTCAGGAGGCTGAGGCACGAGAATAGCTTGAACCTGGGAGGCGGAGGTTGCAGTGAGCAGAGATTGCACCATTGAACTCCAGTCTGGGTGACAAAATGAGACTCAAAAAGGTTAAAAATAAAAAAATAAAATATTAAGTTTTTTAAAAAAGGCTTTAAATATATTAATACATTCACTTTCCTATAGTAGTAAGGAAGACACAGGCAGCCAATTCTTTGCATTCTTTTGGCTGACTTAAGTCTTTTTGGAACAAGGTGGGGTATAAATTAATTAGTAACAGAACAGCTTGTTGTCAAATTGCAATCAGGCTATGCTCCAAAAGTTCTTTTTTAAATCTATTTTGAGGCATGTTGCAATATATTTTCAACTGAAAAAACATAATGGGCAGAGTCAATTACACCTGACCTTGGAGTGTGACACTGAGTCTCTAACCCTGCACAGCCTCCTGGGCATGAGAGCTTGAGCTTCACTGACAGTCTCAAGGGCTTCTGCGACCTCAGCAACCCTGGGCTGTGGTTGTTGGTGCGAGGTGGGGAGGCAGGTAATATTTTTGAACATTGTTTGGGTGCTAGGGACTAGTTAATTTCCCAAATGTGCATCAGAGATCAGTTTTTCTATCATCCAGTTTTTGTGTCTGGGGAAAGATTGGCTATTCTTAGAGGGCAAACCCCTTATCGCTGACTTGGTAATTTGAGTAATTCTAAGATAATGTTTCTTGTAAGTCATTGGAATAGCCTGAGATTGCTAATAACTAAAGACTGTATCAGGACAGCTTTTTCTAAGCACCAATTCTTATTACATATATAACCTTGTGGGTCCCAGGGACAGAAAATGGTACTGATTTTTTAATGACACTACAGTCATCCTGGAAATTCTTGTTCTAAAAATACATTATGGTTATTTTCTTGCGTTTAATTTCCTCAAGAACTGAAGCCATGAAAAACTGCGTTTAGTTTGGAGTTAATTATACTTCAATTTAATCAAAGCTTTAATGTTCAGAATGTCTAGCACAATGTCTGGCAGACACTAATGGCTTTAATAAATGTTTATTCAATGAATCAAAAGTCAGCAGATCTTCAGGAAATCACTAGCAGAGTAGCTCTTTTATGCTTGGGCATTAGCTAGAATTTAAACTTTGGATGATGAGTGCATGGAATGATGGATTATAGTACTTTCAATTACTATGTTTTGTGCTTGAGATTTTCATACTATTTGGCTTCTTGTAAGGACAAGAAGTTGCTCACATTTTGTTTTTAATCATCACTGCTGAAGAGATTATTTTGCACGACAATATTTTACTTTTAAGCCCTAGAGGTTTTTTAAGGCTGTCCTTTACCAACAAGAAAGAGATAAAATCAGCTACAGATAAATCCCTAGGACTGTATTTTTCAGTCTTGAACTGAGATAAGTGAATAGAATCTTTTATTTGAAGTCTGTAAACTTTTTGTGGTGAGCCTACAATTATGAAAAGCACATCACTTTCAGAAAGAAAATGATAAATTCTCAATGTTTGTCTATTTCTCTCAAAAACCAAAGCAGTAATCAGAACACAGTTATTAGGAAAAATGTGTAGCTCTGTATTTCTGTTGCCACTTTTGCTTACAATAAGATAATATTAACTAGAAATAGAAAAAAACACTAATAGGCTTAATAAAAGATATGGCCATCCGGTTTCATATCACAACATTGTATTTAGTTGAAACAATAGTGAAATTGAGCTCTTCTAAGGAAACTGTCTCACTTTGCGCTGAAGTGGGAAGAACTCAGGGATGCAAACCCATAATGTTTAATATGAACAATTCACTTTTCTTCCAGTTGTATATGGATCCTGGTTTGATCATATTTAAGGGAAGAGTACAAGAGTGACAAAAAAATTATATTTCATGAAGAAATGAAAAAAAGTAAGTCCTTCCCAATGTTCCAACAACCAAAATTTAAATCAAATTAAGTTAAAACACAAAATTTGTCAATGAATTTAGGTTTCAGGGAATTAATTTGGCATTTTAACAAGAATTGCACTTACTGTTTTAATTCAATTATTGCTCAGGATCTTTCTGAAAGCATAAAGAAAATAACTACTTTCCTCAGTATAAACGTGAAATTAATAAAATTGCTTAGAAAATATCATTCAGTGAAATGAGAAATGATGCAGCCAAAGAAAATTGTGATCCAAATCATACCATCTGTGCCTCACATCTAGCAGGAACCTGGTATTTAGGAAAGGTAAGCCAGAAAGCCATGTGGTGCTTTGTCTGCAGCCTATATTTGGAAGCAGTTCTGATATGGACAGGAGACAGGGAGATACTGGGTAGAAGAGGGTGGTTCCCTGGCAAACGCCCCATCCTCAAGCTTGAAGATCTGCAGCCCTAAGTGAGAACAGGCATTGTTGTTTTCGTGCCCAAAAAGTTGCCTTTTAGCCTACCATGCCCCCACTATCCTGTACCCATATAAACCCCAAGGCTCCAGAAGTAGACGAGGAGACAAGGAGACAAGCAGGCAAGCAGATGGATAGCAGAACAGCATGGCAGAGAAAGGGAGAAGAGAAGGAATGTCTGAAGGCAAAGAGGAATTCAGCTGGGGACAGTCGGAGGGGAGTTCGGCAGCTGGATGGCCAAACTCCCTGGGAAGATCATTTTCCCACTCCATCCCCCTGCCAACTCGTCATCCATCCCGCTGAGCAACCTCCACCACTCAATAAAACCTCACACTCATCCTTCAAGCCCGTGTATTACCCGATTCTTCCGGGATGCAGGGCAAGAGCTCGGGATACAGAAAACTGTCACACTAGCCCCCCACCCTTGTGAAAAGACAGAGGGTCCATTGGGTTGGTTAAAACTTAAGCCATCTATGGATGGCAGAGCTAAAAGAGCATTGTAACACTGGGGCTGCAGGCACCCACCCTTAGACACTACTATGGGGCCAGCCCACAGCACTTGCCTTGGCTTCTGCACCTGCCTATGTGTTCTCTCTCCTATTGGAGGTTTGAGCAGCAGAGGCAACTGAACAAGCAAGCCACACCCCTGCTGCATGTCCTGCAAAGGGGATAAGGGAACTCTCCCATTTCAGTTCCAGAGTTTTGCCCTTTTTAATTTCTCGTTTCATCTTCATACACCCCATATCTTGTGCAATGGATTCCACATTGTCATCCTTCAGTGAATGTTTATTAAACGAAATTCTTGAGTTGCATTCTTTCCAGAGTTGAGATTTCTATGCCCAGTTAGAAACCAATTAAGAGGGAGGCACAGGAGTCAAAAAGATGGAAATGATAAAGCTATTGAATTCTATGCCTCAAGTCTGCAGCCTAGTGTGTTTGCTTATCGTTTACCCTGAATTTTACAAACATATCCACTTAGTTACAGTCAATTGAATGCAGGCCTTTCTCCCACTGGGGCCAGTCACCAGACTGTGGTAGGGAGCCCTATAAGACACTTGTTTTTCAGGAGACAGAAGGGAGCTGAGGAGTATGAATGGTACATTTCCCTCAACTCACCAACCTGCAAAATTACCCTCCAGAAATAAGTAGAGGTTAGGAGAAAAGCTGGGATTGCTATCTAGGGAAGTTCCTCTGCATGAAAACACAAAGAGAAGGAAATAAATCATTCTCACTAATTCCTGAGGTTTAACTAATTCCTGAGATTACACTAATTACCACGCCTGTAATCTCAGCACTTTGGGAGGCTAAGGTGGGCGGATCACCTCAGGTCAGGAGTTCAAGACCTGCCTGGCCAACATGGCAAAATCCTGTCTCTACTAAAAATACAAAAAAATTAGCCGGTCATGGTGGCAGATGCTTGTAATCCCAGCTACTCGGGAGGCTGAGGCAGGAGAATGGCTTGAACCAGGGAGGTGGAGGTTGCAGTGAGCCAAGATTGCGCCACTGCACTCCAGCCTGGGCAACAGAGCGAGACTCCATCTCAAAAAAAAAAAAAAAAAAAAAAAAAAAAAAAGTAAGTTGGATACATCTGAATATAGAATTGTTTTAAAGTCTGTGAATTTTTATTGAGCTGTGGGGGCAAATATTTTAATATAATCACAAAGGCAAATTGGGTTTCTTACCAGAAAATACACATTTATTTCCCTTCTTTGCCCCAACTGGATTGAATTCACTCCAAAGCATATATTTGCCAACTCATGTAGAACAGATATTGTCTTAATTTTGCAAATTATGATTTTCCCTTTTGGCGGCTCATTTTTTATTTCCTTATGGTTGCAAAAGGGCTAGAGGGACTTGAGAATTCAATTCAACCAATATTTATTAGTTCATGATTACTTCTAGGAACTACCATTCAAAAATTGAACAAAACACAGCTCATTGCTTCAGAGGATCATAATCTATATAGTAATACAAGATGATAATACAAGTAATAAAAGGTGGTATGAGCAAATGTGGATGGGAACATGGGTAAAAGAGAGATCATTTTACCCCAGCAAAGTAGGGTGATGAGATCATATTGGATTTCAAACTGAAAGAATGAGCAGGATTTTACTAGGAAAATGATGGGGAAGAAATACATTCCAGCAAGAGCTAATAGAAAGAAGAAAAGCTCAATGGCATTTTCTAGAAATAGCAGGTAGTCTCTTGGGCTGGAGTGTTATATGATGTGTGAAACAGAATGAGGTAGATAAAGACTGATGCCTGAGAGCTTTGGTGGACAGCATGAGGAGCTCTTTTCTCCCCTTGGTTTGTTGCTAAAAGAAGGGACCTGACATGACCAGACCTATGTGCTGGAAAAGAATAGAGTCAGGGTAGAAAACTGATTAGAAGAGGGTGAAAGCAGAAGCAGAACGTCTGATTAAGATGTTGTTGTAATAGTTTTGGGTGGGAAACATCGAGGGTCATAATTAGAGTAGTGACAGTGGAATCACTGTTGGGTGGAGCTCAGCTGAAAAGTGAGTTTAGGAGCCATCAGCTTGTCGTGGAATTAGGTAAAATTGTCAAGGCAAGTGGGAAGAGCTAGTGAAGAATGTGACAGAAGATGGAGCGCTGGAGACCCTAACGTCAATGGGAATGAAACAGTCCAAGAAAAGCTTCAAGAAGAAAAGATCAGCCAGAATTAGGAGGAAAACCAGGATCACATGTGGCTATTGGTTTATCATTCCTGAATTCTGAGAGCACAGCATATACAGCAATAGAGATGGAAACCAGGTTGAGGAGTTTGAAGAGATGAGATGTGAAGAGAGGAGCAGCAATAAGGACTGCTCTTCCAAGTAGTTGTTTCTTTGTTTGTTTTTACGGCAGAGTGGAGTTTTATTATTACTCAAATCAGTCTCCCCGAAAATTTGGGAATTAAAGTTTTAAAGATAATTTGGTGGGTTGGGGGAAAGCCAGTGAGTCGAGAGTGCTGAATGGATGCATCTTGCAATATTGCTCTTAACAATGAAAACCTAGAATGCACTTAAATGACCATTAATAAAAAACTGTTAAGACACAACCATGTAGGGACTCAGTATGAAGTCATGAAAATTGGGTCAGAGATGAAATCATAGGGAATTGAATCTGTCCTCTTGCACTGAGTCAGTTCCTGGGTTGGGGGCACAAGATCAGATGAGCCAGTTATCGATCTGGGTGGTGCCAGCTGACCCATCAATGCAGCGTCTGCATAATATCTCAAGTACTGACCTTAGGAGCAGTTTAGGAAGGGTCACAATATTGTAGCCTCCAGCTGCATGACCCCTAAAACATAATTTCCAATCTTATAGGTAATTTATTAGTCCTACAAAGGCAGTCTAGTCTCCAAGCAAGAAGGAGGTCTGTTTTGGGAGAGGGCTGTTACTGTCTTTGTTTTAAACCATAAACTAAGTTATTCCCCAAATTAGTTCAGCCTACACCCAGGAATGAACAAAGACAGCTTGGAGGTTAGAAGCAAGATGGAGCTGGTTAGGTCAGATCTCTTTCACTGTCTCAGTTATAATTTTGCAATGGCACTCTTTCAAGAAGTTTGAGAGTAGACGATGGGGACAAGACGACGTGGGAGCTCGAGAGAGAGAGAGAGGCAGGGTCAAGGCAAAGATTAGGAGTGGTTGGGGAGAGAAGATGAAGGGAAGACAGACTTTAGAAAAGAACACATGAAGGAAGGCAAAATAAGCAAAGGGGAGAGAAAGAGATTGGGAGGGACCCTGGTAAAAAGGACAGTGAGAAATGAAGAAGTTCTGATGCTCAGTGGTGTTTGGTGTCACTGTTGACACCAGTTATCACTGCTCTTTGAGATTTGGATGAGCAAAATAATTCTGATTCACACATCGTATCCTACAAACTTGGGTAATTTTACTCTAATAGGAAGAGAGTTAATCTCTGGCCTGCCGCACTAGTAACCCTGGTAAATATCCTCAGGTGAAATCATATCGACATGATTGTAGCTAGTGACTTTAGTTCTAATGCATTGAAATTCTATCTAATAAGTGTTTTTCTTGTGCTGGATCTAATCGCAGAATGTTACGAGTGGAAACACCCTCGCTGACAGTTATCACCTGAGCACCTGTTGCAGAATTA
The DNA here is from genome assembly GCF_029281585.2 of Gorilla gorilla gorilla. Classification (NCBI taxonomy): domain Eukaryota; kingdom Metazoa; phylum Chordata; class Mammalia; order Primates; family Hominidae; genus Gorilla; species Gorilla gorilla. The sequence continues at coordinate 79,175,981 of NC_073234.2, forward strand.
AACACAAGGATGAACCAACAAAGCCCATTTGCTTCACTCTTTTCATTGATTGATTGGATGGGGTGGGAGTTAGGGACCTATCATGTGAGAATAATTATTTCAAATAAATTACTGAAGTCATTGATTCAGACTCCTTCGCTCACAGAGTTACTCCACGCTTTACGAAGAATTTATGCTTGTGGTTCTCCTTTTTTTATTTTTTATTTTTATGGGGGTCTCACTATGTTGCCCAGGCTGGACTTGAACTTCTGGCATCAAGTGATCCTCCTGCCTTGGCCTCCCAAAGTGCTGGGATTACAGGCATGCCTGCAGTTCTCTTTACTCTGATGTCAGAAATAGAGCTGATATTCAATAAAGTCGGTTGGGAGCAGTGGCTCACGACTGTGATTCTAGCACTTTGGGAGGCTGAGATGGAAGGATTGCTTGAGGTCAGGAATTCAAGACCAGCCTGGGCAACATAGTGAGACCTAATCTCTACAAAAATAAAAAGTAAGTAATTAAACACTTTTCTTAAAAGAAAGCGATTATAGTCGTCATGGAGATAAGGTGAGAGGTGAGAACACAGGTGTCACAAGTCTCAGGTCCCATACATATTAAAAATCAGGGGAAGAATTACAGGTGGATGGAAGGACATAAGGACTGGATGCATCTTGCAATATTGCTTATAACAATGAAAACCTAGAATGCCCTTAAATGACCATTAATCAAAAACTGTTAAGACGCAACCATATAGGGACTCAGTATGAAGTCATGAAAAATATAGAAAATTGTATAACTAGCTTTTATTGAGTGCTTCTTATGTGCCAGGCACAGTACTTGGTTTATCTTAAACATGGCAGCAGGCTTGAGGATGACATTCATGCTATCCACACTTTGCTGAGATGTCAGGCACCTGAATAATTTGTCCAAAGTCACAGAGCTAGTAGAAGGTAGTCAAGTTTTGAATTCAAAGAGTTTTATTCGTCTTCTCTTTACTCTTAGTCTAACCAAAGGTTTGTCAATGCTGTCTACTTTTCAAAAAACAACTCTTGGTTTTGTTGACTATTTTCCTATTTTTTTCTATTCTCTAGGTCATTTATTTCTGCTCTAAGCATTATTATTTTCTTCCTTCAGCTAACTTTGGGCTTAGTTTATTCCTTTTATAGTTCCTTGAGGTATAAAGGTAGGTTGTTTCTCTGAGATCATCTTCTTTTTAAATATAAGTGTTTAACCCTATAAACTGCCCTCTTTGTACTGCTTTTGCACCAACCTAATACATTCTATAACTTTTTTTTTTTTGAGATGGTGTCTCGCTCTGTTGTCCAGACTGGAGTGCACTGCCACGATCTCGGCTCACTGCAACCTCCGCCTCCCGGGTTCAAGTGATTCGCTGGCCTCAGCCTCTTGAGTAGATGGGATTACAGGCACCTGCCACCATGCCCAGCTAATTTTTTGTAGTTTTAGTAGAGATGGGGTTTCACTATGTTGCCCAGGCTGGTCTCAAACTCCCAACCTCAAGTGATCCACCCACTTCAGCCTCCCAAAGTGCTGGGATTACAGGCATGAGTCACTGCATCCGGCAACATCTTATAATTCTTGATATGTTGTGTTTTAATTTTCATTTCTAATCTTTTGATTTCTTTTTTGACCTACTGGTTACTCATCTTGCTCTACTGAACCATATATTTGCGTGTGTGTGTATATACACATATTAATGTTAACATTGAAGATAATCAAAGTATAATAAGCAAAAAAAGCAGGTTGAAATTGTGTGATTTTTAAATGTAGTTTATATATGTGTGTGTGTGTGTCTGCAAAGAAAAACATCTGGAAGAATGCGTGTTAGCAGGTCTGTAAGCCACGTTAGCTGAGTGTATTTACTCTGTTTCATCTTTTGCTTTTATAATTTTCCATAACCTACATATACAACTATGATATTATTTTTTAAAATAGTTTTTCTTTAAAAAAAGGAAAAAAATGGTAAGGCGAAAGAACAAATTAAAAACAGGGCAAAGAAAAAAAGTCAGGTCAAATGAAGTAAGAGTTCAGGTGAATAATATAGAAGCCAGACGGCAGAACCAGAAAAGACAAAAGAATATTGACAATCACAGGCACACCTCATAAATTGCACTTTGCTTTATTTCAGTTTGCAGAGATTGGTATTTGTTTTTATTTTATTTTATTTTTTTACAAATTGCAGATTTGTGGCAACCCTGTGTTAAGCAAGTCTATGGATGCCATTTTTCAACAGTATGCACTCACTTTGTGTCTCTGTGTCACATTTTGGTAATTCTCCCAATGTTTCAAACACTTTTATTATTATATATGTTAGGATGATGTGTGATCAGTGATCTTTGATGTTACTATTGTAATTGTTATGGGTGCCATGAAATGTGCCCATGTAAGATGGTGAACCTAATTGATAAGTGTTGTAAGTGTTCGGACTGTTCCACCAAACAGCTGTTCCCACATCTGTCTCCCTTTCTTCTAGCCTGTCTGTTCACTGAGACACAACAATATTGAAATTAGGACAATCAATAAACCTACAATGACTTTTAAGTGCTCAAGTGAAAGGAAGAGTCTCACATCACTCACTTTAAATCAAAAGTTAAAACGATTAAACTTAGTGAAGAAGGCATGTTGAAAGCCTTCAGGCTGAAAGCTGGGCCTCTTGCACCAAATGGCTGGCCAAGCTGTGAATGCAAAGGAAAAGTTATTGAAGGCGACTCAAAGTGCAACTTTAGTATTGATTTACACAAATAATAAGAAAGTGAAACTAATTGCTTGCTGAGATGTAGAAAGTTTGACTGATCTGGAGAGAAGATCAAACCAGCCATATTTCCTTAAGTTAAAGTCTAATCCAGAACAAGGCCGTAACTTTCTTCAATTCTGTGAAGGCTGAAAGAGGTGAGGAAATGATAGAAGAAAAGTTTAACACAAGCAGAGGTTAGTTTAAGGCAAGCAGAGGTTTAAAAAAAGCCATCTTTAGAACATAAAGACACACAGAGAAGCAGCAAGTGCTTTCTTTATGTTATAAAGCTGTTTTTTATGTTATAACATAAAGATATCTTTATTTCTCTATTTTGATAGGATTTTGGGGAACAGGTGGTATATGGTTACATGAAAAAGTTCTACGGTGGTGATTTGTGAGGTTTTGGTGCACTCATCACTTGAGCAGTGCGCACTGTATCCTATGTGTAGTCTTTTATCCCTCACCACTCCCCACCCTTTCCCCTGAGTCCCCAAAGTCCAATGTATCACTCCTATACCTTTGCATCCCCATAGCTTAGCTCCCACATGAGTAAGAACATGTGATGTTTGGTTTTCTATTCCTGAGTTACCTCACTTAGAATAATAGTCTCCAATTTTATCCAGATTGCTACAAATGTAATTATTTCATTCCTTTTTATGGCGAGTAGTATTTCATGGTATACACACACACACCATATTTTCTTTTTTCACTCGTCGATTGATGGGCATTTGGGCTGGTTTCATATTTTTGCAATTGCAAATTGTGCTGCTATAAAGATGCATATGCAATTATCTTTTTTATATAATGACTTATTTTCCTCTGGGTAGATACCTAGTAGTGAGACTGTTGGATCAAACAGTAGATCTATTTCTTTAAGGAATCTCCACACTGTTTTCCATAGCGGTTGTACTAGTTTACATTCCCACGAACAGTGTAAAAATGTTTTCCCATTTCACCACGTTCATGCCAATATCTATTATTTTTTAATTTTTGCAGGAATGAGGTGGTATTGCATTGTGGTTTTGATTTACATTTCCCTGAAGATCAGTGATGTTGAGCATGTTTCCATATGTTTGTTGGCCATTTATAGATGTTCTTTTGTGAATTGTCTATTCATGTCCTTAGCTCACCTTTTTGTGGGATTTTTTTTCTTGCTGATTTGTTTGAGTTCTTTCTAGATTGTGGATATTAGTCCTTTGTCAGATGTAAAAATTGCGAAGATTTTCTCCCACTCTGTGGGTTGTCTGTTTACTCTGCTTATTGTTTCTTTTGCTGTGCAGAAACTTTTTAATTGAATTAAGTCCCACCTATTTATCATTGTTTTTGTTGTATTTGCTGTTGGGTTTTTGGTCATAAAGTCTTTGCCTAAGCCAATGTCAAGAAGGGTTTTTCCAATGTTATCTTCTAGACTTTTTATGGCTTCAGGTCTTATATTTAAGTCTTTGATCCTTCTTGAGTTGATTTTTGTATAAGGTGAGAGATGAGGATCCAGTTTCATTCTCCTACATGTGGTTTGCCAATTACTCCAGCACCATTTGTTGAATACAGTGTCCTTTCCTCACATTGTGTTTTTGTTTGCCTTGTCAAAGATCAGTTTGTTGTAAGTATTTGGCTTTATTTCTGGGTTCTCTATTCTGTTCCATGGGTCTATGTGCCACCAATACCATGCTGTTGTGGTGACTGTGACCTCATAGTATATTTTGAAATCAGGTAATGTGATGCCTCCAACTTTGTTCTTTTTGCTTAGTCTTGTTTTGGCTATGTAGGCTCTTTTTTGATTCCATATGAATTTTAGGATTTTTTTTTCTAGTTCTGTGAAGAATGATGGTGGTATTTTGATGGGAATTGTATGAATTTGTAGATTGCTTTTGGCAGTATGGTCATTTTCACAATGGTGATTCTACCCTTCTATGAGCATGGGATGTGTTTCCATTTGTTTATGACATCTATGATTCCTTTCAGCAGTGTTTTGTAGTTTTCCTTGTAAAGGCTTTTACATCCTTGGTTAAGTACATTCCTAAGAATTTTATTTTTTTTTGCAGTTATTGTGAAAGGGGTTGAATTGTTGATTTGATTCTCAGCTTAGTCACTGTTGGTGAATAGCAGAGCTACTAATTAGTATACATTAATTTTGTATCTTGAAACTTTGCTGAATTCATTTACCAGTTCTAGGAGCTTTTTGGTTGAGTCTTTAGGGTTTTCTAGGCATATGATTGTATCATCAGCAAACAGCAGGAGTTTGACTTTCTCTTTACTGATTTGGATGCCCTTTATTGCTTTCTCTTGTCTGATTGCCCTGGCTAGGACTTCCAGTACCATGTTGAATAGAAGTGATGAAAGTGGACATTCTTGTCTTGTTCCAGTTCTCACAGGGAATGCTTTCAACTTTTCCCCATTCAATATAATGTTGGCTGTGGGTTTGTCATAGATGGCTTTTATTACCTTAAGGTAATATGCCGATTTTGCTGAATGTCTTAATCACAAAGGGATGCTGGATTTTGTCAAATGCTTTTTCTGTGTCTATTCAGATAGTCATGAGAATTTTTTTTTTTTTTTGAGATGGAGTCTCACTCTGTCCCCAGGCTGGAGTTCAGTGGCATGATCTTGGCTCACTGCAACCTCCACCTCCCGGGTTCAAGTGATTCTTCTGCCTCAGCCTCCCAAGTAACTGAGACTACAGGCACGTGCCACCATACCCAGCTAATTTTTGTATTTTTAGTAGAGACGGGGTTTCACCATGTTGGCCAGGATGGTCTCGATCTCTTTACCTCATAATCCACCTGCCTCAGCCTCCCAAAGTGCTGAAATTACAGGCATGAGCCACCACGCCTGGCCTGATTTTTGTTTTTAATTCTGTTTATATGATGTATCACATTTATTGACTTATGTATGTTAAACCATCCCTGCATTTCTATTTCCAAGCAGCTGGTGACCAGGACTGAGAACTTGTCCTAGGCCACGAGCCTCCCCATTGAGAAGGCAAGCAGACTCACAGTTTTTTGGCATCTCAGGGATGCTGCAGCAGTGACCTAGTTCCTTCAAAGGGTCTGTGGATTCTCTTGACTTTCCTGATATGTTCCTGCAGTAGTTCTGGGAGCCAAAGTTCACAGTGTGAGTCTCCACATGCTGCTCTGTCTGTCTAAGTGGAAGCTACAAACTAGTCTTGCTTCCTATCTGCCATTTTCACTCAATCACACCAATACGTCTTTATAACATAAAGATGCAAGGAGAAAGAGCAAGTGCTCATGAAGAAGCTGCAGCAGGTTATCCAGAAGATTTAATTAAGATCATTGATGAAGGTGGCTACACTAAACAATATTTTCAGTGTAGATGAAATAGCCTCCTGTTGGAAGAAGATACCATCTAAGATTTTCATAGCTATAGTGGAGAAGTCAATGTTTCAAAACTTCAAGGGAAAGGCTGACTCTCTTGTTAGGGGTTAATGCTGCTGGTGACTTAATGTTGAAGCCAGCACTCACTTACCATTCTGAAAATTCTAGGGCCCTTAAGTATTTGGGTAAATTGACTCTGCCTGTGCTCTATAAATGGAACAGCAAAGCCTGGATGGCAGCACATCTGATTGTAGCACAATTTATTAAATATTTGAAACCCACTGTTGAGACCTACTGCTCAGGAAAAAAGATTCCTTTAAAATGTTACTGCTCATTGACAATTCATCTGGTCACCCAAGAGCTCTGATGGTGATATAAAAGCTGATGAATGCCGTTTTCATGCCTGTTTATGCCTGCTAACATAACATTTGTTCCACAGTCATGGATCAAAGAGTAATTTCAACTTTCAAGGTCTTATTACTTAAGGAATACATTTCATAAGGCTACTGCTGTCATAGATAGTGATTTCTCTAATGTAACTGGGCAAAGTAAATTGAAAATCTTCTGGAAAGGGATTCATCATTCTATTGCCATTAAGAACATTTGGGATTCATGGAAAGAGGTCAAAATGTCAACATTAACAGGAGTTTGGAAGAAGTCAATTTCAATACTCATGGATGGGTTCAAGTTTTCAGTGGAGAAAGAAACTGAAGTTGTGGTGGAAATAGCAGGAGAACTAGAAATAAAAGTGAACCCTGAAGATGTGACTGAATTGCTGCAATGTCATGGTCAAACTTGAATAGACGATGATGTGGTTTGGCTCTCTGTCCCCACCCAAATCTTACCTTGAATTGTTATACTCCCCAGTGTCATGGGAGGGACCCAGTGGGGGTAATTGAATCATGGGGGTAGTTTTCCCCATACTGTTCTTGTGATAGTGAGTGAGTTCTCACGAGATCTGATAGTTTTATAAGGGGCTCTTCCTTTCGCTCTGCTACTCTTCTCCTTTCTGGTGCCTTGTGAAGAAGGTGCTTTGCTTCCCCTTCACCTTCTGTCCTGGTTGTGGGTTTCCCAAGGCCTCTCCAGTCATGCTGAACCGTAAGTCAACTAAACCTCTTTCCCTTATAAATTACCCAGTCTTGGGAGGTTCTTTATAGCAGTATGAAAAATGGACTAATACAGATGAAGAGTTGCTTCTTATGGATGAGAAACAAAGAGGTTTTTCCTGGTGAAGATGTTGTGAACATTGTTTAAATGACAACCAAGAATTTAGAATATTGCATATACTTAGCTGACAAATCACTAGCAGGGCTTAAGAGAATTGACTCCAGTTTTGAAAGTTCTACTGTGGATAAAATGCTATTGGATAGCATTGCATGCCTCAGAGAAATCTTTACTGAAAGGATGAGTCAATTGATGTGTAAACTCAGTGTTTTATTTTAAGAAAATGCCACTGCTATTTCAACTTCAGCAATTACCACTCTGTTCAGTTAACAGCCATCAACATGGAGTCAAAACCCTCTATCAGCGAAAAGATTACAGCTTGCTGAAGGCCCAGGTGTTTGTTAGTAATTTTTAGCAATAAAGTATTTTTAATTAAGGTATGTTCATTGTTTATTATTAGACAAAATGCTATTGCACACTTAATAGACTATAGTATAGTGTAAATATAACTTTTTATACACTGGGAAACAAACCAATTCAAGTGACTCACTCTATTGTAATATTCACTTTATTGGGGTGGTCTGGGACTGAACCTGCAATATCTCTGAAGTATGCCTTTGACATTAATATTAATCTTCTATGGGCCAGGCACTTTGACCTCATGAAGTTGGCCTTGTCTCCCAATTCGTGCATTTTAGGAGCAATGTCACTTCCTTACTCTGAGATCTCTCTGGTACTACTTTTTGTCATTTCTCTCTGCTTCTTCTTAAACTCAGTTTTTTGAACCCGGAATCAACAACATCAAAAATTCCTAGATTTTACTGTATTTTTTTGCTGTGGGAAATTGTCTGACACTCAGTCAAAAACACAGGTATTTACTGAGGACCTGCTGGCTGCTGGTCAGCACTGGATGAGAGGTTCTGCAGGATTACACACGAACAGCACATCACAGTTCCTAACATGAATGAATGTATAAGCTATTTGGAAAGAAAAGATGATAGAGAACAACAGAAGATGTTCTGTAATGGATGAATAAAACGTATCACTGGCTCCAGTACAGGTAGACCCCAGAGATGAAGTTTGAGGCTAGAAGTGGCAAAAGACCATTGTGGGCAAGATCCAGGGTTGGGGTTTGGCATTGTGTGCATAATGGGGGCAAAAAAGGCAGTCCTGTGTGGTTGACCCTGTGGCCAAGGCTGAGAGAGATGATTTGTATGATCAAGAGAGGCTGATGGGCTATGTGAAGTGTGTATCTTATGTCAATCACCCAACACCTTATATTGAAAGTGAGGATATCACACAAGTAAATTTTGTTTGTGTTTATATAACTTGGCACTTATGTTTTCAATATCATGTTGTAAAATAAATGTCTTTAAAATTAGACCAATTACCGCCACCCTCCAGTCATCAGCACAGCTTCTTTTGTGGAGATGTGCAAGTTGGGAAATAAACGAAACATCATTATGTCCATATTGCCCGCTTTATGATTTTATTAAGTTTAGGTGAGAAATTTTGCCTGCTAGAGTAAAACCTATGACATTCATGTATTTTTAATCTGCCTTTTTTTCCAGAAATAACTTTTTAAACTGCATAATATACAACCATTACAGAAGAAATTAGAAACAACAGATAAGTAAATAAAGAATAATTCCCTATCGTCTTGGCACCAAGAGATACAAGATGTTCACATTTTATTTTAAAACTGGCAGATTTCTTTTGTGAATACAATACATTTAAATTGGTTCTTGTCTAATACATTTCCAATCTATCCAGGAGCGGTGGATGATTGGATAAACTACTTCAGAGCAGAAGAGTATTTAATGAACTATTCACAGAGAAGATGAAACACAGTGAACTGGTAAGACACTTTGAAGATCACTCAGTACAAATGGGAAATGAAACCAATTTTTATTTTATGCAATGCAGTGCTTGGGGAAAACATAAATATTTTTCACCATTATAGAAAGCAGATTTTTTTTCAGTGCAAAACAGACACTTTATAAATGTGTCAAAAGTGTCATGTGTGATATACTATTTCATATTTTGTGATAGCAGAGAATTATTAGTAAGAAAAAAAGTGGTGGTGAGGGGGTTAGCCAAGATGGCTGACTAGTAGCAGCTACGTTGTGCCAATCTAAGAGAAATAGAAGGGGTGAGTAAATACAGCACATTGTACTTCCAGTACAATGTGCACACCGGAAGCATCCAGGTACACACATTGGGATTCATCAAGGAAACAATTTGACTCATGAAGAATGGAGAAAAGCAAGGCAGGGTAACTGCCCACCCAGGAGTGCCATGGAATCAGGGGAGCCTCCCTTGCCTAGAGAAGTGTTGACTGAATGAGGAAGTGACTGCAGAGACCCACTGTTCTATCACAGATCTTTGCAACCCTAAGGTCAGGAGATCCCTTCATGGACCCACTCTACCCAAACCTTCAGTTTGACATGCAGAGCTACATAATGTCTCTGCAGAGTATCCATTCAGGCACATGTGGAGCCCTGGGAGCCTTAGATATCCAGCTTCCTGTCAAAAAGTAGCTGCAGCTCTTTCAAAGTGAGAGGTTAGATCCTCTTACCTACCCGTAGGAAAGGGGCTGAATCCAGGGGAGTGAGCAGCGATGGACTACAGGCACCTCACGGGATAAGACCCACCGGCTTGGGAACCCAGCCAGTCACCAATAATAACAGTTACACCTCCCTGAGATGAAGCTCCCAGAGGGCGGGGTGGGCCACATCTTTGTTGTTTTACAGCCTTAGCAATTGTTGCCTCTGGACTCTAGGAGTCTGAAGTGACTGGAGGCGGGAGCGGACCCCCAGTCCAGCATAGCAGCTCTGCAAAGCAGCAGCCGACTGCTTTTCATGTGGATCCCAAATCCCATTTCTCTTCACTGGGTAGAATCTCCTGACCAGGACCTCCTGTCACCCCCACTGGTGTTTTCTGGCTGACAGCAGTTCCAACCCCTCCCTGAGATGTAGCTCCCAGAGGGAGGGGCAGGCCACCATCTTTGCTGTTTAGCAGCCTTAGCCTTTGCTGCCTTCAGGCATTAGAGAGTCCATGGTGACCAGGGGCTGTAATGGATCCCCAGAAAAGCACAACTATCCTGAGGAAAAGCAGCCAAGCTGCTTTTTTACATGGGTCCCTGATCCTATACCTCCTTACTGGGTGGGATCTCCCGATTGGGGTCTCCAACCACTTCTTGCAGGTGTGTTCAGGTTGGTAACAGGTCCGACCTCCCTGGGATGGAACTCCCAGAGGGAGGGGCAGGCCACCTTTGTGCTGTTTTGCAGCCTTCACTGTTGATATCTTTAGATACTGGAAAATTCAAGGCCACTGGGGACTGGAGTGGACCCCCAGCATACTGCAGCAGCCCTGTGGAAAAGTGGCCAGACTGTTATGTGGGTCCCCAATCGTGTAGCTCCTCACTGGGCAGGTCCTCTTGGCTTGGGTCTCCAACTACCCTCTGCTGAGGCTATAGAGCCAATAGCAGCTCTGTAACTCCCTGGGCAGAGCTCCCCATGGTAGGGGCAGGTTGCCATCGTGGCTGTCTTGCAGCCCTTGCCCTTGGTGTCTCCAGGCTCTGGAGAGTCTGCGAGGATCAGGGACTGGTCCAGACCCCCAGCACAGAGCACCAACCCCATGGAAAAGTGGTCAGATTGTTCCCCATACAGGTCCCAGTCCTCACTTCTCACTGGGCAGGGCTATCCAACCCCCAACACAACCACCCTGACCCTGCCTGATCACTTCAATCAGAGCCAGCTCAGCACTTCTCCCAGGAGGAAATCCCAGAGCCAACCCACAAACCCTCCTTTGCTGCAGCTGCAGTGGTACAGTTCCAACAGCCCTCGTGCTTGGAAAGGAACAAGGGGCTTAGTCATTATGCTGGCACTTCCAGCACACCACAGCCACGCTATAGAGAGGAGCCCAGCCCCTCTTCCAGGGGAACCCCCACCCCACACTCTTCACCAGGCAGGGCCCCTGGCTCATGACTGCAGAACAGCCACTCCACCCATGGCTGAACATATCCACTGGTAGTGGCCTGAGGAGAGGCTTGTGGAGACATGTTACAGCCCCTTTGTCACTGGTTCTATCCCTGCTGCCCTCAGTCTGAAGAAGAAACAAAGAACCTGAGGGCTACATCTGAGCTTACAGCATGCCACAGTCATATGGAGAGGAAACCAGTCTCTCCTCCCAGTGAACCGTTGACCCCCTGCTGCCAAACAAGCAGAGCCCCAAGCTCATGTGCCAGCACTGCACCTGCCCCTCCACACTGGCTGAACACTCCCAATAAGAGCAGCTCTGCTTCACAGAGGTGGAACCCCCAGGGGCAACCAAAAGCCTCTCTGCCACTGCCTTTGCAGTGGTATTACCCCTGCCACTCTCAGAGTAACAAAGGCAGAAGCAGTGGCAGAGAGGCTTTGGTTGCCCCTGGGGGTTCCACCTACAAGAAAGATGGAGTGCAGGAAAGGGAACTCCAGGCTTGGGCCCGCAGCACAGACCCATCCTAGGCTGATTGCACTGAGCGATTGCTGACCTGCATTTCTCTGGGGTGGAGCCCCTAGGATACAAATAAAAGACCATCGGCTACAACCACTGCTAAGTTTCCTTCCTCTGCTGCCTCTAAGTTGGGGAGGAAACATAAACCTTGAGTTCACCCCAGAGCTCTGGTGGACAGCCCGGGAGTGCCAAGCCACAATTTACAGCCAGCGCTCAAGTGGAAGAGGGGCCCATGATTTCAGAGCATTGAGAGGGAACATGACTGCAACTGTGAGGAAATACAGGGGAACCACACAACTGAGCAAGAGCCTACCAACTGACCACTATGCCTAAGCGCCACCTACTGGATCACACCCCAAAGCTTCAACACCAAAAATGTCTAGGTAACATACTCCCCTGTAAAACCAAAGACAAGAAGTTAGCCACAAATAAAAACCCTGCACAAAGCTTCAGCCCTGTGAAAACATCCAGAAAAGAAGTCTATTGACTATACTCAACCTACGCTGCAGTTAAAGGAACACCCACATGCAGAGATGAGAAAGAAGGCAATACAAAAACTCCAGTAACTCAATGGCCAGAGTGCCATATGTCCTCCAAATGACCACACTAATTTTCCAACAAGGATTCTTAACCAGACTGATCTGGCGAAATGACAAAAATAGAATTCAGAATATAGGAAAAACAAAGATAATTAAAATTAAAATTCAGGAGGATGGCAAACCCCAATCCAAGGAAAATAAGAACCACAATAAAACTATACAGGAGCTGACAGACAAAATAGCCAGCATAAAAAAGAACCTAACTGATCTGACAGAGCTGAAAAACACACTACAAGAATTTCACAATGCAGTTGCAAGTGTTAACAGCAGAATAGACCAAGCTGAGGAAAGAATCTCAGAACTTGAAGACTGGTTCTCTGAAATAGGACAGTCAGGCAAAAATTAAAAGAAAATAAAAAGGAATGAATAAACCTCCAAGAAATGTGGGATTATGTAAACACGCCAAATATAAAAATGATTGGCATCCTGAAAAGGGATGGGGAGAAAGCAGACAACATGGAAAACATATTTCAGGATATCATCCATGAAAATGTCCCCAACCTCACTATAGAGGCTGAGAGTCAAATTCTGGAAATACAGAGAGCTCTGCAAGATTCTATACAAGAAGATCATCCCCAAAAAACACAACCAGATTTTCCAAGGTTGAAATGAAAAAATGTTAAAGGCAGCTAGAGAGAAAGAGCATGTCACCTACAAAGGGAACCCCATCAGGCTAACAGCAGACCTCTCAGCAGAAACACTACAAGTCAGTAGAGATTGGGGGCCTATATTCAACATTCTTAAGGAAAAAATAATCTTCAACCAAGCATATTATATCCAGCCAAACTAAGCTTCTTCTAAGTAAAAAAGAAAGAAGAACCTTTACAGATAAGCAAATGCTGAGGGAGTTCATTGCCACCAGATGTGTCTAAGAAGAGATCTTGAAAGGAGCACTAAATATGGAAAAGAAAGACCATTACCAGCCAATAGAAAAACACACTTAAGGACACAGACCAATGACACTATACAGCAACCACACAAACAAGCTGGCACAATAACCAGATAACAACACAATGACAAGATCAAATTCACACATATCAGTACTAACCTTGAAGGTAAACAGGCTAAATGCCCCATTTAAAAGGCTCAGAATGGTCAGCTGGATAATAAAGCAAAACCCAGATATGCTGTCTTCAAGAGACCCATCTCATACACGATGACACCCATAGGCTCAAAATAAAGGGATAGAGGAAAATATACCAAGAAAATGGAAACCAGCAAAAAGCATGAGTTGTAATCCTAATTTCAGGCAAAACAGACTTTAAACCAACAAAAATCAAAACAGACAAAGAAGGGCATTACATAATCATAAAGGGTTCAATTCAACAAGAAGACTTAACTATCCTAAATATATATGCACCCAATACAGGAGCACTCAGATTCAAAAAGCAAGTTCTTAGAGACCTACAAAGAGACTTAGACTTCCACACAATAATAGTGGAAAACTTCCTTACTCCACTGACAGTATCAGATAGATCATTGAGGCAGAAAATTAACAACAACATTTCAGGACCTGGACTCAATATTGGACCAATGGATCTGATAGACCTTTACAGAACTCTGTACCCAAAAACAAAATATACACTTTTCTCATCACCACATGGCACATATTCTAAAACTAGCCACACAGTCGGACATAAAACAATCCTCAGCAAATGCAAAGAAACTGAAATAATACCAAACACACTCTCAGACCACAGTACAAAATAGAAGTAAAGACTTAAAAATAAATCACTCAAAACCATGCAATTACATGGAAATTAACCTGCTCCTAAACAAGTTTTGGGTAAATAATGAAATTAAGTGAGAAATCAAGAAATTCTTTGAAACTAATGAGAACAAAGATACCAGAATCTCTGGGACACAGCTAAAGCAGTGTTAAGAAGGAAATTTATATCACTGAATGCCCATATCAAAAAGTTAGAAAGATCTCAAATTAACAACCTACCATTACAACTAAATAACTAGAGAAGCAAGAACAAACCAATCCCAAAACTAGCAGAAGAGAAGAAATAATGAACATCAGAGCTGAACTGAAGGAGATTGAGACACAAAAAAACATTCAAAGGATCATCAAATCCAAGAGTAGGCTTTTTGAAAAAATGTAATAAGATCGGCCACTAGCTAGATTAATAAAGAAGAAAAGAGAGGAGGTCCAAATAAACATAATTAGAAATGACAAAGGGGATATTACCACTGACCCCACAAAAATACAAAGAACCATCAGAGACTGCTACAAACACCTTCATGCACACCAACTAGAAAGCCTAGAAGAGATTTATAAATTCCTGGACACATACACCCTCCTAAAACTGAACCAGGAAGAAGTTGATTCCCTGAGCAGACCAATAACAAGTCCCAAAATTGAATCTGTAATAAACAGCCTACTAACCAAAAAAGCCCAGGACCAGACAGATCCACAGCCAAATTCTACCAGAGGTAGAAAGAAGTCTGGTACTGTTCCTACTAAAACTATTCCAAAATATTGAGGAGGAAGAATTCCTCCCTAACTCATTCTGTGAGGCCAGTATCATCCTGATACCAAAACTTACCAGAGATCCAACAAAAAAAAGGAAATTTCAGGCCAATATGCCTAATGAACACGGATGTAAAAATCCTCAACAAAATACTTGCAAACCTATTCTAGCAGCACACCAAAAATCTAAACCACCATGATCAAGTAGGCTTTATCCTAGGGATGCAAGGTTGGTTTAACATATGCAAATTAATGTGATTCATCACATAAACAGAGCTAAAGACAAAATCCACATGATTATCTCGATACAGAAAAGGGTTTTGATAAAATTCAACATCCCTTAAAACCTCTCAATGAATTAAATATTGTAAGAACATACCTCAATATAATAAGAGCCATCTATGACAAACCCACAGCCAACATCATACTGAGTTAGCAAAAGCTGGAAGTATTCCCATTGAAAATCGGCACAAGACAAGATGCCCTCTCTCACTACTGTTATTAAACATAGCATTGGAAGTCCTGGCCAGAACAATTAGGCAAGAGAAAGAAATAAAGCACATCCAAATAGAAAGAGGGAAAGTCAAACTATTCCTTTTTGCAGACTACATGATTCTATGTCTAGAAAACCCCATAGTCTCAGTCTGAATGCTGCTTCAGCTGATAAACAACTTCAGCAAAGTCTCAGGATACAAAATTAATGCACAAAAATCACTAACATTTCTATACACCGACAACAACGTAACTCAGAGCCAAATCAGAAAGGCAATCCCATTCGCAATTGCCACAAAAGGAATAAAATACTGAGGAATACGGCTAACCAGGGAGGTGAAAGGTCTCTGCAATGAGAATGACAAAACACTGCTCAAAGAAATCAGAGATGACACAAACAAATGGAAAAACATCTCATGCTCATGGATAGGAATAATAAATAAAATAGTCATATTGCCCAAAGCAATTTACAAATTCAATAACATTCTTCACAGAACTAGAAAAAACTATTTTAAAATTCATATGGAACCAAAATAAGCCTGAATAGCCAAGGCAATCCTAAGCAAAAAGAACAAAGCTGATAGTATCTTGTTACCCAAGTTCAAGCTATACTACAGGGCTACAGTAACTAAAACAGCATGGTACTGTTACAAAAACAGAAATGTAGATAAATGGAACAGAATAGTGAGCCCAGATGTAAGAACACACACCTATGACCATCTAATCTTTGACAAAGCTGACAAGAAAAAGCCATGGGGAAAGACTCCCTATTCAATAAATGGTGCCTGGATAACAGGGTAATCATTTAAAGAATACTGAAATGGGACCCCTTCTTTATACCATATACAAAAAAATCAATTCAAGATGAATTGAAGACTTAAATGTTAAACCCAAAATTATAAAACCCCTGGAAGACAATGGAATAGGCAATACCATTCAGGGCATAGGAACTGGCAAAGATTTCATGAAGGCACCAGAATTAATTGCAACAAAAGCAAAAATTGAAAAATGGAATCTAATTAAACTTAAGAGCATCTGCAAAGAAATTATCAACAGAGTAAACAGCCAGCCTACAGAAGGGGAGAAAATATTTGCAAACTGTGCATCTGACAAAGTTCTAATATTCAGCATCAATAAGGAACTTAAATTTAAAAGAAAAAAACAACCCCATTAAAAAGTGGGCCAAGAACATGAACAGTCACTTTTCAGAATAAGATGTACATGTGACCAACAAGCATATGAAAAAAAGTTCAACATTACTGATCATTAGAAAAATGCAAATCAAAACCACAAGAAGATACTGTCTCACACCAGTCAGGATAGCTATTATTAAAAAGTCAAGAAATAACAGATGCTGGTGAGGTTGCAGAGAAGAAAAAAACACATATACACAGTTAGTGGGGGTGTAAGTTATTTCAACCATTGTGGAAAGCAGTGTGGCAATTCCTCAAAGAGCTAAAAACAGAACTACTATTTGACCCAGCAATCTCATTACTGAGTATATACCCAAAGAAATAAAAATCATTCTATCATGGAGATACATGCATGCATATGTTCATTGCAGCACTGTTCACAATAGTGAAGACATAGAGTCAACCTAAATGACCATCGATGACAGACTGGATAAAGGAAATGTGATACATATACACCATGGAATACCATGCAATCATATAAAAGAATAAGATCATGTCCTTTGAAGAAACATGGATGAAGCCGGAGACCATTTTCCTTAGCAAACTAATGCAGGAACAGAAAACCAAATGCCATATTCTCACTTATAAGTGGGAGCTAAATGATGAGAACACATGGACACAAAGAAGGAAACAACAGACACTAGTGCCTAGTTGAAAGTGAAGAGCAGGAGAAAAGAGAGGATCAGAAAAAATAATTATTGAGTACTAGGTTTTATACCTGGATGCCAAAATAATCTGTACAACAAACCCTTATGACATGAGTTTACCTATGTAAGAAACCTGCACACATACCCCTAAACCCTGAACCTAAAATAAAATAAAAGTTAAAAAAAAATAGAAACTTATAAAGATGGCAACACTACACCAAAATGCAAACCGTGAGACTCTTGGCCCTTCTATTCAAAGCTCTATAAATGTTAGGTGTCACTTTTCTCTCGTTTTAATTGTGAATGCAAGCAATCCTAGAAGAATAAGTATCTTCAATGATTTATATAGAAATAGGTTACATCAACTTCTTATCTCGGAAGAAAGAAACCAAATGTAACTCACTTTTTTGGAGAGTAAATGAGTGAATTGTTTGTGCTTGCTTTAATGAAAAAGATGATCTTATTGGGATCAGAAAAAAAATTCAAGAAGCATTGAGTGTCATCAATGAAGAAGCCACACATGGCAATAGACTAGTAGATAATTTTGGTTATTATTGCAAAGCTATTTTTACATGAGAAGATGAATATGGCCAAATGAGTTTCCCCATAAATGTCCAATTTACTTCTTTTTATATAACTAATTTTGTTTATACTTGCATGCCTCTTACTGATAATGAGTCACTAATAGACTGGTTTATGATTCTAATACATTAATCCCCATGCATTTGTGTAGCCAGTTTATCTCCACCCTCACACTCCTTTTGTTTTTAAGCGGCGGGGAAAAAACCCAGTCATGTAAAGAAAATCTTTTATAATTGATAAAATGTATTATTTATCAATAGTGAAGTAATGTGGGTAGTTTTTTTATAGTTTTTGGCAGATGATTCACATTTGTGCTGTGTCTAGGTTGACAAAGAAACCCATTATTAATGGGCAAGAAGTGATAGGGTCTAGCAGAATAATACATTTTGAATGAGACCGGTGGTCTTTCCCTGCTTTTCTTCTTTTCTCTGGGCCTCAGTTTCTATATTTTTAAATCAATTAAAATTGCCTTTATTTTGAGCAAAAAAGGTAATAGCCAGGGTACCACTGATTAATTGATAAAACCACTTCACTGAAAATTATTTTTCTCTTGTAATTAACTGTTGACACTTCTATTTGAATGCGTTTCAATTCTGCGGTTAAAAGATATATCAGTTGGCCGGGCGCGGTGGCTCACGCCTGTAATCTCAGAATTTTGGGAGGCCAAGGCGGGCAGATCACTAGGTCAGGAGATCGAGACCATCCTGGCTAACAAGGTGAGACCCCGTCTCTACTAAAAATACAAAAAATTAGCTGGGCGTGGTGGCGGGCCCCTGTAGTCCCAGCTACTCGGGAGGCTGAGGCAGGAGAATTGCGTGAACCCGGGAGACGGAGCTTGCAGTGAGCCGAGATCGCCCCACTGCACTCCAGCCTGGGCAGCAGAGCGAGACTCCGTCTCAAAAAAAAAAAAAAAAAAAAAAGATATATTAGTCGAATTTTTTTTCTGTTGTTTCTCTCCTTCTCCTAACAAATCAAAGGCACACTACTACATATGGGTGAAGCGCTATGAACGAGACGTATTAGTTGAGAGATTTTCTGTTTGAATCACCAGAATTATTCATTTATTCATTCAGCAGATATTAGTATGCCTACCATAGACAAGACATGATGCCAGGTGCTATGAGTCTTATCACGATGAAAAAGGCCAAAATGCTATGTGTCCAGAAAAATAAGAGATCATACTTTACTGGGTAAGCCTCAAAGTCAAGGAATACTTTACAGAGTAAAAGACATTTGAGCTGTGCCTTAGAATAAGGTGGGTAAGATTTTTAACAAGTGCAGTGTGCCCATGGGGAGGCCTTTCTAGGAGGGAGGAAGAGCACAGACAAATGCATCAGTGCTGGAAAGCAGTGAGCTTGGCTTGCAGCCCTTGCTGCAATGTTTTGGTTGTAAAGCAGCAGGTTGAAAATCTTTCTCTCTCTTCCTCACGCTAATCAGGAGGTCTAGTCTGACTGAAATTTTGAGTGCACATAGAACAATGTAGGCTTAGGCCTGAGCATAAGGCCAGATTATTGAATGCCTTAAATGTTGGCAGTCCAAAGAGTTTAGAAAGATGTCTACCTGTCCATGTGAGATTTCTCCTTACATTCTGAGTTTGAAAACAGTATACTGTGTTAAACCAGATGCATGAGCTAATCTAATTATACATATTTTTGAGATTTGTCTTTACATCTTCTAAACTTATTTTAGGTTTGCAAAAAGACCATACGAAGAAATGCAATATGCAAATATGAGTAATTTCAGCAAATCTTATACAATTTGAAATTAAATTTCCATCTTTTGCTCGTATTCATGGCAGTCATGCTGAGAAATATCACTAATGATTTTAATGAATGAATTCTTTTAATAAAAAATAAATACATCTTTTAAATTAAAAAAAGAACATATAAATTTTTTGAATGGCCAAATTGTTCAGGATATTCAATAAGGCAAGAATACTTCTATTCAGAAAGAGCATATCACTGTGGGTGTTCAAGCTGCATTAATGTCCAACAAAAAACGTGAAGGATTTTCTAAAATAACAAATGTCTGACAATTTATTTTCTGCCTATTTGGATGATTATCACCTCTAGACAAATATTTTTACTTTAACATTCCCTGACATTTGTGTAGAAATAGCCTCCAGTGTCATAACAATGAAAAACATAATCTTACTAACGTGGAAACACTTAATAGATAGATTATATCAAATAACCATATTCCAGTATAGTGGTGAGAATAAAATATGAAAAAATAGTCTACGCCAGGCAAAGTGGCTCATGCCTGTAGTCCCAACACTTTGGGAGGCTGAGGCAGTTGGTTTGCTTGAGCCCAGCAGTTTGAGACCAGTTGGCAACATGGCGAAACCCCATCTCTACAAAAATTAACTGGGCATGGTGGCAGGCGCCTGTGGTCCCAACTACTCAGGAGGCTGAGGTGGGAAGATCACTTGTGCCCAGGAGGTCAATGCTGCAGTAAGCCATGATTGTGCCACTGCACTCCAGCCTGGGCAACAGAGCTTGACCCTGTAATAACAAAACAAAACAAAACAAAAAAAAAGAGGCCAGGCACGGTGGCTCACGCCTGTAATCCCAGAACTTTGGGAGGCCGAGGCGCGTGAATCACGAGGTCAGGAGATCAAGACCATCCTGGCCAAAATGGTTAAACCCTGTCTCTACTAAAAATACAAAAATTAGCTGGGCGTGGTGGCACATGCCTGTAGTCCCAGCTACTCGGGAGGCTGAGGCAGGAGAATCACTTGACCCTAGGAGGCAGAGGTTGCAGTGAGCCAAGATCACGTTACTGCACTCCCACCTGGTGACAGAGCAAGACTCAGTCTCAAAAACAAAAAAAAGTCTCAGCTTGGCATTCCAGCAGTATTTATTTTTAATGACATTAGTTAAATCACAAAATTTCGTATTTTCCAGTTTTGAAAAGCACAATTTTTCTTGAGATGTTTATGATTCTTTACAGTATTTTGAATATGTGTGCTTTTCTCCAAAACCATTCCCAACATTAATTTCTAGAATTCTCTCTCTCCTGTAATCAATACTTTTCTATTGCATTAGTGTTAGCCTAGAGGACCTTGTAATGAAAACACTTATTTTAGGGTTATTTATTACCTAGATGACAATATAAAAATTATGTCAGATTGTTTCCATATGTCATAGCTAACTCAAGGCTTAATGGGAAATCAAAATTGTATCTTGTATATAACACTGAGCTCTGAACTCAAAGCAATGAGCTGAATTAGTTAATTCAGTCAAACACTTTGGTTTTGTATCTTAATGCATGGTGAAATTTATGTTTAGTAACAAATCTATTGGAGTCTTTTGTATCGAGCTCACAATTCAGTAAGCAATTAGATCCTTGTAAATCTTATATGTATATTTTGTTATAAATAAAGTGTTCTCCTATTGACTTCATGCAATTCAGTTTTTTTCCTTCAAAATTAACATTCATAGAGATTTACTTAGACATCTCCCTTCCCAAATAAATGAGGTTAGTAGATGAGAAAGGTAATCAAATGTGATCTGGTGAAGTCTTCATGTTGGAGCTGAAATCACACCTGACGTTGGTGTTCAGAGAATGACAAAGCCATCCGAGTAAGGCAAAGGAGATCTAATGAGGCTGGCAAGTAAAAAAAATGAAAGTAGTGTTAAAGGAACCAAATCCTATGAGTCTATATCATCTTCTCTCAACATTATAATAATTTTGAAATTGAAAAAACTGAAATAGGACTATATTTGATGACGTTATAGTATTTTAGATCTGTAAGGTAACTTTGAGATGTTGTAATCCAATTTTGATAAAAAATTGCTTAAGGTAAAAAATATAAAGGTGTAGCCAAGAACCTTAATTTCCAGTACATTATCCATGAGTCAAAAATATTGTTGAGCATATTTTATGTTCCAGGCTCTATTTTAGATTGTATGGGCACATGAAAAACTTGGAGTCCCTGCTGTCAAGATGCTTACATTCTAGAGGAGGTAGATATGTAGTTGTTTTTTTAAAAAGTAAACGTATGAGACTGGACATGGTGTCTCAGGCCTGTAATCCCAGCACTTTGGGAGGCTGAGGTGGGTCGATCACTTGAGGTCAGGAGTTCCAGACCAGCCTGGCCAGTATGGCAAAATCTTGTCTCTACTAAAAACACAAAAATTAGTCAGGCATGGTGGCATGTGCCCATAGTCCCAGCTACTCAGGAGGCTGAGGCATGAGACTCATTTGAACCCAGGAAGCAAAGGTTTCAGTGAGCTGAGATCATGCCACTGCACTCCAGCCTGGGTGACAGAGTAAGACTCTGTCTCAAAAAATAAAAATAATTTTTAAAAGTAGACATATGAGATATGCTAGGTACCAATATGTGCTATAAAGAAGATAAAATAAGGTTAATGCAGTAGACAGTGACTGCTTTAGCTGGTGTGTTTGGCCAAAGACCTTAAGGTGACCTAGGAAATCCAATGTGGATGATAAATGGGGCTGGATGAGCTTGGAGGCATGGCAAAGAGTTTGGATTTTATTCTAGGTGGAGGATTTTCTGCAAGGGAGTGAGACATTCTAATAGACACTTTTGAAAGATTAATCAACGGCTAGATGGAAGATGGACCTAAGGGGTCAAGGGCAGTGGTGCAGGGATAAAAGCCTATTGCAATGGTATAGGTGAGAGAAGAGGCATCTTGGACTATTAGAGCAGTGGAGATGGTGAGAAATGGACATTTTCAGGATATAATATGGATATTGAGCTGGTGAACCTATAATAGATGTAAGAGACAGAAAGAAATAGATGATAAAGACTAGATTTTTGGCTCATCAACTGAATATCTGAGGATGGCACTTATTTAGATGTGAAGGTGTATTAGTCCATTTTCACACTACTATGAAGAACTACCTGAGACTGGGTAACTTGTATAGAAAAGAGGTTTAATTGACTCACAGTTCCACATGACTGGGGAAGCCTCAGGAAACTTGCAATCATGGCGGAAGGGGAAGCAAGGCATATCTTACCATGGTGGAGCAGGAGAGAGAGAGTGAAGAGGGAAGTGCCACACTTTTAAATCATCAGATCTCATGAGAACTCACTATCACAAGAACAGCAAGGGAGATATTCATCCCCATGATCCAATCACCTCTCACCAGACCCCCCTTCTGACATGTGGGGATTACAATTCAAGGTGAGATTTGGGTGGGGACACAGAGCCAGACCATATCAGAAGGCTTGATAGCAGAATGATTTTAGTGGGTGGGTAGGAAGCAGGTGATTAAAGACTTCTGTTTTGGCCATGCTCTTTGAAGTGTCTATTAGACACCAGATAGTTTGTTGTATATAAGAATCTTTCTGACTGCTGCAGGTTTTGCTGGGTTCCAGTGGGAAGTTGCATCAGATTAGAAGATTTATAGAACATTATGGTAATGAGCATCTGTATGATGATGAATGACCTGGGAATCTTGGACTTCTGATAGTGGCTGACATAGCTTAGGATATAAATTAAGACATATTGATCATGCAAGTCAGAGCATACAATAGATGTAGATGCTAGTCCTTACTTGGCTTGCTTCCATTGAGACAGTTTAATGATACCCAACTGTATATGATGTCGAGAATTATCTTTAGCTTTTTCTTTTTCATAAAAAATTTTAATAATCAGTTTTAAAATCATTTTTGTGGTTAATCTTTCTAAAATGAAACTTTGGAAGAATTATTTTGTCAAAGTTTATTCTGTACCCATGAGTTCAATACTTCAATAATAAACACCACCCAGGAGTTGTGTCTTAGTGCACACAAATACAACAATATAAATTGTTGGTTCTTTCATTAAAGAGGCCAAATACGGCTGAAATATCCTAAGGGGTCACTTATTTTTTTTCTTTACTTGTAGATATCAGGTACAAGTTACCTAGTCACTGGGTATCTAGATTCTAGTGAGAATGCCACTTCCCTAACTTTAACTTACACCCATTGGGAAGGGGAGGTGCTCTGCTTTTGGAGGGCAGAGCAAGGTCCGAGAATGTACAAATAGACTTGGGTAAGTTCTTTCAAGTCTTACTACTCATCCTTCATTCATCTCCTGGATCATTGCCCAGAGAATGAAAGAAATTGCCAGTCAAGCCAGCCAGGTAGGTTAAATCTATCCTGGCAGTCCTGGAGACTGCTGCAGACTGACTGCCTGATGTCCGTGCCCACTGGGGTTTTTCCCTTTTCAGAAAGGATTTCTCCCTGATCTCTCCCCACAAACTCTGGCTTTGCTTTTTCATTTCCTAAGAGCCACTCAATATGCATTTCCCCATCCAAGCTACCTTCCACTATTCCCCTACTGATTCTCTCTGTCATTTATATTTTTCACTCTTCTCTTCCTTTCTCTGCTCTACCCTTGCCCCTTTGTTGTCAATGAGTAACTGCTAAATGTGAATGATTCTTCTAAGTTTTATCAACCGGCACTTTCTCCCACCCAAGCATTTGTTTGTGGCTCACAGGCATTTCATCCCATAGTAGATTAACACCAGTTCTGTGACAACCTGCTCTGATAGTCCCCAGTCCTTGCCCCTGTTATTTTTCATTTCTTCCTCATTGACTCTCCATAGACTCTTCGCTTATATTTTACTTTTCACATTTTATCATTTGAGCCTTGTGTTATTAAGTAAATGTCCACCTGCCATTCCAGTTTGTAAAGTTCTTGCCAATTAGAATTCATGTGCTGTTCATTTTTGCATCCTTCAGCACACCTAGCCAAGCACAGCACTCATAATAGATGTTTAACAAATGTTGATTGTGAATGAGCTCATGGACCAACTTAAATTCTATGTCTTCTGGAAAAACTCAGTTCCAATACTGCAACCCACATTGATCCTATTTTTGTATTCTCCTAGTACTTCATGTCTGCATTAGTCAATTCTTTGTTTTTAACCTAATCATATGTTCTCTCCCATTATCATTTAGCTGTTTCACATTGTGTAAACCTTTTTTCCCTCATTTTATTGTAAACATACAGAGAGCTCATAACCAGCCTCTTCGGGGACTGATGCAGTGTATTTTCCACAGAAATTGTTCAATAAATGTGTGTTGCATGGAAGAATGAATGAATTAATGCATGATTTGAAGAATGAATAAACACACTCCTGTCTTTTTATCTACTGTGCAGCTTCCTGATCCTGTAGGCATGAATGCTTAGTGTCACCTAATTCTTTGCTTTTCCTCCACTTTCCAAATCAAACCAGTCACAATATGTTATTGATTCTTGCCTTTCAGTGCCTCTTAATCCATTCTGAGTGTAGTAAGAAATTTTACCCATCCTCCTTCAAACATAAAGGTAAGCAAAAATCAGTTATAAATTATAAAACTAGCCTGTAGCTACTACCTATATGATAAACACATCTGGCAGAGAGGTTGGTGGGTTTCATTCAATGTATTTTAGACTTTTCTCTTTGATAACTTCTTGTAAAGTGTAAGACTATAGAACAGAATCTCTTTCTGCCTTTAAGCAGCTCATTCACAGATTTATAAGATACCAATTAAAGTCAGGTGTATTAGTCTGTTTTCACGCTGCTATAAAGAACTACCTGAGACTGGGTAATTTATAAGGAAAAGAGGTTTAATGGACTCACAGTTCCACAGGTTTAACAGGAAGCATTACTGGGAGGCCTCAGGAAACTTACAATCATGGCGGAGAGCAAAAGGGAAGCAAGCACGTCTTATGCTTGACAGAGTGAGCGAGGGGGGAAGTGCCATATTTTTAAACATCTCATGAGAACTCACTCACTATCATGAGAACAGCATGGGGGAAATCCGCCCCCATAATCCAGTCACTTCCCACCAGGTGCCTCCCCTGACACATGAGGATTACAATTTGACATGAGATTTGGGTAGGGACACAGAGCCAAACCATATCAAGTAGCTGGAAATCAGTGTTAAAGAAGGATAATGTAGCATTTAAACAATGTTCACATTGGTTTTATTTATTTTTATACTTTAATAAAAGAATTGTTGGTTTTTTCCTAGATGCACAGGTACAGGCCTAGGTGGAATTTCCATTTAGCAGAGGAAATGGCCCCTGTGGCTACTTTCGATGAAAAGCAACATGACACTTGAGAAATAAGGAGTCATCCACACACCTAGCCCCATGAGTAACCAATTAGGAAACTAATTACAGGCAAATGCTGTGCCCCATTTAGATAAGAAGAGTGGATTGCCACATTTCCAAAGTATGAGGAACACAAGGTATAACTAAACAGATTTTTAGGTAAATAAATTTGAGCAGTTTTGGTTCAATCGCAATATAATCATTAGTAATTTTAAATAATCATGACTCTTGCTGTGTAGCTATGGGAGTTTACTCATCCCTAATTGTTGACTGGCTGTATATTATTATTGCTGGAATGAAAAGGAAATTCTCAAGCTGCAATTAATAACTGCAGTACACATCTGAGACAATTTGTATCTACGATAAACACGTATTTGTATGTATATTTCTAAAAATGTCCTCTTACTCAATTCAAATTTGCTATTTCTTTCAATGGATTATATCAGTTTACAGTATCAATTTGACTTAATAGAGATGAGAAGATATAGGTCTTTAGATGTTCTCCATTAGTTAGATTGCTCCTTCATTTTGTGAAAGTTTCACAGTCTACCGGGTCTGTATAATGACAGCCGAAGGGAGATTCAGGCAGGTAGGGAGAGAACATCCTAGTGATGACTAACTGGGTTTTAGAAAGAGAGCATACTTCTGAGTAATTGGTCCAAGGGAATTTTAATTAAAGTAAATTAGTGTGACCAGCTAAATCTTGCTAGGTAGTATACAGATGAGCTGGAAAATGATATAGAGAAGTTTATTTGCTCCAGACAGAAATATTTTAAAAGCATCGGGTAAATATATAAACTAATAATGTTAATTTTGCTTCAAAAAGCAGTTCTAGACAATTCAATAAATATTTCATTCTTTTGCACATACAATAAAGGCCAACTATCCTATCTTATGAGAGTTCAGCTTCTAATTTCAACTGAGGTTATAATGCTTCTGTACCTAATGGAGTAGTATCCTCCCTGAGATTCATAACACCTAAATAGGAATTCCTTGAGTCCTCTACAAAATGTAAATAAAGCTGAGGCCCAAAGAGTAATGAGGCTGTAGTGACAGGCCTTGCCACAGTACTCCTTCTAGGATGCCAATCAGCAAAGGGACAAGTATGGCAGGAAGGACGCCTAGTCAGTGGGCTAGTCAGGCCTCATTTGATATACGAAGGGTAAGCTGTAGGCTCATGTGAACTCTTGGCCTCATTCATAAGTGTTGGCTCTACAAAGGCTTTTCTAGGCCTGGGTTTCTGCTATAAAATACAAGACATGAAACTTGAAGTAAACTTAAGAAGTAATATATTTATTTCCATAAAATGAGGAAGTAGTACAGAAAGACCCCTTGAGGGCCCATCCAGGTCAGTACCATTTCCACGCCCTGAAATGCCTCCCTCAGGGACACCACCCCTTGGAAACACAGAGAATCAGGAATGTGGTGCAAGTGTATGGAACAGGATAAAGAGATGTGAGGTCACTCCCCAGCCACAGTCATCTACTCTGGTTCTCATAGGTACTTCAGGTTTTCTGCTAAGCAGGCACAAAGGGGTTTCATTTTGAAGAATTATCCCACTATTTTTTACAGTGATGAAGGAAGGATAGGAAGTCCTTTAGAAGGGACTCTAGGAGCTGTACCAAACTGAAAATACTGATGATTAAGCCAGACGGGATCATCTCTTCTGAGCCTCCATACAGAAGTGAAGGGTGACAATTAAATAAGAAAAGTGTGACGATAGAGGTCTGCAGATATGAATCTGTGTGTTGGGGAACCCAGGAATGGGTCTCAAAATGAAGCCTCAGAGGCTGCAATAGGTAAGCAATGTTCCCTCGGACACAATAGGTACACCTAATGTACAGTTGTTCTGGTGGGCATGTGTCCAGCATGCCCACATAGCCAGCTGGGTCTCATCTTTTGCAAAATATGACCCTCTGGCCAGGTGGGTCAGGCATGAGCAGAGAGACTACGGCTGAACTTGACGGCTCCTTGACAGACCCCTCACGCTTTTTATGGTCCAAAGCTGCCCAGTCTCCAGAGCCACAAAACCAGACTTAGTTTAATGTTGCCTAGAGGGGTCATAGTCCAACCTTTTTAACTTCATTGGCATTCTTTTCCCAGTTGTACATTCATATTCTTTTAGACCGTTTCTCAAAGCACATTTTGCAAAATATCAGCATGCTAATTACCTCTGACGTAATTGTTTAAAATTCCATTTGGGAATTGTTGCTCAAGAACAGTAGTAGTCAACTCCGGCTGCACATGAGAATCACAGGGGAAAAATATTTTTAATAGCAATTATCTGGGCCTCATACCAAAAGACACTGGTTTGATTGGTCTGGGTTATTCTAGGCATCTGAATGTGCTGGAAGCTCCCCACAGTGACTTGAGTGAGTTAGAGTCTCTACCAACGAACAGGTGTATGTCTGGAGGCAGGTGGGTGGGATGAGGCCACCTGAGGCCTGTTGGTAATCAGGAAGAAGGTCTCCAATGCACACGGAGTATCTATTAAAGAGACTATAGGATGGTTCCTGAGCCTGGATTCCATCCTGCTGTGCTTTCAGGGGGCTGCTCTCTCTCCTTCCTTTCCAGAAAAGGGGGCCTTCACAATTTCATTCCTCTAATAGATTCTCACAATTCAGTGTGCATAAAAGTCATCTGATGGAATTTTACTAACATGCCAACTCCCAGACGTTATCCCAGAAGTTTTGATTTAGTAGCACTGGGAAGGTGCTGGAATATATATTTTAGCAATTACTATATGATTTTGATGAAAGTGGTTGAGGGACCATCTTTGAGGAAACACTGCCTAAGCCTTCGCCAAGGTATAATCTGCTACCCTTGGAAATGTTCCCTGTCTTAAATTTTGCATCTAGCACCTAGTGTCTGGCCCTGGGTATAATCATTAACCTTTCTGTGCCTCAATTTCCACATCTGTAAAATAAATGAAATAAAAGTGCTTTATAGAGGTTGTGAGGATTAAAAGAAATCAAGATAGAGGTCATGGTAATGGCCTGAGGTAACCAGGTGATAGATCTGGGTAGCTTAGGGAATACGTGTGTGTGTGTGTGTGTGTGTGTGTGTGTGTTTTGAGACAGTCTTGCTCTGTTACCCAGGCTGGAGTGCAGTGGCACGATCTCGGCTCACTGCAACCTCTGCCTCCCGGATTCAAGCGATTCTTGTGCCTCAGACTCCCAAGCAGCTGAGATTAGAGGCGTGCGCCACCATGCCTGGCTAATTGTTTTTGTATTTTTAGTAGAGATGGGGTTTCGTCATGTTGGCCAGGCTGGTCTCACAGCCCTGGCCTTAAGTGATCCACCTGCCTTGGCCTCCCAAAGCGCTGGGATTACAGGCTTGAGCCACCGCGCCAGGCTGGGAATACATCTTTCTTTTCGGTTGGTGCTTGTCCTCTAGTAAGGCAGTAGCTTAATCATTTACGTGTCCTCTTTCTATCTCAGCCTTCCCACCACACTTCCCCACTCAAGGCTCACTCCAGACATTGTTAGAAGAAATTTTCCTTCTATCCATGTGATTTGTTGTAAAGAAAGACTAAAAAGTATCCAAATTGTACTTTATAAACAATTTCCTATAGTGGAGATTGACACTCGATATATGAAGGTCAAATGATGAAGATGTACCATTAAGCCTCATCAGACTCTATTAGTTAATTTCAGTCAGCAAGTGACAACTGCACATTTTAAAACCTAGATCTGTGATGACACCCAGTGGCCAAAATGTCAACCACTGAAATTTTAAAAATACATCAAGTATTTTCATCAGCATACAAATAATATTGCATCAACTTTAAATTTTGAGAGCTATTCAATAACAAAGCATGAAAAGGTTCTACACTGGGAATGTCACCAATGAAATGTGGACAAACCAACTTTCTTTAGTACTGTATTTAGTAGAACTTTCCCAACCAGTTCAGGCAGATAAAAGCACCAGGTTATCAAAGGTGACACATTCCTAAAAAAAAAAAAAAAAAAAAAAAAAAAAAAGCTTTTAAACTTGGAAAAAGTAATTTGGATCAGTATATAGCAAAGAACCAATGACCAAATGCAGGAGAGTACAACAGAGATTATTAAGACTTCACACATGGTCCTTTAAATAATTAGAAAGTCATTAACATGCTTAGCTTGGCAATTCAGATAACAGTAATTACTTTAGCCAGTACCCATCCCAAAAGGTATAGGATATTTTGGACATTCTTTCACTTGCTCATTCAAAAATATTTCCTGGTGTCCTGGGTTGAGAAGCAGACTTGGGGAGGGAGATTAATGTCCATGATGTTTGTGAAGGCAGGCTCCTGGGATCGCACTTACAGATGGAAAACGAAGGAGGAGGATTGTGGAGAGAGAGAGGAGATGGTTTCTATATACAGCCTCAGTTGACTCACAGAGAGCTCTGAAGCTAGCCTGGCCTCTCAGCTGTTGTCCATTCTTGGGGTAATGAAGCAGGGCTTTTATCCTCTGCCTCCATGCAGTCATTGGATGTGGGCTACTCCCAGAAAGGGAGTAACCTTAGGTGAGGCAGCGCTGAAGAGGCCTGACAGCTGAGGCTTGTCTACTGACAACACTCCCGGCAGCTGGGGGGGATAAGACCTCCAGGCTCAAGGGTGAGCTCTACGGCCCACCACGGCGTCCACCACACTGACGCAACATGATGCCAACAAAATAAACAGGCTTTTCGATCTTCTGTAACTTAAAGGTAAGTATTAAGCCAATGAACACTTCGATATATACTTAAGGCTGTGAAGGAAGAGAGGGCTTTAAGAGAAGAAAGGGCAGGGGTTGGGGGAAGGAGAGGAGGGCTAACGCCTGGCTGGCTGCTGGTTTCATAATCAGGGCGGAGTGGCAGGAAGGATACAAAAGAGAACTATAACACTTGGACTGGGAATTGTTTACCTTATTCTGTAGGCAGCATGGAGTCACTGAGAGTTTTACAAAGGGAACAGAAAGCATAAAGTAGACAAGTAAAGTGGTAGTGGAATAGATTGGATTCGAAGGAAATTAAGCATTTCAAAGTCAACACAGGAATCAAGCATTTTCTTTTGAAGGTCATCTCCAATTTGGTCCTGTGTTTCTGGTCTCATTTCTTACCATTACCTTGTAGATCCTTTCAGGCCTATACAGATAACGACCTCTTCCATTATCTGAACACAAACGTTAACTCCATTTTTTTTTTATATTGTCCTTTGACACCAATGAAATTTTCTAGTTTAAGATCCAGCTCAAATTTCACCTCCACTTGAAAAGATTTTTCTGCTTCAAGCCCTTTAAGGGTCTCTCTCTACCTTTATTTTCAGGATAAAGCAAAAATGTCTTAATGTAACTCACAAAAACCAGTACAATCTGGCCTCTGTTTATTCACCTCGCCAGACTCATATCATCCCATTCCCCTATGTTTGTTTGCCGAGGTGGTGAGCTTGTGCCTTATTTGGCTTTTTATTAGGTTGGGGCAAAAGTAATTGTGGTTTTTGCCATTAACCACAATTACATTTGCACCAACCTAACAATTTCAGGAAATATAATAATCTTTGACATGCTAAATGCTATTCATTGTTAAATTGAGAAAAGGTAAACAATCTTCACAAATAAAATTACTTACTTTTGATAGCTCTTTCCCTTCAAAGAATCATGGTTTAATACAGAGTATTGGCTGGGTGCAGTGGCTCATGCCTCTGCTCCCAGCTCCTCAGGAGACCAAGGCGGATGGATGGCTCCAGCACAGGAGTTCAAGATCAGCCTGGTAATGTAGTGAGACCTCATCTCTACAAATAAATACATAAATAATAATAAAGAATATTTCTTTTCTAAGTTCACTGATGTACTAAGAAATTTAAGACTTCCGCACTATAATTTGTAGCCAATCATCCCCAGAGCCTTAAATGCTCATGTTAATCATAAATATGATACATGTTTCTTCTATGTGAAATATTTCTTCTAAGTAAAACATTAGTACTTTTGCATCTGTAGAATTAGAAGGGACAATTAAAAGGGACAATAGAGATCATCTATTATAAGCGCCTCAGATTATAGTCAAATAAACTGGCTTGGGGGTGTTAAATGTCTTGAAAAGCATACCTTAGCTAGTTCGTGACAATGTTGAAGCTAGAAACTAAGTTCATTTATTGCCAATAATAATAAACATTTAGAGGCCATACATGAGCCAGGTACTCCTCTAGACATGCTATGTATATTATCTCATTGAATCTTCACAATCCTATGAGGTGATACTGTTATTAACTTCAATTAGAGCAAAGAAGCTTAGCCACGGAAAGGTTGGCTAAACTTGTCCAAATTCCAAAATGCAAAATAATTATAATAAAAACCCTCAAAAAGATCTTTCTCTTTTCACCTTCTCAAATTTCCAAACCCAGATGTATCAACATATATAATGCATTAAAAATTAAACTCCTTCCATTAGAAAGTAGACTCCATCTTCTGACCCCTTGATCTGAGCTGGATGGTGAGTAACCTGACTCACTTTGACCAGTAAAATTGAGGCTGAAGTAACATTGTGTGACTTCTGGGGAAGTTATCAAAAAGTGTTGCAGCATCCAATCTCACCTTCCAGCTGCTCAGAGACTGTCACGTTAAGACACTTAAACTAGTTTCCTTAAAGTTGAAAGACTGCAAGAAGAGAAAAGCCCAGACACCAGTAGATATATGTGAGGGAAATTGACTTGGACTGTTCATCGATTCCCACCATCAACTGACTGCAACCACAGAGTGAGACCATGAAAACAACTCTACTTACCTTAGCCCAAATTGCTGATCCACAGAATTATGAAAAAGTAGTTATTTTTTCAAGTAAACATGCTTTGAAGCTATTTGTTATATAGTAATTGATAACTGACAGAGCATATGATATTGTTGTTTGATCGATTTACCATGGAATTTCTCTTCCTATCACTTTGTTTTTAACTTTTCTGAGTCTTTAAATTTAAAGTAGGTTTGTGGTAGCCAGCACACAGGTAAGTCTAGTTTTTTTTTTTTTTTTATTTAATTCAACCTGACAGTCTCTGGTGTGTTTAGAACATTCATATTTAAAGTGATTATTGATATAGTTGCATTAAAATTTACCATCTTTGTAATTGTTTTCTATTCATTGCATTTGTTCTTTATTTCTTTCTGCTGCTGTTTTTCTGACTTCTCTGGGGTTTATTAAGCATTTTGTATGATGTGATTTTATATCTTTACTTGGTATATCATATATCTTTCATAAAAAATTTACTAATATCCCTAGGGTTTACAATATATATTTTAAAATAAGTCCACCTTCAAATAACATTATATAACTTTATAAGACTGTACTCCCGATTCATTCCTCCCATTCCTTGTGACATTGGTGTCAATTATTTCACTTGTCCGTATGCTATAGTCACCCTATACATTGTTACTATTATTACTTTAAATAGCTCTCTTTTAGATCAATTAAAAATATTATTTTAATTTCACTTGTTCCTTTTCTAATGCTTTTCTTTGTATAATTTTTGACCTATATCATTTTTTTTTCTCTCTGAAGAATATCTTTAACATTTTTGCAGGGCAGGTCTGCTGGCAATGAAATCCCTCAGTTTTCTCCACAAAAGGCTTTATTTTTCACCGTTGAAGGAAAATTTTGCTGAATATAGAAATATAGGTTGACAGGGTTTGTTTCAGCATTTCAAAGATTTCACCTCACTCTTCTTGCTCACATGGTTTCTGAAGCCAAATCTGATATAATCTGTATCCTTACTTCTGGTTGTTTTTTTTTTTTCCCCTTGTGGCTTCCTTCAAGATTTTCTTTGTCTTTGATTTGCTGCAGTTTGAATATGAAATGCCTGGTTGTAGGATTTTATTTTTAATTGTTTGTTTTGGACTTCTCTGAGCTTCCTGGATTTGTAGTTTGATGATACCGTTATTATCTTCAATTAGAGCCAGGAAGCTTAGCCACAGAAAGGTTGGCTTTGGTGTTTGTTATTAGTTTTGGGAGTTCTTAGCCATGTATTATTTCAAATATTTCTTCTGTCCTGTTCTGTTTCTTATCCTTCTGGTATTCAGTTATACCTTTTGATATTGGCCCACAGTTCTTGCATATTGTATTCTTTTTTAAAATTTATTTTCCTTCTGTTTTTCAGTTTGGGAACTTTTAAAATTGAGCAATATTCTGGCTGGGCGCAGTGGCTCACGCCTGTAACCCCAGCACTTTGGGAGGCCGAGGCGGGTGGATCACGAGGTCAGGAGTTCGCGACCAGCTGACCAACATGGTGAAACACCGTCTCTACTAAAAATACAAAAATTAGCCGGGCATGGTGGTGCGTGCCTGTAATCCCAGTTACTTGGGAGGCTGAGGCAGGAGAATCACTTGAACCTGGGAGGTGGAGGTTGCAGTGAGCCAAGATCACGCCACTGCACTCCAGCCTGGGCAACAGAGTGAGACCCCGTTTCAGGAAAAAAAAAAAAAATGACCAATATTCAAGTTTACCTGTTCTTTCCTTAGCTATCTCAAGTCTACTGATAAACCACCAAAAGGCATTCCTCATTTCTGCTACTGTTTCTTTGATTTCTAGCATTTCCTTTTGATTCTTTCTCATACTTTCTGTCTGTATTGACATTATCTATCTGATTTTGCATTTTGTGTACTTTTTTCCATCCCTTTTTTTATTAATCATAGTGTAACTGTGTACCCTCATTTTTCTAAGGGATAGTTTTTTACTCTCTTTCTTCTTCTCTCTCTCCTTCTTTTCCCCACTTCCTACTTAGGTCTTTAGAAATGCAGTTATAGCCTTTACCTCCTCTTCACCAGACACTCCCTAGAGGGCAAGTTTATTTAACTAGGTTGTTAGAAGCTCCAGAGTGAAACTCTCCTGCCAGGAGGCTGCCTAAAGAAACAACAGTCCATCTACTACCTAAAGTATTTCCACTGTGAAACTCTCTCCCACCTGGAGAATTTTCTGCTGCTTTTACAACCTAGTCTTGTCCACAAAGGGACCAGCAGTTACCAGCTTGACCACCCGGTAGATAAGGCACCGAGGCTAGTATGCAGACCCCCCACCTGCTCACTGCCTCCTCTGCATGTCATTCATGCCAGCATGCTGGGCCCTCTTTAAAAGCACCCCACTTTCTGCTCCAAAAGTGAAGTGGTACCCATAAAGACAAGATCCTGCTCCTCTTCCCCTAAGCAAGCTTTGGAATAAAATGTCACTTTCTTTATACCTTCTGTTAACTGGAGTGACTGGACTTGTGTTTTGGTTACAAAATGTGGAGTGGGGAGTGACTGGACTTGTGTTTTGGTTACAATTTTTGTGGCTCATATGGGGAAGTACTTCATGCCCTGGGTGAGCTAACTTTGTCAGCCCAGTTTCACTACCAGGTGAGGTGTGGGGTCACCTGTGAGTGCCAGCTGCTCATGGCTAGCAGACCCCATAATGGGAACATTAGGAAACTTCCCAGAAGCTGCCAAAAATAAATTTGTTTTGGGGGAAGCTCCCTTTTGACTCATGGCATGACAACTGCTGCCTTTGGTGCTTCACTGGTACAAACAAAATGGCCTCTTAAGACGCTGACAAACTTTGAAACTGAGTGAGTAGTTGGAGTGTACCCAAACTGGGTGGCCTTGCCCTATTTAAGACTTGGCTCTTTTGGGGTGTCGCTGGGGCCCTGCTATATATATATTATTATTTTTTTGAGATGGAGTCTTGCTCAGCTGCCCAGGCTGGAGTGCAGTGGCCCAATCTCGGCTCACTGCAACCACCATCTCCCAGGTTCAAGCGATTCTCCCGTCTCAACCTCCCAAGTAGCTGGGATTACAGGCACCTGCCATCATGCCCCACTAATTTTTGTATTTTAGAAGAGATGGGGTTTCTCCATGTTGATCAGGCTGGTCTTGAACTCCTGACCTCAGGTGATCCGCCCACCTTGGCCTCCCAAAGTGCTAGGATTACAGGCATGAGCCACCGCGCCTGGCCCAAGGCCCTACTGTATTTAAGACTTGGCTGCTAGTGGTAGCATTTGAGCGTTTTATGCATTTGTATTTATTTGAATATGAAGTTCCATAGGAACTTGGCTCAGACGCAGCTTCCTGTGGAGCCATTTGGAACTGGGGCGGGGGATTCAGGACCTCACCCAGACCCTTGACTGGGGACTCATTTGGAAGCACACCATTTGCATGTGTGAATGAATGACTTTTTGTATGGGCCCTATTGCCTTTCTTTGCTCTCTACCTCCCATTTCACCCTCCTGACTATCTCGGAGAGCTGCCCACCTAGGGTGCTGAGACTCTCCCTGATAAATGAGAATGGTGGGCCTGGTGTCCCCACACTGTGTAATGGTTGGAAGGTTCCCAAGTTTCCATCTGGTCACTTTCCTTTTTTTTTTTCTTCTCCTCCTTTCTTTCTCACACCCCACTTGTGAAACCTGGCTCCTATGCCCAGTACGAACTTCACAGGGGCATAGGCCTGGCTCCTGTGCAGGCTGTCTTTCCCTCTCTCTCCTTTTCTCCCTACTTTAAACATGCTGTTACTAAGCTGCTAGTGCTGATAGGACTCATGTGGTCTAACTAGAATGTAAACGTTGGAAACTGTTTTGAAACTGAGGGAAGAAAAGATGAGTTTGGGTTTTTTTCTTCTTTTTTGTAAGGAAGGGGTTTCTTTTGGAGCCAGGAGCTGTGCAACCACCTGGGGTTAGGGGAGGGGGGATGCCAGAACTCCTTTAGCCACCCCAGCTGGTGTCTAGTAGGTCACGTGTGCCTCCAGTCCACTGTCTCTTGACCGAGTCCAGCACTAGGACTCTCCTGGGTGTTGCAGTCCTTGTGGCCTCAACTGCCTTTCACGTTTATTTAGAGCCTCAGAGCACTTTAGCTCGTGGTGGCAAGGCTTGTAGGAACTCAAGGTCTGACAGTTGGGATCAGTGATTTCCCTCTGGCTAGGGCTGGTTTAAATGCTCCCTCCATAGACAGGCATCAGCTGAATTTGCTCTGATTTTTTTCTTTCTGCTATAACAGGGCAGCACTGAGTTCAATGCCTTACAATTGGAATGCTCTCCCTCCCCCAGGACTCAGAGACACTCTTTGCCCCACACTGCTGCTGCCACAGTGGGTCGGGGCAGGGGGCAAGGGGTGGCATTGGTGATTCAAGAGTGTTTTTTCTACCTGTTCATTTCCTCTTTCAGTGATACAAAGTTAAAACCAGGTACTGTGAGTGCTCACCTGATGCTAGATGCTTTAAGGTCATAAAATACTTTTATGAGTTACAATAATAATTTGACTTGCCTGCTTTACAGCTATTAGATTCTAGGTAAGGTCTAGGGACATACTGAGTTAGGTAGGTTCCCTACCTAGGCTGGAAGAGTCAGACAGTTGTCTGCAGCTCTATCCCTTGTCCTGGGCTTTACAATCCAATATATGGTTAAAAGTACTTACTTACCAGATTTTTCACAAAAAATAAAAGTTGCTGAGAGTTAACATTGTAACATGTAATTGAGACTACTGGAGAAACAGTTTCACACGCAAGATATACAAGGAAAGTAGAATGTGGTTTTGGTAAAAGGTTATAAGAAGGCATATAAGTATGATATGGTTTTTGTTAAAGGGAATGTAATTTTGTCTAATTCCGAGGTTTTTAAGGATTGGCCTAAGCTAAAAGAACGATAGAACAAAACTGAAAATTTAAACAAATTGTGAAAGATTTGTGAGAGATTAATCTTGTAAAAGAAGTTCTATGAGTGTGAGAAAGCTGGCTAAAATTTGAAAGGGATTATTTAGTTTTTCCATAAATCAAACATTAAAATAAAAGCACACTGATGCAGGAGCAGAATCTGGGCCCATGTGTCTGAATAATAAGGCTGTCTTAGAAAGTTGATCTGCTCTTTAACACAACATTGTAAAGGATTATAAAAAATTTATGAAAATTTTACCTTATGGTCAAATTAATTAAGATTGGATAGATTTGTTTATAAAGTTTTATTGAAAATTGGGTTTAACATTAATAGTACACTAATGCAAAGGTGAAATTTGGCTTTCTCTTTTGAATAAATTTTTGTGTAATATTAAAAAATAATAAAAAATATTTTGTTTGCCTTTTGAATAAATGACAGAAAAAAGAAAGGAAAGAAGAGACAGATTCAGTTGGCCTCATACTGTCTTTATTGGGTTTTATTTGAAAAGCTGTCTATCCTCTATCAATTAGTAAAGATTTTTCCCTTTTACTTATAGTGACATGAGATTTTATTTTGTAATACCAAGTGTTTAAACCTTTGATATTTGACAAACTTTTGAAAGTCAAATTCTAAATTAAGTTCTTTTTTTTTTTAACCTGTTTAACCTTTTCAGATATCAGGTCCCTTAAAGTCTAAAAGAGACATATTTGGCTTATTTGGTATATAAAAACCATACAGGAAACATTGTCAAATATAAAATGGTGTTTACAGTTCTTTGAGTTATAGTCATATAAATATGTTTTGAGCATGTGTTCCAAAATCGTATAAGATTCCTGTAATTCTGATATGTCTTAACATGTGTTATCAGTAATAATTATGATTGTTGTGCTAAATTACTATGTGCCACATAGCCAGATTTCCTTGTTGATTGTGTCTTTGTGGCTATTCTGAGACTTTTGTCATCCATAATTGTTATTTTACTCTGATTCTTTTCAAAGGTGGTTTTATAACCAGCTATAGGACTCTGACAGGTGCTCTTGAAGGCAGGTTTCTAATAACTGGAGATTTTGCCATTAGAATAAAGAAAAAAAAACTTCCAAAACTCCCATAAAAAGCTAATGCGTTTATGAATATCAAACAGAACAGGAATAAATTACATAGACTGAACTAATGGAAGACTGAAATAATCTTTATGACACTTTGTTTGAAACACTGCTAATTCTTTGATTTTTCAGAGTCCAAAAATCCTTTTTCCTTTTGAGCTATTTACAGCTTTTAACAGTTGAGTAAAGTACACTCCTCTGAGCAAAATTCGGAGAATTTTTCTTTGTTTTTACCTGATTTCTCCAGAATTTGAAAACTATTTGTAAGTATACTTAATTTATGGCAGTATAGTTATCTGCATATGTTCAAGAAGAATCTGTTTTCTTCTGTGAAAGGACACCATTGGAGACACTGGTTATTTTACCAAGGCTTTGACTGAAATGGCATACTTCCAGGTATAAATAGACTGCTTTAAGGAATCAAAGTTGACTTATAGAGCCAATTAAAGCCTCTTGGAAAAATCTGGCCTCATACCTTGTCCATGCAGTCCCTGCACAGGATTTCCTGACCTGTAGTAAGTAAGAATGTCACTTTGTGACACGCCCAAGAGCCCCAGATTATCTTGATACCTCAAGAAGAGGAATTCACCCAATTCATACAAGTATTTGCAAGTACAGATGAGTCTATGGCTGTGCTCAAGGTTTTAAAAGGTCAATTTAAGATTTCTTAAAAGTAAAAATTTCAGCAAAGCCAGTTTTAAAAGGAGCCAATATGACAAATAATTATTCTTGCTGCACTTTCTGCAAATAATCAGGCCAAGTATAATAAGACTAAAACTTATTTTGCAAATAAATTTGTCCTATTATGATTTGTCTTTAGTATAACAGGAACTGGAGAGAGAAAAAATTATATTTCAGAAAAAACTATAGTACACCTGTTGTTTGATTCTAGTTTTGTCCTTTG
The DNA here is from genome assembly GCF_029281585.2 of Gorilla gorilla gorilla. Taxonomy (NCBI): domain Eukaryota; kingdom Metazoa; phylum Chordata; class Mammalia; order Primates; family Hominidae; genus Gorilla; species Gorilla gorilla. The sequence continues at coordinate 79,215,382 of NC_073234.2, forward strand.
TTTTAGAGTTTTTATTATTTTCTGCAATTTGGACTAAATCCTGAATTCTTTCTGGGTTACAGGTCCCTAAACGAATGCTTTCAAATTCCTTTTCCATTTTTTTTTTTGAGACAAACTCTCACTTTGTTACCCAGGCTGGAGTAACAAAGTGATCTTTGGCGTGATCTTGGCTCACTGCAAACTCTACCTCCCAGGTTCAAGCAATTCTCCTACCTCAACCTCCTGAGTAGCTGGGACAACAGGTGAGCACCAATGTACCTAACTAACTTTTGTATTTTTAGTAGAGACAGAGTTTCACCATGTTGGCCAGGCTGGTCTTGAACTCCTGACCTCAAGTGATCCACCTGCCTCAGCCTCCCAAATTGCTGGGATTACAGGTGTAAGACTGTGCCTGGCCTTCTTCCATTTTTCTGATTTGGACTTGGTGAAATCACTACTACCTTATTGCTCGTAATACAGGAGAGAAAAATGTGTCAGCCTGCTACCGCCCTCCTCTGTAACTAAAGATGCTTTGAGTCTAACATCTAGATAAATTGTGCCCAACATTAACCTTTGTTTTTCTTCTGTTTCTATAGAAATGCCTCTTATTAAAAATATGTTTCCCTTCATCACATACAGAGGACTAACCCATCTGCAATGCCACCTGCTAGATGAGACACAGCTAGCTAACTAAACTGATTCATTCTCAGAAACTAGACAGGATTTATGATCACTTTCGTGAATATTCACAGCTCTTCCTATAATCCGTTGAACACATATTTAACCAACCTGTTAACATATCTGGTTATAATTGGCAGTGGGGAATCTGCATGACAATTAAGACTAAATGCTACATAAAGATCCAAGATAATACGGGAAATGTCTTGATAGCCTGCAAGACACAAACCAACAAATCAAAGCTATTTCTAACCCCACATATTGCTAGATCAATAGTTAGCATTCAGTTTCAGGTCAGGATTGTCCTGGTGGTGGAAGCTACTTATCAGTTTAGCCCCGGCTGCAAGAATAGGCATACTTCTCTGCTTTGGATTTTACTACTGTTGCACCCTGTGTAGGGAAATGCAAGACAGGATTTTTCATATACTTTCCAGACCTCACACTATAATGTTCCAACCAATATCATCTGTAAATCCGGGTACTCATGAATATTTCCAGTTCCAAATAGATCAGTTCCATTCTGATGCACAATGACTATGCCCCTTTCAGCAGGAAGCAGCCAGAATGAATATGGCACCTAAATCCCATAGAAATGAAATGGAACCTGGCAGTGGGGAATCGTAACCCAATACTCCCATTTTTCTTTTCTTTTTTCTTTTCTTTTCTTTTTTTTTTTTTTTTGAGATGGAGCCTAGCTCTGTCGCCCAGGCTGGAGTGCAATGGCACGATCTCAGCTCACTGCAACTTCTGCTTCCCGGGTTCAAGTGATTCTCCTGCCTCAGCCTCCCAAGTAGCTGGGATTACAAGCGCCCACCACCACACCCAGCTAATTTCTATATTTTTAGTAGAGATGGGGTTTCACTGTGTTGGTCAGGCTGGTCTAGAACTCCTGACCTCATGATCCGCCCACCTTGGCCTCCCAAAGTGCTGGGATTATGAGTGTGAGCCACCACGCCCAGCTATACTCCCATTTTTCTAAGAGATAGTTTATTTTCTCACTGTCTTCTCTTTCTTCCATTTCCCCATTTCTCTAGTTAGCTCTTTAGAAATGGAAGTATAGTCTTCACAACCACTTCATCAGATACTCCCTACAGGGCACGTTCATTTAACTATGTGCTCAGAAGCTCGAGAGCAGAACTCTCTATCAGGAGGCTGCCTCAAAAAACAGTCCATCTACAATCCAAAGTGTGCCTGCTGCAAAACTCTCTCTCACCTGGAGAATTTTCAAAAGCTTTTACTACCTAGATCTTCCCATGAAGGGTCCAGCACTCACCTGCTAAACTGCCCAGGGGTCAATAAGCCGCTGAAACTAATACACACCTGCTCCTTCTCCTCTGGATGCCATTCATGCTAGCATGCCAGGCCCCCTTTAAAAGCACTTGCTTTCTGCTCCAAAAGCAAAGCAGTACTCTTAAAGGCAAGAGCCTATACTTCTTCCCCTAAGCAAGTTTTGGAATAAAAAGTCACTTTCTTTATACCAGAACTTGCTTTTGTTAATTGGACTCTGCACGTGGCAAGTGGCTGAACCTGTGTTTTGGTTACCATGGCATTTTAAATTGCCTGCCTGATAGTACCAGAATCTGTGTCATATCTGAGTCTGAACCTGATGACTATTTTGTCTCTTCAGACCCTGCTTTTTCTTGTTTTTGATATATCTTACAATTTCTGTTGTTATTGTTGTTGAAAACCAGATATATTGCCTAAGGTAATAGGTACCAAGAGAAGTCTTTAGTGTGAAAAATTATATTAATCTTGCTTGGAGTTAAAATGCGATTTAATCTTTCTTATAGCTATAGATACCAGAGATTTCAAATTCTTTCAGTGTCCTTGTTTTTGGCTTTAAGACTTCCTTTTGTATTTTTTCCTTAGAGAAAATCTGTGTCTTGTAGCTTTTTTGGCTGAAATCCACTTTTATTATATTGGAGACTTATTGGTGTAGTGTATGGTGTGGAACAGAGGGAGCACTCTAAAATCATCTGTGTCTTGGTCTTTTAGTGGGCTTGTGTCTTGGGAGATAACCTTCGCAAGTGTTTCAATTTCTCCTCCAGGGGGATAGTTTTTTTCCCATTGCTCCCCATCCCTGGCTGTGGCATTCTCAATCAACTTCCTTGTCGCCTTCTCCCCTGCTGACTATGGATTTTTTTGTCCCTTAGGTGAGACGGGAAAGTGGGCTGGAGTTGAGCAGAGTTCCCGTCTCCTAGCTAGGTGAGTTTTCAGTATTGCCCTCTGGGGAGAAGTCCTTTCTACTGGAGACAAGGCCTTTGTGAGGGAGAAGGGGCTGGCAGGATTTAACAATGACTATTCTTTGCCTCCTCCTACCAGGGCCATTGGAAGATTATTCTTGAATCCTCAGAACCTCCCTGTGAGAACCCACTGGTATTTCTGGAAATACCAGTATTTCCAGTATTTCCACGCCCGCCCCCTGCATGACAGCAACCTCTAGGAGTTTCTCACTCTCACATTAGACCACACTCAGGGTCTAGCAATTCATGAAAATTACTAGTTAAGTGTTCCTATCAGCTTAGGGCATCCAGGAGCTTCTGCTGGATGTGTGGCAAAAGTAAGCAAGTATCAGATGCTCTTGTATCTCACTGGATGTGCATATCTCTCCAGATGGGTGGCTGTTTGCCCTGAGTCCTTGGTTCTCTGGTAGGTCCAAAAGCCATTGATTTTTGGACCTACCAAAATCCAGTTTTTCTGGATGTAAGGATGGGACAAAATCCAGTTTGTCCAGTTTTTCTGGATGTAAGGATGGGAATGGCAACTTCTAAGTTCCTTACATATTGGAGCTGAACATGTGATATTTTCTTGAGTAAGATTTCCTACTACTAGGAACACAGGAAGTAGTTGTAACAGTGAGAACTGAATTATCTCCTTGTACTTGGCTTGGTGTCACTGAAACGAAACAAGGACTCCAATATGGTTTATACTTATACAGAGAAATTGATTTTGGAGGTATTTTAGCAGAAGTTTTTTGAGGAATCAATTGTTCATGCTGATAAAGGTAGGACTTGAGAATAAGCTATGACTGGGGTGAAGAGGCCCACAATAACTTGTAGGAACGACGGCTGGAAATATTAGGTTGTGACCAGGCTACAGTGTTTCGTTTGAAGTATGTTTTATTCTGTGGTCGTCAGCATGGAGTCACTAAAAGATTTCAAAAAGGTTAACAACTAGCAAAAATCTGAACAAGTAATCTGGTGACAGTACTGAATAAATTGAAAGGACACTGGGTTAGTAGTATCAAACTCAAGCTTTGGTATCTGAATAGAGATAAAAAGGAGAAACTGAAAAGCTGTAACATTTTAATAATGATAAAATCAGAAACTTGAGGGATGACGTCCAGGAGCCTGGCCTATAATATGAAGAATTTGAGATGTGACTAGAACTCACAACAGAGTATTGGGGTTGAAGATTATATTTGAGTTTCGTCTGCATGGAGATTGTAGCTGAAACCTTGAATAGAGATGTGATACCTGGGAAAGAACAAGAAGTGGGGTTAGAAGCTTTGTGGATGTGTAAATGTAAAGGGGTGGGAAAAAATAAACTTAATAGCAGGAAAACCGGAAGGATGACAGTAAAACTAGGACAAGATGTAAAGAAAGTTAATAAGCCATTAATTTATTTTAATAGCTTTAAAATAAACCATTAATTTTGGTTTAATGGTTTAATTTAAAATAAACCATTAATTTAAAGTTTTTAAAATAAATTGGTGGTTTTTTTTTTTCTCCAACTTATGTCTGTTCTACAGGGGCATACTCTGGAGTACGCAAATCCAACAGTCCTGACAGATGAAAGCAGCTTCCTGTATAGTTGACCTGGAAGGTCAACTTCTTGTCAGAGTTTTACATGAATTATTTTTATGGTGGAAATAGATGGAAATGTTCCACCAAAAATGATTTTTATCAGGTAAATATCCACATTTATGAGATAATGCTCCACTATTAGAATCTAATCAGGTAGAAGAGTGATTTATGTCAGCTGTAAAGTTGTGACGATAGCCAAATATAATACAGGCATACCGTGTTTTATTGAGCTTTGCTTTATTGTACTTCACAGATACTGTTTATTACAAGTTGAAGATTTGTGGCAACTTTGCATCAAGCAAGTCTATTGGCACAATTTGTCCAACAGCATTTACTGACTTCATGTCTTTGTGTCACAATTTAGTAATTCTCACAATAGTTCAAACTTTTTCATTATTATTATATCTGTTATGATGGTCTGTGAATCCGTGATCTTTCATGTTACTGTTGTAATTGTTTTGGGGGGTTGTGAACTATGCTCATAGAGACAGAAAACTTAATCCATAAATGTTGTGTGTGTTCTGACTGCTCCACCAACCAGCTGCTCCCTCATCTCTCTTCCTCTTCTTGGGCCTCCCTATTCCCTGAGACACAACAGTATTGAAATTAGGCCAATTAATAAGCTTACAATGGCCCCTACGTACTCAAGTGAAAGGAAGAGTCACACATCACTCACTGTAAATCAAAAGCTAGCAATGATTAAGCTTAGTGAGGAAAGCATGTCAAAAGCCAAAATAGGCTGAAAGCTGGGCCTCTTGTGCCAAATGGTCAGCAAAGTTTTAAATACAAAGAAAAAGTTATAGAAGGAAACTCAAAGTGCTACTTAAGTGAACACACAAATAATAAGAAAGTCAAACAGCCTTCTTTCTGAGATGAAGACAGTTCAAGTGGTCTGGAAAGAAGATCAAACAGGCCACAACACTACCTTAAGCCAAAGCCTAATCCAGAGCAAGGCCCTAACTCACTTCAATTCTATGAAGGCTGAGAGAGATGGAGAAGCTGCAGGAGAAAAGCAGGTAGCTAGCAGATGTTGGTTCATGAGGTTTAAGGAATGAAGCCATCTCCATTACATAAAAGTGCAAGGTGAAAAGCAGCAAGTGCTGTTGTACAAGCTGCAGCATGTTATCCAGAAGATCTAGCTAAGATGATTGACGAAGGTGGCTACACTCAACAACAGATTTTCAGTGTTGACCAAACAGCCTTCTATTGGAAGATGCCATCTAGGATTTTCATAGCTAGAAAAAAGTCAATGTCTGGCTTCAAATCTTCAAAGGACAGGCTGATCCTTTTGTTAGAACGTTAAAGCAGCCATGATTTTACATTGAAGCTGATCCTCAATACCATTCTAAAAACCCTAGGACCCTTAAGAATAATGCTAAATCTACCATGCCTGTGCAGTATAAATGAAACAGAAAAGCCTGGGTGATAGCACAACTGTTTATAACATGGTTTACTGGATATTTTAAGCCAACTGTTGAAACCTACTGCTCAGAAAAAGAGATTCCTTCAAAATGTTACTGCTTATGAACAATGCACCTGGTCACCCACGTGTTCTGATGGAGATGTACTAGGAGATTCATGTTGTTTTCATGCCTGCTAATAAAACATCCATTCTGAAGGCATGGATCAATGCATAATTTCAACTTTCAAGTCTTGTTATTTAAAAAATACAGTTCTAGGGGTATTGCTGCCATCAATAGTGATTCCTCTGTTGGAAATAGGTAAATCGAAAACTTTCTGGAAAGTATTCACTATGCTAGATGCCATAAGAACATTCATGATTCTGGGAGACCAAGGTGGGTGGATCACGAGGTCAGGAGATCGAGACTATCCTGGCTAACATGGTGAAACCCTGTCTCTACTAAAAATACCAAAAATGAGCCGGGTATGGTGGTAGGCGCCTGTAGTCCCAGCTACTTGGGAGGCTGAGGCAGGAGAATGGCATGAACCCAGGAGGTGGAGCTTGCAGTGAGCCGAGATTGCATCACTGCACTCCAGCCTGGGCGACAGAGCGAGACTCCATCTCAAAACAAACAAACAAACAAACAAAAAAACAGAATTCATGATTCATAGAAGGAGGTCAAAATATCAACATTAATGAGAGTTTGGAAGTTGATTCCAACCCTCATGGATGACTTTGAGGGGCTCAAGATTTCAGTGGAGGAAGTAACTGTAGATATGGTATAAATAGTAAGAGAATGAAGTTAGATGTGGAGCCTGAAGATGTAACTGAATCACTGCAATCTTATGATAAACTTGAATGGATGAGGAGTTGCTTCTTACGGATAAGCAAAAAATGTGGTTTCATGAGATAGAATCTACTCTTGGTAAAGATGCTATGAACACGAAGTGACAACCAATAATTTAGAAAATTACATAAACGTAGCTGATAAAACAGTGGCTTGAGAGAACTGACTTCAATTTTGAAAGATGTTCAATTGTGAGTAAAATGCTATCAAACAGCATCACACACTAGAGAGAAATCTTTCATGAGTCAATTGATGTGGTAAACTTCATTGTTGTCTTATTTTAAGGAACTGTTACAGCCACCTCAACCTTCAGCAACACCACTGTTCAAGGCAACATCCTTCAACAGCAGAAAGATGACTCGCTGTATGCTCAGGTAATTGTTAGCATTTTTAAGCAATATTTTTAAATTAAGGTATATATATTGTTTATCTGGGCATAATGCTACTGCACACTTAATAGACTACAGTTTACTTTAAACATAACATTTTATGTATCTGGCATCCAAAAAATTCCTATGACTTGCTTTATTGCAACGGTCTGGAACCAAACCCGTAATATCTCTAAGATATTCCTGTGTGCAAAATTACCATTATCTCTCAGGGCTAACTGCAAATAATTTGCTTCCTCCAAATAAATACATAATCTTCATAATATATAAATTTATTTGGATATTTGTATTTGTGTATACTGCTGATCCTTGAACAACATGGGTTTGAATTGTGTGGTCCACTTTTACGTGAATTTTTTTAACCATGTGCAGATCAAAAATACATGTGAATCATGCAGTATATGGAGGGTCCACTTTTTGTATATGTAGGTTCAACAGTGCTGACTGTGGTACTTGAGTATGCACAGATTTTGGTATATGTGGGTGGTCCTGGAACCAACCCCCACATAGACCATATGCTGTTACGTATACATATGTGAAGTACAATCAGATGCTCTACCCCGGCATCGAGTGGCTTGTTTCTCACTAAGATTGGTTAATGTTTAAAGGAAAGAAAGAAAACGCATGGTAAATTTCTTCTAGAGCAACAAGGCAGTTTTCATCAAGTTTGAGAAATGTAATTTTATTAATAGAAGGGCATGTCTTACCATACACACTGTACCCAGATAAATAAAATCCCAACATCTTTGAAAGCACACAAACACACAGTTTTACAGGGTACAATACAAAGTGAATTTTGATGATGTTCTTACTTGCATTTACTAAAAATCTGAGAAAGACTATAATCAGTCTCTAAATAATTATCTTGCGTAAAGAGAAAAGTAGAGCACAATATATATATATCACAAACCAAATCACACTCTCTGTAACATTACAACATGGAATTTACTTAATCAAAAATAAAAGCAAACTGGCTGAAGAAGGCTGTATCATTTTTTTTCTCAATATTACGCTAATTTCTATTTTTGGCATGAATTATTAACCTTTTCCATTAGTAGGAAAATGTGCTCTGCAAATTCTCGGATGGCACCACGGCCACCAGTACATTTGCAAATGTATCCAACAGCCTTCTGGGCAGTAGAACAGGCATCAGCAGGAGCACCACTTAGGCCCACTCTCTTCAAGCACTCTTCATCAGACACTTCATTTCCTATCAAGTAAAATAAATACTGAGCAAACATTTAAAGAGACAAAGAATATTCTAGCTAAATAATGCAGACAGCAACCAACAGGTAACTGGCAACTTCAGTAAGACCTAGGGGCACTGCATATAAGAATACTAAAGATTAGATGGAACAAAAATATTTTACAGTATAATTGAGGTCCAGGGTTTTCCCTAAGCAATCAAAAATAAACTCTTATGAGCTAGAGAAGAAGAATGGAGCATAATTGCTACCTGCCATGCATATTACAAATGTTAGAAATTTTATATATGAATTCTAAGTTATTTAAATTTTTTATTAAGCAAAATTTCAAACATATGCGAGAACCCCAATTTTATATTGAAAAATTATCAGAATTTAAAATCACTTAGTAATATTGTTTTCTATGCACTGCCCCCTAGTTTATTTGGGGAAAGGGAGAAGAAGGAATTCCCAGACATAATATTTTATCCAAAAACTCAATATTTGTCTCTGATAAATATAATTTTTTATCTGACAGAATATCATTAAACCCACAAAATCAGTGATAGTTCCTTAATATCCTCTAATAACCTAGTATATGTTGAGATACCCCCAGCTGTCTCAAAATTGTCCTTTTATAGCTGACTTATTTGAATCAGGAATGAAATAAGGTTAACGTATGGTCTTTTGTTTATATATATAATCTTAAATCTCTTTTAATCTGTAATAGTTCTGATTGGTATGCCATTTATTAATATTTGCTGAAAAATTACCATTTTTAAAGAATAAAAATAGATACTAAATCATACTGACATAATGATAACCTTTTCCTCCCTCTCTGTTAACCCCTTTTTTGGAATAGGATCCATTTCAGAAGCTCCCAGTATCTTTAATTCACCATTCTGAGTAAAACTATTACTATACTTTAGACCACATACAATAATACAATCTTGGTTGAAGAGTTTCTTTTAAATTTGTTCTATGCTTATCTACTGAAATTTTCTCATTTATTATTAAATGTGTTGAAATTTGAATCGTTTTCACTAAAATAAAGTTAGTATTTGCATAATCCAGCCTTTAAGCTCTATTTACTAAATTTTACTTATAGAAGTATTGATTTTTAAAGAAATATATTTTTATACACTTATGTCACCCATATAAAACATTGGTGAGTTATTATTATTATTTTTTTTTTGTAGACATGGGGCCTCACTATGTTTCACAGGCTGGTCTAAAACTCCTGAGCTCCAGGGATCTGCCTGCCTCCGCTTCCCAAAGTGGTGGGATTGTAGGCATGAGCCATCATGCCCGGCCTGCTCTGAGTTTTAAATAAAAATGTAAATGCTCTTCTCCATTTTCTTACCTCTCCTTTTAAAGTATGTGTGTGTGTGTGTGTGTGTTTTTAATGTCATATACGTAATACGTATTCATGGTAGAAATTTTTTTAAAAAAATAGAAGCAAAAAAGTCACAATCATCCTAATTATCACTGTTTGTAAATAATCACTACATTTTGACACATATAATTCTAGAGTTTTACCTATATAAATGATACACTTATTACTATCTGTAGGCACTATGTTAAGCACTTTATATTATCTTTGTTTTTCTTTCTAATGGCTTTATAAAATTTGGTTTGTGTTTATATTCTAAGTAGAAAACTAAGGTATACAGAAGCTTGCTTAACATCCCAAAGATAATAAGTATAGTTGGAATTTGTTATACATTCCATTAAAATTTTCTTCTAATAAAAATTGGATCTGTCTTTAACAAACATTCTGCAGCATTTATGTCCATTAAATCTTCATGCGTGGTTTAAGGGTTATTCCTGAAGTCTCTAGATCACATGCTCCCAAAGTTTTCCTGTGCTTCTTATTTTGAGGCTCATATTACCCTTGTAAATACTGCTTTCATACATGATTTATAGTTATTATGCATCTTAATAACTTATCAATTTTAAAATGTTGACATCATCAGACTGTAAGCTCTGCAAGCAGAAAGCCTACAGTTCCCACAACCAGTTCCATGCTGCATATCATCATAGGTACCTGGTAAGTGTATTGCTTAATATCAAAGTGAAAAACATTGTTATATTTGATCATGCAAATAAATACAGGTCACAGCACTGTTTGTAATGGTTGCATAGTAATCCTTTTTAGGGATATTCTATTTTTCACAGGACATTTAAGTGGGTTCTTTTAACTTCACTATTGGCCCATTTGTCTCATTTCTTTCCTGGAATTGGAATTTGGAGGAAAAAGTATGTACATTCAATTAGCAGCAAAAAATATTCAGAGTGTAATTCCTATGTACTAGAAATTCTGCTAAGTGCTTTACTCATATTATTTTATTAATCCCTTCCAGAGCCCTATGGTAATAGGTACTCGTGATATCTCCAGTTGTTTACAGATGAGGAAACAACATTCATCTTATCACAACTGGCTAATCAGTGGTACAGTCTCACTTCACAGCTTGTGCTAATAATCATTCTACATTTGATACCTATTATCAAACTAACCTCCAGAAAGACTGTCCCAGTTTAACAGTTTGATCAGCAGTGTTAAGAGAGTTCCTATTTCCCTACAATCATACCCATTTGGAGGATGTGCTTTGTCATTTATGTATTTCTTTAAAAATAAGTAAATAAATCCTGGTCCATTTTACTATGGGTGAATAAAAAGATAGATAGATACCAACCAAGATATGCCACTTCCTTCCAGCACAGGCCCATTTCTTTTCTCCATTCATCTACAACTGCTAGCTTGTCTGATACACTGACTTCCATTTTGCAATCCAGTTTTAAAGAAGACAGCGTCTGCTTTGAACAGGCCCTTTCTGAGATTAGCCTCACCTTAAAAAAAAAAAAAAAAGGATTGGAGGAAGAAGGGAAAAATTAAAAAGTGAAGAAAACAGAAATCTTTCATAATAATTGACCTTGTAGACAGTCCAAATCACAAACGAGTCATCTTTTGACCTTCTGAAGGTCCAAGTAAGAAAACTGACTGTCGTTTTAAAATCATGATGCTTTAAAACAAAGCTCATTTTATTTCTCATAGCCCAATAAAGGTGAGACACAGTATTTTATTTTCTACAATAGAAAGGATTCTATCTACAGGTAAAAATTACAACATATATTGTCTGATACTACTCTAAGATTCTCCTATAATTCAATTTATCCAGAGGAAAGTTTATAACCTCTCTCTTGTGCTGCTTAGCAATACATATTTAGGATTTCTGGTAAATTATAATTATCTTAGCTTTCATTTAAAAAAATACACTTAAACGTTAAGTTATTTTGAATCAAAAATGTCATTCATAAGAATAAGCTAGATTTTGAAAATCCACAGGATATCGTCCTTTTCTAAAATGGTACACCTATTATCTAGGGAATCTTTCTTGCTGCAAGATCCTTTGGGAAACACTAGATAGCTCCCATTTAAAAGTAGTTATGTTTACATTTACTGAATAAACAAGAAATATTATTTGCTGATTAACAAATTCCTAATTCTACTCATCTAAAACTAAATAGTATAATAATTTTCTAGGCGTATGAAGGCCAAATTTCAGATATTTTAAGAGTTAATACTAAAAATTTAAATCTTTTAATTCCTTGCATGTTCTTTGACCCTGAATCAAAATATTATAAAATACTGCTATATTCAGGGAGCACATACCTCAATACCACTTTTCTTTAATAAACTTATCCCAATAGCATCTTTTACATCATAAGATATTATTTCTTTTTGGTCTCCTGATACATAAATGTGGCCATTGGTGAGACATCCATCAATATTGCAAACCAAAAGTTTTATTTCCTTAAGCTTCTCTTTGCCAAAATAGCCATATCTAAAAGAAACCAAAATAGACCTTTGAGTACAAGTGCAGTACTAATCACTCCCTCTCATCTGGCTAAACCAATACATGAAATGTCACCATCCATTCAATTATTCAAACATTACTCTCCAAATTTACTTCACGTATATATTTTAACATATAGTACAGTAAGTAAAAGTAGTGTGGTCTAACCAGATAATGTTTCTCACTTTATTGAAGCCATGTAAACACATATTTTACATATGTCTTCCTCACATGAACAAAGTAATTGCAAAGATCCTAGGATGTTTGAAGTATCAGAAATCAGTATCTAGAAATATAATTATTAAGATTTAGTACAAAGGTTATAAAGGTTTATTTGTTTTTACCTTAATACTCTTTGCTCTGCAATAGGCCAATCAATATCCACATCTATATCCACACTATGTTCAGCTCGCATTTCGTAGTATGCCATTTTTCCACCCTAAAGGTAGTATAAATGTCATGAATACTGTTTTTAATATTCATTCACATATATCAAAACTTTATTATAATACAGAACAATGAATTCATTTCTACAGTACTGAGAAAAATGAATAACCCAGTAAAAATCAGTCACATAAAAATGATTTTTAAATTTATTTTTACTTTTTTATTTTTTCGAGTCAGGGTTTCACTCTGCCTCCCAGGCTGGAGTGCAATGGTGCAATCATAGCTCATAACCTTGAAATCTTAGGCTCAAGCAATCCTCCCACCTCAGCCTCCTAAGGATCTGGTACTACAGGTATACAGCACCATGTCCGGCTAAATTTTTAAAAAGTTTTTTGTAGATATAAGATCTTGCTATGTTGCCAAGGCTGGTCTTGGAAACCTGGCCTCAAGCTATCCTCTTGAGGCCTCAAGCTGGCCTCTCAAAGTGCTGGGATGACATGCTTCAGCCACCACGCCCAGCTTTTTTTTTTTTTTTTTGTTTAAGGAGAAAGCTCACACAAAAGAAATAACCTTAACATTTTTCAAATTCTATCTAAACAGTTCAAGTTCCCTATTTAAGAAAATTTCTATTTTAATATTGAAAAAAGCAGAAATATTACATCCTCCAGGTTTCTGACCATAAGGGATTTTGTGGAAATCCCTTAATCATATCCCCCTTTTTTTCAAGAAGTCTCTCCTGTCATCATCCAAAAGCAGTATAAATGTTTTTGGAACTTCTGTTCTAATTTGCAACTAACAGGCAACACAGGGGAGGAAAAATAACTGTAGCATCTGTTGTACAGAGTTTTCTTAGATCTCTGAGCTACTGATGAAAATGACTAATAGTCATCCAAGTCACATGCGGGCAAAGGCAAGAGCAGTCTCTTGATTCTAGGCAAGGGTCAGCAAGAGAAAGGGTCTTTCTTCTGATAGTAATTATTTGAATGACAAGATCAATTACTGGACAATTTCAATTTCATTTTTTTTTTTTTCAGAATTGTCAGTCTCTTCATAAACCTTGTTTTAATGAGAAACATTTTTCTCCACACTTTAGGAATGGGTTAATCATGGTCCTCCTTAGAAAAAAGCTTAAAAATGGTAGTATCTATGTGTGTCAAATCTAATTTTTCTGAACACTTAAATTTAACTAAACAGCTAGTCTATAGTTTGCCTATACATTGACCAGAAGATTTGTAAAAATGTTTTTCTCTCTTTTGTTCAGAATAATAGTCCCATTAGAATTTTTATTACACAATGGAGAGGGTTCTCTCTCTCTCTTTAAAACCGCTATTTCTTGAGTAACATAAGAACCTGAATCCAAATCCTGACAGTACCATTTGTTAGCTGTTTTTGCCTTGAGTCAATTACTTCATATTTCAGTGAGGCAGTTTTCCTCCTCTGTAAAACTGGGTAGAAATGTCCACTTCATTCATTCGCTATGCAGATTACATAAGATAACATATGCAAAGTGTTTCACCTACTCCGCAGTACACAGTAAATAATAAATAATAATGATAACTAAAATTAACAAGTTAAGAAATATATGATGCAACCATGTTGCAGGCTCTAAAATGAGAGAGACATTAAATCTGTTATTTGAAAATGAGAGAAATGAGAGTCAGGACAGATAAAATGATACATATTCAAGCTTACATAGTAAGAGGCAGTTGACTTAAAGTATAATAAATATATATAAAAGATTCCAGGTTTCCTGACACCCAGGTCATAACTCTTTTCACCTCTATGAAATTATTTGTCTTTTTAAAGCAATAGAAGTTATTCAACCCTACAGCCACAATATAACACAAACATGGATTACACAGTTTTGAGTGGAATGAGTACCAGGACATGTATAGACACGCAGTACTTGATTCATTTTTTTATCGTTGTAGCAGAATTCCTTGCATATTTACTGAATGGATTCCAAAGATCACTTTGGGGTAAACCTGCAGGATAAATGCCTCAGATAGCAAATGTTGTTAGCTATTACCTTTCCTCTATAGGTTGATACTTTTCTTTATCATAAAGAAATTGTACCATACTTCTTCCCTAGAACTCAAAGTATGCCTACAAAAGCGCTTAAAAGGGTTATGCAAAATGAAGGTACAAACCTGCAAGTAACCCATCTCTATCAAATGTCTTTTAGCAAAATAAAATGAGCCATTTTCATATAATTCTCCATCCCAGTCTTGTCGACGAGGCCGTTTAGCTGGATTTAAATTCAGAGGTTCGGTCACTTCACGAACTAAAAGCAAAAAGTTAGAATAAGTCCATGTTGCCCTGAATATAGAAAGTGTTAATTTAGTAACTAAAAAAGTTAATAAAAATGAACTCAGAATGCAGAGCATTTCTTTATCTAGATAAAGAACTTTTTTTTTTTTTTTTTTTTGAGACAGAGTCTCGCTCTGTCACCCAGGCTGGAGTGCAATGGTGCAATCTTGGCTCACTGCAACCTCTGCCTCCTGGGTTCAAGCGATTCTCCTGCCTCAGCCTCCCAAGTAGCTGGGACTACAGGCATGCACCACCACACCTGGCTAATTTTTGTATTTTTAGTGGAGACGGGATTTCACCACGTTGTCCGGGCTGGTCTCGAACTCCTGACCTCGTGATCCGCCCACCTCGGCCTCCCAAAGTGCTGGAATTACAGGCATGAGCCACTGCGCCCGGCCTGATAAAGAACTTTTTTTAGGCTGAATGTGGTGATTCACGCCTGTAATCCCAGCACTGTGGAGGCCGAGGCGGGCGGATCACTTGAGGTCAGGAGTTCGAGAGCAGCCCAGCCAACATAGTGAAACGCCATCTCCACTAAAAACACAAATTTAGCCAGGCACGGTGGTGGGTACCTGTAATCCCAGCTACTTGGGAGGCTGAGGCAGGAGAATCGCTTGAACCCGGGGGGCAGAGATTGCAGTGAGCCGAGATTGCGCCACTGTACTCCATCCAGCCTGGGCAACAGAGTGAGACTCTGTCTCAAAAAAAAAAAAGAACTTTTTTTAAAGGAATAAAATCTGTAATAACTCTGATGATTTATCTTTGCTTTCCAATAGCTACTAGAAAACTAAAGTATTTTATAATGAAATGTAGAACAATTAAGGTATTCATACAAATATTATGCTTTGGGAGGACATCAAGACAACCTTAAAGTAGCTTTAAAAGAACTGAATTTGTCATAAAATACCTATATTAATATTTGGGCCCTTTAATCTAGTTCTCATTGTTTGCATATACAGAAATAAGTTTTATTTATCTAATGTGGTTGAGAACTTGTTTTTATACAATTATTGCTGAAAAGTAAAGATTTCTCCATTAATTTACTGAAGATTTTATATTGATGAAAATGTTTATGTAACATATTATACATTCTTACCATCAGTTAAAAATATACTAAACATAATAATAAATTATGTTTATGAGTATACCTGATAATAAAGGCTCAGTAATGTCAACATTAATGAATAGAACATAATGTAATCAATGAAGACTTTGGTACTGTCATGTAGAGATTCCTTTGCCGTTCCACTGAGTTTTCCTCAAATCTGTGTGTGTGTGTGTGTGTGTGTGTGTGTGTGTGTGTAATAGCTGGTTACTCTCCAGAATCTTTCTTCACTTTTTGCTGCCATTTCTGTGTTTATACAGGCTTCTAGGAATAACCTCTACTTACTTGTTTAACTAAACTATCCCCTGTTCAATTCCATCCCAGTGTTTGAAATAACCCAGGAAAAAACCTTAGCAAATACAAATTAAATAGCTAGAGATAACACAGCTTTATGGGCACTGGCTACAGAGTAGTGACCAGAACTCTCTCTACTCTCAAAAAGTATACAATCTAGGGGTAGAGACAGGTAATAAACCAACTAGATAATTCAAGTGGTACTTTGAAGAAAAGAGAGGGACAAATCTTTCCTAGTATCAGTGGCTGCTTTCTCCCTGGGCATATCTGCTGAATATGAGGAGAAGGTACAAGAAAGATCAAGCTTTGCATAATCAGAGGGACTCTGCTGAGGTAGGCAAAAACTAGAAGGGCTTTCAATGACCTTATGGACTTGAGTTACAGATTGTCATCTGTAGGAACCACAAACATATAGCTCGTTTTTCCCCACCTAATGCTTCCCCCCTACAAGACTTTGGCTGAGTGTACTGTGTGGGAAGCTGGGAATGGGCTGGAAAGCAGGGAGACATCATAATAGTATTGTGGTCATCAGATCCCTTAGTCTTGTTAGCAAGAGTAGGGTATGGGTGTGAGTGTCAGTAACACATACAAGATGTATCTCCTAATAAGACACCTATACTAAGAGGTGAGATGAAATTAAAGTTTCAACCCAGCCCAACTCCTAATTGAATCAAAGTGATCAGCCCCTTATCCTATCTTCCTGATAGAAGAAAAGGTGTACCCTCTCTGGAGGAAAATATGTACTCAAGTGTCTATGCCAGATATACAATTAAACATGAGCCAAATGAAGAGGCAGAAATAGGTGACTCACAATCAAGAGAGAAGCAGAGTACAGAACTGTAAGTGACTAGATGTTGAAATTTGCAATCAAGGACTTTCAAATAGCTATCAAAAATATATTAAATTAGAGGAAATGAACTTTTTTAAAAATGGATTAAAAAATGGAAAATTTCAACAGAAAATGGAATCCCTAAGAAACAACTAAAATGTACATTACTGAATGGAAAAACACAGTGTTTATAATAATTCTCTGGATAAGATTTATAGCACACTGGACATGGCAGGCAAAATGCCTAGTAAACCCTAGGGAACCCTTCTTATATATGGAGTTAGGAATTTGGGGAAGAACTTCAAAATGTCATTCTTGAGATCCTTCAGAACACTTTGGTGGATGCTTTCTATCGCCATATGATTTGTATGGAGTTCATCAAACATGTCTAGAACAAACATAAAAGTATTTGATCTAGAAAAACAGCATATCTGCCTCAAAAGGCAAATAGAAATAGGAGGATTAGAATGTCCCTTTGTAAAGAGTAAAGCAAAGAATTAATTTGGTCTAGCTGTGTTGGCTTGACAACAGATTTACAGCTGATTGTAAATGTCATTACCTACTAAAGTAATGAGTCAAATACTCTCTTTTACAGCTCCCCTTTTACTCTCCTCATGCCTAAAGGATATTTATATACAAAAAAATTGATTCTCAATAAAATGAGCTAAAATAAAGACTGAAAAGAGATTACCTCCTTTCTGAATTTCACTCCATCGAAACTGATGGCGTCTCACAACAGAGAAAACAGAATCATATCCTTCTTCTCGAATCATTTCTGCAACTTTTTGAAGATCAGTAGGATGTAAACATGGAGAAGTAGCCTGAATATTTCCTACAATGTCAACCTCTTAAAAAGACAAGAGAAATGAAAAGGATATTAAAAAAAAAAAGTTCCTTGCAAGCAAGTAACATTAAGGTTTGGAATTCAAATGTTAAAACAAGTCTTATAAGATAATAAAGGAAGTAGAAAAGTACATAAAGGTTTGAATAAACTGTTAATCAAATTCATACCATTATGATAATTAAGAAATTCTATGATGGCATCTAGTGAGGTAGAGCTGTCTTTTGAAACTTCAGAACTTCTTCGATGAACTTGTGCACCAAATTGTTTGGCCACATTCTCAATTTCATCATGGTCTGTCGAAACCCATACACTGTTCAGATATCAAAAGAAATTAACAGCCAAATCAAAAGAAATCATTAACAATAAAATGGAGCTCTGTAACCATAAAATACAGCTTACATAATGTGAGAATATTTTTTGCACAATGATAATAATGTTACAGATCCAAAGGAGTATAAAATGTAAGAAATCATATTTTGTATATAAATATATTAATGAATAAAAATGCAGTCCTAGATATGCTTTATATAAAGAAAGGAACAACAGACACTGGGGCCTACTTGAGGGTAAAGGGTGGGAGGAGGGTGAGGATCAAAAAACTACCTATCAGGTACTATGCTTACTACCTGGATGACGAAATAATCTGTACATCAAACCCCTGCAACATGCAACTTACCTCTGTAACAAGCCTGCCATGTACCCCTGAACCTAAAATAAACGTTTTTTAAAAGGCACTAGAAGTCAAATCTAAAGAAAATTAAAGATCTTGCTTATTCTCCATCCAAATCCAAAATATTGTATAAAATATTTTAATATGCTTGCTAAAAAAAAAAAAAATGGACTTGGCTTAGCCAAACCCTAAAGGTGAAACAGTTTCAAGCTTAGAAGATAATAAACGCCCAAGTCTGGGCTCAAAAAAAATCAGATGAAACTACTCTTTCTTTTGTAAACAACAAACAATGGGTATATAGATGTAGAATCAGCTGGGTTATAGCCATTGATAACAACAAACATGAAGAACATGACTTCATTGGCTCAAAAGAATTTAACTTAATACTCTATTAACCACAGGTTACACAGTTGCCTATTTAGCCTTTACAAAATCATGAGTAGGCAAAATGCTGTTTTGGAGAGGGGTACCAGTTTCTATTGAAGTTTTGTTTCCTGGACAGTCACAAATTCCCACTGCTAGATGCAGAAGATGTAAATACTACTCTAGCCACAATGTTTGGTCAGGCCTGGAGTCTCACACCTGTAATCCCAACACTTTGGGAAGCCGAGGCAGGTGGATCACCTGAGGTCACGAGATGGAGACCAGCCTGGCCAACACGGTGAAACCTGGACTCTACTAAACATACAAAAATTAGCTGGGCATGGTGATGCACACCTGTAATCCCAGCTACTAGAGAGGCTGAGACAGGAGGATCGCTTGAACCTGGGAGGCAGAGGTTGCAGTGAGCCGAGATCGCGCCACTGCACTCCAGCCTGAGAGACACAGTGAGACCCTGTCTCAAAAAAAAGACAAAAAACAACAACAAAACCCCACCATGTTTTAATAGTGATTTATGCAAAGATATCTTAATGACTCATAGTCTTTGGTGTATGTGTGTGTATATATATATTTGGTGTATATATATATACACACACACAAACATATATACACGTTATTTTATATACATACAAAATTATATATAACGTGTATATATGTATATGTGTGTGTGTATATGTATACATATACACACACACATATATATTTTTCCTTTTATCCCACTCTTTCGATATCTACTGAGGGAAAGATGAACTGCATGTTTTGTTTGTTTGTTTTTTTGACAGAGTCTTGCTCTGTCACCCAGGCTGGAGTACAGTGGCCCATTATCTGCTCACTGCAACCTCCACCTCCCAGGTTCAAGCGATTCTCATGCCTTAGGCTCCTGAGTAGCTGGGATTACAGGCATGTGTCACCACGCCCGACCAATTTTTAGTAAAGATGGGGTTTTGCCATGTTGGCCAGGAGGGTCACTGACCTCAAGTGACCCTCCCACCTCAGCCTCCCAAAATGCTAGGATTACAGGTGTAAGCCACCACGCTCGGCTGAACTGCATGTTTGTCTATGCTCAATTATCATGAGTGGAAAGAAAGTGAAAAACTAAAGAAAATCTTCTAACATCCCTGGATTTCATTTATTTATTTCGTTTATTCCCTTTAATATTTATAGAGGGATTTAAATCAAGGGATAAAGTCAGTAAGAAAAAATAATCAAAGAAAGCCTAGCAAACAAGATGAGACACTGGCTAGGGGTCAAGAATCCCGTGATATCTACTTATGTCACTCTATGCAGGGCAAACGCAGGAGCCCCCATTTTCCTCCATCTTGAAATCTGAAATAGTGGGAAAAAAATGTTCTCTTGGGAAATGTCATAGTCAAAGGTATATAACAAAGTAAAGTAGCAATGAAAACCTAGTGCATTTTTAAAATAGAGGTGACGAGAGGATAAGATGAAATTAGAATACAATAAAAAATAAACAGGGAAGGCAAAAGACATGGTAATTTGGCATCTAATTTACATTAATTGAAATAAATTGCTGAAGCCATTTACTTCATTATCCTGATTTTTACTGCAATGAAAATTCAATACCAGAGGGTTCAGTGGTCTTTAAGTAATGTTTAAAAAGCAAGAAAAAAAAATAGAATTTCGGAGGAGGTTTGCTTTTCTTCCTTCCTTCCTTCTTTCATTCATTCATCCTTAATTTATGAACTATTTACTAAGTGCTTATTCTGTCCCAGGCACGATTCTGGACACTAGGGATGTAATAACATATAGAGCATAGTTTATTTTCTTGAGAAAGTATTGGCCTATTGATAGAGACTGAGGCCAATATAGCGGTGTAATTCTCTTTAAACCATTAGGAAAAGAGAAGCGAGGGATCAATTAAGTAACTACGCTCTTTTCAGTGCTTTACTTTTTACAAAGTACTTTCACAGTGCCTGCTACATATCAGGTGCTCAATATAGATCTGTTGAATGAATGAAACAGTAAGGGATTAAAAGGATGGTTTCTGAAGGAAGAGGTTCAATTCTGGCTCCACCACATGCTAGCTATATGACCACGGGAAAAATCCATATCTCCCTACGCCTCAATTTTCAGTAAAATGGAGGTAAGTAATAATAGTGGGTACCTCATATGGTTTAGAGGATTAAATATAAACCATTTACTACAGAATAAACATTTAATAAATGTTAGCTATTCAAAATACCAAAATAGGAATGGTAATAAAGTAACATCTACTCTGTCTCATTTAATCCTCACACTCAATCTTCAGAAGGTAGACTGAAGTTCTGCTTCCAGACCTTCAAAGGTCCAAATGTCTAATTTGTATGTTATGTTAAGCAATTACACTGTGAAAAAAATATGAAAACAGTATCCCATATGTACACTTAAAATACTATGATCATAACCTATGAAAGAGACTGAGTAGATAATTTTCCTTTGGTTTAGGGACATAAGATGGGGCTAGGCAAAAGAGAAAATGAGCAAGGGAACAAACAGGCCAGTCAAGCAGAGTGAATGTCAAAGTCTAATGCCAATGGCTTTAGCCTTAAATGAAGTCACACCACATCTAACAGGACCAACAGGAATATCAACCATGGTGCCTGTGATAACTATTTTAAATCAGAAGCTGCCATTTTAGGGAGAATAACAGCATAGGCCTTTCATTAATCAAAAGTCTATACCCTAAGCATAAAACTAAAACATGTTTACTTTTCCCAAGTATGTTAGGCAACACTTACAAATCAATTTGTTCTGAGGTTTACTTACACAGCACTGAACCACTGTTGAAAATTAAGCTCTTACAAAATCAACTCTGGCAATAACTCTGTACTAAAGGAAAAAAAATTATCTCAGCATTTTTCTTAACTACTAACTAGCCTAGTTAGTATGCAAAGTTAGCAACCTTGAAAAGTACTGTTAGCTTTGATGCTGAGCAGGCCAGAGAAATCTGCCTCAATTAAGTCAAATCGTGGTTTTGAACAAAATAATCTCAAAGGTATCTTCGAGCCCTGAAAAACACAAATCAGACAGCTGCAATTTTCTTCAGCTCTCTCCTAAGGTAAACATTTTTTGAAGAAACAAAAGAGAGGGTAGGAGGCAGGAAGGGTGCTCCAAAGTCCTCTTACAGCTTCATAGTAAGTCAATTGAATATAAGTCAACACATTTTAATGATCTAGTATATAAAGCATACCATGATGAATAAGAGGGTACCTGCTCATAAGAAGCTTAGCTTTTCACCTAGTATAGCAGGAGTCTCCCCAGGCCAAATTCTGCCCACTCCTCAGCCTGTTTCTGTAACATTTTATTGGAATACAGCCACACTCTTTCATTTATGTATTGTCATGGCCACCTTCACAACATACACAACAGCAGAGCTGAGTGGTTGCAACAAAGACCATCTGGCTTACAAAACCTAAAATATTTACTATCTGGCCCTTTACAGAAAGAGTCTGCTGGCCACTGAAACTGAAAAAGAGAATAAAGACATCTTTCCATTAACTCTTCAAAGTCAAAGAATGTTAGCACCAGAAATAATTTTAAAGATCATTACAACTTTCCCGTTTTACAAGCAATGGGAGAGTTTCCCATTTCACAAGCACGGAAGATAGTAAAAACCTTCTAAACAAGAGGAAAATGTCAATAACAGATTACATACTATGTGCCAGGCACTATTCTAAGGGCTGCACATACATTATCTCACTTAATTCCCTCCACAAGCCTGTGAGGCAGACACTTCAGTACATTTTGCAGATGAAGAGACTGAGGCACAGAGAGGTTAAGCGATTTACCCAAGTTTGCACAGTTAACACATGGTGATGCTGGAATTCAAATCCACAGTTTGATTTCAGAGTCTGTGATCTTATCTCCCTGCATAGGGCATGCACTAAATGAAGGTACAAACGACATAGCTATGTATGGGAAAACAAAGGCAAAATTACTTTTCACTGAGGGGATCAGTAAAGGCTTCATGGAGGAAGAAGTGCTGGTCCCTTCTATTACCTTTTGACCTAATCTCTCCAGATGCCTGGAAAGGATGACAAATAGCACATAGCCACAAAACTTGAACAGAGTAAATTCACATTGTTACATGATACTGTTAAGTTAGAAATAATATTCATTTTGCTAGTTTAGAAAAAAATATATATATATATTTTTTGGGGGACAGAGGCTTGCTCTGTTGCCCAGGCTAGAGTGCAGTGGTCCAATCTCGGCTCACTGCAACCTCCGCCTCCTGGGTTCAGGTGATTCCCCTGCCTCAGCCTCCTGAGTAGCTGGGATTACAGGCATGCACCACCACAACTGGCTAATTTTTGTATTTTTGGTAGAGATGGGGTTTCACCATGTTGGCCAGGCTGATCTTCAACTCCTGCCCTCCGCCTGCCTTCGGCCTCCTAAAGTGCTGGGATTACAGGTGTGAGCCGTCATGCCCAGCCAATTTTATTTCTTCTAATCGTCACCACTGATATAGTGACAGATACCATAGGTGGCTTGAAGAAGTATAAAACATTATCCCTGTGGTCAATGAGTTTACACTCTAGTCTAGAAGTATTAAATAAAACTACTTGGTACAGAAAAGGTTGATACTAGAGTCTTTTTTTTAAAAGAAGTTTTGTACAAATGCTAAAATGTGGAAATGGGAAAATCATTGGTCAATATATACACATATTTTCCAATCATTTCATAGCAAAATCCCCAATGCCTGCTGTAATGGTTGGTTGTTGGGTTCTGACCAACAGAATCTATTCCCCCTCACTTTTGGTAATTGTACTCCAATTTTCCTCTTGATGAACCTGTCATGTTTTTCAGCGGGGGCTCCATCGCTGGTTTCAAGAGTGGAAGATGAAGCTATACTGTAGCAATACAAGCACTATGTTCCTCTTGCCACAGTGACTGGCTGAAGAATGAGCAGGGTACCCAATGAGGCACAATGAAACTTCGAGCTTCGAAGAGAGCACTCCTTCTGACTTACATTTAAACCTGTAAGAATATGAGGACTGCTATCAAAGAC
Source organism: Gorilla gorilla gorilla (assembly GCF_029281585.2). Taxonomy (NCBI): domain Eukaryota; kingdom Metazoa; phylum Chordata; class Mammalia; order Primates; family Hominidae; genus Gorilla; species Gorilla gorilla. The sequence goes on from NC_073234.2 coordinate 79,239,352, forward strand.
ACACAAAATCGGCGACTAAAGTGTTAAGGACAGATTGTATTCTGTTACTACTGCAATAGGGAAAAGAGTCCAACGTGAATTGCATTCACAGCCCCAGAAAACGAAAGGCTGGAGACTTTAAAGGCTGAGTTGTGCTAAGGGAAAGGCACTGAGGGGTGGGTGCTAACAGGGCTTAGTCCGTGTGACTAGGCCATATGGATTTGTTAACTGGTGCTTATCTGGAAGAGAAACAATCTTCTATCTTTATAAGACAAGGCAACTGAGCAAGTTGAAGCAAGGTGTCCACTGAACTTTGCCCTTTATCTTCCCAGAGGGACTGGGAAGGAGAGTAAGAGTTATTTCCTAGAATGTTCGCATTTCACTGAGACAGGGTTCTGGAGCTCTCAGGTCCTTGAGGAAACAGTTTTGTGTGGTAGATTTACATCTCAAAAGGCAGGGAAAGTTTTTATAATTGCAAGCTTTCTAAACTAATTGCTCTAAAAGAGGGTTCAGGGGCCTATCACCAGGTTTTTCCTGGAACAATCAGGAAATTCTGGCAGCTTTGAGCCTCTTCAGGAAGCCATTTTAAGGGAACCTGAGATCATCCTAGGGACATGGCCTTAAGCTGCTAGAAGCCATGCTAGGGCTTGGTCAAGTCTCTTGGAGCAGAGGTTTGGAGCAAGTCATTAGGTACCCTGAGAGTTCTGCAGTTCTCAGTACAACCACCTTGAAACCATAAAAGGGTCTATCCAGAGCTAAGGAATTGAGGATTCTGGCAACAAAGTGCACCATGCTCTTATCCTGCTTTACTTTTTCTTAAAAACATTTATCATAACGTGATACAACACACATTAATGTTCTTGTATACTGCATGTCTTTCCTTATTATAAGGTAAGCTCTATGAGACTAAGGGCTGTCTCTACTGCTACTACACCTGGTTCGGTACATACAACAGTGCCTGTTACATAGTAGGTAGGCAGTAAGTATGCTGAATGAATGAATCATTTTTTTGTCCTTGAATCTGACTGTACCTTAATAAGCCTTTCCCTCTTTTGTTATGCCAGTTTGAACAGGGTTTCCTGATATATACAACCTAAGAGTTGTAAATGGTATTAACAGTTTTGTTCTCCATTTACTGTGAATATGATTTTGATCTCTAGTTCATTTCACAAAAATGATATTTCACTATATTACTGCAGTCTGGATGCACCTACTTCTCTCAGTCCTTTTTAGTTTGTACCCTTTCTAAGAATGTAAAAATATCCCAAAGTCTGTGAGCTTCACAAGGACAAAAACTGTGTCCCAATCATCTTGGTATTCCCTTGGACATGTATAGCAGAAATTAGGGCTCAGTAAATAGCTACTGAATTGAACAAAATCCCCAGGTCCTTCCCTATCTCTCCTTCGCACACTTCCTATTGCACTAGTGTTATCTTCTGAGTGGTGGCTCCTATTTGCCTTGGTCCATCCAGGACTTCTTTTGGGTTGAAACATTAAGAAAATTAGTATATTTATACTTTTTTGGCATCTCCCTTTTTGAACAAGACTGGTTAAATGAAAATCATTTACCCATATATTAATATGGGTAAGCAAACATAGGTTCAAAAAGAAAAAGAGATGACTTCAAAAACAGTCATCTCTTTAAAAATCGAAACATCAAAAGGTTAACATAAATTAATTTCCACAATAACACATTCAAATGTAGTTAGGTTGAAGCTATATGTGTAAATTCATTCTTGGCACAGAATTCCATCTCCCTTCTTTTATGAATGACATCAGCTTGTAACTCCTGACCAATTTGGCAATGTATCTAAATTATGCATAATTAAAACTGTCCTTAGGGCAGGCGAGGTTCCAAAGGTATGATTAAATGATTTGTAAGTATTAATATATCATAAAACAGTCAGTTGTACACCTTCCCACTGAGTCTCACTTATTTATAAATGTAGGGAGTTTTCTAGATTGTGCTGACTCACAGGCAGATAGCTAGAGTATTTTTCAAAGGTTAGGAAAAGATCTCCAAGCTGAGCTTGAAATTCAGCTCTGACACCCCGACACTCAACTCCATTCATGAACCTGATGCCTCCCTAATCGAGCAGCACCAAGCAGTTATCAAAGGCTGAGCAACAGGGGAGCTTCGATGGCCCCCATCCAAAGAAGTTCACATATTATCACAGATGTTGCACCCGGGTGGCCTCCTTTACTTTTCCCCGTAAGGTCAACCCGGGAGGAGGGGACGGTTGGGGAGGTGTAATCTCCCCTTTTACGGATGATTCTCAAGGGCGGAGACAGGAACTGTCCCAGGTTATGACCATTGGCAGCTACGGAACAAGGAAGGAGCTGGAGCCCTTCCTCCTGGGCTCTCAGCCCGGCCCCAAGCACCCCGGATCTTGCACATCCCTGGCATGAGAGATGGCCCCCTTCCAAGAGCGGTGGCCCCGGAGGCCCCAGCCCCTCCAGCAGCCCGACTCCCTCTCCCGACCCCCGCCCAGGCCGCGCCGCCCACTCTCGCACATGCGCACCTCTGGAAGGCCCCTGAATCCAGGGCCGCACGCAGGACCCAGCCAATGAGCGGGACCCCCGCCAGGTGCTTAATGTTCTTCAGGGGGATGCCTTTGCTGCCTCCCCGGGCCAGAATTAGGGCTGCCAGGTGCGGGGGCTTCTCCACACCTCGGCCCTGGCCGCCGCGAGAGTTGCGCTGCAGCTTCGGCGGCCGGCCCCGGGACGGTCGCCCCCGCGGGTTGGAGACGGAGGTGGCGGCCCCCTTCTCCACCGAGTCCATCTTCCTCCCACGCCTTCTCCCCAGCTTCTCCACATCCGGGAGCTAGTCCCTCACCACCTCAGCTCGGCGCCGCCCGATCCCCGCCTGGCAGCTGGCGCGCGCGGCCGTCCCTCGCCCCGCCCCGTCCCCGCCCCTCGCGGTGCTCGCTGGGAATTGTAGTCCGCGGCCGCCTCGTCTGGGGCCAGTAGGCCAAGTAGGCTCTGATGAGGTGACCCCAAAACTAAGTCAAGCAGTGGGAGTCCAGAGATATTTGGAGTAAGTGCGGCTTTTGGGGTGCTTGCAAGTGTCTGGAAATTTCTAAAATTAAAAAAAAATAAAGTATTTATATTTGCTAAAGAACTTCCCCACTTTAGAATTGTGGTGGGTTTCCCGTTGCATACCTTGATGCACCCTAACACGAATCCATTTTATATTTTAAAATGTATATTTTAAACATACACCTTTTTTTAATGCCCCTGGGTCATTTTTTCCAAGAAATTACTGACCAGCTCATTCAAATATCCTACAGGCGCCTTAAACTCAACGTTTTAAAAACTCCATTTTTCATATGCGCTCGAACTGCTTTTATCCCTGCACTTTGATCAACATCAGCATTCCCTAGCAGCAGAAATTTGGAAGTCAGCTTTACTGGTCACCTCTAGTGTAGCCGACACTTGGTTTTTTGGTTTTGTTTTGTTGTCTGCTAAAAATCTTTTCCTTTTAGGAATTGATCCCTCTCTCACCCGGTGAGGGTTTCCCTCACATTCTCTGCACTGTAATAGTAAGTGTGTGACCCAAGCTGGTCCATCTAAGCACCCCATTTTCCTTAACACATCTGTGGTCTAGGGACAGGCATATGACCAAGCAGAGCCCACTGGAGTCCTTTCCAGAGAGTCTTGGAAAGAAAGGATCTTTCTCGTGCTGACTGGGTGCTAAGGACCTTGTTAACCTGAAGCCTCAGGGCAAGGGTAGGGTAGGGTGGCAGGGGGGCTTTGCTCTTCTGAAATGTGCTGGAAGGCTGATGTTCTCCCTGAGGAAGCAGAACAATGACACGTAGGGATTAAAGAGAAAGAACTCTGGAGGCATCATTTAAACTTTTTTTTTTTTTTTTTTTTTTTGAGACAGATTCTCATTGTGTCCCCCAGGAGGCGGGAGTGCAGTGGCACAATCTCGGCTCACTGCAACCCTCTGCCACCCATTCTCAAGCGTCCTGAGTAGCTGGGATTACAGAGGGGCACCACCACACCCAGATAATTTTTGTATTTTTAGTTGAGTTGGGGGTTTCACCAGGTTGGCCAGGCTGGTCTTGAACTCCTGACCTCAAGTGATCTGCCCGCCTCAGCCTCTCAAAGTGCTGGGATTATAGGCATGAGCCGCCACGCCTGAGCATTTAAACCCTGATCCAGCCAAGAGGCTCAAAGACATATACACCCACACACACCTCTCTTGGGAAAAAAAAAAAAGACTTTAAAGCAGGCATCTCTGACCTAGCATGCATTTTGTCTTTTAGCCTGTTTGCAAGCCTATATTTGGAAGTAGAGTCTTTTACATTTCTGAGATGGAGGCTGATACAAACAGAAGGAATGGATTGTAGTGTGTCGGCTTGCCTTCTCCCAGAAGGTAAAAGGATTTTGTACTTCTCAGGTCTTGGCCATTTTTGAGGGGAGAGAAGAAGTCTTTGATGTTTTGGGTCCTATGAGAGGTACTGGATACTTTACGTCTCTTAGTCTGTGAATTAACTGATGGCCCAGCCCTTCCTGGGACTGGTGCTGGAAGAAGGTGCTTCATGCAGACACAGAGAAGGGAGGCTGTGAACAGACATCAACGCCATGCCTGGGAAAGGGGCAGGCTCTATGAGCCATTCCAGCACTGAAGGGCAAGGGGACAACTTGCCCCCATACACTGGCTCTTTGAGTAGGGCCTTTGCAGTTGCTGTGCTTCAGAGACACCAGCACTGAGCTTTTGGTAATCATATGAGGACCTCTACTACACCCCAATAACAATCTTGATTCCTATTAATGATTTAGTTGCCCTTCTCCACAGTAATTCCCTACAGGCCCATAAATCCTAGTGGACCACAGACACCTGAGTAGTTTTGACTCCTGGGGCATATTGGTGTCCTTTAAGCTGGGAACAGAGCAAGTGGCACCACTGTTACTTATCAAATGAGATTATAGCGATTTACATAAATACCAAGAGACTTTGAACTCTTCCAGGAGAGGGACTGTTCCTTCTTTGTAATCTTCTCATCCAGAACAATGCATGGGTCACAGTACTGCTCAGTAAACATTGGTGAACTGCCTCTCATATTACTTTTTCAGTCTCTGCCCGCGCATGCTTTTTGAAATATAGTTGCAAACTTATGATAATAAAGCATTTTATATCCTTTGTATGGTTACAGCACAATTTTGATTAGACCTGACACTTGGCTACTCCCAATCTTGAGAGAGGGAGACAAAGGAAGAGAGAGAGGTGGTGGTAGTAAAAGGGGAAGGTGATGCATCTAGTTCAGCATATGGCACACAGAAATTTGATGAATTTTAAAAAATGAAATTAGAGTTTACTCTTTTACAATATTTTTACTTAGTCCAAAGAGAGAATGATTGTTCCAGGAAGAGGAAGAGGATGGGTTATCCTGTCTTTTTCTTTGGATTAGTTTTGAGGAATAAAATAAACTACTCTCAAAGCAAATATTCGGTCATCTTTCCTTTAAAGATCAGTATGAAGTGTTGCTGCTGAAGAATAATTCATTCGTATTTATTGTGAAAGAATATATCCTTATATTATCTCTTGTTTTATGATTTTGTATGTAAACAAACTTTGTACACAGAGGAGTCCTTTGACTCACTCATTTGTTCACATTCACTGCATTCCAAAAGCCAGGCTCTGTGCTACACATTAGAAATACCAAACCAAGAGGTGAAAGGCAGCGAACTTAGCATTATGACAGGGAGACAGGCACACCCCAGTAGAGTGTGATTTGTGCTGTGAAAGAGTGTACATGAGGTAGGCAAGCACAGAGGGAGGTATTTTGGCTAGAGTAAGACTTTTCTTTGCTGAGATGACTCTTGAAAGATTGTTAAAGTACAAAAAAGACCTCAGCTGAGGGAATGGCATTGTGCAAGGTGCAGAGGAATGAGACTACATGATGATTTAGGAAATTTGAAGTGAGTCACTATGACTGAAGCAGAATATACTGGTTGGTTAGTGGCGAAAGATGAAAATAGAGAGGAACGCGTGGGCCAGATTACAGCACATAAAGACCTTATGTGTTCAGCTTTGTTAAGGAAGTTACAGATAGAAGGGATATAACTTGATTCACGCCATTCTTTCAACAAATCGTTATTGCATGACAACTGTGTCAGGCACTTTTCTGGGCACTGAAAATATACTGAGGTGATGAAAAGTGCTCAAATTTTCCGGATATATCTTAAAAGTATAGCTAATAGGATTTTCTGACAGACTAGGTGAAATGCATGAGAGAAACAGGAAAATTGGTGTGATTCCAGGATCTTTGGCCTGACCATTAGTAGGAGGGAGTTGCTATTAACCGAGATGGAAAGGATAAGAAGGACTAAGGTTTGGAGACAAAATTATGAATTCTGTTTTATAAATGCCATGTGTGAAATATCTATTAGCTATCCAAAGGGAAATAAACAGTGGGCTATTGAATATGTTAGCCTAGAATTCATAGGAGGGGTCTAGGATATGAATATAGCTTGGGAGTCATCAGCATATGGGTACTATTCTCAGCCATAGGACTAGATGAGAATGAGAGGTGATGGCAGACAGAAAAGAGAAGAAACTAGATGAGATCAGCTAAGATTGAAAAGTTAACAGAAGAGAAAACAAGTCCGAAGACTGCGCCCTGGGGGGTCTCCAACACTTAGAGGTTAACGAAATGAGAAGACATGGCAAAAGAGACTGAGACAGAATGCAAAACAGAAGCCAGTAGGGTACCCTGAAATCTATGCAAATAAAAGTAATGGAAGGAGGGAAAAGTGATCAATTATATCAAATGCTGTGATTGTCACTGTGAAAGTTATCAATACCAAAATGAAGTTGCTTATGTCTAACCCTAAGATAATAGAGCCAGAAGGCCATGAGGGAGGGGCACTCATGCACTATGCTTCCACCAAAAAAATACCACAGGAAATTTTTTCAAAGTGCAGCTTGCTACATGAGTCATACAATGAGAGCTAGCAGCCACACAAGGACACAAAGCTAGCCACACAAGGACAGCTAGCTGCTTGCATAAGAACACTTGCCTGTCTCCACTAATAAACAGATGTCAATTTCTGCCATAAGACTCTGTAACCAATGTTTTCTGTTTCAAAACAACTTGTATGTACTTCTTTCTCTCTCTCTCTCTTTTTTTTTTTTTTTTTTGAGACAGGGTCTTGCTCTGTCACCCAGGCTGGAGTGCAGTGGCACGATCTCGGCTCACTGCAACCTCCGCCTCCTGGGTTCAAGCAGTTCTCCTGCCTCAGCCTCTCGAGTAGCTGGGATTACAGGTGCCCACCACTGCACCTGGCTAATTTTTGTATTTTTAGTAGAGACAGGGTTTCACCATGTTGGCCAGGCTTGTCTCGAACTCTTGACCTCGTGATCTGCCCACCTTGGCCTCCCAAAGTACTGGGATTACAGGCCAGACTCGCCGTGCCTGGCCTTCTTTCTCTCTTTTGTCTTTAGAACCTTACCCTTACCACAATCTTGGATGCGCCTATGAACCACCATAAATTGCATATCCTGACTTGTAATTCTCTCCTAATCCCAAGTAAGCTCTTTCTTTTGGCACCCATTTAATCCCTCAACTACTATCCCTTTTCTCTTTTTTCTTTACACCAAAAAAACTCTTTAGTTGTCTATAATCATGATTCCACATTCTCTCCTCACATTCCCTCCTCTCATTCCCTTCTTAATCCACTCTAATCAGGTTTTTTGGCCACCACAAAACCAGTGGACTTACTTTTCTTAAGAGCAACAGTGCGTCCACATTCCTAAACACAACAGCACATGACAATATATTCTCCCTCTTACATGGTGTCAACCTAAAAAGGAACAATCTATTGTCATGTGTTGTTGTATTTAGGAATGAGGACTCATTGTTGATCTTAAGAAAAGTAAGTCCACTGGTTTTGTGGTGGCCAAAAACCTGATTAGAATGGATGAAGGAGGGAATAAGAGGAGGGAATGAGAAGAGAGAATGTGGAGATCACGAGTATAGACAACTGAAGAGTTGTGGTTAAAAGAGGAAAGGGATAGTAGTTGAAGGATTAAATGGGTGTCAAAAGAGGTGGTTTTTTTTTAAGAGGTGGGAAATGATACTATCTTTGTGTGTTGATAAAAGTAATCCAATAGAGAGGGGGAAAATTAATGATAACAGAGAAGAGAAGGAAGAACTGCTGAAGCAATTTCCTTGATTAGACCATAGGGGATGTAATCTAACTCTAGGTGGAAGGACTGGCTTTGACTAGTAATAGAAAAGATGAACTTTCTGGGCATGAAGCTATAGAACCGAGCCCTCAAACTGATTTAAGACCACCAAAACCAGAAAAAGTTCTGCCTAGCAGCCCTGGAAAAAGAATGCTTCCAGAACAATACCCTGCGATATGATGAATGAAAAATGCTCACTGCTTTGATAATATTAATGGAGAAAGGTCATTTTCTAGAGATACCTAAACATATTCAGTTTACCTTTATGGAGAACTTATATGGCATTCAGACTGCTCAGTGTTTACATGCATTATCTCATTTTATCCCTGCAACAACTCTTAACCACTTAACTTCATCCCCAATTACAGATAAAAAACCGAGCCTCATTTCGAGATGTTTAACTCCTATTCAAATCCCCACAGCTGGCAAGTGGTCAAGGGAAGATTTTTTTTTTTTTTTTTGAGACAGAGTTTCTCTCTTGTTGCCCAGGCTGAAGTGCAATGGCGTGGTCTCTGCTCAATGCAACCTCTGCCTCCTGGGTTCAAGCAATTCTCCTGCCTCAGCCTCCAGGTAGCTAGGATTACAGGCACTTGCCATCATACTCGGTTAATTTTTGTATTTTTAGTAGAGACGGGGTTTCATTTGAATGTAGTCTTAAGCCCTAGACGCAGCATTCTAAGCCCTTATGCTATGAAAACCAGCTTGAATGATTTAGTAAAGTTGAATTTGATGGGGAGAGAAAAAAATAGAGGCATCTAGCATCTACCCAGACTCAGAATAGATATAATCTACTGAGAGATATCTTTATAGCATGTTCTCTTCTTTTAGATAGATGGGGCCCTTGGGCAAGATAGTAGATGAGATTTCAGGAGTGAGGCCAAGAAGAGAGTTGGTACTGTTAATATCAAATATCCTCCCAGGTTACTTCCTAGAAGGGTGCTGATGGAGAATTCCACTGTTCACCACACACTCACTAGAGAGGCATTAAGGCTGGAGTAGGGTAGGAAGGAATTGTTCCAATTGGAACCACCAAGGATGTAAAGACAAAAGTGTAACCCCTCATCGAAGGATGAAGAGGGTGGGTCATCTTACCAGATCTATGTCCCCAGATGTCTTGAGCAGAAGACAGCTACTAGCCCCAAGTCACACAGAAACATATCAACAGGGGCCAGCCCCATTGCTGAAGGAGCCCATGTTGGGGAAAAGGAGGCTCTAGACAAAGGTGAGTTATCTATAGGAAATGTCACAAAGTTGCCCCGTGTCCCTGCCTACTTGTGCTGCTGCTCGTCAACGTGGGAATGGGACTGGATAGCATTGCTCCTTTCAAATAAGTAGGAATCTGTGACCCTGGGAAGAAGCCAGAAATACCAGATTGTCCTAGTTAACACATTGTCCATTTCTCCAACTGCCACGATGTGACGTGTGCATGCATTGTGCTCAATGGCCTATGTGTTCAGATCTTTCCTTAACCACTTATGAGTGAACTGACCTTGGGAAAATTACTTATCCTCTATGAGTCTAAATTTTCTCATCTGTCTCATAGATATGATAATAATAATGATCACATCATAAGGTTGTTTCGAAGACTAAGTGACAATGCATAAAAAGGATTTAGCACAGTGAATAGCATATAATAAGAGTCCAACAAATGGAGTTATTAAAATATTTGTATGTCAACAAAGTGTAGTTTATAAGCAAATGCAAAATAACATATTTCATAAGAAAATAACTGAAGTGCTTGATTTTCTTAAAGCATAATACCAAGAGAGGCTCCATATAAAAGAGGTGGAGGGCATGGCCAGGATGAGCTAGAATTAGGGCATTTTAAGATGTTTGCTGTGTTCCTGCTGTGCTTTGCTGTAAACACCTTCTGTGCCTTCTTGTTTCAACTAGAATCAGCTATCCAAATAGCCTCTGTCTGGATTAGGGTCAGGGTTAAGGAAGTGCAGTCCTCAGGGCTATGTCCAGCATGTGGGAGAGCATGTTAAAGGGGCATAGAAAGCACAGGATACCAGATGTGAGTAGGATTGTGAATACTGCAAAAGCAAGAAGTCAGAACTGCTGATGAGCAGAAGAGCAAGCCTCCCAAGTGCTCTGAGAAACATGGAGAGATAATGGCTACCCAATTATATGTAATGCAGGAGTTGGAGGAAATTTTCTTTAAATCTTTTAGTAAAATTGTACTTCAGTTGTAACCACACCAGGCTCAAGGTCTCTGAGGACTTATACACAACTGATACTTAGGTTACAATTATTACTAGTTTGATTCCAAAGTTAATAATGTTGGCGAATGATTGGCAAAAATGGTGATGGGTCTTGAATTACTCAATTATCTTTGTTTTCATGAAGGCTGAAGGACAGTGCAGTAGGCTGAATATTGGCGCTCCAAAAATCTCCAAATTTGAATCCCTAGAACCTGTGACTGTGTTACCTTACATGGTAAAAGGGGCTTTGCAGAGGCATTTAAGTTAGGGATCTTGAGATGACAAGATGACCCTGGGTTTTATCCAGGTGAGGACAATGTACTCAGTGTAATCACAAAGGCCCTTAAAGAGGGAGACAGTAGGGTCAGAATCAGAGACCTTGTAAAAATGGAAAGCAGGGGTCATGGAGGAGAGAAGATGTTGGCTTTGAAGACAGAGAAAGGGGCCATTAGCCAAAGGATGCAGGCAGCCTCTAAAAGCTTGAAAAGGGAAGGATATATTTCCCCCTGGAGCCTCCAGAAGGAACTCAGGACTGTGGATGCCTTGATTTGAGCCCTGGGGGCTGGCTTCAGCCTATTGCACATCGCTATGGTATGCCAGAGCAATAACCTGAGCACTTATAGTCTGTGGGTACTATTTTCGTTTGTTTGTTTTACAGGGTTAGATTAATGCACAAGCTCCTGTTTTTCACTCTCTTTTACTTACAAGTGTTTGGTCACTTGCACGTTGAACAGGACCTTCTTATCTATGAAGTCATATCATTCTATGTTACCTAGTAGGCTTGAAATGTAGGAGGGAAAAACACTGAAATTAATCTTGTTTCAAAGATTTAATTTCTTTCTCCTTTTGAGAAGGATAGAAGGATAGAATACAAATGAATTTAACTGTTTTTCACTTTAAATGTTGTTAACAACAATATATTCATCCATCTCTTCATCAAACATTTATTGAAGGCCTATTCTGAGCAAAACACATTCACTAAGTATTGTGCTAGGTTATACACATTTTTTTTGAAAACCCAGAGCTCTAACTGTAAAGAACCTTAAGATTTCATGGAAGAAAACAGATATGTAAATTATTAAATATGACATATGGGAAATAAAATATATAATATAAGCTGTCTTCAATCTTCATGCATTCAACTGTCAGACATTCTTTATTTTTATACTTGATACATTGCCACTTCCTTTCACTAACATTTATAATATTATGACACTAGGAAAATGTGTTTGAGCTTCCAAACAACTGACAAAAAATAAAATCTTGAAACACAGCCATTATAAATTCAGCATTCATATCCCTAGACCTAAGAGAAATGACAAGTATCCATAAAATTGATCTGAAATCATTAGAAAGTCCAGGAAATGGGAAAAATAGAGAATTTCACTTTGTTCTCTAAATGACCAATCAAAAATGAAATGGAAACAAGTAAAAATATTGTAGTAGAATAATATTTTGAAATACTAATAATATTTGAAAAATACTAATGTATTCCCCCTATTACCTGGTTGTCCTTCTCACTGTTTGGGCAGCAGGTTTTGTTTTGTTTCCTAAGTTAAGGTGATGAGATTTGAGATAACCGTCTTGTTTATTACATTCTGTTATTGTGATCTCGGTTCACTGCAAGCTCCGCCTCCCCGGTTTGCGCCATTCTCCTGCCTCAGGCTCCTGAGCAGCTGGGACTACAGGCGCCTGCCACCACGCCCGGCTAATTTTTTGTATTTTTAGTAGAGACGGGGTTTTACCGTGTTAGCCAGGATGGTCTCGATCTCCTGACCTCCTGATCTGCCCGCCTCAGCCTCGCAAAGTGCTGGGATTACAGGCATGAGCCACCGCGCCCGGCCTTCCCTTTCATTCTTACTCCCCACTAACTTTCCCTTCCTGTTCACAGACACTTACCCTATTATGGTTCATATATGTCTTTGGTTACGCATGTGTATGTGGATGTAGCTTTGGTTTGTGTATTTTAAAAGTACCATGTACTAAAAGAAAACTCCTTTTTTCACTTAAGTGTGTCCAGAATATATACCAGGCTACTGGTATAAGGAGGGGAGCAAAAATACCAGGTAACCTTGAAGACTCCAAAAGCGGAAGAGACCAATGCCCTGTTCCTAAGCAGAGACTGGGGAAATGGTAAGACTTCAGAGCTAGGGTTGATTGCTTCCCTGAAGAGATTCATACCCACTTTTATTTCAGGAAATTTTGTTAGTATACAGTTGACCTTTGAACAACGTTGGGGTTAGGAGTGCTAACCCCTTGTGCAGTCAAAAATCTGTGTATAAATTTTTGCTCCCCCAAAACCTAACTACTTAACAGCCTACTGTTGACTGGAAGACTCACTGATAATGTAAACCACCTATTAACATTTATTTTGTATGTTCCGTGTGTTTACAGTGTATTCTTACAATAAAGTAAGCTAGAGAAAAGACAATGTTGTTAAGAAAATGGTAACAGAAAAATATATTTACCTTTTATTAAGTGAAAGTGGATCATTGTAAAGGTCTTTATCCTCATTGTGTTCACACTGAGTAGACTGAGGAGGAGGAGGAGAAAGAAGAACAGTTGATCTTCTGTTGCAGGGGTGGCAGAGGTGGAAGAAAGTCTGCATATAAGTGGACTTCGCAGTTCAAACGTGTTGTTCAAGGGTCATCTGTCACTTCAAATGCATCTTCTGTCCTATTATTAAAGTTTTATTTAACATGGGAATTTTGGTGACGTGTGTTATCTGTCTTTGCCTTTTGTCAATTTCTATTACTTTTTCTCTAATCATTTGTAACTCTTCATTTTCATTGAATTTTGTGAGCTCACTTGATTTTTATCTTTGATGTCACTTGCTGTACTTTCACCAGTACCTGTTTCCCCCGTGTCTCTTCCACCTCATATTTGTTCTGTAATGATTCTATGTATTCCCCTCATTTCTGATTTCTCCCAGCTTTTATTTCATCTCATTCTATTTTCTCACTAAATCTTTGCTGAGTTGGTGGATCTTTGCTGCTGCTGCTGCTGCTTCTTTTTTTTTTTTTTTTCCCACAGAGGCAATTGCTACATTAAGATTTTCTCATTTATATCAAACATCCGGCAAGAATTTTTATTTAATCCTTTGCAAAATTATTCTGCTGAGTGTCCCTAATGTGTCAGTTGATTTTCCTGTTTCTTCCTATCCCCCCACCCCATTCTTATTTTCCCCCTCCTTCTAGAATCTTTATGTGGGTTCTGAACAGACTTCCTTCTTATTATTTATCACTGAAACAAGTACATTCCTCCAGATAGCTACAGGAATTTGTGGGCGTGAGGGAGGACCAAGGTCTTGTGTCAGAAAAGCTGGATAGGCAAGCTAAGTTTTGTTTGTTTCTTTAACAAGGCAAAGTCTCTCCTCTACTGCCACAGAGAAGGCCTGCTTCAACCAAAATGGCCCCTGTGTGTGGTTCCTCATGTGGCCTAGCCTGCACCATTTGAAAACAAACTGACTTCTTATATTTAGTGCATGCTTTTTCTTCCTACCATTGTGGACCAGGGACATAGATTTTTGCACTTTAGGGTGTCACCGTGTTTCATGAAATGTCCTTTCATTCTGGCTCCTTCTGAGGTGAACAGCAGCAGCATGTTTTTTCTCTGCTTCCTTGTAAGAATTTGCTGTTTGAACTTCGTTTCACCTATATTATGGTGAAGTTTTAACTGACTTCTCGTCTTGCCAAAAATAGCTTTAGTCTTTTAGTCTTCTTTTTCCTCATTGCTTTTGGATGAGTTCCAGGAAAAGTCAGAAATGCCAACTCTACACTACTATTTTGAAACAAATGTCTCTTTCTTGAATTTGTACATTTCTTGCACTTGCTTTTCTTCCTCCTCTTCTTTCACTTTATACTCTTCTTTGTAGTTTCATCTGTGCTCACAGTTTCATCTAAATGAAATAACTATTGAATCACCATCTTTTTCTTGCTTTTCTCCTATTGGTTAGTCTCTTTTTTGGCCTACTGTCAGTTTCACATGGATATTCCCAAGAGACTTCCATTATTGTCATTCTCTATATCAATGGCATCACAGGTTCTCCCAGCTAACCTGGCTGAAACAACTGGAATCCTATTTGGTGCCATTTTTCTGTTCATTCTGTTTTCAAAATATCTCTTGCCTCATTGTCTCCTTTTTATTTCTGCTAATAAGACCCTAGTCTGGACCCCACATCTGGATACCATACCTAATATTCTTGGTTGTCTTATCTAGTTAGCCTGCTTATTGTACCATGTCAACTTCCTTAAATATATCTGATCCGGCTGGGCGTGGTGGCTCACGCCTGTAATCCCAGCACTCTGGGAGGCTGAGGCGGGTGGATCACAAGGTTAGGAGTTTAAGACCAGCCTGGCCAACATAGTGAAACCCCATCTCCACCAAAAATACAAAAAATTAGCTGGGCATGGTGGCAGGTGCCTGTAATCCTGGCTACTTGGGAGGCTGAGGCAGGAGAATTGCTTGAACCTGGGAGGCAGAGGTTGCAGTAAGCCAAGATCATGCCATTGCACTCTAGCCTGGATGACAGAAAAAATATATGTATATTTATATTATATACAATATGAATATATTATATATTATATACAATATGAATATATTATATATTATATACAATATGAATATATACTATATATTATATACAATATGAATATATACTATATATTATATACAATATGAATATATACTATATATTATATACAATATGAATATATACTATATATTATATACAATATGAATATATACTATATATTATATACAATATGAATATATACTATATATTATATACAATATGAATATATACTATATATTATATACAATATGAATATATACTATATATTATATACAATATGAATATATACTATATATTATATACAATATGAATATATACTATATATTATATACAATATGAATATATACTATATATTATATACAATATGAATATATACTATATATTATATACAATATGAATATATAATATATATTATATACAATATGAATATATAATATATATTATATACAATATGAATATATAATATATATTATATACATAAAATATATAATATATATATCTGATCATGTTACTGCTTTCCTGCAAAATCTTTGTTGTTCACCAACACAAACAGAATAATCTCTTTAACCTTCCATAAACTGACATCCAAATTCTCTACTAACATAAAATTATTGGTTGTTTTCTACCCTTCATTCATTGATTGCCATAACTTTTTTATTTTTCATTCTTTTCCTGATAGGACTATTTATTCATCCCCATTTGCTGATGTTATGATTAGCTGCCAAGGATCTTCTTTTTAAAAACAATTATTTTTATTTTTTTGATAAATTATAATTGCATATAAATATGGGCTACGCAAGGATATTATGACATGTGTGTACAATATAGAATGATTGAATCAAGCTAATTCAAGGTTCTGCTTAAAGAGGACCTTTCAAAATATCCATTTGCTAGTCACAACTTTCCTTACACTCTCCTTCCTTTCCTTCCTTCTTTCTTTCCTTCCTTCCTGCCTTCCTTCCTTTCCTCCCTTCCTCCTCTTTCTTTGTTTTTTTCTTTTCTTTTTCTTTCTTTCTTTTTCTTTCTTTCCTTCCTTCCTTCCTTCTTTCTCTCTCTCCCTCTCTTCCCTTCCCTTTCCTTCCCTTCTCTTTCCTTCCTTCCTTTCTCTCTCTCTCTCTCTTTCTTTTCTTTCCTTTTTCTTTTCTTTTTTTTTTTTTTTTGTGACAGGATCTCACTCTGTTGCCAAGGCTGAAGTGCAATGGTGTGATCTTGGCTGGCTGCAACATTTGCATCCCGGGCTCAAGCGATTCTGTCACGTCAGCCTCTGGAGTCACTGGGACCACAGGCATGCACCACCACACCTGGCTAATTTTTGGCATTTTTAGTAGAGATGGGGGTCTCACCATGTTGCTCAGGCTGGTCTCAGACTTCTGAGCTCGAGTGATCTGCCTGCCTCGGCCTCTCAAAGGCCTAGGATTACAGGTGTGAGCCACTGCATCTGGAATTCTTCTTTTTCCTTTTCTCAACTTTTGTGTTATACCCGTCTATGCATGCCATGTATGTGTCTGCCTTCCTCATTACTTTTGGATTTCCTGAAGCACAGGAGCCATGCCTTTTTCAGCTTATATTAACCACATTACATAACACAGGTTCTTGCAGAGTGTATACGATTCTTTGATTTGAATTTAAGTAAGTTGTGCTAATACATATTTGTAGTCTATCCTACTGATTGTATTTGACTTTGAATATATATATATATATAAATATTTTGGATATATATCCAAAATATTCAAGTATTTTATATATATAGTGTGAATATATATCTCAAATCATATAAAATTGTTTCACATATATATAACTGACCAATTTTATATATACATATAAAACCAAATAATTTTATTTTATTGCTATTTTATAGTAGCTCTAATAAAATGAAACAAATATAAAGTACTTTTTTTAGAGCTGCTATAATAAAATGCAATACATCAAGAAAATGGAAATTTATTTTTGATAGTTCTGGAGGCTGGAAGTTTGAGATCAAGGAGTCCGTGGATTTGGTGTCTGGTGAGGACCATCTGGCTCAGAGAAGAAGTCTTCTCGCCACACCCTCATATGGTGGAAGGGACTAGCTATAAGTGCACCAATCCCATTCATGAAGACAGAAGCCTCACAACCTAGTCATCTCTCAAAGGCTCGACCTTCTAATACCATCACCTTGGTGATTAGAATTTCAATATATAGATTTAAAAAATATATTTGAAGAAATGTATTCTGAACCAAATATGGCCACCCAATGGCTTGTGACATAGCCCTCAGGAGATCCTGAGAACGTATGCCCACGGCGGTCAGGCTACAGCTTGGTTTTATGCATTTTAGGGAAACATAAGACATCAATCAATATGTAAGATGTACATTGGTTTGATCTGAAAAGGCGGGACAACTCGAAGTGGGAGTTTCCAGGTGGATTCACTGGGCAATTGGTAGAGAGAGTTTATCTAAAGACCTGGAATCAATAGTGTTGAGTGTCTATGTTAAGATAAGGGCTTGTAGAGACCAAGAGTTTTTTTATGCAAATTAAGACTCCAGGTAGCAGGCTTCAGAGAGAATAGATTGTGTTTCTTATCAGACTTAAAAGGGAGCCAGACTCTTAGTTAATTTTCTCCTGAATCAGGGAAAAAGACCTCAAAAAAAAGGGGATTCTCTTCGGATTGTAGATTTTCTCCACAAGAGACAGCTTGGCAGGAATTCAATATATGGGTTTTGAGGGGTCATAAACATTTAATTAAGCCGTAGCAATATTTAATTTATAGTAATTGTAGTCTTTGAAAGCAACAAATCTGTATTTATTGTTTTATTTTTTGAGACAGGGTCTCACTCTGTCACCCAGGCTGGAGTGCACTAGCATGATCTCAGCTCACTGTAGCCTCGGCCTCAGGTTGGGGTGATCCTCCCACCTCAGTCTCCTGAGTGGCTGGGACTACAGGCACGCACCACCACACCCTACTAATTTTTTTGTATTTTTGAAACAGAAGAGCTTTTTATTCCCCTCTCAGGGCATGTGACAGGGGTGTGGCTCACCTGCTTGGTTGCCCCAAAGCTCAAACCCATAGCTGGTAGGGAGAGCATGCAGACAGGCAGGTGCAGAGGCCAGGGCAAGTGCTTTTGGGCTCTGGCCCCATGGCAGTGTCTAGGGGTGGGTGTCTGCAATTCTAGAAGCCCAAGTGGGCATGGGCATGGCTCTTTCAGATTTCCTGTCTGCAGACAGCCTGTATGTTAATCAGCTCAATGGACCTTCTGCCTTATCACAAGGGCAGAGGACCAGTGTGACAGCCTTCTGTATCCTGAGCTCTTGCCCAGTGTCCCAAAAGAATTGGATCATACATGGGCTTAAAGGATGAGTGCAAGGCTTTATTGAGTAGTGGAGGTGGCTCTCAATGAGAAGGATGGGAAGCCAGAAGCAAGGATGGAGTGGGATGGTGGTCTTTCCTTGGAGTCGGGCTGCCCAGTGGTCAGACTCTTCTACGAACGCCCCCAGCCAAACTCCCCTCAGCATCCAGACATCCCTCCTCTTCTCTCTTTCTTGTCATGTCATTCTGCCATGTCTGGTCTGCTGGCCTGCTGGTCTCGACGTTCAGCCACTTGCATGTGTGCCCACTAAGGTCTTGGGTTTATATGGGCATAGCATGGGGGGCATGGTGGGCCAGAATGGTCTTGGAAAATGCAACATTTGGGCATGAAAACAGGAGTGCCTGTTCTCACTTAAGTCTGTTGGCACAGGCCCAAGTGTGGACTGCTTGCCAGAGACCTCATCCTCTCTACCCAGCACTTCCCTGACCCCCTTCTGTATCATTTTTTTTTTGTAGAGATGGGGTTTCACCATGATATCCAGGTGGTCTTGAACTCCTGGAGTCAAGTGATCTGCCTGCCTCGGCCTCCAAGTGTTGGAATTACAGGTATGAGCCACCATGCCTGGCTTTAATCTGTATTTATTTAAAGATTTTTGTAATTTTGATTTTACTAATAAAATATTTTTAAGTATTCCATTGAATTTCAATTTATAATGCATAATAACATAACCAAGTAACTTAGCTTCATAATTCATTTTAAAATGCTTCTTTTCTTCTCTCTGGCCTTGAAATGTTCTTTGAAGCCTTTTATTTCCCTCCCCTCCCACTGGGTACTTTTTGCACTGGGCTAGTTTATCTAATTATGTACTTGTTTAAAAATGACAGGGGCTAATCTTGAAATAAACCCAGCATGGAGATCTGGCTGTGGAATCCTCCCCATCTAGAGATTACCTCAGGCTGGTTCATTAACAACACAGCCATTGTCAAGATGATACAAGTGTGTACCAGACTGACAATAACTCAAGATAGCCATTGGAACAAGACATGCAGACTCCGTCCCTTATGCTACTCTTGCATGTTTATCATATCAAGTTTTCCTTCTTAATTCCCTTACCCAGACCCAAATTTGATGAATATGTTAATTTGCTTTATTGCAGTAATCATTTCACAGTGTATACATATATCAAAGCATCATTTTGTACACTTTGAATATATATCATTTTCATTTTTCAATTACACCTTAATAAAACTGGTTAAAAAAGAGAACTTAAAACTCAGTCAAATGTCATATTTTACCTTCATCACCTCAATACCAATTCAATACTTTGTCCTGGTTCTTAACTTACCCAGCTTTGATAATTTGGCCAAGTCTCTTTCTCTTTTTAAAAAAAATTTTGATAGCTTTAGGGGTACAGTGGCTTTTGGTTACATGGATGAATTATACAGTGGTAAAGTCCGTGATTTTACTGCACTAGTTACCTGAGTAGTCTACATTGTACCCAATATATGTTTTTTTGAATCCCTCACCCACTCCTGTTCTCCCCCTTTCTGAGTCTCCAATGTCCATTATACCACTCTGTATGCCTCTGCATTCCCGCTTATAGTGAAAATATAATGCGATTCTTTTTATGGCTGACTAGTATTCCATGGTGTCTATACACCACATTTTATTTATGCACTCACTGGTTGATGGGCACTTAGCTTGGTTCAACATCTTTGCTACTGTGGATTGTGCTGTGATGAATATGTGCATATAGGTGTCTTCTTGATGTAATGACTTCTTTTCTTTTTCCTTTGATACTGCTGGATAAAATGGTAGATCTACTTTTAGTTCTTTAAGAAACCTCCATACTGCTTTTTGTTGCAGAGTTTGTACTAATCTACATTCCTACCAGCAGAGCATAAGTGTTCCATTTTTTTTTTTTTTACCACATCCATGCCAACATCTATTATTTTTTGACTTTTTATTAATAGCCATTCTGGCTGGAGTAAGGTGGCATCTCGTTGGGCTTTTAATTTGCATTTCCCTGATAACTAGTGATGTTGATTTTTTTATATGTTTTTCAGCCATTTGTATGTCTTATTTTGAGAAATATTTATTCATATGATTTGCCCACTTTTTGATGGGATTTTTTTCCTTGCTAATTTGTTCGAGTTCCTTGTAGATTCTAAATATTAGTCCTTTGCCAGATGTATAGTTTGCAAATATTTTCTCCCATTCTGTGGGTTGTCTGTATACTTTGATGATTATTTCTTTTCCTGTGCAGAAGCATTTTCATTTAATCAGATCACATTTATTTATTTTTATTTTTGTTGTACTTGCTTTTGGGATCTTAGTAATAAATTCTTGCTCTAGGCCAATGTCCAAAAGAGTTTTTTTGGTTTTCTTCTAGAATTTTTATGGTGTCAGGTCTTAGATTTAAATCTTTTATCAATCTTGAGTTAACTTTTGTATATGGTGATAGATAGGGATCTAGTTTAATTCTTTTACAGATGGCTATCCAGTTTTCCCAAAATCATTTATTGAATAGGGTGTCGTTTCCCCAATTTATGTTTCTGCATGCTTTGTCAAAGATCTGTTGATTATAAGTATTTGGCTCTATTTCTGCATTCTCTTTTTTCTGTTCCATTGGTCTGTGTATCTACATTTATACCAGTATCATGTTGATTTGGTTACTATAGCCTTATAGTATAATTTGTAGTTGGGTAATGTGATGCCTCCAAGTTTGTTCTTTTTGCTTAGGATTGCTTTGGCTATCTGGGCTCTTTTTTGGGGTTCCATATAAATTTTTGGATTGTTTTTTCTAATTCCAAGAAAAATGATTTTGGTAGTTTGCTAGGAATTGAATTGAATCCATAGGTTGCTTTGGGCAGCATGGTCATTTTTGCAATATCGATCCTTCTAATCCATGAGCATGGTATGTATTTCCGTTTGTTTGTGTCATCTGTGATTTCTTTTGGCAGTGTTTTGTAGTTCTGCTTGTAAAGATCTTTTACCTCCTTGGCTTAGTATATTCCTAGGTATTCTGTTTTATTTTATTTTTCCAGCTATTGTAAAAGGAGCTAAGTTTTTTATTTGATTCTCAGCTTGGTCATTATTGATGTATTGCAGTGCTACTAATTTGTGTACATTGATTTTGTAATCTGGTACTTTATTGAATTCCTTTATCAAATCTAGGAGTCTTTTGGAAGAGTTTTTAGGATTCTGTAGGTATATGATCATATCATCAGCAAACATATAATTTGACTTCATCTTTTCCAACTTAGATTCCATTTATTTCTTTCTCTTGCCCGATTCCCTGGCTAAGACTTCCAGTAATATGTTGAAAATAAGTGGTAAAAGTGGGCATCCTTGTCTTGTTCCAGTTTTTAGGGGGAATGCTTTCAACCTTTCCCCACTCAGTATGATGTTGGTTGTGGGTCTGTCACACATGGCTTTTATTATTTTGAGTTATTTTCTTCCTATTCCTAGTTTGTTGAGGTTTTTTTAAATCATAAAATGATACTAGATTTTATTGGATACTTTTTCTGCATCTATTGAGATGATTATATGGTTTCTGTTTTTACTTCTGTTTATGTGATGAATCATATTTATTGAGCTGAATATGTTGAACCCTCCCTGCATTCCTGGGATGAAACCCACTTGACCATGTTGTATTATCTTGTTGATGTGCTGTTGGATTCAGTTTGCTAGTATTTTATTGAAGATTTTTTCATCCATGATCATTGGGGATATTAGTGTGTTCTGTAGCTTTGTTTTTTTTTTTTTTTTTTTTTGTTATGTCCTTTCCTGGCTTTGGTATCAGAGTAAAACTTCATAGAATGAGTTAGAGAGGATTCTCTTTTTCTCAGTCTTTTGGAATAGTTCCAGTAAGATCAGTACCAATTTTTCTTAAACGTCTGGTAGAGTTTGGCTGTGAATCTGTATGGCCCTAGACTTTTTTAGTTGTTGTGACAATTTTTAAATTACTGATTCAATCTCATTGCTTGTTACTGGTCTGTTCAAGGTTTTTATTTCTTCCTGATTCAAGCTAGGAGGGTTGTATGTTTCCAGGAATTTATCCATTTCCTCTAGATTTTTCAGTTTGTATGCATAGAGGTATTCATAGTAGGCTCGAATGATATTTTGTATGTCTGTAGTGTTGGTCATAATGTCTACATTTTCATTTCTAATTGAACTTATTTGAATCTTCTCTCTTCTTTTCTTGGTTAATCTAGCTAATGGTCTGTCAATTTTGTTTATCTTTTCAAGGAATAAACTCCTTGCTTCATTAATCTTTTGTATTATTTCTTGGTTACAATTTCACTGAGTTCTGCTCTGATATTTTTTATTTCTTTCCTTCTACTAGCTTTGGGTTTCGGTTTGTTCTCGTTTTTCTAGTTCCTTGAGGTATGCTGTTAGGTTGTCAGTTTGTGATTTGTCAGACTTTTTGATGTGGGCATTTAGCACTATAAACTTTTCCTTCAGCATTTGCATGAAAGTTTCGTCATGTGTTTGCTGATATATAAAATAACTGCTTGCTCTAAAATTATAATCCTCTGCAAGTTGATGAGGCATAGAAAAACCTTGGATTACTTGAGAATGTTTATTCTGCCTGGCCTATTTAATTTTGGCTTACTTAGACCCATAATAATAAAATATAATCTTTAATTAAACAT
The DNA here is from genome assembly GCF_029281585.2 of Gorilla gorilla gorilla. NCBI lineage: Eukaryota > Metazoa > Chordata > Mammalia > Primates > Hominidae > Gorilla > Gorilla gorilla. Next base: position 79,262,251 of record NC_073234.2, read on the forward strand.
GCAAATACTTAATAATGCTAATAACTTTAAGTATTCATTATATAACAGAATGGTTTGCATTTATTTTTAATATTTTTCAATGTGAATATATTTTAGTATCATATCAGTGTTTTTAAACGCTTTAATGAGGTATATTTGATATACAAAAAATGCACATATTTAATGTATACAATTTGATGAATGTGAATGTATGCATAAACCTGTGATATCATCACCACAACCAAGGTACTGAATATACCCATCACCTCCAAAAGTGTGTGTGTGTTTGTGTGTGTGTGTGTGTGTGTGTGTGTGTGTGTGTTTTGGTAAGAACACTTAACGTAAGATCTATCCTCAACACATTTTAAAGTGCACAATACTGTATTGTCAACTATGGCACTATGTTGTACACAAGATCTCTAGGACTTATTTATCTAGCATGACTAAAACTTTATACCTATTAAAACTTGTACCTTTTTACCTATTGAAAATAATTTCCCATTTTCCCTTTCCCCCACCCCCTGGCAATCACCACTTATTCTTTGCTTTTATGAGTTTGATTATTTCAGGTACCCTATATAAGTGAAATCATGAGCATTTGTCTTTTTGTGACTGGCTTATTTCAGGTAGTGTAATAACCTCTAGGTTTTTCTGTGATGTCACAAATGGTAGGATTCCCTCCTTTTTTTAAAAGGCTGATTAACATTCCATTGCAGTGTATACTACATTTTCTCTATCCAGTCAACTCTTCATGAACATTTGTTTTGTTTCCATGTCTTTACTATTATAAATATTGCTACCATAAGACATAGAAAAATACTTATTATGAGGAATTGGCCTATACTACTATGGAGTCTGAAAAGTTCATCTGATATCTGTAAGCTGGAGACCCTGAAAAACCTGTGATTTTGTCTCTGTCCAAACACAAAGGCCTGAGAATGGAGCCAATAGTTTTAAGTCCCAGGAGCACTGATGTCTGAAAAGGGGATGTCCCAGCTGAAGCAGAGGGAAAATTAACCCTGCTTCTGCTTTTTTGTTCTGTTTGTAGGCCCTAAAAAAATTAGATGATGCCCACCCACATTAGTGAGGGTGATCTTTATTCAGTCTATTGAGTCAAATTCTAATCTTTTCTAGAAATGCTTTCACAGACAAGCCCAGGAATAATGTTTTACAAGCTATCTGAGCATTCCTTAGCCCAGTTAACGCATAAAATTAACCATCATATAGCCAGGCATGGTGGCTCATGCCTGTAATCTCAGGACATTGGGAGGCAGAGGTGGGCAGATTACTTGAAGTCAGGAGTTCAAGACCTGCCTGGCTATATTAGTGCATTTTTATGCTGCTGATCAGGACATACCTGAGACTGGGTAATTTATAAAGAAAAAGAGGTTTAATGGACTCACAATTCCACGTGGCTGAGGATGCCTCACAATCATGGTGGGAGGCAAAAGTCACGTCTAACATGCTGGCAGGCAAGAGACAGAATGAGATCCTAGTGAAAGAGGTTTCCCCTTATAAAATCATCAGATCTCATGAGACTTATTCACTACCACTAGAACAGTATGGGGAAACTGCCCCCATGATTCAATTATCTCCCACCAGGTCTCTCCCACAACACGTGGGAATTCTGGAAGCTACAATTAAAGATGAGATTTAGGTGGGGACAGAGCCAGACCACATCATTCCATCCTTGGCCCCTCACAAATCTCATATCCTCACATTTCAAAACCAATCATGCCTTCCCAACAGTCCCCCGATGTCTTAACTCATTTCAGTATTAACTCAAAGTTCACAGCCCAAAGTCTCATCTTAGACAAGGCAAGTCCTTTCCACCTATGAGCCTGTAAAATCAAAAGCAAGTTAGTTACTTCCTAGGTACAATGGAGGTACAGGCATAAATACAGCTGTTCCAAATGGGAGAAACTGGCCAAAACAAAGGGGCAACAGGCCCCATGTAAGTCTGAAATCCAGCAAGGCAGTCAAATCTTAAAGCTCCAAAATGATCTCCTTTGACTCCATGTCTCACATCCAGGTCACACTGCTGCAAGATGTGGGTTCCCGTGGTCTTGGGCAGCACCTCCCGTGGCTTTGCAGAATGCAACCTCCCTCCTGGCTGCTTTCATGGGCTGGCATTGAGTGTCTGCTGCTTTTCCAGGCGCACAGTGCAAGCTGTTGGCAGATCTACCATACTAGGATCTGGAGGACAGTGGCCCTCTTTTCACAGCTCTATTAGGCAGTGCCCCAGTGGGGACTCTGTGTGGGGGTGCCCACTCCACATTTCTCTTCTGCCCTCCCCTATCAGAGGTTCTCCATGAGGGCCCCACCCCTGCAGCAAACTTCTGCCTGGACATCCAGGCATTTCCATACATCCTCTGAAATCTTGGCAGAGGTTCCCAAATCCCAATTCTTGACTTCTGTGCACCTACAGGCTTAACACCACGTGGAAGCTGCCAAGCTTGCACCCTCTGAAGCCATGGCCTAAGCTGTACCTTGATCCCTTTTAGCCATGGCTAGAGTGGCTAGGATGCAGGGCACTAAGTCTCTATGCTGCACACAGCAAAGGGGCCCACAAAACCATTTTTTTCCTTCTCGGCCTCCAGGCCTGCAATGGGAGGGGCAGCTGCAAAGATCTGTGACATGCCATGGAGACATTTTCCCCACTTTCTTGGTGATTAACACTTGGCTCCTCATTACTTATACAGATTTCTGTAGCTGCAACGTTAAATGCAGAATCTGCTTAGTGGGCCCATATCAATAAACTTGATCTGGTCCAACTTTATGTTGTATTCAGGCCCTCAATGGATTGGATGATAACCCCCACATTGCTAAGGGTGATCTTTACTCAGTCTGCTGATTCAGATTATCCCAGAAGTATCCTCATAGACACACAGATAATATTTTACCAGCTGTTTGAGCACCATTTAGCCCCATTATATTGACAAATAAAATTAACAATCATGCTACTATTTTGCCTTAATTTACTACCTACATGCTAAACTACTCTTGTCAGTTATTTGTAATAATCTTTTACTGAAGATCAAAAATCCTAACAAAAACTATTGCTTGAGTAGATGTTTGTCTCCACTATAGAGGTGAATCAAAGGAGTACCTATAGGAAGCATTTGTTCTGGTGTCATATTTTATATGTCTGGTACCTTAGTCGCCATGATTCTAATTCTAAATCTATTTTGAACCTTTTGGGTTCTAGCACTAAGCATCTTAATGGTTATTCTAATAGCCTGGACTGTTTCTCTGGCTACCTACATTGTAACCTGCTACTTTCTTTTGGGTCTGTGTTAAATTAATTCATAGGCATTTTATTTTCAGAAAATTTGGAAAGAAGCCTTCCCCGGAGATGACTACAAAATGTCATTATTGCATTATGCTCAATTCCTGAATGATATGACAGATTTTGTTACATTGTTCACTTTGCTAAGTAAACAAAATTGTGTAAATGTTACTTTTACCTTTGTTGTCTCCTTTTGATTTGATCTTTCAATCACAAATACTCTTTTGTAGACCTCACACAGTGCTGGGGGGTTATATCCTATGAGGTTTCAAATGAACAAAGAATTTTTATCATAACTTTTACTTTCATATAAAAGGTTACGAATTGATGAAAAATAGCTCAGTAACCTGGAAAATGATTTTGTTTATTTAAAAGAGATCAGTTTGGAAGTGCTGAAGAAGTAACCTTTCAAATTTAAAGAGCTCCCTTAGGAAATGCAATAGAATAGCATATAGACTGAAACATTTCACTAAATAAATACAAATATATAATTTTATAAATATATGTGACCATATATGTATATATGTGTGTGAGTGTATACAGTTTTGAAATAAGGACGTTTACATTCCAAGCTGTGTGATGACAATAGGTGGTAAACAAGTCAGTTTGATTTGAGTAACGTGCTTATAGGCAGATGAATTATAACTTTTTAAGGTTCAATCAAATCAACATTTATTAAGCTCATGTTATGTAGAAGACACTAGCGTGAATAAGAGACAGTTTCTCTACTAAAGGAATTATTGAAGGGCATTATACAAACAGATTTAACAGAAGATAAGCGGAGAAACCTAAGTACCAAAAGATGAACGATAGAGTTTGGCTGTTTAAAGGGAAAAACAAATTACATCGAGTTCAGAGAAATTACATCAAGTTTGGAGGATCAGAAAAGACTTCAAGGATTATATGGGCTTTTGAAATAAGCCCTACAAAGATATGGGAATTTTAACAGATATTGATGGGATGGGACAGGAAACTTTATGCTATCAGATACTACAGGTGTTTTTATTTCTCTCTCATCACTACCTTTTTCTCTCTCTGGCCCTCTTCCTTCAAGGCCTCTTTTTCTTTGCCTACTAAGTGAATTTGAGGACACAGTGAATTTGAGAGTTCATCTTTCTTTTTAACACAATGGAGTATTACTATGGGCCGAAGAATAACTGGTTAAAATAAAATGAAAACCTGCTGAGACCTTCTGCATATATACTTTCTGTCTTTGTTTCCTCCTTGCCATTTCTATTCCTATGATTCACACTTTGTTTCATGGCACCAAGGTTTGCTCACCACTGCACACCCAGAGCTTGCATGTGTCACCACTGCACACCCAGACCCTGCATGTGTCACCATTGCACACCCAGAGCCTGCATGTAGCAGGAATTCAATAAATATTTGCTGAATGACTAAACAAATGCAAGTATAGAGGTGAGGAAGGAACAGAGGAAAGCCTAAAGGTTTTTTGTTTGTTTGTTTTGAGACAAGAGTCTCGCTCTGTCGCCCAGGCTGGAGTGCTGTAGCATGATTTTGGCTCACTGTAACCTCCATCTCCCGGGTTCAAGTGATTTTCCTTCCTCAGCTTCTGGAGTAGCCAGGATTACAGACAGGCACCACCATACCTGGCTAATTTTTCTATTAGTAGAGACGGGGTTTCACCATGTTGGCCAGACTGGTCTTGAACTCCTGACCTCAAGCGATCTGTCTGCCTCAGCCTCCCAAAGTGCTAGGACTACAGGCATGAGCCACCGCGTTCAGCTGCATAAAGATATTTTACTAACTTCACATCTTTAATGTTTACCAGTTATTCTATAAACTTATTGTAGAATAATTAGAATGTTGACAGGTAAAATGACACTTAACTTCATTGTAGATGCAGAGCACTTAAAACCCAGAGAAAAATAAAAGAGCCAAACAATGACCTTGTATTATGAAAACACAAAGATTTATATCCTAGTAGTTTAAAAATTAAAGTCATCTTATAAAACAAAATATCTTTGTGTAATTTTAAAGGGAATTTTAAAAAGGGAGCATAAGGTGAGAAAATGTTGAATATAAAATTTTGTTAAAGCTTGTGAATATCTGAAATTAGGTGATAATATCTGAATCCAGGTCAGGTTGTTGTCTATCAAAGATGTGACAAGTCTGTGCAACATACAGACATTAGTTAATAGAAATTTAGTCCTTACTCTTCTCAATGTGCCAAAGTCCACAGGCCCCCACAGAACTCTCCCTATTCAACAATTTCCTATTAAAAATGGCTGTTGGTGTTTCATACCCTAACTTCATAGAACATATTTATTCCTTACTGCAATTTTTTTCTGCTAGTTTACATATTTTCTATTTACATTGCTAAAACCCCATACAGCTTTTAATTTTTTTCACTGTATTTAATTGAATTGCTTGTCCTATTTAATCGTGCTTTATAACTATGTAGTTGAATCTACTAAGCAAGGTATATTTAAGGAAGCCTTGTTTCAATTTTTTTTTTTTCTCTGCTCGAGTCTCCTTATCCTTCTATGGGATACCACTTAACACACATATAACTATATATACTTACGTATTTATATAACTATATATAGATAATTGACCCTTGCACAATGTGGGGGTTAGGAATGCAGATCCCCCATGCAGTCAGAAGTCCAAGCATAATTTTTGTCTCCTTCAAAACTTAATTACTAATAGCCTACTGTTGACCAGAAGCCTTAAACCATCAAGAACACAGATGGCTGATTAACACATATTTTGTATATTCTATATATTGTATATTGTATATTTTATTCTTACAAAAAAGTAAGCAAGAGAAAAGGAAATGTGAAAGAAAATCATAAGGAAGAGAAAATACATTTACTGTTTATTAAGTGAAAGTGGATCAGCAGAAAGGTCTTAATCCTCATTGTCTTTATGTTGAGTAGACTGAGGAGGAACAGGAAGAGAAAGGGCTGGTTTTGCTATCTCAGAAATGGCAGAGGAAGAGAAAATCCATGCATTAAGTGGATTCCTGCAGTTCAAACACATGCTGCTCAAAGGTCACTGTATATTATAATATTTTCCCCTTTTTCTTAAATAAATGATAGATTATGGCCAATGTTTTCTACCTTACATTTTTAAGTGTAATGATAGACCCTACAGGTAACTCTATAGTATTATAGTAGATATAAATATTTAACAAAATGATTAGGGAAAATGCCTAAAGTAACATCACAAATAAAATTGCAATCACTGGTAGACTTTTGGAATATATGTCAATGGTCAACAAATGTTACCACACACTACGAAACAGCTGTTTACTAAAAACTATCGTAATTGGTAATCAAAAAGTAATGTTTTAAGCATTTACATCCTAATGTAATGATTCGTTTTGTGTGTGTGTGTGTGTGTGTGTGTGTGTGTGTGTGTGTGTATGCTTTAGTGGGCTTTCATATATTTTATAAAATTGGTAGGAGTTGCAGGTTGATAAGTAATGTGTTAGTTATACTTTTTCCTCATTGAAATAATGTGATATGTTCTCTAAGTTAGTGTTGTCGCACAGAATGTCTGATTTCCAAAAAGAGATTACTGATAATAAGAGGATTATGTATTTTATTTCTTTATCTTAATTCACCTGTATGGATGACTGATGTTATGATTTTACTACCAGACAGTAGGTGGCACTGTAAGTATGCATTCATTAGAGACCAAATTAATTTATAATAAACTCCGACATGTAATTTGTATTTAATACTTGAAGTTGTTGCGCTTAACGTTGTTCAAAAAATGGACCATTGTCTAATGTCTAGAAATATATTTCTGATATATTTAGAATGTATATCCAAAATTTATTTGAAATACTTTCAGTTATAGCTATTAAGGGTATGTGCGTGTCTGTCTGTGAGACAGTAGAAAAATATTATGTTACTGATACTCCAATACCAAATTATTGTTTAATTTAGTATAGTGAATAATTTTAATGAGTCAATCATTTCAGTGTTACATTATCCAAAATAAAGACTGAGTATATTCCCTAGGCATTGACAAATGAGCTACCTTTCCCTCAATTTTTAAATACTGATTTTTAAAAAGGAAATCAGGCCAGGCATGGTGGCACATGCCCATAAGCTCTGCAGTTTGGGAGGCCAAGGCAGGAGGATAGCTTGAGGTCAGAAGTCCGAGACCAGCCTGGGAAACATAATGGGATCCAATCTCTACAAAAAAATAAAAATAAATAAATTAGTCAGGTGTGGTGACATGTGTCTGTAGTCCCTAGGAGCCTAGGAGCTCATTCGCTAGTCATGATGATGCTACTTACTCCAGCCTAGGTGATAGAGTGAGACGGTCTCAAAAAAAAAAAAGAAAGAAAGAAAAAAAACCAAAGTAGATTTAATGTCAAAATTAGAATTTTGTTGGTCTTCTTAACTTTTATTATGATTTTTTTTTACTTTGAATTTTTAATGGTGCTTTAAAAAAATGTTACCACTGACCTCCATGTTGCTAAATCCAGTTTTCAATTCTCAGGCCTCATGATGTTTGACATATCAACAGTATTTCACACACAGCAGATTACTCTTTTTTTTTTTTTTTTTTTTTGAGACAGTCTCTATTTTCCAGACTGGAATGCAGTGGCACGATCTTGGCTCACTGCAACCTCCGCCTCCCAGGCCCAAGTGATCCTTCCACCTCTTCCTCTGCAGTAGCTGGGACTACAGGTGTCCGCCACCACACTTGGCTAATTTTTTGTATTTTTAGTAAAGACAGGGTTTCACCATGTTGGCCAAGCTGGTCTTGAACTGCTGACCTCAAGTGATCCACCTGCCTCGGCTTCCCAAAGTGCTGGGATTACAGGTGTGAGCCATTGCTCCCGGCCCTACTCTTTTCTCCTGAAAACATCTTTTTTTTCCTCCCTTAGCTTTTAGGACACCACACCCTTCTAGTATTCATTCTACATCACTGACTGGTCCTTCTCTGTTTTCTTTGCTTTTTTGACTTCCCCTGAATCTTCTAATGTTGAATGCCCCAGAGATCGGTTCTTGGTCAACTTTTTTCTTATCCATACTCATTGCCTCACTGATATCATCCAGATTTACAGTTTTAAATATAAGTAAAATTTTCATATTTTAAGTGGAGTTCAAAAGCTTCAGTTGTGTGAAAGGAGCTATTACAGTATTTTAAGGAGAATCTGATTGCAAATCAAGTCACATTTAAGTTCCACAAAATCATGAGATGTGTTATGGTAGCCTCTGTGTACCATCATTCTTATGGCGAAGATTCCCAAATGTATATCTCTAGCCTAGACCTCCTCTCTGAATTCCAGGCATAAATTCAACTGCCTACTTGGCAATTCTACTTGGATACTTAATTAACATCTCAAATTAAATGTGCCCAGATTTTTTTCCCCACCACCAAACCTCCTCCACCTCAGTCTTCTTCAGCTCAGGTAATGTTAACTACATATATTTTCCATTGCTCAGGCCAAAACCATTGAAAGCATTCTTGACTCTTATTTTCAACCTGCCAGGAAGTCCTGTTGACTGTACCTTCCACATATACCCAGAATCTGACCACTTCTCACTATCTCCACTGTTCCTACCATCCAATCAATTATCACATTTCACTTGAGTCATTGCACTAGCCTTCCAACTAGCCTCTCAACCTCCATCCTGACTGCCTTACAATCCACTTTCAACACAGCAGCCAGAGTTGCTCTCAAAATGGAAGTCAGTTTATTTCATTCTTGCTCAAAATTCTGTAGTGACTCCACTTTTCATGCAGAATAAAAATCAAAGTCCTTGGAATATACTCTAAGGTCTAACATGACCTAGTCCTCATTACCTCTTTAAGCTCATCTCTTACTGCTCTTCCCTTCTCTCACTCCATTTCATCCACTTAAACCATACTGGCCTCTCTTATTGTTCCACAAACACGGCAGGTGCACTCCTATCTCAGGGCTTTTGTACGAAGTGTCTCCTTTACCTGAAAGGCTTTCCTCTTATTCTTATTTATTTATTTTATTTTTGATAGAGTCTCACTCACTCTGTTGCCCAGGCTGGAGTGCAGTGGTACAATCTCAGGCACTGCAGCCTCTGCTTCCCAGGTTCAAGTGATCCTCCTGCCTCAGCCTCCCAAGTAGCTGGGATTACAGGCCACCACGCCTGGCTAATTTTTGTATTTTTAGTAGAAACGGCGTTTTACCATGTTGGCCAGGCTGATCTCGAACTCCTGACCTCAGGTGATCTGCCCGCCTTGGCATCCCAAAGGGCTGGGATTACAGGAGTGAGCCACTGTGCGTGGCCATCCTCTTACTCTTTCTGTGGCTTGCTCTCTCCCCTCCTTGTTCTCTTCTCCTCTCACATTGAGGGGTATAGTGAAGTTACTACTTACAGTTTCAAACTTTGTCACTGGCCCCAGCATCCCATCTCTCTCTTACCCTACTCTCTATTTTCTCCAAATAATATATCAGCTTTGGTATAATATATATATTATTTTTATATAGTATATAAAAATATAAATATATTTTAGAAATAATATAGATACATTTATAGCTAATATAGGAATTATATAATGGCTTATTATATTTATTTTCTGCACTAAAATATAAGCTTCATATGAACAGAGATTGTCTTTTTGAATCACTCCTCTGTTAGTGATTAGGACAATGCCTAATTGTAGGTAATCAATAAATATTGTAGGTAATCAATAAATACTTATTAAATGATGAATAAATGAATGAATGGTGGGAAGATAGTGCACCATACATTTTCAGTATTCAGGGTCTCTAAAGATTGCTTAGATTGTTAATTTAGAAATGATCACTCAGATTTTTAAGGATGATTCACTGATATAATAGTTGTTTTTTCCTTTAAAGCTGATTGAACCAGTGGTGGACTTAACTAGAATGAAATTTCAAAATATTATACAGCTGGCCTAGTTAAAAATATAATTCACACAGTTTAAGGTATAATAAGAAAGTGTCTAAGATTTGAGAAATATTTAATATATTGAATATCTAGATTGCCCAGTAAGAAAGGAAATTGACATTAATCAGGCTATTAACATACAAGTCTTTCACATACGTATTATCATTTACTCCTTGCAACTCTGGGATGTAGGTATTGCCCTAATTTTCCTGACTTCGAGGTTTTGGCTTGGGAACATATAATTACTTGGCCACCGTCACATACTACTTGGGAGCACAGTTGGGATTCAAATCCAGTTTTGATTCCTAAGCTCATGGTCATTAATGACATGATTCTGCCTCACTATTCTTTAAGAGGAAATATATTTAAATCTTTAACAGAATGTATTTGTTGTGCCAAGGCCAAGTACAGGTAAATAAAAAATCAGATAGACAAACCGGTGATTTATGAACATTTATAGCCCAGAGAGACCTCAACTTCTAGACCCACCTCCAATTTCAACCTTGATCCAGGATCAATTTTATTTTATTTTATTTTGATTTAGATAAGAGATAGATTAAAAAGAAACACTGATGTTAGGTCCCTTCATACTCTATATCTGGATAACTGAAGGTAGTGTTTTTCAAGTCCTATTGTACATTCAACTCTTTAGTTCCATCATTAAGGACAAAGCAAAGTAATCTATATAATAAAATCAACCTGACTGGGACATAGTCAATTTGATTATTCTGACCACTATGGCAGCCAAGCTAGATTTTGGGTTGATTCCCATAAAAAATTCACCTATCTATCTCCTCTCCTAAACTTGGATGGGAAAAAAAAAATAGAACAAAGTTCTTCTGTCTGAAGTAGATTCTGCTTCCGGTCCCAGCCTCTGGATGATAATGACTCAAAGGGCAAAACATAAGTAAAGTGCATGCAAGGGTCATCTGTTGTTTTGAAATGAAATGAAGTCGCCTAACTCACACATCTGCTCCCCACCCCTGCTTTCTGGAGACGGCTAATGATCAAACGGAGCCCAGATTCTCCCCATACCCGTTTTGTGGCAATACCACCAGGGAAAGTGTTCCCTTGGCACTTAAGCTATAACTCAGAGTCTCAGAATGTTCTTTTCTCTCTCATGCCCCAGTGTTAGTCGAGTGACTTTTGAGGCTTGAGGATGTTCTGCATGACTTTTATTTTGAGATCACATGTCTTGATACAGCTGGTGAGTGTTAATGACCAGGCCACAGCGCTCAGGTCTGCACGTCCACTCTCCCCATTTCCCAACAAGGGAAACATCCTGGGTTGTGGTTCTCACAACACAAAGGAGACACTAAAGCCTTAGAATAATCCTCAGTGGGAGAGGAGCTATTTTTCAATTTGGCTCAGGACCAAGTGCCAAAAAAACGTAAAACCATTGATTACATATTACTCCTTTTGGCCAAAAAGCAGAAATTATACAAACATGCAGGAACAATTTACTATATTTCTTTCCCACATTCTTTATTTTCCCCAGATATATTGTTTAAATTTGAACAGTTCTGCAAAAGATCCCATGGGAATAACACTTCCCACATGAACAGCTTCCTTGCTTATGAGAGTCAATTCGGTTCTCTGGTGGCCTGAAGGGCCAATTTAAGGTTATGTAAAGTAGCTGAGTAGCTGAGTAGCTGAGATAATATAACACCAGACGTCCTCATATGCCATTCTGTGGGGGAAGGGAAGAGGGAGAATCGTAAACCCCCAATATCTATGAGTTAATAAAAGACCATTCTCTGTGGCTTTGGGCTTAGTGTTACCTTCATACTATTCTTTCTCATGCCAACACAAAGCCCTGGTGATACAACAGAAAAGACAAGGAGGAGGACTGAGATATGTTGTGGTGCAGCGACAGATCAACAACCACATATCATGATTGATATGCTAGGAATTAAACTGAAGGTTCAAAGGCAAGTTACATTCAATCTTTGCCATGAGCGTCTAGCAGAAAGAAAGGGCTATAATTTAAACCTGGTACCTCACAAACCAAAAGCAAGAATCTCAACTACAACAAGGGGATATTATCTATCACTTTACAATTTCTTTCAACACAGTGATACTACTCTTGTTGGCCACTACCAATCACAGGGATAAAATGAATTAGCAGTTTCAGCCCCATATTAATGAAGCATCCAAAGCAATTGAAATAGAGCAGCAGTTTACCTAACAGCAGGAAGTCATTTATTTTGTTATGTAGTTCTGTTATACTCCTGTGAAATTCAAATTATGTTCCCTGCCAAACAGAAAAAAATTTGGTGTATGGATAAAGTTGGAAGGGTTTCGGGAGGTTTTCTGTTTCTTTGTTAAGTGTTGTCTTATTTATTATATTATCAAAGTCCAGTAGGGCTCCCCAGCCCTCGTATTTCTAAGACTGAGGAAGAACTGATTCTTATGCTATGAGGAATTACTTTACGTCGCATAAAACCTTGATTAGCTATCTTTTGAGCAGACTTCAACCTATAGCAAAGCCTACTGAAGAATTTATTGAATGTTACTATATGCCAGGTTCTATATTAAGTGCTTTCTATATCCCATCTCTTTTACTCTTTGTAACAATTCTGAGAAAGTTAATATTATTTCTGTTATTCTGGAGGAGAAATTGCTAGAGGTTACCTAACTTGCTGAAGATTACTCATCAATTAACCTGTGATGGAGTGGTGGAGCCAGAATTCAGAGCCAAAGTGTTGTAAATAATGGCCAAATACAATGAAATAGTATTGTGCTCAAATTTTAAAAATTCATCAAAAATATAATTTGTTAACAATAAGGATTTTTTACTTACATGTAATTGCTGAGAATATATTTGCATTTTCCAGAGTAGCCTTGAATTTTGCAAAGCCTTTTTTTTTTTTTTTTTTTTTTTGAGACACGGTCTCTCTCTGTTGCCCAGGCTGGAGTACAGTGGTGTGATCTCAGCTCACTGCAACTTTGGCCCCTCCAGGTTCAAGTGATTCTCCTGCCTCAGCCTCCTGAGTAGCTGAGATTAGAGGCATGAACTCCTGACTTCAAGCTATCCACCCACCTTGGCCTCCCAAAGTGCTGGGATTACAAGCATGAGCCACTGTGCCTGGACAAATTTTGCAAACTTTAATTCCACTTGAAAGAACAAGATTTTGACAACATCAGGTGAAATATTTTTCTCAAACAAATGATTTGGGGGAAAAAGCTGGATAGTTAAGAACAATCTGTGTTTTTTTTTTATCTTTCTTTTTCTGGAAATTAACCAGTACATTCTCATTGACATGATTTCTGCCAAGATATTTAAAAGTACCATAAATATAGAACAGGTATGCTCAGTGGAACAGACAGGGAAAAGAGAGATGTTTAAGTAGTGCTGTTTGAATGGAAAATAGAAACTAGGCATGCATATAGAGTTAGGTTGTATGATTCAATTAGCCTCAAAACATAAAACATGCTTTTTCTCTTGTTATGGCTTAATAACCTTCTTTATTCTTGTTCTAGTTCATAATTTGCTTTTGCATTGTAAAGAAAGTATTTTTGTAGAAATGCAGGTAAGAATTATTTATGCAGTAATAAAATTCTACAGAACAAAATTTATAACACACACATACACATATATACACACACATATGCATATATATATACATACATACACATATATATCATTTGAAAAGCACATAATATCAAACAAATCAGCTTTGTACATGACCTGAATTATCACCATTTTTTTCTTTCTTTTTTTTTTGTTTTTGTTTTTGGGATTTTTTTGTTGTTGTTGTTGTTTTTGAGACAGGGTCTTGCTCTGTCACCCAGGCTGGAGTGCGGTGATGTGATCATGGCTCACTGCAACCTCCACCTTGTAGGCTCAAATGATCCTCCCACCTCAGCCTCCCGAGTAGCTGGGACTACAGGCATGCCACCATGCTTGGCTAATTTTTGTATTTTTTGTAGAGATGGGGTTTTACCATGTTACCCAGGCTGGTCTTGAACTTTTGGGCTCAAGCAATCTACCCACTTCAGCCTCCCAAAGTTCTGGGATTACAGGTATGAGCCACCACACCCAGCTTGTTTGTTCTGTTTTTAATACCTACTAATGTTGGAATGGGAATGGCTGCAAACAAACTCAGTCTCAAAGTTTGTTTTGGGAGGTCTATTTAGTTGTGTGTCACTTGGTTTATCATCTCATTTCAAAGCTTTCGTAACATTAAAAAACACAAAAACTAAACTTCATTTTGAGGTTCTATAGCTATGAATACCTGTGTGATTCCAAAGTATAGGGAAAGTGTATGTTTATTTTTATTTATTTATTTATTTATTTTTTGAGACAGGGTCTCACTTCTGTCACCCAGGCTGGAGTGCAGTGGCGTGACCATGGCTCACTGCGGCCTCAACCTCCTGGGCTCAAATGATCCTACCACCTCAGCCTCCCGAGTAGGTGGGACTACAGACATTCAATACCACACCCGGCTAAGTTTTGTATTTTTTATAGAGATGGGGTTTCACCATGTTGCCTAGGCTGGTCTCGAACTCCTGGGCTCAAGTGATCCACCTGCTTTGGTCTCCCAAAGTGCTAGAATTACAGGCATAAGCCACAGCGCTCAGCCTGTTTATTGTCATTTTAATGGTAATGGTATCAATGACCTTGTAATGTAGTTAGGTGTTTTATCTCTGAGGAGATGCTCCTGTGATATTTAAACTGAGATTAGAAGGAAAGTCCTCAGCAAAATACTAGCAAGTCAAATTCAGCAGCACAATGAAAAAGATAATATGACATGGTCAAGTGGGATTTATTCCAGGAATGCAAGGATGCACAACATATGCAAATAAATAAACATATATATCACATCAACAGAATAAAGGACAAAAACTATATGATCATCTCAATAGACACATAAAAAGCATTGATAAAATTCAAAAACGCTTCATAATAAAACCTCTCAACAAACTCATAATAGAAGAAACACACCTCAACAGAGTGAAGGCCATCTATGACCAACCCACAGCTACAGCTAAAATCATACCAAGTGGGGAAAAGCTGAAAGCCTTTCCTCTAAGAACTGGCACAAGACAAGGATGCCCACTTTCACTACTACTATTCAACACAATACTGGAAGTTTTAGCCAGAGCAATCAGGCAAGACAAAATGAAAGACATCTGTACTTGTCTGTTTTCATGCTGCTGACAAAGATATACCTGAGACTGGGTAATTTATAAAGAAAAAGAGGCTTAATGAACTCACAGTTCCACGTGGTTGGGGAGGCCTCACAATCATGGCAGAAGGTGAAAGTCATGTCTTACATGGCAGCAGACAAGAGAGAAAATAAGAACCAAGTGAAAGGGTTTTCCCCTTATAAAACCATCAGATCTCATGAGACTTATTCACTCCCATTGGGTACCTCCCACAACACATGGAAATTATAAGAACTAAAATTCAAGATGAGATTTGGGTGGGGACACAGCCAAACAATATCATTCTGCTTCTGGCTCCTCCCAAATCTAATGTCCTCACATTTCAAAACCAATCATGCCTTCCCAACAGTCCCCCAAACTCTTAACTCACTTCAGCATTAACTCAAAGTCCACAGTCCAAAGTCTCATCTGAGACAAGGCAAGTCTCTTCCACCTATGAGCCTGAAAAATAAAAAACAAGTTAGTTACTTCCTAGACCCAATGGAGATATAGGCATTGGATAAATACAGCAATTCTAGATGGGAGAAACTGGCCAAAATGAAGGGGCTATAGGCCCTGTGCAAATCCGAAAACCAATAGGGCAGTTATTAAACCATAAAGTTCCAAAATGATCTCTTTTGACTCCATGTCTCACATCCAGGTTATGCTGATGCAAGAGGTGGTTTCCCATGGTCTTGGGCAGCTCTACCCCTGTGACTTTTCAGGGTTCAGTCTGCCTCCTGGCTGCTTTCATGGGCTGGCATTCAGTTTCTGTGGCTTTTCCAGGTGCACAGTGCAAGCTAGCAGTGGATCTATCATTCTGGGGTCTGGAGGACGATGACTCTCTTCTCACAGCTCCAGTAAGCAGTGCCCCAGTGGGGACTCTGTGTAGGGGCTTCAACTCCACATTTCCTTTCTGCACTGCCTGAGCAGAGGTTCTCAATGAGGGCCTGACCCCTGCAGCAAACTTCTGCCTGGACATCCAGGTATTTTTTTTTTTTTAATGGCACAGTGGTTTAATCTCTAGAATCCCAGAAAACAGATTTGAGGTATTCATTCCTATAGGATCTGGCTGTGCTTCCTACTCCGACCAAAAAGATTCATGTGTTCAGATATGACAAAGCTAGCTTTCTAACTTACTAACTTACAATGTATATGCATATGCACATGCCTGTGTGTTCCCCGCCATGTATTTATTCTTCATGCTTGGTTTTCTAGCATTTTGAAGTTTGCAGTAAAAGTTTCAATACACATTTATTTCTCTAGTCCGCAGTTGAGCAGGTAACATATCCTAAGGAGACAGAGTTTTTTTTGTTTTGTTGTTTTTTTTTTTGAGATGGCTTCTTGTTCTGTTGCCCAGGCTGGAGTGATGTGGCATGATCTTGGCTCACTGCAACCTCTGCCTCCCGGGTTCAAGCAATTCTCCTGCCTCAGCCTCCTGAGTAGCTGGGACTACAGGCACATGCCACCATGCCCAGCTAATTTTTTGTATTTTAGTAGAGATGGGGTTTCATCGTGTTGCCCAGACTGATCTTGAACTCCTGAGCTCAGGCAATCTGCCTGCCTCAGCCTCCTAAAGTGCTGGGATTATAGGTGTGAGCCATAGTGCCCAGCCTAAGAGTTGTTGATATGCTCGCAGGAAGTGTTTCTGTGTTAAAAAGTTGAGAAGATGGAAACTGAATCCTCCTCGTATTCAGAAGGCTGTTTCAGAAGGTCACTGTTGGCAGGCTTCTCCCTACAGGGATTCAGCAGTGAGGGAGCAGAGTATTCAGGGGACAACTGCTTCTTCTGGAGGGGAGAGAATGAGATGGGGTTCACCAGCAGCTCTTTATGTCAGACTTTTAGCAGGATTCAGCTTTATAAATAAGCTTGTTGCCTCTGAGTATGAGGTCTTCTCATCAACACTCTGAACATTACAGGAAACAAAAAATTTTCTTCCTTCAACTTTATCAAGTTGGCTATTTATCATAACAACAGAACAAAGAGGGATAGGTCTTTTGTAATTGATGTTGAGATTGGCAGTCATGACAATTCCCCCAGCCATCATTGCACACATACCAACAGTAGCATCAATCATCGTTGCAATGGCACCTCCATGAACGAATCCAGGTGGTCCTTCCAGGTAAGGGCCTCCTTGAAATAAGCAAACCATCCTTTTCTCAACGTCATTGTAGAACATCACGTATTCAAAGCCCAGGCCATCATCAAAGCTTCTGGTGAAGAGCTGGGCCTGTGACATTTGTTCTTCTTTCATAAGCTTTGGATCAGCACGGGTCACGGCTCACTACCCGGCAGGGGCAGGCCTACTGGTGGCGGGCGCAGGGACCCCAGCATGCGGACACTCGCAGCACAGCTCCTCAGCATGGCTCTGGGCCGCGAGGGCCGGGGGGCCGCACTTACTCTAGCCCTGGACGGTGCACACTACCCGACATCCAGGTATTTCTATAAATCCTCTGAAATCTAGGCAGAGGTTCCCAAACCTCAATTCTTGACCTCTGTGCACCCACAGAACAACACCACATGGAAGCTGCCAAGGCTTGGGGCTTGTACCCTCTGAAGCAACAGCCCAAGCTGTATCTTGGCCCCTTTTAGCCATGGCTAGAGCAGTTGGGATGCAGGGCACCAAGTCTGTAGGCTGCAAACAGCAAGGGGGCCCTGGGCCCAGCCCTGGAAACCATTTCTTCCTCCTAGGCCTCTGGTCCGTGATGGGAGGGGCTGGCTCAAAGGTCTCTGAAATGCCCTGGAGACATTTTTCCCGTTGTCTTGGCGATTAACGTTTGGCTCCTCATTACTTATGCAATTTTCTGCACCTGGCTTGAATTTCTCCATAGAAAATGGGTTTTTCTTTTCTATCACATTGTCAGGCTGCAAATTTTTCAAACTTTTATGCTCTGTTTCCCTTTTGAAAGCTGAATACCTTTAACAGCACCCAAGTCATATCTTGACTGCTTTGTTACTTAGAAATTTCTTCCACCAGATACCCTAAATTATCTCCCTCAAATTCCAAGTTCCACAAATCTATAGGGCAGGAGCAAAATGCCACCAGTCTCTTTGCTAAAATACAGCAAGAGTCACTTTTACTCCAATTCCCAACAAATTCCTTATCTCCATCTGAGACCACCGCAGCCTGGATTTCATTGTCCATATCATTATCAGCATTTTAGTCAAATGCTGATTTGACCAAGTTCTCTAGGAAGTTCTACACTTTCCCACATTTTTCTGTCTTCTTCTGAGCCTTCCAAACTGTTCCAACCTCTGCCTATTACCCAGTTCCAAAGTCACTTCCACATTTGTGTATATCTTTACCACAGTGCCCCACTCTACTGGTATCGATTTACTGTATTTGTCTGTTTTCATGCTGCTTTTAAAGACCTACCCAATCTGGGTAATTTATGACAAGAAAAGAGGCTTCATGAACTCACAGTTCCATGTGGCTAGGGAAGCCTCAGAGTCATGGCAGAAGGTGAAAGGCACATCTTACATGGCAACAGACAAGAGAGAAAATAAGAACCAGGCAAAAGGAGTTTCCCCCTTATAAAACCATCAGATCTCATGAGACTTATTCACTACCATGAGAACAGTATGAGGAGAACTGCCGCCATGATTCAATAACCTCCCACCAGGTCCCTCCCACAACACATGAGAATTATGGAGGCTATAATTCAAGATGAGATTTGGGTGGGGACACAGCCAAAACATGTCAACATCCAAATTGGAAAAGAGGAACTAAAATTGTCCCTCTTTGTAGATGACATGATCTTATATTTAGGAAAACCAAAAGACTACTCCAAAAAACTCTCAGAACTGGTTAAAAAATTCTGCAAAGGTGCACAATACAAAATCAACATACACAAATTGGTAGTATTTCTTTACACCAATGATGAGCTATCTGAAAAAGAAATCAAGAAGACAATTCTATTTACAATAGCCAAAAAATGTAAAATACCTATGAATAAATTTAAACAAGGAGGTGAAAGACCTTTACAAAAACAAAAACAAAAAACAAAATACACCAAAAAACAAAACCACAAAACGCAGATGAAATAAATTGAAGAAGACACACACACACACACACACACAAACACAAAAACATGAAAAGAAGCCTGGGCATGGTGGTTCATGCCTGTAATCCTAGCACTTTGGGAGGCCGAGTCAGGCAGATCACTTGAGGTCGGGAATTCAAGACCAGCCTGACCAACGTGATGAAACCCCGTCTCTACTAAAAATACAAAAATTAGTTGGGCGTGGTGGCATGTGCCTACAATCCCAGCTACTCAGGAGGCTGAGGCAGGAGAATCACTTGAAGCTGGGAGGTGGAGGTTGCAGTGCAGTGACCCGACATTGTACCACTGTGCCACTGCACTCCAGCCTGGGCAACAGAGTAAGACTCTGTCTCAGAAAAAAAAAAGGAAAGAGCATGCTCATGGATTAGAATAATTAATACGGTTGAAATGACCATACTACCCAAAGCAATCTACAGATTCAATGCAATCTCTATCAACATATCAATGCCATTTCTCACAGAAATAGTAAATATCCTAAAATTTGTATTAAACCATAAAAGAGCTTGAATAGTCAAAGCAATTCTGAGCAAAAAGAATAAAGCTGGAGGCATCATACTACCAGAATTCAAAATATATTACAGGGCTATGATAACCAAAACATCATGGTATTGGTATAAAAATATACACATAGGCCGGGCATGGTGGCTCACGCCTGTAATCCCAGCACTTTGGGAGGTAGAGGTGGGTGGATCACGCACTCTGCCCTATTTTATGCTTGGTTATGTTTTGTCATCTTTCCCTTGCGGTACTATATCTATTGTGTCAAGATACAATTTCTATCACCTATACTTTATTTGGGTAAATGATTTAGAGTTCAGGAGATTGAGACAATCCTGGCCAGCATGGCGAAACCCTGTCTCTACTAAAAATCCAAAAAAATTAGCTGGGTGTGGTGGTGCATGCCTGTAATCACAGCTACTCCGCAGGCTGAGGCACGAGAATCGCTTGAACTCAGGAGGCGAAGGTTGCAGTGAGCCAAGATCATGCTCCTGCACTCTAGCCTGGTGACAGAGCAAGACTCCTTCTCAAAAAAAAAAAAAAAAAAAAAGACACATAGATCAATGGAATATAATAGAGAACCCAGACATAAATCCACATATTTGCAACCAACTAATTTCTGACATAGGCACCAAGAATATGCACTGTGGAAAAGACATCGTCTTCAATAAATGGTGCTGGAAAAACTGAATATCTATATGCAGAACAATGAAACTGGATCTCTATCTCTCACCATATACAAAAATCAACTCAAAATGGATTAAAAGTTTAAATGTAAGACTAGAAACTGTAAAAGAAAGTTATACTAGAAGAAAACATAAAGGAAATATTTCAGGACGTTGGTCTAGACAAAAATTTTATGGCTAAGATCTCAAAAACACAGGCATCAGAAACAAAAATAGACAGATGAGACTATGTCAATTTAAAAAGGTTTTGCACAGCAAAGGAAACAGTCAACAGAATGAAGAGGCAATATGTAGAATGGGAGAAAATACTTGTAAACTATTCATCTGACAAGGGACTAATGTTCAGAATACACAAGGAACTCAAACATCACAATAGTAAGAAAACAACCCTTTTAAAATTGGACAAAGGATAGCCTTGTATATAGTGAGACCCTGTCTTTGCAAAAATAAAATAAAAAGATTAACCGGGTGTGGCAGTACATGCCTGCAGTCCCAGCTACTTGGGAGACTGAGGTGGCAGGATTGCTTGATCCTGGGAGATGGAGGCTGCAGTGAGCCATGATTGTGCCACTGCACTCCAGCCTGGGTGACAGAATGAGACCATGTCTTGAAAAAAGAAAAGTGGGCAAAGAAAATAAATAGACATTTCTCAAAAGAAGACATACAAATGGCCAACAGACAGATGAAAAAAAATGCTCAACATCACTAATCATTAGGGAAAAGCAAATCAAAACCACAATGAGATGTCATTTTACCCCATTTAGAATGGCTATTAAAGAGACAAAAAAAACAGATGTTGGCAAGGATGCAGAGAAAAGGGAACTCTTATACACTGTTGGTGGGAATGTAAATTACTACAACCAGTATGGAAAACGGTGTGGAGATTTCTGAAGAAACTAAAACTAGAACTACCATATGATCCCACAATCCCACTACTGGGTATTTATACAAAGGAAAGGATATCAACATACCAAAGGGATACCTGCGTCCTCATGTTTATTGCAGCACTATTTACAATAGCAAAGATACGGAATCAACCCAAGCATCCACCAACATATGAATGAATAAGGAAAATGTGGTATATATGCACAATGGAATATTATTCAGCTATAAGAACAATAAAACTATGTCATTTGCAAAAATATGGAGGGAACTGCAGGTCATTAGGTTAAGCAAAATAAACAGGGACAGAAAGACAAATGCAAAAAGTCGATTTCATGAGGTAGAGGGTAGAAAGATAGATACCAGAGGCAGGGAGGATGTAAGGGTGGGAGGGGCAAATAAAGAGAACTCGGTTAATGGGTATGAACATATAGTTGGATAGAAGGAATAAGTTCTAAAGTCCAACAGTAGAGTAGGGTGACTATAGTTAACAATAACATAATGTATATTTAAAAATAACTAAAAGAGAGGATTTGAAGTGTTCCCAACACATAGAAAGGATAAATACTCAAGGCCATGGATACCCTAAGTACTGTGACTTGATCACTACACACTTTATGCACGTAACAAAATATCACGTGCACCCCATAAATATGTACAAATATTATGTATCAATAAAAAGACATAAAAAATAAATTAGGCGAGAAGATTTTTTGCTTTCGTAGTACAGCAGCCACAGGCTATGACTCAACCATATGGCCATGTGAAAAGAACTGGTTCACAGGTGGGGGAAATAAACCCAACACACAGAAAGATGAAAAGGTGTGTGTGTGTGTGTGTGTGTGTGTGTGTGTTTCTGTAAGACAGAGAGAGAATAAATGTGCCCTTAATTCCTGGTTCTATTCCCTGAGGGACCTGAGGCTGCTCTTATGCCTACAACAAAATACCATAAACTGGATAGCTTATAAAAAGCAGAAATCTATTTCTTAAAGTTCTAGAAGCTGGGAATTCTACCATCAAAGTGCCAGCAGATTTGACATCTGGCAAGAGCCTGCTTTCTGATTCATTGATGGTGCCCTCTTGCTGTGTCCTCACATGGCAAAAGGGGTGATCAAGCTCTCTGAGGCCTTTTTTATGAGGACACTAGTCTAGTCCTGTTCATAAGGTCTCTGTCCTTAAGACCTAATCATCTCCCAAAAGCCCCATCTTTTAATACCATCACTTTGGGAGTTAGGATTTCAATGTACGAATTTGAGGGACTTAAACACTAGTCCAGTGCAGAGTCCTTTTACATACAGTGATCTTTTCGTCTCAAAGGCTGAAGGACAGTCTGAAACCCACATTCTATAACCAAGAAGCAAAAGACTACACACAGGGTATTGCCCCTAGCCTACGAAATAGTTTTCAGGTGCATATTAAATGGCTGAGGAGAGGCCATGATAATAATGTTAACTAAGAGGTAAAGGCCATATATTCTAGTTCGCCCAGAAAATCTCAGATTATACCGTCTGTCCTAATCTCCTGTCTGGCTTAGCATTTGTCTCAGTTTTTATTTTCCAATTAAGCATTATTATTAATAGTTGCAGTAAAATAATCCAGCATGGATCTGATAGAGCTCCACTTTTCATTTCTATTTTCTGCACTGATCCTAGGTAGTGTGTGAGAAGTATAAGCAGTGAAGATTCTATTTCACATGGGATTAAGTGTGAAAGACAGCAAGCAACACGCTCTCTCTTTTGTAACCCTTCCCACATGCAGTGTAACTAACACTTCTCTTTAAATGGCAGTATACAGAATGCCTAAAGGTGTATATAAAGACAGAAAAATCCTGCAAGTCTTCGGCGGTGGTAGAGAAGTGTTCACACTCACTGCTCTTGCCACCACTAAAGGACCCACCAGTCTATGCCACAGTCTGCAAGAGGCAGGAAGCTGCCAGACCACCAGTTGCTAGGGTTAGGGTGAATTGTAGGAAATCACAGCTTAGGTCTATATGAAATATATACAGGAAATTGTAATTGGGCAGTCTTCAGTCATACATAATGCACTGTTTCTTATAGTTTTTTGGGTCATTTGTTGTATAGTAGAAATTTGCAACTATTTATATATTATTGTTTGGTAGTGTTTTTATATTTTGTCATAATTTGAGGCAACAGTGAGCTCCAAAAGACAAAAGTGCCTATCTTTTGAAAAATTAAATACTTAATTTCTAATTATTAAGAAAGTTCACAAAGGACATGTAATTTTGAAAAAGATGTTAGTTGACATTTACCATCACTGACTACCTGAAACCCGAAAGACACAATGTATGAAAGGAGAATCAGCATCTACTTCAAAATTGAGTCATTATTTTAAGAGTAATGTGCCTGAAAGCAACCATTTCATAAATTCAGCTGTAATATGTGTATTTTATGTCACTTATGCAGATCAAATAACTTCTTGTTTGTTGTGTTTTTGGCTTGCAAGTTTTGTTGTGCATATTTGAAAAGGGAAAAGATAGTAGGTGCTAAAATATACATACATATATTTTTAAGTGAATAATTTATTTGTTGACAAATAAGAACAAAGCAGAATGGAACATTCCATATGAGATAATTATAGGTATCTTTGGAGAAACTAAACCTTAAATACCTTCTATATACAAAATGTTTAATAAATAAATAGATACTCAAAATGCAAAGCTAATTCCTTATATTTCCTTCTATCAATCCTATCCTCTCATTGACTTGAAAAAATTTTTTAAATAGTGAAAGATCTTCAGAATTTTTAAAAGAGGTGATACAAGTTAAGTATGCCAATGATTTTCTAATTTAATTTTATGGGTTGAATTCTTTATATATATAGATATTTTTCCTGGCATTAAGCAAGGAATCTAGATAGAATTTATCTTTTAAAGAAGTGAAGGACTGTATAAAGGCTTACTTTTTAATCCTAGTTTCAAAATGTCTCTGTCTCTGTGTATGTATACACTCAGGTACCACCTAACAATTTTTCGGTCAATGACAGACCACATATAAGATGGTAGTCCTATAAGATTACAATGGAGCTGAACATTTTCTATCACCTTGTGACTCTGTAGCTGTCCTAACATTGTAGTACAATCCATTACTCACATGTTTGTGGTAGTGCTGGTATAAGCAAACCTACTGTGCTGTTGATAGTATAAAAGTATAGCACATATAATTATGTATAATACATAATACTTGACAATGATCATAAACAACTATGTTACTGGTTTATATATATATATGTATATATACTGTACTTTTTATCATTATTTTAGAGTGTACTCTTTCTACTTGTTAAAAAGGAAAGTTAAATGTAGACAGTCTCAGGCGGGTCCTTCAGGAGGTATTCCAGAAAAAGGCATTGTTGTCACAGGAGGTGACAGCTCCATGCATGTTATTGCCTCTGAAGACCTTCCAGTGGGACAAGATGTGGAAGTGGAAAACAGTGATATTGATGATCCTGACCCTGTGTAGGCCTAGCCTAATGTGCATTTTTGTGTCCCAGTTTTTAACAAAAAGTTTTAAAAGTAAAAAAAGAAACAAAAATATTTTTAATAAAAAAGCTTATAGAAAGAGGATATAAAGGAAGAAAATATTTTTGTACAGCCGTACAATGTGTTTGTGTTTTAAGTGTTATTATAAAAGAATTTTAAAAGGTAAAAAATTAAAAACTTTATAAAACAAAAATTTAAAGTAAGCTGAGGTTAATTTATTATTGAAGAAAGAGTGTTTTTTTTAAATTTAGTGTGGCCTAAGTGTACAATGTTTATAATGTCTACAGCAGTGTACAGTAATGTCCTAGGCCTTCACATTCATTCACCACTCACAGACTCACCCAAAGTAACTTCCAGTCCTCCAAAGTTCATTCATGGTAAGTGCCCTCTACAGGTGTAACATTTTTATCTTTTATATCATATTTCTATGATATAAAAGATCATCGATGATTGTGCCTTTTCTATGTTTAAATATGTTTAGATACACAAAGCTTAATATTGCCTACAATATTTGACAGAACAACATGCTGTGCCGTGTAGTAGCCTAGGAGCAACACACTATACCATATAACCTAGGCTTGTAGTAGGCTGTATCATTTACATTTGTGTAAGTGCACTTGATAATGTTCACACAATGGTGAAATTGCCTCATGATGCATTTCTCAGAATGTATTCCTCTTGTTATGTGATGCATGGCTGTATGTGTGTGTGTATGTGTGTGTGTGTGTTTAAAATCAGACTTTTAAATTATGAATCACATTCGAATTCTTTGGAAATCCAAATGAAGCAAGCTAATTTTAAAAAGAAACATCAGGAAACTTTTTCATGAATTTAACCAAAGGAAATAGCTAAGGCTGATAATTACATGTAGTTTATTCATTGCCTAAGCTCAAATAATAATTGCTCATATTTTTATTTTTCCTTGCTTACGTAGTATAGATTTGACTGAAGTGTGCCAAAATATGTTGCTGAAGAGGAGCATGTCAAACACCTAGCATACAAACTTGCTCTTATGTTTCCTCTTTTATTTAAGGATCAGTGATTAACAAGACATGGACTTAGTCACCTCAGTTTGTCATCTTATTAAAGAAGATAATCTGTCCAGATAGATTATCAATGGGTCCTGGTTCTTTCTGCATCCCCTAGTTAAGTCTCCCCACAAAGTTCAGATTTCTTGCATGCTATGTGTTAAGCGGAAACAGTTGCAAGTTAGGATAGCATAGTGCTATAGTGGCCTAAAATCTCCCCGGTACCCAATGAAAGTAGGCAACAATAATAACCATGTTAAGCAAAGCTAAGAATTCACCAGAAGAAACCAATTAAGGAATAGAGAATGACATCAGGACATACATTTCAAATTCTTTTTTTTTTAATAACAGAAACTGAAGTTTCTGATGCTGCGACATTTTTTTCTCAGCACCCTCATCCAAGAGCAGTACTGAGGACAAAAGAGGAACTGATAAGATCCTAAGAAGCATCACCAACATGCTTCACTTTGAAGAGAAGCTGGCTAATGCAGTCAGAAGGCAAGAGAACAGTGCAAGGAAAGAATCCATGAATATATCAAACTAAAGCAAGAATAGAAGCCCCTGCATCCCATCTGAAGTCCACAGTAGAGGCCCTAGGTAATTGAGCAGAGATGGAGCAAATGAGTTATAGTTCACAAGAGTCACACACTGATTGGAAATAAGGGCCTCTGATATAGCATAATTAACAACATCTCAGAAGACAAAACAGAATCTATGTCCTGAGCAGGTATTTCATTCAGCCCCATCTGGGTTCTCCCCCTTCTTTATTCCACACCTTCAGACTAGAGCAAGTACAGAGACCACCTGGTACTTGAGTTGTTGATACAAGGAGGTGGGGTGGGGGTGAGTGGGGAGAAATAGTGTGGGATAACTAGGAAGAATATTTTTACTATTCCTCTCCAGAAAAATTTCAAAACTAATCATTTAGGAAAATGTCTCTTGAGTGGAGAAACCTTTGAGATTGGCTTACAAATCTGTTTCACATGAACAAATAACCAAAAAAAGAATTGTGACATTAGTCCTCCAAGTGTGTCAATACAACATGGAGATATTTTCCTAACCCCAGAGGGTGTTAACACTCTTTCCCACAGTCACTTTGACTTTTCTGACATCTCATTCTAATCAAATTGTCATTAACATCTGTTTTAAGCAATAAGACATTCCCACGGTAGCAAAAAGTATAATGAGTTTTTCATATGGAGAATGTAATGGAAACAAATGAATTGAGGAAAACAATCTAACAACTTGAAAATTCTTGGGTTTAGAGAAAAGAAATACTTTGATCAATGAACATAAACCTTATTTTGTAAAGAGGAATGTGAAAGGAAAAAGAACCAACCAGTAGCAACACTTCAGTTATTTTGAGACAAGCCTCAACTAATGCTTCTTCCTTATTGCCCTTTCCAGAAACTTTCTCAAAATGGAGGGAGCTTTTTAGACTTACTCTTTATTGTCATTAGTGGGTTTTTATTGCCAGAAGTAATGTGGCAAGACAAAAAAAATTCCTTAGTAGAGGATAAACGTAGGTGTCAAAAACTATTGGACAATAACCAGTGTCTCCCTCCTGTCTTTTGTCTTTGCTGTTATAACCACTCAAGGGCTAACACTATGTGTACCTCCCGTCATCACTTGTGTAAAATTTTACCCATTCCCATCACCACAAGAAGAACTGAAAGAGGACAATAACCAAAAGACTGTCAGTATGTTCTTTTTAGATCAGGTTTTTGATGACTTTCTACAGATAAGAGCTCTCCTCAGGCCAACTCAAACCTATGTTATTTTGGCTCCTTTAAAAACCATCCTGTAATATTGTACCCAAAATAATTATGCCCCCAAAAAAGACAAAGGAAGAACTGGTTTAGAAAAAGGCCTTTTAAAAAGCAAAAGCATTCTCTTTAAATGCTCTGAGATGTTGACTAACACTATAGAAAAATTTTGTGGAATCAAGATTTAAAAATTAAAATGTCAGAGGTGGAAAAATATCTCAAAGATATCTTGCATATCTCTAGTCTACTTATGTGAAATATAATTTCTCTTAATTACATTCCTTAATTTATTTGCTTAGCTGATATTTAGAAGTCTATTAATTTCTGGTAAGCACTGGGTATGGAGTTCTGAACAAAATATATGGTCTCTGACCTCAAACAGCTTCAAATCTACTGACAGAGAATAAAACATTGTTATGCAAATAACTATGTAATCCGAATTTTGTAATATTCAGTTATTCCAGTTGCATGGAATTTATTATTTTTATAGGTAGCCATACTATTTATATAGTTCTATGAGAACTAATACTTCTATTTTTACCTCGTGTACTTTGGGCCATCACTTTTCCTATGCTCCTAGGAACCATCTTAACATCATGTTTACACCATCTCCTTAGGTCTTTGCCAGAATTTGAAAGCATGTATGTCAGGAGAATGCTCTCTCTTATTCAAATTTATGTTCCACCCCTCTTGATCTAGCACTCTCATAATCCAGCACCATGTGAATTTTCCCAGCTTCTGCCAGTATATGTTGGCTAGGTCCTACAGCTCCTTTGGGGTAGAGTCCGTTTTCTTCTTTATCAGGATGTTCCATCATGTTCCAGCTGGGCCATTATTGTCCCAGTGGCAAGGAGGGGAAGTTGCGGAGATCCTGGTTGTAGCTTCTACTGTGCTGCAGGGGATGACCTGTCTGCATTATCTTCAAGTAAAGGGGGAATTCAGACTTTTAATAGAAAGGAGTAGACCACTTCTGAGGCTCCCAAAAAAGGGGAATCTGGGGATTCAAGGATTTTGGATGTCACGATTCCGTGAGTCAGGACCCCATTCTTTCCCATACAAGGCCTGATCTTGGCACAGCAGGCATAGCAGCAGAAATTGAAGTTCCACTACTCTTACTATGTGCTGGGCTTGGTCTTCAGCTTTTATTGCCCACTAACTGTAGAAGATCAAAATATGTTTTGCGTGGTACAAAGGAGGTACCCTGGCTAACAAACTTAACTTTTAATTGCCTATTAATCACCCTCATCATTTAATTTTTTCCTAAAGTGCCCATAGAATATAGCATCCAATTTTTCTGTCCTTATAGCTATTACTTACCCAGTATTTTTCAAATGCCAGAAACATCACACATGCTAGTGTACTTTCTTTCACCAAAATATCATTGCAGTTCACCATCGATGAGTTTTAGCAGTAGCATGGAGACTTTATGCCAGGGACTATCTGTATTACTTCTCAGCCTTTTGGCTAAGATCAAGTGCAGGGACCATCTGTGTTTCAACTATTACCAGTGCTGAAATCCTCATTACCAGCTGAGTGATGGGTAATTCAACTTCAAAAGTCCATTTTAATGTCTGCTTTCTTGACTCCACTTCTGGTACTATTGGTACTGGTACTATGCTTCTCGTAATATTGCATGGTTAGTTCCCTATGAAGCAGACTCAGAGATTGCAGAGCAGGAAGTTCCTTTGGAAATGTGCTCGGAATCAGTATGTGTGGAATGGAAAAGCAAGACAGGAGACAGGATTGGGCAGAGGAATAAACTGGGCTGCAACATAGTCTCAACAGAGGCCTCAACTGACTCCATGGGGAGTTCTGAAACTGGGACAGATAGCCCTTTAGAGTTGTCTCAACTTAGGGCAAAGGGACAGATATTTATGTCCCTGAATCAATCAGTGAATATAGACCACGCTTGGAAGAAATCATGACCATCGGGGAGCTGGGACTCTTCAGCAGAGGAACTCACTAAACAGAACGGATAGCTGGGCTATCTGCTGGGAATCCTTCCAGCAGTTAGGAAAATAAATTTTTTATTCATGAAGGATATATTGGTGGTACACTGTGTCCATTACTGACAGCATGAGGAAACTTCTGGAAATATCCCATTTCAGCCAGGAATGTGGGTCTCATAGTCATTTGAACTGCGGTAACAAAATACTGTAAACTAGGTATCTTATAAAAGCCAGAAATGTATTTCTCACATTTCGGGAGATTGGGAATTCCAAGATCAAGGTACAGGTAGATCCAGTGTCTGGAGGGGGTCTACTTTCCGGTTTATAGATGGCACCTTCTTGCTGAGTTCTTACATGATAGAAGGGATGAGTAGCTCTCTGGGGTTTATTTTATAAGGGCACTACTCCCATTCATGAGGGTTCCATCTTTATATCCTAATCACTCCAAAAGGCCCTACCTTCTAATACCATCACATTGGGAGGTTAGGATTACAGACATTCAGACCATAGCAGTGGGCAAAGGCATGTGGGGTGGCTGGGGCTATCTCTAGTACTCTCTTCTTACACATGCTTTAATATCATTCTCCTCTGCAGTAAATGCATTATGATGGCAAAACGGTATCTATTTCTATGAAACGATCTCCTGTCGGAGCACCAAGAGGATCTGCTTTGGCTCCCTTATTGACATGCTTACTTTTTTTTTTTTTTTTTTTACTATCTCAAGAACACTTTAAAATATTTCAATCTTAAGAAAAGGAGTAGGACCCCTTGAGTCTAACTTCTTCCTCCACCCCACCTGCATCTTGCCTTCCTAACGAGTTGATAGCATTACTTATGCCATGTTCTCTGAGCACTCCACTCTGAATTGTAGAATAGCTCCACTGTCAAAGTCCACGAGATTTGCCTTGTAATTTGTAAATGGCGTTTTGGAGTTTAGGAATGCCCTTTCTCTTTATACAGTCTGGCTCTTAAATCAAGTCTCTCTCTAAACAGTAAATAACAAAAAAATCTAATGAGATAATCAAGCTGATTAGGAAGTGCATGGTTCCCTAATCATGCACATAATTTAAAGGACGAAGAATCACAAAGAATCACAGTGTAAATGAAATGAGTGTACTTGTGTTTAAAGTTTTCCAGATATTATACCTGATATAATAGTAGTTTTCCTAACTTTGTAGATATATTGGTATAATAGACTTAAAATTTTTAAATTATTTGCACCCTCCCCCTATCTTTGCATTTATTGTTATCCTCCAAGTGCTAAAAACAGCTTTCTATATGCACCACCCTCGAGGGTTGGGTAGATAGGACAGTGTACAGCAAATAAGCTAATTAAAATTCTAAATGAGACTTATAAATCTATAGCAGAAACAAATAATCTCGAAAACATAGCTTTCATTTGTGAGAGCAAGGCTCTATTGAGAGAAAAAAGGTAAGTGAATTCTGACATGACTGAGCCATTGTGACTTGAAGAAGATTATTGTATATACGACATGACACCAAAGAATAAGTTATATTACCCGCAGGAAAAGAGAGAGATGAGTTTGACCAAATGAAAGAAGAAAATAGAGGTGATGTATTGAGAGGTTAGAACAAGCTGGTTTCTAAGAAACATCCTTTCCTACCCACTCCTGGAAAGAAAGAATTGAAATCCCAGATACATTTGAAAGTATTAAAGAGCAAATGTTAACCATTTTCTGGACTCTGGAAAGTGGCCTAGGAGACCACAAACTTCACAGAGAAGTTCCATGTCAAACACTGTGCCTTACAGGTAGATCAGCAGTGATTGAGTGAGTTGACTAGACTGAGGGGCCTGAGGGTGGACTTACAGAGTCATAGTCAGCTCGGGAGATAGATAGACATTATCAATTCTATCCATTACTCCTTTCTTCTTTCTTCACAGGCATTGAAAGAAACATTTTCCTCTACTCTTGCAGTTAGGTGGACCATATCTTAATTTGATCAATAAAATGAGATTGGAAGTGTCTTAGTCAGTTTGGCTGCTATAATAGAATACTGTATATTGGTGGCTTGAACAACAAGCATTTATTTCTCACAGTTCTCAGGCTGGAAGGTCCAAGATCAAGGTGCAAGCATATTTGGTGTCTGGTGAGAGCCCTCTTTCTGGTTTGCAGATGGCCACCATTCTGCTGTATCCTCACATGGCAGAGGCAGAGAGGAAGTTGGCTCTGGTCTCTTCTTATAAAGACACCAATCCCATCATGAGGACCCCAGCCTCATGGCCTCATCTAGATATAATTAGCCTCCATAGTCCTCACTTCTAAATATTATCACTTTAGGGGGGAGGGTTCCAACATATGAATGTTGGGGGATATAAACATTCAATCCCTGGCAGGAAGTGATGCTGTATCAATTAGGGAGCTGATAGCAAAAACCCAAGGTGATTCTCCAGTCTCTCTTCCCCTACCATAGTGACAGAGAAGACCACATGGTCTAGATAAGATGACTACAAGTTGGTTGGCAGAATCTTCCTCAGCATGGCCTCTGAGTGACTGCATAGTCACTCAAAGACCCCACTACAGCAGAGGCCATGCTGAGGAAGGTTCTACAAACCAACTGAGTGACTATGCACAGTGACTAGGCTTCTGAGTGACTATACAGAGGCTTCCAGAAACCTCGACAGACATGCAGTGTGAGTTAGAAATAAACTTTTGTGTGTTCAATCACTGAGATTTGGGGATAGTCTCCCTTCCCTGCCCTTCCTTTCCCTTCCCTTCCCTTCCCTTCCCTTCCCTCCCCTCCCCTCCCCTCCCCTCCCCTCCCCCCTCCCCTCCCCTCCCCTCCCCCCTCCCCTCCCCTTCCCTCCCCCATCCCCTCCCCTCCCTCCCTCCCTTTCTTTTCTCTTTTCTTTTCTTTTCTCTGCAGCATAGCCTCTCCTATCCTAACCATGGGCAAGGGCAGAATCTCCAACCTTACAAACGGCAGAAGATTGAAGGCCCTAAAGAGACCTGAGGTTGGAATGAGTAGGATTTGGAGTGTATGAACTTCACGACAAAGGACCACAGAGAAAGCATAGACTCAGCAGTAATACCGGCCTCACGATGGCAATAAAAAGTCTTGCTGTGATCAGCAACACTATAGCTAGGGCAGAGACCCTTCCTCTGATTGCAGCATATGTAAGTTCTCTGGAAATTTAAGTTTACTTTAAGAAAAGGGAGGAAAAGTAAAGATACAAAGGAAAATCTTGAGTGATTGAATTTAAATACTAAGTTGATTGCTTTAAAATCAGAAAATATGATATGCTGTGTCATCGTCGTGTTCTGCTACAGAGACTGTTGTTTGTCTGCCCCTATATCTTTCTCTTTCCTTATGCCTTGATCTTATTCAGCACCATCAATGAAGTGGAAGTGTGTAACTTCTGAGAAATTTTCATAAAAGACAGCTGGAGGGTGCCCTTTGGCCTCTCTGCTACTTCCTCCTTCCTGCTGCTTAAGATGCAGATGCAATGCATTTGTAAGCACTGTGGATGGGAGAGCTCAGAGATCTCTGTGGGCCCCTACGACTCTAGGAAGCCACTGTATCAGGCCCCAGCTGCATTCTCTAATCTTCATTAAACTTGAGAGCATAAACCTGCGCATTTAAGCGTCGATAGTAGGGTCTCTGTTCTATGAAGCTGAACCGAATCCTAACTGATACGCTTTCCTTCTCTTGGTTATATGGCAAGCAATTTCAAGAATCAGAAGCCACAGGAAAGTAGCAGCAGAATTCTAGGTAGAAACCACATTCTGATGAAGGATCTCAAAGATAACAGTGGGAAAGATTCTTTGTCCTGTGCATTGGAAAAGACAAATTCTCTAAGACAAACATTCACTGTGTTTTATTACTATATTCTTATAAATAGGAAAATTATCCTTTCCAAACCAGTTGCTTGCATCCTAAGAAATGTAGAGCTCCTTATACTAGCATAAAATGGTGCATTAGTAAACCAAAATTATCCAGCATCAACTAATATGATAGTTGGACTTGCAATCCAGGAAGCACATTTGATGAAGTGTTAACTGTCTAAACAACAGTGAGGCACAGGTAAGTATGGGATTACCAAATGTGCTTCAGCAATATTTTTGAAATTTTGCATTATTTAACACTGGAAATAATCTTATCTAATTCTTCTATATAGGTTACTAGCCTGCTAGGTAGGAATCTTTATTACACTAGAATCTTGTCTTATCTTTTTGCATACTCTTGTGGTTAAAGCGATAATAAAATTTCCTAACTCTAAACCAATTGCTCATGCAATTGGTTTAATGCAATTGGTTTAAAGCAAGTTAACAGCTTCTAGGAGACTGTGGCTTTCCCTCAAAGGAGTCTTTGTGAAATTTACAAGAAAGCTAAGAATCAGCTACTTGCTTCCATAATTTAGAGAGGCATTGAGAGTCTCTTTAAACCTTATTTAAACATGCAGTGAATAATCAGAATAGAAATGACCAGAGGTATTTTGTTTCCTCCGTCGTGTAAGAGACAGAAATGCGTCTTTCCATCTTTTTTTTGTCCTCACCCCCAATTCACACACATTTATGTGATGAGTCAAAACATTTTAACATATGTGCAAATATGTGTGTGTGTTCTTAACCTTTTTGTTTTTTTTTTTAACTTTTGCTGACCTAAGAGATTCTAACTCTGTCTACCAGTCTGCCAAGTCTTCTTTCCTTCACCTTCTGTGAATAGTTCTGCTTTTTGCCATCTGGGTTCTTCTGAGCTTTGCAGAATAAGGAAAAAAGTGACAGGCGCAGGACAAATAATATGAAAGACTGCGAAATGGAGGAAAGAAAGATGGAAAAGAAGAGGGGTCTATGTATAAACTTCACGGTGTTTGTGAAATAAAAGTAAAGATATTGAGTTATTCTGAAATTACTTTTTGGTAGCTGGATTGTGTAATTGTGAGCAATCAGTCTTAGAGTTTAATAAGGTCATAGACTTAAACCCTCATACCTCTTTAGACAATCCCCTCTAAATTAGACCCATACTTCTCAACTATTGAAAACCCATGGATTAACACAAAAATTTTATGACCATCCACTTCCAGGGATTTTGACATGGCCCTTGAGGGCATAGTTGAAAGTCACTGGGGAATCTATGTTTTCTCACCAGCGAAGGCAATTTTGTTAAATTTACTTTCTGTAGACTGTATTATAAAATCAATAGAATGCCTGTTAGATGTATATAGGTATCTTATAACATATTGAATAGTATATGACCTGTCATGCAAAACGTGGATGTCTTCCTGCCCCTGTTGCTTTAAATGGAGAATCCTGCTCCAAATCTGAAGTGAGTATTGCAGAGAGAATCCTAGCCAACAACCTGCAGGTTAAAGAGTAAAGTGAGTAAAGTATGCTCAGCTGTAAAATGGAGCTGTTTGGATTTGGGAGCATTAAGCAGGAGAGGTGAAAAGTAAAGACAATACTGGAAGCAAATGGCTGACTATTGAGACAAGAGTTGAAGATAACTCTGATTGGGTAGATCGCGTTGAGTGAAGTAAGCTTTGCCGGCAGCTATCCCCAACAACAGACTGTGGGATTCACAGAAGTTTAGTAGCTCTAGCTTGTGGTATGCAGTAGAATTCCTCAAAAGTCTGTGTTCACAACATCCAAATGTCAGAATTCCCGCTAAGTTAGAAACTGCTAAGTTGCTTCTTTCTACATATATTTGAATCACGTACCTTATTCTTACGACGAATATTCTGAAGAATTACTTATTTCATTTTTCTTTTTCTTTTGAGATGGAGTCTCACTCTGTCACCAAGGCTGGAGTACAGTGGCGCGATCTCGGCTCACTGCAACCTCCGCCTCCCAGGTTCAAGCAGTTCTCCTGCCTCAGCCTCCTGAGTAGCTGGGATTACAGGCGCATGCCACCACGCCCGGCTAATTTTTGTATTTTTAGTAGAGACAGGGTTTCACCATGTTGGGCAGGCTGGTCTTGAGCTCCCGACTTTGTGTTCTGCCCGCCTCGGTCTCCCAAAGTGCTAGGATTACAGGTGTGAGCCACTGCGCCTGGCATTATTTCATTTTTCATAGCTAGCTAAATAATGCTGTTCTATGATAAGATCTTTCTACTTAGATGTCACTATAAAAGGCACATCTTGAATTTAAAAAGTTAAGATAGATATAGAGTCTTAATTTTTTTTCCATCCTATGTATTCTCTCAGCAGTTTGGTTCAAAGCATATTTGTTAGGAGTCAATGCTGCACTGGCTGCTGGAGATATGGTAACGAATAGTACCCTAGCCCTGGCATGTAGAAATACTTTCAATGTGTTAATAACATATTTTTTTTCCACAGTTAACTTTTCTATTAGTTAAATTAGGAAAATTTTACATTGTCTTACAAATATCCAGTCTCTCAACTCAGCACTAGAGGGAGCAACAGTGCAGAAGAAAAGCTATGAAAATGTGAGCTTCGCTATTATTATAGCAATATTGAAAATCACAAAATTTCATTAAAAAAACATGGCTGAAAGGAGGTAGAATGTCTAACAGTGTGTGGAGGTGAGTGGCTAACCCGTCAGTAAAGCACGTTTTAAGTGAAGTTAGGGAAAGCTGGAGATACCGCTTTGGAGAACTGAAGTCTTTTTGAGGGATTTTTTTCCAAGAATAGGGCTTGAAATCTACATTAAACAGTATCTAGGAGACTAGGAGACATCACTCTCAAAGACTTTACTGCCAATATTTATTGACAAGTGCCACCAATCAGCAAGGATAAGACAAGAATAAGTGGGTAGAAACATTTTTGGCCACAAGCAATACAATTTTGACCTGGGCAATGACCAGACCCTCGAAAACACAGTGCTTTTAGAATGAATAACTATATAATGCACAGGACATGCTGTGTTATTTTCTGATAAGAACTTTTTGAAAAATTCAAAAAATTTTGAATGGAAGACAAAGAATTATGCAAAAATTTCAGTACTGAGGACAGAATGATAACTACCATGTACTAAGTGCCTGTCCTTGGCTTTAAATATATTGTTATGTACACTTTATTATGACCCTAATGAGGTAGGTAGTTCCAACTGTATTTCTCATATTGGAAAATAGGCTTAATATAAGGCAAGTGTTAAAGAAATAATTACTGGATCATCACACTATATTTATGTAATATATAATACTGAAAATAAGTAAGATTAACATTCATATTGGTAGTCAGGAATATGATTAGGATTGATACAAAGTATGGCTAAATTTATTACTTGATTTAATATAAAGACCTAAAAATGTGTATTATCTAAGAAAAATCTGTAGCTTTTGGCTTTTGACATTTAGTAGAAATATTAATCATTCAGAAGTAAACTATATATCTCATTACCAAAATAAAAGGTCTAGGTCATATTGTTCCTGAATTTTAAGTGACGGTTTAAATCTTAACATATTTGAGCTAATACATAGAAGTGCTTATGTCAGAAGTCACTTAAACTCTATAAAGTCCTTGTAATTCCTTATACTGATTCAAGTGGTGTTGATATCACTTTCTTTGCAAGGTTTTATGTCATGAGCGTGTTGATGTGGACAATGGGATGTGATGTACCAACTTAGATTCTTTCCAGCTCCCTGGTGTTACTGCTTTTGTGTAGGACTTGCTAAACTAATAGCTGAGAACAAAATGCACTGGGAGTTCACCTTTTAACGTGAACAATGTCTACTGTTCCCCACTCCCGTAGTATGAGATACCCACCATTGAGTTCGTAAAATGGTGGGTTCTCACAGCACCCTGAAGGGTAAAAATTGTCACTTTCTTCTTTTTTTTTTGAGATGGAGTCTTGCGATCACTTTCTTGAGAACACAATTTCTAAAGCATTTAATTTCTCCCCCAACCCCTAGATTGAAGGAGGCACTAGATTTATATATTCTAAAATATGAAGGGTTCTAAAAACTGGAGAATGCCACTGACTTTTCATCTGGAGACTCGTGAAGGCAGAAACCCCACTGCCGAGGAGATCCTCTGATGCCAGAAGCCAGCAGAGCATGAGAGTATCACAGTGTTCCTATGAAGATGAGAGCTGAGGGCCACTATATCCCAGTTCCCAGAGTTCACGGAGGCTAGTTCTCAAGATTCCACATGAGAGAGCCAAGAGTTGAACAGAGGGACAGGAGCCACTCAGATTGCTCAGGAGAATGTACACAGAGGAAGGTGTGTGCACCACTGATGAGGGGTCAGGGGAAGATAAACGTTGATTAGAAAATTCCATATGCCACCTGCATGAAGATCCCACATCCCTAGAGACAACTGACAGACTGAATCTGATTGATAACACAGACTCCCGTCCCTTTGAAAGCACCCGACTATGACTTTTGTCTTTCACCAGGACCTTCCATTCCAGGGGTCAGACCAGGGATGGCATCAGTGGTAGAAGCTTGTGAGGAGGAACAGGATTGGAGGTAGGCAAAGAAAATCAGTGAGGCGGAGAAGGACGGCATGGGAAGATGACCTAAATCTGCAGAGTACATGTTTCCATAAGATTAGGTGGCAAAACTCAGTGGGTGGGATGGAATTCAGGAAGGACGGAAGCGGTGGGGAACAAGGGTTAAGAGCACAGGCTGCAGAGCTGAACTACCACATTTTGAATCCTGCTTACTCCATGTGCCAGCTATGGGACTTAGAGCAACTCATTGTCCCTGCACCGAGAGTTTTTGAGAAAATTAAATGGATTAGAACAGTGTCTTGAATATAAGAGCCATGCAATCCATGTGAGATCTGATGTTGATGGTGATGATGGCACAAGTGGGCACACTGAAAGTAAACTTGACACCAGTTATGGGAAAACACATTCTAAGTTTGTACATAACTAAGTTCCAGTGCTTGATCTACACCTATTTCAGTGTTCCAATAAAGCACCA
Organism: Gorilla gorilla gorilla; assembly: GCF_029281585.2. Taxonomy (NCBI): domain Eukaryota; kingdom Metazoa; phylum Chordata; class Mammalia; order Primates; family Hominidae; genus Gorilla; species Gorilla gorilla. Next base: position 79,300,770 of record NC_073234.2, read on the forward strand.
TGTAAAGTTGATTATTAATGAAATGTCCTTTATCAACTGTATAGTGTTTGCAGTTATATAGTATATGTTAACTAAAACTGAGCTCATAAAAATAATTACAACCAAAGAGTTGTTGTTTTCAAACCAAATAGAAACATTCTTTACTTTTAAAATTAAATCCCCAAAGGAGATTTAAATTTCCCATCTTGTGTTGAAACAAATGGCCATCATGCACACTGTTATTTGTAAGATGAAATGTCCACTCTTTTTGCATAGCAACCAGACTATTTGCATCTGGTCCCTGCCTGCCCATCTAACCTCTCATTCTAATGCCACAGTATCCATTCTCTTGAGTTTACACAGGATCTTTGTTCTGCTTGGTGACACACACACACACACACACACAACCTTTGCTTCAGGCAAATGTTTTCCTCAAATATAATTGAGGAGACACCTTCCATGAATCCCCTATTCATGCATTCATTCTTTCACCTAATAGCTCTTGAACACATAATTGTTTTAGGTATCATTCCATGCCCTCAGAGTAAAGTGACAAACAAGATAGACAAGGTCTCTTCTCTCAAAGATGTGGCACACTAGTGCAAAGAAACATAATAAATAGGAAAATAGGAAAATAAGTAACATTGACATTGATATTGGTGGTCAGGGAAGACCTTACTGAGTGAAAATTTGCCAGCTACTAGAACATACATTCCATAATTACAGATATTTTTGTTTATTCTGTTCACTGCTGTATCCCTAATGTCAGGAACATCACTGATTTTCAGTAAACACTTTTTTGATGCAAATGTGAATGCAACAAAGAAGTTTGGGATGAATGCAAAAACAGAGCAGAGTGCTCCAGGCAGAGAAAAGAGCAAGAGCAAAGGTCTTAAATAGGTGGGAGGAGGTTGGCATGTTTGAGGAAAAGAAAGAGAAGAGGAGAGAGAGAGGAAGAGTAGAAGGAAGTGGGGTTAGACAGGGAGACAGGACTCGGCACGAAGGACTCTAGGAAGCCGCTGCGCACAGGAGGAAACTTGCACATACTCTCCTCATAAGTTATCATGTTGTGCTATAATTTCTTGATCTACCCTATTGTGTTTTTTTTCACTTTGTTATTATTATTTGCTCTTTATTTTCTTTTGTAAGCCGCTTTCGTTGGGTTTACATTTTTTTCACTCCTGATTTTGATGTTTAGTAACCCATTTTTAATATTTCCTCATCTGTAATATGTGAACATACACTATAAAATTCATCTAAGGATTGCTTCAACTTTATTCTGTGTTTTGACGTGCAGTGTTTTTGTAAAACATGAAGTATGTTTTTATCATAATTAAGATTTCTTCTTTGAGGTTGGGCGCGGTGGCTCACACCGGTAATCTCAGCACTTTGAGAGGTCAAGGTGGGAGGATCACTTGAGTCCAGGAGTTTGAGACCAGCCTCAGCAACATAGAAAGACCATGTCTCTACAAAAAAAAACCCTTAAAAATTAGCCAGGTGTGGTGGTATGTCTGTAGTCCTAGCTACTTGGGGGACTGAAGCAGGAGGATCACTTGAGCCCAGGAGTTCAAAGTGCTAGTGAACTATGATCACACCAGTGCACTCCAGGCTGGGTGACAGAGTGAGATCCAGACTCTAGGGGGAGAAAAAAAAAAAAAAAGATTTCTTTGACAATTGAAGTTTTAAAAGTGTACTTTTAAATCTCCAAGTATATGGACTCTTAATTACCTTGGTTTAATTTTTAATTTTGTTATGGTAAGAAAATGTGCTTCTGCAAGATATATAAATTCTGTGGCACTTGTTAAGATTTGCTTTGTAGCGTAATATGAAGTCAACTTTTATACAGTCATGCTTTACTTAACAATAGAGATACATTCTGAGAAATTCACCCATAGGTGATTTTCTAATTGTGTGAACATCATAGAGTGATCTTCCACAAACCTAGATAGTGTAGCGTCTTACACACCTAAGCTATATGCTATAGTCTATTTCTCCTAGGCTACAAATCTGTACAGCATATTATTATACTGAATACTGTAGGTAATTGTAACACAATGGTAAGTACTAATGTATGTAAACATATCTAAAATATAAAAAGTACAGTAAAAATACAGTATAAAAGATAAAAAACGGTAGACCTATTTAGGGCACTTATCATGAATGGAGCTTGCAGGACTGGATTTGCTCTGGGTAAGTCAGTGAGTGAGTGATGGGTGAATGTGAAAGCCTAGGACATTATTGTATACTACTGCAGACTTTATAAACACTGTACATTTAGGCTGTACTAAATTTATTTTTGAAATTGTTTCTTCAATAGTAAATTAATCTTAGCTGACTTTTTTACTTTTACAAACTTTTCAATCTTTTTTTAACTTTTTTGACTCTTTTTCAATGATACTTAAAACACATTGTATAGCTATACAAAACTATTTTATTTCTTTATACCTTTAAAAGCTTCTCCTATTTTAAAATTTATTTTACTTTTAAAACTTTTTGGCTAAAAACTAAGACAAAAACACACACATTAGCCTAGGCCTACACAGCATCAGGAGCATCAATATAACTGTCTGCCACCTCCACATCGTGCCCCACTGGAAGACCCATTGGAAGGTCTTTAGGAGCAATAACACCCATGCCATCTTCTATGATAACAATGCCTGCTTCTGGAATAAGAAGGAAGTTCTGAAGGAATTGCCTAAGGATATTTTACAATTAGCTTTTTTTTTTTAATAAGAAGAAGTACACTTTGAAGTAACTATAAAAAGTATAGTAAATATATAAACCAGCAGGTCATTTATTATCACTATCAACTATTATGTACTGTACATAATTGTATGTGCTATACTTTTATAGGACTGGCAGTGCAGTAGGTTTACACCAGTATCACCACAAACAGGTGAGTAATGCCTTGTGTTATGATGTTACAATGGCTTCAATGTCACAAGGTGTCACTAGGTGATAGTAATTTTTCAGCTGTATTCTAATCTTATGAAACCATCTTCAAATATGCAATCTGTCATTGACCAAAATGTTGTTATGTGGAGTATGACTGTATATATTCTTTCTGTACTTCAAATAATGTTTCTTTATGTGCAGTATAGAAATCAAGTATGTGAACTGTTGTTCAAATCACCTCTTGACTCATTTTTTATCTGTTCTATCAATTACTGAAGGAACTGTTCTAGAGTTTATAATCATGATTGTAGACTTATCACTTTCTCCTGGTAATTGTGTCAGTTTTTGCTTTTCATATTATTGTAATTTATATATTGTCAGGTGCATATACAGATTTAGAATTAACGTATTTTTCTAATGAATAGCTCCTTTTATCATGGTGTAACAACCCTGTTTACAAATAACAGTGCTTCCTCCCACCCAATTGTCTGTTTTGTCGCTGCCACTATCACCTGATTAGCTGGCCCACACATATCATTCTGTTTTTCTACTTCCTGCATTTTACTTTGTGTCCTTTCTTCTCTCTTCCTATTGGATAAATGATGATTTTTCAAAATCTCCTTTTATTGTAATTGTACGGTGAGAATGTCAGAGACGTCTAAACCAGAGTGACCCCATCTTGAATAAAGGCTGGAGAAAGCAATACCTGCTGGGTTACATTCCCAGAAAGTTAGGCAGTCTTGATCACAAGATGCTTCTGGTTGAAGAAACGAGTTAATGGAAAAAGGCACTCTCAGTTTAAAATAAGTTTTGCTCGGCCTGGAGCAGTGGCTCATGCCTGTAATCCCAGCACTTCGGGAGGCCGAGGTGGGTGGATCACGAGGTCAGGAGATCGAGACCATCGTGGCTAACATGGTGAAACCCTGTCTCTACTAAAAATATAAAAAATTAGCCGGGCGTGGTGGTGGGCGCCTGTAGTCCCAGCTACTCAGGAGGCTGAGGCAGGAGAATGGCATCAACCCAGGAGGTTCATGCCTTGCAGTGAGCCGAGATTGCGCCACTGCACTCCAGCCTGGGCGACAGAGCTAGACTCCGTCTCAAAAAATAAATAAATAAAAAATAACTTTGGCTCTAACGATAATAGTACACTCATAAATTCTTCCTGAAATTAATAATTACAAAAGAGAAAACAATACTAACAGTCTGTCACAAGCTAATCACAAGAGTTTATATAAAGTACACTGTTCTTATCTTTAATATCTGATATAAGCAAGAGTTACATTTGAGGTAGGGGCATTCCTCCTCTTGCTTTCTGAGGACACTCTACTCTGTATTGGAGTAGTTTCTAACAAGCTGTTTTAACTTTATTGTACACTGTGACTCACCCTGAATTCTTTCCTGCACAAAATCCAAGAACCTGCCCTTGGGATCTAGGACAAGGCCTCGTTTCCAGAAGTAAGAATAACTTAAGTCGTTATGCTTCAAGTAGATAAATCTGTAATGTTCATATATTATGTGCAGAGGATAAAGATAAGTGGTATCTTTACTCTCCTCTCAGACAATATCTAATTGGTAGAATGCATTAGCTCTCATCTCTGCATTCTACTCACATGTCATTGCTTCTAAATTTAATCTTGCTTTTAAGCACCCATGTTTCCAAATTAACCATTTTTGTTATGGGGATTGTTATTTTTTTTTAGTTGATGCTAATTTAGTTGAGCCCACATATGTTACCTATTGTTGGTTTATTCCACCTTGTTTCTTGCCTCTCACTTCTTCCTTCTGAGGTCAATTTCTTTCTTCAGTGAAAATTTATTATATTATGAAATCTCACAGTTATCATCTAAAAATGTCTTTATTTTATCCTCCTTCCTGAGTAATATTTTAGTTAATTTACTTTATGTTGACAGTTATTTTTCCCTTCGAAGACATTATCTTGCCATCTTCTGGTATCTGTTGTTACTATTGATAATATAGTCCTAGTAGTCTTGTTTCTTTACAGGTTATCTGTCTTTTCTCTCCAGTTGCTTTCAAGATGTTTTCTCTACTTTTGTGTTGTGCAACCTTTCTTTCATGTGGATTTAATTTTTATTTACTCTACTTAGGAATTGTATGTTTGCTTGTATTTCATAATTTCTGTAAACTCCTTATACATATTGCCTCAGAGACTCCCTTTCCATTTCTTTCTTCTCTCTTCTTAGGAACTACTGTTAGATCTATGTCAAACCTTATCATTATATCCCTGTATATATTAAACTCTCTGTCAAACTTTCCATTTTTGGTTCTCTCCATCTGTATTCTGGATAATTTATACATTTTGTCAAGTTATTTTTCTACTACATGAAGTTCTTGGTTGCATTAATACATCTTATTGTTTCTGCAGACTGTCTTAGATGAATTTTTTCCCTTGTACATATTGCAATTATTTTCTTGAGTTTATCTTTAGAGGTGCTTGTTTATTTTCTTGCGGGAATCCCACAGCAATGTGTTGGGTCCCGGTCCTTTGAAGCAGACATGTGAGATGAGGATTCAGAGATAGTTTCTATTAAGGAGGTTCTCTAGAGGAAATTGGCAAGAGAGTGGGGGAAGACTGAACAGAGAAGTGGAGGAAGCCAAGCAAGGGTATGAGCTCAGGCAAAATCCCACAGAAAGTGATCTCAGGCTTAACCTGCAGGGGACTCTGGTAAGTTATGCCTTAGAGTTATGAAAACAGAGGCAAGAGAGCTGCTGAAAAACTTAGGGTGGGGGATGTGTCTTGGAGGGCAGTCCTCTGCAAAAGGAGACTCAGTAGATGCTGGCTGTTGGATGGGAAAACACACCATAAAGGGAGTCCCCTGCCCAGCCCCCCCACCAAAATAGTAAAAACGGGCCCAGGGGATCTGGGTGAAGCATTGGACATTGACATTATCCACGACAATGACTCCCAAGGGCAATTTTGCATTCGATTCTGCCAGGCACTGAAGAATGTAACTGGCTAAGAATCAACATTGATGTTTGTTTTCTCAGCTTGGGGATTCTCGGATACCATGTAGGTTTCTATTCTTAACCTGTGAAAAGTGCAGGCCAAAGGAGCAGATTTCTTATTTACGATTTGTTTTCACCAAACAAATGAAGCCAAGTAGAAGCCAAGGCAAGCTTGAAGGTTAGGTCCCTGGGCTGCTAAGCCATTTTTTTCCTTCCTAGCTTCTCTTTTATATTGAGGATACAGCTCTTCTGGGAAAGGCCATTAAGCAAAGTTTCAGTTCCAAACCCTAATTGCCTGTCCTATGCAAGAGTTAAAATCCAACCCAGGTATTAGCTAATTTAATTATCCCTCCTCCTCCCTCTGTATCACCCCCTAGGGCTATCATAGTATAAACTCTATACTTACAACCCTTTGATTCTGATATCTCACTATTTCTTTTTCTTTTGAGGGAGCTCAGCTATGCATCAACATCTTCTGTAAATCCAGATTTTCTAGGAGTTCACAGTGTGAATGATTTTTCCGTGTTACTGAAATCCAGAGTCCTAATAAACGTTTGCCTGTTCATTATAAGAATATAAGCGCCTTGAGGGTAGGTACTATGTGTTTTGCTCTCCATAACTTGGACCACGTAAATTGTAAACCTTTGATAAAGATTTGTCAAACAAATGACTGTCTAAGAAAATATCTTCCTTGAAGAAACAAACATTATTTTGTTAATAGTCCATATGTGAGACCACAAAAATTTGAATATAGATATGTGAAAGAATGGTGCCAGGCACATATCTGTAATAGTGGCATAATTTCTTGTACAGAATAAGAACTCAGTGATCATTATTATTTCTCAGTCACTAGTTATAAAATGAGTTGAAAGTAAAAATGTCTTGATACTTTGCTGTACACATTTATTGCTAAATATGTTCACTTTCTCATAAACTCCCTAGTCATCAATGTTATTTTAAACAGTCTCATGGAGTGCTTACATGTTTCAGAAACTACATTGTTGTAGTAATAGCCCCATTTCAGAAATTTTGGTCTAAAACCTGAAATACCTTTTATTCCTTTTCTCTGATATCTCACGTTCCAATAAAACATGAGATTCTGATGTAGAGAGGGTAAAAAAAAAGATCTCATTATTTTGATGTTAATGGTATGCAGACACTTCTTGATTACAGTATGTATCACTGACTATAGCAAAACCAATGGAGCTTCAATGACATCAACTATTATTTCCCAAATCATGTTATTTTACTTTAATGAGTTCTCCCCTTTAGTCTCTTATCTCTACCCTTATTGTCATTACTCTGGTCCATGAAAATGAAGCAACAATCTCATAGCTGTGAGATGTCTCTACCTCGAGTAGGTCTCTATTCCAGCATCCAATCTGCAGGTCACAGTCAACTTAATCTATCTAAAAAACAGTTTTAATTATGTATTTTTCTTGTCTAGAAATCTTCAATTTTTTTTTCCTATTTCCTCATGAAATAATGAATTCTTTAATCTGTCAACTAAAGTTTTCCTTGATTGCAATCTAACCTATTTCCTTTCTTTTTTTTTTTTTTTTCTCTTCAGATCCTCCCTGAACTCTGGTCAAATTGAATCTATTGCTATTTTGATTCTACTACAGATTCTTTACCTTTGCTTATGTTAGTTTTTTTGTCTTGAATGCTCTTAACCAAATGTTTCAGTTATGCCCAGTTTTGTAATGGTGGGAGCTCAATAAATATGTGTGGTATCCATTGTTTCTTGAATTAAGTGCAAACCCTTAACTGCATATGGTCCTTAGCTCAATTTGCCTAGCATTTAAATAATGAAATCATTGAAGCTCCTATGGTTTTGCTACATTCAGTGATAGTCACTGTAACCAGAGTGTGAAATGCCTTTAACTCCAAAAAAAATGAGCTCCTTTTTTCATGCTTTCTACATTAGAAAAAGCTCAGGAAACTATGAATCTATGACTGTACATGTTTGCACACTATTCTGCTTACAAACTTTGGACTATGCCTGTGAAAGGGCTCTTCTTACTGTTATTTTGGTTTTCTGCTTACTTAGTCCTTCAACTTTGGATCTTTTATCTTGTCTCTCTTTCAAACGGTTTTTTGTTGTTGTTGTTGTTGTTGTTTTGTGGGAGTGTGTTCAAATTCAAACTGGAAGTAAGATTCTTATCCTTTTAGTCTTGGTTTGGACCCTGGCAGTCTTGAGTGAACCCTAAATGGCCCTGATGTTGAGATCAGTGATGGAGGAACACTGGAGAGAGGGTGTAGAGAACACTGTGAGATTAAAGAGTTCTGAGAATGGAAGTAGAGAAAAGTTGATATCCTCAAGAAAGATAAACAGGAAGAACATATCACCACTATAGCCAGAGGATGAGGTGAACATATTTGTATGCTCTATGGCCTACAAATGTATTTTATTTTGGTAGCATGAGAGGAATTGGCAAGGGAAGTCTCTCTTTTACACTCTTTTTTCCTGGAAAATAATATATGATTTCTAGAATAGCTGAACAACCGAAACACAGCTTTCCTTGGTTTTCATTTTATTCCAAAGAAATTGGAAATTCCTATTTGCAGAATGAATGACTGAAAAGTAGAATAATGTCTTGAATTCTGATTTTTTTTTCTGTACTGCTATCCTAAAAGTACTGAAACGACACAATTTTGCCCCTTCTAGTTGTTAGTGAAAATTACCATTGTCCTACCTGGTAACAGCCCATATAAAGCCATGTGAGAAGAAAGTAGGTTTCCTGCGAGAAAAACTTTTAACAAATCATTCAAATGCAAAGCAGCAGGACCAATACTGACCTCTTCAAGCTATAGTTCCAAAATACAAAGCATGATTTTGACTTTCTTAAACGTAACTTGCTGGACTGAAAATATTCTAGGGTGGTATTAGTGTAACACATAACAAAATCAGAGAGAAGCCTCAAGACTATTTATAAGGAGTGTTGCATGTTGATTCTGCCCAGTTGGGAAACAGACTTATAGCAATAATGGCCACGTGCGGCCCACCATCCTGCCAGGAAGAGTTCTTTAACACTTTATAAAGACAGGAAAAGGATTTGTTGAGAATAACTCTATTTACACTGCTAGTGATAATTGTAGTCAGTGTCTTATAGAGATAGTTATGATTATGCTATATAAAAAGTATCAGCTATTCAGTTAATTTCTGATATTAATTTCCCATTCCTTAGTCAGAGAAAACTCTTAGGCAAATGTAGCAGGTATCTCAGCTTGCCCTTATGTGAAGCCATGACCATCCTAGGATATAAGAATATCTGCATAAATCTGAAATACTAGAGGGCCAACACAACAGTCTGTTTTTCCACTAAGAAAGAACTCATTCTATAAAAAAAGGAGAAAGTGGAAATACAGAAAATTGGAGAAGTCCAATACGTTACTGTCACTAGATTATCAATTAGACCAGCCATTCTCAATCTGAGAGCAAGAAAGCTGCAACAAAAAAGTAAATAAATCTCAAAAAGCTGTTGTTCTATAACCTTCATGAGACATTGAGTCCTCTTAGAAGTGATGATATTGATGACACAGGGACAGAATGTTAGCAATGTTGATGAGTTGTGTTATTGATAAAATGATAAAATGCTGATTTCAGTGCCTTCTATTCTCTGGATATAAAACATCAGAACCCCTGAATAGAAGTCAGAACCCTCAGTCTTGGGCTATGTAGCATCCTCAGGGGTAGTGTCTGGGAAGTGAAACTGCCAATGGTTTGGCATAGCTACCACTCTTAACTTAGGAGCAATTAGACACATTATCCAGTGATCTAGATTAGGAGATAGGAAAATTGGTAGAATCCCCGATGGTAGTCAACAGCATGTTATTAGAACTCTTGTGAGACACCCACTGGATATTCATAAATTTATTCGAGAAGAACTTCTGGGGGTTATATTGTTTGAGGAGTAAGTAGGATTACAGATCTTTTTTTCTTAACTAGTTGTTTTTATAACTTTGTTCTTAAATTTGAAGTACTGCGCCTCAGGGAATGAGGGTTACATATTTAGAATCAGAAGAATTATTTCTCTTTTTCTTTTTTTGAGTCATCCAAGCTGTGTGTGTCTGTGACAGACACTAAGATGTACTGCTCAGATCTTCCTTCAAGAGGGCTTTCTACCCAGCTATGAGGAATATAGTAGCTGACAATCTCCCACAATTGGCTCTCTTAGGATCGGCCTTAGCTATTAATTAGAGGTCAAGTTCTTCACAGTGTGCCCCTGCGGCCAACGACTGAGCAAAGTAGTGTTACAAGGTGGTATGAACAAGGGCTTAACTTTGGACACACTGCTCTGGAGCTCCCTGTTGCGTTGGCAGAAATCTCGTCATGTTCATGTCATGGTTTGAAAGCTCCAAATTCTACTTTCTACACTTTCTTTTTAAGATATTACTTCTCCAATAAACTGTTTGCATTGTTAACTCATGTTGACATTTGCTTCCCAGAGAATCTAACAATGAAGAAGACTGAAAAAACATGTAATGGAATGTGAAAACAAAAGTCTTTCAGTAGAGCTCAGTGATACCAGGCACCTACCAGGCAGTCCTCTCCCCACTTCTGGGTGGGTGGGAGACTTCGGAGCAGTCACACACAGAGTGGAACAAGCACAAAGGATGGCTCTGTCGCCCAGGCTGGAGTGCAGTGGCACGATCTCAGGTCGCTGCAACCTCTGTCTCCTGGGTTCAGGCAATTCTCCTGCCTCAGTCTCCTGATTAGCTGGGATTATAGGCACCCACCACCACACCCTGCTAATTTTTGTATTTTTAGTAGAGATGTGGTTTCACCATGTTGGCCAGGCTGGTCTTGAACTTCTGACCTCAAGTCATCCACCAGCTTCAGCCTCCCAGAGTGCTGGGATTACAGGAATGAGCCACTGTTCCCCGCCAACTCTCTGTCTTTTGGGGTATTGATTCTGCACTCTACAACAAATACAAAAAAAAAAGAAAGCAATGCATAAGGGCCCACTTCAAATGCTGGTACTACTTTGAGCATGGTCTCTCCCTTTACTTTAACTCAGAATTAAAACTTTTGATTTTAAGAATTATCTAAATGGTTTTAGCCACGTTATTTTTGCAAGTCCAAAAATAAAATGCATTTAAATAAATTTAAATGCATTAAATTTGTATTAAACTGAGAAGCATTCATAGTTTAATACATATTTAAAGTAAATCATCCTGCAATGTTCTGAGAGAATCTTAAGAGTTTGGTTATAGACCACTAGTACAAAACATAGACTGTTTTCAGATAACTTCTACAGTGAAAACTACTTCTGGGTCTGGAACATAAATCAAAAGTCTTAATTCTGAGTTAAAGCAAAGGGAAAGACCATGCTGAAAGTAGTACCAGTATTTGAAGTGGGTCCTTATGCATTTCGTCACCTACAAACAGCAATACTTAACTCTGGAAGGGAGTTGCAAAAGAATAAAAAGAGACTAACACAGTTGGAGAAAAAGTTTTGTATATTTTCCCATCCTTTGACTAGGTTTTGTTGTTATTGCTTTTGTTTTCTAATGAGGACAGGTATCAGATCCTCACCTTTATAATTAATATGTCAATTTTCAGACATGGGTTATGTCCATTGTACTATTTGCTGTTTTCTTAAATGGAGTAAGAGAGATCTTACTCCACTTAACTTCCTCTTTGTCTTTTAAAATAATGACTTGAAATATTTTCCCTGGTGTTTTTTTTCAGGGAAACAAAAAATTGAGGGAGAGATGGAAAGAGAAAGAAAATTGTGGAAAATGTTTTAAAGGAACTTAATGTTTTTTTTTTTTAATGCTTTTTACTTTCCTTGCCAAGTTTAAGCCCATGACATCTTGACTAGAGACTAAATATAAGAAAGCTCCAAACAAATGGAGCCTGGTTAAAATATGGTCACATATGCCTATATTATGTTTTGAGAAGGGATTTTTTCAGTGCAACAAGTATGTATGATAAATAAGCACAAAATAATAATGTCTTATAATTTTATGGTGTTTTACAGTTTGCCAAGGGCTTCCACTTTAATTTATTTTAACCTTTTGTAAAAATACCCAAAAGGCTGAACTGTTGCTTTCGGAGTTTTCAGAGGCTTCAGCAAATGAAGCAGACTGAAAAAACATGTAATGGAATGTGAAAACAAAAGTCTTTCTTGAGACCTTAAGACAGTAGATGTCAGAGATACCAGACACTTACCAGGCAGCCTTCTCCTCGCTTCTGGGTGGGTGGCAGACTTCAGAGCAGTCACACACACAGTGGAACAAGCACAAAGGATGGGAGTGAAGTTATAGCACTTCCCAAACTTCACCTCCTGATCTTGCCTCTCCCCCTTTAAATTTATCAGGCATGATGCCATATTGTCCACTTTGTCTTTCAAACTGCAGGAGACATGTATTAAGCCCACAAACTGATCTCCTTAAGTCCCCTCTCTGACAACATGGGGTTAGGAGGAAACTTCCCCGACTCTTCCTTTTTAGGAGAGCTCTATTTAAAGACTCTTCTTCGAAAGTCCCCTTCAAAAATCATCTTCTGCATGCTAATCCTTGACTCCTTCTTTGCCCTTGTGGGCAAGGACATTTTAAGAATTATCTAATTGGTTTTAGCCACATTATTTTTGCAAGTCCTGCAGGGTATTCTGCCTCAGTTTGATATATGGTATCTGTTAGTCTCAGTCAAAACTTCTATTTTGATAGCTTATTTCAAATAAATTTTTGAAAACCTAGTGGCACCCATGCGCTGCTTACACAGAAGTAAATGCCATGAGATCTGGTTCTCTATCAAAATTGATGGTCCCCACTTCAAAATTCATCCTTGATATTAAATACATGGCTTCACATCTCAGAAGATCATCACCCAACATTTTTGAGCATCGACTTTGTATAAGCTAATATAAAATTCTATGTTCACTTCTGATCTTCTAGATGCTAAGCCCAGACAAAACAAAAATATTTAAAATAATTTCAAATATTTGAAAAACATTGAAAAGTCACATTTAACAGTCATTAAAAAACGGGACAAAATTTATAGCAACACATAAGGTCTTTTAATACTTTCTTAAAGACAAAGGCCTTTAGCTGTTCCCTTGTCTTTTGGGCATACAGCTAGATTATATTTTCCAGCCCCATTTGCAGATATGCATGACTGTGTACCTAGTTCTAACCAACAGAATATGTGTCCCTTCTGAGACAAGGCATTTAGGGAGACTGTGCCTTTTTCACGCTCTCTTTTTCCCAATCATTCTCTGAATGCCTTACTACCATGCCCCAGACATTCTGATTTAATTCATATGGGGTGTAATCTTGATATCAAAAAACTTAAAACCTCCCAAGTAATTCTAATTGCAAAGCTTGGGAATGACTGTCTTAGGGGATAGCAGACCCACCAGCTGGGGGAGTCACATGGAGGAAAGTCACATCAAGTCACATGGAGGAAACCCAGCTGTTCATCAGAAACATAAACCTTGATCTACAGTAAGAAGACTTTTGAGGTCTCTGAGAGAGTATTGTACTGATTCGTGTACTTAGTAAATCAGCAAAAGGTACAAGAGGAAAATCATAATGCTAAAGATTACAGGTAGGTAAATGATATTCAGTTGCTTGTATTGCTTTTGCTTCTAAAAAAACTTTATATTAACATATAGTATGAGAAATAAAGACATTTCTACCATTTAATTAGTAAGTCTATTCGTAGTCATGTGTCAAAAAATAACATAAAGAAGCAGATGAGTATAAAAGATCTCTATATAGGCTTATGCAAAATAGGAAAAAAAGTAAACAATTTAAATGTTCACCTGTTGGCTGGCTTTCTACTGATCTTAGAATAAAATCCAAGATCTTTATTATGACCAAGGCCCTGACTGTTCTGTCTCATATCACCTCACTTTTCCTTGCACTAACTATATTTCAACTACAGGCCTTCTATTGGTTCCTCAAAGGTACCTCCTTCCTCTGCAGGGCCTTTGCATATGCTCTTTTGGTTTAGAACATGAGTATCTTCCCAAAACCGTCTTAGCCTTCACCTGGCTTACTCCTTCTCATTCTCCAAGCTGCAGCTCCAGTGTCATTTCTATAGGGAAACTTCTCTGATTAGATCTAGTCTTGCAATAATACAATCTCATACCATTCTGTACTTTCCTTTTTTTAGTACTTACCATGATTTTAATTTTAAAAGTCTTTGGTATTATTTATTTAATGGTTTTCTCCCTTGTTAGACTTAAGGCTCTAGAAAGACAAGAGGTATGTCTAAGTTGCTTCATGCTATTTTCTTCTACCACATGTGAGTCACATGGTGGGCACTCAGTAAATATTTGTGAAAAGAATACACTAACCCAAGTCTTAATACTCTTTGTTTCAAGAAACAAATGATTTCTGAGGTTTGTGGCTGATAGAACCAAGAATATAAACCTGTTGATTTTCACTACTTTCTTTTCATCAAGATCTGATGAACTGTACTTTCTCAGGCTTAAGACTGATATCTGTTTCCCCAAATGAATCATTAGAGAAGGAAATGCACTGTTTAAATGGTTTACATTTGTAATAGAATAAAAAATTGTTATTACGTGACCAAACTACTGTAATCGCTAGTGCTTATCTAAGCGTATTAAATGCCCTCAGGATCTGGTTCCCAGATTGGTCTCTGTGATCCGCTATTCCAGGAACAACATCAAGTTTTTTTGTTTTTCTGACTTTAACCTTTTATGGCATTTCCTAAGGAAGTTCATCTGTATTCACATCCTCAATAGAAATTTTGAATATTAAGTATTAAAGGCATGTGTATGAGTTGGTATTCCAAAATTATAAGATACATAATAATAGAGATATACATCTTAATTATGCTTTTGTTTTGTACAAGTGAGTATCTTTTTGTTTTGTGCAAGTGAGTATTCCCACAAACTGTCATCTTTGGGGAAAACTGCTCTCTAGTTTCTATTGCTTGACTCATGTTAACTGTAGCATGATTTAGAACAAAGTTCATTGCTTCAAAAACAATCTGTCTGTCTCAGGATCCTGTTGGGCTCACATCTACAAGTGTCCTCACTGATATCTCTCCAGAAACACAGCTCATTACTCTTAAGCTGGATAGTTATCTTCACTTGAATCTCTGCTCTCATTCTAAAGAGTTATGGATGGAACACTACCAAGTTTTCCATGAAAGTTGCTATGGGGCAGTGGGAGCTGAGGTGTAGCCTTGCTTGATTTGAGCCTGCTGGCTTTTTCTCCTTTGTCCTCTGGGTAATCTATGTTTGCACTTGGGAGAAGAGAAGGAAGGAGTAGCAGCCACTAAGACTGCTGCCTCTAGGCTGTCTTTATTTAGTGAGGATTCTGCTGCTGTAACCGGAGCCTATGCTAAGTGGGGGAAAGACTGCAAAAGCCATATCAAAGGTGGTGCTACTACTGCAGTTATAGGAAGAAAGGGTTTTAGCACCAATTTAATACCTAGTATGTGTGGCAGACACTGCTAGACCCAGAGTTAGGTGACACAGAAAATGAGATATCTGGGAAGAGTGTTGAAACAGGACAGAATTCTTCAGAAAGGAAAAGTAGAAAAGGATTACTTAGGCAGTTGGATGAGACAAAGTAAGGACACTGAAGTGGTTAGAGCAGGGGTGTGCCGGGGCTGTAAGTGGTAGAGTTTGGTTGGAATATAAGGAATCAGTGAAGATGGGCAAGCTTTGTGAAGACTTTAAATGACAGAGTGACAACATCAGTGAGTCATGGGAAGTTTGTGTGTGTGGTAAAGCTGTAATTGGAGATGTATTCTGGAAAGATTAACATGATATGTATGTGTAAAATGGTTCAGGTGGGAGAGGTCAATTAGAAGATTGATAAAATAATTAATGATTGATATAATAACTAATAACTATTGATACAATAATATTACTAATACAATATCTAAAGGAGAAAAGAGACAGAAAAGAAGAGATGGAGGCCAGTCATTGCTGAGTGTATCATAAATGATTGAATATTTGTATAAGAATGGAAGGGAACAGAGTAAGAGACAGTGAGTGATGAATTCAAGACTAACTCCAAACAAGGCTTTAAGTCAGAGGCACCAGTGAAATACATAGGAAAGTTGGAGGTGGAATTAGTTTAGGAGCAGGGAAAGAGAAGAAATAGACTATGGGTAGTTTAAATTTTTATTATGCCTCCAAGGCACTCTAATATTATGAATTTTATTTAAGAAAAAAGTTTAGATTTTACCGAAGTCCTAATGATATGTAGAAATTTTTCTTGACCAATATCAATATTCTAGGTTTTTCCTACTGTCCTTCAAAGTAATGTCTAACCCTCACTGTATTTGTGAAGCAGACATATTCTAATTACCTGCCTATTTATCTCCACTCCATAATGTTCTCTATGCTCCTTGCTCCTGGAAGGCAGCAGGAAAAATTCTGCCATATCTTCAGTGCCACTAAGTTGGTGGTGGGGGTGGAGAGGAATGTAATTATTTATCTTTTGTTAGTTTCTTCACCAATGTCACAGGAATTATTAAAAACTTAGCTTATAGAATGGAAGTGAGGTTTGCCTACCTAGTGCTAGGCCCATGGTAATTGCTCAAATTAGCGGTCGTTATTGTGACTTTTCATGAATAAAGTAGTAAATCCTTGTGACTTCCAAGTAGAATCATAAAGATAGGATGGTTTTTTACTCTTCTTTTCTGGCTCCTTCTCTAACCAGGTTATCCATATAATTGTGTCATTTCCCAACTCAGTCAATTTTTACCTAAGTGATGAGGATGATTGCTTCCACTTTCTTCTACACAGAATCTGGACAAAGAAATTGCCGAAACAATCTGCCGAAGGAAGAGAGGCACCAACTATTTGTGTGGTGAAAAGTTTGATTTTGACTGTTTAAATGGCTATTTCTCTAGTGCATAGCTAACTCAGTAAGGAAACAAAGATCAAGATTAAATTATATTTTCTGTGGCCCAAGAACTATGTTTGGCATAATGATTCTCCACTATTGCCTGTATTTAAGAGTATTTCTGGGAGCTATCATGGTAAAGAATCAGTTATGAGACCATTATACCACCATGTTTCTAAACTGTGATATGTGCCTTTGATACTTGACACAACAGAGTAATCATGAAGTGTATTCCTGGTGCACTGATTTTACTTGAAAATATAGGAAGATATACCTCATTCCATTAAAGTCAACTCGGATGTATAATTTAGTAATTAAATAAATATTTATTGCATTCAGGCAGAATGTCAGATGCTACAAAATTCTGATTTAGAAAATGGACATGGCTCTTTATTGGTGGTAGTGGTGGAGTTATAGGATAAAGGGCCAAATTTGAATCTACTTTTAAGTTGAAACACAAGATGATAAGAAACATTGATCTTCAGATGGGTTTCTTTGGATTAAACTGTCAGGTTCATGAAGATATACATTTGTTCTCAAATGTTGAGGGTAGCTCTGTGGAGCAGCTTTGGAGAAACATATGTAAAGCTGGAGAAGCATGAGAGAAATATGATCTGAAGTTTTGTTGAGCAGATGTAGAGTTTTTGAGATTCCTACTCTGCCTGTGAGCTGCCCTGGCTGTTAGAGGTTGGTTGTCTTTAACAAACAGATAGTGTCTTCACTGAAACTAGTGATTAGCTCCTGGCCCAAAGAATACTCTTTGCCTGTGGCCTTTGAACACTGGCAGAGCATGAATAACTTTCTCCCTCTTTTTTTCTTCACATCTGGTAATCTCTCTTTTTTTTTCCTTTTTACTTGACATGTAATGATTGTAGGTATTTATGGGATACTGAATGGTACTTTGATACATGTACATAAGGTATAATGATCAAATCAGGGTAATTAGCATATCCATCACCTCAAATGTTTATCATTTCTTGGTTTAGGGAACTTTCAAAATCTATCTTTTTGAAAATATAAAAGAAAATTAATTATGTCAAACTACATTCTTTCTACAGTGCTATCAAATGCTAGAACTTATTCCTCTTATCTACCTGTAGCTTTGTATTTTCTAACCAACCTTTCCCTATTTCTCCCCCAGCTGCCCTTCCCAACCTCTGGTAACCACAATTCTTCTCTCCACTTCTATGATTGCAACTTGTTTTTAGCTCTTACATATGAGGGATAACAGTATTTATCTTTCTATGCCTGACATTTCATTTCACATAAGGTCCTCCAGGATCAACCGTGTTGCTGCAAATGAACAGATTTCATTCTTTTTTATGACTGAATAGTATTCCATTCTCTACATGAACCAAATGTTCTTTATCTATTCATCTGTTGATGGGCATTCAGGTTGCTTCCATATCTTGGCTATTGAGAATAGTGTTATAATAATAAACATGGGAGTGCTGATATCTCTTCAATATACTAATTTTCTTTCTTTTGCTTAAATACTCGGTAGTGGGATTGCTGAACCATAACTAAACTAGTTATAGTTTTAGTTTTTTTGCAAAACTTCCATACTGTTTTTTAATTACTATTATACTTTAAGTTCTAGGGTACATGTGCACAACGTGCAGGTTTATTACATAGGTATACATGTGCCATGTTGGTTTGCTGCACCCATCAACTCACCATTTACATTAGGTATTTCTCCCAACGTTATCCCTCCCCCAGCCCCCCACCCCCTAACTGGCCCCGGTGTGGGATGTTCCTCTCCCTGTGTCCATGTGTTCTCATTGTTCAACTCCCACTTATGAGTGAGAATATACAGTGTTTAATTTTCTGTCCTGTGACAGTTTGCTAAGAATGATGGTTTCCAGCTTCATCCATGTCCCTGCAAAGGACATGAACTCATCCTTTTTTATGGCTGCATAGTACTCCATGGTGTATACGTGCCACATTTTCTCTATCTAATCTATTATTGGTGGACATTTGGGTTGGTTCCAAGTCTTTGCTATTGTGAATAGTGCTGCGATAAACTTATGTGTGCATGTGTCTTTATAGTGGCATAATTTATAAGCCTTTGGGTACACACCCAGTAATGGGATTTTTGGGTCAAATGGTATTTATACTTCTAGATCCTTGAGGAATCACCACACTGTCTTCCACAATGGTTGAACTAATTTACACTCCCACCAACAGTGTAAAAGTGTTCCTATTTCTCCACATCCTCTCCAGGATCTGTTGTTTCCTGACTTTTTAATGATCACCATTCTAACTGGCGTGAGATGGTATCTCATTGTGGTTTTGATTTGCATTTCTCTGATGACCAGTAATGATGAGCAGTTTTTCATATGTCTGTTGGCTGCAAATGTCTTCTTTTGAGAAGTGTCGTTTCATATCCTTTGCCCAATTTTGGTGGAGTTGTTTGCTTTTTTCTTGTAACTTTGTTTAAGTTCTTTGTAGATTCTGGATATTAGTCCTTTGTCAGATGGATAGATTGCCAAATTTTTCTCCCATTCTGTAGGTTGCCTGTTCAATCTGATGATAGTTTCTTTTGCTGGGCAGAAGCTCTTTAGTTTAATTAGATCCCATTTGTCTATTTTGGCTTTTGTTGCCGCTGCTTTTAGTGTTTTAGTCATGAAGTCTTTGCCCATGCCTATGTCCTGAATGGTATTGCCTAGGTTTTCTTCTAGGGTTTTTATGGTTTTAGGTCTTACATTTTAAGTCTTTAATCCATCTTGGGTTAATTTTTGTGTAAGGTGTAAGGAAGGGATCCAGTTTCAGCTTTCTACATGTGGCTAGCCAGTTTTCCCAGCACCATTTATTAAATAGAGAATCCTTTCCCCATTTCTTGTTTTTGTCAGGTTTGTCAAAGATCAGATGGTTGTAGATGTGTGGTGTTATTTCTGAGGCCTCTGTTCTGTTCCATTGGTCTATATCTCTGTTTTGGTACCAGCACCATGCTGTTTTGGTTACTGTAACCTTATAGTAAAGTTTGAAGTCAGGTAGCGTGATGCCTCCAGCTTTGTTCTTTTTGCTTAGGATTGTCTTGGCTATATGGCTTTTTTCTGGGTCCATATGAAATTTAAAGTAGTTTTTCCAATTCTATGAAGAAAGTCAGTGGTAGCTTGATGGGGATAGCATTGAATCTATAAATTACTTTGGGCAGTGTGGCCATTTTCACAATATTGATTCTTCCTATCCATGAGCGTGGAATATTCTTCCATTTGTTTGTGTCCTCTTTTATTTCATTGAGCAGTGGTTTGTAGTTCTCCTTGAAAAGGTCCTTCACATCCCTTGTAAGTTGGATTCCTAAGTATTTTATTCTCTTTGTAGTAATTGTGAATGGAACTTCACTCAGGATTTGGCTCTCTGTTTGTCTGTTATTGGTGTATAGGAATGCTTGTGATTTTTGCACAATGATTTTGTATCCTGAGACTTTGCAGAAGTTGCTTATCAGCTTAAGGAGATTTTGGGCTGAGACTATGGGGTTTTCTAAATCTACAATCATGTCATCTGCAAACAGGGACAATTTGACTTCCTCTTTTCCTAATTGAATAGCCTTTATTTCTTTCTCCTGCCTGACTGCCCGGGCCAGAACTTCCAATACTATGTTGAATAGGAGTGGTGAGAGAGGGCATCCTTGTCTTTTGCTGGTTTTCAAAGGAAATTATTCCAGTTTTTGCCCATTCAGTATGATATTGGCTGTGGGTTTGTCATAAACAGCTTTTATTATTTTGATATACATCCCACCAATACCTAGTTTATTGAGAGTTTTTAGCATGAAGGGCTGTTGAATTTTGTCAAAGGCCTTTTCTGCATCTACTGAGATAATCATGTAGTTTTTGTTGTTGGTTCTCTTTATGTAAGGGATTACATTTATTGATTTGTGTTTGTTGAACCAGCCTTGCATCCCAGGGATGAAGCCCACTTGATCATGGTGGATAAGCTTTTTGATGTGCTGCTTGATTTGGTTTGCCAGTATTTTATTGAGGATTTTCGCATCAATGTACATCAGGGATATTGACCTAAAATTCTCTTTTTCTGTTGTGTCTCTGCCAGGTTTTGGTATCAGGATGATGCTGGCCTCATAAAATGAGTTAGGGAGGATTCCCTCTTTTTCTGTTGATTGGAATAGTTTCAGAAGGAATGGCACCAGCTCCTCTTTGTACTTCTGGTAGAATTTGGCTGTGAATCCATCTGGTCCTGGACTTTTTTTTGGTTGTTAGGCTATTAACTATTGCCTCAATTTCAGAACCTGTTATTGGTCTATTCAGAGATTCAACTTCTTCCTGGTTTAGTCTTGGAAGGGTTTATGTGTCTAGGAACTTATCCATTTCTCCTAGATTTTCTAGTTGATTTGCATAGAGGTGTTTATAGTATTCTCTGATGGTAGTTGTATTTCTGTGGGATCAGTGGTGATATCCCCTTTATCATTTTTTATTGCGTCTATTTGATTCTTCCGTCTTTTCTTCTTTGTTACTCTTGCTAGTGTTCTATCTATTTTGTTGATCTTTTCAAAAAATCAGCTTCTGGATTCATTGATTTTTTGAAGGGTTTTTGTGTCTCCATTTCCTTCAGTTCTGCTCTGATCTTAGTTATTTATTGTCTTCTGCTAGCTTTTGAATATTTTTGCTTTTGCTTCTCTAGTTCTTTTCATTGTGATGTTAGGGTGTCCATTTTAGATCTTTCCTGCTTTCTCTTGTGGGCATTTAGTGCTATAAATTTCCCTCTACACACTGCTTTAAATGTGTCCCAGAGAGTCTGGTATGTTGTGTCTTTGTTCTCATTGGTTTTGAAGAACATCTTTATTTCTGCCTTCATTTCGTTATTTACCCAGTAGTCATTAGGGAGCAGGTTGTTCAGTTTCCATGTGGTTGTGAGGTTTTGAGTGAGTTTCTTAATCCTGAGTTCTAATTGGATTGCACTGTTGTCTGAGAGACAGTTTGTTGTGATTTCTGTTCTTTTACATTTGCTAAGGAGTGTTTTACTTCCAATTATGTGGTCAATTTCAGAATAAGTGTAATGTGGTGCTGAGAAGAATGTATATTCTGTTGTTTTGGGGTGCAGAGTTCTGTAGATGTCTATTAGGTCACTTGGTCCAGAGCTGAGTTCAAGTCTTGGATATCCTTGTTAATTTTCTGTCTTGTTGATCTGTCTAATATGGATACTGGGGTGTTAAAGTCTCCCATTATTGTTATGTGGGAGTCTAAGTCTCTTTGTAGGTATCTAAGAACTTGTTTTATGAATCTGGGTGCTCCTGTACTGGGTGCATATATATTTAGGATAGTTAGCTCTTCTTGTTGAATTGATCCCTTTACCATTATGTAATGGCCTTCTTTGTCTCTTTTGATCTTTGTTGGTTTAAAGTCTGTTTTATCAGAGACTAGGATTTCAACCCCTGCTTTTTGTTTGCTTTCCATTTGCTTAGTAGATCTTCCTCCATCCCTTTATTTTGAGCTTATGTGTGTCTTTGCACGTGAGATGTGTCTCCTGTATATAGCACACCAATGGGTCTTGACTCTATCCAATTTGCCAATCTGTGTCTTTTAGTTGGGATATTTAGCCCATTTACATTTAAGGTTACTATTTTATGTGTGAATTTGATCCTGTCATTATGATGCTAGCTGGTTATTTCTCCTGTTAATTGATGCCGTTTCTTCATCACGTTGATAGTCTTTACAATTTGGCACGTTTTTGCAGTCGCTGGTACCAGTTTTTCCTTTCCATATTTAGTGCTTCCTTCAGGAGCTCTTGTAAGGCAGGCCTGGTGGTGACAAAGTCTCTCAGCATTTGCTTGTCTGTAAAGGATTTTATTTCTCCTTCACTTATGAAGCTTAGTTTGGCTGGATATGAAATTCTGGGTTGAAAATTTTTTTCTTTAAGAATGTTGAATATTGGCTCCTACTCTCTTCTGGCTTGTAGGGTTTTTGCCAAGAGATCTGCTATTAGTCTGATGGGCTTCCCTTTGTGGGTAACCCGACGTTTCTCTCTGGCTGCCCTTAACATTTTTTCCTTATTTCAACCTTAGTGAATCTGACAATTATGTGTCTTGGGGTTGCTCTTCTCAAGGAGTATCTTTGTGGTGTTCTCTGAATTTCCTGAATTTGAATGTTGGCCTGCCTTCCCAGGTTGGGGAAGTTCTCCTGAATAATATCCTGAAGAGTGTTTTCTAACTTGGTTCCATTCTCCCCGTCAGTTTCAGGTACACCAATCAAACGTAGACTTGGTCTTTTCACATAGTTGCATATTTCTTGGAGGCTTTGTTAATTTCTTTTCACTCTTTTTTTCTCTAATCTTGTCTTCTCACTTTATTTAATTAATTTGACTTTCAATCACTGATATCCTTTCTTCTGCTTGATCGAATTGGCTATTGAAGGTTGTGTATGCTTCATGCAGTTCTTGTACCGTGGTTTTCAGCTCCATCAGGTCATTTAAGCTGTTCTCTACACTGTTTATTCTAGTTAGCCATTCGTCTAACCTTTTTTCAAAGTTTTTAGCTTCTTTGTGATGGGTTAGAACATGCTCCTTTAGCTCAGAGAAGTTTGTCATTACCGACTTTCTGAAGCCTACTTCTGTCAACTCGTCAAACTCATTCTTTGTCCAGTTTTGTTCCCTTGTTTGGCGAGGAGTTGTGTTCTTTTGGAGGATAAGAGGCATTCTGGAGTTTGGAATTTTCAGCCTTTCTACTCTGGTTTCTCCCCATCTTAGTAGTTTAATCTATCTTTGGTCTTTGAGGTTGGTGACCTATCGATGCGGTTTTGATGTGGATGTCCTTTTTGTTGATGTTGATGCTATTCCTTTCTGTTTGTTACTTTTCCTTCTAACAGACAGACCCCTCAGCTGCATGTCTGTTGAAGTTTGCTGGAGTTCCACTCCAGACCTTGTTTGCCTGGGTATCACCAGCAGAGGCTGCCGAACAGCAAATATTACTGCCTGATTCTTCCTCTGGAAGCTTAATCCCAAAGGAGCACCTGCCTCTGTGAGGTGTCTTTCCGCCTCTGGTGGGAGGTGTCTCCCAGTCGGGCTACACAAGGGTCAAGGACACAATTGAGGAGGCAGTCTGTCTGTTAATAGATCTCGAACACTGTGCTGGGAGAACCACTGCTCTCTTCAGAGCTGTCAGGCAGGGATGTTTAAGTCTGTATAAGCTGTCTGCTGCCTTTTTTTCAGATATGCCCTGCCCCAGAGATGGAGTCTAGAAAGGCAGTAGGCCTTGTTGAGCTGCAGTGGGCTCTGCCCAGTTCAAGCTTCCCTGCTGCTTTGTTTACACTGTGGGCATAGAACCACCCTGTGCAAGCTTCAGCAATGGCAGACACCCCTCCCCCTGCCATGCTCCAGTGTCCCAGGTCCATCTCAGACTGCTGTGCTAGCAGCGAGCAAGGCTCTGTGGGTGTAGGACCCACCAAGCCAGGCATAGGAGGGAATCTCGTGGTCTGCCAGTTGTGAAGACTGTGGGAAAAGCACAGTATTTGGGCAGGAGTGTACCGTTCCTCCAAGTACAGTCACTCATGGCTTCCCTTGGTTAGGAAAAGGAAATCCCCTGACCCCTTGTGCTCCCTGGGTGAGGCAACACCCCACCCTGCTTTGGCTCACCTTCCATGGGCTGCACCCACTATCCAACAAGTCCCAATGAGATGAATCAGGTACTTTAGTCGGAAATGCAGAAATCACACGTCTTCTGCATCAGTCTCACTGGGAGCTGTAGACTGGAGCTGTTCCTATTCGGCCATCTTGGAAACGCCTCTCCATATATTTTTTTTAATGGCTGTACTAATGTACATTTCCACCAACAGTGTATAAGAGTTGCTTTTCTCAGCATCTGCTGCAGCACTTATTATTTTTGTTCTTTTTGATAGTAGCCATTCTAACTGGTGTAAAATGATATCTCATTTTTGTTTTGATTAGCATTTCTCTGATAATTAGTGATGTTAAGCATTTGTCATATACTTGGCCATTTGTATGTCTTCTTTTGAGAAATGTCTATTCAGGTTTTCCCCAAATTTCTAATTGCATTGTTTGTTTTTCTACTGTTGAGTTGTTTGAGTTCCTTGTATATTCTGAATATTAGTCTCTTGTTGGATGAATAGTTTGCAAATATTTTCTCCCATTCTACAGGTTGTCTCTTTACTCTGTTGATTGTTTCCATTGCTGTGCAGAAGCCATTTAGTTTAATATAGTCCCATTTGTCTTTTTGCTTTTGTTGCCTATGCATTTGAAATCTTAGTCTTAAAATCTTTGTTGAGATCTGAAGTATTTTCTCTATGTTTTCTTCCAGTAGTTTCATAGTTTTGGGTCTTACACTTAAGTCTTTAGACAATTTATTTTTGTACATGATGAGAGACTAGTTTTATTCTTCTCCATATGTATATCCAGCTTCCCCAGCATCATTTATTGAAGAGGATATCCTTTTCCCAATGTATATTCTTGGCTCCTTTGTCAAAATTCAATTGACCATAAGTATGTTTATTTATTTCTGGATTATCTAATTCATTTTGTTGGTCTATGAGTCTGTTTTTATACTAATACCATGCAGTTTTGGTTACTATAGCTTTGCAATATACGTTGACATCTGGTAGTGTGATGTCTCCAGCTGTGTGTGTGTGTGTGTGTGTGTGTGTTTGAGATGGTGTCTGACTCTGTCACTCAGGCTGTAGTGCAGTGGAACAATCTTGGCTCACTGCAATCTCTGCCTTCCAAGTTTGAGCGATTTTCCCACATCAGCCTCCCAAGTAGCTGGGACTACAGATGTATGCCACCACGTTCAGCTAATTTTTGTATTTTTTAGTAGAGACAGGGTTTCACCATGTTGGCCAGGCTGATCTTGAACTCCTGACCTCAGATGATCCACCCACCTTGGCTTCACAAAGTGCTGGAATTACAGGTGTGAGCCACTGTGCCCAGCCAAGCTTTGTTCTTTTTGCTCAGTTTTGCTTTGGCTATTCAAGGTATCTTGTAATTACCTATGAATTTTAGGATAGGTTTTTCTGTTTCCATGAAGAATGTCATTTGTATTTTCATAGGAATTACATTGAATCTGTAGATTGCTTTGGGTAGTATGGTCATTTTAATGATATTAACTCTTCCAATCCATGAGCATAGGATGTCTTTCCATTTTGTGTGTGTGTGTCCTTTTTGATTTATTTCATCAATGTTTTGTAGTTTTCATTGTAGAGATTTTTCATTTCCTTGGTTAAATTTATTCCTAGGTATTTTATTATTTTGTAGCTATTGTAAATGGGTTTGCTTTCTTGATTTCTTTTCCAGGTAGTTCATTATTTGTATATAGAAAGCTACAAATAATGTAATTTTTGTACATTGACTTTGTATCCTGCAGTTTTATGGGATTTGTTTATTAATTCTAAGAGATTTTGGTAGAGTCTAGGATTTTCTATATATAAGATCATGTTGTCTGTAAGGAAGAACAATTTGACATCCTCATTTCCAATTTGGATACCCTTTATTTTGTTTCTCTTGCCTAATTGCTCTGGCTATGACTTCCAGTACTTCTGAAAACTGAATTCCCATTGTGTTGGTATTAAGAGATGGGGCCTTTTAGGATGGTCATGCGTGCTCCACTCTCATGAATGGATCAGTACCTTATAAAAGAGCTGGAGGCAACTAGCATAGGCCCTTATGTAACTAACACCCTTGAAATGTTTATAATATTAATCTGATAAGCTATTGTCAGAAATACTACAAACGTAAATAATCTAATCAAAATTACTATTATACCAAAGTGAAAATAATTTTACTATTTTCTGTTCAAATAAATAAAAAAATATAGTTTCGGAAATATTAACTGAACAAAAGTATGAGTCACTAATTGTGTGGATGTTTAGATTTTCTGAAATCAATAGTTCTAGTAAATTTGAGCAATGTTAGAGACAGGCTAGCCCCCTTTATTTTACAACTAAGGACTGGAAATTCCCATCCTATTTTCCAACTATATTACTTTTAATACTTGATATCATTTATGTTCATGGTTTCCCACTCCTCTTTTCTATTGTTTCACCATGTCAGTGTTTAATTTGCACAAAGAAATAAACAGTGTATCTGGAGTTGGCTGGGCCAATTCAAAGAAACCAGTGCTCATGAAGTTAATACCACTAAGATTTATTAACAAAGCAATGAAAAGACAGTGTCATAGATAAGCTCTAGATAAGAATACTAGCAGGCAAGTGGATGCTATTGCTTCCTAATGCCTCTTGATTGTTTACAGAAATGCATCTGAAATCTGGTGATGAATATAGCCTACTTGGAATGAGGAACCAACCCTCCAGTTTGGAGGAGTCTTAGTTTTCAAGGCTTATTGTCATTAAGCCCAGGGAGGGCTTGATAGAGCCAAGCAAGGTAGTTCTTTGCTATACCACAGGGACATACTTCTGCATTCTATTCCTTTCTGCATCACTTGGCCTATAACAACACCACAGAAAAATAAAGTGTAAAAAAAGACAATTGTGGAGATAACTCAGATTTCACTCATCACATATTCATTGATTGTCTGTTGTTTTCCAGATAATGTAATTGATATTGAAGTTACAGGGTTGAAGACGATGTGGTTCCAGCTTTTAAAAAGTTTAAAACTTCATGCGAAAAAAGACACATAAATAAATATGATATAATGTCCAGTTCAATAAAAGACATAACTACCAGCAATCACGGGAGCATAAAGAATATAATTAACAAACTGGATTCAATAGCTGGACAAGGAATTGAAAAGCATTTCAGAGAAGTGGAGCAAATGCATGAACAAAGATTTAGGTGACATAAAAATATAATTCATGGACAGTAGGCATGAAGTGTGCCTAGAACATAAGGTAGCTGGATGATCTTAAAAATATGACTGAAAAATTATAGTGAAAACTAAAGCATTGAGCTTTTATTGAGTAGATCAATCTTTCTTCAAATTTAATAGTGCTAAAAATCACCTAGGATTCTTGTAAAACATATTGATATTTGGTAGGAGAGCTCCTTCTCCTGATCAGTAGATCTAGGCAGCATTGGGCCAAGGAATTGGCATTTTTGGACAAACATATAGGCAGATTCTGGTGCTTCTGATGAAGGTCTTTGGTGGACCACACTTTGAAGGATTGGGGCAGAGTGTTATGATGAGATTTGTGTATATGACGATGATTCTGGATCTTGTGGAAGAAAGGCAAAGGAGGACAGTTCAGCCATGGAAATGCCAGTTTGAGGTGTAAAATAGTCTCATCAAGAAATAAGAGCATGAATTAAGGCAGCAGCATCAGGGATGGAGAAGGAAAAGAGAAGTGATAGGTAAATCTCAGAGGCATTTATGTTCAATTGGATGTGGGTGCTGCAAAACTGATTTTGAGGTGTCTAAATTGTATGACTACCACAATTGTATGACTATTACAGGGCTAGTGGCAGCATGGACAGAGATAGGAAATTAGAGTAGTTTGGAGTGGTAGGAATAATAAGCTCAATCATAGACTAGAGAATTTAAGGTACTATATTAGGACATTTTTCTCCTAACACAGAGTTCCTCTTTGGTGAGCTGAAGCAAAATGAGGAATCCACAGGGATCTTGGCACAGCTGAAGGGAAGACATAAGCTGCTGGCCTAGATTACGGGACACCAGTGCCATCTAGACTCTCTTGGCTCTCTGCAGATCTCCTTTATTCTCTTTCTATTTCTCTCTATCAGGTTCAGTCACCTAGGGAGAAACTGAGCTCTCTTTATCTTCTCTATTTTCTTTTCAGTTCCAATTTCACAATATTAAGGAAAGACCCTGACGGTCTAACTTTGGCTGTGCACCCATTACATGTCAAATGAGCTGTATTTAGGTGTCTGGGGTAACAGACTAACATTGCAGCTCCTACAGAAACCATTTATTAGGTTGGTGCAAAAGCAATGCCATTTTGGACTGTGAATTTTAAATCATAATTAGGCTCAAACACATCTTTATTAATCAGAATTGGAACAATTGCAATCAACACATTTTTGCCAACGAGAAATAAGTTTGTTTATTCCTGTAGCATAAAAATCCATGTTTCAGGATTCAACAAACTCTTGGAAAGCGTTTTCTGCCTCCTGCTGGTTGTAGAAGCGTTTTCTCTGTGAAAAGTTGAGATGCTTGAAGAAGTGTTAGTTGGTTGGTGAAAGGTCAGGTGAATATAGCGGATGAGGCAAAACTTCATAGCCCCATTTGTTCAACTTTTGAAGTGTTGGTTGTGGGACGTGTGGTCGGGCATTGCCCTGAAGAATTAGGCCCTTTCTGTTGACCAACGCCAGCTGCAGGTGTTGCCATTTCTGGTGCATCTCACTGATTTGCTGAGCATACTTATCAGATGTAATGGTTTCACTGGGATTCAGAAAGCTGTAGGGGATCAGACCAGCAGCAGACCACCAAACAATGACAATGACTTTTTTGGTGCAAGTTTGGCTTTAGAAATTGCTTTGGAGCTTCTTCTCAGTCCAACCACTGAGCTGGTCATCGCTGGTTGTCATATAAAATCCACTTTTCATTGCACGTCACAATCTGATTGAGAAATGGCTCGTTGTTGTGTAAAATAAGAGAAGACACTTCAAAACGACAATTTTTTTTATTTTTACTCAGCTCATTAGGCATCCATGTATTGAGCTTTTTCACCTTTCCAATTTGCTTCAAATGCCAGACCATCATAGAATGGCCGACTTTGATTTCTTCAGCAACTTCTCTTGTAGTTGTGAGAGGATCAGCTTTAATGATTGCTCTCAATTTTTCATTGTCAACTTCCAATGGCTGACCACTATGCTCTTCATGTTCCAGGCTTTTGTCTCCTTTGCAAAACTTCTTGAACCACCACTGCACTGTACGTTCATTAGAAGTTCTTGCACCAAATGCGTTGTTAATGTTGCGAGTTGTCTCTGCTGCTTTATGGCCCATTTTGAACTCAAATAAGAAAACTGCTCGAATTTGCTTTTTGCCAAACATAATTTCCATAGTCTAAACATAAAATAAACAGTAAGTAATAAATCATGAGAAAAAATGATGTATAACATAACCACATTTATTTAAGAATGTATTCCAATATCAGATGGCAAATTCCAACAATGCAAAAGCTGCAATTATGTTTGCACCAACCTAATAGCTCGAGAGAGGGAAAAAATACTAGGAAAAAGATGCTGGACAGATAATATTATAGTATTTACCAAAGTGCCTATAGGACTTCCATTTATAGAAGTCGATCTTAAGAGAAGAATAACTAAGGGAATATTATTTGTTGAATACCTTCTGTATGGCAAACATTTTATGTGGTACATAGTTCATTATGTCATCTCAACAATCCTCTTAGGGAGACAATATTATCATACCCATTTTCAGCTGGAGAAATTGAGCCTTTGAGAGCAGGTAGTGACAAAATTTTCAGGAAAGTCTATACTTTTAACCATTTAACCATATTAGCTAAAGCCATGGGGGTGAATAAGTTCTCTTCTGGAAAGTATATAAGGTGATTTTCTTTTGAAAGAGAATGCGGTGGCTTACACCTGTAATCCCAACACTTTGGGAGGCCAAGATGGGTGGATCATTTGAGGTCAGGAGCTTGAGACCAGCCTGGCCAACATGGTGAAACACTATCTCTTCTAAAAATACAAAAGTTAGTCAGACATGGTGGTGTGCACCTGTAATCCCAGCTACTCGGGAGGCTGAGACAGGAGAATCGCTTGAGTCTGGGAGGCAGAGATTGCAGTGAGCCAAGATCGTGCGTCTGTACTCCAGTCTGGGTGACAGAGTGAGACCCTGTCTCAAAAAAAAAAAAAAAATAGAGTCTAGAATGGAACCAATATTTAGGAATAAGTATTGAAAGAGGAGTCACTGAAAGCAAATGAAAACAGGTAAACTATGACAAGGGAAGAAAAATTTGATGTGTTCAAACTGAAGGAAGCAAAACTTTTAAAAAGGAAGAGTTAACCAAGATTATCAAAGTGGTAGAGAGAAGCCAGGCCAAAAGAGGCTGCAGCATTTGGCAATTAAGGAACTATTTAGTACAGTTACACTTCCATAATAATCTTGTTCGCTGTCCTGCTGTGACTGTGACGATTTAGGCACCCACCATCTCTCACCTGGACTACTGAACATGCTTTCTGTTTTGTATCCTTGTCTCCATTCTTATCTCCACCAATTCATCTTTCACAATGAATGAAAAATAATCTTTTAAAAGCAGGGAACTGATCATAACACTTCACACTTGCTTGGAAAACCTGAGAAGATATTCCACATTGTTTAGCTTGAAATATATGCCCATCACAATCTCCTAGCAATCTTTCTATTAATAGCTCACTCTATCTTTATTTATGCCACATTAAACTACTCAAAGTTCTCTAAGCATGCAAGATTGTTTCAGCTTCTGTGCTTTGGCACATGCTCTTCTTCCTGCTAGAGAGACTTGTTGAGCCTCCTTCCCCAACATTGGCTGGTGATGAAAAGATTCTATATCTTGATTATGGTGGTAGTGACAGGGCAGTATACAACTGCCAAAACTTAAAGAACTGCTACCCTAAAAAGGTTATATTTTATTGCATATAAACTTTAACTAAATAAACCTTAGCTAAATAAATGTTTAAAAAGGATATACTGATAATCTCCAAATATATAGCAATTAAAACAAACATTTCTAAATAACCAATGAGCCAAACAAAAAATTTCAAAGAAAACTGGTAAATATAAAGTCAATGAAACCAAAAGTATTTTTAAAGCTAAATAAACTGGATAAATCTTCAGCTAAACTGATCAATAAAAAAGATTGAAACTATAACTTAGCAATATTAGGAATGAAAGAAGGGATATCAATAAAAATTCTATATACATCAAAAGGATACTAAGGAAACAGTGTAAACAACTTTATGCCATGGCATTCAATAAATTAGAAAAAATGTACAAATTCTTTAAAAGTCACAGGTTATCTAAACTGACAGAAGAAGAAATAGAAAATCTGAGTACCATCATGTCTAGTAAAGAAATTAATAGCCATTTTACAAGGAAAATTCCAGGCTCTCATGATCTCAACTTTTAATTCTACCAAAAATTTAAGGAAGAAATAATAATTAAATAAAATTCTTTCAGAAAACGGACGAGGAAGGAAGACCTCCAGATTTATGAGACTAGCAGAATCCTAATATCAAAACTGAATGAAGACACTGCTGATAAAACAACAAAAAACAACCCCTAAACGACAAAAAAAGAAAGAAAGAAAAGAAAAGGAAAAAATGTTCTTCATGAAGATAGATGAAGAAATTATAAATAAGATATAAGTAAATTGAATCCAGGAATACACAGATGATATCATGACCAGGGAAAACTTATCCTTGAAATTCAAGGTTGGTTTAATACTCAACAATCAAACAATTCATTTTGGCCTATTAACAGAATAAAGGGGAAAGAGCTTAAGATTATCACAATATATGCAGAAAAAATTTTTTGACAAAATTGAATAACAATTCATAATAAACTCAGCAAACTATGAATAACAGGAAATGTCCCTGATATGACAAAGTAATCTATAAAAATCCTAACCACAATATAATATTTAATAGTGAAAGACTGAATCCTTTTTCCTCTCATACTGAGACCAAGTCAATGATGTCCACTCTCATTATTCGTATTCAACATCATACTGGAGGTGATACCTAGTGTAACAAGACAAGAAAAAAATACTGATGGAAAAGAAGCAAATCTGTCTTTATTTGTAGATGATACCATCATGAACATAGAAAATCTTAAGGAATCTACAACAGTACTAGAATTTATAAAGTGAAGTTAGCAATGTTGCAGGATACAAAGACATTTCCATACTAATAATGAACAAATAGAAAATGATATTTAAAAATACCATTTACAGTACTATCAAAATCACAAAATATTTTGAGATAGATTTAGTGAGCTATGTTATATACAGGATATATACACTGAACACAGTTGGAAACATAGCTGAGAGATAAAGGAAGACCTAGCTAAATAGAGTGACATGTTGTATTCATGGACTGGAAGACTCAAGGTTGTTAAGATGTAAATCTCCCTGAAGTGATTTACAGATCCAACACAATCATAATCAAAATATTAGTGGAATTTTGTAGAAATTGACAAGCCAATTAATTTCAAAATTTATACGGAAATGAAAGGTGCATTGAATAACTCAAGTAATCTTGAAAATGAAGAATAAATTTGGAGAACTTATTCTACATTATTTCAAAATTTACTAAAAATCTATAGTATAAAGCAGAATGGCATAGGCAAAAGAATAGACATGGATAAACGATACAGAACAGAAAGTTCAAGGGGAGATTTACATGTACGGTCAAGTTATTTTCAAAAAATATACCAAGGTAATTTGATGGGGGAACAGATTGCTTTTTCAAAAATTAATTTTGTCCACACACAAAAAAAAATGAGAAAATGAGCCTCAATGCCTACCTTATATTTTACACAGAAGTAAACCAAAACTATAACACAGAACCAACATAAAAGCTGTGACCATATAATTCCTAAAAATAAATTTAGGAGAATATATTTATGATCTTAGGCTGGACAAAAATTTCTTAGAGAGGAAAGTCAATGCATTAAGCTATTGAATAAGCAAAAATTGCTAATTTGAATTGATCAAAATTAAAATATTCCTTAAAAACACCAAGAGCAAGCCACCAATGGGCAACAAATGTTCTCAATACATAGAGCTGACAAATAACATATGCATAATACATTTTTAAAAAGTAATAGAAAGAATGAATAAGACCTAGTATTTGATAGCACAGTGGGATGACTGTAGTCAATAATAATTTAATTGCATATTTACAAATGACTAAGAGTATAGTTGTTTTGTTTGCAATACAAAGGATCAGTGCTTAAGGGGATGGATTTTCCATGATGTGATTATTATGCATTGTATGCTCATATCAAAACATCTCATGTACCCAATAAAGATATACACCTACTGTGTACTCACAAAAATTAAAAATTAAAATTAAATATATAGATATATTTTAAAAGTTACAGTTCAATAATAAAAAGATAGCCCAATTAAAACAAGATGGGCAAAAGTGTGAACAGATGCTTTACAGAAGAAGTGTATTCGTCTTCTATTGCTGTGTAAGATACTGCCACAAACTTAAGTGACTTCTAACAATGCCCATTTATTTTCTCATAGTTCTCTTGGTCCAGGTGGGCTTGATGGGGTGTTTTGCTTAGAGTCTCTCGAGCAAAAATCAAGGTATTGACCAGGCTGGGCTCTTATTAGGAGGGTCCAATTTTTATTTGGAGAATTCACTTTTAGGTTCATTCAGGTTGTTGGAAGAATTTCATTCCTCATGGCTATAAGAATTTCACTCATTTCATTGCTGCTTGTTGGCTGGGGACTATGTGCAGGTCTTGAGGCCACTCAGATCCTTGACCCATGGCCCTCTTCATCTAAGGAACAGAGAACCTCCCTCACATCAAATACTTCTCATTCTTCAGCTCTATCCGAATTTCTCTTCTACCACCAGCCTGAGAAAACTCTGATTTTAAAAGGGTTTATGTGATTAAATTAGGCATGGATAATCTGCCTACTTTTTTCTTTTTTTGGCTTTATTAAAGTATAACTGACAAATAAAATTTTATATATTTAAACTGTACAACATGATGATTCGATATACATTGCAAAATGATTATCACACTCAAGTTAATTAATGCATCAATCACCTCACATAATTGCTTTTTTAAAATGTGAGAACACTTAAAGTCTACACTTTCAGCAAATTTCAAGTATACAATGCAGTATTATTAGCTATAGTTATATTGTACATTAGATACTCAGAACATACTCATCTTATAACTGCATGTGTGTACCATCCAGCCAACTTCTCCCCACCTCCCCTGCTCCCTAGCCCTTGGCAACCACCATTCTACTTCCACTTTCTATGAGTTTGAACTTTTCTTGTTCTTTTTAGATTCCACACAAAAGTATTTGTCTTTCTCTGCCTGGATTATTTTACTTAGCATCATGCCATCCAGGTCCACCCATATTGTTGTCACGAATGGTAAGATTTTCTTCTTTTTTATGTCTGAATAATATTTCATTCTATATGTATATGAAATGTATTTACATACATATATAATGTATATAAGTATACATGTATATGTTTTATTTATCCATTTATTCATCAATAGACAGGTTGTTTCCATAGCTTGATCATTGTGAATAATATCGTAAAGAACATGGGAGTACAGATATGTTCTCCTTGAGAACTGATTTTTGTTTCCTTTGGACATATACTCAGAATTGGTATCGCTGGATGGTGTGGTAGTTCTGCTTTTAATTTTCTGAGGAACCTCCACACTGTTTTATGTAATGGCTGTACCAATTTACATTTCCACTAACAGTGCTCAAGTGTTCCCTTTTCCCTACATCCTTATCAATACCGATCTTATCATTTTGATAATAGCCACCCTAACGGATGTGAGGTGATATATCATGGAGGTTTTAATTTGCATTTTCTGATGATTAGTAATGTTCACCACATTTTCATGTACCTATTGGCCATGTGTATGTCTTCTTTGGCAAAATGTGTATTCAAGTCCTTGGATTGTGTTTTTTAAATGATACTGAGCTGTATGAGTTCCTTATATACTTTAGATATTAACCCCTTATCATATATATGGTTTGCAAATATTTTCTCCTATTCTGTAGTTTGCCTTTCCATTTTGTTGTTTCCTTTTTCGTGTGCAGAAGCTTTTTAGTTTCATGTGGTCCCATTTGTTTATTTTTGGTTTAGTTGCCTGTGCTTTTGGTGTTAAATCTAAGTAATCATTGCCAAGATCAATGTCAATAAGATTTTCCCCTATCGTTTCTTTGAAAATTTTTATAGGTTCAGATATGACATTTAGTTTTTAATAAGTTTGAGTTTATTTTTGTGTATTATGTATAATAGGAGTCCAATGTCATTCTTTTTGTTTGTGAATATCCAGTTTTTCCAACACCATTTGTTGAAATGACTATTCTTTCCTCATTATGTGATACTGACACCTTTGTTGAAGATCAGTTGACTATATATGTATGGGTTTATTTCTGGGTTCTGTCTTCTGTTTCATTGGTCTTTGTGTCTGTTTTTATGCCAGTGCCATACTGTTTTGATTACTGTAGCTTTGTAATATATTTTGAAATCAAGACGTGTGATGTCTCCAGCTTTGTTCTTGTTTCTCAAGATTGCATTGGCTATTTAGGGTCTTATTGTGGTTCCATATGCATTTTAGGATTTTTTTCCATTTCTGTAAAAAATGCCATTGGCGTTTTAATCAGGATTACATTGAATCTGTAGTTTGCTTTGGGTAGTATGTCATTTCAACAGTATTTATTCCTCCAATCTATGAACACAGGGTGACTTTTTATTTATATATATCTTCAATTCTTCTTGCTTTTAAAAATTGATACATAATAATTGTCATATTTATGGGGTACATGTGACATTTTGATACATGCACACAATATGTAATATTCAAATGTGATTAGGATAATCTATCACCTCAAATATTTGCCATTTCTCTGTGTTGGGAATATTTAAAATCTTATCTTTTAGTTATTTTGAAATACACAATAAATTATAGTTAACTATAGTCACTCTATTGTGCTATTGAACACTAGAACTCATTCTATCTAACTGTATTTTTGTGGTCGTTAACTAACCTCTCTTAATTCTCCCCTGGCAACTCCTACCTGGTTCCCAGCCTCTCACTACCATTATTCTATTCTCTCTCTACATGAGATCAACTTTTTTAGTTTCCACATATGAATGAGAACGTACTATATTTCTCTTTCTGTGCCTGGCTTATTGTAGCTAACATATTAATCTCCAGTTCCATCTGTGTTGCTGCAAATGTATGTTTTCAGTTTCTTTCATCAATGTCTTATAGTTTTCATTGTACAAATCTTTTGGTTCTTAGTTAAATTTATTCCTGAGTATTTTTTTTTAATGTTACCAAAATTGGGTTGCTTTCATCATTTCTCTTTTAGGTTGTTGTTAGGGCATTGGCCACAACTGATTTTTGTATGTTGATTTTATATCCTGCAACTTTATGAACTTTTTAATTTGTTTTAACAGGTTTTTTTTTGGTGCAGCTTTTAGAGTTTTCTGCATATAAGTTCATGTCATCTGTAAATTATACTGCTTCATTTCCAATTTGACTGTTTTTTAAATTTCTTTTTTTAGTCTAATTATTCTGGCTAAGACTTTCAGTAGTATGTTGAATAGAGTGATGAGAGTGGTCACCCTTGTCTTCTTCCTGACTTCAAAGGAAGTGCTTTCCAACTTTTCATGATGAATACATTGTTAGCCATGGGCTGGCCATATATGACATTTATTATGTTGAAGGGCATTCCTTCTAAATATCAAATTTGTTGAGAATTTTTATTATAAAATATGTTGAATATTTTGCAAACATTTTGTATCTATTGAAATTATCATAGGATTTTCACCCCTCATTCTGTTAATATGGTTTTTCACATTCATTGATTTGCATATGTTGAATCATCCCTGGGATAAATCACTGTTGGATCTGGTTTGCTAGTATTTTGTAGAGAATTTTATATCTATATTCAGCAGGAATATTGGCTGGTATTTTCTTTTCTTGTAGTTTTCTTGTCTGGCTTCGGTATCACGGAAATTCTGGCCTCATAAAATGAGTTTGGAAGTGTTCCATTCTCTTCAATTTTTTGGAAGCAGTTGAGAATAATTAGTATTAATTTTTCTTTAAATGTTTGGCAGAATTCCCTTGTGAAGCCATCTGGTAGTGACTTTCCGTTGTTGGGAGACTTTTGATTACTGATTCAATCTCCTGACTAGTTTTAGGCCTCCTCAGATTTTCTATTTCTTCATGATTCAATTTTGGTAGGTTTTGTATTTCTAGGAATTTATCCTTCTTTTGGGGGTTATCCAATTTATTGGCATATAATTTTTCATAGTAATCTGTTACGATCCTTTGTATTTCTGTCACATCAGTTATAATGTCGTCTTTTTCAATTTTGAGTCTTCTCTCTTTTTTCTTAGTATAGCTAAGGATTTTAAATTTTGTTTATCTTTTCAAGAAATCAGCTCTTCATTTTATTGGTCTTTTGTTTCTCCTGTCTCTATTTTATGTATTTCTTCTCTGAGCATTGTTATTTTCTCTTTTCTGCTAATTGTGGGCTTAGCTTGTTCTTTTTCTAGTTTCTTGAGGTGTAACATTAGGGCTTTTTTATTTGAGATCTTTCATTTTTCTTAATGTAGGTA
This sequence comes from Gorilla gorilla gorilla, assembly GCF_029281585.2. NCBI lineage: Eukaryota > Metazoa > Chordata > Mammalia > Primates > Hominidae > Gorilla > Gorilla gorilla. The sequence continues at coordinate 79,338,684 of NC_073234.2, forward strand.
TTTATTGTTACCAAATTCCCCCTGTACTGCTTTTGCTGCATCCCATAAGTTTTGAGAGGCTGTGTTTCCATTTTCACTGGTCTCAAGATTTAAAAAAAATTCTCCTTTGATGTCTTCTTTGATACATTAATTGTTCAGGAGTATGTTCTTTAGTTTCCACATATTTGTGACTTTTTCAAGATTCCTCCTGTTATTCATTTCTAATTTTACACCATTGTGGCTGGAAAAGATAGTTGGTATGATTTCAGTCTTCTTAAACTTATTAAGACATGTTTTGTGACCTAACATATAATCCATCCTAGAGAATATTCTGTGTGCACGTGAGAAGAATTTGTATTCTATTATTGTTGGATGGAGTGCTCTGTACATGTCTGTTAGATCCATTTGGCCTAAGATGTCAATTCCAGTGTTTTCTTATTGATTTTCTGTCTGAATTATCTATCTACTGCTGAAAGTGGGGTGTTAAAATTCCTTAAAGTTGTTACATTGCTGATTATTTCTTTTTTAGTTGGGTTAATATGTGCTTAATATACTTAGATGCTCTAATGTTGGATACATATATATTTACAGTTGTTATATGACCCCCTTATTGTAACATAATTATATTTGTTCTCTCGTTGCATTTTTGAGGTAAAGTCTATTTTGTGTGATAAAAGTATAGCTACCCATCCCTGCCCTATTTTAGTTTTCCTTTGCATGGAATATATTTTTCATCCCTTCATTTTCAGCCTATATGTTTCCTGAAAACTGAAGTGAGTATTTCACAGGCAGCAAATAGTTGGGCCCTTTAAAACATCTATTTAGCCATTTAACCAAGTATTTATTGAAGAATTTAATCCATTTACATGTAAACTAATGATTGCTATATAAAAACTTACTATTGTCAACTCATTGTTTTCTAACTGTTTTATAGTTTTTCTTTCTTGATGTCTTTCTTTGAGATTTGATAGTCTTCTGTAGTGGTATGCTTTGTTTTTTTTCTCTTTATCTTTTGTGAGTCTACTACAGGTTTTTGCTTGGTAGTTACCATGAGGCATACATAAAACATCTTGTAGTTATAATAGTCTATTTTAAGCTGACAACAACCTAATTGCAATTGCTTAGAAAAACCTCTACCCTTTTACTCTCATGACAATTTGTTTTGATGTTATAATATATTTTTATATTGTATATTCATTAGCAAATTTTTTACATTTAGTTATTTTAAAATATTTTTGTCTTTTAACCATTATACTAGAGTTAAATGATTTACACACCACCATTGGAGTATTAGAGTATTCTAAATTCAACTATATGCTTTCCTTTACTAGTGAGTTTTATATGTTCATATATTTTCATGTTACTAATTAGTCTCTTTTCATTTCAGCTTGAAGAATTTCCTCATAGCTTAGCTCCCACTTATGAGTGAGAACAAGTGATGTTTGGTTTTTCATTCCTGAGCTACTTCACTTAGAATGAGTAGATAATTTCAGATGATCTGTCTTACAGTTCACAGATTTTTGGTCTACTTGATTAAGCCTGCTATTGATGCTCTCTATTGCATTTTTCATTTTATTCATTGTACTATTTAGCTCCAGAAGTTCTTTTTTATTATTTATCTCCATTGAGCTGCTAGTTTGTGTGTTTTCCTTATTTCAGAGTTATCTATGTTCTCTTTGAACTCACTGAGCTTCCTTAAGACATTTATTTTAAATTCTTTGCCCAGCAATTTACAGATCTCTATTTCTTTTAGATCAGTTCCTGGAAAATTGTGTTCCTCTGATGGTATGTTTCCTTGACTTTGCATGTATCTTATAGTTTTGCATTGGTATCTGAGCAGTTGATGGAGCAGTTATTCCTTCTAGACTTTATAGACTAGCTTCACGGGAAAAGACATTCACCTGCAGGTTGGTGTGAGGGCACTGCACTGACTGGATGGAGTTATAGCTCTGGGGAAGGCCCAGTATAATCTCCACATGGCTTCATCAGCTGAGGTTAACATTGGCAAAGATTGCAGGATTCTTTAATGGCCAAGGCAATGCATGTCTGCAGCGGTGATGAAAGCAGTTGGGATCTTTGGTGGCTGCTAGGAACCTCTTGATCTCTTTTTCTCCCACAGGGGATGTCATGGTTGAGGGGATCCCTCTTGGTGCCAAGCCCAGCACATAGGCACCCTCACAGTGTCAGTGACAATGGTGTCTGATGCACAAGTGGGCATCTGCAGAGCAGCCACAGAGATAGGGTCTGGAGTGCAGGCACTGTGGACAGACAGCAGCTCCAGGGTCCAGGGCTCTGGCTAGCCTACATTGACAGGAGTTCCAATGTTTGAGATGCAGGAGCCTGCCAAGTGACCATATAGCCAGGGCCCAGAGTGTGAACACATGCAGATAGACAGTGGCTCTGTGTCCAGGGCACTGGCTATACTTTGACAGCTGTGGCTGTAGTGCCTGAGACACAAGTGTATGTGCAACAGCCATAGAGCTAGGTATGGAGTGTGGGCATGTGCAGAGTGTTCACAGAACTGGGGTCCGAGGTGCATGTGTGTGCAGAGAAATTGTGGCTCTGGGTTCCAGAGCAGGCATGGGGTTGGGGGTAGGGGTGGCAGCCCTGGTCTGTGGTCAACACAAAAGCACATCCTTTTAGACAGTGTGCAGCAATGTTTCCCTCTCCTGGAGATCTATGGTGGGATGGCTGTTGGTTACTTCAGTGGCAAAAGCTACTGATGTCCTCTGTAGAGTAGGCCAATGGGGTCAGTGCCAACAAATACTACAGGGTTTTCTGCTGTGGGGGTTGTTGAGGTCCTCAGTGGCTAAGATTACCAAGGTCCTTTAGAGGATAGGCCACTGTGGATCACGATGGGACCCAACATATGGCTGATACACATAACTCATCCCTGTTTGTTTAATCTTTGTTTACGGCCATCTGCAGACATTGCTAAGCCAATCTCCCAAGTGACTTTTTTTTTTTTTCCACTGTGTTTTTGCTTACTGGATTTTTGAGCCCTCCTAGGTCTATTTTTGTTTGTGGATAGCTGTCTAATTGTTGTGTTTTGTGGAAGTATAAAGGCTGGCATCTCCTACTTTGTCGTCTTGCTGATGTCACCCCTAATATGCTTATTTTAAAGTCAACTAGTTAGTAACCCTAATTATATCTACAAAATCCCTTTTGTCATGTAACATAATGTAATCACGGGAGTAACACCAGGAGTAAATGTCATGGGAGCCACCTTAGAGTTGTGCCTACCATGAAAAAATATATAAATGACCAGTAACACCATGAAAATATGTGTTCAAAATCATTCGTTTTAAGGTAGATGCAAATTAAAACCACAATCAAGAACCAGTCCACATGCAATATAAGGGCTAAAATTTAGAAAAACAACAAGACAATACTACATATTGGCAAGATTTTGAAGCAAGTGCCATACTTTTCTGGAGGGAATGTAAAATGTTTCAATCACTTTGAAGAACATTTTGGTAATTTCTGTAAAGTTAAATGTATAGTTACCATATGACTCAGCAAATCTACTGCTTAATATTTACCCAAGAGGAAAAAAAAAAACAAAACACCTATGTTTACAAAACAGTTCACCGAAACAGTTCATTCATCACTGCCCAAAACTGGAAATAACCCAAACGTATACAGATAGGTGAACGAATAAACAAACTGCATATTCATACAGTGAAATTCTACTCAGCAATAAAAGGAATAAACTATTCATATATACAACAACATGGATGAATCTCAAAAATATTATGCTTACCTAAAGAAGCCAGACACAAGGGAGTATGTACTGTATGACTCCTTTTATATGACATTTGTGAACTAATCTCCAGTGATAGACTTCAGGTCACTTGTTACCCTAAGTGAGAGATAGTTAGACTGACTAGTTAAAGGCACAAGATAACTTCCTCGGGAGATAGAAATACTTTGTATCTTTTTGGGATCATGGTTATTTCAAAAGACTTTGGATTTTACATGTATCATGGATACTTTTTATTTCATGAAAATTATACTTACAATGTTGATTTAAAAATATATTGTATATATTTCTGAAAGAAACAATGATTTATATTCTTGTATTATTTAACACTTCTGGAATGTAGTTAATGAAAATTAGAGATAAAATGCAAACAAGCTGTAAGTATTTTAAAAAGGAAGGGTACCACTATTTGCAGATGAAATCGTATTTCCGGAAAGTCAAGGTAACAGGGTGAAATAGCTCTGGGATTACTGAGAAGTCTTAATAAAGTGTCTGGATATAAGATAAATATACTTTTCTTGGACAAAATAAATAGTACATCCTTAATAGCAGTACAAAATATTAAAACAAAAATATGAAATTTGTATGATCAATCTTTACAAAATATGCACAGACCTGTATAAATTTAATATTGAGATAAAAGGAAGACAAATAAATGGGAAACTACATTTCTGGGTGAAGAGACAAAGCACTAAAAATATGTTCTTTATAAATTACTTCCTAGTTTTAATGAAATTCCAATAAAATCCCCAAAAGAGAGGAGCTTTGAAAATTTTGAAAAGAGTGAAAAGGGGACTGGCACTGTCAGGGTTACAATATAATTTAATCTCTGATAATCAAATCAGTCTAATCATAGCAATATAATAAAAAATTGAAACAGATCAATTGAACAGAATAGGTAGCCCGGAAACAGATCTTATTATGAACTAATTATGTGTATATGACAAAAGTGGTATTACATCACAATGCAGAAGAAAAAGATTATTCATTAAATGGTGTTGGTGTAACAAATAAAGTATTAATGCAGATTTTCATCCCATGGTGTATGCCAAAATAAATTCCAAAATCAAATTTTTACTAAAGCCTTTAAACAAATATAAATGAAGGTAAATATTTATTAACTAAAGTGTTCTAATACATTGCAAAGGCAACAAGTAGCAAATTTGCCTACGTAAAATTTCCCTTAGAAGAAAGTTCAATGAAGTGCAACAGACCCTAGAGATCTGACTCATCACTAGCTTCTATGTCTAGCACACAGTGTGTGCTCTAATAAATCTTTACAGAACACATGAAAACTTTTTTCTTACTTTTTTGAAAGGCAGCAGCACTATCATTTTTTAACAATATGACAAATTGGGAAAAATGTGTCATATATGAAGCAGGATTAGTATCCTCTTATTAAACATTTGATTAGTATACTCTTATTAAACATTTATACAAATGGTAAACTTCATTAAGACCCATGAGGTACACAAGTATGTGAACAAACTGCCACAAAAGAGGGGATACAAAGATCAATCAATATTGGGGAAATGTTGAATGTGAATAACAGAATTGAATATTATCTGTCAAGTTAAAATTTTTTTTTAAATAAAAAATAGCAATATCCAATGCTGGTTTGAGTATAAGTGTAATAGGTCATCTCATACAATTTGGGGGACTTAATACGAACTTCATAGAAGGGTGATTTTGCATTCTATGTTGACAGCCTTAAAAATATCTACCACTTTTGATCCCGTAATTATTTTTCAGATAATTTATCTTAAAACATTACTTGTTAGAAAGAAAAAAAGTTTATGAAAAAAGGTCATCATATGATCACAGATATTAGTAAAATTGGGCAAATACATGTCAAACAATGGGAAAATGAATCTTATGGCATAGCCTTTCAATGGAATAGTACATAGCCATTTAAATTATTTAAAAAATTATTCCATATTTATTTAAATTATTTACCTTTATTGTCCCATTAAACAGAGGAGGAAGCTGATACACAGCGGGTTTATGTGACTTGTTCAGTCTCTGAACTAACTAGCAGGATGTGATATCGAGCAGGCTGCCTTCCTAGTCCACACTCTTAATCAATGCACCATACCGCCTGTGTTTGTTAAAACATAAAAAAAAAGTTTTCAGTAATTTTATGGGTGTGTGTGCACAGGTGCACCTATGGGGGGCTCCTTGAGCTCCTCTGTACACTTTCACATCTTCCAAAGTTTCTACAATAAGCATGATTTTTAAACATTGTAAATGACCTTAATAAATTGTAATATTCTTTTATAATCCTCAAGTAAACTTCATTTTGTGTAGTCACACTCAAGAGTTTTCATCTTGGGATTACTGTCACCCCCTATTTCCAGTTCTCTCTCCATAGATGCCCTGGAGAGCCTCTGGCCTCGCGTCCAGCTTGCTCACCCGGCCTCCCTGGGCTGCATCCATAGTACCAGGATCCTCACTGTTGAAACGCTCTCTTATTTCCCTGCGCCGCTGCAGACAGCTCCAGGGTAAAGTTGTCAAGCGTTCAAAGGCCACAGGAACGGAGTCTTCGACCCTCCCAGGTTTCGGCCCCATGTGGCCTCGCAGATTCCTAGCGGCCGCGGGTTCAAGTCCCAGCCGCTGACGCAGGCCAGGCACTCACCCGGAAACGCAGCGACCTTCCCAAGAGTGGGGCGCCCGCGGAGAAATCCCCTGGGACTGGCAGGGCTGGAGTCGGCCTGCGTCGCACAGGCCAGGAGGCCACCGGTGTTTAGGGTTCAGATCTGGGGACCAGCGCCAGCAGACCGCAGTCCTGCAGCGGCGCCCCTTGAGGACGGCACGCGGAGCCTCAGGGGCAGCAGTCCGCCCGGCTGACCATCCTTTATTAAAATAGGACAGTTCCTGAAAACAATGCTTATCTCAAGCTGACTCAAAACTGGCTCTTGAGAAAATCCGGTGTTAATTAAAGAGGGTTGTCGGGGACAAAATTCACGGCTTGTGTTTTGCGGGGGAGTGGTTGTGGGGTGACCTTAATATAAACACGTTATCTCGAGAGTTAATTATGTCCCTGGTTGGAAACAGGAGAAGAGGGTGACTGTTTACGCAGTCCATGGGAACCAGCGTCTCACTTTAGGGGACCGTGGGCAAGGGTCGCCCTTCGATAGCGCGGCGGCTGGTCCACCAGAGAAACCAAGTTTTCTAGGTCGCCGGGGAAAAGCGGAAAATTAGACTTGAGCCAGCCTTGCTCCTGTGAGACATTCGTGCACTCATAACCCAGCAGTGGGTGCCTCTACCTAGAATGAGCCCTGCATTTCCCGGATCCGTTCAGGGGGAAGCAGCGAAATCCCCAAATCCGCTTCCTTACGTGGCTAATAAAGGGGTGCTTACAGAGCATAGAAAAACAAAACAAAGAAACAAGAATACCTTGAGTGTTTTGACGTTTGAAAACCCGACTCCGGAGAATCATGGAATCATATTCCAAGTTTCAGTGTCTAATGAAGTTTAAGGGGACGCCTATTACTTGGGTTTGTAAAATCGCGGCGTCGCGCGCGCCCCAAGTCAAAGCTGAGCAGAGCAGGGATGGGGAGGGTCTCCGGCCCCAGGCGCGGCGCGCGGGGCTTCTGCCCAGTTTCCTGCCTCACAGCCGCGGTGTCCGCCCCGGCCCAGAGCAGTTTGAGCAATTTAGAAACTCGATAGGAGGCAGCAGCTGGTCTCCCACCACCCTAAAAATAATCCGCTCCGGCGCACTGCGTGCTTCGCCTAGGGGAGGAAAACTGTCATCGGAGTAAGTGAATCCGTGTCTTTTACATGAATGCCATTTAAACATTTTTAGGAATAACTGTAAGTTGTCGATTTTGAGCTAACATTTCTGCTATCCAAAAACGCCCTCGCACTCTCTCGCACTCTCTCGGCACTTAACTTTCGCGATCGCTATTTCTAGAATTAAGGGACGAGGCCCGGCTCGAGAAGTGAAGGGGTGGGGATCAGGTTTCCAGTTTTACTTCAAAACTGCCGTCTCCTACTCAAATCAACTGGAAACAGTGAAAGGAGTTATTATTAGGAGTTATTATTACCGCCTTTCTTGTAGACAATTCTTGTATGTTCAAGAAGTAGTTTTCTATCTGCTTAATTTTTGTTACTCTTTGCTTTTTTTTAGGAGTTCTGCGTCCGGGTTTGAAATTTACATCTTAAGACAGTGTAGGAAGTCGGTGTTTTGAAGGTAGCTCAAGTGCACCGGCAGGGGTTTGAAGCAGCGTGAAGCTATTGCCCAAGGTATTTATTTTTTGCTTTATTTGTTCAGTTTGGGATTTTTTTTTAAAATCCCATTGCAGTATCTAAGGAATACCTACTGAGTAATTTCAACATTTCTTTTGGTGTGGGATGGTACTTCACAGCCACTGAAGAGTAAATGGGTGGATTCAGATCAGGCACTAAGTCAGAAGTCAGTGGTCATTTTTGCCAGTGATTTTCCCACTTGGATCTGTCATAGTTATAGCCATGGTAGCTAGCTAACTAGCTATACATCTTCTAGTTTTTATTTCATGAACTAGGGACTGAATAACTTCAAAGAAGTGATTACAGCATTTGTTTTTGCAAGTGACATCCATCCTGAAAATGCTCTAGATGATGATAAAGCCCTAAGTTCTTTAAAATGTCCTGCTTCTCTTTCATAACAGAATTTGGTTAATCTCTAAAGAATTAAATCCTTTTATATTAAAAGGATTAAATTATGATTAAAGAATGAATCCTTTTATATGTAAGAAGGAAAACTTTTATTTAAATTTAGCATGTTTTCTCCAGGTGTTTCCAGCATTTTAAACTCTCTGCAATTGCTATTCGATCAGAACTAACGCTTTCTGCTAAGTGAACAGGAAGGAAGACAAGTTTTCACTTGCTTTACTTGTAGTCTATTTTCAAAGGACAGGGCTGGCCAAAATAAATGGTGTACCTTATATGCCTCAGCACTTAAATGTGTTTTTAGAATTAAATCAGATAACTACTGCTCGTGTCTTGCAGAGGAACCAACAGACTGGATAGGTCAGGTATTATATTCACCAACTAAATCCAAAATGTGTATGTTCTAGATGTGTGGAATTTCATGTAATGCATTTCGAGGAATAAAAACACTGAGGGTGCGATTCTCGCCATGAAATCACAAGTTAGATAATTAGGAGTATTTCTATTTTATGTTTTCTGCTCCGTAGACATACGTTAGAAGCAAAATTTCACTTTGATCTTTGTTTTTAAAGTTTATTCAGTCAAGTTCTTCAACTCTATCACCTCTCATAAACAACTGAGCATATTTCGATGGCTTATGCTTGTGGAAAGGGAAACATTATATCTCCCCATCTGCTCTCCCTTCTTTCTCTCTCCTTGATGCTTGGGCCTCCCTCAGTGCTTAGCTGAATCTAAACAGCTCCAGAAGGGGTGGAGCTGAAGGATGTCAGGTGACAGAGTTTAGCCAGCAAGAACAGCGATTTATACCCTTCCCCAAACATTCCCAACTGAACCTGGTGTCTGGGAGGGAAACATTATGACAATTGGAAATTTAAGAATTAGAAACGTGGATTGAATAAAATGCCTTTGATAAACACAATAATTATCAATATATCAGCAATAAGTTTACTGCCTCCCTCTTTTTGTCCATGTTGGGTTGTAATGGAGGCTGGCTGTTAGAGTGCCACATGGACTCTGGATGTTGGATAAGGAGACTACGGGTTAAAGGGAAAGGATAAATGAGGAGTCAAAAGAAAAGGTGAAAGGAGACATGCGGTAAGGTAATGGACAGGTTCAGAGCCGGCCGGAAATGTGGTTAGAGTTTATGGCAGACAGAAAAATCGTTCTAAAGCGCTTACTGTACCAACTTGAAGTTTACACTTTTGTTTGATTGCATCATTGCTTATTTTCCTATCTTTTAGATCATATACCCCTACAATATACCCACAGCTACTGAGACTACTGTAATCTGATTCACACAGTCTAAAACCACAGGCACTGTTTCTGACGTGCACCATTGGATTCCTAGTAACTAGCACGTGGTTAGCATCAGTAAGTGTTTTTACAGTTAATTAGTTAATGGCATAGAATTCCAGATATCTGGTGTATGTCTGAAAATGTTCTTAAATTTTTCAGGTGATTGTACTTCTCTGAGATTTTTTTTCCAGTTACACACAACATTTATCCAAAGGCGATTTAATTGGTAGATTTCAGGATTGATTAAATACCAGGCAAGCAATGCTTATAGCTAATGAAGGGTGTAATTTGCAAAGCAGCAGGTTATATTTTAGCATCTACCTCAATGATACTAGTTTATAAATGTGGCCAACTGGAATATTATAATTTTGGATAAGATTATAAAAGTTGCTAAAGTAAAAATCATTTTCTAGTTTGTGCGAGGAAAGTTTATATATGTCTTTCAATTAAGAGTGGGCCTTAAGTTTTCTTTTTATCATTTCTACTAAATAAAGGAAGTAGCCTAAAAAATTTCATTACTAGCTATTAGTTTTTAGTTTTGTTTTTGTCTGTCTTTGCCAGAAATATATCTAACATACACCTATAAATTAATAACTTCTATTTTGCTGTTTTTTAAAAACTTCAAGTCCCTTTTATTCTTTTATCCAGATTAAAACCTTAACAGCTTGTTAGAATTTACCCAGTGTATAACTTCACCTTGAGGTGTTAAAAATACAACTTTTTAAAAAAAGATGAGGGAAAGACTCAACTAGAGAGCATATCAATTATTTATTATAAAAAGCGCTTATCAGGAACAATATGTGAGACGCATTCTGTATAAGTATCTAAGATTGTAAATACACAGACTCTTTAGCTGAGGCATTCATATAATGCTTTATAAAACCTTTGCTTGAAATTCGATTTCTCTAATAATTTACCTACCATTGACAATCTTTTCTGTATAACACTCTGTTTTTTCCTAGAAAAGTATTGTTTGTGACCATTGCTAAATCAATTATCAATGAAAGGAAAGAAAGAAAAGGTACTATGCTAGTTAATAAAATTTTTGCCAGCTTTTGTAATGCAACTCAGAATCCAGTGTGACATAAATATAGAAAGGAAACTAGGTCTAGTGAGGTTAAAATCTTAAACTGCTACTTGTTTTAAAGAACAGATACAATACTTTCTTTAAAAAGCAGGTTGGAGGTTGTGTAATACAGTGGAAAGAAATAGTTTATAAGTCAGACATTTGGGTGTGGACATGACCGCTTTACTGGTTGGCAAGTTACTGAACTTATCTGGACCTCAGTATCCTCCATTGTAAAAGATGAATTACAAGGTTGTTCTGAGGATTTAAGACATGCAAAGTGCCCAGAACTTAAATAAGTAGTAGGCATCATAAAATAAAATAAGTTTTCAGAATGTCAAAGCTTTTCCTGGAATTTCACAGCAGTATTTTGATGGAGCAGACCTTTGCTTATCTCCCATCTGTTTGGGCACAGCAATAATAGAGAACCATTTAACATGTAAGTGAGAGCACGTCACTCCTCTGCCTCGGAATCCCCAGTGGCCCACTTCACTAACAGTAGAAGCCGCAATCCTGACAATGACTTACAAAGCACAGTGTGACCTTGTCCTCTGTTTCCTCTCTAAACTCATCTACTTCTACTCATGGAGTACCAATTTCCAGTTAAAAGACATCCTGTGTTTCAAACTTGCGTAGAGTGTATTTCATGTGAGAATATTCTAACTATGGAATCTGAGTAGTTTCATTGACTTGTCATTTGAGTTAGGTTTAATTCATCTTGAGCATTTGATTTTTAATATTCTTCAGGGAAAGACTGATTACTGTTAGCCGTTACTGCAGGCACACTTGTTTCTGTATGTTAGTATTTCCCACAACTAGTGAAATGTTTCAGCAAACTCTGTCACAGTTTACTGAACAACTTTTGTTGTTTATTAGTACATTTTCAGTGAGTATGGGAAAATATTTGAAATTATATCATTTTGACTTTTTAGTCATTGGTTCAATTTTTTTTCTCCTTTTTCTTAATATATGACCATTGTTGTTCTTTGAAAGCATTTTAGTCAGACACTCATTTGAGGTACTACTATAGGTAGATATTAATTATAATACATTTTCCACATGAAAGCATTTTTCTCTGGAAGTAGAAGCTATGGAAAAGAAGATCTCATAGGACGTATTTTATAAGAAAGCTTCAAGTTGCTTTGGCACAGAGTTTCTTATTTCTTCAGCTATCAAAGTAAAAGGGATTAATTTTATGATATAGCCCCCTATTCAAGGCTTTAATAATTTTATGAACAAGAGTTTACTAATAAGAGGATTTTTCTTTCTCATTTCTCTCCCTTTTAGAGTAAACCATATAAGAAGAAATGAGCCTTTCATTTTGTGGTAACAACATTTCTTCATATAATATCAACGATGGTGTACTACAAAATTCCTGCTTTGTGGATGCCCTCAACCTGGTCCCTCATGTCTTTCTGTTGTTTATCACTTTTCCAATATTGTTTATTGGTAAGTAATCTAATATCTTATGTTATGCCACTTGATGTTTATATATCTTGCTAATGGCTGAGATTTGGGATAATGTTGACTTAATTTCTGTAACATGGAAGCTGATGGCTGTGAGAAATGAACAAGCAAGTATTTTGTGTTTTTCAAACATATATTTTTGACAGGTGATCTTCCGTAGGTGAAATCGAGGTCACATGCTTGCTTAGGCATGGCCTTCAGGTAGCAGCAGCAGTTTTTTAAAAAGAAGGAGAGAGAAATATATGAGATAGATCTACAGCATTAGTTGAGCACTTACTTTGGGTTAGGTAAAGGGAATGGAAAATGAATAAAAGAGTACTTGCCTTCAGGGAATAGTCCAGTGGGGCAGATGTGTTAAAGTCATGAGAAATGACTATGCCACATTGTAAGCCTATTTACAAGCACAGGAACAAATTAACCTGCTGAAACAACTCACTCTTTGGAGGTGGTGGGGAAGATAGTGAGTGACATGTCTGGGGAACTGGAAGATGCCAAGCATGCAAGTTACAGTGGGAGTGATGAGGTTGTGTTTTATGTAGAAAGAGGACATTCACAAAGAATTTGGAAAGAATTTAATAATACAGTTTTGTCTATTATTTTACAGTTTACATATGTACAAAATCTGATAATTAGGGGCAATTATGAATAATTTGTATAACTTACCCAAACAGACCCTTTAACTTTTTAAAAATTATGAAGTATTTTGATACCTAAAATGATGGACATTAATATAATAAATATCCATTGAGCCTACCAACGCTCATCTAAAGAATATAGAAATAAGAATGAAAGGACCTCTCTCTGCACACCATTTCCTGGTCTTGTGACTCTTTCCATATCCTACGTTCCTATCTTTTCACAGGAGACAACCACTATTTTGAGTTGATTGTGCTCAATTTTTTCATGTATGGTATCTTTCCAATTAAATAAGTGAAAAAGTTTTCAGATGCATTTTCTTAAGAAAACTAGCAAAATTTAATGATCTACTTTAAGGGAATGTTTGAAAATCATTCATACACTTTTATTTATTCATTTAACAAATATCAATTGAGAGGATACTATGTGCTTGGCATTATTCTAAGGGGGATTAAATAACTCATCATATGGTATATACACAGGCCAACATAACTCTTGGTACACAGTTATGTGAAAAAAATGTACAGATGCTAAATATATTGAGACCAGAATGGCCATATGTAGAAACATCAGCCTTTGTTTATGTAGTATTATTTGTAGGCCATGAAGAACGCCCTTTGGCCAAAAGTAGAAAAATGGATTTTTTAACTGTAATTCCACAATTAATAATTCCCCAATTATTGACATCTGGTTAACTTTTTGAGAGCAAGAACAGTGACATTCCATTTTGTATCCCTAGCATCCAGCACAGAGGCTGGCACCAGGGTATTTGAATAGAAGAGAATTTGAGGGGACATTGTTAAAGGGAAATAGAAAAAATTCAGACTTTTCATTTATGACATTGGCTGCTTGAATTAGTGAAGGATCATAAATCAATCTTAAAAACTATCAGGTACTAGGAAAATCATAAGGTTGCAAAAAAAGACATAGAACTTGCCTATGGGAGTTTACAGCATAAGTTCTAGTAGAATATATTAAATATAACTAATCTTCCAATGATGAATAAATTGAAAACAACTAAGACATGAATATTCATTTCAAATAAAAGGGGCATCTGCTGCCTATACAGAAATTCTTTCCTGCAGTATTTCAAGCCCAAACCCCCATTTGTTCTTGAAGTAGGTGGGGCTTTTTTTCTACAGTCAAAAAATGAGAAAAAAGAACAAAACAAGACAAAAGTGGGGCCTACTAGCACACCACATATGACCTAGTATTACTCTACGTAGTAACTAAACTATATAGTACTTTAGGGAGAAAACGATCAGAATTTTACTAACATATAACCTTGAATTTTTTTCTTCAGTGGCAAGCTAACGGTGGACCTATAATGGTTTTGAGCTTGCTTAAAAGCTCATCATCAAGAAATTTAGCTTTCTTTGAGAAAAGTATCAGTACTACTTGTTGAATAATAGTGCCTGCCTAGTCATACATAACAATTTTTCTCATATGATGTGCATATGATTAAGAGTTGACTCAGCTAATGAGTCCTGTATTTTTTAACCAAATATGTCTTTTCTTGATTTAGCCCTTTGTAGATTTCATGTCTTCAAAGATTTTCTACACCAAATTTCATGTATTATTATCATCAACTTATTTCCTTTTGAATTAATCAGAAAGCTGTCAGGAAGAGCTTCTGATTAGCATGAGGTAGAACCATGTTGTCATCCAGAGTTGGTATTATTCCTGAGTAATGCCACAAATGTTAATGTGTTAGCCTGAGTAGTCTTGTAAAAGTTAATTGTAATTCTTTTGAATAATGAAAATAGACTAGGATTTCCATTGCTACTCTAAAAGTGTTAAGGTTTCAGGACCCCCCCACCCCCGCCTTAAAGCTTATCATAATTTAAATTATGTTTATTACAATTGAGCCTTCGGTTTATGTCTTTTTGTTTTTAACTTTTCTCTCTTTTTTTCCAGGGTGGGGGAGCCAAAGCTCAAAAGTACAAATTCACCACAACACATGGCTTCATTTTCCGGGACATAACCTGAGATGGATTCTTACATTCGCTCTCCTGTTTGTGCATGTCTGTGAAATAGCAGAAGGCATTGTTTCAGACTCGTAAGTGATCTAACTTAAATAATACCACTGCAATATACCAGTGGGTATATTGATTACACAAGTTCACATCTTTGTAACTTGTGCCCATAAATGTGCTTTATATTTTTTGCTCTCTGATCCATGTAGCTCTTGCAGGAAGTTCTTATGTCTTTTTGAACTTTTTAATGTTAAAAATAGGTATAAATGGAAAGATTGTCTACATTTACACATAGGTCTAATAGCTATATACTTATGTTAACATATTAATTATTTCTCAGATTTTTCCATTTATTTTGTAAAGAAGCAAAGATAGATGAGT
This sequence comes from Gorilla gorilla gorilla, assembly GCF_029281585.2. NCBI lineage: Eukaryota > Metazoa > Chordata > Mammalia > Primates > Hominidae > Gorilla > Gorilla gorilla. The sequence goes on from NC_073234.2 coordinate 79,353,898, forward strand.
CAGGATGAATGAGTCTGAGAATCAGTGAGGATAGAGCCATAAATTGATGCAAAGCAAAAAACTGTTTTAAAATCAAGATTTGTAATAAAACCAATTTTTTAAACTTTTATTTTAAGTTCAGGGGTACAAGTGCGTGTTTATTATGCAGGTAAACTTGAGTCACGGAGGTTTGTTGTACAGATTATTTCATCACCCTGGTATTAATCCTAGTACCCATTAGTTGTTTTTCCTGATCCTCTCCCTCCTCCCACCCTCCACCTTCTGAAAAGCCCCAGTGTGTGTTGTTTCCCTCTGTGTGTCCATGTGTTCTCATCATTTACCAAGTGAGAACACGTGGTATTTGGTTTTCTATTCCTGTGTTAGTTTGCTAAGAATAATGGCCTCCAGCTCCATCCATGTCCCTGCAAAGGAAATTATCTTGTTTTTTTCTGGCTGCATAGTATTCCATAGTGTATATGTACCACATTTTCTTTATCCAGTCTATCATTGATGGACATTTAGGTTGATTCCATGTCTTTGCTATTGTGAATAGTGCTGCAATGAACATATGCATGCATGCTTGTGTCTTTATAATAGAATGATTTATATTCCCATTACCCAATAATGGGATTGCTGGGTCAAATGGTATTTCTGTTTTTTGGTCTTTGAGGAATCACCACACTGTCTTCTTCAATGGCTAAACTAATTTACACTCCAACAAACGGTGCATAAGTATTCTATTTTCTCCACAGCCTCACCAGCATCTGTTATTTTTTGACTTCTTAATTGTAGCCGTTTGACTGGTATGAGATGGTATTTCATTGTGGTTTATATTTGCATTTCTCTAATGATCAAGGATGTTGAGCTTTTTTTCATACACGTGTCTGTTCATGTCCTTTGCCCACTTTTTTATGAGGTTGTTTGTTTTTTTCTTGTAAATTTGTGTAAGTTCCTTATAGATGCTGGATATTACATCTTTGTTGGATGCATAGTTTGCAAAAATTTTCTTCCATTTTGTAGGTTGTCTTTTTACTCTGTTGATAGTTTCTTTTGCTGTGCAGGAGCTCTTTAGTTTAATTAGATGCAATTTGTTAATTTTTGCTTTCGTTGCAATTGTTTTTGGCATCTTTGTCATGGAATCTTTGCTCATACCTATGTCCTGAATGGTATTGCTTAGGTTGTCTTCCAGGGTTTTATAGTTTTGAAAACCCATATTTTTAAAGGAATTTTGTTATTTTTATAAAATAAGATGTTTTATTAGACAGTTAAAATATAATGAATTATATTTATAAACTTGAACATAATCTGGTGAAAATATTTTTCTTATATAGTAACAAAATAAACTCAAGAATAGGAAAATTTTGATTATGAAATTATGCTAAATGGTGTAACTTTCATTGAGGAGTTAATATTAGAAGGCCTTTAACTTTTTTGATAGAAAGTCTAAAATTTATTTTCTTCTTATTGAACTAGAACCTCCCTGACATCTGTTTGTGTTTTCTGTTGCAATTAACAAGGAATGAAACTTCTAAGCATTTGTCACGGAACCAACTATTTTGTAATGTTTTATGAGGGCTTTTTGCAGATATGTGCATGTCTTAATTTCTGATAAAAAGAAAAATTAGAGACTCTAATAGATGCCATCCCTCCAGACATTTAGAAGCTTAATTGGATATTATCTTATTGGTAACTGTTTAAAATGCTGGTATATTTATACTAGCATAGCCAATTCTAGGCTTAATTTTTATACAGTAGCATTTAGGCTACTGTATCTGTTTATATGCATATGTATAAAGTAGAAGATAGATCATCCAATTTTTTTTTGAAACTTGACATCATGTGGACAAGAAGAACTCCTCTGGTTGATATGTAGATTCAGTCAGGTCCTCACAAAACGCAGACTGAACTCACAATAATAATGATATATCCTAATGGTAGAAACTTGTTTGTAGTGGTCATGATAAAAGAGGTCCTAAAAACAGGTAAAAATACAGCCTTGATTCTGTGTTATGCTCTTCTACTCTTTAGGTATAGACTTCTCCTTACCCTTTTTATTCAGGCTTTTCGAAACATCATCTTCTAGTTACTTCTTTTTTTTTTAAATAAAGTAAAAAGGTTTAATTGACTCATAATTCCACATGGCTGGGGAGACCTTAGGAAACTTACAATCACGGCAGAAAGGGAAGCAAACAATTCCTTCTTCATATGGTGGCAGGAGAGAGAAGTGCAGAGCAAAGGGGAAAAAGACCCTTAAAAAACCATCAGATCTCGTGAGAACTCACTGATAATGTTGAGAACAGTATGAGGGAATTGTTGCCATTATCTAATCACCTCCCATGAGGTCCCTCCCCCAGCACATGGGGATTACAATTCGGATTACAATTCAAGGTGAGATTTAGGGTGGGAACACAGCCAAACCATATCATAGCTCAATTTAATTTTTAAATTTAAATGTGCTTCTATATTTTTAGCAAATAAAGCTTACATTTTCGGAACTCAGGTACTTTAAAAAAATATGAACTAATTTTTCTAGAGCAGTTTTAGGTTTACAGCAAAATTGAGTAGAAAATAGAGAGATTCCCTATATACATCTTTCCCCCACATATGCCCAATCTTCCCTGCTATGAAAACCCCACAGTATATATCCCATATAATTTCATAGTAATCTGCATTTCAGGTGCCTTTAAGTTTTTTCATGGCCAAATAGATCATTTCATTTTAGTGCTGAATGATATTCTATTGTCTGGATATACCACCATTTATTTATCCATTTGCCCACTGAAGGGCATCTGGATTGCTTCTAAGTTTTGGCCATTATCAAAAAAAATGCTATAAACATTTCTTTGCACATTTGCACATATTGTGTAGACATAAATTTTCAACTCATTTGTGCTGGAGAGTCCTATTCCACCTTTCTGCTCCAGTGGCCTGTAATTCTGTGACATTATCTACGCTGAGAGGATCTTGTCTTAGTTTTACAGATGAGACCTAAGATGATGTGTGTATAACATGACCTCCCCAGGTATGCCAATCATTTAACTTCTTTCCTTCCTCCTTTCAGAGCTCTGCTTTTTTGAAAACCTCATTTGTAAAAAAAAATTTGAATTTTTATAGTGCTATATAGATCTGTTTATTGACTACTTGGGCAGTGTTACACTTTTATAATTATCCTAACTTTACAATACATATCAGAAGAATGCTATGGTCCCATATTATATAGAAATATGACATCAATAACCTGTAGAATAAAGATAATTTTCAAAACTTTCTGTCACTTATCTGGATTAAGAAAATGTGGCACAAATACACCGTGGAATACTATGCAGCCATAAAAAAGGATGAGTTCATGTCCTTTGTAGGGACATGGATGAAGCTGGAAACATCATTCTCAGCAAACTATTGCAAAGACAAAAAAACAAACACCGCATGTTCTCACTCATAGGTGGGACTTGAACAATGAGAACACTTGGACACAGGAAGGGTAACATCACACACTGGGGCCTGTCATGAGGTGGGGGGAGGGGGGAGGGATAGCATTAGGAGATATACCTAATGTAAATGACGAGTTAATGGGTGCAGCACACCAACATGGCACATGTATACATATGTAACAAAACTGCATGTTGTGCACATGTAACCTAGAATTTAAAGTATAATAAAAATATATATATATAAAATTAATACCCAGTACAAAACCAATTGACAATATCTAAAATTTTATAATGAAGAAAGAGGAATGATAACACACTCTTCTAGTTACTTCTAAATCCAAACATTTAGTTTTGCTTTTTCTCTTGCCCCACCTTATTCTGGAAACTGCTTCTGTAAGAATCTTCATGATTATTAATGACAACTAATGGAGACTCTTTTATCTTTATCATAATTATGACTTATGACACTGCTGATCACTCCATCTTTCTTTTTCTAAATAAAACCTTTATGAATTATTTACTTAATATATGACAAATGCTCATTACAATTAGAAAAACAGTGCAAAGTCTTCCCTAATAGAATATTTGATTTTTTTTTTTAGTAATAGAAGCATTTAAAGCTAGTAATTTTTCTTTTGGAACATCCTTTTTTCTGCATTAGTTTTTGTTCTCCTTTTTATTTCTACCTGTGATTCTGGTTTACTCTCCTAGGTTTAGGAATCCTTTTTAGTTTGCTCTTTTGTTTAATTTGATTGGTTTATTATTAAAGCATGTAGTTTGTAAAATGATTACTCTTTGCGGTTTATTAACATTTTTATTATAGTCAAATACTTCATTATTTTATAAATATTTAATTAGTATTAGAAAGTAATATATACACTTTGTAGGAGACAAAATTTTATTGCGTTTACTGATTGTATTACTGAAGTTCTATATGTTGCTTGTTTTTATACCATTTAATCTGTCAAATTCTAAAAGCAGTGTATTAAAATCTTCACTATTACTGTGTTTTTATTAGGTTTTTATTTTTATCATTTTCTGTCTTTCAAAATGATTTCTTTCACCTTTGCAATATAATACTTTAAAAATTTCTTTCCAATGTTCTGACTAAAGACTTTCTGCTGTAATGGGACATAAGCGCTCCTACCAAGCCATGGAGGTGTGCAAATCATACTCTAAAAACAACATAGCTTAAGGGAAAAAATTAGCATTTGAAGACCATTCAAAACCTACGCAGCTTTGTAAATAGAGAACTAACAAAATAACAGCAATCCTATAAAAATACTAGCATGGTTAAAAGACATATTAAATCCCTAATAAAGGAGTGCCACAATAAGTACAAAACCTAATTGTAGCTGCTATTATCTTTACTAAATCTTTGTTATTGCTTCCCTTAATAATGGTTTGTAATTCTTTTTCTAAAATCTTAAATTGACTTTTAATTTATTTATTATAATTATTTCTTATCAAACCTGTTTAAGGTTATAAACTTTCTTGTGAGTATGGTTGTGACCACATTTTACAGGATTGGATAGGGAGTGTGCTCACTTTAAAATTTCCTAAATAATATTAGTAAGTGAATTTTGGTTTCCTTCCTTCCTTCCTTCCTTCCTTCCTCCCTTCCTCTTTTCTTTTTCTTTTTCTTCTTTCCTTCCCTCCTTCCTTCCTTCCTCCCTCCCTCTTTTCTTTTTCTCTTTCTTTCTTTTTCTCCTTTCTTTCTTTTTCTTCCCTTCCTTCCTTCCTTCCTTCCTTCCTTCCTTCCTTCCTTCCTTCCTTCCTTCTTTCCTTCCTTCCTTCCTTCCTTTCCCCCTTCCATCCTCTCCCCTCCCCTCCCCTCCCCTTCCTTTCCTTTCCTTCTTTTTTTGAGACAGAGTCTTGCTCTGTTGCCCAGGTTGGAGTGCAGCCGCGTGATCTCGGTTCACTGCAATGTCTGCCTCCCAGGTCCAAGCGATCCTCCTGCCTCAGTCCCCCAAGTAGCTGGGGGTCACAGGCATGCGGCACCACACATGGCTAATTTTTGTATTTTTAATAGAGATTGAGTTTCACCATGTTGCCCAGGCTGGTTTCAAACTCCCGGCCTCGAGTGATCCGCCCACCTCGGCCTTGCTAAATGCAGGGATTGCAAGCATAAACCACCACGTCCAGCCAGATTCTTTCTTTGATTCAATAGTCAGAGAATATTAGAAGCATTTCCTAATTTCTGTACTGACAAAATAGTTATCTATTTTTTCCTCTGATGATTTTGATCTATTTACAGGAGGTGGTAGGTGGTTTTTAAGCGCTACCATACTACTTTCACATTTTCATTACCATGTCTATATTAATGATTCCAAATTATATCACTGACCATGTTCCAAATGTCTACAGACACTTAAATTCCATTTGCATGCTTATTGGACACCTTCACAATCCATAAATGTCTAGTGAAACTTATTAGCTCCTCTTTCCAATCTGCTCATCCTCTTAAAATCTTATTTGGTCACACAGCCATCCACACAGACACCCTAGGAATTATCTTCTACTTCTCTATTGCCATCACCCTCATACCCTAATGTTAGTAAACTGTCTATTTCACCAATCAGTCTTTTCCAAATGTATTATTTCCTTCATGTTACTGCTGCCAAAGCTGAAGTCAGACCTTTATCATCTGTCACCTGACTTTATACCCATAGTTTCCTAACTGCTTTTCTTCCTTCCATTTCTCTCCCTCCACTACAAACTCGTGTATTACCAACCAACTTCCTTATCCACATGACTGCTAGAGCTATCCGTTTAAAACAAATCTGATCATACCGCTTACCTATTCAAGTGTTTCAGTTTTCCACGGGTTGAGATGCCAGCCTCTTACCATGGCATACAAAGCCTTCCATGATACATTCTATCTTAAACTTTCTGTTTCAAGAATATTAAACTACTTGGAATTTTGAACATGTTGTATTGTTTCATGCTTCTATGTATTTGCACATTCTGTTCCTTTTTTAAAATGACCCTTTTCCTGACCAGTGGATTCCTTTCCATATTTCAGTTCCCATTGTCAACCATACCTCTCCTGGAATGACTTTCTCAGTGTTCTCCTATCCCCCAATCTTGAACTAGTCACTCTCTTCTCTATACCATTTATGTACTAATATCTTCAAGTCATTTGAGAAAAGCAAAATGTTTCACTCTGTGGCATTATTAATGCCAATGGAGTTGAGGGCTGTCTACTATGCACATCTGGTCTGGAATCACTGGTTCACCTGGTGATCTCTGTTGCCTTCAGAGTGAAGTCTATTCTCCTTGCAGTCATGCTGAATTGCTTGCAATACCCTTGAACACATTGGCCCCTCTGCCTGGAACTGTCTTCCTCTCTTCTTCCTCTGAGTAGCCATTCCTGATTCTTGAAGTGTCAGTTTGGAAGTCACTTCCTTCTCAAAGCTTTCTTTGTCCCAGACGTGCACTCTATGTTCTCACACTGTCCCTTCAGCTGTGTTGTAATTTCCTATTTGCTATTGGTATCCTCAGTATACTAGATTTTTTGACTACAGATGTTACGTCTTGTTTTCTTCATGGTTGCATCCAAGTAGCTGGACCAGCAATCACAGATGCATTGAATGAATTAATGAGAATGGAGAAATCACTGAAGACTATCAAGTTGGGAGTGCTGTCAAAGGAACAAACACACTTTTCACACACACTGGAGTTCAGATTGAGTTAACTGTTTTCACTTGCTTTAGTTGTTAAATTATTTCAGCAGCTCTGCCCTACAGTATAGGAGTAGCTATACATTTGTTTCTTTGTAAGCATTTTAAGGTATAGTTTGGTTGTTTACTTGGCCCTTCATGTTAAGATAAATCGTTTCCGCAGAACGATGTCTTTCAATATATTCTTCCCTTATGTATTATCTGGGAAACTACTATTGCATTCTGTATTTTAAACATCTTATTGCTAAGATAGAGTTCTTATGAAAAAATTTGAAAAAAAATAAGAAATTATCTGGAACCATCAGCTTTAGGCGTTGACGTACTGCTCTTTCTAGGCGGCGGGAATCAAGGCACCTCCACCTCTTTATGCCAGCCGTGATGGGATTCGTTGCCACTACAACATCGATAGTGTATTATCATAATATCGAAACATCAAATTTTCCTAAATTACTTTTAGGTAAGTATGATCACTTTTGTTGTTTCTCCTTAAAGAGCTATTTGTTTTTCCCCCCTAAAGGGTTATTTTTCTTTTTCCTCAGGGTAAATAGTATCAGAGTGTGTGGGGAGTAGAAAGTATGGGAAAACCACAGTGATTAATTCTCCTGTAGCTGCCCAATAAATGTGGGGTTGAAGATAAGCTGAGTTGCTCTAGGCTGTGAAAATTCCTTACCCCCAGGTCATCTCTTCTGCAATAAATGCTCTCTGTGGTGTAGGGGGGTGGGGCGGTGGGGGGAAGAAAGTGGAGGAAATATGGCTGGCCTTCTGGCTTGCGGAAGTTGTATTTTAAGAATCAGAGCTCTTGTGAGGAGCTGCGGCACCATGCTGCCCTGTGAACAAGTCATCTCCTCTAGTTCCAGGTGTTTCTATCTCTGGCTTGGAGTCCAAGGACATTTTCCCAAGGTTCAAGCCTTTCACTGATGCTGTGGGAATGCCACATTTTACTAGAATTACTATGTAGCCTAGTATGTTTCTAGCATAATGAAAAGTATGCTGTCCTGAGGAGCAGCTGCCATTACATCACGACCTTTCACACCTGCATTGTGACTAAAATTGTTTTATTAGCCTCTCTTGCCTCCTTGTTCTGTGGAAATCAGAGGCTGTCTAAAATATTCCTAATTTTATTTTTGCCTTGGGTTAAAATTATATAACGCATCTATATGAGTTATGTTCAATACTCTGACCCGTCACTGTATTCCTTGGAGTATACTTTCTTTCTTAAAGAGATAAAGGTATGGAACAAGGATCACAGATGGGCTATGAACCTCCTGAAATTGTAGTTCGAATTATGTGTTTGTGTGAATGATGCTTACTGTTTCTGATTTTATTTGATTGTTGTATAATGAAAATGATGTTGACTAATGATATAGAAATTAGGAGAAGAAATATTGAAAACACACACAGTATTTTATTCATTTGTCCAGAGGACACGAAAATTGAAAATGGATGCATGAAAGATACTGATTATTTAATTATATGTTGTGTCACATTATATGATTGTTAAAGGCAATCTAATAAAAAAGGTAGAGAGGGTTAAATATTAATTTAAAAGGCTGTCACATTTTGAATTATCTTAATAGAAAGGTCTTTTGTGCAAAATGAGAGGCAGACATTGCAGAAAATGCCAAAAAAAAAAAGAAAGAAATTTCCAACAAGTAGCTGCAAAAAAATATGTGAAATTGAGAATTGAATAAGCTAAATATATATTTTTGAAAAGTTGATGGTAAAAAGAAAGGTTATAACTAGAAAGGAATTTAGATATTAATAATGTTTTGATGGAAATGCAATCAGAAGAGGTCTATTATTGTTATTTAGGTGCAAGACAGCACAATTTGATCATATTGCTGGAAGGACATCTAGATAAAATATAATATTTCTTGTTATTTTAACAGAGAAAAATTTGGACCTAGGAAAGTTACTCATTTTAAGACCACAAAGATAGTAATTTTGTCTCAACATTTCATTATGAAAATCACCAAATGTACAGAAAGTTGAAAGAATCATGTGAATTCCCACTTACCCAACATCTGAATTCTTCAAATTACATTTTTTCTGTTTGTTTTATCACATATCTACATCTTTTCATCCTTCTATTCGTACCTCTCTCCATCTTAGTTTTGATGCATTTTAAGGTAAGTTGTAGACATTAGTATACTTTACCTCTGAACGCTTCATGCGTATCTTTTTGTGAGACAAAATTTACATGAAACACAGCGATCTTAATTTGCTAAATGCATGTACCTATATAACACTATCATGACATAACTATCATCCACGCAAATTTTCTTATACTCAATTTCACCTTTACAGAAGCAATATCTGTTCTGATTTTTACCCCCACAATGGATTAGGTTTGCCTGTTCTAGAACTTCATGTAAATTGAATGACACAGTATAGACTTTTAAGTAAGGCTTCTTTTTCTAAGCATGATTTTTTGATGCTCATCTGTAACGTAGCATAGATCAATATTTTCTTATTGTTGCATTTCATTGTATAACTATATCATAGTTTTTTCAATCCCTTGTTAATAGACATCTGTACTATTTCCAGGTTTTAGCCATCATGAGAGTAAAAGCTGCTATCAACATTCTTAAGTATTTTGTGGCTATATGCATTTATTTCTCTTAGGTAAATACCTAAGAGTGAAATCTCTGGGTCATACGATAAGTGGGTAAATGTTCATATTTTAAGAAACTGACATCTTTTCCCAAAATGGTTGTATCATTTTTTATATTTACTAACAAGGTGTAAGAGTTCCAGTTCCACATGTTGATCATTTGGTGATCTTGGTCTAATTTAGTCATGCTAGTGGGTGTGTACTGGTAATACACTGTGGTTTTAATTTGCATTTATCTGATTGCTAATTATGTTGAACACTCTTTGATGAGTTTATTGGCCATTTTTAATCTTGGGGATGTGGCTATTCATATCTTTTGCCCATGTTTCATTGGGTTGCACTTTTATTATTGCGTTGTAGGAATATTTTGCGCATACTAGATATTAGTATGTCATCAGTTACATGTTTTGATAATGTTTTCCTTCTAGTCTGTGGCATACATATTCATTTATTTAATAGGGTCTTTTAATGAGCAGAAGATTTTAAATTTTGATGTAGTATAATTTATCATTTCTTCTAGTCCTTAGTTACTGCTTTCTGTGTCTTAAGACATCTTTGTCTTCCCTCTAAATATGTTTTCCTCTTATTCTCCTGTTTGCTTTTAGATGCTTTATGTTTCCATTTTTATTTTTAGGACTATGATTCTTTCTAAATTAATTGTGTATATGGTGTAAGATAGGTATCAAAGTTCTTTTTTTTTTTTTTCCAAGTGGATATCAATGTGTTCCAGCACCATTTGTGGGATAGACTTTCTGTTTCTCACGAGATTGCATTGGCACTTCTGTAAAAAAAAATAAATCAAATGACTGTTTAAATGTAATCTATTTTGGCTCTGTTTTCTGTTTCTTTGATGTATTCATAGATTTTTATGCGACTAACATTTTCTCTTGCTTTGGAGTTCTTGAAATCATAAATTATAAGTCACACAACGTTTTCTTTGTTTTCCTCCGAAGTTTGCTTTGGCTATTCTAGTTCTTTTGGGTTTCTATATACAGTTTAGAATCAGGTTTACAATTTCTCCAAAAAAAAAAAAAAAGAAAAAAAAAAGCTTGGTAGGACCATTATGGGGATTGCATTGAATTTACAAAACAATTCAGGAGATAATTGGCATCTTCACACTACTGGGTTTCACAATCCAGTCTTCATTTATTTAGGTCTTTTGTTTCCCTTTGCAGTGTTTTGTAGTTTTCAGTGTAGAGGTCTTTCATGTCTTGTTAACTTTATTTCAAGTATTTTTCTTTGCTTTCCTTTTATTGTATGTGAAATTTATTTCATATTTCATTTTTCAATTGTTTCTTCCACTATGTGAAATGCAATTAAGTATTGATGCAAAAATTCTCAACAAAATACTAGCAAATCAAATTCAACAACACATTAAAAAGATCATTCATCATCATCAAGTGGGATTTATCCCTAGAATGCAAGCATGGTTCAACATTTGCAAATCAATTAATATTATGTGTCATATTAACAAAATGAAGGACGAAAAACCATACGGTCATTTCAATTGATGCTGAAAAAGCATTTGATAAAACTCAACATCCCTTTATGAAAAAAATGCTAAAGAAGTTGGGTATAGAAGGAACATACCTCAACATAATAACAGCCACGTGTGACAGACCCATAGCTAGACTCATATTGAATGCAAAACAATTGAAAGCCTTTCCTCTTAGATAAAAAACACAACAAGAATGCCCACTTTCACCACTGTTATTAAACATAGTACTGGAAGTCCTACCTAGAGCAATCAGATAATATAAATAAAGAACATTTAAATTGGAAATGAAGAAGTCAAATTGTCCTTGTTTGCAGATGATATGATCTTATATTTGGAAAAACCTGAAGATTGCATCAAAAAACTATTAGAACTAATAAATATATTCAGTAAAGTTATAGGATACAAAATCAACATACAAAGATCAGTAGCATTTATATACGCCAACACTGAACAATCTGAAAAAGAAATCAAGAAAGTAATCCTGTTTACAATAGCTACAAATAAAATAAAATACCTAGGAATTAACCAAAGAAGTGAAAGATCTCTGTAACAAAAACTATCAAACATTGGTGCATGAAATTGAAGAAGATGCAAATAAATGGAAAGATATTCCGTATTCATGGACTGGAAAAATAAGCATTGTTAAAATGCCCTTACTACTCAAAGCAATCTACAGATTTAATGCAATCCCTATCAAAATACCAATGACATTTTTCACAGAAATTGAAAAAACAATTCTAAAATTTATAGGCAGCCACAAAAGACCTAGAATAGTCAAAGCTGTCCTAAGCAAATAGTACAAAACCAGAGGAATCACATTACCTGATTTCATACTACAAAGCTGTAGTAATCAAAATGGCATGGTACTGGCATAAAAACAGACACATAGATAAGTGGAACAGAATATAGAATCCAGAGATAAATCCATACATCTATAGTGAAGTTATCTTTTAAAAAGGGCCAAGAACATACACTGAGGAAAGGACAGTCACTTCAATAAATGGTTCTGGGAAAACTGGATATCCATATGCAGAAGAACAAAACTAGACCTTTGTCTCTCACCATGTACAAAAACAAAATCAAAATGGATTAAAGACTTAAATCTAAAATCTCAAACTGTGAAACTACTACAAGAAAATATTGGGAAACTCTCTAGGACATTGGACTGGGCAAAGATTTCTTGAGCAATACCCCTCAAGCACAGGCAACCAGAGCAATAATGAACAAATGGGATCACATCAAGTTAAAAAGCTTCTGCACAGCAAAGGAAAAAGTCAACAAAGTGAAGACACAATCTACACAATGGGAGAAAATATTTGCAAACTGCCTGTCTGACAAGGGATTAATGAGCAGAATATATAAGGAGCTCAAACAACTCTATAGGAAAAAAATAACTAATAATCCAATAAAAAAAGGGGCAAAAGATCTGAATAGACATTTGTCAAAAGAAGACATATGAATGGCAAACGTGTATGAAAAGATGCTCAATATCACTGACCATCGGAGAAATGCATATCAAAACTACAATGAGATATCATCTCACTCCAGTTGAAATGGCTTGTATACAAAAGTCAGGCAATAAGTAATGCTGGCAAGAATGAGGAGAAAAGGAAACCCTTGTACACTATTGGTGGAAATGTAAATTAGTACAACCACTATGAAGAACAGTTTGTAGGTTCCTTAAAAAACAAAAAGTTGAGCTACCATACAATTCAGCAACCCCACTCCTAGGTCTATACCCAAAAGAAAGGAAATCAGTATATCGAACAGACATCTGCACTCCCATGTTTATTGCAACACTGTTCACAATAGCTAAGATTTTGAAGCAACCTAAGTGTCCATAAACAGATGAATGGATAAAGAAACTGTGATACATATACCACAATGGAGTCCTATTTAGCCATAAAATAAGAATAAGATCCTGTCATTTGCAACCACATGGATGGAACTTGAGGTCATTGTTTAAGTGAAGTAAGACAGGCACAGAAAGACAGACGTCTCATATTCTCACTTATTTGTGGGAGCAAAAAAATCAAAACAATTGAACTCATGGAGACAGAGAGTAGAAAGATGGATACCAGAGGCTGGGAAGGGTAGTGGGGTGCTGGGAGAGGCAAATGGGGATGTTTAATGGATACAAAAATTAGGAAAAATGAATAAGACCTAGTATTTGATAGCAAAACAGGATGACTACAGTCAATAATAATTTAGTTGTACATTTAAAAAAGAACTAAAAGAGTACAATTGTATTATTTTTAACAGAAAGGATAAATGCTTGAGGTGATCAATGCCATATTTACTCTGATGTGATTATTACTCATTGCATACCTGTATCAAATCATTTCATGTAACCCATAAATATATAGCTACAAATAAAAAATAAAATAAAATAAAATGATTTTGTATATTGACTTTGCATCTTGCAGCCTTAGAAATTCACTTATTACTTTTAGTTATTGCTTTGTAGGTTTCCTAAGATTTTCTGTATAAGCAAACATGCCATCTGCAAATAGAGACACTTATTTTCTTTCAACCTTCTTTATGCCTTCTTTTTTCTTGTCTTATTGCTGTAGCTAAGACGTCCAGTAAAATGCCAAATAGACATAAGACTGAAATCCTGTCTGGTTCCTGATTTTAGGGGAAAATGGTCAGCCTTTCATAATTAATTGTAATGTTAGTTATAGGTTTTTCTTAGCAGACCTTTATTTGCCTAGTAAGTTTTCTTTTATTTAAAGCTTACTCAGGGTGTTATTAAAGTCTTGAATGGGTGTTGAATTTTATTAAAGGTTTTTTCCTGTATCCATTAGGAAAACTGTATTTCTGTTAGTATGCTAAATTGCATTGATCTTTTTTTCAAATAAAGTAACAATGCATTTCTGAGAAGAACCACACATAGTCATAACATATTATGCATGCTTGATATCACTAGATTTTATTTGTTAAGGCTTTTTACATCTATGTAATGAAGGATATTCATCGGTTATTTTCTTGTAATTCCTTTCTTCAGGCTTATACAGGCTGCATTAAACTGGCTTCATAAATGAGTTGGAAAGTGTTTTCTCTCTATTTTTCTGAAAGACTTTGTATAAGGTTAATTTTATCTTTCTTAAATGTTGAATAGAAATCACTAGTAAAGTCATCTGGACCTGGAATTTGGGCTAAGGGAGGATATAAAATTATAAATTTATTTCTGTATTAGACAGAGTGTTATGTCTAATACTTTTTTATATCTAGTAAAATTTTAGGTCTAAATTTTATTATAATTTAGTAAATATATTGTCTAATTTCCTTAGTGATTATATAGAATTTTCAGAGTATCTACTTCTTTTTATGTTAGTTTTGATAAGGTACATTTTTAAGTAATTTTCCATTTCATGTAAATTTTTGGATATATTGTCATAATGTTATTTGTGATATTTCCTGATTCTCCTTTTAAAGTATGTAGGGTATGCAGGGATAGTGCCTCTCATTCCTAGTATTGGTTTTTGTGTTCTTCTTTTCTTGAACTGTCTAGCTAGGGGCTTATCAATTTTATTAGTCTTTTCAAAGAATGGCATTATTGAGTTTGTCCATTTTATCAATTGTTCATTTTTCTATTTTATTGCTTTCTACTCATCTCTATTGTTTTCATCTTTTTTGGGGGATCCTTTTTTGTTCTTTCCTGAGCTTTAAAGGTAGCTATGCAGTTTTGAACCTTATATTGTAAAATAAATATCTAAAGCTGTAAATTTTCCTCTGAGTCTTATTTTAGTTGTACTTCTTGAATTTTAAATATGTAGTATTTTTATTATAGTTAATGTATTTTAATATTATCTGACCTCTTTAGTGATTTCTTCTTTAATATGTGGATTATTAGTAATGTGTTATTTAATTTCCAAATATTTTGAAGCATTTAGATATCTTACTGCATGAAAAGATCAAAGGTTAATTCCTTATCTCTGTGTCTGATGTTCCTGCCCTTTATGACTCTCTTGCCTTGAGTGTGAGTAGGACCTGTGCCTGGGTTCTAGCCAATAGACTGTGGCCTGGAGAAAGGTCTCAAATCAGTAGAGTCTTTATTGAGCCAGCAGACCCAGTCAATACCTAGAACCTGGTGAGAACCTGGAGCAGAGAACCCAGCCTCGTGAGAACCTGGAATAGAGAACCCAATTGACCCTGGCTCAAAGTCCTGAATCCTAGAAACCATGAGATAATAAATGTGTGCAGTTTTAAGCTGCTCAGTTTGTTATAGTTTGTTAAGTAGTGATAGAAAATCAATAGTCTGACTGTTCTTGATTTTTTAAATTTAATTTTATTGTGGTCAGAAAACATACTCTATATGATTTCTGTTATTTCAAATTCATTTCTCTTTGTTTTCTGGCTAAACATATAATCTATACCAGTACCATATTCAGTTAGTATGAAGGTACAATCTGAAGATGTTAGAAGTATTTTTAGAGTACCAAATCTCAAATAGTTTTATAAATATCAAATAGTATGAGGTATTTGATAGTGTTCTAATACATCTTCTAAATCTTCATTGGTCATATGTCTATTTTTAATGTATCTTTCTAAAAACTGGACCCTTTTATTATTATTAAAAGTCTTTTTTATTTCTGATAATAACTGTCTTGAAGTCAGCTTTGTTTGATATTAATATAGCCACTCCAAGTTTCTTATGCTTAATTGTTTTCATTGTATATCTTTCCCATCTACTTACTTTTAAGCTACTCTAATACTTAAGGTCAATCTCTTTAGATAGCATATAATTTGGTCTGTTTTTTTTTTAAATAATCCATTCTGACTCTACATTTAAGCTAAAACAAGATACACATTGAGTTCATATGCCAATGATCAGTATTTTTCACTAATCAAGTGATCACTCAACTTTTCTGGTTCTGATAAATGTTGTCCAAGCTGGATTGTCTTATGTGTGTCTTAGATTTCTTCTTTCTTAGACCATATTCATTTGTACTTACATTTATTCAAAGTTCAAAGTAGATTATATCCTTGCCAAAATATTTCTAAAAAAGTCTCTGCTTCTATCTCATATTGGCTGCAAAATGCTGATTGTAGTTTTGTGGCAGTGTAATCCTCGCCTTTCTGGTCCTAGTACTTGATGTTTCAGTTCGCTCTATAAGACCATCGTTCTTTGTGCTATGTGAATGTGCGTGGTGTTTTAAACCATTTGACTAAGGAAAGTCACTTACTACTTGAATAAGAATCTGTAAGGCAGAAACTCAATTACATAGATACATGAATTCCATGATAATTCCAGGGTAATACCATGAGACATATCCTTGGGTTTGCAACACACCTATGAAGTAGGTTATACAGATACCAACTTGTGAATTATCCATATAATTAAGGCTCTTTGAAAACAAGACCAGGAGATAAAGCTACTTTTTAAAATTTATAGACTTACACATACATTTTGAAGAGTCTAGTTTATCCTATTATATATCTCTTTACATCCTCCCATCTATCATGTATGGTCAGGATGGAAGCACTCAACATTTTCAAGTTATTACTCCTTCAACTCAAAACTCCAGAAGTACACTAAATCATATATGTTGTTTTCTTACCAAGTAAAACCATGTGGAAATATAGTACATAAAATTGCCTTTGTTATTAAAAAGCATCATAATTACATTCAAGTGCTAGTGATGTTTAAGAAAAGATCGCATCTTTCTCTTTTTGTCTTTTTCTTTTCAGCCCTGTTCCTGTATTGGGTAATGGCCTTTATTACAAAAACAATAAAATTGGTTAAGTACTGTCAGTCTGGCTTGGACATATCAAACCTGCGTTTCTGCATCACAGGCATGATGGTCATCTTGAATGGGCTCTTGATGGCTGTGGAGATCAATGTCATTCGAGTCAGGGTAGGTAGCTAATGGCTTTTGTTTAGTTACTTGGATTCAAGACCCCAATATGAAAGATTACAGTTAGCTAGAAATCATTAGTATTGACAAGGATGAACACATGTATTTGATTTATATATATAAATATAAAGTTGAACTAATCACTAAATTCAGGCCATTAATGTTTCAGAAATCTTAGTGTGACCCTAGAAACTATTTATTCATTCACAAATATTGATTGATCAAATGCTTGCTATGTGTCAGATATTATGCTCAGTTTATATTACAGAAGAAATTGTTTTTAGGAGAAAGTTCAATCATCCATGATTGGTCTCAAAGCACACCTGGGTTAAGCAAGATACTGCATTCTCAGAAATTTAAAACTGAAAAGAAAATAATCTAATCCAGTTTGCTCATTTCGCTGATGAAGAAACATGTAGAGATAGCTTTGGCTATATATCCAAAGCAATATGGTCAAGACACACACCTGGTCTGTAATTGCAAATCGATTGTACTTTCCACCACTTAATACTGTCAGTTATGTTGTGTGAGATACTAGAGATAGATTTTCCAGTATTCATTTTTTATCAGAGAACTTTGAACTTGATCTGTGAGTAGAAAGATATGTGCTGCAATGAATGTGGAGAGTAGTCAGTTAACATCAGGAAACCATAGATCAAGAGACTCAATAATGGTGTTGATAATACATTTTAAAATCTAAACAATGTAAAAACCTTCATTTGGTTGACCCTATCATAGGATATCATGAAACATTGACTCTTAGTAAAAACTATCTTTTAAAAGGTTAAGTGATCTTTTAGAATTGACCCCAAGAGGATTACATGCAAAATTCTGGCATTAACTAGTTAATCTAGTCACAACAGAAGGAAATATCTCAAAGAATATTTCAGAAAGGGATGGAAGGAGGCATTAAAATAGAAATTTTGGTCACCTGAAATGAAAATGTAGAAAAGGTTGAAATTTTATTTTTAATATGTGGAAAATAATTGGACTAATTGTTATGCTGTGGAATTTTTTCTTGCCACAGAGATATGTATTTTTCATGAATCCTCAGAAAGTAAAGCCTCCTGAAGACCTCCAGGATCTGGGAGTGAGATTTCTTCAACCATTTGTGAATTTGCTGTCAAAAGCAACATACTGGTGGATGAACACACTTATTATATCTGCTCATAAAAAGCCTATTGATCTGAAGGCAATTGGAAAATTGCCAATAGCAATGAGAGCAGTAACAAATTATGTCTGCCTGAAAGATGCATATGAAGAACAAAAGGTAATTTAGCATCTGTCTTCCATGTGCTTAATTACAGAGAATGATCCTGTTGGCATGAACCTGGGAGGCAGAGCTTGCAGTGAGCCGGGATTGGGCCACTGCACTCCAGCCGGGGCGACAGAGTGAGACTCTGTCTCAAAAAAAAAAAAAAAAAAAAATATATATATATATATATACACACACACACACACACACACATATATACACACATATATACATATATACACATATACACACATATATATACAAGTGTATATATATACACACATATATACACGTATATATATACACACATATATATACACATTATATATATATATATATATACACACACACACACACACACACACATATACAAAGACACAAAGCTTAGGCCAGGCACGATGGCTCATGCCTATAATCCCAGCACCTTGGGAGGCCGAGGCAGGTGGATCACCTGAGGTCAGGAGTTTGAGACCAGCCTGACCAACATGGAGAAACCCCATCTTTACTAAAAATACAAAAATTAGCCAGGCATGGTGACGCATGCCTGTAATCCCAGCTACTTGGGAGGCTGAGGCAGGAGAATTGCTTGAACCCGGGAGGCGAAAGTTGTGGTGAGCCGAGATTGCACCATTGCACTCCAGCCTGGGCAACAAGAGTGAAACTCTGTCTCAAAAAAAAAAAAAAATGACACAAAGCTTAAATCATATCTATGGTTGAGGAAGAGCAGATTTCCTTCATCTGTCTTCCTCTGTACTTTTGAATCATGTTAATTGGGCCTGGAAGACTAGAAGAGCCAATGAAGTATACTTATATTAGTTGCTCCATTAATACATGAGGAAGGATAGAGTGAGTACTATCTTTTCTCTGGGACATGTCACCAAGTGGAAAGTAAGAATTAAGTTCAATGATCATGTATAACTAATCCATTACCATGTAATATTAATAACTCATGAAATTTTTGTTATTGTCTTTTCACAAGCATAATACGTTTGTTATATAAAGAGGTAAAATAGATACCAACTAATAATCACTCTTGAGAAATTAAAAACCTTACATTACTTAGTGACTAAAATTTAGCTTCTATAGTTCAAAATGAGAGACTAAATTAAATAAAAGGGCATTGTCTTCCTCTTCCATGTATCATCCTATATGGCTGTCAAAATTGGCTTCTTCTGGCACTTTTCCTAAGTATTCATTATTGTTTTAAAAAATTTAAAGATGAGAGTCTTTGGATATTTTCATTTTGTCTTTTATCATTCTAAATAGTCATGCATACTACCCACAGTGGTAGATGTGTTTTCTATTGCCATCATCTACAAATATCATTGCCATTTAAAATATTAGGATTCTTAACAACACTGGAAGGAAATAGAGTATGGTAAAACAGCTAATGAGTTTTTGGCTGTTCTAAATCAAGATCAATGAAGCATTTATGGTAAATGATGAAAATAATCTCTGTTTTGTGTCAGAAATATGTGTTATGAAATTAAATGGCAGGAAAAGGTTACAACAAATGAATCTGAGTCATTTCTCTGGTTTCACCTCTGGGAAAAGTATTGCATAAAATTTTTAAAACTGCTAAAGTAAAGATGTTTGCACTCTAGCCTAAGCATAGCTTAATTTTTCTTAGTTCTCTTTACAACAGAGATTAGCATGAACTTGGTGTGTTAACGTCTACATAAACTTTGGAAAACAAATTATTTATTTATTTTAACAGGGGGTTGCATAGGGAACATAATTGAGCTCTATTCTAGTGAGCTGACTTCCTTGTCACAATGAAAAAACTTTATCTACCTCCTCCCTAAATTTTAATTATGATGATTGCTCAGGTCTTAAAATTTTATTTACAACAAACAACTATAGCTCTGTGAAGCCATGAGTTGACTTAAGTATAAATGCTGTTCTTCATTTTGCATTTCTTTGAGGAATACCTAGGAAACACAAGTCTACCATAATTTTTTAAAGTATTGACTACCATTCAGGGAGATAAGAAATACCATGGAGGAGAAACAACTTGAAGTTGGGATAATCTGTTTTGTTTAGTTGGTAATTATTGGATAGGCAAACCTGTGGTGATGTAGTAACTCCAAAAGTCTTGACCAGTCTGCCTATAACCTTGATCTTTGTGCTTTACTCTTTTGCTTGCTATGCAATGCTATTTGGCAATTTTCATGACAAATATATATTTTCCGAATCAAAGAAAATTGAAAATGAATTAGGCTTTAAGAATCCTGTGCCATCCTTTGATAACTAAAATAATACAGAGTCTTAGAGAAACTGTCTTGTTTACTTCTCATTCTCTCTATTTTATTAAAATGCATTCAGTAGCTACTATTTTCATAGAAGGCAAGGATACAGAATTATGCATGCTATGCTGAAAGGCACACATTAACATCAATTTTTAAACCCTTAAAGTATTTTTTGAAGTATAAGAAGGAATTTCCATACATGAGATTAGTTACTGCTCTAAGCAGTTTTATTTTGTTACATCTGGTTTTTTTTTCTTCAGAAAAAAGTTGCAGATCATCCAAATCGGACTCCATCTATATGGCTTGCAATGTACAGAGCTTTTGGGCGACCAATTCTACTTAGTAGCACATTCCGCTATCTGGCTGACTTACTGGGTTTTGCTGGACCTCTTTGTATTTCTGGAATAGTTCAGCGTGTGAATGAAACCCAGAATGGGACAAATAACACAACTGGAGTAAGTTCCTGGTGATTTTCAACGGAAACATATTATTGATGGATTTCATTGTAATTATCACTTTTTATTAATGCAGTTTTATGAGTTGTTCAAATAGACTTTTTTTTCAGAGAATTGAATGCTTTCTAAAAGAAAGAAAACAGTAATTTTCCTTTTAGAAAAAAATCACGTGTTTATGTATTTATTCATTGAATGAATCTGGCCACCAAAATTATTTCTCAGATTCAGAGCCTATAAACATTTAACAGGCATTTACGGTATGCCAGAAACTTTGTGTAGAAATTGTGCATTGATTGTTTTATTTAATCTTTATAGGAATTCTTTAAAGAATTTTTATACATGACGGGTGGCTGAGTCACTTCTTTAGAGGCCTGTGACCAATAATACTAGCAATGTGATTTGTAATATTGTACATTTCTCTTTTCTTATATAATAAAAACCCACCACCCTGTTTCACAATGTTCAGGGCAAGTCACATTATGATATTTTATTAGACATTATGTTATTATATTGGGGCTATATAGTTAAAATACTGCGTGTTTACTATCATAAATATATAATTTTTATTTTCTATTTTTAATAAAGACTGCATTGTGAACTTCCTACTTTCTCTCTAAGTATTGATTTTTGTAGTTCCACATATAGAAACTATCACCAGATGAATCCATTTTCCTTTTCTATTCTCTCAATCTGATTTCCTGTCCTCTTTCCATCACCTATAAAAATGTTATGCAATATGAGAACTGACATTAAATGTTGCCTCTTCGGTGAAGCTTTTTCTGATCATCCTAGTTGGAATCTGACTCTCCTTGATAGTCCCTTAACACACTCTTTACTTTATGTTGGCACTTACTGAAGCCTGTTACTTAGAGATATGTTTATCTTCCTAGGTTGTAAGCTTATGAAACAATTACGGTGAGCCATTCATATTTGTGTTCACAATGCTTAGCCCAGATCCTTGCACACATTAGTGTTCAATTATAATGGAAATGAACCAGATATTTTCACCACTGAATACACTTTGGTGATGTTTTGTCCCTACTAGCCTAATTACATACGGATATCTAAATTCCACAGAGTTTATCCATTATCCTTCTCCCTTACATATATTAACCACATGTTTTGCTAAGAAAGAATAGGACTTGCACATTTGTATATATTCCCACAAAAAAGGAGGAAGGGACCAGAAGTAGACTTCTACTAGGTCTAAATCATAGAAAATAAAGAGTGTCCAAACTGATGTAATGTACTTAGTCAAATGTTATCTTTCCTTCTTTTCTAACAAACAAGTTACCATATGCTATCGTTACAAATAAAAATCAATTTTGGATATCCTTATGCTGAATTCAGTCATATTCCTACTAAAACAAAATTTTGTAAGTCATGTTTTGTTACTGGTAGTGTTGCATGGGTGATATAGCCAAATTACCTATTTTATAATTTATTATTTATCTTATTAGCATAAATTAAGATATCTGAAAATCAGAAAAAGGCAACTGAGTGGAATTATTTTAAATTAATAAGGCTACCAAAATTGTATATTTCTTCCATTGGTCTTGCTGGCCAACTACCAATTTTATAGTTTCTACTTCCAAATTAGAGTGTAAACTAACTTGTCTTTTTATTTGCTGCTTACCATTTTACTAAGGTTGGATACACCTTTGCAGGAAATGCATTCTAATTTTTTAAAAATAAATTCTACCTTTTTTTTCTTCAATTAGGTATTTCCATCACTCATTAATCAGTTAGGGATTTTATGGATTTACCTGGTTTGTATTGTATTTCACTGCTGTATAATAAATACATTGAATTTTTGTATTTAAATATTATGTATCTTTTAATAAATGCAAACTGTACACCTGGTCTATAAAAAGACGAGTTTTAATATGTCACTTTTTTTCTTTGGGGACCAGATTTCAGAAACCCTCTCATCAAAGGAATTTCTTGAAAACGCTTACGTTCTAGCAGTTCTTCTCTTCTTGGCTCTTATTCTGCAAAGGACATTTTTGCAGGCTTCCTACTATGTAACCATAGAGACTGGCATTAACCTCCGTGGAGCTCTGCTGGTATGTAAAGGCTGTGAATACTATTTGTTTCCTAAGAATGCTATATACCATTCAGTGATAAGAATAGCAGCAGTAGCTTCAGTTTTGTTTTTTCATTCCATTTTCATTTTGGTATTACAACAACAACGTTTCTATAATCTACTTAATGAAAGAAACAGAGCTAATTAATAAACCTATTGAATTAAAAATAACTTTCAAATAATGTTAAGAAAAATATTTTGAAATCTTACATTTATTTATCTCTTTCTGTTTGTTCTAGAGCTTATGCTTAAAGTTTAATGCATGTTTTTATTATATCACTAGAAAAAAGGAAGTCTGTATTTGGTTAAGGACTGAAAATAACTCTACTGAAGTAGAAATAACTGTAGTGGTTGATTTAAGAAGATGATCCTATAGAATTTTTCTTTTCTTTTTTCTCAAAAAAATTAAATGTTTGTTATTTATTTTCAGTGAAAATAATCATAGTGTCAATTTTAAGTTTAGAGCTTTATGTACTCTTTTTTTTTTTTTTGGTAGGCCATGATTTATAATAAAATCCTTAGGCTCTCTACGTCTAACTTATCCATGGGGGAGATGACTCTGGGGCAGATCAACAACTTAGTCGCCATTGAAACTAATCAACTCATGTGGTTTTTGTTCCTGTGTCCCAATCTATGGGCTATGCCTGTTCAGGTAGGTAGATAAATATAAGTAAGATTTTTGTCTGCAGAGGAAATAAAACAAAAAAAGCAGTAATGTATTTAGCTCTGTAAAAGGTGTATAGTTTTTGAATGTGCAAATATTACACTCTTTTATAGAAAAGGAAGCTGAGACTCAGAAATGTTATAGCATAGGTTAAGCAAGAGAAGTTTGAAATTATACTGCTCGGGTTCAAATATCTGCCCTACCCCCTCATTTACACAAGTGCTTAACTCCTCAAAGCCCTAGTTTTCTTAACTGTAAATGAGAATAATAATAGTACTTCTCATAAAGTTGTGGGAATTGTCAAGGTTAAATAGATTAATATGTCTATAACATCTAGTGTAGTGCCCAGCATTTCCTGGACATCCAGTAACTGTTAGCTGTTAGTATTATTGCCTCGATTCATGTAAGTCACAGAGCCATGGTTTGACCCCTTTTACTTTGGCAAGCTCTCTTATAGCATTTCTAAACGAGAGCAATTGCTTTAATCAATCCCATAGTTTCAGTAGTATATTGCAAAATGTCAAACTGCATAAAATGGTAGGAACAGTGACAAACTGGAGTGCTATTTAGCTATTTCCTATGTAAAATAACATTTTAGTAAAGACACGTTTTCTTCTTCCCCTAGCTGGGTAAAAATGGCAAAAGAAATATACTCAGTTTTTTCCTCTGTATAAACTGGACATTTTTAATTATCTCAAGTTTTGCATTCTGTAGATGAAGCTTAAGTGCTAGATCTTATTTGAAAAAATCTATCATCTAAGTCCCTGTGTCCCACATTTATTCAAGTGCATAAAGTAATAAAGATGCTAGTTTTTAACTTATTGTTTGCCTTTTCATTTTTTAATAGAAAACCAAGGCAAATAAAAGTGTATATTATGCACAGTGCTTGGCACAAAGTAGGATTTGAGATGTACTTTGTCTCATTTTATCAAAATATACTTATATAAAGGTGAATTAGGTAGCTGCCTAGGTGGTGTAATTTCAAGTGCACCAAAAGTCTCTGAATGACTGCATCATGGGTGACCTTAAGGAATTTTTTGTTTTTATTGGATATCTCAAACTACCTAATTAGTTAGGCAGTAAATGTGTCATTGGCCCCAGACAGCTGCTATTAAGCTATTATCATTGGCATATAGGCATAAATTATATACTTGAACTGCATGGATACAGTTCATTAATTGATGTTTTGAGCCATGATAAATCAGAGAGAGAGAGAATAGGATAGCAGGGGTAAATTCTGAGTTTTAAAGGAAAAAGAAGACAGTGGCAAACCAGAGAGGACAGGTCTGAATGGTTTTGCCTTTGGTTTGGGGAAAGAGAAGTATATTAAGATAGGACACCAACTTTAGCTTTTTAACAGTTTTAGTTACCATCTGCCTTCTTGTCAGTAAGTGATTTCTGAAGTCATAAGAAGGTGAGGAGCTCAGCTCATTCCTTTAGTCCACAGACAACCATCCTCTACTCACATGATGCTCCCCCCTACTTTTCATCCTCTCAGCCTTGAAAAGCTAGTACAATTCCAAGAGAATATAGAATGTCAAATTTATGGTGGGTGACAGCGTTTTCAAGAAAAAATTTATGCCCTTTTAAAAATCTGAAGACTACTTAAAAGGTTGGAAGCATCATGGGACCACTTTGCGAATTCATGCAATAAATTGGTTTGACATCAGTTGTACAGATTGTCATACTAAAAATACATTCCTAGCACTTAGCCTTCCCCAAATAAATCAGAGTAAAACCCAACTGTCACAGCTGGGTTGACTTGATGGTTAATTCTGTCCCTCTAGAGAACCCTAATACCGTTGACTTCCAAATAAACAATATAATAATTAAGAAATACTACATTTGCACTAAAAATTATGTCCTTTCATGCAATGGCTCCCACAACCCATTCATTTTCTCTTTTCCATGTGTTTTTCTCTCTAGATCATAATGGGCGTGATTCTGCTCTATAATTTACTTGGATCAAGTGCATTGGTCGGTGCAGCTGTCATTGTGCTCCTTGCGCCAATTCAGTACTTTATTGCTACAAAGTTGGCAGAGGCTCAGAAAAGTACACTTGTAAGTAACATCTTTTGGAAACTTAATTACAAAAATGAGAAATGCTGTTTTAATTTTATAATATAGGAAATTAATACATACCACTAAAGATAATTTGGAAACAATTCTATTTCCCTTCAGTTCTTCAGCAGCAAATGTGTATTTTCCATGTTGCGAAAACAATTTTTAAAAGTGGATTGGAAATTTAAAACTTGATGATCTTAGACTCAAAATACTAGAATCACCGTTCCCCATGTTTTAAAGTACCATGAGGTGATAAGGCTTTCAGTCTTCTTAGATCACTTGTCTAAAGAATCTTAAGCGTACTTTGAGGCTAGTGAATGTCAGTTATTGACACACAAGAAATGGATCAAGGTGCAAGTGAAGGGTCAAGTTTGCTGCTTCTGAAATTATATTTCCCTAGGGTAGACTCAAAGCATGTGAGGATCTATGGAGTCACATTGACATGTTTCAGTGGCAGCTGCTCTTGCTGAATATATTTCTGGTCAACTTGGCAAGCAAGAAAAAGCCCAATTATTGACCTTTTCTGGCTTCAATTTGCCATGAAATCATTTCATTTGAGCACGAATTTGCTGCTTTTAGAGAAATCTTTGCAAATAATAAATTGTTGACAGCATGTTTACAAATAAAGTTTGATTAAATATGAGCAAGGCTGTCTGTAAATCAGGCATAAAATGTGAAGATGCTGCCACTGACAGGATTGTTTCTCAAGTTCGTGTTTCTACTATGACAAGCGAGTTGCACGTCACGCAAGCGGTGTTTATCACTTGTTTTTCTGCTCCTTTAGGTAGGTTACTCATTATTTCTGTCTGAGCCAGCTATCCTTTTTACTCCAGCACACAAATACAGAAAGGTGTGGAAGGGGAGCTTAGGAGAGATATGATGATTCCCAAACATCTGTCTTTCATTTAGCTATTCATACCATATTCATTCACTCATTGAACAATCATTTGATAGGCATTTAAACACCCTGTAAAGACAAAACGTTGAACAAAAACCAGGCTGTTTGCTACTTTTGCTTTCTCCTATCTGTCTTTTGACCACTCTACTGCCCCTTTTGATAGTTAATTAGTCATATATTACCTTGTTAGTAATTCTAGTATGACATGTGGTGATGAAGGAAGCTGAAACAGCTGGCTAAAATGAAGCTTTCGTATCTGCTACAAATCTCTCTATGATTATTCCAAGTTGTTAGTAAATCTAACTTAGGCCTTACCCAAGAACTTACAAAGAAGTATGTGGAAATCTCTTGATAGCTAAGATAATAGGCTTAGTTTCAATAACTGTATTATGAAGATGCAATATGAATGCACAGAACACTGTACCCTCATATTTTCAAATAAGAAGCCCAGTAACTTTTCTTAAATTTATTATTTTCCTTCTTGTAAGTATGAGTGATAGAGTTGACTGCAGAAGAAATTAAGTTAGATGTTAGGAGTCATTATAAGTCTCCTTATTATTTAAATTTATGTCTATATTATCTGCAGACATGATTCAAGGAAATCACGTGAAACTTTAGAAAATTATTTTTAGCTTTTATGTAAACCAAAGCAACAGAGACATACATGTTTTTAAGTGGAAAGAAATGTTGAGGCCATCTCATTAAACTCTTTATTTCATGAAGCACAAAGGGTTTAACTGCTTCTCCTGGGAACTTCACAACCTAATTAGTGAGTGGCAGGGCCAGTCTGAAATCAAGGTCTCCTCAATCCCTGTCCATTACATGGTTCTGCCTTTCTGATTCACTTGGATGCAGCTGGTATTATTTTTCTTCCTTTGTTTTATAGGATTATTCCACTGAGAGACTCAAGAAAACAAATGAAATATTGAAAGGCATCAAACTCCTAAAATTGTATGCCTGGGAACACATTTTCTGCAAAAGTGTGGAGGAAACAAGAATGAAAGAACTATCTAGTCTCAAAACCTTTGCACTATATACATCACTCTCCAGTAAGTTGCTGTTGCTCTAAGAACAGGCGACTTTAAGGGCAACCAGAATAACCAACAGTCTATTCAGTTTAGATTGTGATCAATGAAACATTCTAGTTCTTCAAGGACACCTATTTATTTTCTAAACACGTGCTGTCCAATAGCCACCAGCCACACAAGGCTATCTATTTACATTTAAATTAAAGACCAAAGTAAGCACAGGTTTAGAGTCAAGTAGACCTGAATTTGATTCCTCACAACTAGTGTGCCCTTGGCCATGTTACTCTACAAACTGAAATCGTTGGTTTTCTTCATCAGTAAAATGAAGATGGTGATAATAGTAACTGTAATTAAAACCCTCGTTATCTGTTCAGTTAGGATAAATAGTTGGTTTTTAGTAAAAAAGTAAAACTTTGTTTACTGAAATTGATTTGACTACATTACGATTGATCTTCTTATCCCCAAAGATCCTTTAACTATTTTTCCATTTGTCTCAGAATACTCATGGGTAGCACTTGTGGCTGCAGCTTTTACTCCGAGAAAACTTTGCCACAAAATATCTCGCTTTTATTATTATTTTGCATCACTCTAGGATATCGACTTTGGAAACAAAAGACATCGTTCTATTTGTAGCATTCTGTTTTTAGTAGTGGTGTTTCCATTTACAAAATATAGTAACTCTCAATCGCTAAAAATGTCAAATCCTAGAAATCATAGCATTCTTTTTTTTTAAATTATACTTTAAGTTCTAGGGTACATGTGCACAATGTGCAGGTTTGTTACATATATATACATGTGTCATGTTGGTGTGCTGCACCCATTAACTTGTCATTTACATTAGGTATATCTCCTAATGCTATCCCTCCCCTCTCCCCACACCCCACGACAGGCCCCGGTGTGTGATGTGAGGGGTCCAAGTGTTTTCATTGTTCAGTTCCCACCTATGAGTGAGAACATGTGGTGTTTGGTTTTTTGTCCCTGCAATAGTTTGCTGAGAATGATGGTTTCCAGCTTCATCCATGTCCCTACATGAACTCATCCTTTTTTATGGCTGCATAGTATTCCATGGTATATATGTGCCACATTTTCTTACTCCAGTCTATCATTGTTGGACATTTGGGTTGGTCCAAGTCTTTGCTATTGTGAATAGTGCTGCAATAAACACACGTGTGAATGTCTCTTTATAGCAGCATGATTTATAATCCTTTGGGTATATACCCAGTAATGGGATTGCTGGGCCAAATGGTATTTCTAGTTCTAGATCCTTGAGGAATCACCACACTGTCTTCCACAATGGTTGAACCAGTTTATAGTCCCACGAACAGTGTAAAAGTGTTCCTATTTCTCCACATCCTCTCCAGCACCTGTTGTTTCCTGACTTTTTAATGATCGCCATTCTAACTGGTATGAGATGGTATCTCATTGTGGTTTTAATTTGCATTTCTCTGATGGCCAGTGATGATGAGCATTTTTTCATGTATCTGTTGGCTGCATAAATGTCTTCTTTTGAGAAGTGTCTGTTCAGACCCTTTGCCCACTTTTTGATGGGGTTGTTTGTTTTTTTCTTGTAAATTTGTTTGAGTTCTTTGTAGATTCTGGATATTAGCCCTTTGTCAGATGAGTAGATTGCAAAAA
This sequence comes from Gorilla gorilla gorilla, assembly GCF_029281585.2. Classification (NCBI taxonomy): domain Eukaryota; kingdom Metazoa; phylum Chordata; class Mammalia; order Primates; family Hominidae; genus Gorilla; species Gorilla gorilla. Next base: position 79,383,298 of record NC_073234.2, read on the forward strand.
TTTTCTCCCATTCTGTAGGTTGCCTGTTTACTTTGATGGTAGTTTCTTTTGCTGTGCAGAAGCTCTTTAGTTTAGTTAGATCCCATTTGTCAATTTTGGCTTTTGTTGCCATTGCTTTTGGTGTTTTAGTCATGAAGTCCTTGCCCATGCCAATGTCCTGAATGGTATTGCCTAGGTTTTCTTCTAGGGTTTTTATGGTTTTAGGTCTAACATTTAAGTCTTTAATCCATTTTGAATTATTTTTTGTATAAGGTGTAAAGAAGGGATCTAGTTTCAGCTTTCTACATATGGCTAGCCAGTTTTCCCAGCACCATTTATTAAATAGAGTATCATTTCACCATTTCTTGTTTTTGTCAGGTTTGTCAAAGATCAGATGGTTATAGATGTGTGGTATTATTTCTGAGGGCTCTGTTCTGTTCCGTTGGTCTATATCTCTATTTTGGTACCAGTACCATGCTGTTTTGGTTACTGTAGCCTTGTAGTATGGTTTGAAGTCAGGTAGCATGATGCCTCCAGGTGTTCTTTTGGCTTAGCATTGTCTTGGCAATGTGGGCTCTTTTTTGGTTCCATATGAAATTTAAAGTAGTTTTTTTCAATTCTGTGAAGAAAGTCATTGCTAGCTTGATGGGGATAGCATTGAATCTATAAATTACCTTGGGCAGTATGGCCATTTTCATGATATTGATTCTTCCTATCCATGAGCATGGAATGTTCTTCCATTTGTTTGTGTCCTCTTTTATTTCATTGAGCAGTGGTTTGTAGTTCTCCTTGAAGAGGTCCTTCATATCCCTTGTAGGTTGTATTTCTAGGTATTTTATTCTCTTTGTAGCAATTGTGAATGGGAGTTCACTCATGATTTGGCTCTGTTTGTCTACTATTGGTGTATAGGAATGTTTGTGATTTTTGCACATTGATTTTGTATCCTGAGACTTTGCTGAAGTTGCTTATCAGCTGAAGGAGATTTGGGGCTGAGACATTGGGGTTTTCTAGATATACAATCATGTCATCTGCAAACAGGGATAATTTGACTTCCTCTTTTTCTAGTTGAATACCCTTTATTTCTTTCTCCTGCCTGATTGCCCTGGCCAGTACTTCCAACACTATGCTGAATAGGAGTGGTGAGAGAGGGCATCCCTGTCTTGTGCCAGTTTTCAAAGGGAATGCTTCCAGTTTTTGCCTATTCGGTATGATATTGGCTGTGGGTTTGTCATAAATAGCTCTTATTATTTTGAGATACGTCCCATCAATACCAATTTATTGAGAGTTTTTAGCATGAAGGGCTGTTGAATTTTGTCAAAGTCCTTTTCTGCATCTACTGAGATAATCATGTGGTTTTTGTCTTTGGTTCTGTTTATATGCTGGATTTGCATATGTTGAACGAGGCTTTGCATCCCAGGGATGAAGCCCACTTGATCATGGTGGATAAGATTTTTGATGTGCTGCTGGATTCAGTTTACCAGTATTTTATTGAGGATTTTTGCATCTATGTTCATCAGGGATATTGGTCTAAAATTCTCTTTTTTTTGTTGTGTCTCTGCCAGGCTTTGGTATCAGGATGATGCTGGCCTCATAAAATGAATTAGCGAGGATTCCCTCTTTTTATGTTGATTGGAATAGTTTCAGAAGGATGGTACCAGCTCCTCCTTGTACCTCTGGTAGAATTCAGCTGTGAATCCATCTGGTCCTGGACTGTTTTTGGTTGGTAGGCTATTAATTATTGCTTCATTTCAGAGCCTGTTATTGGTCTATTCAGGGATTCAACTTCTTCCTGGTTTAGTGTTGGGAGGGTGTATGTGTCCAGGAATTTATCCATTTCTTCTAGATTTTCTAGTTTATTTGCATAGAGGTGTTTATAGTATTCTCTGATGGTAGTTTGTATTTCTGTGGGATCAGTGGTGATATCCCCTTTATCATTATTTTTGCATCTATTTGATTCTTCTCTCTTTTCTCATTAGTCTTGTTAGTGGTATATCTATTTTGTTGATCTTTTCAAAAAACCAGCTCCTGAATTCATTTATTTTTTGAAGGGTTTTTTGTGTCTCTATTTCCTTCAGTTCTGCTCTGATCTAAGTTATTTCTTGCCTTCTGCTAGCTTTTGAATTTGTTTGCTCTTGCTTCTCTAGTTCTTTTAATTGTGATGTTAGGGTGTCCGTTTTAGATCTTTCCTGCTTTCTCTTGTGGGCATTTAGTGCTATAAATTTCCCTCTACACACTGCTTTAAATGTGTCCCAGAGATTCTGGTATGTTGTGTCTTTGTTCTCGTTGGTTTCAAAGAACATCTTTATTTCTGCCTTCATTTCGTTATGTACCCAGTAGTCATTCAGGAGCAGGTTGTTCAGTTTCCATGTAGTTGAGCGGTTTTGAGTGAGTTTCTTAATCCTGATTTCTAGTTTGATTGCACTGTGGTCTGAGAGACAGTTTGTTATAATTTCTGTTCTTTTACATTTGCTGAGGAGTGCTTTACTTCCAACTATGTGGTCAATTTTGGAATAGGTGTGACTCAGAAGGATGTATATTCTGTTGATTTGGGGTGGAGAGTTCTGTAGATGTCTATTTGTTCTGCTTGGTGCAGAGCTGAGTTCAATTCCTGGATATCCTTGTTAACTTTCTGTCTCGTTGATCTGTCTAATGTTGACAGTGGGGTGTTAAAGTCTCCCATTATTATTGTGTGGAACTGTAAGTCTCTTTGTAGGTCTCTAAGGACTTGCTTTATGAATCTGGGGGCTCCTGTATTGGGTGCATATATATTTAGGATAGTTAGCTCTTCTTGTTGAGTTGATCCCTTTACCATTGTATAATGGCCTTCTTTGTCTCTTTTGATCTTGTTGGTTTAAAGTCTGTTTTATCTGAGACTAGGATTGCAACCTATGCCTTTTTTTGTTTTCCATTTGCTTGGTAGATCTTCCTCCATCTCTTTATTTTGAGCCTATGTGTGTCTCTACACGTGAGATGGGTTTCCTGAATACAGCACACTGATGGGTCATGACTCTTTATCCAATTTGCCAGTGTGTGTCTTTTAATTGGAGCATTTAGCCCATTTACTTTTAAGGTTAATATTGTTATGTGTAAATTTGATCCTGTCATTATGATGTTAGCTGGTTATTTTGCTCGTTAGTTGATGCAGTTTCTTCCTAGCATCGATGGGCTTTAAAATTTGGCATGTTTTTGCAGTGGCTGGTACCAGTTGTTCCCTTCCATGTTTATTGCTTCCTTCAGGAGCTCTTGTAGGGCAGGTCTGGTAGTGACAAAATCTCTCAGCATTTGCTTATCTGTAGAGTATTTTATTTCTCCTTCACTTATGAAGCTTAGTTTGGCTGGATATGAAATTCTGGGTTGAAAATTCTTTACTTTAAGAATGTCAAATATTGGTCCCCACTCTCTTCTGGCTTGTAGAGTTTCTGTCAAGAGATCCCCTGTTAGTCTGATGGGCTTCTCTTTGTGGGTAACCCGACCTTTCTCTCTGGCTGCCCTTAACATTTTTTCCTTCGTTTCAACTTTGGTGAATCTGACAATTATGTGTCTTGGAGTTGCTCTTCTCGAGGATTATCTTTGTGGCGTTCTCTGTATTTCCTGAATTTGAATGTTGGCCTGCCTTGCTAGGTTGGGGAAGTCCTCCTGGATAATATCCTGCAGAGTGTTTTCCAGCTTGGTTCCATTCTCCCTGTCACTTTCAGGTACCCCAATCAGATGTAGATTTGGTCTTTTCATATAGTCCCATATTTCTTGGAGGCTTGTTCTTTTCTTTTTACTCTTTTTTCTCTAAAGTTCTCACTTCATTTCATTCATTTGATCTTCCATCACTGATATCCTTTCCTCCAGTTGATCAAATCAGCTACTGAAGCTTGTGCATGCGTCATGTAGTTATGGTGCCATGGTTTTCAGATCCATCAGGTCATTTAAGGACTTCTCTACACTGGTTATTCTAGTTAGTCATTTGTCTAATCTTTTTTCAAGGTTTTTAGCTTGTTTGTGATGGGTTTGAACTTCCTCCTTTAGCTCAGAGAAGTTTGATCGTCTGAAGCCTTCTTCTATCAACTCGTCAAAGTCATTCTCCGTCCTGCTTTGTTCCGTTGCTGGCGAGGAGCTGCGTTCTTTTGGAGGGGGAGAGGCGCTCTGATTTTTAGAATTTTCAGTTTTTCTGCTCTGTTTTTTCCCCCATCTTTGTGGTTTTATCTACCTTTGGTCTTTGATGGTGGTGATGTACAGATGGGGTTTTGGTGTGGATGTCCTTTCTGTTTGTTACTTTTCCTTCTAATAATCAGGACCCTCAGCTGCAGGTCTGCTGGAGTTTGATGGAGGTCCACTCCAGACCCTGTTTGCCTGGGTATCAGCAGCGGAGGCTGCAGAACAGAGAATATTGCTGAACAGCAAATGTTGCTGCCTGATCGTTCCTCTGGAAGCTTCGTCTCAGAGGGGTACCCGGCCGTGTGAGGTGTCAGTCTGCCCCTACTGGGGGTGCCTCCCAGTTAGGCTACTTGGGGGTCAGGGACCCACTTGAGGAGGCAGTCTCTCCATTCTCAGATCCCAAACTCCATGCTAGGAGAACCACTACTCTCTTCAAAGCTGTCAGACAGGGACATTTAAGTCTGCAGAGGTTTTTTCTGCCTTTTGTTTGGCTATGCCCTGCCCCCAGAGGTGGAGTCTACAGAGGCAGGCAGGTCTCCTTGAGCTGCGGTGGGTTCCACCCAGTTTGAGCTTCCTGGCTGCTCTGTTTACCTACTCAAGCCTCAGCAATGGCGGATGCCCCTCCCCCAGCCTCGCTGCCACCTTGCAGTTCGATCTCAGACTGCTGTGCTAGCAATAAGTGAGGCTCCATGGGTGTGGGACCCTCCGAGCCAGGCGCGGGATATGATCTCCTGGTGTGCTGTTTGCTAAGACCGTTGGAAAAGCACAGTATTAGAGTGGGAGTGACCCGATTTTCCAGGTGCCGTCTGTCACAGCCTCCCTTGGCTAGGAAAGGGAATTCCCTGACCCCTTGTGCTTCCTGGGTGAGGCGATGCCTTGCCCTGCTTTGGCTCATGCTCGGTGGGCTGCACCCACTGTCCTGCACCCACTGTCCAACAAGCCCCAGTGACATGAACCTGGTACCTCAGTTGGAAATGCAGAAATCACCCGTCTTCTGCGTCGTTCACACTGGTAGCTGCAGACTGGAGCTGTTCCTATTTGGCCATCTTGGAACTCCCTCGAAATCATAGCATTCTTATGTGTGATGTTAACATCTTTCTCAAACAGCATTGGCTGAAGATTCATTTGATGAATTCGGTTTTTTCCTAAATAGATGATTCAGATGATTGCAACGATTCTCTTGTTAGTTCTGTTTAGAAGTAACTCCAAGAACAGTTTTTACATTTTATTTTCACATTAAAAATCAATCAGATTTGCTTCAGCCTCAAAGAGTGTGTTTATGTAAAACTAAATGAGTACTGGCAGTGAGATACACTTTGTTTTTTCTAAACGGGAAAAGGGTTAAAAATATTTGCAGTTTTTAAACTTGTCTCCTTGGGAGCTTATGATGTGATATTTTCTTGAAGATTGTCAAGAAAACTTAGCCATTTTTGAAAACTGAGGAGAAAAAAATACCATTTTCAGGTAAAGGAAGCCAAACTTCGTTCACATAAAACCCTTTTTTCCAATATATTTTCAAAAATTTCAAAATAGAGACTTCTTTCATCCTCAACTCTAACTTTAAAAACAACTGTTACAAAAATATTGTTTTTTCCCTCAAAGTATGACTGAGTATTCTCATGAATAACAGGGTTTATGTTAGTATACTTTACACAAACTTAGCAAAACTACTCCCACTAATATTTGATTTGATTTATGTGTCAGTTTTGCTCATCTTTGTTGCTCCCAAGACCTTTAACAAATTAAAATTTTGGAAGTTTATATATTGTTTTCTCTTGAATTATAAACTCCTTTAGAGTTTAAATATTATAAACATTTCTTTTTTGAAATAGATTTAGAGAAAATATTTGGCTTATATAGCCCCTTTATTCTAGCCCTAATGCTTGATACATTAGACATAAAGTTGGAAGGAGTTTTATCTTCCAGCAATGCACCACTAACATAGTGTCAAAATGCTAGAAGACAGGATGATCAAGATTCACTTGCTTATATTGTGCTACTCTAAGTTGGTGACCCCTTCAATACATCCTTCTCTTCAGGGGACTGAAATTCTCATAAGAAGGATGGATGCAGCCAAGAATAATAACAATAACAACAACAACAACAACAAAGATATATTGAGAGTATACTTAGCCAATTATTGCCATAAGTGGTTTTTCATATACCATCTCATTTAATTATTACAACAGCCCAGTGGCTTTGATTCTATTATTTATTTTTATATATTGTTTGAGACAAGGTCTCACTCTATCACCCAGGCCAGAGTGCAGCAGTGCAAACATAGCTCACTGCAGCCTTTAATTGCTGGGCTCAAGTGCTTCCACCTCACAAAGTGGTGGGATTACAGGCATGAGCCACAATGCCTGGCCTAGATTTTATTATTAACTCCACTTTAGAATTAAAAGATTGACATATAAAGAACTTAGGTAACCTGAACTTCTTTCAAATCATCCAGCTACTAAAGGGCTGAGGTGAGATGTGAATTCAGCTTGTGTGTCTCTAGAGATGAGAGTTGTGTTGGTATTTGAGTCAAATACAAGAAGAGAGAGGGTAGAGGAGGTCATCCTAGGGGAGAGCAGTAAGAAGTCATGAGGGGGAAAATACATTATCCTGTGTTCTTGATAGGCAGCTGGGATTCTTGAGTCAATGGAGCAAAATTCCAGTTTGACCACTTCAAGTTTTATTATCTTGTTCAGTACAATCTTGTTGGTGGTGAGTTGAACAGAGCTGGCTATAAATCCTAGCTCTGACACTTTGTAGTAGAATGGCCTTGAGAAAATTACTTATATCCTCCTAGCCTCAGTTTCTTCATCTGTAACATGAGCTATTAATAATATCTACCATGTAGGATTGTAAAGATTAAAGAAGATAATGGATAATACAAACATTTATTGAGTGCACACTCCATCTCTGGCACTATGTCAAGTGCTTCATACTCATCTGCTATCAAGCAGGTTAAACGAAAAGAATACACTTAGAATATAGGGTGAAAATACAGCAAAAGAAACTATCATCAGAGTGAACAAACTACACAATGGGAGGAAATGTTTGCGATCTATCCATCTGAAAATTGTCTAATATCCAGAATCTACAAGGAACTTAAACAAATTTATGAGGAAAAAAACCCTCTTAAAAAGTGGGCAAAGGACATGAACAGATGCTTCTCAAAGGAAGACATTTATGTGGCCAACAAACATGAAATAAAGCTCAACATCACTCATCATTAGAGAAATGCAAATCAAAACCACAATGAGACACCATCTCATGCCAGTCAGAATAGCAATTATTAAAAAGTCAAGAAACAACAGATGCTGGTGAGGCTGTGGAGAAACAGGAATGTTTTTACATTGTTGATGGGAATGTAAATTAGTTCAACCATTGTGGAAGACCAGTGTGCTGATTTCTCAAAAACCTAGAACCAGAAATACCATTTGACCCATCAATCTCATTACTGGGTATATACCCAAAGGAATGTAAATCATTCTATTTTAAAGATACATGCATGTGTATGTTTATTGCAGCACTATTCACAATAGCAAAGACATGGAATCAATCCAAATGTCCATCAGTGATAGACTGGATAAAGAAAATGTGGTATATACACCATGGAATACTATGCAGCCAGAAAAAGGAATAGGATGATGTCCTTTTCAGGGACATGGATGGAGCTGGAAGCCATTATCCTAACCAAGGAACAGAAACTAACCCAGGAACAGAAAACCAAACACCACATGTTCTCACCTATAAGTGGGAGTTGAATAATGAGAACACACAGACACAGGGAGGAGAACAACACACACTGGGGCCTATGAGGAGGGCAGTGGGAAGGAAAGTAGCTAATGCATCTGGGCTTAATAGGTGTAGCAAACCACCATGGCACATGTTTATCTATGTAACAAGCCTGCATATCCTGCACATGTATCCCGGAACTTAAAATAAAATATAATAGGGTGACAATGGTCAGAGAAAGAAGGTTGAGGCAGAAATGTGGCTTCTCATCTGTGTTATTACAAAACTCAGATCAGTGTTTGGATTCGCGGTACTGTACAAGAGTCTATGTTTGACAACTAAGTCATATCTGGACTTGCAAAAGCACAGTCTGATTCTGTTCTATGTATGGTGGTAAGGATAATCCCTGAGAGCGGATGATTTTTAAAACCGGAGTCCTCTACTGTTAAGAAAATTAGATTCTAGCTTCTCACTCTGCTGTTGCCTGGCTCTGTTACCAACAATTCACTTTATCTTTGGTTTCTTGGTTCCTAAAATTCTATAGTTTATGACTGTATGACTATAAATCATCAACTTGGCTTTTTATTTTTACTGTTACTTCCAAACACTAGTATTTCAGGCTAAAATGTGAGTTTTTCTTATTTCAACTAGGCATATCATGTTGATCCAATGACAGTTAAATATATTCCAGGAGAGATATTTAGACACGCAGAGAGTCCAGGATATGGAGTTATTTTATTAACTGAAAGGGCCATAAATGAATATTAATATCACTGCTGGAAAGAGAACTCGAAGTGATGTCAAATTCTTGTTTTTAATCTGTGTAATAACCTGATTTCACATATTTAAATTAGTTTAGTGGACTAAACAAAAGATAGACTGTAACCCCTCTGTAGAATACACATTTGTAAATTCTAATAATTTTTATCATTAAAGGATGATTTTATATGAATTCTTTTGTTTGTAACATTTCATAAGAAAAAATTCAATAAAGAAAAACAGAAACTGGTTAAGACTAATGTATGGGAGCTCATAAAACTGCACACAAGTAGATATTAACTGGGAAATGTTTGTGGACTCCAGACAAAATGACATTTAATACTCTTTGTCCTTCCTGTCTTCAAAGAAAGTTAAAGCAATAATAGATGATTAAAGTTACTGAAAATGTTTTCACAGTTCAATGAAACTAATGCATTTTATTTCTTTCCACAGTCTTCATGAATGCAGCAATTCCCATAGCAGCTGTTCTTGCTGTAAGACACATTTTCTCGCTTTTAGAAATGAAACCAAGTCAGTGTTTATAAATGATTTATGAGCAAGAATGTGTGGATAGTAATATATATTACCTCACCTCTGTGACTTCTCTCTATTGCAGTCTCCATTGCAAGAGTTCTAATCCAGGGTTTCTCAATAAAGACACTATGGACATTTTGATCCAAATAAATTTTGTTCTAGGGGCTGCCCTCTGTGTTAGGACGTTTAGCAGCATCCCTGGCTTCTAGCTACCAGGTGCCAGTAGCAACCTCAGTTACAACAATCAAAACATTGCCAAATGTATGCTGGTACATTTGCAAACATTGCAAAATGAACAGTGGTTGGGAATTAACTGTTCTAATCTCAATGATCTGGTTCCCAGATACTCTTACAACAAGATGGAGCTAGATCAATAACCAGAAAATCTTAAATAATTGCATTATATTTCATACTAAAATGACAAAATCGGCAACTGGTATTATTTGTAGAAATGTAATTAGCTGAGCATGATGGCGCATGCCTGTAGTCCCGGCTAACTGGGAGGCTGAGGTGGGAGGATCACCTGAGCCTGGGGAGGTCGAGGCTGCAGTGAGCCATGATCACGCTACTACACCCTAGCCTGGGCAATGAAGTGATACCGTGTCTCAAAAAAAAAAAAATGGAAATAAGTCTTCTTTGGATATTAATGCTGACAGTTTTAGTAAAGATCCACAGTGAGGACCCCAAAACAACAGAACATTCTTTTTTCTCCCGGAGTATTTAGTATTGCTTGGAAAGGGCTTGACTGGTTGTTGAAAACTCTGGGTTCTCCATCCCTTTATCCTCCCAACTTAGCAATCTGACAGGGTCAATTACCTAACCTGTAAGTAGAATTTTTTTCTAACTTTCTCGTAAGTTTGCCACTATAATTGCAGGTAAGCCTTTCAGGACTCACCAAAAGCAAGTATTGTTTTAATTAGGGAGTTTTGGATGAAGTCATTGTTATCATAGTTAAAATGGACATACTGGCATAGCAGAATATGTTAGGTTTCTAAGACTGAATGTACGCATGTGTGAAACTTTTTCCAGCTTTCTCTAAAGAACTCCTTTCTTTGCACAGACATTTGTGACCCATGCGTATGCCAGTGGAAACAATCTGAAACCTGCAGAGGCCTTTGCTTCACTGTCTCTCTTCCATATCCTGGTCACACCACTGTTCCTGCTCTCCACGGTGGTCAGATTTGCAGTCAAAGCCATCATAAGGTATGCACTGAAGTGTCTGACATGTTTTGCTTATTGATAATAGAAATGATGTGTGCTAATAGGAGTATTTGAAAAAATATAAAAAAGAACATTAAAATCACTGCCAGGAGACAACCATTGTTAAAATTGTGGTATGCTACTTTTCAGTCTTTTATTTATTTCATGTAAAAATAATTTTTCAAAACAAAAATTTTAAATTTATCTAGCATTTGTCTCCTGATTACACTTTTTTTTTTATTATTCTCCCTTCATTTAAGTTTTATAATACCCCATGTTTACTGACTATGTAATATTCTATGTTGGAAATATTCTAATTTATTTAACAATTACCTTTTTATTGAACATTTAGAATGTTTCTATTTTCTCCCTAACATAAATAACATTGAAGTTCATGCATCTCTGTTTATCTGTAAACTTTTCTCTGATGATTTTCTCAGGTTGGATTTCTAGAAGTGGGGATACTAGTTCTAATAATATGCACATCTTTGAGGTCCTTGATGAGTATGTTGCTTTCCACTGAAGTGGTGGTAGGTCAAAGAGGGCACACATTTTTAAGATTTTTAAAAATGAATACAGCCATAATGTTTTCCACTAAAGCTGTGCCAGTTTATATTGGCAACAATAGTGACAGAGAATGTTCACATCATCACATTTACTATTTTAATTTTAGTTTAATCTGGAAAAAAATCCAGGCTTAAAGTCTCTGAAAATGGTTAAGAATTGTAAAACCATTTTGTATTTTGCTCATTTAAATATGCTTCTATAGTGTTTCCAACCAGTGCAGATTTTGTCTCTTTATAATTTCTCATAATGCACAGCTATAAAAATAGATGTGATATGATAAGACCATTTTTCCACCATTTTTACTTAAAAAAGGGGTTACCAAACTAGATGATACACTGCCTATACAATAGTCTATATGTCTTATGCTCCCATAAATAAGACACTCTTAAAAAGGAATTTTTCTTTTTAGATATATGCTCTTTATAAACCTATAAAACCTCAGAATGCTTTGTAAACAATCATTATCATATTTATATCTGGCTTTTGAAAGAAGTGCCAAGATGTCGCAATATTGAAGAAAAATTGGAAAATTGAGCCTTTAAATATATGAAGTATCATGTTGCAATTGACGGAAACATAGAACATCATTTGTAAGACTTTTAAAATGAGATAATTGTGCTGGTGTCTATATCTTACTGAGAAAACTAGAATTTATTATTCAAAATACCAGAATCTTCAGTTTTAAGCCAATAGTTTGCATTGGCTTAACAATCACTTAATGCCCAATAAAATTAAAATGCATATAAATCATCTTATAAACCAAATTCTTACAGAATATGATAGTGTAACATAGTTTCAAAGTTAACCTCTGAGACATTCATTAACAACCAGTTCTAGAGCTGTTAGTGTCTGGAGCTCAAGCCTTCTGGCCACATCTGCCCTCATTTTCTTATTGTTCTGCCTTCTGAAACACTTGTCCAGATCACTGACTACTTTTTGTAGCACCACTTCCAAATTAGGCAGTGCTCTGGAAGGGAAGCTACTTCAAACAATAAAATTGATAAATGGCCAGAGTCTGCTATTTTGGTCCTTATTTTCATTTTCTCCACTCAGCAACTGTCCCTTTCATGGTTACACTTTTATTTGGAATTTGACTTTGTACTACAAGTGGAGATAGAAAAGCAGTTGATAACTTGCAATAGATAACACCTCTGAAATCAGGAGGTTACCAAATATTAAAAGGACTTTGACTTGATTAAAAAAAAATTAAAACAATCTAGGGGTGTCCCTCCAATCCATGGTATACAATTCTGTGGTAATAAATCCTAGTACAGTGGAGGATGGATATCCCTGTATATTTCTGCATAGCACTCTCCCTTCTGCACATCTCATGGAAAAGACATTTGCCAGTTTGATAAAGACCAGTCTTTCTTCAGGGCTCAGTTCCAGATTTCCCAAGCCATAGGCCAAACAGAATCTGCTTATAAAAGCCTGATTGTCTCAAATGAGTTTCAGTGGTTGAATTGCAGGTCCTACAGAGATGACTGGTAAGCAGAGAACATTAATCCTTTTTCCCACTGTGTGCTAGTTCTGGGAACCCAAATAAGTGCTCTCTCAGTGTTGACTGGACTTAGAGCATTTTCTTCTGTGCCTGGGAACCCGTGACCAACCTTTAGTGCCAGTTGGCCCACAGTGAGTTGAGCAGCCTGTTTATAATCGGAGACTTTGGTCAGCTGATTTTGAAATCTCCTCTTCAGGAACTGTGGAAATTCTAAATCCCTCACTGCACTCTTAAATACATTTAGAAACTTGGTGGGTTAGAATGGGATAAAGCACACTGTCAAACTTGTGCTATACATGCATGTAAGAGACTTGTAAACTTCTCTACCAGAGGAGAATTCCATATCATGTTCAATTCTTGGTTCCAAAACAATTCTATGCTATCTTTTAATAAGGTTTGGCTTATTAGCCAAAGTGGTCTTCATGGCATTCAATGGCTGAGACCTGTATATACCTCATAAAATGGAAGAATGAGGCAGGTGTGATTCAGATTGTCTCCTCACACCCCCCAGCACCCAACACCATTTGATTTTTCTGGACATTTTATGATGAAGTGTTCTTGTCTACTTTCACAAAACAGAATAATGAAAAGTAACTATTATTTAAAATAATAAAATGCTCGAAGAAGAGTGATTTCTTTTTTAGAATGCTTGCCTCACTTCTCCACTTTGTATGTTACAAATCTCCATTTCACCATCTTACCACCATTTTACTCATCTCTACCCCAAGCCTCAGAGCATCTTCTGTGGATGTGCATTCATTTATTGATACAGGTACATTGCTAGGCATTAAGAATTCCAAAGATAAAAGACTGAAATCTGCAGGGAGTCCACAGCCTAGTTAGAGAGACCAGGAAGGGAAACTAATTACTGTATGGTGGGTTATGGTGTTATAAAGCTATACACAGAATGCTATGGCCCATAATGGCCATCCTTGAAGTTTTTGAGAGAGAAGGGAAACTATCTGGTCAGTAAAGGTTTTTTTTAAATTTTATTATTATTATACTTTAAGTTTTAGGGTACATGTGCACAACGTGCAAGTTTGTTACATATGTATACATGTGCCATGTTGGTGTGCTGCACCCATTAACTCGTCATTTAGCATTAGGTATATCTCCTAATGCTATCCCTCCCCCATCCCCCCACCCCACAACAGTCCCCGGTGTGTGATGTTCCCCTTCCTGTGTCCATGTGTTCTCATTGTTTAATTCCCACGTATGAGTGAGAACATGCGGTGTTTCGTTTTTTGTCCTTGCGCTAGTTTGCTGAGAATGATGGTTTCCAGTTTCATCCATGTCCCTACAAAGGACACGAACTCATCATTTTTTATGGCTGCATAGTATTCCATGGTGTATATGTGCCACATTTTCTTAATCCAGTCTATTGTTGTTGGACATTTAGGTTGGTAAAGATTTAAAGGAGGTAGTGACTCTTTCATAGAATCCTTAAAAATAGGTAAGACTTGGCAAGTTAGAGAAAAAATGTAAAACATGTTTTAACAGCAGGAGCAGTATATTCACGGGGAAGAAGTGGGTAAGTAGGTGAGAAATCTTGGTATCTTCAGGAGATTAAAAGTAGTTCAGTGTCATTGGAGGAAGGGTTCTGATGTGGGAAGTATCAAGGCATGAAGCTCGAGAGTAAACTCCTGAGCAGCTTTTAGACGATGCTAAAGATGCTGAAAGGCAACCGGATGCCAGTTGTCACTTTAAGAAGCTGGTCATTACATGCACAGATTTGCATTTTAAAAATATAAACCTGGAAGCATGGTGGAAATTACTTCACCCTTGGTCAGGATTTGTGCATTTTCCATAATTGTTTTACCTCTGTGATTTCTGAAAGGACCTCGTATGAATAGAAAATGCTTTTTGTATTACCCATTTATTATTTCATCAGACATTTCTTTAGGAATTACCATGCTATATTTTAGGCATTGGGATAGATTCTAAAGATGAAAATCTTTGCTGCTAACGAGTTCACAGTCTAGTGGGAGAGACAGACATGGAACAAACAACAACAATGACAAAACAGCAGTGCTGGAGATCCTCAGCCAGAGAGCCTAGAATGACTGGGGACATGGGAGGGGAAGGGAAGTAAGAGGTTCACAGGTTAGTATTGGCATCCATTGATGGTCCTTGTCATTGATGTTTCAAAGTGGGGTGTTAAGAAGAGAGAATGTCATCCCCATTCTCAATCAAGGTCAGGGACCGTTGCTTCCAATGCTCAGGAAGAGTGGGGCTCATTTATTCCATAAAAGCTTTGAGTCTATACTGGAAAGGTTCGTGATTTGTATCTATACTAGAAATGGGAATGGATAATTGAACCAACCAACTTTACTTAATGTCAGAATCATTGATTTATTCCTTCTTTGATTTACTGAACAAACATTCCTTGAACGACATGTGCCAGGCATTGCTAGATTTGGAATTATAAAGGCAGATGAGACTGGCTTCTCCACTTTGTTTTTTTGTGCAGAGACATAGTGTGAGATTGTTTAAAGGTATTCCTTTGATTGACAGGGCTGCGCTTCTTAAAATCAAATCTTTTCAAAACATAAGAACAGAATGACAATTATGATCTGTAAAAGTGAAGAAGAATAACTGCCATTTAAGAGGAATAAAATAATGTTTCATAAGGCATTTATAACACTGTTTTTCAAGTCTATGTGGTCAGACTTTGCTATCAAAGACTCAAAGAAAGTGTATGAACTGAAGCTCTTCCTAAATAATTACCTCTTTTAGTTCTCTGCAAGTGCAATTTGACAGCTAATAGATTGCCTCAATGGATTTTCATCTTCCTTCATGTTTCTATGGCATGCAAAGCCAAAACACTTAAAGATCATGGGCAACAGACTAAATTAAATTTACCTTTTTCTCATTTTGTTATTGTGTCACAAAAAACAAGTTCTGAAGACTTGTCTGGAGGAACTTGACTATACGTTCAAATAAAGTTTTTAAAAAAGAAACCATTTATTTCATACATACATTTTCTAGTTTCCTATCAAAGGCAATACCTCCCCTGTAGTTGCTGCTGCATGTGCCAAGCAAGTTTTCCCACTTGCTGCATCCTAGCTTGCCAAAAGGAGCACTTCTTTTCCTTTGCAACGTCACTGAATTTCCTTTTGTATATTATTTTATTTCTAGGATGATGTTTACAAAGCATATTATCATTTTCTTTGTTTTACTTATTTATTTTTGCTCCTGATCCTATGACACTGGTTTGAGAAAATTAGAATGGGTAGAGTAGATGAGCCAAGGAGTCTTGTGCCCAGCCTAAGGAGGTCACATTAAAGAATGTTGGCAAACCAGTCTTCTAGAGCAGGGCCTCTCAAATGGTAACGTGTTTATGAAGCGCCTCTGAGTATTGGTCAAATGCATAATGTGATTCGATTTGGAGGCAGGGCTGAGATTTTCTGTTTTTAATAAGCTCCCAGTTGATGCTGATGCTGGTGGTCCTTGGCTGAAACTTTTGAGCAGCAAGACTCTAGAGGCCCCTCTCCTTGCCAGGTTCAGAAAATGTGAATAATGCATAGTGCTTAAGCAAGATACACAGTGGCCAAGGATTCCAGATCCTTGCATATTACATGCTAAATGGTTTTAGGCAGGTTACTTAGCTTCTCTGTACGTCACCTCCCCATCATTTGTAAAACTAGAATACTAAGAGGACTTTCCTCATCAGTGTTATTTTTAACCACCCTGTTCCAAGTTCCTAAACAACTTCACTATTTTTGACAAGGAATATAATTGCAAAAAAATGTAAAGAAGGTTCTGTTGAATTTAGGGTGACAAGTGGTCCTGATTTTTCTGACATTTTTTTGGTTTTAGCACTGAAAGTCCCATGTCCTGGAAATCCCTCTGTCCTCAGCAATTTAGGATGTTTGGTCGATCTAGCTGAATTCTCAGTTGGTCTTGAAAAATGACTCTCACAGGCATCCTACTCACCATAATAATGTGTGTTAAAGTCGTTATTTAGGTAGCACTTTGTTGGTGGTGGTTTTATTGTTAACTCTTATTCTGTGTTTATTGCTTTTTGCAGTGTTCAAAAGCTGAATGAGTTTCTCTTGAGTGATGAGATTGGTGACGACAGTTGGCGAACTGGTGAAAGTTCGCTTCCTTTTGAGTCCTGTAAGAAGCACACTGGAGTTGTAAGTGCCTTATTTTTGTTTTGGAAGTTGTGAATAGAGGACAGTCTCAGCAGAATGGACAGATTAATACAAGTGAGTTAGAAGAGATTATAAGCTTTATTTTTTAACCCATGTGAAGAAAAATTACCACTTGCTTCTCTACAACCTCACAAGTCTAAAATCAATAGACGAATGTATAAGGCTTGTCTTTATAAATCCAGAAAAAATTATCCTAGGAGACAAGACGTGTTTAATTCAAAAGGAAATTGAGAGTTTGCTTACTCCAAATGTATATAAAAATAACACCAAATAAGCTTACTACTCATGCACCATTTTCTTATAATACCATTTAGTTATACTACACTTTATAGTTTAAAACATATTTTCTGATGCATTTTATCTTTTGATACACTTAATATATTACATTGTCTCTTTTTATTTCCCAGTTGAATTACATTACATTGTCTCTTTTTTTATTTTCTAGCTCTTTTTATTTTGCATGTCATGAGGCTCAAATGAAGTCATAAGATTACTAAGTGGTAGAGCTAGAATTAAAACTTGAATCTTGTAAGTTGTAGGCCAGTTCATTTATCCATGATACAAATATTTACTTAGTATCTACATAAAATCTAGAAACATAGTCAATATTATTGTGTCATGCATTACATGTAATATGAATAAACTTTATTTAAATATATGACTGTATTTTTGATTTTTTGGCTGCCCTGTGCTTTGTGCCAAGATTTAGGGTTGTAGCAATGAACAAGACATGTGATATCCTTCCTGTCACAGAATTCGCTTTCTTGAGGCAGGAATTGATAAGCAAATTAAAACAGTAACATAGTTTCACTGTGTGAAGAAAATGAAAGAGGGTATTAGAGAGTGAATTGGGTACTTGAAGCAGGGTGGTCATTTCCAAGAAGGCCCTTCTGGAGAGCCAGCATTTGAGCTAAGACCTGAATAAAAAATAGGTACCTTTCCTGAAAACTTATGGGAAAAGAGCATTCCATGCAGGAGAACTAGTAGATGCAAAGATCTTGAGGTAGGAATTAATTTGGTGTGTTCAAGGAACAGAGGGGCACTGTGGCTGGAGCCTGGTGAAGAAGAGAACGATGAGATGATGCGAGAACAATGATTGAGGGCCCTCGTAAGCCATGGAAAGAGTTTGGATTTTATTGACATGCAATAGGAAATTATTGGAAGGTTTCAAAGTAGGGAGTAATATAATTTTTGTTTATATTTTTAAAAGATTATGTTGTTGTTTTCTGTGTAGAGGGAAGTCAGTGGAGGACAAAGAGTAAAACACGTAGATCAGTAAAGAAGTCATTATAATAATATAGGCAGGAGAGGATGATGGTTAGAATTAGAGCTTTTGGTCCAGTTGCAGTGGATATTGTGAAAAAAGGAGATCAAATTCAGTGTACACTTTAGAGGTTGAGCTGATAAAGACTTGTGATAGATTGGATGGAGGAGATGAGGGAGAAAGAGGACTCAAGGAAGAATCCTAGGTTATTGGCTTGACTTCTGGGTAGATGAGATAGCCATTAACTGAAATAGGGAGGCTGAGAAATGAGGAGATGGTGTTGAGGTAGAATCAAGAGGTACATTTTGCACATGCAAGTTTTGAGATACTTCTTAACCCAAGAAGAGACATAAGCATTGGAGATATAAATTTAAGAGCCATTAGCCATTAGATAATATTTAAATCAATGACTGGATTATACCACTTTCTTGAAGGAAGTGTCTAAAAAATTTTGAAGAAATTCTTAAAAATTAATATATTTCACAAAGTAGAAAAGCATTATTCCACCGTGAGTCATAAGTTAATGTTAGTTATAATTGTTACTATTAGAAAAAATATGAATATATTTACCATTTATGTGAACCAACACAATCAGTCTCCTGACTGGAACTGATTGGAACTTGGAAAGCTTTTCCCAGGAAATCAATCTATATTATATATTTTTAAATCATGTTTAAAACTGCTAAAAAAGGCAATCTTGTGGTTATATTTAGACTCGTTTCCTTCTGTTGTTCTGGAGGTGTTTGTTTTTGCTTTTGTTTTTTCACTTTCTGTTAAGTTGTTTTACTGAACGGGTGTGATTTTGTCTGAGAAGGGACCACCAGCCATGTTTATATATGCTGGAGGAACAACGCCTCAAAATGCTTGTTTGTTAGTGTGTGGACATGGACACAAAGACAAAAATGCATTAAAGAGTGTCTAAACTTTTAGGCAGTAGGGGATCAAATATTTGATTAGAACCAGTCTCGTCACTCTTGGGATGGTCCTAGACTACCAAGGAACTTGTCTTTCAGAGATGGGGGATAAGCAGAGTGAGATGACCTCAAGAAACGGCATATAGGAGGTCAAGTTCATGGAGTTAGGGAAATCTGAAGAATTTTTTTGTATGAGATGTGGCATAGAAGAAAAATTGAACTGAGAAAAGGTTTTGGAAAGAAAAAAAGAATCCCCTTCAAATGCATCCAATATCTTCAGGGTTATTGAAACCAGACTGGACTTCTTGATGTCTTTCAGGGTCATTCATCACTGCTGATGGGCCAAACCACAAATGACAAACTTTTTAAAATGGAGTGAAAAAAGCTGTGTGTTTGAAAATAACACTAATGGAAACTCCTTCTTGAGAGTGCTTAAGATGCTATGTATTCTGTAAAAGCTTAGAGTTAAGTGGTTTTGGCTGTAGAATCTCCATGGAGAATTAGTGACAGTCTAGGGCCAAAGTCTCTTCATATTACATCTGTGGAACTTCGACTCAAATCTCTGTCAACACATCTACTCTTCCCACCCTGTTCTTAGTTTTGTGAAGGGCATGAAGTCATTTCTTTTGGACCTGTGGGGGCAATAATGTTACAGAATTAAAGACTCTAGAAGACAGTACATTTTATATGTAGGTGTAGACCTGTTTTGTATGGAAAATATACTTAGCCTAAAGGATAGTGGCTTTCTACAACCTCTCATGCAGTGTACTTCCAGGAGTATTTGTGAGGGCTGTAGGAAGGAAAAACAAAACTAAAATAAAGTTCATGAACATACTCTACTCCTCTCTCTCTTTAAGTCAAAATATATTAGTATTTTCTGTGCGACAGAACCACTGCTAGTGTCTTACTTTCTAATCTTTTCAGTGGCTTTTTAATTTGTGTATTTATTTGCATGTAGCCTAGCAATGTACTATTTGATAGTTTGGGTGTTCTCTTGATACACCAGTTGATGGAAATTGGAAGAGCAATATCTTGTTTGGATTAAATTACTGATTATTTGAGTACATTCCTAATTCCCATAGTAGAACCCAATGGATTTTTCAAAAAGCTAAACCTGCAGTTCCAGGCCAAAAAATAACCCCCCAAAACCAACAACTTTCACAATTCTAGAATCGTTTCCTTTCTAGGTAACTTAACAGTTTAAAGTGTATTATTACTTAGCCTTCATAGTCTCTATAAGGTATTTGAGTAGGAAGATAATTATGGCTGAGTTCATTGGTTCATACCTATAGTCCCAGCACTTTGGGAAGCTGAGATGGGTGGATAGCTTGTATCCAGGTGTTTGAGACCACCTGGGCAACATAGGCAGAACCTGTCTCTACAAATAGCAAATAAGTTAGCCAGGCATGGTGGCAAACGCACCTGTAGTCTCAGCTTCTCAGGAGGCTGAGGTGGGAGGATCACTTGAGCCTTGGTGGTCAAGGCTGCAGTGAGCTGTGTTCATGCCACTGCACTCCAGCCTGGGGGACAGAGTGAGACTCTGTTTCAAAAAAAAAAAAAGTTAATTATTTATGTTGAAATACTGACTCAATATGTTTCTGGAAGAAATTTTGAGCTTTAAAATTTTTCCAGATTAGAGGTTTATGAGCTAAATATTCTACTTTCTCTTTAGCCATTTATCTCTGTGTGAAACTGAACTAAAAAATTAGAGAATGACAAATTTCTAGATATGACTTACATTCACCTTAAATATGTGAAGACTGTCACACCTCAGCTGGCATCCTCTTTATAAAGGATGTTTTAGTCCATTGACTAGGAATAGGGCTATAACATTTGAGATAGACTAGATCATTCTGTAAGACTTATGGATCTCCTGATGAAACACTGTAATATCTTTGGACAAAAAAAAAATCTAGATCTTTATGCTTTTGTCAATCCATAGCAGAAGCTGGGTGCCGTGTAGCTCAATCCGATTTATGTGAGTGTATCAGATTAAAAATCCTCATGATTCAGAGAATTATCAATAATGTATGGGTGGAATGTTTACAAGCCTGATAACTGTATTAGTCTATTCTCACACTGCTAATAAAGACATACCTGAGACTGGGTAATTTATAAAGGAAAGAGGTTTAATGGACTCACAGTTCCACATGGCTGGGGAGGCCTCACAAACATGGTGGAAGTCAAAGGAGAAGCAAAGGCACATCTTACATGGTGGCAGGCATGAGAGCATGTGCAGGGGAACTCCCCTATGTAAAACCATCAGATCTCCTGAGACTTAGTCACTATCACGAGAACAACACGGGAAAAGATCCCCACACCCATGATTCAATTACCTCCCACTAGGTCCCTCCCGCAACAGCCAAACCATATCATAGCCTAACAGATGGATTCTAGTTTGACCTGAGTTAATCTGATCACCTTTTAACACCATGCAGTTGTTTTTATTGCCTGGGCATAACCCATCCATATCATCGGAGAAAGATTATCCAAAACTTAGTTTGGGACTCTGTACTTTAACTTCCATCATTTGCAAGTATCCTATTTTCATATTTTCATTTTTTCTCAAGAGGCATGTGAATGAGGTTTAACTATAGCTTAAGAATTTTTCTCTTTTTTTATGAAGGAGTCACTGAAATAATTAAAATATAACATCCACTTCTTTTTCTTGGAACTTAGGTAGCAATGTGAGTAAATGTTCAGTAAAACTTCATTTTTTTAATAAAGCCTCAACTTGTGTTCTTTTCCATTTGGAATGCAGCAGCCAAAAACTATAAACAGGAAACAGCCTGGAAGATATCACCTGGACAGCTATGAGCAATCAACACGGCGTCTACGTCCCGCAGAAACAGAGGACATTGCAATAAAGGTTATTTTTATTTCCTGGATTCTTACATGAATAGAAACATTTATGTTACTATTTTATGGTGAAGTTCTGCGAAAGTGTCCCAAATTGTGCCTTTAAATTGTTTTTACAGTTGTCATTAACCCTAATAACATTTAACAAAAAATTCTGAGTTTTAATTGTCAGTTCTTCCTCATCTCCCAACCACAATTTTTGCTCCAGCAGCACATTTCAATAACCAGAGAATGTGACTTTCTTCTGAATCTGCTTTTGAAGCTAGTGTCACATGTATTTTTTCTGGTATTCCTATGTTTATCAACCAAATAAATTGATTCATGAGAATACCAATATTATAAGTTCAAATTTCAGGAATATAAATTAGATAGTCATTGTTTTCAATCAGGGGAGACTCAGACTAGTGTATGCATTCACCAGTTTCCCAGTACTGCCCTTGATCTCATTTCAAACTTGGCTATTTGGACTCTCCCCAGGCATTGTGCTTAAGTTAAGGCAGGACAGGCAACCGAGAGTTGGGGATAAGAGGGAGTAATCAGTGTTGTGCAGGAATTGGAAGAGCTGCCGGCAGCAGTCAAAGGCCTCCCTCCATGGGAGCTGCCAGAGTCCTGGAAACTTAGCAAACTGGCTGCATTGGCTACTGGAGGATATCCAATTCTCCTGCACAGCCTAGGCCAGTCAGAGAGAGGGGGAGGCTCAGTATGGGGTTTATAGTAGAGCCAAGAGCTATGTTTAGGTTTCTCTCTCCTTGACACCTGACACAATACCTTCCCACAATAGCCACTTCATAATCAGAACAAACATGTGATTGAGTGGAACAAGCTAGTGCTAGCCCTCCCTTTTCCACTAATTTGATGCATGATATTTGGGAAAATTACTATGCCTCATTGAGCCATGGTTTGCCCATCTTGAGGTGGACATGCCATTTTAGTGTGGTTGTTTTGGGGTTAAAAGGATATGTCACATATGAATTTTAAAGAGAGCTCTAGTGATTCTTGACTTTGGCTATGCATTAGAATCACCTACAAAGCTTTAAAAAATGTGTGTGTGTGTGTGTGTGTGTGTGTGTGTGTGTTGTTCCCTAGGCGATTATAATATTCAGGCAGTGTGTGAACTAGGGCTATGAAAAGATAAGGAATGAGAGATTGGAAATGGTCCTCTATGCTGTTGTTTCCCCACTATGCCCAGATAACAACTAATGTACTGGTGAATGAAAAACAGGGCCAGTTTTTAATTGACATTTTCTGTTCACTATAGTAGGAATCTAAAAATATGTCTTTTCCATGTGTTTCATTAATTTTCTTTTTGAAATAAAAGAGAGACTATTATGAATTTTTTTTCCAAAATTGACCATTCATGCATTAAGAAAAATAGCTGCTTATCAATGGCTTTGACTTTGCTGTGCTTCTGAATGGCCTCCACAGTTTCAGGCTCACTTTCAAGCCCAAATTAATTTTTTATTTATGGTGAAAGCTCACAAATTGGTAATAATATATTTTTTGAAATATTTTTATTGTGAAATACAACATACTGCAGAGAAGTACATATTTATATCAGCAGCTCCCTCAGAAAATGCTCCAACACATATATCTGCTGTCTTCTTATATTTTTCCCTGAGATATAATTGCCACCCTGTCTTTTATAGTCATCATTTCCTTGATTATTCTTGCTATGCTTGCCTCCCTAAGAACATATTTTTAGTTTCTTAAAAGTTTAAATATGTGTATATGTGTGTGTGTGTGTTGCTTCTTTTGCTCAACACTATGTATGTGTAATTCACCTATATTTTGTAAATGTAATCCATTCACTCTCATTGCTGTTCTGTTGTACAAATTGTTCCATTCTATAAATATACCAGAATTTAATTATCTGTTCTACTTTTGATGGTCTGTTGGGTATTTTTCAGTTTGGGGCTATTGTGAACAGTTGCTGAGTTATACGGTATGTGCATCCTCAACCTTCCTAGATAATGGCAAACTGCTTTCCAAAGTGATGGTGCCAATTTACACTTTCACCAGAAGTGACTGAGAGTTCCTGTTGCTCTACATCTTCACCAAAAGAATGCTTCTCATTTTTTTGCCACGTGTTGTGTGCTGGGAGAGGTGTAACTGTATCTTGCTGTGGTTTTTATTTGCATTTTTCTGATTAGAAATGAGGTCAAGCAACTTTTGATATAAGATATATTTATGAAAATGGCCACTGGGGTTTGGGTTTGGATTTCTCTTTTGTGAATTACCAGGTTGTTTGTCCTTCTCCTCTTTAAAAATTTTTGGTACTACTTTGACAGTCACATATGTTGCAAAATTCTTCTCCCACTCTGTGTAACTTGGCTTTCCACTCTATGATATCTTTCATTGAACTGAAGTTCTTAATTTTAATATAGTCTAGGATACAACTTTTCCTTTGTGGTTAATGCTTTGGTTTTTCATCTTATTTAAGAAAACTTTTCCTACCCAGAGGCCATGAAGACGTTCCATATTAGCTCCTAAAAGCTTTGAAGCTACACTTTTTAACTTTAGTCCTTTAATACACATAAGATCAATTTTTGTGTTTAGTATGAAGTAGGGATGTGATTTAGTAGGTAAATCAGTGATGAATAATTTATTAGTAAATCATAAATGTAGCAGTAGTACATTTAGTAGTAGTCATTTTCCCAAATTTAGTAGTAAATCAGTAAGGTCTGATTTAATGTTTTCAAGCGTGATATCTAGTTGCCTAGCCCCATGTATTATTGATCACTGTCCCCACTGATCTTCAGTGTGATATCAGTTACACATCAAGGATCTATATGTGTGTGAATCAATTGATAGCCTTCATTTATTTTTCTCAGATTTATGTGTGTGTTCAGTACTCCGCTGTAATGATTACTATAGCTTTCTAACGAACATTGACACCTTTTAGAACAAGTCTTTATAACTGGATTTTTTTTCCTTCTTAGCTATCCTTGGCCCCTTGGGGGAAAGAGGCTTAGGTGTTCTGGGGCTCACACCTTTGAATTTGTATTTTTTCCTTATATTTTGACTTGGAATTTCCTAACTGCTTCTTTTAGTGAGATTTTTTACAAACCAAATTTTGTTCAGCATTGTTACTTATTTTCAGCAGGAGAAAATGGACAATGGTCTGTGTGTGCCCTGCCTTTAAATTAAAAAAAAAAAATTATTTTCATTGAGGTGAAATTCACTTAGCAGACAACCATTTCAAAGTCAACAAACCAGTGGCATTTAGTACATTCACAATGTTGTGCAACCACCACCTTTACCTAGTTCCAAAACTATTTCATCACCCCAAGAGGAAATCTCAAATCCATTAAGCAATTGCTCCCCATTTCCCATTCCCCTTGCCCCAGGCAGCAACCAATGGATTTGCCTATTCTGGATATTTCATATAAATGGAATCATATACTAGGTGACATTTTGTGTCTATCTGGCTCCTGCTTTTAAATTTTAATTCATTCTTTCCCTGTATGCCTGATACTCCTTCCTATCAAAGTCACCTCATCCCCAATATACATACCTCCTACCCCCATCGTTATAGAACCAGCTGTAATGTGCTTGATGTGCTTAGGCATGCCCATATCTTTGTAAAATATGTAGTGTTGTCATAAGTGTCTATGTGCTCTCAATTTACTTAAATGTTTTCTTGATCGTTTGCTTCTGCTAAGTGCACCATTGTATCTTGTAGAATGTGTCGCTGCATTTTACTTATCCCCTAGTGATGTACACTGAGCTTGCCTCCATCTTTCCTGTATCATAAACCCTGTTACGATGATCATCATTGTACCTATCCTTACATGATCCTTTGCAAAGATTGATTTATATATTAGCTGATCTTCCAAGTTCAGACATCTAGTTGGGGAAGTCAGGATTTTAACCCTGCTGGTGGGGAATTTAGTGCATTTTGTAAAAGGCAGGAGGGAATGGAAGTGTAAATGGCAGCAGGAGAAATTAACTATAGCCTTCCTCCTCTTCTATCTTTCTTGTATGGATGTTGTTCCTTCTTTTACTTCAATGTAGCACCAAATCAGAAGGTGACATTGCATTCTTTTAGTTCTTTCCTGCTACTTTCAGACCATAACCTTTCCCTGTCACACTCATAAAGCTATGGCATTTTCTACCTGTTTTCACATCTATTATCAGAGGACCTCATAATCACTCTTCCACCTTCACTGTAGATGTGAGTATGTTTCCTAGTCCACCGTTCTGTCTTTGTATGTGCCACACATAGTTAGGATTTAAACTTCCAAGGGCACAGTCTATCCAGTATCCCAGCCTGAAAATCCCCTAATCTACTGTCACTCCATTTACACAACCTCACCTGTATCACTGTGTCACCTTCTCCACAGCATTCAGCAGCCTGGTTATACATGTGTAGAAGGCATGAGGTTGGATTGCTGCAGAAAGGTACTAAAGGATTTTTAGCATTCTTCATAATATCACGAATTGAAAGACCCTCCTTTCACTTTCACTGTTTTTAATTTTTCATTTATACCACTGAATAGCCATAACTCTAAATCAGAATTTCACCATTGTGTGTTCTACCTTGGGTTGAGTCTTTTAGCACTTACAAATTTTTATTTTAATTAGAAATTATTCATTGATACCACACATATAATTTAATTTCACACTCATATAATTTGGATTCACATTTGGTCACCACCTGGAACTGCATCCCCTCTATCTTACTCTATTAGACTAGTCAGTCACTGACAACAAAATCCTGGTACCCAAGTTTTCTCAAGTCTTTAATTTCATGGTCATTGTTTTTTTTTAACACCATTGAAAGCTTCAATATCTTGAACCCCTTCTTTTTCTCCCAGTCCTTTAGTACCTTTCTGCAGCAATCCAACCTTATGCCTTCTACACATCTATAACCAGGCTGCTGAGTGCTATGGAGAAGGTGACACAATGATATAGGCCAGCATGGCCACAGAGTTATTATCTCCAACCTCAGCTGACTCCCCTCCCCCAATAGCTATCTGCCATCCTTTTACATGTCTCTTAGCAGCATTATTTTCCAAACCTACAGTAGCTATGCAGCTGTCACCACTCTATTCCCACCTCCTTCTCTCTCCTTTTGTCTCCTCTTTCTCCAGATCACCTTAGCTCCCAATTTGCTGAGAACATCAACGGTGTCATGTAGGGTC
Source organism: Gorilla gorilla gorilla (assembly GCF_029281585.2). Classification (NCBI taxonomy): domain Eukaryota; kingdom Metazoa; phylum Chordata; class Mammalia; order Primates; family Hominidae; genus Gorilla; species Gorilla gorilla. The sequence continues at coordinate 79,410,051 of NC_073234.2, forward strand.
TCTCTCAGTTTCATGCTGGCCCTTGTCCACAAGCATCTATTTTTGTGCCTCTTTTAGCCTCCTCACCTACCCTAGGAGAGAAAATGGAATCTTCAGCCTCTGAGGCTGTATAATTTCTTTGCATGCCATTTGTCATTTAACCATAATGACAGCCCCAGCTAGCTCTGCCCCAGCTAGCTCTATTCATCATTTCCTCTGACATATTTTACGGTTTTTTGATCTTCAGCCTGTTCTCACTATAGTTCTTTACCTACAAATGCTTTCATTGACATTCAGTATATTTTACAAAACTAGTTAAAAGGCCTCTTTTTCCAAAAAGTTTTTTGACTCATCCCAGATGTAAATGATTTTCTTTATGAGCTGCTATTGTACTTAGTGTCTGTGTGTCCCCTCTCTTTGGTACTTAGCCCATAATGTCGTGTCTTGTACTCACTTCTTTCCATGGTTTACTTACTCAACTGATTGCAAGCTTCAAGAGAGCAGGGAGGATGCATTATGCCTTCTTTGTAATCTATGCCAGCCTAACACAGTCCCTCAGAGTGAGGATGATCAGCCATATTTATAAAGCAATCAGTAATTCGAATCCAGCCCTTTCATGTGACCCTCCTTCCATGACTAATTTCACACATAACTATGTGATGGATATTACTAAATGTTGTGCCATATATATTACAAGCTAGAGAAAACCTGCATGGACAAACATAAGCTAGCCTTTTCAAGCAGTTTTTCACTCTTTAAGTTATTCATTTTATGAAGGGTTTTTAGGGTTATATGTAGTTATAATTCAGATATCACAAATCCATTCTGCAAAATTCCTAAACGATAGTGTGCTTAGAAATTTCATTTATGGTTTTGAAATAAAACATTAGTTTATGAGCAAAGTGTATCTTCAATTTCTCCTGATTTTTAGGAGCCTTTCCTCCCCTCATCTGTGTCTACTTCATCCTTCTAATTCCTGGGTTCTGTTACTGTTTTATTTCCTATTTGTATGACTGGTAAAACTATTAAGTCCACTTGAAGCTTGTTAAAACAAATAGATTGTGTGGGATGAATAGAAGGTATTGTGATTTTTCCTGATTGTTGGCGTTTATACCACAAGCAATGTTGCCTCACTTCTTTTATTATTCTTTACTCTTTTTTTTTAACTTCAGTGAATAGTTGGCCTACACAGTTCAGGAAACTCATTAATTACAGAATTTTCCTCCTCAGTTAATGAAGTCATTTTGCTGGAATAATTTGTGGTTATTTCTCCGCTTTATTTTAATCACTAGGATTTGGGGAATTGTCTGGCAGTGAGAAAATAATTAATGTAGAGATTTCATTGGAAAATGTTTAGGATAATTGTCTTTTAAGAATGTCCGTATGTAAACTATCTGGTAATCCCAAATTTTCAGAGATTTTAGCATTCTTCATAATATCGCAAATTTAAAGACCCTCCTTTCACTTTCATTCTAATTTTTCATTTATACCACTAAATAGCCGTAACTCTAAATCAGAATTTCACCGTTGTGTGTTCTACCTTGGGTTGAGTCTTTTAGTACTTACAAATTTTTATTTTATTTTATTTTATTTTTCCAAGACGGAGTCTCGCTCTGTCACCCAGGCTGGAGTGCAGTGGCGCGATCTCAGCTCACTGCAGCCTCAGCCTCCTGAGTAGCTGGGACTACAGGCGCCTGCCACCACGCCTGGCTAATTTTTTGTATTTTTAGTAGAGACGGGGTTTCACCGTGTTAGCCAGGATGGTCTCGATCTCCTGACCTTGTGATCCACCCGCCTTGGTCTCCCAAAGTGCTGTGATTACAGGCGTGAGCCACTGCGCCCGGCCTACAAATTATTATTTTAATTAGAATTATTCATTGATACCACACATATAATTTAATTTCTATATTTTTATTTTGTAGGTCACAAATGGATACTTTTCATGGGGCAGTGGTTTAGCTACATTATCCAATATAGATATTCGAATTCCAACAGGTAAGAGTTATTTGTTTTTTTTTTTAGCCTTTTTTTATTTTTTTTTATTATACTTTAAGTTTTAGGGTACATGTGCACATTGTGCAGGTTAGTTACATATGTATACATGTGCCATGCTGGTGCGCTGCACCCACTAACTCGTCATCTAGCATTAGGTATATCTCCCAATGCTATCCCTCCCCCCTCCCCCCACCCCACAACAGTCCCCAGAGTGTGATATTCCCCCTCCTGTGTCCATGTGATCTCATTGTTCAATTCCCACCTATAAGTGAGAATATGCGGGGTTTGGTTTTTTGTTCTTGCGATAGTTTACTGAGAATGATGGTTTCCAATTTCATCCATGTCCCTACAAAGGACATGAACTCATCATTTTTTATGGCTGCAAGGAGTTATTTGTTATGCATTTTTGTAATTGTTCATGACTGTAACCATAGTTTTCCAAGATAATTGAGCCTAATAAAAAGATACTTTTTAAAGACATAAATATTATTTATGATTACCTATTTGCACTATTGTGCTTGCGAGCCACTGTGTCACTGTGGGAATGGCTGGAAATGATAAGACCTGCCTTTCACAGTGGAGTCTATACCTTTGGACAATTATTTACTGTTCATTTGCTGATTTGGGCAATTTAAACAGTGGGGTGGTTGATTTCACTTTTTGTTTGAGAAACACTTTAAAGAAAGAGTATATGAGAAACTTATTTTCTGCTTGTGAGAAATACGGATGAAGTTTTCAAGATACTAAAATTTAAATATCCAATAATTATATGTATTTAATATTTTTAAAAAGTTTTATTGAAGTGTAATTGATCCATAAAAATTGCACATATTTAATGCTTACATTTTGATGAGTTTGAGCATATGTGTATACCTGTGAAAACCATCACCACAATAAAGGTATTCAATATGCAATCGCTACCAAAAATTTCCTTGTGTTCTTCTGTTTTTATTTTATTTTTTGTGGGAAGAACACTTAACATGAGACTTATCCTCTTGACACATTTTAAAGTACACAGTACTATATTGTTAATTGTATGTACAGATTTCTAGAACTTAATTCATCTCACATAACTGAAATTCAATAATAACTATTGAACAACAATTTCCCATTTTCCCTTTCCCCCATCTCCTGGAACCCACAATTCTATTTTCTGTTTCTGTGAGAAGAAGTGTCTAAAATTTTGACTAAATTAGTTAAAATACCTAAAAGAGTCAAAATTTTAGATACCTCCTAGAAGTAGAATCATACAGTATTTCTCCTTCTGTGACTGTGGTGTCCTCTAGGTGGTGTCCTTCTGTGATGTCCTCTAGGTTCATCCATGTGGTTGTGAATGGCAGGATTTCCTTCTTTTTATAAGACTGAATAATATCCCATTGCATGTATATACCACATTTTCTTTATTTATTCATCTGTCAATGGACATTTGGGTTGTTTCAGTATCTTGGCTATTATGAATGATGCTACAGTGAAGATGGGGGAGCAGATATCTCTTTCAGACCCTAATTCTGATTCACTTGCATAAATACCCAGAAGTGGGATTGCTGGATCATATGGCAATTCTATTTCTAGTTTTTCGAGGAACCTCTATACTGCTTTCCATTGTTGGCTGCACAATTCTACATTACCAGCAACAGTGTGTAAGGGTTCCAGTTTCTCCACATCCTTATTAACACTTGTTATCTTTCATGTTTTTTTATTACAGCCATCCTAACAGGTGTGAGGTGATATCTCATTATGGTTTTGATTTGCATTTCCCTGATGTTTAGTGTTGTTGAATGCCATTTTATATATACCTGGTGGCCATTTGTACTGCTTATTTGAAGAAATATCTCTATTCGGGTTCTTTGCCCATTTTTTAATTGGATTATTTGTTTCATTTCTGTTTTAGTTTTTTTTTGTATTTTATATTTTGGATATTAACCTCTTATCAGATAGATAGTTTGCAAATATTTTCTCTCATCCCGTAGGTCTCCTTTTCATTCTGTTGTTTCCTTTGCTGTGCAGAAGCTCTTTAGTTTGATGTGGTTCTACTTATCTATTTTTGGTTTTATTGCCTATGCTTTGGTGTGAAATCCAAGAAATCACTGCCAAGTTCAATGCCAAGAAGTTCTTTCTTTAAGGATTTTTATAGTTTCAGGTCTGACATTTAAGTTTTTAATCCATTTTGAGTTGATTTTTGTGTATGGTGTAGTATAGGCTCCAATTTTATTCTTTTGCATGTAGATATCCAGTTTGTTGAAACCCCTTGCTGAAGATCAGTTGACTGTATATGTATGGGTTTATTTATGGTCTCTCTCTTCTGTTCCATTGATATATGCATCTGTATTTATGCAAGTACCATACTGTTTTGATTACTGTAGGTTTGTAATATATTTTGCAAGCAAAAAGTGTGATACCTCCAGCTTTGCTCTGCTTTCTTAAGATAGCTTTGGCTATTTGGGGTCTACTGTTTCCATATGAATTTTGGAATTGATTTTTCTATTTCTGTAAAAAATGCTGTAGGGATTTTGATAAGGATTACATTGAATCTGTAGGTTGCTTTGGGTAGTATGGACATTTTAACAATATTAATTCTTCCAGTCCCTAAGCCTAGATGTCTTTTCATTTTTTTCGTTTGTGTTAATTTCACCAATGTCATAGTTTTCAGTGTATATGTTTTTCACCTCCTTGGTTAGTTTTATTTCCAAGTACTTATATGCTAACAACAAACTATCTCAAATTAAGAAAACAATACTATCCACAATAGCATCAAAAAGAATAAAATATTTAGGAATAAACCCAGTAATTTTTCCTTAAAATGTCTCTATAATTGAATAGAAATATTTTTGACCTGGCCTTATGCCAGGTCATTAGGTGAAGATTTTTCTATTATAAATGCAAAACAAATTTATAATAGGAACAGATTTTTCTATTATAAATGCAAAGACACTCTCTTCTTCAAATAGAAATTGGAGAAAAGTTATTGCAATTATTTATTTTCATCAAAACTGCCCTTTTTATTCTGAATGAATTGAACATTAAAGTTAAAACTAATCTCGATAATCTAGGCAATTATTTCATTACTCTCTTTACTGATATCAGCTATTCTCATAGTTTTAAAAATAATAAATCATTATATATATATTTTTTTCCTTTTCCAAAAAGACATATCAGAGAAAGGAGCTGTTTAGAATACCTTACTGCTGGAGATCAAAACTGGGCCATTGATTGTAAAACATTAGCTTTTTCTAAATGTGTTTTATGTTATTTCACTAAGAATCCATCTCATTCTGTAGTTATCCTTTGTTTTGCTTTCCTAGGTCAGTTAACCATGATTGTGGGCCAAGTAGGATGTGGGAAGTCCTCGCTTCTCCTTGCCATCCTCGGTGAGATGCAGACATTGGAAGGAAAAGTTCACTGGAGCAAGTATGTATATTTTTAGTTGGCTTCCGTTGCTATGTCATACATCTGATAATCTTCCAAGGAAAGAACTTAGACAAATACATTTACATGTTCTGACTCTGAAGACCACTCAGAAATAAGCACAGCTTTAAAAAAAAATTGATGGAAACCTTAAAAGTCATAAATAAAAAGTTACAAAACAATTTATTACAAAGGTTGTTTATAATAGTATAAACTAGTATATTGCTGAGACAAAAGTAAGGATGGGATTGTAAAGATAGGTTTTTAAAGTTAAATGGGTAACACTTCAAGAAATAACTTAAAAGTTTATTCTATAATAAAATAAGTTATGGAAAATGTGCATTATTTATAAGGCTTAAATAGAAACAGTGCCTTAAAGTTTCAATTTTCAGAGAAGAAATATCAAATGATCTTTTCCAAAATCTGTATAAGAAAGTGAAAATCAACTATTTATCCTTATACTTAAACTAGATACTAGAAATGTCTAGTTGGAGATATGAATAGGTTTGATTAGTGCAATTCTAAAGACATGGAAAAGAAAGTGCATCTTCCAGACATTTGAATGACTGCTTCCAGCATGATGTTTCTTCTAGATATTTGAATGGTGGTCAAAGCACACTGTGGTAATAAAGTGATTCAGAAATATGTTACATAATTGGTTAATAAAGAGTAAATTATACTTATTTAGTTTGGCCTACTTAGTAGACTCCTTATAAGTAGTTTATGGATACATTGGCTACAGCTGATCTAAGAAATTAGGCTATAGACCAGTGGTTCTCAAACGGGTGTGATTTTTGTCCCCAGGGACATTTGGCAATGTCTGGAGACATTTTTGGTTTTACACTGAAGCATTGGGTTGTTACTGGCCTGGTGGATAGAGGCCAGGGATGCTGCTAAACATCCTGCAGTGCACATGACAGCTCCCATACCAAGGGATTCTCTTGTCCCAAATATCAATTGTGCTGAGGTTGGGAAACCCACAGATGTTCTTTCATATCATTTTGTATCTACTATCATGAATTCCACCGTCGCTGAGTTTGCTGTTTACGTACACAGACATCTCTCAAGAATGAGAAGACTATGGGCCTTTTAAGAGTAGATTTTATCTTAAACTCCAATTAAGAAAAAAAAATTCTTGGTTGTGAAACTCAGACTGAAATTAGAAGTGTAAATCCTGTTTTCAGTGTCATTGGCAAAAGAAGAAGACTGAGAATTGTTGAGTGTACATTTTATCCCTGTTGAGCAAATCTAGCAGATAGTAGCCTTGCAACTGTTTAGTGCATACCCAGCAGAGAGCTCAGTGAAACATTGTTACCTCAGTTTGCTTCATGGCACTAGACAAGGTTTCCCCTGCCACTATCCTCAGGCAGTAGATGGTGTCAGTCACTAACCTCAGGCACTAGATGATGTTCCCCTAGCCACCGTCACTTCTATCTTGGATGAAGAAGTAGATCCCACTGGATTTAATTACATTCTGTAGCTTGTACAACCATAATTAAGTTATTTGGGTTTTGTTTTTATCCTGATTTACCATCATTAAAACAGAGAGAAAGAATGACAGTGACAGAAAAGGCTTGAGATTTTATTTTCATACTACCAGGAAGATCTCCTAATCTGGCCTGTTCCAAGTGTAATTTAACTTTCCAGGCCCCAGCTCCACTTGAGCTAAATTGACCCCCAATATTATCATTCATAATTATCATTGTGTTAATGAATAAAGAAATGATGTGAGGATGCAGAAAATATTCTTTATAATGTATTTATTTTCTTGCTTTCCTAAGCATGTATACGATTTATATTGTATCTTATTTCATAACTTTTGTATTGTTTTATTTAAAATAGCATAGTAGAGTTTGAAAGATATAGAAAATTTTTAAATATTGTTTAAATAATCATCTGAAGTTGTAATAGACAGGAATGCATGTACTGAAGTCCTGTATAATTATAAAATATGGGCCACAAATTTCTGAACTTCATGAAAGCTAGGCAAAGAAGGAAACGTGAGGAAAAAAACAGCATACATTTACTCAGTAGAGTTTGATTTTCTCTTTTTGGAGAGAACTGTGAAAGAAATCTGCCCAGCTGTGGTTTATGCCTGTAATCCCAGCACTTTGGGATGCTGAGGCAGGAGTATCACTTGAAACCAGCAGTTCGAGACCAGCCTGGGAAACATAGTGAGACCCTATCTGTACAAAAAAATTTAAAAATAAGCAGGTCATGGTGATGCATGCCTGTAGTCCTAGTTACTTGAGAGACTGAGGCAGGAAGATCTCTTAAGCCTAGGAGTTTGAGTGTGTAGTGAGCTGTGAATGTGCCACCACACTCCAGCCTGGGCGACAGAGTGAGACCATTTCTCTTAAAAAAAAACAAAAAACTAAAGAAATATCTTCCATATACCTTATAAAAAGTCAATAAAAGGTTAATTCTTAATGTCTTCAATATTCCTAAAATTTATTCAAAAGTAAATTCCATGTGCCAATTATTACAAATAAAATTCAGAATATAATACTAGATTATAGATTATATAATAAATGTTATGTGAAGGTTTAGAGGTCAGGCAGGAGGGGGTGAAGGATGTGGTATGGGTAGTATCAGAACAACACAGTCTAAGTATGCAGATCTTCAACATCTAGTTTGATCCAAGAATGAAATTAACTACATTTGGAAAAATACATAAATTGTACATCAGTTGGACCATCTTCCATGTTTAGTATGGAATACAGATATTTTATTTCTTAGTCCTTTTTTTTTCATTCAACATTTACTGAGTACCTCCTTCATGCCAAACACTGATTTAGGTATCAAGGATATAGAAGTGAACAAGACAAGACAAGTCTCTATCTCATGCGGTTACAGTCTAGAATGTGGCCTGTGTATAAGTAATCAACAAGAAAAAGACATAATATTAGACTTTGATAAATGCTGTGACAATGATAAAACAAGGCAATAAAGTAAAGGTACTATACCTGTGAGGTGTGTTTGAGGATCCTAAGAGGGTCTAGAATGGCTGGTAAATACTGACTGATGCAGGTGCAAGCTGAGGCTACCTGGAAAAGGAGGAAAGCATTCTGGGTATGCTATGGAGTTAAGATTTTGTTCTAAGTTCAGTGGGAAAATATTGTAGAAGTTTAAGTAGAGGAGTGATTTACATTTTTGCGAAGATATGAGGTACAATTTGAAAAGATGATTCGGACTTGTGGTGTGAAGAATGAATTACAGAGGCAAGAGGGAAAGTGCGGGAAACCATTTAAGAGTTCATTTCACTAATTCAGATGAGAGATGAAGGTAGTTTGATGTAACATGGTAGCTGTGGAATGAACCAAAGTGAATAGATTCAGCATATACTTTGGAGTCAGCCAGCAGGATGAAAGTGTAAGAAGGAAATTGAGATAATTCTGAGTATTTATAAAACTCCTGTAACCTAAAAATTATCTTTTTATGAGCATTTGCCTTACTAGACAACAATGCTATCTCTTCACTGCAGAAAGGACCGAAGTTTTCTTCAAAAATGTTTAAGTTGGTTCAACACACAAACAAATGAAAATGTAATATTCTAATAGATTGAATAAGTTAATGCAAATTCTATTTTTATTTAATTAAAAGAATTACTTATTTTTTTCATGATATCCTTAATATCTGATAAAACATATTTTAGGATCAAGAAGATTCAGAGGATACTGACATTCTTTTAAAGAGTTATTTGTAATTACTCTTTTCATTCCAGAAACAAAAGCTGTATGCCCAGTCCAATAAAGGCATATAACTATTAATTAAAGCTAATTTAGAAATTATTGATATTCATAAGCTGCTGCTGTGTAAATGCTTAGAAGTCCTTTACTTCAACAGACTGAATTCGTTTTTTTTAAGGCTCAAAACAAACCAAAACAATAAACTAAATGATATGGTAAGACACCAAATACTTTGCTATCATTCTTTCACCATTACATGTGTCTCTGATTTGCATAAATTTTATTTATTTATTTATTGAGACAGAGTCTCACTCTGTTGCCCAGGCTGGAGTGCAGTGGCACGATCTTGGCTCACTGCAAGCTCGGCCTCCTGGGTTTACGCCATTCTCCTGCCTCAGCCTCCTGAGTAGCTGAGACTACAGGTGCCCACCACCATGCCTGGCTAATTTTTTGTATTTTTAGTAGGGACAGGGCTTCACCGTGTTTGCCAGGATGGTCTCGATCTCCTGACCTCATAATCCGCCTGCCTCGGCCTCCCAAAGTGTTGGGATTACAGGCGTGAGCCACCGTGCCCGGCCATAAATTTTATTTTTGAATGTGTCCTCATGCACAGGCATGAACAAAATCGAGTAAAGTACTCTGACCTACTGCAGCAGGAAATATTTACTTTGGGCCGGAGAAAAGGCATTGTTGTTCATCCAGCACACACCTGTGTGGGTAGAACGTGGAACACACAGATCCCGATAGTTGTTTCCTTGGGAATTGCTTCCTTTGACCTAGTCTGACATATTGTAGACCCAGAAGAGAAAAGATGAGAGAGAGGAGAGAGGAATGAAAAAAATTCTCCAAAATTGTCAGAATGCTAATGTGCACATCAATCTTGCATCCAAGTGTGCTTCATATTTGTTGACAAACAAATGTTCTGCCTGACTGAAGTCCTTTCCTGGTTATCATGATAAACAATAATTTCTACTGATATCTTAGGAGCCAGAACTAAAATGCCTTATCTGATGAATAGTTTCAGTGAGAGAGTCCAGAATGCTTTTTAATTGTGGTGGTAATGATGTCATTTATCTTTGTTTTCCTTTTTTTTTTTTTTCTTTTCCCTCTCACCCATGCCATCAACCATCCTACTCTTCAGGCCCCTTCTGTCCTGACATTCTATCTCCCAGCATCTTAGTGTAATCAGCTTTGTAACAGTGCTTCAATTATTTTCAGGCAAATGGAGGAAATATCCCTTTTCATGTGACTTTGGCTGGCATGAAGGAATAATAATATTAAGTCAGCTTTCCTGGGTCAGATGTAATATATCATGTTTGTGCCAGCATCTAGTTTCCCTTCTTCCAAATGTCATTCCTGATTTAAATTTGCAAAAGTCACTCTCCCATTCCATAATATTATTAACCATAATACTTGGAAGTTGCTAATACACTGTGTCGACTTTAACTTTTACTCTGGGAGGAAAATACACACAAATTCTACATGGAGAGGTTTTCAGAAGTGAAACTTTATTCTGTTTTCTAGAAGGGGATTTTCTACATGACCTCTTTGCATTCTCCTGTTGTCTTGAGTGCTGTTGAGTACCACATTGAATGGTGGAGGATGAGTCTAGACAGAGCCAAATCTACTTCTTTATTTTGGAAGAGAAATTATATAACCTTCCACAATTGAATTCGATTAAACATGTTGATATGTGAGAGGGCCGGAATAGGTAGTCTCTGGAAGTTAAGGATTATAACATTATTCATAAAAATGTTAGTGAAATAATGGGTTAATTTGCTCTTGGAAGATGATTACCTACAAATGAGTCTAAATTTACCTCTTTTTTTCTTTCTCTGAAAGAAAAGGAAAATATATGTAAATCCTTCAAGGAGAGGTTTTCAGAAGTGAAGATCCCCTATGTGCTGTTTTGCTTTTTTCAGGACCTTACTGCATTAATTAACCCTTTTCTCTTATAAATGTCTTTATTTATTGCTCTTCACACTCGATTATCCCCCACCCATTTTTTAAATAATGGTCTTGCTTATCTCTCAATCAACTGGAACATTTCTCTTTTTAACGACCTAGTCCACCCACACTTAACCTCTGTTCTTCCCTTTTACTCTGTGCATTGCAACCTGGATGAGAGGGTCTCACCAATGACTGCCTAAGTGCTAACTCCCAATAATTTGTCCTCAGTCCTACTTCTCCATAGATTTTGAAACTCTTCACCCATCGACGACTCCTTGAAATCAACTTGGCTTCTTGGTTTCCGTGATCCTTGCATTTATTAATTTGTTAAAAAATATTTGTTGCACACCATTTATATGCAAATCATTGTATTAGTTCTAAGTTGGGGGAGAAATAAGTGAACAAGAGAGGGCAGGCCCCTATTTTCATGAAGCTTACTGTTTAGCAGGGGAAACCAAGAGGAAGTAAGAAAATAATTTTATAGTTACTTGATTAATGTTTTATAAAGACTAGGAAGAAGTACAGTGTTTTATAAGAACGATTATAGGTGATTTGACTGAGTCAAATCTGTGAGATTGGCAAAGGATTTCTTTTATGATCTCCAGTCTTGTTCCCTCTAGTTCAGTTGTTACATTCTGTGATCACAGTGATATTTCTAAATTGAACCTGTCTCTCTCTCTTGTTTAAACCTTTTTCAGTAGTTTTCTTTTACTTTTAGGAAAAGGTCAAGCTCTATAAAATGGTTTATGAGCCCCTTCATTATCTGGCTGTGCTTACTTTTTTAAGTTCATTGCCATTTACACCTACATTTCAGCCATGCTGAATATACATCACTTCTTTGTGTAATCAGGATACCTCATGGCCTTCTAATACATATTTTCTCTGGTCTGAAGTACTCTTGGCTTTTTTTTTTTTTCATCTAGCACACTCTTAATTTTCCCTCTGACATCAACTCTATTGTTTACTCTGATTTGCTAAAAGTGGCTTGGTTCTCTGGTTCTTTGCTTCTTTGTTTTTGGTTCTTGGTTGTTGATCAGTGCCCTACTACCATCTTTTACCCCACCTGTCTCAGCCCTTATTCCCCTATTATGCTCCCACAAAAGTGAAAGTGGTGTGAAAGAAGGAGTGGATCTTTCTTGTTGGCTGTATCTCTAGCATGTGTGGCACTAGGAAGTGATCAATGCATATTTTTTAACTGATACTGAATAAATAGAGTCGGAATTTAACCAACCTTTATTGAATAGATTGATGAATTCTTAATCCACATCTCTACCTTGGGCTGACATTCTCAAATGTCCAACAGGTATTTACACATGTCTAATGGGCATTTCCAGTTGAACGGCCAGAATACAAATTAACACATTCATTTCTGCCACATACTCACTCTTCCCTCTTCCCTCTCTTCCTCAAATTAGTTAAAACTAGTGAGGTCACCCATTGGATTTATACCACAGAAAACAAAGTCCAAATTTCTTGTTATCTAAAGCATATTGTGTGGAAAATATTGTTCATAAAAATGATCATTTCCCTATTTTTTATCAGTAACTTAAATCAGGGAACAATTATTATTGGGAGGAAATTTTTAGTCTGAGGTTGCCTTTTTTGCCTCTATCAGCCATCCCAAGATGTCATTAGCAGTGTGCAGTAGTGAAAATGATCCTTAGTAACTAAACCAAATATCATTAGGTAGCATAATTAGGTAAATTTTCTCCACAAAAACATACAACATTTTGCAAAGTCAAATAGAATCAATTTTTGGAGTTTCTGTAGGCTTTAATTATTTGTATGGTTATTGAATTCACGTCTGTAATGTGTATGTTATTGAATTCAACTGACCCTAAATTATAAAAAATTAGAACAATAAAAGAAATAGGTCTTCAGGTGTCTTTCCTCATAATACAGGCATAACAGATTGTGACCAAAGCCCACTTTTTACATAAATCATATCAATAATTGATTCTACTTAGATGTAGTTTGGTTTCTGGTGCATGTCTGTTTTCCTTACAAGCTCCTGAGGGGCCAGTGTGTTTTGTGTATCTTTCGTGTTTAGCGCCCAAAAAGTATTTCTGCTGCTACCTTAGGGTAGCTAATTTGGAATTTAAATTTATTGAATTCAAATTTTAAAGGTTGGAAGGCCTTGGAAATACAGAGTCCTTATGAAACGGGAAACTGTATTCTAGAGGGATTCCCCAAATTTACAGCTGTTTGGAGCAGGGTTAGCACTAGAACCCAGTCATTGTATGAACCAAAATTTTTATGAAAGAGAACAGTGCTATCTATGTTTTAGAAGCTTACTAAGCAATTATTTCCTAGCTGATGAAGACATAAAGAAGAATACTACTTATCTGGTTTGTCTTTGAAATTAATATCAGAAACCATTTGGGAAATGTGCTCTTTAATATGTCCAGTGTTTATTGTATGTCTTACCTGACATGTATGCACATTGGTTCTATATTTCTACTTCATAATTAATGAACATTGTTTGCCATACTTGCAGTGTAAATGAATCTGAGCCTTCTTTTGAAGCAACCAGAAGGTATTATTTCTATTTTAACCTGAGTTTAATAAGAATAACTTCCTTCCTCAGACTTTAATCTCTTTAATCTCATTTTGCTTATTCTGATAATGTATAGTTATTTATTAAAGTGTGCTAGCATATTTCCAACAGCAGTGGTTCGCAACCTTGACAAGCTGCTAAAAGAACTAATTTACCAAACAAAGTGGCTCCTTGTGTCAACTGTTTTCCTCTCACTGAGTCACACGTGTCCCAACTTTGGCTGAAACTCAAACTATCCTCAGTAAACTGGGTTTGGGATTTCATAAAATAAAAATGTAAGAATTAATACATATATTGATTATGAGTTAAACAGTGATGGGGTCCATCTGTAAGGTAGAGATGAAGAGCCAAGTGCTTTATCTACTTAAAAGGAAAAACAAAAACAAAAACCTTAAAGAGCTGAGTGGGGTGGGGGGGAAGCAGGCATGTCAGAGGTTGGGAACCATTGTTTTACTCTACATATGATCATCTCAGAGACTGCTAGCATACTATATAGTATCATGTCTTCTACACTCCTAAGACGTAATGTTTTAGAAAGATCATTGAACATTTCTAACTACTCTCTTTTTTAACCTTGCTCTCTTTTAACCCTATTTCCTTCATTAGTACTTTACAGATCATGAACTAACTGTGGAAATCTGACTTTTAAACTGACCTGCCCTTCCCATCATTCTCTTCAGCTCACATGTATTTTCCTAACTATTGGAAATTAAAGTCTGATGTATAGACATCTGGTAGAATTTGCAAGTCAAAAGGGGGGAGGGAGTTATTTTTACAATATAAGCGATTTCAATATATTTTGAAATATGCAGTTTTTACATGCACGATTTCAATATTGAAAGTTTCAGGGACTCCTTAAGATATTCTTTGTTTTGAAATATTTACATATTATCTATTACCATAAAATATGTTAATGTGATTAAGCCACAAAGCCATACAATAATTACAGTATCAATTAACATCTTAAAGTTTGCACGTAGAATTTATAGTTAATAAAATGCTATTAGTATAAAGTAAAATGTCTGTAGCTATAATCTTTTAATTATTTTTTAAAAATTATAGTCATTTTAGAAAAGGAAATTTCAATTAGTTGTTTAGACCATAAAACACTTCTTCAGTGTAGAAAACCAAATTTTATACGTGTGACATTTTGATTAAATCCTAATCCCTTTAATTTAGGTGGCATATTTAATCATTTCTTAATAAGGTTGGTGTTCTTTAAATTTTTCTCTTTTAGAAGTTTTCCATTTCTGTATCTGAGATAGTTTACTAATTTTATTTCCCCTATTTATAGTAAAATACATACACGCACAGTACCTTTGCATAATCCTGGTGTTTTTTTTTTCTTTTTCATTTTTCAGTAGGAACAGGTACTCTGTGGCATATGCAGCTCAAAAGCCTTGGCTATTAAATGCTACAGTAGAAGAAAATATTACTTTTGGAAGTCCTTTTAACAAACAGAGGTAATTTTGAGCATATAAAATTTAGAACCAAAATGGCAACTCTTTCTGACTCGTGTGTTTGGGAATGAACAATGGTTTCTGGAACCTTTACATCTGGTATTTTCTTTCCTGCTGGCCCCGTTTTCATCCTCATCACCAAGGTCTTTTGAACCAATTCTTTGAAGAGAAGCCTCACTGGAAGTTCCAGCCCATCTTGGACCCTTATTGAGAACAATTTGTACACCAAAACTAAACAGCAATTGAAGTGTGTATGTGTGTGGGGTGGGGAGGGTAAGAGTGAGGATGTGTTGCTTAGGTTGTTGGTGAGAAGATAGAGAAGGAAAAATTTGAGTAAATTTCACAAAGGAAGTTTAATTGTGAAAAGAAGAAGAATATAGGACCTGAGGGGTCTGGTGACTGGGAACAGCCAGAATACACCATCTTTCAAGCGTCTTTTAAATACCACCACCACATAAGAAGGTATGACCCTTTCCCTGAGCCACTCTTACAAGCGTGGGTCTTAGGACCATAAGCTGGGTCTTGAAAATTAAGGAGAATAAAGTAAGTGGAGAGGCAAGAGGAAGAGGGAGGGAGGAGAAAAGTAGACCATATGAAAGACAAAACCTTTAGGACCTGGGAGCAAACCAGACAGAAAGATTCAGGAGGCTGAGACCAGATAGTTGGGGGGCCTAAAAGCCAATTGGCTCTAATGATGTGCATTCTATATATACAGATTCACATATGTGCATATATACATATATATGGAGACATTTAGGAGTCAGTTGGAATAATTATCCAGGCATGCAGTGTGTGTTGTCTACACTTAGGAATGACGGTAGAAATGTAAAAGAAGGGATGGTTGAGAAAAAAAAATTGAAGAACAATGGACAGATATCAACAGGAAGAAGAAGAGGGAAGAATGAAGAATGACTCTACTATATTAAGATGAACTGATTAAGAAAATAAAATCATTGCCATTTCCCCCAGCATCTTCAATCCCCATGCTTCCTTGTACTTCCAGTTCATCTGATTTCCAGTCCCAGCCTTATATGAACTTGAGGACTGTCAGTCCTCACTATCTCCTTTGTCTCCTCTCTTCAGCATGCATGACAGTGTGGAAGGGTGCCCACTCACAACCTCTGCTTTAGCCATAATGAACCTCCTGCAGTCCCTTACATTCATCATGAACTTTTTTACTTTCTGAAGTTCCTTAAACTTCGTTACTCATTTTCTTCCTGAAAACTTACTACTCAACTTTCTGAACACAGTTTAAGCTTTGCCTCCTCTGATACTTCTCAGAATGGTCAGTCATTTCTTCTTCATCTGTGTTCTAGGAGTGCTTTATACTCACTTCCACTATAATACCTAACAAGGTAAACTTTCATCGTATATTTTTGTATCAGTCTTCTGCTCCGTGAACTAGCTTTTTAACAGTGGGAACCCAGCTGGGCGTAGTGGTTCACGCCTGTAATCCTAGCACTTTGGGAGGCTGAGGCAGGCTGATTGCCTAAGTTCAGATGTTCGAAACCACCCTGGGCAACATGGTGAAACCCTGTCTCTACTAAAATACAAAAAAATTAGCTGGGTATGGTGGCGCACATCTGTAATCCCAGCTACTCAGGAGGCTGAGGCAGGAGAATCACTTGAGCCCAGGTGGCAGAGGTTGCAGTGAACCAAGATCGTGCCACTGAACTCCAGCTTGGGTGACAGAGTAAGACTCTGTCTTCAAAAAAAAAAAAAAAAAAAAGGAGTGGGAAGTAGTACTTATGTATCTTTGTATCCAGAAATGTAGATCAGAGGCTGGCATATAATAAGTGATTCAGCAAATGTTTTATTTCAACTTCCAAAGTATTGAATTTGGCACTTAGTTTATGGACAATGTATTAATTGAGATCTAAAAATTCAAAATCGTTTCTCCCAAAGGTACAAAGCTGTCACAGATGCCTGTTCTCTTCAGCCAGATATTGACTTATTACCATTTGGAGATCAAACTGAAATTGGAGAGAGGGTGAGCTATATATAGTTTCATTAAGCAATGAACAAAAATCTAGAAAAGTCTTCTGGTTGTCTTTAATCATTAATAGAGAATCATGAAATTTGAGAGCTTAGGAGTTGTACGTTGTCCCAGTAACAAGTTCCAGAAAACCAAGGATGGGAGTCCTTTGATGCCACTCTTTCTTACGTATTAATATTTATTGAGTAATCACTGTATACTTAACTTGGTACTAGTCACTTAAGAGTTCTCAAGGAAAAGTGAAACATAGTTCCTGGCTTTGACCAAATGCATTTTTGCTTACGTGGAGCTTGCTGTAATGGGTTTGAAACTAAGATTACTTTCCATAGCTTCTCCCAACTTGTTGAAAATCTGTTTATTCTTATTAAAGTGCTCTTTTTCTTTGTGTAACCATGTTTTGCACTGATGTCATATTATTCATACAAGCTGAAAAATATTTATACCTATAATCTTTAGAACAACAATGTCTACAATGTTTTAATCGTTGTAAGTCCTGGGCACAAACTTTATATGCATTATCTACTTTCACAACAAATCTGTGTTATGGGTGTTATCGTTATCTGCATATGAAGCTGCAAAAATCAAGGCTGTGAGAGGTTAAGGAACTTGCACGTTGCCAAGGTAGTGGTGTAGCCAGGATTAGTCTGGCTCTGTGGCCTTTGTTCTTAATGGCTGCTCTTTTTCGCTACATACCGCAGTGTGTATGAGAATGGACTTAAGTTCTGTGAGCCTCAGTTTCCACAGGTGTAAAATTAAAACAATACCTACATCTTGGAATTGCTATGAAGAATAAGAGAAATTTAAAAATGTAAAGCCATTTACACAAGTCTGGCACATACTAAGAGGTCAATTAATACTAGTTTTTTTTTTTAAAGTGTAAGTGGTACTTTATTATGAAAGCATACTCTTGGATAGTACTCTTTCACATAACTCATAATATCAAATTTGGGTTGTATGTTAAGTAAACTACAGACACAACTCAGTAAACAAGAAAAAATCTTGGAATTGCTTGCATTTCCTAGCAAGTGTTTTGGTTATTAATGCTTCTGTACAGCAGAGGTCCCTATTAGAGTGAAAGGAAGATTAACCATACCAGCCTGAAGCCATCTTGATTATTTTGAGAATCGTTGGCCAGTAGGCAGTTTCCATGTTTTCTTACCAATGTTACTACAATTTAATTAACAAGTTACTATCAATCTAAGATTTTTAAAAAGACGTTTGTAATTTAAGGTCATATTACCAAAAGATCACTTACTAATATTAAAAAATGGGTATTTGGGGGTGTCTCTTCTCTAGGGCATCAACCTGAGTGGGGGACAGAGGCAGAGAATCTGTGTGGCACGAGCGCTGTATCAAAACACCAACATTGTCTTTTTGGTAAGAATATGGCCTTCCCTTTTATTTCTATTTCATTCTTCCATCTGGACAAATGAGTCTTTAAAAAGGTGTAAGTCAAGTAACTCAAGGAAAGATGGTTTAACTTGTGAAATCGTAAAGTATATAGGGGAAATAAATCCCTATATTTACGTTGCTCAGTAGAAGAGCAACGTATCTTGAGAGTTGGGAGGATCCAGACTGGTGTCCAAGAGACTTAGATGCCCTAAGTGGTTGCTTATCTGAGTTTCTTAACCAGGAAAGGATTTGGATGGTATTGGATGAACGAGGCAGGATCATAAGTCTTCTTATTTATATTTGATGGCAAAGAAAAAAAGCCAGAAAATATACTCTTGGTAGACACAGGGCTAAGTAAGCATAGTACCCCATTCCAGTGCTGTGCAACTCGGGCTGTGGATAAGCTTTATCTGTGATGCTCCCTACAACTGTAGAAATCTTGGTTTTGCTCTAGACATGTGGCATAATCTGTAAAGGTAGAATCTAAAATTTATGTCTTTAAAAACGTCATGAATGATTTTCGTGATATCCATCTTGGACTAATAATTTATTTCTAGCTGTGGATCTAGAAATAAAATTTGACGGTTATGTTGATTATAATTTTGGTCTATTTTGGTCTCTCCAGCAGGAGGTACCTAAAATAGCTTACAAGTAGACAATGGGGAGATGCTGGCAGAGTATGTAAATGCATCCCTGCCTTCTCCTTCTGTACAATTATTAACCACTTATCAATCTGGTTCCCAGAACATTTTTAGAGTCTTCACTCCATCTAATCTCTAGAGCCTCTTGAAAAAGTAAGTTGGTTTTGGAGTTTCCCACTGAATTTGGATCTGTCATTGGCGATGGTAGCAGAATTTGGACATACTAATTCATCCCCCTAAGAATACCTGTCTCCAAAGTTATTCCCCCCCAAAACCTAAAAACACCATGAAAGCCATTGCAGGATCTAACAGTAGCCTATGTAATTGTAATTTTTTTTTTTTTGGATGGATTCTTGCTCTGTTGCCCAGACTGGACTGCAATGGCACCATCTCAGCTCACTGCAACCTCCACCTCCCAAGTTCAAGTAATTCTACCACCTTAGCCTCCTGAGTAGCTGGGATTACAGGTGCATGCCACCACACTTGGCTTTTTTTTTTTTATTATTTTTAGTAGAGACCGGGTTTCACCATATTGGTCAGGCTGGTCTCGAAGTCCTGACCTCAAGTGATCCGCCTGCCTCTACCTCCCAAAGTGCTGGGATTACAGTTGTGAACCACCGTGCCCAGCCGTAAATTCTTTTTATAATAATGGATGGATCCACAACTAGAAATGACTTCTTGAAACTTGGGATCAATTACTGACTGAACCTGAGGAACTGCCTTGGAAATCTGAAAGGGACTGAGGTCCCCTGGGTGTGGCTTTCTTCCTCAGTTCATTTTACTGCCTGCTACGATTCAGTGACTCCGACCTACTTCAATTGTAGAATCATGGAAATCAAAGAAGTTGTAGGACTAAATTATTGTCAATTCCCACCCTTTCATTACAAGATGACTTTTAGCATTAACTCTAACAGCTTCTTGATGACTCTCCCTGAAGATACATTGCTCACCTTTAAGGCAGCTTTTCCTGGTTGGACAGTATATAAATCTCCTGTTACTGCTATAAAAAATTGCCATAATTGGTGACTTAATCAATGCAGATTTATTATATTATCTTATACTTCTATAGATTAGAAGTCCATCAAAGTGTCAGCAGGGCTGTGTTCCCTTCTGGGGAAGGGAATAGTCAATATTCTTGCTTTTTCCAGCGTTTACAAGCTGCCTACATTCTTTGTCTCACGCCTGCCTTCCTCCACCTTTGAAGCCAGCAACATGATGTCTCTCTGACTATTTTTACATAGTCACGTCTTCCTCTCTTCACAGCCGGGAAAGTTTTCTGCTTTTAAGGATGCATATAGTTAGTTTAAGCCTGTCTGGATAAGCTCCTCATCTCAAGGTCTTTAGTCTTAATTACATCTGCAAAATCCTGCTGGACATATAAGGTAACACAGTCACAGGTTCTGGGGATTAGGACCAGGGCATCTTTAGGGGCCATTATTCTTTCTACCACAGACAGCTCTTATTATTGGAAAGTTATTATGGTATTGAGATCTGCTTCTGAGTACTATCTGTTCATCAGCCTGCACTCTACTTCTGCAGCAAAATATATATATATATATATATATATATATATATATATATAGTTCAACATTCTAATATTAGTGTCATAACTTGTCTAAATTTACATTTCTCTAGGCCAAGCAAGCATAGTATTTTCAATTCTTCCACAAATAACATATTTTGTATAACTTTTCTTAATCCCTGATGTATAGTGTTTATATAAGTGTCCCTTTGAAAAAATCTGTGCTAGATGCACACTGCTCAGCTCAGATAACCTTAAAACTATTGGGTCTTATGATCTTGGTCTTATTACTCCATTGCAACTTATTGAAAAACATTTTAGCAGCAATGGAATGCTGTTGATGTGTTTTAAAAATTCCTCAAAAATAATACTATCTCACATTTCCATTGTTTAAAAATTCACAAGGTACAGTATTATCCCATTTGATTCTCATCACAGTGCTGAGAGAGGGTAGATGGTATCCTCAGACTAAATGCGGAAACTTATCCAAGGACTGATGTCTAGTGAATGACAGAGTTTGTGCTAGAAATGCATGTCTTTTGAGTATTGGCTATGTAATCAGCAAAGATTCTCTGGTATTTTCTGAAATTATTGCCGTATTTTCCTTTTCTCTCCTTTCCTTTTACCATTTCTTCTTTACTCACTCACTCCCTGTTATCCTTTCTTTATTCCTCCCTCCCTTTCTTCTTTCCTCCTTTGTATCTACTAAAATTCAGTGAACATCCCCAATGCCATCTGTTGTGCTGGGTAAAGAAAATAGAGTTGAGAAAAAGGCATTACTTATATCTTTAAGGATTTTACTTGTACATGTCACTTGAATAGTTTCACATTTTGCTCTAAATAAATTTTTATCATGTTAGCCTTGACGCAGTATAAAAGTTAGATGAAAGTGTCTTAATTATGTATCAAAAATATTATTTTTGAAAACTTCATTGCATCTGCAAATGTGCTGTATCAATGAATATATTAAATTATTTCCAAAAATACATCCATATAAAGAATATACTATTTAAGCACATTTATTGAATATATAAGAGAATATATTAATGAAGACTGTACATATATATATTAGAATAAATAACATAAGCTTGTAAACAAAGAATTGACCATTCATTGAATTGGCCATTTGGCAATTGTCTTGCTTTCTTTAAAGGAATTATTTCCCCATAATCTTATTATATACATTGAATCTGGAGACATGTTTCTCAAGCCATTAAGCCTCAATTTTTAGTAAGTTGTAGAAAAGGTTATATTTGACCAAAAAAATCACAAATCCCCACCATGAAGCTATGGCATATAAATGATAGTTCTGTGACCTAGGCATGATTCTAAGTACTTTATACACATTAGCTCACTTAATTCTCATAATAACTCTCCTAGGTTTGACATTATTGTTGTTATTACTATTATTATTGTTATTACTGCTATTCACAGATGAACGTACTGAGGCTTTTGGGGATAACTTATCCAACATCACACAGATAGTAACAGTGAAGCAGGGATAGAAAGTCAGATGGCTGGATTCCAGAGCTTGTGTTCTTAGTCACCACACTCTTCCTTATTAAGAGATGCTTGGAAGATGCTAAACTCTCACTGTGATACATTGAAGGGGTAAGCACAGTATTAATCCACCATGGCTTTATTTATAAGAAAATAATAATAAAGCAACACTTTTGAAATGATTTACAGACTTTGACTACATTATTTTGCTATCCAAGGTGCTTTCTGTCAGGCCTCTTTATTATCCCCATTTTACAAATGAAGTGACTGAGTTTGAAACATTGGCCAGCCTCCAAGAGTGGTCATAACTACAATTTGGACCTTTTAATTTAGAGATAATGGACTTTCAATTATGCCTTACTAACTTCTAACATGTAAAATCAGAATTTAGGCTGGGTGCGGTGGCTCACACCTGTAATCCTAGCATTTTGGGAGGCTGAGGCAGGCAGACCAGTTGAGATCAGGAGTACGAAACCAGCCTGGCCAACATGGTGAAACCCCATCTCTACTGAAAATACAAAAAAATTAGCGGGGCGTGGTGGCGTGTGCCTGTAATCCCAATAACTTGGGAGGCTGAGGCAGAAGAATTGCTTGAACCCAGGAGGCAGAGGTTGCAGTGAGCTGAGATCATGCCATTGCACTCCAGCCTGGGCGACAGAGTGAGACTCCATCTCAAAATAAATAAACAAATAAATAAATAAATAAATAAATAAATATCAGAATTTTATGGACAGTCAAATTGAATTATTATAAAAATTTATTTTCAATTCATGTCTTATTTTTTCTGTGAAAAATTCCCAGGAAGAATCATTTGGGATAGTTTGGTCTATGTCACAAATTATTCTTGGGGTTTTAATGGAATCAGAAGCAGAAAGTTATTTCAAAGGCAATCAGATTCCCCCTGTGAAAATCATCTGCTTTTCTAAAACCAATAATTTGCTGATATCAAGATTTGCTAAATCTTGATAATTATATCCTTGCTGCATTGTTGGTGATGGAAATGGAGACACTTTTGTCAGTGTAATCCTGGTATTTTTCCATTGCTGTGGAGATATCACTTTATATTGGTTCTTTGACTTTCATTTTTAAGTAACTGCAAAGTTACATTATAACTTCTATGTTAAAAGAAATTTCATATATTAGTGGTAGAATTTTCTACCAGTTATCAAAATCTAATAATTTTAAAATTCAAGTAAGAATATTTTTTCTTGTTATTAAAAGGAGCTAAATGACAAGGAGCTAGTGTCTGTGATGATTTTGAAAAGCAACTCACTGGGCAGTTGAAAGCCAATTCCTATACACAGTACTTATTGCAACATTTCAGAAATAATTGATGTGCATTAAGATGATCCAGAGGGTCTGAAAGATTTGAAATATTTCCCTTGTCATCCAAAGAAATTTCAGGACAATCAAGATAATTGTGTCTATTTCTATAAAAGTCATTTGAGGACACTGATTATATCACCCATTTATTCACAATTACAATATCCAGCAGACTGATTTTTTAAAGGCTCCTATAATTCTTAATTACCCTTTAACTATCAAAATGCTTTGTTAATATTTCTTTTGCATAAGGATTCTCCTAAATGCTTTAATAAGGTCACATTGCTTATAGTTTCTATCTATGCAGACAAATAGATGGAAAGTTGAAAAATTACTGAGCTAATCATATGACAATCTATAATGATTATACATAAATTTATTCTAACTTCCAAACTTCAGTTTCTCTCTAAATAGCAATTACTTTTGTTTTGTTCATTATTCAGATTATTAAGCAATGCAATCTATCTGTAGAGAGACTATGACTGTGCTCAACTGAAAATTTTGCAGAATTGTTATTTTTAGATGTCTCAACATGTAGCCTGTGTGTAGTAGCATGAGAAACCAGCTCCTTCTTTCTTGGGCCCATAAGACAAAGTAGAAGTTTGTTTGCATATTACCTATTGGAGAAGCAACAAAGAAAGAAGGGTAATGAAGAAGACATAAACTTTTTTTGCCACTGTTCTGTTAACTCTTCCCAGTTTTTACCTGAAACATCCACCATTTTTTACTGCTTTGTCCCTTCAGTGCTCCCTCAGTTTCTTTCGTTCCCTGCCATCCCTGGTCCTTCTAAGCAGTGATTATATTCCTGCTGCACCTCCTCCCTTCAGGTCACTTTGCTTTCTAACTCATAGTTTGAGGATACATTCCAGTTTTCTTCAGTTGTTTCTAGCTCTCTTCTTTTAAAGATCCAAAATGTGAAACATGTAGTTTGATGCTCTATATAACATTTTAGGAATGAAATATATATGAAAATAATTTATAATGATATCATCAACAAAAAAAGACAATTAATGTAAGTTCTTAAATTATTTTCTAAATATCTTAATCACTTGGTGGATAAAAACATTCTCCCTAGAACAACTGTCATCAGGAAGTGTTAGGCATGCTATTCTTATATATAATAATAACAGCTAACAATGTAAATTACATACCCAGTACCATACTAAGCACTTCATGTATATTACCTCATTTAATTCTGAAAATATCCCCATTAAGTAAGTCCTGTTATGATCCAGTTAACATTTTCTTTTTTCTTTCTTTTTTGACAGAGTCTTGTTCTGTCATCAGGCTGGAGTGCAGTGGCGCAATCTCAGCTCACTGCCTCTTCCTCCTCCAGGAACCTCTTCCTCCTGGGTTCAGGTGATTCTCCGGTCTCAGCCTCCCAAGTAGCTGGGATTACAAGCCCACGACACCATGCCCGGCTAATTTTTGTGTTTTTAGTAGGACAGGGCTTCACCATGTTGGCCAGGCTGGTCTCGAACTCCTGACCTCAGGTGATCTGCCTGCCTTGGCCTCCCAAAATGCTGGGATTACAGACGTGAGCCACCATGCCTGGCCCAATTAACATTTTCTATACCTAGTTTTGTTATCTAGAATTCAAGTACAATTATCTTTTTCATTCTTTGTTTTGCTCTATTATTATAGATTGCTGAGTAATACGGTTTTTGAACTTGCAGATTCTATAAGAATTCAAAACATTTTGAATAGTGTTATTTTAAAATAATTTTACAAAGTCTGTTTTTCTTTTCGCCTGCAGGCACTTCTAACTTTATTTCATTGTTTGTTTTTCTCCTGGCCCTTTTTCATTTTCTTTAATTTTTATTTTAGGTTAAGAGGTACATGTGCAGGCTTGTTATATAAATTGTGTGTCATGGGGGTTTGGTGTACAGATTATTTTGTCACCCAGGTAATAAGCATGGTACCTGACAGGTAGTTTTTATTTATCCTTTTTTTAAATAAATTAGATTTGGGGGATGATTTGCCCTTAGTTATTTGTATTACTACTTTCGAGAGGAATTGAGTTATGTAACAAGTATAGAAAACGTCCATCTTTCCTCCATTTTACTGATTGCAGGATGATCCATTCTCAGCCCTGGACATTCACTTGAGTGATCACTTAATGCAGGAGGGGATTTTGAAATTCCTGCAAGATGACAAAAGGACACTCGTTCTTGTGACTCACAAATTACAGTATCTGACGCATGCTGACTGGGTAAGAGTTTAGAAAAGAATTTTGCTCATTTTTATATTATAGTCATATAAATAGAGACAGTAAAAAATGCTTTCTGAAATAAAGGTAGTTCATTTTGCCAATCAAGGCTTTTCGTCACATTTCTGGGAATATCCGCTTTCCTTAGATCATAGCCATGAAAGATGGAAGTGTCCTAAGAGAAGGAACTTTGAAGGACATTCAGACCAAAGATGTTGAGCTTTATGAACACTGGAAAACACTTATGAATCGGCAAGATCAAGAATTAGAAAAGGTAAGTGCTCATAGTTCAGAAGAGTTCAGAGCCCAATTCAGAAGAGTTAGAAATTTACTAATTACTAAGAATGCTTTTTAAAAAATTACCATTTAATGCTTGGTAATATAATGGTCTTTATCTGAAATCCAAAGCAATTGTATCTTTGCATATTATTAATGAACAGGGTACTTTGAACCTATAAAATTCTAATGCCATCTTTGGATGAGGTGCAGTCAGGTTTTTAGAGGCTGTTTGTTTACATTTCAACCATAGTGCAATTATATGTGTGTTTAAAACTTACAGAAACTACTTAACTGAAGCATGGCGTTTCCCTATTTTTTCTTATCTATACCTCATTTTTCTCATCTATAAAAGTAGAATATTTTCACTAACCACCTACAAATAGAGGGTCATTGGAAAGTCAAAAGCCAAGGTGATCTTGAAGGAAGAGCTCTGAGTGGTGGGTAAAGTTGTAAGGCATGTCTGGGATAAGGCTTCTGGGGTGAAAGAAGGTAATCAGAAGGAAATAAACATAAAATTTTACATTTGTACTTTTTTTGAAGTCCACAAAGCCCTTTTTACATGATGTGTTTTAATTCTCACAAAATCCTGACAAATAAGCAAAGAAAATATTATCTTACTTAGACAGATGAGAAAGCTGAGGCTCAGAGAAGTTAAGTAACTTACCTAAAGTTGTACAGCATATATAATAAGTGGTACCAATGGGATTTAAACACAAGTGCATATCCGGTGTAATTACACTATAATGTTATGGATGACGTAAGTATAACATTGAATGAGGTCATCACAGAGTTGGATACCAGATTGAGTACAACAAAAGAGGAAAAACTTTTGATAGACAAGTGAAATTGTAAATTCAATTTGCAAATTTTTGAAATGGTTTGTTCTTGAGTTGGGAGTACAAAGTGTCCAGCACTTGGTATTCTTATCCAGGAATGAGCATTTACAAAATGAAATGTTTGTACCAGTGAATTTCTTTAAAATATTAGGAAATTTAAATATATTATTTTAGAAAAGAAAATAAAGGAACTGTCTCCATAGAGAGAGGAAGATACAAAGTCAGATAAACCCTAGGATTTCTCTACCTTCTTTGGATTTGCTAAAGATCTCAAAAGCAAACCACACAAAGAAGAAAAGATATATGCAAAAATATACAAGCAGAATAGGACAAATCACAGAACCATTGAAATGAGGATATTTGGCAAAAAAAAAAAAAAAAGCAATAAACAAACAAACCCCAAAACAGTATCAGGTACAGTTGACAAGTGCCTGCTTAGGAATTGTGCTGTGGGAAGCTTGATTCTAAACGTACTGGGGATAACTCCAAATGACATTTTTTTCAGTGATCTAAATGCCAGGGACAAAAGAAGATGACGTAAACTTAAGGAGTGGGACAATTTATGGTTTACTTTGGAAAGAAGAACTGGAAAATAAAGAGAGCTGTTGGCTCAATATTATAGTAATACTGTTAAGCAAGCCAGGAAGAAAGTCCATTAAGTTGTATTTAGAAATGAAGTGATCACTTGAGATAGCGTAGCTGTATAATTAAAGACACATTACAGGGTTATGTATGAACTGAAGGAGTTGTGGAGCAAGTTAGGGTATGGACAGGGTAAATCCAGTTACAAGGTAGAATGGCAGCCAGTAGAAGCCAGAATGAATCATGCACCTGCCCAGAATCCTTATCTCAGGATGGAGGGAGATTACTGCCACGTAACAAAAGGCAGGCACCTGAATTCATCTGCAGCCAGAAAGAATCACACTGTGAACAAGACCACTACGATACCTTGGGGAAGTTTTTGTACAAACAGATTTCTGTTTAGTTTGTTATAGGACAGGACAGGGTGTTTCCTATCAACCTGGGCCAATTTTCCCTCCTAGAGGACATTTGGCAACATTTGGAGACATTTTTGTTGTCACAAACTGGGGCAGGGGGATGCTATTAGCATCTAGTGTGCTCAACATTCTGCAATGCTCAGGGCAGACCCTGCAACGGTGCGTTGTCCAGCTCAAATGTCAACTGTGTCAAGGCTGAGAAAGTCTGGCCTAGAGCCAGAACAGATCAAGCAAGTGGAGAAGGAAGGTGAAACCAAAGGATGCACAAAATTTCCTAATGCAGTGCTTGAAAAAGAGCTGTCAGTTTAAGGATTAAGGGGTAAACAGGAAAGAATATGATTAAAAGATAGTAAAGAAAACTACAAAGAAGGAGAGGGAGTTAACACTTTTAGCTGATTTAAATATTAGCTTAAATGACATGAACCATTATCTTCTTAATGCTGTTAAGCAGAATAAACTGGTATTATTTTAACACTCCTCACTTCCCTCTCTACTGTCCTCACCTGGCCTGGCCCAGTGAATATTTATTGGAGAAATGAAACTAAATTTGTATTTACTTAGTCCAAGTATCATCACTATTTAAAACATTTAACCTATAATGAGCTTAATATGAGCATTTACTCTTAGGAAAAATTGCTTTAAAGTTCGTTTGGGGTTTTTTGTTTGTTTGTTTGTTTGTTTTTTTAAGTCGCCAAGGTCTTAAACCTTTTGGTCACAGCATGGGGAATCGAACTGGAATCAAATCTACTTTTCATTATGAAGGTTTATTTTATTTCATTATATGATATGCACAAGACAGGGATCTTCTTTAATTTTGAGTTTAATTTAGCTTCATTTATAAATGTTGGTCTTCATATCGTTATGCAAAATTTAAAACTGGGGTCAAACTGTCTCTGTAAAAATGGGATTCAGGAGACATTTTTGTTTTCACTCTTTTAACCAAGAATCTGAAGTAGTACAACCCTCTAGAATAGAAAGTTTCCTAAATCAGCCATGTTGTATGAGGCCAAAAAACATCAACCAAGGTCACTACCTAGCGACTAATCACAAAAGGTTTACTGGTTTATTGATGTAACAGAAAAACTGTGTAGGTTTTTTTTTCTTTGTACTGGCATATACAGGAAGCTCCCAATTTACCATAGATTCCAAAATTTATGGGGTAGTTGTTTAGAATTCAGAATACATTTCCCCACAGAAAAAGGGAAATGGTTGGTTTTCCAGAATAGCCGGTAGAACCTGATTTAACCCACAATGTAACTGAACTGATACTACTACTGCAGTCCTGAGGTCAGGGGAGCTGGTGTGTTGGAAGCCAGGGCATGGAGAAAATGAAACGATTCTACCCTTCTTAACTACAGGATAAAGTTCACAGCAATTCTTAAAAATCTGCAAAGTTTGTTTTTGGCACGTTTCCCTTCTCTTTCTGCATATTTTCTCCTCCTAGGGCTTTCTCTTACACTGCTAGGCACCTAGAATCCTCATTGCCTATTTTCTTCAACGTTCTCTACCTTCTTTCAGATCCTATTGAATTCCCTTTCTTTTATGCAGCTCCCTTAGTGAGATGCTAAGGAAACTCGTTCTGATTTAATAATTCATAATAGTGGATGACTGACAGCAGTTTAACCAACTTGGAACCATGTGCTCTTTTGAAGGAAGATATGTATTAACATGAATGAATCCTTAATTAGAAAAATTACAAGGATAGTCTGAAGGTGATGTAAAAATAAGTAGCAATGGTAGAACTATGCTGTAGGGCTCAGGGAGATATCACCCTGCTTCTGGAGTCAGTTGCATCTCATTCTTGCTTTTCCTGGTCTCGTGTGCTGCCCCACACCTTTGAGCACTGCAGCACTTACTACAAGTCTAAGGTTCTGCCCCCACAGCTGCTTCTGTGACAGGAGTTGTGGATCTCCAGAGTGAGCACAGAGCACTTGAGATTGGTAAAGGTAACTAACCATTTACACATGTGAGTCATTCATTGATAAGTCACAACCTATTGGTGTTAGCTCCTTGCATGATAGTACAATGTTTACTGCAGGATATGGAAGCTGACCAAACTACTTTAGAGAGGAAAACTCTCCGACGGGCCATGTATTCAAGAGAAGCCAAAGCCCAGATGGAGGACGAAGACGAAGGTAGATCTTTTTTCTTTTATCTGGAACATTCTAATGGGATAACAGGATGTGAGGGTTTTTTTATGTGTGAGTGTCTCCATGAGGAATAATAAGCCACTTTGCCAGGGGAAAAAGTTAAATCAAGTAATACTGAAAATGGAAACAATAGGAGTCAAGGAAAGGTGGATGTAATCCATCAACAGTCATCTTGAGGGCCTCCACAGAATGTGTCTTACTACAGTTGTTATGTGTGAGAAAGACTTGAAAGGAAATGGCAGTGGATTCTAAATAGATCTAGACTTTTGTTCAGAAAAATTGAAATTGTCTAGTATAATGACCAAATCTGCTTAAGAAAATTTCAATCCTTCAGAAATAAGTAATAAAGGGGAAATATGGCATTTTGAAGTAGCTGTATTTGATTCATTCAGTTCGTCTTCATGAGGTTTTCGTGACAATATAGCCACGAAGGATAAGAAAATTAGAATGCCATTTGTTATGTTTCAGTTTTCCAGCTCTGATAAGGTATACTGGGAAAAAAAGATTGACTGGAAATGTGAGGAATGAGATGAAATAATTACACTGCTTTGACATTCATTGCCAAGAATGTTGTGAGATAAACCACCTTTTAAGTCAATAGAGTAAATGCTTTATGCATTTCCCTTTGTAATTTTTGCTTATGCCTGCATTTCTACCAACCAATTAAAAAAACAGAGAAAATGTTCATTTCAAGTCAAATAGCACCAAAATGTGCTACTTTTATATTTCTGTATTTCAACAAATATTCATTGAGCAAATGAATTAATGAATGAAGGCTACATTTTACTTTCAATTTCTATGATTAAAAATGTTCCTAAAGAATTTTTGGTGCTGTAAACAGACATCAGCTTCTAGAACTCTACACAAATTATTTCTAATGGGCTATAAGAGTGGAGTTGTACCCAATTATTCTGTTCAGTGTTTCAGTGGGGATGCTGACTGTGCCCTTGGATGCTGTGTTAATCCATATTCTCAGGTATAAAATAAGGTAATAGCACTTTGCTTACAGGGTAAATGAAGTAATGTATGTTGAAGAGCCAATTACAGTACATATTACTTATTAGTTTGTTGCTGCAGGTCCTATCAGAATGCTCAAGCCAACAGTAGGGAAAGAAAAGAAGTAGAGGGTACTTCCTTTCTCTTAAGAGAAAGGAGTTGAGTCTTAAGAGACTCAACTCAAGTCTTAAGAGACTTGGAGTTGCACGTATTGTTTCTGTTTACTTATTATTGGCTCTGTCATTGCTTGGAAAGATTAAGTACTAGGAATGTGAGGAAATGCTGTCTTTAGCTGGGCAGCCATGGACAACTTTAAATTTCAATTAATATAGAAGCAAAGAATGGGTATTGGGGAGACAGCTAGCAAAGTACAAGTGTCCACCTCTTTGATCATGTGAATTTCTAGTCTGTTCTTCTCACACAAAGGACATACCCCTGCCAAAGGGGAGATCCTCTGAGACGTAGTCATTTACTGCATCCAGCTCAAATATCAGGATCTTTGGTGATGCTCAGTCTTCTCATTATAAACATATTTGGATCCCTGTGGTCTAATAACCTAAAAAGTAAAGACAAGTCCTTCCTCCCCACAACCTGATATGTATATAGTATAGTAGTGAAGTACATACAGGGTAACTTTAATGAATAAAGTTCCTTTGGAAAAGCAAAAGATGGGAACACAGTCACTGGACCATAGAAATGATCAAATTTTGATTGTCAGGAAATGCAAAACCTGCTTTAGCAGTGGAGTCATTCTTAAGGAAGCTCATCTTGGAGCTTCTAGATGGTTTAAACATCTGAGAGGAATTCCTGGCCCATTATCCTTTGTGTCCCCTGGCTTTGCCCACTGGAAGTTTCCTCCTTGGGGCCATAGACAGCATGGAGTATGCCCTCTTGTGCTATGCACAGATTTCAGAGCTTATTCCCTCCTGGTGCAGCTTTATAAATTCAGAAATTTGCAGGTCACAATATTGTAGATGTTTGTAAGCCAGGTATGTGGTTGTTGTTGGCAACACAATTCCTTCAATAACTTTGTAAGTTTCTTCCAGTCAATTTGATGTGCAGTAAATCAGCAAACAGTCTCATCCAGACGTAGATTTTACATTTGTTTTATCACTCATTCATTCATTCATTTTTCACCTATTTTCAGAAAGAAATAAGGTTTGCCCTGCTAAAAGCATTTAAAACTTCAATACTAATGCTTACATTTTTATAAATGTATGAATGTTTATATGCTATTTGTGGAGCAATAAAAATTATATCCAGCTGGTGCCCATCTGAAGCTTAAACAAAAGTTTTTTGTATGTAGAGGAAGAAGAGGAGGAAGATGAGGATGATAACATGTCCACTGTAATGAGGCTCAGGACTAAAATGCCATGGAAAACCTGCTGGCGCTACTTGACATCTGGAGGATTCTTCCTGCTCATCCTGATGATTTTCTCTAAGCTTTTGAAGCATTCGGTCATTGTAGCTATAGACTATTGGCTGGCCACATGGACATCGGAGTACAGTATAAACAATACTGGAAAAGCTGATCAGGTACAATTGGTTCAGTTTTGTTTTTAAATCATCAAGGAAATATTGAGATTAACAGTGATACCTTCTTATATAGTTGGATGCTTATATCCCAAATGCCATAGGACTTCTGTGATAATTTAATAAGTTAATAATTACAACAGGACCTGAAATAGAATAAACTATCAAACATGTTAAAATAGAAGCTATTATTAATACTTTTAAAGTTTATCATAAGAAATATTTAAATATAATGTTTAGACTTGTATTCAAGAGAGTTTATACATATATTTTTATATATGTTATACATATATACACACAGAGGACCTTTTTGTATTTGTTCTTATGGTATTTGATGTTAACTACCTACATCAGTGTATTAGCTGGTCATTTTGAGACTAGGAATGAGAAAAGTGAGCTCTACAACATAGAAAGCCAAGAATATGCCCCAAACCTGAAAACAAACTCTTTCTCTTCATCTGCTTTTAAGCAAGCCCTGAAGGAGAGTGAAGGGAGCAGGTGGAGGCTTGGCCTGTGGAATTATGGTGGGGATACTACCCTGGGCCTCAAAAAATTGCATTCCTTCAACCGTCTAAATGCATGCAAAATAATGAAGAAAACAATCTTGTCTGACATTGACATTTGGTTTTCTAGTAAGAAAGAACTCCATTGATAATTTCCTATGTGCTTTTTGTGTTGGTTGCTTTTTAGACCTACTATGTGGCTGGCTTTAGCATACTCTGTGGAGCAGGCATTTTCCTTTGCCTTGTTACATCCCTCACTGTAGAATGGATGGGTCTCACAGCTGCCAAAAATCTTCACCACAACCTTCTCAATAAGATAATCCTTGGACCAATAAGGTAAAACAGTGGTTATTTCTCACTCCCACACATAAAATAATAAAAATATGCATTTTTCAATTTAAGTGGAATGTGAAAGTTAGAAGAATTTCTTTAGTCCTTGAGCAAATGAATAGGGAGCTTCTCATTTTCATGACACTAAGATGCCCATTAGCAATGCCCAGGTTCCAAATAGTTTAGTATTATCCTATACTTCCATCTGTTTATTGCCTAGGTTTTTTGATACCACACCCCTGGGACTGATTCTCAATCGCTTTTCAGCTGATACTAATATCATTGATCAGGTGAGTAACTGGGTTACTTCCAAGTTCAAAAATTAGTTTCACAATGTAAGCTAAATAGCATTTTAAGATAAAGTATAATTCCTATTAACAATAGAGGATTTCTGAAATTTAAATAAAGGCCCATTTGTATTTGTATCAATATAATACATGCAAATGATATCTAGAATGAAATCTTAAAGGAAAATCTTAACTCAGACTAATTTGTACATGTAGAAGAAGATACTTGGAGAACCATCATGAAGTAAAGAATGATTGAACATTTAAAATTTTTGATTATAAAAAAATTGTCTTGATTAAAGTCATATCAGCATTCACAGTATAAAGTTCTTAAAAGTTCAGTATTCATGCAGAATTTCTCTCAGAAGTGAAGGATGGGATGCCAAGCTGTCTTAAAGTCCTTTACTTTTATTAGATTGGTTCTTGAAGCTTCAGATGGTGTGATACTTTAGGAAAAATTCCAGGAATGCCAAGTTTAGCCTAAGATCCTTAGGAATCTAAAAGTTTGTTTGAAATAAAAGACATCAAACTCTGAAATTATATCACTCTATAAGTGGAACCCTTTGGATGACTGAGAAAGGAATTCATCATATCCAGCCCTCGCCTTTTCTGACTTTCCAGAGTAGCATTCGGAATACTGAAATGGCCCTCAATTTAGAAAGAGGGTTGATGCATGCAGCTGACTGCAGAGTATGATGAGAAGTTTTGATGTTTTCAAGGCATTGGTGTTAGGTCAGACTGCACCTAAAACCTTTCTAAGGAATACACATTAGAAAAGAAGAAATGAAACACTCATTATTTAGAAGATGACATGATTGTTACTTAGAGAATTCAAAATAATTAGTAAAATAACCAATTAGAAAAGTCAGCAGAGTATCTACATAAGATATATCATATGAAAAGCAGCAACTTCCTCTATACCAATTTAAGAAAATAGTGAAAAACAAACTCCATTCGTAACAATAAAACCTATAAAAACAGAAATAAACTTAATGTGAAGAAAATATGTTCAACAATCCCAGAAGTCATAACAATCCTGTATAGAGAAAGAATTTCCCTATTAGATATTTTTTAAATACTACAAAATTCAAGCACTCTGTTAATTACAGAAGACAAGTAGGTCAAAGGAGCAGCATGGAGAATTCAAAAACTCCATCTTATGTAGAAATTTAACAGTATAAATGTGGCATCTTAATAAGGAAAGGATTAATTTTTCAATAAAGGATATTGGGATAATTAGCTATCCAAAAAATACAAAGCAAATGCATATAGCATAGAGGTGGTCATATTAAAACATAAAGCTATAAAGTAATGTAGGAAAATAGTTTTAGAATCTTGGGGTGGGAAAGGTCTTTCTCAGTAAGACAAAGAACTCAGAAACAATAAGGAAAATAGGTTACTTCTGAGCCCACAAGTCAACAGAAATGACTATAAAAAACTTTAAATCGTGATTGAGCTAAAAGCACCAAAGGTAAATTTAAATACAATAGATAACTGGGAACAAAAATTTGCAAATATTTTTAAAATAAACATAATATATACAGAGCATCTAAAAATCAATAAGGAAAAATTAATTCACTCAAAAAAGCCCAAAGGATATGAGGAAGCAATTACAGAAAATTAATTTAAATGTATTACAGTAGAGGAATAGCTAAATAAGCTAATACTATGCAACCATTAAAAAGAAATAGATTTGTATACACTGCCATGGGAAGATTTACAGTCTGTCTTGCTCAGTAAACAAACACATGAATGAATAATATTTATAGTACAGTGTCATTTACATAAAACACCCAAGGTAAATAGGTAGATAGACAACTAATCAACGACATGTTGATAGATAAACAGACAGACATAATAAACTATGGGAATTGAGTGAAGAATTGCTTAGGATGAACATGCTTATACACTACTTTGGTAGTTAACTGTATAACTATCAACATAAAAATAGGTATTTTTGTTACATTGTAGCCAATATTTCACTGGGCTAATCATACTTTCCTTTTAAACTACCCTAATAGCACATCCCTCCAACCTTGGAATCTCTAACTCGCTCAACACTGCTCTGCCTGTCTGCCATTGGGATGATTTCTTATGCTACTCCTGTGTTCCTGGTTGCTCTCCTGCCCCTTGGTGTTGCCTTTTATTTTATCCAGAAATACTTTCGGGTTGCCTCTAAGTAAGTAAAACAGCATCCCACTCATTTTCAAAAGCTTATCTACAGTCAGCCCTCTCTATTCATGGGTTCTGCCAACAACGGATCAAAAATATTTGGAAAGAAAACATTCCACAAAGTTCCAAAACACAAAACTTGAATTTGTCATGTGCCGAGTACTACCTTGAATACACACTGATGAAGCGATGTGTGATGTGTTGCCATTGAATTAGGTAGAATAAGTAACATACAGATGATTTAAAGTATATGGGATGATGTATGTAGGTTACATGCAAATGCCACCCATTTTATATAAGGGACTTGAGCATCTGCAGATTTTGGTATCCATGGGAGGTCCTGGAATCACTTCCCCATGGGGACAATTGTATTCGATTTACTGTGATCTACATTTGCTGTAGTGTTTTTCAAGATAAGATGTGGAATTTAGAAATGCAACCTATATGAAACATAATGAAATCTATCCTGACATTATGATTCATTTAGGTATCAATTAATATTATAATTATACCTATAATTGGTTGTCTGGGCCTTACCTAGTCCTGGACATATATTAACATGTGGATTGATCTATTGAGTTTTGAGTTCTAAGACTGACAAATTTTTCACTCCATGGTCCTTTTTCTGAACATGACATTGATAGAAAACAAAAAATCAAACATAGGCCGGGTGTGGTGGCCCATGCCTGTAATCCCAGCACTTTGGGGGTCTGAGGCGGGCGGATCATGAGGTCAGGAGTTCAAGACCAGCCTGACCAACATGGTGAAACCCCGTCTCTACTAAAAATACAAAAATTAGCCAGGCGTGGTGGCACCTGCCTGTAATCCCAGCTACTCAGGAGGCTGAGGCAGT
Organism: Gorilla gorilla gorilla; assembly: GCF_029281585.2. Classification (NCBI taxonomy): domain Eukaryota; kingdom Metazoa; phylum Chordata; class Mammalia; order Primates; family Hominidae; genus Gorilla; species Gorilla gorilla. The sequence goes on from NC_073234.2 coordinate 79,446,606, forward strand.
AGAATCGCTTGAACCCGGGAGGCAGAGCTTGCAGTGAGCTGAGATCACGCCACTGCACTTTAGCCTGGGTGACAGAGTAAGACTCTGTCTCAAAGAAAAAAAAAGAAAAGAAAAAAGAAAACCAGAAACATAATCCCAAAGAGTAAGTGATTTAATATTATTATATTCTACAAATGGGAAAAAAAATATTCGTTTAGGATTTGTCATTTACTGAGATGTTGAATAAATGAAATATAATACCAGCTGTTTTAAAATTTCCAGTTTAACTTTGAAACCCCGCTATATATAGTAAAGTTTGTTATTTCAACAAATACTAAGCACTCATTGTGTCGCAAATAGCTGTGTTAAGCCACGTGACAGGTGAAGAGATCGATATGACAGGGACCTGTTCTCAAGAAATGTATAGTCTCTAAGGAAGATAAAACATATACAAAGTAATCCCAATACGTGGATAAGTGCTAGAATAAGAAGGTAGGTATTGAGTTTATTCAGGAAATTGAAAATGTTAATATGACTTGAGTGCAAGGAAGGTGAAAGAAAGTAGGACGAGATAAGAAGAAAAGAAGAATTGTAGATGGGAACCTCTGAATGTATCATATAACATTTCATAATTTGAAGAAATAGTTGTTTCTCCCTCTTAGCTATGAATTAGGGTCCTTTAAATGTCAGGGATCCACATTTAGTCTGTTTTTCATCCCTAGACTCATCGTCTTTGCTTGCAGCAAATTCTGATCAAAATGGAGAAGCTAGTAATCAACTTCACATTTCTTTTCTTCTGATACTATTGCTGGTCTACTTGCTGGTGGGGCAAAGAAGTTCAGAGTTATTTCATTACTGCTGATGGTTTCCAAATCTGTCCTTGCCTTCTCAACACTGATATCAGTCATGTCTTACTTTAATCACATACTCATTTGGTCCTATTATTGCCCTTTATCAATACAAATGGAGTGCAAAGTTTGGGAAAATATTCCTAGTCCATCACAAATTTGAATTGTGAATTCTGTTCATCATCAGAATAATCTGTTAGAGACTAAAGTATGGAGAGGATGGTTATTTTAAAGAATTAATATTGACAATGGATTGTACACTATTCTTGTTTGAAATTGTCTGAAAGTTAGCAAATATAACCATATGATATTAAACCTCACAAACAAGGATCCTTCTAGATGTCGAGGTTCTTTAGAACTCATCCATGTTGAAAAGCTCAGGCAGCTTAACACGCCATTTTTGTATACACTAAAGAGAACTTAAGTGGGAAACTAGCTACAGGAAATGTTCTGAAAAAATGAATATTTAAAATCATGGATCAAATGCTTGCTTAGCTTTGTAAGTAACTGTTTCCTTCTTGCAAGGATACAAGATCAAGCTGTGCCCTCACCTCTTTGGTTTTATCAAACACAGTTTTATAAACAAAGCTTCCTCCTTCCACAGTATTTTTCCTTCACTCCAAACCTCAATGTAGTGACCACCTGTTGCTTGTGTCAGATTTACAAATAGCCATTTGGTTTTATGTTTAAAAATAACAGACTATTCACATTCCTTCATATTCCTTCTCCCACTTCCTTCTATCTTTCTCTCCCCCAATTCCCATGTGAAAATTCTGAATGAGGGAATCCATTTTAGAAACTCCATTTTGAAAAGACTTGCATTTGTTTTGGGAACTAGACTACATTGGCAGCCAGGAATGGCATAAATTAATTGTTGAAGGTTATGGAACCATGTTCATCCATTCAGTTGACCCTCACAGGTGAATGCCAACACTACTTCTCTAATCTTCTCAACCCCAAAAACCTAGAGAAGGGCAGGAAAAAAGGTCTGAAAAGTAAAAAATGGAATGCATTGAAACATGTGATATAACTGTTAGCCTATCTTCTATAAATTCTAGCTCATGTGGTTTAAAGAAAAGTTGTCATGAATATATCTTTATCAAAATGGTCAGATTCAGGCATTTCCATTCATTCAGTATATGTCTGTGTTTTATGTACCTGTGGTTCATTAGAGAAACTGTGAATGGAAGTTCCATGAAGGCAAGGATTCAAACTCACTGTGCCCAAAACTAAACTCATTATCTTTTCCCTCCAAATGTCTTCTTTCTGTGCCCCTGATCACCACTCTGGTAAGCAGCACTGTCACTTTTCAAGCCTGTTAAACTAGAAATAGCCAAGCTATATGTGACTCTTGTTTACCCTGTGAAAACTAATTGATCATTACAGCAAATAGGGCTTCTTCTGACTGTCTCACATTCCCCTACTTCTTATTTTAAACTTGACCAGCATCACATTAATTCTGAACATTTTTTTTAAAAACCTCTTATATGGACTATATTAACTGATCTTCCTCACCCATTCTCTTTCGTCCTGTACATTGTCTCCCAAGTTATGTTGATTAAAGGATTAAACGACAGCTCTGATTACCTTCTTTCTGTTTTATTTTTGAGCGTCGGGCTTTGTCACCCAGGCTGGAGTGCAGTGGAGTGGTCTTGGCTCACTTCAACCTCTCCCTCCTGGGTTCAAGTGATTCTCCTGCCTCAGCCTCCTGAGTAGCTGGGATTACTGGTGTGCACCACCATGGCTGGCTAATTTTTTGGTAGAGACAGCGTTATGCCATGTTGGCCAGGCTGGTCTCAAACTCCTGGCCTCAAGTGTCCACCTGCCTCAGCCTCTCAAAGTGCTGGGATTACAGGTATGAGTCACCGCACCTGGCCAGATTACCTTATTTCTAGCCTTCAGTGATTTTTTTTCAGCCCATTAAGGATGTTTCTACAATCCACTGTCACCCTTACAAGGCCATATCCTTGACATAGCCTCTTCCTACTACAACAGCCCTAAAGGACTCTGGGCACCAGACAGATTGAACTTGCAAGATTCTTCAGACACCAGTGCTTGTTCTTGTTATTTTTCTTCTTGTCTATTTTGTAGAAGCCCTCATCAAGCTTAAGGTCTCGCCTAAATTCTACCTGCTTAAGGAAAATCCCACCAATGTCCTAGGTATGAATTAAGTGCTCATTCCACTGAATCCTGTAGCAGTTTACTTTGGCTGTTACACAGAGATGATAGTTTTGTACAACACATTATGTTCAGCCTCTACCTGTATTCATTATATACCCATCTTTCTCTTCCTCTTTAGATTGTAAGCTGTTGAAGTTTTTGTTAATTGAGTGCTAGGGGAAAAAATTTCAATGAGGAAAACAAATACAGTGACAAAATAACTTTCTCTTGAAGAATAAACATAGTAGTCTTTGAGTCTGGATGCACATGAAGTTTATTTTTGCCCCTCTCTCTACTAGGGACCTCCAGGAACTTGACGATAGTACCCAACTCCCTCTGCTCTGTCACTTCTCAGAAACAGCAGAAGGACTCACCACCATTCGGGCCTTTAGGTGAGTAAACACATTTTTATATTAGCTGACTAGGCAATTACATCATCAACAAATATTTTTCTACAAATAACTGATCATTGCTTTCATTTTGTTTGATCTCCCCATTGTGTGCCTGATGGTGTACTAAACCAAGAATAAGAAAAATGTGGTGTAAATGATCAGAGTTAGAGTTTACTCATCCAAAATGCTAACTATAATAAAGGATGAAGCAACAGATAGGAAAAATACTAGCTGTGTGACTAGGATAAGGCATCTGAATTCTCTAACCTTGGTTTCCTCATCTATTAAATGGAGAAAGTCAATTTTGCTTCTTAGGGTCATTGGACTAGTTAATATTATCGCTGCGAAGTATTAACCACACTGACTATTGAAGAAGCATCCAATAAACAAGTTAAAATAAATGTATAAATAATAATAGTAATAATAATTCTCACAAAAGAAATACTATTTACACCAAATACTATTTGGTGTAAATACTATTACACCAAAGTTGTTTTAGAATTTAATCCTTTTTCTTCAAGGTTTGTAAACAGAGCAATAACCTAAACTTTTGATCAAGAGTGTTTACTTTCAAAAAATTACCTATCCCAATTTTCCTGTTCAAGTCAGATTAGCAAAGAAGGTGATATTACTGAATATTTCATTTAATCTAGAAAATTGATATTTTAGTGTTATAACTTTCTGAAATCCTAATCGCAAGTATATATAGATTTTAACCAGAGATTTTTCTAACCTACGAAATTCATTTTTAAATATAGAATTGGGTCACAGAGTAGAATATAGAAAGACAACTATCCACAACATTATGTTCCACGGCATGTGTACATAATCTATGTAGGCGGCATCATGAAGCATTCATGCTTTCTGCACTTGTATGTTTTTCCATCATAATGTGCAATTCCTTTTATTGGAGATGTCAAAATTATTTATTGGCATTGAATGTAGATATTAACATGAAATTTATATTCTAACAACCAGCAATGATCACTGGTATTAATATGTACACTACATTAAAGATTACTGTTTTCACCAAATAAGTCCTTTCAATTCAATTTATTTAAGAAACATTTGAGTACCGAACATATGCCAGGTACTATTCTTGCTGTAGATACATAAAGACGAAAAAGACATGGCCTTTCATTTCCAACCAGCAAAAAGTGGCACTGTTGCCCTCCCTCCCCACATCCTCCTCACATACACCTGCCATGTTATCCTTTTTATTTCCTTTGTGATATTTATCTGAGTATTTTAAATCATCTTTTTTATTTGTTTACAAGTTATCTGTCCTTTCCAACTGGAATGTAAGCCCTATCAGATCATCCCCCACTTTTTCTTTTTTTGTTGTTGTTGTAGCATCATTAGCTGGGAAAAGTGCCTGGGACTAAGTAAGTGCTCAATAAATACATATTGACTAAGTAGCTAACATGGGCTGTGTTAAGGAGCTCACAGCCTAGTAGGAGAGAGGGCTTAAGAAAAAAAATAGCAACACAGCATGATACATAGTCTAATATCACAAGAAACAACTGTGTCAGAGAGCGGGGTAGCACTCTGTCTAGAAGGAATGGGGAGATAATTATTGAATAACAAATCTTTGAATGAGGAATAATTGACCTGGCAGATACAGGAGATAGAATATTGAAAGAAGATGTAACAGATGTGTGAAAACATAAAGATTTCTATTTTATATGGAAATCAAAAGAGTCCAGTACTGTTGGAACATAGATCAAGTACAGAGAAGCTGTCTGTGGCAATGAGGCTTGAAACCATAGTAGAGGCCAGTACACAAAGGGCATTGATAAGTATCTTTAAATAACTTAGACTGGATCCTTTCAATGTGTGGTAGTCACTGAAGAATTTTGGGCAGGAAAGTGATATGATCAGAGTTGTGTTCATCACAATAACTCTGGGATACTACTATGAACTGGGGATGGTTAACGCCCAAGGCAAGGAGACTCCAGGAGGCTGTTGCAGTGGTCCACATGAGAGATTACAAAGGCAGGATAAGGAACTAAGGACCGGGAGAGAAAGCACAGATTTAAGGAATATTTAGGAAGTGGGAACAATGAGATTTAGGGGCAAATTGAATGTGAAGAGTAAGGTTGAGGGAGAAGTTGAAGGTGATTCCTTCTAAGTTTCTGATTCCATGAGTAGGTAGTTTTCCAAGTTAGGAAATTGAAGACGATGTGCAGGATTGGAGAAGGAGTTCATGAGTCTGGTTATGAACAGGTATAGGTAGTAATGAGATATCCAGCTGGACTGTTTTTGATCATTTTGGTATACAAGTCTGATGTCTAAGAGATATCTAAGGGCCGAAGATACAGGTTTGAGTATCATTCTTTTATGGATACTAGTTAAAGTTTTGGCCATGGATTTGATTGCTGAGGGAGATGGTGTAGACTAAGAAAAGAGGAGCTTGCAGAAAAATTTCAGACTACCAGCACTTAACGAAAAAGTAGATAAAAAAGATCCTGTGGAAAATATGATCTGCCAATTGCTGCCTCATTAAACAAAGCTGGTCCTCTTAGGTTAAGAGGAAGATAGGTTATATTACTTGTTCCTCCCAATATCCTTTTATATTTGGCTAACCAGTGCCTATCTCATTGCTGAAATATCAGTCCATGATTATCATCTACTGTGGTAAGCCTTCTCTGAATGTTAGAATGTAGAGTCCATGTCCTTTTTAGATCTCTATGTTAAGTTGCATCCTAAACTTAGCACACTGCATCATAATCAACTGTTTGTGTGTTTGCATTCCTCTACAAGATTGGGAGCTACTTAAGAGCTGTAATGTGTCCTTCATCTTAATCTTTAGAATATTGACAGAGTTACATAGTAGGTGTCCAGATGTTTTGTGAATAAATTAAAGGACACTTCGTTGCTCAACCTACTACTTTCTGTTAATATCTCCATGGCTCTTAACTTCAACATCTATCTGCTTCCAGCCCTCCTAATTTGGACAGACTGTTTGAATTCTGTTCCCAGTCAGCTTGCTCAGTAAAGGGGAAGGGTTGATGTTGCCCCTTGTCATGGTCTCAGTCTTTCAACTAAAAATCCTATTGAGCTCCTCCTGCTCCTGGCCAACCCCAACATAGGCCAGCCTGATGCCATCAAATCCAAACCAATGCCTTGTTTATGGGAGGAGGATCTACGTCTTGGCAACCTTGATGTTGTGACTACTAGTTTAGCAAGTTGGTCCCTGTAAAGATCAACTATCCTATGAGTGAGAAGTTAATGGTGGGAAAGATCAGTTCACTGGGCTCCCTCCTCATGTGCGCACTGTGTGTGTGTGTGTGTGTGTGTATGTATATAATGTTATATATGCTATATGTATAAGTCATATATATATATATCATTTTCAGCCCCTCTTTTATTCTTCTGGATATATATATATATATATATATATATATATATATATATATATGAAAGGAACAGATGGATGGAAAAAGACACATTCGATTCCTGACCACAAGTACCAAATGGATATACATATACATATATATATCCAGATAGGAGAGGCCAGCACCCAAGCACTTTGCCTCCCTAGAGGCCATTAAAGGCCCTTAAGTGGTCAGCTGAAATTTTTGATAGCCCTTTATCCAAATGGCACCTTCTGGTAAGTAAACCTTTACCTGTAGCAGCTCTACCCAGGTCAAGGACAGGTCTGGAAAGCCTAAGGGACTGCTCTACCTGTGTTTGATGCATATTACCCTAGGCAACACCACTGTAATGCACCTTAATTCAGTCTTGTCCATTTCCTTCCAAGACCTCAATGACATATAAGTGCCAAATGTTAATACTTAATAGGGCAGAACCCATCTTCCTACTAAGAGAGAAGAATTCAGACCAGTTGGGAAAATAAGCCATCTAAGTAGTAGGCAAAAAATCAGGATAGTGGCATCACTGGAGTTAATCAAGTGAGCATTTTAAAAAGAAATTGAATGGTCAATAGTAATAACAACATAAAAGAAGAATAAAAAAGAATTAAAAGCGTCCATTGGATATGGCAACCATGAAACTATTGATAATCTTAGCAAGAACAGTAATGATAAAGTGGAGAGAATCGAAGGCAAAATTCAGAGGGTTAAAAAATTAATTGGAAATCAGAACATGGACATGGCAAGGAAAAACTACTTTTTGAAAGAGTTTTACTGAGGTGGGAAGGAGTTTAGGAGAGCTAACTAAAAGAAGGAGCTTTTTTACTATTGCGTTTTCATTTTTTTTTAATTTCTTTTTTTATTTTTATTTTTATTTTTATTTTTTTTATTATACTTTAAGTTTTAGGGTACATGTGCACATTGTGCAGGTTAGTTACATATGTATACATGTGCCATGCTGGTGCGCTGCACCCACTAACTCGTCATCTAGCATTAGGTATATCTCCCAATGCTATCCCTCCCCCCTCCCCCCACCCCACCACAGTCCCCAGAGTGTGATGTTCCCCTTCCTGTGTCCAGGTGATCTCATTGTTCAATTCCCACCTATGAGTGAGAATATGCATTTTCATTTTTAAGAGGATAATGAACTAGACATTTTCAAAGACTGAAGGGAAGAAGTGGAGATATAGGCGGGATGGGATAGTTAACGGAGAAGATTATTACAGCAGATTAGCAGGAGTATGTTAAGTGCCCAAGTGTGAAGACCACTTCAGCTTGAAGAGTATTTGGTAAATAGCTCCTCTATGAAGGTATGAAAAGGATCTGAATAGATTCAGGAAAACTGGCAGGTGAAACAACAGGAAGTTGATGAGTTCAACGTATAACAGCCTCTGTTTTCTCCTTGAAGGACAGGGGAAGTCATCTTCTGAGAGGGATGGGGACAAGAACAAGGCAGAGCATCGTGAAGGGAATGAGGAAGATTTAGAATGAAAGAGGAAATTGACCAAGAGTCAAGATTCAGATTTTTCATTTACCTTCTTCCCTAGACACATGAGCATAATTTAGCATTACTATCCTTAATTTTACATTAGGAAAACTTCTAGGTAGCTTTAAGTAGAACAAAATATTATGTTAAATTTCAATGCTTGAATTAGAGTTGGAAGAAACAAAAGACAACTCAACTTCTATCTGGAAGTACCTGCATGATACTAATCCAGGTTTAGATCCTCCAGAGTTCATTTTTTAATGTTTTATTTTAGTTTATTTATTTCAATAGGTTTTTTGGGAACAGGCAATTTTTTGTTACATGGATAAGTTATTTAGTGATAATTTCTGAGATTTTGGTACACCTGTCACCCAAGCAGTGTACATTGTACCTAATGTGTAGTCTTTTATTCCTCACCCCTCTTCCATCCTTCACCCCAAGTCCCCAGAGTCTATCATATCATTCTTATGCCTTTGCATCCTCATAGCTTAGCTCCCACTTATAAGTGAGAACATATGATATTTGGTTTTCTATTCTTGAGTTACTTCTCTTAGAGTAATGGTCTCCAATTCCATCCAGGTTGCTGAGAATGCCATTATTTCATTCCTTGTTATGGCTGAGTAGTATTCCATGATGTATATATACCACATTTTCTTTACCCACTCACTGGTTAATGGGCATTTAGGCTGGTTCCATATTTTTGCTGTTGCAAATTGTGCTGCTATAAACATGTGTGTGCAACTGTCTTTTTCATATAATGACTTCTTTTCCTCTGGGTAGATACCCACTAGTAGGTTTGCTGGATCAAATAGCAGTTCTACTTTTAGTTTTTTAGGGAATCTCCATACTGTCTTCCATAGTGATTGCACTGGTTTACATTGCCACTAGCAGTGTAAATGTGTTCCCTTTTCACCACATCAATATCTATTTTTTTTTTTATTTTTAAACTATGGCCATTCTTGCAGGGGTAAGGTGGTGTCTCATTGTGGTTTTACTTTGCATTTCTCTGATGATTAGGGACGTAAAGCATTTTTATTAACTATCATAAATATCAGCATTTTTAAACCCAAAAGAAGTCTTGAAAATGGGATGGCCCTGCTGCTATGGATAAAATTCTAGAATCCTTACATTTGGTACTTGTGGTCAGGAATTGATTGTGTCTTTTTCCATCCATCTGTTCCTTTCTTTCAAGCTATCTGGAGTCCCCAGAGTCTTGAACTCTTTGGAAAGTTAATATTTACTGATGAGGCTGCTTTTCCTCCCCTGCATTGAGGGTTCGTGGTGTACTCACATGAAGCAATGAACTCCCTCAAGTAGTTTACCACGAAAGCATCACAGTTAAATTAGACTGAGATTTTAGTGACCTTTCCTATTTTTTTCTTGTCTGACAGAATAAAGGTCTAAGAATGTTCAGAAGATGAGCTGGATATGGATGAAAAGATACAGGCTGAGTGTGTCAAAGTTTCCATTAGGAAAACAGAAGGTTTCTTGCCAAATAGAAACACGCAGAAAGAATGTTCACTGCATTTTCACCCCTCCCCTCTCACTGCTGCCTCAGACTATTGCCAACTCCATTTACAAACTCTTTAAGAGTGGATCTGAAACAATATCCCAAAACTAGAAGAAGAGTCAAAAGTGTTCCAGATAAAGCACTTTGTCAGAATCAAGTGTTTGAGGTTCATCTCAAATGTAGTCCACTGGCTTTGGTCCACCTGGCCTCATCTCCAATCTCTCCATCACACAGTCCTCTAGGGAGAAGAACCTGTCTCAAGCCCCGGAACATGTGGCGCTTTCTCATTTCTGTGCCTTTTCTCATATTGTTCCTGCTGCGTAGAATGCCTTGTTCACCAAAAACATTCTGCTTATCCTTTAAAAACCTCACTCAGATTATCTTCCTTGTCCTTTGTGACACCTTGCTTAACCCTTCCTCTCTCTCCACCCTTCACTCCATTTCCTACCGTGCTGATCCTCTGCTTGGTGCAAATCATGCCCTTCCTTTATGTTCGTGTAGCATTTTGTGTATAAGGTCCTTATAGCTAGACAGTGTGTTGCACCATTTTTACTTGTTAATGCTGTGTTTCCTCCCTTCACTAGACAGTTGACCCTTCAAGGGAGTAGGTCATGTCTTGTTCCTATATCCTCAGTGTCTAGCATAATGTCTTGCTTAGAGTGGATGATTGCTAAATGCTCCCGAATGAATGGATGAAAATCTACTAAACATGTACCTAGCAAGTACAAAAAAGAATGAGCCAAGGTGGATGGATCACCTGAGGTCAGGAGTTCAAGACCATCCTGGCCAACATGGTGAAACCCCATCTCTACTAAAAATACAAAAATTAGCTGGGCATGGTGGCACATACCTGTAGTCCCAGCTACTGGGGAGGCTGAAGCAGGAGAATCGCTTGACCCTGGGAGGCGGAGGTTGCAGTGAGCTGAGATCGCGCCACTGCACTCTACCCTGGGCGACAGAGTGAGACTGTCTCAAAAAAAAAAAAAATGAGCCTTGCGTGTGTGTATATAGAGAGATGATAGATTGATGATAGATAGATAGATAGATAGATAGATAATCTTTATGGTTCATGTTCATTGTTTCAGTAAATCCTATAACCCTTTGAACATCCCCCCTACCCTTTAGTTGTTCTCTATGTTCATCCCTAAAAAGGTCAGTTGGAGGGTAAGCTTGGACTGCTTAGTCCCACAGCATGAGTGCTGCCATTCAGGCCAGGTCCTCCTGTGCATGGCAGCATGGCATTTGGGTCATGGATACTCAACTCAATGTGAGGTAACTATTTAGCTATGATTGCTGAGTTCTCTGATTATTGTAGATTACAGCTTATTGTCCGACTGAATTATCTATCTTTTTTGACATATTGGAATGATCAGATTGATTGGATAGATATCAAGCGTCTGCTTTATGCTGGCCTGTATGGATTACTTCAGTGGGCCAAATGAACACCCCACCCAGGATCTCTTCATTCTTTGACATATGATGATTTATTATACATTTTTACAATTTTACTTAAAAATTGGGGAGGTGAGTGGGGGAAGTCTTTTATCAAGAAGGAATCACTGCCATTTTGTCAGATGAAGTTTGCTTATTTCTTGCAAACATAACCCATAGATGGGAGGTCTCTATAAGACAAGCCGTGGCTGCAGAGAGTGAATAAATCACATTTTGATTTGGTATTTTCCCTACCTTCAAACCAGTTATTTTTATTATATTATCCAGCCTTCCAATGTTTCTGTTATTCAGGAAAAATAATTGAGAAATAAAAAGAGACTATTGTCGTGATTTAGAGAAGATTTTTTCTACCATGTAACATGAATTTATTTGAGATATTGGCTCAGATGTTTAAATGGATAGGGCTTTTAGTAACAGTTTTATTTATAAAATAGGTTACACAGAATTTGGTGTGATTTTATTGAGCACCAAGAATTAACTTAATTTGCTGAAGATCAATATCCAAACAATATATATCATAGAACCCTGAAAGTACACAGACCAAATTCCTTTTATGCAATGACCATCCTTACAAATACTTCAGAATTTGGGGGTGTAGAACATTTGCCGTCATCTCTAGTGTCCCCCATCCTCTACTTGTTGCCACCCCAGTTTTTTTTTCTTTGGTTCCCAGAAATATTAGGCAAAAAGATAATTTTATAAGTATATTTTTGCCAATTGCAAATGCATAGTTTTCTGTCTTCCCTGGTTCTGATCCAGCACTTCCCACCCAACTCTAACTGTGTTGTTTGGAAAAGTAAAATAAAGGGCACAAAATATCGGTAGAGTTGCATTTCTACACAATTTATCTTGGATTTTGTAAGGCCCTTTTAATGTAGTAGGCTATGCTTTATTCTCATGGCTACAATAATTATGTGGAAATTTATGAACTGATCTTTAATACAATGTTGTTATTAGAAGGACTCTTTTTCCTAGTAAGGGTGTAAGAAAGGAAATAAACACCTGACCACACCATCTCTACTAAGAATGCAAAGAGCAGTAGTAGCTGGTCTTTATTTTGAAGTAGAAGTCTATTTACTGGGCCGGGTGCAGTGGCACAGGCCTGTAATCCCAGCACTTTGGGAGGCCAAGGCGGGCGGATCACAAGGTCAGGAGATCGAGACCATCCTGGCTAACACGGTGAAACCTCGTCTCTACTAAAAATACAAAAAATTAGCCGGGCATGGTGGCGGGCGCCTGTAGTCCCAGCTACTCAGGAGGCTGAGGCAGGAGAATGGTGTGAGCCCGGGAGGCGGAGCTTGCAGTGAGCCGAGATCGTGCCACTGCACTCCAGCCTGGGCAACAGAGCGAGACTCCATCTGGAAAAAAAAAAAAAAATCTATTTACTGATCATTCCATGCCATCAGTTTGTCACTGTGTTGAGTAAATAGTGTAGTAGTAAGTGTGACTGTTTCTTATTACCTCTCCTGTTGTGTGGTTAACATCGTGTTTTTGTTTTCTGCAGGCATGAAACCAGATTTAAACAACGTATGCTGGAACTGACGGATACAAACAACATTGCCTACTTATTTCTCTCAGCTGCCAACAGATGGCTGGAGGTCAGGACGGTACGTTCATTTCATGATTTCGAAATGGAAACCAAATAGAGAAGACGCCTGCTGCAAAGAGGCAGACAGTTGTAAAAATTAGTCTTCCACTGAGATTCGGCACTAGCTTCACATTTTCTGGACTTTAAAATAGCTCAGGTTTGTTTATGTTACAGATGAAGTTTGTCATAATGTTTTAGCTAATGACAAGACAAATAGCCCAAAAAGCAAAAATTCATTTTGTGTTCATTAGTTTCTAGATCACATAAGTTAATGGAATGGCAAATATTTGTATAACTTCAAATTTTTTTTTCCAAAAGAGCACATTTGGCAAGTGAACAGATGTACTCATTTCCTTCACTGAGTTGATCCTGCCTGGAAGGATGGCAACTTTCTACGTTTTAAGCCAGTGGAGGGTCATGTTAGTGCAAAATGTAGAAAACTACAGTTAATCATCTGTTGCCTTCTGTCTTGCACAATGTAGAAGAACAAGCACAAGCTTTGGCATCACACAGACTTGGTCTAGCAAGTTAATTTTAGTCCCAGTTCCTCATCTGTAAAATAAGAATGTGTACCTTGTACCTTGTATGGGCATTGGATTAAAAGTAACATAAATCCCCTACTACACTGATTGGCAAATGCATTCAAGAAATGTCTTTCGAATGCATGCATGAATGAATAATGAATCGTACCTGCCCTGGTAGGGGGTTCATAAGCCAATGAGCTGGAGTATCAAGTAGGAGAGATGAGAAAGACATTCCAGAAGGCAAGGAATATAGTTTGTAGTCTGTGTGATCCGGAACATGGATAAGCTACTTTGATGGTAATGTTGAGTTGAGTGTAATTTTTTAAATAGGTATTTGCCGGTTTTGAAAAGAAAAAGCATGTTTATCTCTACTATTGGGAGAATCTTATTTCCACTAACTGCGTTTCACTAACATATAGGCTTTCTTTCAAAACACAACAGAAAAGAGAAGGAAGATGGTAAAGGGAATTTGATAGGGTAGAAATGAAGGAGCCCAAATTAAAATCTGAGTAGTTGATTGATGGATACAGATTAAACAAGAATCTTGGACATCCTTGTGAGCTTTTATTATCATGATTTCTCACTGGTTTACAGAGATTCTCCTCAACTATATTAGTCATTATGTAGAAATTATTCAACAGCACAGCATAGTTATTTTTCACAAAGTTTTGGCAGAAGTATTGGTTGCTGATAAATTCCCTCCAGGTAGCTGTGACAGTTGGAAGAAGGCAGGACAGAGTTTCTTGGGAATTATGTACAGATAAATAAAGGCAAGTGAAGTGTTACTTAGGATTTATCACAAAACCAAAACATTATTCCCAAACCCTATACAAACCATAATTCCATAATTCCTTGCTTTAATTCCTTGTTTTGATATGTGAGTGTGTGTGTGTGTGTGTGTGTGTGTGTTGTTCTATAAGGGAAAAAATCATATATGAATAATATAATTACTGATGAAATAGCTTACTGAAAGAATGTCCCGAAATCATAAGGGAGAAATGTTAGCAGTTACCTTTGTATCTGGTTTTCCTGAACTTGAAGATCAAGTACGTCTTTTAGGGGCAAGCGTATTTGCCTTGGACTTGAGGTGAGAGTCTGACCGACTCCTGTTTCTGCTCTTTAGCACTTCCTGCTGTCAGATTAATGGATAAGTGTTGAACAAGAATCTTCAAGCAAACCATATGCTCTGTTCTCATAGCCAGAAGACAAGATATTAGAGCCTTAAGACTGCCAAGAAAGGGAAGGTCAGGAAAAATTAGAAAGGAACAGCAGCCAAACTCAAAATGGTTTAGTTTAGTTTGACTCATAACCCAATACTTTAACCCCCACGTGAAAAAGCAGTTGAACCTGTCTAAATATAACAGACTCTGTATCTTGAATTCTACCTGCAAAAAACAAAATACTGACACCTGAAACAGGAAGGGCAGAACAGGCCATTCATTTGGTTACTTTGTAATGCATTTGTTACTATGTCTTCTCCTTGCTTTCTGTGTATTAGAATCCTTCCAAGATTTGCAATGTAGTCTTATTACTAGAACTCTCCCTTAAAAATTAATACAAAATATTAAGGAGTATTTTATTTTCATTTCCGATGGGCAAAGATATATTTTGGCAAGAAATGTTTGTTGATTTATTGCAAGGTTCCAGGCATATCTGCTGACAGAAGTCAAGGTTCAAGGTCCTTTGTGTATGCTTTGCCTCCATCCATTGTATTTATATGTCAGTAACTTTATATGGATAAACACGTGTACACACGCACACATGCACACCCCTCTAGACAATCTCAGAGATCCATTGTGAGACCAGTCAGATTCACTGTCGCTCTGCTCTTCTGAGTGAACTGAGAGTTTTCATTGGAACCAGGTGTATTTAAATATAAATACTATAATCCAAGAACATATGCCACAGTAGGAGTGTTAAATAAGGTAAATGACTTCTCCTGGGAAATAACCTTTTCTCTCAATTGTGCACATACAAATGACCTCATTACTACTGTGTTTCTGTGGGCATGTCCACATCACTGGAGACAGAATTTTAGTTTGGAAAAACTGGATCTTGCGTGAGAAAAATGAAGTTAAGATATAGTACCTTGGAGACTAGGGTGTGAACTGTTCTCTACACCCCACAGCTGGATATATTCTGTATTCTGCCTTGTAAGTCTTTTTTTTTTTTTTAAAGTAATGAAAATTTCTAATTGGCCCAGTACATCTGCATTGATCTTATCTATGGTATCAACACAACCCCCTCTTTGTTGTATTACTCAGTAAGTTCACATAAATATCTGCTTCTAGCAAATATTCTTAGAGTTCCCAGAGCAGGAATGCAACCAAAATGATATAAAGAAGGTCACTTCATTGGACATAAATTAGAAGAGGCAAGCAGGATTTCTTCACACAGATTTCACCAACTCTAATTCATGGACTCAGAGCCATAATGGAAACAGGAGAAAACATGATATCATTGCTCCCTTCCTCTTTATGCCTAGTTTTAACTTTCCAAAGCCATGTCACTGCTATTGACAGAAAATCTCAAGAAAGAAGAGAGAGAAACCAGAGTAGAAACACCTTTTGTTGAATTTGGGACATTCTCCGAACCTCATCCAAATTTTGTTTATCTTTTTTTTAAAATTATACTTTAAGTTCTGGGATACATACACAGAACATGCATGTTTGTAACATAGGTATACGCATGCCATGGTGGTTTGCTGCACCCATCAACCCGTGATCCACACTGGGTATTTCTCCTAATGCTATCCCTCCCCTAGCCCCCACCCCCTGACAGATCCCAATGTATAATGTTCCCCTCCCTGTGTCCATGTGTTCTCATTGTCTAACTCCCACTTATGAGTGAGAATATGCGGTGTTTGGTTTTCTGTTCCTGTGTTAGTTTGCTGAGGATGATGGTTTCCAGCTTCATCCATGTCCCTACAAAGGACATAAACTCATCCTATTTTATGGTTGCATAGTATTCCATGGTGTATATGTGCCATGTTTTCTTTATCCAGTCTATCATTGATGGGCATTTGGGTTGGTTCCAAGTCTCTGCTATTGTGAGCAGTGCTGCAATAAACATATGTGTGCATGTATCATTATAGTAGAATGATTTATAATCCTTTGAGTATATACCCAGTAATGGGTTTGCTGGGTCAAATGGTATTTCTGGTTCTAGATCCTTGAGGAACGGCCACACTATCTTCCACAATGGTTGAACTAATTTACCCTCCCACTAACAGTGTAAAAGCGTTCCTATTTCTCCACATCGTCTCTAGCATCTGTTGTTTCCTGACTTTTTAATGATTGCCATTCTAACTGGCATAAGATGGTATCTCATTGTGGTTTTGATTTGCATTTCTGTAATGACCAGTGATGATGAGCTTTTTTTCATATGTTGAGATAGAGACATGAAAAACCCTTCAAAAAATCAGTGAATCCAGAAGCTGGTTTTTTGAAAAGATCAACAAAATAGATAGACTGCTAGCCAGACTAATAAAGAAGAAAAGAGAAAAGAATCAAATAGATGCAATAAAAAATGATAAAGGGGATATCACCACTAATCCCACATCAATACAAACTACCATCAGAAAATGCAATAAACACCTCTATGCAAATAAACTAGAAAATCTAGAAGAAATGAATAAATTTCTGGACACACACACCCTCCCAAGACTAAACTAGGAAGAAGTCGAATCCCTGAATAGACCAATAACAAGTTCTGAAATTGAGGCAATAATTAGTAGCCTACCAACCAAAAAAAGCCCAGGACCAGATGGATTCACAGCCAAATTCTACTGGAGGTACAAAGAGATGCTGGTATCATTCCTTCTGAAACTATTCCAAACAATTGAAAAAGAGGGACTCCTCCCTAACTCATTTTATGAGGCCAGCATCATCCTGATGCCAAAACCTAGTAGAGACACAACAGAAAAGGAAAATTTCAGACCAATATCCCTGATGAACATCATTGCAAAAATCCTCCATAAAATAATGGCAAACCGAATCCAGCAGCACATCAAAAAGCTTATGCACCACGATCAAGTCGGCATCATCCCTGGGATGCAAGGCTGGTTCAACACAGGCAAATCAATAAACGTAATCCATCACATCAACAGAACCAATGACAAAAACCACATGATTATCTTAATAGATGCAGAGAAGGCCTTCGATAAAATTCAACACCCCTTCATGCTAAAAACGCTCAAAAAACTAGATATTGATGGAACGTATCTCAAAATAATTGTTTTTGTTTTTAAAAAAATACAGCGCTTTCTTTTCTTTTCCAAGTCATGTTAAATAAGAGTTAAGACAATCATGATTTTTCCTCTTTGTCTACGCAGACAGTTTTCCCTATGGAAGATCTAGCCTTGCCCACCGTATTCATGTCATATTCATTTTGAATTGGGAAAAAAATAAAGGCCATAACACACTCAAATCATAAAAGGACAAGAGAATAAAAGAATAAAATAATTTGGCTGGTAGAAAGCGGCTAGACTGTGGCTGGCCACCGGACTTGCTTTGGCAGCAGAGCGGACTGTTTTTCCTCTGGGTGCCAAGTGAAGCCGGCCGCGGTTGAGTGCAATGTGTCACTACAGCCTAACCGCTGATTGCTGCTTGCGTCCTCTCGTTCAGCACAGTATTTTCTCTTCATCCCTTTGGACTAAACAATTCCAGTTCTTTGGCATTGGTGTTTTCAGTTGCAAAAATGGTGTAACTTTATCTAAAGGCTGTCTTTCCAAGGCTTTGTCTTGCTGTGTGGTGGAAGGATAAAAGAAAATTCACATGAAGAAGCCAAAAATAAATACTTTAGAGTCAACAGGCTAAAGTGAAAATGGTCTTTAGGGTGAGCTTGCACAAGAGTCTATTTTGTGAGACAACACTGCTTTTTTGTGTGTTCACAAATCAACAGACAGGGATGCAGTGATCTCGTAATTTGGAGGCCCTAATATATTCTTGCAGACAGCCAGTGGTACAATAATGTGCTCCTGAGTGCTATATGAAGGAGAGGGATCACATACTTTTGGGTTGCTATTAACTATTTACAAGGCTGCCTTATAGAGAATTACAGTTTTCATTATAATTCCAAATATAGATAGATGTCTTTGAATCATTAGAAATCTGAAAAGAGACCTCTCTTTCGACATGGGAATCTTCTGGTGGGGAGTATTGAATTAACAGAATTGATGGAAGCTGTAATTTACTATTCTACAGATAAAAGCCCTCTTTTGAATGTAGATAATTCATCTGTGTTGTAACTTCTGTTTCCTAAGTTGAATCTCCCATTTCATTGTATCATTTGGATGGAAGGTGGTTTTCACTGAGTAGATTGCTTAGGATGTGTAAGGCTATAGCAGTAGAATAAATGCTATTAGTGATCCCCAAGTATTAGCTGTCTCCTGTGAAAGTTATGCAGACCATCTGCTTCTCCTTTCTTAGTTTATTGCCTCTAAGCCATTTGCTTCTCACGTATTTGCAGAGGAATGGAAAGATGTAACCATAGGGTCACTTTGTGAATCATTAAACTTGTTAAGTTTAACAGTAAAAGAAGTGAACATCGGAGACCTAACAAAAGCATTTTTTCTTTTTTTTTTTTTTGAGACGGAGTCTCACTCTGTCGCCCAGGCTAGAGTGCAGTGGCATGATCTCAGCTCACTGCAACCTCTGCCTCCCGGGTTCAAGTGATTCTTCTGCCTCAGCCTCTCGAGTAGCTGGGACTACAGGTGCCTGCCATCACACCCAGCTAATTTTTTTGTGTTTTTAGTAGAGATGGGGTTTCACCGTGTTAGCCAGGATGGTCTCGACCTCCTGACCTCATGATCTGACTGCCTTGACCTCCCAAAGTGCTGGGATTACAGGAATGAGCCACTGCACCTGGCCACAAAAGCTTTTATGTTAGCTATTAATTTCACATTTCTATACTACTGTAATATTTGAAGAGAAGTGATTGAAATTTAGTGATTTTGCTGTATATTTTTTGAAAAGTGTAGTACACAAAGGAGCTTCATCCCTTATGCAAATCAAGATAAAATTCTGATCAGTAGTCTCTAAAATATTTCCAGTACTTTAGAAAAAAAAAACCAGTTTTTAGCAGTGGTAGTAATCCAGCAGTGAGCTGGAAAGTATCTAGTTAGTAAAATTAAAAGACAGCCTGAATGACTTTTTCTTTAAAAAGAAAGTTTAAAAATATTTTTATAATAAAATAACTTTGTTATACATACTAAACTATAGATATATTGGCTTTCAAGCTATAATATCTATTTGAATTTAGTTGATTGTAGATTTTGAAAATCAGTTCCTCTTCTGAAAATTTTTGCTATAAAATGTACCTCAAAAAGCTATGCCTTTCTTTTGCTGAAGGGTCAAAAATAATATTTCTAAAACATTTTAATATATGAATTTGAGCATATTTGGATTGCTAGCCTAATAACTAATAATATCTAGTGATCGTATTGAAAATTATACAAGTAGTTTTGAAAACATTAACCACATGAAAGGGGCCCAGAAAATATATATTGACTACAACTTATTGATGAGTCTTCTCTTTTTTCTCCCATCATCTGTTTTCACTTCTTTTGCTGGCCCTTTTGCCAGAATAAGACTACCTACCTGTTACCAGAATTATCATTTTAATTCAACAGAAAATAGTTTAAATTCTCTTCTAATCAAATCTACCATGTCATTCTTTACAGTGGGTGAATTCAGGAGCCCAATATAGAATACAAAGATTTCCATAGTAAACTAAACTCAATAGCGAGAAATTGACTGCATAATGTTTTACATTTCCTTTATTATATTTATATTCATATTACTCCTACTGTTTAATTTCCATTTATTTAGACCCAGTGATTTTTGATATTTCAGTCAGCTATGACCTTGTTCTATTTTGTCCAAATCTGTTCTTTATAAAAAACACAGCAACAGCATTTTGTGAGTTTTTTTCCCACAATTAAAATAGTAAAATATATACATATATATAATAATTTGGAACTGAATGATGAAATTCATGGCTTAGGTAAAAGTACTGTTCACTTTAGAAAAGGAAATAACTCATAACACTTAAACATAGCAAAGCTTTTTAAGAGACAGTCATATTACAGTTCTAAATGGACATGGGAGTTAAAAGATTATAAAACTCAGTGTTGGACTTCCCACTTTATCAGAAAATGTATGCTTGTAGTATCTTTACATGTTCAGCTCTTAAAATCTGGAAATGAGATTGGTAGAGACTTAAATGATTCATACAAATCCTAAAAGAAAAGTCGGGAGAAGTCCTAAGTTGGAAAATAGTCAGCTCATAGAAAAACTCAGTGAATGTTTTATGAAGGGGTGAATTTATCTAGTCATTTACTCCACAAACAAGTACTGAAGCTTTACAATCAATGTATTTAGCATTATTCCTATTGCTGGAGGTAATAATGGTAAAAATTCAAAGACCCTGTCCTCATGGAACGTAGATTCTAATGAGAGTAGATAGACAATAACCATGTAAACAAATAAGCAAATAAGATAATTTCATACACTTCGGTGTGCTTTGAGGAAAATAAAACAGGACAATGGGAAAGAGAAGAGCCACAGGGCTGGAGTTAGGAACCAAGAAAGGAAGACTTTTCCAAGGAGGTGATGTTTGAGTTGAACCTCAAATGATGGGAAGGAGCCAGGTATCAGAGACCTACTGACAAGCATTTCAGGCAGTCACTGGCAGAAACAAAGTTGATGTATTCCCAAGAATAGGAAAAAGGCTAGTGTGGTTGGAGTATAGTGAAGGAGCAGGAAAGTAATCTCAGATGAGGTCAGAGTAGACAGGGTACAAAATCCAGACATATAGTCTGGATAAGGCTATATATATAGAGAGAGAGCCTATATATAAGGTTTTATATATATATATATATAGGCTATATATATAAGGCTTTGTTACCCATCTGAGTTTGAATGTATTATAATAGGAAGGCACTGTTAATTCTAAACAGGGGAGTGATATGACCTGACTTACATTTTTTAAAGAATGTATGAATGAATGGATGAAGTCAGCTGGCAGGAGGTAGAGAATAGAAGTTAATGAAAGAAGTACCTTGCCTCAAACTCTTAACATATACACCAGTCACAGAAATTTCTCAGAAGCCAGATGACATATTTTTTTTTTAATGTCAAGCCAGACATACCTTGCTGGAAGGATTTTCTGGTACTAATTTACTTTCTGCAACTTATTACAGAAACTCTATGAGACTTTTAGATAAAATAATATGGAAATAAAAATGTATAACATAAATTTGAAAGTATTAACTTTACACAAAATGGCTGAAAGGAAAAAATTCATATTGCTGTAAATATTTCAGAAGTATTTGGGAGCACTTTGGCATGTATAAACTGCAGAAGAACAGGCCAGACTGGTTATTCTCTGCATCCATGTAGTTAATTCAAATAAAGAGGAAAAGAGAAAGAACAGTCTAGTAGGGGTGTGGCAAGTTGTTAACAAAAGGATACATCAGAAGAGGCAATCAGAAAAGTATTTACTACCTCTGTGGAATTTATTGCCTCAAAGGATTAACTCTATGTGATTTTTTTTCCTTTAATCTTTGTAAAGATCATGAGCATCAATATGGAATTAAATTTTAGTGCCTGCTTTAACCTTTGATGTTTTATGATGCACACAAATTTTTAAGTTTGCTTTAAACATCTGAAAACTATCCAAAGGGAAAAAAAAAAGACATTCTGGTATGTGGAGATGGAGAAATCTAACTGGTATTTAACATTTTTATTCCTTTAAAAATCCTTGTGAATTAAATATCATTTCTATTTTTCAAGGAAGAAATTGAGTCTCAGAGGGTTTTAAGTTGCTTGTCTAAGCTCATTAACTAGTAATGGGCAAGGTCAGTGTCTGAACCCAGATTTTGATTCCAAGGCTGGGATCATTAGTTCTCCAACAGTTTGATCTTTTGAGCTGTTTTTAAAAGAGACAGGAATGTACACATGTGAGGTCATTTGAGAAACATCTTCATTCTTTGACTTCAGCATGTTCAACATTCCATTACTGTCATTAATGTGTTATTATCTAGTTGTGAGATTTTTTTTGAGGCACCAGAGACAAATCTGTCTAGAGAAGGAGTTTATCAGTGGAATGAGACTTGAGATAATTCTAGAAAGTGAGCATATCTGAAATTCTACCTGCTTTGGGGATGTGTGACACATTAACATGAGAAGTTTTTAGAATTTCTTTTTTGAATGATGAGACAGAACAATACCTAAGAACGCTGGGAAATGAGATAAAAAGAAAGCGTTAGGAAATGGACAGATGTTCCCATCTTTTATTTGAATCTACCGCTGTTATTAAAGAATTGTTTTAATTTTGGAAAAGAGTTTATAATTGAATCATACACTATTTAAATACATTAAGACATGTCCATACTTGTATTGTCTGAGCAAGCATAGTGCTTATTCTTATTTACATGAAATCTGTAGGTTTAGTGTCCCAGACTCTGAGCCAGGTAGTTGACAAAAAGTTCAAATACTAGGTTGGAGCCAAAGTAATTGTGGGTTTTGCTATTACTGTTGCATCAACCTAATACAAATCCCAACAAGTTAACCACAGACAAATTTCTGCAAGGGCCTCACTACACGACACAAAGGAGCTAATCACAATCCTGACATAAGCACACATGAAATCTGAGCTAGAAAACCAGGTCCAAAAATAACTGCTTGTCTGGCAACATAATGCAGTAGAAAGTCGGAAAAAAAAAAAAAAGTAAACCCTACATCTGATCCTCGTTGTGCCACCAATTGTAGCTTAACTTCTGGCAAGATGTGTAACTTCTCTGAACCCATATCACACACACACACACACACACACACACACATATCTATATAGTTATATATAGATAGATATAGATAGATAGATATAGATATAGATATAGATATATATAGTGAGAGCATGGACTCACTCTCCATTCCAGCTCTAATGTTGCAAGCTATTATTCTTCTACATCTTAGGTATTCTTCCTCTGAAACTTAACAGGACCCACATGGAATGATGTGTATTCTCTTAGTGATCACCTCTGTAAATTGATTGAACTTGGTTTAAGAACTTGGGAGTAACCTTTTAACATTTTCTCTTGCTTTTTCAAAGGATTATCTGGGAGCTTGCATTGTCCTCACTGCATCTATAGCATCCATTAGTGGGTCTTCGAATTCTGGATTGGTAGGCTTGGGTCTTCTGTATGCACTTACGGTAGGTATGGATAAAAATATTACAGGAACAGATAACCAAACACCGCATGTTCTCACTCATAAATGGGAATTGAATGTTGAGAACACATGAGCACAGAGAGGGGAATTACACATACCAGGGCCTATTGGGGGGTGGGGGGTGAGGGGAGGGAACTTAGAGGGTGGGTCAATAGGTGCAGCAAACCATCATGGCACACATATACCTATGTAACAAACCTGCACGTTCTGCATATGTATGCATTTTTTTAGAAGAAATAAAGGGAAAAACATCTCATTTTGTGCAGTGTTGGAGGGTCTACTATAGTTATTATCAACTCTTATTCATGGACGTTAGAGGAAAGGTTTAAATTCATAACAAGATTACATCTTGCAAATAATAGTAGATTGGGGCCCAAACCCAGCTTTATAGGACAGTTTGGATTCATTTCTAGCATTGTGAACCAATTTTTAAGAACTTCTCCGATCTTGTGGTCAGAGTACTCTCCAAGCTGTTTGGGATCCCTGTCCTGAGTTGTACACAACCCAGCTGGGGACTAGCCTACAATGAATGTGAATATACATGAGATAAGTGCAAACAGAAGAGTATACCACTATCCATTATGCAGGGAAATCAGGACAGTTCACAAAATAGTGACAGTTATTCCCTTGAAGGAACCAGACACCTTCTTTGCTGATATATCGCATGACATTCTCCTTGGTCTCTAATATTCTGTAGCACTTATGAGTTGTATCACACATGTACACTAATGGTCCAAGTTATCTCGTTCCAAAATTTCCGGTGATTAACCACAACTTCTTACTTTAATTTATTTAAAAAAATTTTTTTAATCACCTGACACAGATAACCAATTATTTGAATTGGGTTGTGAGGAACTTGGCTGACCTGGAGGTCCAGATGGGTGCAGTGAAGAAGGTGAACAGTTTCCTGACTATGGAGTCAGAGAACTATGAAGGCACAATGGGTATTGCTCTAAATATTGTTTGTCTCACTTAAATATTTATTTTAAACAAATATTAGTGTTTGTTGGGCACATTGTTGTTTCTGCTTTTGCTTTCCACTTCAATATCCAGAAAACTCTCTCTCATCTTGGCTTTGCTTGATTATGTACACCGGAAAAGATGTGACTATTTAGTCCTGAAAAGTCTTGGATAAAACCAGAGTCCAAACAGATATTTATTTAATGATATTTAAAGAGAAAATATTTGGGATTTATTACATTAATTGCTGACCTAAACTAGAAACTACTATATTCCCTTTCTCAAGACGTTATTAACTTAGATGTCAAGAAATTTGGATCTTAAAATACGGACTGAGATTCCCAACCTCGCTAGGATAATACTGTCAGGAAATTCAATAATGAGGACAGAATAATCTTCATTAAATGCAAATCTCCAAGCTTAAAAGGCATTCCTTTACCTAAATTTTTCAATAGCCATCTAGCTCTTCAAGGACAAAATCCAGAAAACTTAGCTAAGACCATGAGCCCCTTCATTAGCCAACCCTTGCCCATCTTTCATGTCTCATTTCTTGTCATCCACCTGCACCACTTTTACTCTGGCCACACTAACATGCTAGGCTTTCTTTTCCTCTTTATTCTCCTATGTACATATATTTAAAATAAATTTCCCCATCTCCCATCCTTTAAGATTCATCTCAGGCACTGTTTCCTCTTGGAGCCCTCCTGGACCTCCAAGGTTAGCACCATCCATGCCCCCAGAGCACCGTAGGTTTGCCTTCATCATGGGGCCTCCATGTAATACTGTAGGTGCTGACCTACTGGACACTTCCCCAAGGACACAGAAAGCACCTCGAGCTGTGTCTTTCGTCTCCATATTCCCAGCACCTTGTACAGCACCTCTCACATTGAAAGCACCTAAGTGTTTAATGACCAACTGACTGAACAAATAAATCAATTCAGAAATGAACTATCTCTGTCCACTTCGAATACAATTGAGTGACAGAATGCTAAGGAGAGATGATGATGGTTAAGGCTCCAAAAACAAACACGAAAAAAACTGTCTTAAAAGTGCTTAATCAAAAGGTGTTTATTTGAATGTGATTTAAACTAAAAAAAAAAAAAAACCTGCCACATAGTTTGGTTCAGTATTACTTTAAACTTAGAAAAAAATATATATATGTATAAATGTATTTAAGTATGTATACATTTCTTTCTACATCAATCTCTATCTGCCTATTATCTGTCTGTTTCCCCATCCCATCCTCCAGATCCTTCTCAAGTTCCAGAACATTGGCCACAAGAAGGGGAGATCAAGATACATGATCTGTGTGTCAGATATGAAAATAATCTGAAACCTGTTCTTAAGCACGTCAAGGCTTACATCAAACCTGGACAAAAGGTATGAAATCACTGCATTTGATATGTTGTATACATAAACCTCTGAGGGAGTCTTCTTTTTTACTACCTAAGCTCTTCATACTTCCCAGCCAAGTAAGTATATTCCCTACCTGGTGTAGGTCAAATTATCTGCATAAAAGAAAAAAGGGAGAGATAGGATCAGACTACAGTACATGTTCTCCAAGTCATACTGTAATTCACTAGTCTCCCATGAAGATCAGAAAAGTCAACAATAGGCATGTTTTTAAAAATTTCTGTCTTCTGACTCCTGGCCATAATAGCCATCCCCTTGGGAACCTTTGCATTCATAATAACTCTAGTCCCCAAATGACTTCTTTTAGTTATTGTAAAAAGAACAAGTGGGCAGAAGAAAATGGAATCATTCTACTTTTTGTTATAAAACTATCACTTCTTAGATAACATGGAATAATTATTTGTTAGTCCAACAATATACTAAATGCAAAAAAAAAAAAAACCATGAAGAAAAAACAAGGCAATCACATGAAAATAAAAATAAATAGAATGAAATCATTGAAGATTTGGTGAGAACTGTTTTTATATTTTTATTTTTTATTTTTTGAGACAGGGTCTTGTTCTTTCACCAAGGGTGGAGTGCAGTGGTGTGATCACGGCTCACTGCAGCCTCGACCTCCTGGGCTCCAGCTATCCTCCCACTTGAGTCTTCTGAGTAGCTGGGACTACAGGCACACACCACCACACCCAGCTAATTTGTGTATTTTTTGTAGAGACAGGTTTTCGCAATATTGCCCAGGCTGGTCTCAAACTCCTGGCCTCAAGTGATCTACCCGCCTCAGCCTCCCAAAGTGTTGGGTTTACAGGTGTGAGCCATTGTGCCCAGCCTGTTTTTATCTTGAGAATAATTCATAATGTAGACCTAAGAAAAAATGATAACTATAATGTAATTATTTAAACATAATTACAGTTTTATCATAATATCTTAAGTTAAAAAACAAAACTTAAGCTAATCTTCTGTCCTTTTCTGAGTCCTCTTCTCTTTGAGTGACAGCTGTTTTCCTAGGTGGGCATATGTGGTCGCACTGGCAGTGGGAAATCATCGTTATCTCTGGCTTTCTTCAGAATGGTTGATATATTTGATGGTGAGTTGCTAACTAAATTTTTTAAGTGGCCACTTGGTGCTTTCCTTTAAAAAACATCTATTTACCTAATCCTGCAGAAATAAAAAGCAAATATTTATAAGGACTTTGTGCTCTACACATGGTTCAAGGCAGATATCCCAAATAAACAGCTCAAAAGTAAATAAAAGACATAGAATTGGGGAAATAAAATGATGAGCCTTAAACTCATGTCTATACATTATTGCTAAAGCATTTTAATAAACTTGTAAAATGAAAACAAGGCCACCCACTTTGAATAGCAGTAGGTGGAGGTGGAATTTCAAGAGAAAGAAAGAGGGAGGACAACTGCCTTGCTTCCTTTAGACTAAATGTATGTCTCTTTCCAACAAAGGAAAAAAGTACAAGGAGATAAGTAATCTGTATTTTAAATTTTGGTACATGACCCTTACCATCATCTGCTTAATAACATTGCTTAATGACATTGAATGTTTTGTGAGGAGGCAACCTTTGCTGCAAAGTGATAAAGCTCATGATAACAACATACACAAAACATACACATTCATCCACCATAGTATTAATAATATGATACACAAGAGCGTAGAAATAACTTAATCTTTTTTTTAAAAAAAAGTCACATTATTTAGTCTATCAAGTGGCCTATAAATAGGCCAGCACATAAAGTATCTTGAATGAAAGAGGATCCAGCAATGAATTTGACCAAACTTATTGTACTTGACAGTACAAGGAGTGCTTACTATTATTATCTGTAATGATTACGATGACTATAGTACTTTGCATGTTTATTGTACTTGACAGTTTATATTATTGAATTTAATCTACACAACAGCTCTGTGAGATAAAGAGGTCAGTTTATGAACAACAACATGGAACTATAGTAAATGTAGTTTTTTTGGGGTTCAGATTCAGGAACAAGGTAAACTTCTGTCACTAAGTTAGCAGCTTATTTTTTCCATGGCTAGTAATAATGCACAGATACTTTAAGGACTTTCAGTGGGATTAAAGTTATAAGGCAATTAAGTGATCAAAAATCAACTGACGTTTTTCATTAAAACACTATGTTTATGACTGATCATGTTAGGTTAGCCTGATCCTTATGAGTTCAGACACATGATTTCAGGTCCCATGTGAACTATCAATGATTTATTCTCTTTTTAATAGCCGTAGGCTATTAAGATTTTAATTCATAATTTATTATTTCTGATCTATTATTCCTGAAAGACATAGGTTAAGCTAATCACCCCTGCCTGCTCTAAATCTATCTGGTAAAAGGACTGCAGCTGCCATTCTGAGCCTGACATCTTATCTCACAGGGCAATATGGTCTCCGCACAAAAGTGATATGATTACTGCATATATCATGGTGGAGAAACAACATCAACACTGCACAAATCTCTATAAGTCCATATGCAGTACAGAGAAATTTATTAAAACTTGATAGTCATGTCACAGAATTTACTTCTCTATTTGTAATGCATTGTATTATTAAATCAATACAGGAGTGAATGACAAAGATCCAGGTTTTTAAAGAGCTTGTATTCTAGTTGGGGAACAGACAATAAAAAAAGATAAGTAAAAGTGTATAGAATATCAGATTCTGATAAATCCCATGGAAAGAAATAAAGTGATGAGGATAAAGGGAATACTAGAAGGAAAACGACTCAGTAAGGGATAAAAATACTTTTTGGTTGGTATGATCACATAAACAGAATAAAAACTCTGAATTCCCTTAGGAGAAATATATAAGAAAGAAAAATCACCACCAAATATGTATATTTTTTAGAGACACAAGATTTTTTTTTATTATACTTTAAGTTCTGGGGTACATGTGCAGAACATGCAGGTTTGTTACATAGGTATACATGTGCCATGGTGGTTTGCTACACCCATCAACCCATCATCTACATTAGGTATTTCTTCTAATGCTATCCCTCCCCTAACCCCCTACCCCTCGAGAGGCCCCAGTGTGTGATGTTCCCCTCCCTGTGTCCATGTGTTCTCATTGTTCAACTCCCACTTATGAGTGAGAACACACAGTATTTGGTTTTCTGTTCCTGTGTTAGTTTGCTGAGAATGATGGTTTCCAGCTTCATCCATTTCCCTGCAAAGGACATTAGCTCATCCTTTTTGATGGCTGCATAGTATTCCATGGTGTATATGTGCCATATTTTCTTTATCCACTCTGTCATTGATGGGCATTTGGGTTGGTTCCAAGTCTTTGCCATTGTGAACAGTGCTGCCATAAACATAAGTGTGCATGTGTCTTTAAAGTAGAATGATTTATAATCCTTTGGGTATATACCCAGTAATGGGATTGCTGAGTCAAACGGTGTTTCTAGTTCTAGATACTTGAGGAATCACCACATGCTTAAATGGAAAAGTGGGTCTCCTGAATTTCAACTCCTAACTAAGAAATAACTTTCAATTTGTAAACAAATATTATTTTACTTGTGATTTTACTATGTGTGTGTAACTTCTGTTTCTCCTTAACAGGAAAAATTGTCATTGATGGGATAGACATTTCCAAATTACCACTGCACACACTACGTTCTAGACTTTCAATCATTCTGCAGGATCCAATACTATTCAGTGGTTCCATTAGGTAGGTAACATATTTAGCAACATCTGTATGCCTTAGGATTTAGCCTTTGACTCATAGAAAGGTTTTACTCAGAGTCATTTTTCAGGTATGAGTGAACTGATATCAAGACAATAAAATCAAATATACCATCCAACAATTTGGATTGGAAAAGCCTAGAGTTGTAAATTAACCTATAAAATTATGTTTCCAGGAGATCTTCATCCCTTTCAGTTTGATTCTATAAAAGCCACTTTTTCCACTATACTTGAGAACGGTGATGCTTGGCAGACATTTCTAAGGTGTTCTATCTTACAGATATCCAGTCTAACTTGTGTGTCTGGTCTGACCTCAGCAGATATTCTGACTTTGGTTAATCCCTTTATCTATCCCTCCACCCCTTACAACTTTACTTCAGCCAAAATTGCTATGAATAAAGCTGCTACAGTCTTCATACCTGGTTCAGGGTTTCCCACCAAAAAACAAAAGGGCGGGGGGGGGGATATCAACCATCTGCTAGGTGCTTTAAATATATTATCTGATTAAATTCTCAAACCGTTACTCTAGGGTAGATATTTATTATCTCCATTTTATAGATGAGGGTTTTGAAACTCAAAGAAGCTGTAACTTAAACCAAGTTTGTACACCTAGTAAGTGGAAAAACTGCTATTCCAACTAAGTTTGCCTGATTCCAAAGTCCATGTTGGCATCTGTATTAGTCTGTTTTCACACTGTTGTAAAGAATGATCTGAGACTAGGTAATTTATAAAGGAAAGAGGTTTAATTGACTCACAGCTCTTCATGGCTGGGGAGGCCTCAGGAAACTTACAATCATGGCGGAAGGCAAAGGGGAAGCAAGGCACATCTTCTCATGGTGCCAGGAAAGAGGGAGAGTGAAGGGGGAACTGCCACACTTTAAAACCATTGAATCTCATAAGAACTCACTCACTATCATGAGAACAGCATGGGGGAAACTGCCCCAGTGATCTAATCAGCTCCCACCAGGTCCCTCCCTGGACACGTGAGGATTACAATTCGAGATGAGATTTGGGTGGGGACACAGAGCAAAATGATATCAGCATCATCCCCCAGATCACATCTCTCATTTGACCATATTTTGTTCTATTTTGCTCCTAACCTCCATCTACTTAATTACAAAGAAGTGTTTGCCACCTCCTTTTACTAATTACTCTTTATTGTAAAGAAAAAATGTATGTAAGATTGCCTAGTATTTAGTTGTAAAACTACTTTAAAACTTCTGGATGTGTCAAGTAATTTAGCAATACCATAGTGAATTTATATCTCCAAATATATTTATTATGAATACTACTTGATATGGTTTGGCTATGTCCCCACCAAAACCTCATCTTGAATTGTAGTTGCCATAATCCTCAAGTGTCATGGGAGGGACCCAGTAGGAGGTAATCGAATCATGGGGGCGGTTACCCCCATGCTGTTCTCATAATAGTGAGTGAGTTCTCATGAGATCTGATGGTTTTATAAGGGGCTTTTCCCACTTTGCTTAATACTTCTCTCTCCTGCCACCATGTGAAGAAGGACATGTTTGCTTCCCCTTCTACCATGATTGTAGGTTTCCTGAGACCTCCCCAGCCCTGCAGAACTGCAAGTCAATTAAACCTCTTTTCTTTATAAATTACCCAGTCTCGGGTATGTCCTTATAGCAGCATGAGAATGGACCAGTACACTACTATTGTTGGTGATGCAGCACAGCTTATCTAAAATAGTGTAATATGCTCCCATAGAGATGTATGTATGTAGCATCAGTCCTGCAGGAATATTTTGCTAGATACTATTTGGGTTATACTAAGCATAGTTTGGAGCCAATGGAGCTAGGTAACAAACTTGATAATATGATATAATGTATACAAAGTTTTATAATGATATCATCAAGACAATTTTTTATACTATTAAGATCATGCATTCATTCATCAAGCATGAATTCAGTGCTTGCACTGCTCTGAGCACTGTTCTAGGTGCTGAATATACAGCAGTAACCAAAACAAACGGAACTTACATTGTAAAGAAAGAAAAGCAATAAGCAAATATACATAAAAGTTTCTCTATTTTCACTTATTGACTAATAAACTAATTTTTCCCTACAGATTTAATTTAGATCCAGAGTGCAAATGCACAGATGACAGACTCTGGGAAGCCTTAGAAATTGCTCAGCTGAAGAATATGGTCAAATCTCTACCAGGAGGTCTAGGTATATTTTCTAAATAGCATATTTATTTTTTATATATGCCATTAATCCTACATATGTCTATCTACATTTTATGCTATAATCACATAACTTTAGTGTTAAATCCCCTTATATTTAAAATAATATCCTAAAAGTCATTAGAATATTTCAAAATCTAATGTTTTTGCATGGGGTACAAGAGGGTGAACCCGATAACAAATTCTGTTCTATGTGACTACTCCAAAATATTCCAATTAATACATTTATCTCTGCCATCTCTTCATAATTGGTGGGTACAGGTCATTGTAATGGATGTTTCCCTGTAGTTACTCTTTCTCAGTTGACCTGTCTGATCACCTACCATCAGGAAATGAATGGGAGGATTGCAGGAGCTGTTAGGTTTAAGTCTTTGGCACCACTTAGAGAAAGGCAATTTTGCCACATTAGTAGCCATTTTCTCTGCTGCCAGGAGGGAAAATTCTTTTTATTTATATAACATAATTTTCTTTGTGTTTGAAGACATTGTTTTGTATTGCCTTGAGGCAGTATCAATTTTAAACACTTGTGTAAAGAACACAACATGTACTCAATCACTGATAAAAATTCAGTCCTAGGGGTTGTACAATGTCTGACAAATAAATGATGACAGCATGAATGTGATTATTGAAACCACAGAGAGTTCATACTATCTTTAACTCATTAAAAGGAACATGTATAATTTTTGACTTTGCTTCCTTAACATCTTAACTCATCTAAGAAAGCAATAGGAAAGATAATAGTTGATTGATATTCTAAATTTAATATACAATATATAGTTGCCAAATTGTGGTGTTTGGCATCTAGTTTTTAAAAAGTCAACCTACAAAATAAAATTATGTTTATCTGTTAGTTTATTTGAAAAGCAGGGCCAACTCAAAAACACTACATTTTATTATTTTAATTAAGTTCCAAGGAGAAAGTATGCCACAAACAAAAGTTAAGACAGCATGTCTTTAAGGAATGTTTTATTGACTTGCCAGGGTCAGGTTGTGAAAGTAATTCCAGAACTCTGGATGAACTTTCCATAATGATTTTTTCTTCTTTTTGAGACAAGTTCTCGCTATGTTACCCAGACTTGAGTGCAGTGGCTATTCACAGGCATGATTATCGCATACTACACCCTCTAATCCCTGGGGTCAAGTGATCCTCCTACCTCAGCCTCCTGAGTAGCTGGGACTATAGGTGCCCCACTATGCCTAGCTCCCATAATAGTTTTTTGATGTCTCCTGTGGAAAGCCCAGCAAGTCTACTTGAGAAATTAATACATGCTTATAGAACTTTCTCTCTTGGCATTTAGAGATCCCCTCTCTCACCATTAATATTTGGAAAGACAGTTGCATCTTTCTAGTCCTCTTCATTAACATGAAAGCTGCATGCACCTGTTTAGATTTTGGGCATAGTGTTTTGGGGTTATGGTACAGCACAGGCTACAGGGGATTGTATTTACATTATGTAACCGACTGAATATGGTGCTCATCATCTTAGTAAAGATGACCAGTTGCTTAATGAAGATTTGGTTCAGGCCAGCTTTGGTGGAAACATTCCTTATGTCCGGCATCCTCTTATATGTAAATCAGAATTTGGAGAATAAATACCTATTTTCCAATCATGACAAATTATAAGACTTTGATACCATTAGAATATAATCAATAGAAATTTCCGCCAGGACATTAGGGAAAGGTGTTTGAATTCTAATAAAAAAGACATTTGGAAACAGAATTTTTCTTAAACTCACAATAGTACAGTTTATGAAATGTAGATGGAAACCAAAGAAAAAGAAAAGGACAATGAGGACATATTCATTTATCCATACAACAGTGTGTTATTCAGCTCCTGTGTAAGATACCGCAGTACTAGAGACATTCTGACAAACAAAAACAAACCCGGTCCTTATCCACTTGGTACTTACAGTCCAGAAAGATGGTATAATGAAAAGAGAAGTGGAATTAGAGTTGAGAATATTCTGTATCTTATCAAATTAGCTAAATGTGACTTTGGGCAAGCCATTTCATCTCTCTGGGCCTTAGGTAATTATATTAAGTAATCTCCTTAGAGAATTGTATTAAATAATTAAATAATTTCCAAGATCTTTCTGTCTTCAAAATGTTTTATATCCTCCTATCAGAGGTAATTCACTACCTATTGTCATAAATGAGATAATTTAGGGACATCTTCATTTTCCCAAAGTGGAGTTCCTCTTTGTGTTCCAGTATGAAGTCCTTGCACCAGCACTAAGTGATATCCATCATGCTGTCATACAACATAATGTGTTTTTCATGATTTTGTCCAAGGTAAATGTTAGTAGCATTTCTTTAGTGAAATCCTTGCTTCTTTCTCTGATTTAGATGCGGTTGTCACTGAAGGTGGGGAGAATTTTAGCGTTGGACAGAGACAGCTATTTTGCCTTGCCAGGGCCTTTGTCCGCAAAAGCAGCATTCTTATTATGGATGAGGCAACAGCTTCCATTGACATGGCCACAGTGAGTGCATTATCTAAGCTTTTAAAATTGATGAATTGGAGAAATGTGCATGAAAATTACAATTTATTATTTCCTGATTGGGTTCTGAATCCTCAGTACTATTGTTTTGAGAATCTGCTCAATCATCTACTGGATGAACTGATGATAGCACACTGAGAATTACAATAAATAGGGCCCAACATATGGTTGAAAGGCATTCCTATTACCAATAAACATAAAATAAATTTGCCACAACTTTTTGAAAAATTTTCAGAACAGTAAATTTCCAGGGCTTAGTTGATGAGAGGTACTGTACTATATTCAAGTACTATGCCAGAAAAGTTCTGAAATGCAGTATGAAAATCTCTGTTTAATAGAATCTATTACTAACCAACACCACTCATTATTTCCCAAAGCAATTTGAAGAAGAATGATTCACTGGGATTAACAATGGCTAGAATTAATAACAGTCTTCTCTATGTGTTTATGGTAAAAAGCCATAAATTTTGCCTTTTGAAAGATATTATTTGAAATTGTCAAATGTGTCCAAGAAAGATCTGTCCAGAAGGCTGCGATTGAGTAGGGAAAATGTTTCATTAAATCACAAACTGCATACGAGCTAGCAATTAATATTCTTCTGAAAGTTAACGATATTAAAATTTGACTTCAGAAAGGACACATTGAGGGTTATTATAACGGTAATACTGCCTCAACAGAGAAGAGAGAGAGAATATGAATTAAATGATTGAAAGAAAGAACTCCTTCACTTTAAAAATTGAACCAAGATTTCCTCTAGGACAGAGATGGAATCTGTACCCAGAACAGCCTTTAAAATATAATTATAACAGTGCTTTGTGGTGGAGATAAAAACAGTTGCTGCCTAGAATGTCCATTTATGTGTCAAAGTCCAAATTTTTGGCATCAATTTTAGTTTTTCCCTTTTTTGACTCAAAGGTTAACATCATTACAGAATTTTGCTGGTTTCAAATACATACTTTTTGTGGTATAACTCAAGTGAGCATTTTGATACCCATTTAATTTCATTTTCTTCTTTGCATTTCCTGGAAATAAATCTATCACCCACTTCTGGCTGATCACTGACTGACTTTCACTTGTGTTTTGAAGACACGTACAGAATCCAGCATGAACCTGCTGCTGGGGACTGCCCCTTCTTATGACTTCCACAGAAAATGAGGGATTGAGAATGCTCACAAGGGATTCAGTGGAATATTGATTGTTCTTGGGGCAAAATATTATGATGACAAAGTAATCCCGAGAAAATTTACACTTTATTTTTTTTGCAGGAGAATATTTTGCAAAAAGTAGTAATGACAGCCTTTGCAGACCGGACCGTGGTGACAATAGCTGTAAGTATGAGAAGACGGAGTTGGTATACCTCTTTGGTTTTTGTTCTAACATGTTATCATCTTTAGGTTTTAGCAAAATATACTTGTGTTGAATTATGTATTTCTCTGCTAATGTTTCTGTATCTGTGCAAAAAAGAAAAAAAATACGAAGATGTTTTGAAAGCATTGTTCTTTTCCAAACTGTCTGCTCTACCTAACTGACTTCCCTAAGTTAGAATGATAGGACATCCTAAATCTAAGGATTCCAGCAGGTCATGGCCTCTGCTTGTTCACCAGATAAAATGGTAGTTCATATAAAATAATTCTCTTTTCTATAATCTGATGGTCTGATGAGCAGTTTCAGGAAGAAAATTCCTAAATTTGATTGCTTATTCTGCTACTATCTATACCTAATTTCTATGTTTCCATTCATTAATCTACTAAAAAATAGACAATGAGATATCTCACAGTAGGGTCAGGTAATTTTTTCTATTTTAGATAGCACCAATCAAATAGAAGAAGTGCTTAAATATTTGTAATTCACGTTATAGCTGACTTACAGTAGTCCACAGTTTTCTGCCTTTTCTTCTTTGCAAGTGGATTCTTGCTCATATATTTAGGCTTACTGCTTAATAAAAACTATTTTTTAATGAGTCACTTGGACATTTTTCCTTCTGCTGATTCTCTTCTTTTCTATTTTTCTCTCCAGCACCGTGTCTCTTCTATTATGGATGCAGGCCTTGTTTTAGTCTTTTCTGAGGGTATTTTAGTGGAGTGTGATACTGTCCCAAATTTGCTCGCCCACAAGAATGGCCTCTTTTCCACTTTGGTGATGACCAACAAGTAGACCATCATGATCTATTTCAACAAGTCTGTCATTCTCCGGTAGTTATCTTAGCAGTATCCTCTCAGTAAGGCATGGCTAATGCTGTGAATAAAGGGAAGGGCTGAGATGAGGGAACTAACTGCAGGGTGTTATTACAAAATCAGCTCAACCAAGTGCTTTCGTCATGCTCACTACCGAATGGAGCTCATGCATGTGTTTTCAAATATATACATGCAAAAGAGAGTATTTATGAAACCTATTAACTGAATTTACCTCTTATTCTAAGGACCAATTTCACTAGTCCTTAGGGATGTTTTGTAAGCATCCATAAAAATGCCATACACATTTCTTACCTGCCCTGGAGAATGCATTGTTTCATTTACATAGTTACTTGAGTTTCACTGGTGAGTAATGGGAGTTGTGTATGGAGTGCTTGCTATGCTTCCACTTTCTTGGATGATGCATGGGAGAAACAGAACCCTTTGGAGTGCAGCTTTTTTCAAGATGGCAGGAAATGACATCCCATCAGGGCCAACTTCCTACAAACTGCCTAAGTAAAGAAAAATCTACTTTCTCGAATTTTTCCAGTGAACTCTGTGGTTCCTCTTTCCCAGAGGAGAGTCACCCAATTAACTCAATTCATATTAAGGTGCGAATGATTTAAGGGGTAGGAGAATTGGTTAACTTGAAAAAGAATTATTCAGTATTTTCAAGAATTTTCTTGCTGGAAAAGGTAGGGAGATATTTTGGAAGAGAGAGAACTCCCTGTTGCCCCAAAATGGGTGGAGAGAGGGAGAGAAAACAGACCATTGCCTATTCAAAAGAAGAATTTTCCCTACTCTGCATGAAGCATGGCGTTGTTGGATGGTTCTATTTAGTCTGTATCTGGAAGATTACTTGAGCATAATTTGTATTTTTAACAAAATGTTAGGTTTCCTAATTAGGTTACCTCTTACCTAATTTCTCTTCTACATTTACTGAATACTTTTCTATAGACTTATATTTCTTTCACTCATTCTTCATTTCAAAACCACTCATGTGAACGTGGCCACTAGGATACCTAGAATTCCCTGCTTCCAACCGCCCCTAATATACATGAAGCTGTCATGGAAGAATCACTGTAAGATTTTTTAGAGGATCAACTCCTCATAACAGGCCCATAAAAGGGAGAGCACCACCATGCTTGTGGTAGACTCCTTATAGAATTAACTTAAACTCTTAAAATTAACTGTTTTTCCTTTCCTGCCTAAGAGCTTATAAGACAGTTGGTTAGCTGTCACTAAAATTGTGGAATGCCTTAACAAGATAATTTTCTCCAGCTTCTGAAAGGAAGCACTCACACACCAAAATAGTCCATGGTATTTATTTCTGAAAGTGATTACACGATTAATTTCTCTGGAATATTTTGAAAATTTTATCAACACAATTACAATTGGACACCACACTTTGTCAAGGAAAAGTTATTTGGATTAATAGAATAAAAACCAACTATATTTATTTCTGTTGACCAAGATTTTTCAATTTTTTTTTTTTTTTTTTTGGAGACGGAGTTTCACTCTTGTTGCCCAGGCTGGAGTGCAATGGCTCGATCTCAGCTCACCGCAACCTCCACCTTCTGGGTTCAAACGATTCTCCTGTCTCAGCCTCCCGAGTAGCTGGGGTTACAGGCATGCACCACCATGCCCGGCTAATTTTGTATTTTTAGTAGAGATGGGGTTTCTGCATTTTGGTCAGGCTGGTCTTGAACTCCTGACCTTGTGATCCGCCCGCCTTGCCCTCCCAAAGAGCTGGGATTACAGGTGTGAGCCACTGCGCCCGGCCTAATGTTTTTATTTTTATTTTTTTCTAGTAAATATTATTTTAGAATATGAATGCAATGTTTATAATATTATATTTATGGGTTTAGAGGCCAAATTCTTTTTTTAGACATCCATGATATGGCTATTGAACAGCTAATATTTTTCTGGAAGGAAAATGCACAGCAGATATTATTGGATAGCTTGTTAAGTTTCTTTTTCTAAATGCATGGGTATGCAAATGGCTCTGGTCCTTTCTCAAAGATAAATAAACATTAGCCTCCAAAATCTTGTTAATTCATCAACGTATTAGGTTGGTGCAAAAGTAATCGTGGTCTTTGACATGATTACTTTTGCACCAACCTAATACATAATTTGTTACCAATATTCAGCAAGTGATAGGCTTGTCATGGGTGTTGAAAACTGGCACATGTTCTAAGCTGGCATCATTATCACATTTCATATATGTTTCTTTTCCCCTCATGTCATGAGTCACAACTATAACTGCTGGCTTTTCTGAAAGCACAAACACTGAGCCCACCCTATCTAAATGGCCCAGGGCAGAATGTAGGCCCTCAACTCTGGGGATGGTTTTAGGTAGGACTTTGGAATGTTCAGAGAAGCACTTTGGAAGACTGTGTATCAGCTAAACAGATGGCATTTCTAGGTTTAGAACTCTGGACAGGGACTCCCATCAGCACACTAATATTTTGACCTGCATAGTTCGGTTCCGTATGGTAGCCCCTGGCCACATGTGGCTATTATTTGAAATGTTGATAGTTCGAATTGAGAAGTGCCATAAGTGTAAAATCTGTACTGGATTTCAAAGACTGGATTTCATAGAAGCATGTAAAAGTTATCATGAATCATTTTTATATTGGTTACATATTGAAATGATAACATCTGAATAGGTTGGGTTAAAATGTATTAAAGTTGCTTTCATTTGTTGATTTCTACTTTGAAAATGTAGCTCCTAGAAAATTTAAAATTACTTGTGGCTCCCATTATATTTCTATTGAACAATACTGATCTTAGCAAGAGTAAAAGCCCATCACACAGATCTTTCCTTTCTAATTTATAAACATAAAAAATAATAGTAGTTGACATTTATTATTTGTTTGTATATGTCAGACAAAGTGCTGAATTTTTTATATGGATTATCTCATTTGAACCTCATCACCCTTCTCTGAGGCAGGTACTATACCATAATTTTACAGATGTGAAACTGGAACTATACAATGTTAAGTATATTGCTCAAGATTGCACTACTAACAGGTGGTAAAGCCAAAATACACAAGCCCAGTTTATCTTCAGAGCCTGTTCTCTTAACCATAACACTGACATGGCAGGTGAATGCTCCTCTAAGGTATCAGAGAGCCTTATGAAACAGTTAGATGACAGGATGGAAATAGCTCACATTTTGAAATTAGTAAACCTAATTTTGATACTGGTTCTGCTACTTATTATCTATGTGACCTCCTGATTTTGCTTTATCTCTGTGAATGGTCTCCCCTATAAAGTGGAGAGACATAACACCCACAGCTGAGGAATGCTCTAATGATTCACAAGAATGTGTGTGGAGAACTTAATATATGGCATATGCTCAGAAAGTGGTAGCTTTTATCATTGTTAGTTACTAATTAATCCAAAGGGCATCACGTGGAAAGAAGGAATGGGTCAGTGGCAGTGATCTCCAAAGACTGAGACTGCATGTCTAAAGGCCTTGGGTAATCCATTCTATTACTGCATGCCAGAATGGACTTCCCCATATTGTCATCCGGAACTAAACCACTTTCCAGGGTTCTTCGAATTGTGTTATAGCCCAAATAATTAGTGACTCTACACAAGAGATAATTATTGTTGACATTAAAGTATAACCCAACTGGTTTACAATGGCCTCTCTTAATTTAATTACTCGATAAACAATTTTACCCTACTTAAACTTAAGGTTTCATGAAAATGATGACGCTGATATATTAGCTACACTGAAGTTAGTACAGCCCA
This sequence comes from Gorilla gorilla gorilla, assembly GCF_029281585.2. Lineage (NCBI taxonomy): Eukaryota > Metazoa > Chordata > Mammalia > Primates > Hominidae > Gorilla > Gorilla gorilla. Next base: position 79,486,854 of record NC_073234.2, read on the forward strand.
TAGAAAACCCAGCCATATTGGCCATTGCTTAAAAATATGTAAATAAATGATAATTTAAATAAGGAAAAAAGGGGAGGTGTCTGTGATCCCTACATCTTGTCACTCACCAAGATAAACAAATGTCCCAGAATAATTCATGAAATATACATATTCCATTGTTTTGGCTTGTGCCCTGAAATGTGTAACAAATACATGTTTTCTTTTCACTCACAGCATCGAGTACACACTATTCTGACGGCAGACCTGGTTATTGTGATGAAGCGAGGAAATATTTTAGAATATGACACTCCAGAAAGCCTCTTGGCTCAGGAAGATGGAGTATTTGCTTCTTTTGTTCGCGCAGACATGTGAAGGAGTGTCTTAAAACAATACATGTATTTAAAATAATGCAGTCATAACCTAATTAATGGATCATCAGCTTGACCTCTGTAAAGTGGCATCTTAAAACTTTTACAGATTTTTGCACAAAAAGTGGACATTTATTTTTCCTGTTTTTAAAACAGTTTTTCAAGATATTATTGCTTAATATGTTCATTATTGATGTTTTTATAGTGATCCAGCCACTCTAGCTTTAAGAATAGCTAGGTTGTATTAAAACATGTAAGCTACTTTAAGTGGTAAATCAATAGCTAAAGTTTTCTCCTAACTTTAAGTCTGGTAAATATCTCTCAGGAATGGAAGTTTCAATGAGTAGTCAGTATTACTATACTCTTGTTTGTAAGAATATATTTTCCTTATTGTTGGAGTCTCCAGAGGTTATTGGAAGGAATAAAAAAGGACATGTTTTCTAACGAAACTCTCAAATTCATTATCTACTTCATGAGAATTTATTTGTATTCATTAACATTAGTAATACCTATTTTTCTTAAGAGCCTTCTTTTTTCCCTTTTGTTTCTTGTCACCAAGAAGTTATCACACTTATACTTATTCTATAAGGCCAAAGCCTTATCTAGAAAGATCATGAAGAGTTTTGATATTTTTAAAACTATACTCAAATTTTCATTTTTTCCTGTCCTGTAAAGAGAGAATTCTTAAGATATCAGGCATAATATATGTACCTTTTCCAGACTGAAGTTCAAAGAATGATTAGGTTCAATCTTTCAGTGGCAGGCCAGCTAAACTTTCTATAGTTTAATGATTAGCTGTGGTTGTGATCTTGAGCCCTAACATGCCACATTACTCAAGATTTACACAGGCAAGTGACTTCATTTGGCACTGCTAATAATGGCAGGTGAACATTCCTCTCAGGTGTGAGATATTTCCTATGAAACAGTCCACTGGCAGGCTGGAGATATCTTACACTTTGAAGTTATATATATATAAAACAAGTGTCTATTTCTAGCTGAAAGAGTTTACCTCTTCTAGACATTTATGCCCAATGGTGTCACATATGATCATTTGCTCCTGCTCTAATTTTAATGTGCATACAAAAAATATACCAAAAATGTTATTGTAATTGTAATGAGCATGTAAAGAGTGTATCAAAAATTGATGGGATATTAGTGTTAGGTTTTGCTTAAATGAAAATTAATAAATTCAAAAATACTAAAAGTCACCTTCTTTGTCACGTTAGCAACCAGTTTCTACTATTCTGTGCCCATCCAGTGTCAATATCATTGATTTCTTTTTCATATGAAGATCCACATGCATTGTAAGATTGTGAAGATTTATAAAATTGATGAATTAAGAAAAATTATGCTGCTTTCCTATAGTTTCTGTGTTCTGTTTATTGTATGGTGTATTCACTCTTGGAAAATATGTAATAGTTGTGTATCCAGAATATGTGTCTTCACCTGAATATTTAATCTTTATATTTACAAAAAAATAAGTTCCACAAGATGGACAAAAATGGTCCATGATATTTAGCTTAAATTGTAACCTTTTGTTGTGTATATAAAACTTCATTGGAAGAAAATAACCTTATTGTTTTCTTAAAGCTAAACAGAATAGGATTGGTACTCATTAATTATGTCTTGCAAATATTTTCTAAAAATTCAACCACTCTCCTAAAATGGCGTTTAAATATTTTGTAGGGCAGAATATGCATATTGCCTGTTAGCAAGTAATAATTCATTCTCATAGAGAAATGGGTTTTTACCCATGGAAGTAATCTTTTAATGATATTTTCTTATTATATTGCTACAGGCAACATCAGTAGAAGCCTATCTAGTTACACTAAACTAAAGATCACATTCACCATTCTTACAGCCAAGTGGTTGCTGGTCCCCTCGTAACTTTTAGTTACTTAAGTTGAGTAAATGTCTAATTGTTTACAAACTAAATTGACTAAATAAGGTCAAGGATAATGTTTTTCATTGATTAACCATTTATTATACATATAATCTATTGATTATAAAAAGATTCACCTTGAAATAATATTTAACTATATAGGTACATATCTGTAAAAGATGACCACCTTAACTAAATCAGATTTTACACTTATAAATTTTATATTTAATTAGTCAAATCAATTTTTAAAGCATAACTCCTTAATCTCATAAGAAGCAATAAATGCATAAAGCATTATATTAAAATACCAGGGTTACTTATGTCATTGACAGGGAAAAGACTTTGTATAAACAATTGTGCACCATCTATTTTTGTACTCTTACTCATGATCCATTTAAAAGTCTACTCAGCTCTAGATTAGATACCAGAAGACCCTCTAAGTAACTGATAACTGAGATTCGGGACCATGTCTTGTTTGCCATTGTGCCCTTGGAATTTAATACAAGTGCCTAACCCACAGTAGGGTTGATTGATTTCACTGATTAGTTTTACTGCCATGTGCCTATAACTATAGGTTATTCTCTTTCCTTTTCTATGTTGTGTTTATTCTATTTATTCTCTACAATATATAAAATGTATTTGTTCTCTACAATAAATGTGTCTATTCTCTACAATATATAAAAACATATTGGACTACTATTACATAATTAAATTACTCTTTTATTTGCTTAAAGAGGGTGATTATTTTTTCACTTACCGTTCCACTGAGCAGCAACCGGGACTGGTCAATAGATGGAAATCAATCCCAATTTAGAGACAATACCTGGCCCTGCTTTGACAATCCTGTTTCACATTTGCCAGAGTCATGCACTTCCTTACTTTTGTATATAGGCTCCAGAGAAGTTTCCATTAAGTGAAACAGCTATATTAATTTTTTAAATATATATTTATTTAAATAATTGGATGTCTGGACTTTATCCCAACGTTTATTGATCAATTTTTATAGTTGTCTTCCAATATATCTTTTATCATTTATTTTGTAACACATTCTTTGGAGGTCTGTGATTTATAGTACTATGATAATTCCCTTATTGACTCATTATTCAGTTACATGCAGTCTTCTAATCTTAGCTATTTGGCATAAGAAGCAATAGCCAAGGGGACGTATCCTGTACCTTATGTTTAATTTGTTCTTCAGTAACTACATATCATTTATATCAGATTATCTTAAGTATTAACAGGATTCACCTGGATCAAATTCTCCAGTGAAAGAGCTTGTATCGGTATTTCTAGTAAGTGCCGACAAATGAGATTCATAATTAACCAAGTTTGGGAATCACTGAGCTACATCAATCATTACACTAGTTTCCCTTTGTTGTGCTGAACATAGAACCATAAAATACTAAAGGTAATTTTCACATGCTTCCTTTCCCTGCTGACATTGCCTTATCCTGAATTGCTAAAACAAGCCTCTCGATGTCACGGAATTAATTGCCTTAGTTCATCATAAAGGAAACATTGTTTAACGAACTGAATCTTAGCTGAGAAGTTATCACAACAGCGACTCAAAGACTTATTTTCTTTAGTTTTGTTGTGTAATCAGCAACAAAGGATCTGAAGATAAAACTTTTTTCACAAAGATGCAAAGTGTTTCAAACATTAATTGTATGTGCATGTGACCAATTTGAGATTTCACTATTGATGTTTCACAATATGGAAGGAAGGTAAATTATCTGTGATGATTATTCTCTTTCCCATCTTATGTTTTTTGCAAGTGTCATCATTGCTGATATATAAAGGCTGATATATTCATTTTACATATCTAATAAATGGGATTTAAGTTATTTTTTTCCTACGGACAGTAGCAAATTGCCCTTAGCCAGTCACACTATGGTCACCAGTGCCCTACTTCTAAAATGACAAAGATAAAGGGAGCCATATCTGGCTAAATAAATTAATTAGTCATAAGGAATGGACTCTATGACTCAGTGCCACCAACCATCACAGACCATCACCAATTACACACTCCATATTCATGACCAAGAGTTTTGTTTTCAGGCCATTATTTTTGCTAATCTGCCCACTGTGTAAAATAAGTAGCTTGGTGGCTGGCAAGATGGCCAAATAGGAACAGCTCCGGTCTGCAGCTCCCAGCAAGATCAATACAGAAGGGGGATGATTTCTGCATTTCCAAGTGAAGTTCCTGGTTCATCTCATTGAGACTAGTTAGACAGTGGGTGCGGCCTACAAAGGGCAAGCCAAAGAAGGGTGGGGTGTCACCTCACCAGGGAAGCTCAAGGGGTGGGGGAACTCCCTCCCCAGCCAAGGGAAGCCATGAGGGACCATGCCGTGAGGGATGGTGCACTTTGGCCCATATACTATGCTTTTCCCATGGTCTTTGCAACCCGCAAACCAGGAGATTCCCTCGGGTACCTATGCCACCAGGGCCCTGGGTTTCAAGCACAAAACTGGGCAACCGTTTGGGCAGACACCAAGCTTAGCTACAGGAGTTTTTTCTCATACCCCAGTGGTGCCTGGAACGCCAGTGAGACAGAACTGTTCACTTCCCTGGAAAGGGAGCTGAAGCCAGGGAGCCAAGTGGTCTAGCTTAGCAGATCCCACCCCAACAGAGCCCAGCAAGCTAAGATCCACTGGCTTGAAATTCTCGCTGCCAGCACAGCAGTCTGAAGTTGAGCTGGGACACTCCAGCTTGGTGGGAGGAGGGGCGTCCACCATTACTGAGGCTTGAGTTGGTTTTCCCCTCACAGTGTAAACAAAGCTGCTGGGAAGTTCCAACTGGGCGGAGCCCACCGCAGTTCAGCAAAGCCTCTGTAGCCAGACTGCCTCTCTAGATTCCTCCTTTCTGGGCAGGGCATCTCTGAAAGAAAGGCAGCAGCTCCAGTCAGGGGCTTATAGATAAAACTCCCATCTCCCTGGGACAGAGCACCTGGGGGAAGGGGCAGCTGTCGCACAGCTTCAGCAGACTTAAACGTTCCTGCCTGCCAGCTCTGAAGAGAGCAGTGGATCTTCCAGCACAGCGCTCGGGCTCTGCTAAGAGACAGACTGCCTCCTCAAATGGGTCCCTGACCCCTGTGCCTCCTGACTGGGAGACACCTCCCAGCAGGGGTCAACAGACACCTCATACAGGAGAGCTGCAGCTGGCATCTGGTGGTGCCCCTCTGGGATGAAGCTTCCAGAGAAAGGAACAGGCAGCATTCTTTGCTGTCCTGCAGCCTCCACTGGTGATACCCAGGCAAACAGGGTCTGGAGTGGACCTCCACCAAACTTCAGCAGACTGCAGCTGTGGGGCCTGACTGTTAAAAGGAAAACTAACAAACAGAAAGCAAAAGCATCAACATCAACAAAAAGGATGTCCACACAGAAACCCCATCTGAAGGTCACCAACATCAAATACCAAAGGTAGATAAATCCACGAAGATGAGGAAAAAACAGCACAAAAAGGCTGAAAATTCCAAAATCCAGAACGTCTCTTTTCCTCCAAAGGATCACAATTCCTCACCAGCAAGGGAACAAAACTGGACGGACAGAGAATGAGTTTGACGAATTGACAGAAGTAGGCTTCAGAAGGTGGGTAATAACAAACTTCTCCGAGCTAAAGGAGCATGTTCCAACAAAATGCAAGGAAGCTAAGAACCTTGAAAAAAGTTTAGACGAATGGCTAACTAGAATAACCAGTTTAGAGAACATAAATGACTTAATGGAGCTGAAAAACACACAAGAGAACTTCGTGAAACATACACAAGTATCAATAGCTGAATTGATCAAGCGGAAGAAAAGATATTAGAGATTGAAGATGAACTTAATGAAATAAAGTGTGAATACAAGATTAGAGAAAAAAGAATGAAAAGGAATGAGCAAAGCCTCCAAGAAATATGGGACTACGTGAAAATACCAAACCTACATTTGATTAGTGTACCTGAAAGTGACAGGGAGAACGGAACCAAGTTAGAAAACACTCTTCAAGGTATTATCCAGGAGAACTTGCCCGACCTAGAAAGACAGGCCAATATTCAAATTCAGGAAATACAGAGACCACCACAAAGATACTCCTTGAGAAGAGCAACCCCAAGACACATAATCATCAGATTGAACCAAGGTTGAAATGAAGGAAAAAATGTTAAAGGCAGCCAGAGAGAAAGGTCGGGTTACCCACAAAGGGAAGCCCATCAGACAAACAGCAGATCTCTCTGCAGAAACCCTACAAGCCAGAAGAGAGTGGGGGGCAATATTCAACATTCTTAAGGAAAAACAACCCAGAATTTCATATCCAGCCAAACTAAGCCTCATAAGCAAAGGAGAAATGAAATCCTTTACAGACAAGCACATGCTGAGAGATTTTGTCACTACCAGGCCTGCCTTACAAGAGCTCCTGAAGGAAGCACTAAATATGGAAAGGAAAAACCAGTACCAGCCACTTCAAAAACATATCAAATTGTAAAGACCATTGACAGTATGAAGAAACTGCATCAACTAATAGCCAAAATAACCAGCTAGCATCATAATGACAGGATCAAATTCACACATAACAATATTAACTGTAAATGTAAACAGGCTAAATGCCCCAATTAAAAGACTTAGACTGGCAAATTGGATGAAGAGTCAAGACCCATCAGTGTGCTGTATTTAGGAGACCCATTTCACGTGCAAAGACACACATAGGCTCAAAATAAAGGGATGGAGGAATATTTACCAAGCAAATTGAAAGGAAAAAAGCAAGGGTTGCAACCTTCGTCTCTGATAAAACAGACTTTAAACCAAAAAAGATTAAAAAAAAGATAAAGAAGGGCATTACATAATGGTAAAGGGATCAATGCAACATGAAGAGCTAACTATCCTAACTATATATATATGCACCAAATACAGGAGCACCCAGATTCACAAAGTAAGTTCTTAGAGACCTACAAAGCGAGTTAGACTCCCACACAATAATAGTGGGAGACTTTAACACCCCACTGTCAATACTAGATCAATGAGACAGAAAATTAACAAGAATATTCAGGACTTGAACTCAGCTCTGGACCAAGCACACGTAACAGACATCTACAGAACTCTCCACCCCAAATCAACAGAATATACATTCTTCTCAGCATTACATCACACTTATCCTAAAATTGAGCACATAATTAGAAGTAAAACACTCCGCAGCAAATGCAGAAGAATGGAAATCATAACAAACAGTCTCCCAGACCACAGTGCAATAAAATTACAACTCAGGATTAGGAAACTCACTCAAAACCACACAACTACATGGAAACTAAACAACCTGCTCCTGAATGACTACTAGGTAAATAACGAAATTAAGGTAGAAATAAACGAGTTCTTTGAAACCAATGAGAACGATGACACAACATACCAGAATCTCTGGGACACAGCTAAAGCAGTGTTTAGAGGGAAACTGATAGCACTAAATGCCCACAAGAGAAAGCAGGAAAGATCTAAAATTGACACCCTAACATCACAATTAAAAGAACCAGAGAAGCAAGAGCAAAAAAAATCAAAAGCTAGCAGAAGACAAGAAATAACTAAGATCAGAGCAGAACTGAAGGAGATAGAGACACAAAAAAACCCCTCAAAAAAAATCAATGAATCCAGGAGCTGGTTTTTTGAAACGATTAACAAAATAGACCACTAGCCAGCTAATGAAGAAGAAAGGAGAGAAGAATCAAATAGACACAATAAAAAATGATAAAGGGGATATCATCACTGCTCCCACAGAAATACAAACTACCATTAGAGAATACTATAAACACTTCTACACAAATAAACTAGAAAATCTAGAAGAAATGGATAAATTCCTGGACACAAATACCCTCCCAAGACTAAACCAGGAAGAAGATGAATCCCTGAATAGACCAATAAAAAGTTCTGAAATTGAGGCAGGAATTAATAGCCTACCAACCAAAAAAAGCCCAGGACCAGACAGATTCACAGCTGAATTCTACCAGACGTGCAAAGAGGAGCTGGTACCATTCCTTCTGAAAGTATTCCAAATAATAGAAAAAGAGGGACTCCTCCCTAACTCATTTTATGAGACCAGCATCATCCTGATATCAAAACCTGGCAGAGACACAACAAAAAAAGAAAATTTCAGGCCAATATCCCTGATGAACATCAATGTGAAAATCCTCAATAAAATCTGGCAAACCGAATCCAGCAGCACATCAAAAAGCTTATCCACCACGATCAAGTCAGCTTCATCCCTGGGATGCAAGGCTGATTCAACATATGTACATCAATAAACATGATCCATCAAATAAACAGAACCAATGACAAAAACCACATAATTATCTCAATAGATGCAGAAAAGGCCTTCGATAAAATTCAATACCCTTTCATGCTAAAAACTCTCAATAAACTATGTATTGAAGGAATGTATCTCAGAATAATAAGACCTATTTATGACAAACCCACAGCCAATATCATACTGAATGGGCAAAAGCTGGAAGCATTCCCTTTGAAAACTTGCACAAGACAAGGATGCCCTCTCACCACTCCTATTCAATACAGTATTGGAAATTCTGGCCAGGGCAATCAGGCAAGAGAAAGAAATAAATGGTATTTAAATAGGAAGAGAGAAAATAAAATTGCTTCTGCTTGCAGATGACCTGATTGTATATTTAGAAAACCCCATCATCTCAGCCCAAAATCTTCTTAAGCTGATAAGCAACTTCAACAAAGTTGCAGGATACAAAATCAATGTGCAAAAATCACAAACATTCCTATACACCAATAATAGACAAACAGAGAGCCAAATCATGAGTGAACTCCCATTCACAATTGCTGCAAAGAGAATAAAACACCTAGGAACACAACTTACAAGGGATGTGAAGGACTTCTTCAAGGAGAACTACAAACCACTGCTAAAAGAAATAAGAGAGGACACAAACAAATGGAAAAACATTCCATGTTCATGGATAAGAAGAATCAATATCGTGAAAATGACCATACTGCCCAAGGTAATTTATAGATTCAATGCCATCCCCATCAAGCTACCACTGACTTTCTTCACAGAATTAGAAAAAACTACTTTAAAGTTCATATGGAACCAAAAAAAAAGCTCATATAGCTAAGACAATCTTAAGCAAAAAGAACAAAGCTGTAGGCATCACACTACCTGTCTTCACACTATACTACAAGGCTACAGTAACCAGAACAGCAAGGTACTGGTACCAAAACAGATACAGACCAATGGAACAGAACAGAGGCCTCAGAAATAATGCCACACATCTACAACCATCTGATCTTTGACAAACCTGACGAAAACAAGAAATGGGGAAGGATTCCCTATTTAATACATGGTGTTGGGAAAACTGGTTAGCCATATGCAGAAAACTGAAACTGGATCCCTTCCTTACACCTTATACAAAAATTAACTCAAGATGGATTAAAGACTTAAACGTAAGATCTAAAACCATAAAAATCCTAGAAGAAAACCTAGGCGATACCATTCAGGACATAGGCATGGGCAAAGACTTCATGACTAAAACACCAAAAGCAATGGCAGCAAAAGCCAACATAGACAAATGGGATCTAATTAAACTAAAGAGCTTCTGCACAGCAAAAGAAACTATCATCAGAGTAAACAGGCAACCTACAGAATGGGAGAAAAATTTTGAAATCTATCCCTCTGACAAAGGGCTAATATCCAGAATCTACAAGGAACTTAAACAAATGTACAAGAAAAAAACAAACAACCCTATCAAAAAGTGGGCAAAGGATATGAACAGACACTTCTCAAAAGAAGACATTTACATGGCCAACAAACATGAAAAAAAGGTCATCATCACTAGTGATTAGAGAAATGCAACTCAAAATGACAATGCCATAGCATCTCACGCCCGTTAGAATGGCAATCATTAAAAAGTCAGGAAACAACAGATGCTAGAGAGGATGTGGAGAAATAGGAATGCTTTTACACTGTTGGTGGGAGTGTAAATTAGTTCAACCATTGCAGACAACAACGTGGTGATTCCTCAAGGATCTAGATCCAGAAATACCATTTGACCCAGGAATCCCATTAATGGGTATATACCCAAAAGATTATAAATCGTTCTACTATAAAGACACATGCACCCGTATGTTTATTGCAGCACTGTTCACAATAGCAGAGACTTGGAACCAACCCAAATGCCCATCAATGATAGACTGGATAAAGAAAATTTGGCACATATACACCATGGAATACTATGTAGCCATCAAAAAGAATGAGTTCATGTCCTTTGCAGGGACATGGGTGAAGCTGGAAACCATCATTCTCAGCAAACTAACACAGGAATAGAGAACCAAACACCACGTGTTCTCACTCATAAGTGGGAGCTGGACAATGAGAACACATGGACACAGGAAGGGGAACATCACACACCGGGGCCTGTTGGGGGGTGGCGGTTAGGGGAGGGATAGCATTAGGAGAAATACCTAATGTAGATGAGGTGTTGATGGGTGCAGCAAACCACCATGGCACACATATCTATGTAAAAAATCTGCATGTTCTGCACATGTATCCTAGAACTTAAAGTAAAAAAAAAAAAAAAAAGAATTAAAGGTTATCAGTGTACAATGAAAAAAAAGATGGTGGAGAAATAGTTTCCACCTCTTAATGGGAGAATAGTAAGCACACGCAGGAACTGAAGGAATTGATGGCAGCCATTTTGCAGGCAAGCTACCACAACTACTATGGACTGGGAGATTTGAGGGAAGTAGCAAGAAACATTATTTTCTAACCACCTAAAAGGTACAAAGGACCACTGAGGGTTCACTTTTTGTTCATTCCTCAATGCTTCTTTTCAGATCCTCTCTTCTGCATAGAGACAAATGTCAGTTTTGAAGTCCAAAATAATTGAGTTGCTTAATGTTATAAGAAGTTGCATTTATTCAAAATACAAACATAATTCGGCTTTTGGTGGGATTTTTTTGTTGTTGTTTGATTATTCACTTTTTACCTACCAAATTGCAAAAAATCATATTCAAAATTGAAGAATGTACTATAAAGGAGATATTTTCATATTTTATAGTTGGAAATGTAAATCAACAATACTGCAATGTGACAGTGAGTGTAAGTGACATTAACTAGGCCAAGCACAGTGGCTCATATCTACAGTCGTAGCACTTTGGGAGGCTGCAGTGGAAGGACTGCTTGAAACCAGAAGTTCAAGACTAACCTAGGCAAAAAGGCAAGACCTTGTCTCTACGAAAATAAAAATTTTTAAATAAAAAATTAGCTGGGCTGGGTGGTGCACACCTGTAGTTCCAGCTATTCAGGCAGCTCAGGCAAAAGGATCCCTTGAGTGCAGGAGTTAGAGACTGCAGTGAGCCATAATGGTGCCTGGACTCCAGAACAAGACTCTATCTCTAAAAAAATAAATAAATAAAAGAAAGATATCAACTAAAAAAAAATAAGTAACTTGTTCGTATATATCAACAGTGCAACTTTGATGCAGTAGCTTAATGCTATTTCATTCCCATCTTTCTCTAAGAGAATGATTAAAGTATGTACTGTTTATACAACATTATCAGTTATTATTAAGTGAAAGGCCATTGACCTTTAATATTATCAGAGCCAAGTGGATTTAGGCCAGCTCTTTGATATCTAGGCCAGCTCCTTGACTCACAGTAGTTTGAGTTTTCTGTTTCAACACTCATGAAGTAAAAAGTAATTTTTAAAATTCTTAAACTTTTTCAGACAGCCAAAATGTTTTTCAGTTGTTTGAACTTGGACGTAAACAGAATTTCCAGCTATTTGAATCAATTAAACTGTCTGTTAAATCTATTTTATAGGTTACAACCTAAACCTATCCTCCAACCCCTCAGTACGTGTGTGTGCACTGCATGCACGCACATATACACTCACATTTTAGCTTAACTTGCTGCCTTAAATAAAGCTATAGTTGGTATGAAACTTTATATCACTAATGCATAGATAAATGCAGGTAGTTAAAAATAGATGGCATAAAGAGAGATATTCTTACAGTAATCTGTAAGTGTATCTTTCAGACCTAAATCACCTTAGAAAGAAATTTCACTTCTAAATAGATCATAAAATGTGTTTCCAGTGATATGAGATTCAGCCCTTCTTCTTTATTTTATGTATGTATTTTGAGACAGAGTCTTGCTCTGTCACCCAGGCTGGAGTGCAATGGCACGATCTCAGCTCACTGCAACCTCAGCCTCCCAGGTTCAAATAATTCTCCTGCCTCAGCCTCCCAAGTAGCTGGGACTACAGGCATGTGCCACCATACCCAGCTAATTTTTGTATTTTTAGTAGAGATGGGGTTTCGCCATGTTGGCCAGGTTGGTCTCAAACTCCTGACCTCAGGTAATCCACCCGCCTCGGGTGTAATCCCTCCCAAAGTGCTGGGATTACAGGCGTGAGCCACTGCACTCCGCCAACCTTTCTTTTTAAACTACCCTTTAAGATAGCACTGGCAACATATTGCTGGGTTACAGTGAAGAGGCTCTTTTTAGTTCAATGAAGGGATGATAATGATTGTCATGAAAGCTGTTGAACTGGGCATCTATGAAAGGTGGTTGTCTCCCTACTAGGGGATGCTGTGTGAAAATAAACTTTGGTTATTTCATCTTGATTGATAATTTGTTGAATATCTGCTGTGTTCATCTTTGAGTAACAAAATATAATTCAGGGATATTATTTGTCGGTGTAGTGCATAGCTATGTAGTATATTTAAAATAATATAAAATCTTAAGAAATAAGTATCTTTATTATACTTGCTTTACAGATGAGAAACTGAGGCTAGGATTTAAATGATTTATCCCCAAATCACTGATTTAAATTCTGACCATCTGACTCTAGAAACTATCCTTTTAAACAGCATGGGGTAGGTGTGGAGAGGAGGTTGGTATTGAAATGTTATATCTGCACTGGAATCTAGGAAAAGCAGAATTATGAGATCTCAGGGAAAGTGAGGACTGGGACCTGTCTAGGGATAGTCCACTCCCTCAATTCCATCTCCCTGTCTCTAGTTTCTCGTTTTTCTTCTGCCCCATTCTTATCCCTGCCTACTTCTTTCTCACCTTTATGAACCATTCCTATCCCTAAGACTAAATCTTCTGGCTTCTCAGTCCACAACTATCTCCATTTCTCAGATTGTCTATTTCAAAGTATCAAGCAAGGAATCTACCTTGTGCAGCTCATCTTTTAATCTTATACATGACAAAGACAACTGTGCATTACACATCACTTTGGGTCAGGAGTCTACCTCTGACCCAAGAAGCTGTGGTCAGGTAGTATATGCCGGTTGGGAGTAATGAGGAGAAACTAGCACAGTCTAGAGAGTGATGTGAAAGCAAGAAGGCAAACACAAATCACAACCAGTAGTTCCAAAAAAAGACTAATGAGACTGGGCTGGCTACTGATTATTTTCCTTTGGGGGGAGAAAAAAAAGAGATTGAGAGAGGAAAAACCTTTCCTCTATCACATAAGCACTAAATTTAGAGCTGTTGTCTAAAACCCTTGGCCTTTCGTCTCATGTTCTCTCAACCTATCTTTGTTCCAGAGAAAGGGAAAGTCTAAAGAAAGCTGTACTTTTCTTTTAAAACATGAAAACAAAACAAAATCTCTTGCCATAAGACTCCAAATATTGACTTTTTAAGCCCAAGTTTCATTTCTCTATGGGAATTACTGCATAGCACATAGCTTACGAGACATTTTCTCACAACTTCCCACTCAAAACAAGCAGTAACACCCCACCACCACCACCACCAAAGAATTGCACTATCCCTAACACATATGATCATTACAAGCACATTTTGGACAGAAGCAGCCATTTTTCCCAGTGACCTATCACTTGTGGACACTTATATGTGCCAAGCACTTGGCCCAGGCAGCACAATTCCTATGTCCTTGGAAAACAGGAAGGAGAAGAGGGCAAAAGGCAGTGATTTGGGGTGACAAGTTTTCACTAGAAAATAGGAGCGTCTCTTCTTTATTCCCACTTGACTGAACTTCCAGCATATATCCAATGTAACAAAAACATTATATTGGAAACACAAGGCATCCAGGCCTTTGGCCAAAAATGTAGGGGAAAAAAATAGAAAGCCTAATATTTCATGAGAAATTCTTGGCTTAAATAATATTTTAATAAAGCTTAGCTACATATGCCAATAAAGCATAGAGATGACATACTGATTTATGATTTAAATATCATTATAGTCTCTGTGATGCCGGTATCATTTTGTATCAAACAATATGAAAGAGGAAAAATCACTGGGGAAAAGAAGAGAAGAGCAACATGAAATCAATTGAGATATCAGTAGAATGTTTATTGCATATACCATCTAATTAAACATTTGCTGTAAGGGTAATAATATTTAACATACATTGAGCAGATATGATATAAGCCTTACAAGTATAATCTCTTTTGATCTTGAAAAAATTTCCCTGAGGTAGATATTATTATTTCCATTTAATAATTGAGATTCATAAAGGCTAACTTGAGCAAGGTTTAGCGGAACTCAGAGGCAAACTCGAGCAATCCGACTTCAAGGCCACACTCTTAGTCATGTGCTATACTAGAATAAAGATTAATTTAGTGAAGTCAATTATTTGTTTTGGGAATAAATGATTTATACTGTATGTGTTAATACTGAGTGTCAACTTGATTGGATTGAAGGATGCAAAGTATTATTCCTGGGTATGTCTGTGAGGGTGTTGCCAAAGGAAATTAACATCTGAGTCAGTGGGCTGGGAAAGGTAGACCCACCCTTAACCTGGGTGGGCACCATCTAATCAGTTGCTACCACGGCCAGAATATAAAGCAGGCAGAGAAATGTGAAAAGGCTGGACTGGATTAGCCTCCCAGCCTACAACTTTCTCCCGTGCTGGATGCTTCCTGCCCTCGAACATTGGACTCCAGTTTCTTCAGCTTTGGGACTTGGACTGGCTCCTTGCTCCTCAGCTTGCACATGGCCTATTGTGGAACCTCACCTTGTGATTGTGTGAGTCAACAGTCCTTAACAAACTCCCCTTTATATATACATCTATCCTAATAGCTCTGTTCTCTAAAGAACCCTGACTAATACAGTATGTGACATATAATAAAGAATAATTATGTGAATCTATGTAGAATACTATTGAAAAGAGAACTGGACCAGGAGACCTGACTTCTAGTCTTGATTCTATCAATTGAATATATGGCCTTGGATTTATCATTTAAAGTCTGGGTCCCCATTTCCTCATTTGCAAAAGGAAAACCAAAAGACATGACAATAACTACCCTGTTGGCCTCACTGAGTTTTTATTAATCTCAAATAAAATGATGGGAAAATAACTTTATAAGTTGAAAAGCACATTCCAATATGGAATGTTAGTATGAGAGCCCACTACATTGACCATACCTTAATGAGCACTACATGAGATTTTTAAAATCACAGAATAAGTGTTTTATTTCCTCTAAAAACAAATTGACTATCCAACTTTGCAAAGGTGAGATCGTATATTCAAGATAAGAAATTGAATAAAAATAGCTCCAGAATATTGATACCCTAGAGGTCCTGGAAAGGGAAAATCCAAAATCAGTCTGCTGGGGTACAATCTAGATCCCATAGGGAGGAAAAAAAAAAAAACAAGAAAATTAACTCACACTCAAAATTAAAACCACATGAGAAAACACATACCAAGATTGGAACCCAGACACAACCTATAGGAATATTAGCACAATAACTAGAAATCATTATAAAACAATCTATAAGAAGTTTTAAAGTATGTATGTTTGCCAGAAAGCATGTGAAAATGTGTTCAACATCATTCCTCACTGGAAATGCAAATTTAAAAAACTATCCCCTAAAATGGCTGAAATGACAAGGACTGGCAATACCAAGTGGGGTGAGGTTGGAACTCTCATATAACCGCAGAAGGGAGCGTGCATGGCACAACCAGTATGGAATACTGGCAGTTTCTACTAAGGCTAAATAGGTACCTATACCAGGACCCAACAATTTCATGCTAGGGCATGTATCCAGGTGAAATGAATGCTTATGCCCACAATAGATCTTGTACAGAAATGTTCCATAGCAGCTTTATTTATAACAGTCAAATTTATAATAGTCAAACAAACATAAATAACCCATATGCCTGTCAATAGCAGAATGGATAAATAAACGGTGTTATATTCACAAAATGAAATACTATTACTGGAATATAAAACAACCTGGCCACATTTCACAGACACTCTGTTGAGTGAAAGAAGCAAGTACTAAAGAGTACCTACTGTGTTATTCCATGCATACAAAGCTCAACAACAAACAAAACAAACTGCTGATGAAATGCCATAAAAAGGTGAGCTCTGCTAGGGAGCAACTACAGTCTAAAAAGGGCAGAAAGAAATCTTCTAGGGTGATAGATATGCTTTATATCTTAATATCTGATCCATGTGGTAGTTAATTAGTTGTACATATAGGTTTTTAAAAGGTGGTTAAAAAAATAGAACTTCTAGGAAAAAAACCTCTAAAATTATTATTAAAATTCAGTGGATATATCAAACCATAATTAAGCTTAGATGATGAGAGAATTATTTCCATTGGAAACAGACCTAGAATGCAGTGCAGAATAAGTAGATAAAAACCATGGAAGAACAACCAGAAGATATGGAGGATAAAATGAAAAGGTCTGAACTAGGGATCTCAGAGGAGAGAAAGAGAAAATGAGGAGGGTTCAAAGAGCCAAAAACTATTCCCAAAAGAAGACATTTATGCAGCCAATAAACATATGAAAAAAAGCTCATCATCACTGGTCATTACAGAAATGAAAATCAAAACCACAATGAGATACCATCTCATGCCAGTTAGAATGGCGATCATTATAAAGTCAGGAAACAACAGATGCTGGAGAGGATGTGGAGAAATAGGAATGCTTTTACACTGTTGGTGGGAGTGTAAATTAGTTCAACCATTGTGGAAGACAGTGTGGTGATTCCTCAAGGATCTAGATCCAGAAATACCATTGACCCAGCAATCCCATTACTGGGTATAGACCCAAAGGATTATAAATCATTCTACTATAAAGACACATGTACACATATGTTTATTGCAGCACTGTTCACAATAGCAAAGACTTGGAACCAACCCAAATGCCCATCAATGATAGACTGGATAGAGAAAATATGGCACATATACACCATGGAATACTATGCAGCCATCAAAAAGGATGAGTTCATGTCCCTTGATGAGTTCATGTCCCTTGCAGATAAATGGATGAAGCTGGAAACCATCATTCTCAGCAAACTAACACACGAACAGAAAACCAAACACCGCATGTTCTCACTCATAAGTGGGAGTTGGACAATGAGAACACATGGACACAGGGAGGGCAACATCACACACTGGGGCCTGTGAGGGGGTGGCGGTTAGGGGAGGGATAGCATTAGGAGAAATACCTAATGTGTAGATGACGGGTTGATGGGTGCAGCAAAACCACCAAGGCATGTGTATGCCTATGTAACAAACCTGCACGTTCTGTACATGTATCCCAGAACTTAAAGTATAATAATAATAATAAAGAAATTCAGACTCAGATGATTTCAAAATTATTCTAAGCTTTCAAGAAGCAGCTAATCCCTACTCTATATACATTATTTCAACTGATGGAGAAAGAATACACACCAATTCTTTTTACAAAGACTCATAACATTTACCCAAAACCAGACAGAGATAACACAGAAAAAAATAATACAGACCAATCTCATTCACAAATATTTATGCAAAAGTCCTAAGTAAATTGTTTAACATGATCCAGCATTATATTAAAATAACAGTTCACAGTGACCAATTGGAGTTTAATCTCAGGAATGTAAAAAAATAGTTTAATTTTTTTTAATCTAGTGACTTAATTCACCATTTTAACTGGTCAAAGAAGAAAAAAATAGATAAACTTGGTAGATGCTAAAAAGGCATTTTGTGTAATTCTTTATCCATCACTGATTTAAAAAACAGAAAAGTAGTAAAAACATACCACCTTAAAGTGATAAATATATAAATTATATATTCTGGAAGCATTTTACTAAAATCACTAAGAAGAGAAAGCATGCCTGTTATCACCATTTTTGTTTATCAATAATCTAACAATACTAACAAATTCAGGCTAAGAAAAAATAAAATAATAAATAATGAATTACATCCTAATTATTAAGGATGCTGTATCCAAGTTAAAATTATTTTTAAAAATATTGTTTTAGGGCCAGGCGAGGTGGCTCATGCCTGTAATCCCAGCACTTTAGGAGGACAAGGCAGGCGGATCAGCCTGGCCAACATGGTGAAACCCCGTCTCTACTAAAAAAAAATACAGAAATTAGCCGGGCTTGGTGGCAGGTGCCTATAATTCCAGCTACTTGGGAGGCTGAGGCAAGAGAATTGCTTGAACCTGGGAGGCAGAGGTTGCAGTGAGTCGAGATCGCGCCACTGCATTCCAGCCTGGGCAACAGAGCAAGACTCCATCTCAGAAAACAACAACAACAACAAAAAATATATATATATATGTAGTTTTAGGTGTCCTGGGCCTGTGCTAAATCCTTTACATACTCAACTCATTTAATCTATACAACTCTGAGAAGTAGATGTTAGTCCATTTCGCAGAAGGGGAGATTGAGGCTCAGAGTCGTTAAGTATGTTATTCAAAGTCATCAACCAAGTAAATGGCAGAACTGGCACTTGATCTCGTCTTTCTGACTGTAAACCTCTGTGAACTTAAATGGAAGGTTATACTATAGCTCATGCATCTCCCATAATTGCTCAATTTTTTAAAGAAAGATTGACTTTCAAATCCATAATAAATTTCAAGAGAAGATCATTTTATTATCCCATCAATTCTAACAAAAAATGAGGTAATTTGACATTTTAAATTAGACACAACTCTCAAACATGTAATTCCAGTGTGAACCTGTTTAGAAAAAAATGACCTGGTGAAAGTTTTTCTGGCACAGAACATTTTTACCTTAAAAAAAAAATCATTTAACAGCAGAAAAAATATCCTGGCTTCATTGGGCCCAACAAGTCTAAATATAACTTTAAAACTTTCAACCTCTATAATCCTTTCTATAGCTGACAGTTTTGAAAGGTGGCAATAAGGAGCTGCTCTACAGAGAGTTCTGGAAAACGTCAGGTTTCTCTTTCCAAGCATTGCGTGAGTCACTAATTTTGGCAAAACATAATGACATGAAAGCATAGCAATGGATCAGGTGATCCTTGGGAATTGCTTTTTCCCTGAGTTTCAGAAATCCTGTGAAGAGTTCCTGTGAAGAATTCCTATGGCAGAACAGATCCCAGGCTCACGCGAACTTGCCTTTCTTTGGCCTGAGAACATGAAAGCATAATTTCAGGCCCTGAAAAAAATCAACAGTGACAGCCACTATTTCTCATCTTCTCTTGGGAGAGAGGCCCTACTAGCTTTATTTATAACTAGCATTTTGTAGCCTACCAGTAGAACATAATCAGCATGGGTACTCTTTCTTTGACGGAAGGAACTACTTTTCTCTTGGAGACACTATTACAGTAAAACATATGTGTTGACTTCTGAGTCCTTATTTTATTACCAGTATCTTGGTTGGCTCCTTTGTAGTCCCCAGTGTCTTAATTAAGTTCAAGAGTTGAGGAGATGGTAGTACAAGTATTGGTTAGTTATAATAGCACTCTGAGGGTTGGTAAGATCTCAAAAATATTCAGGTCTATAAAATGATAAAATAAATCTGTGAGCTATAGCTTTTCCTTCCTACCCCCACAGCCTGCTCTGAGACCTTCTTGACCATCACCAAACTAAAACCAGCCCTAAGATATTAATCAGTTGATATTTATTAAGTACTTATCACAGGCCAGGAACTATCCTAAGCATCTTGTATTATCTCATCTTGCCCTAAAAATAATTCTATGAGATTCTAATACCTGGCTGGGCAAGAGAATCTCCAGGATAACTTTTAAATGTGCTTTATTTTATTAGAAGTGTTTATACCTTTTCATTAAAGATATTTTAATTTCTGGGCCAAAGATCATACTTCTTATTCTATCCTTGCTCAATAGAAGTCTGGTGGGGCATGAAATCATATTACCAGGTGTTTCTCGTGCAGCTGGACCATAGTTGGACAATCATCTCCTTGAGATATTGTCTAGTAAGAAAAGCATAGGATTTGGAATCAGATGTTCTGAGTTTGTCATAGCTTTCTACTTGCTTGGTAAGTGACTTTGGAAAGTCATTTTGCTAAATTCTAATCAATTCGTGTGCAAAATGAGGAAAATAACCTAATTCTCATGCAACTGTCTCAAGGATTAGGGTCAGTGATTTTCATAACCTAGTTACCTGGCAGACTCCCAATCCTTATTCATTGGGTAAATGGAGAGAACAGTGAAGGCACTTCCCAGTTTTCCCAGCTCTTCTTCTGCCTTTCCTCTTACCCATCTGCTATACTGATTTTCTTACTGTTCTTCAAGCACATCAAACTATTTCCTGCCTCAAAGCTTTTACACTTGCTCTTGGGCTGCCTGAAGCACTCTTTCCCAAGTTGATCATACAGTTGATTCTTTATTCAAATGTCACTGTTTTAAAGAGGTCTTTTTTGAACCCTATCTAAAACTGTCATCTCTGCCCTAGTTACTTTTGATCTTTATCTCGATTTATTTTCTTTATATATTTTACCACTATTAATAATTATGTAATGTATTACTTGTTTGCTAACAGCTTTCTCCCCAAGAATGCCTTGGAGCAGGGATGTTGTTTTGCTCACCTAGATGCAAATCAAAAGGTAGTTATTGTTTTGAGTGCCTCCTTTCCTGACCTTTCTGATTCACACCTGTGAGCTTGCTAAAGTATGAGGAGCTGAGCTTGCAAAGAAGAAATGGGGTGACCTTATTTAAAACAGAGTGATGCTTTTCTGCACATAGATAGATACATACCTCAAAAAGAAATGTTCTCCGAATTCACTGGAACAAATAACTGAGAAGAGTTATACTGTCATTCCCATTCCATGATAACTCCAAAAAAGTAAGTTTATAACATGCTGTTTTGATTACTAGTTTATGTAACAATTTTACTAAGTTGATTCCAAAGCAATATGTTCCAAAGTGGTTTATATGAGGACACCAGTAAAGCAGCATACTAAGCAAATAGACCAACCATTATTTGGTCAGCTAACATGACTCGTTTCCATTGCCATTTTGAAGACCCTCCAAATTTTTAAGTCTAATATGGCTCAGGAAATCCAAGAGTTTGAAGTCTACAAGTCATGTCAAAGGCAAAGTCAACAACTGCAAGAATTTCACCCTTGCTCTCAAGGGTACGTTCAGAAACTTCATTGATTTGCATTTAGTAATCAAAGCAGCAGACAA
This sequence comes from Gorilla gorilla gorilla, assembly GCF_029281585.2. NCBI lineage: Eukaryota > Metazoa > Chordata > Mammalia > Primates > Hominidae > Gorilla > Gorilla gorilla. The sequence goes on from NC_073234.2 coordinate 79,508,424, forward strand.
TTAGGAAAAGCATCAACCTAATATTTTCTCTACTTGTCTGAAGGCACTTGACAAGCTTTGTTTCTTAAGAGAATGAGAATGTCAGAAACCCAAAGAAAATGCTCATAGGGTCTAAAAGGAACCTGGCAGATGCTGACTTACAACTGAATCAATATCTTTTAATTGCTTTTTAATTGCATAAATTTCTGCAACATGAGTAAATTCTAACAGGATTCCTGCATACTCAAGAAAATTATAATAGTAAATAAAATTAGCTGTGTTCTAAACTTATTACTGATCTCCTCTGGTAGTGTGCAAATTAGTCTTCACTCCTGAAAGAACAATTAAGGAAATTATTGAACAGTTAAGAAAATATACCTTTTAGTGGACAACAGCATATAGTGATTGAATAAGCAGATGAATAAAATAAGCCCTAAGTAGTAAATGTGCTCTTAAAATTAATTGATTTTTTTTGCCAATTTCTCAGCCAGAGGCAAATTTAAATGTTCACTGTTTGGACCATAATATGAGGGAGAGCTAGAGGTCAGTCAATAATAAATATTTATTGAGCAGCTACTATCTGTCCAGAAAGACTTTTGGGGGATAGAGGTATATGTCAGTTAAGCTTAAAATCAAGTTGTAAAGAGAAACTTAGCTAGCAAATGCCAGACAAGTTTAAGTATTGCTGACTTAGAGCAATTAGGGAAGTTAGGGAAGTTGCTAAAGAAGGGAGAAATGGATAATTTTGCAGGAGTGTCCAATCTTTTGGCTTCCCTGGGCCATATTGGAAGAAGAATTGTCTTGGGTCACACATAATGTACAATAACACTAACGATAGCTGATAAGCTAAAAATCACAAAAAAATCTCATAATTTTAAGAAAGTTTACGAATTTGTGTTGGGCAGCATTCAAAGCTCTCCTGGGTTGCATGCAGCTCGCGGGCCACGTGTTGGACAAGCTTGATTTAAAGGTAGAGCAATATAGTAAAGAGAAAAGTGAGAATAAGAAAATTTTTGCAGACAGCTATAGAAACAGACTGCAAAGTGAATTCCAAAAGTTCACATTTCCTATGTGGGTTCTGAGAAATAGTTGCAAAACCATGAAGGGTAGAGAGAGATGAGAGAGAAAATGCAAGAGAGAGAAATACCATGTTTTGAACACTATTCCTACTTCTTTTCATTTGACAAGTGTTTATTGAGTACCTATTCTTGGGATCTCGGAACAATTTGAGACCCTGGGTGTGTGGTGATAATAAACAATGTGCTGTCATGCAGCTTCCACTTAGTGCAGAAAAACTAGTTGAAGGACAAAGACATACACTGCTTAAGGAAACAATGTAGAAAGGGAATACAAAGAAAAATATATATCTGTAATATTCTCATAGCACACATTCTTTACCATTTAAAAATGATTACTATTTGTTCTTAGGCCTACTATTGTCAAACATTTACTTATTAATTTCTTCAAATTTGATCTTTATTATGTGCCCTGATTTTGAATCAATCAAGTTAAATTACTGACTAATAAAAAATATGACATACTGTTATGAAAGCAAGTCGAAACGATTTAAAATTGCGTATTTGGAAGAATACATCTCACTGAAAAAAAAAAAAAGAGTCTGAAATATGTATTATACCAAAAGAACATAATTTTCAGAGAACTCAGATATGGATTTTTTTGTTGCAAATCTTCTCATAAATTCTCCACAGTACTTCAGCTCTTCTCATTCCAATTTTCTTACTATTTTTCTGTTACTATGATAAACATCACAGTCACCTCTGACTTTTCCCTTTTCCAATATTGACTCTGTATAACATTCCTTTTGTATGTATTTGTATAGTGCCCACTGATGTTACCGATTAGCCCAAGACCTCATTCCTTCTCTAATTAATGTAACAGTTTCCAGCACCCTCTTCTGCCAGTTACAGAATTTTGGAGCCCAGAGGGACTATACTCAAGAAACGCAACCCTTAAAGCCATTATATTCTCTGCTTCTGGATCAATCCTCTTAAAACAGGCTCTTATTGTGTAGTTTTCTGATCAAAATCTTTCCATGGCTTACCACTACATACTGAGGACTCCTCAGCTTCTTTTGTTGAGCATTTAAGGCTGTCTATGCATTTTTTAAGGCCCCAATATGCTTTTTCAACTTTGTATTTTTCATTCATTGATTCAAAAATATTTTTTGAGCCCATTTATAATTTAAATGGTGCTAGGGCCTTGCTACAAAGATGAACAAGTCACAGCCTTGCCCTCTAACAGTCCCCAGTTTAAGGGAGGGGGTACAAGAGTGGTGGGAATGGGAGTGACGAGTACATGAAAATCTCATTAAGTATTGAGAGTAGGTGGTAACAGCGCCTGCCCAGGGAGCACTGAACTCAAGTGTCCAATCCTGCTGTGTAGCCAACTTGGCTTCATCAATGCTGACGTGGGCTGTCTTTTCTCTGCTTTTCTGTATACCCTAAATATATCTAGGCTTACAAAGCCTAGATCAGATGCCAAATAATCCATGGATTTTTCCTTAGTCTCCTACTCTTAAATATCTCTCATTTGAATTCCCATGGCATTTTAAAATTTCCTTTCCTATTCTAATCACAGCCCTGCTTGTATTAGAGAATCTCTCTCTTACTACAACTGCCTCTTAAAAGCAACAACTATGACATATATTTATATATCTCTAGACACATAAACCTAAAAAAAGCTTACAAAGGTGTTCAGTAAATGTTCCCCAGGCTAAAATAATGAATAATAATGTGTACAAAGTCAAAGGTAAAATAGAACAATGGCGGGAATTGACTATACAAACTGATTCTTCATACACTTGTAAAACTATTATACTACATAAATTACCGCAAAAATTAATGACAGTAGAAAGGAGGACTACCACTAACAAACTAGGATCCTGGGCTTACAGGGGTTAAGGAGATCTAACCACAAGGAGAAAAAAAAAGTTCTTAATTTGCCTTCATTAAAGACTAATTTTAGGTCTTTGGCTAATTAAATGAATACATTGTTTATGCTCCATACACTTTCGGCCCGAGTCTTGGAAAATACGTGGAACTTCCAAGAATTAAAGTTTCCATTAACGCAAGTGCCAAAATCAGGAGGCTTGACCTGTGGGAAAAAGCACATTTGTCTTCGCTGGCTCCTTTTCAAAAAGCTATAGATGTTTATTGTATAACCTTTTTTGTGCGCAAATGCTGTTTTATCATTCAGACCCATCTAGACAGAGGAAGAAGCTGCAACATTTCAGAAAGCAACCAATTACTGAGGACCGAATGACCTGGCCTTATCAGCGCTGAAGTGTTAACGGCCGTCCCTGTTTGGGGTAAAATTTCTTCATTGGGAGCCAGTCAGTGGTTTCTTTTTTTCTTTCTTTTCCTTAAGGGGCCGGGGGTGGTGGGGGGCAGTCGCTGTTTTGAGGTGTGTGTGTGTTTAATTCCCTGAGAACTAGCTTTGGCTGGTGAAGAAATACTTTACTATAGTGGGTTTCAGAACATCTTCCACCTGTATCTCTCCTAGCAGGTGGAAATTTAATGTAAAAAATTGTGTGTGCCCACAGCTTGAACGCTTTGGAAGAATATTTTCTGACCTCTCAGCTTTTATTCAGTCCGAAGTAGCCCAGTTATCACGAAGTAGCCCAGTTATCTACCTAGATTACAAAATAAAATTAAAATTAAATCTCCTTACGTCAGTGAACTTGGACTCAGAAAGTTCTCTCCCCTGAGCAGAGAGCCTTTTAAAGACTTGTGTGTCACGCTGGCGGCAGGGGGTCGCGGCTACTGGAAAGGAGCTGGCTCTGCAGGTCCCGCCCTCCCCCGGGTCGTCCCTCCCTCTGGCCTGCTCCCTACCTCCCGGGGACTTGCGCTCGCCCCCTCCCCGCCCGCCCCCTACTCCGCGACAACGTCGGCTTCCGAGGTCTGGCGTGCGTCAAAGCCCTAACTGGGAGGCTGATTTGTGGAGCATCGCCCCCCCACCCCGCCCCCCCAGTCCCTCCTCCTTCCACTGAAGTGGCCAAGGGAGTTGAGCTGAGCAGGGGGAGGGGAAGATCTACACCCATCCCCCTTCCTCTAGCCCTCCCTGCGTTTAGATTCAGTTGCACCTTTTATTATTTTAACTCTTCTCCTTAGGACACGCAGCCCCCAATTTGTACCTCCGGCCTGGGCGGCCCCTGGTCCCGCGCGCCAGCATGGGAGAGCGAGGGACCTGCCCGCGGCCCGCCGGCGTGTGCAAAGAGGTCCAGCCGCCGCGCCCGCTACCCGGAGTCTGTAAGTTTCAAAGCTGCTCCGGGGGAGGGGAGGGGGGAGGCTGTCCGTGTTCCCGTAAATGATTTAAAATGCAAAACACCGCAGAGGCTTGCAGTGATGGATGGACTTTTCGGGGCACACTCCCTACTGCAACCCGCAGGCTGTTGTCTTGGGTTCCCCCCCGCTCCCCGCACCTTGTATTTCCTTCGTTGTAAAAAAAAAAAAAAAAGAAAAAAAGTTTTCAATTTATAATATTATGATTTCCACAGGAACCTTTTTAACTCTTTTTAGATGCAACTCATACTTCTTTCGCATTTAAAATAATTCTTATAACTTATAAATTCTATAGCACACCACTTATTATAATTTTGTCAGATTACACGTTATTTAGACTGCGCAAGGAGTCATGGCCTTTGCTTACTTCTAAAAATAACGGAGGAAGAATTTTCTCTCTTTACTTTTAATATTGCTACATCATCTAAGTACTTTAATAAGTAGATCGTGCACCCAACTGGTCTTAATCTTCATGACTGACGCCACGTGCTGTAGCCTTGCACTAATTTACAGACGCGGTTAATCGCAGAGAATTATCTTTGAGCCTGCTGTTTACCGGAAGGCTCCTGGTTTTGTTTAACTAAGGCTATGTCCATATGTACTCAGAATAAGAAAAATTGAAACAGTTCTTTTTATTAAAACCAAGTAATTTTTCTGAGATCCCAGAACTCAAGCACAAGCTAGATTCATGTCTGGGTTAGTAAAAATCACATTTCTGGTTTTGCATGTCACCTCGCACATGTACAGACATATCCTTGAATACAAGGACCCAAGAGGTGAGGATAGGGTGGGTTTTTAAGTTTTTAATGAATGTTTCCCTCGTGCAGGAGGACGGGTGTCCAGGGACGGAGAGGCAGGTGAGAGGGAGGTGGCTAAGCTGGCTATGGTGACAGGACGATGTTGGCCAGAAAGAGTATCATCCCGGAGGAGTATGTGCTGGCGCGCATCGCCGCAGAGAACCTGCGCAAGCCGCGCATCCGAGACCGCCTCCCCAAAGCCCGCTTCATCGCCAAGAGCGGGGCCTGCAACCTGGCGCATAAGAACATCCGTGAGCAAGGACGCTTTCTACAGGACATCTTCACCACCTTGGTGGACCTGAAATGGCGCCACACGCTGGTCATCTTTACCATGTCCTTCCTCTGCAGCTGGCTGCTGTTCGCTATCATGTGGTGGCTGGTGGCCTTTGCCCATGGGGACATCTATGCTTACATGGAGAAAAGTGGAATGGAGAAAAGTGGTTTGGAGTCCACTGTGTGTGTGACTAATGTCAGGTAAGAATGTAGTGGGATGAGGCAGGGGTTGAAAACAGTAGAGAAAAAATGTCAAAATGCCCTTTCTCTTATCGTTCTGTTATTTAATTGAAAGTGAAATAAAGGGTTTGTTTTAGAATCTTCAGAAACAAAAAAGCACAATAAAGAACAACACCTAACACAGTAAGTATTTTTTAAATGCAGCTTTATGGAGAAGAGTCTCTGAAAACCTGAGCTTCAGTCCTTTGGACTAGCCTTGAAAATGTTATACCAGTTATCAAAAAAAAATTGTAATTCAAAGGATTACACAGAGTGCTTTACTCCAAAAGCGCACACATTGAGTTCAGTATGAAAAAGCTGTTGTCCATAGTTTCAGTGCCCACAGGTAAATATCTCTGATCAACAAAAAATATTGTGCTAGTGGACATTTTTCTATGACTCTTCTAACCCATGACATTTTCAGAAATAATAAGAAAAAAATGGGAAGGCCCTAGGGGGAGAGTGTCCTAGATTAAAAATCTACTAAAAAATGAAATAAATATCATCCCTTCTTTATCGAGATTATCATAACATAGCTGATTGCTTGCACTGGATTCAGAAATTAAAAGTTATGCTAAGATTCAGAACTAGAAATTGCTAATTTTTAATGACAATTAGTCCAAAATTTTATGGAAGGGGTTATATAGAAGCAATTTAATTTTGTACTCTTCTTTCAAAGTTTAAATAGAATAGGGACAAGATAGTTCTTAGATTACCTAACTTTGGCTTCTTTCTCATATCATAAGTATCTCAAAGATAGGTAAATTGAATTTGATTTCAGTGATTCACCTCTCTTGCTTTCACATGGTTTAAGAACATTTAGTTGAGGTGATTTGTTTCTTTGTTTTTTTCGGGGGGAGGTGGAAAGAGATAAATTATATCAATTACCAAGATGTTCACTGTGAAGCAAAAGAGTAGTAATAATACTGGAAAATTTTCCAAAACATTTTTAAAAGAACATTTTAAATTCACATAATTCACAAAGCAAAGAAACTTGAAAAAGCATTATGATACCAGGAAACTGTAAAGAATGGGACCTCTAGAGACCCTGAAACCTTATTAAGCTAGCATATCACTGCAGAAAGTGGACCCCAGACTGTGAACTTGTCCACCCTTCCATTTGCTAAGTAACTACAATGCCAGCCTTTCAAGGAGGAAGGCAGCATTAGTGCGCAGAGATCACACACCACAGATTTCAGCTCAAATTCTGAGCAGCAAAAACTGTACTGAATTGATCTATTGCTTTTAATATTGATTAGATATTATTTTCTTTTTTCAAACTTCTCACAAACTGTTGTCTCAAAGAAAATGCAGCTGGAAAACATAGATCATCAGCATACCAGATATAAAGAAAACACAATACTTAAAATATCCGTTAAAACGTTCAATAGATACTCTAAGATCAAATATCATTATCTATAATATATATCTTTAAGAAACTTACTGGCACTGATAATTGGTGAATCATTTTCATATCAAAATAAATTTTTAATCTAAATTATATGATACTGATAAAAAGAGAAAAAAGAAATGGTAACAGCAAACCTTAAAAATCTTCATTCTCTCCCAATGAGAATGTAAAAGGTGACTAATAATAATTCTAATTCTTTGCATTTTTCCCTTTGTGAATTCAATGTCCAACCATATCACTAAAATTGGAAACAACATTTTTCATTGAATATTCACCAGTATTTCCAAATAATGTTTGACCATTCTTCTTTTAGGGTGACTCATTTTCTCCTCCATGTATTTTCTCCTGCAAGGAGTCTCTTTGACTCCATTTAATATGAGTCAAAAAATAGACCAATATATTTCCTCTTTCTCGATATTATCCAGCCTACCTCTTTCTGTAACAGAACAAAGAAACAGCTAAACACTTTCATCTCTTGAGATTGTTTAGCATAGCAAGTGTCAGTAAAAAGCTGGGTCTTGTACCATATGTAATATTTAGAATTCATAAACAATATACAAAATGTGGCTCATGAATAGTCTCTTAAACCATTAAAACAAACTATTTGGGATATTTATCATTAGACTGCTCTCTGAGGTATGGATACATTATCAGAAATCAGTGTTGTATCCATACCCCTTCTCTGGGGTCCATTTTTATTCTTGCCATGTTTTGGGGCTATACCAGATATCTTTTTGTGGGTAGTTAGTGCAATAGGCAATTACTGTAGTTTTCCATGAATCATTTTAGCAACAAAAGAGAAAGGCAACTTTCGCACTTCACTTAAAAGCTAATCAAAAGAATGATCCATGTATTCTTGCTTATCCCTCATAATTTTCTACCAAAGTGCACTGTATATGCCAAGTACTCAAATGTTTAAACATTTTTCTCACCTGCTGTCTGTAGCATTAATAAATAGGTAATACTTTGAGAGATTGCTAATGTGTAGGCTTGTCTTCTATAAAGTTAGAGAAGTTTGAAATTGGGGTTGGGGGCAAAGATAGAACTAATATTGTTTCCATGAAGAAGCCACAGCAGTACTCGTTGTGAAATTAAGTGTTATAAATTGATAGTAACAAATGTGGTGCTTCCCATATGGGAGTAAATCAGAATCCCCTGAGAACTTTTCAAAAGCATCTTACCCAGATCCAACCTCAGCCGACCAAATCAATGTCTATTCACTAAGATAGGGAGTAGATGTGCAATTTGAAAAAGCTTCCCAAGAAAATCCTACAACTTCTTGGTTCCTTCCCTCTGCTTCTTTCACAGGATTAGGCCAAAGTGAGAAAATTCAAGTTAGTATAATATTAATTACAGGTATACCTTAGAGATATTGCAGTTTTGGTTCCAGACCATTGCAATAAAGCAAATATCAAAATAAAGACAGTTACACAAACCTTTTGTTTCCCAGTGCATATAAAACATTTATATTATATTGTAATCTAGTAAGTGTGTAATACCATTATGGCTGAAAAATGTACACATCTCAATTCAAAAAATATTTTAATGCTAAAAAATGCTAATGATCATCTGAGCCTTCTGCAAGATGTGGTCTTTTTGCTGGTGGAGGGGCTAGCCTCGATACTGATGGCTGCTGATTGATCTGGGTAGTGGTTGCTCAAGGTTGGGGTGGCTGTGGCAACTTCTTAAAATATGACAATGAAGAGTTTGCTGCATCAATTGACTTTTCTTTTCACAAAAGATTTATCTGTAATGTGTGATGCTGTTTGATAGCATTTTACCCACAGTAGAACTTCTTTCAAAACTGGAGTTAATCTTCTCAAAACCTGCCACTGCTTTATCAACTAAATTTATGTAATCTTCTGAATTCTTTGTTGTCATTTCAACAGTGTTCACAGCATCTTCACCAAGAGTAGATTCCATCTCAAGAAACCACTTTCGTTGCTTGTCCAGAAGAAGCAACTCCTCATTCATCCAAGTTTTATCATGAGATTGCAGCAATTCAGTCACACCTTCAGAATGCCCTTGTAATTCTAATTCTCTTGCTATTTCTACCACATGTACAGTGACTCCCTCCACTGAAGTATTGAACCCCTCAAACTCATTCATGAGAATTAGAATGAACTTCTTCCCAACTCCTGTTAATGTTAATATTCTGACCTCCTCCCATGAATCACAAATGTTCTTAATGGCATCTAGAATGGTGAATCCTTTCCAGATGGTTTTAAATTTACTTTGCCCAGCTCCATCACAGGACTCACTATCTATGTCAGCAATAGCCTTATGAAATGTAAATTTCTTAAGTAATAGGCCTTGAAAGTCGAAATTACTCCCTGACTCATGGCTGTAGAATGGATGTTGTGTTAATAAGCATAAAAACAGCAATCAACTCCTTCTACATCTCCATCAGAGCACTTGAGTGACTAGGAGCATTGTCAATGGGCAGTAATATTTTGGAGGAATCTTTTTTTCTGAGCAGTAAGTCTCAGCAGTGGGCTTCAAATATTTAATAAATCATGCTGCAGACAGATATGCTGTCCTCTAGCCTTTATAGTTCTACTTATAGAGCATAGGCAGAGTCAATTTAGCATAATACTTTGGGGCTCTAGGATTTTCAGAGTGATCAATGACCATTGGCTTCAACTTGATGTTACCAGCTGCATTAGTTCCTAACAAGAGTTAGCCTGAACTTTGATGCTTTGAAGCCAGGCATTGACTTCTATCTAGCTATGAAAGTCCTGGGTAACATCTTCTTCCAATAGAAGGCTGTTTCATTTTCAACACTGAAAATCTGTTGTTTAGTGCAGCCACCTTTACTAATTTTCTTAGCTGGATCTTTTGGATAACTTGCTGCAGCTCCTCCATCAGTACTTGGTGCTTCACCTAGCACTTTTCTGTTTTGAAGGTGGCTTCTTTTCTTAAGCCTCCTGAACCAATCTCTTCTAGCTTTAAACTTTTCTTTTGCAGCTTCCTCACCTCTCATCCTTCATAGAATTGAAGAGAGTTAGGGCCTTGCTCTAATTCAGGCTTTGGCTTAGGGGAATGTTGTGACCTAGTTGGTCTTTTATCCAGACCACTCAAATTTTCTGCATCTCAGCAATGAGGCTATTTTGCTGTCTTATCATTTGTGTCTTCACTGGAGTAGCACTTTGAATTTTTTTCAAAACTTTTTCTTTCCACTGTTCACAACCTGGCTGTTTGGCACAACAGGCCTAAACTTTGGCCTATCGTGGCTTTTGACTTGCCTTCCTCACCAGCTTAATCATTTTTGCTTTTGATTTAAAGTGACAGACAGCGAATATTTCCTTTACTCGAACACTTAGTGTTCTTTGTAGGGCTATTAACTGACCTAATTTCAATAGTGCTGTGTCTCAGGGAATAGGAAATCCTGATGAAAAGGGAAGAAACAAGGGAACAGCTGGTCAGTGGAGGACTCAGAACACACACATTTATCGATTGTTTGCCATCTTATATGGGCATGGCTCATGGTGCCCCAAACTAGGGGTTCCCAATCCTTGGGCTGCAGACCAGTACTAGTCTGTGGCCTGTTAGAAACCAGGTCACATAGCAGGAGGTGAGCAGTGGGGGAGCAAACATTACCTCCTGAGCTCTGCCTCCTGTCACATCAGTGGGGGCATTAGATTCTAATAGGAGTGTGAACCCTACGGTGAACTGCGAAGGTGAGGGATCTAGGCTGCGGGCTCCTTGTAAGAATCTAATTCCTGATGATCTGAGGTGGAACAGTTTCATCTCGAAACCATTTTCCCCCCCACACACCCCCCAGTATTGTCTTCTACAAAACCAGTCCCTGTTGCCAAAAAGGCTGGGGACTGCTGCCCTAAACAATTACAATAATGACATCAAATATCACTAATCACACATCATGGTAACTGATGTAATAATAATGAAAAAGTTTGAAATCTTGTGAGAATTACCAAAATGTGACGCACAGACACAAAGTGAGAACATGCTTTTGAAAAAATTGTGCTAATAGACTGGCTGGCTGAAGTTTGCCACAGGCCTTCAATTTATAAAAATGCGGTATCTGCAAAATACATTACAGCAGAGTAATAAAATAAGGCATATCTGTATGTGATCTTGACACAGTCATTTACTAGTTTCTGCCCCTAGTTCTCCCTTTAATCATTTCAGTATTCTCCAGAACACCTAGAGTAGTGCTCCCCAACCTTTTTGGAGCCAGGGACTGGTTTTGCAGAAGGCAGTTTTTCCACTGATGGAGGTGGGGGATGGGGATGGTGTGGGGATAAAACTGTCCCACTTCAGATCATGAGGCATTAGATTCTCATAAGGAGGGATAACCTATATCTCCCACATGTGCAATTCACAATAAGGTTCGCTATACTATGAGAATCCAGTGCCTCCACTAACCTGACTGGAGGCAGACCTCTGGCGGTAATGCTGGCTTACCCACTACTCACCTCCTGCTGTGTGGCCTGGTTCCTGACAAGCCATGGACCAGCACTGGTCCCTGGCCTGGGGGGGGTGGGGTTGGAGACCCCTGACTTAACAAAATTAGATCATCAATAAGACACTTTTCTTTCCAAATGGAAAACCATTCCCTTCTATTGAAAATACTAGTTGTTTGGAATAATGTGTTTTATACTAGTTTTTTTTAGCACTGTGCTATTTCTATATGAGACACAAAATAAGTATTAGCTAATGAATATGATTTTAAAGATTATAAATAATAAATTCATTCAGTAATCAGTACCTTCCATATGACTTAAGTCTCCTAAACATAGATACGCAATAAATAATAAACATCTACCTGGTAGAAAGTTTTACAAAGTAAACTGTGCCTTTGTGAAAGTGAAGTTATTTCGCAAGGTAAAATATGCATATATATGAAAATATATTAATCTTTTACACAATTAGGCCTATCACTATGTGACCTATGAAACATTAATAGAATGTTAATAGAATTAGGCCTTAGCTTAAAGGAACTTAATTAATAGAATGTTAATCTCCAGAAGTCTGGAGGTAGATGCATGCAAGAGAGAGAGAGACTATTCTAAACACAGTTTAGAATTAGGCATTTTACAAGTTTAAGTTGGCTAGTCTTTCTGCAAGCATTTAATAGTCTTTGGCGGAAGAAAATGAAAAGCTCAGCTTGGCATATTTCATTATTCAAAATGTGACCTGATGGTGTTCTTTTCTGATATCATTCCTCACAGGTCTTTCACTTCTGCTTTTCTCTTCTCCATTGAAGTTCAAGTTACCATTGGGTTTGGAGGGAGGATGATGACAGAGGAATGCCCTTTGGCCATCACGGTTTTGATTCTCCAGAATATTGTGGGTTTGATCATCAATGCAGTCATGTTAGGCTGCATTTTCATGAAAACAGCTCAGGCTCACAGAAGGGCAGAAACTTTGATTTTCAGCCGCCATGCTGTGATTGCCGTCCGAAATGGCAAGCTGTGCTTCATGTTCCGAGTGGGTGACCTGAGGAAAAGCATGATCATTAGTGCCTCCGTGCGCATCCAGGTGGTCAAGAAAACAACTACACCTGAAGGGGAGGTGGTTCCTATTCACCAACTGGACATTCCTGTTGATAACCCAATCGAGAGCAATAACATTTTTCTGGTGGCCCCTTTGATCATCTGCCACGTGATTGACAAGCGCAGCCCCCTGTATGACATCTCAGCAACTGACCTGGCCAACCAAGACTTGGAGGTCATAGTTATTCTGGAAGGAGTGGTTGAAACTACTGGCATCACCACACAAGCACGAACCTCCTACATCGCTGAGGAGATCCAATGGGGCCACCGCTTTGTGTCCATTGTGACTGAGGAAGAAGGAGTGTATTCTGTGGATTACTCCAAATTTGGCAACACTGTTAAAGTAGCTGCTCCACGGTGCAGTGCCCGAGAGCTGGATGAGAAACCTTCCATCCTTATTCAGACCCTCCAAAAGAGTGAACTGTCTCATCAAAATTCTCTGAGGAAGCGCAACTCCATGAGAAGAAACAATTCCATGAGGAGGAACAATTCTATCCGAAGGAACAATTCTTCCCTCATGGTACCAAAGGTGCAATTTATGACTCCAGAAGGAAATCAAAACACATCGGAATCATGACAGCAAGATAACCCCAAGGCAGTCTTTTATCAAGTTTTGATGGTTTATGCCGGGCACTGCCAGACTGAACCAGAGCTGGAACACAATAACGTGTCCTTCTACATTTTATTACACTAAATGATATTCATATTCAAGCAACAGCACTTTCTGTAGTAATAAAAAGTAACACACAAAGTGGAGGATTCATGGCTTACGCTTGTTTCATACGTGTAGAATTCGCAGTGATATACTTAAGTTATGTGCAGGGGTGGGTATGCTCTTGTTTCTCTCAATTTGAAACACAAGAATTACACTAATAGTAACAGGCCTTGAGCACAAAATTTGGTCAAGAAATGAGTCTGTTTGAAATGCTTAGTTGGTGAAACCACAGATCGCTGTGTTACTAATGATCACTCTGGAAATGCAAATAGAATAGGAGGGGAAAAAACAAAATCATGTTAATGCGTTTTGTACATCAGCCTTCTCCTGTCTCCATGATACTGCATTTGGTAGGAAGCCTGAGGCAAAAACTGCTTAAGTGGATCTGTTTGTAAGTGGATTCAGTTCATTCACTTTGTCTGTTGGTGACTCCTGAAGGTTTCCTGGTCCATCTCATTGCAGCCTGTTGGGCAGAGCTGGACAAGGTGTCTTTGGAGGAAAGCTAAGTCTTGTCTCATTTAGGACTGCGTTCCCCACAGTGACAGTCACTTCCTTCAGCGTCTCACTTCTTCTTCTAGAATCCCCACAGGGAAATACTGTATTGAATATTTTATTAAAACATTTTCTTTGTACTCACTGTAGTTTTGTGATTCCTCTTTCACAAAATCATCCCAAGTGAAAACTCAAGATGTTTTTAGAGCCATGTGAAAGAGATGTCAAAGTGATAACACTCACTCTGAGATTCCTCTCTCTCAAGTCTGTTTGCTCCAAAACTAGCTTGTTTTTTTGCTTTGTTTTGATTTTATTTCAGGTTTTAAAATGTCCTCTTGGTTTTTCAATCTAAGCCTGACATACCATAAAAATCCTATAAGCTTTTTTGTTTTATCTTCAATCTCCCATCTTAAAACTATACTTCCTTCCCAGTAGTATCTGAATTTAGGCTTGGCATTTATAGATTTAGCATCATCTCATTTGCTAAAGTGAGATTTTCTATCAAAGCTTCATTTAAGCATATTTAGTGCCTGCTTCTTCAAGGAAGGGATGAGACAGGAGAGAGAAGTACTAGGTTAATAAACTATATATGGTTTTATTCTTACATTTTATAGCTAAACATCAGAAAGCTGAGCTATTGTGAAATCTTTCACACAGATTTGGGGGTTTGTATTTATGAACATTGAAATAGGTAATTATGAAATGTTCTATCTTAAGACTCATGATTCCAACCAGGTGAACAGAAACTGTTTATCAGGTCATTGAGTTAATCATTCCTGAAAGGGTTCTAACTGTTCCTCTGAACTCCAGACTCACAGATCAAACAGGCACCTGAGGCTCCACTTGGAGATTGAACAAGCATTTCAAACTTACTAGGTCTAAAACCAAACGCTTCATTCTCACTCACAAAAGCTGCCCTCCTCCCAGTCTTTCTTCCAATCACTCAGGCATCAAGTCATGACCTGGAAGTCATTCTTGCTGCCTCTTTCATACCCTACATGCCATCCATTAGCAATTACCTCTCGGCTCTGCCTTCAAAATATATCCAGAATATGACCAATTCTCTTTACTCCACTACTTCCTTCATAGTCCAAGCAAGGATACTGTATATATGCATGCATCTGTACCAATTGTTTGAATATTAAAACATTTCTGTCTAGGTTGCTGAAGACTATCTTAATAAAACTTAACCCAACAGCAACTACGGAGGTGGATATCAGACCTCAAAGCAGTTCTGGAACAGATGCAGGTTCCCGCCTTCCCACCCCAGGGCAGCTGAGCAGACCCAGAGGCAGCTGCCACACCATCCAGCAATAAGAACATGGATAGTGCCTTCCTGCTGCTCAGTAGTAGCCCAACTTTGTAGAGGTGACACAGGCTGTGCAGCAGGTGATGTCAGGACATAGTGGAGCTGAGATGCAAAATTTCTGAGTCCAGGGTCTAGAGAATTCCCTGGCACCAGGGGCAAAGCTAGCTATGGAGTACGGGAAGTTCCCCCAGCCACTTTCCAGCTGCAAATAAACGCTGAGTGTCAAGGACCTAATGACTGTCAATATAATGGGCACGTCAACGAAAGGTTATGAGGGGCTCCCTATGTCAAGCTGTGGCTCAGACAGGGACATCATTTAGCTAGAGACAGCCACACCAAACAAAAGGTTCTATCAACAATTTCTAAAAGTCTGAAAATGTTTTAGAGAGTATTAAAATGATTTTCTGACCTATTTTTGCTAAAACATATTTCACTGGGCAAGCAATTTTGAGAACTACATAGTTTTAGAAGATAAGATGGACTCTGTACATATATATGTGTACATGTATGATTTTGACTTACATATTGTGTTTAAATATTATTTTATATTCAGTATTTTGGTTCTCTGCTTCTACCCTTTTTTCTACCTCCATAATTCATACAGCAGCCACAATATTTTTTTAAATCACAAGTCAAACTACATGACACCTCTTCTTAAAGCCCTCTTCTGCCTTTTTCATTTTCTTTTTTTTTTTTTTTCTTTTTTGCAGACAGAGTCTCACTCTGTCGCCCAGGCTAGAGTGCAGTGGCACGATCTCAGCTCACTGCAACCTCTGCTTCCCAGGTTCAACAGATTCTTGTGCCTCAGCCTCCTGAGTAGCTGGGATTACAGGCGCGTGCCACCACGCCTGGCTAATTTTTTGTATTTTTAGTAGAGCCGGGGTCTTACCATGTGGCCCAGGCTAGTCTCAAACTCCTGAGCTCAGACAATCTGCCCACCTCGGCCTCCCAAAGTGCTAGGATTACAGGTGTGAACCACCGTGCCCAGCCCTTTTTATTTTTCTTAAAATGCAAACCAAAATCCTTACCAAGGCCAACAAGCCACTACATCTCATTGTTAGCGCTCTTCCCCTCAGAGACTCCTACACTTTACCACACTGGCCTTTCTGCTTTTTGAGAAAGAGACATATGGCTCCTGCATCATAGATTTGCTTCTACCTGGAGAGTTTTCCCTCAGAAAGCCTCATGAGTCTCCCCTGTCATTATTTAGTCTCTGCTCGAGTGTCACCTCGTGAGGAAGTACGGTGTAATAGTTATGAAAACAGACCCAGAAGCCAGACTCCCTAGGTGTCAATTTCAATGTTAACATTTAGCATCTGTAAGGCCTTGACAAAATTAACTTCTTTGTGCCTCAGTTTCCCCATATATAAAATCAGAATGATTATAGTATCTACCTCACAAATTTGTTGTGAGGATTAAGTGAGTTAACATATATAAAGGGCTTAAAAGAGTATAATTCATTGGCCCAGGACAAACACTTGAAATAAAGGATTTCCTTTATTTCAAAAAGGGCAAAAGGCAATAAAAGAAAAAAAAAGGATTACCTTCAACTAATTTGCTTCTTAGTAAATGACTGAGTCAATGCATTACTCTTCTTCTCTAGGACAGAGATAAAAGCACTTTGCAACATGAATCTGATCTCTTAAAACCTCTGCAGCAGAGGCCCTTATATCTGCCCACTCCCAGTTGCTTTTCCTGATCCTTTGACACCTTTAACAGACACTTGCCTGTCCTCAAACATTGTCATGTGTAAAATACTACAACGTGTAAAAAGGAAACATTTTGCATACAGAGATTTCTGCTTGCACTTGTCTATCATTTATTTATTCATTTAGTAATATATATTGAATGTCTGCCATGTCTGACATTTATCATCTGGCAAAAATAACTAGGTGTGTCTATTTTCTTTAAGGAGAAGCAGAAATTGATAGCCCGAGTACATGCTGATTCTGGTAGTAAGTAATCAGAGATGGAAAGTATCAGGTAAGAAAAACTGGAATACATGCCAGAATTTGAAAAGAGACACTTTCATCTCAAAATCAAAATCAAAACATACTGCTAGTTACTGAGCAGGCATGGGAAGACAACGGAAGACCTAGAACTGTCGCACATACAGCTTTGCTGAGAGCTGGATGAGAAAATAGAATATTGTCCTTAGAACTATCATTTTTCCTGCTTTATCCCCATACCATAGTTTTATTCGACAATTCCTTATTGTTTGCATCTCAGCTCAAGACTCTCTCTAAAGAAAATCATTGTTGCCCTTGCTCACAGACATTTCTAAATATCCCTGGCCAAAATGTTCTGACACATAAGTGTGTCTCAGAACCAACAGTTTCCCAGCAGCTGAAGGAAATGACCTTAGTTCCCAAAGAAAGTCTAACTTGCAGAAAAGTTACTCGCTTAATGAACATAGGGCAGCATTTTCTCCCCTCCAATATTTGGATTCATTTTGTTGTTGTTGTTTAGCGACTTGGCATTCATGGAGCCAGAAGTTTTCCCTTTGATAATAAATCAATTGTAGATAAAGAAGAAAGAATGAAAAGATATCTACATCTCCTGGGGCTCCCACTCCCAACTTTTGTTATTTTCAGCATGGAAGGTAGAGGCAGAACTGTAGTTAGTGTCTCCAAGGACCAGTGCATTAAAGTAACCATAACAAATCCTACAGGCTGTTTAAGAGGAAACCCAAGGGCCATGCTCTTCCCATGATCTTTATGCACAATTCTCATCAATGGTGATGGGAATTTCCCCACAGACCTAGGAAGGATGTGACTCTTAATTACACCCCTTGATAATCGCACTGATTCAAGTTTAAGTTCAAGAAAATCTTAATCAGTCTTTAACTTCAGATCAAAATATTATGTTGGAGCCCACTTTCATTTTAGGTTATTTACATCTTCATGAATACTCTTTTCAAGAAGTGTTCCAGTTCTCATGAAGATTTTCTTGGCTGTACCATATGGCACTCCTTCCTCCACTCCAATACTCCCTGGGGTAGTTGGAATGAAACTATTGCCTACATTGAGTTTATCTTAATTATTTGAAGGAACAAAAATATTACAGCTAGATTTCCACATACTATTGGATTGCTTCAGTGGGTATGGAAAAGTGGAGGCTAAAACAGTTGTCTGTAAAACTGAAGTTTATAGTACTTCAAAAGGCTTCACTTATTTGCCATTGATTGTTAAAGAAAGTTCACATTCTTTACACATGATAGTCAAGACTCTTTGTGGTTTGATTCCAACACACCTTTCCTGCCTGGTTTTCTAACCCTACCCACAACACCTTATGAAGCTTCAAGTTTATTGAATGCTTCACTCACATTCTGCAAGTTGCTGAGATTGAAATTCTGTGCTTTCTCTAACACTACAAACTACTATTTTTACAAAACCTTCTCAAATTCTCCACCTAAATCACTCCTTTTTTTAATCCCTACAACGTTTACCTCTATTTATTGGTTATTTCATAATAACTGGTATTATATAGCTTTTGAATATCCTAGACATCTCTCTCCACTGGATTGTAAGTCCTTTCCCCAAATTACTTATCACTGTGCTTGCCTAAAATAGATGGTGATAGTAGCCTGATAGTTACCACCCCAAAATCCATTATTCATTTTCCTTCATAGAAACAGAGTTTAAGCTGGGCATATGAATATCCAGCGAGAGATTACACATTCCCAGTAGCTATGTCAGTTACTTACGGTCATGTGCCAAATCTGGGGCTCAATGTCCTGTGAACAGAAGCTAGTGGACCACTTTCAATTCTTGATTTTAAAAACTCTGAGTTTGTGTGTCTTGACCTTTTGCACGTTCCGTGGAGTGAGCACATGTGTGATGGAAATCCAGCTTTGACCAGGCTGATGAAGATAAAACCTGTGGAGTAAATAAGATAGAAGTAACTGGCACAGCAAATCACTTTGTGCAACAGGGCCTTGCAAGCCTGGGCTTCCTAATTTTAGCCAGTTACACAGATGAGAATAAACATCTACTTTATTTTGGTAGGTTTTTGGCTTTTTTTTTTTTTTTGACTGCTTGTTTGCATGTTTTCTTACTACACTACAGTTTGGCCTCTATTCTGAATAATAAAAGTGCTAAATTATCAAATGCAAAGGTAACCCACAGAATGGCAGAAGATATCTTCAATTTCATATTCTACAAAAATTCATCTCTAGAATGTATAAAAAACTCTCAGAAATCAGTAAGATAAACTTGGGCACCCAAATAGAAATAATTGACAAACAACAGGAAAAAATTACATCACAAAAAAGAGAATCCAGAAAGCCAACACACATATCCAAAGGTACTTGATCTCAGTAGTAATTTAATGCAAATGAAAAGCACAATGTAATGTCATTACACACTACCAGAATGGTTAAACTGAAAAAGATAAAGGGAAGTGTTGAAAAGGATGAGGAGCAACTGGAACTTAAACATACTACAAGCAGGAGAGTGTATTGTCATAACCGCTCTGAAAAACTGTTTGGCAGAGTCTTGTAAAATAAAATACAACAAATGCTATGACTTAGCAGTTCCACTTTAGGTACATACTACAGAGACTTATATAAAAAATTTTTATAGTATCACTGTTACTATAGGTCCAAACTGGGAGCAACCCAAATGTCCATTTACAATAAAATGGATATGTAAGTATCAATATGTTTATACAATGGACTACTACAGAATGAAGAGAATGAATAATTTATAATGACTCACAATAATATCCATATATCTCACAGACACAGTACTGTGCAAATCAAAAGCATATCTTTATGGTTCCATGTATATAAAATTAAAAACAGCCAACATGACTCTTGGGTGTTTGTAAGTCAGCACATCGTTTATCATCAGAGGCAAAGGGATAGGAGCTGGAAGACAGCATGAGGAAGCTTCTGGGTCTCTGTGAATGTTCTGTTTTTTGAACTGTGTGCTAATTACATAGGTGCATTCACCTGGGGAAAATTCATTGAGCTGTACATTATAATTTGTGCACTTTTTTATATGCACAGTTCCCTTTAATAAAATTCAAAATAATTTAATCATCAAAATACTTTAAAGAGAAGAAAAAAAATGAAAAGTAAAAAATGAATCTCTGGCCAGACTCAATGGCTCACCCCTGTAATTCCAGCATTTTGGAAGGCCAAGGTAGGCAAATTGCTTGAGCCCCGGAGTTCAAGACCAGCCTGGGCAACATGGAGAAACCCTGTCTCTACTAAAAATACAAAAATGAGCCAGACATGGTGGCTTGCACCTGTAGTCCCAGGCTACTTGGGACGGTTAGGTGGGAGGATTGCTTGAACTCAGGAGGCTGAGGTTGCAATGAGCCAAGATCGTGACACTGCACTCCATCCTGGGAGACATAGCAAGACCCTGTCTCAGAACAACAATAATAACAAAAAAGAATCACTTAAAACTAATCAACGTTGATGAAAATCTACTTTCTTGTGTGGTAAATGCACTGAAATTTTTTGGATTAACTGACTATCTAAAGACCCTATAAAATTTGTACCTCATTTTAAAATACATTTATCTCCATAAGTGCCATGGTCTGTTAGATGTATAGCTCATGCTGGAGTGTGAATATGATCATTCATTTAACAATTATTTATTTAGTAACTGCTCTGTACCAGGCATTGTGATAAAACCTGGGGATACAAATTATAAACCAAGTCACCACAAGGTGCCTATAGGCTATAGCCTAACAAAGACATTTACCAAAAAGTGCCTGCAAAGGTATATTACAAGACAGTGGTTACATGCGGGAACTTTGGAGTCAGGCAGCCCTGGCTTCTCTGCCACTTACAGTAGTGGGACCCTGAACAAGTTCCCCTGAGCCTCAACTTACTTAATATATTGAGTAAATTAGTATTATAGTACTTAGTTAATATTAATATATTATATATACTATATGGTATGCTATATATTATATATAATATACATATACTATATGTATATATATATAGTTATTTTGAAGTATTGATGAGAATTTGTGTTCAGCACAGTGTCTGGAATATAGTAAGTGCTCAATAAATCTTAACTATTATGATTACTATTATTATTATTTTAGCAGGAGCAGCAGGAGTAGTATGGTGGTGCTCCTAAGGTAGTGTCAATTAAAGGGCAGGAAATAAAGAGACTCTCTAACAGAGAGGGCAATAAAGAACGAATGAAAAGGAAAGAACCAGTGAATTTATTCTATATGGTCCTAAAATAACCATCGTGACTACACGGGAAAACAATAAGGGATGGGCCCCATCTTCTACCAAAAATGTTAACTCCTACCCAGCCTTCAACTCATAAGGTACCACTTCCTCAAGTCATGTGTCTAATTTCACAAACAACATGAATATCTTAGAGCTCAGTATTTTAAGCCAGGAAAAGAGATAACAAGAGTGGCTATCAAACCCCTTTCTCTGATTCTCTGATATTCCTCTGCTTTATAGCAGAGGCTACAAAGGTACACTCAGAGGTTAAGTAATTTAGAACCAGAGAATCATTAGAAAACAGAGTGAGCCTGAGAAGGATTTTTAGCCCAAAATGGTAAGCTATCCCTTCAGCTGATCCCCTTATCTTTGAAATAACTCAAAAAAAAAATTAAAATCACACTTAATCTACTGCAGCCTGGGTAAACAAGAAAGACTTATCAGTGGGAGAGAAATTTTTAGAAATTCCTGGAAAAGATAAGGAGGATAGAATGGAGTTGCTGGGAAAACCAATCACAGCTGAGACCTATTAGCCAGATTCACTCAAAAGAAGGTATAGAGTCGCTAAACAAGGGGTTTTGCAACAAAAGTCAGGAACTATCCAAAGTTCAGAGGTGGCAGCTAGTGGCTGGGAACAGAAGCCAGAGCAGACAGCAATTTCGGGACACTGCAGAGCTGTAGTAGATCTGTACTGGTCTGCAGACAGACAATAATTTGCACTGTAAGTAACTGGGGAACTAGTGCCTGAGACTTCTAGGAATGCCAATGGTAGTTTGGGCCCTCAGATAACTTGGGCTACCACAAGTGATAGACAAAGAAGACGGATGGAGTTGAGCATTTGAATTAAAGTTTTATTCAACACGCTTTGAAGTTTCTTAACATTTGGTTGCAATTTACGTTTATAATTATATTATATGAATATATTTCTTTGACAGGTCACAATTTTGGCACTCTCTAAAGGGCCTAATTTGACATGCACCATAAATCTTTTTTAAAAAATCACCCAGACACATAATTCAACTTACAGTATTTCCATTTTAGGTGGAACTACTCGTAAGCAGAAAGGATTTCTAGCATGACTTTTGTCTTTGTAGCTCAATAGTATTACCCTGGATTTGGGAGAGAAGGTGAACTCATTTCAAGAACGGGGAACTAGGTTTTTCAGAACATTGCAGTAGCTGTAGAAATGTGTGTTGTAATGGAGGCAAGCTACAGGCAAACATATAGAAAGCTTAATCCGGAATGCTGGAATGGTGAATATGGTAAATATAACTAAGAAACAAGAGGGAACTTATTAAATTTAAATGAAATGTTTGACATTTGAATAAAAGATTTCCTGTGTGATTATTCAAAGTAAAATTATTCTGCCCCAGAATTCCTTTTGCAAATTACCCTTTAAACCAATTGTGTTTTATTGAGGAAAAATGTGATTCTTTTCTCTTTTTAGCCTTTTGTTATAGAAAATTTCAAACATATACAAAAGTGGAGAGCTTAGTATAATGAACTGCACATAGTAATCACCCCCTCAATAATGACCACATTAGGGCCAATCCTTTTTCAATTTATCAGCTGTTGACTCAACTACACTTTTCTTCTCATAGTAATGGAAGCGATAATGGAAGTTTAAAAATAACGAAGCAGAACCTGGCAAGGGCCGTACCGGGTGTTGTGCAAACAAAAGACTATGTGAACATTTTTAATGTGAGAATAGCTTTTAGAGATTAAGTCCAAAGAATGAAAAGACTTTGAGATGGGTCTTGAATGATGGACACTATTTCAACAGGCAGAGATGGGCAAGGAGGGTAACCGAAGCATAAGATCACAAGTTCCATGAGGCCAGGAACATTTTCTATCTTGCTTACTATTGTGTTTCCAATATTTAACAGTTCCAATCCTTGCTTGATAAATATATGAATTAATTAATCAATGCCATTTATTCTGCTTTGGTTACCTGGCCCTTGCCAGGTTCTGCTTTGTTATTTTTAACCTTCCCTTATCGCTTAGACTACAATTTTCTCTAGCAATGGGTTTTTTTACATTCATCTTATATTTCATTACTGTGACAAGAAAAGTGTAGTTGAGTCAACAGCTGATACATTGAATTAAAAGGCAAGAAATATCACAAGAATTAATGCTAAGATTTTACAAAGGAATTCACAGTTCTGTTGGATTTAGGGTTTAAAGGATGTCTTTATGGAGCTAATCATTGATAGAAGAATTTATTTTGTGATAGTCAATGGTACCAATCAGTAGCTGAAAAGGCAGATAAATCACATAATTCTAAGAGAAAAATCAGTGACAAAGATTTTTTTTCTTATTGTTTTTTGAGTAAAATAAATGGTTCCATGTATGGGCATCTAATAGGTCTAAGGGAACCATACGATGAATTTGACTTGAATTTTAAAAGTAGATGTAAATAAATAGCTTGACTATTCTACCTAAAATTGACCAAATACCAAAACTATATTTAACTTTAATTTGCTAGAATCCCTATAGTGCACATTTCAAGAGGTGTCTCTCTTTTGTTGTTGGCACGATTCAACTTAATTATGTGATTTTCCACCCCCTGTTTTATGTATGTTTTATTTTTACCTTTCTTGCCTTTAACTGGATTTATTGACTATTTTTACCTCCATATACATAGGAAATGCTTGGAGAAAAATCAATGTGTTTTATGTATACAATCCACCAAATTTAAACTCTTCAATTAATAAGTCACATATGAGTGCAGCCAAAAAGAAGACTAAGGCTCTGAAATCAGGATTTTGAATCATCTTAAAACATAATTTGAAACTGAACACAATGTCTTAGTGTTCTTTACCACTTAATACTACTGATCACTCTCATCCTTTGGGAAGTTCTTATCTTTTAGGGCTTCAGTGATCTACTTTGCAGGGTGTTCTCCTGCCCTTTCTGACCCTCTCACAGGCCATCTATTTCTGTGGTTTCATCTGAGTTGTCTATTTAGATGCCACTCCACACACATACATTTATTCCTCTAACTCAATACCTACTGTAAACATTCTGCTGGAGAGCGTGCTCAACATAGCAAAAAACAAATTCTGTGTATTTTCTAGGAGTCACCCCCTCATCTGTAATCAATCTTTTGATGGTGAGAACCAGTGTTGAATTATAGTTGCTTTTTCTTATCCCCTAAATTATCCCTGGCCTTCTTAATAAATCAGTCTCCAAATATCACAGATTTCCTCTAGCACAATGTCCCGTGCATCTGTCTCTTTTTACACTCTCTTTATTCTTGTTCAGGCCCTCATTACCTGCTGCCTGGGCTATTGCAATGAACTCTGATCTGATCTTCAACCCTTTTTTCCCACTCATTCAACATACTAGCAATGAAATTTTCATAGAAGTGAAACTACGATCATATTTTTTCTTCAAAAAACTCCAAGGTGTTCTCTTTCCTTCTTAGTTAAATTCAGATTCCTCACTTTGACACTCACTAATCTGCCTTCTGAATCCATCAGTCTCCCTCCTCCTGTCATTTATTTCCTTTATACAGGCTAAATCTTACCCCTCTTGCTGTTCTTTAGAAATACCTTTTTCTTTTTCTACCTTGCCATGATTCAAAATCCTGATTTGACTCAGGTATATATAATTCAAGAAACCTTCTAGACAGGCTTCCTCAGAGTCTATGTACAGGTATGGACAAACTGCTGTCAAACCTTTCAGAATTTCCATGTTATATTAATTGGTTGTGTTGGAGGACAAAGGCAGTTCTTGGTGCATCTCAGATGTTGAAGCATTTTGTCACAGCTCAGAGTCTAAAGCCTCTTCCCAAAGCATCTTCCGGTTTTCAGAGCCTTAAACTTCTTTTTGGCTGCACTCATATGTGACTTGTTAATTGAAGAGTTTAAATTTGGTGGATATATATATATAACACATTGATTTTTCTCCAAGCATTTCCTATGTATATGTTATGTCAAATTTCTTCCCAGGTTGGGCAAAAAACATCTCTGGACTTCCAAAAACTTTGTCTACTTAAAAATTCCAATAATATATCAGGTGGAAAACTTTTACTCCCCTATCACTGGAAAGGCTGTGGCCCAAAAGATTTGAAGTGAATGGGTGGGGTGGGA
The DNA here is from genome assembly GCF_029281585.2 of Gorilla gorilla gorilla. Classification (NCBI taxonomy): domain Eukaryota; kingdom Metazoa; phylum Chordata; class Mammalia; order Primates; family Hominidae; genus Gorilla; species Gorilla gorilla. Next base: position 79,533,738 of record NC_073234.2, read on the forward strand.
GTAGTCTGCTCTTTTTATCCCTCTCCCCTTCTCTCACTTTGGAGGAACAGCCTATTGCTAGAACATCGCTTTCCTCTTCCTTTTTGACACCCTGGGTGTTAAGGAGAGAAGAGGGAATAAAAGAGCTGGTAGAAAATATATTATGTAACTGGTACCCAATATGTTTCCATCTGTTTCTAGTGGCATCTGCCAATGTCGTGCTCTCTACCCACAAGATGTGTATGTATTTTTCTTGGGATGACTTAGCATTGTTATTACATTACTAAGCACCCCATCAGCGAGGGGCTTCCTACTCTCTATTTTTTGCCAGTGGCCATGCCTTCACTGTCTCTGTACTAGTTATCTATTGCTATATAACAAATTACCACAATGCAATGGTTTAAAACAGGAAACATTTATTATCTTGCAGTTTCTGAGGTTCAGAAATTTAGGCATGGTGCAACTGGATCCTCTGATGCAGGCTCTCTCATCAGGCTCAAACAAGGTGTCAGCCAGGGTCTCTCATGAGGCTTAATTAAGCAAGTCTCATCTAAACACTTGGCTAGGAAAGGATTTGCTTCTAAGCTCATGTGGTTGTGGGCAAAATTCAAGTTCTTGGCGCCTATTGGACTGAGGACTAGTTTCTAGCTGATTGTTGGCCAGAGGCCACCTGCAATTCCTTGCTGCAAGAGCCTCCCAACAGGGATGCTTGCTTCATCAAAGCATGCAAGCCAAGAAAGCAATGGAGAGAGTTTGCTAGCAAGGTGCAAATTATGATCTTGATAATGAAATACTGGAGGTGACATTCCATCATCTTTACTATATTCTGTTGGATAGAAGAGAGTAACAGGTTGTAAATACAGGGAAGCTGAGGTCACTAGGGGACATCTTAGACTCCAATCTGTAACAGTCTCCTTTGGGTAAGCCTGGACCACTCCCATCCTCCTACCTTATTCTCTATCTTCCTTCACTTCATTCTTCATGTGGAGCTTCAAAAGAATTGAAGTTCTCTTCTGCATCTTGCAATGGCCACAAAGAACCTGTCTGGGGTGAGGGGTCATTCCCACTTTCCCAGGGACACTATACCACTGTTTCTTCTCTCTGTTGTCACAATCAATTCCAGCAAGGCTTATACCTTCTCCAAACGACAAGCTGACACTAGAGTTTATATTCATGTACTCCTTGCAGATTCTAGGGAACACAAGTAAAGGCTTGTCAAAAAGTGGCCCACCCTCTCCATCTGAGAGGATCTGTAAGTTCTGCAAGTTAGGAAACATCCTTCAGAGCATGTGATGGCAGTCTTCATATTTTACAGACACCCCTAAGCTTCATGAATGATTCTGTTAAACTGGTCTCATAGAGAGTAGGAGGAAAAACCACAGAACTTCCCACCAATCTGATGCTACTTGACTTTAACCACTATCCCTCATCTCACAGTCTTCTTGTACAAGCACAGAAAGTGCAGGAAGGTTTGAGGGCTGTGACTAATGGTCAGAGGCAGGTTTTGTCATCTATTGTAAGTGCTAAGGGGTTCAGGGTAAAGAGGATATAAGTTTTCCCTTGCTTAATAGGACATAGTGGTATGTAATACTCTTTAACCCCAGGAGTAGAGCCCTAGTTGCCAATTCTGAGAAAAATCTCCCTAAGCATCCTCTAATATGTGCAAGTCTAGGAAGAACTCTAGGTGTTAGGCTACCAGAGCCTCCTCTACACCATTAACCTGTAATCCTGGATCCTTGTAGCCAATCTAAGTACTGGTCCCATAGTCTCACTTTATCTACTTCCTGCCATATCTTATATTTAGTTGACATTTTTTAAAAAGCGGTCACTTTGTCCATTGTCCTAGTGATATTTAGGTTTTGCACTCTTAGTTATTGCCTCTCTATCCTGTGTCTTTTCATTCTCCCAAAACAAGACAATCTCATTCACTCCAAAGCTTCAATTATTCAGTAACTGTGAAATCTGAGCCTCAAGCCCCAATCACATCTTCATTTGTGCATCCCTATATTTAAATGCACATTAGTAGAGCATGCGTAGAAGAGCTGAGGTTCCTTAGAAATGCTAAGTCATTTCTCATCTTGTAGAGAAGAATGAAAAACTATAGATTCTCTGACTGTTACAATTAAAAGAAAACTGAGATTGTCAACCCTCTTCTTCATTTATCAGATTAGGATCCTAAAGGAAAAGTTGTTTAGGAGAAGGTCAAATTAGTTTGCTTTATTCAAAGTACACTGCTTCTTCTACTGTATAATACAGTTGTTTGGGAAAAAATATTAAGATCATACCGTATTTACCAAAATTGCATATATTACAGGTATTACACAATTAAAATCACATACTATATATATGGTGGGATTTTAACTGAGAGTTGCTACATTGTAAAAAAAAAAAAAAAAAAAAAAAAAAAAAAAACAAACTTGTTTGGAAGTCTGTCCTAAGCTTGCATATTATAAACGAATTGTGCTTCTTTGTTTTATGAGAGTTGAAATCAGACCTCTTAAACAATGCTTACAGAAAGTACTGCTTCTCTTGCTACAACTGGTAGTGACCCATGTTGGGGGTGACAGTAAAATTGAGTCTACCAGAATGTGAGAAAAGGAGTTTTTCTATTGCATCTACCAAAAAGGAAACTCCATTTTAGTTAGAAAGAAGCTTGCTTGCATTAATTCAACATTTGGATGAGGTCCAAAGTCAGTTGCAGTAAATCTTGATAACTACTGCTTGTTTCAAGCTAGAGCCAAGCCGTTTGTTTATTTTAAACGCTTGCTCGATGGGTTACTCCCCTGGGAAAATGACCTTGTTTTCATCTCAGGCCCAAGGGAAGCTTCTTATGCTGTGGAATCTTATTCCAGAATGTGTCTGGAATGAAGAAAGTTGCAGCCTATACTCAGCTAGCATGATCATCTCATTCACTTCATCAACAAAGCTTTTGACTTTCTAAAATAAAAGTAGGAAGACTTGGAAATTTTAACGCTTCCCTTCATCCTCCAACACCCTCAACCCCACCATCCAAAATCACAGCTGAGAACTGCTCAGTGCTACCTAAGTTACTTAGTTCTCTTTTACTTTTGGTGCCCCAGAGGTGACAGAAGTAACAACCCCCATGCAGTCAGAGGAAACCCAGATGATTCCACGGATGCTCTGTGAGTATGAAGCAACTTGACAAATAGGCCAACTGCAAATAACATGGGCATCTGGAAGGAGCAGAAAGCAGGTTTGGGTTGACATGTAAATGTGGAGCCTGTGGTCACTCTAGAGTAACACCCTTTCCTTCTTTATCTCCCACCCCAACACACAGTTAGGAAGGCATCTGCAATGCAGACATCGGTTAGGTACCAGGCCTCTCCTGTACACACTTCTAACTTGTAAATATTCCTTAAGGTGATAGTACCTTTTGATATCTCAATCATTAACTTGTTAATTTGATGATTGTTTTTCTTTTATTATTATACTTTAAGTTCTAGGGTACATGTGCACAATGTGCAGGTTTGTTACACATGTATACATGTGCCGTCTTGGTTTGCCGCACCCATTAACTCATCATTTACATTAGGTATTTCTAATGCTATCCCTCCCCCATTTCCCACCAACTGACAGGCCCCGGTGTGTGATGTTCCCCTCCTTGTGTCCAAGTGTTCTCATTGTTCAATTCCCACCTGTGAGTGAGAACATGTGGGGTTTGGTTTTCTGTCCTTATGATAGTTTGCTGAGAATGATGGTTTCTAGCTTCATCCATGTCCCTGCAAAGGACATGAACTCAACTTTTTTTATGGCTGCATAGTATTCCATGGTGTATATGTACCATATTTTTTTAATCCAGTCTATCAATGATGGACATTAGGGTTGGTTCCAAGTCTTGCTATTGTGAATAGTGCCACAATAAACATACATGTGCATGTGTCTTTATAGCAGCATGATTTATAATCCTTTGGGTATATACCCAGTAATGGGATGGCTGGGTCAAATGGTATTTCTAGTTCTAGATCCTTGAGGAATTGCCACACTGTTTTGCACAATGGTTGAACTAATTTAATTTACACTCCCATCAACAGTGTAAAAACATTCCTATTTCTCCAAATCCTCTCCAGCATATGTTGTTTCCTGACTTTCTAATGATTGCCATTCTAACAGGCATGAGATGGTATCTTACTGTGGTTTTGATTTGCATTTCTCTGATGACCAGTGATGATGAGCATGTTTTCATGTGTCCATTGGCTGCATAAATGTCTTCTTTTGAGAAGTGTCTGTTCATATCCTTTGCCCACTTTTTGATGGGATTGTTTGGTTTTTTCTTGTAAATTTGTTTAAGTTCTTTGTAGATTCTGGATATTAGCCCTTTGTCAGAGGGATAGATTGCAAAATTTTTCTCCCATTTCGTAGGTTGCCTGTTCACTCTGATGGTAGTTTCTTTTGCCACGCAGAAGCTCTTTAGTTTAATTAGATCCCATTTGTCAATTTTGGCTTTTGCTGCCATTGCTTTTGGTGTTTTAGTCATGAAGTCCTTGCCCATGCCTATGTCCTGAATGGTATTGTCTAGGTTTTCCTCTAGGGTTTTTATGGTTTTAAGTCTAAAGTCTTTAATCCATCTTGAATTAATTTTTGTATAAGGTATAAGGAAGGGATCCAGTTTCAGCTTTCTACATTTGGCTAGCCAGTTTTCCCAGCACCATTTATTAAATAGGGAATCCTTTCCCCATTTCTTGTTTTTGTCAGGTTTGTCAAAGATCAGATGGTTGTAGATGTGTGGTGTTATTTCTGAAGCCTCTGTTCTGTTCCATTGGTCTATATATCTGTTTTGGTACTAGTACCATGCTCTTTTGGTTACTGTAGCCTTGTAGTATAGCTTGAAGTCAGGTAGTGTGATGCCTCCAGCGTTGTTCTTTTTGCTTAGGATTGTCTTGGCAATGCAGGCTTTTTTGGTTCCATATGAACTTTAAAGTAGTTTTTTCCAATTCTGTGAAGAAAGTCATGGGTAGCTTCTTGGGGATGGCATTGAATCTATAAATTACCTTGGGCAGTATGGCCATTTTCATGATATTGATTCTTCCTACCCATGAGCATGGAATGTTCTTCCATTTGTTTGTGTCCTCTTTTATTTCATTGAGCAATGGTTTGTAGTTCTCCTTGAAGAGGTCCTTCACGTCTCTTGTAAGTTGGATTCCTAGGTACTTTATTCTCTTTGTAACCATTGTGAATGGGAGTACACTCATGATTTGGTTCTCTGTTGTCTATTATTGGTGTATAGGAATGCTTGTGATTTTTGTACAATGATTTTGTATCCTGAGACTTTGCTGAAGTTGCTTATCAGCTTAAGGAGATTTTGGGCTGAGACTATGGGGTTTTCTAAATATACAATTATGTCATCTGCAAACAGGGACAATTTGACTTCCTCTTTTCCTCATTGAAAACTCTTAATTTCTTTCTCTTGCCTGATTGCCCTGGCCAGAACTTCCAACACTCTGTTGAATAGGAGTGGTGAGAGAGGGCATCCTTGTCTAGTGCCCGTTTTCAAAGGGAATGATTCCAGTTTTTGCCCATTCAGTATGATATTGGCTGTGGGTTTGTCATAAGTAGCTCTTATTATTTTGAGATACGTTCCATCAATACCTAGTTTATTGAGAGTTTTTAGCATGAAAAGCTGTTGAATTTTGTCAAAGGCATTTTCTGCACCTATTGAGATAATCATGTGGTTTTTGTCGTTGGTTCTGTTTATGTGACGGATTACGTTTATTGATTTGCGTATGTTGAACCAGCCTTGCATCCCAGGGATGAAGCCAACTTGATCATGATGAGCAAACTTTTTGATGTGCTGCTGGATTCGGTTTGCCAGTATTTTATTGAGTATTTTTGCATCGATGTTCATCAGGGATATTGGTCTAAAATTCTCTTTTTTGTTGTTGTTGTGTCTCTGACAGGCTTTGGTATCAGGATGATGCTGGCCTCATAAAAGGAGTTAGGGAGGATTCCCTCTTTTTCTGTTGATTAGAATAGTTTCAGAAGGAATGGTACCAGCTCCTCTCTGTACTTCTGGTAGAATTCAGCTGTGAATCCGTTCTGTCCTGAACTTTTTTTGGTTGGTAGGCTATTAATTATTGCTCAATTTCAGAGCCTGTTATTGGTCTATCAGAGATTCAGCTTCTTCCTGGTTTAGTCTTGGAAGGGTGTATGTGTCTAGGAACTTATCCATTTCTTCTAGATTTTCTAGTTTATTTGCATAGAGGTGTTTATAGTATTCTCTGATGGTAGTTTGTATTTCTGTGGTGATATCCCCTTTATCATTTTTTATTGCATCCATTTGATTCTTCTCTCTTTTCTTATTAGTCTTGCTGGTGGTCTATCAGTTTTGTTCATCTCTTCAAAAAACCAGCTCCTGGATTCATTGATTTTTTGAAGGGTTTTTTGTGTCTCTGTCTCCTTCAGGTTTGCTCTGATCTTAGTTATTTCTGGACTTCTGCTACCTTTTGAATTTGTTTGCTCTTGCTTCTCTAGTTCTTTTAATTGTGATGTTAGGGTGTCGATTTTAGATTTTTCCTGCTTTCTCTTGTGGGCATTTAGTGCTACAAATTTCCCTCTACACACTGCTTTAAATGTGTCCCAGAGATTCTGTTACATTGTGACTTTGTTCTCACTGGTTTCAAAGAACATCTTTACTTCTGCCTTCATTTCCTTATTTATCCAGTAGTCATTCAGGAGCAGGTTGTTCAGTTTCCATGTAGTTGTGCCATTCTGAGTAAGTTTCCTAATCCTGAGTTCCAATTTGATTGCGCTGTGGTCTGAGAGGCAGTTTGTTGTGATTTCTGTTCTTTTACATTTGCTGAGGAGTGCTTTACTTCCAATTATGTGGTCAATTTTAGAATAAGTGCGATGTGGTGCTGAGAAAAATTTACATTCTGTTGATCTGGGGTGGAGAATTCTGTAGATATCTATTACGTCTACTTGTTGCAGAGCTGAGTTCAAGTCCTGGATATACTTGTTAACCTTCTGTTGATCTGTCCAATATTGACAGTGGAGTGTTAAAGTCTCCCATTATTATTGTGTGGGAGTCTAAGTCTCTCTGGAGGTCTCTAACGACTTGCTTTATGAATCTGGGTGCTGCTGTATTGGGTGCATATATATTTAGGATAGTTAGCTCTTCTTGTTGAATTGGTCCCTTTACCATTATGTAATGGCCTTCTTTGTCTCTTTTGATCTGTGTTGGTTTAAAGTCTGTTTTATCAGAGACTAAGATTGCAAACCCTGCTTTTTTTTTTTTTTTTTTTTTTTTTTTTTTTTGCTTTCCATTTGCTTGGGATCTTCCTCCATCCCTTTATTTTGAGCCTATGTGTGTCTCTGCATGTGAGATGGGCCTCCTGAATACAGCACACTGATAGATCTTGACTCTTTATCCAATTTGCCAGTCTGTGTCTTTTAATGGGGACATTTAGCCCATTTACATTTAAGGTAAATATTGTTATGTGTGAATTTAATCCTGTCATTATGATGTTAGCTGGTTGTTCCTTTCCGTGTTTAGTGCTTCCTTCAGGAGCTCTTGTAAGGCAGGCCTGGTGGTGACAAAATCTCTCAGCATTTGCTTGTCTGTAAAGGCTTTTATTTCTCATTCACTTATGAAGCTTAGTTTGGCTGGATATGAAATTCTGGGTTGAAAATTCTTTTCTTTAAGAATGTTGAATATCGGCCCCTACTCTCTTCTTGCTTGTAGGGTTTCTGCCAAGAGATCCACTGTTAGTCTGATGGGCTTCCCTTTGTGGGTAACCCGACCTTTCTCTCTGGCTGCCCTTAACATTTTTTCCTTCACTTCAACCTTGGTGAATCTGACAATTACGTGTCTTGGGGTTGCTCTTCTCAAGGAGTATCTTTGTGGTGTTCTCTGAAAAGCTGAAAATTCTAAAAACCAGAGTGCCTCTTCTCCTCCAAAGGATCACAGCTCCTTGCCAGCAACAGAACAAAGCTGGATGGAGAATGACTTTGACGAGTTGACAGAAGTAGGCTTCAGAAGGTCAGTAATAACAAACTTCTCCGAGCTAAAAGAGCATGTTCTAACCAATCGCAAGGAAGTTAAAAACCTTGAAAAAAGGTTAGGTGAATGGCTAACTAGAATAAACTGTGTAGAGAAGCCCTTAAATGCCTTGATGGAGCTGAAAACTATGGCATGAGAACTTCGTGATGCATGTGCAACCTTCAATAGCTGATTCGATCAAGTGGAAGAAAGGATATCAGTGATTGAAGATCAAATTTATGAAATAAAATGAGAAGACAAGTTTAGAGAAAAAAGAGTAAAAAGAAACGGACACAGCCTCCAAGAAATATGAGACTATGTGAAAAGACCACATCTACATTTGATTGGTGTACCTGAAAGTGACGCAGAGAATGGAACCAAGTGGGAAAACACTCTTCGAGATACTACCCAGGAGAACTTCCCCAACCCAGCAAGGCAGGCCAACATTCAAATTCAGGAAATATGGAGACCCCCATAATGATGATTGTTTTTCTTAGCTAAAGAAAGAAAACTGCAGAAGAGCTTTGTGACTGGGAGGAAGATACCACAGGGACAATTTTGGTGCAGCTGGTTTTAGCCCTTGAAAAAGCTTAGGAGGAGGGTTATTTGAACATGGCTGTAAACCATGATCTTACTATCCCTGGAAATCTTTGTGTCTGGAGAGCAGAGGAGAGAAAAAGAAAGATAAGGTAAGAAAATAAAAAGGGACAAAAGTGAGTAATAAAACAATACAGACAAAATTAGGCTGGGGCACACCTGGTAGGCCATCCAGTTGACACATTATAAATAGTCAATTTCTAGGAGCCCGACTTCCACTGCTAGTTTCTGCAAATACAGTCTTGTCTTCCATTTGACGTCATGTAAAAATTGCTTTGACCAGGAGGCTTACTGAAGATACATTAAGATAGCAACAGCTTGTCTGGAAACAGTATAAGAATAGGCTCCTTAGTGAAGATCACAAGATGATTCTATTTTTGTGTCAGGTGAAGCAGCCGAGGCTAGAAACGGTAATCTGTGCAAAACAGAACCTGTCAGATACATCAGACCAGCACTGCTGCTTCTGCTATTGTTAGTTATAGGGCAGAAGCTGAAAAAGCGAAATGAGGAATGAGAGGCAACATAAACTCAATGCTCAGATTCATAGACTAATCTCCCGAATAATTTTTCGGCTATCTCAGACACAATCTCTAAAAAAAGAATGAAACAAACAAAAACCCCAAATCTGAATGGAAAAATAATCTGCTAGTGTTCCACTCTCTTGGAAAGTTTACTTGAGGCATTCTGACTGAAATGACAATTCAATGGGGGAAGGAATAAGTGCAAGTCCCGTCTTCTCATAACCAAAAATGAAAAGTTGCTTACCCACACAAAAACTGCAGCACCTCCCCAACTATATTGGAGCAGGCCAAGAGTGAGGTGGTGTTTTCTTGGCAGTTCAGATTTTCCAAAATGAAAATTGTCCTATCTCATATTCTATACTCACAGCACTCAGTGTTTATTAGTGGTAAGGTATTAATAAAAGCAGCATACTAGAAAATAGCTTCCTTAGAGAGGTACTCAAATTTTTATCAGGGTCTGTGGAAACCATTTAGTGCCCTGCAATTCACCAACTAATAGCTGAGATACAAAATAAGTTTTGGCAAGAATCTAAGAACCAGGAATCTCTTGTTTAGGCCATGATTGAATCTGCTTATAAAGTAATAGTAAAACACAGGTGACTTGTTCATTCACAATGCTTGGATCATAAAATTCAATTCTTGGATTCGAAAAGCCCAATAAGAAATATGTTGGCATTTAAGAAATTGGTTAAAAACATATTTTGCAGCTATAACTTTAATGAAAATAATGTTTTCCCAAACAGGTAGAATGAATAGCTTGACATAGAAGACACTGGCTGGCAACTTCACTTACAGTTTGTAATATGTAAAGGGAAGAGACAAATGTACTGGGAAGGTAGTGTGTTAAAACACTACTAGTAATACAAGCATAGGTTCTCCAAGAAAGATGAAGAGCAAGAAGTAGTGAGAATCTTATGGTAGTGTATTCAATTTTAAGAAAAAATCACTTATACAATAGAGATTTACAAAACACATAAATTTGAGGTAGTCATTTACTTTATAGAATACAGTTTCATAGAGTGATGTCAATAAAATGACAGACTAGGAATCTTTACGCTCTCTTTCCCTGACAGAGACACTGAGTTAACAACAAGGTTTTGTTGGAAACATAAGAATAGACCGTGTATCTACATTCTAGCTTGTTTGGGGGCTACACAAAAGACTAGTTTCTGTCTCTCCTAACTCCAGGTGCTGACAGGACCAGTGGCATAACATGAAAGCCACTGAAAACAGAGGATAACACTGCAGCATATTAGAGCTATAGTTCTCTGAGCAGATGCCAGCAGGAGCAAGAGATAAGAAAAGTTTTCAGAGGTCCTATGACCTCTGAGTTTATTAGTGAAGATATTCCCTGCACAAGGCTAGCATGCAAAGTCTCAGAAAGGTGGTCATGTATTTCAAATGCCCAAATCTCAACAAAAAAATTACAACAATGACGTCTTCTGTGGAACCCCTCTAGTGAATTTTTCAGTCCTGTTATTGTATTTTTCAGCTCCAGAAATTTGTTTGTTTTTTTTATAATTTACAAAAAAATTGCTTTACAATTTACAAAAGATTACAATGCATATGAAGAAACAGGAAAACATGGTACAAAGGACTAAAATTAAACTCCAGAAACCTACCCTAAAGAAATACATATCTATGCACTGAAATAAATAATTTAACTATTATAAAGATGCTTATAAAACTGAAAAAGAACCCAGATATACAACTAAGTAAAATCAGAAAAATAACAAATGAACAAAATGAGAATATTAACAAAGGGTTAGAAATTGATTTTTAAATACCAAACAAATTTTTGGAGCAGAAAAACACAATAATTAGATGGAAAAAATCACTAGAGGGATTCAACAGAAGACTTGATCAGGCAGAAGACAGAATCCGTGACTTTGAAGGTAGATCATTTGAAATAATTGATTCAAAGGAGGAAAAAGGAAAGAAGAAAAGTAAAGAAACCCTAAGGGATGTATGAAACACTATATGCTTGATCTGTACAGGCCAATCTATACATTATGGGAACGTCAGAAGGAGAAAATAGAAAAAAAGGGGCACAGAGATTATTTGAAAAAATAATGGTTGAAAAACTTGCTACATCTGAGCAGAAAATGGGCAGACAAATTCAAGAAACTCAAAGAAATACAACCAGGATAAACCCAAGATAACCATCCCAAGACACAAGACACAACATAATCAAACTGTCTAAAATCAAAGAAAAATAAATAATTTTGAAAGAAGCAAAAGAAAAGTGACTTATTGCAAGCTAGGAAATTTTAATAAGAATATCAGTGGATTTCTCAGCAGAAGCCTTGCAGGTCTGAGGGAGTGTGATGATATATTCAAGATGCTAAAAGAAAAAAGATTGTTAAGGAAGAATATTGTTGTCAGCAAAACTATACTTCAGATATAAAGGAGAAATAAAGACTTTTCCAGATTAAAAAAAAAGCTGAAGGAGTTTATTACCACTAGACATGCTCTATAAGAAATACCAAAAGGAATCCTTCAAGTTGAAACAAAGGGACAGTAGATAGCAATATTAAGCCATACAAAAATATAAGGCTCTCTAGTAATCTAAATACATGGACTAATACAGTAACCTGTATTATAGTAATTCTGGTGCATGAAATTTAAAAACATTAAAAATAATTGTAAATCTATGTTAATGGGTGTATAATATGTAAAAATGTATTTTGTAACATTAATGATAGAAAGTCAGGGATGGAGCTGTAAAGCAGCAGTTTTTTGATGTGATTGAAAGTAACTTGTTTCAATTTAAAATAGAATGCCATACCTTTCAGATGTTGTATGTAATTGAAATAGTACCCACAAAAATATCTATAGAATACACACAAAAGGGAATAAAAAAGGAGTCAAAACTTGTTGCTACAAAAAATTAATGAAACACAAAGGAAGCCAGTAAGAGACGAAAGGAAGGACAAAAAGGTATAAAATAGGGGTACCTAATTTTTTGGCTACCTTGGGCTACACTGGAAGAAGAAAAATTGTCTTGGACCACACATAAAATACACTAACACAATAGCTAATGAGCTTTAAAAAAAATCACAAAAAACAGCCTCATAATGTTTTTAAAAAGATTACGAATTTGTCTTGGGCCACATCCAAACCCATCCTGGGCTACACTCAGCCTGCAAGCTGCAGGTTGGACAAGCTTGGTATAAGATACAGAAAACAATCAACAAAAATGACAATATCAAGTCTTCCCTTATCAGTAATTACTTTAAATGTAAATGAATTAAACTCTCCAATCAGAAGACATAGATTGGCTGAATGGATTAAAAAAAAAAAAACATGATCCAACTACATGCTCTCTAGATTCACTTTTTAGATGTACAAATACACATAGGCTGAAACTGAAAGGATGGAAAAAGATACTGCATGCAAATGGTAACCAAAAGGAAGCAGAGGTTGCTATAATAATATCAGACAAAATAAGCTTTAAGTCAAAAATGTTACAAAAAGTAAAAGGGGACATTATATATTAATGAAAGGCTTAATTTATGAAGAAGATATAATATTTATAAATATTTATGCACCAAGCCTCAAAACTCCTAAATATGTAAATAAAATTTTGACAGAATTGAGGAAACAAATGTCAACACTGTAGTTGTAAGAAACTTTCATTTCTTCATTTTCAGTAACAGAATAACCAGACTGAAGATCAATAAGAAAATAAAGAACTCAGACAATACTATAGACTAATTGGATCTATAAGACATATACAGAGCACTTCACCCAACGATAGCAGAATATATATTTTTCTCAAGTGTACATGGAAGATCTTTCAAGATACAACAAGTTAGGCCATAAAACAAGTCTAACAAATTCTAGAATATTAAAGCTATACAAAGTATCTTTTCTATTCACAATGGAATAAAACTAGAAATCAATAGCAAAATGAAAAAATGCACAAATAAATGTAAATTAAACAACAAATTCTTAAATAACAAACAGGTCACAGAAGAAGTCACAAGGAAAATTAGAAAATATATTGGGACAAATGGAAATGAAAACACAACAAACCAAAACTTATGAGATGCAATGAAAGCAGTGCTAAAAGGAAGATTTATACATGTAAATTTGTACACTAAAAAAAAAGAAAGATCTTAAATCAACAACCTAACTCAAGAAACTAGAAAAAGAACAAACTAAACCCAAAGTTCTAACAAAACTTAGAGCAGAGATAAATGAAATCAGAAACAGAAAAACAACAGAAAGAAATCAACTAAACCAAGAATTGGTTTTTTTTGAAGAGATAAGGAGAATTGACAAATTCTTAGCTAGATTAGCTAAGGAAAAAAAGAGAAGATTCAAATAAATCAGAAATAAAAGACTGTACATTACAACCAATGTCACAAAAATAACAATAATAACAGAATATTATGAGCAATTTTATGTCAATGAATTGTATATAACTTAGGAGAAATGGATGAATTCCTAGCAACACACAACTTATCAAGACTGAATCACGAAGAAACAGAATATCTAAACAGACCAATAATTAGAAAGGAGATCGAATAAAAAATCAAAAACCTCCCAACAAAGAAAAGTATATGACCAGGTGGTTTTACTGGAAAATTCTATGAAATATTAAAAGAATTAACACAAATCCTGTTGAAACTCTTCTAAAAAATTAAAGAGAAGTGAACACATTCAAATTCATTCTATAAGATCAGCATTACTCTGATACCAAGGCCAGACAAAGCTCAAGAAAACTACAGACCAATATCTCTGATTAATATTGATGAGAAAATCCTCAACAAAATACTAGAAAACTGAATTGAACAGCACCTTAAAAGAATTTTACACCATGACCAAGTGGAATTTATTCATGGAATGCAAGAATGTTTTGACATGTAAAAATCAATCAAATTAATATACTGCATTAACAGAATGAAGACCAAAAGTCACATGATCATTGATATAGTAAAAGTATGTGACAGCATTTAATACCCTTTCATAATAAAGTATTCAACAAACTAGAAATAGAAGGAAACTACCTCAACATAATAGAGGCCTTATATGAAACATCCACAGCTAACATCACATTCAATAGTGGAAAACTGAAAACTTTTTCTTTAAGACTGAAAGCAAGGTAAGGATCCCAGCACTTGCCACTTCTATTTAATATAGTATTGAAAGTCCTAGTCAGATCAATCAGGCAAAAAAAAAAATAAAATAAAAGGTATCCAAATTGGAAAGGAAGAAATAAAATTATTTCTATTCACAGATGACATAATCATCTATGTAGAAAACCTAAACATTCTGCAAAAATAAAAACTATTAAAACTAATAAATGAATTGAGCCAATTTACTGGGTATAAAATCAACACACAAAATGAGTTGTATTTCTGTATATTAACAATGAGCAAACCAAAACAAAATTAAAACAATTCCATTTGTAGTGGCATCAAAAAGAAGAAAATACTTTGGAATAAGCCTAACCAAGAGGAGAAAGACATGTAAAAAACTACAAAACATTGCTGAAAACAATAAAACATTGCTGAAAAAAGTTAAAGAGGACACAAATAAATTGAACAATATTCTGTGTTCATGGATTGGAAGGCAATATTGTTAAAATATCCATATTACCAAAAGTGATATACAGGTTCAATGGAATCCCTATTATTAATAAAATCCCAGTGGCATTTTATCGCAGAAATAGAAAAATTTGTACTAAAATTTATTTTAGAATTAGGAAAATTCACACTAAAATTTCAAAGGACAGCAAATAATCAGAACAATTTTGAAAAAGAACAAAGTTGTAGAACTCACACTTACCAATTTCAAAACATATAAAGCCACAGTAATCAAAGTGTGGTATTAACATAACAACAAATATAAACCAATGGAATAGAAGAGATGACCCAGAAATAAACCCTCATTTGTATCATCAAACAATGTTCAACAAGGATGTCAAAACCACTCAATGAGGAAAAACACCACCATTCAACAAATAGTGCTGGAAAACTAGATATTCGCTTGCAAAAGAATGGTGCACTGTGTCTTCTACTATATACAAAAATTAACTCAAAATGAATAAAAAGTCAAAATGTAAGACCCCCAAACTCTAAAGCTCCTAAAAGAAACTACATGGAAAAACCTTTATGACATTGGAATTCGCAATGTTTTCTCTCAGGTATGAAAACTAAAGAACAGACAACAAAAGCAAAAATAAACAAATGAGACTACATCAAACTTTAACCCTTTTGTACATCAAAGGATACAATCAACAGAGTGAAAGGGCAACCTACAGCATGGGAGACAATATTTTCAAATCATATATCTGATAAGGAGTTGATATCCAGAATACATAAAAACTCTTACAACATAACAACAAAATCAAATAACCCAATTTTTAAAATTGGCAAAGATTTCGAATAGACATTCAAATATCTATTTATCTCCAAAGATGATATACAAATGGCCAACAAGCATTTGAGAAGATGGCCAACATCACTAATCACTAGGGAAATGCAAATCAAAATCACAATGAGATACTAACTCACACCTATTAGAGTGGCTACTATCAGAACAACAGAAAATAACATGCATTGGTGAGAATGTCGATAAATTGAAACCTTGTGCACTGTTGGTGGGATTGTAAAATAGTCCAACTGCTATGGAAAACAATACGGAGGTCCCTCAAAAATTAAAAGTAGAGCTACCATATTATCCAGCAATTCAACTTCTAACCATATATCTAAAAAAATTGAAAGCAGAGTCCTGAAGAGATATTTGCACACCCATGTTCACACAGCATTATCCACAAAGCTGAGAGGCAGAAGAAATGTAAATGTTCATCAAATGACAAATGGATAAATGAAATGTGGTACATACATACAGTGGAATATTAATCAACCTTAAAAGGAAATTCTGATACACACACTACAACATTGATAAATCTTGAGAAAATTATGCTAAGTGAAATAATCCAGTCATAAAAACACAAATACTATATGATACCCCTAGTCAAATTCATAGAAACAGTAGAATAATTGTTACTAGGGTTGGGAGGAGGGGGAAAGGAGCAGTTGTTGTTCGATAGGTATAGAGTTTCAGTTTTACAAGATAAAAAAGTTCTGAAGATCTGTTTCACAACAATGTAAATATACTTAACACTACTAAACTGTATATTTAAGAATGGTAAGCTAGTAAATTTTTTTGTTTTTCACCGTGAAAAAAAGACAATTTCATAAAGTATACTCAGTAGAATTTTAAAAATATTTGATATACTTTTCTCTTTGTAGATCCTCCATGACCTTTCTCTCAGTATCTACACATTTTAATATTAACAATAGTTCTAATTATTATTCACAATACTAGTAATTAATAGAACCAAAATAGATATGAAGCCAGATCTGTATAACTCCAAATCTGTGCACATTTCACCATACAAACGTAACTTTTTCTTTGCAGCTTAGTTTTACGTTGTTTTTCTAACACATGATCTAAAGGAAAAGGAGAATGTTCATCTGAGAAAATCCTCAAAAGATTTGTATTTTTACTTAAGGAGAAGGAAAAGGAAGGAAAGTAATTAATCTTCTCTTCCATAGAAGACCAGGAAGACTCTGTGAGGAAGACATAGGTGGAAATACGGAAAGCAGAAAAGACAACTTGGGGGTGACCGGGAGATAACAGAAGGTAACCAGAAAATGAGAAATTATAAGAATAGTTCTGACTCCTAACTCCTCACAAACAGCCCACAACTCATTATTCTCTGGCTCCCTAACGAGTCTCACCTTTCTATTACCTCCATCTAAGACACTGTCTCTGCCAGGCTACTGGAGCTGCCACCATGACTTATTTCTGAAGAAATCCCTATTTCTCTGTCTGGCAGTTGAGAAGTCTGGGAGAGTTATTCAGATCTCATTAGAGACAGAAAAGTATTCCAAGTATAATATCTAAATGCATATTCTCAAACAAACACTATCATTCTTAGAAATTAAATTCCATAGTATTAAAAATACTGCCTTATACATTAGATGGCTTATGGGATTGCTGTTGATGCCCTGCCTAGGTCCCCTTTACTATGAGGGGGCACCAACCTACTGTGAGCTGGCTGCAAAAACGATACAGCTACACTTTTCTCCTAGAACTATTGTGAGCTGACAGGAATTGCCCTGTATAAAAATGCCTGACCAGCATGGCCAACATGGCGAAACCCCGTCTCTACTAAAATACAAAAATTAGCCGGGCATGGTGGTGGGCACCTGTAATCCCGGATACTTGGGAGGCTGAGGCAGGAGAATCGCTTGAACCCAGGAGGGGGAGGTTGCCGTGAGCTGAGATTGAGCCACTGCACTCCAGCCTGGGCGACACAGCGAGATTCCGTTGAGGAAGGGAGAAAGGGAGGGAGGAAGGAAAAGAGGGAGGGAGGGAGGGAGGAAGGGAGGAAGGGAGGAAGGGAGGGAGGGAGGGAGGGAGGAAGGAAGGAAGGGACGAAGGAAGGAAGGAAGGAAGGAAGGAAGGAAGGAAGGAAGGAAGGAAGGAAGGGAAGGAAGCCTGCGAAGTTATAAGCATAGTTTGTGGTTGATGACTCAATTCAGGGCTACAAAAGCTCAACCCCTTTGCCTCCATTTGGGATAATACTGTGGTATTATTTCATGCTCTAGAGCTTCTCATGTGATGGGTGAAGCCAGACTTTATCCGAAGCCTATTTTCGTTTGGCCTTCCCCTCTACCCTATCCTGCTGTCGGTAGTTTTTCACAGCTTTTTCCCATGTCAGCACTCCCTCAATAAACAACTTGCAAAAGAAATCCTGGTATCAGACTCTGTTCTAGGGAACCAAACCTAAGACATGGAGAAAACAGATTTCTAAATCTAATTGCCTGGGAATCTAATTGGTATATAGGTTTTGTTATGTTTTTGTGTGTGTGTGTGTGATGGAGTCTTGCTCTTTTGCCCAGGCTGGAGTGCAGTGGCGCGATCTCGGCTCACTGCAAACTCCACCTCCCGGGTTCACGCCATTCTCCTGCCTCAGCCTCCCGAGTAGCTGGGACTACAGGCGCCCGCCACCACGCTCGTTTTTTTTGTTCTGTTTGTTTGTTTTTGTATTTTCAGTAGAGACGGGGTTTCACCGTGTTAGCCAGGATGGTCTCAATCTCCTGACCTCGTGATCCGCCCGCCTTGGCCTCCCGAAGTGCTGGAATTACAGGCGTGAGCCACTGTGCTCGGCCAGTATATAGGTGTTTTTATAGAAAAATGCATTTCAAATTCTAACAACCAATCTATTAAAACATTTTTGAAAATAAGCCTGTGTATGCATCTAAAACTAAGAAACATTTTTTTTCAGGTTTTACTATTAAGTAGCCCAGGTAAACACATATGCAGAGAAATAACTAAAGTCTCCTTCTTCCAGGTAATAGCAGACTAAATAACTCAGAACTATCCTCCTGCTGAAGGCAATAGGAAGTCTGGCAAAGTATTTTTTAATTCTGCTTAAAAATGTCAGAGAACTAATAAAATAGTAAAGAATTATGAGACAAGATCCATGGAAAGATGGAGGCTTAAGGAGGTGAGCTAGAATTTGGAGGGACTTTTCTCCTGGGAGAAATTCACCAACTCTATCCAGGGGCTCCCAAATTAAGTGCACTTTTAATAGCCTCTGGGAGATAAGGGTTCAGATAATTAACTCCAGAGCCTGCTGAAAAGAAAAGGATTTATGTGAACACTTTGGGAATAAGGATGAACCAAAAATAGGCCCTCCTAGAGATGGTAGCTTAGCTACCAACATTTTCTTTTTTTGTTGACTTTTATATGAAGTTGAGAGGTACATATGCAGGTTTGTTATGAAGGTAAAATTGTGTCATGGAGGTTTGTTGTACAGATTATTTTATCACCCAGGCATTAAGCCTAGTACCCCTTAGTTATTTTTCCTGATCCTCTCCCTCCTCCCATCCCTCACCCTCAAAAGGGCCCTAGTGTGTGTTGTTCACCTCTATGTATCCACGTGTTCTCATCAGTTAGCTCCATTTATAAGTGAAAACATGCAGTATTTGGTTTTCTGTTCCTGTGTCAGTTTGCTAAGAATAATGGCCTCCAGCTCCATCCATGTCCTTGCAAAGGAAATGCTCTCATTCTTTTTTATGGCTGCATAGTATTCCATGGTGTATATGTACAACATTTTCATTATCAAGTCTGTCGTTGATGGGCATCTAGGTTGATTCCATGTCTTTGCTATTGCGAATAATGTTGCAATGAACAAAAATGGGCATATGTCTTAGTAATCGAATGAATTACATTCCTTTGGGTATATACCCAGTAATGAGATTGCTGGGTCAAATGGTATTTCTGTTTTTAGGTCTTTAAGGAATTGCCACACTGTCTCCACCATGGTTGAACTAATTTACACTCACACCAACAGTGTATAAGCATTCGTTTTTCTCCACAACTTGGCCAGCATCTGTTATTTATTTTTTTTTTTTTACTTTTTAATAGACATTTTAACTGGTGTGAGATGGTTTCTCATTGTGGTTTTCATTTGCATTTCTCTAATAATCAGTGATGTTGAGCTATTTTTCATATGATTGTTGGTCACATGTATGTCTTCTTTTGAGAAGCGTCTGTTCATGTCCTTTGCCCACTTTTTAATGGGGTTGTCTGTTTTTTCTCAAATTTGTTAAGTTCCTTATACATGCTGGATATTAGACTCTCATCAGATGTATAGTTTGCAATTTTTTTTTCCATTCTGTAGGTTTTCTGTTCACTTGCTTGATAGTTTCTTTTGCTATGCAGAAACTCTGTAGTTTAATTAGATTCCATTTGTCAATTTTTTCTTTTGTTGCAATTGCTTTGCGGGTCTTTGACATGAAATCCTTGCCTGTTCCTGTGTCCTGAATGGTATCCTATGTTGTCTTCCAGGGATTTTATAGTTTGGGGTTTTACGTATAAGTCTTTTATCCATCTTGAGTTAATTTTTTTATATGGTGTAAGGAAGGGGTCTGGTTTCAGTCTTCTGCATATGACTAGCCAGTTATCCCAGCACCATTTATTGAATAGGGAATCCTTTCCCTGCTTCTCATTTTTCTTAGGTTCGTCGAAGATCAGATAGTTGTAGGCATGTGGCTTTATTTCTGGGTTCTCTATTCTGTTCCATTGGTCTGTGTGTCTATTTTTGTACCAGACAGATTCACAGCTGAATTCTAATAGATGTACAAAGAGGAGCTGGTCCCTACCATTTGTATTGAAACTATTCCAAAAAATTGAGGAGGGACTCCTGCCTAACTCATTCTATGAGGCCAGCATCATCTTGACACCAAAATCTCACAGATGCAACAAAAAATGCAAACTTCAGGTCAATATCCTTGATGAATCAATGCAAAAATCCTCAATAAAATACTGGCAAACTGAATCCAGCAGTACATCAAAAAGCTTATCCACTACAATAAAGTAGCCTTTATCCTTGAGATGCAAGTTGGGTCAACATACACAAATCAATAAATGTGATTCATCACATAAACAGAACTAAAGACAAAAATCACATGATTAACTCAATAGATACAGAGAAGGCTTTTGCTAAAATCCAACACCCCTTCATGTTAAAACTCTCAATAAACTAGGTGTTGAAGGAACACACCTCAAAATAATAAGAGCCATCTCTATGACAAACCAACAGCCAACATCATACTGAATGGGCAAAAGCTGGAAGCATTTTCCTTGAAAACCAGCATAAGACAAAGATGCCCTCTCTCATCACTCCCATTCAACATAGCATTGGAAGTCCTGGCCAGAGCAATCAGGCAAGAAAAAGAAATAAAGGACATCCAAATAGGAAGAGAGAAAGTCAAACTATTCCTGTATCTAGCAAACCTCATAGTCTCAGCCCAAAAGCTTCTTAAGCTGATAAGCGACTTCAGCAAAGTCTTAGGATACAAAATCAGTGTGCAAAAATCACTAGCAGTCCTATACACCAACAACAGACAGGCTGAGATCCAAATCAGACACATAATCCCATTCACAACTGCCACAAAAAGAATAAAACGCCTAGGAATACAGCTAACTAAAGAGGTGAAGTATCTCTATAAGGACAACTACAAAACGCTGCTCAACGAAATCAGAGACGACACAAACAAATTGAAAAACATTCCATGTTCATGAATAGAGAGAATCAATATCATAAAAATGGCCATATTGTCCAAAGCAATTTATAGATTCAATGCTATGCCTATTAAACTACCATTTGGGTTCTTTACAAAACTAGAAGAAAACTATTTTAAAATTCACATGAAACAAAAAATGATCTTGAATAGTCAAGGTAATCCTAAGCAAAAAGAACAAAACTGGAGGCATCATGCTACCTGACTTCAAACTATACTACAGAATTACAGTAACCAAAACAGCATGGTACTGGTACAATACTTTCAATATTTCAAATTGAACAAATATAATCCTACATTGCTAGTAACCCTAGTCATCTACCAGAAATAAAAGTAAGTCCTTCCTGGAGTAAAATAATTTCATCCTAGGCCTCCAGTTATTTCTATAAGTAATTTACAAAGTATCTCAGTCAGTTTGGGCTCCATTCTTATGACCTAATTACCTCCCAAAGGCCCACCTTTTATTATCATCCATTATGGATTACAGTTTCAACACATGAATTTTGGGAAAAAATATGCAGTTTATAATGCAAAGTCTGACATACAATATAGTAATCAGACCCAGCAGTAGATAAAATGACATGAACAAATCAGCAGGAACAACAGACAGTAGAGATGAACCCACAAAAACTCCACACAGCGGAGTTAGTAGAGAGGCACTTTAAAATAACAATAGTCATTATGTTCAAGAAAATGACAAAAATTTCAGCAACATATTGGAAATGGAAATATATAATCACAGATCAGAACTCAATGGATAACATGATGAAAGGGTATAGCAGCAAGTAAAAAGTGGTGAGGAGAGAATTACTGAATTGAAGGAGAGATCAGAAGAAAAAAATCCATAATGAAACCACAAACAAATGGGGGGAAAACCTAGAAGAGAAGGTAGAAGACACAGAGGATAGAGTAAGAATCTAATAAGTAACAAGACATGGAGTCTCACAGAGAGAGGAAAGAGAGAAAACGGTCAAAAGCAATATTTAAAGAGATAATAACTAAGAATATCTCAATGTGAATAAAACCACAGATTCTAAAATCTCTTACAAAAACCCAGAGTTAACTAATCAATTTCAGCTTTCTAAGGATAAAATTTTTTAAATTTAAGCATACTTTTAGAAATGTTATCTATAGAACAGAAATAATAGTCATACCACCAGGATTACTGTAAGATCATATACGGTAGCATATTTGGACACTATATGGAAATTAATTGTGGTCTCAAGTGTTTTGTGTTTTTAATATAATTCTAAATTAATTAATTTACTAAGAGTTAAACATCCTGTAAAAGTCTTGACACAATAATAAGTCTTAAAAATGTTAGGTAAAAATACTCCACAAAATTAGTGGGTTTAACTCATATAATAAACACTCATCACAATATATTAGTTATAATTTATTAATTGTTCTCCCTCTTAGTCTTTATAGTCTTTGTCTGTGATATTAATCTTAAGAAGCTGTTGGAATACTCTGGAATAACTGGAGCCAAGTAGGATTTTTCTGGCATCAAGGAAGGAACGTGGAAGAAAATCAGCAGACTAAATTTACAACCAAAATTCAATAGTCCCTAGATGATTATGATGAGATCAATATTCATTTATATGCATGTGAAGATAAATATCATGAAAGTTCCAGTATTTATATGATGCCCAAATAAGTCTTTTTTTAAAAAACCCATATCCGATTTTCAAAAACTGCCATTAGATAATTATAGAAAGTTATAGTGCCAGAAAGTTAGGAAAGCAGAAAACTTGAAACTAGCTCATAAACATTTCAAGAACCTAATGAGGGTTATTTTCACCTACAGATATTGATCAAACTCCAGAAGAGGACAGAGTAGTCAGCCAAATTTACTATCCTCACATGACCTTTCTTGGTTGTTTATCTTTTTTGTCCTCTGCTGAATTTCAAATCAAGTGTCTCATGTTAAAGCAGAAGAAAATTTTACTAAGTGAATTAAAGGAACTGGCTTCCAGAGCCAAGTGAGCAAGGAAGCACCAAAATGATTTTTCCCCCCGACACATTAACTTTCAAAATTTTAACTGTAGGTAGTTGGAATTAGGGATTCTTCAACCAATAAAAAATAGTCTACCTGTACTCCACTATCATAGTAGCTTCCACTCAGTACAATACTAGATGATTTTCTTTTCACGTTAAATTTCTTTACAATGTTTTCAGCAGGAGCCAAGTTTCCAAGAATGAAACACAATTATAGGTAAACAATTATAACCATATAAAATTAACAATAGATTTAAATTCATGTCAATAAATTTTGAGTTAATTTGCTTACTAAATACGTATTTAGTGATCACTTACAGAAAGACAAGCACAGAGATAGAAAGATGAAAAGATACAAATCTAACTTGAAGGAGGTTATACTTTAGAGGTGGACATTTATGCAATCCACAATTACAGAATTGTTCCATAACTGCTGAGATGCACAACACTTATATAAGATATTTTGGAACTACATGCAGTTGTTTCTAAGTATTGTTGGGAAAATTGGGGAAAACTTCAGAGAGGTGCGTCAAAGAGCTACGAGAGAGAGAAGCATCAAAAGGACCAGGCATTCTAGTCTACAAGAATAACTTATGCAATTGACTTACAACACGCAAAAAAAAAAGTGGATACTGGAAATTACAATATTCATGTTGCTGAAGCATGAAAAAAAGGAAAAGTAGAAAATTAGGTTATTTAGGTTGGTATGGACCAGATAATAAACGAACCAAGATTTCATTCAATAGGCTGATTGTTTTCAAAAGAACCCAATGGATTTTCAAGCACCCCTGCAGAATCCAAAGAGAGACAAATAGGTGAAGATCCAGGCCATTTCTCTTCCAGTAGACTGACATCATTTTATCCATTTTATATTTTGGGGATTCAGGCAATATTTTATTGAAAATCACTTTTATAAGCAATGAGAGCCACCAGGGAATGCTAGCGAGGTTTTCCCAAGAGCTGAATTCATCAGAATGTGTTTCACAGCATTAGTTTCAAACATTTTCAATATATTTCCATTTTCAAAGCCATATTGTCTATTTTTAAAAGACAAGGAGATATGAAAGTAAAATAGAGGTAGGCATACAAAAGATGACTGAGGGCACCAATTGGGTTCTAATAAATAGTATTTTTGCTGTTTTGGATCATCTTTAAGCAGATGACAACATACTATATATAGCATGCATAATCCTGTTCCTCTTGAAGTTACCAGGTCTTGTTTGACAGTCTCAGATCTGTCTTTTAATGAACAATATTGTTACATCTTATAGCCCTTCTTAAATATACTTCAACATATATGAATAATAAATAAATTACTGGTAGCAGAGCTCCCCACCTTAGGAAATATGAATCCATAATTCTGAATTCTAACATTACACAAAACTAATTTGTGTGACCTTTAATGAAAACTGAATTCTTGTTTACATAATGGAGAATTCATTATGTAGTAGTCCAGGCATTAATCATTAAGCAGAGCCAAAAAGGAGAGAAATAGCAAATGCTTATCTTCAGATCTCTACACCATAAAATCTCTATTTGGTAAAATCTAATTGGTATGAAAATGACTCTTTAAACCTTCCAAAGTAATTAGAGCATTTTCAAAAATGTTTTCTTATAAAATATGGCTCCCAAAATAGTTCATACTGGTTATTTTGAGAAGGTGCGATTTTCAAAAAATCTACATATAAACCTCAGAATTCATTCTGCCATTATTGATGAAAACATGGAAACAAGAACAACTGCACCATATGGAAGACTGTCTAGACAAGAATGTTAGGGGTTATGACTGAAATAATTTATTGTTTGCTGAGAGCCAACAGTATGCTTAGCATTAGACAACACATCAAAAGAATAGGACTGTAGCCATTGAACTCACAATTTAAGCCAGACACACAAACAATGAAATCATAAATCATAACAGCTAAGAAAATTGTGTGAATTTCACAGGAATGAATTTGGGTGTTGATTTACTTTCTTAGCAATAAAAAATTAAGAGATGCCAGAAATAATCATCATAAAGATTGTCAATGCGTGTTATTAATCTAGCCCCAGAATTAGCTACCTGACTGAATTTTAAAAAGCAAATTTGTGACATTTAACAATCATGGGAATGAGTATTTTTTGCAGCAGCATTTATAAAACATTTTATCACATGCTGATGTTATGAAAAGCAAATTATGCTTAATGTTCATACCTTCTTTGTGTGCATACGTTTACTATCACCCATTTTTTCATTCTTTCTTGCCTTCATGATCACTGGTCTTTTAATAAACAAAAAGAGTAAACCAGTTAGATTAATTTTCTGTTTTTTATTTAAGGGCACATTTTTATATGCAATCGTATGGATGTAAATGTCACCCATGCTCAAGAAACCTCAAATATTTTTATTGTTGTCACCCTTCCAACGAGTGCTAAAAGTATTAAACAATAGTCAGCTTTGAGATTAGAAACCTATGCTAGGGTTTAATTCATAAATATTCTGTGTTACACTGCTGTGGAAATTAGGTGGTTTTAGATGGTGGTTTTTAGGCTTTGACTAACGTAACATCTCCGGACCTTTGTTTCTTTACCTAAAATATGGGTAATACACAGAGTTTTATAAGAATTAAATATGGGAAATCTATAAAACAGGTGGCCTTGGTAAAAATAACAGTGAGCAAGTATCTATTATTTAAATAACATAATAATAATGTTTCTGCATGCATGAGTTTATCATGCTAGAAAAATATAACAAAAACCAGAGCTAACAGAAACAGAATTATTTACAGTAAAACCCCAAGGAAAGGAAAGTATTTGCTTTACGTTTTTGGAGAAATAGAAGGTTAACAATTAGGGGAGAAATCTCCAAGAGACACAATTGTTTCATTTAAGAACAATTCTATATAAAGTTCATAGCTGTTTAACAGGAGTGAATGCAAGTTTAAGGTTAGTGCTTTGAAAGTGAGTTGTTGAAACCCATGAGCGTGAAGTCACGTTTATGTAGATAACGGCAGGATGTCCAACCAAGAAGACCCACGTGTGTGTCCAGAGAATGTAATACAGATACCTACATATAGTTAGAATAAGATCCTAGTAAGATCACATTCTATAAAATGTGCTGCTTAGCTGGCTTTACTTACCAATGGCCTTAGTATCAAGACTAAGGTCAAAAGTAGGGTACACATTGTCCAGACACACAGAATAATCCCTGCACAGGTTGTTTAATACTGGAGTTAATGTAGATTACAAGGGGATTTGTCTAGATTCTATTTATTTCATTCCACAAATACTTCTTGAAAACTTATTATGTGCCAGGGATTCATAGGCACCGGGAATACAAAAGAAACAGAGTAGGCGAAACAATAAAAACAAATAAGACAAAGAAAGACTTTTATTATGCTTACCTTCTATTCAGAGAACACAGAAAATACACACACAAGTGAGTAAGTCTCCTAATATACTCAAAGATGGTGTGAGGTATGGAATACAAAGTAGGGAAGGGGGAGGGAATGAGCTGGAGAAATGAAGGATCTAGACCAGAAAAGACCTCACTGTGAATATGATATTGAAATCAAATATCTGAAGAAGCAAAATCTTAAACTAGCAATCCATGCATATGTCCATGGAACAAACATGCCAAGAAGAGGGAAGAGCAAGTTCAAATTGCCTAGAACAGTGCCTGGCATAGAGCAAGTATCTCCAATATTTCTTGAATGAAAAGGAAAATTGTGTTGGGCTAAGCAAGAGGAGTTTTGGGGAATGACAAGAGGAGGAGAGTCATTCTTTTCTTCTTTTGGTGATGGGACACTCAACAAACAACAGAGGAACAGATGCATCTGCCAGAGAGGTGATCTGGTTCTGCAATGCCAGATGCCACCATGACCACTGAAAGCCACTGTGGCATTTACTTGGGATGGGGCATCTGATCCCTTGGTCCTGTCCTGCCCACTCAACATAACTTTGACTTTGTTCTCTTCAGTTACTAAATCCATGGCTCAGCAATGAACTTCCCACTCCCAGCAACTCTAAGAGGCTGCTCCTGAGATCTCTCCCAGCCCATGAGCTCTGATGCAGTGCATTCCCGCCAGGAACTTCATTTCAGCCTCAGGTGCAGGTGCAGGTACCGCAACTTACATCTCTTTACATGACCAGCTCTACAGAGTCCACAGTAATGGCACTGTCATTTTATAATGACAATTGGCACAAATCAGTTAGTCTACACTGCACAAATATAAGGGCAAATATAGCACTTCTTTTTCCTGTTTTTCATATTATCAAGCAACAGTCATAAAGCAATTAAGTTAATTGAATTGGAATAAGGAGAAAATTGTTTATAATTACCTAGAAACTCACCTTCTATATTTCACAAGGAAGAGAACGCAATTCAGAGAGTCTCAACAGTTTATGGCATGCATGTTACAAAAGTGTATCTCTTCTATGTACATTTCATGAGTTATAGTTCATTTACATTGGCTCACATAAACCCTCAAGTCTCTAAAATTGAGTAGTGTGAACAGTGCCCAGGTTAAAAGTAGACTGGAAAGAATTTGCTAATATATACAACTATAATAATTTGCGAGGCTGTAATGAGCTGTGGGTTAGCCCGTCATTTATTCCTGCATCTCACCATGATCCTTTCCTGCAGCTGTTCTGCAAACATCCATTCCTTCCCTTCCCTGGGACAGATATCAGCGACGAAAACTCTAAGTCTATAATTTATTGAATGTTCACTCTGTGCTAGGCCCTGAAGGAAGGGTGCCACATACAGTGCCTCTTTTAAAATCACCAATAACCTGGGAAAGAAGGTAATCTTATTATCCCTGTTTTATGAAAATTAAAGCGCAGATATGTCAAATAATTTGTTCAGAGTTACACAGCTTAAGTTCCCAAAGCAGGATTAAACTGTGGGGCTTAAACTGTAGGATACGAGAACTTGAGATTTTTGTTATATTCTCTACATGCCTAAGTATTAATCCTGATAGGAGAGCAGGATCAGGCAGGGGCTGGTAGTGTCAGCCTGACAATATTAAACAGCTTCCCAAGGGGCCCCCTGAGGCAGAAAATCTTATATGTCTCCCCTCTCTCTTGGGAAAAAAAAAAAAAGTCTGATTTTATTTGAGATAGGAATGTACCTAGCTAAATACTTTTCTTATCATCCCTTCCAGCTAGAGTTGGCTATGTGATACATGACTAATAATATTTAAATAAAAGGCTGAAAGAAATTCTGGGAAAGGCTATGTTTACCTAATAAATGGGGACGAGTTGGACCAGAATATTCCCTCCTTTATTCCTTTCTCAAATGTAGACAAGAAGCTGGTAGAACTGCAGGCGCCATCTTAAAGCCATAAGGAAAATCACAGAGATCTTGGCAGTGAATTTGAACTGCTGAACCCACAGCAGACCACCTACCCTCAGACATCTTATCACGAAAAGAAAATATAGGCATACCTTGGAGTTATCACACATTCCCTTCCAAACCACTGCAATAGACTGAGTATTGCAATACAGCCAGTTACACATTTTTTGGATTCCTAGTACCTATAAAAGTTACATTTACAGTATACTGTAGTCTACTAAGTGTGCAATAGCATTACATCTAAATAAATAGTGTATATACCTTAATTTTAAATACTGTATTGCTAATGATCATCTAAGCTTACAGCAAGTCATAATCTTTTTGCTTGTTGAGGGTCTTACCTTGATGTTGACAGCTGCTGACTGATCAAGATGGTGGTTGCTGAAGGTTGGGGTGGCTGTGGCAACGTCACAAAATAAGACAGCAGTGAAGTTTGCCATACTGATTGACTCTTCATGAAAGATTTCTCTATAGCATGGGGTGCTGTTTGATTTAATAGCAACAGGGTCTCACCATGTTGCCCAGGCTAATCTCCAATGCCTGGCCTCAAGCGATCATCCTGCCCCAGCCTCCCAAAGTGCTCGGATTAGACATGAATCACTGAAACCAGCCTAGAACTTCTTTCAAAATTAGAGTCAATCCTCTCAAACCCCACCGCTTTTTCAACTCGGTTTATTTAATCTTCTAAATTCTTTGTTGTCATTTCAACAATGTTCACGTTGTCTTCATCAAGAGTAGATGCTATCTCAAGAAACCACTTTCTTTGCTCATCCATATGAAATAACTCCTCGTCTGTTCAAGTTTTATCATGAGATTGTAGCAATTTAGTCACATCTTCAGGCTCCACTGCTAATTCTAGTTATTTTGCTATTTCCTCCTAAGTCACCTACAGTGACTTCCTCCACTGAAGTCTTGAACCTCTCGAAGTCATCCATTAGGGTTGGAATCAACTTCTTCCAAACTCATATTAATGTTGATATTTTCACTTGTTCCCATGAAGCATGAATGTTCTTAATGACATCTAGAATTGTGAATATTTTTCAGAAGATTTTTCGTTTACTTTGCCCAGCTCCATCAGAGAAATCAGTATTTATGGCAATGATAACCTTACAAAGTGCATTTCTTAAGTAATACAACTAGAAACCAGCAAGCCAGAATGATTCCTGGATCCATGGACTTCAGAATGGATGTTGTGTTAGCAGGAATGAAAACAACATTCATCTCTTTGTACATCTTCATCAGAGCTATTGGGTGATCAGGTGTGTTGTCAATGAGCAGCAATATTTTTCTCAGAGCAGTATGTCTCAACAGTGGGCTTGAAATATTCAGTAAACCATGCTATAAACCGATGGGCTGTCATTCAGGTTTTGTTCTTTTTATAGAGCACAGGCTGAGTCCATTTAGCATAATTCTTTTTTTTTTTTTGAGATGGAGTCTCACTCTGTCCCCCAGGCTGGAGTGCAGTGGCACAATCTCGGCTCACTGCAACCTCCGCCTCCCAGGTTCAAGCAATTCTCGTGCATCAGCCTCCCGAGTAGCTGGTATTACAGGCACCTGCCACCACACCCGGCTAATTTTTGCATTTTTAGTAGAGACGAGGTTTCACCATGTTGGCCAGGCTGGTCTCAAACTCCTGACCCCAGGTGAGGCCACCCACCTCAGCCTCCCAAAGTGCTAGGATTACAGGCATCAGCCACCACGCCCAGCCCATTTAGCATAATTCTTAAAGAATTTTCAGAACAGCCAATGAGCATTGACTTTAAAGTCACCAGCTGCACTAGCCCCTAACAAGAGTCACTGTCTTTCATAGGTAAAGTTCGTGACACTCCCAGACAATTACAATAGTGACATCAAAATATCACTGATCACAGACCACCATAACAAATATATTAATAATGAAAAAGTTTGAAATATTGTGAGAATTGGCCGGGAGTGGTGGCTTATGCCTGTAATCCCAGCACTTTGGGAGGCCAAGGTGGGCGGATCACGAGGTCAGGAGTTCAAGACCAGCCTGGCCAACATGGTGAAACCCCATCTCTACTAAAAATACAAAAATTAGCCAGGTGTGGTGGCGCGTGCCTATAATCCCAGCTACTAGGGAGGCTGAGGCAGGAGAATCGCTTGAACCCAGGAGGTGGAGGTTGCAGTGAGCCGAGACTGTGCCACTGCACTCCAGCCTGGCAACAGAGCGACACCGTCTCAAAAAAAAAAAAAAGAAAAAAAAAAGAAATATTGTGAGAATTGCCAAAATGTGGCCCAGAGACAAAGAGAGAACCTGCTTTCGGGAAAATGGCACCAATTGACTTGCTTGATGCAGGGTGGTCACAAACTTCAATTTGAAAAAAAAAAAAAAAAAGTCTATGAAGCTCAATAAAGCAGAGTGCAATAAAATGGGGTTTGCCTAGAAGTCTTTACTTATTTAAGCTATTTTTGACTGGATATTCTGTTACTTGTAGATAGTCTTACTAGTAGCTGACACAGGAGAACTCACCTTATCTTGGGGTCCATTCTCCTCCATCTGTTCAACTCTTACATCCCAAACACCATCAACCAAAGACTTAAATATTGCACAAAATAAAGAATTAATGTTGAGCTTGGCACTCTGATGCCAGCTGTTTCCATACTTCACCAAAAATGCAATGTTTTCCCTTTCTGCCCTTTGTTCACTCTCTTTTATATATTTGTTTCTTCCAATAATTTTTTTATGCTTTCCAGAACAAGAAAGTACTCTGCATATGCTAGGAATGTTTAAGTACTTCCTAAATAAAATACAATAAATCCAAGAGTAACCTGAACACTGAGAGACATTTTTGGTGGCTTTTGCTAGCTATTTAATGTTCAACACTTGCTTTCAAGATGTTTTTCTAAATAGTAAAATATACCATAAGAGTTACATCAAGTATTAGTCAGTACTATCAAGTGGCAGACTAATATTAAAAATCATGTAATGATCTCTAGATTATCACTATCTTCCCTTGATTCTCATATAACTAATTAAATCAAGGAATATGTTATGATTTGGTTTTATGTAAGTCCTAATCAAAAAAGGGCCATGTCCTGATGAAACATTTTCAAAATGGCCAGGGTAGAGGATAAAATTCAGTCTTGTGAAAAGAAACGTTCTTTCTCAAAGTTACTGGAGTTTTCTGCACCTGCTCTTGTGACATCAATAGAGGAATTAAATCACCTGATAATTAAAGTGGTCATCAGAGATGTGTTGTGTTGTAACTTACAGCCATGGTTCTCAAAGTGTGGTACCCAGACTTACAACATCAGTGTCATCTGAGAACTTAACAATAAAAATTCTCAGCCCCTGGAAATCTGTTTTAACAAATCCTCTAGGTGATCGTGATAATGCTAACATTTGAGAACAACCAAACTTTCCGAAGTAAACATATTTGCTAAAGTACTTTTTACTAGATTAACAATGATAGAAGGAAATAATGGAAGTTTCTGGGGAAAATCTGGAAGGAGACAGAAGAAAGGAAGAGGACAAGGGGAGAGGAAGGAGAAGCACGATGGCTGCTTGATGAGGAACACTTTTTTATGATTAACTCCCAACATAACCTTTACAAAGTTTTCTATAAATCTATAAAAGACATGACAAACTTGTTACAAATAGCTTTTTAAAGAAATATATGTGATTGAATTTTTTTGTGTGTAGAAATTTCCTTAACTGAACACTTTTGTCAATTTCACTCCTTCCTCTCAGGTCTTGATGTAACATCCTGATATTGTTTTTTCTCCCTGTATACCCATCAGATTCGATGTTCTTCCTGGAAGTGGATTTCCTGTTATCTTTAGGGAATCTTTGCAGGAAAATACTCTTTTGAAAGCAGTTACTGAAATCCTTCTTCAAAACTTTTGTCATTTGTTTGGAAGTTTAACCTTTCACTTACATAAAATTTTCACTCTTGCATGTGCTTGTGACTCTTGCCACGTAACGTGTGAGATCCTTTATTCTAGGGACTTGGTGCCATTAATTGTTGTCCTCTCAATGACAAGTAATAGAACTTGACAAATAATAAATACTCAGTATATGTTTGATAAATCAACAGTGTTATCAAGAGATATTAATCTTTTCAAGACCTCCATTTCTCCACCTCTGCTCTTCTACTGGATATCTTCTCTCGGCTCCCCCTTCTTGGCCCCAGACTACCTCCTTGTACTGACTTCTTCTTAGGTTTGGCCAATGGAGAGCTATTATAGGAGACTGGAGGGAGACAGAAGAGTGAGTTCAGAGTGTACATTCCCCTGCTGCCTCCCTCCCTGTGTGGTCACCTTGAATTGGCTGTGTCCCTTGGCCTAAGGTCATTAATTCTTTCAAGGTGGCTGTGTGCAGGCAGCTCTTCTTTTCCACTCTAGTAACCAATTCTTCCCCTTGTTCTTTTGGGAGAAAGGATGATAACAGCTCTGCTGACACTAGCCACATGACTGCACCATCCTTTGTGGTTCCTATACACCTCACCCATACCCATGTAAATAGATCCATTATTAAACCATCTTGAAATTATCCTAATCTAGATGTGTCATTTGTTTACTGTGAGAACACTAACTTTTATAACTGCCAGATTTTAAAAGTATAAGTAAAACTTTACATATTTTACAATATTCATCAACAACTGAGTTATCAGTACATGTGATTTTTTACATAAATATGCTATTTTTAATATTCAGCGAGTCTAATATCTTACATTTGGGGATTTTAAAACTCACCCCCTCCCTACTCTACTGTGGAGGTGGTGCAGAGGGACTCTAAGTCAATCTGTGTCTGTCTGTAAAATGCTCTGTTAGAGGCAGGATTCCTGCAAATAACTTCACACATGCAAATGACTTCAGAGAAGGCACAAATATACATCTAAAACACATTCCATTTGGGGTTTTTTTGTTTTTGTTGTTGTTTGTTTGCTTTTTTGAGATGGAGTCTCGCTCTGTTGTCCAGGCGAGAGTGCATTGGCACAATCTTGGCTCACTTTAACCTCCGCCTCCTGGGTTCGAACGATTCTCCTGTCTCAGCCTCCCAAGTAACTGGGACTACAGGCATGCACCACCATGCCTGGCTAATTTTTGTATTTTTAGTTGAAACGGACTATTGCCATGTCAGTCAGGCTGTTCTTGAACTCCTGACCTCAGGTGATCCACCCACCTCGCCTCCCAAAGTGCTGGGATTACAGGCGTGAGCCACCGTGCCCAGCCTCCATTTGCTTTTTGCAAGCATAATAAAATTTTTCCTGTGGGTATAATATCCTTGATTTATTACTTAAACTTTTTGATCTGTTAGGTTTACGTTTTAAACCATTGTTTTTTTCAGCAACAAAACCACTTGTAGACCTTTAAAAATATACTTTTAAGTCTATATTTTTTAAAAAGCCCTTCCAATGGTTCCAATTAGGAGCCAGGGTGAAGCCCAGTGTGTATCCTAGTGGCATAGGATTAACATTAAGTATTTTTACCTATTTAATTTTTTTATGTTTCATCTATCATGCAGCACATATAATAGATTAGAAAAAGTTCCCACCATTAGATGAGCGGGAATCTAGAGGGAAAATCCACCTTCAGTGAAGAAGACCTCAGCTTTCCATCTTAAGTATAGCTTTTTGAAAATGAAATGGGATAAGCAGATTATATGTCAAGTAAAGTGAGCAAACTGATTCAGCAAGGTGCCTGTGCTCTTCTAGTTATGGTGAATCCTACAAGGCCTATATTTAGTGATGAGGAATAAGCACTTGTTGAGTGACTATTAAGTACTAGGCATTTATCCACATTATTTCATTTCGTCTTTATAGTTAACTCCAAAAAGATTAATATCTCAAAGTGTTAAGGTAACTTGCCAAATATCACACCATTAATACATAAGTTAAAAATAATAGGACTTGAAATGCTGCAAAAAATAAACAGATGTAAGTTCTTCATTCTTTAAACAAGCAAATATTTAACTTAAATTTTTCCTTCCATCATGACTCTTTAACACAAGATTTTTAAAAGATTATATGCTGTAATTAAAGTGAAGACCATCTTGCTGAGTTTGTCTTCTTTCAAAGCCATGTTAGAAACTCCTACTAACTCTTCATTAGATTTAGAGGGAAATAAGCCCTTCCTGCTCTTGGTCTTTTATACACTCAGCAGAACAAGACCTTCACAAGCAAGCATTACCCCTTTCTGATGACGACAATGCATTAATCCACCAAGAATATGCTAGTATTGATATATACCAAGTAATTTTGTAAATATAAGGCCTTTTCATTTAGGAAAAAATTTTAAAAAGGCATTAAATCATCCTTTTCCCTAAGAAGATATCCTTCTCAGGCTGAATTTGTCAAAGACCACCCCGAAAATAAGCTATGTAAATTCCTGTGAAGGCCTGTTTAATTTATGGCCCAGGGAAATGTGTAAGTATTAGAGAATCATGCCAAGAGACTGCTTAACTGGGTTAACTGACCTGAAATTTTCTGGGCCTTTACAAGACTTGAAATTTTCAAATGGCATTTATATATGCTTATTATATAATAGCCAGAAAAATAAAAGTGAAAGGAACTAAATAGACCTTTGGAGTGAAGGCCTCTTTCTCATGTAGACAGTTTAATAGCTTTTTGTAAAATAATACCACGCTACTAAAGATACTTCTGGAGGACTTTTTTCATCCATAAAGCAGTGGATTTCCTGTGAGCACTGCAGTTATGTTGCCATTGGCTCATCACCACTGAAAGGCTGCTTCTGGAATCCAACACAACTGGATCTCTGTGATTACTCTTCAGCAAATTCACATTCAGCAAATTATAAAAAGGGACAATAGGTCATTATCTCATTTTAAAAATACCATTTCCGTAGACAGGTCTCTGTCATAGTGATATTCACGTCTTAACTTCAAGCACTTATGAAGCAATTCGTCTTTTCCATTTTTTCAACTTCCTGCCAGACACTTTATCAGAGGAAATTAAATAAGTTCCCTTGAAATCTTTATGTCCTGAGTAAACAAAGTGTAAGAAAAACTTTCAGAAATCATCAAATACCGAATTTTTTAAATATTAGGAATGTTTATATTTTTTCACACACTACTTTTAGTGCTCTTAATGGTATTACTAACTTGCAAAACTGTAAATGGCCTCAATTAAAGTGGGAATAAATAAATAGTGACAGCAACAATTCATTGAACACACACACACTATGAGCCACTTACTAATTTATACGGTTGGCACATATATGCTCTCAACAGCTCCAACAAGAGATTCAGAGAAGTTAGATTAAAAGCAATACAATTAAAATTCAGTACCATGTCTGACTCACTCTACATTGTGATTTTAATCATGCAACCGTACAGCCTTCCCAGAATGAATCTAGAAGGTGGGCAATAACAAATTTCCCCTCTCCTTTCTCCAAAGATATTATTTATAATCCTCTCACAAGGCAAGAGAAGACAAGGAGCTTGATATGGTCATATTTTGTCATACAGTGGTTTTAAGGGAAGAGCAATGAACCTGACTTCAGACTGACAAACTGTTACACACCAGGCACATCACTTGTTGTCTTGTGATTTTTTTTGTATAAATTATATATAACATAAAAATTATATACAAATATATGAAGAAGTATATAAAAATTATGTAACAAAGGCACATTATATAAACATTTGTGGGGAAGGTACAAAAATGTTTTCATTGGAAGAATTTACATTTATTAAGGGCACTCTGTGGACATTCACATTCTGTCAGTATTTGAAAGGTATATATTTTGATCCCTTTTTTAAAATAAAGAGACTAAAGATAAAGTTAAGTACCTGGAGCAAGGCCATATGGCTATTAAAGTTATCATCTAAACTAAAGCAACCCCTCAAATTCTCAAATTGTGAACTTTCTTATCGTAATAACCTCGCCATTTCCGGTTGATTTCCAACAGCTGTTTTTGTTATTGTTCTCGATGTTGTTTTCATTTCCTGCACCCCATTTACAGAGAGTTGGTTTCAGAATAAATCTTTCCTTCAGCAAATTAATTTGTCCTGCTTTAATTCTCACCAAACGGTTCATCAAAATGTATAAGGTGGACTCTGTGGCAGTGGTTCCCAAACTTTGCTGATGTTGAAATCATCTAGGGATCTTACATTATTCGAATCCTGTTTCTACCCCTCCCCCCAGAAATTCTGATTTAGTTGGTATGGGCTGTGAACTGGAATGCCAGGTGTTTTAAAGCTCCTCAGATTATTCTAATGTACAGTAAAATTTGGTTACCACTGTCCTAGTAATTATTTAGACTTCTCTTGGACTGAATCTCCAAAACTCGCCAGCTCCTGCTATCAGACTATATTACTCACCATCCCTGCTTATTCCAGTCATCTGAGGACCTCCAAGACCTTCCTCCTATTCTTTGAAGATGTTAGCAGTGGTAACTCCAGAGCGATTACTGCCATAATTCTTGGCGATTTCCATGTCCAGGCACATAATCCTTTCAACATTTTATCCTTTCAGATTCTTGACTCCTCTTTTGAATTGTGCTTATCTTTCACTCTACCAAAGTCACCTCTCAAAACATATCTCTGTATGTTTTACCAATAACTGCATTATTCCCAACCTCAAGTTCAATCAGGCCTCTCTCCAGCCACCACATCATATCTTTCTAGATCATTTGTCTTGTCCCTTACTCAAAAAATTACTTGACTTTGGACCTCCTCCTATTATTCTATCACCTTTTTACTGTGCCTTACCCAAGTCATATTCTCACCTCCTTGTTATCCAGATTAGATTCTAGAAGTCACCAGTGTAAACACTCCCTTACATACACTCTTGACTCCTTAGCCGATTTTCCCCTCCATCGTAGTCCTCTGGAAAAACTCTAAACCTAGCTAGATAGCATTCTCTATGTAGTTCTCACATGCACCAATGGAGGAGCACAGAGCTGAAAAAAGAAATGCACTCAACCATGCTCACCGGGCTCATTTTTATGACCATTAACCTCAAGTGGGCCCTCAGTGCTGCTAGGCAATTCGATTCATTTTCCTAATTCGTTCACTCACCCATTTTCAGAGTGGTGATTCTTCACTCTGAGTTGATGACCTAGATTATTATTCTGCTGAAAACTATGAATCAGTTGGGAGAGAACATTCATATGGGTCTACCCCAAACCTATTATGCCATCTTCATCTGAGCTTACATACTCCATTTTCCCTCATGCTCTGTGGATAAATCCTCTGTGTTCTTATTTAACACCACTTCTTCCACTGCACACTGGATTCTACCCCTCTCACTTACTTAAGGTAATATTTATCTCCTTTTCCAGACATCTTTTCCATTAGTATACAAATATACTCTAATAGTGCCTATTTAAAGAAAAAAGTCCTTCTTTGACCCCATATCTTCCCCTAGCTAGCGCCTCATTTCCCTGATTGTCTTTACTGAAAAAGTTCTCATAGGAGTTATCTATTCTTAGTCTTTCAGTTTGCTCCACAGTTATATTATTTCCCTGAATATCCTATTTTTGTTGAACCCACTCTGTAACAACTATGAAACTCTTCCATTGTAGTGCAAAAGCAATCATAGATAATATACAAAAAACTTGCAAGGCTGTGTTCTAATAAACTATATGCACACCAATAGGCATGGGCCAAATTTGGTCTGTGAGCTGTAGTTTGTAGCAACTTGCATTATACAGCTCCTGTTTCTTTCCTGAACCTAGTCTGTAGAATGTAAACACTTGATGGCAAAGATTTTTATTAATAGTAGATCGTCAATTAACAGGCATAGTATATAGTGAATTAACATTTTTAAATAAATATTGAATGTTGCATAAATCTATTTCTCTTTTAGTCTTATTTTTGTAATTGTTACTTTTTTCTGTGATATTCTGAATGGGTTGAGCAGTACCAAATGACATTTTTTGTTGTTCAAGAAGTAATTGTGTATGTTTTAGTTGAAGAAAGAAAAATCCAGCTAGTGGACTTTAGATTCTCTTTATGAAAAAATAAAATCAATCCTCTGCATGTTTTATGGTTAGGCACATTATTATTATTGTTTGGTACCTTTGAATTGCATTTTCTTAAAAATTAAAAATGGAATTGAATCTGAATCAAATTGGATAATAACTGTGTTAGTCCATTTTGTGTTGCCATAACAGAATATATGAGGCTGGCTAATTTACAAAGGAAAGAGGTTTACTTAGTTCATGGTTCTGCAGGCTGGGTAGTATGATAAGCATGGAGCCAGCATCTGTTTAGCTTCTGGTGAAGGCCATGAGCGAGGTCAAAACGTGGCAGGGAAAGTCAAAGGGGAAACAGACAGGCATGAAGAGGAACCAAACAGAAGGAGGAAGCTCGCTTTATAACAACCCACTCTCAAAGGAACTATTCCATTCTCAAAAGAGTGAGAACTCACTACCAGCAGAGCAGGAGGGTGACACCAAGAAATCTGTAAGAGATCCACCCCCATGACCCAAACACCTCTTATTAGGCCCAGCATCACCAAATTGGACCACATTTCAACATGAGTTATTGTTGGGACAAACCATATTCAAGCCATGCAATAATCAAATCTATGTTTAATGTTTTAAAATAAAGTAAAATTAAATATTGACGATCACAATCCATTTTTCTGAGAGAAGTTGTTTTACTGCTACACAAGGAAAATGGTCATTTCACAAACCATGAAAGATGCACATGTGCTCAGGCTCTCGAATATACATCATGCTGGGAAACCCACATGAATCCTTGTATAGTTGTTTCCAGTGGAAGACTGCCCCAATACCATCAGAATCCCACTGCCATGAAACTCTACATTTGTTAACTCAAAAATAGATGAAAAATGTCTGACTCTCAGCAGCCCATCTTACTGGCAATTGTCTATATCTACTCTGATTGCTTCCAGGATATGTTCAGGCTGAAGTATCAGTGTCTATAATTTACTTATTTATTTTTCCAGCCATATGAAAATTTTCAATTTTACGATTTATATTGAAATTAAAGAAAATATTGTCTTCCTGAAGTTTTTTGATCTCCTCTGTTGTGTTCCCAAATTACATCTTAAAAGCATCATCCTAGTGCTCCTGAAAGAAGTCATTATGGGAAAATAGCAAGGCCTCTCTTTTTCCTAGTGTCACAGAAAATGCAGGAAATGTTCAAAGACTGCAGTGAGTTCCCCAAACACAAAATGTTTCTGCACTCAACACTTTCCTAGCATTTGCAGCCACATACATTTAGACATTTGTGATTCATTACTAGACCACTATTCTCATAAGAACATAAAATA
This sequence comes from Gorilla gorilla gorilla, assembly GCF_029281585.2. Taxonomy (NCBI): domain Eukaryota; kingdom Metazoa; phylum Chordata; class Mammalia; order Primates; family Hominidae; genus Gorilla; species Gorilla gorilla. The sequence continues at coordinate 79,573,505 of NC_073234.2, forward strand.
AGAATTAAGAAAATGATCATCATTCTTAACAACAGAAAATCTGCTCTTCAAAATCGCTGACAGAAAGCCAAATTAATAAATAGTATTAATCAAACTAATTGAATTTATTTATTATCTAAAGATGCTCTTCCACATAGACAGTCTTGGAAAATAAGGCTACACTTCTTGTATTTACTCTGAAAGTAAAAATCTTGTCTGTATAGACCTTGAATTATCACTTTGTACTTTTCTAAAAACAAAAGTGCACTCAATTTACAATATGTGTTTCTAAATGAAAATAAACGACTTTCATTCAGATGTTTGTGAAACCAAACACAGACACTGTCATTTGAGAAGCAGAATTTATGGGAAAAGAAAGACAGAAAAGATGGTTCTGGGATAGTTCAAATCCCAAAGGAAGAGAAGGACACATATCACTTAGCAAGAATTCCCATCAGAAACAGGACACATGCATTTCAGACAACAAAAAAACTGAACGGGACCCAAAAACAATAGACAGATAAGGAGGTTTAAATGAGTGAAAACTACTTTTTGTTGTTTATGTAGTAGTCTTACAAATAGATTTTAGAACAATTTTCCAGCGATAAATTTTTTAATTTTACTCAAATAAGAAAGTTGTTTAAGATATTTACTTTAATATTTTAATAAACATGGCTTTTAAAGGGCCATCCGTGTGCTAAAAAGTATCAGAATTAAAATATTTGCTTGAGGTTTACTAATGACAAAAATCTCGTGTCAATATTTTAAAGAAAGGTAACAGATTAATAACACAGAAGCTGTGAGAGCTACTTTGGAAAGTCTCTTCTTAAAATGTTCTTTGTAGAAGTAAGTTACCATCAGTTGAACACCCTACCCTTTTACACCATTAGACTAGTGCATAGCCTGGAAGTTAGTTATCTTCCAGCATGGGAGGAGTGTTAGTCCAATTGAGAAGAATATACTAAATGCTATCAACTATTTTTGTTACTGCATCTCAAAGAATATTAAGGTTTAGTGCAATTCTATGCAAAATCCCAAGCAGACATGTTTAACTTGGCAAATAATTCTAAACTTCTGTAAGATAAAATGAGCAAGACAAACAAGTAGATTTTTGTGAGGAACAAAATCGTAACATGAGGAATTTGTCTTACTAGATGTTAAAATTTACTATAAAGGTACAATAATCAAAACTGTGAAACTTAAACAGGAATGAATAGATCAAAGGAGTATAATCAAGACCCCAAGAATACTCACATACGAAAAACTAGTATATGCTACATGTATGATCAGTAAGAAAATACATAATCAGCAAAAAAATGCATAATACATAAGAAAATAGCTGATAAGCAGAAAAAGAACTATTCCATAATGATCCTGGAAAAGTTATCAATTATTTGAGAGTAAAAAAACAAATAATTCCAAGTGTATCATAAAGTTAAAAATTAAAAATTTGGGGGATTCCTCTTTCAGTTTTGGAGCCCCCTCTCTCTGTCTCTGTACGGGGGAGCTTCTTCCTCCTGCCTTCTCCCTTGTTTTTTGTCTACTAAACTCTCTACTCCTTAAAACCAAAATAAATAAATAAATAAAAATTCAAAGCAGAAAAATAAAAACCAGGAGAAAATATAAACAAACATTTTCAAAGCTTCATATGGAAAAGTTAAGCTTTAAGAAATGGAAAACTCACAAAGAAAAAAATTACTAGATTTAATTATTTGTAAATACTATCAAGAACTGCCAGTATCAAAATTAAAGGTAAACTCTAAAATGGAAAAATACTTCCAATAAATATGGATTCAGATAATGTCTTTAAGACATAATTAATTCTTATGAACCTGAGAGCAATATATCACACAACAAATTAAATTGAGAAGAATCACAAATGAGCAGTTCACCAAAGAAAGAATTTAAATGTTTATTAAACATATTAAATTGATCATCTCCCTAAGAAACAAAGAATGTAATTAAAAATAATAAGACAACTTTTGCCTATAAATGGAATGAAAAGAGCGCTGTGATCTATTGGGGGAATTATAAATTGGTAAAAGTTTCCTGGGAGAAAGATACACAGATATTTACCAAAACATTTTTAATAATAAAGTCAAAACTGAAACAACTTAAATGTCTAACAATAGGGGAATAGTTAAATAAATTACGGTAAGATTATGCACTTGGATAATATTCATAATCGGTTACTTTAAAAAGAAAATCCAGTAACAAACCTGTATATTGAATAATCCAAGTTTAATATCACTCTCTCACACAAATCCACATACACATTTTTGTAGAAAAAAAAAACAGAAAATAGGCAAATACATTGTTTGCAATCTTTTGATCATTCAGATTTGCCTTATTGTCTTGGTATTTCTTAGAATAACTGCAAGGGGTATGTATTGCTATTTTTAGAAATTATTATTTAAAATAACATGTATATGCAGTAACCATGCATATGTCTGATCTTCAGCAGAATTGCAGGAGATAGTCCCCGTCTTCAAGAAGCTTATAGTTCCACACACAAATGTGCATACACATAAAAGACAAATCACATGTAGATGACAAGGTATATTCAAATATCAGCCCATGGAATAATTTGTATTTTGGAAATCTGAGGCATTGTGGATTAGAGTAGTCAAGGGGGCTGAGTCTTGAAGGAAGTTAGTCTGATAAGAACAGGTAAGTGATCAAGACTTGAGAGCAGATAGGACAGGACATGACACATCCTGAAGACAATGACAAAGCATGTCTGGCAATATATCACATGTTTGTACGCTTTTGATGGGTATTTTAAAGTTGAAAGGTATCTGGAAAACCAACAGAAAGGTACTACTGTACTAACACATCAGAGTATTTACAACTGTCATTTTCTTGCAGAGATTCTATAATAGCTTGCCTCTCTGAGAAAAGAGGTAAAACTCATTTTTAACAGTGACCAATGAGTTAATTAAGTGTATGAGCATTCTAAACTTTATCACAATTGTAGATAGGCAACATTTTGTCATTGTGACTACATCTCAACTCCTTAGGGACAAATAGAACTGTCCACTAACAGTGGCTGTGGTGAGCAGGGCTCATATATGTGCTATGCAGGAAAGACAGAACTTTCCCATGACCTAAAGAGACTCTGCAAAGTGACCACAGATGGTTTATACCAGAAAAGCTGGAAAAATTATATGAAGTCCTGTGAAAAACCTTAGTTTGGAAAAAAAAATAAGAGGAAGCAAATAAATAGGAGGTCACCAGCAAGCTCCAAATTAAAGGAGGTCTCTCTGAATCACCCTTTCTGAGATTTTAGCATATGGACTTTCTAAGTCACAAAGGCCTGGAGAGAAGATGAGAACCACAGTAAATTCCAAATCCCGGAGTTTTATTATTCCATTGTTACACACTAGAGAGATTTATGGAGCCGCTCCCAAAAATGTTGTAAGTGTGCTACAGAAATGGCTTGTTCTCCCTGAGCCTTTTAATAAAGAAGTAAGGCAGTGTGCCAGGAAGAGTACAGAGTGAAGAGTGGGTGACTAGAACTTCAGCTATCCTGATAATTCTCTGAGGGAAATGGCACATCATACTTAACCTCACAGGGTTTTCACTTTCATTATCTGCAATATGAAGACAGTGTTCGAAATCAAAGAGGCACAACCAGTCCTGAGCAAGCTGAGAAGATTGCTGCTCAGGAGGACTATCCAGAATGTTCAAAAATAGAAGATGCCAGCTGATTCCATACAAATTCCAAATAGTGTCAGGTACACTATAGGCCGCAGGGGAAAAGTCTAGTGTCTCTGGGCTCAGAGTTTCTAGACCAGGAGAGCTCTTGGCCTGCCACTCTCACTTTACAGAAACAATACCTGACATTTGAATGCAAGCTAGCCTAAGAGTTGAAGTAAACAATACTTTATTTATAAGATAAATAATAATTGCAGGTAAATAATATATCTAGGAGAAACATAATATTTTACAGATGCAAAAACTGGAAGCATAGAGAAATTAAGCCACTTGGCAGAGACGAGACAGCTGTCATGGCAAAGTCCTCAAGACAGGGTCACCCATTCCAGCAGCACCCTCTTAAGCATTTGGCTCTGTCTTCCTTCAATAGAAAAGAGCTGGGACTTGGCTGAGATTAAAAATAGTTAAGCATTTTGCAAATAAGTGCTTAGAAAGATCTATTTAATATCACAAAAAATAGAAAATAAGCACATTGACTTGCCTATCAGAAAGACGTGTGGAAATTGAGACATGACCAAAAACAGCTTACTAGAAAACAGCTATACTTTAACACTGTTTTTAAATTTCATTGAGATGTTTTGAATAATCAAAGATGTAACCTCCAGATATCAATGTTTGTTACTTTCAGGCTAAGTGTTTGTGGGAAATCAATCCTACAACTTTTTCTCTCACCATTAATCAAAAAATAATGATAGTTTCCTGTAGAGGAAAGTTTTGAGAGGTAGTGATTAAGAGAGTCAACCCTGGAGGTAGCTGGCTTGGGTTAAATCCTGGTCCCAACACTTAATGGCTATGGCATGTTGCCTTAGTCACTGCTGCATCCTGAATGCCAACCAAAGGGTCTGACACTTAAGATTAACTGGTAATAAAAGTGTAATGAATTTTTAACACTTAATTTATTTTTGAAGAAAATGGGGACTTGGCTCTCTCTCTCTCCCAGCCCCCCAACCACCACACAATCAAGACATGTTTTGAAAGGATGGTATAGCATACCATTTCTGTTTTTTTCTTTCTCTTTATCACTTGTGAGAATAGCTGCTTCTCCTAGGACAGTGACATTTGTAGAACAGCAGCATGAATGTTATGTTATGAATATATTAACCATGGATTAAAATTGTTCTAACAGGCACAAATAAGAAATTTACATTTGGAGCCTAAAATAGCCAGTTTGTCTACTTTGGTCACATTAGAGGAAAGCTGTCACTCCACTTGCCCTCCCATGGACCTATCTGATTGGAGCCTTTGGCTAGCATTTTTTTTTTTTGAAAGAAGCAAAAAAAAGTTGAGGAAGGGTTCAGATGGTATCTCAAACCACCTAAGAAACACAAAGCCCTTTAGCTAGGCTTTGAAGTTTGTTCCTCTGAGCTTGTGGGCAAACAAAAAGCATTAGCAGCATTCAATGAAAAATAAAAAATCATGCAAGAAGAAACTAAATATTTTAAAGCACCCGTAACCATTAAAATAAATAGCTAATGTAATTCCACGTGTAATCTGGAAAACAAGAAATGAGTAATTAGGGGGAAAGTTCATTTTAGTGGACCATGAATTGCCCTTAAGGTTTCTGACTGCCTACTTTAAATTACTATAATATTTACATTGTAAATTCAGTTATAATTAGACTACCCAATTCCTCTCAAACAATACAGACTAAGAGGTTTTGGTTAACATCCTAGCTTTATTACTAGCAAGTTGGACAATTAAAACAAATAATTTGACCTTCTTCAACTTTAGTTTCCACAAGTTTAACTAAGACAGTTGAAACAGATCATTTCCAAAGTTCTTTTTTAGTTCCAAAACACTATGAATTATCAGGCTAATAACAAAAATGCGATGTAGAAGATGAACTGTATTATAAATGTCTATTTAATGTTTTAATTCAGTAATTCAATAATAATGGTCAACATGTATAGAGCCAGGCACTTTTTGACACTTTACATGTATAAATACATTTAATCCATCTAAAATTTCCATGAAATAAGTCCTAATATTACCCCAGTTTTGTAACTGAGAAGACAAAGAAAAAGCACACTGATTATAAAGCTAGTGGTCAAGCAATGTAGCTGGGATTCAAACTCCAAGCAATCTGGCTCAGAATCCCTGTGTTCAATTCATCACTCTGCAATTCTGCTAGTGCAAATTTCAAAACGCAGATCCAGAGGAGAAAAGACCCTGCCCCTGGCTATTATAGCAGTTGGTAATGATTCCATTCATGCAAAATGTCATGTCTTCCTAGATATGCTTTTTCAGGTAGAAAAAAGAATTTTGAAGACTAAAATTTATTTTTTTCCCAGAGAACTATTAATAATTACATATCCCCAGGCCCTCCCATCTTTTAAATATTTTCCCTAGTTATAAAATTACTTCATCTGATTGCTGGGATTTAAAAGTAATGCTGATTGGCCAGGCGCAGGCGCAGTGGCTCACGCCTGTAATCCCAGCACTCTGGGAGGCCGAGGTGGGCGGATCACCTGAGGTCGGGAGTTTGAGACCAGCCTGGCCAACATGGAGACACCCTGTCTCTACTAAAAAATACAAAATTAGCCAGGCATGGTGGTGCATGTCTGTAATCCCAGCTACTCGGGAGGCTGAGGCAGGAGAATCACTTGAACCTGGGAGGCAGAGGTTGTGGTGAGCCGAGATCGTGCCATTGCACTCCAGCCTGGGCAAAAAGAGCAAAACTCCATCTTAAAAAAAAAAAAAAAAAAAAAGTAATGCTGATTTATTAATATTTTATTACTTTTGTCAAAACATGTAGAAGTGAATACTGCATAAATACCTCGATCCTATAAAGATATCATTAGCAGATGCCTTTGTTAAATATGAGTACTGGTTTCTTAAAATATAATTACTATTTGTTCTGGCCAAGACTATCATAAAATATGGAATAGCTGAAGGATAAAACTTACGCAAATGGTAACTTACCTATGCCTGTAAGTCTTATGCGAATGTGTATGTGTGTATGAGTTACTAAATACAAAGGAAGTCAGGTAAAATTACAGCCTATTATCAGCAATTCCTGAAGAAAAAAATACAGCAGTAAAGTTTTAGGTATTATGTGTTGGTAAATTTGCATAGACTTACTAAGTTGAGTTCATATGGTCTAATTCAGATTAATTCAAGAGCATGTGATGAACTGGAACTTATTTATTTCATAACAGCAAACATAGTCTTCTGCCATTCTGACACAAAACAAAAGTAATGGAAAGAACAGGTATGGTAGCACTTCTCTGGAGAAAACTCCACATGGAAATTAAAAAGCTGCCTAATCTCTCTTTACCACCTCCATTGTGGGAAATGCGTCAGCTGGTGATGCACAGAGGCCACATATGATGGGAATACGGGAGCTTCAGGTGATGAGGGAATGGATTCCTCTACCCTACACTTCCCAAAAGGGGAAAAATACATTTTTTACTGGAAAAAAACCTGTAAAAAGCACACAATAAACCAAATAAATTATGAAACATAATTATGCCATAGTCATGTTGCTCAATAAAAATCACTATTAAAGAAATGAAGATTAAAAAGAAAGCCTTGGCAATATTAAGCCCCATAATCTGCTTCCTCTTTCGATATTTCAGTAGCACAACACTTATCACTATCTTAATGGATGTGCACAATATGTAGGGTATGCACTTAATAACTATAAATACATATGTAAAATAACATACTATCAATGGCAATTTATCTTAATGCTTTCATTCTCCTGGGTTATTTCCTTCTGACCAACATTCTAAGAGGGGTAAGAGAAAATACCAGTGGGCTCAAGACCATAAACTACATGATTTCATTTATATTACATAGAAAAAAGCAAAGTTAATCAACGTTATTCAAAGTTAAAATAGATTTGGAAGGATAGGTAATGAATGAAAGGGAGCATAGAAGAGGTTTTTACGTGGCCGGGCACGGTGGCTCACGCCTGTAATCTCACCACTTTGGGAGGTCAAGGTGGGTGGATCACGAGGTCAGGAGATGGAGACCATCCTGGCCAACACGGTGAAACCCCGTCTCTACTAAAACTACAAAAAAATTAGCCCAGCGTGGTGGCAGGCGCCTGTAGTCCCAGCTACTGGGGAGGCTGAGGCAGCAAAATGGCATGAACCCGGGAGGCGGAGCTTGCAGTGAGCCGAGATCCTGCCACTGCACTCCAGCCTGGGTGATAGAGCAAGACTCCGTCTCAAAAAAAAAAAAAAAAAAAGAGGATTTTTAGGGTTCTTGTGATGATCTGTCTTTTGATCTGGTTACTAGCTACAAGGATGTGTTTAATTCATCAAGGTGTCATAATAAATATGCTTTCAGTATATATATTTTAATTTTTAACACTTGTAAAAAATACTCTTATTTTATGTTTTTTAAATTATATTCTTATGCACTAACAAACAACTATCAGAAAATGTAATTTTAAAAAATAAACTATTCAAATCTATTAGAATGACTGTTGAAAAAAGTTGACCACACCAAGTGCTGGTGAGGATATAGAGTAGCCGGAACTCAAATGCATGTTGCTGGGAAAGCAAGATGGTACAGTTTGGTGGTTTCTCATAAAGTCATGCACATGTGATGAGATCCAGAAATCTCACTCCTAAGTATTTTCACTAGAGAAATAAAAACTTATGTTTAGACAAAAACATGCACAAAAATGTTTGTAGCAGCATTACTCAAAATTACTCAAAACTGGAATCAACCAAAATCTCTCTCAAGGAGTGAATGCATAAGCAAACTGGTACATCCATATAATGGAATACTCCTCCCCAATAAAAAGGAACAAACTATTGATACACAAAACAACATAGATAAATCCCAAATGCATTATGCTAGGTGAAAGAAGTCAGTCTCAGATTGCATACTAAGATTACATCCATTTGAAATTCTGGTAAAGAGAAAACTACAGAGATGAAGAACAGATCAGTTCAGAGTTAGGAGTAGTGGGGACAATTTTACCTCAAAGGGGTAGTGTCTTAGTCCATTTAGTGTTGCTATAAAGACCCTGGGTAATTTACAAAGAAGAGTTTTACTTGGCTCACAATTCTGTGGGTTGTATAAGACGCATGGCACCAGCATCTGCTTGTGGTGAGGGCTTCAGGCTGCTTCCACTCGTGGTGGAAGGTGAAGAGCAGCTGGTGTGTGCAGAGATCACATGGCAAGAGAGGAAGCAAGATGCAGGGAGGGAAGTTCCAGGCTCTTTTTAACAACCAGCTCTCAGAGGAAGAGACACAGAAAGACAAACATCACATATTCTGACTTATATGTGGGAGCTATAAAAGTAGATCTCATGGAGATAAATAGTAGAATAATCCCAGAGGCTGGGAAGTGTGTGTGTGTTGTGCAGGGGTTGAGGGGATCAATGAAGAAAAGTTGGTTAATGGGTACAGACAGATAAAAGGAATGAATTGTAATGTTTGATAACAAAGTAGAGTGACTACAATTAACAACAATATATTGTATATTTCAAAATAGCCTAGAAGAGACAGCTTGGAATGTTTCCTACATGTAGAAATGATAAATACTTTAGGTGATAGATATCCCAAATACCCTGACTTGATTATTACACTTTATATGCATGTAACAGAGTATCACATGTACCTCATAATTATGTACAGATATTATGTATTAACTTAAAAATGAACTTCAATACATATTTTGCACCATGTAAAAAATTAACTCAAAATGGATCACAGAGCTAAATGCAAAACCTAAAACTTCTATGAAAAAAATAGGAGAAAAATCTTTGTAACTTTGGATTAGTTAATAATTTATTTGATATGATATCAAGTGTACAATACACAAAAGAACAAATTGATAAATTGGACTTCATCAAAATTAAAAACTTCTGTTCTTTGAAATATCGTTTCATAGAGAGGATACTTTTTATTATCACTGCTAACCTGCGGAGGTAGCAGTGAGCCGAGACTGCGCCACTGTACTCTAGCCTGGGCTACAGAGCAAGACTCTGTCTCAAAAAAAAGAAAGAAAATCACATAATCTTTATTTAGTATATATTTAAAAATTATCAAAACCCAGTAATAAAAATATAAATAACCCAATTTAAAATATGGGCAAAATATACTTGTAGAAAAATGAAATTGGATCCCTATCTCTCACCATATACAAAAATTAACTCAAGATGGATTAACGACTTAAATCTAAGACCTGAAACCATAACAATTCTAGAAGAACACCTAGGGAAAATTCTTCTGGACATTGGCCTAGGCAAAGAATTTATGACTAAGTAAGACCCCAAAAGCAAATGCAACAAAAACAAAAATAAATAAATACCTAATTAAACTAAAAAGCTTCTACACAGCAAAAACAATCAAGAGTAAACAGATAGCCTACAGAATGTGAGAAAATACTTGCAAACTCTACTTCTGATAGAGGACTAATATCCAGAATCTACAGGAAACTCAAACAAATCAGCAAGAAAAAAATAATAATAATTTTTTTTTTGAGAGAGAGTCACGCTCTGTCGCCCTGGTTGGAGTGCAGTGGCACGATCTGGGCTCACTGCAAGCTCCACCTCCCAGGTTCACGCCATTCTCCTGCCTCAGCCTCCCGAGTAGCTGGGACTACAGGTGCCCCCCACCACGCCCAGCTAATTTTTTGTGTTTTTAGTAGAGACGCGGTTTCACCATGTTAGCCAGGATGGTCTCGATCTCCTGACCTCGTGATCCACCTGCCTTGGCCTCCTAAAGTGCTGGGATTACAGGCCTGAGCCACCACACCCAGCCAAATAACCTTATTTTTAAATGAGCAAATGGCATGAGCAGACATTTGTCAAAAAAAGATATACAAATGGCCAACAAACATATGAAAAAAAGTTCAACGTCACTAATTATCAGGGAAATGCAAAATAAAACCATAAGAAGATACCACCATACTCCAGCCAGAATGGCCATTTTAAAAACTTGAAAACCAATAGGTGTTTGCATAGATGTGGGGAAAAGGGAACACTTGTACACTACTGGTGGCAATGTAAATTAGTACAGCCACTATAGAAAACAGTATAGAGAGTAGTAAAGAACTAAAGGTAGATCTGCCATTCAATTCAGCAATCTCACTACTGGGTATCTACCCACAGGAAAAAAAGTCATTATATATAAAAAAAAACCCACCTATGTGCATATGTTTATCATAGCACAAATCACAATTGCAAAGATATAAAATCAACCTAACTGTCCACCAGCCAATGAGTGGGTAATAAAAATGTGGTTTATATATGCCACGGAATTCTACTCAGCCATAAAAAACAAAGAATGTCTTTTGCAGCAACTTGGATGGAACTGGAGGCCATTATTCTAAGTGAAGGAACTCAAGAGTAGGAAACCAATTACTGCATGTTCTCACTCATAAGCTAAGATGGCTACTCAAAGGCATACAGAGTGGTATAACGGACATTGGAGACGCAGAGGTGGAAGGGTAGGAGGTGGGTGAGGGATGAAAAATTACCTAGTATGTAAAATGTACACTGTTAGGGTGATGGGTACACTAAAAGCCTAGACTTCACCACTATACAGTTCATCCATGTAACCAAAAAAATGGCTGAACCCCTAAAAGCTGTTTAAATAATTTTGTTTTAATGGGCAAAATATGTGAAGAGATATGTCACCAAAAAGAAGATATACATATGTCAAATAAACACATAAAATGGTGATCAATATTACTACCCATTAGGGACATAGAGATTAAACTCATGCTGGGATAACATTACACACCTATTAAAATACCTAAAATTTAAAAAAACTAATCATGTCAAGTGTTGGCAAGGAAGTGGAGCATCTGGAACTCTCATTAACTTTTGCTGACAATATAAAGCTGTAAAACCACTTTGAAAAAAAATTTAGGCACTTAAAAAATTGAAATACACATCTATCATATGATGAAGACATTGCATTTCTGGTCTTTACCCAAGAGAATTGAAAGTACATGTCTAAAAAATGTATACACAAATGTTTGTAGCATCTTTGTTATCACTGAGAACTGGAAACAACACAAATGTGCATCAACAGTTGAATGAATTAATAAAGTTTGGTAAATAGAGACAATTGAATACTAATCAGCTATAAAAAGGAATGAACTATTGGTATACATAATAACACAGATAAGTGTCAAAATACTATTCTTTAAGAGAAAAGCCAAACAAATACATACTGTATGATTCCATTTATAAAAAAGACTAGAAAATACAAACTAATTTACAGTGAAGGAAATCAGATCAATACTTTCCTGGAAATATGGTAGGTTGAGGTGGGACTGGAATGAGGGACTATAAAAGAACATGAGGAAATCTAAGGGAGTAATAAGTACGTTTATTATCCGAATTTTGTTTATGGTTTTCTATACATATGCATGTATCAAAACTTATCAAATTGCACCCTGTATTAGTTTTTTATTACTGCATAACAAATTATTGCAAACCTAGTGACTTAAAACTAACCTATCATCTTACCATTTCTGTGGGCCAGAAATACAAGCATGAGCTAACTGGATCCCGTACTTGGGATCTCACTAGACTGAAATCAAGGTGTCATCCAGGGCTGTGATCACATCTGAGACTTAGGGGTCTCAGAATTCAATGACTTGTGGTTGTAGGACTAAGATCCCCATTATCTTGCTGGCTGCTGGCTAGGGATTCTCTCAGTTCCTAGAGCTTGCCCCCAGGTTCTTGTCACATAGCCATCTCACAACATGGAAATTGACTTCATCAAAGCAACAGAAGATTCTCTTTCTAGTGTGCTATGATCAAATATATAACCTAATCATGGGAGTGAAGATCCTATTCCTAAGGCCTACCCATACTCAGAGGAGTCTGCTTGGGCTGCCATAACAAGATTCCATAGACTGGGTGGCTTAAGCAATACAAATGTATTCTCCCACAGTTCTGGAGGCTGAGAAGTTTAAGACCACAGGCCAGCATTGTCAGTTTCCAGTGAGGGCACTCTTCCTGGCTTGCAGATGGCTGCTCTATGACTTCACATGGCCTTTCCTCAGTGCATACGTATGGAAGGGAAAAAGTGATTTATTTCTTGTCCTTTTTTTTTTTTTTTTTTGAGATGGAGTTTCACTCTTGTTGCCTAAGCTGGAGTGCAATAGCGGGATCTCAGCTCATCACAACCTCTGCCTCCCGGATTCAAGTGATTCTCCTGCCTCAGCCTCCCAAGTAGCTGGGATTACAGGCGCCTGCCACCATGCCTGTCTAATTTTTGTATGTTTAGTAGAGACGTGGTTTCTCCATGTTGGTCAGGCTGGTCTTGAACTCCCAACCGCAGGTGATCCGCCTGCCTCAGCCTCCCAAAGTGCTGGGATTACAGGCTTGAGCCACTGCGCCCAGCCGATTTGTGGCTTTTATAAAAAGACAAGAAATATGGCTGGGCGTACAGTGGCTCACGCCTGTAATCCCAGTACTTTGGGAGGCTGAGGCATGCAGATCACCTGAGGTCGGGAGTTCGAGATTAGCCTGACCAACATGGAGAAACCCCGTCTCTACTGAAAATACAAAAAAATCGGCCAGGTGTGGTGCTGCATGCCTGTAATCCCAGCTACTCAGGAGGCTGAGGCAGGAGAATCACTTAACCCAGGAGGCGGAGGTTGTGGTGAGCCGAGATCGTGGCATTGCATAAAGGCCCTACCCTCATAACCTAATCTAATCCTAATCATCTCCCAGAGGCTCTGTCTCCAAATATTATCACATTGGGGGTTAGGGCTTCAATGTTTGAATTGGAACAGGAGGGCCACAAACATTCGGTCCATAACAGAGAGGATTATACAGGGTGTACACTCTCAGGAGTAGAAATTTGGGGGACTATCGTAGAATGCTGCCTACCACATATCTTTTAAACTTGTGCAGTTTATGTCCACACAAAACATCAATGTACAAAAAAGACAAAATGACATAAGGGAAAGAAAATTATATTATCATCAGACTTCTGGACAGCAATGTTTTATCCCAGAAAAAAGTAGAATAAACTTGAAGATACATACATATGTATGTATGCCGTGGATTTTATGTCCAACAAAATTTACCTTCAAGTATAAAGGGCACACATGAATTTTTATCAGCATGCAAAAACTGAGGGAATGTTGTTTCTATTTTCCTCCTTAGGCATCTACTATGGTAGGTACTTTAGACAACCAAAATGAATAGAAAATTATCGATATGAGGACTGAAGAGGAGCATTAAACATATAGTTACTTGTAGAGCCAGATGAAGTGAAGATTAAAAGAAGAGGGTATAATATATAATGGCTTTATATTTAAGCAAAGTAGTGAAGTTATAAAAAATTGATATAATGTGTAGAATATGCAAAATATATTTGAACAATTCTCCATAATTTTTCATGGTGGAGATTTTGGTATGGTTATTTTAAGACTATTCTGTTTACAACATGGGATAAAGTAATAATTACGGGAAATTCTAATTTTATTATCTCCTGCATTCATGGGAGCCAAGATTCTTGATACAGAAGAAAGTAGTTGTAGTTAAAGTAAAAACAATCCCTAACACACACATCTCTTTCCCTAATTTTAATTGGAAATGTATCAGTAAGATCTGATAAACTATTTTGTATGTACATATGGATATGCCTATGGTATATGTATATGTGTGTCTACATTCATATCTATCAATATTTTCTCTCTTGCGCATCTCTTCCCACAGGAGTCTCTGGCTACATGCTCCCGACAAGACAATCACAAATGTCAATTGCACATAACTCCTTGCGAAGGACAAATGTTAAGGTTCTTTTCCACTAAGCCCAGTCCATCTCATTTCTCTGGCTTCCCTCATAAAATGATGAACAGTCTTTGCATCCATCAGTGATAACAGAGTCTCAGCTTCCCATTTCCTGTGAATAAATTCTTGGGGGAGGGAAGCATCTACACACCTATCTAAAACAAAGAGGGCTTAGGCTACATAAATCAAAATATGGGGTAGGGAGGATTTCTAACTTTGCAGAAACAAAGTTCAGCCAATAGATACAATTTCTATTACTAAATAGTACACTTAATGCTTCAGTCTGAAGGTACAGTCAATCCTCCATAGCCATGGGTTCCAATGTCTCAGATTCAACCAACCTCAGATTGAAAATATTGTGGACAAAAATATAAAAAATAACAATACAATAATAAAATAATACAAATTTTTAAAACAACATAGTATAACAACTATGTATACAGCATTTACATGACATTAAGTATTATAAGTAATCTAGAGATGATTTAAAATATACAAGAGGATGTGCACAGTTGTATGCAAATACTATGCCATTTTGTATAAGGGACTTGAGCATCCACAGATTTTGTTATCCACAAGGGGTGGAGGGTACTGGAACCAACCCCCTTTAGCTACTAGGGAAGAACTGTACTGCATTTTGGTTCCTTCACTGGATTTCAGAGCTTCTCATCCAACATTAGCATCGGGAAACTCCCGGATGAAAGGGAAGATCTCCCATAAAAACAAATTCCTGTACCACCATTGCAAGATAGAAAGTGATTACTACTCTCCACATGAAAAATTCTCCAACTTCACCACATCAAAGTCAGGAAGCTATTGAGCATTCAACATTCTAGAATAAGGCAACCCAAAGCTTTCATTGAACAAATACAGTTTGATTGCACAGGTTTGTCAAAGTGCCATGTGGTTTTTGAGTTCCTAAATACCACAATGTCCCCAAGCAAATTTTTAAAACACAAGTTATTCCTTCAGGATGCCAAGATTCCATAGGAACATTATCCTCTATTTCAAAAATAAAGTATAAAGCTATTTGAAAATAAAGTATCAATCAGTCAATGCCGAAACTGTAGGAAAGACTGAATGTTGCCTGCCTTTGGAAATCTGTGTCATTCCAGAACATAAAGGCCAATTACCATATCTGCTCAGAAATATATATCAGAAATATATATCAGAGTTGGAAGCTCTTTAGTGGAGATGGATCTTAGAGGCCCCTTTAAGACATAGGCTTTTAGAAACCTTCTATATTAAAGCATGCTCTTACATCCTTCCAATCCTATAACAGAATATAATGTTTCAAAGCACCGACCTGTTAATTACCTTATTTAATCTTCACTATGTTGCATTCATTTGTAATGTTGTTTCTTATTCAATTAAGTAAAGAAGCTTAACTTCTAGATGCATATGGATGTGTTTTAAAAGGCTGCAAAAAGCATAAGAATAAAAAATTATTTTCCCCATTAGCTTATCATTAGGAAAATTCCAGACCAAAGAAAGGCATGGAAGTGGATGTTTATGGAGTAAACTTCTGGAAGAAACAAATGTGGAAGACACAGCTTTTCCTCTTTGTAACTTAAGCCAGAATCAAGCTACTTTTATCCAGGGGGTAAACTGAGAAAGAGAGAAAGAAAACTCTCTATTGACTATTGCGTGCATGCCAGAAGATCACAGACTTTATCGCAATGAACCCCATATAGGCGTTATTATCCCCATTTTATAGATCATGATAAAAACATGCTCACAGCCATATGTGTGGTCTGTGAAAGTACACCATCAAACCCAGACCTATTGATTATAATTATAAGGCCTCTTTTCCTTTCCATGGTATCTCACTGACGAAACCTGTGTTGCCTGGTCTGTGACCACATCTTGGTTAACTGAAGGAGACCAGAAAATTGTCCTTTTCAGCTGAAACTAAAACCAGATCAACTGACGACTCCAAGATGTTAAAAAATGGTCCAGATAATCCTGACTAAAAATACAATGCACAAACAACTTTATCAATTTCAGACTATTTTTCCCGGTCTCTTGAATTTTGCATGTGAATGTTTCATTTAAAATCAGCCTCATCAAGCAAAGTTTAAAGAAGTGTGTCCAAAAAAATTATAGGTTTTTTCCCCCAATCTTTAGAAGATTTTCATTGCTATTGCTAAGAAATACAAAAAGTTAAACAAAAAATTTTGTTTTCCAAGCTGAAACATGTACTTGTAAATCCAGGATAGTTAAACAAGAAAACTATTCTTGCAGAAAATATCTAAAAAATGAAATATGCAATATTAAGACAAACTGAGTAAGGAAGTGGTGATTAAGTGGAGTAAAGACCGAGGTCATGTACATCTGTGCTGTGTAAGGGCCCACTTCATTTTTTGATAACTTCACTTTTTCACCCTTAATAGGGTTAAGCCTAGAATGTGACAAGGGTAGCCTATGACAGGCGATATTTTTAAGTCACATTTATACAACCTCTACTCCAAACCCAAAGACCTCTCTCTCTCTGACACAAACACACATGGAGATTTATATACTTTTAATATACACAACCCAAGGTAGTCTTTTACAATTTACCAGAGTCATTTATTACTTAGTGGCATTCCAGCTCTCACACAAAATCACGATATTTCCTGTGCTTCCCTCCATGCATGTTTTGTTCACTTCTTTGCACAACGGAACTGTGACTCTAGCATGCTGACTTGTCGTAGAAAACAGAGTGGGAATTTTTGGCCATCACTTTTAATTTAGAGCTACTGGTTCATTTCTAGAATAACATTAAACAAGAGAACGATTAAAAAAAAAAAGAGAGAGAGAGAAATGAATGAATAGGTTATCACTGCCATCTGGTGGTGAAAATGCAAGAAAACAGGATATACATTCTGATAGCTCAAAATAGAATTAGTTTGGGAAAAGCATTGTTTTATAAAATGTCAAAAAATGTTCCGAAGTTTAATTAAGAAATGATTAGCAAACGTTTATGTTACTGATATGACTCAGAGTAGTCTGAATACGGAATATATGATCTCTTCTGATTCACATTTTTTTTTCTCAATTTCCAGGAACATAGAGGTGTTCCTCCTTTTCAGGCCCAAGAACCATAGAAGTTAAATGATCATTGCATCCGTTTCACCTCCCCATGGCACTCCTCCTTCACAGTTGTTATTTCAAGAGAACTAAGTATTTACAATCATGCTATGTGGTGGGCACAGCATACAAAACGGACATCTCATCACCTGCTTGCCTCTATCAGGCTCTGAAGGTGTCTTTCCTAGGAAGTTGTCAACATAATTAAATCAGACAAACTTCAGGATACCATTGCTTTTGACAGTGTGGAGTTTCAACGTGACAGACTTTGACTCTGCAGGGGGATTCCACAGCAGCTCCCATCATATCTAAGCTTCTATTATACCCAAGCTTCTATCACACACTAAGCAATGTGATCTCACATTACACAGCATACTAAACTCTCTATATAGGAAATCAAACTTTCTTACGTTGCACACACACACACACACCATTTGTTTGTTTCCGCTTTCAAGTCTTTATGCTTTCTTTTATTTTCACTTGTATTGCCTATCACATTATCCTCTTCAACTACCCAGGTCCTTGCCAAACGTAAAAATTCACTGACTTGAAATGCCTCAAAGGTTATCTATATATTACTTTTTAGGGTTTGCTTTCTATGTGTCAGACACTGTTTCAATCATTTTATGCACATATTAGTATTTCCAAATTCTCAAAAAAACTTTGGAGAATTATTATTCCTATTTAAGCGTGGAGAAAACTTGGCTCAGAGCAATGAATAACTTATCTAAGTCTGCACTGGGAGTGAGTGGAGAAACCAAGTTTTGAAGCAAGGTCAGTCTAATTTAAAGGTTAAACTCGTTCCTTCCTTGCTCATCATTCTATCAGGGCTTTAGTACACACACATATACGATGTAAGAACAATACATATATGTTCTTACATCCCTTTCCTGTGCAATATGATCCATTTCTCTCAAGAAAGTATGAATGACATTTCCTTTAGCAACTCCAGAGAACCCTCATTACCTAATGAAGTGGTCTCTTGGTTAACAGTGTGGATTTCAAAATCAGAAAGCATTCTACCACTAGCAACTTTACAGTATTGCAAAAGTACTAGGCTTCAGATCTTCAGTTTTGCCCCTTTGAAATACTAATAAACCTTTTTGAAAATTAGGTGAGATAATCCATGAAAAGAGCTTAACTAGCATCATGCCTGTGACATGTTAAGCACTCAATAAAGGTTGGCGTTTATTATTTCAGTCTCTTTTATATACTGGATATTCAATGCAGATTGATGATTAACTGTTTTCAGTGATATGAAAAGGCTTTTATGAAAGGAAAAGAGCTCTTATCTTCAGAATATTGGATGACTCTGAATGGTGACTCTAGAATAACAGGGCAAGACTCTATATGGGCTGTAGAATCGATCATATGAGAGATCTGGGTAGAACATCTTCAGATATTGGAAAATGTAGGGGACACCACGCTCCTGGGGTTGCTAGGCTGGCAGTGAACACATGGAAAATTCTAGATGTGAAAATGACAGCTTTCTCAGTTTGCTCCTCGAGGCCTGCCAAAGACTGCCACAGTCCCTGTCCATCTCTAGTAAATCACAGTAACTAATTCAGCTCCTACACCAAATTTGGCTTCTTCTATGACTTTTCCTAACATAAAAACACAAAAAAAAGAATAGCAGCACAAAAACCACATAAGTCCCAGAAATCATTTCCAGATGAAATTTTATATGTTCTGCTTTCTAGTTTTGGCAAGTCATTGAAAAGTAAAATAGCAACCACTGTGAGAGAATTCTTATATTTCTGGAAAATGATGTTCGAATGTTATTTTTAAGGAAAGGAATGTTTATCCTTCGTTCCGAGGAATGATAAAAATGTTCCCAAATTACCCTTTAAAAAGGCAGTGATTTTACAAAATATATATATACACACACACACACACACACAAATTAATTCCTCACTTTATATCTTCAATAGGTTCTTTGAACCTATTGCTTGTTAAACAAAAGTTTAAACAAAACGACATATAACAAAACCAATTTTACCACCAGCTACTTGATATAAATAAGATTCAGTTCCTACAACAAATTTCTGGTCACAAAAACATCACCAGACTTCTAAATACAGAGCCAAAGCACTTCTAATATTAAACATAGAAAAATATTTGAACTATATATACATTTTTTTAACTATTAATATAGTCAAGCAGGATAATTATCTGCCCATTTATTCCAGCTCGGGGTTGTAGGTGGGTGAGTCTGTCTCAGCAGTTCAGGGCACCAGTCAGAAACCCACCCTGGATAGGCCACCATCCCATCACAGGGCACACTCAGGCACACACACTCACACTCACACTCACTCACACAGGGGCCATTTAGACACGCTAATCCACTGAATGTGCGTATCTTTGGGACGTGGGAGGAAATTTGAGTACCCAGAGAAAACCCATGCAGACATGGGGAGAACACGCAAGGTTCACACAGACAGTGGCCGTAGGAAGAAGCGATATTTTTTCTCATCAATGCTATGAGAAAACAAGGTTGAATGAAACATTATTCACTTACCTGGTGCTTGAGTGTGTGGTATGTGTGTGTATGTGTCTATCTCCAAAGATAATATTATTTATTAAACCACTGTCCCACTCCCGTGAGCACTGATGTCCTAAGAATCCCACCCCTGCTATTGATACGGAAGTGGGGAAGGGAAGTGCTGGGAAGGGAAGGGTGTGGTCCCTTTAAATGATACGGAAATGGGGAAGGGCGTGGTCCCTGACTAGGACTCCACCACCTGCCTTGTGACCAGGGACCTAGGTGAGGACCGGCATTTTTGTTTTCCTGCCCAAATGTTGCATTTTGCAAGACCACCCTGGCGTGCCACTCCCCCATCCTGTGCCTATGAAAACCCCCAACACCCTAACAGGCAGACACACAAACGGCTGGACATCGAGACGAGCACATCACTGGAGGAACACGCAGGTGGCTGGACATTGAGAGGAACGCACCGACAAGCACCAGCAGGCCAACAAGCCACCAACCCACCGGCAGAATGACACGGAGTTTGGCTGGGGCAGTCGGAGGAGAGAGCCCAGGCCATCCAGCAGCCCAACTCCAGAGGAAAACCATCTCCCTTCTGGCTCCCTCATCTGCTGAGAGCTACTTCCACTCAATAAAACCTTGCACTCATTCTTCAAGCCCACGTGTGAACCGATTCTTCAGGCACACCAAGGCAAGAACCCGGGATACAGAAAGCCCTCTGTCCTTGCCACTAGGCACAGTGTCTAATTGAGCTGATTAACACAAGCTGCCTATAGACAGCAAAACTAGAAGAGCCCCCAGTAGCACACACTCACTGGGGCTTCAGGAGCTGTAAAAATTCACCCCTAGACACTGCCATGGGGTCGAAGCCCCACATCCTGCCCGTCTGTATGCTCCCCCAGAGATGTGAGCAGCGAAACACTGAAGAAGCTAGCCACTCCCTCTCTCGCATGCCCTGCGAAGGGGACAAGGGAACTTTTCCAGTTTCACTATGACCATGGCAAAAGCTACATACCTCAAGACTGCCCATTGAGATTAGAAAACAATACAAAATCCTGACCCTTAATCCAGCAGTCTTACTTCTAGGAATCAACCCAAAGATACATTAGTAAAAACAGAAATAAACCTGCTTAATACTGGATTTTTTTTCTTTGCAACTTTTATTTTAGGTTCGGGGGGGTACGTGTGCAGGTTTGTTACGTGGCTAAATTGTGTGTCATGGGACTACTTAGTCACCCAGATAATAAGCATAGGACTTGATAGGTAGTTGTTTGGTCCTCACCCTCCTCCTACCCTCCACCACCAAGTAGGCCTCGGTGTCTATGGTTCTCTTCTTTGCGTCCATGTGTACTCAGTGTTTATCTCCCAGGTGACAGAATATGCAGTATTTACTTTTCTGCTCCTGCATTAATTTGCTTAGGATAATGGCCTCCAACTCCATCGTGTTACTGCAAAGGGCATGATTTCCTTCTTTTTATGGCTACATAGTATTCCATGGTATATACATACCACATTTTCTCTATCCAGTCCATCATTGATGGGCATTTAGGCTGGTTTCACATCTTTGCTATTGTAAATAGTGCTACGATGAACACATGCGTGTATGTGTCTTTATGGTAGAACAATTTACATTCGTTTGGGTATATACCTAGTAACGGGATTGCTGGGTTGAATGGTAGTTCTGTTTTAAGTCCTGTGAGAAATCTCCAAACTGACTTCCACAGAGGATGAACTAATTTACATTCCTACCAGCGGTGTGTAAGTGTTCCCTTTTCTCCACAACCTCACCTGCATCGGTTATTTTTTGACCTTTTAATAATAGCCATTCCAATTGGTGTGAGATAGTATCTCATTATGGTTTTGGTTTGCATTTTTCTAACGATTAGTAATGTTGAGCTTTTTGTCATGTGTTTGTTGGCTACATGTATGTCTTCTTTTGAGAAGTGTCTTCATATCCTTTGTCCATTTTTTAATGGGGTTGTTTGGTTTTTGCTTGTTAATTTGTCTAAGTTCCTTATAGATTATGTATATTAGATCTTTGTTGGGTGCATAATTTGCAAATATTTTCCCCCATTATGTATGTAGGTTTTCTGTTTACTCTGTTAATAGTTTCTTTCAACTATGCAGAAGCTCTTTAGTTTAATTAGGTACCATTTGTCGAGTTTTGTTGTTGCTGCAATTGCTTTTGAAGTCTTCATCATGAAATCTTTGCCAGGGCCTATGTCCAGAATGGGATTTCCTAGGGTTTCTTCTAAAATTTTTATAGTTTTGGGTTTTACATGTAAGTCTTTAATTCATCTTGAGTTGATTTTTGTATATGGTGAAAGTAAGGGGTCCAGTTTAAATCTTCTGCATATGGCAAGCCAGTTATCCCAGCCCCATTTATTAAATAAGGAGTTCTTTCCCCCATTGCTTGCTTTTGTCAATTTTGTTGAAGATCAGATAGTTGTAGATGTGTGGTTTTATTTCTGGGTTCTCTAACCTGTTCCATTAGTCGATGTGTCTGTTTTTGTACCAGCACTATGCTGTTTTGGCTACAATAGCCTTGTAGTATAGTTTGAAATTGGGTAGTAAAGTGCCTCTAGCTTTGCTTTTTTGCTTAGGCTATTCACGGCTATTCAGGCTCCCTTTTTTTTTTTTTTGGTTCTACATAAATTTTAGAATACTTTTTTCTAATTCTGTGAAAAAATGTCATTGTGGTAGTTTGAGAAGAATAGCATTGAATCTGCACATTGCTTTGGGCAGCATGGCCAATCTAACAATACTAATTCTTCCTATCCATGAACATGGAATATTTTTCCATTTGTTAGTGTCACCCCTAATTTCTTCCAGCAGTGTTTTTTAATTCTCATTGTAGAGATTGTTCACCTTCCTGGTTAGCTGTATTTCTATATATGTTATTATTTTCTTGGCTACTGTGAATAGGAATAAGTTTTTTTATTTGGCTCTCAGCTTGGATGTTGCTGGCGTATAGGAGTGCTAGCGATTTTCGTGCATTGATTTTGTATCCTGAAACTTTGCTGAAGTTGTTTATCAGATCTGGGAGTTTTGGGGAAGAGACTATGGGATTTTCTAGGTATAGAATCATATCATCTGCAAAGATAGTTTGACCTCCTTTCTTCCTATTTGGATGCCTTTTATTTCCTTCTCTTCCCTGGTTGCTCTGGTTCTCAAGGGGAATACTTCCCGCTTTTGCCCTTTCAGTATGATGTTGACTGTGAGTTTGTCATAGATGGCTCTTACTGTTTTGAGGTACATTCCTTCAACGCCTAGTTTGTTGTGCATTTTTAACATGAAGAGATGTTGAATTTTATTGAAAACCTTTTTGTGTCTATTGAGATGATTGTGTAGTTTTTGCTTTTAGTTATTTTCATATGATGAATCATATTTTTTGATTTGTGTGTGTTGAACCAATCTTTCACATCAATAAAGCCTAGTTAATCATGGTGGATTAGCTTTCTGATATGCTGCTGGATTTGCTTTTCTAGTATTTTGTTGAGGGTTGTTGCACCTATGGTAATCAGAGATATTGGCCTGAAGTTTTACTTTGTGGTTGTTGTGTGTTTGGCAGGTTTTGCTATCAGAATGATACCAGCCTCACAGAATGAGTTAGAGAGGAGTTTGTCATCCTCAATTTTTAAAAACAGCTTCAGTAGGATTGGTACCAGCTCTTCTTTATACACCTGGTAGAATACAGCTGTGAGTCCATCTACTTCAGGACTTTTTCTTAGTAGGCTTTTATTACTGATTCAATTTTGGAACTCATTTTTGGTTTGTTCAAAGTTTCAATTTCTTCCTGGTCCAATCTTTACCAGGTTGTATATTTCCAGGAATGTATTCATTTCTTCTAGGTTTCCTAGTTTGTTTGCACAGAGGTGTTCATAATAGTCTCTGAATGATACTGTGTTCCATTTCTGTGGGGTCAATGATAATCAATCATTTTTGATTGTGTTTATTTGGATTGTCTCTTTTTTCTTTATTAGTCTAACTAGTGGTTTGTCAATCTTAATTATTCTTTCAAAGAACCAATTTTTTGTTTCATTTTTTTTTTTTTTTTTTTTTTTTGAGACAGATCTCAGTCTGTCACCCAGGCTAGAGTGCAGTGGCATGATCTTGGCTCACTGCATCCTCCACCTACTGGCCTCAAGTGATCCTCCCATCTCACCCTCCTGAGTAGCTGGGACTATAGACATGTGCCACCACACTCAGCTAATTTTTATATTTTTAGTAGAAACAGAGTTTCTCCGTGTTGCCCAGACAGGTCTTAAACTTCTGGGCTCAAGTTATCCACCCACCTCTGCCTCACAAAGTGCTGGGGTTACAGACGTGAACCACTATGCCTGGCCTTGTATGGTTTTTCGCATCTCAGTTTGATTCAGTTCAGCTCAGATTTTGGGTATTTGTTTTTTTCTGCTAGCTTTGAGGTTGGTTTGCTCTTGTTTTTCTAGTTCTTCTTGGTGTGATGTTAGGTTGTCAGTTTGAGATCTTTCTAATTTTTTGATGTGGTGATTTAGCACTGTAAACTTCCCTTTTTGCACTGTTTTAGCTGTGTTCCAGATATTCTGGTATGTTGTATGTTTGTTTTCATTCGTTTTAAAGAATTTCTTGATTTCTGCCTTAATTTCATTGTTTATCCAACAGTCATTCAGGAGTAGGTTGTTTAATCTCCATATAATTGTATAGTTCTGAGAGACCCTCTTAATATTGATTCTTATTTTTATTGTGCTGTGGTTCAAGAGTGTGGTTGATATGTTTTTGGTTTCTTTGAATTTGTCAAGAATTGTTTTATGGCTAAGCATATACTTAATTTTAGAGCATGTGCCATGTGCAGATGAGAAGAATGTATATTCAGTTGTTGCTGGGTGGAATGTTCTATAAATGCCCATTAGGCCCATCTGGTAAAGTATCGTGTTTAGGTCCTGAATATCTTTGTTAGTTTTCTGCTTTGATGATCTGTCTAACACTGTCAGTGGGGTGTTGAAGTCTCCCGCTATTATTGTGTTGTTATCTAAGTCTCTTTGTAGGTCTTGAAGAACTTGTTTTATCAATCTGGGTGCTCCTGCATTGGTGCATATATATTTATAATAGTTAAGTCTTTTGTTAAATTGAACTCTTTATCATTATGCAATGTCCCTCTTTGGTTCTTTTTTGATTATTGGTTTGAAGTCTGTTTTGTCTGAAATTAGAAAAGCAACCCCTGATCTTTTTCATTTTCCATTTGCTTGGTAGATTTTTTTACATCTCTTTACTTTGAGCCTATGGGTATCACTGCATGTAAGATGGATCTCTTGAAGACAGTGTACAGATGGGTCTTGCTTCTTTACCCAACTTGCCATTCTGTGTTTTTGTAAGTGGAGTGTTTAGCTTATTTACATTCAAGATTAATATTGTTATGAGCAGATTTGATCATATCATCCTGTTAGCTAGTTGTTATGCAGGTTTGTGTGGTTGCTTTATAGGGTCAATGGTCTATGTACTTAAGTGTGTTTTTGTGGTGGCCAGTAACAGTCTTTTGTTTCCATGTTTAGCATTCCTTTAAGGACCTCTTGTAAGGCAAGTCTGGTGGTAATTAATTCCCTTAGCATTTGCTTTTCTGAAGAGGATTTTGTTTCTTTCACTTACGAAGCTTAGTCTGACTGGATATAAAATTCTTGGTTGGAATTTCTTTTCTTTAAGAATGCTGCATATAGGCCTCCAATATCTTCTGGCTTGTGGGTTTCTGCTAAAAGGTCCACTGTTAGCTGGATGGGGTTCCCTTGCAGGTGAACTGCCTCTTATCTCTAGCTGCCTTTAATAGTTTTTCCTTTGCATTGACCTTGGAGAATCTAATGAGTATGTATGTGTCTTGGGGATGGTCATCTTGTATAGTATCTCACAGGGGTTCTCTGAATTTCCTGAAATTGAATGTCAACCTCTCTAGTGAGGTTAGGGACATTTTGTGGAAATGTTGTGGACAATATGTTCAAATATGTTTTCCAAGTTGTTTGCTCTCTTTCCCTTTCTTTCAAGGACACCAATGAGTCATAGCCTTGGTCTGTTCACATAATCCCATATTTCTTGGAGATTTTGTTTATTGTTTTTTGTTCTTTTTTCTTTATTTTTGTCTGACTAAGTTGATTAGAAGAACCAGTCTTCATGGTTCATGCCTGTAATCCCAGCACTTTGGGAGGCAGAGGCGGGCAGATCACGAGGTCAGGAGATCGAGAACATTCTGGCTAACACGGTGAAACCCCATCTCTACTAAAAAAAAATACAAAAAATTAGCTGGGTGTTGTGGCGGGTGCCCGTAGTCCCAGCTACAAGGGAGGCTGAGGCAGGAGAATGGCGTGAACCGTGGAGGTGGAGATTGCAGTGAGCAGAGATGCGCCACTGCACTCCAGCCTGGGTGACAAAGCAAGACTCTGTCAAAAAAAAAGAAAAAGATTGTTTTCCTTAGCTTGGTCTATTCTGTTGTTAATATTTATGATTGTATTATGACATTCTTACAGTGTGTTTTTCAGCTCTATCAGATCAGTTTGTTTCTTTCTTAAAATAGCTATTGCATCTTTCAATTCTTGTGTTCTTTTATTGAATTACTTAGATTTCTTGGGTTGGGTTTCAACTTTTTCCTGAATCTAGATGATCTTCATTGCTATCCAGATTATGAATTCTATGTCTGTCATTTCAGCCATGGCAGTCTGGTTAAGAACCATTGCTGGGAAGCCAGTGTAATCATTTGGAGATAAGAAGACACTCTGGCTTTTTGAGTTGCTAGAGTTCTTGTGCTGGTTCTTTCTCATCTATGCAGGCTGATGTTCCTTTAACCTTTAAAGTTGGTAAACTTTGGATGGAGCTTTTTGCTTTTATATTCTCTGAAGACCTTGAAGTTTTCACTGTGGTATAAGTTGAGTTCAGTCAGCCGGCTTCATTTCTGTATGATTTCAGATGGCCAACGCCCAGCTCAGCAACTGTGGACTGCCTGTTCTAACCCTGGGGGGCTGGTAGCAGGCCCACAGCTTTGTTCTCTGTCCACTTCAGGTTACGCACCTGCTATGCAGGAGGGGCTGAAGTGCTCTGGTCTGCTGACAACACTCTGATGGGGGATGCCAGCAAAAGCACATCATCAGGGTGGTGGCAGCAGAGTATGCATGCACTGCCAGCAGCATCAGCATGATGGGGTATACATTTGCTCACAAGGGTGGGGAGATAGCATCCTTTCATGAGTGCTCACAAAGGTGGCTGCAATGAGGCAGTGTCCACACATGCCAGAGGGAGCGGGGCAGCAGCAGTGAGGTCCACACACACATGCCAGTGACAACTGAGCAGTGAAGTCTGTGCATGTGCACACTGCCAAAGAGGTGAGGGAAGGTTGTAGGTGGGTGCGCACCAGCAGGGCCCA
Organism: Gorilla gorilla gorilla; assembly: GCF_029281585.2. Classification (NCBI taxonomy): domain Eukaryota; kingdom Metazoa; phylum Chordata; class Mammalia; order Primates; family Hominidae; genus Gorilla; species Gorilla gorilla. The sequence goes on from NC_073234.2 coordinate 79,600,865, forward strand.
TCTGCTGAAGCTCCCTGATTGTTAGGTGGGGTCTGCCGGTGAAGTAGCTATGGCAGCTGCCACCAGGAAGCACCCTAGTTGGGCATCCAAGGCTGTGCTGCAAATGGGCACGGCCAGGCAGGCACGCTGGGAGAGACTGGGAGGCAAGGGAGTGCACAGATCATACTAGCCCCATCCCATGGGCAAAACCGTGCCACTCTGTCCAGGTATGACAGGCAACAAAGGCCAAAGCCACCTAGGGGAGTGTAGTGAGACTTGGGGATGAGTGCCCCTGGCCGTGCTCCACTGCCTCTATTCCTATGCCAACCCCCCTTGGCTCTGCACAGGCTGGAATACTGTCCCTGCCACCTCTCCAAGTAGCTCTCCTATCAGCTCAAGTTTCTGTGGGGGTCATAGAGTCTCCTGAAGCTAGGAGTCTGGAGGTCCATGGCAAGAGTGGGCCACTGCTTACCTATTTATCTCTTCCCCCAGGAACTGCAGAGGGCCCGGAGCAAGCCTTGGTGTTTGACTGCCCTGGGCAAGGTTTCCAGCTTCCTCCCGCTTCAGCCCAGGGTCTGTGTCTTCCTTCCTTCCTTCCTTCCACTCTTAATGTCTTCCCTTCAAAGATCTGCTCAGAGTGTGCTGGTAGTCCCTCTATGGGAGATGCTCTTCCTGGCTGCATCTAGTCAACTATCTTAGGTCTTCTCCAAGATTCTTCACTGAATCATTATTTATAATATTAAAATACTAGAAAGAAGTCAAATGTCCATCAAGAGGGGACTGGACTGATTAAATAATGTATCCTTACATAATGGAATACTCTGAAGATGTGAAAAAGGCGTAAGCCATATCTCTATAAATCTATTAATTATATAGGATATATTATGGAGTAAAAACAAAGTAATGAAAAACTTGTACACTATGCTACCATTATCTGATAACAGAATATGTGTTTGTGTCTAGTTATATTTTAAAAAAATCAATGGAATGCTAAATTACAAAGTTTTTTTTTTTTTTTTTTTTGAGACAGAGCCTTGCTCTGTCACAAAGCTGGAGTGCAGTGGCGCGATCTCGGCTCACTGCAACTTCCGCCTCCCAAGTTGAGGCAATTCTCCTGCCTCAGCCTCCTGAGTAGCTGGGACTACAGGCACGTGCCACCATGCCCAGCTAATTTTTGTATTTTTAGTAGAGACAGGGTTTCACCATGTTGGCCAGGATGGTCTCGATCTCTTGACCTCGTGATCCACCCCACTCAGCCTCCCAAAGTGCTGGGATTACAGCTGTGAGCCACTGCACCTGGCCAGTGAATGCTTTAAATGTTTTATACATACATAAATATTATATATTAGTTATATGAATAGGTACAAGTAATTTTCAAACACAGTAATCTTTTCTGAACATCCTTAATGACAAATAGTCTAAAGACAAATAAAACCTGAAAAAACACATTAACTATTCTCTGTAATTCTTATTGTTGATGGTAGTGGTGATATTGTCATTCTGAGACCATTGAGTGTGTCATATAGGATAAAGCAAATATATTTGTGTCATTAACAAATAGGAATTTCAACATGAAAAAAAGTAGCTACAAACATAAGGTTAATTAAGTAAAATTAAAGTTCTGTCTTCCTGAATATTAATTGAAAATACTGGTGTGAACCTATGATGAATTTTACCCTAAAACACAAATTATTTCAAGGGTTCCTTAACTCTGTCCTCAGCAAAGGCCTAGAACTAATGACCAACCTAGTAGTAATGAGTACTTTAGTGCCCATGTTGTGGTCTCTAAAGATGATTTTCCACTATATGGAAAGAAAGTGGGGTTCCTGGAGAAAGGACTGATTCCAAAGCTAGAGCAAGAAATTTACAAAATAAACTTGAACTATCTTGTTGAATCAGAAAAGAAGGAATGCCAAGATCATGCCAAAGGACTCATTGGCCAACCTGAAGAGATTCCCACTGCCCTGAAATTAGACAATTAGAGCACCAATAGAACAATAAATACAATCACATCGCATGTATTAAACCTATGGTTTATAATAATATTCAAACAAACAAGCAAACTCATTGGCCAACTTTGGAGGATAATATGCAACAAAGTCATTATTTTGAAAATGAGTACATAAAGGGAAAAAATCAAATTTTATCCTGCTTTTTCTATATAAATTATACTTTAAGGTAACTAAATGACTGATGAGGATAGGTTTCTCTGTATAGAAATACAGAAATATTCCAGCTAATAAAACAGAAAGGAATGATAGATTTTTTTTTGTAAACTATAATGAATTAATGGATTTAGGTAATGATTAATAAGGGCTTCTAAAATCACAAATAAGAAAACTAACCAGGCAAGATATACCTTTCTATGGAAGTGCAAAAAATCTATCAAGTATGCTTGAGAAAATAATAATAAAATTATTATTATTATTCCAAATCGACTCTAAATCTAACTACCAATTTACTGAAATTACAGAAATATATAAAATGACACCACAGAGATGCAATCACCAAAATTCAGTTTCTACAACAAATAAATTGCAAGAGTGGGAAAAAAGTGGAGAGAAGCCCTATAGATTAAAAAATATTTGAGAAACATAGTAACCAGTGGCAATGTTGTATGAAGCTTATTTCTAATGTGATGCAAAACTAAAACACACTGAAAATAAATTACGAGACAACTGGGAAAATTTGAACACTGACAAATACTTGATGATATTTAAAAATTATTGTTAATATTTTAACAATATTAATGCTAAGTGTAATAATGAAATTGTAGTTATAGTAAGAATTCCTGGTCAGGCGCGGTGGCTCACACCTGTAATCCCAGCACTTTGGGAGGCTGAGGCAGGCAGACAGCTTGAGCTCAGGAGTTCAAGACCAGCCTGGGCAACATGGTGAAACCCTATCTCTACTGAAAATACAAAAATTAGCCGGGTGTGGTGGTATATGCCTGTAATCCCAGCTACTTGGGAGCTGAGGCAGGAGACTCGTTTGAACCCAAGAGGTGGGGTTTACAGTGAGCCGCAAGATGGTTCCACTGCACTCCATCCTGGGCACTGGGAAACAGAGTAAGACTCCGTCAAAAAAAGAAAGAATTCCTATCTTTCAATGATACTGACATTATTTACAAATAAAACTATGTCTTTATTTTGCTATTAAATGACCTAGTATGTTGGAGGAAAGTAAACAAAGGCAGAAAGGAAAAAGGTAACTGGAACTGGTGATATATATATTGGAAGTAGTTACATAACTCTATTTTGGTGTACATTTGAAAATTTCCATAATAAAAAGGACAAATAACATTGAAATCTTTACTATTAGCCTACAAGGACCTGTATAACCTGGTCCATGCCCACCCTCCTCATCTCATCACTCTTCCCTTGCTCATTTTGTACCAGTGACTTTGACAGCCTTTCTGTTCTATGAATATGCCAAGCTCTTTGTCTAGAGAAATATGTAAAGAAATAATAACAGAATTTTCCAAAAATTTTGAAAGACATCAAACATAGATACAAGAAGTGAAAGGAGGCAGTAATAATTTGCCACTTTTCAATTAATTCTAATATCCTTAGCTTGTTAAGGCACTCCATTCTGTGAAGACCTTCCACTCCAAACCCAACCTAAATCTGCAGTTGACCACCTGGGTGGACTTCAATGGAGAAAAATCTCCTCAATCCCATCCTGACTGACTGGGTTTTGCATCATCTGTGTGACCCCAGAGACCAGCATTAGCAAGCCTCAAGTTAGAAGTTTTTAGCAAATGTAGGTTCTGTGATGCCTTTGAGCTAAGGTGCACTAGATGATAGGGGAATAATAGTTGTTTCTTATTTAATTTGATGTGGAAATAAGAATGGAATGAAATGGCTATCAATACAATTTCAGAACTCTTCTAAAGGCACTGTCTTCCTTGATGGTTCTTATTGCAAGGCAACTGATCTGAAGTAGACTGAAGAGGGAGGCTGGCTTTAGAAACAGAGACTAAAAAGTGGGGACACCGGGCCAGGTGCGGTGGCTTATGCCTGTAATCCCAGCACTTTGGGAGGCCAAGGCAGGCTGATCACGAAGTCAGGAGTTCAAAACCAGCCTGGCCAGCATGGTGAAACCCCATCTCTACTAAAAATACAAAAAATTAGGCTGGCATTGTGGTACACGCCTGTAGTCCCAGCTAGTTGGGAGGCTAAGGCAGGAGAATTGCTTGAACCCAGCAGGCAGTGGTTGCAGTGAGCCAAGATTGTGCCACTGCACTCCAGCCTGGGTGACAGAGCATCTCAAAAAAAAAAAAAAAAAAAGTGGGGACATCTGAGTTACTTAAGAGTGAAGAATCAAGAGAACTTAAGTGAAGTACAAAAGAACAACAAAACAAAACAAAAATAAGAATAGGAAACAGAGAAGAAAATGACTGCAAACTAGATTCTTTAATCCCCAAAGATTCATTTATAGGAACACAAAACAAATTTTACTTTTGTGTTCAGGGCCAGCCATAAAGATCCGTCCTTAAAGAGAGTGAGACAAAGGGCACATTGCAACAGAAAGGTGGATGCATACAGAGTTATATAATTTTGCAGCCATTCCACACACCTTGGCAAGGGCCGATGGTTTCAAACTCCAAGAATAGCTCCACATGTGATCTCTGACTGATTGGGAAGAGGAATATGCCTGGCATGGCAAGAGAAGAGCACTCCCAAAAATGATGAGCAAGAAAATCATTTTCTCTGCTAGAAATAGGTCAGAGAACTTTCCAGTGATGAGATCTGGAGATTCAGAAATCAATGGTGGTCACTATTTTGCTGCTTTTTAAAAGGCAGAGGGCTGTTAATACCATCCATCTCATTTATTCAAACAAACACATTATTTGAAAATACATTGTTTTCCAAGCCCTGTACTAGACACAGAGAATACACTACTGGGCAAAAGAGGAATGGATTCTGAGGACGAGTGTCCCTTCTTTCTCTATCAGTAAGTCAGTTCTCCAGACCTATTTACTGAGAGGCCAGACAAAGGATTTTTCTAGGCTCACCTTTCTTAGCTGCCTTCCCTAACAATCCCTGTGAAGTAGAGTTTAAAGTTGACTGAGTCCGTAAGAGATTAATGTACAGTAATTAAGGATGTAAAACAATGTTCTCCAATGGCCAGAACTCTTTACTCTGCAGAATTTATGATATATGGCAATGAAAATAACTAATAACTTCAAAAATTTAGTACTCAAAACAGGACAAAAGAGCTAGATGAAACTTGTCTGCTTTACCACCACTACTATAGTCACTTTAATGCCAAGATAGATAACTCAAGATTGGCATCAGCTGTTTTGTCTAGGCTGAAGGGCAATTTATATTATGAAAAAAAATGACAGTATCAAAGAATAAGTTCAATTGTCTGCTTTATTCCATAAATATAAATTAAGCCATTAAAAGTAAGTTAGCTCCTAGAAAATGAGAAGCTTTTTGTCTGTGAAAACTGGTCTCAAAATTAAAGAAACTTAGGAAAAAACAGCCCCACTTACCAAAAAAAGATACAATTTCCAAGAACCATTAAATGCTCAGATTATGAGTAGATACGTTTCATCCAGAACTGATGACCAAGCATGGGTCAGGCTAGTCAAATACTCCGGAGGTTCCCAGAACATATCTGGGAGCAGAATATCCCAGGTAAGTGAGAAAGCAATGTGCCAACAAAGACTTTCGTTCCTCAAATGCCCCAGCACTTTAATGTTGAATTGTGATTGTTTTCTACTCTCAGCTTTGGCCTTGTTTTTGTGCCTGTACCTGCTTCAGACAGATCTTCACAAATAGTGCCTTTGGTCAGTTAACAATAGGTGGTTTGAGGTCTAGATTGCGCAAAACTAACAAGAACTTGAAGACAACTATCTTATAAAACTGAAATCAAAAGGGCTTAAAGGACATTCAGTTTGTTGATAAAGTAGGTATCACCTTGTAGAAACTCAAAAGGCCATATATAAGGAACATGAATAAACATTTTTATTTATTTATTATTTTTGTTTTTTGAGATAAAGTCTCACTTACTCTGTCACCCAGGCTGGAGTGCAGTGGCTCAACTCACTACAACCTCCGCCTCCCCAATTCAAGCGATTCTCCTGTCTCAGCCTCCCAAGTAGCTGGGATTACAGGCACCTGCCACCACGCCTGGCTAATTTTTTTTTTTTTTTTTTTTTTTTTTTTTTTTTTTTTTGAGACGGGGTTTCACTCTGTCGTCCGGACTGGAGTGCAGTGGTATGATCTCGGCTCACTGAAACCTCTGCCTCCCAGGTTCAAGCAATTCTGCCTCAGGCCTCCCAAGTAGCAGGGACTAAAGACGTATGCCACTATGCCCAGCTAATTTTTGTATTTTTAGTAGAGAAGGGGTTTCACCATGGTGGCCAGGTTGATCTTAAACTCCTGACTTCAAGTGATCTGCCCACCTTGGCCTCCCAAAGTGCTGGGATTTAGGCGTGAACCACCGACCATGCCTGGCCTGATTTGTTTTTTGTCATTGAGATTGGGAGGGGGGATAGGAGTTGGTGTTTAAAGATATCACCTAATCATTTCCTTGCATACACAGGAAACGTAAAACACAATTTTCCCTCATGTTGGAAGTTGAGTGCTCTCAGGGCATAGAGTGAAGGAAAGTCCTCATTTTGCCCTAAGCAAATGTTTCCTGGGTATGTGGCTCCAAGGGAAGATGCCAATGCTAAGTTCTCTAAGAGTACTAGCAAAATGCTTCTTGCACATCATAACTGCTTCACAGCTATCTCTTCAGTACTTTTTCCCTGGTGATCCCTAACCAAGGCTCCCATAATGGGAGCATCAGAGCTTGCACATTGGCCTTGCAGAAGCTATACCACCACCACCACCACACAAAAGACTTGGATTAAGATCCCAAATGCCTCCCCCAATAACAGCTGTTTCAAATCTCCAAACTATTGTCTTTATTATCATAGTTTCCATAAACAACCGTAATTAAATGCATACTATGTACTAGTGTTTTACATTTAGTAACGCTAATCTTCAGAATTTTCCAGTTTATAAAAGAGTTAACTGAGGCTTAGAAGGTTTAAGCAATTTACCTAAAACTACAAGGTTAGCTAGTAGTGGAGTCTTGGTTGAACTATATGTCTCAGTCTTAAACTTATCTTCTTAGTAACTCGACGTCTAATGAGAAGATAAGCAAAACAACAATTTTAAGCTTATGAAAATCAATAAAAAATCATAAATTAACAGAAAAATACAAATTTTCAGCACTGCTGCTACATTTTCCAGTTCCCTTTGTCTCTAGTTGTGAATGATTTCACGGGAAGAATAGAGATGAATACGTTCGGACTGAAATAGAAAATGTTGGAAGCACTCATTTAACATTGTGCACAGTATTTCTAGAGAACTTCCAGCAGGTGGCAGTATTTAAGAACATTACTGGTAGTCACAACTTTGGCAGCTATTGCTGCAAAGAGAGACTGGGTGTCAAACAAAAGTCTTTAAACTTCAGCCCAAACTTGAATTTCCAGTTATTTTATTCATTGTCCTTGGAAAGTTTCAAGAGCTAAAACATTACCTTTTTCTTATAATTGTTTAATTTGAGGTTCACTTTAACTTGCAGATATGGAGCAGTGGTTTCAATAAGTTACAGTAAATTTAGTTAATCTTACTTTGGAAATTGTGTAAGGTCTTTGATGTTGTTCCAAATATCAGTTCCTTCCCTGGAATTTTGTGGCCTAAGCCTCAGAGCAGTATTCAAATGGCTGTTATTTTGTATTGTTTCTTAAATATCTAGAAAATATGTGAAATACAGGGTCAGGCTCTGTTGACAATGCACAGGAATCGTTCAAAAGGCTTACATTATATGCTTGGCCTAGAAACAAACAGAACAGTTTGCCACATTTTCCTGACAGTTAAAACCTCTTGCAAACTATTCCACATTCAGCATTTCTCTCTGCTCTGCAACACTCATCCCTCAGTCCTGTTTAGCAAACCATATACCTTCTGTTATCATCACTGTTGTTCCCACTTCCATCCATTACACTCATTCTCCCATTAAAAAAAATTTCTTGCTTTACTCTTTTTCAATCCATGTACACACCTTGCTTCAAAATACTTTTTACGAAACATTCCCTAGGCATCATTCCTTGACTGCTTCTGTGTTCTTCTTTTGCAACTGTGTATTTTCTTGGAATGTATAAAATCAATTTTCCCATAATGTACATGTTGTATATGTTTATCTTGCAATTTTCAGTTGAACATGTGTCATAAATATAGGTAAGCAAGAAGGAAGATTTTACCAAAGAAGAGAAAGTTGTCAGTTCATTAAGACAAAGTCCATTATGTTTTCTTTTCTGTATGGTATCTCTCAGAATTAAACTCATCCATTGTATTATTTTCTTCCTGTCAGTTTCATTGCCAGAGTCATAATAAACTCGAAATGCTCTGACATAATTAACTAGCTGGGGAAAGAAAGAACATAACTGTCAGTTAATTTAGGAAATGACTATGCTTATCATTGCTCAGATAATGTGTTTGTGTCTCACACACATTCTCATTTCCCTTTCCTTGTAGGTACATCGTGACAGGCAGAAAAAAATCAATCTTCTGTTAGAAATAGTTCTGTAACTTATTTTTCAAACAAACAAACTAAAAGGACTTTAAAAAAACAGCATTGAAAGAAACTAAGTGTGGTTTAGGAAGAAAGGAAATACATTTCTAACCCAATTTATACAGTATAGTTTTCTCCCAAGATTACCTATTTACTTTCAAATACATGCTAACAGGCTGTGTTTATACAGCCCACACATAGATGAGGAAAGCTTACACAGTAAACTCCCCAGCTTCTGGGAGGACTTTGTGGCTCAGTAAAAATGACAGAAGGATTCCATGGAATGATATAGCTCTATATCCTAAACACCTTTAATCCAAGGGTTTATATGAATTTGGACAATAGCTACTAGGTATAAAAATAGTGTAGTCTATGCGTCCTGGAATAATCAACCAATATGAAGCCACCAGAAATGTATTCAGCTGGTAAATGTATTACCCTTCAGATGGGTAAAGTGTTTCTCATGCATTGGCAGTGGAATGCTCAATGTTTGGGAATGGCTAGAATAAATAAGAGGTTTTTTTAATCCTTCCAGAGTTATCTGTATTTTAAAAGTTTATAACTAATGAAGTGTCCATGTCTTGAGTTTGTGTGTGTGCACGCGCACGTGTGTGTGTGAGAGAGAGAAAGAAAGCAAGAAAGAGAGAGAGGGAAAGAGAAAGAAAGAGAGAGAGAGAGATCCTTTTTGGGAAACCACTGATGAGGCTATCTGGACTCTCACCCTGGGAAAATGTCCACATGCATATACGCACAATTTTATATAAAATTCAGAGGTTTTATGGGTTTACTGAAAAAGACTTACATCAATTGACATAATTTTAGGCAGTGCAAAAGTTAAACTAAAACTCTTCAGGAAATAAAAATATTAGGCACATAAGACATTCCCTGGTTTAAACACATACACACACACCCACCACACACACACAGCCAGAGTTCTTGAATTCAGTTAGGAAGATGACGCATCTAAAGTCATCATTAGCTACCTCACACAAGCTCTGACAACTCCAAATTGCTCCTCTCCCTAGTTTACAGTTTGCCATTCCAGATCTCAGTGTTTTTGCTCCTGCTCACCTCCTCTCTCTCCTAATTCAGCTCCACCTTAAGAGCACAGACCCCGTCTTTCAGAAAGCCTCACCTGGCTGCCTAAACCCATTCTGTTCACAGCAAGGCCAGATGCCCCAGATATCGCCTGCACAATAACACATCATTTCATGTTGAAACCGGAAAAGTTCCCTTGTCCCCCATGCAGGGCATGAGATGGGGGTGTGGCTCACTTTTTCAGGTGCTCTTTTATTTTAGCCATCTGTAGGCAGCCTGTGTTAGCTCAATTAGACTCCCTGCCTTATCTCAAGGACAGAAGGCTTTCTGTACCCTGGGGTTTCTTGCCTTGGTGTACCCAAAGAATTGGATCTCACGTGGGCTTGGAGAATGAATGCCAGGTTTTATTGAGTGGAAGTAGCTCTCAGCAGATGGGGGAGCCAGAAAGGAGACAGAGTAGGAAGATGGTTTTCCTGCTGGAGTCAGGTCACTCAGCAGCCGGGCTCTCCTCTGACCACCCCGTCCAAACCCCACGTTGTTCCACCGGTCGATGGCCTGCTGGTGCCTGTCGATGTGCTCTCGACGTCCAGCTGCTTGTGTTCCTCCGCCAGTGTGTTCCTCTTGACGTCGAGCTGCTTGTGTCTCTGCCTGGTAGGGTCTCAGGGGGTTTTATAGGCACAGGATGGGGACGTAGCCGGCCAGGGTGGTCTTGGGAAATGCAACATTTGGGCAGGAAAACATAAATGCCTGTCCTCACCTAGGTCTGTGGGCGCAGGCCTGGGGATGGAACCCTAGCCGGGAACGGAACCCTAGCTGGGGACCATAGCCCTCCTCTCCCCAGCACTCCCCTGCTGGCCTTCCGTATCAATAGGGCCTCTAGACTGTGAGCGATTTGAGTACAGGAACTCTGAGTTATTTAATTCTGTGTCCTCAGATCTTAACTCAGTGCCTGGCACTGAGAAATGTTTTTGAATGAACCAACAGTGCACATATGCGTGTGATACATGCATTCAGTATTTAAATTCAGGTGGCTTAAAGTTCACAACCCTTGACTTTGTGTTCAAGAGAACTTGAAACAATACCACAGCCTTTGAACAAGCTTGTTTAAAAGGAGCAAGTACTCATGAATAAATTATCTTCTGTCTCACTTTCAGCAAAGTATACTTTGAAAGGAAATGGGCCAGTTCCCTTACAGGTGAGTTCTCAAGTGGTCAGTTTTTGGTATGTGAATTTTTATGATAAATATTTCCCTTTCCTTTTCATTACACTGTTAATTATCATTGTATAAAGAAGTGTACCTGTCTGTGGCATAAAATTTAAAAGATATCAAAAGATAAACAACACAAAGTAACCTTTCTTCCTCCCCAGAAGCAACCATTTGTAGTATTCATTAACCTTTCACACAGAGTCTAGGCATATTAAAAAATAAATGACATCTTTTGTTACATTTTAAGACATACATTCAGAGAAATATTTCTCAATATTTGACGGCTGCCATAAGGAAGAAATAGCATGTAGAGGTGCTTCTTCAGAGACAGGCTGAGTCTAAGGTGCCTGTAAGGATTCCAGGCAAATGTATCCAGAAGATAGCTAAAATAGAGGTCTGAGACTCAGGAGAAAGGTCAGGTTGTAGCCATCAAGGGTAACAAACTGTTGATGCCACTGGAATGATGTAATAGCTCAAGGACCATAGACTGTGGGTGAGATGCTGGCATCACACTAAATCCTAGGAACCACCAATATTTAGGACAGATGCAAGAAGAGCTAATAACCAAACCCAGGAAGTCTAAGTTAGGGTCACCCTAACGGCAGATTTAATAGCAGTAGATTTTCAAAATCAAAGGAAGAGAAAAGTTTACACTCTACTCTTTAAATTACACTGATATGCACTAAAAAGGCCAGTATTGTGAATACTGAAAAGAGGAAGTATCAGTAGTTCAGTGAGAGATGAAAAAAAAAGTATCCATCAAATACCTATTGACGATTACTGTGTGCTAGGAATGTGGGAATATAATAGTGAATGGTACCGTCCTTTTACAGGTTCGAATTTCTGTGAAATTGTAAGTCTGCAGGCATGCCCTAAGATGATCTTTCTTCCACATGGCTGGTGGAACATTCAAAGTGGAGAGATCAGTCTCAGGTTGCCCTGATGTGAATCATCCACTTACACTTAGGAAGATTTTGAAAGCCTCGTAAACATGTATTTTCTAACCTGTTCAAACTTGGGTCTAGGAAGAGAGGTCAGGAATGCATCAAGGTAAACATGCAAAACATATCAAAGAAGAATAGGACGAAGAGAAGGAGGAGGGGGAGAAGGAGCATTACCAACGGGTCTGAGGCTTCCATGTTCTCATATCTTCATTCATTGGTCTGTTTAACAAAAAAGGAAGCCATTGTAAAGATATAGAAAAACCGAAACATTTTTCCTACTCTCTACTGTCCACAACACAATCCACATGGAACACTTCTGTGACCTCTGGTCTGGTCTCCAAAATGTGTGAGGATTTCTCTTAACCAGCAATGAAGCAATTCTGACACCAGGTATGTGTAGATTTTCCCCACGCCACAAGCAAACAAGCAACTCTGCAGCAGAAACCAGCTGAGTGTCCTTTAATTCTATTCAATTCTGAGACTATTTGCCTAGAGATAGCATCAGATCCCACAGAATGAGGGCTCAGTCCCACAAGACTGCCCTCCCACTTCCGATGCCAATCAAAAGCCCCAGATTATTTTACCTGTGCTTCTGAGCAACTGGCTATAAATCAGGATTCCCACGCTCCCTCCTCAGGTTTGATTAATTCGTTAGAGCAGCTCACAGAACTCAGGTTTATTTACCAGTTTGTTATTAAGGATATTACAAAGGATATGGATGAAGAGATACATAAAACAAGCCATGTGGGAAGGAGAGTGGAGCTTCTATGTCCTCCACAGTCATGCCACCCTCCAAGAACCTGGAAAGTCTCAGAACCCAGTCCTTTTTTGTTTTTATGGAGCCTTCATTACAGAGTCATGACTGATGAAACCATTGGTGATCAACTAAACCTTCAGCCCCTGTCCCCTCCCTGGAGGTGGCAGGGTGTGGGGAGAAGGCTGAAAAATTCCAGCCCTCTAATCCTGCCTTGGTCCTGAAACTACCTAGGACCACCAGCCACCAATCAACTCATTAGCAAACAAAAGGATACATCACTTTGGAGATTCCATGGATTTTAGGGGTTGTATACCAGGAAACAGGGAAGAAGACCAAATATACACTTCACAATATCACAACCATTAAATTATTTCCTGTAATATGTCTTGAACTCTTTCACACACTGAAGATACAGAGATGACAGATGAGCCTCTAGAAGTTTGCAGTGTACAAGTAAATTAGCAGACTATAGCTGCTGATATTGAGAGGTGACAGCGTGCTGTCAGCCCTCACAGCCCTCACTCGCTCTCGGTGCCTCCTCGGCCTTGGCGCGCCCACTCTGGCCATGCTTGAGGAGCCCTTCAGCCCACCGCTGCACTGTGGGAGCCCCTTTCTGGGCTGGCCAAGGCTGGAGCCGGCTCCCTCAGCTTGCAGGGACGTGTGGAGCGAGAGGCGCGAGTAGAACTGGGGCTGCGCGGGGTGCTTGCGGGCCAGAGCAAGTTCCGGGTGGGCGTGGGCTGGGCGGGCCTGCACTCCGAGCGGCTGGCCGGCCGTGCCGGCCCGGGGCAGTGAGGGGCTTAGCACCCGGGCCAGCGGCTGCGGAGGGTGTGCTGGGTCCCCCAGCAGTGCCGGCCCACTGGCGCTGTGCTGGATTTCTCCCCGGGCCTTAGCTGCCTCCCCAAGGGGCAGGGGCAGGACTTAGGACCTGCAGCCCGCCATGCCTGAGCCGCCTCCCCCTCCCCCACCCCCACCCCCACCCCCCAGCTCTGTGGGCTCCTGTGCGGCCCGAGCCTCCCGGATGAGCACCGCCCCCTGCTCCATGGCGCCCAGTCCCATCTACCACCCAAGAGCTGAGGCGTGCGGGCACACGGGGCGGGACTGGCAGGCAGCTCCACCTGCCGCCCAGGTGCGGGATCCACTGGGTGAAGCCAGCTGGGCTCCTGAGTCTGGTGGGGACTTGGAGAACCTTTATGTCTAGTTAGGGGATTGTAAATACACCAATCCGCACTCTGTATCTAGCTCAAGGTTTGTAAACACACCAATCAGCACCCTGTGTCTAGCTCAGGGTTTGTGAATGCACCAATCAACACTCTAGCTACTCTGGTGGGGACTTGGAGAACCTTTGTGTGGACACTCTGTATCTAGCTAATCTAGTGGGGACATGGAGAACTTTGGGTCTAGCTCACAGATTGTAAACGCACCAATCAGCGCAGTGTCAAAACAGACCACTCGGCTCTCTGTAAAATGGACCAATCAGCAGGATGTGGGTGGGGCCAGATAAGAGAATAAAAGCAGGCTGCCCAAGCCAGCAGTGGCAATCCGCTCCGGTCCCCTTCCATACCGTGGAAGCTTTGTTCTTTCGCTCTTTGCAATAAATCTTGCTGCTGCTCGGTCTTTGGGTCCACGTTGCCTTTATGAGCTGTAACACTCACTGCGAAGGTCCGCAGCTTCACTCCTGAGCCATCGAGACCACGAACCCACCAGAAGGAAGAAACTCTGAACACATCCAACATCAGAAGGAACAAACTCTGGACACACCACCTTTAAGAACTATAACACTCACCGCTAGGGTCCGCGGCTTCATTCTTAAAGTCAGTCAGACCAAGAACCCACCAATTCCGGACACAGTATGAGTAGGTGTAGTGTGTCCCACCGCTCCCAGGGGCCCCTTTTACATGCACAAGTGCACAGGCCATGGCCCAGACAGATATATGTAGAGGCAATAAATGGGACCCTTACCCGTTTTGGGGTAAAGAAATGATATAGGGAATTTTACACTAGGAACTATTAGTCCTTTCTTGGTTGCAGTCATAGGGCATATCCTGCCACTTTATCTAATCTGAGCTCTACAACAATCCATTGCTATGTGTAGAGATGAGGAAGGTTAAGAAAGATGGCACCGTCTATTCACTGTGACATAGCTAATCATGGGAAAGCCTGAATTTGACCCCAGACACTCTAACAGAGAACATATACTTGTGATCACCACCCTTGCTGCTTCCTATAGTTGCCTATCACCTTGACCAAAGCATTTGGGATTAAACAATATGATTCTTATTTATGGGGTGGAGTGAAGGCAGTGAGGGTAGAGAGCCAAAGATAAGGTTTGAGACTCTTTAGAAACTTAGAACAGTTTTCCACAAAATGTGTACTTTGGAAACCTGTATCAGAATCGCTTGGATATTTATTAAACACACAGTCTCTTGAACTCCACCCCATACCCACTGATTCAGAATCTTTATAGGGTATTTAAGAAATATTAGTTTGAACTGTGATACAATAGTATTTAAAATTCCACTACTATAATTACAAAATATTGAACATAGTACAGTTTAAAGGAAAATTCAGAATTTCTGAAAATGCTTCCAAATATGCAAGACCATGCAGTCAGCCTGCATCTTCACCATCTAAAGCACCTATTTTATATAGGGAATTGAGAATTATTCACAAGGCTTGATTATGTAAAAAGGCTCTGGGGCCACCATAGAGTAAACAATTCTGGGCTTGCCAATGTAAACAACTAGAAAACTGAACAAGATGGGAGAAACAGGTTTTTAGACATTATAAAATAGGCACAAGAATGTGATCCTTGAAAAATAGGAAAGAAGATGATCATTATAATTGCCTTGACTTTCTTCCTGAGGGGATTTTTTGGACCACATTGGAGGTATAAGTCCAAGCAGAACACTGCAGTGTCATTGAGTTGAAAAGACAGGGACTAGAGTTCAGAAAAGCTCAGGCAGCTGGAATATGTGGGGTGCACATAAGACAGGAGGGCAGCAAAGAACCACTGAGAGGAGCTGTGAATGAAATGTTTCTAGAACCCAAAGGGAATCCAGAGATATTGAAACTTGGGTCAGCCATTAGTGTACAGATCCTGTTGAAGACCCAGGGTTTCAGTACATCGCCCAGAAGTGTAAACCTTGGTAATACGTATAAGCCAGTCACAGAGCAAGACCACTCTAGACCTGCTGTAACAGTTTAAAAACAAGCCTCCACAGCATCAAGCTGATCCACAAGTAATTTAAATGTCTGTCAAACAAACTTCCACACTCTTTATAAAATACAGTAAAATCTAGATACTTAACTTTGAGAAAACGGATGAGAAGGATATACTTTCCAACTTCGTCTTCTAAGGCCAGCATTAGCCTGATAACAAAATCATCAAGAAGTTACCAGAAAACTACAGATTAATTCTAGAGATCTAAGATGTAAAAATTCTCAGCAAAATATTAACAAGTGAAATCCAACAATATACTAAAATACTACCACCACGTGGCCCCACAGGTAGGGTTTATTCCAAGAATGCAAGGTTGTTTAATATTTGAAAATAAGTCAGTGTAATCAAAGATAAATACTAAATCATCATATTAATAGATACATATAAGATGTTTGCTAAATTCAGCACCTATTCTTAATAAACAAAAATAAAAACAAAAACAAAAGCACCCCCACTGAATTTAGTATCATACTTAATACTGACTTAAGGGCTTTCTCCTTAGATTGGGAACAAGAGATAGATGTCTACTCTCCTAACTGCTCCTCAATAAAAGTGCCAGTGCAATAAAGGAACAACAAAAAAATTAAAAAGCATCTAAACAAGTCTGGATTGTTGAAGTTACACATGGAGTCACATAAGACCAAACAATGGCATGCTTGAGGAATGCACTGCTGCATCTCAGTGTTCTGGGGATTCCTAAGAGCAAGTCCATACCCCTATATAAGTGTGAGGATGAGGTGAGGGCTCTCTGTCAATGAATGAGACTTTATCCCCACCTGCAATTATTCCCTAAATAATCGGGGCAGGAAATGGGGATTTTAGGGGCTCAGCTTAGACAGTGTAGAAGAGGAAACACCTTCCTTTCTCTGGAGTTTGTGAATCAGTGGCCTGGTTGTGTTCAAGGCTACTCCTTTTTGGAGGGAAGCTGTACCCTACAATTTGTAGTTGGGTCCAGAGCTAAGAGTGACATCTGCAGGGGAGCTTGTATCTGTGGACTCCGGTGTGGCTATCTATAGGTTCCAGTTTTAGGCTTTCTGTGTTATAATTCCCTTCTGTTCTTCTTAAACTATCTGATAAATTTTAATAAACGTTATAGCCTAATGTCTGCTCCCACTGGAGAGAATGATCTGTTATCATGCTTGAGGTGAAACAGGCCAAGGAAAAGCAAGTGGCACTTGGGAGAAGCTGGTCTCAAAATGGAAGAGGGGACCTGCAGGAGAATGAAGCAATGGACTGAAGCCCTACCACTGATGGAGACAGGGAGCGATAACCAGGACTGATTTGAGGAACACTGTGCACATTACCCAGGAGTTCCCGAACACAGCTGGAAAGCAGAAAAGTGGAAAAATGACTAAAATGTCTTTGGTCTTATGGGATAGAGGCTCTAACTGTTGAAACTAGACATTAAATGGAAATGTGACGTAATAAGCTAATGAAGGCTGAAACTCTTGGGCCACGAGATATAATTCTGCAGATTCCATGCATAGATACCACTAAGAGAGACAAAAGGGCTTGTTTTTACTTTGTTTTTGCTTTGCCAAAGGCCAACAGGAGAGGAAAGAAAACCATAAAAGTTATGGATAAAGGGAGCCTATAATAATTCTGAAAGAAACAATCCCACATACTATAATTCCAAATGTTGAAATCTTAAAAAAGATCAAAATCTTGAAAATATAATTCTGGTAAAGATAATTTAAAATTCTTTAAATAACATTTATTTATATTTTAAAAGGATATTTGAGAAAAAAAGAATATTTCATAGACCACTTTACATAATAAAATATTTTTATTATATAAAGGTCTATTGTAATTATTTTATTGTGCAAAGATCTATTGTCATAGACCACTTTACACAATAAGATATGTAAAATATACATATTTTTGCAAGCATAAACACTCAGCTATAGAGTCTCATGGGTACAATAGTTATGAGCAGAAAAACCATATTCATAAAGAAACAGGTCAAAAAGCAAAACGTATAAATGCATGTCACCATGGTTGGTAATTGTGTGCACTTAATTTTGTAACTACAGTCATCTGAAGTACCGTGAAGGACAATGTAAGTCTTTTGACAAGACGAATCAAAGATTGTGATGGGTTGCCACCGCATTTGCAGTCTCCCAAAGAGCCGAGACCTTGTGAAATTGTATCTTTCACAAATGCAGATGTACAAAAAGGACATCTTTTCATTTGTAGAGGAAGCTTCAATGTTTTTATGTTGAGAACCAGGGAAGCAAATGTACCTCTCAGTCCGAGAGCGTCAGGACCTGGGGGACCACTGATGTAAGTTCTGGAGTCCAAGAGCCAGCAAGTTAGGGGTTCTGATGTCCAAGGCAGAAAAAGAAAAGTCTCTACTCTCAAAGATACCAATTTGCTTTCTCTATCTATTCTCTCCAAGTCCCTAGCTGATTGGATGGAGCCGCCAACATTGAGGGCAGATCTTCCCCACCTACACCACACAAGCTCACACAGCAATCTCCTCTCGAAACATACTTGCAGATACTCCCCCAGAAAATTCTTTACCAGGTTTTTTTGGTATTCCTTAATTTGGTCAAGTTGACTCCCAAAATTGAGTCCACAAGTTCACCCCTTGTCAACTTGGCACCCACATGCATCTCCTTAATCACCCACACTTAATTTTTTTTTTTGAGACAGAGTCTCACTCTGTCACCCAGACTAGAGTGCAGTGGTACGATCTCAGCTCACTGCAAACTCCACCTCCTGGGTTCAAGCGATTCTCCTGCCTCAGCCTCCCGAGTAGCTGGGATTACAAGGCACCAGCCACCACACCCGGCTGATTTTTGTATTTTTAGTAGAGATGAGGTTTCACCACGTTGGCCAGGCTGGTCTCAAACTCCTGACCTTGTGATCCACCCGCCTCAGCCTCCCAAAGTGCTGGGATTACAGGCATGAGCCACCACGTCCGGCCACTTAATTTTCAAATAAGAAAATAACAAGATAATAGTTCCACCAAACATGATGTCATTATAATGTGATCGTGATTTTGGGGGGATTTTAGACTTCAGGGATTTGGACTTTAGGGATTTTGATTTTTCGGGATTTCAACATTCAGGATTATGGTATTCAAGTCTTTCAGGATTATGATCCAAACTCATGAGAAAACATCAAATTTATTAGTTCAGAACAACAATAATACAGGCACACTTCGTTTCTCAAGTCACCTGCTTGGTCCTCTTCCAAGTGTGCTTTTCTTCCTTTCTTTCCTTTTCTTACTGTTCTAAAGGTTTCTAATAAAATTCCACTCCTGCTCTAAAACTTGCTTTGGTCTCTTTTTTTGCCTTGTGACCCTCAGTCAAATTCTTTCTAAAACTCCCCACAAACAAACAAACAATATATTTTTTCATAGAAAGTAGAAAATCTCCTTGTCCTGGTAGCAAAACTGTGATTTCTAGGTTATTACCGTGTGTGTGTGTGTGTGTGTGTGTGTGTGTGTGTGTGTGTGTGTGTGTATTGACCATGGTCTTTCACTAGCTCATTATCTTCAGTACTGCATAGTGGTTAAGAGTTCTGGTTCTGGGATCTTGGAACCTGACTTTTGGGTTTGAATTTTAGCATCACCACTTAGTAGCTTTGTGGTCTTAGCCAATTTATTTGACCTCTCGGTGCCTAAAATTTACCAACTGTCCAATAGGGAGAGTTTTAGCACCTAATTTAAAAGGTTCTCATGAAGATTAAACACGTTATCATATGCTAATTTAGGCAAAGCACCTAGCACACAGTAATAAACTTTAGTAACTTTTAAACTCAGTAAATTTTAACAATTTTTATTAAATTCTAAACCAGTAAGAAAAATATACATATAATGCTATATTATTCCTCACATGATCTAAGAGACCCAATATTTGAAATTAGGAAATATAATTTGCCAAAAGTAAAGCTATCATTATGAACAGTAAGTTATTTACATCTGAAAAGGATTGGTTAGAATCTTATTGTTTACTAACAAAATTTCAACTATATCTTTTATTTTTAGGTTGTGGGAGACAGAAAGGATGCATATTAATATGTTAAAGACAGTTACCCCTAGGGAGAGGAATCGGGGTATGGGGAAAGTAAGGACTTTTGCTTTCTTACACCTTCCCGTATTTTTTCAATTCTTTATATAAAAGATCATGAATTATTTAGAGAATAAAATTAAGATAATTAAAGTGAGAGGATCTGACAGTACAGTATCACTTAATTAGCCAGAAGTTGGATTGTACCTTCTGCCTCTGGCTTTACAATGCTTCTTTTGCCCCGTTACGCTGTCATCCCTATTCATTAAATACTATTAGACATTTGCCTCAAGGTCAACATCATGAGTACACTTTTGACTACACCACCAAGATTAAACAGAGCCATTCAAAGCACCTAGTATGGCATCTAGCCATAGTAGATGTCAATAAATATTAGCTCCCTTATGTTCTACTCCCCAGTGGCACCTATTTTTTATTTAACAAATTTCATTCAAGTAATATCAGGGCTGAGAGTGATGGCTCATGCCTGTTATCCCAGAACTTTGGAAGACCAAGCCAGGAAAATGGCTTGAGGCCAGGAGTTTGAGATCAGCTCGGACAACATAGAGAGACACCCATCCCTAAAACAAAAAACAGGAAACAAAAAAATCAACTACAACATCAGAACTCTGGATTTTAGGGGTTACTTTTGTTCCACCTCTCTGTTTTCAAATTGTTTTTTGTTTGTTATCGCTTTTTATTTTTTTTTATTTTTTTGCCATAGGCCAAAATCAGAGAAAACAAAAAGAGACACTAAACTTTTATATTTATATACACAAAGCTTTTATATTTAAATACAGATGAGTGAAGTGTTCCTTGTCATATTTCTGCTTAGGAAGCCCCAATGAGCATTTGGAGAGAAGGGTAAACACAGCTGCCTGGAAATGGCTTTTAGAAACCCATTAAGCTGACTGATTTCAACCACTGGTGATGGATGAGGGTAGGAACAAATTCCTTCGTGGTACACGAGAACACTGCAAGAAGTTACATTTTAACCTGTCTTAAATAATGAGTAAGACATAATAATTAACCTAAATGCTCAATCCACTCTCAGAATGCCTGAGGCAAATGTTCTCTCCAACGTTTTCTACTCTAAAAGTAAAATAAGCTCCTGAGTCCACTGATGCTGCCTAAAAACCTAGGTAGTGCTTGCTATATTTTTAAGTATTTTTAATATTTACTTTCTAGTTAGAAAAACAATCTATCCACAATGCACAAATTGCTTAACATGAATAAATGTGTATTTTTAAAGAAATACTCATATTAATATTAAAATTGGTAAAATTTGAATAAGGTCCCCAGTTTAGCTTACAGTAGTGTACCAGTGTTCATTTTCTGATATTAACAAGCTCAATGATAAAGTAAGTTGTTATTATGGGAGTAAGCTGAGTGATGGATACATGGGAACTCACCAAACAGTTTTGGCAACTTATTGTGAGTTTAAAATTAACACAAAATAAAACGTTTTTTAAAATCACCCTTACTTTCAGTATTTTGATATTATTAAAGCAAACTAAATATGGCCCGAGAAAGACTCCATACTTCTATATTTGAGTCCTTGTGGATGAACTGTAATCTAGCTTAGTAGTCAGACAAAATTGAAAACGTAACTTCAGAGTATGCATCTGTAACCATAGCTAAGTCTTGGCCATTCCAGAGGCCATACTTCAACCATTCATACACTGATGAGTACTAAAACTGTGTTCAAATAAGGCAAACACCGAGCTGTAACCAATCCAGCCATTCTGTACCTCACTTCCAATTTCTGTATGTCATTTCCCTTTTTTTTTTTTTTTGTCTGTAAGTCTTCTTCCACCACATGGCTGCGCTGGAGCCTCTGTGAATCTGCTGAGATTTGGGGGGGCTGCCCGATTCGCAAAACATTCATTGCTCAATTCAACTCCTTTAAATTTAATTTGGCTGAGTTTTTTTTTTATCAGTATTGAAATAACAATGACATTGTAATTTCAAAGCGGTCAAAATAATACATCAGTTAGGACCTCTTTTATCGTCAGTGAGGTTTGCTTACCTAAACTAGCCTAGGGACGAGGCTGCATTATGTTGCTTTTTTTTTTTTTTTTTTTTTTTTTTGAGAGAGAGAGTTTTGCTCTGTCATCCAGGCTGGAGTGCAGTGGCGCGATCTCGGCTCACTGCAACCTCCGCCTTCCAGGTTCAAGCGATTCTCCTGCCTCAGCCTCCCGAGTAGCTGGGACTACAGGTGCCCACCACCACCCACCATGCCTGGCTAATTTTTATATTTTTAGTAGAGACAGGGTTTCACCATATTGGCCAGGCTGGTCTTCAACTGACCTTGTGATCTGCCCGCCTCGGCCTCCCAAACTGCTGGGATTACAGGCCTGAGCCACTGCACCCGGCTTACGTTGCTCTTGATGCAGAAACTCGAATGCCATCACTGGCTTCTCTTTTGCTGTCTCTCGTCTTATTCCCGTTGTTTGGCTCCAGTTTTAGATAGGTTTTTCCTTTGGGAAGCTTTGATGTATTTAAGGGGAGGAAGAGATGAGAGGATAGAAAACCCCGTGGCTGTTTTCAGAAGTAAAGTGAATAGTTGCTAAGTAGAGCAACAAAACAAGAAGAATGCTCACTTTGGTAGATGAGCAGATAATGGAAAGTTTAAAAAATGTGAAAGTATACACAACCAATAATCATAGTTATACAAATTTATAACAAAACATCACTTTTTTTCCTACTGCCTCTATAATTGCAGAAGAGAACCAAATACCCTTTTCATCTGACAAACTGGACAAATAAAATTTAATAATATGCAATATGATGACAGTATAGTAAGACATATGCAGATACGGTTTGGAATCAAAGGGTACAGCCCTTCCAAAAAACTGTTCTACTCTTTTACCCAAGAATTTCACTTTCAGAGACCTACCCAAGCAATGACAAATACAGATGACTACAATGTACAATGATATCTATACAACGTTATCATAGTAAAAAGCATAATGTCTCAAAATATGGGAACAGTTAAATACATCATGGTGTTTCTGAATGATTGAATATTTAGTAACCATTTTTTAAAAGGAAACAAATCTGTATAAATCTGTATGTTAAGAATGATCCGACGGTGTGCAGTGGCTCACACCTGTAATGCCAGCACTTTGGGAGGATGAGGTGGGAGGATCATCTGAGGTCAGGAGTTTGAGGTCAGGAGTTTTGAGACCAGCCTGGTCAACATGGTGAAACCCTGTCTCTACTATAAACACAAAAATTAGCTGGGCATGGTGGTGGGTGCCTGTAAACCCAGCTACTCAGAAGGCTAAGGCAGGAGAATCGCTTGAACCCAGAAGACGGAGGTTGCAGTGAGCACAGATTGCACCACTGCACTCCAGCCTGGGTGAGAGCGCAGGACCCTGTCTCAGAAAAAAAAAAAAAAAAGAATAATCCCAAAATTTAAACACAGAGAGAGAGAGAGGGAGAGAGAGAGTCTGCTTACTAGTTGTGTGATCTTGGTCAGGTTATTGACCTTCTGTGATTCAGTTTCCCCATATCCTTAAAATAAGAAAAATAAAAGTACCCACCATATAGGGTTGAAATGAGGATTACGTAAGTTAATATAAGTAAAGTAAGCATTACTTATACTTGGTTCACGTGAGCACATTATTACATGCAGTTAATGCATTGCATGCCTGGCACATAGTACTATTTTCAATAAATGAAAGCTTTACACAAATCATATAATACAAATTCCTGGATGTGTATTGCTTTGCAGGACTCTAAGAAAACTTTAGTCAAGTGAACTCTAGGGTTTTCTAGCAAAAAAATCTCAGTAATAACACTTTCCACCTCACAAATTAATGTATATTTAAAGGACTATATACTCATGCATATTTTAAATGAGCACAGGGAGAGAAAGGAAACAGCAGCTGGACTTTCGGACTACAATTCAAGAAGTCAGAAAGAATGAGTGGTTGCTCTGAGGATCAGGACTGGGGATGAGAGAGGCAGCGGACTATTTTTTTTTTCCTTTATTTATTTTTTTTGATACAGAGTCTCACTCTGTCACCCATGCCGGAATGCAGTGGCGTGATCTCAGCTCACTGCAACCTCCACCTCTTGAGTTCAAGCGATTCTCCTGCCTCAGCCTCCTGAGTAGCTAGGACTACAGGCAAATGCCACCATGCCCGGCTAATTTTTTTTTTTTTTTTTTTTTTTTTTGAGACAAAGTCTTGCTCTGTTACCCAGGCTAGAGTGCAGTGGCATGATCTCGGCTCACTGCAACCTCTGCCTAGGGATTTCAAGTGATTCTCCTGCCTCAGCCTCCCGAGTAGCTGGAATTACAGGCGCCCACCACCGTGCTTGGCTAATTTTTGTATTTTTAGTAGAGATGCAGTTTCACCAGCTTGACCAGGCTGGCCTCAAACTCCTGACATCGTGATCCACCTGCCTCGGCCTCCCAAAGTTCTGGGATTACAGGCATAAGCCACCGCGCCCCGCCCATGCCCAGCTAATTTTTCGTATTTTTAGTAAAGACGGGGTTTCACCATGTTAGCCAGGATGGTCTCGATCTCCTGACCTCGTGATCCACCTGCCTTGGCCTCCCAAAGTGCTGGGATTACAAGCTGGCCGGGACTGTTTGTTTTACTACCAGCATTTGCATTCTGATTAACCTTTTATTTGCTAAAAGAAACTAAATAAGTAAATAAAATAAAAAAATTGGTGTTTTGAAATGTGTACAGCTAGAGCATAGAAAAGCTACTATCTCCTTCAGGATCTCTGATATAAGAAAATAAGTATTTGCAACTGCAGTCCTTGGCACCAGAAAGGATAATAGTTCATGGTTCCAGGAAGGAGAAATATAGATGGCATCAGACGACTTCACACAATGCCCAGAGAATGTAGACTAGGTGCTTCTGTTCCCAGAAGCAGCACCCAGACAATGTTAAGAACACCATCTTGAAAGGAGTGAGGCAGTTCTGGTTTCTAATGGGCTCTGCTGATCTTTCAGCTGATCTGCCTGAAAGGTCACTTTCAGGCAAAAACTGTGAACTTCAAACTGTGTATAATTCACTATACATGCATATTTTATTCTCTGTATAACTCTAGCAAGGCTGAACCCTTAGCAAGTCAAAGGCTTACCTGACATGCCCTTCCCAGATTTATCATGTCCCCCGGTAGTGTGTCCGGAATTGGTAGGTTCTTGGTCTAACTGACTTCAAGAATGAAGCTGCGGACCGTCGCAGTGACTGTTACAGTTCTTAAAGGCGGCGTGTTCGGAGTTTGTTCCTTCTGATGTTCGGATGTGTTCGGAGTTTCTTCCTTCTGGTTGGTTCGTGGTCACGCTAGCTCAGGAGTGACGCTGCGGACCTTCGCGGTGAGTGTTACAGTTCTTAAGGCCGCGCGTCTGGAGTCGTTTGTTCGTTCCTCTTGGTGGGTTAGTGGTCTCACTGGCTTAAGGAGTGAAGCTGCAAACCTTGGCGGTGAATGTTACAGCTCATAAAGGCAGTGTGGACCCAAAGAGTGAGCAGCAGCAAGATTTATTGCAAAGAGCAAACGAACAAACCCCCCCCCCCCCCCCCCACGCTATGGAAGAAGACCACAGCCACTTGCTACTACTGGCTCAGGCAGCCTGCTTTTATTCTCTTGTCCGGCCCCACCCACATCCTGCTGATTGGTAGAGCCCAGTGGTCTGTTTTGTCAGGGCACTGATTGGTGCGTTTACAATCCCTGAGCTAGACACAAATGTTCTCCACGTGGCCACCTGAGTAGCTAGATACAGAGTGTGGATTGGTGCATTCACAAACCCTGAGCTAGACACAGGGTGCTGATTGGTGTGTTTACAAACCTTGAGCTAGATACAGAGTGCCGATTGGTGTATTTACAATCCCTTAGCTAGACATAAAGGTTCTCCCAAGTCCCCACCAGAGTCAGGAGCCCAGCTGGCTTCACCCAGTGGATCCCGCCGGCACCGGGCCGCAGGTGGAGCTGTTTGCCAGTCCTGCGCCGTGGGCCCGCATTCCCCAGCCCTTGGGTGGTAGATGGGACTGGGCGCAGTGGAGCAGGGGGCGGCGCTCGTCCGGGAGGCTTGAGCCGCACAGGAGCCCAGGGAGCGGGGGAGGCCCAGGCATGGCGGGCTGCAGGTCCCGAGCCCTGCCCCGCGGGGAGGCAGCTAAGGCCCCGCGAGAAATGGAGCGCAGCGCCAGTGGGCCAGCGCTGCTGGGGGACCTAGTACACCCTCTGCAGCCGCTGGCCCAGGTGCTAAGCCCCTCATTGCCTGGGGCCGGCCGGGCCGGCCGGCTGCTCCGAGTGCGGGGCCTGCCAAGCCCACGCCCACCCGGAACTCCAGCTGGCCCGCAAGCGCAGCGCGCAGCGCGCAGCCCCCGTTCCCGCTCGCGCCTCTCCCTCCACACCCCCTGGAAGCTGAGAGAGCCAGCTCTGGCCTTGGCCAGCCCAGAAAGGGGCTCCCACAGTGCAGCGGTGGGCTGAAGGGCTCCTCAAGTGCCCCCAAAGTGGGAGCCCAGGCAGAAGAGGCGCCGAGAGCCAGGGAGGGCTGTGAGGACTGCCAGCACGCTGTCACCTTTCAGTAGGAGACAGCAAGAAAGCATTTTTCCATAAGTAGAATAAATATAGTCAAAGTTTTTCCATGACGTTTTTCAGATACCCAGAGGAAACAGCTTGCAAGAGCAAGAGATAAAAATGTATGCATATTCATAGCTTTGAGCCTAGGTATTTTTTACCGATAAACTACTTCTAAACATCTGTCATTCAAGCACATTAGGGACGTACTGCTTAGCACAAACTAGTCTATATCCAAGTAGACACTACAGTGAGTCAATTCACAGTTACTAGTATGATTTAGAATTTAACTACCTGTCTTCTAAAAAGAACAGCTAACATGTAAACGGAAAAAGGTACTCTATGTTACAACTACCTAATGAAGGGCTAGACAATTAGAATCGAATTATTTTGCTTTTTGAGACATTAAACCCTCAGTTCTCCTTTTTCCCCACTAGTATTATTTTCTCTCCCTGGATCCTTTTTCTTCTTCTTGTTAGAGATACCCACAAAGGCCAGTTGCTGTCCATTTACAAGCATATATTGCTATTATAGTAATACCTCACTTACCTGAAGATCAGCTTCAAGGAACTTCAGCTCCTCAAACTATTCCGAAGAACTAGGAAATAAGGAAAATTGCAAGGAAAATGATGTAAAAGAATCTATGTATCAATGAATGTCTTTCAAATCCTAACTCAGGGTTCATTTACTCATACTGTGCCTCAAGTTTAATAGGTATCTGCTGGGAGATATAAATGTATCTTGTCAGAAATACTATGCTACTTGGAGATATAAAAGTGAATAAAGTACCCTCAAAGAACTTACAGTCCTAATAACATTAGCTAATCTGGTTTTGTGGCTACCGAAGAATAAAGACAGCAAAATAGAATTCACAAAGAATCCCACAGAAAGACGCACAGATAGCCGCAAGACCAAAACTATTTTTGGTTCTATTCTTAAATCACAGAGTAATTTGAGGCCAGTCACTCAAACTCTAGGCATTCATTTGGATTAGATTATTTTAAAGTTCCTATTTTGTTCTCCAATTCTATGAATACAGTTTTAAAACAGTTCACAATCTGACAACAGGAGACTTTTTTTTTAAGGCACGAGAAGTCAAAAAACACAGCAGTATGGAGTCATTTACTATAGGAGTGAATTACTCCATCTTCTGCAACATCATAAATATTGTTGACAACAGCCCACAGGCTGGAAAAGCCCAGACGGGCAACTTGTATGTTGTTATGTTTACATCCTTTATCTAATCATTTTAAAATTCATTGACTTGTTTATTATCTATGATCCTCCACCAGAATATATGTTCCTCATGAGCAGGCATTTTATCTGTCTTGATCACTGAAACAGTGCCTGTCACAGAGGAAGTCCTCAATATTTTTTGAAAGAAAAATATTCTCCTTTTGACAAATATTGTTTTGACAATTTTGGACATTAACATTCAATTTTATAACTACGTTTCTGGGAATTATTTGTCCTTATCTCTAAATTAATTGGTTTAGCCATCATTGCCTGTATTTTTATGCCATAATTCCCCCCTTTCTTGGATTCGTAATTTTGCTTATTTTTCAATATGTTGGCATATAGTTTCCCAATGATTTTTTTCAAAATAGAATGGTATGGGACATATATTTTCTGGATCATTGTATATATAAAATTGTGTTTTACACATAAAAGATAACTTGCCAGGGTATACAATTCTCAGCTGTTTGAGAGGGGTAGTATGCTCTTCTGGCATTTAGAGTTACATACTAGAGCATTCAGTTTGTTCAATCAGATTAGAACACCTTGTGGCGAGGAATGGAAATGAGGGTAGAGGAAGGAACTAGATACCTCTTTTCATTTTTTCCTACCTCATCTCCAAAGTTACACAGTAATGGAGATGGCAAGAAGAGGAATAAGTGGAAAGATATTTAGAAGTAAAGTCTAAATATCTGACTTGCAAAGTAGGTGAAAAAGAAATCTAGGGTGGCTTCTAGATAACTTGCTAGGCTGACTTGGCTATTCTTGCTTCAAGCTTGGATTTAGGGTTAACGTAATACTTTTGAGATTATCCTCCAAGCTCTTTTCCTCACCATCACATTTTAGTTTGTAATTGGACTGTATCTTCAGTCAAAGTCCCCACTAGCTGAATGATTTATGCTAGCAGAGTTTGAGGCTTATGAATTCTTCTCAACAAACCCTTCTCTTAGTGATTCTTTACTCTGAATTTTTATTGTACTTTAACCAAATTTCTATTGCCACTTATCACATTGTAATTGAAATAGGTTGCCTACTTGTCTGTCTCCAATGGACTAGGAACACCTCAAAGGGCATAGTCTTATATTTATGTTTTTTACCAATGCTTGGCACTGAGAATAAACTGAAGCAATAATTATAGAATTAGTGGTCATATACAAGAAATATGCATTTACAAAAAAAAAAACACTTCACATACAGGGAGTTTGTGAGATGGCTATATTTGAAAGCATTTTAATTATAAGAAAACAGAACTGAAGCCAGACTCTTCAGAATTCCTCCAATTTATCATTCATTCATTTATTCATCAATGCTATATTTAGGTACCAAGCACTGGCTGAGTGTTGAAGACAGAATGAATGACAACATCCAGCTTTGGAGTCGATTAGGGACTAAAAAAGAAAGTGCATCTCACTTAGTGGTCCCACATTTCCCCTAGAGGCCAAAGCCTGACCTTGAGACCAGGTGGAATTGTAGGGGAACTTCAGAAGGCAGGGACAAAGTCTCATTGGTCTTGTCAGGCAACGAGTAAGCAATCATTGCGTGTTTGTTGAAACAGGTTGAAAAAAATAGTCATTTTCATCAAATGAACTTTAAAACGGAGATGATCTAAATTCAGATGTATTTTTTTAAGTCCTTTAAAGTTTAACTGAAATGCAACATAGAAATTTATTTCTGGCCGGGCGCGGTGGCTCAGGCCTGTAATCCCAGCACTTTGGGAGGCCGAGGCGGGCGGATCACGAGGTCAGGAGATCGAGACCATCCTGGCTAACACGGTGAAACCCCCTCTCTACTAAAAATACAAAAAAATTAGCCAGGCGAGCTGGCGGGCGCCTGTAGTCCCAGCTACTCGGGAGGCTGAGGCAGGAGAATGTCGTGAGCCCGGGAGGCGGAGCTTGCAGTGAGCCGAGATCGCGCCACTGCACTCCAGCCTGGGCGACAGAGCGAGACTCCGTCTCAAAATAAAAGAAAGAAAGAAATTTATTTCTATTTGTACTAAATCTAATAGAACAAGAGCGTTAAAGTCCAGAAGAGTCGCGGATGGGCAAGTTTTATAAATAACTTGGCCTCCGCATTGAAGAGCCTGCGAGATGTGAGACCAGCTGAGAGCGGAAGCCTCTGGAAGGAGACCTCCTCATCTGGAGGGTGGGGGAGGGAGTGTGCACACTTGAGCCCTTGTCCTTGAAGGGGATTGAGCGAGCCGAGGGGAGGGGTAGGCGGTACTCGGATTTCCAATCACAATGGAGAAACCTAAGAGGCTGCGGTGGTTGTGGGGCCCCGCCCCCTCCTCCCTCCTTGCAGAGCCGGCGCCCGAGGAGACGCACGCAGCTGACATTGTCTTCTCCGCACGACTGTTATAGAGGTCTCCAGAGCCTTCTCTCTCCTGGTAGGTTTCGGCTCAGGACCCTGAATCCTGGCCCACAGACAAGCCTGATGGGACGTGCGGGGTAGTACTTGTGTGGGGAGACGCGGGAAGGAGGAAGAAGCACATCTGTCCTCCGCGGCCTTTAGCTCTGAGCATCCGGCCTCGGGCCCTGACTGCCGCTCAGTTTGGGGCGCAGGGCGGGCCGTGCCCTGGCGGAGGAGCAGAAGGCAGAGGGTAGCAGCTGCGGTTCAGGGGAGAGACTTGTTGCATTTGCAGCTAAAACCAGGCCCTACTTGTCCTTGGTGGGTTCATGGCGGCCACATCACCCCCACGGCCTGCTGGCGGGAGTCGGGACACGTGCCCGAGTAGCTGGGGGAGGGGGACGGAACCAGGTGGCCTATGAAGGCTGGACGATCTTTACCTCGAATATTTGAACATATTGCCACGGTAATAGAGAAATGCCCTTGCACTCGCTGGGATGAGGAGAAAGGCACCTAGATGACCAGCACGTTTGGCGCTGCGCTTATTTTTACCCGGCTCTGACGGTCTTTCCAGGAGCTATGCGCCAGTTCTTTCCTGCAGGGCCTCTTTTCTGGATGCTTAGGGGCTTCGTTTACTTTACCAGCCTTGGGTGCTCCGAGTAAGGAAGTCCTAGACTTGTCCCCACAGACCTTACTCGGGGACATATCTAGCTTCTGCATGCCCTCGTGATCTGCTGTTCTTTGCTGCCGGTGCCCTGAGGAAAAGATGGTTTGTGCGCACCGCGAGCAGTACAAGCTGCAGTAAGGGCCTGGGGAATGGGGGGAGGGGAGGAATTCAAAAGCAAAACCTGAATTTTTAAAAGATTACGGTGAGAAAGATTCTGCAAAGAAGATCTTTGTTCCTGAAATTAAGGCACTCGTTTATTTCTAATGATTTATATCCACAGCAGTGAGGAGACATAAGGGACCAAGACTCAGAGATTTTTACCGTTTGTCGTTCTTCCTTACAGCCTGCACTCTGATGTTGGCACAGGCGTGTATATCATGCAGACAATTTTCTTCTCATTTCTTAAAACTTTTAAGGAAAAATTGAAGAAAAGCACTTTCTCCAGAAATATCTGAAAGAAAATCTGGTTCGGGCCTTTAAATTGTACTTCCTGAAGTTTTCTAAATTAAAAGGTCTATCAGAACAACGAATCTGTATTTATATAGCCACTGTTTCTGCATTTTCATTTTCCACTGCTTCCTGGGCCCCCTGTATACCAAAATGGTCGTAAACAGACCATCTAACAACAATAAACTTAAGTGCAGAACAACTATTCATGTGTGTCGTCCTTCAAAAAGAGATGCAGCATTCTTTCTTCTGAGCCTGTTTAAAATGCAGGCCATGTCTGAATTTATTTCATTTTAAGGTCATCTATTTGTGGAGGCACTTGCACAACATTGCATCTTCTCTCTTTAACGTCCACTAGGAAACTGTAAATGTGATCTGTAAAGGCGAAAGAATCTCCTTTTAATTTATCCTTACAGATGGGAGGAAATATTTTTTGGAAAAAAAGCTGTAAGATAAAATAGTTGTTACACAGTTGTCTGCAAATTCAGATACTTTATTTCAACTTAGAGTCCTGCTAACTCTTACTTTACGTATACAGTTAATAGACTAGGCTTATTGCTTAGTCCATTGCAGATTAGAATTAAAAACTAGACTGGGAAGCTCTGGTACAGTTTGAGACAGGTATGGTGGCCTCAGATGCGACATAAAAAGTAAAAAACAAGTGAAAACCATGGACATTACAATGGGCTACTGCAATTATAAGTAATAATTATGAAGAAAAGGCTTATTTGCCGTCTGTATTCTCTGTTCAAGAAGACAGGGTGGTATATATTTAGTGTACTATAAATTGTCATGGAATTGATGTTTATTTCGATAAGTTTTGCTCTTTTTTTCAGTTATCTAGAAAACACATCTGGTTATCTGATGGCACAAGTACATTTGGTGTTACTGTACAGATCATTCATTTTCCAACAGGTTTTGGTTTTTTTTTTTTTTTTTTTTTTTTTACATTTTAGGGGTCTTTAGTTTGTATGGTTAGACAGAAACTGTTTCAGAGACTGATAGTCTCCTAATGTGATCCCCTGAAAGGACAATGTATTAAGTGTCTATCTACTTTCCAAGAAGCTTCTTAGGTGCCCTAAAAGGAATTCAGGTTGATATTTTTGCAGACTTTGAATAAAAATTATTCATTGCCATTATATTGTCACTATGTATTAAGTATGCATTCTATGTCCAGTACACTGTAACACATTTTATGTGAGACAGAGTAGAAGAATCAGTCCCTATCTTCCAAGAATAATAACCATTAGTAGTAGAAATTATGTTCATAATTGGCCATTTATTCTTTTTATCCAAGCTTAAATATGAGTCAATACTAGACCCAAACTTAGTTTACATAGTTACATATACATTCTTAATAGGGGAAACAAACAAATTAGCTAATTTAAACAAATGTTCACAGGTTTTTAGCCAGAAATATTAACAACCTACTAAATACTCACAGGGAATCATAGGCTGAAGGAAGAAATCCAATTCTAATGGGCTTCATGAAAGTTTTTACCTTAATGAATTCTTCCATTAAATGGGTCTCATGGTTCTTTTTTTTCTTTTTTTCCTTTTGAGACGGAATCGCTCTGTTGCCAGGCTGGGGTGCAGTGGTGAGATCTAAGCTCACTGCAACCTCCACTTCCTGGGTTCAAGTGATTCTCCTTCCTTAGCCTCCTGAGTAGTTAGGACTACAGGCTTGCACCACCATGCCCAGCTAATTTTCTTTTTTTTAGTAGAGACGGGGTTTCACCATGTTGGCCAGGATGGTCTCAATCTCTTGACCTCGTGATCCACCAGCCTCTGCCTCCCAAAGTGTTGGGATTACAGTCATGAGCCACCACGCCCAGCCGGGTCTCATGGTTCTTTAAAATATATTCTGCTTTCTAGAATATCATTAGGCTCATTTTAAGTTGTACTTGAGTTCAAAATTGCAACAGTAACATTTTAAGGATGATTTCTATTTGGATTTCATATGCAGATATACGTGTAATGTTTTGATTCTTTCCTTGCAGTGCAAAATGGCAACTCTTAAGGAAAAACTCATTGCACCAGTTGCGGAAGAAGAGGCAACAGTTCCAAACAATAAGATCACTGTAGTGGGTGTTGGACAAGTTGGTATGGCGTGTGCTATCAGCATTCTGGGAAAGGTACATTTCAAGAACACCATAGATGATAGAGAAGTTCAGCATGTGTACACAGTTTCTTTGGGCACCTTGGAATTTTATTATATCTTTAAAAGATTTCTTTTTTTCCTGAGCAATTTGAAGTTGTAGATGTAATCCCACTTCACTTTCAAATATTTAAGCATGTATCTCCTAAAAGAATTATATTCTCCCTATGTGACCATAAATAGTTGCTACACTTAGAACATTTAACACTGATGCAATACTATCATCCAGTATACACTATTAACATTTAAAATTCTCCATGTTGTCAAAATCATGCCGTTTATAGCTATTTTCACCTCAGTCCAAGATCATGTGTCTCATATACTTATGTCTCTTCATTCTTTAAGCTGGAACTGTTACTCAACCTTTCTTTGTTTCTTGTGTCATTGACATTTTTCTAGCATCCAGGTGAGTTCTGCAGAATGTCCCTCAATTTGTCTGTCTGATGTTTTCTTGTAATTCAGCTCGGGTTGAATTTTTTGGGTGGGATTGGAACTAGGTGATGTCATGTCCTTCTTTGTGCAGACCATCAGGAGACGCATGATGTTCAACTTGTCTCATTACTGCTGAACTTAATCCCCTGGTTCAAGTGGTCACAGCAAGCCTTCTCCACTGCAAAGATCCCTTTCCCTCCTTTAATTAATAAGTAATCTGTGCCGTGCATGGCTTTGTGAGGTTGTGGGAATATTCTGTTATGCCCCTGAAACTTTTACCTAATGGTTTTATTTTGAAATGATTTCAGATTTACAGAAAATTTTTAAGAATGGCAGGAAAATAAAACTTTCATAAATACTTCACCTACATTTACCAATTCTTAACATGTTGTTATTTATACTCTCTCACCATATATACATATATACATACATATATGTGTATATATATATATGTGTGTGTATGTTCATAGGTAGATTTATAGATACAGAGATCTATAGAAATACATAGATGTCCATGACATATTTGTCTATATCTATCTATAGATGGCTGGAACCATTTGAGAATAAATTGCAGATATTATGCCCTTTACTTACACGTCCTTTAGAGCAGCAGTCCCCACAACCTTTCTGGCACTAGGGAACCAGTTTTGTGGAAGACAATTTTTCCACAGATGTGGTGTGAGGGGATAGTTTTGGGATGAAATTGTTCCAGTTCAGATCATCAGGCATTAGCTAGATTCTCTAGATTCAGTACTGGCTCGTGACCTGGGTGTTGGGGACCCCTGTTTTAGAGTACATTTCCTAAGAATAGGACATATTCTGAGATCATCAGTGCGATTATCAACATCAGGAGATTTAACACTAATACCATTCTATTATCACCTTCCACTTCAATTTTTCTTACATACCTCCATAGGCTTTTTGCCTTACCTCATATGTATCCTTTGTAGTTCAAACCACAGTTAAGCTTTCTTTAGTTCTTGAAGACTTTTGAGGAAAAAAGCCCTTTTCTTATTTATTTCACTGAATGGATTCCTTATTTCTTCTGATGGCTGCCTTAAATGTAGGAACAACAACAAAAATGCCGCCTTGCCTTCAGGAGAACACACTGTCCCTTTGTATCATATGTAAAGGCTGCCTGAATAACCCCTAGCCAAGCCATGTCTTTTTTCAAAATTTAAATTCTAAAGCAGCAAACTGAGTCTTTACTGAGAAACAGTTATCAAAAAAATAAACTAAAAAACGTAGTGCACACCCATGAACATTTTATCCTTTTGCATTTGCTTCTAGCTAGTTTCAATTGACTAGGTAACTGTCATTTAGGATAGCAGCTCCCTATCCTTTTGCATTTCCTTCTAGCTAGTTTCAGTTGACTAGGTCACTGTCATTTAGGATAGCAGCTCCCTATCCTTTTGCATTTCTTTCTAGCTAGTTTCAATTGACTAGGTAACTATCATTTAGGATAGCAGCTCCCTATCCTTTTGCATTTCCTTCTAGCTAGTTTCAATAGACTAGGTAACTATCATTTAAGATGGCAGCTCCCTAGATTACAGGGAATTGAAGTAACCACAGTTTCACGCTCACTGTTCATGCCAATAAAAACAAAAAGTATTCCAGCTTACATCGTTTTGAAAAAGACATTGAGTATGTGCCATGTTCAAAGATAAAATACTTTATTTCAAACAACCTTAGGAGATAGGAACTGTTCATATACTTACTGTTGGATGAGATGGCTGATGCTTAAAGAGCCTGTCCACAGTCTCACATGTGGCAGTGGTGGAGCTGTATTTTGAACCCAGGGCTCTGAACTCTTCACCGTAGTGACTTTTCAATTTTCTTTTTAGTCAATGCTACTATTTAAGCATTTAGAAAAAAATAAATGTATTAATTAAATACTAGCTAGAGATTTTTCTTACCTTCTGTTAATCTCAAATTTTGAGCCTTTCAGGAAACTATATCTGAGCTATCATGATTCTATAAGAAGTACCTCTATGATGTTGTAATCATAAATTTTAAATCTTCTTCAGTAAGTAGTTTAATTGAGACTGTGCCTGGAGTTACATAACACTTTGGCTCAACCAAGGGCTTGAGAGAACAGCCCCTGCTGCTACCACAGTTGGAATCTTCAGATTCAGAGACTATGATTTCTGTTTTTCAATCTAGCGTTCTTTTCCCTTTATCTTTTGCAAAATGGAGTACATTTCCTTAGAAATTATGTGGAGACTATCTAATGAATATTTTTGAAAAAATAAATACAGGAAAGAATGATTGGCTTGTTGAAAGATGATTTTACCAATTAAGAATGTCTAAATATTATTTTAACAGTTAAAGATAAAAGTGGTTCCAAATTGTGTTAATACATGGTAAAGATTAGAAATCCCACTAGCTTAATAGAGAAAGGAATATAACTGCATGTTGGTGTTTGTATATTACTTCATTTATTCCTTTCTGTAACCTGTCAGAGGATATTGTCATCTATATCATATGGCTGAAATCAACAAAAACCAAACACCTAAGATCACACAGATGGTAAGTGCCAGATCTGGCCTTTTTGAGCTCATAGATGGTGTACTTTGCCCCCAGAAGTTAAATAAAAGCATAGCATCGGAGAGGTTAAGGAGGGACATGCATTAGCCAGATTCGCGAAGCCCACTAAGGCTCCCTCGTACAGTGTCCCACCATATGAAGACTTGATTATTTTTGGCTTCTACTTTTGCCCACTCTCTGCAGCCCATTGCTTATATAATAACCATAGAGAGCTTTTGTGAAACTAGTGGCTCCGCTACTTAAAACTCTCCAGTCATTTTACAGTGCACATATGCTACACACATACATAAAATCCCATGAGGCCTCACAAATCCCTCCCTGCCTGTTTCTCAGAGCAGAGCAATGGAGCACACAACTGCAGGGGCACCATACACACCAAGGCAGCAGACCTGCCAGTGCAACATGATGGTACCATCTCTGACTTCATCTCTTCCATTTGCTTTCTGCCTCCCAAATGCCAATCTCATTTTTGCTTAAACTCTTGCTTGCATTTCCCTTCACCTGGAATGTTCTTCTCTAGGCCACAGGGTTGACCCCTTCTTATCATTCAGATCTTACTGCAAATGCATGCCTTTGCAGGCAGGCCTTCCCTGCCTTCCGATATAAAATAAACTTCCTTCCCAGTAGCTTCAACATCTCCTTGTCTTATGCCCTTCAGAGCACTTCTACCTTCAGAGATTAGCCTGATTTGTTGTTTGTTTAATTCCTATTTCCTTCCTGATATGTTCCATGGCAGCAGAGACTTTATCGTAACTGTATACCTGAGTAGGAGGATAATGCCAGGCACTTATATGATAAATAAATGAATACTCCTGCTATTACTTATAAGCTGCACTCATGTTTTGTCAAACTTTGGTCATGGCTTCTGATTTTTTTACATCTTCTACTACCAGACTTTACTTTTATCCCATTATCCATCTCAGACTCTGCATTTTAACTACCAAGAGGAGGATCTGAATGTCGAACTCATCATGTTGTAAGGGTCATGAAGAGCTTTGAGGCAAGATTATCATAAATCCTTAGCTTCTAAGTCTGTCTTTGGTTTGAGTGTTTATCTTTGCTTCAGTCAACTGTAGCCATGTTCTTGTGGACAAACACAGTATATAACAAAGCTCTTAGGAGGAGCAAGGTGGGTACAACGACAAATTGCAAAGTAGTTTTTGCAGTGCAAGACTGGGCTTAAAAGTAAAACATAATGAAAATTTGGTATTTGTACAAGCCACCTTTGGTATTTCAGCCAGAAACATGCTCAAATAGTATTTAACAATAATGTAGAAGTAGCATTTCAGAGGGGAAGAAACACAAACTATTGAATAAATGGCACTTATCCATTTAGTTAATTATTTGAGAAAGGTTATACCTTTTCCTCCCGCAAAATTTTATGTGTACTAAACACTTGGAGATATATATATATATATATGTGTGTGTGTGTGTGTATATATATATATATTTTTTTTTTTTCTCTTGAGAGAGAGAGTCTTACTGTCACCCAGGCTGGAGCACAGTGGCAGAATCTCTGCTCACTGCAACCTCTGCCTCTCGGATTCAAGTGATTCTTCTGCCTCAGCCTCCTGAGTAGCTGGGATTACAGGTGCATGCCACCATGCCTGGCTAATTTTTGTATTTTTAGTAGAGACAGGGTTTCACTATGTTGGCCAGGCTGGTCTCAAACTCCTGACCTCAGGTGATCTGCCTGCCTCAGCCCCCCAAAATGCTGGGATTACAGGCGTGAGCCACCACGCCTGGCCAACACTTGGATATAAAAATGAAACCATCAAATATTAAGGCACTGGTGGTAGTAATTTATTACTTAGGAGGAGGAAGAGGCAGAATATATGGCTATGTCTGGTCCACACAGGACTTTAGATTAAAAGCTGTTTTTTTTAAGTCTGTCACAGGAGTAGAGTAAAAATAAGTAGGTTTTTAAAAGCCATTTTAGTGATACATTAAGCAAGCTTTCAACAGTGGTATTCTTGGTATCTAAGTGACCTTGATCCATAATAAGAATACTGCTTTCGCAGTTAATCTAAACCTTGCTGTTTCAAACATTTTAAACATACTTACAGCTTAAGTGAAATATATATATGGTAAATTCATTGTATAAAATATGTGAATACAGAGGGAGATTTATTTAAGCCAAACAATAGCACCAGTACTTAGTCACACATCACGCCTCTCCATTTGGGGGATATTCAGTGCTGCAGATGCAGCTAAATTCAGTGTTACAATTATTATTATTTAAGTGTTGGATCTCTTCCTTCCTTTTCAGCCGAATATGCACTTCTCAGGCAATTCTCTACACCCACTGAAACAGAGACAGGATCTGACATCCTGTGACATCCTTTTCTACTTAAGCACTAAATTGTTTTGCCCTGTGGATTTCAGCAGCACACATGTGATGTTACTAAAATAAGAGTGATATTCCCAGTGCTCAGTACCTTAATAGAACCATTACAGCTATTATTAAGTTATGTTGCATTAATTTAGGACTTAAAAAATACAAATGAGAATTTTGTGTGTTCTTGTCAGAGACTGCAAAGAACAAAAGCAGCCTTAAAGGTGTCAAAACGTGTTTAAGGAAAAATGGATAAAAATTAATGCCAGTATTTGATACACATGGAAATGAGGAAATGTTTTGTACGTGATCCCCAACTCACAGAATGATCGTTTCAAAAATCTGCAAGTAATTTGGTTGCTCAGAGCTAAGGACACATTCAGTCATCGGGAAGCTTCAGTCTTAGAGAAACCCTCACAAGCAAGCCCACTGTAACTCACTTCATGAGACCAGGCAGCCACTTAGATTGTAGCAACAGAGGACAGTGTTTATTCATTGTATTCCAGGGAGGAGACTTGCTTTATCTAACAAGCTGAGTAGGTCAACTTTTCTTATTGGCTGTCTCCCAGCTCTTTGCTGCATCTCCCTCTGGTGGCCCCTGCTGCCTGGGCTACTCCACCTTATTCCACCTTATTCTTCAAAGTGCTTCCTGAACTCCAGTTACTTACCTGGCCCGCCACCCCCCCCCCCCCCCCCATTAATACCCTTCACCTGTGTAGCTGATCACACTACTATTCTTAGAAGAGGTTGACCCTTGAACAACATGGGCTGGTTCACTTACAGGCAGATTTTTTTTTTCAACCAAAAGTATATTGAAAATACAGTATTCAGGGGATGCGAAACCCACATATATGGAGAGTCTTTTGCATCCGGTGAATACTGTCATTTCTGTATACTTGATTATGCCCAGATTTTGGTACACTCAGAGGTCCTAGAACCAATCCCTTGAGTATCGTATATTGAGGAATGACTGTATTGGCATTTTTAACTGGGCCCCAATATTGATGTATTCTACTTAGCTGATATTTTTGCTAACAGCCATAAAAACAGTAAGAGCAAGGACTCTGGTGATGTTTCAATAGGAGGGATAACCACTTTATAAACAGTTTATAAATTATGACTTCCATAAGATAATGGAATTTCATAGCTGAAAGGTTGCTTAGATGCATGTAGACCAACCACCTTTTTTTTTCCTTTCTTTCACTTTTATGTGGATATTGAGAACATTTAAAAAATTATGATTCCAGGCCCAGCACTGCCTATTCCAGGCCAGGCTCATGCGTGTAATCCCAGCATTTTGGGAGGCCGGGGCGGGTGGATCACCTGAGGTCAGGATTTCGATACCAGCCTTGGCAACATGGCAAAACTCCATGTCTACTAAAAATACAAAAATTAGCTGGGTGTGGTGGCATGTACCTGTAATCCCAGCTACTCAGGAGGCTGAGGCTGGAAAATCACTTGAACCCGGGAGGTGGAGATTGCAGTGGGCGGAGGCTGCAGTGAGCCGAGATTGCACCACTACACTCCAGCCTCGGCAATGGAGCGAGACTCCGTCTCAAAAAAAATATGACTCCAGATCAAGATTAAATAGTATATTCATTACTTTAGATTGTATTTTGAATGGGGGACAGAGAATGACAATTGGAATAGAAAACAAAAGAAATCTGAGACTGGGCAAGTCTCAGGCACAGATTTGGAGTGATCACATGAAAAAACCTCCCAATCCTAGATTCCTCTGTCCATAAAACTCATCTTCCTTTCCCCACCAAGACATTTGAGTGGATCAGAGCCACCCTGAAGATTCCAAGCTTCAACCTGGGTTTCAAATCCTACTCTAAAGTAAACTCACACTCCTGGTGATTTAAGCCAAATCTACCATCTCAGAAAGCCTCCAAATTGGGGTGACCTCAAGGATGGACACATTGCCCAAGGTTGTTTCTGGGTCTGAGTGTATTTTTGTTTTCACCATTCCCTCCCCATTAATATAGACTTGTATTCACTAGGCCTACTCTTGAACTAAGCTGGTTTCCTAATGAATCTTTAAGTCTACATGTTCTTAAAGTATAGTTTGTATCATGTGAACTGAATCCTCATTGAGTATCTAACTCCATGGTAAAATTCTCAAGATGTTTAGATCTTTGGTGCTTAGCCATGTTAAAGATCTTTCTTTGGGTTAGATTGTGAGCTGAGGCATCCTAGAGTGGCTTAGGGTTCTAATGCCTGTTTTTGCATTTACAGTCTCTGGCTGATGAACTTGCTCTTGTGGATGTTTTGGAAGATAAGCTTAAAGGAGAAATGATGGATCTGCAGCATGGGAGCTTATTTCTTCAGACACCTAAAATTGTGGCAGATAAAGGTAATTTCACTTAATGCCCAAAGTGATCTAATATTTTTTTCCTGGCCCCAAAACACATTGGAATGCATCTTACAGCATAATAGATTTATTTGTAAGTAGGAAAGGTTGAAGTTTTGGAACAGTTATTTCAATAACTGTTAATAAGATATTTATAATGTAGTTTAGCAAATTCAGATTATTGCAAAATTGTTATATAATTATAAAATGTTTCCCTCTTTTTCCTCATTTTATAAAAAGCTCTTATTTCTCTACTGTATTCTACTTTTTATTTCTCAAATATTTTATATTCACTTATTAATGGACAGCTACCTAAAATGAGTTTGCTAGCCGTAAGTGATCACTGATATGTCACTAACAGGAAATAACAAATTGGATTTATCGCATTGTTTGGCTTATTTTACCACGTTTCTTCTATGGGCCAATTTTCTTTCATCCATTTCTAGAAACTCACTTGCTACTGCTAAAATGTACACATAGAAAATTGACATTTTCCCATTGGAAGTGTATGTAGAAAATGGTTATGTATTCCACACTCCACACTGCCACACTAGTTATCTTTATCCTAAAACAGATGCTTTCCCTAAAATGAAAGTTTGAATGCATTCTTTTCTTTAAAGATTTCTTATCTTTTTATAAACCTTTGTCTGTATTCTAAAACCTCTAGCAGGGCCTGCACAGCTCTCAATTTGGATATAACCTGCATTTCCTCATGGCTCATCATTCTCCTCTCCTCCCTCAGTCTCTGTTATAAAATTAGTCTTCCCATCCTGGTGAATCTGGTGTTGGCAGTTTCTTTTCATCTGGGTCCAGTTTATCCTTAAGGTTAAACTCAAGTATCACTTATATTAACCCTCTCCCACATACCTTCTACACATTTGATATGTAACATTTTGGGCTATTGTATTATAATGCCTTGTTTATATGTATCTGAGAACTAGCATGTTTTAGACCCCAAAAGTATTGGTACAATGAAGGGGTGGCTTGCCCCTCCACACTTGTGGGCGTTTCTCGTCGGGTGGAACGAGAGACTTGAGAAAAGAGACATGGAGACAAAGTATAGAGAAAGAAAAGTGGGCCGAGGGAACCAGCACTCAGCATACGGAGGACCCATGCCGGCACCAGTCTCTTGAGTTCCCTTAGTATTTATTGATCATTATCGGGCGTATCTCGGAGAAGGGGATGTGGCTGGACAATAGGGTAATAGTGGAGAGAAGGTCAGCAGGAAAACATGTGAACAAATGTCTCTGCATCATAAACAAGGTAAAGAAAAAAGTGCTGTGCTTTTGATGTGCATATACATAAACATCTCAATGCCTTAAAGAGCAGTATTGCTGCCAGCATGTCCCACCTCCAGCCCTAAGGCGGTGTTCTCCTATCTCAGTAGATGGAATATACAATCGGGTTTTACACTGAGACATTCCATTGCCCAGGGACGAGCAGGAGACAGATGCCTTCCTCTTATCTCAACTGCAAAGAGGCCTTCCCCTTTTACTAATCCTCCTTAGCACAGACCCTTTACCGGTGTCGGGCTGGGGGACAGTCAGTTCTTTCCCTTCCCACAGTCAGGTCTTTCCCTTCCCATGAGGCCATATTTCAGACTATCACGTTGGGAGAAACCTTGGACAATACCTGGCTTTCCTAGGCAGAGGTCCCTGCGGCCTTCCATAGTGTACTGTGTCTCTGGGTACTTGAGATTAGGGAGTGGTGATGACTCTTAACAAGCACGTGCCTTCAAGCATTTGTTTAACAAAGCACATCCTGCACAGCCCTTAATCCATTTAACCCTGAGTTGACACAGCACAGGTTTCAGGGAGCACAGGGGTGGGGGTAAGGTTACAGATTAACAGCATCTCAAGGCAGAAGAATTTTTCTTAGTACAGAACAAAATGGAGTCTCTTAATGTCTACTTCTTTCTACACAGACACAGTAACAGTCTGATCTCTCTTTCTTTTCCCCACAGTACAAAGTAATTTCAATGCCTTGAAGAAACTAAATAATAGCTATTATTTATAAATTTGTAACATTCTGGGTACTGTGTGAAACATTTTGCACATATTATTTCATCTGACTTCATCTTTGCAACAACCTTATGAAATGTAGGGACTATAATTACTGCCATTTTATGGGAGAGGAACCTTACAAAGTATTACCAATCATCAGAAGCCGCACTGTAACCCAGTTTAATTATGTGAATCATCCATAGCTGTTGAGTCAAATGATCACATCAAATCGCAATATCCATATATTTCGAAAAAGGACACACTTCCTTAAGAAAAAAATCAAATCTCCAGGGAAACTTGCAGCGCTAAAAAGCAAATAAGCTTCCTAAAAATATTGAATATTAGAAATCCAAGTTTTAGTTTCCAGACAAAACCAAACACTTCACTGCCTTCCTTCCCTTCCTAAATTTTAACTTTTTAAGATAAAAGTAACTTAAAATTGGTTTTGTTTTGTTTTGTTTTGTTTTGTTTTGATGTCTACCTATTGGAGTCACTGTTTACACTTCATTTTATTCCTGATAATTCATTGAATTCATAGCCAAAAACATACTTTCGGGTCATCTTTATTTTCTGAGGCAGTTTGATGCTTGGATTATTGCACTGTAGCTCAAGGGAGAAAAAAGAAGCCACAGGAACATTGAACTTCAAGCCCTTACAATACAGAAAACTTAATTCACGTATATGTTCTAGAAGCTTATGTATGGTTAGGCTTTTAGAGCATGTCATATAGGTTATGTTATAACGAAGAGTTGCATTTAAAGTACCTGTTTTTGCTTTTCTTTTTAAAGATTATTCTGTGACCGCCAATTCTAAGATTGTAGTGGTAACTGCAGGAGTCCGTCAGCAAGAAGGGGAGAGTCGGCTCAATCTGGTGCAGAGAAATGTTAATGTCTTCAAATTCATTATTCCTCAGATCGTCAAGTACAGTCCTGATTGCATCATAATTGTGGTTTCCAACCCAGGTATTATTGTATACTTTAAGTCTCTGTTCTGTTAAGTTCAGTGTTTTGGTGTTTTTGTTGTTATTGTTTTGGACTAAAATCAGTCCCAGTATTCATTTACAGAAGCAGTTTACATGTCTTCTTTCATTGGCCCTAAATAGTGGTGTTTGCAAAACAAATGCCTCTGTCCCAGGCCAGATGTTCAAAAAATGTGACAACAGTTTTAGCTAAAGCAATTTCATGTTTTTGCTTCATCTGGCTTGGTTATAGATTCTGAAGGCTTCTAAAACTTTTTTATAAAGATTATCCTGGGATGGAGAATGAAGCATTCGAACATAGTTTCAATTTGTAAGAAACATTTTGACATATTTGACCTTTTATTTTCTGGAAAATCCCATTATACAGAATTGAAACAGATCAACTTTGAAAAGAAGCATATAAGAAAGCCATTAAACAATTCTGTTTTAAAGATAGAAATAGACTGAATTGATGGGCAAATATATGCTAACACCAAGTGCTCTGACTTAAAAATTGCTTTCCTTGCTAACTTGACATCTACAGGATGAACATTAAACCTTCTGACTAGAAAGAATGCACTTTTTTAGCCTTAACAGCTAAAATATGCTCTATTTGATATACTGCTTTTATCTATAGTTTGCCACCAAAATTACTGCATGTTGGTGAGCATAGCAGGTACATTGAGAAAATAGTAAAGAAACTGGACTGATTATCTCTCACACTTCACATAGAGAAACATTGTGAATAAGAGCTAGGGGAATCCCCACAGTATCTTGGGTATTGAGAGTTGAGAGCCAGCAAGGACACAGGTTATTTCCATATTTTTACTTTCTGCAAACCAAGATTGGAGTTTATTAAATGGTTCAGTCTTACATATAAAACTTCTCATAAATATATATGTGCCAGGTAGTAGATGTAGACTAGGGATGACAAGTAGCTAGCACATAGTAAGTTACTGCATCCTGTGCCTCAGGCAGGC
The DNA here is from genome assembly GCF_029281585.2 of Gorilla gorilla gorilla. Lineage (NCBI taxonomy): Eukaryota > Metazoa > Chordata > Mammalia > Primates > Hominidae > Gorilla > Gorilla gorilla. Next base: position 79,645,605 of record NC_073234.2, read on the forward strand.
ATCACTAAATGATTATGCAACTTTCTACATATAGCTTCACAGCTGGATTTTCCAGGGAGTCACTTCCACTGAATCAAAGTTGGCAAGGAAAAGTTATCCAGTCCCAAATGTCCTTGAATTATCTTAGCCATTGTCTACAGATTAGTGTGGGGGTGGAGGCTGCAGGATTAACTTTCAGCTCTTCACCTTCCTTGTGTGCACATTTTTTACTTTTTACAGCTTAGCCTGCAAGTGCTGTGATCCTATCTAGATCAGCAAAAGTTTTATCTCTGTGGTTTTAAGGCTATGCCACGCTGGAGCAAAGGTTCTGACATAGATGTTCTTTTATTAAATAGAAATTTTTAATACTACGTATTATCATAGTTGTTTACTGAAGAATACCTCATGCCCAGAAAAATTTGTGGTAGCAAGATTTGGTAGTTTAGTAATCAAAGGCTTCTTGGTTTATGATGACAATCATTGTAATTATGGAATGTTACAACTGGGGGAAACTTAACTGACAACCTGGTTCAACCTGTTTTGTTTTTTTCAACTTTAAGTTAATTAATCTGCAAGGTTCTTATATATTCTTGTTTCACACAATAATGCAAATGTAAAAGCACAGTATTGCATTTTTCGTGTCTTGCAATCTTCATATAAGGCTTAAAAGTTTGTTTTTGTCACTGTCATTCCTGGTTTCTCTAACAATGAAAAGTTAAAGTATTTACTTTAATCTTTCTGGCCACATCTCATTTGGGGAGTGGGGAAGTGGGAAAAGGGAAGCCAGAGCACCCCAAGCTGCCTAACAGTTGAAGTTGGTTTTGGTTTACTTACATATATTATTTCCAAAATTTTTAGTGGACATTCTTACGTATGTTACCTGGAAACTAAGTGGATTACCCAAACACCGCGTGATTGGAAGTGGATGTAATCTGGATTCTGCTAGATTTCGCTACCTTATGGCTGAAAAACTTGGCATTCATCCCAGCAGCTGCCACGGATGGATTTTGGGGGAACATGGCGACTCAAGTGGTAAAGAAAAAAAAAAGAAAAAATTACTTGCGATGTTGGTTTTGCCATTTTGAATTTTTCATTTTATTTTAAATTTTATTTTTATAGACTTTGATGTACTTAAGAACAGTTGCAAAAATAGTAGTTACTTTTCTATTCTATTCCATTTTGCTTTATCATTTACTCTCTCATCTCTCTATCTACCTATCATCTATCTTTACCTTGATCAATTAAGCATAAATCAATTCCCTCACCTTTTTCTCCTTAAGTTCTTTACTGTGTATTTCCTCAAAACAAAGATTTTCTTTTTCATAACCACAGTACACTTCCCAAAATCAGGAAATGTAACCCTGAAACAATATTATCTAATCCAGAGTCCATTATTCACAAGTTATCAACTGTCTCAATAGTGTCCTCTAAAGCTTTTTTCCTAATTCAGAATCCATTCTAGGCTCACACATTGCATCTACTATATATCCTTAGCCTCCTTCATTCTGGAACAGTTTCTGAGTCTATCTCTGTTTCTCATGATCTTGACATTTTTGAAAAGTCAGGTGAGTTATTTTGTGGAATGCCCATCATTTTAGACTTGTCTGATTGTTTCTTTATCATAAGGTTGAGCTATGAACTTTTGGTGCAAATACCACAGAAATGACCCTATAGTTTTCTCATGGCATCACATCCAAAGGCATGTAATGTCAGTGTGGCCAACAATTGGTGACACTAACTGTGATAACTCAGTTAAGGTTGTATTTTGCCAGGTTACTCTGTGTGAAGTTACTGCTTTTCCTTTGTAATTTATGAGTAATTTGTGGGAAGATGTTTTGATGCTGACTAGGAAAATGTCTGACTCCTCATCAATTTTTCTCTGCTAAATTTAGCATCTATTAATGATTTGTGGTTGAATAAATTACCATGATAGTTGTCAGACATGATCTAATTCCATCATTTATTCTGTATAAGTTGCATTCCACTGTAAGACAGAAATTTTTCATCTTCCCTCTTTATTTATTTGTTGATATCAATGTGGCCTCAGATTTTTATCTCATGCCCAAAATATTGTGTCACTATCATTTCTAATGCTCAAGTTGTCCCAGGCTTTTCAAACTGACTCTTATGTCTTTTTTTTTTAACATGTCCCATCATTTTTGAGCACTGTCTTGCACAATAAGTTGCACCAGCCTCATTTTGAACTTTCCCCTTCCCAGCACTAGAATCAGCTGTTTCCCTAATGAGCCCTGTTTCCTTTTAGTGAGGAATGGTAGTTAGAAACCAGGATCAGGGCATAGGTGTGCTTGTGCTACTGGTATATCTTTGCTTCTAAGCCCTTTGAGTAGACAGAGCTATTACATCCATTGTATTTGCTGAAGGAGGAATGAGTTAGGTAACAAAAGCTTATAAATAACTTGTATCTACTCTTCTATAATGTAAAATAAACCTTACCTCAAATGATATCTTATTTTTAATAAACTATTAATTATAACTATCAGTTATTTAAGTAGTAAGAGACTGTATGATAAAACTAAATATTTTCTTTAGGAACTTAAATTAAAGTAAAGAATTGTACATAAATTAGTAATTCAAAAAGAGTAACATTAAAATCACATTACACTTTTTTTTAGTGCTTCGTGTTCAGACAATTAAAAACTATTATAAATGTTTTATTTTAAATTAATATTTTTCTCATTTAAATTAATTATACTTTGAACAATTTTATGTAAAACTGTTTTTGAACAATTTTGATTCTGTTTCATAGATCTAAATCTATTAAACCACAATATATTGAATAAGCTCATGGCAAAAAAATAATAATAAAATAATCCAATATTGAAACTAATAATTTAAAATATTTTATTAATAATAATGATGATAAATAATATTTTTATTTTACTAAATTCATTTCTGCCACCTGTGTAAAGGACTGTTTTCTCCCAATAAGCTCAGAGTATAAATCTTCCTTTGAATTCAGTGGGAGTTTGAAATGCAATTTTAGTAAAGGGTTTATCTTGGTGCTATAAGAATTTGTTCTTGAAGTTGTAGCATAATTTATTTCTGATTTTTTATATAAGAATGCTGACTTTTTTCTGACACATATCACTTTATTCAAGAATTGTTTACCTCCAGGGACTCGTCTGAATTTTTGTCTGGTTAATTGTAATGGTCCTATGTGTCTCTCTTGATCAGATTAATTTGAGCATGGAAAGTTTTTAGCAAGTCAACTTCATAACTTTAAGCTCGGCTCTCCCTTCTTAACAAGATAATGTGACTAGCAAGTTCTTAACTTCTCTGAACCTGTTTCCTCATCTATAAAATAAAGATAATTATGCCACCTATGTACTATATAAAAAGTACTTAGTACAATGTCGGGTGTACAGTAAAAGTTCAGTAAATGCTAGGTGTAGTTATACATTGCTAGGTGATAGAAGTGATATTACATGTCCTCTAGTTCAGGACTTTAATTTTAGTGAGAAAAAGTGATATTACATGTCCTCTAGTTCAGGACTTTAATTTTAGTGAGAAAAAAAAATAAGGCAAAGTAGGTGAAGTAGCTATTGAAGAACTTTTAGTTAGTTAATGCCATAGCTACAACTAGAATTATGTCTTCTGATTCCCGTCCAATGTTCTATTCTATTATGGCTGTTATTTTTCCCAGAACATCTTTTAAAAAATTTTCATGTTGATCTATATTGTGTACATAAAATGAAAGAGAATTAAACCATGCTCACTAGACATGATTATGCAGATTTCATAATTTTCATCAAAATTGTAAAAATATCCAATTACCCTAACTTGCCAGAAGTTGTGGACTAATAGGGGATCTTATTTGGCTTTAAGTAGCTTTTTCTTCATATCTGTTTCAGTCATAGTAGATTCTACCCCACACTTTTGCTCCTATTTCCAGAGTCTACAATGTTCTCCTCCAAAGGTCTCCAAGGAACATATAACTTAGGTTTTAAGGCCCAATTCAAAGGCCTGTTTTGTGTAGTTCTTTCTGATACTTTTCTCCTTTAAGTAGACCCTTATTTATAATGTTTACCCCACTTTCATAATTATGCTTTATTTGGGTCTTATTCTAGGATTTTTTTTCTTTACTGTAGAATAAAGGAGCATATATTAGAAAAATATGGAGGAGAAAAGTTAAACATTCCTCAAACCAAAAGTTTAGCATAGTCCCCAACTAGAATCCCTGTGATTTCACACACTAGAGAGAAGCATTTTATTTTCTCTGTAACTATGACACAGCAATTCTGCTTTGCACTAAAATTCTTGAAAGTTAAAAGGTCAGACATGTTGCTATTTGAAGGCAAATGTCAGCCTTTTGGGGGAACTATACTGAAATCTACTGGAGAGTCACTTATTGGAGCAGTTCCAGTTGGTATTCAGTAATTTGCATCATAGGTGAAATTGCACTAAAAGAAGAAAATATTTTTAAAAATAATGTAAGAAATAACTGCAATGTCTTTTTTTTTTTTTTTTTTAAACAGTGGCTGTGTGGAGTGGTGTGAATGTGGCAGGTGTTTCTCTCCAGGAATTGAATCCAGAAATGGGAACTGACAATGATAGTGAAAATTGGAAGGAAGTGCATAAGATGGTGGTTGAAAGGTGAGTGAAAGGGAGCTTGATTTTAGATGATTAATTTCAACTCTACTTAAATAAAATTATAAACATTTTCCATGGCTGTCTGCTCAGATAAACTCTTAATGTAGTAATTATGCAGCTGTTATCTTTTGAAACTGATAAGACTTTTACACTGGTCAAACTTGCTATGCCAGTCTCCCTAGGGAAAGTAAATATTTTCTCTAGAGAAACTCTATTGTAGAGGTAACAGGAGCAAAATGTGGAATTAACAAGTGAGAAGAGTCTTCAAATTGCCACCTCTCAACAAATAAGGTTGATTTATTTAGAAAAGTAAACTTAGAAACTGTTGGTTTCATAATTGCCTAAAATAAATAAACTTGCTTGCTGATTGCTAACAGTGTTTAAGTTTTAATAACAAGACTAACTGATGTCTCAAATATAGAATCATTTTGTTCAATTTTAGTAATTTTTTTTTCAGGAACTTGACCTATATGTGGAGAAAAGGAACCTTAAAAAAGTTGAAAGAGTCTTTATAATTTCAATTAACATATATCTTTATTTTACAAGTGAGAAAACTGTGGCTCACCCAGATAGTGTAACTGGTCCAAGGTCTTCTAATGATTGGGTGTCAATTGCATTAAATCCTAATTTTCTGATACTCAGCTAGAGTTATTCCTGCTGCTTCTCAAGTACCAGGGCCTTTATGGGTTTTAAGAGCTACAATTTGTGCTGAAAAAACTGCCAGGCAAGATACTGTTATCCCTTTTATTAGTTAGTTGATTATGTTAGGTGACAATGGCAAGTGGGACCTCACAATTGAGATATGTTTTGTTCTTTCACTTTTATTGTTTCCTGATTTTATGTGTTTGGAAATATGTTTACAAATTTGTTACAATGATTGGAAAATGTATATTTTTGCCGCAGTGACTTTATAAATCTTAACTTATACAATAAACTAAAGTTATCAAGCATTTATATAGTGTTTACTGTGTAATGCTTACAGTTTTAAGCATTTTACATATATATTAATTCATTTAACACTCAAAAAGGGAACACTAAGGCAATAAAGGGTAAATAATTTGCCCAAGATTATAGTTAGAGACAGAGCAGTAGTCAAAGTCAGGTCTGGTTTCAATAATGATTGAATCTTATTTCAGTGATGTCTTTTATAATTTTTTTAAGTGCCTATGAAGTCATCAAGCTAAAAGGATATACCAACTGGGCTATTGGATTAAGTGTGGCTGATCTTATTGAATCCATGTTGAAAAATCTATCCAGGATTCATCCTGTGTCAACAATGGTAAAGGTAAGACAAACTACCACAAAATATAATATGATTTCTAGCATTGTATTCTACAAAAAGATTCATTTAAAGAGGCTCAGACCAGATAAAATCATACTTCAAGGTTATTTCTGTCTCTCAAAGTTTTATGTAAACTATTCTCATTTTCCAACAGAAGTCTTGGACAACAAGGGCAGAAAACTTAGAGAATCTAAGACATTCAATAGATTGTTGTCATTCTTTATATAATTTTGCAAATTAAATATTAACTCTGAATCTTAGCACATTCTTAAAGTATTGATCATTTGAATAAGTGTAATAGAGTTTCATTTAAAGTTGGTGTACTAAACTCTAGATTGCCTTTCATATAGCACTTGATACCTTAGCAAATACAGTTTAATTCAAAAGCTATGGAGCGAATGCACAAAACAGGTAGAAATTAATGATTTTTTAAACAAAACTAAAATTATATTAAAATATTTTGTAAGACAACTGACTCATTTTCCACAAGTCAGTGTAAATCAAGTGTGTCAATAATTGGGTAATTACTGAGTCTTTGGGTACATACATAGGAATTTGTTTATTCTATCTACTTTTGTGTATGTACACAATTTTTGAAATTAAAAGTTTAAAAACTGACATTAAGGTATGCTTAATATAATTGGTTATATAGTTAAATTGACCCTGTGAATAAATTACCCACACAAACTGGTAAAGTGTTTTGGAAATTGTATTTTTTTTTTTTTAGCAATTCTTGGGTATTCCAAGCATCTTGCCTTTTAATGGTCTCTAACTATTACCCAGGACCTCATAAGTTGGCTACCACCTGAAATTTCTTCCTAACTAAAAGTCTTTAAGCAACTTAAAATTTCATAGAAAGTAATCCATTAAGAACCACAATTAAAAGCAATTTAATTTGAAGACTCATATATCAAAATTTATTAAAGTGTATTTAAATAGAAGAGCAGTGTTCAATAAAATACGTATATAATAAAATTAAATAAGTACTTGTTACTTACAAATATCTAATTTTCTCATAGTGTATGTTTGCATATTCTATGTATAAAACCTAATTCAAAACATAAGTATAGGGGAAATGTGGACCTGTAAGTGATGAAAATTAGATTAGGGAATGAGTTCATGCCTATCAAGTTTCCTACAATTCCTTCTGTTGAAACATCAGACCTTTGATTATTCTCTTTTTTTCCCCCCTTTAGAGATTAGTTCTTGCTCTATCACCCAGGCTGGAGAGTAGTACCGCTGTCATAGCTCACTGAAGCTTCAAACTCCTGGGCTCAAACAATCCTCCTACCTCAGCCTCCTGTCTTTGATCATTTTTACTTACAGTTTCATGTCTTAATCTCGATGCTTTGTTGTTCTGGCAGGGGATGTATGGCATTGAGAATGAAGTCTTCCTGAGCCTTCCATGTATCCTCAATGCCCGGGGATTAACCAGCGTTATCAACCAGAAGCTAAAGGATGATGAGGTTGCTCAGCTCAAGAAAAGTGCAGATACCCTGTGGGACATCCAGAAGGACCTAAAAGACCTGTGACTAGTGAGCTCTAGGCTGTAGAAATTTAAAAACTACAATGTGATTAACTCAAGCCTTTAGTTTTCATCCATGTACATGGATCACAGTTTGCTTTGATCTTCAATATGTGAATTTGGGCTCACAGAATCAAAGCCTATGCTTGGTTTAATGCTTGCAATCTGAGCTCTTGAACAAATAAAATTAACTATTGTAGTGTGCTTCTGTTTCTGGGATTCCTTCCTTAATGATTCCTGAAAGATTTCAGTCAATCTGCCAAGTCATTCTTACCACACATCATAAATGTCCCTAAATTCCAACATCATCAACACTCCTCCCTCTGGATGAGACAAAAATTCTTTTTTGCAACCGGTGCCACGGTTTGTTGTTGTTGTCCTGAGAATATGATTGTCTTTTTAAGGTTATAACTGAAGAAGTTGTAACAGATGTCAATGTATATGACATTTACAAGGAAGCCTGTTTTAAAAGGGAGAACCCCTAAAATGGAAACTTTGTTAGAATTCTATTTAATAATGAAGGAAAATGAAAGTTTGGTCTGGATTATTCAAATTCAGGCTACTTGGAGATAGCATAACATGTGAATTTACAGGGAAACTTAGGTAGACTTCGTTTAACAAAGAGTTCCAAATTTACATGTCATATGTAGGGGTCAATTTAGGTAGTGTTTAAAACATGAGTTTTGGTGTCATATAAACCTGGACTTGAGTGCTGGCCTTATCATTGATTAACTGTGATCTTAGTCAAGTTAACTACTTAATCACTCCTAATTCTCATTTTCCTCACCTATAAAACAGTGATGATAACAATACCTCTTCAATATGGGTTAAATGAGAAAACTATGTAAAACTCTTAGCACATAGCTTGGTCATCATGGTAGCTAACATTTAAGTAGTGCTTACTGTTCCAAGTGCTTCATAGATGTTAACTTATCTAAATCATCCCAACTATCCTATAAGGTAGTGTTTCTTAACCTCAACACTATTGACCTTTTGGGTTGAATGTTTCTATGTAGTAGGGGCTGAACTGCGCATTGTAGGCTGTTTAGCAGCATCCCTGATCTACCCAACCAATGCTAGTCACACACCTCTGCCCACAAGGTGTAGCCAAACATGTCTGCAGACCTTGCCAAATATCCCCTGGGAAGGGGTGAGGAGAATCACCCTTGATTGAGAACCACTGCTCTAAAGTATGTATCCTCATTTTACAGATGAGGAAACTGAGACATAAAGAGGCACACAGGTAACAGCCACCAAATAACAGAATCAGGATTCAACCTAGGCAATTAGCTTTAAAATCCTTTCTCTTTGCCAGGTGCAGTGGCTCATGCCTGTAATTCCAGCACTTTGGGAGGCAGAGGTGGGTGGATCAAGAGGTCAAGAGATTGAGACCATCCTGGCCAACATGGTGAAACCCCATCTCTACTAGAATTACAAAAATGAGCTGGGCGTGGGGGCATGCCCCTGTAGTCCCAGCTACTCAGGAGGCTAAGGAGAATCTCTCGAACCCAGGAGACAAAGGTTGCAGTGAGCTGAGATTGCACCATTGCACTCCAGCCTGGCAACAGAGTGAGACCCCGTCTTGGGGGAAAAAAATCCTTTCTCTTAAGCACAGTGTACTATAATGCAGAAAAACTTACTGTCAAATTTTTGTATCTTTTTAGAATAATATTGAAATTTTGTAATGCTCCAGCATATTATGAGGGTACTATTATTTCTATATTACAGAATGGGAGATGGATACAGTTATTAAATTCCTTTTTTATATCATATTTCCAAAGTTACTATCTAGATGTAAGGAGGAGGGTTGATTTAACATATGCTTCTATTTCATTGTTTCAGTTTCTACGTGAATGTTGAATTTACAATAAGCCAATAGTTTCCAACCTTGAATTTCATGGATCAGTTTAGAATTATTTAAACTGTTTAAAAGGGGGAATAGACGTGTGTAGGTTAAGAAGCACAAACACAACTTTGCCAACTTTTCATTTTGCCAAATAAGCACGTGGAGAAAAAACTACCCATTTTCTACTATCATACAAAAGAAAAGACATTTTAATGCCAAAATAATGGGAAGACCACAGTCTCAAATGTATCAGCTATCCTGGACCATGGACAGAAATGCAGAACCTTGGGATGGCAGAGCCAAGAGCTGGAAGAAGGCTGGGCTTTCAGTTTGCATGCAGCTGCCTGTACCAGCTATTGACTGCCTGCCTCCTAATTGCTTTTTATATTAGGAGGAAATAAACTGCTATCACTGTTATTTTAGGTATCTGTCTCAGCTAACCAATTAATTCTAAATGATATACTCCCAACTATATGGCACAGTACCTGTTAGATAACTTTTTATCTAATTGAGGGCATATACTTGAATGATAAATAACAAAATAAGATGCTATAAAATCAAGAAAAAAAGACTTGAATCCTCACACATTCAGTTGGAACACTTGTATTTTCTTACCGTCTGGGGAAACATGAAAAATGGAATTAATAACATTCCTTAGGAATAGAGCAGACGCCTAGTAACACCTGGCTAGTCAATACATGGATCCAGATACTCCATGGGTCAATATCCAAAATGCAAAAACGATGTACTGAATGAGACAGACACTGATAGTTTATCCATGAAGGTACTTTGATCTCATGTGATTTTAGAAGTGGAAGTGACTTTTGTCCAAGTTATTTTACAGAAGAGAAATTGATACCCAAGTACTTTTGTGGATCTATTGCTGAGTATTCCTGCAAAGTGGCTAAAACAAAGGTGGAATTTAGTGGTGCAACTAGCTGAAAAGCTTAGGAATGGAACTGACATTAACCAACACCGTATTCAAGGATAAAACAATCGATGTCATCAGAAGTATGCAGTTTTTCTCCAACTCTAACTTTTTTCCTCTGTACATTTATTTAATTCTCAGGTTCTATATAGTAGCAACTTGTCTATAGCAATTCCAGAATTGTATCTTCTCTTGTTCAGATCTAATAGAATACTGTCCTCTGCTTTCCTAGAATCTCCAGAAAATATCTCACTGCATCTTACTGGCTCTGACTGAATAAGATGTACATCACTGAACCTATGTCAATGGCCTGAGCAATGCATTGCTCTCATTGATAGATGACTTGTTTTTTCTGGAGCCAAAGCCCATGAATTGAGAGTGGTGGAAAGGATGAAACCCACAAGAAAGTAAGGGCATTTCCAGACATTGAAGGGGAAATAGAACTGGGTGATTTTTAAAGACAGACAGATAGATAGATAGATAGATAGATAGATAGATAGATAGATAGATAGATAGATAGATAGATAGATGTAATCTCTCATGGCTGAGCTGGAACTGGAATTCTCAAATCCTGACACCAAATCAGTAGTCTTTTCCATGACCTGTTTTACTCCCTGGCATCAGTGTCTTCCAACAGCTATATAATAAATGCCTCCAGTTGTATCTGAGTTCTGACACAGTGAAGTGTTTTTAGGTGTAATGTGGACCTTTCAAGGGAAAATCTCTATCTTTTCCATTCTAGTATCTGGCTCAACCTGATTCCTGTTATTATTGGAGCTCCCACATAGAAATACTAGTCATTGCATTAGAAAACTGAGAGATGAATAGAAAGCAGGAATTCTTATCCCATTTTGGAACAAAGAGGTCTATATGAGTAAAATTAAGCAGACAATTATTAGAGGAAGCCATAACACATTAAATTAGCCAATAAACAAATGCTTATTGAGTATCTGTTTGATATAAGTAACTCTTCTAGTTGTTATGGTGTGAAGACAGCAGACATAGTCCAGGTCTTCACAGCAACAAAACATATTAATGTCACTATAATTTGGATATTCATCTCTGCCCAAATCTAATGCTGAAATATAATCTCCAATGTTAGAGGTGGGGCCTGCTGGGAGGTGATTGGATCACAGGGTCAGATCCCTTATGAATAGCTTGGGCCATCCCCTTGGTGGTAAGTGAGCTTTCACTCTGAGTTCATATGAGATCTGGCGATTTGAAAGTGTGTGGCACTTCCCCCTGCCAGTCTCTGTCTTGCTCCTTCTCTGGCCATGTGACATGCCTCCTTCCTCATTGCCTTCCAACACGATTATAAGCTTCCTGAGTCCTCCCCAGAAGCTGAGCAGATGCCGACACCATGCTTCCTGTAAAGCCTGCAGAACTGTGAGCCAATTAAACCTCTTTTCTTTATACATTACCTTTATAATGTATATAAAGGTATTTCTTTACAGCAATGCAAGAATGACCTACTACACATGTGTACCAACATGGCATTTATACGTCTAGTATAGGAGACAGAGTGCTATACTTGTGTTCAAATGTTACATTTCTAATGTCATAGCTCTTTTTCTGCAAATCCAAGTGATCAGTGTCAGATTCTTTACTTTAAAATGTAATAAGTAAGGATATAAATGAGATAATATGTAGAAAATGTCTTCATAAGTTGTCAAGCCCTACACACATACGTTATTATCATAAAAACAATATGGTAGTAAAATTCAAAGTGCCTAAGTTTTCTGAAAAGTCAGTCTTTGTGAACTGACAGACATTTCATGGAGACAATTTAGAAGACAGGATTTAAGTGGAAATGATTATAAATAACCCAAATTCATGACTAGAAAAAAATGTAATACACACATCCATACCCTAAACCAGGACAAATCTAAATAGATCAAGGATTTACATGCAGAAAAAAACCTGTATAAATTCTAAAAGAAAATATGTACATTTTTGTCATTACCTCGATGTTATGAGGAGCTTTTTTCTCCATATCTAGAGCCATTAAAGAAAGGATTGGTTCAATTTAACCACTGAAAAAGAGAACTTCTTACCTGAAAATATAACACAAGCAAAGTCAACGGATGACAACAAATTGGAGAAAAAACATCAACTTATATTTCAGGCTAAGGGTGAGCCTCCCTGTTGTATAAAGAATTCTTAGATCCTCTCCCTCTCCCTCTTCCTCTCCTTCTCCCTCTCCCTCTCCCTCCTCTCCCTCTCCCTCCTCTCCCTCTCCCTCCTCTCCCTCTCCCTCCTCTCCCTCTCCCTCCTCTCCCTCTCCCTCCTCTCCCTCTCCCTCCTCTCCCTCTCCCTCCTCTCCCTCTCCCTCTCCCTCCTCTCCCTCTCCCTCTCCCTCCTCTCCCTCCTCTCCCTCTCCCTCTCCCTCTCCCTCTCCCTCTCCCTCTCCCTCTCCCTCTCCCTCTCCCTCCTCTCCCTCTCCCTCCTCTCCCTCTCCCTCTCCCTCTCCCTCTCCCCACGGTCTCCCTCTCCCTCTCTTTCCACGGTCTCCCTCTGATGCGGAGCGGAAACTGGACTGTACTGCTGCCATCTCGGCTCACTGCAACCTCCCTGCCTGATTCTCCTGCCTCAGCCTGCCTAGTGCCTGCGATTGCAGGCGCGCGCCGCCACGCCTGACTGGTTTTCGTATTTTTTTGGTGGAGACGGGGTTTCGCTGTGTTGGCCAGGCTGGTCTCCAGCTCCTACCCGCGAGTGATCTGCCAGCCTCGGCCTCCCAAGGTGCCGGGATTGCAGACAGAGTCTCGTTCACTCAGTTGCCCAGGCTGGAGTGCAGTGGCGTGATCTCGGCTCGCTACAACCTCCACCTCCCAGCTGCCTGCCTTGGCCTCCCAAAGTGCTGAGATTGCAGCCTCTGCCCAGCCGCCAACCCGTCTGGGATGTGAGGAGCCCCTCTGCCCGGCTGCCCAGTCTGGGAAGTAAGGAGCGCGTCTTCCCAGCCGCCATCCCGTCTAGGAAGTGAGGAGCGTCTCTGTCCGGCCGCCCATCATCTGAGATGTGGGGAGCGCCTCTGCCCCGCCGCCCCATCTGGGATGTGAGGATCTCCTCTGCCTGGCCACGACCCCGTCTGGGAGGTGAGGAGCGTCTCTGCCTGGCGCCCCGTCTGAGAAGTGAGGAGCCCCTCCGCCCGGCAGCGGCCCAGTCTGAGAAGTGAGGAGCCTCTCGGCCGGGCAGCCGCCCCGTCTGGGAGGTGGGGGGTCAGCCCCCGTCCGGCCGCCGCCCTGTCCGGGAGGTTGGGGGCGCCTCTGCCCGGCCGCCCCTTCTGGGAAGTGAGGAGCCCCTCTGCCCAGCCACCCCCCCGTCTGGGAGGTGTACCCAACAGCTCATTGAGAATGGGCCATGATGACGATGGCGCTTTTGTCGAATAGAAAAGGGGGAAATGTGGGGAAAAGATAGAGAAATCAGATTGTTGCTGTGTCTGTGTAGAAAGAAGTGGACATAGGAGACTCCATTTTGTTCTGTACTAAGAAAAGTTCTTCTGCCTTGGGATGCTGTTGATCTATGACCTTACCCCCAACCCGGTGCTCTCTGAAACATGTGCTGTGTCCACTCAGGGTTAAATGGATTAAGGGCGGTGCAAGATGTGCTTTGTTAAACAGATGCTTGAAGGCAGCATGCTCGTTAAGAGCCATCACCACTCCCTAATCTCAAGTACCCAGGGACACAAACACTGCGGAAGGCCGCAGGGTCCTCTGCCTAGGAAAACCAGAGACCTTTGTTCACTTGTTTATCTGCTGACCTTCCATCCACTATTGTCCTATGACCCTGCCAAATCCCCCTCTGCAAGAAACACCCAAGAATGATCAATTAAAAAAAAAAAAAAAGAATTCTTAGATTCTTAAATTTATCATTATTATTATTTAATCTGAAGAGAGTTTCACTCTGGCACCCAGGCTGGAGTGCAGTGGCTCGATTCATAACCCACTGAAGCCTCAACTTCAGGGCTCAAATTATTCTCCCACTTTACCCTCCCAAGTTGCTGGGACCACAGGTGTGTGCCACCATGCCCAGCTAATTTTACTTTTGTAGAGATAAGGTCTTGTTATGTTGCCCAGGCTGCTCTCAAACTCCTGGGTTCAAGCCATCCTCCCTCCTCAGTCTCCCAAAGTGCTGGGATTATAGGCATGAGCCACTGTGACTGGCCTTGATTTATTTATTTATTTATTTGAGACAGCGTCTCACTCTGTCACCCAGGTTAGAGTGCCATGAATGTCATGATCTCAGCTCACGGCAACCTCTGTCTCCCAGGTTCAAGCGATTCTCCTGTCTCAGCCTCCCGAGTAGCTGGGATTACAAGCTGCGCCAACACACCCAGCTAATATCTGTATTTTTAGCAGACATGGGGTTTCACCATGTTGGCCAGGTGGGTCTCAAACTCCCGGCCTCAAGTGATCTGCCCACCTCGGCCTCCCAAAGTGCTGGGATTATAGGCATCAGCCACCGCGCCTGGCCCCTGCCTTGATTTTTTAAATGTCACAGAAAAAAAAAATCAGAGAGATAAATAGACATTCATTGAATATGAAGCAAATTGTTATTAAATATATAAAAGATTGTTAAATGTGAAAAATCCTTAACTCCATTTATAAGAAGTGAAAATTAAAAGCATATACTGATATACCATTTTTCACCAAAGAGAATAGGAAAAATATATATATATGTTTGATAATGCACTCCATTCATTGTGGGGTAATATAACTCATATATTTCTGGAAAGAGCATAAATTGGTCTAACCCTCATGGATGGGAATTTTGCCACATCTATCAAAATGAAAAGGTATGTGCCTTTTGACTCAGAAATTCCATTTTTGAGAATTAATCCTACTACTAGAACAAGAACAACTTGATGTATGTTCTACTTTAGTCAGACCACAATGCTTATAACAGCAAAAGACAGTAAACAATGGAAATATCTATCCATAGAAGACTGTTAAAAAGTATACTTATTCATTTAATGGCATGCTACTCCATTGTATAAAAGAATGAGCATGCTCTCCACATATCATTACAGAAAGATGTACTGGCCCATGAAAAGAGCAGCATGCAGAAAAATGGAGGGAGAAAAATTATATACTTTATATTTTATTGTATAAACAACAAGAAATGATAAGGCAGCAAAAAAGTCTGGGGACTTTTTTAGAGTTAAGGGGGTGGTGGTTGGTGGGAGGAAGCATGGTAAAACTTAAGCAGATGCAAGAGAACATTTTAGGATATACTTTTTATAATTTATGGCTTTTGGATCCGCTGAACAAATTGTTCATTAAACTTTTTATAAAAATAAATGTCAGAAATTCCATTCAAAGTCAAAAATTATAGCAAGGACCTTGAAATCTTCAGAAATTCTGGTAGATTAATTTTGTCACCTTGTTTCTTTGTTTTTTTCATCTTTCTACACTGTGGAAAAATAACAACCGCAACTTTATTCTTTTATGAAATGTCCTTTACAAGCACTCTTAATGTTCTGGTGATGATTTTTTTTCCCCCAAAGTTCCTGACTAGATCACAAAGTAAAGAAACCCATGTTGATCAGGTCATTAGATTATAAGATCTATTTACTGTTGTTTGTACAAGTTAGAGTTCACAAAGCTTCTTCAAGATCAAGTAATTTTCCCTTTGGAAAGTTTGAGATTCTATTAAATGTTACACTATATAAGACATTTTCATTGTGTAACACATAATAAGGGTTAGTTGTAGTAAATAATTCTGTTTCCCATTAAAAGCCCTTGGAACAGGCTGTTTCTGACTAGATATTGTGTTTCAGGATAATTTGAGTCTAGCATTGAGACATAGGTTTCTTGATTTCTAAACTATATACTTGAAACCCATAGAAGTTAGTGATGGAAGGGCCATCATTCTCTTTAAATGATCTGTATTAATTTATCTATGCCCGTAGAATAAAAGACAGATTTCACAATGTCAAAACCAATAAATTTAGCTGAGTGATAAGGAGGAAAAACAAAATCTTGCATCCCTAGAAGATAGATTTAATTAAACCTATTTTTAAATAGCCAATAAATTTTATTACTAGGGATCAGAGAAGAACAAACATAAAGGTGATAAGATTATTCTGAGATGAATATAGTTTGGGGTAAAGGCAACATTCTAATAAATGTAGAAAACCGTAAGGTGTAGAAGGGTTGCATAATACAGACATTTTTTCTCCTGAAAGAAAAAATAAATAATCAGAAGGTGATGAAAGTTCATTTCCCAAGCTATGTCTTGTTTGTTCTATTGACATTGTATTTGGCTGCTTGCATCTCAAAACACTGACGGTTGCTGGGCACACCCTTGTAGCAGTGAGAAAGTCGATGGCCACCTGGAAATTGTGACTCTCACCTGACACTAGGCAGCTGGTGCTTTCAAGTCATACTGAAAACTTAATGGTCATTTCTAATCAGCTACGTAATTCTTAGAACAATGCCCAGGATATTTTTAACAGTGACAAAAATAACACATATAGATTAGCCAAGGGCTTTGCAAGGAGACATTGCCAGCTGCTTACTTAAAATTTAAAAATTTATTACACTTTGTTTCTATCCCTAATATTAGCATGTGGTGGGAATGGGAGAGAAGGTTGCTAGCACAGTGCTTGACGCAAGCAGACTTTTAATAAATTGCATATTAACAGCATATTTTGATATTAAAAAGTCAATATTAAATATAAATATTATATTTAGGTAATATCCATATAGATATATAAGAAGACTTTTTTACTGTATGTTAATTTTGAGTATGTTGTAAGCTCAATAGTGTATTTATGGTTCCAAGATGGCCGAATAGGAACAGCTCCAGTCTGCAGCTCCCAGGGGGATCTACACAGAAGACGGGTGATTTCTGCATTTCCAACTGAGGTACCTGGTTCATCTCACTGGGACTGGTCAGACAGTGGGTGCAGCCGAAGAAGGGCGAGCCAAAGCAGGGCGGGGTGTCACCTCACCCAGGAAGTGCAAGGAATCGGGGGATTTCCCTTCCCTAGCCTAGGTAAGCCATGATAGACTGTACCAGGAAAATTGGGACACTGCCACCTAAACACTGGTCTTAGCAAACGGCACACCAGGAGATTATATCCCATGCCTGGCTCAGTGGGTCCCATGCTCACAGAGCCTTGCTCACTGCTAGTCCAAGATCCAACAGCGAGGCAGCAAGCCTCCTGGGGGAGGGGCATCCGCCATTGCTGAGGCTTGGGTAGGTAAACAAAGCAGCCAGGAAACTCGAACTGGGTGGAGCCCACCGCAGCTCAAGGAGGCTTGCCTGCCTATGTAGACTCCACCACCGGGGTCGGGGCATAGCTGAACAAAAGGCAGCAGAAACTTCTGCAGACTTAAACATCCCTGTCTGACAGCTCTGAAGAGAGCAGTGGTTCTCGCAGTATGGTGTTTGAGCTCAGAGAACGGACAGACTGCCTCCTCAAGTGAGTCCCTGACCCCTGTGTAGCATAAGTGGGAGACACTTCCCAGTAGGGGCCAACTGACACCTCATACAGCTGGATGCCCCTCTGAGATGAAGTTTTCAGAGCAAGGATCAATCAGTAATACTTGCTGTTCTGCAGTATTTGCTGTTCTACAGCCTCCCCTGGTGATACCCAGGCAAACAGGGTCTGGAATGGACCTCCAGCAAACTCCAACAGACCTGCAACTGAGGGACCTCACTGTTAGAAGGAAAACTGACAAACAGAAAGGAATAGCATCAACAAAAAGGACATCCACACCAAAACCCCATCTGTAGGTCACCATCATCAAAGACCAAAGGTAGATAAAACCACAAAGATGGGGAGAAACCAGAGCAGAAAAGCTGAAAATTCTAAAAACCAGAGTCTCCCTTCTCCTCCAAAGGCTCACAGCTCCTCGCCAGCAAAGGAACAAAGCTGGATGGAGAATGACATTGACGAGTTGACAGAAGTAGGCTTCAGAGAGTCAGTAATAACAAACTTCTCTGAGCTAAAGAAGGATGTTTGAACCCATCACAAGGAAGCTAAAAACCTTGAAAAAAGATTAGACGAATGGCTAACTAGACTAAACAGTGTAGAAGAAGCCCTTAAATGACTTGATGGAGCTGAAAACCATGGCAAGAGAACTACGTGATGCATGCACAAGCTTCAGTAACGGATTCGATCAAGTGGAAGAAAGGGTATCAGTGATTGAAGATCAAATTAATGAAATGAAATGAGAAGAGAAGTTTAGAGAAAAAAGAGTAAAAAGAAACAAACAAAGCCTCCAAGAAATATGGGACTATGTGACAAGACCAAATCTACGTTTGATTGGTGTACCTGAAAGTGACGGGGAGAGTGGAACCAAGTTGGAAAACACTCTGCAGGATATTATCGAGGAGAACTTCCCAACCTAGTAAGGCAGGCCAACATTCAAATTCAGGAAATACAGAGAGCACCACAAAGATACTCCTCGAGAGGAGCAACCCCAAGACACAAAATTATCAGATTCACCAAAGTTGAAATGAAGGAAAAAATGTTAAGGGCAACCAGAGAGAAAGGTCCCATTACCCACAAAGGGAAACCCATCATACTAACAGCTGATCTCTTGGCAGAAATTCTACAAGTCAGAAGAGAGTGGGGGCCAATATTCAACATTCTTAAACAAAAGAATTTTCAACCCAGAATTTCATATCCAGCCAAACTAAGATTCATAAGTGAAGGAGAAATAAAATACTTTACAGACAAACAAATGCTGAGAGATTTTGTCACCACCAGGCCTGCCTTACAACAGCTCCTGAAGGAATCACTAAACATGGAAAGGAACAACCAATACCAGCCACTGCAAAAACATGCCAAATTGTAAAGACCATCAATGCTAGGAAGAAACTGCATCAACTAATGGGCAAAATAACCAGCTAACGTCATAATGACAACATCAGATTCACACATAACAATATTAACCTTAAATGTAAATGGGCTAAATGCCCCAATTAAAAGACACAGACTGGCAAATTGGATAAAGAGTCAAGACCCATCAGTGTGCGGTATTCAGGAGACCCATCTCACGTGCAGAGACACACATAGGCTCAAAATAAAGGGATAGAGGAAGATCTACCAAGCAAATGGAAAGCAAAAAAAAAGCAGGGATTGCAATCCTAGTCTCTGATAAAACAGACTTTAAACCAATAAAGATCAAAAGAGACAAAGAAGGCCATTACATAATGGTAAAGGGATCAATTCAACAAGGAGAGCTAACTATCCTAAATATGTATGCACCCAATACAGGAGCATCCAGATTCATAAAGCAAGTCCTTAGAGACCTAAAAAGAGACTTAGATTCCCACACAATAATAATGGGAGAGCTTAACACCCCACTGTCAATATTAGACAGATCAACGAGACAGAAGGTTAACAAAGATATCCAGGACTTGAACTCAGCTCTGCACCAAGCAGACCTAATAGACATCTACAGAGCTCTCCACCGCAAATCAACAGAATATACATTCTTCTCAGCACCCCATCACACTTATTCCAAAATTGACCACATAATTGGAAGTAAAGCACTCCTCAGCAAACGTAAATGAACAGAAATCACAACAAACTGTCTCTCAGACCACAGTGCAATCAAATTAGAACTCAGGATTAAGAAACTCACTCAAAACCACACAACTACATGGAAAATGAACAACCTGCTCCTGAATGACTACTGGGTAAATAAGGAAATGAAGGCAGAAATAAAGATGTTCTTTGAAACCAATGAGAACAAAGACACAACGTACCAGAATCTCTGGGACACATTTAAAGCAGTGTGTAGAGGGAAATTTATAGCACTAAATGCCCACAAGAGAAAGCAGGAAAGATCTAAAATTGACACCCTAACATCACAATTGAAAGAAGTAGAGAAGCAAGAGCAAAAATATTCAAAAGCTAGCAGAAGGCAAGAAATAACTAAGATCAGAGCAGAACTGAAGGATATAGAGACATAAAAACCCTTGAAAAAAATCAATGAATCCAGGAGCTGGTTTTTTGAAAACATGAACAAAATTGATAGACCACTAGCAAGACTAATAAAAAAGAAAAGAGAGAAGACTCAAATAGACACAATAAAAAATGATACAGGGGATATCACCACTGATCCCACAGAAATACAAACTACCATCAGAGAATAATATAAACACCTCTATGCATATAAATTCAAAAATCTAGAAGAAATGGATAAATTCCTGGACACATACACCCTCCAAAGACTAAACCAGGAAGAAGTTGAAATCGCTGAATAGACCAATAACAGGCTCTGAAATTGAGGCAATAATTAACAGCCTACCAACCAAAAAAAGTCCAGGACCAGATGGATTCACAGCCGAATTCTGCCAGAGGTACAAAGAGGAGCTGGTACCATTCCTTCTGAAACTATTCCAATCAATAGAAAAAGAGGGAATCCTCTCTAATTCATTTTATGAGGTCAGCATCATCCT
Source organism: Gorilla gorilla gorilla (assembly GCF_029281585.2). Taxonomy (NCBI): domain Eukaryota; kingdom Metazoa; phylum Chordata; class Mammalia; order Primates; family Hominidae; genus Gorilla; species Gorilla gorilla. The sequence goes on from NC_073234.2 coordinate 79,666,195, forward strand.
GATACCAAAGCCTGGCAGCGACACAACAAAAAAAAAAAAAAAAAAAGAGAGAATTTTAGACCAATATCCCTGATGAACATCGATGCGAAAATCCTCAATAAAATACTGGCAAACCGAATCCAGCAGCACATCAAAAAGCTTATCCATCAAGATCAAGTTGGCTTCATCCCTGGGATGCAAGGCTAGTTCAACATACTCAAATCAATAAACGTAATCCATCACATAAACAGAACCAAAGACAAAAACCACATGATTATCTGAATAGATGCAGAAAAGACCTTCACCAAAATTCAACAGCCCTTCATACTAAAAACTCAATAAACCAGGTAGTGACAGAACGTATCTCAAAATAACAAGAGCTATTTGTGACAAACCCACAGCCAGTATCATACTGAATGGGCAAAAACTGGAAGCATTCCCTTTGAAAACTGGCACAAGACAGGGATGCCCTCTCTCACCACTATTCAACATAGTGTTGGAAGTTCTGGCCAGGGCAATCAGGGAAGAGAAAGAAATAAAGTGTATTCAATCAGGAAAAGAGGAAATCTAATTGTCCCTGTTTGCAGATGACAGGATTGTATATTTAGAAAACTCCATTGTCTCAGCCCCAAATCTCCTTAAGCTGATAAGCAACTTCAGCAAAGTCTCAGGATACAAAATCAATGTGCAAAAATCACAAGCATTCTTATACACCAATAACAGACAAACAGAGAGGCAAATCATGAGTGAACTCCCATTCCTAATTGCTACAAAGAGAATAAAATACCTAGGAATCCAACTTACAAGGATGTGAAGGACCTCTTCAAGGAGAACTACAAACCACTGCTCAATGAAATAAAAGAGGACACAAACAATGGAAGAACATTCCATGCTCATGGGTAGGAAGAATCGATATCGTGAAAATGGCCATACTGCCCAAGGTAATTTATAGATTCACTGCCATCTCCATCAAGCTACCAATGATTTTCTTCACAGAATTGGAAAAAACTGCTTTAAAGTTCATACGCAACCAAAAAAGGGCCTGCATTGCCAAGACAATCCTAAGCAAAAAGAACAAAGCTGGAGGCATCATGCTACCTGACTTCAAACTATACTACAAGTCTACAGTAACCAAACAGCATGGCACTGGTAGCAGAACAGAGATATAGACCAACGGAACAAAACAGAGGCCTCAGAAATAACACCACACATCTACAACCATCTGATCTTTGAAAAACCTGACAAAAACAAGAAACGGGGAAAGGATTCCCTATTTAATAAATGGTGCTGGGAGAACTGGCTAGCCATATGTAGAAAGCTGAAATGGGATCCCTTCCTTATATCTTAGACAAAAATTAATTCAAGATGGATTAAAGACTTCAATGTTAGACCTAAAACCATAAAAACCCTAGAAGAAAACCTAGGCAATACCATTCAGCACATAGGCATGGGCAAGGACTTCATGAGTAAAACACCAAAAGCAATGGCAACAAAAGCCAAAATAGACAAATGGGATCTAATTAAACTAAAGAACTTCTGCACAGCAAAAGAAACTACCATAAGAGTGAACAGGCAACCTACAGAATGGGAGAAAATTTTTGCAATCTATCCATCTGACAAAGGGCTAATATCCAGAATCTACAAAGAACTTAAACAAATTTACAAACAAACAAACAAACAAAAAAAACCCCAAAAAAAACTCCATCAAAAGTGGGCAAAGGATATGAACAGACACTTCTCAAAAGAAGACAATTATGCAGCCAACAGACACATGAAAAAATGATCATCATCACTGGTCATCAGAGAAATGCAAAACCACAATGAGATATCATCTCACACCAGTTAGAATGGCAATCATTAAAAAGTCAGGAAACAACAGGTGCTGGAGAGGATGTGGAGAAATAGGAACACTCTTACACTGTTGTTGGGAGTGTAAACTAGTTCAACCATTGTGGAAGACAGTGTGGCAATTCCTCAAGGATCTAGAACTAGAAATACCATTTGATCCAGCGATCCCTTTACTGGGTATATACCCAAAGGATTATAAATCATTCTACTCTAAAGACACATACATATGTATGTTTATTGCGGCACTGCTCACAATAGCAAAGACTTGGAACTAACCCAAATGTCCATCAGTGATAGACTGGATTAAGAAAATGTGGCACATATACATTATGGAATACTCTGCAGCCATAAAAAAGGATGAGTTCATGTCCTTTGTAGCGAAATGGATAAGCTGGAAACCATCATTCTGAGCAAAATATTGCAAGGATAGAAAACCAGACACCACATATTCTCACATATAGGTGGGAATTGAACAATGACAACACTTGGACACAGGGTGGGGAACATCACACACTGGGGCCTGTCATGGGGTTGAGGGATGGGGGGAGGTATAGCGTTAGGAGAAATACCTAATGTAAATGATGAGTTAACGGGTGCAGCAAACCAACATGGCACATGTATACATATTTAACAAACCTGCACATTGTGCACATGTACCCTAGAACTTAAAGTATAATTTAAAAAATAGTGTATTTATATATCACCTTAAAATTAAATGGCTTTTAGGCCAGGCGTGGTGCACACACCTGTAATCCCAGCACTTTGGGAGGCCAAGGCAGGTGAATTGCTTGAGCTCAGGAGTTCAAGACCATCCTCAGCAACATGGTGAAACCCTGTCTCCACAAAAAATACAGAAATTAGCTAGGCATGGTGGCACGTGCCTGTATTCCCAGCTACCTGGGAGGGGGAGGCGGGAGAATCACTTGAGTCTGGGAGGTCAAGGCTGCAGTTGAAACACTGCACTCAAGCCTGGGCAACAGAACAAGACCCTGTCTCAAAAAATAAATAAAATTAAATGACTTTTAAACACTTTCCTCAGGTGCCTCAAACTGAGTAATAAATAGTAAGGTCATCTGAATTTTAGTAATGAAAATGCATTTGGACACCCAAAATTCTGTTTAAAAAAGCAGTATCTACTAAGCAGATAAAAGCAGTATCTACTAAGAAACTGATTTTACTGGTGAACATTGAGAATGGAATAAAATAAATAATTCTTGTTTCATGTGGACTAATAGAAAATTAGGAGCAAATTTTGAGGCTGATTTTTAAGGAATTTTAGCTAAATTCATATTCAGCTTCAGCCTCATGCTTGGTTAAGTTTTATCCCTGTTCCTGTTATTCTTTTTTTTTTTTTTTAACCTTACTTCAGAATTGTGCTATCATCTCACTAACCTGTGGATAGCTGTAAATAGTTTCAAATAATGTCTAAAAAAGGTGGACTCTAAGTAAATAAAACTACACAAAAGCGGCAGCAAGCAAAACCTGCAGAGTTTTATTGAGTGTTGATGGCCAAACAGCGTGCTAGGGCCTGGAGCTCAAAGATGAAAACAACACATTTCCACTTTAATCAGGCTGTGTAGAGAGGAGAAACAGATGCAAACACAGAAAATTATTATGAAATGAAGTATGACAAATGTAGTCATAAATATACATAGGACATTAAAGGAGAATTAAGGAGAAATATCTAACATGACCTAGGAGGGTGGGAGCTTAAGAATCCTTGGCATGATGACACCTGATTGAGTCATAGAGGATGAGAGAGGAGTTGCCCAAGTACAGAATAAGCAACAGACTATTCCTGGAAGAAGGGACAATATCAGCACTGGAAGAGAAGCAAATCACAGCACGGTGTGGGGGCTGTGATGCCACTGGAGCATAACATTTTCGTTCTGAGGGTTAGATGATAAGGCTGGGTCAGGTGGCAAGGACCTACTTCCGCAGAGTCTGTTTCAGAGGCAAAGTTGTGGTGGTGCAACAAAAGTTGTTTTGGCGCCTCAAAAGCTGCAGTGAATGCTAACAATATTAGACTGCTTGAAAATCACGATTTTTCGGGAATTATTAACTTTCCGAAAAATGGTCGACCTAGTAAACTCTTTTTTTTTTCTTTTTTTTTTCTTTTTTTGAGACGGAGTCTCACTCTGTCACCCAGGCTGGAGTGCAGTGGCGCGATCTCCGCTCACTGCAAGCTCCGCCTCCCGGGTTCACGCCGTTCTCCTCCCTCAGCCTCCCGAGTAGCTGGGACTACAGGCGCCCGCCACCGCGCCTGGCTAATTTTTTGTGTTTTTAGTAGAGACGAGGTTTCACCGTGTTAGCCAGGATGTTCTCTATCTCCTGACCTCGTGATCCGCCCGCCTCGGCCTCCCAAAGTGCTGGGATTACAGGCGTGAGCCACCGCACCCGACCTAGACCTAGTAAACTCTTAAACAAGACACATTAATTGAAAAATAGATTTCATTATAACACTTAATCTTGTCTCTCCTCTTCCTCAATTCCTTAACTTGAAAATTAACTGCTAATGATACTGTTACCTATGGAGATGCTTGACTCAAGATAGAAATGCATCAGCTCCAGAAGGAAGGGATTTCTCTTGGAAGGAAGAGATTGTCCTGACAAAATGTTTTCAACCGTCTTACATGCTAGGGGGTGGATGCAAAGCACTGAAGGTGTCTCTGCATTGTCCTTTTCCTTCTTCTCATTTCCCTCCTTAATTCTTTCCAAATATTCTCTCTTTCCTCTTATAAGAAAACTCCATTATTTTTTAAACTGTGACATTTCAACATTTTACTCATGCTTAATCATTTAAATTTGCCTGATACTGCTTTAAAGCACGTAAGTATGGAGAATTCTGCCTATACTTCCAGAAACAGATTTTTTTCATTCATGAATCTGGTAATTAATTCTGATTGAGTGTTGGGACATGTGATAGGTGTCAGTGAAAGAGTGGAAGGCAGGGAGACGTGGAGAGCAGTGGGGAAAAAGACACTGGTGAAATTATCACACAGCAGGGTATACATGATTACAAACTGTGTTAAGTTTATGAGGGAAAAATGCAGGGTGCTAACAAGAACCTTTAATAGATGAACTTGCCCTATTTTGGGGAATCATGGAAGGCTTCCCACTGGGAGCATTACATTTGATCTGAAGGTGAAAAAGTGGAGGAGCTTTCAAAGCAGAATGCACAGCATGTGCAAAGGCTCTGTGGTGGAAAGGTCTATGGTCTAATCAAGAAACTGAAAGAAAGACAGTGTGGTTGGGGCTCAGAGGAGAAAAAAGGAGAGTGAAGAAGAAGCTGCAGACATAAACAGGTACTGTATTCTGCAATATCTTGTAAGCCAGCCTAAGAAAATTTGGAGGCAATTGGGTATTCTGAGTTTGAGTATGACTTGATCAGATTTGCATTTTTCAAAAAGCACTTTATTTGTCAAGTGGCAAGAGTGGACCCATGGAAACCATTATCCAGCTCAGGCAAGAGGTGATTGTAATGTAGACTAGGGTGGTGGTAGCAGAGAAGTAGAGAAACAGGAAAATTCTAGAGATATTTATGGAGCTAAATTAATAAGACCTAAGTGTAAACATTGTGGTTAGGCCACAGCAGTTAGGAGTGCAGCTTCTAGAGTCAGATCCTCTGATATAAGTCATGACCCTGACCCTTGTTAGCTGTGTGACTTTGAACCTTTGAAAGTCACTTTGAAAGGTTAATGTGACCATTAACCTTTGCCTTGGCTTTATCATCTGTAAAATGGACATAATAGTGGTACTTTCCTCCCAGGATTGTTGTGAGGACTAAATACTTAATAGACTTACAGCACCTGGTACATTGCCTGGCACACGTGAGTGCTCTAGAAATGTTGGATGCTGTTAGATTGGAATATGAAGAGCGTAGATGGAGAAGAAGGAGGAGTCAGGGAGGACTGTCACGAATTATATCCATTGTACTCAAACATGGCTGAAATCCATTTAAAATTATTCGTTTAAGGACAAGAAATGATTACACTCTAAACTAGTAAAATCTGCAGGAAGAGATTATGTTCTTGCCCAATAGGAAAATCTTTTTTTCGGGTCAGATCTGAATGAGTAAATTACTCTCCCTTCAAAAAGTAATAAAAAACAAAAGAATGGGCTGGGCATGGTGGCTCACGTCTGTAATCCCAGCATTTTGGGAGGTCGAGGCGGGTAGATCACCTGTGGTCAGGAGTTCGAGACCAGCCTGACCAACATGGTGAAACCCTGTCTCTACTAAAAACACAAAATTAGCCGAGCGTGGTGGTGCACGCCTGTAGTCCCAGCTACTCTGGAGGCTGAGGCAGAAGAATCGCTTGAAACCAGGAGGCGGAGGTTGCAGTGAGCCAAGACCTTGCCACCCACAGCACGCCAGCCTGGGCAACAAGAGCCAAACTCCATCTGAAAACAAAACAAAACAAAACAAAACAACAACAACGCCAACCCCAATCCTGTCAAGGACTGCTGAGCACCAAATAGCAGCCTGGATACCACAGAGCACATACATTAAAATGAGATTAGAAACTGTTTCTTGGACAATGAGGAATGAGCAGCAACCCCTTTAGGAAGTTACTGAGACACGCTCATCCATTCTTTCACCATGTATTTGTGGAGTGCCTGTAATTTGTCAGGCAATTCGTTAGGTGCAGGAATATCAAGTGATCAAGACACATACAGTTTCCCTCTGCCTAAGGGTTCATGTAGGAGATTGATGTAAAAAAGGAAGACAGAAAAGAAGAAAGAAAGAGAGAAAGAGAGAGAACGAAAGAAAGAGAGAAAGAGAGAGAAATAAAGGCAGAAAGGGAGGATGGGAGGAAGGAAGGAAGGAGGAAGAGAGGGAGGGAGGGAGGGAAGGAAGGAAGGAAAGAAGGAAGGAATGAAGGAGCCAAGAAATTTTTGAAAATTAAACTCTACATCTGAGGTTAGCAAATAGAAAAAATGAATACAAATGAAAAAGTAAAAATAGGAGAAAAATAAGAAAAATTACTAAACACAACAACAGTTGTTTTAGGGGTCAATAGCACACATTATACTAAAATATTAATACTAAAAACAGTCTCATTAAAGCCAGGAAACTTTTATGAGTGCTTATCATTATTATTTGGCAATGTTTGGTATATTCTAGTTATTGCAATCAAACAAAAATGAAACATGTTATAAACATTGAGAAAGAATCACTACTTTTAGATGATCACCTACCTAAAAAAAAATGTGGCTGGGCGCAGTGGCTCATGCCTGTAATCCCAGCACTTTGGGAGGCCGAGGTGGGTGGATCAGGAGGTCAGGACTTCAAGACCAGCCTGGCCAAGATGGTGAAACCCCGTCTCTACTAAAAATACAAAAATTAGCTGGGCACGGTGGCAGGTGCCTGTAATCCCTGTTACTAGAGAGACCTAGGTAGGAGAATCGCTTGAACCCGGGGGGCAGAGGTTGCAATGAGCCGAGATCATGCCACTGCACTCCAGACTGGGCAACAGAGTGAGGCTTCATCTCAAAAAAAAAAAAAAAAAAAAATCCAGGAAACATTATTAAAAATCTATCAGTGCTAACAAGAAAATACAATAAGATGGCAGATACAAGATAACTATGTATATATCAACAACTTTCCTTTTACAAAGAGAAATTAAAAATTGAAATATAAAAAATCTCATTTTGGGTCTGGGGTGGTGACTCACACCTGTTACCCCAGCACTTTGGAAGGCTGAGGCAGGAGGATCACTTGAGGCTAGGAATTCCAGACCAGCCTGGGCAGCATGGTCCATCAGCCTCAGCCTCTGTCTGAGTAGCTAGGACTACAGGCTCACAACATTATGCCCGGCTAATTTGTTTTTGTTTTTGTTTTCTGCTGGATTGCTTGAGCCCAGGAGTTCAAGGCTGTAGTAAATTATAAATGTGCCACTGCACTCCAGCCTGGGCAACAGAGCAAGACCCTGTTTCTTGAAAAAAAAAAAATCTCATTCACATATTACACTAATGAAAAAAGCTCTAAAATATCTATGAACAAATTAAATAATAAAAGTGAAATCTTATACGAAGAAAATAATAAAAACTAACTAAGGCAATAATAAATAGATATTTCATATTCCTGGGTGGGAGGACAATGTCATAAAGATATCCATTCTTTCCAGTATAAAATTGCTTGAATTGCCAAGCAGAATTGATGTTTTGGGTTTTTCTTTGGGTAGGGTGGAAAGGGTGGTGGTGGTTGTTTTGGTGGTGTTGGACTTATCCAAGAGTGATGGAATTAGATGAGATGTTTTAAGTACAGTAGAAATATGGTTATAGTTTCCTATGAAATGATTACATTGGCTACCATGTGGGAAATGACTGTGTGTGTTTGTGGCAGGGAGAGCTAAGAAAAAGGGGGAAGTCTAGTTAGAATGAGTCAGAAGGCTAAGGCTGCCTTATAAATAAGGTTACAGATGATAGGTTATAGATAAAGGTGGCTGGATCACGGTGGCAGAACAGGTAGTGGGGGAAAATGCACTCCTTTGAGATATATTTAAGAGAAAATCAGTACAACTCAGAGCATAAACTGTGAACATTTCCAGATGCAGAATGAAAAAACTGGAAGTACTAATAAAGGACTCTGACACAAAAATAACAATTCCCAGGACAGTGTGGCATGAGACAGACAGATTGCCAGGAAACATTAGGAAAAGCATCAATAAAATCCGGGCAACTCCAAAAAGAGAGAGGTTCAGAAATGGTGTGAAGAAAGATCTTCTGTCAGTTGTTTCTAGGTCAGGGCTTTCAGCAATTCCTTGCAAGGAAGAAACTAGGAATGAATAATGGAACTATCTTTTGTGTTTTGCTGCATAGATTATGCCTAAATTAACTTTTTAAAACTTGTTCATGTTATTCAATGTGAATTCACTCTTACGTAACTAATCCTGTAGTCTTCATAAAATTCTGAATTAGCAAAATTCTCCAAAGATTATTATGCATTAAATATGTTAACTGGGTGAAAGTCTCCTGAATTACACTCAAACCTCTGCTGTCTGGAGTTTTCACCAATAAACTGGATGAGCAGTATTCCTCATAGAATTTTGTTTTAATGAGTCCAATTTCTTTCTGCTACATTGACTCTAGAGAATGAATTAATTGCACCAGAAGATGATCAGTTTCTGGTCAGATATAAGGAGGTCAATTTTCCATGAGGAAGTTTTCCAAAAATATCATTTGGTAAATAATTACCATCATAAGAAGAGTAAAATTCTAGTCATTACAATCTCCTGAAGCCCTCAGAAAAAAAATCCAAAGAGAATGAAACAGATGTCTAGAACAGATAACAACTTCCTCTTCCTGTTATTCTGCAAACTGCACTACTCCTCCCCAAAGGAGACAAAAATACTTATTTTAAGTGTGCATTTTGGTTGAGGTGATGTCTAATATTTTACACAATCAATATAAAATTTCTAATTTCATATGTATGTTCTAGCACCTCCCCAAAGCACCTGTGGCATAATGAACTGTGGCAGGTATTGAACTAGTAATTCGTAAAAACTTAAAAAGCCATTCTTCATCATTTGTAGAACTCACCCAGTTTCAAATGTGTAGACTTTTTTCTCTTATAAAAGTATTTGGATATTTTAAAACTCATAATTAAGATTTATATGGTTGAAGACAAAATAAACCTTAAAGACTACTTTCGAGGTCTTTTCCTATTTTTCCACAAGTAATATTGTGAAAACTATATGTCCTATTTCTCAACAATGCCTAATTTTAACCAGTAGCAAAGTTGATGCAATAAATGCTTTCAGAACAAACAGTATTTTTGACTTCAATCCAGAAGTTAATTTGTCCTAGGACTTAAGGACTCATAAAATCAGTTTTTAATGACATAGCTGCTGTCTGCATGTATTTGCCAATCTTTCCCCTGAAGATGAGAACTGCTAGGCTAATTGCCAAATAGATAACACTAATATATTGCTCGTACTTTTAACTCTTCCTTGGTTGTTTTGGAAGAGATTGCATGCTTTACATCTGGAGTGTTGATTACCCGAGCGGTATCTGCTTGTATTGCAGCTCAATCATTTTTGACTGGGTCAAGCCTCAGGAATAACCTTCCCTTCCTTATCAATTACTTTTTAGCTAATTATGATGTTATAAAATATATTTTCAGGAAGAAATCTTTTTTTATAAATCATGAGGTTTTAGGGGAAAGCAAAGTAAGGTCATGAATCAGTTCTGCTCACATTGCTTTGGTGAAAATTAGTTGCATGCCTATACCTGATCTCCAGAAATCTGTGGTATTTTTGTTCTCCAGCCAGGTGACCATGTTTCCAGGATGAATGGGAAACCAGCATAGTTCATAATCCAAAAAGTAAGCATTCTTAAGGTTTACCTTCATTCATAGAATGCATTTGAGTTTGTTAGCAAAACCAAAGGTTCTAAATATTATGTCTTAAAAAATAAAGAAAACCTTTTTTTGCCATAAAAATGTTAATATGACTTGTGGGTAGGATAAAGAGCAGCATTACTTTCATCTCTAATTCATTAATTCATCATTGATTTATTAATTCAATTGTGGTTTTAACTAGGCAGCTATGCATACATTTAGCGAAAAGCTGATTTCATTTAAAGAAACTTGCTGGAGATCACACATCTAAAAACAGGCAACTCCCCAAATTAAACCAATGCTCTTATTTCTTAAGATATCCTATGTTGAAGCATGTATTTACACCCCCACCTGTTTTCCTCATACTGTGTTAGAAAGACTTCTTAAAACAAATAGAACATATTTGGCATCTGTGGGCTAGCATATAAACTTAGAAAAAAAATCTCTCGACAGTTTCTAATATCCCTCTACTTTTTATCAACTTTCCACCCTAAATCAACATCAAAGGGTTTTATTATCTCTTATCAGGAAAGTGATTCCACAATATTCCTTGGAAACCGTTTAAGTGTTACAGGAACCATTTGTTTTCTAGTCAAAGTGCATATGGAACAGCCAATCACATAAAGTATAGTGACTGAGAACCCAGTACTGGCCTTGTGGAAAATATAATCTTACAAAAACATTAAATGTGAGTATAACTTAGCATTAAATCTTAATATCTAATTTTCCCTCAAAATCATGATAATAATAGGGCTGGGTAATGTTATGACTGTTAGGACTTCTCCTCTTGGTCTGACACTACCACATCCAGAATTTGCGTTTAGTGAGAATGTGCTTTTACACCTTCTCCATATGCAAATAGAGATTAGGTTGACAGAAACAGCTAAATTAAAAAAAAAAAGTGTTCTCAAGGAGATATTTGACTTGCTTTGATGGTAAAGGAGTTACTTGGGGTCTCATGTGTTGTGGGTTTCATCAAGGTGGGGTAGGACTGATTCTCAGGTTTGCCTAACTACACTGAGCATTAACACAGAAGGTAAAAAAGGTAACTACCAAAAGGCATTCCACCTGACAGAAACTAATTTAGTGCCACACCTGTACTAACGTTAGAATTTTCCTCTCTATATTAAAAAAATTTTTTCATCGACTCTTTCCTTCTCTTTCCTTCTTTTTCTTTCTTTCTTTCTCTCTCTTTTTCTTTCTTTCTTTCTCTCTTTCTCTCTCTCTCTCTCTGTCTCTCTTTCTTTTTTGAGACAGAGTTTCACTCTTGTTGCCCAGGCTAGAGTGCAATGGCGTGATCTCGGCTCACTGCAACCTCCGCCTCCTGAGTTCAAGCCATTCTCCTGCCTCAGCCTCTCGAGTAGCTGGGATTACAGGCATGCACCACCATACTTGGCTAATTTTGTATTTTTAGTAGAGACGGGGTTTCTCCATTTTGGTCAGGCTGGTCTCGAACTCCTGGCCTCAAGTGGTCCACCTGCCTTGGCCTCCCAAAGTGTTGGGATTACAGGCATGAGCCACCGCGCCCGGCTTTGTCAACTATTTTCATGACACCATTTTGGAAAAAAAAGTTTAACATTGACACTTATATTACTTGACTTGTTTATCTTTGTAATACTTGGCATTTACTCATATGTATATACCACTGTATATTTTATAAGCCTCTGCATAGTATATATGCTTCTGCTTCATACAAAATCACCATGTAAATAATATTTGACAATATTTCGTATCTTAAATTTGGTGGAGAATGTCAGAAAAGTAAGCCTGTTGTTCAGTATTCCTAGCCTTCATATCAGCATCTCTCACCTGAGCAGAGCGTGGAGAAAAGAGAGCCTAGATGGCAGCCAACTGATGGTCTCCTGCAAGAGGCAGATGAGCAGCTTGAGCTGGCTGGCCATCAGGTTGACTCCATGCATCTGGCTTGGAATCCCTGATCTCTGAGCCGATGCAGGCTTTGGCAGACACTGTACAAAGAGCATTCATACATGCTCATTTAATCCCCACAACAACCTCATGAAGTGAATATCATCACCCCCATTTCACAGTCTACTAAGTAGTCCACTTCTAAATGAGATTGGCTTGACTCCAAAGCCCTAGTTTTTAACAATTTTACTCTGCTCCCTTTTTCCTGGTAAACTCAAAGTGTCATCGAGCCTTGGCTTCCACTCTTGGCACGTAAGCTCTTATCATTGCACATTTTCTCTCCAGGCTCTGTTTTTGTAAACTTTTATTTAAAAATATTTCTTATATTGATTTTATTAAAAATTCCTTGGGAGAATAGAGGACCATACATGGATGTCACAGAACGAGATAAGGACCAAAGCAACACATTTGATTAAACGTCACTGGATGACTTGATCTTTTCCCAGAGAGATATTATCCCTCTGCTTTCTCTCTTACCCCAAATCTTATTTGTTTACTTCTTTATCCATAGGGGCTATAGCTACCTTTCCTACATTTGATTTTAGCCAAAAGGCCGAGCAGCGATAGCTACCTTTCCTAATCCCTTCATCTTGTGTAGCAAAAGAGTTTAAAATAAAATTAGAGAAGAGGGATCACAAATCAAAAGCTGTATTCCAAAAACAAGTTCTGAGTATATGGGTAAAATTCAGTCTATACTAAGGTAATCTCAACAGTCAAGGTCAAAAATCTCTCTCACAATCTTCAATGTGATGGATGGGCATTGTCAGCTTAGATTGCAAGTTTAATTTAAGGATAATTTCTTGCTTTCTCTTTGGCTGCTTCCTGATCAGCAACTCCAAATGTACATGGAAAAAAAAATGAACTCAGGAGCTTAAGTGTTTCTAGAAAACTGACAGTTAATGTAGGCCCATGGAGACTGAGATGACTGTGATGATTTCAGGAGAGATTTACCCAGCTCCAGCTGATTATTTCATGAAGCCATGCAAATAGAATCCAGAGTGGCCAGATCTGATTTTTGAAGAGAAATCCAAAGGTTTATGTGAAATCTCTTTTGAAAGATGTTTGACTCTTTTGTGGCAACACTGCATGTACCAATCTAAACTCATCGCACCATATTGCGGCCTCTGCCTTAAAAGTTGACCCTTCTGGAGCTCTGCTTCATGTAGTTTACCCTATCCACCCTGCACCTCCTCTTCCTCAGAACCTACCACTCCCATGGCTTCAGTTACCAACTGTGCCCCAGATCTCTCATCTCAGGTTCTTAGTAGGCATAATATTTAACTTCTTACTGAGCATCTGGCTGGTGTCTCAAACTCACTACATCGGAAACAGAAGTCATTCTCTAATGTCTCAAGCAAATCTATTTCCCTCCCACATTCAATATTTCTTACTGTGGTACGCTGCATGACCATCCACTTGGTTGTCCAAACTAGAAACCTAGGCATTGACCCTTCCCCACAACCAATCAACTCCACAAACGGTTACCTCAAACATATCTCACTACTCACTTCTCTAATCTCACTGCCATCACTCTAGTGCAACCAGCCACCTTCTCTAGTCTAGACACACTGGAGTCATTTTAACTGATGCTGGGTTCTAAAGCCAGCACATAAGGTAGGGATTCTGGTCAAAATGTGTGTGCCAACCCTTCACCACATTCAGCCAGTGAGACACTCAGATTCTGAAAAGACTGACTGTAAAAAACACAGTCTCCCAGCGGCTCCTCAGTCTGGGCCATCCTGTCTCTTCATTGAGTAAATTATTCCAGGCTATGTAAAGTGTTATTTCTTGTTTTTTTCTATCTTCTGTTTGTCTAGCTGATATAATTAAATGTTCAGGAGTTAAATGTTCACATAATACATCTCCATAATGCTACAAACACATCACCTTAAGTTTCATCCCTCCTTTAACTCATTCTCAGTTATGCAGTGAGAATGATCTTTGGAAAATGCAAATCTGTAGAATGATCCACTATTTGAAATATGTCATACCATGGAATCAGTTCTCTGAAAAAAATTCACTCTGGTATTGTTTGTTCCAATTTTTTATTGAATAGTTACACAAAAGTGTTTGCTTTGTATTAACTCACTGGGCTATAACTTCTACACTATGCTATTTATGTGTTCCACTTCAATTTAAAAGTTAAAACTATAAAGAAATAAAATAATTCAAATCTTATCATGGCTTTTCCTTATTATTAAGATACATTCAAAATTCTTAGCCCCTTCCCACTTCTCCAGATTCATTCCTATATCACTTTCTACCTCAAGTTTGCTGAATCTAAATTTATTGATCTTTCAGTTTTTTGAATTTACCACATTCTTTATTTCTATTGGTCTTTGCATGCACTGGCTCCTCTGCTAGGAACACCTCTTCCTTACCTTTTCCCATTCTCGACCTCAATTTAAATATTATTTTCTCAGGGACATCATTCTCAATATTCCATATCGAGTTAATTCTATTGTTACATACTCTCACAGATTCTGTATTCCGTTCACCACCCCTAAAGTCCTTTAGTTACTTCTTTAATACCTGCTTTCTCTGCTAGAGTGTAAACTTCATGAGAGCAAGAATCATGATCACAGTACCTGACGTATGGCTTTTAATTCTCCAGTTTCTGTAGTAACAACATCACTACACACATAATAAAGTACATACAAGCAATGGACAGATAAGAACGTAAAATTATATAGAGATACTATGTGGGAAAACAAAGGTACTCTCTCTAACCTTAAAAGGCAAAGACTAAATGCTAAATAACTAACTTTCATTTCTGCTTTTATGACATTCAGAAGAACACAGGGATTATCTACCAAATGAATAAAGTTTTACATTCTACAATTTACCAGTGATATGCAGGCTTCGTAACCTCCATCTCCAAGCCTCCTCCCTTATACTTCTCAACATTCCATTTTTTTTGTAGCAAAAAGTTCCCTGCTTAAAAACTTCCAGTGACTTCCTACTACAACCAAAATAAAATCCAAGCTCTTGACCAGCTTCTCTATGATCCATTTCCTACTTTCCTCTGACCTCATTCCCTCCAGGCTTCCCCTCCTTCATTATGCTTTTGGCTTCAGCCACATTGGTCTTCTTTTTGTTTCTGTAAGAGTTAAAGTCTTTGCTATCACTTCTCTCAGATCTTCAAATGTGGCCACTTTCTCATCATTTATATCCTAATTCAAATATCACTTCCTCAAAAGGGTCTTTCTTGACTTCCCCACCTAAAGCACTCATTTCTATCCAATAGCACTCACTACTGTTTGCAGTTTTTCTTCTCCAGAAATTTAGCAGAACCTGAAATAACATAATTTGTTTACACGATTAATGTCTATGTGTCCACATGGAGGCAAAGACTTGTCTACTGTTTATCGAAAATATTCTTGGTGATGAGAATAGTAGCACATAGTAGGTGCTCCATAAATATGTTAACTAAGTTATTCTGGATATGCAGCTGCAGGCAAGTCAAGCCTTGGAAGTCTAAAGGCTTTTTCGAAGACTTCTAAGAAGATGCCAAAAAGTCAAAGCAAATGTGTGGTTTTCTAAATGTATTTAGTGACCTCTGCTGGAATACTTACCAAGGGAACCAAATACAAGTCTTCATTTGTTCCTACTTGCCCTCTCACTTCTTTTCATTGGGTGATAAAATGTTAGCATAAGTATAAAATTTGGTATCAGGGACTTTTGTGAGTGCTTCTCCCAACTTGGAGAAAACCCATCTCCCTTTCTGTCTGGATGACTGTTCTCTTTCTGCTCTCATCTCATCAATTTGTGCTTTTAGCACAAACATTATAGGAGAATGTTCAGGGATATGGGAGGAAGAGAACTTTCCCTGATTCCTCTTCAAATCTTATTGCACAAATGACTGCCTTTCTCTGCACAAATACCTGAATGAAGGGAATTCATCCAGATACTATGGATAGATGAAGATACATCCATCTCATGGATATACTTCATATGGTTCCATTTATTTTACCTCTCTTAACCCAATGAACAACTTTGAAAATGATATTTACCATTAACAAGCAAAGAATTGGCAAAGGATGTTCTCATGTTGAGAATAACAGGATCAAGAGAATAAGTCTACTATGAGGGATCATTAGGAGATGACGTGTGGCTGAGAGTGCTGGTACTTGACACAAAAACGCCAAATGGGAACTAAAGACTAGAAATTTCGAAAAATCAGAATAATGAGTGTGAGTGTGTGAAACAATCATGTGTATTTAATTCATTTATATGATTAAACTTTTGAAAACTGTGTTACTCATCCTATATATGGTATATATATATATGTATACGTTTATTGCAGAAAATGTGTAGAACACAAATAAAAATACCACACAAATATCAATCATAATTACAACCAGTTAAAGACAACTATTGTAAGAGTTTTTACATGTAGCCTCCCGTCTTTTGTTTATGTCTATTCCAGCCTTCTATTACATATACTTCATGAACAGAGGTATAGAGTACCTTTTCACAAAATTAAATCAATCATACTACTTATTTTATTTTACATCCTACTTATTTTCATTTAGGATGTTATAAAATATACTCATTGATCTTAAGGTCATTTTTCTGAAAAAAATGTTTTCTCTAATTAGGCATTTGATCAGGTAATATATACAGGTGGTACAACATTCAAAAAATGAAAGAAAAGTAAAGCCTTCTTTTTACCCTTTTCCTTTTCAATGGTAACCTCTGCCATTAGGGAAAGCTTTTACTAAACCATCATATGTGTTATAAAAAAGGCTGAGATTACTAAAGTGGTTGGCATAGTACCAGGCACTATGTTAAGTGACTTATATAGATTATCTCATCCCCATTTTATCAAGAAAACAGAAACTTAGGTAAGAAATTGGCTCAACTTTACACAGCAGATAAGTGATGCCACAAGTGCCTAACTCACAACTAAGCAGTTGATACCTGGAACAGATTGCAAATAAATAATTCAGCCTTATCATGTAAGCTGGAGAATATGGATCATTGTGCTCCTGTGGCCTGTGTGACACTGGATGAACCAATCTCAAGGCTGCTGGGACAGAAAACTGCAAACGTGAAACTCTATCACTGTCATCCCATTCTCACTCCTGTCAACATGTCCTTAGGTTTGGTTTTACTGGAATGTGTACTTGCAGGACTCTCAGAGGTTATGTGAACATAAGCAAATCATTTCATAAAGGAGACAATCATTTTGATCATTTGGGCTCATATGTTTTCTATTTTAGTACTTGATTTTTGTTATTAGCCATATAATCTTTTTCTCACAATGCAAACAGATGGATAACAAACTATGTACTTAAATGTACTTTTCTGGACAAAGATAAGAATCAACTGTGTCACAAAATCATAGAAGACATTTATTTATTTTTGTTTTAATTAATTTATTTTTTTATTTTATTTTTTAAGAGAATGGTTGTTCAGGTTGGCCTTAAACTCCTGGGCTCAAGTGATTCTTCCCCCTCAGCCTCCTGAGTAGCTGGAACAACAGGTATGTACTACCACATCAAGCTGACATATTTAATCTATTTGGCTTACATAGATTTATTAATGTAATATAATGAAATGTGGTTCTGCCCATCTTGAGTCATTAAAATAAGTGTAAGTCTATAAGACCAAGTATATAGAAAATAATTTAAAACCTAATAAAAGGTGCTAAAATAGTATTATCAAGTAACAAATTACAATTCTGATTGTAATTCTAACTTGAAGGATGTTTTGTATGAGCTTCAGTTCTGCTGCTTTAGAGAATAATAATGTAAAAATATTGATTTTAGCTACATCTGTAAAGATGGCTCAAAATTAAGCTTGCTTGTGAATGCACCAACTCTCTGTAGGTACAATATAGGATATATGTGTATGGGTGTGTAAATAAATTGGAACATATATATTTACAAACATAGAAACACAAGGGAAAAGCAAACATATGCCATTTATCTGCAGTCTGATCCTGATGATTTTTCTTCCCATGTTTGAACATTTACATTGACTGAATTATTCTTTATCAATTTGATAATATTTGAAGGAAATGTACAAACATGACAAAGGTTTATTTTTACTACCTCATTAAAATTATTGACTGATGATTATTGACCAGTCAAAATTACGTTTTTTTTCATGTTACACCCAAAGACATACTCAAATTTATGCTTTTTCATAGGGAAAGTTTTAAGAAAAGTAATTGAGAAAAGGGGGATCAAGATCTCTGGCTATCACCAAAATTCAATTTGTAAGTGTAGAATAAAATAACTAGGAATATTTTTTAAAAGCTCTATAAATAGGAATCAAAAGAAAGAAGAATATTTAGGAAATCCAAAGGGATTTAAAGCATAAAAATATGTCCCAATCAGTCTACATGTAATCTAAGGAGGCCTGCAAACCTAATGAGGGGAGTTGCCAATATTGTATCACTTTGGAAATGATGAAATAAGCATTGGTAACTGTATGAATCTAGGAGTCTGGTCAAAAGGACAAGGGCTAAAAGGCTGAACTTGGGTCATGCCCTGCCTATCCCAGGAAGTGCTTACCTATGTCCTGAATCAGAGGATTTTTCTGTTGACAGCTCTGGATTGTTTGGGTAGATACTGACAGGGCAGATACCGCCCTCACAATACCTGCCCAGAAAGACGAGAAAGAGGAGGAAGAATTCCTCCTTCCACCAGGAATTCTGTGGGAAGCACATAAGATTTCATGCTACTAGTTTATTCCCAAGAGAAGCTACCAAAGCCTGGTAACTCTACCAACTCTAACTTTTGTGTCTGTAAGTGCTCTTCTCCTGGGATTACAACTAATTGAAACGGGATTCAAAGGAGTCTCAGAGGACTGTAAGAAGAATGCTTCGAGGCCGATCCCTGTCTGTAACATCCCTGGGTGGGCTTCCCCAGTGGGAAGTCGAAGAACTTCCTGTGGAGGAGTTACTGCTCTTTGAAGTTGCTTGGGAAGTGACCAATAAAGGTTTGTACTGCTCCTGAAGGTGGATCAGTATACCTTCACTAGGTGACTGAGGAATGTAGAGTAAGATTTCACAGATAACTCTCTAGTGATAACCAATTGCTAGTGAGTGAGGAAAGCATTTAAACGGAATATACATTTAGGCTACATTTAACCTTGTCTATTACAACAGGCTATGAATACAGACTTGTGTATGTGTTGAAGAGGGAGAAAGTTGAAAATATTAGCCATTGCCATGGAATGTGCATTTAAATTAAAATTTAAAATCCATATTATGACAACATAGAAATAAAAAGTTAATATTTACATTTTTTGTTTTAAATTTTTTCTCAGCAAAATAGTATAATTAAACATTTTATTTTAGGAAGATGTATATGTGATTAGAACCAGTTGGAAACCTCAACTCTACATTCTGTTAGTGATTATATGAAATGCTTAAGAATGTTTCATATTCACAATTAGCTTGGAATTAATGTTTTAATTCAGGAGCTTCTCAAAAGGCAAAATACTGTGCTCCTTTCAGAATGAAAGTAATTTTTTTCTTCAATGCTATGCTTATGTAGGAATTATAAAATAAAGAAAATCAAATTGATAAAACAATTTGCGAGTGAGGTATAATGTCATTTGTGCTGGGTAAGAGAAGGCAAGGTAGAGAACCACAATGTAAATGATTTTGAAAATAAAGACATCTGTAAAATTATAAAACAATTCCTTGTGGGTTTATACTCTCTAGTTTAAAAGTGTCAAGACTATTGAAGGAACATTAGCAAAGAAAAAGTAATGGTTTTGAAGGCTGAGTTCCTCAAGATCTTGAAGAATCAAGCCAACTGATTGCTGGGTAAATGGCAGTGATGACTTGTGTGCTTTAAACGATCGGCGATTATGTCATGTGTTGTGATATATAACACGTTTATTTTTCATTTTGTGTTTACTATTTCATGTCTATTACAGTAATCTAAAGGATCTGAAATAATAACCAGAATGTGATATATTACTTCCTTCTTTTGGCTAATCAGAGCCAGCATAATCTCAAAATTAAATGCATTATATATGGCATGCATTCTGAAAAATCAGAATTCACCTTATACTAACTGTTCAAAGTTCCCGTGTGTATGCATTCATAAAATCAAAATTAAAAGTCAATTTTGCCTATGTAGAAGTGGACAGAATGCATATAAGAGAACAAATCACGGTCTTATTCTCTGTAGTTTAGTGAGAAAGAATCTAGGAGGACAGAAACCTTATTACAGAGAAGTGAAGTATTTTATGAGTACCTGTTTCTGTTGTTTCTTTTTAAATTATTTTTTATTCTTTTCCTCAGAGATCTTTATCCTGAAATGAGCATGTGTTTTTAATGTCCTTTTTCTAGTCACAAATTTTTCCAGTCCAGTTTTTAAATATGCCCAAAGTTCCTGGGAACAGAACCATCTCTATCACATGTGAATCCCGGAGTATGCCTTGAAATAAAAGTTTTCTCTAGAGAGTGGGCAGGAGCTCAAGGACATAGCTTATTGGTGGATGAAACTGGAAGGGACTTGTTAGCACTGGGAATCAGTCCAGAAGATCTCTGCACAAGTTCCTGCACCTGAGCAGAGCCCCTTCTGCTTTCCTCTTTTCTCATCATTTAACAAACATTAATGGAGCACTGTTTCCTGGGCACTGGGAACATGCCAGTGAAACTAGGTTATTTTATGGATCTCATAATCAGTAGCATGTGTGTTGATCTCAGGGTCTAGAACAGTGCCTGGTACATAGAAAATGCTCAATGGATTTTTTTTTGAAAAAATTTGTTTTTCAACCCCTAAGCTGCCTTTAATACTTATTTTCTATCATTTCCCTTTCAAGGGGAAGGGAAGTGTTTTTGTGGAGAGGTCCCCACAATGTGATTTACCCAAGTTGATATCATCTTCAATATATCTTTATTTTAATATCATCATAGCCTGGTATGGTTAGAGATTTTCATATAGATGGATAATTATTGTGTTTATTCCTAAGAATACATTGCCACTACAGTTTCTTTAAATTTAATGATTTGAATTTTTACTTCCCTGCATTTCATAGTAGTGATATGAAGTATCTTAGAGATCATGAATCCCACTCCCCCAGTTCATAGAGCAAATTGATTCGTAGAGGCATTTAATGATCAAGCAAATGGCAGAGTTAGGACCAGGATTTAGGTCTTTTCCAAGGCCAATTCACTTTTTTACTATTATGTAAGAATTAAATATTAAAACCTCAGTTTTCAAAGGAAATATCGTATAGATGAAAGAACACAGTACTTGCAGTCAAAGGTCGTGGATTTCTGAAACTTTCTGAAAAAGAATCCCTTAAACTGAATAACAGTTTCTTCATGAATAAAACGAATGTTATACTCTCCAGTTATCTTACCATGTTTTCTGGCAAACAAGGAAATGTATTCATATCCAAGAAAACAAAAGGTTTCTTAGGAGAAAAATCCCTTGCTGCCAGAATTTTGCCCATGAACAATGGAAATGTGAAAAACATAACAGATGAGAGAGTCACAGTTAGTTTTGGGTACTAATTCTCAGACTTCAAAATAACCTTTTTAATTTGTTAATATTAACCTTGAAATTTATAGCTTTTATTCATTAATCCATTTTATTATTCGGTAAGGATTCATCAAGTGTCTATTAGGTATCAGGCAGTGAGAGGCGAGGGAGATAGAGTTAAGAATACAGAACTGATTCTTAATCTTCAAGAATTGACAAATTTGTAGAAGGTAGACATTGAACATACAATACAGTCAAACGTGATGAGTGTGAGACTAAAGGAACCAGGTGTCCTAAGACTATACAGTGTACCGTGGAATGGGGAGTGGTTTCTAACCTAGTTACCTAAAGGTTTGGGAAAAACCTCTCTAATGATGAGATGTTTGAGCTGACACTTGAAGGATAAATAGCTAAAGGGGAGAAAGTGTTCTATGTGAGAGAACTATATATGCCAAGATGCAGAAGTGTTCTCTGTTCGAAGATCTGAGGGGGGCTCAGAGAGGGAAAAGGAGAGGAGTATGAGAGAAGATGGGAGAGACCCGCAGGGACTAGATTGTGAAGCTCAGGGGGAGTTAATAGCCTTAAGGAGTTTTGTCTCCAGGGGTATGAACAATGAATGAGGAGTCACTGAAATTGTATACACAGTAGTGGGAAGTGCTAAGTAGTCAGGTATGTTTTGGAAGAAGCACTGTTACCAGTTGAGGGAGAGGAGAGGAGGGAAATTAGACTGTGGTGTGACCCAGGATGGAAAGTTTTGCCCAAATGTGCGGGAAAAATGTTTACTCTCTCCTTTGCCCAGGTCTTACTACAATCATTTCTTCTGCACACACTTGCTCAGAACATTACAAACTGGAGAAATTAACATGTTAAGGATATTTAGGATCATTAAAAAAGTTTAATAAATGTTGTCACACATAATGAAAGTTAATTTAAGAATTGTAAAGACTTGTGCGATGTAGTCCCTAAATAAATGCTTCCCTCTTAAAATGGACTAGAAACAATTTGTTTTTGCCTGAGCCAACGTATTGCTGGACATACTTTACCTGCTTCCTCCTCAGTCTTGACACTACACCTCTGAATTACATGGTACGAGTGGCACAGGGAAGAATTCAGAAAACTATAGTCAAAGTGGTTATGGAAGAAATTATAATAATCAGTCCACTCTTCTAGGACAGGAGTTCTAAAGGTGAGGACTTTGATATAAGTGAACTCAAGGAGTTTCTAAACCTTCAGAAATTATATCTAAAAATTAGGTGCACGTGTATAGAAGTACTTTTCTCTGAGAAGAGGGCTTCACACTTCCATCAGCTTCCTGAAGGCCCCTGTAATTGCCGTAAAGAACAACTGCTCTAAAGTTTAATACTAGGCTACTCGGCTGTTTTTTGTTAACACAGAAGTTTTCCAAATGGCTTTTCTCTAGAGCAAAATAAAAAGGATCCCATCCTTCCCAAGACCTAATGATGTTTATCTTTTGCGATACTGTTTTTGTTCTTCCTCTTTTTCTCCCACCCCCCACCACTTTTAAAGATCCGTCAAGGCCCAGCATGGTGATTCACACCTGTAATCTCAACACTTTTCAAGGCTGAGGTGGGAGAATTGTTTGAGACCAAGAGTTGGATACCAGCCTGGGGAACATAGGGAGACCCTGTTTCTACAGAAATTTAAAAAATTTCTCTAGCTGGCCATGGAGGCTCACACCTGTAGTCCTAGCTACCTGAGAGGCTAAAGCGGGAGGATCACTTGAGTCCAGGCGTTCTAGTGAGGCTTCAGTGAGCAAGACTGCGCCATTGCACTCCAGCCGGGGTGACAGTGAGACCCTGTTTCAAACAAACAAGCAAAAGCAAAAAGATCCATCAATTTGTTGCACCATTCCTTTACTTACTATCTTGCTGTCTACAGCTAAAGTCAGACTGCATGATTTGGAATTCCAACTCCACCATCACCTGGGTAATGTTGAGATTTATTACATAGCATCTCTGTGCCTCAGTTTCTCCATCTATAAAATAAAGATAACAGCATCTACCTGTAATAATGTTGTGAAAATTAAAAGAAATACCAGTTGTAAATCACTCAGAACTGTGCCTAGCATTTAATAAATACTCTGTAGGTATTAGCTTATTTCTTTATAAAATTTATTCATAAAATGAGGAAGTTAGCTCATGTATTGTCATACCAGCTTTCACTTTGAATGAGTCCATAATTGCATTTTTAAACACAAAAAGGGAAAGAATAGGAAAAAATATGTATACATCAATGTTACTTCAATCACGGGATGCATAGTAATTAGGATTTCTTTGCCCTAATTACTGATGTGGATAAGCCGGTGGGCCATGTCAATGGCATCTCAAGCTGTTATCACACCATGTGAAACACACCATCTATGTAAAAACTATGCTTGGTTGCACAGCTTCAAGGAAAGTACTATTCTACTCACTTCCTTTTCATTCAGCATGCTATGTCTAGGCCCCTTTCATATAAAATATTTGGAGCTGCCGTTGTAGGTAGTGCAGGTGGTCTTGTTCAAAGTGTGAGTATCACCTCCCACTGCCAAGACTGCAGCTGCTTTGATTTTAACTGAGCATCTAGAAAAGTGCTGGGAACACAAATATTTGCTGACCTTTGTCACAAGTAGCACCTAATCTCCTTCCTACCAGACCTGCTGCCTTATAAAATGATGTTCTAAGTGTATAATGACTTCCTCTGCTTCTGCAACTGTGTTTTGGAACAGGAGGGTCAGATTAGTAGCCACACACACTGAAATAGTCATATGACTTTCAAAGTCTGTAATTTTTAAGCATATACAAAATAGTGAAATTTCTCCATATGTGTGTAATATGTATATATGTGCGTATACATATATATAGAGAGAGACAGAGATGGAGAGAGATGGGGGAGAGAGAGAGAGCGAGAGAGAGGCAGAGAGAGAGATCCTCATTTTGGCTGATATCTATTCTATACTTCTTTGAAATAGTGATTTTTAGTAAATTGGCAGTGTTGCCAGATGACGACTTAGAGTTATAACCACCTCATTGTTATATGTACCATGGTAGCTCATCTTTTCTTTCAGGTGAAAGTTGTGATACTTTGTCCTCACACTAAACATAGCCCCCATGTTGTTCCAGGAAAACAGAGATCAATAAAATACAAAGTACTTGTTTGAAAGTGAAGGTTAAGTTCAAATTCAATGACCTACGCTGTGGTAGAACGATCATTCATTAATGATATTAAGTGTTTTCTTTTTTAATGTCAGAATAAAACCATTTATTTGCAGACTTAAAAATATATATGTGTATGTAAATCTCCTTGGTTTATACCTCAAATATGAAAATAGGAATGACCCTGTCTCTATGCTATTGCATTCACTTATATTCTAGCTTGCTAAGAGAGAAGTTTGGGGCAAAATGTGCTTTATAAATAGTAAAAACTGAGGTAAACTATAGCACAAAGTGTGCTATATAAGAAGTAAAAACTGAGGTAAAAATATGGGGAGGACAAAAAAAGGCTAAAATAGTGTTGGAATATAAGAAATAGCAGTAAAAGAAGCTCCTCACAGCAAGACCGTACAGGGAAATGTCTGGAGGGACAAAGATTTACTTACAATCAGGCCTCAACCAGTATGAGATCGACTTTCTTTTATTGATATATAACGTGTTTATATGTATCAGGTACATGTGACATTTTGTTACATGCATATAATGTATAATGATCAAGTCAGGTATTTGGGGTATTCATCACCTCAAGTATTTATCATTTCTATGTGTTAGGAACATTTCAAGACCTTTCTTCTACTATTTTGAAATATACAATACATTGTTGTTAACTATAATCACCCTACTTTGCTATTGAACATCAGAACATATTCCTTCTATCTAACTGCCTGTTTCCATTAACCAACTTCTCTTCGTCTCCCTTCCTCCCATAATGTACACACCCTTCTCTGCCTCTGGGATCTGTCATTCTACTCTCTACCGACATGATATTAACCTTTTTAGCTCCCACATATCAGTGAGAACATGCAAAATTTGTCTTTCTATGCCTGGCTTATTTCATTTAACATAACGACTTCCAGTTTCATCCATGTTGCTGCAAATGAAATGATTTTATATTTTTATGGTTGAATAATATTCAATTGTGTGTATACACCACATTTTCTTCACTCATCCATTGATGGACACTTAGGTTGATTCCATATCTTTGCTAATGTGAATCGTGCTGCAATAAACAGTGTGGTACCGGTATCTGTTTATTATTCTAAATTCTTTTCCTTTTGATAAATACCCAGTAATAGGATTGCTGGATCTTATGATAGTTCAATTGTTAGCTTTTTGGTAAATCTACATATTGTTTTCCATAGTGGCTATACTAATTTGCATGCTTACCAATAGTGCCTAAGAGTGCCTTTTCCTTCACATCCTTGCCAGCATGTGTTATTTATTTATTAATTTATTTAAATCATGATGATTCTAACTGGCATAAGATGATATCTCATTGTGGTTTTGATTTGCATTTCTCTGATGATTAGTAATGTTGAGCATTTTCCCCATACCCATTGTGCATTTGTATGTCTTCTTTTGAAAAATATCCTTTGCCAATTTTTTAATGAGATTATTTGTTTTTCCATTGTTGAGTTGTTTGAGTTTCTTATATATTCTGGAGATTAATTCCTTGTCAAATGTATGCAAATATTTTCTCGCATTCAACAGGTTGTCTCTTCACTGTGTTGATTGTTTCCTTTACTGTGCAGATGTATTTTAGCTTAATATAGTCCCATTTGTCTATTTTTGCTTTTGTTGCCTGTGCTTTCGAGGTCTTGGCCATAAAATCTTTGCCCAAAGCCATGTCTTGAAGTGTCTCCCTTATGTTTTCTTTTAGTAGTTTTATAGTTTTAAGTTTTATATTTAAGTCTTTAATCCATCTTGAGTGTACGTTTTATATGGCAAGAAATAGGGGTTGTATTAGGCCATTTTTGCATCTATTGTACAAGGGGTTGGGTTCTTGATTTGATTCTCCATTTGGTTGCTGTTGGTGTATAGAAGAGTTACTGATTTGTGTGCATTCATCTTGTATCTGGAAACTCTGCTGAATTCTTTTATCAGTTCTAGGAGCTTTCTGGAGGAGTCTTTAGGGTTTTAAAGGTAAATGATCATATCATCAGCAAACAGTGACAGTTTGACTTCCTCTTTACTGATTTGAATGCCCTTTATTTCTTTGTTTTGTCTGATTGCCCTGGCTAGGACTTCCAGTACTATGTTGAAGAGGAGTGGTGAGAGTGGGCATCCTTGTCTTGTTCTAGTTCTCAGAGGGAATGCTTTCAACTTTTCCCCATTCAATATTATGTTGGCTGTGGGTTTGTCATAGATGGCTTTTATTACACTGAGGTATGTCTCTTGTATGCTGATTTTGCTGAGCATTTTAATCATAAAGGTATGCTGGATTTTGTTGAATGCTTTTTCTGCATCTATTGAGATGATCATGTAATTTTTGTTTTTAAATCTGTTTATGTGGTGTATCACACTTATTGACTTGCAGATGTCAAACCAACCCTGCATCCCTGGCATGGAACCTGCTTGATCATGGTGGATTATCTCTTTGTTATGTTGTTGAATTTGGTTATCTAGTATTTTGTTAAGGATTTTAGCATCTATGTTCATCAAGGCTATCAGTCTGTAGTTTTCTTTTTTGGTTATGTCCTTCCCTGGTTTTGGTGTGATGCTGGCTTCATAGAATGAATTAGGTAAGGTTCCTTCTTTATCTGTCTTGTAGAATAGTGTCAAAAAGATGGGTACCAATTCCTCTTTGAATGTCTAGTAGAATTCTGCTGTGAATCCATCTGGTCCTGAACTTTTTTTGGTTGGTAATTTTTAAATTACCAATTAAATCTCACTGCTTGTTATTGGTCTGTTAGTAAACTTATTGAGGCTCATTTCATGGCCTATCATATGGTCTACCTTGGAGAAATTTCCACGTGCTGTTGAATAGAATGTGTGTTCTGTGGTTATTGGATGAAATGTTCTGTATATATCTGTTAAGTCCATTTGTTCTAAGGTATAATTTAAATCCATTTTTTTTGTTGACTTTCTGTCTTGATGAACTGTCTACTGCTGTCAATGAAGTATTGAAGTCCCCCACTATTATTGTGTTGCTGTCTATCTCATTTCTTAGGTCTATTAGTAATTGTTCTATAAATTTGGGAGCTCCAGTGTTAGGTGCATATATGTTTAAGATTGTGATATTTTCCTGTTGGACAAGGCCTTTTACCATTATATAATGTCCCTCTTTGTCTCTTTTAACTGCTGTTGCTTTAAAGTTTGTTTTGCCTACTCACTTTGGTGGCCATTTGCATGAAATACCTTTTTCACCCTTTTAAGTGGAGCATTTAGGCCATTTACATTCAATGTTACTATTGAGATGTGAGGTACCATTGCATTCATCATACTATTTGTTGCCTGTGTACCTTGGTTTTTTTGTTTTTGCTTTTTAACTTGTAATTTTGTTTTATTGGTCCTGTGTGATTTATGCTTTAAAGAGGTTCTGTTTTGATGTGTTTCCAGGATTGGTTTCAAGATTTAGAGCTCTTTTTGCAGTTCTTGTAGTGGTGGTTTGGTAGGGGCAAATTCTCTTAGCATTTGTTTGTCTGAAAAAGACTGTATCCTTCCTTCACATGTGATGCTTAGTTTTGCTGGAAACAAAATTCTTGGCTGATAATTGTTTTGTTTGAGGAGGCTGAAGATAGGACCCCAATATTTTCTAGCTTGTAGGGTTTCATCTGCTGTTAATCTGATAGGTTTTCCTTTAAAGGTTACCTAGTGCTTCTGTCTCACAGCTCTTAAGATTCTTTCCTTTTTCTTAACCTTAGATAACCTGATGACAACGTGCCTAGGTGATGATCTTTTTGCAATGAATTTCCCAGGTGTTCTTTGTACTTCTTGTATTTGAATGTTGAGGACTCTAGCAAGGCCAGGGAAGTTTTCCTCATTTATTCCTCTGAATATGTTTTCCAAACTTTTAGATTTCTCTTCTTCCTCAGGAACACTGATTATTCTTAGGTTTGATCATTTAACATAGTCCCAGACTTCTTGGAGTCTTTGTTCATATTTTCTTATTCTTTTGTGTGTGTGCTGATTGGATTGGGTAAATTCAAAGACCTCATCTTCAAGCTCTGAATTTCTTTCTTCTACCTGTTCAATTCTATTGCTGAGACTTTCCAGAGCATTTTGCATTTCTATAAGTGTGTCCAGTGTTTTCCAAATTTTTGATTGCTTATTCTTTATGGTATCTATTTCCTTGAATATTTCTTTCTTCACTACTTGTATCTTTTTTTGGATTTCCTTGCATTGGTCTTCACCTTTCTCTGGCGCCTCCTTGATTAGCATGATAACTAACTTCCTGAATCGTTTTTCAGGTAAATCAGGGAGTTCTTCTTGGTTTGGATCCATTGCTGTGAACTAGTGTGATTTTTTGGGGGGTGTTAAAGAGCCTTGTTTTGTCATATTACCAGAGTTGTTTTTCTGGTTCCTTCTCATTTGGGTAGGCTCTGTCAGAGGGAAGGTCTAGGGCTGAAGGCTGTTGTTCAGATTCTTTTGTCCCATGGGGTATTCCCTTGATGTAGTACTCTCCCCTTTTTCCTATGGATGTGGCTTCCTGTTAGCCAAAGTGCAGTGATTGTTGTTTCTCTTTTGGGTCTAGCCACCCAGCAAGTCTACTCACCTCCAGGCTGGTATTGGGGGTTCTCTGCAAAAAGTCCTGTGATGTGAACCATCTATGGGTCTCTCAGCTGTGCATACCAGCACTTACTCCGTTGGGCATGGCAGGGGGGCAAAATGAACTTTGTGAGGGTTCTTAGCTTTGATGGTTTCATGCTCTATTTTTGTGCTGGTTAGCCTCCTGCCAGGAGGTGATGCTTTCCAGAGAGCATCAGCTGTGGTAGTATGGAGAGGAACTGGCAGTGGGCAGGGTCCTTGAACTCCCAAGATTATATGCCCTTTGTCTTCAGTTACCCGGGTGGGTAGGGAAGGACCACTAGGTGGAGGCAGGGCTAGGGGTGTCTGAGCTCAGACTCTCCTTAGGCAGGTCTTGCTGCAGCTGCAGGGGGTGATGGGGGTGACGTTCCCAGGTCAATGGAGTTGTGTACCTAGAATTATGACTGCCTCTGCTGAGTCATGCATGCTGTCAGGGAAGTGGGGAAAAGCCAGAAGTCACAGGCCTCACGCAGCTTCCATGCAAACCCAAGGGCTGGTCTTACTCCCACCATGCCCCCACTAACAGCCCCAAGCCTGTTTTTAGGTGGTGGGCGAGCTGGGCTTGAGAACTTGCCCCAGGCTACCTGCCTTCTAGCTGTGAAAGAGTTTGAGAATTCACACCCTGCCTCAAGTTCTGGCCAGGAGGCTTCTCATTGGATTCAAATTGTCATGAAGCTCAGCTGGAGACTTCCTTCTCCCTGTGGTGTTTTCTCCTGCTTCTCTGGCTGCCCTCCTGATGGATCCCTGCTATGCCAGGCAGGAATGGCCTGCTCAGGGACCCAGTGAGCTCCCAGGGCCTTTCTCACTGCTTCCTCTACATCTGTATTTTGCTCAGCTCTCTAAGTTAACTCAACTCCAGGTAAGGTCAGAAACTTCTCCCACAAACAGACCTTCAGTTTCTCCAGTGGGGGTGTGTGTTTAGGAGAGGAGGATCTCCCTTTTCCACTTCCGCAGTTGGGGCACTCACAGTATTTGGGGTGTCTCCTGGGTCCTGCAGGAGCAATCTACTTCCTTCAGAGGGTCTGTGGGTCCTCTCAGGATAGCTGGTTTGTTCTTGCAGTCTATCTGGAGCTAAAATTCACAATGCAAGCCTCCACATGCTGCTCTGTCCGTCTGAGTTGGAACTGCAATCTAGTCCTACCTCCCATCCGCCAAGATCCTGAGAAGTTGGGGATTATATTTCAACAAGAGATTTGGAGGGAACAAACATCCAAACCATATCAGGAGTCCAGTTTTATTCTTTTGCACATGGATATCCAATGGATATCCAATTTTTTCAGCACCATTTCTTGAACACTGTGTCCTTTCCTCAATGTATATTCTTGTCACCTTTGTTGAAAATCTGTTGGCTATAAATATGTGGATGCACTTCTAGGTTCTCTATTCTCTTCCATTGGTCTAAGTGTCTGTTCTAATGTCAGTATCATGCTGTTTAGGTTCCTATACTTTTGTAATATACTTTGAAATCAGGTAGTATGATACCTCTAGCATTGTTCTTTTTTCACAGGATGACTTTGGCTATTGGAGCTATTTTTTAATTTCATACAAATTTTAGATTGGTTTTTCTATTTCTGTGAAAAATGACATTGCTGTTTTGATAGCGGTCATATAGAATCTGTAGATTGCTTTGGGTAGTATGGCCGTTTTAACAATATTAATTTTTCTGATCCGTGAGCATGGGATATCTCTCCATTTGTTTCTGTCCTTTTCAATTCTTTTATCAGTGTTTTGTAGTTTTCCGAATAGAGGTTTTTCAGTTCCTTGGTTAAATTTATCCCTAAATATTTTATTTTTTAGCTATTGTAAATGGGATTGCCTTCTTAATTTCCTTCTCAGCTAGTTTATTATTGGTGTGTAGAAACATTGCTTGTTTCATATGCTGATTTTGTCTCCTGTAACTTTACTGAATTTATTTTTCAGCGCTAAGAGTGCTTTGGTGGAGTCTTGGTTTTTCCAGGTATAAAATCAGGTCATCTGGAAAGATGGACAATTTGACTTCATCTTTTCATATTTGCATGCCTTTTCTTTCTTTCTTTCTCTGACCTGAAAGCTGTGGCTAGGACTTCCAGTATTATATTGAATAGGAGTGATGGAAGTGGGCATCCTTATTTTGTTTCAGTTCTTAGAGGAAAGGCTTCCATCTTTTCCCAATTCAGTATGATGTTAGCTGTGGGTTTGTCATATATGACTTTTATTATATTGAGATATGTTCCTTCTATGATTGGCTGCAGATAGTTTTTATCATGAAGGAATGTTAAATTTTATCAAATACTTTTTCTGTATCTATTGAGATGATCATATGGTTTTTGTTCTTTTTGTTGATGTGATGTATCACATTTATTGATTTGAACTGTTCTTGCATCCCTAGTATAAATCCCACTTGATCATGGTGTATTATCTTTTGGATGTACTGTTGGATTCAGTTTGCTAGTATTTTGTTGAGGATTTTCACACCTATGTTCCATCAGGGATATTGATCTGCAGTTTTATTTTTACTTGCATCCTTGTCAGGTTATGGAATCAGGATAATACTGGCCTCAGAGAATGAGTTAGGGAGAATTCCTTCCTGTTTAATTTTTAAAAGAATTTAAGGAGACTTGTTAGTTTTCTTTGAAAGTCTGGTAAAATTTGACAGTAAAGCCATCTGGTCTTGAAATTTTCTTTGTTGGGAGACTTTTTACTACTGATTCAATTTCATTATTCATTACTGGTCTGTTCAGGTTTTCTATTCTTTCTTAATTCAATCTTGGTAGGTGGTATGTGTCCAGAAATTTATTAATTTCCTCTGGATTTTTCAGTTTTTTAGTGTATGGTTGTTCATAATAGTCTCTGATAATCTTTTCTATTTCTGTGGTATCGGTTGTAATATATTTTCTTTTTTATTTCTGATTTTCTTTATTTGAGTCTCTTCTCTTTTTCTTGGTTAGTCTAGCTAGAGATATATCCATTTTATCTTTTTTAAATAACAACTTTTCATTTTGCTAATCCCTTGTTGTTGTTGTTTTTCTCTATTTCATTAAGTTCTTCTGTTCTTCATTTTTTCTTTCCTTCTGCTAGTTTTGGGTTTTGTTCTTGCTTTTCTAGTTTATTGAGGTACATGATTAGATTATATATTTGAAATCTTTCTATGTTTTTAATTTAAGTGTTTATTGATAAGCTTCTCTCTTAGCACTGCTTTTGCTGTATCCCATGGCTTTTCGTATGTTGTATTTCAATTTTCATTTGTTTCAAAAAATTTTTAATTTCCTTCTTAATTTTCTTCTTGACATAACGTTCATTCAGGAGCATGTTGTTTAATTTCCATGTATTTGTATAGGTTTTAAAGTTTTTCTTGTTATTGATTTCTAGTTTTATTCCATTGTGGTCTGAGAAGATGCTTAATATGATTTCAAATATTTCAAATTAGTTGAGACTTCTTTTGTGTTCTAACATATGGTGTATCCTGGGGAATGCTTCATGTGCTGATGAGATAAATATATTCTGTAGCTGTTGGATGAAATATTGTGTAAATGTTAGATCCATTTGGTCTAAAGTCAAGTTTAAATCCAATGTTTCTTTGTTAATTTTCTGTCTAGATGATCTATCTGATGCTGAGATTAGAATGTTGAAATCCCCAACTATTATTGTATTGGATTCTATTTCACCCTTTATATCTAATAACATTTGCTTTACATATCTGGATGCTCTGGTGTTGAGTGTGAATGTTTAGAATTGTTATATACTCTTGCTGAATTGTTCCTTTTATCATTATGTAATGACTTTTGTCTCTTAGTGTTTTTTATTTAAAGTCAATTTTATCTGTTATTGGTATAACTGCTTTTGCTCATTTTTGGTTTCTCTTTGTATGGAAGATCTTTCATCCTTTTACTTTCAGTCTATATTTATCTTTACAAGTGAGATAAGTTTCTTATAGGCAGCTTACAATTGGGTCATATTTTTGTTTTAAATCTATTTAGCCAGTCTATATCTTTCAAGTAACAATTTAATCCATTTACATGCAAGGCTATTATTGACATGTGAGAGCTTATTCCTGCCATTTTGTTAATTGATTCCTGGTTGTTTTGTTTTTTTTGTTTGTTTGTTTTGTGTTTTTTTCTTCCTTCCTTCCTTTTCTTTCTTTCTTTCATTCTCTTTCTTTCTTCTTTCTTTCTCTTTTTCTTTCTTATTGTTTATGATTGTGGTTTGGTGATTTTCTGTAGTGGTAACATTTGAGTTCTTTCTCTTCTTTATTTGTGTTTTGCTCTACCAGTTAGTTGTATACCTTTGTGTGTCTTCATAATGGCAGTGTCCTGTCACTTTCATGTGTAGGACTCCCTTAAATATTTCTTGTAAAGCCAGTCTAGTGATGGTGAATTCCTTCAAATTTTTCTTGCCCAGAAAAGATTTTATTTATCCTTCGTTTTTGAAGAACAATGTTGCTGGGTATAACATCCTTGGTGTCATTTTTTTCTTTCACTATTTTTTCACTATTTTGAATATATCATCCCATCTTCTCCTGGCCTGTGAGGTTTCTGCTGAGAAATCTGCTGTTAATCTGTTAATCTTGTGGAAGTTCCCTTATAAGTGACTAGACATTTTGCTTGCTGTTTTAGAATTCTTACTCTTTGGCTTTTGACAGTTTGACTATAATGTGCTGTGGAGAAGAGCTTTTTGCATTATATTATTTGGGAATTTCTGATTTTCATGTGTCTGGATGTCTACATTTCTTGCTAGACTTGAAAAGTTTTCAGCTATTGTGTTGTTATGTAGGTTTCCTACACCTTTCATGTTCTCTTTACCTTCTGGGAAACTGCAAATTTGAATATTTGTTCACTTTATAGTGCCTCATATGTCACATACACTATGTTCATTCTTTTTTTTTCCTTTCTATCATTTGTCCAGGTAATTTTAAAAGACCTGTCTTCAAGTTCTGAAATTTTTCTTCTGCTTGATCTGATCTATTGTTGAAGTTTTTGAATGTATTTTGTATTTCTTTCAATAAACTCTTCAGTTACAGAATTTCTGTTTGGTTCATTCTTATCGTATCTATCTCTTGGGTAAATTTCTCATTCATATCCTGAATTGTTTTTCTGATTTCTTTTTATTGTTTATCTGAGTTCTCCTGTGTCTCACTGAGCTTCCTTAATATCAACATTTTTGATTCTTTTTTCCAGAATTTTATAAATGTCTTTTTTTTTCCACTGGCATATTTTGCTGAAGAATTATTAAATTCCTTTGGAAGTGTCATATTTCTTCACTTTTTATGTTTATTTTGTTCTTGCATTGATATCTATGCATCTGGTGTAATGATTGCTGCTTCCAGTTTTGTAAATTTGTTTTTGTAGGGGAAGACTTTTTTCTGAAGATGTATCTTGGTGTTGATTGAGTAGGGCACTTTGATTTTGATTTCTAGGTGCATACAGCAGCATAGTCTTCATATTATTTTTTTCAACTGCCAACAGTATCATCAGTGTCTGTGATTTTTTCAGTGGCTTAGGGTGCATTTGTTAGTGAAGGTGGTGATGAGGTTGTGCTGGAGACAAGAATATCAAGTGGGCCAGTCCTTGGCCCCAGTGGTGGTGGTGGGCCTAGCATTCCTGTCCTTGGGCCCCATGGCTGTGTACGTTGGCACTGATGGTAATGAGTCTAGTTGGGTTGATTGTTTGGCCTTCAGGAAGTTTGCTTGGGTGTCAGTAGTGGCCATAGTAGACTGGGCTGGTATGTGGGTCCTCAGGCTTCTGGGCAGTGGGTGTGGTGAGGGTGATGGCTGTAGCAACTGCAGGACAACCCTCTGGCTCCCAAGCAGTCTGCACTGGTGTTGGTGGTGGCTGCAAGGGCTGAATGAGCCAGTCTTCAGACCCACAGGTGGCACATGCAGGAGGTGCCAGTTGTGATGGCAGTGGCAGATTGGGTAGGCCCATCATCAGGCTTCTGGGAGGGTTGCTTAGGTACCAGTCATGGTGGATGGCACAAGGCTGTCTCTGGGTTCCCAGACAACTTGCTTAGGCATTGAGGAAGGCAAAGCCAGGCTGGGTGTTCCTGACCTCAGGCCACTCAGTGGTGTGTGTGGACACTGGCTATCATAGGCTGGAGTGGAGTGATCCTCAGGCCCCCAGCAGAATGCCTGAGTGAATTAG
This sequence comes from Gorilla gorilla gorilla, assembly GCF_029281585.2. Taxonomy (NCBI): domain Eukaryota; kingdom Metazoa; phylum Chordata; class Mammalia; order Primates; family Hominidae; genus Gorilla; species Gorilla gorilla. The sequence continues at coordinate 79,701,602 of NC_073234.2, forward strand.
CAGCTACTGCATTGCTGCCCTGCTCTTGAAGAGGTGCGGGGTGTGTTGCTTTCAGTGGCAGCAGCTATAAACGGGTTGCTGGTGGGCATGTGTTTCAGCCCCAGATGGTGGCTGCAAGTGGGGTAGCATTTTCTTGGGGAGCTTATAAATGTGTAGCAGCCCCGCTACTGGGGGTGGGGCAGTCCACTTCTAATGACACACTTTATCCCTGGTGACAGCAGCCAGCAGTAGCACTCAGCTGTGGGTGGGGGATGTCAGCAGAGCTTCAGGGATGTAGAGATGCAGATGATGTTGGGGTCTGAGGAACGATGTCATCTGGTGGGTGTTGGGCTCTCAAAATGGCACCTTGCTGCTCAGTAATGGGGATGGCAGGGGTGGGACCCAGTGAGAGCTCCTTCTCTGGAGCAATGCCTTTGTGCGATCGCTGGGCAGTTCCTTATGTTAGTCTCAAGGCCTGCATGGTCAAGGGACTCTCCTGTGGCTAGGATTCCTGGAGTCCATAATGCAGATGTGGACCACTGGGAGTCAGTCACTTACCTTTCGATGCACTGGGGAGCCTCTCTGGCCTCACAGAGGATCCCGACTGGGTAGGCTTCCTTGCTTCCCTCCCCTTCATTGCCTTAGATGCTTCCTGTCACTTCTCTGTTGAATTCCAGAATTCTCTCTTATGTGGGATTTTCTACTTACTATTTTGGTTCTTTGTGGAGGAGGCAAGTGTCAGCTGCCCTTAGTCAGTCATCTTCAAGCCCCTTCCCTTGAAATTTTTTAAGCTTTATGTTTTTATTTCTAATAGACTGAAAGAGCATAATCATATTTTAAACACTCTAAGGCTATATGGGGGACTATCTGAAGGCCTCAGATGAGTAAAAGAAGTAGCAAATTAGTTAACTATGCTTTTCTTTTCATTTCATTTCCCAAATCAAATCATTTGTTTCTTCAAATAAAGAATTTCTATTTCCCCCTTATGTTCTTCAGCAAATAAAAATGTTTGCATCTACCAAAGTGTATATGAATTTGAAATACGTAGTCTAACAAACAAGGATGTTTTAAGATCTCTGAGCAAGATGCATAGTTGCAAATAAAAAGAGTTTTCAAGGATAAAAAATGTAAATAAAACATCTAATAAATGTGTACCATCAGAAACTTATGGTATATTCTCCTGGAAAAGATGAAGATGAAGAAAATAAGTCTACAGAAGAGGAGAAATTCTTTGGAAATTTTGCATTTTTGTGGATAGTGGTTTTGAAGAAAGCTTAGATATATTTAAATATGTTGCTAAGATGTGACTCCCACACTTTAAAGAAAAGTTCTTCATTTTAGTTGCCCTTGCAAATTGGCTAAGTTTATTTTTCCTCAACAAATAATTTTGATGGTTTCTAAAATTGTCCAGAATTTGAGGAAATACTTAGGTGTAGTAGATGACATCAATTTATGTTAACTTAGATTTATTGTTGGATGGTTAAGTTAATCATGTCTGTTCTTGTCCAGTCTAGAAGTTTCTGCTTCCTCCTCATGTGTTCTATTCTGTCCTCATCACATAACATCTGAACTGTGATTTGACAGTGTCCTTATTATCAGACTCTGCTCAATGACAGTTTAAACTTCTTTTTGATACAGTAAAAAACTTTTCCTTAAAGATGAAATTCTTAAGGACAATTAGCTTGTGTAGACTCATATGAAAATTGCTTGCATTTTGGAGTTACATTAGCTCTTCTCCTTTATAAATTAATGAATCCTATTGGTACCATATAATAGCATCAACATTTGCCTTTTGTGTCTCGCCTTTCAAAGGGCAATTTTCCAAAAAGTATATTTTGCATGGCTCAGGCTAAAAGTAATGTCTCCAGATGAAGTTCTACCTTGTGACCATTGATTGTGACTATTGATAAGATTTACTATGTAAAGTATAAGTTACTGGAATAATACATTTAAGAAATATAGTAGCTATCAAAACCTGTAGTCTGATGAAATGGAATATGTTTTGAAAGACAGCAGTGAAAAATGAGAAGTAATATATAAGTAATAAAATTGCTTTTTGCAATTGAGTTGAAGATTGATGCCAGGATCTTATTACCTCCAGGATTTCACAAAGGATTTCTTGAGCCATCCCCTTGCTCTAGCTCATGAACAAAGTATTGCTCAAGTAATCGACAGATTATTTGTGTATTCTCACATGTGATTATTGTTTAGCGCTGTCACGGGAAATATCCTGCCTAAGTTTACTGGAGGTCTTCCTCCCCTTACCCCTCCCTATGTCCTCCTACCTGGTTATCCTTTTCAATCCTATTACTCTTTCCTTGCACACTCTACTCCAGCTTAGGGCCTGGGCTCTGACCATTACCTCTGCCTAAAAATTCCTCCTCATGACATCTGCTTGCCCAATTTCTTCACCCTTTGTAATTACCCCATTAAGTGATATTTTGCTTGCTCAATTTTTGCCTTTTCAATCAGATCTAATTTATTTTATATTTTTAAAATTTATTTATATATATTTAGAAGGTATGTACTAGTTCGTTATCATGCTGCTTATAAAGACATACCTGAGACTGGGTAATTTATAAGGAAAAAACGTTTAATTGTCTCACAGTTCCACAGGGCTGGGGAGGCCTCGGGAAACTTAAAATCATGGCAGAAGAAGAAACAAACATGTCCTTCTTCACGTGGCAGCAGCAAGCAGAAGTGCCAAGCAAAAGGGGGAAAAGCCGCTTATAAAACCATCAGATCTTGTAAGAACTCACTATCACGAGAAGAGCATGAGAGTAACCTCCTCTATGATTCAATTACCTCCCTCCAAATCCCTCCCACAACACGTGAGGATTATGGGAACTACAATTCAAGATGAGATTTGGGTGGGGACACAGTCAAGCTGTATCAGGGTACAAGCTCGGGTTTCTTACATATATATGTTGCATAGTGGTGAAGTCTGAGCTTTCAGTGGACCATCACCTGAAAAGTGAATGTTGTATCCAATCTGTAGTTTTTCAGTCCTCACCATACTCCTATCCTCCCACCTTTCTCTAGTCTCAAGTGTCTATTATTTCATTCTATATGTCTATGCTTACTCATCGTTTAGCTCCCACTTGGCTCTCACTAAATGAGAACATACCATGTTTGACTTTCTGTTTCTGAGTTATTTCACTGAGGATAATGTCCTCCAGTTCTAACCATGTTTCTAGAGAAGACATGATTTCATTCTTTTTTATGGCTGAGTAATATATATGTATATAAATATATATACACCACATTTTCTTTATCCAATCGTCCATTGGTAGACATTTAGGTTGATTCCATATCTTTGCTATTGGGAACAGTGCTACTTTGAACATACTAATGCAGATATCTTTTTTAATATGATCTCTTTCACTTTGGGTCCATACCCAGTAGTGGGATTGCAGGATTGAATGGTAGTTCTGTTTCTAGTTCTTTGAGAAATCTTCATGCTGTCTTTCATAAAGTTTGTACTAATTTACATTCTTACCAACAGTGTATAAGCATTTTCTTGTCTCCACATCCTCACCAACATCTGCTGTTTTTGAACTTTATAATGATAGCCATTCTGACTGGCATAAGGAGGTATCATATGGTGGTTTTAATTTGCATTCTCTGATTATTAGTGATGTTGAACTTTTTTTTGACGTTTATTGGCCACTTGTATGTCTTCTTTTGGAAAATGTCTGCTCAGGACCTGAGCTCACTGTATTTGTCAGGGTTCCCTAGAGAGACAGAACTAATAGGAGATAGATAGATAGATAGATAGATAGATAGATAGATAGATAGATATAGATTTAGATATAAAAGGGAGTTTATTAAGTAGTGTTAACTTACACAATCACAGGGTCCCACAATAGGCCATCTGCAAGCAGAGGAGCAAGGAAGCCAGTCCAAGTCCCAAAGCTGAAGGACTTGGAGTCCAAAGTTTGAGGGCAGGAAGCATCCAGCATGGGAGAAAGATGTAGGCTTGGAGGCTAAGCCAGTCCAGCATTTTCACATGTTTTTTTTCTGCCTGCTTTATATCCTGGCCACACTGGCAACTGATTAGATGGTGCCCACCCAGATTAAGGGTGGGTCTGCCTTTCCCAGCCCACTGACTAAAATGTTAATCTCCTTTGGCAATACCCTCACAGACACACTCAGGATCAATACTTTGCACACTTCAATCCAATCAAGTTGACACTCAGTATTAACCATCACAGGTCCATCGCTTGTCAACTTGAGCCTATACACATCCCCTGAGGTCATACATTATCTTCAAATAAAGACAACAATTAGTCATAATTATGCCTAACATACTAAAACTATCCTTCGTGCAATTGAAAATGCACCAATCCCCATTGCAAATGCTATTACATAAACTTAACAATACTTAAATGCTGATATGAAGTCAATAAATCTTATGTCACATGATAAAGGAAAAAGGAAGTAAAATGAATATATTTTCTTAGTACAAGTGTATACAGACACGAAGATGTTTTTAACAAAAGAAGGAGGAAATACTCATGACAATTACAGTCCTTGTAGCTGCAATTGGTCACGTGATCGTAGCTGGTATTGATGACTACCTTCTTCTGCTACATATTCTGTATTCCCTTTGCCTTTAGCAAGCACCTCAGCAGGTCTTGTCTTTTTTTTTTTTTCCTGGTGGAGTGACCCAAACCTTTATTTGTAGTCCTGCCCGGAATGGCCTGTAGTAGTTTCCCACTGACCTTAATTCCAGGACATGGTAAAACTAAGAGACACCCTAATGGATCTCCTATATTCCATGCATACGCTTCCTTACCTCCATTGTGGAGTCGTAGACTGATTTCATCTTGATAGTCCGGGTTAATCACCCCAGCCAACACTGTAACTCTCTTCTTAGCCTGTTGACTTAAAGGTGGGAGGAGCCCAAAGTGTCCAGGTAGCAATCTTAATTTGCAGTTTAATGGAATCATTATTGTGTCACCTGGCGGCAGTGTTCCTCCCTCTGGAACTAAGACCTCTAAGCCAGCAGAACATAATGCCATGGGAACAGGAAGCAAAAATTTTGCTAGTGGAACACTAGGGGTGATGGTGAGTGGTGCCACTTCCACTTCCACTTCCACCCTTTGATTCCTGGACCCATGAATCCTGTCTATGGGAGAAACAGTACCATATATTGGACACTGATTCAGAGCATACACAGCCTTCTGGAGAACTTTGCCCCAGGCCTGCAAAGTATTGTCACCTAGTTGGCATTGTAATCGTGACTTCAAAAGGCCATTCAAAAGCTGCTTCAGGATGATAGGGATCATGGTAAGACCAGTAAATTCCATGAGCATGAGTCCACTGTCACACTTCTTTAGCCATAAAGTGAGTGGCTTGGTCAGAAGCAATGCTGTGTGGAATACCATGACAGTGGATACAGCATTCTGTGAGTCCATGGATGGTAGTCTTGGCATAAGCATTGAGTTCAGGATTGGGAAACCCATATCCAGAGTAAGTGTCTATTCCAGTGAGGACAAGCCTCTGCCCTTTCCATGATGGAAGAGGTCCAATATAATCAACCTGCCACCAGGTAGCTGGCTGATCACCCTGAGGAATGGTGCCATATCAAGGGCTTAGTGTTGGTCTCTGCTGCTGGCAAGCAGTGGCTGTAGCCAGGTCAGCTTTGGTGAGTGGAAGTCCATGTTGCTGAGCCCATGCATAACTTCCATCCCTGCAACTGTGGCCACTTTGTTCATGGGTCCATTGGATGATGACATGAGTGGCCTGGGAAAAGGCTGAGTGGTGTCCACAGAATGGATCATCCTATCCACTTGATTATTAAAATCCTCTTCTGCTGAGGTCACCCATTGGTGAGCACTCATATGGGATGAAAACATTTTTGTAGTTTTTGACTAGTCATAGAGGTCCATCCACATACCTCTTCCACAAATTTCTTTGTCATCAATTTTCCAATCATGCTTTTTCCATGCCCCTGACCATCTAGCCAAACCTTTGGCTACAGCCCATAATCACAAATCTGGCCATTTCTCCTTCCGTGCAAAGTGCACAACCAGGCACACTGCTCAAAGTTCTGCCAACTGGGAAGATTTCCCTTCACCATTGTCCTTCAGGGATGTCCTAGAAAGGGGCTGTAGTGCTGCGGCTGTCCACTTTTGGGTGGTGCCTGCATATCGTGCAGAACCATCTGTGAACCAGGACCTAGTCTTCTCTTCCTCTGTCAGCTGATCATAGGGAACTCCTCATGAGACCATCAGTGCAGTCTCGGGGAGAGAAAGCAGTGTGTCAGGAGTGGAGACCGTGGGCATTTGAGCCACTTTCTCATGTAACTTACTAGTGCCTTCAGGATCTGCTCCAGCCCAATCGCATATATACCACTTCCATTTGCTGATGCAATGCTGCTGTGCACAGCCCACTTTATGGCTAGATGGATCAGAAAGCACCCAGTTCATGATAGGCAGTTCAGGTCACATGGTGACTTGATGACTCATAGTCAAATATTTAGTTTCCACCAAAGCCCAGTAACAGGCCAAGAGCTTTCTCCCTAAAAGAGAGTAGTTATCTGTAGAAGATGGCAGGACCTTGCTCCAAAATCCTAGAGGCCTCCACTGTGATTCAGCCTGCCAAAGGCTCCAAACAGCATCCCTATCTGGCACTGACACCTCAAGCATCATTGGATCTGCTGGGTCATATGGCCCAAGTGGCATAGCAGCTTGCACAGCAGCCTGGACCTGTGGCAGAGCCTTCTGTTCTGGACTCCACTCAAAACTGGCAGCCTTTTGGATCACTTGATAAATGGGCCAGAGTAACACACCCAAATCAGGAATATGTTGCCTCCAAAATCCAAATAGGCCCACTAGGCGTTGTGCCTCTTTCTTGGTTGTAAGAGTGGACAAATGCAGCAAATTATCCTTCACTTTAGAAGGAATATCTCAAAGAGCCCCAAACCATTGGACCCCTATAAATTTTACTGAGGTAGAAGGTCCCTGAATTTAATCAGATTTATTTCCCATCCTCTGTCCCGCAAATGTCTCATCAATAAGTCCAGTGTGTTTGCTACTTCTTGCTCACTAGTTGCAGTCAGCATGTCATCAATGTAATGGACCAGTGTGATATCTTGTGGAAGTGAAAGGTGAGCAAGTTCTCTCCAAATAAGATTATGGCACAAAGCTGGAGAGTTGATATACTCCTGAGTTCATCATTTTCTTTCATCACTTTGTCTAGCGAACTTACAAGCAACCAACCAACTTCACTATGTTCCTTGATTCTCCACATATAGTCAAAAGTGTTATGTATACAGTCACTAAATTCATTGCCTCTCACAAGTGTTGAATCAAGAGTGTCAAATGCATTTATTTTGCATAACTCTCTAAACAATTGATGCCAAGGATTATCAGTGTTCTCCATACCGTTAGAAGAAGAGTCCTTAGCATATTTGGGTCTAATCATATTAAGCAGCCAACTCCAGAAACCCCAAAACCAATGAAAGAACTCCATCCTTAATATTCTGTTTCTCTAGAACCACTCCTGGTACCAAAATCTGTATTAAGGTTCTACAGAGAAACAGAACTAATAGGAGATCTATATCTATATCTATCTATATCTATATCTATATCTATATCTATATCTATATCTATATCTATATGGGAGTTTATTAAGTAGTATTGACTCACATGTTCACAAGGTCCCAAAACAGGCCATCTGCCAGCTGAGGAACAAGGAAGCTAGTCGGAGTCCCAAAGCTGAAGAACCTGGAGTTCGATGTTCCAGGGCAGGAAGAATCCAGCATGGGAGAAAAATGTAGGCTGGGATGCCAAGCCAATCTAGCCTTTTCACATTTTTCTGCCTGCTTTATATCCTGGCTGTGCTGGCAACTGATTAGATGGTGCCCACCCAGATTAAGGGTGGGTCTGCCTTCCCCAGCCCACTGACTCAAATATTAATCTCCTTTGGTAACACCCTCATGGACACACCCAAGATCATTACTTTGCATCCTTCAGTCCAATCAAGTTGACACTCAGTATTAACCATCACAGTCACTTTCTAATGGGGTTGGTTTTTTTGTTGTTGAGTTCCTTGTAGATTCTGTATATTAGCCTTTTGTTGCATTCATAGTTTGCAATTTTTTTTTCTCATTCTGTAGGTTATCCGTTTACTCTGTTGATTCGGTCTTTTGTGGTGCAGAAGCATTTTAGTTTAATTAAGTCCCATCTGTCTGTTTTTGTTTTTGTTGTTTTTAGTTTTGAGGACTTGGTCATAAATTCTTTGCCTAGGCCAGGTCTAATTTTTAATCCTCTTTTAGAGCCTGTCTTTCCCTCCAAACTAAATATTATTTTACCCCCATTTGACACATGAGCTAATTGAGCCTTCTGTCAGTTAAGTAAGTTGACTAGTTCAGTGTAAGTTGTTTCTAATTTTTTGCCATCATAATGCTTTAGTAAACATCCTTTTCATACTCTCCTTAATTTTCCCCCAGGATGGTTTTCTAGATGTGGACTTGCTGGATCCAAAGTGTGCATATTTTCCAAATGTATCCATATATCGTGGCTTTGTGTTTTAATAGAGGTAGCAGCAATATTAGAGGAGAGAATTAAGCAATGATTCTAGTGTAGCAGGACAAGCTGCATACAAAACCCCTCAGACACCGAGTTAAAGAAGGAAGGGCTTTATTCGGCTGGGAGCTTGGGCAAGACTCACGTCTCCAACAACCGAGCTCTCAGAGTGAGCAATTCCTGTCCCTTTTAAGGGCTTACAACTCTAAGGGAGTACATGACTGGGGGCTGCATGGAATCAGAATGGAACAGAACAGGACAGGGATTTTCACACTGCTTTTCCATACAATGTCTGGAATCTATAGATAACATAACTGGCCAGGTCAGGGGTCTATCTTTAACCAGGCCCAGGATGTGGTCTCAGGCTGTTTGCCTGTGGATTTCATTTCTGCCTTTTAGTTTTTACTTCTTCTTTCTTTGGAGGCAGAAATTGGGCATAAAACAATATGAAGGGTGGTCTCCTCCCTTACTAGGAAGAGAGAAATACCATGTGAGAATGAAATACGTATTTGTGTTATTGGATTTGACATCGGGGTTGGACCAAGCATCTTCTATGAACATCTATAAGCACGTTCTCCTTATCAAAAGGTACTTTGCTTGGTGCTTTAAAAGATAAATGACTATTTACCTTAGGAGATTTCCTCACAATTGAAAACCACAGCAGCTGTTATTTGAACATACCTGAGCCCCTTCTGGACCACTGTAGGAGAAGGAGGAAGAGGGGTGAAAGTGATTTCTGCTGCTGAGGGCATGTATGATGACAATGGGTATTTGTCCTAACTTTGGCACTACAAAGTGACTGGAGCTTTAGGCAAGTAGTGTTTTACTCCAGTTGTCTTTTCAGACTTTTTTTTTGAAGTATTTGACCTCTTTGCGGCGCCAGCCTGCTGCTATTTCACATGCACCTAGAAGGGACTTTAAAACATGCACAGAATTGAACAAAGCAGTAACCATTCGTTGGTGTCCCTTAACAATATGTTAAATACTATTATTTTTGAAAGGTAAATATATCCTTGGGCTTAGTGGATCCTAAATGCTAATTTAAAAATCTGAACTCATTTCCATCCCTTATTACTTTAAACGAATTGCTAACCTGAATGATAATAGAAACTTTTTTCCTTTTAACAGTTGGAGGCATCTATACTGTGATTCAGACAAAGGCCAAAACAACAGCAGATGAATGGGGAGAGAACTATTTTCTGATAGGTCCATATTTTGAGCATAATATGAAGACTCAGGTGGAACAGTGTGAACCTGTAAATGATGCTGTCAGAAGAGCAGTGGATGCAATGAATAAGCATGGCTGCCAGGTAAAGGAACTGACATTTCACTTGGCAATTCTCAGTAAACTTATGGGAAAAAAGACTGTAACTAACATGAACTCACAAGAGAAGACCATTCACTTACTTAAGTAAAACTTTCAGGTTTGTGAGAAAGATGATGAACTTGCTTTTAAATGGATTGCATTTGAGACACCTTGTGAAAACCGAGGAGGAAGGATAATTGGTTTGGAGTTCAGCAGAAGCTACAGAGTAAACATGTTTTTGAGGAAGTCATTTGTACATAAACTGAAGTCATGAGTGTTGTTAAAAATTATTCAGTGGAAATGTTTAGACTTGGAGTAAAGGTTTTCAACCAAACCTTGTGGAATGTCACCATGTTAGGGCATCTACATTAAAAGAAGCTAGAGATTGCAAATGTAGAAGCAAAGCTAATGATGTAGAACCAAGGATGTTCAAGTCTTAATCCTCAGAAGCTGTGAATATGTTACCTTTTATAGCAAATGGAATATGGCAGATGTGATTAAGTTACAGATTTTGAGAAGGGGAGATAATCCTGAATTATCTAGGTGGGTCCTCCTAAGAGGGAGGCCATAGAATTAGAATCAGGCAGGAGATGTGCCAATGAAAGCAGAAGTTGAAGGGAGCTACTTTGCGGATGGAGGAAGAGGCCACAAGGAATATAGGTGGCCTATAGAAGTAAGAAAAAGCGGCCAGGCATGGTGGCTCAAGCCTATAATCCCAGCACTTTGGGAGGCCAAGATGGATGGATCACCTGAGGTCAGAAGTTCAAGACCAGCCTGGTCAACGTGGTGAAACCCCTGTCTCTACTAGATATACAAAAATTAGCCAGGTGTGGTTTTGCAGGCACCTGTAGTCCCAGCTACTCAGGAGGCTGAGGCAGGAGAATCACTTGAACCCAGGAGGCAGAGGTTGCAATGAGCCGAGATCGTGCCATTGCTCGCCTGCTTGGGCAACAAGAGTGAAACTTCATCTCAAAAAAAAAAAAAAAAAAAAAAAGAAGTAAGAAAATAAATTCTTCCCTGGAAACTACACATGGAATGTGGCTCTGTCAACACACTGATTTTAGTCTATTTTGGACTACTGACTTCAATATCTGTAAGATAATAAATTTGTTTTAAGCCACTAGGCTTTTGGTGATTTGTTACAGCTCCAACAGGAATCGTGATGTCAAGTCAAGGGAGGAGAGAATTTTAAGTATGAAGAAGGGATTAAGTCAGCAAAGGACTGATCCAGGGTCTGTTGGGTTTGGTAATATTTGGGCCATTGGTAACATGGATAAGTACAGTTTCAGAGGAGAAAGGAAGGTTAAATCTCATTTCAGTGGGTTAAGGAATAAATAAGTGGTAAGAAAAAAGACACAGAAGTTGTGATTATGAGATTTTTCTATGAATATAAAATATAATAATGTAGTTGCAGAATGACATGGTTTTGAGAATTGGTGTGTTATTAAATATGGGTAAGACCTGAGCATGTTTATTTGCAAAAAGGAAATACCTAGCAGACAGGGAAAAGCTAAAAGCTCAGAATAAATGGAGGATTGAAAAGAATAAAGTCGCTGAGAATGGGGAAGGGAACAAGATCCAAAGCAATACTGAAAGAATCATTTTTCACTTGTCTCACTCAAAAAAGGAAAAAAGGATAAATGCAAATACTAGATACAAGTTAATGAAGAATTCAGGACAATCTTACCCAATGTTTTTGATGATCTCACTGAAGCAGGTGTTAAAGGTCATTTTATGACAATTAAAAGGCAAGGGTAGAAACTAGGGAAGTTCAAGAAAGAAGTTCTGAAAAAGTGTTCAAGGAAGTTTTGGACATGTTTGAGATGTAGTCATGACTTTATAGTGGCACAAATACACACGGCTGTGACTTTGTCCAGGAGCAGTCTGCAGTCTGAGTGATGGTGCAGGAAGTAGAATAGATGAAGATCCAGTGTTGTTTAACTTGACCATTCATGCAATGGGTCAAGGTGGCCCAAGAATTGAAGGTAATTGTAAAAGTGATTGAATTAATAGTTTAATTCATGGGCCATTGCATTGGAATAGATAGAAAAGGAAGGAATTAAATAAGGAATAGACAGGAAAGAAAGTAAGCAAAGCCAGAAAGAAGATGATAATGTAGGACAAAATGGAGGGTTATAGGAACTGGAGGTCTTAAAGGGGAGAAAGAAAGAATATATACACTGGCAGAAACACAGAGACAGAAATGGAAGTACAAGAGTTGTAACTGGGTAACAGAATGCCGAAGTGGAATATTTTAGAGAAGAAATCATTTGGGATTTGACAAGGAAAGAATGCAGTCATGATCCTGAGTAGCTGAAATCAGGTGGACATGAAAGTCTTTTAAGTCCATAAGGTCAAGTAACCATGAGGTTAAGTGTGCAGGATAAAAAATCTGGACTTTGAAGTTGCTTAGGATAAGGTCAAAAAGTAACCTTATCTTTGCTGAGCAAGGAAGGGTAATATTTTTGGATAGCATACATTTCAAAGGTGTTTTATATGTAAATAAAGAATAAGGCTTTAAAAGTTTCAGTAGAATTTTAAAAATCAGTAACTTTCCTTCCTACTCATCCCAGGAATATAGTTTCTGGGGGTGAAAAAATGCAAAGTCTTCACTTGAGATGCTGTGTGGGTAGTGGTGTCTAGGAGGTGCATGCAAGGTTTAAGGAGTGGAATGCATAATTTACAAGGGAACTTGAGATCCCAAAGAGTACCGGAAAACATTTCTTAGTGAAGGCAGCATAGAGAATGTTAGAAATGTGATAGAACAATGCCTATTGTACTATCAGGATGCAAATAAATGAAATGTTAGAAAGGGCTTGCATTTGAAGTTCTGGTGAAGGAAGAGTTAGATGAGAAACACAATGGAACTGACTGGTCTCAAGACTTCATGGCTTTCTAGCGTAGGGATATTTTCATGTTGCAGCCAAGAACTTGACTGGAGGTCAATGCCAATTGGCTTACATTCTCTATTTGTGTAATAGTTTCAGCTCTTCTTTATGATCTTAGCTTATGTATCATGTGGCGCATATTAGGCAGTCAGTAAATATTATATAGTAATATTACATGTTATTCACAGTGTATAAATACAGGAAGCAATGAATTTCCCAAGGAGAAAAACTATTGAAAAGTGGTTTGGGGCTCAGGAAAATTTCATCTTAAAAGGAAACAGTGGCATGATAAACACTAAATTATAATGGAAACAACTGAAACATAATGAGTGTCTTTCAAGGTTGACCAAGGAACAGATGGGTGAGAAGCATCCCCACACATGCCTGGGTCCCCTGGTAGGAAATGATCAAATCGGGCTTTGAAGTCCTGCAAAATTCAGCCATAGGTGGAGTCATAAGTGTCAATATGTAAGCAATATTAATATATTTTATTTTCTAGAGAAGCCTGGATCCACATTCAAAAAGATTCGTAGCCTCTGCTGAGTTCCAGAAAGGGTTTGAAGTGGTTTATGAGGTTGTATATCATGTAATAGGAGAATAAACACAAAATGAAAATCAAGACAAAAGAACAAGTAAATTACTATAGAAATATGGAGACAAAAAAGGAAGTTAAAACTTGGATGTGCAAGTGATGATATACATACAGTTGGAAAAAAATGAGAGAGCTAATTCATTAAAACTTGCAGAAGATAAAACATTTAGGAATCAACGTCAATTTGAAGAATGTAATGGAATTATACTTTGAGTTGCTAGATTAAAGAGATAATGTATCTAGGGCAATGCGTTTAGTTAAACCTCTGGCAGCAACCATACTGGGAAACATTTTGCATCACTTTTTTTGATAGGAATAGTAAGATAAATCATACATATTGGACTACAGAAATAGCTTTTTCTTCTAGCAGGAAATATTGTTAGTCCTGTTGCATAAAAGAAAATAAGTGACACTGGAGCCATTATATCCAACTACCCAGGTTTTCAGAGATACAAAGCATTTCATGGCTCTGTCATAAAAGCAGAGACTATAATATTAAACCCTGTGAGTTCATGGTCACAAGAGAGTAACTAGAGACAGATGAACAGAGATTACATGATTTAGATACATTGTTTTTAAATTTAATGAAGAGCAAGAATTTGGAAGTTCTAGATGAATGGATTTATGCCCATTCCAGCTTGAGGCTCAAACAGCAGAGGCTATATGTTATCAATATTCTTTTCTAAGTAGCTTGTTTAATCTGCTATTGAGTACTACATAAAGTTTATATCCTCAGAGTGCAAATACATTGTCCTGTCTTGCATGACTTAATGTCACTACATGGCTGTGTGTTCTTTATATGACAGGTGCATTTTGGAAGATGGCTGATAGAAGGAAGTCCTTATGTGGTACTTTTTGACATAGGCTATTCAGCTTGGAATCTGGACAGGTGGAAGGGTGACCTCTGGGAAGCATGCAGTGTTGGCATTCCTTATCATGACCGAGAAGCCAACGATATGCTGATATTTGGATCTTTAACTGCCTGGTTCTTAAAAGAGGTATGGTTTATTATATAGTGATACAACAGAGGAGCAGCACAACTGCTTTCAGTGCCCAAGAATGATCCCATGATCTTTAAATAAGGCAGATTTTGAGATGATGCCATTATGGCTTGTCCTAATACAATTGAAAGAAATCTGAGGAAATGTTGAGCATTCTGCAAATTAAATGCCAGACTTTGGAACAGCGTAATAATGATACTTATTACTATTTACCTCATGTCAAATTTAAATGGCATGATGTGTATCAAACACCCAATTATATTGCCCCATATATAGATGATACTTAATATATATATATAAGAAAAACATGAAGTATAGAATCTTAAGAGTAGCAAATAGCTAATTAAGCTATTTGTTTAATAAGCTTTCCAGGTGATCCTTATGTACACTACATGTGATAACCACTGTTTTAAGTTAACTCTCCAAATTTCCCAATTCTCTGCTCAGCCTTCTTCAATGCCGGTGTTTTGCTATTGTCTCCATTAAGGAAATGAACTCTCATTGTGGAGTCAGTGTGAATGTTAATATTTTGTAAGGGCAAACAAAATAAGTTGTCTCTTTGTAAGACAAAGATACGGATGCCCACCTGATTTGGAACTAGACCCTGGGGTGGAATTAGACCCCGATCTTCAGTGTGTTACAAAGCTGCTATTTGATTCTAGGCATGTTTTTTATTAGCATCTTTCTCTCTAATTCCATATTCTTAATAATATATCAGTTAAATTTTGTTGGCTTCAAGAAAAAGAAAACCCAAATAAGATAAATTTAAAACATGGAATCATTTATTATTTATTATAAAATGATGTAACGGCATTTTATCTTTGTTTCTCAAAATCAAATATGCAAATATATACATGAAAATCATTGTATGCTTTTAGAGTTTTCAAGTCATTGAAAATCCAAGTAATTATCTATTAGAAAAAAATGATATTGTAAAAGTCACTTTTTCTTCATATGCATTTTTTTTTCATTATGATTGTTATATAGTTTTAGGCAACATTTGCTTCTCCATAATTGGGCCACTACAAATATACAAGGCATTTTGAAGTCTCTTCCTGGCCATTTCTTTAGCAAATATCAAAATATATACTATAAATAAACACAAGTCTAGTCAATTAAAAAAAATTTAAGTAGTTTTTTAAAAATAAGCTTATAAGTAAGTGGTCCCAATTGATTCAGCTGTTCAGTGATGTCTTTAAGAATTTATTTATTCTTAAATAAATATTTTTTAAGTGCCTACTTTGCATTTATTCCATTTATTTATTAATATTCATTACCTGTTATTAATATTAGTATTTATTCTTCTGTGGATAAAAAAATCTGCTCCATCACTGAAAGGGAGGATTAAGACCTAAAAATATATGGGGTTAATGAACATGCCACTGAGTCCTGTATTATCCTTGCTAAATATTCATGCTTTATGTTTCGACTCCTTTAAATTGCAAAATAATTTATAGACACCATAACTCCACTTATGATGTGGACCATGATCACAATCAAGCTTCATCAACAACTTTTCTGAATGCTTTTTTTTTCCTAATGTAGGTGACAGATCATGCAGATGGTAAACATGTCGTTGCCCAATTCCATGAATGGCAGGCTGGAATTGGACTGATCCTTTCTCGAGCCAGGAAACTTCCTATTGCCACAATATTTACAACCCACGCTACACTACTTGGGAGGTATCTCTGTGCAGCAAATACTGATTTCTACAACCATCTTGATAAGGTAAATATTCCTTCCTCCCTCCCTCTTACTCACCCTTCTTTCAGATTGCTGAAGCTGAAAGATAAGTATTGATCTGTACAATTCATCTGCCAAGCAGATGGCAGAAATGCCCTTTTAGCTAATCAATATTTATGACAAAGCTTCCCTTGGGTTGAAAGACAGCTCATATAGTTCAACTTTGTTCAGAGTACACTAGAGTATAGAGGTGAGAGGCCTGATATCTGTCCCACTTTGGAACAATAGTTCCAGAGGGATATGGTAGGAGTAAAGACATGGTATAGGTGCAAGGTTGGGCCCTTGTTCTAGCCTAAGGCTGTGAACACCCTGGATCCACACGCAGCTCTGAGTGGCAGGTAGATAATTGAGATTTGAGACATACAAACTTGCACTATGAGACTTACTTCCTCTATTTCTTCTATCCTCCAAGTAAACAATTGATTAAAAGCCACATTATAGGTTGATAGGTTCACTTTTCCCTGCAACTTTGCAATGCACAGGGGGCATTTTTGTGGGATCAAGTAAAACAGAAGTTATTGCAAACAGGGATAGGGGTCCTTGGTGAACAAGAAGTTATTTTTGCTCATCTTAGCAGGTTACCTGAGTCTATGACCTGCCAAAGTCATTCAGTTTTGATTTATTTCTTCTATTTTTCATGTTAATTTAGATTAATGAAAGTATATATTTTATATCATCATGTTAATAATATTAACAAAATGTTTGAGTAGTATAAATTCAGAGGTTTTGCAGATTTGGTGTCTATATTAACAATCAAATCTATTTAGTACTCTAGGGTTCAGTTTTGCTCTCAGGAAAATTAGGAAGTTAGAAAGTTGATTTTTAAAAATTTCCCAGCTTAAAAGAGTTCTAGGATTCTATAAAACAGAATGTGTATGTGTGTGTAATACACAAATAATACTCAAATAATGCCACTGAAAAGTTATACTACTGTCTCAAAGACACTTAGAGTGCAAGAAAGTTCTTTCTGAAAAACTTTAACATCTGTAAAGCAATGAGTGGTCCTGATGAGCCCTTCCCTATAAAAAGGTCAGCCTAATCTAAAGGTCAAACTAGAAACACAAGCTGTACATTTAAAATAAAATCACCAAGGAATTCAGAAAGCCTGGGGATCTGGGAGGTTCTTAGCGGTATATAGTAATGGTGGACTGATAAGGGCAAACCAGTGATCTGTGATAAGCTGATAAGCTCAACAACCATGCTTCCTGGAGAGGAGTGCACTTTGACTTCAGTGAAGGAGAAAATATTAGAGTGGCAGATTGAATATTTCACTTCAGAATTCTTGAATCTTGTATAGTAATAATTAATTTTAGAAGCTACTAATAATATACATAGGATATTTTTCTTTGGTTTTAAGGAAGAAATGCATTATGGTATATAGTTATATATTACAATTTTACCCTTTTGATGAAAGGGCAGTATTTTTCATACTGTCTTTAGATATAATCATACATCTCTCTAGTTTAAAGCCCTTCACTGATTGAGATACTTAAGTTTAGTCAGATCCCTGCCCATCTTTCTAGTAAAATGTTCTATCTAGCAAAATGACTAGTAGACAACAAGCAGTCAAGAACTAGCTTTTGGGTTAAATTCATAGTCATTTTACACAACAGAAGCCCCCATGCTCACACTAAGTTTAGAATTTGGGTGACACATAAGAATACCAAATTATATACATGAAAGGTTTTTAAAAATTCAGTATAAGGAAGAAGTCATAGTTTAATCTTTGATGCAGGAACCAGGATCAGCTTCAGTAAATTCTAACTCAGACAAATAAAAATAGGGCGAATATGAGAACAAGAATAAGATAATTAAACTTTTGTAAAATCAGAAAGATTAGAACGATTTTACTCAAATTACTGCTAACTGAAAACAATTTTTGTTAGTAGCCAATTACAAAAACTCTAACGCTGGTTTAAGTTTTTAGTAAAATTCATTATTTAAAATAAGATTTTAACCATTTTCAGCCAGCGTATGAAATTTCTGAGAATATGTCTCCAAACTCATTTTTTAAAGTCCAATCATTGATCAATTATCCTCTCGACTCTAATGACTACATAATAAATTCTTTTTTTCCCTCTAAAGCCTTTAGTTTTCTTGTTTTGCCGCCCGCCCCCCCCCCCCCCCCATTTTATGTTGTTTGTTTGTTTTTGTTTTTGACACGGAGTCTTGCTCTGTCGCCAGGCTAGAGTGCCATAGCGTGATCTCGGCTCACTGCAACCTCCACCTCCCGGGTTCAAGCGATTCCCCTGCCTCAGCCTCCTGAGTAGCTGGGACTACAGGCACGCACAACCACGGCCAGCTAATTTTTTGTATTTTTAGTAGAGACGGGTTTTCACCATATTGGCCAGGATCGCCTCGATCTCCTGACCTCGTCATTCGCCCGCCTCAGCCTACCAAAGTGCTGGGATTACAGGCGTGAGCCACCACTCCCGGGCTTTTTTTTCTTAATTGTAACAGAATTTCCTAGATGGAAATCTGAGGACAGTGCCGTTTGGGATTGGAAAATGGGGAAGGAAGCCATGGACAATTATTTGGTGGATTTAAACTCTTTCTTCTGATCAAGCTTTGAGCTAGTCAACTTCAATTACAGGGTTATCCACATGTGTCACTGGACTGTGTTTTATTGATTAATATGTACTTTACCCATTTTTTGTTTTTCTATACACATTATCCAGAATTCAATAAAAAATTATGAGATATATTAAAATGCAAGAAAGTAAAAACCTATTGTCAGAAAGACCAGGTCCAGATATGTCCTATGTTGGAATTATTGTACAGAGATTTTAAGATATAATCATAAATATGTGGAAGAATGGACAATATGTGTAAACGGATAAGCTTTCTGTAAAGCCACAGGAGTGGCCACGCGTACTACAGACCTAAAAGATAAGCGTGCCCCGTGGGAGGAGGGAAAGGCAGAAGCATGCACACCCGCCTGACTTCCCCAAGGCCTCTCACGGGGTCTCCAGGCTCTTGCTATCCTGCCTCTGTATTTGTGCATACTCAGCCTGCTCATTTAGAAAATCTATCTTCCCATCTCTAAATGTCCAAATGTTAAATGCTGTCTTATCTGTGACATGTGATTCTCTACAACAATAATAATAATTAATAATAACAACGGCTAAATTTATTGAGCACTTTCCACATACCAGGCACTTTTCTAAACATTTGACATTTGTTGTCTCATTTGAAATTCACAAAATACTCAATGGGATAGAAAACATTCTTTATTTCTTTCCAGAGTTATTTTTCTTAAACACCGGCTCTGTCTTTACCACACCTCTAAACAAACACTTTCAGAGAGGCTTTTCTTGTTTACAGGACAAAGGCAAAATTCCTAGGCTCATCTTCAGGGATTTCAGTGATCTGGCCCTATTGTATCCGACCAGCCTCTGTCTCTTACATGCTACATCCAGTGCTACAGTCACATCAGATGTCCTGCTATTTTCTGCACATGCCATAGCGTTTTCTATACTTGTTCTTTAGGGCAGCTAGCATTTCAGCTAAAAATAACTTTCCCAGAATTAAACTTTCATATCCTGGTCCAAATGCCATTTTATTCATCCAACCAATTTGGAGATAGAAAGATGAATAAGTCTTCGTCTTTGCACTTGAAAGTCTTACATTTGTAGAGTTGATACTGACTACACTTACTGCGTAGTATGAGATACTTTTGCCTACCTTCAGCCAGAGTGAATCAGTGCTGCTTTGATCCTATAACTTATTCAGACACATACTCATTTCATTTCTACCTGTTTTTTTTATCCATTTTCCATTAATTTATAAGTTTCTTAAAGTTAATAGATACACATAAATTGCTCAAAAAAGTTGATTAAATGAGAGATTTGGTTTCATTAATTAGACTGGCCACATAGAGCTTTTAATAAAACTTCTGCTGATCCAAGCATGTCATATACAACCTGATTCAAACATTTTCAGAGAGATGATTCCAAATATTACAGTCATGAAAGAACGCTCTAGGAGTTTTCTTGTTCTAATCATGAGATTCCTCGGATGGGTCTCTTTTTAGTATTTTTCTCTCTATGATGCCGTAATTATTGGGACTAACTTGTTGATAGAGTTGAAGTCTCAATGATATAAAAACAGATGAATACAAGACTGTATTCATTCATCAGTCAGGCTGATTAGGGATCAAATTAGGGTTCTACTAAGATTCTTAATAGCAATGTGACCTTCGACAAGTTTCTTGACCTCTAAAAGGTTCAATTTCCTTCTCCATAAAATGAAGACAAAATATGTGTCTCAGTAGTTTATAAGAATTAAATATGTTATTGTGCTTAGTGGAGTGCCTGTCACTAGTGCTGGAGAGCTACTAACAATCTTCATTATGAAAAGCACCCTACTTACATAATGTCAGAAACTTTACATATTCTTTTTGTCTTAGACACTGCTAGTTTCATATGGAGCTGTGTGAGACACTACATTCAGTAACTAAGTGAAATGGCAAAAGCCCACACTGTTGCCAGTTATTTAAGTGATTGTTGGGAATTTGACTTTTTTTAAGTTAAACTACCCAGAAGTATAGATAATTGCATAATCTAGCACAATATCTAACTAGAGTAACTATACACTCTTTGCAATTATAAAGGGGAAGTTCTATAACCAAGGAAAAGCATTTGTCTTTCTCTTTTTCAGGTTCCCTTTCAGTGAATTAAGCATTATAATAATTATTCTTATTTTCGATGTCAACTTTAATGTCAACTTTGTTTCATTGTTTATGGGAAAATATATAAAAGACTTTGGAGAAAGGCATTAGCTCAGTATTCCAAGATGTAGAATAAGTAAAAGTGTAATTAAAATGTCAAAAATTCAAGAATTCTATGTGATTACAGTAAGGTAGAAACATCATTTACTTAGGGAGTTAAACTGCAGTTTAGAGGGAGAAATGGAGTAAACAATGTCTTTTAAAGTGTAAGTCCTTATGTATATTGTAGTAATGGGTTTAATTCAAGTTTTTATTACTTTTTTGTGGTCATAAAATTTCACACAGCCTTGAGGTAAGCCAATTGGTGAAATGTGTGATTTTGTTTAGCTTGTGTGGAAGGGCCAGTGTTAGCAAATGTGTGTTTTATTTTTGTTTCTAACAGTTTAACATTGACAAAGAGGCTGGGGAAAGGCAGATTTACCACCGGTACTGCATGGAGCGAGCTTCCGTTCATTGCGCTCACGTGTTCACCACGGTTTCTGAAATAACAGCAATAGAGGCTGAACATATGCTGAAGAGAAAGCCTGGTAATTATTATCCCTGGATCACCTATCTTTCAGTTCCGAATGATGTTAGACTATGAGGATTTTGTTTTCCATCGTGAAGTAGTAGTTTGAGGAAAAATTGCATTCAGTTACCACGCAGCTCTTTTTATGTATTTTAACTCTCAATTTCAGTAGGTTTGCAGGGAAACCAACTCAAAGCTATATCTGGAACATGGCTAAGTGTTCAATCTGTGCTTGTTGAATAAATGAGCTATGCTTGAAATAACCTCGGTATGACCTGGGTTGTCATAATGAGTCGGTATGTGTAAGGAAGTTCGGTTGACTCTTGTCTTTTAAGAAAATGAAAGCCAAGAAAACAGAAATTTGTGTGAGACTATCCCAGTCCTACATCTTGTAATATTGCCTCACTGGTGCTGTGTTGGTAGAAACGTTTTATATTACCTATCCCCAGATTCCTTGGAAATTTTTCCAGGAACTATCTACAGACCCAGCCAGAGCTTGCAATGTGAAGAACTCATGCTCATAAGACATGACCCTGTCACCCGGCCACGGCTGATTGGCCCAAAGGAAGACATCTGACATAAGCTGGGCCAATCAGAATGCTCCCATTCAAACGAGTCTCTCAATGCACTGTCATACAGTAGAACACCACCAATAGCTCAAAGCTATTGGTAGTGTTCATTTTTCTATTTTGTTGCACTGGATGCAAAGAAGATTAAACTACACTGAATTGTTATAAGAAGCAAAAACAGACTGAGAGAGAGAACTCGAGGCTCTCCACAGTGATTTCGACCACTTTTTTTTTTTTTTTTTTTTTGAGATGAAGTTTTGCTCTGTTGCCCAGGCTGGAGTGCAGTGGCGTGATCTCGGCTCACTGCAGCTTCCGCCGCCCGGGTTCAAGCAATTCTCTGCCTCAGCCTCTCGAGTAGCTGGGATTACAGGCGCCTGCCACCACGCCCAGCTAATTTTTGTATTTTTAGTAGAGACGGGGTTTCACTATCTTGGCCAGGCTGGTCTTGAACTCCTGACCTCGTGATCCACCCACCTCGGCCTCCCAAAGTGCTGGGATTACAGGTGTGAGCTACCGCGGCCAGCCAGTTTTGACCACTTTTAAAAGTCATTCCTAAGGCTCAGCTAAATATTTGCCATGAGACACTCCGGCATCCTATTAATAAATTCCTTGTTATTATACTTAAGCCAGCATTAGTAGGTTTATATGACTTGCAACGAAATCATCCTAATTAATATATCCTCCTTGCTTAATTTCTGTGGTCTTGTCTCTAGTTGTCCTTCTTTCAGATAGCAGAATGTGTAGAAGAGGTATTTCAAGGTGCTAGATTAAAAAAAACAAAACAAAAATCAAGATAGAACAAGAACCCAACTAATTTGAATAGTGGCAGCATTAAGAACCTATAGTAGCCTTTTTTCTTTCCAAGGATTCTCTTGGATTCGCTTGGATTCTTACTCTCATTCTTCTTTTGGGAGTTTATTCCATCAATATGCTCATTTCTCTCTTGGATCTTCCTTTTTCCTGTCTACAGTTATCTTTCTCTGAGCTCACAAAAATGCTTTCTTTGTTTTTGCCTATTCTAAAATGAAAATTTCTCTTGAGGTTTCTACCCTGCCAGATATCATACCATCTCCTCCTTTCTCCTGCTGCCAAATATCTTATAAGAGTAAACCATAATCGCTAGGTTCACTTACTCATTAGCCCCTGGGACTCTGGCTTCCAACCTCCAACTCTGGCCTAAAATTGTGTTTCTAAAAATCATCGAATTCAGGGTCATCTAATGTTTTCTATTTTTCTTTATATTCTCTAGCATTTAAAGGCGGTGAAAATCTGTTTCCATTATTTTTCATGACACTGCACATTCTACTTTCTTTCCAGTATAATCTTTTCTGGTGTCTCTAATCATTTTTCTACTTTCTTTTACTTTTCAAAGTGGACATTCTCCAAGATTCTATTCTAGGTCCTGCTTTCTCTATATACTATTTTCTTAAATTTTTGTTTTCTTAAGAATATAGCTACAGAGTAGTGGTCAAAGCATGAGCTTTTTGCCAAACTGCCTGTATTCAGTACCAAAAATGATTTTATGTTGAGTATACGTTACTAGCTGTGTGACATTATAAAAGTTACTTAAGCTCTCTGTGTCTTATCTGCATAATGTGGATAATCCTTTCTCTTATCTGGAATTATTGCAATGATTCAAACCGTTAACGTATGGAAAAAACCCAGCTCAGTGCCTGGTACATTGTAAAGATTTAGAAAATATCGATTATCATTTTGTGTGGATCACTGTCTAGATTTTCCCCAAGTTCTCATCTATTACTGAGTGCCCACAAGCTAGCTTTCTCTGGAAGTTCTACCAGAAACCATAAACACTGCAATCTGGGCTTCTTCAGACTTGCAGTAGAATCATGTGGTGCCTCTGATGGAAATTGTGAAATCTCTGAACATTTTGTGGCTCAAGAAGGTCAATGGACTTTTAGTAGATCATTAAACATATAAACCTTCCTAAGAGCATTCTGAAAAAAAAAAAAAGGATCACATAGTGTAACTATGACTTTGTATTCCTTGATTTTTCTTGAAGTCTTCCCCGATTAAAAGTTTAACTACAGCCATTACTTTTAACGCTGAGGGTGCAACTACAGAGCAAGAGGAAAATTGGCTGGGTGAAAAACATGCATGGGACCAGATATTTTTCAAAATATCACTATATAATAATTGGCAAAAGCTTATATTTATTACTATATCATTATGCTTTTGCCATAAATTTGACTCAAAATAATTTAAGATGTTGAAAAGGTGATATTTTCTTAAAAATATTGGAGAGAAGGCAGTATGATAAATTTACCAATTACAGATACAAAACTGAATACAACATATGCCTTAAATATCTTATGTTGCTTTAAAAAAATTTGTCATTTTCCTTTAATATAGTCATTAATAGTGTTGCAATTATTGATTTTTGAGCCCACGCTAATACCTTACTATGAACTCTAGCTAATACCATCCTTTAGTCAACGTTTTTCCTTTGTGTTGGCGTTGTTAACATCAGAAACGTGGGTAACATCGACATTGTCTTCTACTTGGGAACAATAGCAAGAAATTAGTGACCAATGTTGCTTCCAGGGAAAGGAAAAAATTATGGAATGGAAGTGAAAAGGAGATTTTTCAAGGTCAATATCTTGATTTTTTAAAAATTTAAATGATATGAGCATATAACTTATATACACTAATTTATTATGTAATAATACATGTATTTATATGAACTAATTAAATTAAATTAATCAAATTAATTTAACTAATTTAACATCATTTCCTGGTTATTTTACTACATTTTACTATGATTTTAGGTTATTTGTATATAGTAGTGCAGTAATACCATTATATGTTACTGCGCACCATTACATACAAATAACCTAAAACCTATAACCTATATAATGGTGCAGTAACATCCATATATATATATATATATATATATATATATATATATATTTCATGGATGGAAATACTATAATGGTGTTACTGCACTTTTCTTCCCAACTCTGCATTTACATTGGTAGCTTGAAATCAGTCATGATGGGAATATTTACACCTTGGAGAAAGGCAAACACTAAAATTATCTCTCTCTCTTTCTCTTTTTCTCTCTTTTTCCTGGAGTACTCTTTGTTAAATTTTACCAGCATATGACTGCACATAGGCCTGTGCATGTGAGATTATTCTGTTATAAATATGGATGTTAGAAGACCTCACTGGCCTAACACTTTAGGCTAATAAACAGACAATTTCAGGACACAGATCTTTTTTTTATAATTGTTTGTGAAACAATTTAGAAAATTGCTGCGGATTACAATCCATAATAAGCTGGTATCCACATACATTCTTGCCTTCTATAGCTTTTGTATGGTACAGTTGTATGACACCACTGCATCAAAAGGGTGGAAATTCCTGAGCCAGGCTGCTTTGGTTCTAAATCCAGCCTCTGTTACTTTGTGCTTACTTGACATTGGGCAAATGACTTAATATTCTGCAGGCCAGGTTCGTTATTTGTAAAATGGGGACAGTGAAAACAATTTACTTTACAGGGATTTTTAAAAATTATTATATATCAAATATAATAGGGCCTGGCACAAAGTGAGCCCTACGTAATTGCTGTAGAAAGATAAATACATTTTAAGATGTAATTGTCATACAATACGAATCACATTATATAGTTCATTTAGGAATTATTCACATGAAAGCTTTCACTGGAAATCTTGGCTACTTAAAATTGATTCTACTGTGGCCATGTATGTAAAAGAGTATAACAAATGTCAGATTACTTAATAAAAACTCATAAAAATCAGTAAGTTTTTATTTTCCACAAAAAATGACCAAAAAGCCTGGATTGATTTTGTGGAACCATATCAAGAAAATAGCCAGTTAACTGTAAAAGATTCTTTCTTTTTTTTTTCTCTTTTGAGATGGAGTCTCACTCTGTCACCCAGGCTGAAATGCAGTGGCGTGATTTCAGCTCACTGCAACCTCCACCTCCTGGGTTGAAGCAATTCTCCCGGCTCAGCCTCCCCAGTAGCTGGGACTACAGGCGCACACCACCATGCCTGACTAATTTTTGTATTTTTAGTAGAGATGGGGTTTCACCATGTTGGCCAGGCTGGAAAAGATTCTTAAAATTACAAAAATCTTCATAGCCCTATGCCACATTTTTTTTAACATAGCTTCTTTTTTCTTGTTTTTGCTTTATGCTGCTAAATCTGATAACCTATGTATTCAACTCAGTAGGTAGTTTCCGTCATATGCTCTGAGTGGTCCCTCTCTTTCTTGTCACAGACCAATGTTTGGAAAACCAAGAATGTCTTCCTGCCTGAGCAACAAAATCTCCCGGGAAGAGTGAATCAGTTGTGTTAGAAATGAGAAATGGAAATAAGAATAGAAATTAGAAGTAAGAGGTTTCCTTTTCCAATTTTCCAAATGCACAAAAGATGTCCCATACACTTGTGGAAAACAAGATGGCAGGAGGTAGTTTAGTGCAGAGTTAAGGAAACAGTATGTGG
Organism: Gorilla gorilla gorilla; assembly: GCF_029281585.2. Classification (NCBI taxonomy): domain Eukaryota; kingdom Metazoa; phylum Chordata; class Mammalia; order Primates; family Hominidae; genus Gorilla; species Gorilla gorilla. The sequence continues at coordinate 79,727,938 of NC_073234.2, forward strand.
GGTCAGACTGCATGGATTCTGCTTCGACTTACCAGCCGTGTGTTCTTGGACGGCGTCTTTAAACAACTCCGTGCCTGAGTTTCCACCTCTGAAAATGCTGATAAGAGCACTCACTCCCTTGGTTTGTTGAAGAGATTGAGTTACACTCTAAGCCTTTAGAGCAACACCTGGTGCACATTAAATAATCAATAAGTGAGTACTATAACAACCATTATTATTGTTATTGATTAACTTGTTTCATTGTACCAGTGCCTCATTGTTATTTTGGTCAGGCATTTCTGATTTCCTATTTCAATCAGTAGACCAAATTTGTTGTGAATTTTTATGAATTTTTTATGAACTGGAAGTTTTATAAATTTTAAATTTTATGGTAGTCAGAAAGTAGAATGTCAATAAACATCTAACTTTATAGTTTTAAAGATACTTTTTTCTACAATGGTACCCTCTTTGAAAAGAGAATTTTCATAATAATTTTGTTTTGCCTTTGTAGATGTAGTTACTCCAAACGGCTTGAATGTTAAGAAATTTTCAGCAGTGCATGAGTTTCAAAATCTACATGCCATGTACAAGGCCAGAATCCAAGATTTTGTTCGAGGTCATTTCTATGGGTATGATTTTCTTTATTAAAAAAAAAAAGAAGTATCAGATATGAGTGATCTTTGGTAGAGAGAAAACAGAATTGTAATAGTAAATGTTTATCTTTCCCAGCCTCCTTTGTACATTAACAGAATTCATGTGTACATTTTGTTACTGTTGCTGTATTTCATTTGAAACTGTTTTGTTTTGTTTTGTTTTAGTCATCTCGACTTTGATCTTGAAAAGACTTTGTTCCTTTTCATTGCTGGGAGGTATGAGTTTTCAAACAAAGGAGCTGACATCTTCCTAGAATCCTTATCCAGGCTAAATTTCCTGCTGAGGGTAAGAAAGCTCTAGGACATGGTATAACACTCTTGTAGGGAGAACTTTCTTCTGTGGGAAGTGAAGAATTTTTTGGCTTCTTAAATAGTTTTCAAGAGAATAAACGATAATCGTATTCTAAAAATGGCTTCAGCCTTTCAATTTACATATTGGAGTTACCACACTGTTGACTTGTGTGTTTGTCTATAATGTCATCTTTTTTTTTTTCTTTTTTGGAGAATCTTAAGCTTATCCCATTATATGTCTCATTAAGCTTATCCCATTCTCCCCTTCTATGTTTTAATAAGTCATTATAACATCCCTTTTCCCTCACATGAGTTTGTAATCAATTGAAAAGTAAATATAGAGAAATCCAGTAAATGGAGAGCAAAATATCAATTTTCAGAAAATCAGTGAAGACTATAATGGAAGATGTGGCTTATGTACATGACAATACGCATCCTAATACTGAACCTTGTTATGACTCTTAGCCATTTAATCATAGGAAGCTCTGACCATCACTCTCTTCTCCCGACTGAAGCAGGCCTTCAGAGTAGCATGTGCCACATAGCTGGCAGCCAAACCCGACAGCACGAACTCTCTATAGAACAGGGCAGACACATACACACTCGGTTCACTCACCTCCCCAGCCACACCACCTCCCTGTGACTAAGAGTCTTAAACTCTCGAACTAGTGGGTGTCACACCACATGAAAGCATGAAGGAGGAAAAAGAAGGTTCTTACTCCCAACAATGTGAAATCAATTTTTACTCAGGAAGGTGGGATACAAAGTGGGTTCTCAACTAACCGAGCAATACGATATGCATAAATAGAAGCAACTATAAAAAAAGATACCATGTCTTAGCTATTGATGGCAGCTATTGGTTTATATTCCAATCCCATCACATAAAAATATAGAATAAGTAACAGGAAAATATTCACAGGAGAAGAGTGTAGAATTTCAATCTTAATGAGATAATGAGAAAATCTAAACTTTCCTGAGTTCTGACTACCCTCCAATTAAATTTTTATTTCTTGGACATAAATTTTTTGCTTTAGAGCAGACATTATACCAAATATGCTAAAAAAATTTACTAAAGCCACATTAATAAGCAAGCGATTCATTAATAAAATCCAACTATGCAAAACAGAACTGAAGACTAAAAAGATTATTCTTAAATAACCTTACTTCATATTTCCTAGTATATATTCATTCAACAAGCTTTATAATGGACTCACAACTATATCACATATACAGTCTTTAGGGACATTATTAATAAATGCATTTATATAGTTATTAAATATTCACTTTATTTATAGATATGAAGAAAAGACTGATTACTATTATACTAGACATAAAAGATAACTGCAATACTTGGAGAAGTTAAAAGAAGGAATTCTCTTTCCACATAGTACATTTATTCTTTGATAGCACATTGGCTGTTCCTAGGGTGAGTTTCCTATTGTATGCCTTCAGTAGCTTTCCCTAATAAAATGTCAGGCCCCAGAGGGCCGAGGCTGCGTATTAGACGGTAAAGTGCCCCACACTCTGGAGCTAGTCAGTCATTTCCACAACACATAAACCTTCATAGAGGTTCATGATTTTAAGTGAGTTTATCCTTTCATTCTTATAGCTTCTTAACAAGTCATTTCCTTTTGAGAGATGCTAAGCCAGCAGTTTAAATGTCAGCTTTGGCACTAACCTGTTATAGGAACTCAGAGAAAATATTTAACCTCTCATTCCTTTCTTTTGACATTAATAAAATGAGGAGAGAAATGCCTATTATACATGATTATTAGTAGTATATTTAAAGCACCCAGCACGGTGTCTGCTATCCCAAAAGTGCTCGTCTTGTGCTTGTTTCTTTGCTTTAGGGCTAAAAACCAAAATATAACATCATGAGAATCAAGACATTTAGCGGAAGAGTAAAAATAATCTATCTGTCATCAATCAACATGAATAAGCAAAAAAATTGAAATATTATTTTAGCTTTTACCAAAGCTTAAATCTTCATTAAACTTCCAATCTGAAATTTTAAAGAACTAATTTTGGTCTTGTAATATTAGCTCTCATTCATGCTATTTTTTTAACCACAGAAAAGCACAGTGTCATCAATAGCAATAGTTATCTATTCTAGATGGTCAAAGGCGCGAAAATATTTTGTTTGAATTTTCAAATTGTTAATTGACAAATACTGATTGAAAGTCAATTTGTTCATTGACAAGTACTGACTGAAAATTTAAAATTTATTTTGATTTTAATTAAAATTTCTGAAAAAGTCTCAGGAAGGTGAATATAATCTCTCTGTGAAACATAAATAACTATACCTTTTATCTACTGATATTTTAAAACTCTACTTTTCAATGTTTAAGTTCCATCTATCATACTTTTTAAAAATCTTTGATAGTTGACTCTGTTGTGTTTTCTAATTCCTCATCAGATGCATAAAAGTGACATCACAGTGGTGGTGTTTTTCATTATGCCTGCCAAGACAAATAATTTCAACGTGGAAACCCTGAAAGGACAAGCAGTGCGAAAACAGCTGTGGTAATCTCACATCCTGTGAATGTTCTCTAGCAATAAATGTGAAAAGATTTCTTTTAAGTGAATAACATCTCATGTATCGCCTTGAACTTTGTTTTTTCCTTAAGATTATTACAGACAAATAATACTTGACTCTCTTTTCATCGTGCTACTATTTTAGATTATTGTAATGTTTATAACATTATAGGTGTTATACAAATTTTGGAATGAGCTACCATTGAAGGAGCAAGGCCCTGTAGAAATCTTTAAAGATGAGTCAAACATTTTTAAACTTTCTGTTGTGAAATTCTAAGAACATGTCAAGTAAAAAGCTTAGTAATATGACTCCCTGTATACTCATAGTTCAGATTCAACAATGATCAACAAATTCCCATCTTGTTACACCTATACCTCCATCTACTCCCCCTCTCTGCTCTCTATCCTGTTCCAATCAACATGAAGCAAAAAAATTTTAAGCTCTTTGTGCTGGCCATGGTGTTCTGTTGCCTCAGCTCTGGAGATGTCAACTTAAGCTGAATTGGCAAGTAGTAAAATAATAGAAGAGACTATAAAAAAGATACCTGTAATTTCAAATAATGTAATTTCAAAGAATGTCAACAAAACAATAGCATTATCATGACAAATAAAGATTAAACATTGTCATACTGTTTAAATGATAAATCTTTCTGTTTCAAACAGGGATGTTGCACATTCTGTAAAGGAAAAGTTTGGAAAAAAACTCTACGATGCATTATTAAGGTAGGTGCTTGAAATGCTTTCTACTTCAATCACTTAAGTCTTCACTATTCAAACAACAATTTAGACATCATAACTTATTAATTTTGTTCCAAATATCAAGGAATTAATAGCCTTTGAAAATGTGTTATGTCATGTGAACAGTGTTTTACCCTTCATTTGACAAAACTTGTAAACAGCTGTACAAATAAGAATACATTTATATGCAGGCAAGTTCTAATTCAATGATGAACTCATTAAGGGTTGATATGTCAATCTGAAGCTGAGAGAGACTTCATGAGATTTTAATTCAAAATATATATTGACAATGTGTATTAAATATGTACTTAAATATTAAGTCTATGTGAACATTTACTTTATAGAATAATCAACATTATTTATTAAAATACATGAAATATATAATATATAATCTGATGCTTAGGAATCACTGAATTAGTGCCAGCTGTTTTTATTTTTGTTATTAACATTTTTTCCCTGCAGAGGAGAAATTCCTGACCTGAATGATATTTTAGATCGAGATGATCTAACAATTATGAAAAGAGCCATCTTTTCAACTCAGGTAATAAGGAAAAAAGCACCCACCATGTCCCATAGTTATTAAATTCTATCTAATCAGTATTTTAATTTATTGGAATGTGCTAATTTGGAACATTTTTAGACCTGAGGCTAGAAAAGACATTCTTACATAGTCACTTAAATGATTACTTTGGACATTTTTTCATTAGTGGTTTTAAGAGCTCCTTTAAAAAATCTCATGAAACTTGTCCTTCGACTTGCTTACAAAATTATTTTTGAATTAATATATTCAATATAAAAATTGTGTATAGTTTAGTAACTACAAAAAAGTCCTAAATATTTCCAAAACATAGAATTTGAGTCACATTAGAGAAAAGAATATTTCTTAATCGAGTGGAATTATTACAAAAGAGATAAAACAAATGTGTTAGGCTTGCATCAAAATGCTTGTTATAATAGGGAAGAATCAGGTACTGGAGGACAGCCTTGCTAAAAGAAATCAGTAAGGTCATCTTAAGTCAAGACTTCAGGACACCTTTATATTCCAAATAAGTCCCGGAAGCAATCAAGAAGTCCAGGTCTCTCATATAGTAGCTGCAGGCGGAAAACAAAAGCTTCATGTATTCATAGTATGCAAAGGAGATTCTTCAACCCATATCTTCCTTTGACACACACACAAGACTTAGTCATCATCATTAGTGCCATCTCAAAAGACTGAAGGTGTGAAGGTTGGATGAAATGTCAATGACCTATTGTTGAAATTAGTCACCCTTATTAATTCTTTCCGCAATTGACATTTCCTTCCCTCTCATACTTCAGCGACAGTCATTGCCCCCAGTGACCACGCACAACATGATTGATGACTCCACCGACCCCATCCTCAGCACCATTAGGCGGATTGGACTTTTCAACAACCGCACAGATAGAGTCAAGGTAGAACAAATTGTTCATGTGGGGAACTTTCAACTTACTTAAAATATATTTTCTGAGAATTTATTAGCTTTCCTTAGTTGTTTTTACATCTACAAGAAATATTTTAAGTATTTTAAAGGAAAATTGGTTCAGTTTCTTGTCTTGGATAACTAAAGTATAATGAATATTTTGGTATAATTCTTGAAAATTGAAACATATTCATAGCTTTGAGCTATAATTCTAGCATTTATTTCCACTGTACAATACTGCTAATAAGCATAAGGAAATTACTTACTTTTTTGTTTCGTTTTTTTCTTTTTTTGAGATGGAGTCTCGCTCTGTCACCCAGGCTGGAGTGCAGTGGCGTGATCTCGGCTCACTGCAAGCTCCGCCTCCCGGGTTCACACCATTCTCCTGCCTCAGCCTCCGGAGTAGCTGGGACTACAGGCGCCCGCAACCATGCCCGGCTAATTTTTTGTATTTTTAGTAGAGACGGGGTTTCACCGTGTAAGCCAGGATGGTCTCGATCTCCTGACCTCGTGATCCACCCGCCTCGGCCTCCCAAAATGCTGGGATTACAGGCGTGAGCCACCGCGCCCGGCCAGAAATTACTTACTTTTTAATGATACCAATTATTCTAAGAATTATTTGAATGAAAGAATCGTTGATATTAACATGGATAGTGTTTGTTTCTTTCTAATAAAGTTCAACTTAAGGGGATAATATGAGGAACTTCCAGTTTCAGAGAATGTGGCTGATAATGTTTTTATAAAATTTTCTATAGAGCAATTCATTCTTTTGACTTGAGTTTCTACAATGACTTGGCACAATGTTACTTGCTGAGGGCATTTATATGAGTAAGAGCTGGTTTCTGCCACTGTGGACCTTAAACCATATGATGTTTACTGAGGGCCTGCTGTATTCCAGGCATGGTTTTGGATATTGAAGACAAAGATGAACATGCAAACAGATAATTGCTTACCTCTACTAAGCTCCATCCACTAATGTTCAAGATCAAATGGCCACAACGAATCTTTTCAAATGACCCCATTTTCACTTCTTTCTTTCATTTTTAGCAGATGACCTAATTGACAATTAAATAAATTATGAACTCCTGCAGTGTCCCCCCATGCTGGCCCCAAATGTAGATTTTGACCTATCCTTACATTTTTTCCTTCAGGTTCTTACAACTATTCTAAGATTTCAATCCCCACATTCTTAGGAAACTTGCCTTATCTTTTTTCCTTCTGTTGTATTGTACATTTCATTCTTATCACTAGCTTCTTCTCTTGCTATCTATAAATATTCCTTAAATTTCTCCATGTTAAAAAAATCAAACAAATAAATTTGGCCTTCACCCTCTTTCCCTCTGATGTTTTTACAAAACCATGGGAGAGATGGTTGTATGTAGAAAAGGTCATCCTTAGTGACTGATGGATACTGGGAGTAAGAAAGAGGGAAAATTCAAGAATAATAGCCTCTTGGCTTTAGTATTTAACCAATGCTTCCTAAAAATCAAGTCTTTCACAGAAACTGGTTTGAGGGTCATGTCATGAACTGAGTTCGGTTTCTGATGAATTGAGTTTGAGTTACATGTGAGATATAGAACTTGAGATGTTTAACGGGCACTGAGAAAACATAGGCCTGGAGCTCATGAGGGCAACCTTGAAGGAGAGACATTGGTGCATGGGCAGCAGTGGACATCAATGAATGATGACCCTGACACACTCAAAACCAGGTTGAGGGCTGGGTGCAGTGCTTCACACCTATAATTCCAGCCCTTTGGGAGGTTGCGGTAGGTGGATTGCTTGAGGCCAGGAGTTCAAGACCAGCCTGGACAACATGGTGAAACCCTGTCTCTACAAAAAATACAAATGAATTAGCCCGGTGTGGTGGTACACGCCTGTAGTACCAGGTACTAGGGAGGCATAAGTGGGAGGATTGCTTGGGCCCTGGAGGTAGAGGCTGCGATTGTGCCACTGCCCTCCAGCATGGGTGACAGAGTGAGACTCCACCTCACAAAAAACACAAAAACAAAAATTAAAAAGACTCGGTTGAATAAGTAGAGAAAAATGTCAATCCAAGGAAACTTCAAGATTTAAGAGAAAATTAGAGGAAGAAAAGTCAGGGAAAGAAAGAGCAGAAAATAAAAAGAAAAATATTTCAGAAATTGAGGTAGGAGAAATTTTCTTAATTGTAGGAAGACCTCATGATACAGCATTAAGTAACACAAGCGGTTTATAAAATGTTCCATGCTGTGGAACATTTATATCAAACATATCCACATGCACATAGATGGCCCTAGGCCATAGAATTGTTACTGAGATGCCATGTTTTTGATCTGGGTCCCCTTGCTGGTGGGGCAGAAAGCCAGTTACTGAGAAAATGAGTATTGCCAGGGAAGAAGGCTTTTTTGGGTGCTGCAGCCTAGGAGAATGAGAGATCAGCCTCATACTCATCTCCCCATCTGACTAAAATTGGGGGATTTATATAAACAGGGAAGGAATGTAAAACAGGAATTAGGAAAGGATAAAGAAGCAATCATGAGGAATGAGGGGTCTGGCATCTCACTGTCTGGATGTGATGATCTGGTGAGCTTCAGTCCCTTACCTGAAGATCAGTTTCCTGAGGGAGGAACTCAGATGAGAGAAATGTAAATTTCAAGTTTTAAGATCAGAAGTGTCAATTTCTATGTTTATTTAAAAACCAATAAGTATTATTTCTATAGGACAATGGGGCCCCTTTCATTATAAGTGGTTTTTATTTTCTCATTTGTGTTTCTGTATTTCTGAAATATCTACACCTAGCACACCTCCTATAATAAGTGAGCTACATCCCTGGGAATGCAGGAATGTATCCATCAAAGTGAAAATAATACTAAGGGACAGAAATAATTTCTAAGAGATAGAAAAATCTATCCCTTAGATTTTTTAGTATTATCATATCCACAGAGACTTATACTTCATTGCAGAGTATGTCAGTACTAACTAGGCCTCATTCTCATATAGTTTAACCTAAGCTGGTCTTTCTGTCTGTGTCTCCTGGAAAGGAAATAGTAGAGGCAGGGAAAGTTTATTTCCCTGTAGACTTCTGTTTTTCTCAGAACATTTTGTGTCACACTTTTATCTAAATCTAGGTCTTTTTCTGAGGATCCGTCTGCTGCCTGGCACATGTTACGTACAATACATGCAGACAGAAGGGAGGGATGAGGGAAAGTGGGAAAAGGAGGGATGAGTCATGCAGCTGGCAATAGTTCATGCTTCCCTTGCCCTTGGGAAGACTGAGGCTGGAAGGTTCATTGAAATTGGAAGCTCAATGAAGAATGCCTTGCTGATCCGTGTTTTAAAAGTGTTTTGCATCAGTGAAACAATTTTCCAGGAATGGAAAAGTACCTTATTTCCTAAACATACGTAACACTTTCATACCTCTGTGTCCTTCCTGATGTTATCATCTCTTTCTGAAATACTCTTATCTGTTATTCTAACAATTCTTCTGGGTTCCAACCTAAAAGTTGTTATTTCCTTGCACCTTTCCCTAACACACATTCCTCTACTCCAGACAGGAACGGTTGTTTCCTTATCTGTATTCTCGAGACACTTTATATCTGCTATAGTTATAGGAGTGATTACAATAAATTGTGTTTTTAAAAACGTTATGTGTCCATTTTTCTAGAAGAACTCAGTTATTTGAGGCAGCAATCATTCTCATATGTATTGTCTCTGTTTAGTTTCTCTGAGAAGCAGACACCAAGGTGAGATTAGATATGCGAAGGACTAATTAGAGAAAGCCCTGTGAAGGATGAAGGGGTCGAAAGCAAGTACAGGCAGGGAGATGCAGGTCATGCAGGTTAACTTACCCATGAGGAGAGAGCAGGAAGGAAGGATGATGTAGGAAGAGCCACAGACTGCAGCCCAGATTTAAAAATGCCTCAGTCTGTCCTTCCTCCCTCCTTCCCTGCCTCTCTCCTTCCCTTCCTTCCTCACTTCCTTCCTTCCTTGCTCACTTCCTTCCTTCCTCTCTTCCTTTTTTCCTTCCCTCCCTCCTTCCTTCCTCACTTCCTTCCTTCCTTCCATTCTTCTTTCCTTCCTAGAAAGGAAAGTCAATGTATTTAATAAAAAAACAAGAATTAATAAAAATTGGCTAATATACAAAAAATATACACACAGCAGCAGCACTTGTGCCTCATACAGGGGAAAAGCAGTGGTCGAAGACCACTCAACATGGCTTTTCAGTTAATGGAAGAGAAAAAGGAATACATACATACACATGTACACAGACAAATAGGAAAAATAGTTTTCAATAGTGTAATCTACAGCTAATGCAAATTCAGAACTATTTTACAGTGCTTCATTTCTTAATACAAAAGAAGCCTATTTTGTGTGTGTATGTGTATTATGTGTGTGTATAAATTGGTTTACTGTTAACTTATTTTAAATATATTAGTGTTAATGTTACTACATACCCCTTTTTCCTGTATTCAGCAACCTTTCCATTCTGTTTTACCTTTATATGTACCTCCCACTTACCAGAATAGTTTCAGATTGGCAGACAGATAGGTGTCTGATTCTATGAGCAATTGAATACGGATTCCTATTAATAGGGATAGGGATTCCCCAAACAAAAATTGCCCATTAAAGGCACCTGTTGGGCAGAAATGACTTCACACTGGTACCAGTTTCTGCCAGTCCTGTAAGTTAGGAGCAGCTGCTGCAATAGATCCAGAGGGAAGGCAACTGGTGCTGTCAGTCAAGATTCCTGGGGCTAAGATCTCTAGAAGTAAAGCTGAGCTATATTTCCAGGGTTGGCAGATCTATAAAGAAGGCAGCAGACTAAGTCCATGAAGACTGTATTTAAATCCCTGACACTTATCAATTTTGTAAATTCACTTAATCTCTCTGCACCTCAGTCTTCTCATCTGTGAGTGGTGATAAAATAACCCCACACTCATAGAACTGTAAGGATTAAATTAGACATAGGCCAAGCGCAGTGGCTCCTGTCTGTAATCCCAGTTACTCAGAAGACTGAGGCGGGGGGATCACTTGAGGCCAGGAGTTTGAGGATGCAATGACCTATGAATGTGCCACTGCACTCTAGCCTGAGTGACAGAGTGGGACCCCATCTCAAAAAGAATTCATAAATAGGTGCTGCGTTTAACAGCTTGGCACATAGTAAATACATAATAAGTATTAGCTTCTTTTAGTTCTTAGCCGAGAATCTGACACATGATGGGAACTCATTATTTTTAGGAGAGATGTGAATAGGGTTTGGTGAGATGTGAAGAAAGCGGATTTATCTTCTCCTGCAGGATTTGGTAAGACGTTTTATAAAAGAGATGACGTGTTAGCTAGATCTTGATTAATGATCTGGAATTTGTCACGCAAATAACTGGAAAGGGGACTCACCAGGCAGAGAAAAAAAGTAGAGGAGAAGGCACAGAGATATCAAAGCACATGACTTTCATAGGGTGAGTGGAGATGAAAGTTTGTCTCATAATTTATGTCTACACAGTTAAACTCATGAATATTTTGAGATGCTCATTTATTATCATAAGGCAGCCACAGACACACACACAAAATAAATGTACAGCACCTTCCTGACATTTACTACATACTCAAAGCACTGAGAGAAACTCCCATCAATGCAGAATTAGGTATTATATTTTATTAACAATTCTTTAAAAATTTGGCAATAACTTAGGCCCGTGCTGATTTAAGTGCCTATTTAATCACCTGCTTAAAGAACTCCGTAGAGTGGTTCTAAACTCTCAGAGTGCATTGATAAGTTTTTGATATGAATGTCATATTTGATTCAGCAAACATTGCAGATCATTTTGAATTTGAATTTATTTATCATTTTGCCTTAGCTACGTAGTGTGGTGAGGAAAGCCCAGGCTGAAGATTTCATGTCTCAGCTCTGGACTGCCACGGTGTAAAAATAAACTAACTTCCTGAGACCTTACTTCTGTCCTGGAATAAATAAAGAGTCAGACAAGCCTTTGTCTCTGTTTCTTGTTTTGTTTTTCCTACTGATCTAGGTAGGGTCTGCTGTGAGCCAGGAGCTTTCCTGGGCGCTTTTTATACAGGATCTCATTTAATCCTCTTTATAACCTTCAGCTGACTTCTAATATCCCTTCCTCATCCCTGGGCTTCTGCAGTTGGCTGGTTTAGAGCCAGAGCAGCTGTTTTCTTATTTTAGTTATGCTGTCATTCTGTTTGGCTGGGAGCAAAACAAATGAACCATGGTGTTTTCATGTTCCAAAATGGGCTTTGGAGAGTGCAACTTTTCCTGAGCTTGGAAACGCTAAAGTAGACACAATGCTTTTCAAATCCCCCTTTCTTGTTCTTTGCCAAGAGAGTACAACGGGTTGCCAGTTTGATGATTGCCCAGATACAGTATCTGTGTCTTTTGTCTTTTTTTGTAGTGAGCTACTTTGCACCTAATAGGAACTCAAATCATGTTCTATGAATGAAAATATTGTATTCACTTTTACTTTGCCATTTTGTAATTTCTGTGATTGAATTCTTAAGTACTGGGGTTTGCATATCATTTTATTCTTAAGTTTAACTTATCTCCTACTTATGGATCTGCTGAGATATAATTAATGTTTGTAATGTCCTTGAGGATCCAAGGGGTAAATCTCTCCAATAAAACAAAGACTTCAGATTTTTTTTTTTACTTTAATCCTTGGCATATGATAAGATTATAAAGTGATAAAATCAATTTAAAATTGATAATTCAACAGCCCTCTTTATGTCTTATCTTCTTTACCAATTGCACAAGGTCACTAAGATTAAATGAGGTAATATGTATATTTATAGTATATAAAATGTTATACAAATATAATGATAATTGTTACATACCCAAGTTTGGGTTTTTCTTCAAAGTAATCTCTTCTGAAGAATGCATACTTATTATTTCATGAATAAACATGAAAAGTGTAGAGTGCTTGTGTAAAAATAGTTTGTCTTCTTTCTCTCTCTCTCTCTTTTTGAAATAGACTCTCTCTCTGTCGCCCAGGCTGGAGTGCAGTGGCACGATCTCTGCTCACTGCAACCTCCGCCTCCCAGGTTCAAGGCGATTCTCCTGCTCCAACCTACTGAGTAGCTGGGACTACAGGTGCATGCCACCACACCCAGCTGATTTTTGTATTTTTAGTAGAGATGGGGTTTCATCATGTTGGCCAGGCTGGTCTCGAACTCCTGACCTCAGGTGATCTACCTGCCTCGGCCTCCCAAAGTGCTGGGATTACAGCAGTGAGCCACGGCACCTGGCCTGTCTTCTTTTTCTTTGTCTTTCCTTTTCCTTCCAGAACAATTCAGTTCTAAAGCCATTTGGTGGGCAACATAAGGTAGGTATCTGCACTAGAACAGGGAGGGTGCTGTGGAAGTCCAGAGAAAGGCATCAGAGTCCAAGCAGTTTGAGAAATGTCTACACAAAGAGGAGCAGCCTAAAGCAGTGTCAGAGCCAGAATGGAGACAGGAGGGCATCCGTGCATGTGAGGGAGTGTATGGAGAAAGATTAGTTACACAGAAGATTGACCCAATATGTAGCAAATTAAAGGTAGCAAAAACCAGGTGTGTGTGTGTGTATGTGTGTGTGTGTGTTCTTTCTGTCTACTCAGAGCACTTGGGGGAAGTAATAGGCCAATGACAATGAGCACACCTAGTAGCCAGGTCTTGATTGCTAAATGCCATTTGCTACTAAAGGGAACCAGGGCTGCCTTTAGAATTGGCTGATTTTAGAACTGTGACAGGTAAAGTACAAGTTGAGCCTGGAACTTCTTGTGTCAAAAATCAAAGAAATGCTCAAGGAACAATGAAGTTTTGTTAAATATATACAGAAACAAACTTGAAGGAGCTCCCACTGGCCAAATCATGGACAATTTGAGTGTCAAAATAAATAAAGATAGTAAGGAATTAGGGTGCATTGAATGACATAAGGAATCAGAAGTCCAATACAAATATTAATTAAAAGTTTAATTAGGAATGAGAGATTTACACAGCTTCCAAATAACTGCCTCAATACTTGTTAATAACAAAGAGTAAAAAGAATAACTTTATAGTGGAGAAGCCAAAAAGGCTTGGCCTTAATCAAGAGATCAAAATAAACATCATCATTAATGAAAAAAATAGAAAACCTTTACCACCTGATTAAAATGCAATGAAAAGAACACAGCACCACTTCTGTGATATATCTGCCAGAGATGTGTGAACTAAATCTAATTATGAAGAAGCGTAAGACAAACCCGCATTGAGGGACATACATCAAAATAAATACAGTCTTCAAAAATACCAAAGTCAGAAAAGCCAAAAAAGCCCATGAACTCTTCCAAATTGAAGGACTCTAGAGGGATGTGACAACTAAATGTAATATGTAATTCTGAACTGGATCCTTTGGTTTAAAAATCACTATTTGAATCATCAGAAACACTTAAATGGGGTTTAAGAATTATACGGTGGTGATACATCAATGTTAATTTCCTGACTTTTATGTTTATGTAAGATTATGTAAGAATGCTCTTGTTTGTATATTTCCCACAATACAGTTTATGAATGGTTCTGAAAATATATGAATTCTCTTCATATTGTACTTGGAACTTTCTGTAAATGTGGGATTCCCAATAATTTTATATCAGATGTCACTTATTTTCAATAACCCCTTAGGTATGGGTGAGGCTGAGAGATAATCTAATAATAGCTCAGTGATAACTGTAGTAAGTGGGAGAAATAGGATAATTCATTCACAGAGTTAGCAAGTTAAATAGCTATTCTAGTCACAACTTTCCAATTATAGCCATGCTCTCGTCATTAGTAATATTTTGTGCCACTCACAATGTAATGGCTACAGATACAACACATTTTAAGGCTAAACCTGAACTATTAATATTTTTCCATTACTTTCTTGAGTCCAGAAATCAATACACAGTAAATCAAGCCATGATTTATAGTATTTGCCTATTTTCATTCTATGAAAACTCTCACTGCCACCAAGGCCATTGTCAAGCTACCAATGCAATGTCACTGAATTAAGGAAAAATAGTAGGAAACAGAAGGAGAAAATAGCATGTTGGGCAAAATACGTGCCCCCCCCCCCAAAATAGTGCTGGGCAAAATAGCACATTGTGCAAATTAATTGACTATATAGAATTGACAATATGGAGTATTGTATATATACATTTTTAATAGACTTTATTTTTAGAGCAGTTTTAGGTTCACAGCAAAATTGAACAGAAAGTACAGAATGTCCATGCTCTTGTTTCTGCCTTTCCAGTGTGGGCCCAGAACTGGCTCATACAAATGCACAAGAGCCAGTAGTTAAATGTTCAGAAGCTTTGTGAACCAGTTTTAAATACAGCTATTGCTAAAATTAAATTATATAAATTTTAAAATAAGTCAACTATATTAAATGAAAGGTAATTCTCAAAATTCATCACATCCTAATTATTTACTGCATATTACTATGACCTATGCAGTTGAGACTCTATGTCTGTCAGATCTTCGTGGTGCAAATGCTTTATAATGATATGCTACTGCTTTCCCTGTCTCTGAATTCAGCAACATCATATTGGTAGCTTAAAAATGGCCTTGGTGGTAGTGGGAGTATTTATAGAATGAAAATAGGCAAACACTACGAATCATGGCTTCATTTACTGCGTATTGATTTCTGGATCTGTAGCCTGTACATTGTGAGTGGCAAAAAAAATATTTTCTCCATGTTCAAGAACTAATATCTGACCCAGCAAAGAAGTCACTTGCATTATTGATGAACTCATGAAGTTCCAACAAATGTCTCTGTTATTTCAGCTCCTTCTACCCATTAACAAAGGAAATCAACCAACATTTATGTCAGAGCTACATTCAGCCATCAATTGAAACCGTAAATTGGTTATGAATACAAAATTTTGGAAAAATAAAAATAGCAAATTGTGAGAATTAATTGACTATATAGAATTCACAATAAGGAGTATTGTATATATCCACTTTTAATAGAGTTTGCTTTTTAGAACAGTTTTAGGTTCACAGAAAAATTG
Organism: Gorilla gorilla gorilla; assembly: GCF_029281585.2. Taxonomy (NCBI): domain Eukaryota; kingdom Metazoa; phylum Chordata; class Mammalia; order Primates; family Hominidae; genus Gorilla; species Gorilla gorilla. Next base: position 79,743,574 of record NC_073234.2, read on the forward strand.
AACAGAAAGTACAGTGTCCATTTGCTCTCTGGCCCTTCCCATGCATAGACTCCCCCATTATCAGCATCCCCCAAAGTGGTATATTTGTTCCAGTAGATGAACCTACATTGGCACATAATTACCACCCAAGATCCATAGTTTACATTAGGATTCACTCTTGGTGTTATACATTCTATGGGTTTTGACAAATGTATTCATCATCATAGTGTGATACAGAATAGTTTCACTGCCCTAAAAATTGTCTATACGCTGCCTACTCATCCCTCCCTCACCCCTGACGCCTGGAAACCACAGATCTTTTCACTGGTTCCATAGTTTTACTTTTTCCAGATTGTCACACAGTTGAAATCATACATCATGTAGCATTTTCAGATGAGCTTCTTTCACTTAGTAGTATGCATTTATGTTTCCTCTATTTATTTTCATGGCTTGACAGCTCATTTCTTTTTAGCACTAACTAATATTCCATTGTCTGGATGTACCACAATTTATGTATTCTTTCACCTACTGAAGGACATCTGTGTTGCTTCCAAGTTTTGGCAATTATGAATAAAGTTGTTATAAACATCTACATGTTATAACATCTTTTGTCATTTGGTAACTGTATATACATCATTTATCTCATTAAAAATTACAACAAATTTAAGTATTAATATATATTTATACTTCAGTGTCTCAGTTCTTAAATATTTACCAGCACACCACTGCTTAAAAGCCATGGTAAACACTTTGGCTTTTACTCTGAGTAAAATGGGAAGCCACTGAACAACTTTGAGCAAGGGAATGACTGACATTTTTAAAGGATCAATCTAGTTGTGTTGAATAGAGACCCTAGTGGAACAGAAAGAAGCAGGCAAGTATGTTAGGAGGTGATGGTCTCTAGTTGAGAGAGGATGGAGGTTTGCATGAAGTCCTCTAGCATGATTTAATCTAGATGGCATTCCTAGAACATCTTCCCTGTCCCTTAGTTCCATTTCACTTGAATAACTCATGCTTAAAGCATGTAAGAGTGGTCTGTTACGCAGCCCCCTCTTCCCTGCTCAAGTTGGGAACAAATAGATAAAAAGACAAGAGCAATTAGATAACCAAATGTAAGGTTTATTGCATGTCAGAGCTGGACTGGAGGATATAGTTTAGTGTGAGAGCAAAAATGAGCACGCTAACTCCTTATCCTTCAACCTAAGCCTTGGAACCTGAGGGAAAGTTAAATATGCAGCACAGACACTTTTACAGAATGGAGAGAGGAGAACAAACCACCAAGGCTTTTTTCTTTTTCTTTTGTCTTATCTCTTTTTTCTTTCTGAATCTAGAACATAAGGATTCTATAGTTCCTTATGAACTATAGAACTGAAATAACCAAATTGTAGGAGATTTTTCACTTTACTTGCTCCTTTTTCTTTTTTTTTAAATTAGAATTTTCCTTTTTTAGGTGATTTTGCACCCAGAGTTTCTATCCTCCACCAGTCCCTTACTACCCATGGACTATGAAGAGTTTGTTAGAGGTTGTCATCTTGGAGTATTTCCATCATACTATGAACCCTGGGGTTATACTCCAGGTATGTGTCATGTATAGAGTGTGGAATGTTTTGGATTTTGTTAGTATATTATTTTATGTGCATACATATAATATTCAAAGTTGATATTAAATTTCTAATAAGATTTCAATTCTTCAGTTTTAAAAAATTTTGGTTGGATTTATCACAGGGATTAATTTATGGTTTGTAGATAATTACTTAAGAATAAGGATGAAGATTATATAAGTATACCACGGTTTGGGCATATTTTAGGAGGTATGTGAGGTATTGCCTCATTGAATTCCAAAGAAAAAGGAATGTGTTATAAAGGTTGTATGTTATTTAGCTATCTCTATCTGCCCCATTTATTAATGTGAAGGAGAAATTGACTGTAAGTAGGATTAATATAATAAATAATAGTCTAGCAATGTTATTCTTTAAAAATTATTTTAGAATAATTCTTTTTAAAATTTAATGAACATATTTAATATGTAATAGGTAACACAGTCACATGGTTAGGGAAATAAATATAAAAAGGTGTACAGTGAAAAGTCTTCTTCACATTCTTGTTCCTCAAAATAAAAGGTACTTAGACAGATTAGCAATTCAGTGGTATTGTCAACAATGACATCATTCCATTCAGAAACTCCTCCTTCTTCACCGTCCTTTGTTATTTTATTTTATTTTATTTTTTAACAGATGGTAGTTTCTCAGGTTTACTATGTATTTTTCTTTTCTAGACCGAACTGGCATGGTTGCCATTAGCATCAAGAGCAATCAATTTGTACTTGTACTGAAATGTCTAATTAAAAGGGAAACAAATACTTTAAATACATGCCAATGAAAAGAATACAATGATAACTTTTCCATCTCTTATTAATAATCGGATATTTTTCTGCCCAATGTAAATAAAGTTTCACTTGTGATTTTTTTATTATTTCTTTGAGACGGAGTCTCACTCTGTTGCCCAGGCTGGAGTGCAGTGGCACGATCTTGGCTCACTGCAACCTTCGCCTCCTGGGTTCAAGAGATTCTCGTACCTCAGCCTCCCGAGTAGCTGGGATTACAGGCACACACCACCACGCCTGGCTAATTTTTGTGTTTTTAGTAGAGACGGGTTTCATCATGTTGGCCAGGCTGGTCTCAAACTGTTGGCCTTAACTGATCCACCTGCCTCGGCTTCCCAAAGTGCTGGGATTATAGACATGAGCCATCATACCCGGCCTCTTCACTTGTGACTTTTAAAAAGTTCAGAAAACATTTTTATTTATAATTGAGATAGTAAATGTTGCCTTTTGTATCTCAATGTTATCATTGATATAAAGCTCAAGCAAGGAGCAGCAGAGGCCAAGGTGAGAGGGAATAATAGGCTGAATTATGAAGAGGAAGAATTTTTTCTATTATTTGCATCTTTATCCTAGAATTAAAATACAGAATTTAAAAGTCTACAAAAATAGGATCCCATATTATTTACAGCAGGAACAACATGAAGGCTGGGCCTGTTTGGTCATAAGGTCCTATTCTATTGTTCTAGCTTCACCAAGCATAATTTGCCAGCAGCTATAAAAACTTTAAAATTTCTTGGGGAAAATAGACAAAGGATTGTCTTGAAACATGACATAGAAAATATTTGTATCTAACTCTTCCGGGTATCTCTCTTGCAGATCTAAAAATGGCCTACTTTTGTGAAGGTGGTGTCTTCTTACTTAGGAAATGTCCACATAAATATCTCAAACTGCTTGCAATACACTATCTTTTGAGATACATAAAGCACACATTTCACTGATGAACTTAACATTTTGTTTTTGACCTTGTTCTTATTATTTCTAGTAAAACAATTTACTGTTGTAAGTATCACGGATAGAAGAGTATACAACCAAATGCATGAGTGACTGAGGCAATGTGGGAAGTCCTTTCTGTCAGGTCAAGAAAATGTTATAGAACTAATAGCTGACTGTCCACCAAAGTGTCATTTTATAGGGCAAAGTTAAACTTAACAACCCAAAATGATAGAGGAGATATATCTACTGTTTTAAGATAAAGGCCAAAGAAGATGTTACAAAGGATATTATAAATGGACAAATAAGGGAGTTTGTGGAATAGTCCATAGTGAATGAGTCATGCTGTGTTTTACATTAACCAAAGGGAGCTGGTCACTCTTCCCCTAACCTATAGTTACAGGAAGAATGCGACTTCTGGTGGTATACATTTAACATTAGCATATTAGATAACTCGCTAATGTTTTTAGAATAATCTTTTTACGTGTTACTAGACTTAACTCACTCTAGAAAGCATTCATCCAAATGTGTTTTCAGAGAGCCAAATAAATATAAGCACTTATTTCATTAAATTAATTCAATGAACATATACTAAACTTCATGGGTGCCTGGAATATTACTACATAGTGAATTGATGGCCATTTAATAAACATTAAGGATCTGTGAACTTTCATGGCATTGTAGACAAAATTTTGTATACATATGTGTATAAGAATATTTCTCTTCATCATCCTCAGCAAAGTAACACAGGAACAGAAAACCAAACACTGCATGTTCTCACTCATAAGTGGGAGTTGAACAATGAGAACACATGGACACAGGGAGGGAAACATCACACATCGGGGCCTGTTGGGTTGCGGGGCGAGGTGAGGGAGAGCATTAGGACAAATACCTAATGCATGCAGGGCTTAAAACCTAGACGATGGGTTGATAGGTGCAGCAAACCACCATAGCACATGTATACCTATGTAACAAACCTGCACGTTCAGCACATGTGTCCCAGAACTTAAAGTAAAATTTTTTTAGAAAGAAAATAAGAGATACTCTCCAACTCCCAACTCCCATAGAAGGTGGAGCTGAGTCCAGGAGGAAGTCTGAGGAAATAAAAGTGTGTAAAAAGAAAAAAAAGAAGAATATTTCTGGAGAGGAGTTCCAAAATGTTCATCAGACTCTCAAAAGGACTGATAGTCCCCATCCCACTTTCCTCCTCTGCACCACCCACCACTAAAATTAGAGAACAATAACTCCACAGCTATACAGCTAAACCAAGAGGAAACATTTGCAGAGCAAGAGATAAGGTTGCTGTCTAAATTGTATTACTTCATGGGTAATGGGAAGATCTTTTTTTCATCCATCTCCACTCACCAATCAAGGGTGATTCCATTATCAAATATAAATTCCTAAAAATGCAGACATCCTTGAGACTAGTAAAATTTTTAAGACATATCAGTTATTTCCTGGAAAACAGATTTTGATTAAAAGGTGAGGGAGGACTGCAAGAGATCATCCATTTATTGAGCTCCTGAGACAGTGGAAGGAATATGTGCCAAGGGAGATTTAAATGGGGGAAGAAGCTGGTCGCATCCAAAACATATTTAACCTACCCCATAAACTTGCCAAGTACTTAGAAACAAAGGCTAGAAAGAAGCAAGAAACAAAACCAGCTGGGATTGAAGCTGCAGTGGAGCCTGGCGGTTCCGCACAAGGGTTCTGCAGCCAGGTGCCTGACTTCAAATCCCGGCTATAGCACGAACCCTGGCTTTGTGAAGGTGGGAAAGTTATTAATTTCTCTGTGCCTCATTTCTTCAGCTGTAAGATGGGGATAATGATGGCCCCACTTCACAGGGTTGTTGAGAGATTAAATAAGTTAGTGAGACATGTAAAGAGTTTAGTGTTGTGACTGACACAAAGTGAACATTGCTATTATAAGGAGGACTAGGGCGTTTTCCTCCTCTGAGTGCATACAAGGATATAGGCGCTGGTCTGAAGCCAAGCTTTGGTCTATTTCCCCTGGCAGCTGAATGCACTGTGATGGGTATCCCCAGTGTGACCACGAATCTCTCCGGGTTTGGCTGTTTCATGCAGGAGCACGTGGCTGATCCTACTGCTTACGGTGAGGGTTTTCATCATTAACCCATGCTGGGGAGACATGACCTCTAACCAAACAAAGCACAGGGTCTTTACAGAGCCTAACTCTAAAGCTATCCTGATAATTAAACTAATGTTTTTATATTTCTTGTTTAATTAAAAGTCAATTTAGGCTGGGCACGGTGGCTCATGCCTGTAATCCCAGCACTTTGGGAGGCCGAGGTGGGTGGATCACTTGAGGTCAGGGGTTCGAGACCAGCATGGCCAACATGGCAAAATCCCATCTCTACTAAAAATACAAAAAAATTAGCCAAGTATGGTGGTATACGCCTGTAATTCCAGCTACTCCAGAGGCTGAGGCACGATAATCACTTGAACCTGGGAGGCGGAGGAGGCAGTGAGCTGAGATCATGCCATTGCACACCTGCCTGGGTGACAGAGCCTCAGGCTGTCTCAAAAAAAAAAAAAGTAGATTTATAAATAGAATTATGTCTTTTGCAGCAACATGGATGCAGCTGGAGGTCATTATCTTAAGTGAATTAATGCGGGAACAGATAACCAAATACTGCATGTTCCCACTTATAAGTGGGAGCTAAACATTGAATACACATAGACACAAAGATGGGAACAATAGACATCTAGGGACTGCTTGAGTGGGGAGTGGGGGAAGGGGCGTGGGTTGAAAGACTACCTACCAGGCATTATGTTAATCACCTGGGCTATGGGATCATTTGTACACCAAGCCTCAGCAACATGAAATGTACCCATCTAACAAATGTGCACTTGTACCCCCTGAACCTAAACTAAAAGTGGAGAAAAAAAAGTAGCTTTAAATATGTGGCCCACAGATAACATAAGAATGCTATTAATATTAATATATTGCCCATGAGACAAACTGCAAAAAGAGTGCAAAACTTGGACAAACTTTGTCCTTTACCTTTTTCCCCCCTGAATTTTGATCCCTTCTGCTGCCTAGAAATGAGATGACAATAACCATGGTCTTAGAGTGCATATATTGGTCATTAGATAGTACATATATTATTATTATTATTACTGTTATTATTTTAAAGGCCCGTGACAACTTAGCAAAGTTCACCTAAATTGTTTAAGATGGCAGAATAATTTGCATACCATTATCTGTCTGTTCATATTCCCTAGCAGCAAGAAAAGTTAAAATGGGATATATTGTCTGCCAATACATTGCCATTTCCCTGGGTCTTTTTTTTTTTTGGAAACATGGTCTCACTCTGTTGCCCAGGCTGGAGTACAGTGGCCTGATCCTGGCTCACTGCAGTCTCCACATTTCTGGCTCAGGTGATTCTCCTGCCTCAACCTCCCGAGTAGCTGGGGCTACAGGCACACACCACCACGCCTGGCTAAATTTTGTATGTAGAGATGGGATTTCCCCAGGTTGCCCAGGTTGGTCTTGAACTCCTGGGCTCAAGGAATCCACCCACCTCTGCCTCCCAAACTGCTGGGATTACAGGTGTGAGCTACCAAGCCCCGGCCTTCCCTCAGTCTTTTATGGGTGTACTGTGGCTCTTTCCTCAGGCTAGATCTGGGGTTTTCAGCCTCGGCTGAACAGTGGGAACACTGGGGAACATAAAAGGCACAGATATCCAGGCCCCGCCCTGGAAATTCCGGTTAGTGAGCAACCCCACGGAGGATCACTGATCCAGCGTATCCCTAGACTGCCAGAGTTTTTTTCAGCAAGATCCACTTCGTTGGCTGTATGTCAGTGATAGTTGTAAACCATTAGAAGGGAATTAGGGCCTTAGAAAAGAATAAAGTGGGGGTAATTCCTGAGTCGGGGGTAGATAATGCATAGGTTTTTGATGGAACCAAAGAGTTAGTAAATCACAGGAGAGCAAATGTTTAAGGTTAGTCCTACTTTTACTTGTGCTTTGGCTTTTGTGTTCTTCAGGTATTTACATCGTTGACAGGCGGTTCCGTTCTCCAGATGATTCTTGCAATCAGCTGACTAAGTTTCTCTATGGATTTTGCAAACAGTCACGCCGCCAAAGGATTATCCAGAGGAACAGAACTGAGAGGCTCTCAGATCTTCTGGATTGGAGATACTTAGGCAGAGTAAGCAAGTTTTGATAAACACAGCAGACCACTTAAAAAATTCCATTGGACTATAAACATATTGATTCTAGTCATAATCTCTAAAGTTAATCCAATATTATAATTGTTAAAATCTCAGTGCCTCCATGTACTTTTTAAAATTTAATAAGTTTACAAAGTCCTATATGTATTTCTTCATGTTTAGTTTGAGTCTATTCATAATAGCAAGTCCATCAGGATCTAGCACTGATCTTACTAGCTATTCCATTGTCAGTGCCTCACTTGATGTGTTACTGGTATAAGGAAACATTTTATGAAGTTGAAGAAAACATCAAGAGAAAAGTCCCTACTTTGTTTCTCTCTAGAGAAATAGTGTAGTCATATTTCTCAACTGTAGTGAGTAATGGGTGTAATACGGTTTTTCAAAATGATGAGTACAGGAAATACCTCCTTTCAATCATGCAATAGGTTTATAAACACCTGGATGCTCACACAGCTTAGCAGTGGTGATTTAATAATAAATGAATTGACTTTGCCTTCACATAATGTGTCTGTTTGCACAGTGCTGAACACTCTTGGCTGAATGATAGATGCTGCCATTTGCTGAGTATCTGCACACAGAAATGCCAGTGCTCATTACAACCTGGATGATTAATTTTACTATCTCCATCTTGCAATGAAGATAGATACACTAGGCTTTTAGAAGTGATGTTTCTTGCCTAAGGTCTGCAGCAGGATTTACACCCAATTTATCTGAATATTCAGGCCCTATCTTTTTTCCATGCCACACTGCTTCTCTGTGGAATGAAACCAGTGTTTTCGGTCACCTTAATGCTCAATTCAGAGCTCAATATGACCAGTATGGGCATTCTTCCCCAGCATTTTATAGTATTACTTTGCCTATGGGTTGAAAAATAGTAAAACTATAAACTGTAATTTCTTTTCTGAGTCTCAAACTTAGACTGCATAGATTCTGTCACTTTAAAAAATACATATGTTTCAGAACTAGGAGAATAAGGCCTTATTTAATAACTTGATTATTGAGATATCTAAGGGTTTTTATTAACCTGTGATTTGGCTTTCTATCAATAGTATTACCAGCATGCCAGACACCTGACATTAAGCAGAGCTTTTCCAGATACATTCCATGTGGAACTAACATCACCACCAACGGTAAATATTCAATGTATTTTTTTGAAAGCTATATTTCTTTTTATAAGTTTAAATAATACATTTAAATTTGGAGGTAGCTGTGCACACAAGCTATGACACTTTTTCATAATGTTGAATCAAACCAAAGGAGAGAGAGGGGAACTCACAAATCAGACTGTCTTAAAGCTCTCAAGACAGTTAATTCATCTCATTGGAGAAGCATCTCTGAATTAAAACTTTCTCTGCCTTAATGCTTGAAATGGTTCTGATGGACATTTCTTCTTTGGGGAGTTGTTCAAAAACAAACTGGACTGCTTTAATCGAAAGTGAATTTGCTCTCCAAGGAAGTGTTTAAATATAGGGTGACCGCTTGGCAAGAGTAAAATAGAGTAAGTTCAGCACCCCAGGAGGAATTGAACTAGATGAGCATTTATGGTCCATTCATCAGTGCCCACCAGGGTGTCTTCTTCTAAAATCCAACTAGACATTTATGTTCATAAGACTGCTATAGGCCACATTTGTCATCAGATTCACTTAGCAGGGAGAAGACATGAGGTGCCACTTGAAGCAGGGGAGCGTCAGGCATTTCTCTTTAGTGGGATCAGTCCTTGCAGTAGTCTACACAGCGACCCAAGAGCTAAACATCTTTGGCCGCCTACACGCTAGGTGACAGCTTAGGTGCAAGAAGATAAGACCCATACCATTGCAAATGAGATCACCTTAGCCTAGTAGCTCCATGCCCCACAGGAGCCTCTATCTCATGTAAATCCCTGCAAACCAGCTTTCATGCTCCCCGCAAGGAATATGCCCAATTATGAGTCATCTTATAAGAGTCATTCAGAGATTCCCAAAAACTCTGGCTCCTTATCAAGTATTTATAGATTTTTCAGTTCAGATATAATTTCTCAATCAGGGGTCACTGTTACCATAAACAACTATCCCTAATAACATGACTTATATTCCACCTATATCAGGTTTCCAGAGGAACAGATCTAGAAAGTTAACCTGAAGTAAAATTTGCCCGTAAAAAAGGTGATAAGGTTTTCTTAAACCCTCAGGATACAAATTCTGACTGTCATGTTTATGATTCTAGCATTCAGAGTTGATTGCTTAGCTTATTCAGAGGTGGTCATTCCACTTAATGATAATTCAGCAATATTCATCATTTATCTGCTTATCTACTTATTTATCCAGTTATTATATCTAATAAACATTGAGCACCTACTTCAAGCTAGGTCTCAAGTGCAGAACTCAGTTCTTTTGTTGTACTGCTGACAGGTAAAGTATCTGAACCTTAAAATGACTGTACATGTATGACATGATATAATGTATAAAGTAATTGAAATACAGAGTGATGAGCGCTATAACACTTTTACACATCTGTCTCCCCATTCAATCATATGCACTCCAATCATGTTTTTTCATCTGGTTTCTTTAGTGGCATTGTTGTGTCTGATACATAATTAGTGCTCAGTGTGTGTTTATCAAATAAGTTATCTCAGTATCTCAAGTAGAAGGGCAAATTAATTAAAGTCTAGTGATATTTTCTCATTAACTGAAATAACAGCAACTAGTGGAACTGTAGAGTCAATTAAGTGACCTGACTTCCAGGATGCCTTCTAGTGGTGGCCATCCATGGCATTTCCAGGCTATCCACATCCAAAAGCTTTGTTGAACAAATTTGAGACTTAGAGACTAACAGTATCAGCAGTGTAAGGTGGCAGTTGACATTAAAGTTTCTGGAGTCATCACAGACCTGGTACAAATCTTTGCTCTACCATTTATGTGCTGAGTGATGTTGGGCAAGTTACTTGACCCCTCTAACCCTCCATTTTCTTCTGTACTGAAAAAAACATATTTATCAGAGTGTTGTTAAAAGATGAGATGATAATAATATGTATATAACACTTAGCACATTTCAGTACTTAATAAAGAATAGCTATATATTGAATGAATCCCTCTTGAGATTGGTGGTATCAAAATCAAAATGAATCAAAGTTTAATAGCACCCAGACTACAAAAGATAGATAACTACTTAAAAAATTGATAGTGCATGCATAGTATTTACATCGTTGAAAACCAAGAAATTGTTATGATGTTTATATCTTATTTTTGTCTTTGGCAGACAGAAGGATTTAAATATCCCAGGCCTTCCTCAGTACCACCTTCTCCTTCAGGGTCTCAGGCCTCCAGTCCTCAGAGCAGTGATGTGGAAGATGAAGTGGAGGATGAGAGATACGATGAGGAAGAGGAGGCTGAAAGGGATCGGTTAAATATCAAGTCACCATTTTCACTGAGCCACGTTCCTCATGGGAAGAAAAAGCTGCATGGTGAATATAAGAACTGAATTCTACATGTGCTGCATTAAGAGCTAATTTAAAAAAGCAAAGTAAGACTAATTATTTAAAATAAAAGTGCCACAAATTTCATTTTCTCCTTCTAAGTATTACAATGGAGTTTATTCTCTGCCTAAAAAGTGGAAGAAATTGAGTGAGTGACAATTTTGTAATTTAGAATAAGATCCAAATTATTTTCCTCAACTCTTGTTTCCCCCATAAAGTTAGGCATGAGGAGGAGCACTCACTAAAGGCAGAAGACGGAAAAGTGTTTTTAAAATGGTGAATTTAAGTGGTAAGGATTCCCTCTTACTCTGTTTATTTTTAAATTATCATCATAATCCTTTGCTTACTATTTATGCAGCTTCTCTACCCCACCACACAAATTTCCCATTTCCCCCCTGAAAACCTTGATCTTACCCATGAATGTGCACTACCTACATATTTTAAATAGCTAGGTTTTTACTGACTATTTTCATTTTTCACATGCATCAGAACCATGATTTAGATGTAGTTTTGCAGAGACAAAAATCCATGAGTGAATAGCTATCCTAAGTCCATATTTTGATGCATATTAATGGACATTTATGTCACTTTTGAAATCTAGAATTGATGTTGTAATTAATGCAAGATATTACCATGTACATGGTACCACCATCTTACTGTAACATTTTTCTATTGTTTAAATAGAAAGCCTTTTTAAAATTTGGTCAATCTTCATAGATGATAACTTGTAAAATCCAAGTAAATAAATACATTAATATTTAATAACTTAACTTTCACTGATAATGCCTTGCTTCTTCATAGATGATAAGTTGTTAAATCCAAGTAAATAAACACATTAATATTGAATAACAACTTTCACTGATAATGCCTTCTTTAAAAATTGTTTAGACATTCGAATAACATGTGGGAAGCAGCTGTTATGAATAATTCCTAGAGAAGCTATCTTTTTAAAAAATAGTTAGAAAAAATAGAACATCTATTCAGTTGTAATAATGACAATGTCTCAACATATTCTGTGATGTGCATAGAGTCATAGATGAATGATTATTATTTAGCCGATTTATGTTTTAAGTGTAATTAAGTCTAAATTGGCAACAAAACAAAAACAAAAATCACACTCTTAGATTGCTTTTTTTCTAACTAAGTGGTTATTCACTGTGAGTTCCACTTAACTCACAGTGAGTTCCTTTATTGACATATCAATTGGCCTTGTTCTGAAGAAGCTCTAAAAAAGTTTTGGTCTTCTCAGTGCTGGATTATTGATCACAAAAATGGAATAGCAGCAACGACAAGGTGTCAGATGGTTCAAGACCACTGGAAAACTGTAATCCAGCCCTCCTATTGCTGCATTAGCTAGAAAAAAGTAGAAAACTGTTGGATACAAGCAGCAAATCAGACCAAAATGGAAGATAGCTGGAAATTTACTTTACTTAGATGTCCAGAAAGAAGAGAAATAATTGACCTAAAATCTAACCTTTGACAAATGCCCTGTGGATGCCAATTAACCGAGCAGCTGCAGAGTAGTTTGAAATGCTCTGTACTGGAGAGTAGAAAAAATATGAGAAGGACTTATATTATAGGCTCATTCCCTGAAGTACCAGAAAGATACTGTGATAAACTAGGGTTCACTGCTACAATAACCATGACAATGTATCCCCAGTAAACTAGCTTAACGTGTCTATTCAAATGATACTCTTGATTGGTAACTGGTTGCTTGACTGTTACTGAAAACATGCCTACACAGTAAAATACCTGAAGATATAAGTGCTTTTTGTTCAATGAAATAATAATTTGATGATAATAAGTGTGTACAAATGATAGGGCACATGGAATTTAGCTGACTTACAAATACCTGGCTTTGGCAGTATGTGTAGGAATCACCTTCTATCCTGTACTCAGTCCCTTATTCAGACAGCTGCTGCCAGGTGACTCCATCCCTCCACTCTAGTCATTTCTTCATCCTTTTCCCCAAGACCGACAAAAGCTGGTGAGGAGAAGCAACTACGATTTTTAGTAGAAGGCTCTGTGTCTAGTACAGTGCCTTGTACATAATAGTTGCATAGATAAATGGTCTTATTGGGAGACATAGAGGTTCAAAAAATTTTGCTTTTAAAGAATGTGTGTGTTCATAAGTTGAAGGACAGGAACTACAGAAAAAGTGTGTGGTGCCTGATCAGCTGAGAGAAAGACCCGTTTTATGGTTGTACCACCTGCTATGGTTTGAATGTTTGTGTGCCCCCAAATTCATATATAGGTGCTCCTCAACTTACAATGGGATTATGTTTGGATAAACCCACTGATATTTTTTCTTTCTTTCTTTTTCTTTCTCTCTCTCTTTCTTTCTTTCTTTCTTTCTTTCTCTCTTTCTTTCTTTCTTTCTTTCTTTCCTTCTTTCCTTTTTCTTTTCTTTCTTTTTCCTTTCTCTCTTTCTTTCTTTTTCTTTTTGACAAGAGTCTTGCTCTGTCACCCAGGCTGGAGTGCAGTGGTGTCATCTTGGCTCACTGCAACCTCCACTTCCCAGGCTCAAGCAATTCTTGTGCTGCAGCCTCCCAAGAATCTCAGACCACAGGCATGTGCCACCACAGCTGGCTAATTTTTGTATTTTCTTTTTAGTAGAGACAGGGTGCTGGCATATTGGTCAGGCTGGTCTTTGAACTTCTGGCCTCAAGTGATGTGCCCACCTTGGCCTCCCAAAGTGCTGGGATTACAGGCATGAGCCACCATGCCTGGCCAACGCACTGATATTTTTAATTTATAATGGGCCTATCAGAATATAAATCCATGGTAAGTCAAGGAGTGTACTGTGTGTTGCTTTCATCCCATCATAAAGTTGAAAAATCATAAATCGAACCATCATAAATTGGGCCCGTCTGTATTGAAATCCTAATCCCCAATGTGATGGTATCCACAAAGGAGGCAGAGCCTTTGGGAAGTGATTAGATCATGTGGACAGAGCCCTCATGAATAGGATTACTGCCCTTATAAAAGAGGCCCCAGAGAGCTGCCTTGCCCTTTCCACCACGTGAGGACACAGCAAGAAAGCGCCATCTATGAGAAATGGGCCTTCTACCAGACACTGATTCTGTTGACACCTTGATCTTGAACTTCTCAGGCTCCAGAATTGTGAGAAATAAATTTCTGTTGTTTATAAGCCACAGAACTGATCAAGATACTACTGTCTCTTCCATGGTAAGAGTTAGAGTGAACAGAACTGGTTTTATATATGCAGATGAGAACATAAATGTTACAGGTGTTATACTAATAGTTTTCCAGGGTACAAGGAAGACTCAGGAGGGGGACTAGTTAAGTCTACTTAGGGATGTCCGAAGAGTCTTCACTGAATGAGCCCAAATTTCTATGAGTAATAAGGGCAATAAAATGGCCCATTTCACACAGTGGTTGTGAGGATCAAATCAAATTAAAAATGAGCTCTTTCTAAAGGAATTTACAGCCCAGTATGAAGCGACTGAACAGAATGAAGTTACATTCCCAACTTCCCTTTCTTTGTGGTCAAGATAAAATAATGTAATTCAAGATTGTAAGATACACATTTTCATTTATCATAACCAGGTAAAGAAGAAATGCAAGCTGGAGGCTAATCTGAACAAGCCAGGGCCACTTCACCTTCTTCTCTCCTCTCTTAGGAACACAATGATGGTATTGAGGGAGCGAAGGCAACTACTGGAAAACAAAGAATAATTAAGAGCCCAGGATGGAGGCCAGATAGCCGAGGTAGGCTATAGAGGCAAAAAAGAGAAGGGCAATGAGAACTGTGCAGAAAGTGGCTGAAAGCCCTCCCTGCAGATCAAGGTATTCTAGTGCATGTGTCTGTGTTGAAGGCAGAAAATTCCCAATTTTAAAACACAAGCCATATAATGTGAAGGTTTTCTGATCTATGATCACCTGTTCATTTTGGTTTTTTAAAAATCTAGAAATAAACAGAATATAGACACCATAAGAGAGTTGGAAAGTTATAGAAAATTGGGAAGAGGGACCTTTTAATTAATCAGCATATTTGTACATAAGAACATTCAAGGAATTTGAGTACTTAGAATACTTGGAGCTATATTTTAACAGCTATTGATCATTGAGACAGCTTTTAAGACAATGGTTAGTATGACATTTTTGAGATTGTTCTGGTTAGTTGTAGGAAGAATTATTTCATAAGATAGATGTTAAAAGTGTTCTTTGAATACACATACTATTTTGAATAGTCAATTTGTAGAATTTTATGTCTGATGGGTAAATAATTTTTAATGTCCCAGCCCTCCTAATGGTGAAGTGGTTAGGACTGTATAAATAAAAACAATGCTTTTGGAAAAAATTTTCAATAAATCAGATGTAAGCACTACCTAGTAAGTCTACTTTCAAATCAAATCATAATTAATGACAGGTGCCTATTATAATGCCATACAGATATTTTAATGCTCACAAGTTATTTTTCGACGGAGATCAACATTACATTAACTTGAATTTACTTTCATTATTAAATTATGAAACAAGATACAGATAAATCTTATAAGCGGAGTTCTGATTACTTAACACAGTGAAATTGCAATTCCAAGTTACAGAGACATTCACATAAAGATATTCTTGAGCTACTAAATAATGGCTAAATACTGATGACAATAAGAATTAATAGTTTCCACTTATGACATTTGTCAGTAACAACTCTGATTAGGTAAAAAATAATTAACATGATGGTCATATTATAATTCTAAATAAATACATTATTATGTTTGCCACAGGTGTATGTGTGCATGCGTGTGTGGGTATATGTGCATGTGTGTGTATTCAGATGGTACTGAACTCAAGTTGGCTTTTAAAAAGGAAGAGATCAGGCATATTACTGTGCACTTACGTTATCAGAGTGATTTATGTAATGCTATGATGTCAAATAAAACCTAGAGTCTAGTCAATTAGAGTAAGCAGAGTGTTTGGTCATGGAAAATGAGTTACCTCTAACAAAACTGGCTTGTTGCCTTCTTCCAATACGTAAACAACAGAGTGCGTCTCCATCTGCTTATTTCCCAGTAACTTTTAGATCCATGTTTCTAAACTGAATGCAAGGTAATTCGCAAAGAGCACAAAGGGAGCTCTGAGCTCTGGATCTTTGGCAAACCTTCTACCTCAATGACTGTCTCCTCTCAGCAACCACCCTGAAGTGTTCCTATCACAGAGCTTCTCCACAGTCATCCAATTTATCTTCTTAATTGATTACTCCTGGATGAGCTATAGAGAGTCATACTCTCCTATTTCCCATCCTGCCATGTTTCTCACCTTCCTCCCACCTTCTTGGGGATGGGATAAAAGGAAAACAGAGAAGGAGAATTTCTGCTGAGTGAAAACAAAATGCAAGTGGTAACAAAATGAAAAAAAAAACACAACTAAGATCAAGACAGGTACTGGCTATAGTTAAAAGGAAAGAACACTTTAGTCTTCAGCCTTATAATTATAAATATTCTAAGAAACTCAAGAGTAAGACACAAGGTGATCTAAAAACATTTTTGGTCATCTAAACAGGACCTGAAGCAATGAAAGAAGATGATGTTCTCAGCTAAGCGTCCTATATATATTTTGTTTCTGAAAGAATAAAACTATCTGTGTGTGTGCTCAAGATTACAAATGGAATAAAAGGGTCCAAAGGTTTTCTTCACATGGTTCATGTTTTCAAAGCGAATAGAACTATAATTAAACATAATCCAGTATATTTTCACCAGTTAAGCAGACTGTCTTCCAGGAATCTGGTTTGATCAAAGTTTTTTTCTTCATCTGTAAGAAAAAAAATTCTTTAAAATAAATATACACTCTGTGTTTTAATAGAGGAAAAGGTAAGACAAACAGAATCTCAGGAAATAAACATTTAGCCTTCTAAGCTGTGTTAACTTATGGACTCTGCTACTGAAAATTTAAACAATATGGGTTTTGATTTGCTCAGTTTAAAATCTTTTCTTCTCAGCTTGGGACACATTGGGGAATTCATATTTTACATCTGAACCTCTATAATGACTGAAACTACAGTATGGTATGTCTGGTAAAAATCTCAAAAGTCATGTGTCTTGCTCTCACAGATTGACTTATGTCTAAAATACCCACCATTAAAATAATTCACTTGCATCAAAGGACTGTCTCTTTATATTTCCTGTTAAAATGGATCTTGCTCGGGAAAGATGACATGGGAACACATTTGCAAATGTTCTTTTATTAGGGGAGCTAGAGTTCTGGGGAGGAAATGAGACAAAAAGAAGAGGCACTCGTTTGCTGGCTGGGATCACGAAACTTTAGAGCATGAGGTATCACATCTGAGGTGGGGATACTTAAAGAGTTAGACAATAGCACGTTCCTGGGACTCTAAAAATAGGATAGAATGACTAAAAGTTACAATACGGTAGGGAGAAGGAGTGGCCAGGGGCAAAGTGCATCTACTAATTTCTTCTAAGATCACGTCTACATAAAAGCACATTCTTTCAGTTAGTTGCAATATAATTTGAATGTTTGGGCTACATCTTAACCTGAATTTCTAGCACACTTTAAACCGTTGCAGAAAATGGGCTTCTCTTTAAAGGGAAGGAAGAAAATGAAACGAAACAAAACAAAACCAGAACGGCGTCCCTGTATAAATTCCACTGAAACCATAATTCACCAAATAAGAGCCTTCTAAATAATAATGAGGTAGTATAGAATAAAAATACTAAAGAAGACTAGTGATTAATTTATCATATGGGAATCAAAAACTTTTCTATCAATTTGGACTAATAAAATTAGTCATTTCATCTTCAGAGACAATCCACTTAGAAAACTTCAATAATTAAAAAAATACATATTTATTTTCCAAGAAAGACTTGAGATGGGGACCTATAATCACATCCTTTCCTCAAATTGCTAATGAAGATACCTCTCCTCTTTAAAATTAGCTCTCTCTTGTCCATTATAAGTCACTTTCCTTTCTGGCTCTGCACATTTTCCCAACAATCAAATCTAAAACGTCACTATCAACCAATCTCCATCAGAGCTCTTTTCGTACTGACTTCAAAAATCGCTGGGTTCCATGTCTTGGGTTTTAAAAAGAACACCTTGGATACAGCATCCTCTACCCATTATTCAACTATTTCACGCCTTTTCACTGCAAGAGTTCTGAGAGTCATGCCAGCTCTCCAGAGCCTCAGACCTGCTTTCTCTTAACTTTGCAGTTTACTTTCTTGTATCACATTCTGTAAACAAAGTTTCAGATATGGAATAGCAGCAGCAAGCTGTGTCACTGGGCAGGAGGTGGGGGGAAGTCCTGTGACACACTGTTTAATGTCCCCTGAGTTCTGTATTCTTACTAACCATTCTGCTATAGTAACCATTCTGATAGTTTCCATCCCTGGAAAGTTTCAAGAGGAGAGTGATCAGTAGCATCAGCTACTGAATGAATTCTGGGATACTCTCTTATTCTGATTTTCCTCTTACCTTTCTGCTTGCTCCTTTTAATGTCCCTTCACTGGTACTATTTCCCCCCATTTCCCTTGATTTTTGGGTGTTTTATTGTCTTCCCTTTTCCCACTACATCTAAGCCCTAGAAGGTATCTCCATTCTCATGATTTCAACCTTTATTAACTGGCTCTGAAGTTCCTGTTTTCAAACCTGACCAATCATCAGAATAATGTGGAAGAACTTCTTAAGGACAGAGATTCTTGGGCCTCACTCAAGCAGTACAGAGCTAGAATTTCTGGGCCTAAGGCCAAGAAATTCTGGGGGAGGGGTGTTGCACTCAACACAGAATCCCGAAAGTAAGCAAAGCTGTTCTGTTATGCAGGTGAAAGAGGCCACTATGCTAGTACCTTCTGGTGATTTCTGAAGGGACGCCAGTAAGATGGTTGCTGCCTCCGGAATAGTTAGTAGTCGGGGATTTGGGCTTCGTCTTTCTGCAGAAACAAAAATGTATACAGATTCTGTTAGCATTTATATATTGATGTAGATAAGTCCTATTCTAACATGCAGCAATACTAGAAAAACCTCTATGAAACAGATTTTGACTCCTCAACAAATGACTACTTACACAGAAGACTAATTTTTTAACATGTCACAATTGCCTTGGAAATGACTTACAATTGGTTACGTCAAGTTTACAAACAGGGTATGGAAGAGAATTTTAAACTATATGCCAAAGAGAATTTTAGATAATAATTTAACCTTTGCGGCCGAATATAAGGTAATTATTTGACTGTAGGAGTATCTGCTAAGAATTCAAAGTTATTTCAAATCTAAGTTGAAAAAAGACAAATTGTTCTGATTCAGCACAAAACATGATTTCTAATTTGGGGCAACTGAAGTTGAGAAACATCTTAACCTCATAAAATAAATAAGCTCAATTACACAGCATGTTTGAAGAGCCTAAACAAAAATTTAAGCACCTACTATGTGTTCGACAGTGTTTGGTATTTTTCCAAGTAAGTATACTTTTTAATTTTAGCATTTCAATCTTTACAATTTCATCAAATTGTATTGTTATTTGTTAATAGAATACGATGGAAAGGTTTATCATGAAAAAGAACAGTCCCTGGTCCCATCCTTAACTGCCCGCATGTTACTCTTTTGATTTTGAACCTTTGATAGTTCTTTCTAGTAAAACAAAAGCATACATTTGAAGTTCCTAGGTAAGTTCTTATTTTAATAATAACAGCGTTTAAGAGGAGGCTGAGTAAAGTTCCTGCATAAACGCGCAGATACATTTCTAGAAGCATTTGCATAGTTCTTCCTATCTCGCCTTACCCCTCTGAGCTGAACCTCAGGCCCTAACTCCCTGGGGACCTCTGCATACCCTGGCAGCCAGAGGGCTGGCTGAACAGCCGCAAGCCAATAAGGCTTGGGGAGCCGCAGCGCCAGCCTCGGCCGCCCTTGCCACCATTGGCGCGGGCCTGGACGCGCGAGCTTCCAGCTCCGGCGCTCGGCATCCAGCTGCTGCTGCTGCCAACCCGGGCTGCCCTCGGGCGGACTGTATCTGAGGGCGTCTCAGAGCCGCGTCTTTCCGGTGAGGAGACGCTTTCTTTCGGCACCAGCGCGGAGCAAGCCCTGCCCGCCCCATCCTATTCCAAAAGCGCAGGACTAGCGCCCTTGCACCCTTGGTCACTCACCCGGCAGTGGCCGGTCGGAGAGGTCCTTTCTCCGGCTCTGGTCGGAGATGAAGCGGCGACCCTCTGCAAAAACGAGACCCGGGGCTCAACGACAGCCTGGCCCGGGACAACCCGGGCTTAAACCTCAGCTCCTCCCGGCACAGCGCAGTCTCCGGGCGTGGGGAGGGGGCAGGTTGCTCCAGGATGGGGTCGCGCGGGGCTGCCGAGTTTCCAGCGCTCCCAGCGCAACCCCGGGCTGAGCCAGGAGCCCTGGAGCTCTGGAGGAAAGCCCCGCGCCTGACCGGACGCCGCAAGGGCGCTTTGGAGCGGAGGTCGTGTTAGTGCGATATTTCCCAGGCAATCCGAGTCCCCATTTGGACCAAGAGAAGCAACCCTCCAGTTTTGGATGGAGAATTTCTAATAAGGATGGAGGATTTCCAATAATCAGGGACTCTTCCCCTCTCCCACCCCTCCCTCACCTACCGGTCTCTTTGATGGCCTCGATGATTTAAGGGAATAAACTCGACATTATTCTCTCTCCATAACTCTCCATCTATCTGTTCATGACTCCTAAGGGTCTTCCATTATTGTAGGAAGAGCAAAATATTTGGAACTTACGTGCCCCTTTCAGGTAGAGCATAGCTTGAGGAGTCCAGTTCCTTCTCTCCAACAGTCTCTATAGCCCGGGAGAAGGGAAGAGCAGTTAATAAAACCTTGCAGCTCAGTCCTCTATTACAGCAAAATAAAGGAAAAAGAAGAGAATAAAACAAGAAGGAAGAAAGAAAGAGCAGAGTGGACACACAGTGCGCATTGTTTTAAAATTTTTTATTTTGCATTTGATTACCTGCGGAGCGCAGCTGGAGTTTCCCAGGAAAACAAACACCAGGAAAAGAGCCAAGGTTGTTGCTGCCAGACTTCTGAGTCCCTATATGAAGCGATCAACCAGAAAGGGTCATTTCTGTGCCAATAGGATCTTCTGCTTCCTTCCTTGACGCCTGGACAATTATAAACCCCCTTACTTCTCGCAATATTCTGTTTTAATACTCAGTTTTCTGGAGGTGTTTCACTTCTACCTTCTAGTTAATTCACAAAGAGTCCACTTGAAAAAACGTATTTAGAAACATATTATTTGTATTACTTCACCCAAATGAAGAATAAGTAAATACGTGAATTTTTTTCTTAGTAAAATCAAATGATTCTGTTATTCTAAAGGCGTATCGTTCAAATATCCTTTAAACTCTAAAATCCTTATTAAACATGAAATAGGTAAAATGCTATAAAACGTTTTAAAAAATAGCTAAGAAGTCTCAAGTTAATAAAGCCTTTACTTACCTTCATGTTCTGCGTCTTTTCGGAACCCTGAAATAACTATAACTTTATCTGTGAGTTTTCGACTCTTGCTCTGAAATTGGAGCTTTTAAAATCTTGGTGTTAAGGGCACCTCCCCATCTGGAGTAGAGTTTGGGAGTCCACAGGGACATCTTGTCAGTCTTCAAGCAAGATTGAGAATCTGATGACTCCTCCAGGGAGCTTCATTGCAGGAAGTAGAGGAATGATTGATGGGCAGAAATTATTTGTTTAAATACTGATTGCATCACCCAGGAGGCATTCAGAATGTGTCAGCATCATTGGCCTTGCTTTTCCTACTAGCTGCCCAAAGTAATGTGTTATTATTATTATTAATGAAAACAATCAATAGTCCAAGGCAGAATCAAAAGTAAAAGAATAAATAAGAAAACTTTTCTTGGGTAACTAGCCATCAGTCTATCACTGATGGCTAAAGATGTATGAAAAGGTTTGGGAATCTCAATGGAATTTGACATCAGTCATTCACTTAATTATCAATTCATTCTGTTGTTTAGCAAATATTTATTGAGTGCCTACTATGAGACACACAATCCTTGTATTTCAAGGGACACAGCCATGCACTGAAAAGACATGGTCTCTGCTTTGATCTAAGTTACCTACTAGTTAAGGTACACAGTAAACTGATGAATAGATAAATAAGACACAGTAGTTACCCCTTAATCATAGGTGTGTGTGGGGTGGGGGAGCATGTTTCAAGACCCACAGTGGATGCCTGAAACCACTGATATGTATATGCCTTATTATACTATTTTTTTTTGTCTGTTCACCAAGATGGTTACTAACTGATTAATGGGAGAGTGGTGTTTACATATGGACATGCTGGACAAAAAGATGGTTCATGTCTTGTGTGGGCTGGAGCTGGACAGTGAGAGATTTCAACACCCTACTCAGATTTAAAACTCACAATTTAAACTTATTAATTCTGGAATTTCCCATTTAATATTTTCAGACTGTAGTTGACCATGGGTAACTGAAACCATGGAAAGTGAAACCGTGGATAAGCAGGGACTACTGTAACTACAGAATGTTTTAAATTGTTAAGTAAAAGTAAGCAAGGTGATGTGACAGGATAAGTGGTGGGCTACTTTAGGGAAGGTTAAAAACAGAGGGTAGTCTTGAAGGATAAGGTGAAGTAATGGGAGAAGCTGGGGCAGGAATTAGTATTCCAGGCATTCTCAATAGAAGAAAGAAAAGCAAAATCTATGGACAGCAAAGAGCATGGCTTGCTTGGGGACTAGGAAGGAGGCCAATGGAGGCAGCGTTTTGTAGGTGACAGGGGAGGTGCTTTGAAATGAGATTGGAGAAGAAGAAATGGGCCAGTTGATGTGGAAATACGATTATAAGCAAAAGATGATGATGGCTTACACTGGGATGGTACACACAGGGAAAGAAGAGCTGTAAATGAATTTGGAATACATGTTGTGGAGGTAGAAAATATAGAACTTGTATATAAAAGGGATATGAAAGTGTGAGAAAAATAAATCAAGGATGATTCTTAGGTTTATGGATAAAACTGTGGGTAAATTATGAAGTAATTTACTGAAATTAGAGAAACTTCTTAAGAAGCAAGTTAAGAGAGGGAAATTAACACTTGCCATATAGGCATATTAAAATTAAAATGTATATTAAAAATATCCAAGTACAAGTACAAAATAGAAGGTTAGAAATGCAAAACTTGATAGAGGTCAGCAAAGAGGTCACCAGCCTACAGATTTTCTTTTTGGTGGGGGGGCAGAAATGATTAGCTTTAAGAATTTTAAGAATTCTAAGAATTTTAAAACCAGTAAAGGGATGGGATTAAACACAACACTTAGGGAGTGAATAGGGCTAAAGAAGAGTGGCAGGGACAGAGCTATGAAAACAAACGCATAGAGAATGAGCAGAGGAAGAGCCAGAAAAGGAGGTTGAGGTAGAGTTAGAAAGAAAGGAGAAATTCCAGGGGACCCTGATATCATGGAAGCCAAGTGAAGATCCAGTAGTATTGGGAGGTCAAGCAACATTAGCTCCAAGAAACATCCACTGGATTTGGAATATGATGGTTTTGAGGATAGAAGCAAGATTGGAGTTGGTTGAATAGTGAATAAGATATGATAAATTAAAGCCAAGAATAAACAATCTCTTTTACAGATGTCACAAAAGAAGGGAAAGGAAAAAATGAGAATTTTTTTTACTGTTATTATTATTGTTATTGTTATTTTAAAGACAGGGTCTCACTATGTTGTTCAGGCTGGGCTGAAACTCCTGTCCTCAACTGGTCCTCCCACGTCAGCCTCCCAAACCTCTGGGATTATAGGCATGCTCGGCCTGTGAAATCTTTTTTGTTTTTAAAAGATAAGATAGAAGATTTGTTATACTTTTTGGGCTTAAGGTAACATCTGAAACCTTTCATTTCTAGGAAATTCCTAAAATTCCCTGAATTATGAATTATGAAATTATGAATCTTTTTTGGAGGCAGAGTGTTTCTTCTATTGTACAAACTGAAAATGCCAGATAGTCAGTTTTCTAGCCTCCCTATCAGGGAGAATGTGGGCATATGACACGGGCTTCACCAATCAGATGAGCATGCTCAGATGGGGAATCTCATGCCAGGATGGAAGAAGTGCTTGGGTGAAGCAGGGGTTGTAGTAAGATTGAGTTTCTGGAGTAGTCTTAGCTACGGTGCTAGTGGCAAGTTCCAGTATCCAGTGCTCTAGCAGTGGTGATGCCAGCTGCAGTGTCCTTTTAATAAAATCTTTGGTTTGCCCAAATCAGCCATGTTTATTGGTTTCTGTTGATGTGACAACTAAGAAACAATTTGTAAGACATGTATATTGATGGGGATGATCAGAAGGGAAGGAGAAATTCATGATGTAGAAGAAAGGGAATATAACAGCAAAAGGAAATTCTTAGAAGGAAAGAGGGATAGGATTCCAAGTATATCAATATTCAGTTAAAAGATCTATATACATAGGCAGATATTGAACAAGGACCTGAGTATCCACCACATACTAAGTTACCATGAAAGAAAGAGATGGTCCTTCTCTTAGTCCATTCAGGCTGCTATAGCAAAATGCAACAAACTGGGTAGCTTACTCAATGGAAATTCCTTACTCAACTCTGAAAGCTGGGAAGTCCAAGATCGAAGTCCAGTCAGCATGGTTGGGTTCTGGTGAGGGCCCTTTTCTGGGTTGCAGACTGTTGTCTTCTCTGCTGTGTTCTTACATGGGTGGGAGGGGAAAACAAACTCCTTGGAATGCTTTTATAAGGACTTTCATCCCATTTATGAGGGCTCCACCCTTATGACCTAGTCATGTCCCAAAGGCCCTACCATCATATTGAGGTTTAGGATTTTAGCATATGAATTTTGGTAGGACACACACATTTAGGTCATAGCAGTTCCTTCTCAGTTAGGGCAGTGGTTTTCAGGTATTAATGTGCATGGGAATCACCTGAGAATTTGTTAAAATGCAGATTCTGATTCAGTATACCTGGAGTGGGGCCTGAAATTCTGCATTTCTAATAGACTCCCAGGTGATGGTGATAGATGCTATTGACCCTTGGACTTTTGAGTAACAAAGATTCGGGGGTATAAGAAGTGATGAAAACTAAACCTCAGAGTTTGTGTGGCTGGAAGAATGGCTAGACAGAAATAGCAGGGACTCTGAGGATGGAACTGCTAAGTTTCATTTGGGATTGAAGTTTAAAAGGCTGATGCTATCTACCTGCAAATACTTGGAAAAGAGATTGGAGTTCGGGCACTGATATTTAAACTTGACAGTGATATGCAGACAGGAAAACTGAGGTTTGGTTAGTAAATGAGAATGGAATATAGAAAGTAGTATGTGAGTAGAAACTTGAGAACTATTTACTGTCTTCAAGGAAAAAAGCAAAGCAGGAAAAAGCTAGAGGCATTAGTGTAATGTTCTATTTCCACTGTCGTAGGAGAGGAGAAACATAAAAACTGACTAAAAGGTTATCTGGATGCTATTTTAATAATGCTTCAAATGTGAGATTTTAGGATTTTCATTTCTAAGGATTGTAGCAATTTCCTTCAAAAAAGAGCGATAAAAGAAGTGAAATATGCTGTGTTTATATTTTAAATAGTCACACATGAAACCTGATTACTAGGTTACCTGAAAAATAAGTCAAATGCCTTTTAGTACCCAAAACACAAAGGTTTTGGGAAGAGGAGCAGGAAAATGAATCACCAATAAAATGTGTTTTGAACTTACAATTTTAAGAATAAATAAATGTGCTTTGCTGATAATAGCTTAGCTAATGAATTCACAAGCAGACGTCTTACGTCAAAGCTGCCATTTTCAGTTTAATGTGCACAAAAGAAGGGAATGGTTTTGACATATTATCAATATTGCAGTCTTATCAAGAGTAACATGCTAGAATGTGTTACTTCTAAAAGGATTTCCAAAGGGCACTGAACCCCAATAGAATGTTTTTGTTAAATCACAAAGCTTTTAAGGTTTTTACAGGTCCAAAACAAGACATGGGTTAAGTTACAATATTTGGTATAAAACAAAACAAAACACACAACAACAAAAATCCAAGATAGGTAAAGCCCTTGAATTTTATTCTCCTGACAGTATGAGCAAGCAGTAGATGTTGAACAAATGATCTTTTAAGCCTTTTTTAAAGGCGCATTCAATGAAGACTGTTTTGAATTCATCACTGTTACCTGGATTCTTGTAGTCGACTGTAGAGTGCCCAGAACCTATTTAACCAGTGATCACCTGTCACTGTTTAAATGACATTCTTTCAAGGTCAGTGATTATTGTGTTCACAAGGAAAACAGCTGCTATCTTGGATAAGGTTATCTGGACAATATGGCTATTATGGTACAAAATGCCTAAATTACTGTTTGATGACAGCATAGAGAGAATTTGTGTTGGATAACATGAATAAAGATATGGGTTCAATCTTCTGTGGGGCTTGTATTCAGCCCCTTAGGCCAGCTGTCTGATCATCAGATGAAAGAAGTCATTTCCCCAAAGGGTTACCAGTTTTAGGAGGGGCTTTCGGGGCATTAAGAAGGCCTGCTATCCAAAATAAAACTTCCCATTAATTGGCCAATGTCTTAACCCGGGTTTCCTTTTACTTAACACGTTAATTCCTGATGAGCTCACACCCTGAAGCAGATAATATTGCAATTCTTTGTTTACAAACTGTTTCAGATCCTTTCTCCAGAACTACGGATAGGGAGAAGAAGGAGAAAATAAGAAGATATTGGTTTTCTGAGGAGAGTTAAGATAAGTACTGTTTAGGGAGTTGGGGTAGATAAAAGTGAAGCAGGGAAGACTCAAGTTCACCAATTTCATACTAACTTCTGGATTAAAATGTTTTACCATTCATTTCCAAAATGACAGAATAGTGCACATGAATTAATATACACCCATCATTACTACAGGATAATTCATAAGACATGGCTGCTAATGGTGTATGCTATGTAGGAGCAGCACAAAGACAGAGGACAAATATAGCAAAAAGGTCTTGGATCAAGATGCAAACAACAAAACACTAATACTCAACATTTTGGAAATGTTGAGCCATATAAACACTGGTAGCTCAGAAATGTGAAGAATGATCCCATAATCCTACAATGTGAATTAGGTTGAATACCAGCTCTTGCCAGGTGTGATCAATAGGAAGATGGGATAGTTAGTTGTCCTACTTCTAATCTATATCACTGGGCCAGAAATACTCTCAGGACAATAACACATGTTATTTTCACAACACTTTAAATTTGAGAAAGCCCTTTGACACCCATTGTTACATTCATTTTTCATACCAAATTCATGCAGTAGATCCTGAATTTCACTTAGGAGCATACTCATAGAGTTTGACTTGACATGACACTAAATGGTAGAGTTAGTGTTTTAGCACCAAGACTGGTCCTTATACCGCCACAGAACTCATAGTCACCTCACGGGATCACATCACATCAGACGAGTCTTCTTCAGGGATTCAATTACCCATTATTATCAGTATTAATTCATATATGTAAAAGACCATCGTGCAAGTGATCCCTCTTGTCATAGGGTATTATTTCTGGCTTTTGTCACTTAAGGAATAAATTTCATTTTCTCTTTGGGATAATTTTACTTTGTAATACCAGCTCCAGTGACAAACAAAACCCAAGAAACTCTTCATTTCATATTGGAAAGAAAGGAAAACTGAGTATCAGTGATTCACACCAGCCTCAAAACTTTAGGAGTAGCTTCTGGTTTCCCCAGCAGCCTCCCTTTTTTGTGAAGAAGGGCAGCCAATCTGGAGGCATAGTCTTTCTTTTATCTATGATCCCTCTCTCCATTGACGAGCTACTGGGTACAGTAAAGTCCTAAGGAATGTGAAGTAGAAAGGTGGACTTCAGCGGGGGCCAGATCATTAGATTTAACTTTACGGCTGATAGAGGCTGATTTCAATATATTAGAAGTGATCAGGCTGGGCACGGTGGCTCAAGCCTGTAATCCCAGCACTTTGGGAGGCCGAGGTGGGCAGATCACAAAGTCAGGAGTTCGGGACCAGCCTGGCTAACATGGCAAAACCCCATCTCTACTAGAAATACAAAAATTAGCCAGGTGTGGTGGCGGGCGCCTGTAATCCCAGCTACTCAGGACGCTGAGGCAGGAGAATCACTTGAACCCAGAAGGTGAAGGCTGCAGTGAGCCAAGATCATGCCACTGCACTCCAGCCTGGGTGACAAGAGCAAGTCTCCGTCTCAAAAAACAAAAACGAACAAACAAAAAAAAAGAAGTGATCAGTGGGGCCAGCACCAGAAGAGCTGGAAGAATGAACTTTCACTCATTAAACCATTTACTGGGCACCTACTAAATGCCAGGAACTGGAGATACAAATCAAAGAGGAGATTTCGAACCTCAAGACTATTTTCCATAACCAAATCAATACAAAGCAAGTGGAAAGTTGTATGAGAGGACAGCGAAGGAGCAACTGTTTGGGCCTAGCTGGTAAGGAAAGATATGATAGCAGTGACACTTTAATCAGGCCTTGAGAATTGAGTAAAGCTAAGGTCATGGAAACGCATGTTAGTCAATGAAGAATTTTGGGCATGCTGCTAGTGTCCAATCTCCTACACGGATACAGGTAACAGAAAAACTGAGGTTGGGGCCTTTTGGCTCAGGTCAAGATTAGAGAAATATGCTGGATATTTAATAACAGATTCAAGATTTCCCGTTCACCCAACAATAGTCTGGATTTGCAGCTTAATTAGTGAATTCAACAAATACTTACTGGGTATGTTAAGTGGTAGACTTGGCCAGTGTTTTTTTTCGGCCTTAATAAAATTTACAGTTAAAACACTGTAGGTGTTGTGGTCTTATTTAGGTGACAAAAACTTAAGATCCTTTCCATCCTGAGAAAAAATACATAAGCATTTCTCCTCTAATTTCTAAATTCCCTGACCACTTTTTAAATTTTGCAATTAATGGTAGCAATCATAGCAGCTTTCAGAAAACTGCCCCAACTGCCTGTGGCAATACAAATTTGGTGGCAGGCTTCCAGACAACACAAATAGCAGTGACAGTTCTAAATCCCTAGGCTTACATTAAAAACAATTCTCTTCCCCCTGCCACAAAGAAACCAAAAACATACGCTACATTAAGTTGAATACATATACAGACTTGCAAAAGAAATTACATCTCAAAACACACCTCCCAGAGTTAAAGCTGGTATTATTTTTTTCCTCCAGACATCTTTTGAAAATGCGAACCAATCACACAGCTTTTCTCCCAGTCAAGAGTTACTAAAACTATTCAACACAGCTGAAGGTTGAATAGTTTTAGTAACTCTTGACTGGGAGAAAAATAAGAGGTTGGGGTGTTTCGACCGCAAATTCTTCTACCACCATTTGTTTGCAGTGTAAGTCAGGACAAGTTATTTGGAAATACGGCTAAGAATTTAAAAGCAATGTTAACATTATAAGCACTTAATGAGCAGATGGCACATATCTTGTTCTCCTGGGTCTCCCACATTCAACACAGGACTTTTAGTATTCAAGGGGTACTCAGAAAATGTCTATTGAATAACATAATATACAAACTTGGAGTCTGATTTTTAAAAAATAGCATATTGCTCAAGGTAAGTGACTTTATTTTACAGTTTTCAAAATTAAGAATGTTTTTGCTTACTTCAAGTCTATTTGTATTCATTAGTACATTTCAACAATTTGGAAATGAAAGATGTGAAGATCATTTGATAAATAAAACATTGCATATAAGGCTAATTTTTTAAAAATGAGGTTATTTTGCAATGCTAAATTAGCTTTTAGAACTTCATAACACAGATATACTTGACCACCAATTAATAGAAAAGTACCCTTTTATTGAGAGGTAAGACAAGTATATTTACAATATTCAATTGTTAGATAATATAATCTGACAGTGAGACTTTTTAAAGCAGCAGTATTTCAGGAATTACAATTTATAAGGGGAAAAGAAAAACATTCCAAATATGTTTCTGTTACATAAAATACACTTGAACAATGACAGAAACACTTAAGGCTATGTAGTATTAGACCTTTTCCTCCATCTCTATAAAGTACATTTTTGTTACAGACAGAAGGCTGATTTTGGAAAGAAACAATAGGATGTATAGTGCTTTCTATCAGCAGACTAGTATGTTTAAAAATAGTCTCATCAAGGGTTCTGAATAAGAAATATAAGTGTTGCCAGGCAGTCCCAAACTCACATTTGATATTAACTGCAGACTCATTTAAAACTGAAAACTGCTCCAGCCTCTCAATCTTACTAAGGACTGGGAGATTATCAAACCCTTTCAAGTCTAATAATGCTTTTAAATTAAGATTATTGAAAAAAGGAATCTCTGTTACAGTGCAAAGAACATTTTGATAGAAATTCATGTCTACAAAGGAGTTAAATACAGATGTCCCTTACATTAGCAGATACTATTCTTGCTCTAAAAAGGTAGAATTATCAAGACATTGTAAATAATATGGGTCAAAAATATGTGTAACAGAGTTCTACAGGGCACCTTATATAAAGTCAATCCTCAAAGTATGTATTTGACACTCTCCAAGTGAGGATATTACTTTTTTGAAGAACATTAGACACAACAGTAGGCTCTTATTATTCCATTAACTATTGAGGTAGGAGTCTCCATTTGTCAATATCATCCCACTTTCACAGATACATCATAAGTCAAATGCAAGTACCAAAAATGTCAGTAATCCTTAAGACTAAACCATCACACTATCCACCAAGTCTTTCCTTATTTAGATGAGCAAGATTGGGAGTTCTCTGTGTATCAAGAGATTTAACTAAAAATAAAATAAGCTGTAATCTATTTTTGTAGACATGTTTGTAAATAAATACCACAGATTTCAATTATACTTTTATGCATTAAAAAGCTTTGCAACTGTTAAAAAAACAAAACAGTGCAATCAGTGGTAAAACAAATAGTACTATGGCTGTTGAAATGTTTCCCTACATCTACCACTAAAGCTGTCACATCTTGTAAAACTAAAGAAAACAGCTATTTCCTACTGTCTAATAATCAGCAACGGTGGAAAAAAAACACTTTTTTTTTAGTGTCATGTTCTTAAGAAACCATAGTCAGTTTATTACAGTGAAATAACTTTAGCACGTGAACTCAGGTATTTCCTAATTAACTCAAGATGAGTGATCATATGAAGGATATGTCATGCTTAATGACTATTATATGCTAGGAAAAAGCTGAAAATAAGGGAAAACTCAGGTTAAATGAATAGCCCTTTAAAAATAGCCATAAGTTTAACCTTTTAACATGTTACATGTCTCAAAGTAAACATTATCAAAAGTTATTTTAATTTATGAAAAACAAATAATAAGCCACTGCTAAAATTTAAAAAAAAGAAAAGAAAAAAGAAAAATTACATCATGACATGGAAAAAATCCATTTGGTTTGCATCATTTAGTATCTTCAATAATACTATTCAATGAGACAAGCTATGAAACAAACTACTTCATTCATGGTCAAGAATGCTTTTTTGTTAAATACTTACACGTAATGAATGATATAGACAGATACTTAGGAGGGCAGACTCCCAAGAAGTATGAGACTTTCCGGAGTATGTTGCTGACAAAACTTAGTCAGCTATAATTTAGTAACTAAAAGTTAGTAAAGAATGACCTTTGCATATTCCAACAAACAATATCTAGTTCAGATTTTCACCTGGCTTTGAAATATTAAGATTCAGAAGAACCACAAAAGTTTTATTTTAACCATGTTTACAAAAAAAAGTAATCCATACATCAAAAATGGGGTTTCCTTGGTTTTAATACATTAAAATGACATAATCCAATCGAATTCATGCATCACTTCCAGAGATACAGTGCAACTGGAAATATTTTTGCCATTGCAGTGGACATTTCTAAAAAGCAAATGCCTATGGATGCTCCTGAGCCTTCAAAATAAAAAAAAAAGAAACAGGCACCACAGTTCTCTAAGGATGGCTGAGTTTCGCACATTGTGGAAAAACAATACAAATAGCCTTCAAGAGTTTCTTAAGCATCATTAACATGGATTTCATCTCTCTCAGTTTGCTTGCTGACTTCTTCTTAGTTCACTTGAGTAGAAGCCTGTTTTCACTGCTTCTTTGCTAATTTGCTGCTGGTACTTTGTAGGCTATACGTTTTAAACTCCTGTAAAGAACATTACAAGCTATTTCATGTAATTTAATTTTGTGCTGAATATTCTTCAAATGACTTTATAAATAACACAATATTTTAAATGAGTCTTCAAATTCACTTGTTGTTATACCATATTGTTGCTTTCTCCAACTTTATCTACAAACTGTAAGGAGAAGAAAAACAGAGAATTAAAGAAAGCCCGGAACATTATAAAACATTATATCAATATTTAAAATGTTGATTTTAAAAACCCAGCCTTACAAGAAGAGTTGTGGAAATTTAAGGTATGACTGACAATGACTAATCCAGTACTACTCACCATCATCTTCTGATACATAAACGTGTATAAAATTTTTTTTTCTAAAAGTTGTTTTTTGCATGACATGTTATACATATGAATTTAAGGGTGCAACATGAAAAATGCAACACAATGAATAAAGAAATTGTATAAGATGAAGATAACACTGCTAGCTTAACAAAAAATAAAAAATAAAAACAAAAAAAAAACTGAAATGTCAGCCATTCATGCATTAATGAACCCAATAAGATATTTCAACTGACCATTACTGTGGATCTCTTCTGGGCCTATGTAGTCTTTGGACAAACAGATTTAACTCCATTAAGTTCAATAGTTAACAACAGTTATTGACTAAAAATACTTTAAATGTGTATTCTGGACTTTGGATTGAAAGTGGTAATGACATTAAAGATAGATTTAATGATGTAAGCATAAATTTATAATTATTGAATATAAATTTTAACACACATTACTGTAAGTGGTTATTTACTTTGGTTACTCCACCCCAAACATAAAGCAGTTGGGCTTTTTTTTTTTTTTTTTAACATTCCAGATGGTGATGTAAAGACTGATATTGTATATAATTGGTAGAGACATTAAAAGTTATATAACCCAGGTGGTTATACTATCAAATTCTAGCAATCATCTGATCATTTATTTTATTTCACGATTCACATTTTTACATAAGCACTTATCACGATGAATAACGATAAGAAACATATTCTATTGTATTGGGTGTCCATTTATGCAAATTCTTGAGAATCCTTAAATTAAGGGCACAAATAATGATTACAACTCTGTAACTAGAAGTTTCAGTACATTCAAAAGCCATTCTAGGTATAAATAACACTGACCACTGTATGAATTTGCAGATTAATGCAAATGAAATCAGAGTATACCCCTATAAGCCTACATTCCAACATTCTGTTATATTATCACAAACAGGTGGCTGGCCACTGAAACTAAAAGTTGCTCTCAAAGAATTCATGGATTTATTAGAATTTTAAGGTAAATTTAAGTGGAGAGAAAGCACGATATTCTCTCTCCAAAGGTAACTTGAAATATTGAGATTGTCTTGGCTGTAAGGTTCTGACCCTAAAATTACCCTGGGGATGGAAATGGGATTAGGCTTATAGTGGTACTTATTCTTCCATAGATAAGCCATTCTTTAGCTCTTTGAGCATTCAATAAAATGCTATGAACTTTCTCTCTAGAAACATCTATAAAAATCTGTGAACAACTTTAGAAAGTTGATTAACTTCCCTGAACCTAACTGGAACTTGTAGTCTTTTAAGTTTTCCTATAAAGCTAGTTTATCCCAGTTATTTAGGACAGAGTTGGATCTATGAAACCAATCCAAAGAAGGATATGAATACTTCTGATATGGGTCTGACCTAGAGCCAAAAGGATTGTAGCCAACTCAGCTGAATTCTAGATCACCTAGATTCTTTTAGAAATTAAGGATTTTGTTTAGTTTTGAAACTGACGAGGTAGGCTAAGAGACAGTCATCTGGTCTTGTCTTGAAATTGAGCAAGTTCCCTGAGGTCAACAAAATGCCATCCTTCACTTGCTTAGCAGAAAATATTTTGAGTTTCCATTACATGCCAGATATTATGCTGGTCACTGGGGATAGAACAATGACTAAAATACAACCTGTCTCTGCCCTCAAGGACTGTAGTTTTACATGGAAGTGCCTCCCTTTCTCCTTTCCTTTCTCTTTTTTCTTTTTTGTTTGAGACAAGGTTTTGCTCTATTGCCCAGGCTATAGTGCGGCGGTGTGAGCATCGCTTAACATAGCCTTGATCTCCTGGTTCAAGCAATCCTTCCACCTTGGCCTCCCAAAGTGCTGGAATTACAGGAGTGAACCACCATGCATGGCCTGAAGCCTTTTTTTTTGACAATTAAATGAGAGGTAAGGCTGGGTGTGGTGGCTCACACCTGTAATCCCAGCACTTTGGGAGGCTGGGGTGGGGGCATTGCTTGAGCCCAAGAGTTTGAGACTCTCTCTAAGAAAAAACAAAAACAAAGAAAAAAACAGAGGTAAATGCTATGATAGAGTTGTGCACAGGAATGTTATAGAAGCATACCCCGAGTCAGCCACAGGGAGTCAGGAAAGCTTTTCCCAAGGTGGCAAAAAATAAGCTGAATTCTGAATGGCCTTCTAAGGCTCCACCAAAAGATGTTACAACCTTCAAGGTAGCAGTTTAGTACAAAACATTTGTTGAATGAATATTGAATAAAAGGAAGAAACTCTATTTGTTAACTTTGAAAACATTCTCTTTAACCCTTGTCTGATTTGATTCCCTTTATTTTATCAAGGTGGAAACCAAGGCACACACTGGAAAACAAATTTGACAAGCTTGTTCAAACTGTAAACAGAGCTGGGAATAGACTCTTACCATCTGAATCCCAGTATAATAGTGCTTTATTCAACTCTTTTTTTTTTTTTTTTTGAGACAGGGTCTTACTGTGTCACCCACCCAGGCTAAAGTGCAGTGGCACAATCATGGCTCACTGCAGCCTTGACCTCCTAGGCCCAAGCCAATCCTCTCACCTCAGTCTCTCGAGTAGCTGGGACTACAGGCACATACCATCACACCCAGCTAATTTTTGTATTTGCGGGGGTAGAGATGGGGTTTCACCATGTTGCCCAGGCTGGTCTCGAACTCCTAGGCTCAAGCAATTCACCCACCTCAGCCTCCCAAAGTGCAGGGTGTAAGCCACCACACCCGGCCTTATTTAATTGTCTGAATCTAGTCTGTTGGTGATACAGTCTGAGAAACAAAATATTTGTAGGAAATAATGGTTTCCTTTTTACATTATTGCTTCTAAAATTAGAGATTATATAAAAGTTAAATAAAAAATGTCCTGAACTCTCAAAGAGAAAGGTAGCATAGCATATCAAATCTGAGTAACATTAAAAAATAGAGAATATGGATCCAGAAATGGATACGGTAAAACAAAATTTCACATTTTATAGGTTTAGCAATAATTATTTTTTGGTCTTCATGGTACTCATGATCTATGTGAAGTAACTATATCATAATACAAAACTCATCAATTAACCATGTATCAATTACTTAAATTTCTAGAAGTAAAAAGCATCAAAATACGTATTTTGTTGGCTTAAAATATACATGATTACTTACTGATCTAATTCCAGGTAAATTTAGGAGGGATCCAAGGACTGGCACTCTTCTAATAAAGCCAACAACGACAGGAAAGAAGCCCCTGGGTGAGGGAAAAAAAAGGTTCGTAATATTTACACATTTTCTATTTTCAAAATAATTGCTAACCAAGGAAAAAGAAAGTATCCTGCTAAAATTCTGAATAATTGAGGGTCTTCAAACTTAGAAATAACTACAAACTTACTTAAAAATTTTGTGATTGTTGGTAAAAATGGGAGAAGTACATGAGGCCTAGCTATATATAACTCAGATTATGAGTTAGCTCAACTGCTGAAGATTTCTCCAACTATGAGCTGTGTGGGGTGAAACCGATAAAAAGAAAGGGGCTGTTGAGACCATATGTGTAGAACCATGAAAATAATAATGGCTATCATTTACTAAGTAAGTACTAAGGGTCAAAACATTTAGTTAACACTAAGAGACTACCTGCCAGATACTGATCCTCACAGTATGTCTCATTCTTTCTTGGTAGAAATACAAGTCTACAGAAGTTACACAGCTTCTAGCCAGTTTAAAATTGACAGTAGATCAGTTAAGCTACCTCAATATAGGAAGAGAATGAAATAGTTTATTTTAAAAATGCAAAGAAACTAAACTTTTCCTGGGTCTTAAAATATGTAGTGATATTGTGAAATATATATTTGGTCTTTGACCTCATTTTCTGGCTTACAACTCCTAAAATACTTAAGAGTCTCTACAAGGTGATGTCTTTTTGTATACTAATGAGTTATCATCAATGGTTGGCAGCCCCTAGGCAGCTTCAGGATGGGGGCTGGTCACCAGAAAGACCAAGGCAAGATTAGAGGGCTGGAAATCTGAGCCCTACCTCCTAACCTCCACAAAGGGGAGAGGGGCTGTGAAGCTGATCACCCATGGCCAATAATTTAATCAATCATGCCTAGTAATGAAGTCTCCATAAAAACCCAAAAGGACAGTGTTCAGGGAGCTTCCGGATAGCTGAACACAAGGATGTTCTTGGAGGATGGTGGGTTGGGGAGGGTGGGGGGGGATCTGCGACCCTCCCCCCTTTCCTTGCCCTATGCATCTCTTTATTTGTATCCTTTGTAATATCCTTTATAATAAACTAGTAAACATCAGTGTTTCCTTGAGCTCTGTGAGCCTCTCTAGTAAATTAGTCTGATCCAAACAGGGGATCGTGGGAACCCCAACTTAGAGCTGATCAGTCAGAAGCATGGGTAAAACAACCTGGGGCTTGTGGCTGGCATCATTGGGAGTGGAGGACAGTTGTGGGACTGAGCCCTCAACCTGTGTGATCTGGAGCTATCTCCATGTAGACAGTATCAGAACTATATTGGGAGGACACCCAGCTGTTGTCTGTTGCAGACAACTAATTGTTTGATTGCGATATGGGGAAAACCCCCCACACATTTGGTCACAGCAGTCTTCTGTGTTGATTGTGGTAAGACGAGCACAGAAAAAAAGCTGTCTTCTTCACAGAGTTAGATAGGGAAGAAAATACTACAATGAATAGAATTCAGAAGTTAAGCAATAACATTCTGTTATGGATCTGCAGAAGTCAAAATAAAGAATTAAACAGAAAGCAGAATTTTTTAAATTAGACAAGTATTTATGTTGATGGTGTATGTGCGTGTTTCAAAGAAAATCACAATCATTTTCTAGTAGTAATGAATTTAAAAGATCATTTATTTTGTTTTAAGTATTGTTTTAAAACATTAAAATGTGTGATTTCAAATGCCATTATTTAGGATTATAAATATCTAGAAAAACAACATCAAAGACCCTTGGCACTAAATCTCCAGCTCAGAATATCTCAGAACACAACAAAACCCAACAACAAAAACTAGTATTTATACCACAAAGCTCTCTAAACCACGAAACCTGTGTATTACTCCAAGCTTGTCAATGATACTAAGACTTCCCATTTTTTATTCATCTCAAAGATCAGCTTTGGCTTTTAACCTTCATTACTAAAACCCCCACATAACTGGGAAAGCCAATGATTTTCTTACTTCTTAAGGTGCTTAAGTTTTCTGCTGCAAGATACATCTGCCAAAACAAACTCTTCTTCACTCTTTTCTCTCTTAGCCACTATGAGCTTTACTCCTAGTTCTTCTCCCACCTCTTTTCCTAGTCTCTTCTAGTGTTTTCTTCTTTTTCTCCACCTACCCTAAAATGTCAAAAGTACTCCAAGATTCCAGTCTTATCACTGTATATTCTGTACTGTATTAACAGCCTCTTGACTGGCTCCCTGACTTCAGTTTTTCTCTTTAATACCTACTTTATCCTGATATCAGAACAACCTTCCTAAAACATCTACCCTGTTGTACCACCTCTGGCTTAAAAACCTGTGCCCCACTCCCCCGACCTTCTCCAAACACTGCTCCCCCAGCCCAAATTTGGTTACAGGATAAGGTATACTTTTCTTAACAAGTCATCAAAGAAAGTTTGTAACCTGGCTCCAGGCTTCATTTTCAGTTTCATTACCAACCATTTCCTTCAACTGATCACATGCTCCTGTTCTATAAGAGTATTCATTCTTTTCAGAACAAGCTGTGTGTTTTTATGGCCCTGTCTGTTCCTTCTGTTAATTGTCGTTCCCTTTCTCGTTTATAGGATAAATTCTTACCCATTCTTCAAAGCCCAGTTTATCAGTTAACATTTCTCACCTCTCCTTGAATTTACTAATTTTTTAATCATGCTTCCACAATATTCTGCATATACATTATAATGGCATTATGACTATATCCTATTGGTATTTTTAGAGTCTACTTTCCATAATAGAAATGAGAAATTTTCTAAAGCAGATTTGGTACTTAATTTATTTTTATGTCTCCTGTGGGTAATACAGTGCCTGGCAGACAGAAGATAAAGGATATGCATTTCTGGAATAAATAATTAAGCTCAACCCTACTTAAAGTTATTTTCTTTTCTGTTTTTTTTTTTTGAGACAGAGTCTCGCTCTATTGCCTAGGCTGGAGTGCAATGGTGTGATCGGCTCACTGCAACTTCCGCCTCCCAGGTTCAAACAATTCTCCTGCCTCAGCCTCCCGAGTAGCTAGGATTACAGGCGCCTGCCAGCATGGCCAGCTAATTTTTGAATTTTTAGTAGAGACGGGGTTTCATCATGTTGGGCAGGCTGGTCTTGATCTCCTGACCTCAGGTGATCCGCCCACCTCGGCCTCCCAAAGTGCTGGGATTACAGGTGTGAGCCACCGCACCTGGCCAAAGGTATTTTCATATAGATATATACACATACTATTGTTTACCTGCTAACTGGCATTTACAAAATATTACCTGCTCAAAATCTCCCATAGTGGTGTATTTGGTAAACAATCTTCTAATATGTATATGTGCTAAATAAATTTGCATCAAGTAGCAGTAGCTATGAAGTATAAGATTCTACACACCAAAATGCTGGATCGATCTATCTATCTATCTATCTATCTATCTATCTATCTATCTACCTACCTACCTACCGATCGATCGACCGACCTACCTACCTACCTATCTACCTACCTACCACTATTTAGTTGATACAAATATCAGACATAAAGATGGTGCCTTAAAATGCCAATAAAATAAACTTTATTGTGCTGACAAAACAAGATAATTTATACCATTAGGCAATCATTTACATGTGATAAAACATTTTTATAGTTGCTTCATCTAAATCTATAAGATTCGACCTAAATAAAATTCCATTTAAGGAAATGATCATCATCTTACTCCAACTGATGCAAATATCTGAGTTTTTGTACTAACTATCTGACACACTGATTTACTGAAAGAGACAATAATATGCCTTACCTGAACAAGAGAAAAAATCCATAAATTTCGAAGATCATGCCTATCAAAGGCCAACCAATAAGGACTACAAATACACCACCCAGAAAAAAACCTGTAGCTTTCATTTTATGTTTTTGGAAGAAGAATCTGAATGTTCTTTCTAAACCAATTACAAAAGCCAAGCCGGCTACAAATAAAACCTAAAAGAGAAAGAAAATACAACACAGAAAAGGTAGTTAAACACAATGCATAAATTTTAAACGTAAAGTCAAAGCTAAATATAAAAAAAGAAGCACATTTGTTTGGCTTTTAATGTGGGCAACTGGCCAGACAGAACTGTAATGTACAACCAAGCAGCAGAACCAAGGAGTGCGTTATGCATGTTAAAGTTGTAGCTTTGTTCCACTTGTCTCATTCCTCTTCTATCTTGATTAAATGGAGAAAAAGAGAAACAAAGAAAGATTAGACGTTACCAAGGGGCATCTGTGTCTGCAGTAGTTTTCCTAGTTTTAGCTGGATGAGGAAGGCTTAGTCAAGCAGATGAGTTGGCAAGGCATAAAGAGGAAAGCTGCCCATAAATATGTCACCCAAGGGTATTCCTCTTGGTTCTGAAATATTCATCATAGGCTACAGGAGTTTCTACGGATGGGAGAAATATTGACATGGCTAAGTTGATAGCAGAAGAAACAACGTGAAGCCAAGAAGATTCTAGTTTTATAAATTCTAGAATATCTGGTGGCAGCAGAAATAAAAATACAACCATGTGTTTTCAAATATTTTGAATGTATTCTGTGGACAAGAAATGGTGATGTATTAAGAGCTTGCTTTCCCCAGGTTTTCTTTCCAAATACTTGCCCTCCCCATTAACATTCTTTAGTGAAAAATATTTCGCACAAATACATATTAAGCCTAATGGTTAAGCTTCATATTCTAGGATACTAATGCTATTATCATTTATTAAGACATCAATTTTGAACAATTTTGCTATCCTTTATCTTTTCCCATTTCCAGTTAAAAGCCCAAATATATATGTGTGTGTGTGTGTGTATATATATATATATATATACACACACACACACACATACAGTGTCTTCACTACCTTAGAAGGGTTATTATTTATTTCTGGATCATAACCTCCACACATGAATAGCATAGTACACATTCCAAATAAACAACATAGATCCCTTTCTAAGCAAGTCAACTATTAACATAGAAATATATATTTTTAAAAAGGTTAAAAAAATCTATCTTATGCAGCTGAATCAAATGTGAAGTCTTGGATGTTTAAAGTAAAAATACTTCAGTGATTTATCAAGACATGAAACTATCAAGTCATCTATTTTGAACTCCTATTTAGAGGCAGCCTTCATTTAATCTATTGTAAATCTCATGACAAACACTTAACAGAGTAGTTATGGAATTAGAAAACCTCATTAAGTGTTTACCTTTTATTTAAACAGAAAGCTGACAGGTTTCATTCCTGATGGAAATAGAGAATGTAACAGGAATTACTTATGAGTAATAGTGAATTATTTTCCCCAAATTTAATAGCAGATAATAATTCATTCGTAGTTAAAATTTCCTTATAAATTTAGTTAAAATATATATTTAAAAACTCACATTTCCAATAGCCAGTAGTGCTTTGTCAAAAAAGAGAATCATTCCAAAGAACAGGAAAAACACTCCAAATCCTGTTAATCCCATTCCAATTTCTGCAATATAAGGTATATGGTTAAGGGCAGAGAAAAATTAAAGTCACATTAACATCCCTGTAAACTAAGAAAATTTTCCAGTTTTCCTTTCATAGGTACAAGAAAACAGGTACCCAACATTGCAGGTTAACTTCATAATGACATTTATTTAGCTCTTATAACAAATTAATTATCAGCAAATTATTTCAAAATTTAAAACATGAATGAAAATTTCTAAGCCTTATATGGGAGATAGCATTTCTCAGACATAGCTATAATAAAAAAGATAAATTGGGATTCTAAACCTTTGGTTTTAATATGTAATTTGTTTTTTTCCTCCTGAAAAGCTCTCTCGCATCAGACATAAATGTATAGGTTTCCTTAATTACTTATCTCCTTTCACATTCTATAATTATTATTTATATGCACAGTATCTGTAGTTCTTTCTTCCTCTTAAAAGTGATTCCTTCTTTATTCCATTAGAAATGTTATGGTAGGTCCGCACAATCAATATCCTTTATCCAATTATATACTGCTTGTCACAATGGCAACAAGAAATATTTTGAAAATCATGGTACCAGTATTCTCAAAACCAAATTTTCAGAAGGTCAGGCATCACTTTTAATTTCTTGATTACTTATTATGGACTTATCTACAAATTTACCTAAACTATAAATCTACTTAAATATTTGGTCTAGAGTCCTAAAATCACCTCTCCGAAGTTTCAAAGAATACTGTTTTACCTAATATTAATATTCTAGGTTTTTCATGTTTCATTAGTTTCATTAAAAAACAAAGAATTGTTGATCAACTGCCAGATGCAAGGAACTGTTCCAGGTACTGAATATACAGTGGTAGACGAGGTGTAAGCTTTAAAATCTATGTTTATTTTGTACATAAAATTAATACTTTTATTGACTGTGCATTCTCTAGGTCTTTTTTTTTTAGTATGAAAAGTCTTAACTTCTAAGGTGACAGATGTACTCTTCTATTAATGTTATAAAGCACAATTCACTAAGTTACCTCCTTGATCATTTTAGTTTTGATTCTAGAAAATAGCCATTAATCCGTAGTTTAGTTAGAAGCACAATCTGCATACAGATGAGTCAGAGTAGAAGCCACCGTATTTTTAGAAGCACAATTTAAAATACCCTATCACTGATTTCTGATCTATTGCTTAACTTTTTTGCCTCAGCTCCAGAAAGCTAACATCTAGGTCACAGCTACTTAAAAAAATCTTAAGTCATATAAAATGTTCTGATAACTTGAAAACTTTTATCAACTTTAGCTTTTTCTACATTCCCCACCTGCTCAATTTCCTGATAACTAGTGTCTTCCACTGCAGACACCTTTTGTTCCCAAAGTTAGTCTAAAATAATTCAGGTACCTGGTCTATAAATACACCAGTTAAGTGAATTCAACACACATTCCTATGAAAATTTGAAGCTGATACTTTCATGATCAAAGGCCTTAAGAGAATTTACCAAATTAACTATTTGGATAGTGGACATAATTTCATAGAGGAAAATATGGACAAAAGAGCAAGTAAAATTCTATTAAATAACTATTTAGTAGTTAGGATTAAACATCGGCAGCTTTGTTAGTTGAATATGACTAATTTCTATCATTTCACAAATAACCTTGATGATTACATAAAAATTCTGAGATGTTTTTAGAAAGGAAGGTATATGGAAAGACACCTACTATGTACTGAGAATTTACCACGAATTAGGCCTTATGAAGTGCTTCACATACCTTATATATAACTTAATACTTCCAATACTACTGGAATGCAGGTATAATTACATCTTTTTAAAGATGGAGGAAATTGAAGTTTAGAGAGTTGACTTAAGTTGCCCAAAGCCACACTTCTAGTTAAGCATTTGAACCAAGGTCTTTTGAATTCAAAGCTCATGTGCTTAACCATTAATGCCATACCTCTTCCCACAGAATTTTTATTTTTTAGGTTAAAGGTGTTTGGTTACGTGAAACTCAAGGACACTTGAGTATTCTGAACTTCTGGGGGATGCATCTTTTAGGGGACTCAAGTTTAATATTAGCTTGTTATCTAACATAGCCAAGTAGAACTATTAAAAATTAACTGCGGTCAAAAAGGCCAATCTCTGAGTATGGTTTACCATGTCATGAAGTGTTTACACAAAAATTTTAAAATTTCTTTAACAAAATTGTGAGGTAAAAGGTAGCACTGGTCCTATGGTTCATATGTGCAACCACGGACCTAGAGGTATTCAGTGACTTGTTCTTGATCATAGAAGCAGCAAAAATGTGTGTGTGGGTGCTGGTGGTATGGAGGCAGGTACAACAGTCTGTGAAGTCAGCATTCAACCAGTCTGCTCACTCCACAGACAATGGTCCTACAACTACAACATGGGAACCAAAATATTCCACTACTTTATCCAGTACAGTCCAGCGGGAGACATTGCCCAAAACATCTTTGCCACAACTGGTACTGGCAATGACATTGCCAAGTAGCTCCTGATCCACACTGGTAAAAAGTCTCAAATTGGCCTCATTGTGCCTTTTTCTCACCTCCAGGATCTCCCTTTTCCCTATCCTTATGCATTCATAAGCCCTCTGGCTATTAGAAGCCTTGCATAGAGCTGCCTTCTTCCCATCGGAATCATATCCAGTAAAACAAACTTATCTTCCTTCACTCCTCCCACATGTTTAAAAAACTGTCCACAAGTTTAAAAAAATATAAAAACAATTTAATAAAACGAATCTGTCTAACATAAGGAGCATACTGTGGAAACTGTATAAGGAAAGACACGCATAATCTAATGGCAAACACTGTTAGCATTTTGATATCTTATTCACAATTTTTTAAAAGCAGCATTGTCTCTCTTACCATACCCTTTGAAAAACAGAAGTCAAGCAAGAATTCAATTGAACATTAACTGTACTGGAGAATGCAATTATCACACTAGACTTTTAGACAATGTGATGAAATGAAGATTTAGAGGCAGCATGCCCCTCCTCCGCCCCTCTGAATAAGTCTTGTCTTTTTTTGGGGCGGTGAGGAAAGTCCTAGAATGCCTTAAAATAATCATGAATTTCCATTTATTCTACTCTGAGCAGTGCTTGGCCACTCTCTAAAAACCAAAATCCCAGAATAATCCTGACAAATCACTTGAATGATGGCCAATCCCTGCAGTTAAACACACTCACACACAAACACAATTTGAAATCCAAAATGCATTTGGTTCACTAATCGTTTTATGTTTCAATCCACTGTTTCACCTAAAACATGTGACAAGTGAACAGCAAAGAGTAAAATTTCAT
Source organism: Gorilla gorilla gorilla (assembly GCF_029281585.2). Lineage (NCBI taxonomy): Eukaryota > Metazoa > Chordata > Mammalia > Primates > Hominidae > Gorilla > Gorilla gorilla. Next base: position 79,787,861 of record NC_073234.2, read on the forward strand.
CGCCCTCACAAAATTTAATGAAGTGAGGAGAATGCTTCTCAGGGAGAATGCGCATAGTCCAACCCCTCTCTTGTTTTTGGAAGGACATAAAGCAGGCACTTTATATATATTAAGTCTTCAAAAATATAATTTCTATGCACAGATTATTCTCAGATCTCAAATAAAGTTTATATCAAGTCTTCTTAGGTGATAGTGGGGTACAGTGCAAAAGGTTTCTGAGCCAGCACACCTGGGATCAAGTTTTGTTTCTGTCACTTTTTCTTTGACCATGCACTCAATTTCTTTTGTGCCTCATTTAACTTATGAAAGGGGCATGCTTCTGTGAGCCTTACAGGGCTCTTATAAGAATTATGCATAATGATTCACATGAAAGCACATGGTAAACTGAAAGAAAATACCTTTATATAATTGCCAGTAATTATTATTACACTAGATTCCTATCCCCTCAAGACTACACTTTTATTTTCTTTGATCAGAACAGGCCAGGCCAATGGACCAAAGTGGGCGGCAACCTTGGGGCAGGTGGCCCCAAGAGGCAGCCCCAGTCCAGCCTCAGGAGGGAAGATAGCCTGATTGAGGGGTGGCAGTGTGTGTAGGAGGCCTTAGAAGCTCTATGAAGTTGATCTGCCGTGACTTGAATCTCCACAAGAAGACTCCACTTTAAAATAGGGCATTTTAAATAAACTTCTATTTTTCACTTCAATTCACTGTTTAAGTCTTAAAATATTGAAAATCTGAGTTAACTGGAGTGAAATGAAAGGCGTGGCAAATAAAGCAATGTGAGACAAAAAGAGACTCTTATGAACATCAAAATATGAGGTATAGAGCTTGCGCAGACAAATACAAAAATTATTAATATTAACAAAAAGCAGTAGGAAAGTGGAAATATTATAATGAAAGAAAAGGAAACCGATATCAATGCTAGCTTTAGAGATGAAATAGGCCTGGAGAACTCTGTGGCAGGCAGAGAGTGATGCTAAAATAATAAAACAAGCCACAAAGCACAATATACAATACTAACGAAATATATCCTTTAATGGCACACAAAATGGCTTTTCTCTACTGCTTGAAACTTTAGCAGGTAGAAAAGTGAGAATGTTTCAAGAGACTTCTAAAAGGTTGCTTACAGTACTGGCAAAAAGCGAATATTCAAAATGCCACATTTAAGCGTAAGGACATTTTCAAAAAGAGTCTACTGTAGGTGACATTTAAAACACCGCCTCCCAAATAACCAGCCAGCCAGGGACTTGTAGAGGACCCGAAGTGTGTCATGCGCATAAACGATCCCGAGAGTGGGCCGCGGGCACCACGCAAACTTTCTCTTGTGGCAAGCCCCTAGAACAAAGCGCCCATCTCACTGGGGATGAGGAGATCAGCGCGACCCTGGAATGAGACAGACTCTCGGCTAAAGCTCCCCTCCCAACATAGGGCGTCCCACCCTGCCCCACAGACTCTTCTCCCAGGTCAGGTCCGCCAGTGCAAGTCTAGCCCCGGCATCCCGAAGGCAGCCCCTTAGGGTCCCAGCAGCCCTAGCTCTGTCTCGCAGGCCACCGCCCCCAACCCAGAGCTTCATTCATTGACCCCGGCGGACGGGCGAGACCCAGCCGGGCGATGGGTGTGCGCGGCTCGAGGCGGGGGCCCCGGAGCAGGTGCTTACTCTGCGTGTCCGTTAAGGAGATCATGGCTGCAGTGGTGGGGACAGCGGCGACAGCACCTCGGAAAGCCCAGGGTGGGAAGCTGAGTCGGGAGAAATGAAGCCGGGAAACAGCCCAGGCGAGAGCCGCCACGTCTTCCGGAAACACGCAGCCACCCTCACTGCCGCTTTAAGACCGCTTCCTATTGGTGAAACCTGCTTCCAATCTCAACCAATAACTCGTAATGTTGTTCGGTGACGCTCATGGTGACCACACCCCTTGACCAATTAGAGAAGGGAGTTATCTGTGATTGGCTGAACGGACCGACCCGGAAGGGTGGATGCTCTCAGCTGGCTGGCGGGAAGATTTTGCTCCCGAGTAGCGGAAAGATCTGCTCGAGGCCTGGGTGCTTTGGTGTCGGAGATCCGAGAGTCGGAGATCGGAGAGTCGGACACAGGACAGTCGGACACCGGAGAGTCAAACACCGGAGAGTTAGACTGGGCTTCTCGGTGGGGAGAGGCTCTGGGATAACTACTGTTACAGCTTTGAAGGGTCAAGGGTGTGCACTTTTTGTTTCATCCTTCCCTTTCCTGCTGCAGGGCGAGGCCGGTCTGTAGCGGATCACTTCCTTTCGCCCACACATTGGCGGAGGAGAAACCGGAAAGTTAATCACTGCCCTGCTCTGAGAACTCGGGCCTTTAGGGGCACGTTCGCCTGCTGACCGGTCTTCTGATCTCCTCATTCTTTTCCATGCAGGAGGATTGGCCACCAAAGCCTGTTTATTAGCAGCTGCCATTTGTTGGTAAATACTACTGGGGATGCTTCTTCCACCCCCTGCTTCACAGTAGCGGAAGGGCGGGCGTTATTAATATTAAATTACTATTGCCTCTAAATGCAGGTGGCGGGAAGAGAGAGGATTTAGCCTATGGTATCTCAGTGGCGTTTCCTCCAACATTGATGACTGGCTGTCACCCTGTAACATTTTTCCTGTGGATGCCTAGCTTATACTGCTGAGTGACAGACCTGCTGTAGTTCACTTTCTGGATACATTTTATGTTGAGATATCTTTTGCTGTTAAATCACATCATTTTGGGAAGGAGCGGTCTTTTAACCGCATAATCAAAGGAGTCATTTAAAATCGTGGGGGAGAATTGGATATAGACTGTGTCTTTTCATAAGGGTAGAAACAGCCCCTGCTACCTTAGCAAACCTGAGCCCTCACTATATCAAGGCATTTTCCTGGGCTGTGCGGATACAAAGGTGAAGAGATTGAACCCCAGCCCTGCTAAAGGACCTTACAGTCTATGGAAGGAATGTTACATTTTCATTACGTGAAGAGATGTTTGTATAGATCAAGAATTAGAAATCCTTATTACTCTCCTATTTAGCCTTCTTTTAATGGTGTGGTTATTCCACATTCTTTAGCAAGGCAAAAAAGAGTCAGCCTATCTTTCCGGCCTAGTGGTGGCTTCAGAATTCTGTGTAGAAAGGGCGTAAGGTCAGCAGTCTAAGGATAGGTGTTGCAGAAGTGACTTTTGGAGAGCATCTTAGTTTTAGAAAATGTCCATATTAGAGAGATAGAAGAGGTGTTTTTAGGATCATGGGGAGTTTAAAGTTTCTACTCTCCAGCCCCATTTTCCACTTGTCCATATGCATGCTTAGGTTTTAGTCATTCATAGATACTTAGAAATCATTAATACAAACCATTTTCCCCTCCCCCCACCTCTAACCTAGAAAATCTAGCTTTTCTGTAGAATACCAATTTCTCTTTTGAGATTGGGCTTATATTGTAATTCTTTAACGCAAGGGCTCAATAAAATGTTAGATGATTAATTTTATTATTTATGTTGATGTATTTCGCTTAATCTGGTACATTTGAATCTATCCAACTTCTTTATAAGATTGCCATCCTCCCAGTTTTACAGGTAGGGAAAGAGGCTTGGAGGAACAGCGTATGCAACTTTGCCTAACATAGTAATTTAGTCACATAGCAATTGGTGCTAGACCTGTTGAATGTTTGCTGTTTTTTGTTACATCACTTTGTATCTTGTGGATGTTTGCTGAGTGTTATTGCTACTGTATTTGTCATGTATACGTTTATGTGACTTTGGACACTTCTCTGAAATCTAGAGAGTTAGTCGTTCTGAGTGTTGTGGGTTATTAAGCTGAAATATAGAGTTTTCCATAAAAAATTAGTGTCAAAAGAACCATGTGGTTCTTATTTGAAAGGTCACTGCAATATATAATTTACTTTCTAACATTTTCCGTGCTTAGGAATGACAGATTACTGTTGAGTGAACATCATTAATAGTACTATTTTTAAAAACTTGTTGTCACTGTTGTGCTTTTATTTTTAGAAAGAAATTTGGATTATTTTAGAAACAAATTTGGAAAGAAAAAGAATGGCGTCCGTTTCAGGTTAGTAGCAATGATTACATTTTCTTCTTCCTTCTGTTCTATTTCTGTTTGTGTGATATTTGAAAAAGTTTGTTTTAAAAATTCTGATTATAGAAATGATTTTTTTCAGCTTTTTTATTGAGGTAAAATATACATTACAAACTTTGCCATGCTAACTATTATTAAGTGAATAATTCATTGGCATTAAATGCATTTAGACTGTTGTGCAGTCGTCACCACTATCCATCTCCAGAGCTTTTTCATCTATCCAAACTAAAATTCTATACTCATTAATCCGTAACTTTCCATTACTTCTCTTCTCCTAATCCCTGATAGCCACTATTCTACTTTCTGTTTCTTGACTATTTTAGGTACCTCATATAAATGGAATCATATAACATTTGTCCTTTTGTGTCTAATTTTTACCTTATTTGTGTCCAAATAAAGGCAATAGCGGAATCATGCTTTTGCCTGTTTCTCTTACTGCTGAGTATACACTGACCCCTTCCCCAAAAGAGCAGGTACAAATTATCTTTATTCGTCTTTGGGTGATGCTCATTTCTCTTCTTGCTGAATCATGTCCTCCTTGGTAATACTGTAATGTATCGGAGAGGGACCAAATAAAAGGAAAAACCCAAACTTGGTTTATATACAAATTTTAAAAAGCAAGAAAGGCTTATAGCTATTACAGTTCTTGTTTTTCAGTTGGTCATGTGATCATAGCTTGTACTTTACAACTGCCTTCTTCAACTACCCATTCTGTATTCCTTGGTTCTCAGTTGGTAATGGGTCTTTGCTTGGTGGGGACTACTTGCCTTAGTAGTTTCCTATATTTGGTTATTATAGTTTTCAATTAACTTTAATCACAAGGTAAGGGAATACTGAGAGGTGCACTAGAGGATCTTCTGCTTTCCAGACATACTCCTTCTTATCCCTGTAGTGTAGTAGCTATCTGATTTCCCCTTAATAGTCAGGATCACTCACCCCAGCAAGTATAGTAATCGCCTTCTTTGCCTGTTCATTTGTTGGCATGAGGAACCCAAAGTGGCCAAGTGGCAGTCAACTTCCAGTTTAATGGAACTATTGCTTTTTCCCCTGGTACAAGCATTTCTTTCTTGGTAACCAAGACCTCTAGGCCAGCAAGAGTCCGATGTTTCAAGGATGGGAAGCAAAAATTTCACTAGCGGATCACTAAGGGTAATAGAAGAGCCACTCCCATTTCCACCGCTGATTCCCGTGAATCGTGGCAATGGGAGAAACAGCACTATTCACTGATGTATAGCATGCCATATCCTGGAGGCTACTAGTCCAGCCCTTAAAGTGCTGATACCCAGCTGGCAGCATAATTGAGTCTGCAAAATGCCACTCCATTATTTTTTCAGGCCAGCTGCTTCAGGGTGTTGGGGAACATAGTTAGACCAGTTAATATCTTGAACATGAGCCTTCTGTTGTGCTTTGTTTGCTATAAATGAGTTCTTTGGTCAGAAGTAATTTGGTGGGGAATACGATGACAATCAGTAGGAATTCCGTGAATTCCTGGATGGTGGACATGATAGAGCACTGCAGGCAGGTATGGTAAATTCTTATCCATAGTAAGCATCTGTATCAGTGAGAACAAAGTGCTGCCTCTTTAATTATAGACGGTTCCAATGCAGTCGCTTTGCCATCAAGCATCTGTCTGTCCCCACAGAGAATGGTGCCTCCATTGGAACTCAAGGTTGGTATGAACTGTTTGCAGGTTGAGCACTTAGCTCTGGATGTAGCCAGATGGGTCTTCGTGAGTGGCAGTCCATGTTGCAGAAGGCACTTTGTTCTTGACTTCATTGTGCAAGGACAAGTGTGGTCAATGTCCAGGTCATCTTGTCTACCTGATTAATTATGATTATACTTTGTGGAAGTTGTTTTTAGTGAGCATTAACATGGGACACAAATACCTTCACACTCTGACCATTCAGAGAGGTCTATACATATATCTCTTCCTCAGACCTCATTGCCACCAGTTTTCCTATTTGCTACCTTCCAAGTTGCTAACCATCCTGCTAATCATTAACCATTGCCTGTAATAGTGTGGATGTATTCCTCTGGCAAAATGAATAACTATGTGGACTGCTTACTGCTGACTGGGAGAATTTTCCATCTCCAATGTTTTTCAGGATCACTCTGGAGAGATGCTAGAGTGCTTTAGTTGTTCACTTTCAGGTAGTGACAATATATCATGCAGAATCTTTTGTAAATTAGGTCTGCATTTTTTTTTTTTTCCTTAGTAACACTGAATCCCACCATGAGGTTATAGCTACAGGTTGAGGAGGAGGAGGCAAAGGGGAGCATGGTGCATGAGCATTCAGACTTCTTGTTCACGCCTTCACTTAGAACCTGCTCACTTTGGCACATACCACTTCCATTGTGATGATGGAGGCCTGCCTTATGAATTGATGGGTCGGATGACACCTGGTTGATGATAGGCAGCACAGGTCACATAGTAACTTAGTCTCTTGTAAGACCCAGGAGCAACCCAGAAGTTGTTTCCGAAAGGGTAATAGTTCTTTGTAGATAATGGCAAAGAGCTTTGCTCTAAAATCCTTATCATCTTTGTTGTGACTCATCTATAGGCCAAAGGTGTCATATAACATCTGCATTCATCACAAACTTACGGCACCATCAAATCTGTTGGGTCATATAGCTCAATGGTAAGAGAAGATTGTATCATGGCGTTACCTCTTGTTCGAGGTCCTACTCAAAACTGGCAAGTTTTGGGGTTACTTGGTAAATTAGGTGTATGTTGCCTCCCAAATCCAAGTAGTCCATTAGGCTCTGTGCTGCTCTCTTAGTAATAGGAGGGGCCAGATATAGAAACTTATCCTTCACTTTAGAAGAGATATCTCAACATGCCCCATACCGTTTGACTCTCACCAAGGTGTCAGGCCTCTGAATTTTTATGGGATTTATCTTCTATCCTCTGGCAAGTGTCTCTCTTAGCAGTTTGTCTATAGTAGCTGCTACTGCTGCTTCTTGCTCAGCAGGTCAGACAAGCATGATATCATCAATGCAGACAGCTAGTGTAATGTCTGGTGGAATGAAAAGGGAATCAGGATCCCTGCAGCCTAGATTAGGGCTAGAGAGTAGATAAAGCTCTGAGGTGGGAGAATAAAGATACATTGCTGGCTCAGCAAACTGCTTTTACTGTGCTATACTATTCCCCTATGCTATAATAACAGGTACATGGGTATGGAGAATAAAACATTCAGCAGATCAATAGCTGAAGCCAGATGCCAGGGCATGTGTTCTGTCTTATTAATGAAATTACAGCTGGAACCATGGCTGCTGTTGGAGCCACAGCCTTATTAATTTTGGCGTAATCCATTCTCAATCTCCAGAATCCATTGTCTTCTGCATACACCACATAGGTGAGTTGAATGCGACATGGAAGTCATCATTACCCTCACATCTTTCATGCCGTTGATGTAGGCAGTAATCTCTGCAATCCCTCCAGGAATGCAGTAATATTTTTGGTTTGCTGTATTGGTTGGTAAAGGCAGTTTTGCTGGCTTCCATTTGATCTTTCCTATAATAATAATCCTTAGTTACTTTGCCAGGAGACCAATGTGTGGATTCTGCCACTTGCTGAATATATCTGTTCTCAGTATACATTCTGAAACTGAGGAAATAACCACACAGCAGATTAGAAGGCCCACTGTATTTCACTAGCAGCCGCTGGACTTGAACCTGCTGCTGCCCCATGCCAATGAGATCACCAACCCTGCCCTTACACTGACTTTCTTAAATACAGAAAATATGTCTACTGCTTCATTTCTACCTTTTAAATCTCTGGAAACCAAAGCTGCATTGATCACCTCACTTAAGTTGAGTCTATACTCTGACTGGTGGATCACCATGGCATTTTGGTTTTCTAAGAATTAGCATCAGTTCAGAGCTAATGTCCAGTAGTTTCTGAGAAGTGATTTCTCTTTTTCTTTCTTTTTTTTTTGGACGGAGTCTCACTCTGTCACCCAGGCTGGAGTACAGTGGTGTGATCTCGGCTCACTCCAAGCTCCGCCTCCCGGGTTCACACCATTCTCCTGCCTCAGCCTCCCAAGTAGCTAGGACTACAGGCGCCTGCCACCACGCCTGGCTAATTTTTTGTATTTTTAGTAGAGACGGGGTTTCACCATGTTAGCCAGGATGGTCTCGATCTCCTGATCTCGTGATCCACCCGCCTCGGCCTCCCAAAGTGCTGGGATTACAGGCGTGAGCCACTGTGCCCGGCCGATTTCTCTTTTTTTCTGATGCACAGTTACCCTAATAAACTTCTCTGGTGAAGAGTAGTAGGAAGATTCATTACATACATTTTTAGCTGTGTGGTTGAGTCCTTCCCCAACAGGCTCCAACCTCTGCATTATTCAAGGGCCTCTGGTTCTATAAGGTGGTTCAATTCTGGAAATTTGTCGAAGGATGGTCTCTCTGTTGTGTTTCTGGTTCTGTTTACCAGAATCAGAGCTTTTTATTCTGCGTATTACAAATCAAGTAATCTATTTCCATTTCAGGGACTTCACAGTCAACTAGTCAATCCAAGATCTTGTCGGTCAGACTATTCTGATTGCTGCCTCAGCTCTGTTGCCCTTCATGGCAACCACATCTACTTTATTTTTGGTCATAAATTCAATTGCCAATGGTTAGCCCCCATACCTTGGAATCCATCATTGTCGTTGAATCAGGTGGTCTACTTGGAAGATGATATTTCCCACTGTCATTCCTAGCTTACAGAGAACAGCCAGGGGAGCCCCAGCATCCCTGAAGAGCTCCGCTGATGCTGGCGCTCTGCTCATGACTGTATTTTTCACAGTCTTGGTGAAAGGAGTGTCCTCTGGATTCTCCTGGGGGACAGCAAGGGGGTGGATTATCAATCTATTTGATCTTCCACTCTGGCACTGCTCTCCCTCTAAGCCTCTGAATACCTTCCTTTAGAGCATACCCAGGAAATTCCAGAGCTCCAGCCTCACTGGACTCTATACCTGTTTTATTCCATCCCAATTTTCTGACATTCATCTTTGAGGCCAGGTTTCAGGCAATGAGCCAAGCAAATTACTAGAGCCACTCCTGGCCACTATCTAGGACATTAAATCCAGAATTTCTTAGTGAGCCCGTATCAATAAACTTAGCTTAATTCGACATTGTATTCCATAAACCCTGTTTCAGTACCTTTATGATCTATTCCCATATACATTCTCTAGGTTTCTGATGTAGTTTGGATATGTGTCTCCTCCTAATCTCGTGTTGAAATGTGACCTCCAGTGTTGGAGGTGGGCCTAGTGGGAGGTGTTTGGGTCATGGAGCAGGATCCCTCATGAATGGTTTGGTGCCCTCCCTGTGGTAATGACTGAGTTCTTGCTCTGTTAGTTCACATGAGAGCTGGTTGTTTCAAGGAGCCTGGCACTGCCTCTTCTCTTTCTTACTCTGTCTCCCACTGTGTGACACACCTGCCCCCCTTTGCCTTCTGTCATGATTGGAAGCTTCCTGAGGTCCTCACAAGAAGCAGATGCCAGCGCTATGCTCCTTGTATAGCTTACAGAACCATAAGCAAAATAAACTTCTTTTCTTTTATAAATTACCCAGCCTCGGATACGCCTTTATATCAATGCAAAATGGATGAACACAGTTTCTATTGATATATTTTGGCACATGCAGCTCTTTTGGTGCATATCATGTCTTTTGACAGGTTACATCTTTGTGTTCTATCCTCTAGGACTTCTGGATCTTAAAGCACTGAAAGATGGTAGAGGCTGATTCTTAGGAGGCTTAGCAGTCCCATACAAGGCAACAAGGACCATTGTGGGGACTTCAGTTAGGAGGACATTGTTTCAGAAAGGGGAGGCAGGGTAGAAGAGACTTGGCATAATTTAGTGGTTTAAGGTAACCTGCTTCATTGGAATCTGCCCTTATGTTCCCCTCCAAATTTCAGAGTCTCCTTCCCAGTCAGTGTGCTGACTTTATCATAAGAGTCCCTGCAAGGTTGGGAATTCAGTTTGTATTGAAATTCAGCCATCTGCAGGATTTAGACTTACAGCTATTTTTCCAAAATATTGGCCCTGTACCTATAGAGGATAAGGTTTTTTTTAAGGACAATCATAGAAACTTTGAGGTCCCTTAATGCAGATCCTACATTTTTCCCCTGAGTTCTTTGCACACTTAGAAGCAACCAGTCAACCCCATTATTCTCACCAAAACATTTGTAACAGCAAACACTTTGTCACCCACAGCCTTGCCTTCCCTAGTTATTTTTCTACTGGTGTCTATGGATGATGATTTAAATAACTTTTTTCACTGCATGATGACATAGAATAGTTATGTTCCCTTTATCAGTGGAAACAGGGTTATTAATGCCTTGAAATCTAATCAGATCAGAAAGCCAGTTCTATGTGGCCCAGAAACAATTCAGAGAACCTGTTAAGTTTCTGTTCTTCCGGATCAAAATTCTGTATTGGTTAGGGTTCAATCAGGTAAGCTGAACCATTGAGTGCTGTAAGTTTTATTATGGGGATTAAAACTTATGTGATCATGGGAGCTGGTTAAGCAGCTATCCCTGAGTCAGCTTCTGGTCCTGAAGTCAGCAGTACCAGCAGTGAGAAAGGAAGATGGGTGTGAGGTATGGGAGGGTATGGATGAGCTGGAAGCTGCAAGGATAAGTTGAAATTCATGAGGACAAAGTTAGGATGCTGGTGCCCTGCTGAAAAGCTGGTGCACTTGTCACAGAAGGTTGGTCAGCAACATGACCAAGAAGCCAAAGAATCTGTGGGCCAAGTTGTTCCACCAAGAAGATTTAGCAGGAGCTGGGGGAACTGGCTTCTGCCCCACGTCAACAAAGTGAGGCAGCAGTTTCCTAATATCATGAGTGAGCTCCAGAAGCACCTGGCCATAGGCCAACCATCCCAATGTAAAACTGGCTGCTGCTTTATCTCTGCCTTGTAAATCTCATGCAGAGTTCACTTGTGGCCAAACCTAACCCAAAGTCATGTAGGGAAGGGTTGATACAAGGGATGGTGGCAGTTGGTACAATAAAAAGGTACCCCAACATCCTATTTTAAATCACAGCCATAAATTATATCTCATGAAGAAGCACATTAAACCTGTATACTGATTAATGCAGGCAGGTATATGAGAATGCACCAAGAATATCTTTAAGATTTTTCTAGCTTCCATCGATGTGGTATCAAAAAGCATCTCACTTTTTGACTTTAATACTTAGATTGATTAGAATCATACACTGGGGTTTCTTTATAGATTAGTTACGAAGGAGATAAAATGCCAATTCCAGTAGTACACTTGATTTCTCTTACTTGTTACATCCTCTTGTTCATAATTACCAACTCCTTATACCATCAAGTGAGCCCAAATAGGAATACCTTCATAAAGTAATAGCAAAGTAATTAGGGAATTAGCTTCCTTTTGCTTCAAAGTCTGACTACTTTACTTAAATGATTTAGGAGATTGTTAGACCACTTCTCTACAACATAATAAAAATAATTACCATGTATTAAATATTTGTGTACCAGGTACTGTGTCTAGAACTCCTAATATATTATCTCACTAGCTCTTCATAAAAATACTATGAAAGTTAGATATTGTCCCCATTTTACAGGAAGGGAAATGGGGATGCAGGTAAGTATCTTGTCTGAGGTCACTCAGCAGGTAAAAGGAGGACCTGAGATTTAACTTAGGTCTATATGACTCAAAAACATGCTCTTAACCATTCTGCTATACTACTTCAAGTTTGTCTGTAATTGATATGGCGGGCAACATGCAGAAATCAATCTGGAAACCTAAAGTTGTAATTTACTCTGTCTAATCATTGTATCCCCGCTGCCTCCCATAGCTCTAACTGAGGAACTGGATTCTATAACCAATGAGCTACATGCAGTAGAAATTCAAATTCAAGAACTTACGGAAAGGCAACAAGAGCTTATTCAGAAAAAAAAAGTCCTGACAAAGAAAATAAAGCAGTGTTTAGAGGATTCTGATGCCGGGGCAAGCAATGAATATGATTCTTCACCTGCCGCTTGGAATAAAGAAGGTTAACTTTTTTTTTTTTTTTTTTTGCTAGTTTTATTTCTTCTCATATTTTAAAAAACTAGAATGAATTCTTGATGGGACAGTGCTTTCCAGTAGGCTTAGAGGTGAAACTGGCCATTTCTCCAGTGGAATGGGAAGCTTGCAGGTGGATCATTCTTTCCCTATGTTCTGTAGTCTTCAAATTAAACTTTTATTATTCAGACATTTTTTTCCAGTTATTGTTATAGCAACATTGATCATGTTTAGAAAATGAGATACTTCCTTTACCTACATTAACAAACAGTTAAGAAAAAAAATTCAAACTCCTTGCCAAAGGTTAGATCATTTTCCTGCCCTAGTGAACAAACCTTTCATGATTCAAGACCTTATCAAACATCATGTTTATCAATTATAAATAGAATAATAGAATAATTAGAATAACTCTAGAAGGGATTGTGCTTTTTGTGGATGTTGCTTTTCAATGATTCACGTCTGAACAAGATATTTACACCAAAAATTCCAGATAATTGTTAACTTTGTTCATGATATTTGAGTACTTTATGATGCTGTGAATTCCCTGATCAACATTCAGACAATTTTTTAAATACCTGATCAAACACCTTCCTTTCTTGTGTGGGTTAATTCTCAACTGGCAAATGTTTACATTTGTTACTTTTTTTTTGTTTTTGAGATAGGGTCTTGCTTTGTTGCCCAGGCTGGAGTGCAGTGGCACAACCACAACTCACTGCAGCCTCAAACTCCCAGCCTCCCTCAAGCAATCCTCCCTCCTCAGCCTCCTTAGTAGCTGGGACTACAGGTGCACAGAACCACACTTGGCTACTTTAAAAAAAATTTTTTTATAGGGATAGAGTCTTGCCATCGCTTGAGCTCAGGCTGGTCTCGAACTCCTGAGTTCAAGTAATCCTCCTGCTTTGGCCTCCCAAAACTGTTGAGATTATAGGCATGAGCCACCATGCCTACTATGTCTTATAATACATCATTTAACTTGTTTTTGCTTTGCTTAGCTAGTGAGTTAATCTCAAAACTATTATCATAAAAGTTTAATGGTCTATAAGTATTAGAAGTCTTATATATGTTTGTCTCATTCTTATCAAACTTCTGTAATAGTCTTACATGTTTGTCTGATTCTTAACTTTCTTTTCCTAGATTTTCCATGGTCTGGTAAAGTTAAAGATATTCTGCAAAATGTCTTTAAACTGGAAAAGTTCAGACCACTTCAGCTTGAAACTATTAACGTAACAATGGCTGGAAAGGAGGTATTTCTTGTTATGCCTACAGGAGGTGGAAAGAGCTTATGTTACCAGTTACCAGCATTATGTTCAGATGGTATGTACTAAAAAATTAATTTTGAGTTGAAGAAGTGCTTTGTCATCATACCTTTTTAATTCTTTTAAAAAATAATTTATAATCATACATATGTAAAAATCAAGTGCATTTTTGTTTGATTTCTTCTATATTAATAGAAATGTAAAGTTTCACTTAAAGGAGGAATTTTATTTATTTTTCATTTTAGATTCAGGGGTATATGTGCAGGTTTGTTACATGGGTATATTGTGTGATGCTGAGATTTGGACTTGTAATGATCCATCATCCAAGTAGTAAACATAGTACCTGCTAGGTAGTTTTTCAGCCCTTGCCCTCCTCTCTCCCTAAAGGGGGAGTTTTAAAAACTTCTGAGATTAATCCTTTTATCTGGTTCCTGAAACATAAATTTAAAAACATATTGTACTGAACATTCAAAATCCTCTCTTCTAGCTTTTCGAAACCCTATCTAAATTATTGTTAACCATATTCACCCTACAGTGCTATAGAACACTTGAACAGAAGATACAAGGGGCAAAAAAACCCAAAAATGTTGTAGGAGAAGCAGCTCTGGAAGAAGAATCAGTAGACCTGAATTCTAGTCCCAGATCTTTCCTGATTGTCTGCCATGGTGCTAGGCACTGGGAGACACAGTAGTGAGCAAAATGGGCGTGGTCTTAGTTTTCACAGAACTCATAGTGTAGAGTAGCACTTTCTCAGACTTTAGTGTACATAAGAATCACCTGAGAATTTGATTATGTGCAGATTCTGATTTTATGTGAGACCAAAGACCCTGCATTTCTAACAAGTTCGCTAGTGCTACTGATATTACTGATTGGGTAGTAGCAGGGATCAGCAAGCTTTTTTTTGAAAGGGTAGATAGTAAATAATATAGGCTTGTGGTCCATATGGTCTCCTTGGCAGCTCTTCAACCCTGCCATTGTAGCACAAAAGCAGCCACAGATAATGTGTAAACACATGGGTGTAGCTGTGTTCCCTTAAAATAACTTACAAAAATAGGCAACCAGCCCTTACTTTGTTGATCCCTGGTTTAGAGAATACGGGTAATTGCAAGCAATTGCAATAAGAATTTTGGGATAAAGGTTTTAATAGGGAATTAAGTCTGTACAAAGATCTGGTCTAGGGGATGTCAGGGAAAGCTGTTCTGAGGAAGTGGCATTTAAGCTAAAGTTTAAAGGGTGAGTAGGCAGAAGGGACAGGGAAGGAAGAGTGTTCATTCAGAAAAGCAATGCGTGAGATCCAAAAGCAAGAGAGAACATTCACATTATGATGTATTCAGTAACCTGGAGGAATTCCTATGTGGCAGTCAGTGGTAAGACATGTGGAAAGAGTCTTATTTTTAAAACTTTTCCTTATTTTAGCAAGAAGCCGTTGAAGAGTTTTACACAGGTAAGAGACTCATTATTTCATGGTTTAGAAGGATAATTCTAGCAGTTAGATGAATTCTAGATATATCTGGAAGATAGATTCAATGGGACTTGGTATTTATTGCATGTGGGGAAAGGAGAAAGAATAGTCAAGAATGATACTCAAATTTTAGGCTTGGACAAATGGTGAGGTTCTTCACTGAAATGGGGTACATTGGAGAAAGAACTCTTGGGAATGGAGAGGGGAAAGATGATGAATTTATTTGGGACATGTTGAATTTACGATGCCTTTAAGACATCCAGGTGGAATTGTCTTATGAGTAGGAGGATGTTTGTGTCTAAAGCCTGGTGTTAGAGGTCTGAGTTGGAGGTTGTTAGTGTGGAGATGGCCACTGAAGCCATTGGAATGAATTTCAGAGCAGCATAAGAAGGAAAGAAGGCCTAGAACAGAAACCAGAACACCAAGAGTTTAGGGATAAACAGAGAAAAAGGGCTTGCAGACAAGGCTGAGAAAGAGTAGCAACATATAGGATAACCAGGATTGTATGATGTTATTAGAAGGCTAGGGAAGGGTGTGTTTGAATGAGGGAGTAGTTAATAGTGATGTCTGTTAGCAAAATGTCAAATACGTAAGGATGTAAGTTTCAATGAGTTTAATGACAAAGGACTCATCTATGACCTTAGCTAGAGCAATTTTATTGAAATGGTTGGGTGGAGACCAAATAGCAATGGTTTGAAGTAGGTAGGAATTGAGGAAGTGGAACTGGTGAGTATGGGATTCTCTTTGGAAAAGAATGGCTATGAAGGGAAGAACAGAGTGGGCCATAAATTAGCTGCTGTAACAGAATACTTTATATCAGTTAATTAACAAACAACAGAAGTTTACTGCTTGCAGTTCTGGAGGCTGGGAAGTCCAAGATCAAGATGCTAATAGATTTCGGTGTCTAGAGAGGGGGTGTTTCTCATAGATGGCACCTTCTTGCTACACCCTCACATGGCGGCAAAGAAAGGGCACTCCCTTCAACTTTTTGTAAAATGGCATTAATCCCACTTATGAAAGCAGAGCCCTCATTACTTAATCACTTCTAGGGGGATACCAACTTTCAGACCATAGTGGGTGTTTTCCAAGATGGGAGGGACTTGACCATGTTTAAATGTAATGAGTAGGTGCTAGTAAGGAAAAGTGAAAATAATAGGAGAGAGAATAATTGACTGGGAAAAATCCCTAATAAGGTCTTAATTTGATTATGTTTTTTAAACATGTCACATGTCTGCTCTTTGCCAAAGGTTGTTGTAAGAAACAAACTACAGAAACATAAAGCCATATATAATTTTAACTGTAGAATAGCTTTTGTACTTTAAACAGTTTCAATTATAAGGAAGGGGGCATATTACTATAACTTCATTCAGACAGTAAACTGTTCACTGATTTCTACTCAGCATAAATGAATCTCGTACAAAAAGTAAAAGAATGCTTATGCAACTATCATGTTTAATTATACACACTACTGTATAATTAAAAATCTGGTTTTTTTGGAAAGATTTATAGTAATTTTTCCCTGATGAAACTGTTTAGTGTTTGAACTGATATGTGTTATCTTACTGAAATTACCAATAGTGATTATTTAAAATGATAGCAAATTAAACATTTGAAATGATAAAATCTGTCTTTATTTTTATAAGGATAGAGTTCTGTTAGTTGTATGTTTGTTTATTTGGCTTATACTTACCTTGTTTGGTCATTTATTCATATCTAATTAATGAGAGTAAGAAGTAAGTAAGCTTTACTAAAGCTGCATTAAAAATTAATCTGAATTGATGGGCAGTGCCCACAAGTTAAGAAGGTGAATGGGCCAGGCGTGGTAGCTCATGTCTGTAATCCTAGCACTTTGGGAGGCCAAGGTGGGCAGATTGCCTGAGCTCAGGAGTTTGAGACCAGCCTGGGCAACACAGTGAAACCCTGTCTCTACTAAAATACAAAAGAAATTAGCCAGGCATGGCAGCAGGTGCCTGTAGTCCCAGCTACTCGGGAGGCTGA
Source organism: Gorilla gorilla gorilla (assembly GCF_029281585.2). NCBI lineage: Eukaryota > Metazoa > Chordata > Mammalia > Primates > Hominidae > Gorilla > Gorilla gorilla. Next base: position 79,804,684 of record NC_073234.2, read on the forward strand.
GGCAGGAGAATTGCTTGAACCCGGGAGGCGGAGGTTGCAATGAGCCAAGATTGCACCACTGCACTCTAGCCTGGGCAACAGAGCGAGACTCCATCTCTTAAAAAAAAAAAAAAAAAAAAAAGAAGGTGAATGGTTTGCATCTGATTCTGAGGGTGGTGTAAAGTTTAAGGTAGATTTTTTTTTTTTCTCTTTTAGGTTTTACACTCGTCATTTGCCCATTGATCTCTCTTATGGAAGACCAATTAATGGTTTTAAAACAATTAGGAATTTCAGCAACCATGTTAAATGCTTCTAGTTCTAAGGTATGTTTCAGTGGCTTTTTTTTTTTAATGTAAACTATTCACTGAAATAGGAGCTTTACCTGCAGTTGAGTTGCTTATAAAATTATAAACTGTTAACTATTTATATCAGGAGTTACAAACTACTGCTCTTGGCCAGTTCTGGCCCACTGTCTATTTTTGTATGTCCCATGAGTTAAGAATGGTTTTTATATTTTTAAATGGCTAAAAAAAATCTAAAAAGAATATTTTGTGAAATGGGAAAATTATTTGCAATTCAAGTTTCAGTATCCATAAATAAAGTTTTATTGAAACACCACCATGCTTATTTGTTGACATGTTGTTTATGGCTGCTTTTACAGTATAATGGCACAGTGGAGTAGTTGTGATAGAGACCTTATAGCCCATAAAACCTAATATTTTTGTCTGGTACTTTACAGGAAACATTTGCTGACCTGTTTTGTATTATCCATTCTAAAATAGTAAGGGAGAATTTCTAATTATGCAGTGTAATTAAATATGAAATATGAATTATTAAGAAGTTACCCTATACCTGTGGAATTTCTTGTATTTAGGAATGGACTGTCTTATCCTCATCTGTAGAATAAAGCATTTCCCAGCTATTCTTTTTTAAAAAGCATATTACTGAAATCTTCAAAAGGAGAGAGAATAGCATAAAAACTGCCATGTAGCCATTTCCCCCTTCAACAGTTATCAACATACGGCTAATCTTTTTTTTTAATCTGTATATCTCCAGTTTTCCCTACCCCTTTCCCCTTAGTTTATTTATTCAGAACAAATTCCAGACATCATATTTTAATTGTAAATTCTTCAGTACGTATCTCTAACTTTAAAGTGCTATGCCATCATCACATCTAAGAAGTTTAATCAATTCTTTAGAATTATAAAAAAAATTCAGATTTCTATCTCATTTTTATGTTTTTTTTTTTAAATATAGCCCAGATAATATTCATGCATTGTATTGTATTTGGTTGATATACCCGTAGGTTCTCTTTATATCTTTTATATTTCCCATGCAAATTCTTTGTTGAAGAAACTGGGTTAACTGTCCTGTATCTTTCTACATTTTCCTGATTGCGTCCTTGTGGTGTTCTTTCTTTCTCTCTCTTTTCTTTTCTTTCTTTCTTTCTCTTTCTTTCTTTTTTTTTTTCAGTTCTAGGGTACATGTGCAGGATGTGCAGGTTTGTTACATAGGTAACTGGATCCTTTTAGTTAGATCTAAAAGCCTGATTGTATTTGGAATTTTTCTTTCTTCTTTAACTTTTTTTTTTTTTTTGCGAGAGTATACTTACTGTGGTATCACTCAAGTGGTACATAGTACCTGGTTATCTTTTTGTGATGCTAAGCATCAGTGGGTTCAAGTGATGTCTGCCTGATCTCTGGTTATCAGTTTTTCATCTAATGGTTTTAACAGCCACTGAGTGGCACCTTGAGAGCCATGATTTCATTAGGGAGGTGCAAAATGGTGATATCTAATTCTGTCACTCTTTTCTTCATGTATTAGCTACACTTTTTCTACAAAAATGAACTTTTTCCTTATTAACTCTGCATGATGAAAATGCTTGATTTTTTTTTTCCCTTTCTTTACCAGTTTTCAGAAAGAGTTGGTTTTCTAGCATTCTCCAAAGGTGGTCAACAAGATTTTTAAGGTTTTCTTCCCCCAAGTATCACTATAAACTTACAAGCTTTGACGTATAATATGATTCACCTTTGGAATCATATATATATATATATATATATATATATATATATCTCAATATGTATATATGTAATGCTGAAATAGTCCTGTCCTTGGGCAGTGAGAGCCTCTTTAAGTTGGTTCCTGAATCCTTTCTCTTAACCCCATTGCTTCTGTTCCTTGCTTTCTTTTGCAGTAAGATAATCCATGTTCATTTTATGCATTTCCTGCCCAGACCTAGAGTCAGCCATACCTCTAAGAAGCCCTGGTTCCTTAGTTTACCCATATATTTTTGTTTTATTTAAACTCCATGTCATTCTATTATAACTGCTCCTTCTTTCAACAAAATCAATCTGTGGAGAAAACTGCCTTCTAATAATGTACTTTCTTAAAATTGAAAAAGAACATAATAGTAATAGAAAGTAATTTAGAAAGTTGCAGATAATTACAAGTTCATGATATATCCCTACTCTTAAAAGTTGGAGAGAGAAAAAAAGAACATCTGTATCCTAGAATATATCTAGGAGTTAACAAACTGCTTCTTTGCTGGGATGATGAAAGTAGTTTGACTGTCTCTTTCTATCTCATTCACTGGCATGTTTTTATACTTTTTTGGTCCTCTTTAGATTAGAAGGAAAAAAAATGACATCTAATGTGCTAAGTATTGTATAGAATTGTATTAGAGTACTAAGAATCTAATAACTGTACCTTTTAAGATTTATTATTATTATCTTAATTTAATGAGTGATACTTTGTGAAACCCCATGGTCTTTATATTTAAATAAAGAGATTAAAAGATTTGATGGTAATTTAAGAAGTTAATAAATAATAAATTTTGTTCACATACATAAAGGGATTATAAATATAATGTTAAAATTAATAAAACCCACCTTTATAACCATAACAATTGCATCTAGCTCACATTTTAGAATATATTATGAACAATTTAGGATTATGCCTTCATAGAATAAATGCTCTTCATTGGAGTATCTGTTGGTGTTCTTTTTTGTCAAGTGAGTTTTTTTTAGTCATCAACAATGTAGATGTTAGTAAATAACTAGAATGCTATTTACACAGCTGCCGTGATGTTTCGTACTGAGACATGGTTTCAGTTCTAATGAACTAAAACATCTGCTCCTAGAAGAGCCGAAGGCTATTATTGCTTTGGAGAAATGAACGTTTTCATTTACCACCTAGTATTTCCATCTGCTAGCTTAGTTTTACTATCATTGTGTCTATTTTTTCTTTTAATAGGAGCATGTTAAATGGGTTCATGCTGAAATGGTAAATAAAAACTCCGAGTTAAAGCTGATTTATGTGACTCCAGAGAAAATTGCAAAAAGCAAAATGTTTATGTCAAGACTAGAGAAAGCCTATGAAGCAAGGAGATTTACTCGAATTGCTGTGGATGAAGTTCACTGCTGTAGTCAGTGGGGACATGATTTCAGACCTGGTATGTATGTTTTATCTAGAAAACTTTTTGATGTCATAGACCGTGTCCTTACTCAGCTTGGCATGATGGAAATCTCTGCTTCTATTAAAATCATCCTCAAGTAGTTATACATTGAATATCCCTTATCCAGAATGTTTGGAACCAAAAGGGTTTTAAATTTTGGATTTTTTTGGATTTGGGATGATCAACCTGTATTACTTATTTTATCTTGCCTCATCATGAGGAGGACTGAGAGGCAGAATCTTTAGTTTCATTCCCCACTGTAGTCTGTAGTTTAATTGCCCTTGTCAATTATGGACAAATATGGACACATATGTTTACTAGCCAATAGTGGACATCTTTGTGGCATTTATGACATCTAGGTATTCCTTCACATTTGTTGAAGAATTTGCATCTGTTTCAAAGTTGTCATCTTTAGTCATCATTCTGGGGGTCTTTTCAGCACCCACATACAACTCCTCAGCATTAAACTTTGATAAGATATTTTTAGTGACCTTTTTCTTCACCCCACCGCCTAATCCTACAGTCATAGCCTAAAGTAAGTTACTCAGAATTGTTATATGCAAAAAAATCTTAAATTCAAAAATCCGACTCCCTGGCTTCAACCTGTTTTCCTTCTGAAGCTTTTCACACTCATTAGGATTTGCTGGATCCCTCTTTTAATCCGTGCTTATTTATCCAGGCTCCTGTCCCTACATAGCAATCACTCTGTTTTCCGTCCAGACACTGTGCTGTTGCCCCTTACTTCTGTTATATTTGCCCTGGACTGCCTGGCCATTCTGCCAGTCTGCTTCAGGCGTTGTGCCTGAGATGCTGGATTCATCTAGACTTTTGCTTTCCCCATTCCTGCTGCTTGGCTACTAAACATTGTCAAAAAAACAAAAATTGCATAACTCCATTCAGCTTTTCATTATCCTCAGCTGTCCTTATACTTGTCCCTATTTCAACTCCTTTATACATTTCTTCCAACAAATGTCTCATATCATTAACTTTCTATTCAGGCCCTAACTTGTACTTAGCAGATGCTTTCTGCTTCACAGAAAATAGATGCCATCAGGTATGAACAGCTCCTCTTTCTACTTTCAAACATTAGTAATCTTTTTTTTTTTTTCTTTTGTTAAGGCAGAAAAGACCACTGCTTTATAAGGCTAACCATGACCACTCCCGTTTCATCCTTTCCTGCCTTCTTAAGATCTTGCACTGCCAAGTTCCTCACTCCTTCACCTTCAGTCTCTTTTGTCCTCTCCCTAAAAACAGAAACTAAAACACCCTTCTGACCCTTTAATGTTATTGTCCTCTTTCTGTTCTTTCTGTCACCATCAGACTTCTCAGCTTACCATCTCCATTTGTCACCTTTAACCCATTCTGAACTCATTGAATCATGCTTCAATGGCAGAAGCCACCACCATACTACTGAAACAGGTCATTGGTGACCCACCCCCAGATGACACCACTTCATCAAGTGGTCTCATCTTCATTCCTCTTCCCACTTCACTTCAGTAACATTTTATATATTCACCTCTCACCTTGCCACATTCTACTCCCTTGGTTACTGTACAGCAATGCTGTTCAGTGTCTTCCTTTCCATTCTCACCTCCTTCGCTCTTCCTGTCTTCTTTTTAAATATTAGTGTTCCCTAGGGTTCTGACCTCAGTCTTTACCCTTTCTTACGTTTCTCCAGGGATAGTGAGCTTGTAGCCCGAAGACTGCATTCTCTACCTACAGAATTATTATGGGCATTGTTTTTATTTATTTATATATTTTAAATGGATTTAAATGCCTTAAACGGGATGTATACTCCTTTCTATTAAGGACCCCTCTTTTCTTAACCAGATAGCGCCACATAGTTGTTACCTGGTGGCCACTGAAGTTACCTGATTTGTGACTGTTGCCCTATTTTCAACCTAAATGGTGTGATCCCTTATGATTATCACCCTTGCTTAAGTATTACCATGACTTATGTTGTCTCTGTGGATCTGCTGCCGAAGTATAAAACATTATTCCCATATCTAATTATCTAACTGCTAAACTTTAAATTTATACTCCTAATTGTTTATCAGAAATGTGTATCTAAATTAGCATGACCAAAACTAAATTTCCCCAAACGAACTGCTCTTTTTCTTCTCAACTGGTAATATTTTCCCCATAACTCTACTCGACATTCTAACCAAAAACTTTTCGTTTTCTTCACCTTTCCTTTCTCCCTTCTCCTCTCTACTCCCAAGCAATTTCCCCTTCAGTCTTCTCTGTCTTAGAAAATCATCCACTCACTCACATGTTTGCTGAAGCCAAAATTTTAGCAGTTATCTTTATCATTTAGGTTCCAGTCAGGAGACAGTTATTTGAACAGAGAGAATTTTTTAGAAAGAATTGTGAACTAGGTAAAAAGTAGCTAAATAGATAACTGAAAAAGTAAAAAGAAAACTAAGATATCATGGAGTTAAAAACTGGAAGAAGCAACAACCACCTGTAGGGCTGGGAGAACAGGAAGAAAAGATTGGAACAAATAAGACTTAGAAACTTAATGAAGAGGGCTTGTGGAACTGAGCTCCTTGTGCTGGAGTCTCTTGGTAGAGGCAGAGGTGCGGTACATCTGTGATAAAGCTGGTTCTCCAAAGGCTGAAAAAAGTGCCAACTGTATTTAGTTGCTCTTAAGGAAAGAAGTGCTGCTGCAGGGATGAGAAGCCTTGCTGGGGTGACAGTCACAGGAACACAAGCAAGCCCACAGGAAGCAGTTAGGGAGGAAGCAGCCATGGTGTCTTCCATCCAGGGCCAGCAGGCAAAGCTGATGCGTAGTGTGCAGAGTCCTTAGTGCAGCATCCCAAAGCACGGTATAGAAGGGTGGGGTTAGAGATGACAAAAAAAAAAAATGGATGACACACCGTCCTTGATTTACCCTCCCTTTGCAGATCCAGTCCACCACTAAGTGTTGTCAGCTCTGCCTCTAGAATGAATCTCAAGTTTGTCTACTCTCTGTGCACCTATGTCTTACATACAGTTGAGCTCCCTTCCACTGGTCTACTGCAGCAGCTTCCTAAGTAGTCTTTGATTCTGGTCTTACCCTTTTTGTTCATTCTCCACAGAGCAACCAGTTATATTTTCTAAATACACATCAAATCATGTTACTTCCCTACCTAAACTACCCAGTAGCTACTGTGTACTTAGAATAAAACCCAGCGTTCTTAACTGGGGCCCATAGGGTAATATGTGATCTGCCCCCATCTGTCTACCTGATTTCCTACTCTTCCTTTCTTCTTAAGCCCCAGCATACTGGGCTTATCATTATGAGCACTTACCACTCTCTAATGGCATATTTATTGGTTTACTCTTTGTATTGTCTTGTTTCTTTGCTTGAATTATAGACACATTTGCGTAGCATTTTTGTCTTGTTTATCACATTATCTTCAGTGCCTAGGGAAATGCTTGGCACACAATTAAAAAGGTGTTCAACATTTATCTATTGACGAATGGGTAAATCCAGTACTGTCTCCCTCTTCCCTGCCACCTCCATATCCCAGTAGTCACTAGGACCTGTAGGTTCATGTATGTCTCTTTACTCTTTTTGATTTATCCTGAATGTCATGTCTCATTTTATATGCTGTATTATTTGTTTTCTGGTCTGTTACTGCCATCTTTTAACTGGTTTTCCTTCAGTGTTTTCCCTCAGTGTTTTGTCTATTCCAGTCTATATTTTGCACTGTCACCAAAAGATGATTTATGAAGCATAGGTCTTTACAAATTACATGATGGGCTCGGTGCAGTGGCTCACGCCTGTAATCCCAGCACTTTGGGAGGCCAAGGCGGGCGGATCACCTGAGGTCAGGAATTCAAGACCAGCCTGGCCAACATGGTGAAACCCCGTCTCTACTAAAAATATAAAAATTAGCCAGGTGTGGTGGTGTATGCCTGTAATCCCAGCTACTCGAAAGGCTAAGGCGGGAGAATCGCTTGAACCCGGGAGACGGAGGTTGCAGTGAGCCAAGATCGTGTCACTGCACTCCAGCCTGGGTGACAGAGCGAGACTCCATCTCAAAAAAAAAAAAAAAAAATTACATGATGACTCCTCATTTCCCGTAGGATAAAGTCTCAACTTAAAATCAACTGGTAGAATTGTTCATAGCTTTTCTTAAACCTGCCTTGTACATAACAGCATCAGTCAGGGTTCAGGCAGAGAAGCAGAGTCACGATGAATGTTATGGGATAACGGTTTTACTATAGGAAGTAGATCTTGAACAATTGTGGGAGGAACTGGGGAAGTGAAGGTCTGAAGAGGGGAGTTGGAGGATTAGAGAAAAGTAATGGATTGATACCTAAGCACTGGTGCAGGACGACGAGGTGGAGCTTGTAGGGAAATCTGCAGCTGGCATGTACAGTGGCAAAGGGGACCCCTAAAGGGAAGTTCGTGGAAAGGTCTCTGGTAAGCTACTTCCTGTGAGTAGCTATCGCCTCTGTGAGTCTGCTGTTGATTGGCAAGACCTGCAGTTGGGAGGAACAGCTGAATGAGGAATGGAAAAGAACTAGGGTGACCTAGAACTGGCTGGACACTTCTGCATCTGTCCATCATCCTCTCTGCGTGTAAAGACCTTGAAGGAGTGATGTTAGCTGGTTCACTTCTGCCACCAAATCTTGCACAAGTCCCTCTTTTGGGTCAGCTCTAACTTGGAACAGGAAAGAGATTCTGGGAAATGTAATTCACAGCTTAATGGATTGGACAGTAAATCCATCCACCACAAGACTCTGTGACTTAGCCCCAGTGAACTGCTTACTGTTATCTGAACATACTAATTTCATGTCAGTGTATTTGCAGTGTATATGCTGTTTCCTCTGCGTGGTGTTCGTCTCTTCCTAGTGAACTTCTGCTCATTCTCTTAAGACACAACTCAAGTATTATCTCCCTGAGATCTTCACTTCCCAAGCAGCTGCTCTGTCCTCTGTGTTTTCATAGTAGTCCTCTACTTAGCATGTAAGCAATTTCTACCACATTTTTTTCACTTTCCTCCAAATAGTTTAAGTACTTAAGGGAGATTAAGGACAATTTATCTGGTGATTTAGATGCTTATAACAAGTTTGAGCCTAGAATGGTTTCCGAGAAATAGGTTATATACAAAGCAGTGCCGCCCTTACCAAGCTTTTTTTGGTCTGATGACACTAGGTGGTAGTAGGGGTTTGTCTGATGGCCTGTTTTATCTTTTGTTAGTTGTAATAAATTAAAACACTGTGGCTATACCCACTGTCTCTTGAGTCTACCGTGACCAAGAATAATGTCTGAAATAAATGTAATAAAGCCTGCCCATCAAAGAGGCTAACACAGAACTGCAAATTTACTGCTATAGATGGCTGTGGAAACAAAATCATAGTAGTCATCGATTATCTGCATAATGTTAAAAGATATAATTTACTCTAACTCTTAAAGGATAGAAAAAGGGCCACTTTGTTTGTTTTTTCAGATTATAAGGCACTTGGTATCTTAAAGCGGCAGTTCCCTAACGCATCACTAATTGGGCTGACTGCAACTGCAACAAATCACGTTTTGACGGATGCTCAGAAAATTTTGTGCATTGAAAAGTGTTTTACTTTTACAGCTTCTTTTAATAGGCCAAATCTATATTATGAGGTATGTAATTTTTATGTCAATTCGTTACTTTTGTGAAGAATTACGCAGAGGGGATCTACCTTTTTATTATGTTTATTTACATGAGCAGCAGTTAAGTACTTACAAAAACTTTTAACATTAGGAGGTAATTATAAGTAGATTCTGTAATTAGGGCTTCATTCATGTATCTTTTGCTACGTAAACCTTTGTTAGATTAAATGGAAGACACTTGCTAGGTGATACTTTTTATAAAATATATGAGTAAGTCATATATCTTGGTTAAATTTCTGTATGTTCTTTTTTGTATAAAAATGGGGAGAAAGGATGGAGTGATACTAAGGACCCTAATAACATCTCTGTTCAAATTAATTACTAAGTGATAGAAGTATTAATATGCCATTAAAGATTTGCCAATTCTATTTGAATTTTATTTGATAAACTTGAAAATAAAATAACCTAACAGCTGTCTTTTCTTTCTTTCTAAACCCTTTTAAGAATAGATTTAATATTTTTCTGAGTTTTCATTAAAGAGTTATTTATGTTACGGTTTGTTTTTATAAAAGTAGCATCACAAAATAAAAAAGTCTGCATCCTTACAAGTTATTCACTGCTCATGTGCTTGCTCTTCTCTGGTAAATTAAAAAAATAAAGATCAAGAAGAGTCTGGGAGGAGGAACAGATGAGTCAGATGGGTTGAATCCTATGAGTAAGTGAAAGAGTAATAGAAAAAAAACACTATGGTCATGAAAGAACTGCATCCTGAAAGTTGTAAGTAGACAGCCACTTGGATGGTACTCATTCATTTACTTTTTAATAAGTTAAGTTTTTTTTAGGTTCGGCAGAAGCCCTCAAACACTGAAGATTTTATTGAGGATATTGTAAAGCTCATTAATGGGAGATACAAAGGGCAATCAGGTAATGTAAAAACAAACCAACTTTGGAGACAGAGATAACTTTCAAAAAGTGACTTCATATCACATTGATAATTATACTGATAACTGAATAACACCAAAAAAAATTAATGTATAGCAGAAGATACTTAAAAATATGTGATAAAATTAATTCACTTGATCTTAGAAATTGGGTGTGACATTTGCTTATGCCATAGATTATGAGTCATCAAATTGCCTGATTTGTTTTTGCTTATTTACACTTGCTTTAGAATAGACCTGATGACTTAATGTTAATTATCAACAGCACATATTTAGTACGTATCCACTGTGTACAAAATAGTGGATTAAGCAACTGATGTTCTAAAGGGATAGAAAATATACTCCCTTATAGTAAAGGACACGTTAAAGCAATAAATAAATCCAGTAGTACATACTGAATAGATTAAGCACAGATGGAGTTGTGAGTATATATACATGGTTTTCTGGGTTTAATGACTAAGCAAATGTTACTGAAGCAAAGAATTTGTGTAAAAGTAGCATTTTAAACTGTTCTATAGATTTTCAGGAGGTAGTCCTGGGTAAAAGGAGTTCTAGGGTCAAATAAATTTGAGAAAGGTTGCAGGTATTTATTCTGCCTGGATGTTCACAGGGTGTATCAGCAAACTAGAAGCTCTGACTATCCCTGAAAATAAAGAGAGACACCCATTTAACTTTGTTGAATGCAATGTTCTCCAAATTAATTTGCATGCAAATTAATCTAACCCAAAATTAATCTGGAGAACACTGCATTCATAGCACATTTGTTAGCATGTTACAGACATCAGTTTGAGAAATACTGTTTAGTGGGAGATAAAGTTAAAGAGAGAAAAGAGATAACAGGAACGAAAACTGATGGCTCAGGCTCATTTCTGCTTTAAAGAAGCTGGTGCTCAAATCTGGAATTATACCAAAATGTCAATATATGCACAAGGCCTTGAAATTTTTCATAATTCTTTTTTTCCTTCTGTGCATTGTATTAATCAATGTCCCGAATGTGTGTGTTGAAAACTATCTTCCAGGAATATGCCATATCTATCTAACAAATGCACATATTTTACTGCAGGAATCATATATTGTTTTTCTCAGAAAGACTCTGAACAAGTTACGGTTAGTTTGCAGAATCTGGGAATTCATGCAGGTGCTTACCATGCCAATTTGGAGCCAGAAGATAAGACCACAGTTCATAGAAAATGGTCAGCCAATGAAATTCAGGTTAGGTATATATCTTCCATAGAAGCCTAATTTAGCTTTAAAATATTTAAACTTGATTTAATTAACTGATAAAATGTTAAAATATTTCAGGTAGTAGTGGCAACTGTTGCATTTGGTATGGGAATTGATAAGCCAGATGTGAGGTTTGTTATCCATCATTCAATGAGTAAATCCATGGAAAATTATTACCAAGAGAGTGGACGTGCAGGTATGTAGGACTCAAATCCAGAAGTAAATTTTTAGAAAGCTTTTCCAAAAAATACATTATAAATGTTTAATAAGTCTGTATATTTTATCTTTATTGGATAGTATTTTTAGAACAATGTATTTTTAGCAGTTTGACACTTACTTGCATATGGAGAAATTTTTACTTATGTTCTGTTATCTGAATTGTTTCTTTTTATGTGTGTTAAGATAATTTGATGTTCATCTTTGCCTCCTGAATTTTTAATGAGTGATTTCAAATCTATAACTTAACTGGATTATAGACACATTTTTTAACTTAGTAGAGCTGATGATTGATGTCTCTTTAGAGTTTTTTTTAATTTGAGGGTACCCATTACAAATTAACTTCCACATCTCTAAAATTTCTAGATGTAGTAAAAAGAAATTGCCTAATTTTACCATGTCATTTTTGCATATTTTGAATTTTTAAATGTAATTCTGCAATCTCAAGGTTTCTGCAATTTCAAGGTTTCTCACACCACAGGTCGAGATGACATGAAAGCAGACTGTATTTTGTACTATGGCTTTGGAGATATATTCAGAATAAGTTCAATGGTGGTGATGGAAAATGTGGGACAGCAGAAGCTTTATGAGATGGTATCATACTGTCAAAACATAAGCAAGTAAGCCACATACCTTTTTATAACTTTTATCAATTAAAGCGAATAGGAAAGTATATGACATCATTTTTAAGTTCTTACTAAATACATTGGTGTAACACCAAAGTGCAGATCCATAAAAGCAGATGTTGGAGGGTAGGAACCAGTACATCAACCTGTATGATCTGCCTTAATTCAAGAAAAGATGCCCTATCTTTGAGATAATCCTCCAAAACTACTTTTTTAATTGAAGGTTTTTGAGACACATTGATAGCAACTTGAAGGCTTTTTTTCTCTGGCACTGCTGTACAGTTACGTGCTTTAATAATTTTGAAAAGGTCTATGGTTAAGATAGGCATTTTGAGAGTCAAGCTCAGTAACATGTGCCATCTTGCCAGCTCATGTGTCAATGAAATACCAAGTTTCTCCTTAAGAAGTAAGTTTAAATCTACTTAGGGTGGCTTTAGACTATATAGCTTCCTGAAAGCTTTCTGTCATAGTTATCTTTGTGCTTTTATTTCCTATCACATAAGAAGTGCTCAGAAATGTCGAGGTGGTAAATAGCAGCCAGACAGTGACAGAAATGTTCTTTCTTTCCAATAGATACTACAATAATCTAGTTAAAAGAAATGAGAAATGAAAATGTCTTTAAAAGGCCAGTAGAGTCTCATGAAGCATATTTTAAGGTTTTGACTCAAATATTGCTACTTTATTAAAATATAAGAAACTATTTTACTGTCAAGAATATTCTCCTAATAGTTGCAAAACATTGAATTTAAAAATGGAACTCAGACAATTTTTTAAAGTGTTTATCAAGAATATGTGGGGAAAAAAGTCCTATGTCGGGGGCACAATGGCCCCCCAAAAGATGTTCATATCCTAATTCCTAACCTGTATGTTACCTCACATGGCAAAAGGAAAGTAGCATTGCATATGGAATTAAGACTGTTCATTAGCTGACCTTAAAATAGGGAGATTATTTTAGATTGTGTGATGTGAGAAGAACCTGACACTCTGATTTTGATCCACTGAAACCCATAGTACACTTCTAAATATAAACCACAGAAATGTAAGAATAAATTTGTGTTTAAAGCCACTAAGTTTATGGTAATATTATGGCAGTTACAGGAAGCTAATACAGTATATAACTGTGTAAGCTGAAAGAGATTCTTCAAACTTTATTATATCCTTTAATAATTTGTATCTTTAAATGTGTTTGCAGATGTCGTCGTGTGTTGATGGCTCAACATTTTGATGAAGTATGGAACTCAGAAGCATGTAACAAAATGTGTGATAACTGCTGTAAAGACAGTGGTGAGTTTGTTGTTTTGTAAACCTTTATAGGCTAATACATTCATAATGCCTAGTGACAGAGATACATTCTGAGAAATGCATCACTAGGTGATTTTATCATTGTGCAAACATCAAAGTGTACTTACATAAACCTAGATGGTATAGTCTCCTAGGTTATATGGTATAGCCTATTGATCCTAGGCTACCAATCTGTACAGCGTGTTACTGTACTGCATACTGCAGGCAGCTGTAACACATGGTTAAGTATTTGTGTATCTAAACATAGAGTAAGTACAGTAAAAATATGGTATTATAACCTGGGTGACAGCGAGACTCCGTCTCAAAAAAAAAAAAATATGGTATTATAATCTCTTGGGACCACTGGCATGTACGTGGTCCATCACCGACCAAAATATTATGTGGCACAAAACTGTATATACAGCTGGGACATGAGAGAAGTATTAGACTTCCAAATGGATTTAAAAGATTAAAGTGTGAATCAGATTTTCCAGAATTAAAACTATCAACATGAAGTTTTGAAACAAAGGTGAATAAAAGGAAAAGTCTTATGTGTATGCACACATTTTATATTGCTATACTGAGGATGTGAAATTTTTAATAAATGAAGGAAAATATTTGAATTTTTCTGAATAGAAATGCTATTCTATAAGAAAAGGGTAACCATGTGATAATCTCTAATACTTTATAGTCACTAATTGAGAAGAAAATTTAGTGCAAAATAGAGATTATAGAGAATCACTTTTGATCCAGTTAATGGCTAGTCATAGGAGATTTACTTAAAATTCTTTTAAATGTAGATCAGCAGGATTTGTTTTCTGAGCATTGGTCACAACCCTGCTGATCAAAACAGGCTCTGGTCAAAACAAGATATAGCAAAGAAACTGGCCCAAACCAGTTAGAACTAGAAAATATAATGTATTTGCATGATGTAAGACACTCCCACTAGCACCATGACAGTTTACAAATGCCATGACAATGCCCGAAAAGTTACATGGTTCTAGGAACGCCCTAACCTTTTCTAGAAGATTCATGAATAATCTGCCCCTTATTTAGCATATAACTAAGGAGTAGCTATAAATATCGCTAGTGAGCAATGTACAGTGCCACTCTGCCTTTGGGGTAGCCCTGCTCTGTCTATGGAGCCGCCATTTTCCTATACTCTATTGCTAATAAACTTGCTTTGCTTTCACTTTACTCTGTTGGCTTGCTCTCAGATTGTTTCTTGCATAAAACTGGGAACCCTCCTGGGCTGAGTCCCAATTTTCGGATTTGCCTGCAGCATTTTGGCACTGTATTTTAACTTTTTTTCATCCGTGTGTTGTATTTCAAGATCTGGACTAGCCAGTACCTCATGGTAAGACCTTACTGAGTTCTGATGCCTTGTTAGGTGGAAGCCACTGTATTTTTAACTTTGCAGACAGAGAAATTTATGAGTTTATTAGACTATCTTATAAAATAACAAGAGTGTTATATATAAATCAGAGTACTGGTCTCTTAATAATTGGGTTATCAGTTGAGGACATTCTTGTTCCTAAATCAGAGTTCACTCAGGAGCCTATACTAGAACAGACAGGGTCTCCTATAAAGCACACCTCTTAGTAATCATGTCTGGCAGACACTTTCTGATTTCTAGAGTATATGGCAGGGCTGATAACCAATATTTTTTTTTGTATATCACTGTAAACCCCACAATGCTTACAGAGACCATAACTTGGCCTAGTGACAGAGACTTGAGGAATAGCCTAGTCTTAATTCAGAATACATTTAAAAATCAATGTTTAGGGTGGCTCACATTGATAACCAGCTTTAAACCAGTTTAACTACTTAAGATAGCCTATCTTTGCCCTCATTTCTAAATCCTAATTACCTGCTACCATATTTGTTTTATTACAGCATTTGAAAGAAAGAATATAACAGAGTACTGCAGAGATCTAGTCAAGATCCTGAAGCAGGCAGAGGAACTGAATGAAAAACTCACTCCATTGAAACTGATTGATTCTTGGATGGGAAAGGGTGCAGCAAAACTGAGAGTAGCAGGTGTTGTGGCTCCCACACTTCCGCGTGAAGACCTGGAGAAGATTATTGCACACTTTCTAATACAGCAGTATCTTAAGTATGTACAAACTCATTGATTATTCTTTCAGGTTGTCTTTATGGTTTTTTTAAAAAATTGCAACAGAATAAACGGTTTTGCAGTTATTTTGTGTGAACTTTTAAATGCTATAGAAAGTAATTTACCTAAAACACTCAAACTTTAATCACTATAAATAAAAAAAGGTAACGAAAATATTTTCTTTAAAGGCTTTATTTGCATTCTTGTAAATTTTATTATTTCAAGTCAATGTGTTAAAAATTACTGCGCATATAGTTCTTTTATAAATTTGTTTTCCGTGATTCCTTCAAAAGCTTTCTTATTGTTGGCCTTTATTTTCTGCAGAGAAGACTACAGTTTTACAGCTTATGCTACCATTTCGTATTTGAAAATAGGACCTAAAGCTAATCTTCTGAACAATGAGGCACATGCTATTACTATGCAAGTGACAAAGTCCATGCAGAACTCTTTCAGGGTAAATGGCTATTAATTTTCAGTTTTATATATTTTAAAAAGTATATTAAAGCCTATGGGATGCTTTTCTGTCATATTCCCCTAGGTCCAGTTGAACATGAGAAAAGTCAGTTTTCTGATTAGATTTCTGGGTATGGAAGAGAGAAAATATAGTTTTCTGTAAAGATATAAGTGAAAGAATTTAGACTGGCCTTTTAACATAAACTAGGGGTTTCCAGTTTCTTGGAATGGGAGGACTCCGTTTTAATATCTAATTTTGTTATGCACTCTGCTCTTATTTGGTTGTGATTACTAATAGTTGAGAAGTCTGTTTCTGCTGTTCCAGTGGTTAGAAACTACTGTTTTAAACCAAATACTATCATCAAGTCTGCAAAAGCATGTCAAGTGCCATTGTGTCTAAGGACATTTGAGGTCTTTAGAACTTCTCTCACAATGTAGCCCCTTTTATTCAAAATAGAGCTCATATTTGAATAGAAATTTGTAGATAAAAAACTAGACCCCTGTATACTCAAAAAGCCAACTGATACAGAAAGAATATTTTGAAATATTTAATCTCACAGCTGGATTTTTACAAAGGTGCTTGCTTTGTTATTTTTTTTTGTAGGCTGAATCGTCTCAAACTTGTCATTCTGAACAAGGTGATAAAAAGATGGAGGAAAAAAATTCAGGCAACTTCCAGAAGAAGGCTGCAAACATGCTTCAGCAATCTGGTTCTAAGAATACGGGAGCTAAGAAAAGAAAAATCGATGATGCCTGACATGAATGTTACTAAATTTTCTAATTAAAGATGGTTTAAGCATGTATATGCCATTATTTTTGTAGTTAGACAATAGTTTTTAAAAGAATTTCATAGATATTTTATATGTATGGATCTATATTTTCAGAGCTTATCTCTGAAGATCTAAACTTTTGAGAATGTTTGAAAATTAGAGATCATGAATTATATAATTTTCCAGTATAAAACAAGGGAAAAATTTTTATGTAAAACCCTTTAAATGTAAAATATTTGAGAATAAGTTCATATAATTGTCTTAAGTTTTTTATGCCTTTATATACTTAGCTATATTTTTTCTTTTGACATAACTATCTTTTGGAAAGCAATATTATACTGACAGAGGCTCACTGAGTGATACTTTAAGTTAAATATGTAGATCAGGGATGTCCAATCTTTTGGCTTCCCTGAGCCACATTGGAAGAAGAACTGTCTTGGGCCGCACATAAAATATGCTAACACTGATCACAGCTGATGAGCTTAAAAAATAAAATTTGCAAGAAAAATCTCATGTTTTAAGAAAGTTTACAAAAAATGTAAAATATTTGAGAATAAGTTCATATAATTGTCTTAAGTTTTTTATGCCTTTATATACTTAGCTATATTTTTTCTTTTGACATAACTATCTTTTGGAAAGCAATATTATACTGACAGAGGCTCACTGAGTGATACTTTAAGTTAAATATGTAGATCAGGGATGTCCAATCTTTTGGCTTCCCTGAGCCACACTGGAAGAAGAATTGTCTTGGGCCGCACATAAAACATGCTAACACTGACGATAGCTGATAAGCTTAAACAAAAAAAAAATTGCAAGAAAAATCTCATGTTTTAAGAAAGTTTACAAATTTGTGTTGGGCTGCATTCAAAGCTGTCCTGGGCTGCATTCGACCCGCGGGCTAGAGTTGGGCAAGCTTGTAGATGATTTCAGGTTATAAAACCAGAAGTACAATTCAACAAAAAAGGAGTAAGTCATCAATATAAATATTAGCAAACGAGATACTGCTACATCTCTATTTAAAGTAAAATACAACCGATTTTAAAGTTCCTGAAACCATAGCCATATTTTGACATTTCACAAAGAATGGTTCTAGTCTACTAGAGTACATTTGGCTAAGTAGATAACTTACCTAAATTTGCTCCAAAGCTAAATCACAAGTAAACATATTTATGTTTAAAACACAGAAATAAATAACTTAAGATTTTTATCTAAGCGGTCAGTGTTGTATTGGAAAGATATATCTATAAATAAACTTTGAACTGATTTCAAACTTAGAATTTATGTTTTTATATTTTTCCACTAATATCATTATCACTTCTGTAATTTTCAGTGTGGTCATCATTAACTCAATACAGTCATTCATTTTATTGACTTGTGATTTTTCTGGTGTCATTTGGAACTTTATATGATTCTTGAAGAAATTCCATTTTTAGTCAAAATAATCTTCTATATCAATATTTGGATCTAGCAGATCTTCTCCATATGATGAAAGATTCATTTGGTTTAAGATTAGGTTTTCAAATGTTTCTTCTAAATCAGTTTCACCAATTAAGACAGCTCCCATCATTCGTCCATTTTGCATGACGACTTTGATGTATTCTTGTCCTTTGGTACATCTCAGCATTAATTCATGATCTGAACCTAAGCCCTGTGCATTGTATTTTCCCAGCAGTACAACCTATATTTAGAGATAAAAAGGTTATTGTCATGAGTATCAAAAAGAAAATGTAATGGGTAGTTATTTTGTGTCAAGTTTGAATAGCCAGCAGAAAAATTATGCCACAAAATTTCATAACTAAAAATGTTATTGGGGAGAGTCCCAAAGAAAATGTTTGAACAGCATGCGTTAATTCTACAGATAACACTACCACACACTCTACACTGACATTAAAAAATTCTGGTGAATATAGTCAAATGTTAATGTTTAATATTTTAACACTAAAAATATCTAGTGAATATAGGTAGGTGATTCTACCAATCTATATGAACATTAAAACTATATAGTAAATATATAAATATGTAGGATGTGGATACATTAAACCATGTGGAGTCGTGGTTTAAAGATTTGGCAAGGAACTGAATTAGAGCTTTCATGGAAAAGTTTCTCAATTTCCCTGAGGCTTTTGAATATGTTTCTCCTTCTCTGTAAATTAGGGGGAAAAAAAAAACCCAAAACAACCTTTGTCAGAGTAATGTGAAGAGGACTGAATAAGATAATACATACAGGAAAGCTCTTGGTTTATTTTTGAGTACAATAGCAGTTAGTTCCCCTCACAAAGAAAGGATGAATCACAAGTAAAAGTTAAAAATGCACCAACAAGTAACAGATCTAGAGAGAAATTTTTTTCCCTCTTAACTAAAATAGAATAGTGGTAAGGTGGATAATTATCAGATGATTAGGGATTAAGACTAGCAATAATACCAGGTATTGGTTTGTAAGAAATGAAAAATGTCATTTCTTTGTAGATGATTAAAACTATGTACGTTTTTATTCAAGCAAGAAAATCACATGATTTATCATAGTCATAAGACTAACAAGCAGAGAAGGCATTAATATGCTTAACTATCTTACCTTATAGTTAAAAAATTTTGTCACATGAGCAAACAGTTCAAAGCTGAAATCCATGTCAATAGAGTCTCCTGAACTCGCTGCAGCCATGCACTTTGCTGCATACCATCCCATCTGTCTAGCCTGGGTCCACAGCCTCATCTGAAATGATGAAAAAATGTTACACAATGTCATTTTTCATGATCATTATCTGAAAAATGTTAACCTTGTAAATTCACTTAAAGGAGTTCAATGTTTGACAGTCTTTCTGTCATCTTTGCTACAGAAGCAGTCACCAATGGATAACTAATCAGACTGATTTTTGGTATTTGTTAATTCTATCTAAATTACTGCCTCTAAAATTAAAAGATGATACCAATCACACCTGTTTTAGTAACATTTCTATTAAATATTATGAAACTATATTAAGCTATACCAGGTGAGAAAAATGTTTTAATTAACCAGTCCCTTCTTCAAAAATTTGTCATCACCATTAATAGAGATGTCAAATCATCACTGAAGAATTTGTTCTATTTTCCAGCAACCTTCATTTTTATGCACTAGTTAAGGTCTGCCGTGCTGTTAACCTCAGTGGTCAGACAGACTCTTGGTGCCTCACCAAGACAACATAAGTATCTCAGCAACTGATTCTGGGAAGTCATTTAAATTGTTTTGTATGACCGTATTAATTCATCTATTGTATTTTTTAATTTTATTTCTATGAAGTTTTGAGACTCCCTGGTATAAAAGAACACGGCCTTTGACAAAATTCAACAACCCTTCATGCTAAAAACTCAATAAATTAGGTATTGATGGGACGTATCTCAATAAGATCTATGACAAACCCACAACCAATATCATACTGAATGGACAAAAACTGGAAGCATTCCCTTTGAAAACTGGCATGAGACAGGGATGCCCTCTCTCACCACTCCTATTCAACATAGTGTTGGAAGTTCTGGCCAGGGCAATCAGGCAGGAGAAGGGAATAAAGGGCATTCAATTAGGAAAAGAGGAAGTCAAATTGTCCCTGTTTGCAGATGACATGATTGCATATCTAGAAAACCCCATCATCTCAGCCCAAAATCTTAAGCTGATAAGCAACTTCAGCAAAGTCTCAGGATACAAAATCAATGTGCAAAAATCACAAGCATTCTTATACACCAATAACAGACAAACAGAGCCAAATCATGAGTGAATTCCCATTCACAATTGCTTCAAAGAGAATAAAATACCTAGGAATCCAACTTACAAGGGATGTGAAGGACCTCTTTAAGGAGAACTACAAACCACTGCTCAATGAAATAAAATAGGATACAAACAACTGGAAGAACATTCCATGCTCATGGGTAGGAAGAATCAATATCGTGAAAATGGCCATACTGCCCAAGGTAATTTATAGATTCAATGCCAACCCCATCAAGCTACCAATGACTTTCTTCACAGAATTGGAAAAAACTACTTTAAAGTTCATATGGAACCAAAAAAGAGCCCGCATCGCCAAGTCAATCCTAAGCCAAAAGAACAAAGCTGGAGGCATCACGCTACCTGACTTCAAACTATACTACAAGGCTACAGTAACCAAAACAGCATGGTACTGGTACCAAAACAGAGATATAGACCAATCGAACAGAACAGAACCCTCAGCAATAATGCCTCATATCTACAACTATCTGATCTTTGACAAACCTGACAAAAAGAAGAAATGGGGAAGGGATTCCCTATTTAATAAATGCTGCTGGGAAAACTGGCTAGCCATATGTAGAAAGCTGAAACTGGATCCCTTCCTTACACCTTATACAAAAATTAATTCAAGATGGATTAAAGACTTACATGTTAGACCTAACACCATAAAAACCCTAGAAGAAAACCTAGGCAATACCATTCAGGACATAGTCATGGGCAAGGACTTCATGTCTAAAACACCAAAAGCAATGGCAACAAAAGCCAAAATTAACAAATGGGATCTAGTTACACTAAAGAGCTTCTGCACAGTAAAAGAAAGCATCATCAGAGTGAACAGGCAACCTACAGAATGGGAGAAAATTTTTGCAACCTACTCATCTGACAAAGGGCTAAATCCAGAATCTACAATGAACTCAAACAAATTAACAAGAAAAAAACAACCCCATCAAAAAGTCGGCGAAGGATATGAACAGACACTTCTCAAAAGAAGATATTTATGCAGCCAAAAGACAAATGAAAAAATGCTCATCATCACTGGCCATCAGAGAAATGCAAATCAAAACCACAGTGAGATACCATCTCACACCAGTTAGAATGGCGATCATTAAAAAGTCAGGAAACAACAGGTGCTGGAGAGGATGTGGAGAAATAGGAACACTTTTACACTGTTGGTGGGACTGTAAACTAGTTCAACCATTGTGGAAGTTGGTGTGGCGATTCCTCAGGGATCTAGAACTAGAAATACCATTTGACTCAGCCATCCCAGTACTGCGTATATACCCAAAGGATTATAAATCATGCTGCTATAAAGACACATGCACACGTATGTTTATCACGGCACTATTCACAATAGCAAAGACTTGGAACCAACCCAAATGTCCAACAATGATAGACTGGATTAAGAAAATGTGGCACATATACACCATGGAATACTATGCAGCCATAAAAAATGATGAGTTCATGTCCTCTGTGGGGACATGGATGAAGCTGGAAACCATCATTCTCAGCAAACTATTGCAAGGACAAAAAACCAAACACCGCATGTTCTCACTCATAGGTGGGAATTGAACAATGAGAACACATGGACACAGGAAGGGGAACATCACACACCGGGGACTCTTGTAGGGTGGGGGTGCAGCACACCAACATGGCACATGTATACATATGTAACAAACCTGCACGTTGTGTACATATACCCTAAAACTTAAAGTATAATTAAAAAAAAAACAAAACACTGACCTTGGGAGTCACAGTGGATTTTAATATCAACAGATCTACATATATATTTAACTTTTCTGAGCCTTGGTTCATTTACCTGAAACGTAAACAGAACACTACCTACTCTGTAATTATTGAGAGAATTAAATAGGTTAGCATATAATAAGCACTTGGTTTCCTTCTACCTCCCTGTATGTGCATATGTACTTAATGCTGTCTTCTGTTTGCAGAAATAATATCATAATCATAGACATGAGTTTTAAGCATTTCTAGCAGAAGTGATAGATTTTTTTTTTTCAATCTCCTCTGTAAACAAGGTATTATAGATTTGATGAAGTGAAAGGCAGTTTATGGCTGGGGGTCAGAATAAACTGAGCACAGTAACAACTAGAGAAGAGAACAGCTAATACAAGTGGCCGGAAAATTTGCATCTTGAACTGCATAAATTAGTATCTTTATTGCTTGTGTAAGCCAAGAAATGGGGTCTACAAGGTGCACTCAAAACAAGGCCATCTGTTTATTTTTGGATTTTTTTCCCTCTTTCAGATTATAATAACACATTAAGATATAATTTACCCTAGAGAATTAAAAATGTTAAAAAAAAAAACCCATGAACTCCAACTCTAAGAATTTGTGATAGTCTTGCCACAGAAATGACATAGAATGAGGCAGGTTAGAAACAAAAGGGCTGGAACCATTCTTACTGATGTCTCTACTGTCTGTAACAACACAAAATGATGGTGCTGCCTCTTGAAATACTTTTAGCTCTTCTCCTACTTCACACTGCATAATCTGAATGAATAATGTCCCTAACTGTGGAGCTGGTCTTTAACAAAGATAAATGTTGCCTGGTTCCTTTATCTCAAACATCTACCTAGGTCTCTACCCCTCTGCACACCTCTGGTCACTGTCTTTATCTTCCTCTAGTATTTTTGTTCCATCGTTAGGAGGAGGTAGGCAAAGCTGTGAGGGTAGGAAAAAGTCTAGATCCAGTTGGGACTTGTTAAGGCTCAGGAAAGGTGTTTACTACAGGAACATTTTTTCTTTTTTTTTAGATGGAGTTTTGCTCTTGTTGCCCAGGCTGGGGTGCAGTGGTGCGATCTCGGCTCACTGCAACCTCCGCCTCCCAGGTTCAAGGGATTCTTCTGCCTCAGCCTCCTGAGTAGCTGGGATTACAGGCGCACACCACCATGCTCAGCTAATTTTTTGTATTTTTAGTAGAGATGGGGTTTCGTCATGTTGTTCAGGCTGGTCTCAAACTCCTGACTTCAGATGATACACCTGCCTCACCCTCCCAAAGTGCTGGGATTACAGGCGTGAGCCACCGCGCCCAGAACATTTTTTAGTAATAATTACCACAGGGACAGAATAGGATCATCCAGGAATAGAATGCTTTTCTATATAATTTACAATCTTAGTAGTTTTTTTAATCTAAAGTTGTGCTGTCCAACATCGTAGCCACATATAGCTATTTAAAGTTAATGAAAAGTAAGTAAAAATAATTCAGTTCCTCAGTCACATTAACCACATTTCAAGTGCTCATGTGACATACTGCTGGCTACCTGACTAGATGGTGAGGAATTAAACATTTCCATCATCACAGAAAGTTCTCCTGGACAGTGCTGATAAGCAGGTAAGAATGAAAAACAAAGTAATAGCCCATAATTTCTTTTAAATTAAAAGATGTCTCAGTCTACCATTATAATGATAACTTACCAAACAGGGAAATATTCTAGTTTTTTTTTTTTAAATATATATAACAACTCTGTGCTAGCTTCCTACTTAAGCAGAAAAGTTGGAAAACCAGAAGTTGGATTTGTTGGTAACAACCGCTTTATTTTCAGACAGAATCTCTGATAAAAACATATGATCATATATGCTAGCTTACCTGCTGCCAGACTGGGCTCAGCTGCCAGGATGTAGTACAGATGTCACCGGCAGCATAGATATCAGGAAGGGATGTGTGCATATGATCATCCACTTTCAGGCCACCATCTTCTCCTAGATCAAACTAAACAACGTTCCTCATAAGTGTTAAGTGTTAAGAAAAATGAAACGACTTTTTCCATTTTAAAGTAAAAGAACAAATTAAATTGTTACACTTTGCATGCTCATCTTTAATGAGAAAATGAAAAATATCAGCAAAGTTTAGACACCTGAGCTGAATTTCCATGGATCAAATTCCAACTAAGACTGATCCATAAAACTGTCAGAATTTCAACATGAAAAGTATCCAATAACCATGTGACTACCTTATCCATAACTACAAGAATATTCTTTTTTTTTTTTGTAAGCTTCAAGTGCTGAAAAGCAAAAAATACAAGATGGTTTCTCTAAAAGAATCATTTCTGAGAAGTCACGGGAGGTGTCAGTCTCTTACCAACATTTAGATAAATAAACTGTACATTATAAACCATTACTGATGACGCTTATGCCAGGATATAACTATGTAAGGATTTTAAGCAGTAAAAAATACTGTAAATCAAGACAATGTTTTAACCAAACTGTTTCCAACCATGTTAAGTTACAGTTGTACACTAAAATAATAATTATTCATGTCTGAGAATTAGAGATCTTCACAAAAATACTTCAAATATATTCACAGCTGGACAAAAAAATTTCACCTTACACTGTTACCATGGAGAAAAGGTTCTACATTTGGTGTAACTCCTGTAGCACTGACAATGAAATCGCAGCCATATATCTTTTCATTGGTCAATTCCACATAGACAGGCCACATCTCTTTAAGAAAAAAAACCAAAAAAACAGACTTTATTTGCAAATGGAACCATCACCACAGCAGTGTATGTGACTACAATGACTAGAAACAAAGAAAGAAAAAGAAAGGCAAGAGATAACTTTGTAACACACTCCTCAGCAATTATTATGAGGCATATTTGCTAAAGCAATTTTAATGCAATTAGCATCATTTCGTTTGGGTATAATTTTAAAACCATGGCATTTTAAATGTTTTTCCTTCAAATTTGGACACATAAATTTTGACAAAGTACATTTAAATTATTTCTAAATTATTTCTCTAAAAATCTTTTGTAATACTTTACACTCCACTTAAGTGTTTAGTTCAACTAGGTGTCTTCCCTCACTACTCATATTCAAATTCCCCTTTCCTATGGAAAAATTCAAAGAATTCAGAACAGTAGAATATTTCATATGCTAGTTAACTGAGTGTATTTCTACAAATCATGGCAATTCTCACAGGAGTTGTGGAATTGGAGTTAGGAGAGCTGCATCTTAGTCCCAAAAATATACATTTTCAATCTGATTTGGGTGAAATCATGTCACCTTTAAGAGCTCTAGGTTTTTGTTTTATTTTGATTTATAATATATTCTGATTGTTGGTCAAAACACTCAGCTCTATGTAAGATGTAATGCCCTATACGATTTAATTTACTAGAAACAACAGATAGTGAAATGAAGTGAGTTAATGTTATTAAATTATGGTTTTTTTACTTTTCATGTTTAAATTTTATATGGAAATATGAAGTTATTTTTAATATAACACAGCAGGATTAAATCGTTTTCCTTTTAATTAGGTGGTTATATATATTTTTTCTTATTTCATTACTTGCCTGTATCAGTTGTAACTGACTTATGGTCTCTTGGAAAAGTGAAGGACTTTTTCCTCAAAATTCTAAACTCATCCTGAAGGTAGATTTTCTTTACTTCACACACAGTTTCAAGGTGAATCTTATGAGAAAACTAAAATTAAGAAAATACTGGTTAGCATAATACTTGCAGAAAGAATAACCTGGGTTACTAATGATGAAGAAAAAACATATACTTGTACAAACATATGGAAAACATAATTCTTATAATATAAATGAAACCACATTGGGTGCCCTAAAATAAGTCTCTCTATGCACATGAAAGGAGTGAACAAAAATTCATTCAGTAACTTAAGAGATCTGGTAGCTGCATTAGCAGATAGCATCGAGGGAATGCTTTTTAGCCTAGGCCTCATTGATAATTACAAATGTATTTTTTAAAAATTACAGTAGTTGTTGGGCGCAGTGGCTCACGCCTGTAATCCCAGCACTCTGGGAGGCCGAGGCGCAGGTGGATCACCTGAGGTCAGGAGTTCAAGACCAGCCTGGCCTATATGGTGAAACCATCTCTACTAAAATTAAAAAATTAGCCAGGCCTGGTGGTGTGCACCTGTAGTCCCAGCTACTCGGGAGGCTGAGGCAGGAGAATCGCTTGAACCCGGGAGGCAGAGGTTGCAGTGAGCCGAGATCATACCACAGCACTCCAGCTTGGGTGACAGAGTGAGACTCTGTCTCAAAAAAATAAATAAATAAATAAATAAATAAATAAATAAATAAATAAATAAAAATTTAAAAAATGACTATAGTTATGGACTATAAAATTTTTTTCAGGTCAGTTCTGACTTATTGTTGTATCCCTGAACATTAATAAAGTCCCACGTAGGTGGTAAATACTCAATAAATGCGTATTGAATTAAACTGTTGAAGTTCTCAGGTTAAAAATATAATTAATATTAGGATCTGAAGGTGCGGAAAGGACTTTGTATAATTTCCATCACAAAAATTAGATACACCGTGCAGCCAGCCCCCCTCCTACCTACTGAAAGCCAAAAACCAATGCTCTAAAGAAATCACACAGAGTAACGAAGGACTGCATGCGTGCTTCTTACAGCATTTAGATTTCACAGCCTTTTAACAACTATTAAAAAATCAAAATATCTAACAAAATGAGGAAAAGCAAATCATCTCCTTATCCAATTAGGATATTAAGTGTGTATTTCTAATCCATCTAATAACTTTTATAAGTTTACTGCATGCATCTGAAGTGACCTTTGAGAAAAGATTAATTTAAAATAGGACAGGAGTATTCACTGTAGTCTGGGTATAGAAAGCTCTATCCCTGATCTGAGGATATAGGAAAAAACAAACTCAGTTTCTCCTACTATACTCTCACAACACAGAATACTTCTGCAACCAAATGTGTGTGGGGTGTTTTCTACACACTAAGCAAACAATTAATTCTGCACAGGACACCATCTGGCTGTCCTCTAATTCAATTCAGTTCTGATGTTATTATCTACCTGGAGATAGCATCAGGTCCCACAGGTTGAGGGATCAATCTCACAAGACTGTCTTCCACTTCCAATACCAATTGCAAGCCCTGGGTGTTTTACCAGTTGGTCTGACTAACCAACCATAAATCGAGGGGCTCCCATGAGCCCCTTTCTTAGGTTCAATTAATTTATTAGAATATCTCACAGAATTTTGGGAAACACTTTACTTATATTTACTGGTTTATTATCAAGGATGTCACGAAGAAACAGACGAACAAATACATAGGGCAAAGCATATAAGAAGGGGCATGAAGCTTCTATGCCCTCTCCAGATAGACCACCCTCTAGCAACTTCCACATGTTCAGCTATCCAGAAGCTCTCCAAACCCAGTCCTTTTGGGTTTTCATGGAAACTGTGTTATGTAGGTGACTGATTAAATCACTGGCTGCTAGTGATTGGCTTAACCTTCAACCCCTTTCCCTTCCTGTAGGTTGGAAAGTCTAAACTCTAATCATGCCTTGGTCTTTCCTGTGACCAGTCCCCATTCTGAAGCCACCTAGGGGCTAACCAGTCAACTCGTTAGCATACAAAAGGACACATCACTTTGGAGATGCCAAAAATTTTAGGAGTTGTGTGCCAGAAAACTGCAGGCACATTTTATTGTGCTTCACTATTGTTTTGCAGATAGTGTTTTTTACAAATTGAAGGTTTGTGACAACCCCACATCAAGCAAGTCTTATCAGTGCCATTCTTCCAATAGCATGTGCTCACTTTGTGTCTCTGTCACATTTTGGTAATTCTTGCAATATTTCAGTTTTCATCATTATTAGATCTTTTATGGTGATCTGTGATTAGTAATCTTTGATGTACTACTGTAATTGTCTTGGGGTGTCATGAACCACACCCATCTAACACAGTGAACTTAATCGATAAATGTTCTGTGTTCTGACTGCTCCATCAACCAGCTGTTGTCCTATGTCTCTCCCTCTCCTTGGGCCTCCTTATTGCCGGAGACACAAGAATATTGAAACCAGGGCAATCAGTTACTCTGTAGTGGCCTCTAAGTGTTCAAGTGAAAGTAAGGATCACGCATCTCTCACTTTAAATCAAAAGGTAGCAATGATTATTAGGGTTATTGAGGAAGGCACGTGGAAAGCCAGGCCTCTTGCCCTGAACAGATGGCCAAATTGTGAATGCAAAGGAAACATTCTTGAAGAAAATCTAAAGTGGTATTCCAATGAGCACATGAATGATGAGAAAGCGAAACAGTCTTCTTGCTGACATGGTGAAAGTTTTAGTGGTGTGGAGAGAAGATCAAATCAGCCACAACATTCCCTTAGGCCAAAGCCTAACCCAGAGTAAGCCCCTAACTGTTTTCAATTCTGTAAAGGCTGAGAGAAGTGAGGAAGCTACAGAAGAAAAGGCTGAAGCTAGCAGAGGTTGGTTCATGATGTTTAAGGAAAGAAGCCATCTCTACAACAAAAAAATACAATTGATAACTGATGAATGTGGCTACACTAAACAGTAGATTTTCAGTGTACATGAAACAGCCTTCCAGTGGAAAAAGATGCTATCTAGGACCTTCACAACTATAGAGGAGAAGTCAATGCCTGGCTTCAAAGGACAGGCAGACTCTCCTGTTAGGGGATAATGTAACTGGTGACTTGAAGTTGAAGCCAATGCCTATTTACCACTGTGAAAGTTCTAGGGCCCTTAAGAACTATACTACATCTACCCTGCCTGTCCTCTGTAAATGGAACAACAAAGCCTGGATGACAGCATGATATGGTTTGGGCCTGGTTCTCCACCCAAATCTCATATCAAATTGTAATCCCCAGTGTTGGAGGTACGGCCTGGTGGGAGGTGACTGGATCATGGGGACAGTTTCTAATAGTTTAGCACCATCCTTAGTGCTGTTTTCATGATAGAGTTCTCATGAGATCTGGTTGTTTAAAGGTATGTGGCACCAGCCCCCTTGTCTCTCTTCCTCTTGCTCTGGCCATGTAAGAAGTGCATAATTCCCCTTCCCCCGTGATTGAAAGTTTCCTGAGGCCTCCCCAGTCATGCTTCCTGTACAGCCCGTGGGACCATGAGCCAATTAAACCTCTTTTCTTTGTAAATATTACCTACTCTCAGGTATTTCTTTATACACTGTGAGAATGGAGTAATACACAGCACATCTGTTTACATAGTTTACTAAATATTTGAAGCCCACCGTTGAGACCTACTGCTCAGAAAAAAAAAAAAAAAAAAAGATTCCTTTCAAAATACTACACTCATTGACAAGGCATTTGGTCACCCAAGAACTCAGACAGAGATGCACAAGGAGATGAATGTTGTTTTCATGCCTGCTAATACTATATCCATTCTGCAGCCCGTGGATCCAGGAGTAATTCTTACTTTCAAGTCTTATTAAAGAAATGCATTTCATAAGGCTATAGCTGCCACAGATAGTGATGCATCTGATGGATCTGGGAAAAGTACATTGAAAACCTTCTGGAAAGAATTCACCATTCTAGATGTTATTAAGAACATTCATGATTCAAGGGAGTAAGTCAAAATATCAACATTAACAAGAGCTTGAAAGAAGTTTATTCCAACCTTCACGGATGACTTTGAGGGATTCAAGATTTCAATGGAGAAAGGCAGATATGGTGGAAATAACAAAAGAACTATAATTAGAAATGAATCCTGAAGATGAGACTACATTGCTACAATCTCATGATAAAATTTGAAAAGATGAGTTGTTGTTTCTCATGGATGAGCAAAGAATGTAGTTATCTGAGATGGAGTTTACTTCTGGTGAGGATGCTGTGAGTATTGCTGAAATGATGAAGGATTTAAAATATTATATATACTTAGTTGGTAAAGCAGTAGCAGAGTTTGAGAGAATTGACTTTTGAAAGAACTTCTACTCTGGACAAAATGCTATAAAACAGCTTCACATGCTACAGAGAAGTCTTTCATGAGAGGAAGAGTCAATTGATGGGGCAAACTTGTTATTTTAAGAAATTGCCACAGCCACCCAAACCTTCAGCAAGCACCACCCTGATGAGTCATCAGCCACCAATACTGAGGGAAAACTTTCCACCAAAAAAAGATTATGATTTGCTGAAGGCTCAGATGATTGTTAGCATATTAAGCAATAAAGTATCTTTAAATTAACGTATGTGCATTGTATTTTTAGACACAATGCTAATGCACATTTAATAGACTGCAGTATGTTATAAACATAACTTTTGTAGGCACTGGGAAACTGAAAAATTTGTGTGGCTCACTTTATTGTGATATATCATTTCCTCTGATGGTCTTGGACTGAACCTGCAATACTCCAAGGTATGACTGTATATATATTACAGTATCACACCTCAAGAGTTAAAACGTAGGCTGAGATCCAGTCTTAGATGCTTTGACATTCAGTTTTCTTTGGTGGCCAAATGGACCAACTGCATTGGAGGTCTTTTCCTAACACTATGGATTTTAAGTAAAGTGACCTAGCAGTTCGTTGACTATATATTTATTACCAGTCTTTAATAAATGGTTCAAGAATTTAAAATTACATTTAGACATGACCAATTAGTATATGAAAAGATACCTCTTTTGTTCCTTTAAGATTCAAGCCTTCATGCCAATCTGGTCCCAATGCACTGCCTACATTATCTGCTTTAGATTTGCTTCTAGCTTCCTTTTTCCTTCCTGAAGAGATGAAATTAAATAATATAAAAATTACCAGGTAGAGAAATATGTTAGTGTTCTGAAGTTTTTATTTAGGCAATGTAATGATTCATATATATACATACATTACAGCATGACTAACCTATGTTATCTATATTAATCATTTTAGTCATTATTTTAATATTTTTCTGATGTAGAGTTACAAAAGAGATAATCTTTCAATTGTGTGTTGAGTATAAACACACTCAACTTACGTTTTGGATGTTACACTGGTTAACTGGAAGGGTAAGAAAATTAGCCTTCAAATTTTTATAATTTTGTCTATTTTTAGCACCTCCAAAATGTACAAAACTCTTGTTTAATTTTATAATCTAAAAGTTTTTCAAAGCTATCAAACTTAAAAAAATATGAAGTTTGTATTAGTTTTTCAACTCATTGCATTTTTTACAAAACTTCTTCAGGTATTGCCCAAATGCAGTATCTGTTTGCAAAGATGCAGATGGGCTGAGTTATTCAATTTATTTTAAATTTCTTGTTTTAATTATATATATATATATATAAAATACGTACATATATATAAAATAGAAAATCTGAAAACTTCATGTAAAGATACATAAATATCCATATTACTATTTCCAAAATTTATTTTATTAAATTTTCTTGTAGCCCTTTTCTATATGGTTTTAAAAAAGTTTTGTATGAGAATTAATGAGCTAGGTGCTACCCTTACCTTCAGTTGTATATCTGGTTCTTTTATGTGCAATTTTAGCCTCTGATTTTTCAGCAATGAGCTTTGAAGTCAAGAATTCAGCTGCTCCTGCATCGAAGAAAGTATTCCCTATAGCTTTATCTTTAATGGCCCAAATCACTTCACAGCCTTCAATTTCATACCTAAAAACAATATTA
Organism: Gorilla gorilla gorilla; assembly: GCF_029281585.2. Classification (NCBI taxonomy): domain Eukaryota; kingdom Metazoa; phylum Chordata; class Mammalia; order Primates; family Hominidae; genus Gorilla; species Gorilla gorilla. The sequence goes on from NC_073234.2 coordinate 79,836,418, forward strand.
AAGTTACTAAGAGTGATTTCAAAAGTCTAAGTAAAAAATCTTTGCATTTGCAAATAATGATCTCCTGAAGCAAAAGTAGGGAATACATTTTTAAGGCTAACTGGAAAAGATTGATTATAAAGAGGAATATTAACGTTCTTTACAGATATTAAGAATTAAAAATTGAATAGTAAAAGAATCTGAAGCAGTTTACAGAAAGAACCTTTAAGTGACAAATACATGTACTGAATATCAAGTAAAATTTCATTACAATGTACATCATTAGAAAATGTTCAATTTCTACAATACACTTATTATATGAATGGCCCCCAGGGGTAAGCAGTGCTTTTTAAAAAATCTGGTTATAGTGTAATCAAGTAATGGATGGATGGTACATAGCTATAATATTGAGAATCAGTCACTTATTTGGTAACAACTTTTTATATCTTCAAAGCACATTATGGAAGGGGATAGAAAGTGGAAAGAATCAGAGTTATAAGCTAAAAATCTTAAGGATCAAGATCAAGGATCAAGGATCTTAGAGGAAGGAAAGAATGGACATGGTATATATAAGCCACCTTCTATTACTATTTACCACTAATGTAAGGTAATGGGCATGTGATATTTCATTCTAGGTTTAGATACTAAGAAGTGGTTTTCCTAACAATATTCATTTCACAAAGTCCCTGAAGTCCATTATAATTAAGGTGATCACATAGTTTATCACCTAACCTGGGATACTATCTGCTACTAATAATCATTTTTGGTACAACTGGTGGAAATGGAGACAGTCCCAGACAAACAAGATATATGGCCATCCTAACTATAACAGGATTTTATCTAAACTTGCGATACTAATAAAATACTGTAAAAAGTTAAGGTATTAATTTTTCACATTTCTTTACGGTACAAAGTATTGCCATCTTTATTTCACAGACTGATATAACATAGTTAGGTTACACGACTTTTCAAGACTAATCAATAAACAGATTACGAAAAAAGGTTTAGTACATCTGAATCCAGGTCACTTGATATTCATACTTTTCAACATATGGTGATAAGGAACTCCATACTTCATCTAATAAGTCTTCGTTTTTCCAGCTCTTCTATGTCAGTAAACATAGAAGATTATTGGGTGAACATTCTATTTTATGTTACTCTGGTCATACAGCATTACTGACCAGTGGAAAGTGGAATACACACAAATTTGATAATAAAGTTTGTATTTCAATTTACACACAGGCATACAGTTATCACGTAATGCTTTCTTTTTGAAAAACTGGGAATTTCTCTATATTACCATTTTTAAATTTAAAGTAATATTACACTATAACACCTATCAGTGCAGTTTAACATACTGATGACCGACTAGCAGACAAAGTTATTACAAGTAACCACAAGAAACTTCAGTACTTGCTCTACCTCCTAGGACACCTTCTAATCCTCTTTTCCTGACTTGAACTATGTTCTCAGCAAGATGCACAAGTTTGACGATTAGTATCACACAGAGGGGAAATACTGCTTTCATTTTGAAAATGACTACAAAAACAGACAATGAGATATTGTGGTTTTGTGAAGTTATGAAAAACAGTGTCTGTTTGAAAAGGAAAGGATTAACTTACACTTAGAAAGGAGAAAACAGATAATAACTGAAATAAATGTATAATGAAGAACATTAGTATTAGTTTCACTGAAACACAGTGTAGAAAGGGTATGGGTATGCCAAGTTTCACGAGAGACAAAGACCTAATCATGCAGCAGACCTGAAGTCAGAGAATAACATTATGTGGGTTCATTTTTAATTACCAAAGAGCTTACTAAATACAAAACTGTGAGTTTTATCCAATTATATAGTCTTCAATCTCCAACCTAAAGAAAATGATGAATAGGATTAAATGTAAGACTCTGAACATTTTTGAACATAAAATTTTTAAATGTAAGTAACAATTATAATAATAGTAAGTGATACTTTGGTGACAGCTGATAGAGAAAATCTGGCATGTTTATATTATACACAAGGATTTGAAGCCCCATTTACAATAAATCTATACCTCTTCCCTCTTGGCCCACATTTTGGTTTTGACCCTTTCTCTGTATTTCTCCATACAATGCCACAAACTTCATAATAACAACAATGACTGTTACCCACAGTACTCAGGCAATTTAAGAACTCTTACAGGCTTCCACTGGGTGAGATCATCCTCTAAAAGAGGGGCAAAAACCTAGTCTGAGAGTTGGATTGAATGCAAGTGAGCAAAGATATGGCTTTGGCAGAGTCCTTATTTTGATTCAAATTTGTCCTCTTTGTGGTTTGACCCAACTTTATGGCCTGAAAAAGATCCAGACTATTTCATGTCAATCATCTGCTAGAGGATAAAATCATGAAGTGAATCAATCTTCTGCAGGACACAGCAGGATATTTCTCAATGGTTTTTGAACTCGTAATATCGTCTTAAGATGAAAATTAATTAATGTGTTCACATTTCCCAAGCTACCAAAAAAAAGAGCTGCAAGAACCACATATCCTAAAACAGGAGTCACAAACATTTTGGGTTACACTGGCCAGACAGGTAACATAAATGAGTGAAGCAGGATTTATCATATAAGCAATAAAAAGTGGTGAGGGCTATCACTAGAAATCTCAAAAGGTGTAAATATTTGAATTATTTTTAAACATAAAATATACTTATAAAACACATTTATGGGCCAAATTTGGCCAATCACCTTGAGACCTAAAGCATTCCCAAAACATATATATTTTATAATAAAATTTCTACAATTACGGATTCCACAAGAGCTAAAAAAATATGGCGGATTTTTCCCCTTGAAAACATATGAAAATTATATTTATCTTTGATTTTCAGAATAAAAAACATTTTCCAGTCTGCCAACAAATCACAAGAATCACAAAGCAATTGTTTAATTTAAAAACAAATTACTTTTAAACAATTTAAATATGTTATCATATTTAAAAATATATACTTACACTAACTCAAGTGCAATACCACCGTTCCCTATGATCATTATTCTTTTAGCTTTAGTAAGCTGTTTCTGAAATTCCTATGTTAAAAAGAAAATAATGAGGTAGTATTTTGTAATAGTGGGCAATAATCTGAAATTTGAGGCTTTGATAATATTCTAAAAATGTAAATATTTTATTGAATTTGTAAAGGAAAAAAAATGAATCTCACTTTCCCACTGTATCAGGGTACATCCTCTCAATTAATATAACAAAAGTCCCCCTTTATGCTTTATCCCAAGCTGCCTTTATAGCAATGCCTCTCCTGATTTTCCTTTCCTTTTAGGTCATTATATTTACAGTACTTCAGAATTTCAGCAGGAGGCACTATTAACTTACCACATTCCCAATTATTTGACCAAATCAATTACTCTTTCTTTTCACCTAGACTCTCCGTTTCCCTAGAGTTACTCAACACTTAAAACTTCTAGGAATGAGAAGCTCAGCAGCATAGTGGTTAAGAGCACAGACTCTGGAAGCACTGGCTCTAGCAATTACTAACTGAATGACTTTGGGCAAGTTGCTTACCCTATCTGCACCTCAGGTCCTTCAACTACAAATGGAAATAAGGGACTATATATCCTAATGTTTCTGTAAGGATTATGTGAGATGACACAGACAAAGCTGGTAGGAGTAGCACGCACCCAATAATGTCAAACTTTTACTAAAACAAAAAATGTTATTAACATTCTAAGACAGATACATTGATGCCTCCACCCCCCAGAAAAAAAAGATCACAATCAGCTTAAAGAAGCCAGTGGTAAATGTAAATGACGAGTTAAAGGGTGCAGCACACCAACATGGCACATGTATACATATGTAACAAACCTGCACTTGGTGTACATGTACCCTAGAACTTAAAGTATAATAAATATATATATATTAAAAAAAAAAAAAGAGAGAACCCAGTGGTAATTCTTTGGGCACTTTCAAACGTATAGAATAGTCTCATTGCTTCAGAATGACATCTGGCCCTCCTACTAAGTTTATATTAAATTTATCTCCAAACTTATAATATTCACTGAGTTGACATCTTTAAAATTCTCCAAGAAAAAAACAACCGAAGTTTATTTTGGTTTGTCCTTCACTGAGGATACTGCAATTTAAGAAACATCTGCAAGAGCACTGGACCTAGAGGTGAAAAGCACAATTTTAAATTGTGTATCTGATAAACTTAATAGCTAAATTAGTATAGATACATACTTAATCTCTCGACCTCAGTTTCCTATTTGTAAAGTGGGAGTAATAATCGTCACAAAGGATTATCATGAGGATTCAATGAGTTCATGTATGTAGAGGACCGAGCTGAAACAGTTATGAGCTCAATCTCTGATAATATGAACTTAAATTGTTTACAAGAAGATAATCAAGTTCCTTTAATTTTCTCTCAATTCCTAATTATTTAATTAAGAGAATAGGCTGAAAGAAAATATTATTAAATTTTCAGAATATAAATTATATTAATGCAAAATCATCATGTCATGAGACAGAACAACAAACTTGAGGTTAGACATAGTATTGTAAAACCAGGAAGAGCTTCTTGGCAATAAGGGTTAATAAGCCCTGAATTAAATTAAATTACCAAAAGGAATTTGTATAATGCTCCAAAAACAGATGTTTCACCTTATTGGGATAGTTTATCTAGGGCAGAACAATAAGCCAAGTGACCTTTTCTGTTCTATGATTCTATCATGATTTTGTACCACAAAGATCTTTTGAATTTTTTTTGCTGGAGAATAAGATCAGTAAATTTTGAATATGCTTTACCTTTTTGGAAAAAATTGTTATATTATTTAGGTTGCAAATCACATATTCCCCAAGTGGAGTAACGAATGTGTGTGTAATGTAAGTTGTTAATATTCAGCACAGTCATTATATCTGGGTTATCTCACGCTGATAACACATCAGCATGAACTTAAAAACATAGTATCAACTAAAAATAAAAAATTGGCAGGAATAGGCCAGGCACAGTGGCTCACGCCTGTAATCCCTGCACTTTGGGAGGCCTAGGCGGGTGGATCACGAGGTCAGGAGATCGAGACCATCCTGGCTAACATGGTGAAACCCTGTCTCTACTAAAAATACAAAAAAAAAATTAGCCAGGCGTGGTGGCAGGCGCCTGTAGTCCCAGCTTCTCGGGAGGCTGAGGCAGGAGAATGGCGTGAACCTGGGAGGCGGAGCTTGCAGTGAGCCGAGATCGCGCCACTGCACTCCAGCCTGGGCAACAGAGTGAGACTCTGTTTCAAAAAAAAAAAAAAAAAAAAAAAAACTTGGCAGGAATAAAACATAACCACTCTGTGGTTTATTGGTCATGAAACAAAAATTTCCCTTCTGCCATTATAGTTTAGGAATTGTAAGTGGAACACTTTAATTCAAATGTAGAAAATTCTTTTATTTTCCTTCTCATGATCCAACCTTAAAATGTTACCTGAGCACTGTCTGTATCACGGATTCCTAATACATAAGGATTTCCTTCACATATCAACTTTGGTTTAGCTCCAGCACACAGACAGAGTTTCTTATATACGTGCTGACTGCCATCTTCTGTTACAATGCACTGTAAATACATCAAACAATGAAAGAAAAGGGAGACACATAATCAACATGGATACAATTTCACTTTAAACTAAAAATTCAATAAGGCAAAAGCAAAACATAATATATTAAGGTTGCCTCTTGGTGGCACTCAGTTCTTTGTTATAGCAATTACAAAACTAAGCATGAGAATACATGTACTAATCCAGTTATTCTTAATCATTTTAAGCTCATGAACCATTTTGAGATCTCCTGAAAACTAGTCTTTCTCCCCTGGCATAAAAAGGTACATTCACACAAAGTTTTGCATTAAACTTCAGGGAATCCCATGTTGGTTGAAAAGGTATGTTGACCCCACGTTAAAAACAAAACTTCAAGAAATTTTTAAATTAAGCATTTTCATTATACCTGTGACAGGCCTTGATGAAGATTTCTGATCTCAAGGGAAGTTACTGTAACAAGACCTAGTAATTCTAACCATATCCTACCTTCATATCTATTATGAGTACAGAAAAGCAGTGAGTGGAACAAGAGGTTATGGTATGTCTTCTTAATCTAAAAAGACTAGAAGTGCTTAAAAAAAAAGTACTTATATTCTTAAGTACAAATAATGACTTTACGAGCAAACCAAATGCTTTTGGCGTATATTTTAGTATAAGTAAAAAATATGATAATCTTTAATCCTAGCATGTATTGGCTTTAAATTTATATTAATTAATAACATAAATGGGTCTAAAACTACATATCAGAGATCTATTGCTTTTGTTCTTTAATACTGAATGAAAAACCACATATAAATAGTAGCCTTTAGAAAACATTTAAACATAAATGCATGCTACTATGAGAGATGCTCAACTTTGTTCGAATGATTTAGGGGTTAATGTTTGTGCCAAGTGTTTGACTTACAAACCTTGTTAAATTGTATCACAGCACTTAACATCCAATGAGACATTTATAACTCAAATTAATTCTTCAGTTCCATAACAAATAGATAAAACCAGTAACCCAGCATAGCATAATCCATATAGAAATTTTATACAAGTCTTCTTTTAAGTAATCTGGTTAGAATTTCAACTGACAAGAACAAAAGTTAATTACAGGCACCGACAAAACTTAAAAAATAATTTGCATTTAGCTGCTGTAAAAACAAATAGCACAAACAAACACAAAAACTCTTTCCATTAGCTACTGCTAAATTTTTGGCAAGAGACGTGAAAGTAAAACATACTATCTCTAATTCACTAAAAAATGTAAAGGACACTTCTCCAGACGGAAGTGAGCCACATACTCTGCGTCCTCGCCTCACTAGGAAACTACTGAAGTTCCTGGGGAAGCACAGTAGCATTTCCTAAGAACAAAATGGATGGGGAAGAGAAAACCTATGGTGGCTGTGAAGGCCCTGATGCCAGGTATGTGAAATTGATATCATCTGATGGCCATGAATTTACTGTAAAAAGAGAACATGCATTAACATCAGACATGATAAAAGCCATGTTGAGTGGCCCAGCTCAGTTTGCTGAGAATGAAACCAATGAGGTCAATTTTAGAGAGATACCTTCACATGTGCTATCAAAAGTACGCATGTGTTTTTTTTTTTTTTTTTTTAGATGGAGTCTCGCTCTGTCGCCCAGGCTGGAGTGCAGCGGCGTGATCTCGGCTCACTGCAAGCTCCCGGGTTCACGCCATTCTCCTGCCTCAGCCTCCCAAGTAGCTGGGACTACAGGCGCCCGCCCCCACGCCTGGCTAATTTTTTTTTGTATTTTTAGTAGAGACGGGATTTCACCGTGTTAGCCAGGATGGTCTCGACCTCCTGACCTCGTGATCCACCCGCCAAGGCCTCCCAAAGTGCTGGGATTACAGGTGTGAGCCACCGCGCCTGGCCGTATGCATGTATTTTACATACAAAGTTCGTTACACTAACAGCTCCACTGAGTTCCCGAATTCCCAACTGCACCTGAAATAGCACTAGAACTGCTGATGGCTGCCAACTTCCCAGATTGTTAAATAAAAGAAATTATAATAAACTGTTAAAAAAACAAAAATGTAAAGGACAATGGATAAGAGAAGGCAGACATGCACTGCATGTGGGATATTTTTCAAATGGTAACGGGAAGCACTCTGATTCATTCAAATGCCCTAACACATAAATTCCCTGACGATCCACTTAGCATATTTTGAGAGCCCACCTCAATTTACAAATAAATTGACAAATATATTACTTGGAATATGTAATACCACTATAAGTATTAGAAACTTATCTGGTTTGGGGATTTAGATTTTTTATTTTTTCCTGATAAAATTCAGTACTTTTTTCTCTCAAATTACTTGTGTTTCAAATGTGGTATATATGTGTTTTATCCCTAAAGGAGATAAAACACATCTCTAATTTATGAGCTAGAACTCATAAATTAGAACTGCTTATAGAAACAAGTACAAATCTACTTCTCATCTTACCTGAAGCTCATCTGAGGATACTGTAAATCATCTAACAACATCCTTTCCTGAGACTGCCTTCTTCATTCTCATGTAAAGGGTTATTGAGTCCTGCCAAATTTATAGCAGAAATCTCACTCAAATCTGGGATATTTTTTACAACTACATTGTCCCTGTCTCAGTTCAGACCTTACATCATTTTTCAAATCAATTTTTTAAAAATTATTATTATCCTTTTTGAGACAGGGTCTCACTCTGTTGCCCAGGCTGGAGTGCAGTGGCGCAATTACAGCTAACTGCAGCCTTGAACTCCCAGGCTCAGGTGATCTTCCCACCTCAGTCACCAAAGTAGCTGGGACTACAAGTGCACGCCACCATGCCTGATTAACTTTTTGTATATTTTTTGTAGATATGGGGTTTTGCTATGTTGCCCAGGCTAGAGTCGAACTTCTGGCTAAAGCCATCCGTCTGCCTTGGCCTCACAAAGTGCTGGGGATTAAAGGCGTGAGCCTGTACATAATTTCCTGACTCTTCACATAATTTTTGACTATCATAACCACCTTCTAGTTTGGTGGGCTACTAGCCACTTGTTCATGCTCAACACTCCTATCAGATGTATCTTCCTTAAAAAAAAAAAAAAAATCTATTTTATCATTGATGCCCCAGCTCTTAAAATCACCTTACAATTTCTCCCAAATATAAAACAAACTCAACTTCTCTCTTTTTTTTGAGAAGGAGTCTCGCTCTGTCGCCCAGGCTGGAGTGCAGTGGTGCGATCTGGGCTCACTGCAAGCTCCGCCTCCCGGGTTCATGCCATTCTCCTGCCTCAGTCTCCCGAGTAGCTGGGACTACAGGCGCCCGCCACCACACCCGGCTAATTTTTTGTATTTTTAGTAGAGACAGGGTTTCACCATGTTAGCCAGGATGGTCTCAATCTCCTGACCTCATGATCCGCCTGCCTCAGCCTCCCAAAGTGCTGGGATTACAGGCGTGAGCCAACGCACCGGCCCAAACTCAACTTCTTATAGTGTGACATTAAAAACCCTTCAGGTTCTCACTTACTTATCTTCTAGCCTTGACTGCCAATCTCCTTTACTTAACCACACCCTAATCCCTTTGACATCTCTATTCTTCATATTTCTTTTCCTTTCTTTGGGTCTTTGAACATTCAATCTCCCCTTCCTGGAATGCCTCTTTCCACCTGGGGAACTCTTAATTTCACTCATCTGTTAATACCCAGCTCATTTTACTCTCTCTGTGAAGTCTTCCTTAATCCCTGATAACAGAGCTTTGATAGTATTTCAGCGACTGTGTTTTTTATATGTCAATATAATTATAGTATGCATGTTCATATTCCCTTTGACACTGACAGTTCCTAGGAGCCGACACCTCGTATTAACCCTACTGCATCCCAGCACCTAATGCAGTATCCAGAACACAGTGGACACTTTATAAACATTAATGTAATTTGAAATGTGAAGACTAAAATCCCAAATCTAATTATATAATTCCAATAAACTTACAAAAACTGTATTTTTTCTAATAATACTGGAAATCAATGTCACTAAACTTTACATGTTAAAAACTTAAATGGTGGTGGTAGTAGAGCTGGAGTGAAAAGAAGGCAGGCAAAACTTCATCAAGATTCAACAATGGAAAATGTTATTAAGAAAACAATTATCTTACGTGTTCTTCACTCTTCAGTTGCTTTACGCCAGATTCTATAACCTTAATGTTGGGAAAGCGTTTTTCTAACATGGTACTTGATTGTTCTTCAACATCAAATTCTTCCAGTATTTTAGAAATCTGTATAGATCAAAGAGATTAAAAATGTATATTTTTAAAGTATTTTCTTTCAAGAATCTTAAATAATAAAAATACTTTGCTTTTATACACTATTTTGTGTTTATAAAACAAACAAGTTAGCCAACTGCACTATATAGAGTGAAAAGAGGACTAGACTCAGCATTTAGAGACTTAAATATTTGCTTGGCCGCTCCTGGGCAAGTCAGGTGTCACAAGCCATAGTTTCCTGGCTAATAAAATAAGAGCTGACCTGTAAAATGAGGGGTAACACCACTTACATTTCTACAGTTTAGCCAAACAGCTTATTTATTTCCTTATCCTTCAAGCTTTCTCTATTTACTAGCAGACCTTATGGTCATCTAGTCTTTGCACTCTTCTTTCCTGTTCTATAAAACCATCAGTATTCTAGACTCACTTTCCTTTCTGTCCAGCTAAAGTTCAATTGTGAATCATTTCACCTTTTCCCTAAATCCTTTACTTCCTTGCTCTCTTATCCTGAACTGTTAACCTGAAAACCCTCAACCCTATAAACTATCTGCTTGCTCTAGTCCTAAGCCCAGTTTGCTGCAGAAAGACCACACAGCCTTACAGATTGATATTCAACCTCAGCTGCTCCTTAAAAACTGCATGGAAATCTTACTGCATGGCCCTGACAGTTCTCAAACCTTTTGGTCTCGTGACCCCTTTACAGTCTTACAAATTATGTAAGAACCTACTTCTAGGGTTATTTAAGGATCATACAATAGATCTGAAACCTTTAGAAGGCTACTTGATGCATGGTAAGCACTTAATAAATGTGAATTATTACCAGTAATCTTTTTTCTCCTTTAAAAATTATACAAGTCATGAATCATGCTCTTTGTAACACGAAACAAACAATACATAATACAGAGTAAATGTTAAAGTCTCTATCGCTCTTCAAATCTCATCCTTAATCCCTCAGGATAAGCACTAGTGACTTTTCGGTGTTATGTTCTATACTTTTAATCTCTGTATCTTATGTGCCTAGCACTTTGGTTAATATATAATATAGGTACTCAATAAATCATAAAGATAATGCCACTTCCTACTGCTGTATACAGAATAGCTGATATTTGTATATTTGTTATGGGCACATTTAAGTTCACAACCCTGTGAAGTAAGCAAGGAAAGTATTAACCTAATACTACAGGTGAAGCAGCTTACAGAGATCTTCCAAGGCTACCCGACCAGTAAATAAGAGGCCTAGAAACCAAGCTTTTTCCTTCTGTTGTATATAACTTACAAAACTGGCAAAAACTGAATTCAAGTCTCACAACTCTTGGATTATTATACTGAATTAGGTCTTCTGGAAAGACAATTATGAGACCCAGTTATACATCTTTCTCTTATGTATACAGTCTTAGCTTGTCATTAAATATGTACTTTTACCTTTTAAAGATTAATAGCTATAATTTTTCCTCTATTTCTCCCAAACTCCATAACTCTTTGGCTATACCTAAGCACTAAGATATCATATGTATCTCTATTTAGGTTATAAAGGGACAACATGGTATATGCCACTAAACTACCCTTGGTCTTATGGGTTTACAACATGAGAAAATTATATTCCATTATCAGGATATTACCAGAGACATCGTATTAAATGAAGGGCTATGGTAGTAGTCTTCACTGAAGGGCGGGAAGAAAGATCAGAATGTATGTTTTTCGACATTTTAGAAATTTTATTTTGCATAGGCTTTATAACATTTATAATTGTAGTTCTGTAGCTCATACACATAACTTATTAGTATACATATATTGGGATGTCAGGGCAAAACTTTTTAACAGTTGAGCTACAGGAAAAAAAAAGTTTGGAGATGACTTTTCTATGATACTATCACCCAACTGTTCTTAGACTCCTATTATAATGTGAATATAAATTAATGGAATACAAAGTATTCTGAGACACTAATTATCTGTAAGTATAAACTTGGCTTGGAAGCACTTTTCTGATGTGTAAACACACACACACACCCCTACCCATATTGATAATAAATATCATGTATATTTGTACCCATTTTAGATTTGCAGGGCATCTTTCCTGAAAAAATTTTTTATTGGAAACTTTCTCAAAAGTAATTCTAAGTGGAAGGAAAATGGAGAAAAAGAATAGAAGATTAAAAATTTAGTATCATTCTGGGAGCTTTTGGTATTCTATCTGAATAATTCTCAACTCGAGCTTTTTTAAAATAACTGTCAAAAGAATATTTGTAATTTTAAACAATTAAAACACTCCAGAATACATGGAGGTATTGCCATCAAGATGGCTAAGTAGGAGATACCAGCCATCATTCCCCCATTAAAAAAAACAAATATAGACAAATCTTCACAAGCCAAAATAGTCCAAAGAGGGCTCAACGGCCCATTAAACAATCTGCAGCAACACAGTGGAGCATGAAAATGGAGAATAGCCACATAAAAGAATCAATAATGACCCTGGCATACCTGAGAAACCAGGAGATAGCTAGGAGCAAACAAAGGCAGAGGCTATCAGTATCAGCCACGTGGTGGGGACCACTGTGGTAAATGGTGGCCTGCACTGCAGAGGAAACTGGCTTCCCTTGCTACTGTGAGGGGACCAACAACCATTCCTGCCAAGGAACCCCAGAGTGGGAGACATGGCGGCATATCTTGTCTCCACAAAGAAGTGGCCAATGTCAAGATGCTTTGGCAAAGGAGTCACTTTGTCTCTCAACCCTGTGAGTGTTCCAACCCCAGGGCCATGGTCACTCTGAGAATGCCTACACCTCAGACCCAGGTTCTACGGCCCGTACTGGGCCCACCTACATCTCAGACACCAGAGCCATCACCATAGTAAGCTAGTTTGCACTTTGGGGCCTGCAACCAAGCCTCACTGCACATGTCTGCAATCCAGGCACTGGCTCAGCTGCCATTGAAAGCTAGGCCCTGCCCTGACACTGAAGCTGCTATAACTCTGAGCACACCTGTGTTCCCATTCTTGGTTTCCCTGGCTGCCTCACAAGCATCCTCACCTCATATTCTATTACCAATATAGCAGTACGGGTACCTGCACCCTAGGCACCAATATCATTACAGTCCCAGATCCCAGAACTTTAATTCCTCCATGTATGCCTGTTTTGGGCCTCAGCTCTATCTGCTCCATAGGCACCACTTATCAGACACCAGCGCTGCTGCCACTGAACCCAGAAGGCAGACTCAGTGCCAACAGGGATCCCCTAAGCCACAACTTCCTTTGTGGGAGAAAAAAATATTGGGAGGCTCTTAGCAGCCACTGACACTGAAAACCCCAACAACCCTCACTACCACTGCAGACATCCAGAGTTGGATACTGAGGATCCCTGCAATCTTCAACAATTAACTCAGTTGACAGAGCTGCACAGACTACAAAGTGGGCACCCTCACTGGTGCCAGAACTGCTACATCCTATCTAGCAAGCAGCCCTCCCCATAGGGGAAGGTCTTTCTACAGCAAAACTAGCCCATACTTCTGAAAACAGCAAGTGTGTCATTAAATGTGCAAACATCAACATAAGGCAGTTTAAGAAACATGATAAACAAAGAAGACATGCCACCAAAAGAACACAAAGAAATATCAGAACTGGCCGGGCGCGGTGGCTCACGCTTGTAATCCCAGCACTTTGGGAGGCCGAGGCGGGCGGATCACGAGGTCAGGAGATCGAGACCATCCTGGCTAACACGGTGAAACCCCGTCTCTACTAAAAATACAAAAAAATTAGCCGGGCGTGATGGCGGGCGCCTGTAGTCCCAGCTACTCGGGAGGCTGAGGCAGAAGAATGGCGTGAACCCGGGAGGCGGAGCTTGCAGTGAGCCGAGATTGCGCCACCGCACTCCCGCCTGGGCCACAGAGCGAGACTTCGCCTCAAAAAAAAAAAAAAAAAAAAAAAAAAAAGAAATATCAGAACTGCCTGACAAAGAATTCAAAATAATTGTTTAAAGAAGCTGAAGGAGCTTCAAGAAGTTACAAACAATTCAATTAAATCGGAAAAACAAGCAACCAAAACAAAAAATTTAAAAAGATAAGTTATTTAAAAAATAAAGCAGAAATTCTGGCAATGAAAAATGCAATGAATGAAACAAAAAAAATGCAATAGACTATGTCAACAAGAGAACTGATCACACAGAAGAAAAAATCTGTGAATCTGAAGACAGATTATTTGAAAATATACAGTCAGAAGGGAAGAAGAAGAAAAAAGAATGAAAAATAATGTAGAAGTATAGAATTAAAGGATGGCATCAAAGGAGCAAACCTTTGAGTTATAGGAGTTATAGAAAGAGATGAGAGAGACAAAGGAGTAGAAGGTGTATTTAAAGAAATAACAATAGAAAACGTTCCAGGCTGGGCGCGGTGGCTCACGCCTGTAATCCCAGGAATTTGGGAGGCAGAGGTGGGCGGATCACAAGGTCAGGAGTTCGAGACCAGCCTGGCCAATATGATGAAACCCCATCTCTACTAAAAAATACAAAAATTAGCCAGGCGTGGTGGTGTGCGCCTATAGTCCCAGGTACTCAGGAGGCTGAGGCAGGAGAATCTCTTGAACCCAGGAGGCGGAGGTTGCAGTGAGCCAAGATCATGCCACTGCACTCCAGCCTGGGCACCAGAGTGATACTCCATCTCAAAAAAAAAAAGACCTTCCAAATCTGGAGAAAGATATAAATATTCAGGAACCAGAAGGTCAAAAGTCTCTAATCAGTTCAATCCGAATAAGGCTACACTGAGACATAGTATAATTAAACTGTCAAAAATCAAAAACAAGGAGAGGACCATTAAAGCAGAAAAGAGAAAAGCAAACCACAATAAGGGAGTTTCCAAAAGGCTACTAACAGCAGATTTCTCAGGAGAAACCTTACAGGCCAGGACAAAATGAAAAAATGACATGATTTGGATCTCTGTCCCTGCCAAATCTCATGTTCAAATGTAATCCCCAGTGTTGGAGGTGGGAGGTGGTTAAATCATGGGAGCAGATCCCTCATGGCCTGATGCTGTCCTCGCGATGGTGAGTTCTTGCGAGATCTGGTTGTTTACACATGTGTGGCACTTCCCCTCACACTCTCTCTTTTGCTCCTGCTCTCACCATGTGATACATCAACTCTCTTCACCTTCCACCATGATTGTAAGCTTCCTGAGGCTTCATCAGAAGCTGAGCAGATTCCTGGCACCATGCTTCCCATACAGCATGTAGCACTATGAGCCAATTAAACCTCTATTCTTTATAAATTACCCAGTCTCAGGTATTTCTTTACAGCAATGCAAGAAAGGCTTAACATAAATGATATATTCAAAGTGCTGAAGGAACAAAACACAAAACTGCCAACTAAATATACAGTACTTGGCAAAGTTGTCCTTCAGAAATGAAGGTGAGATAAGGACTTTCCCAGACAAACAAAAGCTGAGGGGGTTCTTCACCACCAGACTTGTCTTACAAGAAATGCTAAAGGGAGTTTTTCAAACTGAAAGGAAAGGACACCAATTAGTAACATGAAAACATATGAAAATATAAAAATTACTGGTGAAAGTAACTACACAGTCAAATTCAGAATACTCAAATTGTAATGGTGGTGCATAAGGCACTTATATGTTTGGCTTACACAAAACTATTAAATAAAGACAAAACTATTAAATATAATAATAGCTTCAATACTTTGTTAAGGGATATATAATATGAGGTAAATTGTGATATCAAAAACATCAAATGTGGCAGGGGAGTAGAGTAAAAGTGTAGAGTTATTTTATGTGGTCATAGTTAAGCAGTTTTCAGCTTAAAACATCCTGTTATAATTGTTTTACATAAGCCTTATGATAACCACAAAGCAAAAACCTATACTAAATACAAAAACATTAAGGAATCGAAGCTACCACTAGAGAAATGCTAAAGGGAGTTCTTCAAACTGAAAGAAAAGGATACCAATTAATAATCAAATATCCAATTAGGATACCAGTAGTTTAATTAGAAGGAAGACAGGAAGAGAGAAAAAAGGAATACAGATTTGCAAAACAACTAGAAAACAGTTAACCAAAAAAGGCAGCAGTAAGTCTTTACCTATCGACAATTACCTTGAATATCAATGGACTAATTCTCAAGTGAAAGAAATAGTGGTTGAATGAATAAACAAACAAAGTCTAACTATATGTTACCTACAAGAAATTTACTTCACCTGTAAGGATACACAGGAAAAGGAAAAGGAGGGAAAAAGATATTTCATGCAAAGAGAAAACAAGAGAGTGGATGTAACTATACTTAGATAAAATAGCCATTAGTAAAAAAACTGTAAAATGAAACAAAAAAGGTCATTACAAAATGGTAAAGAGAACAATTAATTATGAAGATATAACAACTGTAAATACATATGCACCTAACATCACAGCACCTAAATAATAAAGCAAATATTAACTGATCTGAAGAGACATATTTTGCAATATAAAAAGAGCAGGGGTGGCTGGGCACGGTGGCTCACACCTGTAATCCCAGCACTTTTGGAGGCCAAGGAAGGTGGATCACTTGAAGTCAAGAGTTCGAGACCAGCCTGGCCAACATGGTGAAACCCCATCTCTATCAAAAATACAAAAAAAAATTAGCTAGGCATGGTGGCACGCACCTGTAGTCCCAGCTACTCGTGAGGCTGAGGCAGGAGAATTGCTTGAACCTGGGAGGTGGAGGTTGCAGTAAGCCAAGATCGCACCACTGCACTCCAGCCTTGGCAACAGAGTGAGACTCTGTCTCAAAAAAAAAAAAAAAAAAGAGTAGGGGGTTTCAGTACCCCACTTTCAACAACTGGAAATAAAACACTGGATGTGAACTAATGGATTTAACAGACACATACAGAATATTTCACTGAACAGCAGCAGAATACACATTCTCTTCAAGCACACATGGAACGTTCAATAGATCACGATAGGTCACAAAACAAGTCTTAACAAATACAAGGATGAAATCATATCAAGTGCCTTTTCCCTACTACAATGATATGAAACTAGAAATTAATAACAAGAGAAATTTCAGAAAATTCACCAATATTTCGAAATTAAACAACATTCTCCTAAAGAACCAATGGGTCAAGAAAAAATTTGTTTAATTAAAAATATCTTGAGACTAATGAAAATGGAGACACAACATACCAAAACTTACAAGATTCAGCAAAAGCAGTTCTAAGAGCAAAGTTTATAGCAATAATCACTTATACCAAAAAAAAGAAAGAAACCAAGTAAACAACTTAAGGTTACATCTCAAGGAACTAGAAAACCAAGAATAAACTAAGCTCAAAACTAGGGAAAGGAAGGAAATAAAGAGCAGAGCAGACATAAATGAAGTAGAGACTAGAAAAACAATAGAAAAGATCAACAAAACTAAAAGATGGTATTTTGAAGATATACAAAAATTGACAAACCTTTAGCTACAATGAAAAAGAGATAAGACTCCAATAAAATCAGAAATGAAAGAGGACACTTTACAACTGATACCAAAGAAATACAAAGGATCATAAGACACTATTAGGAATAATTCTATGCCAACAAATTGGATAACCTAGAAGAAGTAGATACATACCTAGATATAGCCTACCAAGATTAAACCACGAAGAAATAGAAAATCTGAACAGATCAGTAATAAGTAACAGGATTAAATTAGCAACAAAAAGTCTTCCATCAAAGAAAAGCCCAGGACCTGACGACTTCACTGCTGAATTCTGCCAAACATTTAAAGAACTAATACCAAGCTTTCTGAAATTCTCCCAAAAAATTGAAGAGGAGGGAAAATTTCCAAACTCATTTTATGAGGCTAGCATTACCCAATACAAAAGGCAGGAAAGGATACTACAAGAAAAAAAATTACAGGTCAATATCCCTGATGCACATAGATGCAAAAATCTTCAACAAAATACTAACAAATTGATTTCAACCACATATTAAAAGTAATCAATTCGTCAGGTGCGGTAATCACGCCTGTAATCCCGCCTGTAATCCCAGCACCTTGGGAGGCTGAGGCGGGTGGATCGCGAGGTCAGGAGATCCAGACCATCCTGGCTAACGTGGTGAAACCCAATCTCTGCTAAAAAAAAAAAATACAAAAAAATCCTTTGGGAGTCTGAGGCAGGTGGATCATGAGGTCAGGAGATCGAGACCATCCTGACTAACACGGTGAAACTCCATCTCTACTAAAAATACAAAAAATTAGCCTGGCGTGGTGGTGGGTGCCTGTATTCCCAGCTACTCGGGAGGCTGAGGCAGGAGAATGGCATGAACCCGGGAGGCAGAGCTTGCAGTGAGCCGAGATCGTGCCACTACACTCCAGCCTGGGTGACAGAGCAAGACTCCATCTCAAAAAAAAACAAAAAACAAACCAACAAAAAAACAAAACTAGAATTGGCTGGGCGTGGTGGCTCATTCCTGTAATCCCAGCACTTTGGGAGGGCGAGGTTGGTGGATCACGAGGTCAGGAGATGGAGACTATCCTGGCTAACACAGTGAAACCCCGTCTCTACTAAAAATACAAAAAATTAGCTGGGCATGGTGGCAGGCACCTGTAGTCCCAGCGACTCGGGAGGCTGAGGCAGGAGAATGACCTGAACCCGGGAGGTGGAGCTTGCAGTGAGCTGAGATTGCGCCACTGCACTCCAGTCTGGGTGACAGGGCGAGACTCCATCTCAAAAAAAAGCAATCAATTCACCATAATCAAGTGGGATTTATTCAGGGATGCAAAGATGGCTTAAAATATGCAAATCAGTAAATGTGATATACCACATTAACAGAACAAAGGACGAAAATCATGACCATCTCTACAGATATAGAAAAAATATTCAACAAAATTAAACATCTTTTCATAATAAAAACCCAATAATTAGGTATGGAAGGAATGTACCACAACATAAAAATGGTCATATACAAGCCTATAGCTAATAATATATTGAATGGAGAAAAGCTGAAAGCTTTTCCAAGATCAAGAACAACACAAGGATGCCCACTCTCACCACTTCTATTCAACACAGTACTAAAATCCTAGCTAGAGCAATTAAATTAGGTGACAGAAAGAAATAAAAGGCATCCAAATTGGAAAGATTTTAAATAGCTTGACTTAGCCATTCCACAATGTATACATATATCAAAACATCATGTTGTACAGCATATAACTGTACTTGTCAATTTTTAAGAAAGAAAAAAATACACAATTACCCTAACTGCTATGCAAGTTATTGCAATTTTTTCAAATTAATATTAAGAAGTTATACAAAGGTTCTTACCTGCTTGAAATTTGTAACTGCTTTAATAACAGGAGAAGCTGTTACCAAGAGAATATCTTCTGATGGAAAGTGAGCAGCCAACTTATTTTTAAAAAGAGAGAAAAAAAATTAGGACAAATTACTTTAAGTACTGGTATATATGGTTTGGGGTTGAGGATAATGCAATTTTGATAGTGTAATTAATCTAGAAAATTAAAAACCCACTGTTCCTCATCTAAAGGTCTCCATTATCCTTGGTCTTGATGGGGCAATGGTGAATAATGTTAAACTCTGATACTGAGAAAATAATATTTACAGTAAACACTAACAAAGAACTCCTGAACAAGAAAAGTGATATAAAGAAATATCCTTTATTTACTTCAACTATTTTTTATACCAATTTAGAGTTATAATGCAGAGGATGAGAATAAACTATCTTCCTAATTACCAGTTAAACCAACTTCTATTTATTTTAAAATAATATTTCATTTGTCTTCAATGGGATGAAATTAAAGCAAACCCTCAATATTAAACACTTAGAATATTGTCTAACTTTCCCCAGGTGCTCTGGCACTCCTATTCTGCCTCTTCCAGTCAGTACATATTGTGGGATGATAAAGCCATTTTAATAATTGCTTCCACAAAATTTAGAGGTATAACTTGTTAATGTTTCATTATTTTCCTTTAGCTACAACCTCGGTCTTCTTCACTCTGTACCTGAAAGCATTTTCTTATCTCAAAGTCTGGTTCCTCGACACCACTACCCTCAATAATCTGGCTTCTATTCCTACTCCATCACTAAAACAGCATGTTTGATGGATCTATGAATTCTTAAAATCCAACGGATTATTTATTTTATTTTTTTTTAATGGAGATGGGATCTTGCCATGTTGCCCAGTCTGGCTTCAAACTCCTGGCCTCATGCAATCCTCCCACCTTGGCCTCCCAAAGTTCTAAGATTACAAGTGCGAGCTATCGTGCCCAACACCCATGCGATTCTTCTCAGTCTCATTTTATTTGAACTTTCTATATTTGACAATATTATTACTCTCTCCATCTTTCTTTCCTCTGTATATTCTGTAATTTATATCTCTGCTGTTTCCATTGCTAGATGAGGTCCTCAAAACTTCTTTATACTACTGAAATCACCTTCCAATTGGCTCTCCAGTTTCACGTATAAACCAGCTGCCTCTGCCACAAATACATTGTAACCAATCATCTTTCAAGCCTTTTCATATGATCAAGTTACTCCACTGCTCAAAAACATTTGACTACTTGTAAATTCTTAAGTTCTCAGCATGATAAGACTCCTTACGATCTATGCTTTAAGCTTTACTGCTCCCTGATGATCCATGCTTTTCCACTGGAGATGACATTCTTTTCTTGAATACTTGGTAAACTTTCACTCATTCTTTCATAATGAGATTTTAAAAATACCTTCTTTGATTAAAAGAATTTCCTCTTCCCTAATTCACTCCCTACCTACTCCACAGGCACCTCTAAGATAACTGTTGATATCTCTTGCATAGACATACAATATTGTAATATTGTCTCTTCCAGCAGGCTGTGAGTCCCTAGCATGGTATACCATGCTGTTCATAGTTGAACACTCAGCCCTTAATACGGTGCCTGCATCATGTATGTTTACTTAGTGAATAAACGGACAATACGCATCCAACGATGAAAACACTTGAGTTTCTTCCACTATTTCTTATGACTTCTGTGATTGCTCATGTTTACTTTATATCAACAAAATAATGTAGAACTTTTTGGAATACACACATGTATCTGAATATATATGGTCTGGCTATTCAGTATAATCAAGAAAGCAAGCCCTACATGCATTTAATCCTTCGCTGATTGTTTTACAAAACTTTACTAGAAATAAAGTTTCTTCTATCTTGGGAGTTCGAAATATAGAAAACTTACGTATGGGATTCTTTATTAATTAGTTAAGATGCACTAAAGACTTGGCAACTATCTGGAAACTAAACTCAATCACCTACGATAATTAACAAAGGGGGCTGAGGGCCGGGTGCTGTGGCTCAGGCCTGTAATGCCAGCACTTCGGTAGGCGGAAGCGGGCAGACTGCTTGAGCCCAGGAGTTCGAGACCAGCCGGGCCAACATGGTGAAAGCCCGTCTCTACTAAAAATACAACATTAGCGGGGCGTGGTGGCTGGCGCCTGTAATCCCAGCTACAGGCTGACGCAACAGAAGAATCGCTTGAACCCGGGAGGCAAAGCTTGCATTAAGCCAAGATCGCACCACTGCCCTCCAGGCTGGGCGACAGAGTGAGACTCCGTCTCAAAGAAAAAGAAAAAAAAAGAAAAAGAAAGGGGGCTGAATTTTTTGTCTAAATACAAAGTCCTCATGTCTGCTCTGACATTACAAGGATCTGAGCACGGATCAGCCAGCTTTGGTTTCTCGGCTATAATTTGCCTCCCACTCCTCCCTGCGCCTAAGAGAAAGCTAGTGAGGTCATCTGAGGACCACCAAGCAGTTTCTAAAATCTGGGAGCAATAAGTGCGGAAAAGGGCGCAGCAAAAAAGGAACCCGGAAGAAGAAAAAGGGAGGGGGTGGGAGGAAGGCCTCCAGTGCTATCCCCTTTGGGGTCCGGGAAAGAGGCGGAACCGCCTGAGCACCGCCCTACCTGCTCCGCACAAGTGACGCCCGCGATGCCGCCGCCGACCACCACGAACTTCCCTGCCGTCGGGGGAGGGCGCGCTGCCTCCATGCTGCCGGACTCCCAGTGGTTTACTGAATATCGCGGCGGAGCAGCGGGACTCTGGACTCCAGGAGAGGAAGCAGCCGCGAGGCGATCACTTCCGGTGCCTTATCCAGAGAATCCGACCTACGGGTGCTCGGGAGCTCACACTACTCATCTCGAGTACCTGCTGCCGGCTGCGTTTCGGAAGCAACGAATTGTCTCGTTGTGTTAAGAGCTTTGCGTTACTATTACTACACCTGAATGTAGTTATTCCATGAAAATTTGACAAAGAGAAGACCAAAAAATTAAAAATAAAAAAGTAAAGAAGATGGGTTGCCCAAAGAAGTTTGATAAATTACATATCTAAAGATAGACCAGTGTTCTCACGGGACAAAACATTCATATAATAAATGAATTGGTGTGAAGTTCTCATTATTTGTTTCTGCGAGAAATTACAGGCACAGATCTTATGCTCTTATTAGTAGAAGGAGCCTTCGGGAACATCCTGACCCCACTCCTGTCATTTTTGTAGATGAAGAAACTTGAGTCTTCTGAAAACCACTTGATTGCCACCGTTCACCTAACTATCCAAGATTTTTGTTTGTGGAAGCACAAAAATTCTCCATGACAAGGCAAAACAATACTACTGAATTGTTCTCTAAAAAATCATCCTTTTCATTTACAACTTTGACCTCAGCTAAAGTTTCCAGGAAGAATGTACAGTTGCTTTCCATTTTGTCAAAACGAATGAACATTTCTTAAATTTCCAGTCAATAGCAGCATGTGTGAGGGTTGAATGAAATATTCCCAGTCTCGGTTTTACTGTGAATTTTTTTCGTGGTCAATTGTTTTTAAGAAATTGCTAAATCATTTTTAACTGTTTTTTACTATATTATTCACTATTCATATTATTTTACTATTTACTATTACCATTGCTGTCTCATATAACTTTCCCTAGGAGTTGTTTTGTAATGGTAAGGTATTATCTCTCAAATGGTTCACTCTAAAACTGGTAATTACCCGAGTCCCTTTAATTCTTTAAACACTGAGAATAACCATTATATATTAACAGGAAAGCCTACCACGTATCTAATTACGGGTATTTACCGATACCTTTAAAAATCATTGTTCTTTGATTTACCAAGTTAAATGGTAAGCGGTTTAATAAACGTGTCTAATTCCTGTTACTAGTATAGCAACCAAACAAAGTATTCATTTCTAGGAGGAGGAAATACATTCCTTACGCTCATTTAGATCTCATCTTGCTTCAGCTTATTTTCACATTATCTCATTCACACTGTGTTCCATTCAGGCCACACTACACTTCCAGATCCCAGGATATGCCATTTTCTTTCTGAGTGTTTGCACACATCTTTTTCCCAACTACTTTTCCCTGGCTAACTCATCAGCCTTTGGTTTCATCAAGCCATTGCTTCCCCTTTAAGATACTTTATCTAACATCCTCAAGACAGCTAGGTGTCCTCTCTGTGTGTTCCTATAGCACTTTGTCATCCTCTAAATTTAGACTTATCCCACTTTATTGTAAATTCTTACTGCCTGACCCCACCACCACCATAAACTGCTTACATAATCTCAGGGATTATTTTTGTCTCCCTTTGTATCTCCAATGTTTTGTAGGTAGTATGTATTCAACAAAAATGTGCTGAACGAAATAGGAAGTTGGTGGAGCATGAAACTCCCCTGAAGTCCTTCTAAAGATTTTTAGATTCATTGTCCAGGGTCAGGATCCTCTTGTATATTGTGACAGGGGTTTCCTCTTTATGGAAGTCGGAAGGAAGAATAGAGTGGAATTTAAGCTCCCAGGGGAAATGGAAGGAGATCATCGTCTATGGGAGGGGAAGCAAAGTAGTAGGAGGCTCCTCAAATGTAAAGGGGTAATGACTCCACACTCTCCTTTTTCTTCCCCTTGTGAAGGCTGGCTTCTTTGTCAAGGTGATGTAGGGATAACACCTAGCTGCCTGCCACACTGGCATGAATATCCAACTTTTAGAAATGTCTAAGGGTTAAAGAACTTTCAGTGCATCTCACCTTAATGTTGATTAAATTAGATACATATACTGGATGTAGGGTGGGTTAAAAGTAAGATGTAGGTAACTTGAAACATGTTATCCACAGGGAGGGCAGCAATAGGTACAGGTTAGGAGAAAGGGCAACTGCAAAGAAAACTGGGCACCTAGAAATAAGGGAGGCCCAATGCCAGGAAGCAGCAGAGAAGCAGAAAAGACAGAACTTCAGCTCCCCTTTAGCTCTGGTCAGCAAGCTTAGGAGTGACCTGGTGACTGTTTCTGAGGAGTCAAAGAAATACCAGTATGTTGCTAAATATTATGGTGTATGTTTATGGGTGGAAAAGAATAGCAGGACTGGAGTTGGCAAAGAAAGGTTCAGAGAAGAAGTGGAACTTATATCGAACCTCAAAGGCCCATAGCATTTGGATAGGTTCAGAAGAAGATGTGGCAAGTCGGCTGGGCGCGGTGGCTCACGCCTGTAATCCCAGCACTTTGGGAGGACGAGGCGGGCGGATCACGAGGTCAGGAGATCGAGACCATCCTGGCTAACATGGTGAAACCCCGTCTCTACTAAAAATACAAAAAAAAATTAGCCGGGCGTGGTGGCGGGCGCCTGTAGTCCCAGCTACTCGGGAGGCTGAGGCAGGAGAATGGCGTGAACCCGGGAGGCGGAGCTTGCAGTGAGCGGAGATCGCGCCACTGCACTCCAGGCTGGGTGACAGAGCGAGACTCCGTCTCAAAAAAAAAAAAAAAAAGAAGATGTGGCAAGTCATGTGGGAAATATCCCAAGAACCAAAGGCTTAGCAGCAGGAATGAGCATGGGAAATACAGGAGATGGTAAAAGGGAAGAAAGAAAGAAAAGTGGTTGGGGAGTTCAAGATTCATGTGGAAAAACTGAAGGAGATAAAGCTATCTTCTTCTATTTCTCTCCATAATGTTGTTACATCTGATTCCCATATCCACCTAATCTCTTGAAGGTCATCCCCAACTTTCAAACTACCATCAAAATCTAGTCTTCCATTCTTCTTCAAGTTGATATCAGAAATGTCTAGAATAGGAGTATTGAGGTTAATTTTCAACTGCAGAAATTGGGAATGAATAATGACATTTCATAGTTAGTGATTAATAGCTTTTGAGTCAAATGACCTAGGTTCAAATGTGGCACCAGCATTTCTTTGTTGTGTGACCATTCAGTGAGTTATTTACCTCATCTGAACCCTAGTTTCCTCATTGGCAAGACGGGTATAAGATCTACTTTGTAGAGTTGTTTTGATGCATATGTGAGGCAACATATTTAAACTTCCTAGCATAGTGTGTGCCTCTTAGTAGGATTAATGGTTAAGTTGCCTGCCTGTGCCCTGTTGAATAGACTATGTTTTTCTGTCTAAAGGATTTTATCTATGATCATAACCTTAACAAGCCTATTACGCCTTTAACTCCCAAATGTCTATCTCTCATGCAATCTACCCTGAATCTTCAAGCCTGAAATTTCTGAAACATCTTGGATATCTTCTCATTTTTATCTTGGTTTTTGCCAATTCGCTATGAGTACAGCCTGGATTCATCTCGCACTCGAAACCTCTTCTTTGTTTTGTTAGTTCATATAACTGATTTACTGAACAAGCTGGACTTTGTAGGGAAGAAATTAAAGCAAACATTTTTATTTCTCAACACTTTTCCTGTGAATGTATTTTTCTCCTCTAAATTCTTATTAATTTCGCTTATCTGATCATTCTCAGGTAATAAAAAGTCTGGTACTACCTATTATCAAAACTCCAGACACGCATCCAATTAAAGCCTCACCTAACTACAGGCAACCCAAATTGATTTCTTGTTGCTTTTTTGCTCCAGCTGTTCTCCTAACTAAGAGCTGATGTTTTCAGGGGCTTTAAGATTGGAGGGTGGGTAAGGAGTAAGGAGAGGAAAGAGCCTCACTGTTTGTTCCTGTATGAGCATATATATGCAAACCTACCCCCAAAGGCTGAGAGAGCTGAGAGGCCAAAGAAAAACTGACAAATCCAGTTTCTCAGAAAGAGGTATTTAATAGGGACTTACACACAGAAATGATGATTCCGTTACAGTGGATCCCCACACCTGCCCTCCAGAAATTATGTAAGCTTTTAGGATAAAAGATGTACAGCTGATCATGTCTCAGACTTTCTTGCAAAACTCATGAACACTGGGGAGTCTAGATAAGAATCTTAATGAGAGAATGATCTAAGTTACATGCTTTGTTTCTTTTGAAGGGTTATCTATGCTATGGGCATTGTTTAAGGACCTTGCTGCAGAACACCTTAGTATGCAGGAATCCAACATCAGTCATCATGGCCGTGGCGTCATTCTTGCCATACCGCAGGCTGTCTTCCTATATCTATGAATCAGTGGTGTGGTACAACTGTGAATCTGTGAGAGCTGATTGTTAAAATTTTAGGATTTGTGTGAGCTGATTGTTAACACAGCTATTGTTAAACACTAAATTGTATAAACATAATCAAATAAGTTATATTAAGACAAAGGTAATAAATATTCAAAACTTATTTCCTAACTCTTTTGCTATTATCTCTACTCTTGAGGTTATTTACATCTATTGTATCTATAGGTAAAAATATAATGGTGGGCTACTATACATTTCTTCCTACTGCCTCATTCAGCGATGTCATGTTGATCTTGAAATTGGCCATAATAGTAGTATTTACACCATGGAAAATGGCAGATTATACAAATCAGAGTTTGATTTATTTTGTTGTTGATTTTTTAGACTTAAAAAAGTGGTGGACAATAGTAAAGACATGGGATCAACCAAAATGCCCATCAGTGATAGACTGGATAAAGACAATGTGGTACATATACACCATGGAATACTATGCAGCCATAAAAAGGAATCAAATTATGCCCTTTACAGTGACATGGATGGAGCTGGAGGCCATTATCCTTAGCAAACTAACACAGGAACAGAAAACCAAATACCGTATGTTCTCACTTATAAGTGGGAGCTAAATGATGAGAACAGCATGGACACACAGAGGGAAACATCACACACTGGGCCTGTCTGAGGGTGGAGGTAGGAGGAGGGAGAGGATCAGGAAAAGTAATTAATGGATACTGGGCTTAATACTTGGGTGATGAAATAATCAGTACAACAAACCCCCATGACACATGTTTACCTATGTAACAAACCTTCACATCCTGTACATGTACCCCTGAACTTAAAAGTTAAAGAAACACAAAATAGATGGAGACTCATTTTTAAAAAGTGATGGAGAGAATGTTAATAATGAAATTAAAAGAGTGTCGTGTCTGTTGTGGTAGATTGTAGTACACTGTGAATAGCACAAAAAAATTGAAGAAATTCTTTTCTCAGAGAGCTGCTATTCAATTTAGCAAAGAACTCACTAATATCAGACAAACAAGTGAAATTGCGACCTATTGTTCCTTTGTTTCACTTCCATCTTACTAGTTAATGTAAATAGAAAAGTCAAGCAACATTCAAACCACACTCATCAATTGCTGTCATAGTTTGGGTAATACAAGCAAAAATCAATGAAAGGATTCTGTAGAATCAGTTGGCTATATGGAATTTACAATAAAGAGTATTGCATATTATTATTTGTAAAATATTTGCTATACACCTTTCAATAAAATTTATAATAAACCTATGTATATATACATACACACACACACATATATTTATACATGCGGTTTTTTCAGACAGCCAGTTGTTCAACATTTGCCGGCACAAACATTAGTTATAATCTAGCATCGCTGTTTTCACGGTGTGGCTGATTCCAAATGTTGATTCTCTGCTGGGGTGCTTTTATGGGTACATCAGAATCTCCACATCACTGGGGATCTCTCACCTACAGGTTCTGGGCCTTTCCTTCTCCAGATTCAGTCCCTTTTAAGATGAAACAGGGTCCACAATGGGCTTCTGGGAAACTCACTCATCCTTTGTCCCCACTAGACTCTGAAAGTGCAAATCAAGCCAACAGAGCATCTCTCTTCTCTTCTGCTGTCCGAATGTCTACCTAGTCACACCTCTTTGTCTTCAGTGGAATGAAGTATCAGTTTCTGTATCATTTGGACTCCAGGGGCTACCTGTAAAGCTCTCTAAATGGTTCCCTTAACATCCTCCTCACTTGTGCTGCAGACAGGGTATTGGTGGTGGTGGGGTGAAACACTTTCCCTTCCCCTTCCCCATATGCTTCGTAAGCATGTTGGAGCAGGGAGTGAATGTGATGCACTAATGCTGACAAAACCAATTTTATAGTCTTTTAGCACGTGTTGCCTGTGTGGTCTAGTACCTTGCGTTGAAGGCATTGGGCAACTTGACGCCTATTATACTGTTCTTAAGCTTTTGGAGCTGAATTAACCAGAAAAATCACGTTTAACCCCATGATATACCATGTTTGTTTTATAAATATTAAACTTATACCATTTAGAAAACTGAATGCATTTCTTACATGATATTCCCTCAACTTCAAAGTGTAGTTTCTCAAGTCTTACCAATTCTGAAGTGTTTCCCAGTTCCTTCATTTCAGTTTTGACTGTTACTGTGCTATTGTTGGTCTTCTTCGCCCACTTAGACTATTAAAATGAGTTCCTGATTGGTCTTTGTTCCTCCATTCACTGTCTTTAAACTTATCCTTCATGCTGCCTTAAGAGTTATCTTATAAAAGGGAGATGTGGCTCCTCTGCCTTTCTACCACTTCTGCTTCTGGAACATTCCCAGTTCCCTGAATGCATCAGAAATTCTTGTCTCAGGCAGGGCTTGGTTGCTCACGCCTGTAATCCCGGGACTTTGAGAGGCTGAGGTGGACAGATCGCCTGAGCCCAGAAGTTCAAGACCAGCCTGGGCCACATGACCAAACCTCATCTCTACAAAAAATACAAAAATTAGCTGGGCATGGTGGCAAGCACCGGTGGTCCTAGCTACTCCAGAGGCTGAGGTAGAAGGATCACCTGGGACTGGGGAGGTTGAGGCTGCAGTGAGCCTTGATCGCACAACTGCTCTCCAGCCTGAGAGAAAGGGTAAAACCTCGTCTCAAAAAAAAAAAAAGAATTTTGGTTTCCTTCATTACAGGCTTTCTTGCTCTGCCTATAGAAATCTATGGGTCTAAGAATGGTAAGCTCAGATGCCACCCACCATTCTCAGGGACCAAATCTGTAGTACTTTACTGCATTGAGCAGTGTTTCTTGTGTTAAAGTTGGTGTGTCCTTATTAGGCTTCTTTGAGAAAGGGAATGTATTTTATTCACCTTTGATTTTCTTGCTTGTGGCCCTAATCCCAGCACTTAGCACAGCAATTTAAGTAATATTTATTCAATAAATGTTTCTTAAGTCTTTATAATTAACATAGTAAGCACAATCTTATAAAGACTGAGGCTTCATAGTATGGCTGAATCTACAATTGTGAAACATGAATTTGCCTTATGAGATACTGCTGTTCCTTTTTCAATAGTTTGATATGATATTTTGAGACCAGGTTGTTCTGTTGTTCTAGGTAGATAAATGTTACAGTCACCCCACAGTATCAGGAAGGAACTCACAGTATCAGGAAGGAACCCCCATCCAAAATTTGATTTGGATGTGAAGATTAATGATCACACACACATACACACACACACACACACACACACACACTCACCCCATGAGGGAATGAAAAGGCTTATTACTTACATAATGAGGCTTTCTGGGGAGAATAGGACAGGATTATAAGCTGATCCAAAAATGGCTTGGAGAGCAGATAAGGGTGACAGGCCCTGTTTTTAATGAGATTAGGTGATGGAGCTGGGGTGAGAGTTCTGGCACATACAGGCCAGTCCTTGTATGGCTTGAAAATCACGTGGGCACCAAGGGAGGGGCATACTGAAACCTTCTCAGACTGCCCAGATGTGGGGCAGCAAGGGACAGGGGAGTCGTGAGGCCTGAAAGCTTCCAGCAGTCAAACATCAACAATGGAATCAGGCTCTTTATTACAATAAGAGGCTTTCCTCCTGGGTTTCCAGTGCTGTTTACTCGGTTTATAAAATTTCTAAGCTCTTCACAAGCGGTACCATGGAGCTTCATATTTCAATTTAAGTTTCAAACCATATCAACAGGGAATACTCTTATTAATAAGTACACAAATTCCAAAGCCAAATATAAAACCTTTTTTATTATCCACACCTCGTTTCTATAACTTTTGAATCATGATGAAAACCTAAAAGATGTCCTTCATAGTACGAACTAGTATAATTTGCATGTACTATTCTGTATCCTTTATAAAGAAATAGATTTATAACTTTCATGCTGTTTTTGAATAAAACATTAGTACTTATGTTTCATGGCATTCATTCATTAATTGCTATGCTTTCCATATATAAAATAATTGTGACAGCAGTTGAAAGAATTATTATTTAATGATCTGAGGCTTAATTATTTTCTATTTAATACATCAGGTAACATTTTAACATCAGTTACATTGAAGATCAGGGAAATTCAGATTTTTTTTTTCATAATTAAATAAAATCAGGCCAGATATGGTGGTTCACACCTGTAATTTCAACACTTTGGGAGGGAGGCTGAGACTGGTGGATCGCTTGAGTCCAGGAGTTCGAGACCAAACTGGGCAATATGGCAAAAGTTCGTCTCTATAAAAAACACAAAATTAGCCAGGCATGGTGGTGCATGCGTGTGGTCTCAGCTACTCCAGAAGCTGAGATGGGAGGATCACCTTAGCCCAGGAGGGCAAGGCTGCAGTGAGCTATGATTGTACCATTTCACTCCAGCTTAGGTGACAGAGTGAGACCCTGTCTCAAAAAAAATTTAAAAAAAAAAACTGTTTTCAGGCTAGTTATTATACTAAAGAAAAAGGAAGAAGCAACACTTTCTACTCCTATTTTTGTTGATTAAAATAACTTGTGATTTCTAAAAAATAAGATGCAAAGAAAGTAGAGCATAATTTATTCGTAATGAGTAAAATGTTAAATTATGGTATCAAATGAATGTGGCTAATTTATTTCAGTTGACGGACAGTACCGAAATTAAAGATTTTTTATCTCTTAATTTTACTTCTTTTAGAAAGAAAAATGAAACACATTTGTTGTTTCAAATATTATTGCAGTACACATTAATTTTTTTAAGTTTAAATTAACCCCAAACATATGTATATGAACATTTAAGTAAATTTTCCCTTTTAATTTTGAAAATATATTCAAGTTTACACGAGATTTTAAAGATTTAGCTATCAAAATATCTTTACTCAGTTTATTTATGCTAACAACGGTGCACATTGAGAATGCTTGACCAAAAGCAGCAAGCTACAAAGGAAAAGAAACATTCTCATTTCATCTTCAAACTTTGGAGATACAAGTCTAAAAAATTTCTAGCTTGATTCAAGTCAGGTCATTTAGTGCGTAGATTACATTTAGCAAAAGAGCAGTTAAGAAAACATATTTGATATAACAACAAAAATAGTTATTCTTTTGGCCGTGAAATTGCATTCACAAAGGAAAAAGCTTTTTTTTTCTCAATAAGAAGAAATATTTATTTAAATGGACACATCAGCTGGCTGTGTTGTGATTTGAAATTATCTAAATTTTTGTCAGTTGACTAATAGTTACAGCATCAGATGTCTGTAAAGAACTTTCTTTTGCCCCAGCCGTCTGCCTCAGGAATGGACACTATGCTTTTCTGTATTTATTAATGTAACCTGTTGAAGAGGAATGTTAATGTCAATTGTCAGATGGTCATGACTTATGGATTCATAATGTAATTACCTTCCTTATATTCAAAGGTAATTGAGAAATAAGTCAAAACATTTTACAGATCTAATTATATTGCAAAAACATGAATAACTTTTTGACAATATTCCTATTTTTGTTTTACTTCTTTGGTTACTTTTTTTCTCTTTCCTGTGATTATTCTTTTTTTTTTTTTTTACCTGCCCCTAAATGTAGTTGTTTCTCAAAGCCATCTTCTTTACCAAATTTTCTTCTCTTTCTATATGTCCTTTATCAGTACATTTACTCCTACTTGCCTATCAAATATTCATTATTCCCTGCTTTCTTACTAAAGGAACCCCAATTTTGTTTGAATTGACAATGTGCCATCCAAAAACACTTGTTTTTCTAGACTCTTTTAGCTAAGGTAGCCATGGTACACAGTTCTAGCCAATGAATAACGGATGGTCAGCCAGGGATTTGGGGAAAGCTTTTGCTCTTTTGAGGCTTTTAGTTCTACCTCTTCTCTTCCTCCTTCTTCCTGTCTGGAATGTGGATGTGAGGTTAGGGTAGAGCAGTCATCTTACAACCAGGAGATGGCAAGCATGAAGATAAAGGCACATATGCTAATGATGTCAAGAAAAGAGATAGAGCGATACTTCTCTAAAGGCTTCACTGAACCACTTTTACAAATCTGGATTGTCTACCTCCAGGACTCTTGTTCCCTGAGACAAATTGCTATGTGTTTAATCCACTCTTCCTTGTCTGTTGTGATCACTGAACATAATACTGAGTCTGCTTTTATTTAATTGCCTAAGGACACCTACACTTGATCAAGCCATATTTATTTCTATTGCTCATCTCTGCTTTCTCTTCAATGTACTATTTGAAAATATGAAAAACTGAAGGCTACATTCTGTATCATTTGCAAAGTCAAATAAATTACTTTTGGTTCAAAAGAATTCAATTATTTATTCTGACATTTCTCAGTGTGATTTATCTGCAAACTTTTGCTGTTGGCATGATGTGATTTATAATTTGGGAACCTTGACGACAGTTTGATTTCCTTGTACCATTACTTGACCACATTAGTGTCAATTCATGTTAATTGTTCCTACAAACTTGGTCCAAATTAATTTTTTTTTAAATTTAGGCATGATATATTTCATCAGATGTAGATTCCAATTTGCCACCTTTTCTCTATTGAGGTTGCTTAGCAGAGAGCAGGAAGCAGGCCACTGTGCAAATTAACTTATATTTAACTACCTGTGTGTATCTATAGGCATATATACACCTATGTCTACATCTGCATTTATATCTATGTATGTGATTGAGATATCAAATAGTTACATGAACGTAACTTTTTCCAAGGCAATAGCTTCGTTTTATTCCCAACCACCATGGATTTCTATTTAATGATTTAATATGGCAAATTTCTAAGTCTGAATATATTTCTCAGTTTCTTAGAAGTTTGTATTAATGAAAATTAATCAAATATGCTCAATAAGCATGTTTTAATTTTGTAATAAAATGAATTAAGAGAATTATATTTGGGCCGTGCAAATGCAAATCAGTAAGGCTATTCTAATGTTATTTGAAAGTTTTAAAATTGTTACCTTTTCACTCATTAATTCATTCAACATATATTTATTGAGTACCTGCTATGTGCACCTAGGATATATCAGTGAATAAAACAAAGAAATTTCTGCTGTACAAGGGAAAGGCAGTCGATTAAAAAAAAATTAATGAATACACAGGGTTGTATGTCAAAAAGTGCTAAGAGTACGGAAAACAATTTTAAAAAGGAAAGTGGGATCAATATGTGCAAAGTTGAAAATTTTAAGTAAGGTCAATAGGTAGATTTTAATGAAAAGATGATATTTGAGCTATGACATGATGGAGGTGAGAAAGCCATGTGGAGTCTGGGGGAAGAGCTTTATAGATGGTGAGTAGGAATGGGGTGGTGGGCAAATAGTTAAAAAAAAGATAGCATTTCTCACATGGAGGAGGCCAATCTTGTTGGACCAGAATGTATGACGGGGAAAGAAGTATGATACGACGTCAGAGAAGATCAGGGAAGGAGTGGACAGATTAAATAGACATTTCTAGGCCATGTAAGAATTTTGGCACTTATTGGGTGAAACAAGGAGTCACTGTAGGACTTTGAGTGGAAGAGTGACATGCTCAGAAGAGTGTAAAACAACAAAAAAAAGAGAGACAAGATGCAGCAGGTGAGACGAGATGGTGGCTTGGCCAAGTGACAAGCACTTAGATTCTGAATCTGTTTTGAAGAAAAAATCAATCAACAAGATTTGAGGAGGTTGACAATACAATTTTTATCATCCGTACTAGATAGTTTTAAAACTATCTAGGGATGCTATTAAGTATTATGCCAAGAGAGGAGACATAAACCAGAATTGTCCTGGACATAAACCCATTGTATTCATTTGTGCCCTTGAAAAGAGCATTTTTTCCTCTTTGCAAAACAACTTCTAGTATCCTTCTCTCTTAAATCCATTTCCGTCAGGCTTTGCCTTCACAATGCATATAAATAGATTGTTTTGCAGTTATTTGTACTAGGGCAGAAAAATGTCCTCTGGTCAAATGAAGCATTGCATTCTGGGAGAAAAAACGCTGATAGATAAAGAAAAGTAAGTATTGTCCCAATGTTTCTGGTTAAGAAGGCAGAGAGATAATATGCCATCTAGTGAGATAAGGAAAACTGCAAGTTGAACAGGGAACAGGGTCTTCTTTTTGGGGGAAAGGGTCAGCGGGGAGAGGGAAGAAGGGGGAAAACAGCCTTGTTTTATGTATATTGAGTTTGATATATTCATTAGATATCTCGTGGAGCTATTGAGTAAGCATGTGATTGAAGTTTTGTAATAATGTCTGGACTGGATTTATTGATTTGGGAATGGTCACCCTATAGGACATATTCAAATGTCATTAGACTGGATGAGATCACTGAAGATCTTGTGGAAGAGAAGGGTCCACCAAAAGACCCTTCAGGAGGAGTAGAGAGATTTTTTTTTTTTTTAATTAAACTTTAAGTTTTAGGGTACATGTGCACATTGTGCAGGTTAGTTACATATGTATACATGTGCCATACTGGTGCGCTGGACCCACTAACTCGTCATCTAGCATTAGGTATATCTCCCAATGCTATCCCTCCCCCCTCCCCCCACCCCACAACAGTCCCCAGAGTGTAATATTCCCCTTCCTGTGTCCATGTGATCTCATTGTTCAATTCCCACC
Organism: Gorilla gorilla gorilla; assembly: GCF_029281585.2. Classification (NCBI taxonomy): domain Eukaryota; kingdom Metazoa; phylum Chordata; class Mammalia; order Primates; family Hominidae; genus Gorilla; species Gorilla gorilla. The sequence continues at coordinate 79,871,114 of NC_073234.2, forward strand.
TATGAGTGAGAATATGTGGTGTTTGGTTTTTTGTTCTTGCTATAGTTTACTGAGAATGATGATTTCCAATTTCATCCATGTCCCTACAAAAGACATGAACTCATCATTTTTTATGGCTGCATAGTATTCCATGGTGTATATGTGCCACATTTTCTTAATCCAGTCTATCATTGTTGGACATTTGGGTTGGTTCCAAGTCTTTGCTATTGTGAATAATGCTGTAATAAACATACGTGTGCATGTGTCTTTATAGCAGCATGATTTATAGTCCTTTGGGTATATACCCAGTAATGGGATGGCTGGGTCAAATGGTATTTCCAGTTCTAGATCCCTGAGGAATCACCACACTGACTTCCACAATGGTTGAACTAGTTTACAGTCCCACCAACAGTGTAAAAGTGTTCCTATTTCTCCACATCCTCTCCAGCACCTGTTGTTTCCTGACTTTTTAATGATCGCCATTCTAACTGATGTGAGATGGTATCTCGTTGTGGTTTTGATTTGCATTTCTCTGATGGCCAGTGATGATGAGCATTTTTTCATGTGTTTTTTGGCTGCATAAATGTCTTCTTTTGAGAAGTGTCTGTTCGTATCCTTTGCCCACTTTTTGATGGGGTTGTTTGTTTTTTTCTTGTAAATTTGTTTGAGTTCATTGTAGATTCTGGATATTAGCCCTTTGTCAGATGAGTAGGTTGCAAAAATTTTCTCCCATTTTGTAGGTTGCCTGTTCACTCTGATGGTAGTTTCTTTTGCTGTGCAGAAGCTCTTTAGTTTAATTAGATCCCATTTGTCAATTTTGTCTTTTGTTGCCATTGCTTTTGGTGTTTTAGACATGAAGTCCTTGCCCATGCCTATGTCCTGAATGGTAATGCCTAGCTTTTCTTCTAGGGTTTTTATGGTGTTAGGTCTAACATTTAAGTCTTTAATCCATCTTGAATTGATTTTTGTATAAAGTGTAAGGAAGGGATCCAGTTTCAGCTTTCTACATATGGCTAGCCAGTTTTCCCAGCACCATTTATTAAATAGGGAATCCTTTCCCCATTGCTTGTTTTTCTCAGGTTTGTCAAAGATCAGATAGTTGTAGATATGCGGCATTATTTCTGAGGGCTCTGTTCTGTTCCATTGATCTATATCTCTGTTTTGGTACCAGTAGCATGCTGTTTTGGTTACTGTAGCCTTGTAGTATAGTTTGAAGTCAGGTAGTGTGATACCTCCAGCTTTGTTCTTTGGCTTAGGATTGACTTGGCGATGCGGGCTCTTTTTTGGTTCCATATGAACTTTAAAGTAGTTTTTTCCAATTCTGTGAAGAAAGTCATTGGTAGCTTGACGGGGATGGCATTGAATCTGTAAATTACCTTGGGCAGTATGGCCATTTTCACGATATTGATTCTTCCTACCCATGAGCATGGAATGTTCTTCCATCTGTTTGTATCCTCTTTTATTTCATTGAGCAGTGGTTTGTAGTTCTCCTTGAAGAGGTCCTTCACATCCCTTGTAAGTTGGATTCCTAGGTGTTTTATTCTCTTTGAAGCAATTGTGAATGGGAGTTCACTCATGATTTGGCTCTCTGTTTGTCTGTTGTTGGTGTATAAGAATGCTTGTGATTTTTGTACATTGATTTTGTATCCTGAGACTTTGCTGAAGTTGCTTATCAGCTTAAGGAGATTTTGGGCTGAGACGATGGGGTTTTCTAGATATACAATCATGTCGTCTGCAAACAGGGACAATTTGACTTCCTCTTTTCCTAATTGAATACCCTTTATTTCCTTCTCCTGCCTAATTGCCCTGGCCAGAACTTCCAACACTATGTTGAATAGGAGTGGTGAGAGAGGGCATCCCTGTCTTCTGCCAGTTTTCAAAGGGAATGCTTCCAGTTTTTGTCCATTCAGTATGACATTGGCTGTGGGTTTGTCATAGATAGCTCTTATTATTTTGAAATACGTCCCATCAATACCCAATTTATTGAGAGTTTTTAGCATGAAGGGTTGTTGAATTTGGTCAAAGGCTTTTTCTGCATCTATTGAGATAATCATGTGGTTTTTGTCTTTGGCTCTGTTTATATGCTGGATTACGTTTATTGATTTGCATATATTGAACCAGCCTTGCATCCCAGGGATGAAGCCCACTTGATCATGGTGGATAAGCTTTTTGATGTGCTGCTGGATTCGGTTTGCCAGTATTTTATTGAGGATTTTTGCATCAATGTTCATCAAGGATATTGGTCTAAAATTCTCTTTTTTTGTTGTGTCTCTGCCTGGCTTTGGTATCAGAATGATGCTGGCCTCATAAAATGAGTTAGGGAGGATTCCCTCTTTTTCTATTGATTGGAATAGTTTCAGAAGGAATGGTACCAGTTCCTCCTTGTACCTCTGGTAGAATTTGGCTGTGAATCCATCTGGTCCTGGACTCTTTTTGGTTGGTAAGCTATTGATTATTGCCACAATTTCAGCTCCTGTTATTGGTCTATTCAGAGATTCAACTTCTTCCTGGTTTAGTCTTGGGAGAGTGTATGTGTCCAGGAATTTATCCATTTCTTCTAGATTTTCTAGTTTATTTGCATAGAGGTGTTTGTAGTATTCTCCCATGGTAGTTTGTATTTCTGTGGGATCGGTGGTGATATCCCTTTTATCATTTCTTATTGCGTCTATTTGATTCTTCTCTCTTTTTTTCTTTATTAGTCTTGCTAGCGGTCTATCAATTTTGTTGATCCTTTCAAAAAACCGGCTCCTGGATTCATTAATTTTTTGAAGGGTTTTTTGTGTCTCTATTTCCTTCAGTTCTGCTCTGATTTTAGTTATTTCTTGCCTTCTGCTAGCTTTTGAATGTGTTTGCTCTTGCTTTTCTAGTTCTTTTAATTGTGATGTTAGGGTGTCAATTTTGGATCTTTCCTGCTTTCTTTTGTGAGCATTTAGTGCTATAAATTTCCCTCTACACACCGCTTTGAATGCGTCCCAGAGATTCTGGTATGTTGTGTCTTTGTTCTCGTTGGTTTCAAAGAACATCTTTATTTCTGCCTTCATTTCGTTATGTACCCAGTAGTCATTCAGGAGCAGGTTGTTCAGTTTCCATGTAGTTGAGCGGTTTTGAGTGAGATTCTTAATCCTGAGTTCTAGTGTGATTGCACTGTGGTCTGAGAGATAGTTTGTTATAATTTCTGTTCTTTTCCATTTGTTGAGGAGAGCTTTACTTCCCAGTATGTGGTCAATTTTGGAATAGGTGTGGTGTGGTGCTGAAAAAAATGTATATTCTGTTGATTTGGGGTGGAGAGTTCTGTAGATGTCTATTAGGTCCCTTGGTGCAGAGCTGAGTTCAATTCCTGGGTATCCTTGTTGACTTTCTGTCTCGTTGATCTGTCTAATGTTGACAGTGGGGTGTTAAAGTCTCCCATTATTAATGTGTGGGAGTCTAAGTCTCTTTGTAGGTCACTCAGGACTTGCTTTATGAATCTGGGTGCTCCCATATTGGGTGCATATATATTTAGGATAGTTAGCTCTTCTTGTTGAATTGATCCCTTTACCATTATGTAATGGCCTTCTTTGTCTCAGTTGATCTTTGTTAGGTTAAAGTCTGTTTTATCAGAGACTAGGATTGCAACCCCTGCCTTTTTTTGTTTTCCATTTGCTTGGTAGATCTTCCTCCATCCTTTTATTTTGAGCCTATGTGTGTCTCTGCACGTGAGATGGGTTTCCTGAATACAGCACACTGATGGGTCTTGACTCTTTATCCAACTTGCCACTCTGTGTCTTTTAATTGGAGCATTTAGTCCATTTACATTTAAAATTAATATTGTTATGTGTGAATTTGATCCTGCCATTATGATGTTAGCTGGTTATTTTGCTCGTTAGTTGATGCAGTTTCTTCCTAGTCTGGATGGTCTTTACATTTTGGCATGATTTTGCAGCGGCTGGTACCGGTTGTTCCTTTCCATGTTTAGTGCTTCCTTCAGGAGCTCTTTTAGGGCAGGCCTGGTGGTGACAAAATCTCTCAGCATTTGCTTGTCTGTAAAGGATTTTATTTCTCCTTCACTTATGAAGCTTAGTTTGGCTGGATATGAAATTCTGGGTTGAAAATTCTTTTCTTTAAGAATGTTGAATATTGGCCCCCACTCTCTTCTGGCTTGTAGGGTTTCTGCTGAGAGATCCGCTGTTAGTCTAATGGGCTTCCCTTTGAGGGTAACCTGAACTTTCTCTCTGGCTGCCCTTAGCATTTTTTCCTTCATTTCAACTTTGGTGAATCTGACAATTATGTGTCTTGGAGTTGCTCTTCTCGAGGAGTATCTTTGTGGCGTTCTCTGTATTTCCTGAATCTGAACGTTGGTCTGCCTTGCTAGATTGGGGAAGTTCTCCTGGATAATATCCTGCAGAGTGTTTTCCAACTTGGTTCCATTCTCCCCATCACTTTCAGGTACACCAATCAGACGTAGATTTGGTCTTTTCACATAGTCCCATATTTCTTGGAGGCTTTGCTCATTTCTTTTTATTCTTTTTTCTCTAAACTTCCCTTTTCGCTTCATTTCATTCCTTTCATCTTCCATCGCTGATACCGTTTCTTCCAGTTGATCGCATCGGCTCCTGAGGCTTCTGCATTCTTCACGTAGTTCTCAAGCCTTGGTTTTCAGCTCCATCAGCTCCTTTAAGCACTTCTCTATATTGGTTATTCTAGTTATACATTCTTCTAAATTTTTTTTCAAAGTTTTCAACTTCTTTTCCTTTGGTTTGAATGTCCTCCCGTAGCTCAGAATAATTTGATCGTCTGAAGCCTTCTTGTCTCAGCTCGTCAAAGTCATTCTCCATCCAGCTTTGTTCCGTTGCTGGTGAGGAACTGCGTTCCTTTGGAGGAGGAGAGGCGCTCTGCTTTTTAGAGTTTCTGGTTTTTCTGTTCTGTTTTTTCCCCATCTTTGTGGTTTTATCTACTTTTGGTCTTTGATGATGGTGATGTACAGATGGGTTTTTGGTGTGGATGTCCTTTCTGTTTGTTAGTTTTCCTTCTAACAGAGAGGACCCTCAGCTGCAAGTCTGTTGGAGTACCCTGCCATGTGAGGTGTCAGTGTGCCCCTGCTGGGGGGGTGCCTCCCAGTTAGGCTGCTCGGGGGTCAGGGGTCAGGGACCCACTTGAGGAGGCAGTCTGCCCATTCTCAGATCTCCAGCTGCGTGCTGGGAGAACCACTGCTGTCTTCAAAGCTGTCAGACAGGGACATTTAAGTCTGCAGCGGTTACTGCTGTCTTTTTGTTTGTCTGTGCCCTGCCCCCAGAGGTGGAGCCTACAGAGGCAGGCAGGCCTCCTTGAGCTGTGGTGGGCTCCACCCAGTTCGAGCTTCCAGGCTGCTTTGTTTACCTAATCAAGCCTGGGCAATGGCGGGCGCCCCTCCCCTAGCCTCGCTGCCGCCTTGCAGCTTGATCTCAGACTGCTGTGCTAGCAATCAGCGAGACTCCGTGGGCGTAGGACCCTCAGAGCCAGGTGCGGGATATAATCTCGTGGTGCGCCGTTTTTTAAGCCCGTCGGAAAAGCGCAGTATTCGGGTGGGAGTGACCCGATTTTCCAGGTGCCGTCCGTCACTCCTTTCTTTGACTCAGAAAGGGAACTCGCTGACCCCTTGCGCTTCCCAAGTGAGGCAATGCCTCGCCCTGCTTCGGCTCGCGCAAGGTGCGTGCACCCACTGACCTGCGCCCACTATCTGGCACTCCCTAGTGAGATGAACGCGGTACCTCAGATGGAAATGCAGAAATCACCCGTCTTCTGCGTCGCTCACGCTGGGAGGTGTAGATCGGAGCTGTTCCTATTCGGCCATCTTGGGGGAGCTCGAAATTATTAACCAAAAAATTTCCTGTCCAAGTAAGCTGCTCTTTCCTGGTCCTTTGGCTGAAGAAACCAAAGAGGCTTTATTTGTCTGTGCCTATTGGTATTTCTGGGTTAAATAGTAACCAGAGTCTTCCTATGTTTAATTTTATATGTAATACCCTGAATTATTAGCCTCACATAGTGGGAGAAATAAGGAAAAGTATATCTATTTCATCTTCCCAGAGCTGGAACACATTGTATTTTATACAATTTTTGTGTGCTACTAAATATTATTCTTAATTTTTTTCAATAATTTAAAAATATAAAAACTATTCTTAGTTCACAGGCCATACAAAAATAGATCATAAGCCAAATTTTGCCTACAGGTGGTAGTTTGCTAATCCCCTGTTCTAGACCATCACTACTAATAGTAGAAATCCCCTTACTTCTTTAAGTTTGTATACATGACTGATATGATTTGGCTGTGTCTGCATCCAAATCTCATCTTGAGTTGTAGCTCCCATAATTCCCACACGTTGTTGGAGGGACCCGGTGGGAGATAATTGAATCACGGGGCAGTTTCCATCATACTGTTCTCGTGGTAGTGAGTAAGTCTCATGAGATCTGATGGTTTTATAAGGGGTTTTCCCTTTCACTTGGCTCTCATTCCCTCTTGTCTGCCGCAATCTAAGACATGCCTTTTGCCTTCCATCATGATTATGAGGCCTCCCTAGCCACATGTAACTGTGAATTCACTAAACCTCTTTTTCTTTATAACCTACCCAATCTCAGGTATGTCATTATCAGCAGTGTGAAAATGAACTAATACAATGACTGTTCAATACTCTGTGCCTGAGGTTTCTAACACCTGCAGTTCTCAGTAATCTGATTGTTTGTTATTTATTTCTCTCAAAAGATGTCTTTCCATTGTGTTGGAGCTGATTATTTGATCTTAATCATATATGTAAATTGAGGAACATTTTTCTCCAGACAGGAAGAATTTTCTTCTGCTTCTATTGATATCCAGGGGCACCACTAACATGGAATCTTTTCTCTAGATTTTGGCTCAGTGCTGAAGTCTCATGTTTAGCTTCCCTTTGTTGCCTCTGGCCTAAGGTGTAGTATCCAAATACTAGTATTGCTCTCTTGTCTTCATCCTTCAGAGCAACCCAGGTGCAGGTAAGGTGTGGGGATGAGGATATAAAGTTTTAGGATATTTTTAGACATCCCCTACCTCAATAGAGACCCATGGTGTGTTGTAAAAGTGTGTTTTCTTTACAGAAGCTGTGTTCTTTAGTGGGAAAGTCTTGCAGAACTCCTCTCTGAACTAATACTGGAAGCAAAGGTCAGTGTTCTATTTCTACAATTCTATTTGACTCTCCTTACATTTTAATATATATGTACATTATATTTTTCTAACGGGATCTAAAGTTTGTCAGTGTTTTGACCATTCTCCCAAACAGTTTAGGAAACTTCATGATTTAACTTTTTGACATCCACCAAATCCCATCTTCTACATAATTTTTGTCATCAAGTCTATTAGTTCCATATAGGTTTAATTTTTTATGTTTTATTTTAAATTGACTTTTAATAACTTATTCATGTATAAATTGCCTGCAAATAGTTTTATAAGATTTACAACAAAAATAATAATCCCCTTTGTCACTTTTTCCCATTTCCAAATTCCCCTCTTTTAAGGCAATTATTTTCAATATTTTTCATTTCTTCTGGTATTGCCTCTTTTTAAAAGAAAATCTAAGTAACGGCCTTCTGCTTTTTATCTAGTATGAAATATGTAATTAAAAAAATCTACTATGAAAGATGTAACTTAAAAAAATAGCTTTCTTAAATAACATATTTCCCCATATATTCATTACTCCTTTTGAAAACATCTCAATATAGTCCCTTATAATTTTGATTAAATCAGTATTCAGTGTTTATATAATTATGACTATGTAAATATTATTTTTAGCTGATTCATATATTGTGGTATAATTACATTTCTTGTACAACTTTTTGTTTTTCCTGTAATTAAAATTGCCTTGCTTTTTTTCTCTGCTTAGTTTTCTTTGTTTCTTTCACTAGTTTCTTCCCAAATCTGCCAGAAAAAGTGAAGTCATATCAGGAATAATGAAAAAGAATACATTGAGTACCACTGTGTGCTACTTACTGCATTCATGGAGCTTACATTCTAGATCAGTAGGTTCAAAGACTCAACATTCTCAATCACTGAGTTCAAATACTTAACATTCCAGCTTAATACATTCAACAAATACTAGGTTTGATTTTTCCTTGGAAATTTCCTTTTGAGAGACATTTATCCTCCTGATCCAATTAAACTGTTGCTCCCCATTTTTGCTGCACAGTAATTTCTTTTCATTCTCATTCCAGAAATTCTATTCATTTGAGTAAGATACTTTGTTTCCTGAACTCAATGATGTATTTTTTTTCTTGGTTGACTCCTTCATTTGTGATGAGGATGCCCAGCCAAATAAAAATGTGGGGCCCTTTGTTCAAAACTCCTGTGTTAATCAGTAGTGGAATTGCTCCTGTGAATAGTCAGTGCCCTTTAGCCTGTCCAATGTCATGAGACCCTGTCTCTTAAAAAAAAAAAGTTAAACAAGACCAGCCTGCAGACAATTAAACCAAGCATGACACCCTCAGTGAGCATGAGCAGGTCACACATACCCACGAAGCTAGCTCGGTTCTCAAGTTTGGGGAATTACAATGTTAAAAAAAAATCCTCCTAATGATATAGTGTTTATACTTGGGGAACAAATAATTGAAATATAAACTTGATCTGTGGAGTTATTTGGGAGAGCGAGTGATTTATTGTCTTGTGTGTGTGTGTGTGTGTGTGTGTGTGTGTGTGTGTGTGTCCGAGCCGAGATTCTATAGTGAATCTTCATTCATTATTTCCCTTTCCTGATTTAATTGTGACTGACGGAAAATGAAGTCTGGTCTTCCTTCCCAGCATTGCCTGACAGATTAGCCAATATTTCCAAGGTAAAATGAGCTCCCAGACTCAAATAATAAGACATTTGAGAGCACAGCCATTTGAATTAAAAAATAACAGATTAGGTTACAGATACAGACAGAATCAGAATATTAGAAGTTACAAAAAATTAAAGTAATAAACATAATAAAAAAGAAAAAGTATAGTTACTAACAATATGAGATAAGAACAATAAAACACCAAAAGAACAGAGGATACTATGTATAAAAAGTAATTGCATAATGAACACAGCAAATGGGATCAGTAGCAGAATGAATGAAGCTTGAGAATGAGGTATTGAAAGAGAATATCAGATGGAGAAAATCCTCCAGATGGAAGAAGCCAAGGACAAAAAGTAGGAAAATATAAAAGAGGAGCCAAGAGATGAGGAGGGTAATGGAAAAGTGCTAACTTTCTAGAATTAAAATATTTTACAAGTCTTTGTATTGAAAGAGCTTACAGAATGTTAAAAAAGAGAAATATTGAAAAGCACATACACAAATACTATAGTGAAATTCAAGACTAACAAAGACAAAGAAAAAATATAAAAACTTCCCAAGAGAATAAAAAAATTGACATGCAAAAGGACAAGAAAATATCAATCTCAGGTTCCTCAATTGCAACACTGGGGTCCAGAATAAATGAAGCAATGTTTTAAAACCATCACAGAAAAACATCTTAAATTTAATGTGAGCCAAATTGTTCTTCAGAAATGAGAGTATAATATAAAAATAATATTCTCAGGCAGACAAGATCTCAGGTTTGCCACACAAAAGCTCCTACTAAAAACAGTTTTAGATAAAATACTTAAATAAAAAGGAAGAAAAATCCAGGAAATATATGAAATGTATGAGGTAAAGACGATTAAAAGAATACACATTTGTTGCTGCTTTAAAAATTGCTAACGGCCCTTCTCCCCAAATATATTCACAAAAACCCAGATGCAAAGTTGAAAGTCTAGATAATGGTAGTATGGTAGGAATCAAGAGGATAGTTCTGGTCTCATTAAGGGGAAATAGAGATGTAAATTTTAAAATAAAGTAAGAAAGAATATAAAACAACAAGTGGGACAAACTGAAATAATGAATTAAGATAATAACAGCAGGTCTAAATGTATCAATAATTAAAAAAAATAAGATTAGACTGAACTCACCAGTTAAAAGATACGGTTTGATAAGTAAATAATCCAAATGTGTACCAAAAAGATAAGAACGTTTAAAGATCAAAAGTAAAAATATGAAGAAAAGATACATCAGGCAAATGTTAGCCAAGTGAAAATTAGTGTAGTTATTCATATCCGATAAAATAGACTTTAAGGTACAAAATAATGATTAGGAATACAATATATCATCAAATAATAATAAGGATTCAATGCACTATGGAGGTGTAGGAATTTTAAGCCTTAAAATACTTGAATGCAAATTAATAATATGAGAGAAATGTTTATAAATCCAGGATTATACTAAAATTTCAGTACATCCTTTCATTATTGGTAAGTTAAATATATAAAAGTTTGGAAATACTGAAAATATCTAAACACTAAAATATCTAAACAATACATGCAACGAACTTGATGTGATAGACAGGTATAGCGTTGTTCTCCATCTAACATTTAGAGATGGCACATTTCTCTGAAGAAAATGTGAGACATTTACAAAAGCTGATCAGAATCCAGGCAATAAAATAAGTTTGATAAATTAAAAAAAATCAAGCGTCATTCAGATCCCAGTCTTTGAACACAATGCGATTAAGTTAGTTAATGGCAAAACATAAATACAAAATTCCACATATTTGGAAATTAAAAAAAATTAGCAAATAACTCACAGGTTAAGGAAAACATGATACGAAAATTAAAAATTATCTAGAACTAAATTATAAGAAAACACTACTTATCAACATGTATTGTACTTCGAGAGAAACTTATAACTTTAAGAGCTTACATTGGAAAAGAGGAAATTGAAAAAAAAAAAAAGAGGCTGGACGCAGTGGCTCAATCCTGTAATTCCAGCACTTTTGTTCCCAGAACAGAGCTGGGTCTGGCTGCGTTTTCTCCTGGCCCAATAACGAGAAGCAGACAAACTAGGAAAGAAGGGAATTTATTGCTATTGCTGGATACAGGGGGAAGGTTGGAGATAGTTCCGCCAGACCAACTCAAAGTGTTACAGTTTTCTTAGTGCTTATATACGTTGGAGATATGTGCCTATGTGCAGTACAGCATTCGCCTAAATCTGTAGGTAACTAATTTTGTTTCAACTAGAAGGTCAGAGGGAAACAAACAAACAAACAAAAAGCTTGCTAAGTCCAGTGAAGCTGTGAGGGCCCCAGTACTTTCAAGGCCTGTCTGCTGTGGTACCGGAGTGATTATTTCTAGCATTATCTTCTTTACAGCTTGGTCCGGAGAGCTGTCTTAGACTCTCCAGTAAATCTATTCAAACAGCCGCCTCTGTTACCGTGACTCATCTCAAATATTGTCGACCCGAGATGGGTCCTGGTGCTAGGAATGTAAGGCTGTCTCTATTATTTTGACTTGCTCCAGCAAGGGAGAAGGCTATGCAAAGCTCCTGATGACCGTGTTTTCATTTCTAGCTTTGATGTCTGGGCACTGATTTCCCTAGGTTTAACTATTTGCTCAATGTTAAGGCAGCTCTGTGGAAATTTGTCTATGTAACTGGAGTGCTGTGCAGGCCTGTCTGTGTGACTGTCATGCAGACCTGTCTGTGGGATTGTCAGGGAGAATTGGACTGCCACGCTTTGGGAGGCCGAGGCAGGTGGATTGCTTGAGGCCAGGAGTTGGAGACCAGCCTGGCCAACATGGAGAAACCCTGTCTCTACTAAAAATACAAAAATTAGCCAGGCATGGTGGCGCGCGCCTGTAGTCCCACCTACTCAGGAGGCTGAGGCAGTAGAATTACTTGAACCCAGGAGGAGGTGGAGGTTGCAGTGAACAGAGAATATGCCACTGCATTCCAGCCTGGGAGATAGAGGGAGGGTCCTTCTCAAAAAAAAAAAAAAAAAAAAAAAAAAAGAAAAGAAAAGAAAAAGAAAAAGAAAAGAAGAAAGTATTACAATCAGTTAACTAGGTATCTATCTTAAGAAGTCATAAACACAAAACGATAGCACAAATAATATAGGAAGAAAGGAATATGTGCACATATATACCAAAATCAACAAAAAATAATACAAAAATAAAATTAAGAGGCACACAAATATTTCTGGAACATCATTTATTGGAGTATACTTTGGTGGATAGAAATTCTAACAGATGAGCAGGTCCCCTATCATCTAGGCATTCTACACATATCTGGCAGAACTGGGTACCAGATTTGGGGAGAGGACTTCTGGCTTTGGACTGCCAAGGAAGCACAAGTCCCTTTCCTGATTTATTGAAGTGATGGAGTCTAAGTGTCCATACAGGTCATAGCACCGTGACCTGGCAGCATTTTTATCTATATCCTTATTCCTTGATCATGGCATTTATTAATGAGGGAACACCAGTACTTCCTTTGTCATGGTGAGGGGCTAAGATTCAAACCTTCTAGAACCTGAGGCCTTCACTTTAACACTCTACAAGATTGATTGCCTTAAGTACTAAACAGTAGCTAGTTTCCAGTGGAGCACTGCGGGAGGTACCTTGCAGGGAGTCAGTCTTGGACAAATTTACTCTTACCTTTCAAAGGGGAAGAAAGGCAAATATTCGGTCTTTTAAAAACCTAACAAAATAGACAAATTCATAAGTGCAATTAATCACATTAATAGACTACAAATATCATTTCATAAACATTTGATACAATTTAATAACTAATCATGATAAACATTTAAAGTAACTTAAAAGGAAAAGGATCTTGACCTGAGAAGTCTCTATGAAATGATACATCATAGATATACCTTTTTTTTCTCTTGAGATGGAGTCTCACTCTATCACCAGGCTGGAGTGTAGTGGTGCAATCTCGGCTCACTGCAACCTCTGCCTCCCAGGTTCAAGCGATTCTCCTACCTCAGCCTCCCAAGTAGCAGGGACTACAGGCGCCCGCCACCATGCCCAGCTAATTTTTGTGTTTTTAGTAGGGATGGGGTTTCTCCATGTTGGATAGGCTGGTCTCAAACTCCTGACCTCAGGTGATCCGCCCACCTCGGCCTCCCAAAGTGCTGGGATTACAGGCATAAGCCACCGCACCCAGTCTTCATAGATATTACAAAACATATTTGATATCTCTATAGGTAACATTATAATACTTTTTAAAACATATTAAGAAAATACTAAATCCTAAATAGATATATCATGTTCGTGGATGAAACTTAGTATCATCCTGACGGCCAGGCACAGTGGCTCACACCTACGGTCCCAGCACTTTGGGAGGCCAAGGTGGGCTGATCTCTTGAGCTCAGGCAATATGGCAAAACCCCGTCTCCACAAAAAAATGCAAAAAATTAGCTGGGCGTGGTGGAGTGTGCCTGTAGTCCCAGCTACTTGGGTGGCTGAGGTGAGAGGATCACCTGAGCCCAGGAGGTTCTCAAAGCTGCAGTGAGCTGATTGTGCCACTGCACTCTAGTCTGGGCAATGGAGTGAAACCTTGTCTCAAAAAAAAAAAAAAATTATACGGATGACATTTCTCCCCAAATTGATCCGTAGGTTCAATGTAAGTAATGGTCATAAAATTTGATAAGATTATTCCCACTTTACACAGTCAAGTAAAAGGTCACAAACAGAACACTTCTAAAGGGAAGTCTGTGAGGGGTGGATTGGGATTATACCTACTGGATTCTAATGCTTATGATAAAGCCGTAACAATTAACACAGTGTGAGGATAGATAAATTGACACAGTGTAATAAAATGAGCCCAGAAACAGGTCGAAATATGTTTGGGATTTTGGTATATGATCACAGTCGCATGAGAGATCAAGGAGGAAAAGAGATTGGAGCTGGAAAAAGCATATCTATATGGAAAAAGATAATATTGAATTTCTATTTCATATCATATACAAAAAATAAACTCCAGGTAGATTAAAGATTTACATATCAAAAAAAATGTTCAAACATCTTTTAAAAATTTAGAGTTCTGTTTTTTAACAACTTTAGGCAGGGTAAGATTTCTTAAACCAGTAACGAATAAACATTGGCTACAAGAGAAAAAATTTAAAATTTTGACTGTACTAAAAGCAAGGATTTTTTTTTCTTCCTTGGGCCCAAGATGGCTACTGAAAAAGCAAGAATTTTTGTTTATCAAAAGCCAACATAAAGAATGAAATTACAAATAACACAGTGGGAGAAAGTATTTACAATGCACAAAACTAACAGGTTACAATTAATAATACACAAAGAATCTTTACTCATTAATAAAAAGAGGACAAATAACCCAATAGAAAAACAAAGATAAATGAACAGGCACATCAGAGAGAAGAAATGCAAATAGCCAATAAACATATGAAGAAAATGTTTACTCTCTTTAATGATCAGAGAAATACACATTGAAATAATGAGATATAATTTTATACCTAACCATTTGACAAAAATAAAAGCCTTGAAAATATCAGTATATTTAAATAACACCGACATATTACTACTGAGAGCATAAATTGGTATCACTACTAGAATACAGTTTGGATTTGCCTCTTAGAGTTGAGCATTAACACACCATTTGATGCACCATTTCACAGGCAAGTCTATTCCCAAAAGAAACTTTTGCACTTACATAGTAGGAGCTGTTCTAAATAGCAAAACCCAAAGAACAATCCAAATGCTCATTAAAGGGAAAATTAGATGACTACATTGTGGTGCATTTGCCCAGTATACTATTCTACAGCTATAACAATAAATTAATGAGAATTATATAATAATGTGGATGAATGGATAGTTACAATGTGGATGAGTGATAGCAATGAGTGAGAAAAATGTTCCCTCAAGTTATATATAGCCTCGATCTCTCTATATATAAAGTTTAAAGCAATTAAACACACATACACACAGGCACACATGCATTCTCTCTCTCTCTCTCTCTTTAGGAATATGCATAAATGCAATTGCAAAACTATATAAAATTGAAAGTAAGGGAATGATAAGCGGAAGATTAGTGATGGACTCAAGATTGAGCTAGAGGTTTCCTCAGACTGGAGGAGATAGGTGGTGGGTTAGTGGGGGAAGTCAGACTCTTAGATTTAGTTTATTGACAAAGTTTTAGATTTCATAAATAAAAGTATACCATGCCTGAAAAAGAGCAAGGGGGTGATCCAAGGATTATGATTAATTCAATGTTATGCTCCTGAGAGCCATTAAATAAAATATTCTCCAAATGAAGGATTTCCTGGAGGGCTTACTTTCCACATTTTAAAAATAGAGCACAAAAAAATAGAGGACAGGAAAAAAATGTATGGGACACCACACCTGACTAATTAATGCTCATTGAGATGAAAGAACTTGTGTAATGGGGTGAAGAGAACACACATAATGTGCTTGATGTTTAGAGTGATATAGCAGGATGTGCAGACTCTGAAGGAAGACTGTGTACCATACAGCTCAAATATAAGACTGTGATCTCAGAGGTTGTTTTCAAAGACAAGAATGGTAGATGTGTCACCATAGACATGTGAATTCATCTTAATACTTTGCATTGGGATTTATCCATTTAGCCATAGGTCCCAATTTTGACTAGAGCTTCTGCAGTCACTACCACAAACTGGCCACTACTGCTACCAGAAGCATTGTTTTGCACCAGAGATCAGCAAATTTTTCCATAAAGGTCTAAATATAATATTATTATATTACAAATAGTTTAGGCTTTGTTAGATGTAATATCACTGTTTCAAATATCCAAATCTACCTTGTATTTGTGAAAGGAGCCATAGATAAAATTTGAATGATTGAACGTGGCTGTGTTCCAGTAAAACTCTAATTACAAAATCAGGTGGCAGGCCAGATTCTACCCACAGGCTGACCCTAGTTTTATACTATCTATCTAATAGTTGGTCTTTGTATCTTATAGAGGCGGAATATGAATACGACATGTTGCCAATATGATGAGATGGTCTTTATCCCATGTCTTAGAGTTTAATGAGTTATACCACAACAGTTGCTTCATCTTCCAATATGAAAAGAAGCAAAACCTCAGGATCCACCCTACAGGAGTCCCTCCAACAGAATTATCATCAAGTGACACTATCTCCAGAGTTACGAATTTGAGATGAGAAGCAAACACTAACAGAATTTGAAAAGAAGATTCTCAGTTTTCTTTGGGAACTAAAACTTGATTGCTTTTAGAACCCAGGATACCTTTCTGAGGGTGATCCACAAACTCTGTCTACCTCTGCCACCTGTCTTTTTATAAGTTTGGGACAATTTGAAAGTTTTATCCTACCAGCCTTTAAAAAGTTTTATTCTACCAGTTATTTGGAAGTTGTTTTAGAAGAGCGTTGGGGATGTTTGGTGGTCTTTGGACATAATTTTCTCCATCCTATTTGTTAGGAAGGACAACAAGCTCACTTTTTGCTGTGACTATTCTCTGTCTTATCTATAAGTGCGTGTGTGCGGGAGCATGTACACACACACACACACACACACACACGCGTGTGCTGAGGCAGCCAAACATCTTCATAGCTGCTTCCCTGATGTATATGCTTGCCTAGAACTTTTACTTGCCAGCTTACAGGACCAGTATCTTCAACATGATACTGAGTTTCATCAACAGAGAAGGGGACTGGGACACTTTTCGTTGGGCAGTTGCGGATTTCTGGTAGACTCACTGGCAAATTGAAGAGGAGTATGAGCACAGGTCTTTAAGTACAACATTATGTGTGGTAAAGTAGTACTGAAAGTTAAGAAATCGCATTGAATATTGGGAGTAGAGTGAGGGTCAACAGTGACAACTTAAAGGACTCTATGTTTCACTGTTGCTGAGGGAGGGATGATGACCTTGGGTAGATATTTATTCAAAGAAGAGTATTGTTTCTGATTAAAAAAAAGAGGGAGGTTGATAGACACAAAGAAGCAAGGAAAGAATGTGTTTTTATGACTAAGGGACATTATCAGTGTTTTAGAAACACTTTATGCATGGTTAATAAATTCGTTTGTCATATAAACCAGGCATTTTTGTGTATTTTGGACAGGCCCATCTAAGTCACAGGAACATTATTTTGTGTGAAAATTTACCAGAGTAACTAAGGTACTAGGGAAAATAGTTTGGTGCCTTAACAACTCCTTATCTGAGGAGTTGCCACAGAATCTTCTAAACATTCCCCCTATAGAAAGCCTTCCAGGAAAGCTCAATCAGTAAACCTTTCAGGCTCTCTCCCAAATATGTTCTGAATGTGTGCAGATTTTTACTGTCAGTTGCACCAAACTTATACCCATTGACCATATCTTGCCTGGGCTTTTGCAGTAGCGATTTGGCTCCACTCTTCCTTCCCCTGGCCAGTCCTGTCTCCACAGAGCAGCCAAAGGCTTTTTTTTTTTTTTAATTTATTTTTATTTTCATTAGACAGGGTCTCTGTCACCCAGGTTGGGGTACGGTAGCACAATCTTGGCTCACTGCAGTCTTGACTTCCCAGGCTCAAGTGATCCTCCAGCTCAGCCTCCTGAGTAGGGAGTAGCCGGGACTACAGGCACGCACTACCATGTGTGGCTAATTCTTGTGTTTTTTGTAGACACAGGATTTCGCCATGTTGCTCAGGCTAGTCTTGAACTCCTGAGCTCAAGTGATTCGTCTGCCTTGGCCTCCCAAAGTGCTTGGATTATAGGCATATGCCACTGCACCTGGCCCAAATAGGCCTTTTGAAAACACAAATTTGATCAACTAATTTTTCTGCTTCACACCCTCCTATGGATTCCCATTTCCAATAGAATATAATCCTAACTCCTTTCTGGGCATAGTGCAGTACATGACCTGGCCTCTGCTCAGTGCTCCAACTGCATCTTGTTCCTCTTTCCCCTCGGTGAGGATAACTCTCTTTCTCCAACTACACCAACCTTCTTATCAAATATGCCAAGCTTGTTTCCTTCCATCCTAGGGCTTTTGCATTTGCTGATCCCCACGCTTGAAGGGCTCTGTCTCTAGATATTCACACATTTTTTCCTTCTTATGCTTTGAATTTCATTTCAAGCATTATTTCATCAAGGATCTTTCCAGTCCACTCCCCAAAAATGTAAACCCTTGGGCACTCCCAAGCCCATCATTCTGTTTGATTTTCGTCAGAGCACTTTTGCCTTCCTGAAATTATTTTGTTAAATTGTTTCGTAAAAGCCTTGGATGATCTTGACAGAAGATGAAAAAGTGAAACAATGAGGTAGGTATGGGTGGGAGCCAGGCATGGGGCCAGGGTGCTTTTGAACATATGCAATGTGTCTATGTTTTCTTTTGAGAAAAGATGGGATATATAAACTACCATATGTTTTCTGTGGTTTGGTTCTTCACTGCTTTGAACATTCTAAGAGTTTATACATATTTCAACAAAAGAAAGAGAAAGAACATGCATCTGTCTCCAAAATTATTTTAAGTCTCTTTCACATCTATTTGCTAATCTAATATCAACTACTGAGAGGCAGTATAGTGTAGTGTTCTGAAGCTGACTGAATCCCCATTCTTCTGCTTACCAGCTGTGAAATCTTGGGGATGATAAAGCCTATCTGTACCTGTGTCCTATCTGTAAAAGTGGGATAACAATAGTACTTATCTTAAACATTTGTTGAGAGGATTACATTAGTTAACAGCCCTGTGTTCCTAGAATGACCTGTGGCACATCATAAATATTCAACAAATGTTAACTCTAATTTTTACCAGAGAATAGAAAACAATCCTGCCGCTTGAAGCTTCTCAAGAGAAATGAAAGGTTGAAATTTCCATTTCCACTCCAGATGAGGTGGCAGGAGTGATCAGGGCTCCTCCCCTTACTTCTGAAACGATTCCCAGGTTTTGTCCATACAGCTTCACTACTGGCAGATGTTTTTCTGTCTGTCCTTCTTCAAACTACTTAAATAGTTGGAAATAGTGAAAGAAGTCTCATCATCAGCAACTGAGAAGCAGTACAAGTAACATCTGAGAAATTCTAAAAGGGATTTTAGAAAAAAATGTTCTGACTTGGTTACCAAGTGTTGCGCATGCATGCACGCATACACACACACAGACACACAGACACACACACACACACACACCATTTTAAATGTATCTACTCATTCAACCTAGCAAAAGAAAAGGATTCCCTCTTGATCTTAATTGTTGACTTATTTTCTTTCTTCCTTCAACCAGACAAAAATCCATGACAAAAATCTTTTGCTTATAACAATATCTCTAGGACCTAGAAATATTTGGCATGGAGTAGGTGCTCAATAAATATTTCTTGAATGAAATAAGAACATCAGCAACTCTTTGAGGTAGGTGCTATGATTATCCTGTGGTATATGTTTAAAAATGAGGTTAATTAACCTGTCCAAGATAACAGCTACTCATGCTAGTGCTGGGTTCAGCTAGTGCTTTTAAACATTCCATAGCATTGCATCTTGTTTCTCCCTTTAAAATATCAATCTACTTAAGTCTTTAGTCCATCTGGAGTTAATTTTTGTATAAGGTGTAAGGAAGGGGTCCAGTTTCAATTTTCTGCATATGGCTAGCCAGTTCTCCCAGCACCATTTATTAAATAGGAAATCATTTCCCTATAGCTTGTTTTTGTCAGGTTTGTCAAAGATCAGATGGTTGTAGATGTGCGGTCTTGTTTCTGAGATCTCTTTTCTGTTCCTTTGTCGATGTGTCTGTTTTTGTACCAGTACCATGCTGTTTTGGTTACTGTAGCCTTGTAGCATAGTTTGAAGTTTGGGTACCATGATGCCTGAAGCTTTGTTCTTTTTGCTTAGGATTATCTTGGCTATATGTGTCTATACTTGTCTTTTTGGTTCCGTATGAATTTTGAAGTAGTTTTTTTTTCGAATTCTGTGAAAAATGTTAATGGTAGTTTAAGACTCAAATGTAAAACCCAAAACTATAAAAACCCTAGGGGAAAATCTAGGCAATATTATTCAGGATATAGGCAAGGGTAAAGATTTCATGATTAAAACGTCATAAGAAATTGCAACAAAAGCAAACATTGACAAATGAGATCTAATTAAACTAAAGAGCTTCTGCACAGCAAAAGAAACTATCATCCGAGTGAACAGACAACCTACAGAATGGGAGAAAATTTTTGCAATCTATGCATCTTACAAAGGTCTAGTATCCAGACTCTACAAGGAACTTAAATTTACAAAAAAAAAAAACCATTAAAAAGTGACCCAAGGACATGAACAGACACTTCTCGAAAGAAGATGTTTATGCGGCCAACAAACATTTTAAAAAGTTCAACATCGCTGATCATCAGAGAAATGCAAATCAAAACCACATTGAGATATCATCTCATGCCAATCATAATGGTGATTATTAAAAAGTCAAGAAACAACAGATGCTGGAGAGGTTGTGGACAAATAGGAATGCTTTTACACTGTTGGTGGGAATGTAAATTGGTTCAATTATTGTAGAAGACACGGTGATAATTCCTCAAAGATCTAGAACCAGAAATACTATTTGAGCCAGCAATCCCTTTAGTGGGTATATACCCAAACAAACATAAATCATTCTGTTATAAAGACATATGCATTTGTGTGTTCATTGCAGCACTATTCACAATAGCAAAGACATGGAATCAACCCAAATGCCCATCAATGATAGACTGGATAAAGAAAATGTGGTATATACACACCATGTAATACTACACAGCCATGAAAAGGAATGAGATCACGTCCTTTGCAGGGACATGGATGGAGCTGGAAGCCATTATCCTCAGCAAACTAATGCAGGAACAGAAAACTAAACACCACATGTTTCTCACTAATAGTGGGAGCTGAACAATGAGAATACATGGACACAGGGAAGAGACCAACACAAACTTGAGCCTGTCAGGGAGCGGGGAGGGAGAGCATCAGGATAAATAGCTAATGCACGTGGGGCTTAATACCTAGGTGACAGGTTGATAGGTGCAGCAAATCATCATGGCACATTTTTACCTATGTAACAAACCTGCATGCCCTGCACATGTATCCTGGAATAGAAAATAAAATAAAATAAAATAAATCAATCCAACTATCTTATCCACTCCATTACAAATTACACCTGGATATGACCACCTAATTACTTTACATAGCCCCTAATCTTTTACTCATCCCATCCAGCTAGAAAGTTACTGATACAATAATCTATAGACACTGGTTTTCGCATCTCAGTCTACTGTTCAAAAATGTCAGTGGTATCCCATAGAAATGAATATCCTTGTCCGAATCAACTCTGTTTTCAAGCTTATTCCCATTTTGATGTCATTTTTTCTTAGATATCCAGCTACACTGAAAGTTGAACTCATGCTCAAATATATGTGTGTCAGTTTACTCAATGAGTAAATTAACATATTATCTTTGATTTACAAGAGACTTGTTAAAGGTGCCTTAATCACCAAAGAAAAAATCTGAGAAAATTGAGGCTCAGCAAAGTTTAGTGCCATTAACTGAGGTTTTTCAACAGGATATTGGAGCCAAAGCCACGTAAGAGTTAACTGTTTGAAAAAACAACCACCAGGAAAAAAAAAAAAAAAAAAACCCAGTAAGGAGGAGCCTCTGGTTCCAAGTGAGTACAGTAATCTTAGAACCTGTTCCCAAGATTATAACCTGCTTTATGCAACCATCAGAGCCAAAGAAACTTAACCAAAGGATTAAAACTTACATAAACAAAGATTCTTTTATTTACAACTCTGCTTCTCTGATGAACAAGAAGCTGCAGCTTACACATTTGAGGTGCCTTATTCATACTGGCTACTCAATATGTAATTTTTAAAAAATCTGTTTGTCTTACAGTATGGAAGCAAAAATGAATGGTGATGTTGGTGAATGCTAAGGTAAAAGTCCTTCATTTATTTGGGTTGTTGTGGGTTGCAATTCAGTCATTTGTACTTGGAAAAATATAAGGAGATTTAATGCTTAGTTATAAGTATAAGATTCTTTGGGTTTTCTAATTATCTTGTTTATACATTCCTGACAGCAATGACAATTGTATTTAATGCAGGATTTGTTTTGTGCGGTAGTAATAATATTGTTTGTTTATGCATGCACAGATACAGATTTACATTTTGAGTTTTCAAATATGTAGTTACAAGTGGCTTGGAGCGTTAGAAGTACATTTAAATGATTCCGGATAATGTTGTTTTCCTCCTGCCTTGTCATTGGCCTGGAAAGTCCCTTTTTGTTTATCCAGTTCTTCCACAACCATCGTTCAAATTCTGATCAAGCCCCGTGTTCTTCACATGTCTCTCTCTCTCTGGAAATCTCAGAACATTAGTTGTCTATAACATACATATCTACACACTTAACACTCACATATACACATTTTACTGGAGTTTTCTTTTAAAATTCAAAAATGAGAACATTATTTTTTCAAAGCTAAGTAACAGAAGAGTATATAAAAAAGTCAATTTTGGGCGTATCTTTTTACATTTCTTTCTATGCTCATGTAAAACATACATGATTTATGTAATTTTACACATATGCTCCCCCACAACTTTTACTCACAAATACAGGATCATCATTACCTACATATGTGGACTTGTTGCTGTAATCATTTAACTATGAACTATGGACATCCCTCTAGGTCAGCATGTATATCTAAATCGTGGTTAGTCCCTAAATCCTCAGATAAGAATATCTATTTCTGCAGAATGGATTTCCAAAAGTGGAATGCCAGAAACATTGTGTACTGCAATATGCAATCCCATCACTTCTCCACCCCATTCCATTGTATGTGATAAATCTTTCAAAAAATTTTTAATTAACTGTATGCAAAAATAAGGGTATTGTGCTACTTTTCAATCGCATTTCCTTGAATACCAGTGAGATTTAGCATCTTTTATAAAAAGGTTATAATAATTTTTGTCTATTTGCTTTTTCCTCTCTTATAAACCCCAGTTCATACAATTTACCCATGTTTGCTTTTTCTTTTCAATTTGCAGAAGTTCTCTATTTTACATTAGAGTTATAAGGCTCACCTCTCATATACGTTTCAAACATGTTCTCTATTTTTTAAAAACTTATTTATGGTACTTTTTGCCTTTGTATAAATCTGTACTATTAAAGAAGTAGACTCCACAATTTTTTTCCATTATAGTTTCTTGGTTGTTTTTTTTTTTGTCTTTTTTAAAAAAGTTTTTCTTTAACCTAACATTACTCTTATTTTTCACATAATTTTTACATTTTATTTTAACATTAAAATCCCTAATCCATTGCTCCTTTTCATCTTTAAACATGGCATTATGCAGGAATATTACTATTTTCTTGCTGAATGAAGATCTAATTATAATTATAAAATCATTTATTAAAGAAGCTATACTTTCTCTGCTGAGCTATTATATAATTATTATGTATATGTATATTTCTGCTGAAGTGTTTATCATATAATACATTTTCATTTATATTTATATTGGATACAGTTATAAACTCAGTTTTGTACAGTAACTAGTACATTTTTTGTGGTCATAACATGTTATTGTAATCAAATTAGTATCACAGAGGGCTTTAGTATCCTATGTCAGGTAGCGATCATCTTTTTCAATATTTTTAGGTAAATCTTACATATTTATTCTTCCGTATAAAATTTTAAGTCAAACAAAAAAGTAGAAATAAACAAAATAAAAAATGATTAAAATTAAAAATCATTTAAAATTATAAAGGAAAATCCAAATAAAAATTAGTATCTCAATAAAATTATGATTAAAATTGCATTACATATTTCTACTTATTTAGGAAAGATAAAGGTTTTAATAATATTATGGAGGTTTTTTGGTCCAGTAAGCATGATAGTTTTTCTTAATTCATGCAAGATGACCTTCAATATAAAATTTTGTATTCTTCTTCATACAGTTGAACATTTTTGTTAAAGTTTTCTGGGGTACTTTATAGTTCGATTGTTATTGTGAATGATATTTTATTTTTATTTTAATTTTTGTATTATACTGCCAGTATAAAGAAAAGCCTTTGGTTTTATATACTTTGTATCATGTTGCTGTATCAAATTCTTTTACTAATTACAATATAGGAACTTTTTTGTGATTTACAAGTATTAGTAATTGTCTATAATTAAATATATTTTGTTTTTTAATTTACTATATTTATGTATTATTTTCATTTTCTCATTTTCTCATTGTATTAGCTAATGCAAGAAATACCCAAACAGTGATGAATAATAATGATATTAGCTGGGAACCTTTATTTGTTCCTAATTTTTTTTTATTATACTTTAAGTTTTAGGGTACATGTGCACATTGTGCAGGTTAGTTACATATGTATACATGTGCCATGCTGGTGAGCTGCACCCACTAACTTGTCATCTAGCATTAGGTATATCTCCCGATGCTATCCCTCCCCCCTCTCCCCACCCCACAACAGTCCCCAGAGTGTGATATTCCCCTTCCTGTGTCCATGTGATCTCATTGTTCAATTCCCACCTATGAGTGAGAATATGTGGTGTTTGGTTTTTTGTTCTTGTGATAGTTTACTGAGAGTGATGATTTCCAATTTCATCCATGTCCCTACAAAGGACATGAACTCATCATTTTTTTATGGCTGCATAGTATTCCATGGTGTATATGTGCCACATTTTCTTAATCCAGTCTATCATTGTTGGACATTTGGGTTGGTTCCAAGTCTTTGCTATTGTGAATAGAGCCGCAATAAACATACATGTGCATGTGTCTTTATAGCAGCATGATTTATAGTCCTTTGGGTATATACCCAGTAATGGGATGGCTGGGTCAAATGGTATTTCCAGTTCTAGATCCCTGAGGAATCGCCACACCGAGTTCCACAATGGTTGAACTAGTTTACAGTCCCACCAACAGTGTAAAAGTGTTCCTATTTCTCCACATCCTCTCCAGCACCTGTTGTTTCCTGACTTTTTAATGATTGCCATTCTAACTGGTGTGAGATGGTATCTCATTGTGGTTTTGATTTGCATTTCTCTGATGGCCAGTGATGATGAGCATTTTTTCATGTGTTTTTTGGCTGCATAAATGTCTTCTTTTGAGAAGTGTCTGTTCATGTCCTTTGCCCACTTTTTGATGGGGTTGTTTGTTTTTTTCTTGTAAATTTGTTTGAGTTCATTGTAGATTCTGGATATTAGCCCTTTGTCAGATGAGTAGGTTGCAAAAATTTTCTCCCATTTTGTAGGTTGCCTGTTCACTCTGATGGTAGTTTCTTTTGCTGTGCAGAAGCTCTTTAGTTTAATTAGATCCCATTTGTCAATTTTGTCTTTTGTTGCCATTGCTTTTGGTGTTTTAGACATGAAGTCCTTGCCCATGCCTATGTCCTGAATGGTAATGCCTAGCTTTTCTTCTAGGGTTTTTATGGTGTTAGGTCTAACATTTAAGTCTTTAATCCATCTTGAATTGATTTTTGTATAAGGTGTAAGGAAGGGATCCAGTTTCAGCTTTCTACATATGGCTAGCCACTTTTCCCAGCACCATTTATTAAATAGGGAATCCTTTCCCCATTGCTTGTTTTTCTCAGGTTTGTCAAAGATCAGATAGTTGTAGACATTTCTGAACTACAGAAATATCTACGTTATTTCTGAGGGCTCTGTTCTGTTCCATTGATCTATATCTCTGTTTTGGTACCAGTAGCATGCTGTTTTGGTTACTGTAGCCTTGTAGTATAGTTTGAAGTCAGGTAGTGTGATACCTCCAGCTTTGCTCTTTTGGCTTAGGATTGACTTGGCGATGCGGGCTCTTTTTTGGTTCCATATGAACTTTAGTTTTTTCCAATTCTGTGAAGAAAGTCATTGGTAGCTTGACGGGGATGGCATTGAATCTGTAAATTACCTTGGGCAGTATGGCCATTTTCACAATATTCATTCTTCCTACCCATGAGCATGGAATGTTCTTCCATCTGTTTGTATCCTCTTTTATTTCCTTGAGCAGTGGTTTGTAGTTCTCCTTGAAGAGGTCCTTCACATCCCTTGTAAGTTGGATTCCTAGGTATTTTATTCTCTTTGAAGCAATTGTGAATGGGAGTTCACTCATGATTTGGCTCTCTGTTTGTCTGTTGTTGGTGTATAAGAATGCTTGTGATTTTTGTACATTGATTTTGTATCCTGAGACTTTGCTGAAGTTGCTTATCAGCTTAAGGAGATTTTGGGCTGAGACGATGGGGTTTTCTAGATATACAATCATGTCGTCTGCAAACAGGGACAATTTGACTTCCTCTTTTCCTAATTGAATACCCTTTATTTCCTTCTCCTGCCTAATTGCCCTGGCCAGAACTTCCAACACTATGTTGAATAGGAGTGGTGAGAGAGGGCATCCCTGTCTTGTGCCAGTTTTCAAAGGGAATGCTTCCAGTTTTTGCCCATTCAGTATGATATTGGCTGTGGGTTTGTCATAGATAGCTCTTATTATTTTGAAATACGTCCCATCAATACCCAATTTATTGAGAGTTTTTAGCATGAAGGGTTGTTGAATTTGGTCAAAGGATTTTTCTGCATCTATTGAGATAATCATGTGGTTTTTGTCTTTGGCTCTGTTTATATGCTGGATTACATTTATTGATTTGCGTATATTAAACCAGCCTTGCATCCCAGGGATGAAGCCCACTTGATCATGGTGGATAAGCTTTTTGATGTGCTGCTGGATTCGTTTTGCCAGTATTTTATTGAGGATTTTTGCATCAATGTTCATCAAGGATATTGGTCTAAAATTCTCTTTTTTTGTTGTGTCTCTGCCTGGCTTTGGTATCAGAATGATGCTGGCCTCATAAAATGAGTTAGGGAGGAGTCCCTCTTTTTCTGTTGATTGGAATAGTTTCAGAAGGAATGGTACCAGTTCCTCCTTGTACCTCTGGTAGAATTCGGCTGTGAATCCATCTGGTCCTGGACTCTTTTTGGTTGGTAAGCTATTGATTATTGCCACAATTTCAGATCCTGTTATTGGTCTATTCAGAGATTCAACTTCTTCCTGGTTTAGTCTTGGGAGAGTGTATGTGTCCAGGAATTTATCCATTTCTTCTAGATTTTCTAGTTTATTTGCATAGAGGTGTTTGTAGTATTCTCTGATGGTAGTTTGTATTTCTGTGGGATCGGTGGTGACATCCCCTTTATCATTTTTTATTGTGTCTATTTGATTCTTCTCTCTTTTCTTCTTTATTAGTCTTGCTAGTGGTCTATCAATTTTGTTGATCCTTTCAAAAAACCAGCTCCTGGATTCATTAATTTTTTGAAGGTTTTTTTGTGTCTCTATTTCCTTCAGTTCTGCTCTGATTTTAGTTATTTCTTGCCTTCTGCTAGCTTTTGAATGTGTTTGCTCTTGCTTTTCTAGTTCTTTTAATTGTGATGTTAGGGTGTCAATTTTGGATCTTTCCTGCTTTCTCTTGTGGGAATTTAGTGCTATAAATTTCCCTCTACACACTGCTTTGAATGTGTCCCAGAGATTCTGGTATGTTGTGTCTTTGTTCTCGTTGGTTTCAAAGAACATCTTTATTTCTGCCTTCATTTCGTTATGTACCCAGTAGTCATTCAGGAGCAGGTTGTTCAGTTTCCATGTAGTTGAGCGGTTTTGAGTGAGATTCTTAATCCTGAGTTCTAGTGTGATTGCACTGTGGTCTGAGAGATAGTTTGTTATAATTTCTGTTCTTTTCCATTTGTTGAGGAGAGCTTTACTTCCCAGTATGTGGTCAATTTTGGAATAGGTGTGGTGTGGTGCTGAAAAAAATGTATATTCTGTTGATTTGGGGTGGAGAGTTCTGTAGATGTCTATTAGGTCCCTTGGTGCAGAGCTGAGTTCAATTCCTGGGTATCCTTGTTGACTTTCTGTCTCGTTGATCTGTCTAATGTTGACAGTGGGGTGTTAAAGTCTCCCATTATTAATGTGTGGGAGTCTAAGTCTCTTTGTAGGTCACTCAGGACTTGCTTTATGAATCTTGGTGCTCCTGTATTGGGTGCATATATATTTAGGATAGTGAGCTCTTCTTGTTGAATTGATCCCTTTACCATTATGTAATGGCCTTGTCTCTTTTCATGTTTATTGGTTTAAAGTCTGTTTTATCAGAGACTAGGATTGCAACCCCTGCCTTTTTTTGTTTTCCATTTGCTTGGTAGATCTTCCTCCATCCTTTTATTTTGAGCCTATGTGTGTCTCTGCACGTGAGATGGGTTTCCTGAATACAGCACACTGATGGGTCTTGACTCTTTATCCAATTTGCCAGTCTGTGTCTTTTAATTGAAGCATTTAGTCCATTTACATTTAAAGTTAATATTGTTATGTGTGAATTTGATCCTGTCATTATGATGTTAGCTGGTTATTTTGCTCGTTAGTTGATGCAGTTTCTTCCTAGTCTGGATGGTCTTTACATTTTGGCATGATTTTGCAGTGGCTGGTACCAGTTGTTCCTTTCCATGTTTAGTGCTTCCTTCAGGAGCTCTTTTAGGGCAGGCCTGGTGGTGACAAAATCTCTCAGCATTTGCTTGTCTGTAAAAGATTTTATTTCTCCTTCACTTATGAAGCCTAGTTTGGCTGGATATGAAATTCTGGGTTGAAAATTCTTTTCTTTAAGAAATTTGAATATTAGCCCCCACTCTCTTCTGGCTTGTAGGGTTTCTGCTGAGAGATCCGCTGTTAGTCTGATGGGCTTCCCTTTGAGGGTAACCCGACCTTTCTCTCTGGCTGCCCTTAACATTTTTTCCTTCATTTCAACTTTGGTGAATCTGACAATCATGTGTCTTGGAGTTGCTCTTCTCGAGGAGTATCTTTGTGGCGTTCTCTGTATTTCCTGAATCTGAACGTTGGCCTGCCTTGCTAGATTGGGGACGTTCTCCTGGATAATATCCTGCAGAGTGTTTTCCAACTTGGTTCCATTCTCCCCATCACTTTCAGGTACACCAATCAGACGTAGATTTGGTCTTTTCACATAGTCTCATATTTCTTGGAGGCTTTGCTCATTTCTTTTTATTCTTTTTTCTCTAAACTTCCCTTCTCGCTTCATTTCATTCATTTCATCTTCCATCGCTGATACCGTTTCTTCCAGTTGATCGCATCGGCTCCTGAGGCTTCTGCATTCTTCACGTAGTTCTCAAGCCTTGGTTTTCAGCTCCATCAGCTCCTTTAAGCACTTCTCTATATTGGTTATTCTAGTTATACATTCTTCTAAATTTTTTTCAGAGTTTTCAACTTCTTTGCCTTTGGTTTGAATGTCCTCCCGTAGCTCAGAGTAATTTGATCGTCTGAAGCCTTCTTCTCTCAGCTTGTCAAAGTCATTCTCCATCCAGCTTTGTTCCATTGCTGGTGAGGAACTGCGTTCCTTTGGAGAAGGAGAGGCGCTCTGCTTTTTAGAGTTTCCGGTTTTTCTGTTCTGTTTTTTCCCCATCTTTGTGGTTTTATCTGCTTTTGGTCTTGGATGATGGTGATGTACAGATGGGTTTTTGGTGTGGATGTCCTTTCTGTTTGTTAGTTTTCCTTCTAATAGAGAGGACCCTCAGCTGCAGGTCTGTTGGAGTACCCTGCCGTGTGAGGTGTCAGTGTGCCCCTGCTGGGGGGTGCCTCCCAGTTAGGCTGCTCGGGGGTCAGGGGTCAGGGACCCACTTGAGGAGGCAGTCTGCCCATTCTCAGATCTCCAGCTGCATGCTGGGAGAACCACTGCTGTCTTCAAAGCTGTCAGACAGGGACATTTAAGTCTGCAGAGGTTACTGCTGTCTTTTTGTTTGTCTGTGTCCTGCCCCCAGAGGTGGAGCCTACAGAGGCAGGCAGACCTCCTTGAGCTGTGGTGGGCTCCACCCAGTTGGAGCTTCCAGGCTGCTTTGTTTACCTAATCAAGCTTGGGCAATGGCGGGCGCCCCTCCCCCAGCCTCGCTGCTGCCTTGCAGTTTGATCTCAGACTGCTGTGCTAGCAATCAGCGAGACTCCGTGGGCGTAGGACCCTCCGAGCCAGGTGCCGGATATAATCTCGTGGTGCGCCGTTTTTTAAGCCCGTCGGAAAAGCGCAGTATTCAGGTGGGAGTGACCCGATTTTCCAGATGCCGACCGTCACCCCTTTCTTTGACTCAGAAAGGGAACTCGCTGACCCCTTGTGCTTCCCAAGTGAAGCAATGCCTCGGCCTGCTTCTGCTCGCGCACGGTGCGCACCCACTGACCTGCGCCCACTGTCTGGCACTCCCTAGTGAGATGAACGCGGTACCTCAGATGGAAATGCAGAAATCACCTGTCTTCTGCGTCGCTCACGCTGGGAGCTGTAGACCGGAGCTGTTCCTATTCGGCCATCTTGGCTCCTCTCCCCTTGTTCCTGATTTTAATGGGACTAGCTTGGTTATTTCACAGCACACTTACGGTGCTTTGTGAAGTGCCTGCTATGTTACTATCATCATCTTCCTGACGAGATGGTAAGCAATTGTTAGTGAAATACTAGTGGAAGGATCTGTTATTTTATGTGAATTAATCTTTTTAGCAATTGATATTATTGGCTTGAGTGTACCACCCACTCCGAGGTGTTGAGAAATATCTAAATATCTGAAGAAAAAAACTGTTATACAAGCCTCTTGATGGGATAATTTACTATTCCCCAGGACCAGCATTCTAAGCACTTTTTCTTCTCTGTGCACAGTAGATTTTGTGGAGGTGGCCGTATCACCTTGTTCAGGAATAGCTTGCTCTAACTGCAGTATGTCTCCCTGCACTTTTCTTTTTCTTTTTTTTTTTTTTTGGTGTGTGTGTGTGTGTGTGTGTGTGTGTGTGTGTGTGCGTGTGTTATTTTTGAGATAGTGTCTCTCTCTGTCACCCAGGCTGGAGTGTGGTGGTACGATCACAGCTCACTTGCAGCCTCTACCTCCTGAGCTAAAGAGATCCTCCCATCTCAGCCTCCCCAGTAGCTGGGACTACAGGCATGCACTACCACTTCTGGCTAATGTGTGTGTGTGTGTGTGTGTGTGTGTGTGTGTGTGTGTGTGTGTGTGTGTGTGTGTAAAGATGCGGTTTCATCATGTTGCCAAGGCTGGTCTCAAACTCCTGGACTTAAATAATCTGCCCACCTTGGCCTACCAAAGTGCTGGGATCACAGCCCACTGCACTGACCCAACATTTCATATTGTTGCTGAGCCACTAAGGCAAGCTGACCAGAATGGGAAGAAAGACATACATAGACAGTGTCTTTTGAAGCACTGTCTTGTGCATGGGCCCGTGTTTCTTTCTTGAAATCTATTAGCACCTGATCTGGAAAGGCAGTTTTCACTTACAGAAACCCTAGTTTTATCTTGTCTGTATGAAGGTCACTGTGCAATATTGAACCATGGCTGTGCTCTGCTTATTGCTAGATTGATACAAGGTTTATTATCAGTTCTGTTATTGTTTTATAGAGGTAAGCACTAGGAAATATGTTTACATGAAGATGTTGTTGAAGGAAGGCATTTTACTACAGTAATGTCACTTGGTTATTTGAACCCTCTATAGTTACATGTCAAAATTCAAATTGTGTTGCAATATCAAAAATTGCTGTCAATTGATAAGTTGGTTTTCTTTCAAGTTTGTTGAAAACAATCAAAATTTTTACAGAAGAATATGTTAGTTATTAGAATCTTTCATTTTGCCAATTTCTGAGATATATACCTTACAATTTTATCTAGATCGAAAAAAGGATTACTAACCGTATCTGTTTATCTCTTACAGTCATCTGGTTTTTGAAGCTACAAGTAGATTATATCAGCCTAAAAAAATTAAATTGGGCATTGTCTATTGCAGAATTTTCTTTGATAAGCTGAGCAAAGATTTATTTATCTTTGCCAAATTAAAAAATTTTAATCTGGCTGGTCTCTAAGCAGCTTCAAAAATCTTGACAGAGCAACAGAAATAAATATTTTTGAGAATTTTATATCTATATTGATTAGAATTTCTTTCACAATTGAAAATGGTTATGTTTCTTATTATGCATCTAATAGAATCAGAGTATATCATTCTCTGAACAGGAGTAATTAATCTTAAATAAAGGAAACTGGTTTTCTAAGGTTTAGTGCATTGTTACCTAGATTGCTTTTGGGGAAGCAATGAAAATCACTGTGCAGTGTGAACCATGGCTGTGTTCTACTTATTGCTAGATTGATAGAAGGTTTATTATCAGTTCTGTTCTTATTATGTGATCTTGATCTTTATCTGCATATACATATATATAAATATTCTGATTTTAAATGTACAATGAAATCTTCTGTTAGAAAATTAACTACAAAACATAAGGTATTTGGCCAGTGCTAAACAAGAGACTTAGAGAAATATGGTCTCATGTGATTCTGCCCCAGGAGGCATGAATTATTTGATAATAGGAGAGGAGGATGAAATGTGCCACAGTAAGATTTAGAATAGGTGAGAGATAAGTCCTTCCTTTTGTAACATTTGGAAAGGAAATTATGCAGGGGTCAAGGGTTGGGAAAGAAGGACTAGCATGATGACTAAACTTAAGATACATTTTCAGAGAGGTTGGCTTTTCAAAAGGGTCTACATGGAAAATGAAGAATTGAAAGTGACTTCTCTTAAAACTATTCATGTTCATGTATCCCTTGGAAAATTTTATGCATTCTAAATATTCATATACCTTGGTTTGGAGAACCTGTTTTAGACCACCTAGGGAACTTGTAAAAGAAATGTACAAGAATAGGTTTTATGAAAACTCTCATTGCCAGCATGTGTAACAGGTTGTAGAGGTAGAGAGGTGCACTAGAGATCAAAGGGTAGAGATAAAAATAAAAGTCGTTTCTGTAGAGAGAGTTGTGCTGTGTGTCCCACTTTCACTTCTGTTAGGGGGAGGTAAGCTATTCTTTCTTCTGATTTAAAGCCTAGTGAGCATGACTTTAAGTTTGCTCAGAGTGCTTTATATTTGTCCTCTGCAGTTTGGGAGACAGAAGGGACTGGTGTCCAATTCATACTTAGGAAATTTAAGAAGCCTAAAAGGCAAAAAGGCTGTGGCTGGATCCACCTGCCAGGAGGTGAATTGAAGAGAGGGCTACATTTGAAAAGGAGCTTCACCCCAGCCAGCGATAGGTTACCCAGAGCTACTTTGGGGCTCTTACATCTAGAATGGTTGGATCATATGGAGTGGTGATGAGAGTTTAGTAGAAAGAGGCTAAAACTGTATGTTGAATATCTAAAGTTGCAGGGAGAAATTGTATGTGACTAGTCAGAGGAGATGCATTGACCCCACCAAAGATACTGCAGATGTCAGACCATGAATGAGGGGTGGAATCTCCAAAGAATCCAAGAAAGTGGCCTTAAGAGAAAGAGTCAGTTTTAAATACTGCCCTGGGCAAAGGAATCAAGGAAGACATTTCTTCCTTCATTAACTCTTCCCCTTTAAATTTCAACTCTAGAGGAGATAGAGCAGCTTTGTTCAATTGTGGGAGAAAAAGGAAGGCAGAAGGAGAGAAACTAGGATGAAAAACAGAGAAATAACCTAGACCCTCTTTCTCAAATGTAGGCTTTGGACCTGATGTAGTGGGAGGGAAGGAGATTTGGTTTACGTAAAGTGCAAAGTGAACTAGACATATTAATCCAGAACTGTGCCTTTTGGGGGAACTAAAAGTGACCAGAGGGTGTTTTGTTTTTTTTTTTTTTTCTTTTGAATGTCAACGGAAAGTAGTGCAGCCTGTTTGAGATTACAGTGTCAGTGGAATTAAAAAAAAATGGACCTATAAAATGAATTTGATAGGCAGTGGAGGAAGAACTAGCTTCTTTTCTGATGTCACCACATAAATCCCATTTGTTCAAGGTACCTGCACTTACTATCCTTTTCAAATGTAAATATTGCTTGGGAGTACAACAACAGTACATTATCGCAACTTTTGAGTATTTTTCAATAATACATTATGCTCAGAAACACACCAGGATTATAATTTTTCCTTCCTGCAACTCTCCTTTCACTTCAGCATGCTGTTACTAGTTTTTCAGCTTATATATATATTTTGCCATTTAACTAACAGACAACTTCATGAATCATACAATAGATTTTGTTTCAGAGGCATGTCATCAGCTCCACGAGATTGAAATTGATAAGGACAGTCAAAGCATTTGAATCAAATTTGGGCTTCTCTATAAATGGGTATTTTTAAAGGAGAATTCATCACTTATAATAATGCTGTAAATCTTGGTGTTAAAATCCATGCTAAATGGGACTCATTGGTAGGGCTGTCTAATATCTAAATTCAGTATGAACTATAATGTCAGAAAAATCTTTGATTTTGCTGTGATATGTTGTTACATTTACATGGAAAATTTCAGAAATTTACACATTTTAAATCTCTCAAAATAGTTATTTCTTGTAAGACAGAAAACAAGTAAGCGTTCAAAGACATGTCCCACCTTTGAAATGAGGACGGAAAATAGAATGTGGCTTAGGGGTTACTTAATACAGCTACTCAGAGGCAGAACAAAGACAAGACAGAGCTGAAGGCTGACAAC
This sequence comes from Gorilla gorilla gorilla, assembly GCF_029281585.2. Taxonomy (NCBI): domain Eukaryota; kingdom Metazoa; phylum Chordata; class Mammalia; order Primates; family Hominidae; genus Gorilla; species Gorilla gorilla. The sequence goes on from NC_073234.2 coordinate 79,905,348, forward strand.
TTTTCAGTGAATTTGTCTAGCAGCAGGAGCTACCAATTATTGAAATTTATAACATTTCAGGCTCTCTAAGAGGGACTTTACATAATTTATCTCTTTTTTTATATGCTATGTGGATATCTAATCTTTTTAGGATTCAGCAAAAGAAGATTTAGATATCTCCTATTTGAGTCAATTCTAGGAAGCCTAAGAGATCTACCAAGATGGCCCCTTGGCAATCACCAAAGCATTAGAAATATTTCTCTTATTTGGATTTAAAAGTTAGTATCAATTCCATTGTTGCAGTAGCAGCTTGGGTGTTCCAAAATGTCATCCAAGTACAGTATATGATGTAAATGTTTGCAAGACAGGAAAAAAAATAGGAAAATGTAGACTAGGAAATGTGTTGGGGGGATTGAGAAGTTGAGGGACAAGAAAATAGTATCTTTATTCTTCCACAACCACATTTTACAAACCTTATCATCATTTTAACTATAAATATATTTGTATTTCAGATTTTTAAAAGGCTATCTTTCAAAAGTTTACCTTCTTTTCCTTTTTGTAGACATTAGACACTGTTTAAGGTCCATATGACAATGTTCGTTGTGTAAAATAAAGTATGCAACAGTAATTTAGAAACTCATATCTATCTAAGTTTATTTAAGTTTGGCCATATGGTCAGATGCCTCCTGACACTACAAATATCTTTCTGTTATTTAAAATTTTCTATAAAACTCTAGCAGTAAATAGTTGGTAATGTGAACATAGTTCACCAACATTTTTGTCTTACAAGTTACTCATTTTTGATAGTAACTGTGTAATTCCATCTATTTTTATAAGAATATAACATGGTGATGTAGTGTAACAGTATACATTTATTTGCATTTTAAAATGAAGAAGCAGTATGTAAGTATTAGGCTAGTGCAAAAGTAATTGTGTCTTTTTGCCATTAAAAGTAATTTAATTTTAACATAAAAGTATATTAGTAATATACTATAATTATATAATATAATTAGTAATATAATAGAATTATATAATAAAAACCCATAGGAAGCATTTTATTTTGAAGAAGAAACCAGATAGTTTATTTTTCCTACTCATTTTCTTTCTTGTATCTCTGTGGGTGCATGAGTCTTTTTCTTCATTTCTTAGTGGCACTTATGCCATTTGTGATTTGTATGTGTGTGCCTACTCTTTATGCTGTAAATCTTGGTGTTAAAATCCATCCTAGATGGGACCCATTGGTTGGTCTGTCTAATATCTAAATTCAATATGAACTATAATGTCATGTCAAAAAATCTTTGATTTTGCTATATTTTGTTCCATTTACATGAAAAAATAAGTTCTTCATATGGATACATAAGAGTGCAGCGGTTAGACTGTATTTTGAATTTCTGGTTTCCAGTTGGGACATTGATCATTTGTTAACTTAAGATCTTAGCTTGTGAATAAGTCTTATCTGCATTGGATAAGACTTAATAAGTCTTATCTGCATCTGGATCTTAGCTTGTTAATGAGTCTTATCTGCATAACATTTTGACCATATTTGTGGGTATTTCTACAGACTAAATTAAGTTTTAAATATATATTTCTAAGAAAAGTGAGAAAGAAAAATGTGTAGGCGGTAATAACATAAGCTTTGCAGAGGCTAATTTCCAGATACAAACATATAGTACAATGTACCTGTAATAATTATAACTATTTTTGACAAGTAAATTGATATCTTGTTGCCTTCCTTTATTATAGATGAAAAAACAATTTACCTCAGATTACTGGTCACAGTGACCCTAACTCATATTTGGTTGTAAGGTAGTACATTACCCATTTTAGGTTATTCAGCTCCTAAACTCGCAAATATTGACAGGGCAACGTGTACCACAGATGTGTGAGATTTTAAAGCTATTGAAGAGGCTCAGTACATTGTGTCTTAAAAATAGTCACATTTAAGCATCCATTGGATTGCTGTATTATGGTATTTACAATGATGAGGTACAAAAGGGTCTAGGTCTATGTTTGCATATACTCTGGAAGACAAATCCTACACTTGCAGCATTTTACCAATTGCAGCTATTAGAATCTCCTAAATATCTTAACCTGTGGGCTTACATATTTTCTTATTTTTTTTTCAGAAGTCTTAGAATCAAGAAAGGGCCATATATGAAAGTAGTGAAGTGGCATAATATTTTTTAATATTTCATGCTTTGGTCAATGCCACAGTACCCTAGAATTTTAGTAATGATTACAGTTAAAAATTAGTGTTGTATTGCTAGATGTATTAGTCCATTTTCATACTGCTGTAAAGAAATACCCAAGACTGGGCAATTTATAAATAAAGAGAGATTTAAGGGACTCATAGTTCCACATGGCTGGGGAGGCCTCACAATCATGGCAGAAGAAGGAGGAGCAAAGGACATCTTACATGGTGGCAAGCAAGAGAAAAGTACAAAGGAACTGCCCTTTATACAATCATCAGATCTTGTGAAATGTCACTATCACAAGAACGGCATGGGAAAAACCGCCCCCATGATTCAATTACCTCCCACTGGGTCCCTTCCATGACACATGGGGATTATGGGAGCTACAATTCAAAATGAGATTTGGGTGGAGACACAGCCAAATCATATCATTCTGCCCCTGGTCCCTCCCAAATCTTATGTCCTCACATTTCAAAACACAATGTGCCCTTCCAGCAGTCCCCCAAAGTCTTAACTCATTTCAGCATTAACTCAAAAGTTATTGACAATAGAGGTACAGACATTGGGTAAATATACCCATTCCAAATGGGAGAAATTGGCCAAAACAAAGGGGCTACAGGCCCAACATAAGTCCAAAATCCAATGGGCAGTCATTAAACCTTAACATTCCAAAATGATCTCCTTTGACTCCATGTCTCACATACAGGACGTGCTGATGCAAGAGGTGGGCTTCCATGGCCTTGGGCATCTTCACCTCTGTGGTTTTGTAGGATACAGTGCTCTTTCTGGCTGATTTTATGGGCTAGTGTTGCGTGTCTGTGGCTTTTCCAGGTGCACGGTGCAAGCTGTCGGTGGATCTACCATTCTGGGGTCTGAGGACAGTGGCCCTCTTCTCACAGCTCCACTAGGCAGTATCCCACTGGGGACTCTGTGGGGGCGCTCCAACCCCGCATGTCCCTTCTGCACTGCCCTAGCAGGAGTCCATGAGGGCCCTGCCCTTACAACAAACCTCTGCCTGGACATCCAGGTGTTTCCACACATCTTCTGAAATCTAGGTGGAGGTTCCCAAACCTCAATTCTTGACTTCTGTGCCCCGTAGGGTCAATACCATATGGAAGCTGCCAAGGCTTGGAGTTTGCATCCTCTGAAGCCAAGCTTGAGCTGTACCTTGGCCCCTTTTAGCCGTGATTGGAGTGCCTGGGATGTAGGGCACCAAGTTCCAAGGGTGTACACAGCAGGAGGGCCCTGGACCTGGCCCAGGAAATCATTTTTCCTCCCTAGGCCTCAGGGCCTGGGATGGGAGGGGCTGCTGTGAAGGTCTCTGACATGTCCTGGAGACATTTTCTCCATCATCTTGGTGATTAGCATTTGGCTTCTTGTTACTTACACAAATTTCTGCAGCTGGCTTGAATTTGTCCCCAGAAAATGGGTTTTTCTTTTCTACTGCAATGTCAGGCTGCAAGTTTTCCAAACTTTTATGCTCTGTCATCTCTTGAATGCTTTGCTGCTTAGAAATTTTTTCCACCAGATACCCTAAATCATCTCTCTCAAGTTCAAAATTCTCTAGGGCAGGGGCAAAAAGCCAGCAGTCTCTTTGCTAAAGCATAGCAAGAGTCACCTTTGCTGTAGTTCCCAAGAAGTTCCTCATCTCCATCTGAGACCACCTCAGCCTGGACTTCATTGTCCATATCACTATCAGTGTTTTGATCAAAGCCATTCAACAAGTCTCTAGGAAGTTCCAAACTTTCCAACATTTTCCTGTCTCCAAAGCCCTGCAAGTCTCTAGGAAGTTCCAAACATTCTCACATTTTCCTGTCTTCTCTTCAACCCACCAAACTATTCCAACCTCTGCTTGTTACCCAGTTCCAAAGTTGCTAACACATTTTTAGGTATATTTACAGCAGCGCCCCACTAATCCCGGTACCAATTTACTGCTTTAGTCCATTTTCATACTGCTGTGAAGAAATACCTGAGACTGGGTAATTTATAAAGAAAAAGAGATTTAATGGACTCACAGTTCCACATGGCTGGGGAGGCCACACAATCATGGCAGAAGGTGAAGGAGAAGCAAACACATGTCTTACATGGCAGAAGGCAAGAGAGAAGTGCAGGGTAATTGCCCTTTATAAAACCATCAGATCTCGTGAGACTTATTCACTATCATGAGAACGGTGTGGGAATAACCCACCTCTATGATTCAATTACCTCCCACCTGGCCCCTCCCACAATATGTGGGGATTATGGGAGTGACAATTCAAGATGAGATTTTGGTGGGGACACAGCCAAACCGTATCACTAGGGATTGTTATATGCTAAGGGCTTTTTATACATTATTTCATCCTCATATCTTTGCAAGGCAGATATTGTTTTTTTAATATATAAATAAGAAAACTGAAGCAAAAATAAGCCAAGAAATGTATTCAAAGTTTTAAAAAAGTATCCTAACAAAGGTCTGCCTGATTCCAAAAATCCTGTCTTTCCCATTGCACCAATGACCCTACTATAGTATCTTTCAGTGTCCTATTGACTTTTTGCTCTTCAGCATCAAAGCAGGACATTCTTTACATTTTAAATTTTACTTCAATATGAAAGTTGAAAACACTTAGACAATATCTCTTGGCATAGCCAGATAATAATCATAAACTTGAAATCAAATAAAGCTCTGAAAACTGAGTTTGAATATCTGGGTACTCCAAGGGCTTGGTTCTGGTTCATATCCTCTTTTATTTTCCAGTGGCTTTTCTGCGGGAGGGGTTCTGGAAAAATATGGTTTCTAAGCACCTCGTAAGGATCAAATACTGTTTTCAGAAGGCTGATGAAGCTTCAGAAAAACAAATCTGTTTCTGTTGTCTTGCTCCTTTCCCTGTCTTGTCATGCCAGCCTCCTCTACCCATCCTCCAGGTTAACATATTAGGATTTCAAAACCAGAGTGGAATAGATGCTTTAAATCCTTATCACACCCAGCTGTGTGAAGAAAAGTGATTGCAAATGTATATGGGTCTCAAAGCCCAACCAGAGACATTGTACGGTAATAGGACTCCTTCATGCCCTTCTCTTTTGCTCTTTTTCCGTTTTGCTTTCCTCACAGTTTACCCCTACCAGTCCTCTACCAATGTTCTTGCTTAAGGTGCCTATCCTGTTCTCTTAGAGCTTTGCTCTTAACCAGCTGTTAGCTAACTTCAACTGTTAGTTGATATTGATGAGAGTTTTTATTTCAAGAAGGATTTGTCTTTTAATGAGAGATTCTTCAACTAAAAAGCACTTATGCACAAGAATGAATTTCAAATTATAGAAGGTTATGGAGTAAATTCTGGACAGAGTTTCTGCTCAAGATCTGTTGCTTGATCAGGTTATTTGTATTTACAAAGTGGAGGCATGGAGTCAATACAAAGAAGTGAGTGATCAGAAACCAGAAGAGAGTTTTATAACAGTTATAGCTGTATGTGGGACCACAGCCTCCTAGCTTTCACGTAAACTTATACTAAATTTTCAGCATTTAAATTGCAGAGGTTTCATATTTATATATTTATATGATAATCAGGGCATTATGTCCATGAAGGTAAAAAAGAGTTTTTAAAAAAAATCTGGCCGGGCAAGGTGGTTCACGCCTGTAATCCCAGCTCTTTGGGAGGCCGAGACGGACGGATCACGAGGTCAGGAGATCGAGACCATCCTGGCTAACAAGGTGAAACCCCGTCTCTACTAAAAATACAAAAAATTAGCCCGGCATGGTGGCGGGAGCCTGTAGTCCCAGCTACTCGGGAGGCCGAGGCAGGAGAATGGCGTGAACCTGGGAGGCGGAGCTTGAAGTGAGCCGAGATCGCGCCACTGCACTCCAGCCTGAGCGACAGAACGAGATTCCGACTCAAAAAAAAAAAAAAAAAAAAAAGAAAGAAAAACTAAGTGGACATATTTTTTGATATATTTAATTTTTCTTTTTATAATGCCTTTCCATGATTTCAAGTTTTAAAAAGTTTATTAATGCAGTTTGTTATCTATGTGGTAAGATTTCTAACTAGTTAAATTATACCTTTTTAGTATTTTAGATTTTCTTCCTGCTATTCTAATCTACTTACAACCCTGATAAATTTACCAGATATGCTGTTTCTATATTGTCTGTGATATCCTTTTAAGGGTTTATGTGCCACTTCTTACTGATGATAACCTTTGTTCTAAATACCATAAGGAATGTTCCCACAGAGAAGTGGTGGATTTTCAGAGCCAGTATCTTTGTGGTTCTTTAAACATTTCGTAATTCTAGATGCGGTTGTACGGTACAAGTTTCTTTGTGTCATTTTGTTATTGGAGCAGGGAAGGTATCTACTTATGCAAATCTCATTTAGGATTTGGGTAGATTAATTTCATTATTCTATTTCCCTTTTTGTTCATCTTTGAAGCTTTCTCTGCATTGTTTTGTACCCGCTTTTGTGACTTTTTTTTCTTCTCTGTCTCTTTTAAAATTCTTAATAAAATGAATTTAAAAAGTGCCCACTGTAATACCATACTGTTCTTTGGTTTGTGTAGTTATCGTTGTTAATTCAGTTATCACTGATTGGACATTAAAGATATACCAGATACTTTGCATATTTTATTTCTAATCTTCAAGAAAACTATTCAAGATAGATATTACTATCCCTGTTTTACAAAGGGAGTATAAGATGCCACACTCTATCAACTTAATCACACTGTATTAAATTACAAATTTATATTAAAATAATTTGTTTTTTCATTATTCCTAGAGTAAATGTATTCAACCAATATGTATTGTGCATCTGTTATAGGCACGTAATGGGCTTAAATGTTGTGGGGATTACAGAGATGACTCATACATCCTTCACCTCAGTTAGTTTACAGGCTGGATGGGGAAATAACACTTGAGCATACATAACCAAAAAATAAGGTAGAACCTGTGAACTTCTTCTAGGTGGTCTCAAAATCCCAACCACTAATATCATATCAAATATAAAAATAAGCTCACTAAACATGTTCAGTGACTGAGGGAATGTCTATGTAAATTCAGAACCTGTATTTACATAGACTCTTATCTGTGTGAGACTGTTATCTATGTATGATGGAAAGAATCATGATAGGCTCCATGGACAGTGTGGTCTTTGAGCAGAACCAGGGTACAGTATAGATCCCAGAGGTGAGGAAAGGATATTTCAAGGCAGCAAGTTGTATAAGCAAGAACGTGGAGGCAGGTGAGTGTGGGGTATGGGATGGTTAATGCACAAGGGAAGCAGTAATGAGGCAGATGAAAATATAGACCAAAATTCCATGGGGAGGACGTTAAGGGACCAGCTATAGGATGTGGGTCTATTTAGTCGGCAGAGGTTTTATTGAACCATAGAAGAAAATGTTCTTAGTTGTATATGGAACAAAGAAAATAGGACAATCCCATTTGGATTTTGGAAGAAAAAAAAGATGTGCTACCAGCAATCTTTCAGTGTTGGAAATATTTATAAGTGTATTGAATTTTTTTTAACTTTCTTCCAGTTAAAACCTTAAAAAACAAAATAAAACAAAGCAAAAGTATCTCATAATGGGTAGGGTAAAGATTGTTATTCTCAATATCAGACAAAGTGAATAACTATTTTAGTCCCATTCTTCTTTTGCCTGACCTGTGTGTCCAGTTTCAAGACAAACTGATTTGGCATGGTCTGACATTTAATAAAACACAGTGCAAAGTGGGAGTAAAAGAAAAATATTTTTATTTGGACATGGTGTAGAGAAATTGTCTGCACTTCAGAGTCAATATACCTGAGTCTCAATCCTGAATCCATCCTGACTATGTGATCTTAGATAAGTCAGCTCATTTTCTTTCTTTCTTTTTTCGTTTCTTTTCTTTCTTTCTTTTTTTTTTTTTTTTTTTTTTTTTTTGAGACGGAGTTTCTTCTGTCGCCCAGGCTGGAGTGTAGTGGCATGATCTTGGCTCACTGCAACCTCTGCCTCCCGGGTTCAAGCGACTCTCCCGTCTCAGCCTCCCGAGTATCTGGGATTAGAGGCTTCCGCCATCATTCCCGGCTAATTTTTGTATTTTTGTAGAGACGGGGTTTCACCATGTTGTCCAGGCTTGTCTTGAACTCCTGACCTTGTGATCCGCCCACCTCAGCCTCCCAAAGTGCTGGGATTACAGGTGTGAACCACCGCATCAGCCATTTTCTTTCTTAAAAATTTATTATCATTTCTTTATTTCAATAGCTTTTGGGGTACAAGTGGTTTTTGGTTACACCGATGAATTATATAGTGGTGAATTCTAACATTTTAGTGTACCTGTCACCCAAGAAGCGTACATTATATCTGACTGATGGTTCTTTATTCCTGGCCCCCTCTCACCCTCCCACTTCTGAATCTCTAAAGTCCATTATATCACTCTGTGTGCCTTTGCATAACTCATAGCCTAGCTCCCCCTTGTAAGTGAGAACATACAGTTTTTGGTTTTCCACTCCTGTTGTTACTTCGCTTAGAATAATGGTCTCCAGCTCCATCCAAGTTGCTGCAAAAGACATTATTTCATTCATTTTAATAGCTGAGTAGTATCCCATAGTGGGTAAATACCATATTTTCTTTATCCGCTCATTAGTTGATGGGCACTTAGGTTGGCTTCACACCTTTGCAACTGTGAATTGTACTGCTATAAACATATATGTGCAAGTGTGTTTTTCATATAATGACTTCCTTTGGTTAGATACTCAATACTGGGATTACTGTATCAAATTGTAGATGTACTTTTAGCTCTTTAAGGATTCTCCATATTCTTTTCCATAGAGGTTGTACTAATTTACATTCTCACTAGCATTGTGTAAGCATTTCTTTTTCCCCACATTTACACGAATATCTATTGTTTTTCTACTTTTTTCTTTTTTTTCTTTTTGAGACGGAGTCTCGCTCTGTAGCCAGGCTGGAGTGCAGTTGCGTGATCTTGGCTCACTGCAACCTCTGCCTCCCGGGTTCAAGCGATTCTCTTGCCTCAGCCTCCCAAGTAGCTGGGACTACAGGCACATGCCACCATGCCCGGCTTATTTTTTGTATTTTAGTAGAGATGGGATTTCACCATGTTGGCCTGAATGGTCTCCATCTCCTGACCTCATGATCTGCCTGCTTCAGCCTCCCAAAGTGCCGGGATTACAGCTGTGAGCCACCACGCCCGGCCTGTTTTTTGACTTTTTAATAATGGACGTTCTTGCAGGAGTAAGGTGGTATCTCACTATGGTTTTGATTTGCATTTCCCTGATGATTAGTGATGTTGAGCATTTTTTTCATGTTTGTTGGCCATTTGCATATCTTTTTTTAAGTAAATGTCTACTCATGTCCTTTGCCCACTTTTCAATGGGATTATTTATTTTTTTCTTGCTGATTTGTTTGAGTTCCTTTTTGATTCTGGATACTAGTTCTTTATCGGATGTGTAGTTTGCAAATATTTTCTCCGATTCTGTGGGTTGTCTGTTTACTCTGTTTATTATTTCTCCTGCTGTGCAGAAGCTTTTTAGTTTAATTACATCCCATTTATTTATTTTTGTTTTTGTTGCATTTATTTTTGGGATCATATACCAGTTAAACTCTGTAATTTTTTCTCTTAGTGTACATACTTAACCCCACTCACCCAACTTCTGAGATCTTATCTGGAAGCTGCTGATCATCAGTTTTAGGTGTTTTCTACCTATTGGGAGTCTACCTTTCCCTGGTGCTGGCTACGACCAGTTATTATTTTAGAGAGACAATTTAACAATCACCTGATCATCAGCTGATAGTCGCCTGATAATTCTTGGTCGGGGGCTGGGGCAGTGGGGGCATGGGGGTGTGGGTTGGGTTGGGGGGCCCTCTCTTCCCTGCTCATGGTTGCCTAGCTACCCATTCTAGCACTTGGAAGCCTAACTCACTCAGGTTACTCAAGGGTACCTATGATTTCACGTACCTAGACACAATGAGAAAGGTTAAGATAAACGTAGTCACCAAAATTTTACTGTTGGTACCTCCAATTACAATAATTTAGTTATTCTCATTATTTTTTTCCCAAAGTAATTGTGAGAAACCAGAGAACACACTCAGTAAGCTCCCTGGCAGTAAGGTATTCTCAGTCTTTACGTATTTGATTCCTTACTGAGCTGCAAATACCAACCTAACTAAGGAAATAATGCTGAATTTGTTTAAATGTTTCACTTTCGTAAGAAATCGAATGAATAAACTTCAGAATAAAATCTTCGATTAATATCTGCTGTATCCATATAATAACCTTTGTGTTATAGAGTCACTCTAATTATATTTTAATCCCTAGCACCAGAGGTTGTTGGGTTACTATTCATAATTCTTCTTGTTTAATTCCTGGGAATTGTATGCTACCATAGGCAATGTCCTTGAACATGATATGCACTCATTAAAATTTTGTTAACACTAGAAAGAGAGATGGGGGAATTGAAATAAATGATAATGTTAAATAACAAATCCATATATGTAATATTTATAAACCTAAATATAATGTTGATATTATAAATTGACATATTATGAATTACATATTTTGTTATACATATTTATATCATATATAGGTGTGATATGCAATAAAACTATAGACTATTGTGGGAAATTTTTCAAATAAGTTTGAGAGATTATAATTTAATTGTACCTTATTCAATTTGAAATGTTGGGTTTGAGTCCACTTTGAAAGAAGGACCAACAATTGAGCATCACAAATATAAATTTGTATATTCACCTATTTATTTCAATATGTAATTCATGACATAGAATTTATTATAAATATATTTCCCTGCCTCTATACACTCACTACCACTACCACTTACCACCACCAACAAAAGCCTCTACAATTTGGTAACCTAAGGCACACTTCATAAAGGGAAATTTTAATGTAGAAATGTAAGTCAATGAGTCAAATTTCCACTTAGATTGAAATGCTTATTTTTTCTATTTTTTTAAAAGTACAAGTTGAGTGTCTTTAGAAATGGCATAACGCAGCATGATGGCAGTTTATCTGAATTAATGCTACTTCCAAAGCTACCTAACTCAAAGTCAGGGAAAAGCAGATATTCATAAGAATCTGACTCAAAGCAAAGCATTTCATCTTCTGTCCAACATTGCAGCTGCTATCAAAAAAAGTGTATCATACACATAACCTCTGCCAGAAATGTCTAATTTGTTAAACAAAAGAAATAATTCTTATACAGCAAAGAGTTTCCAGAAGTCTGTGGTCTTTTAATTGAAGACACGATTAATAGAACTCAAGTTGTTTTGCAATACCCTGCATAAGAATATGACTGAGGTTTGCTGAAAGCCACTTAAACAAAATAAACAGCATATACATTTAATAGAAGCTCACTGCTGCTGACACACAATGAAACCCTCATGGATACAAAGCAGTTTTATACTTTTAAATAGCCTCTTAGTACCAGCAAGCACAACAAACAATAGACTTTAAAAAATATTTTGACCGAGTCAGGAGCAGGATTTTATTTCTTTGTTTTTAAAACAGCATTCTGTCATTTCAGAAATCTACTGCAAAAGGAGTTGCTTAACAGGGGTACTGACAATTACTAATTTGCTTATCAGGGGTACTTACAATTACTAATTTTCTTTCTTTTTTTTGAGACAAGTCTCGCTCTGCCACCCAGGCTGGAGTGCAGTGGTGCAATCTCGGCTCACTGCAACCTCTGCCTCCTGGGTTCAAGCGATTCTCCTGCCTTAGCCTCCTGAGTAGCTGGGATTACAGGCACGTGCCACCCGCCCCTCCACCGGCTAATTTTTATATTTTTAGTAGAGACAGGGTTTCACCATGTTGGTCAGGCTGGTGTCGAACTCCTGACCTTGTGATCTGCCTGCCTTGGCCTCCCAAAGTGCTGGGATTACAGGCATGAGCCACCGCGCCCGGTCCAATTACTGATTTTCTAATGTCAAGAATAACTTCATTATTCGCTGTTTACAATTTACCGAGGTTCAAACTACCTTTTTCTCCTTCGTTCTTAAACCTGTGTCACTGAGATATAGGTCCCAAAATGACGTTTTTATGTTTTAAAATAAAAATCTATAGCAAAAACATTTCATTTTAAAAGATACTATCTTTTTATTATGGGACTTTAGTTAGTACTACATATAAAACAATCTTTTGAGAAGGTATATGTCCTAGCAACAAACATCAGACACACAGACCATATATTCACACTGGAGATGAAAAGGGCACTGTTAAATTATACAGGAAATCACTAGAACATAAAACAATAACTATAGAGTTACATTGTCCTCTAAAGGGGCAAGTAATTCAGTGGCTCTCTCTTTAAAACCTCTACTGCATTCCTCTTGCCATATGTATTGGATCCCACGTTGGTAGATGAGAGAATGGCACCAAAGTTGTTGCTGGAACGAACTAAAAAATTTGCCAGGCGCTGCGTTGCACATGTGACAGTGTTGCATTTCCGCTTTTCCACCTGATGACTGGTAACATGGAACAAATGTGAAAAGTTAGAGCCTTAGAATTTTAGCTGGATCCAGCCATGTGACATCAAATATCTTGTACTGATGAAAACCAAAGAAACAATTTTCACAGAAGTAACTCAGTGTTTTGGTTTGCAAACACCTAGATGACTGAGATTTTTTTTTTGACACCTTGAAATGACAATTGAAAATCATATAACATCTTTCATTACAGTCAATGTTGCATTTCTTAGTTAAAAGTCTTCCTTTGGAAATTCAGAATACATTACATATAATCAAAATAACAGTGTCTTTGTCTTACATTTTTAAAAATCTTGAAGAATTTATTTTTAATATATAAAAAGAATTTAGAAGGTAAAATTTATATGTAATCTGAAATATGAAGAAATTTAAAAATAATTATTTCTACATCTTTCCAATAAGAACAAAGCAGCATTACTTAGTCTTGAAGTTCCTTGAGATAATTGAATCAGGAGTGTTATGCAAGAAATGTCATAAGGGAATTCTGCAATATGCAACACACGGATGAACCTTGAGGACATTAGGTTGAGTGAAAGAAGCTAGTCATAGAAAGATAAATACCACTTGGTTCCATGTATATGAAGTATTTAAAATAGTCAAATTCATGAGTTAAAGAGTGGAATGGTGGTTATCAGGGGCAAGGGAGAGGGGGAAATAGGGAGTTACTAACCATTGGGCATACAGCTTCCGTCAAGCAAGATGACTAAGCTCTAGAGATCTGCTGCCCAACATTTTGCACATAATCCAGAATAATGTATTGCATGCTTAAAAATTTGTTAAAAGGGTAGATATCATGCTTTGTTCTTAAAACAATAAAATGAAATATAATAAAATCAAAAATAATGTCATAAAAAGTATGTCAAAAAAAAGAGAATATCATAAAGTCTCCAAAAGAATCAAATCTATCACCTGTTCAGGTACTCTATTGCAATGTGAGAGTTTTATTACTTTTAGCATAAATACATTTTCCTGCTTGGATCTTCTGCTTTCAAGAATTTTAATGATAAGACTAGGTTAAATGTTAAAACCAAAAGACTTTTTTATGTCAATGGTATTAATATTCATCACATTTTTCTAGCCACCTGGAAGAAGTGCATAATAATACTTATAAACTCAGAAATCATAACCACACATTAAATAATTCATTTAATTTTAACTTATGTTTTTATTTAAGACATTTATTTGTATACCAACTCCATTTTTTTGACAGCCTTTTGTTTCAAGGTGCTTTTAAAACGATATCGGAAATGGATGCAGAATAATAGCATTGCTTCCTCTTTGCTGATTATTAGGAAAGTTAGAGAAATGTTTTAGTTTTCAGCTCCACAGAAATCAAAATATTGGTGAAACTTAGGGTAAATGGAAAATGAAATAGTTATAGGGCTAAAAACTCAATGTCCAGGAGCCAGTGGATATGCATAATCTGGGACTCAAATGCAATGGATTTATCTCATTGTGTTTACCTTGTGTGGGGAGTATTTCATTATCTCTATCTCTAAGTAGAGATAGCCTAAGAGTAAATATTTAATAATCTCATGTGAAACTGTTTGTTCTTTTAATTTTACTCCCATATTTCTTCCTAAGTACAGAAAACTCCTTACAGCATTAGGTGAACTGGATACTTGTTGAATGTAAGTGTATGCTGACAAATGTTTGAACAAATTATCTGGGCAAAGAAAACCACTTTGGGATCTAATTATTTAACTTATATCAATCTCATTCACACTATCTGTTCAATTATTTATTTTTGAAGGTACCATAAATATGACCAATGTACATTTCAAAAGAGTGATTTATGCTTTAAGGATTGAACTAGTAATTTCATACATTTGCATTGAATTCTAAAATACTAACTTTTCTTGAAAAACAGTAAAAATTGGAATTTGGTCCAAACATCTCAAAAAAAGTAATAAAGGAAAATTATGGGTCAAATTGAGAAGGTTCAAAGGTAATATCTGTTCCAAGATATGTTTAGCATATGACTGAAGCACAGTGTGAAATACTTTATATGCTAAATGCTGAGTGGTATTTTGATAATTGGTTGGAAGGTCAATAATATAATTTAAAATTGTTCTAAATAAAATGTTACCTTATTTGAGTTAGCTAGATGGGCCATCATTCCACTTAGAAGAAATAGTAAAAGCATTTATGTTTTTATCATATTTGTGAAATTGCTTTTCTAAAAAAGACTTTTCATCTAAATATACTATTCAGTATATATAAGATTCTATCTAAAGCAATCTTTAGGATGGAAAAAGATGTCTGAAATGGTTAATAAAAGGCATTACCTCCCTGGTTTCAGGCATTTTTTTCTCATTGACTACCTGGACAGGTAACATACGAGCTAGTAACAAACATTAAAGCTGTTGACCACTTACAGGCACATACACACATGGAAATTCTTGACTTTAAGAGAGTTTAAACAGAGATGACAATAAGCCAAAGTATAACTCTTAAATTGCCTCTCTTTTAAATTGTCTCTCCAGAGTTTTCAAAATGACTTTAAAGTGAGTCCCTGCTCTCAGCTCTTAACATTCATCTGTGGAAGTATGTGAGCTCCTGCAGGGAGATCCTAGTGATTGCATCTTGGCATCTATGTAATTATATTTTTAACTATCCTTTGATTACCTGCCAGGCAGATATTTACAAGGGAGTGTAAAAAAGTTGGTGGGAAAGTATGTGATCCTTTTATCCTATTTCATACATTTACAAATTGAAAAAATCTCAAATGAGATGATTAAATTTTGTGAGGAAAATGACATTGAATAATGTTAGTTTTATTTTTTAAAAAGAGTTTAAAATTTGACACATTTTCCACATAGATTTTCCTAGCTTTCTGTGAGATATGTAGAATAGTACATGATTTAACATCTCAGCATGACAAATCATACTTCCTTTAACAAATGTTCAAACATACTCATTTCAGGCAACGTATTAAAAAGCAATTTGAAGAATGTTTTACAAGATTTCTAATAATTCAAAGTTAAAGATTGTGAGACTAACATCAAAATAATTTTATAATAAGTAATATTATATTACATATTGCTCTATTTCTAAGTGAAGTTTCTCTCATAATAAACAAACATCTATAAAAACATAATGGTCTGGGTTCAGTGGCTCACTCTTATAATCCCAGAACTTTGGAAGACTGAGGCAGGAGGAAGGCTTGAGCCCAGGAGTTTGACACCAGTCTGGGCAACATAGGGAGACCCTTTCCCTATAAAATAAAGATAAAACAATTAGCTGGGTATGGTGGCAGGTGCCTGTGGTCCCAGCTACTTGGGAGGCTGAGGTGGGAGGATCACCTGAGCCTAGAAGGTCAAGGCTACAGTGAGCCATGATTGTACCACTGTGCTCCAGCAGCCTGGGTGACAGAGAGAGAGAGAGAGAGAGAGAGAGACCCTGTCTCAAAATAAAATAAAAAAAGAGAGGGTAAAAGTGCTTAGTAAATTTCTATATCTATTGAAAGGAGGTATCAAGATATAAACAGATATACTAGGAAATAGTACTGATTTTCCTGTCATCATTCAGATATTCTGCTTATCAGAAGCTTCATGTCATTTTAAAAGTTATTTTTATCCAAGAAAAAGCAAATAGAAAATTACAGTCAGTTCTGAGAAGAACACCCTGTAAACTAAATAAGCCTTGAAATGACAAAAAGCCTCTGATAATGATTCTTGCTATTTATTATACGTAGGTGCTGTAGAAATCTTTGCATATTGCTATGGGCTTCCAAGAAAAACTACCTCGAAGGAAAACAAAGACAAGATGACGATCATTCTAATGAGAATAGTTATAATATGACAATGCACACTCTTTACGAAGGTAAACTTAATTCTCCTTGGTGTTAAAGAGTGTGTAAGTTCAGTCCCATAAGACTATATGGAGCAAAACTAATTTAGGCACAAACAAATCCTCACTATGTTATTTATGACTTATGCACATATTTGAACTTAATAACCCTTTAAATAAATTACGGTTTTAAAATCTCAGTTTGAAAATTTTAACTACTCTAAGAGTTTTACGTGACATAGTTTTTAGATGTCCTTAATTACCATTTAAATGACATGAAACCTTTCATAATAAGACTTCCCAGGAAATCCTGACATACATGCTACCTATTGAAGGTAATTTTAAAAAGCATTAAGTTTATAGCAGCTTAGAAGTAATATGAAGAATAACTTTTTATAAATCTGTTTCACTCACAGAATAGCTAGCTAGCAATATAGAATAAATCCCCCAACAGCAAATGGCTTTTTAACTACTTCTTTTAGGTTTTGTTTCTTAAAAACATTAATTTGCTCCTGATTATTTCTACACATTTCCATTTCCAGAAGATGTAAAAGTTTTTAACATTTCCAGAGACATCTGAGGAAAACAAAAATCTAAGTAATATATACAAAAAGAATCCACTTGGTATAAAAATATATGCTTTAGTTAAGTTTCTCTGGTTTGTTTCAGTATCAGGTTAATATAGGAGAAATTACTACCTTTTGATTTTTTTCCTGCTTCATGTTCTGGCTTTGCCCCTCTAAGTTCCCAGAGTATATTTCTTGACAAAACTGGAATTATCCATTCCTGTCTGTCAGAAGTTCCATCAAAGATATTTATTTGCCACTGGTGTTATTCTTTAAAGAACACAGAATTCAAGGAACAATGGAATAGCTGAAGGTACTGTTCTTAAGCATGATATAGTCAGAAATCTAAGGCTGTAGTTATTTGACAGTATTTAATTCTAATTTTCTCACACTTTACAAAAGTTACAAAAGAAACAGGATTTTAAAGTTACCAACCTTTCAATGGGTGTAGCTTTCAGATGGTTCAATGCAACAGAGAGCACAATGAGAAATACTTGCAGCTTCAGGATGCACATTGCTTCTCAAATTTTCTGTAAAGAATAATCCAGCACTGAAATCAAGAGATTTCTTACAGTTGTAATTGATGTAATTTTAAATTAGAGCTTAGTTTTTAAAAGAAACATCTTTTTAAAACGTAATTTACAAGGATCAAAATTTTTATTTTGATTGATACAAAATTTTTATTGATACAGTCCCTTAATACTGTCCACTTTTCAAGTAATTTCGATATTTTTACTTTCCCAATTTCCTTCTCTAAGCAATCTGAACATTTATATTGTAATACATTCTCCCTTTAGCCTTTCTTTGAAATAAACCATGAATTTAACACCAAGTGTGCATTTCTCTAAATAAATAAAACTTTCCCAGAAATAGGAAATTCTTTACCTTTTAATGTTTCAATGTCAGCAATATCAGCAAATGCTTCTGATAGAAAGAAAGCTTCAAGAAAAGAGTCCAAGCTTGTATCCACTGGAATATTTACCCCCTCATTTGCTAACTAGTAATCCAGCTCTTATATACCCCTCACACCTTTCTCAGCTCTGACATCAGGCAGCTCAGAGAGCCTCTGTTATTAATTTCCATCCCTATAGATAGAAAGTACCTCACAGGCAGCAGAAGCAGATGGGTCATTATTACATTAACTCATGAGTAAATATTAATGTAGCAAATACACAGTGTCCTTGTGCAGTTAATGGTGTGTCATACACAGCAGAAGTTTGAATTTGCCATCTTTGTAGGACATGAGTGAATTTCCAAGAATTAAGTGTATGTTATGGTAAGGAACTGATAGAAAAGGGTAAGGATAACAACAAATGTGCATATATGCAAACAGAGAAATCACAGACTTTTGGTATATCTAAACCCAAGTGACCTCAATGGCTGAATCCCATGAAGCTTCAGGAATAAATGGAGATATAAGGGGAAGGTGTATAAAAAGGGCATAAAAGAGAAATCAAAAGTCATTTACAATGAGGTGAGGGGAGATTTAAAAGCATAAGAGTAATGGAAGACCTACTCTGTGGTAGGGATTATTCTAGGTACCAGAGATATGACAGGGAACAAAACAAAATTAGAATGAACAACTGCTACATAACCAAATGAATAAAAAAATTCATTTTTCAGCACTTAGATAGAGATCCATAGGTATATGTAGTCAAGTAGTTTTTGGATGACCTTTTCCATTCATTCTTACACAGAAATTTTACAATTATTTTGAAAGAACAGATTTGTTTCCCGTTAGCTCCATGAGAACATTATGAATGGCTTAGCTCACACAGTACTTTGTAGTTTGTCTTTTAAAATGATTTGCTTTTTAAAATTTTCTCCAAATTGCTCTTTCTTTTTTTTGTATTTCTTTCTCTCCTTCTTTTTTTTTCTTTTTTTTTTTTGAGATGGAGTTTCACTCTTTGTTGCCCAGGCTGGAGTGCAAGGGTGCGATCTCAGCTCACTGTAACCTCTGCCTCCCGGGTTCAAGTGATTCTCCTGCCTCAGCCTACACAGTAGCTGGGATTACAGGCATGCATCACCATGTATGGCTAATTTTGTATTTTTAGTGGAGACGGGGATTCTCTATGTTGGTCAGGCTGGTCTCGAACTCCCGACCTCAGGTGATCCGCCCACTTCTGCCTCCCAAAGTGCTGGGATTACAGGCGTCAGCCACCGCACCCAGCCTCTTTTTTTGTGTTTCTAAATTATATTTGGTATCTTAGTTATTAATAGAACAACTTAGTGTCATGTAAAGCAAATAAAAGAAATTTCAATTGTCAGTGAAAATGTGCATGCCTGTGTAATCTTAAAAAAATTGAAGTTCTCTAACTAGAAACATTAGTTCATTGATTTCATATACTTCTTAAAAGCTTTGTAACATTGTTTGAAGGTGTTTGGTAGAGATTTCAGGAGGAAAGAAACTTGTTTAGAATCCTTGTTCTAATTATTCAATGATTCTACAATTTTAATATTTCTGTGAAATTTACTGATATTCCAAAAGAAAAAAAATCAAAAGAAATGGAAGGATAATGCATTTCCATAAGAAGATAATGTACTTAACAAGGTGAATATGAGGTAGGAGGCAGGACTAGACTCCAGAGGCAGGGCTTGAACACCAGACCAAATTGAGAACTAGCTAAAACAGGGCCAATGGAAAGCAGCTTTCCATAAGACACGCCCCCTAGTGTGCCATGTCAGTTTACCATTGCTATAACAACACACAGGAGTTACTGCCTCTTTCCAGGGCAATGACCGGATGACCCAAAAGTTACTACCACTTCCCTTGAAATTCTGCATAAACCACCCCTTAATCTGCATGTAGTTAAAAGTGGGTATAAATATGACTGCAAAACCGCCGTAAGCTGCTACTCTCTGCATATGGGTTAGCCCTGCCCTGCAGGAGCAGTCACAGAGTTATAAATGCCAGAGCTGTAACACCGCCTCTTCAATAAAGCTGTTTTCTTCTACCTCCAACTTGCCCCTGAACTCTTTCATGAACAAAGCCAAGAACCGTTGAGGGCTAAGCCTCAGTTTGGGTCTCACCTGTTCTGCGTTAAATACAGTGATGTAGAAAGCATACGAGGGCCAGTGACATTAAATAAGGTTCAACATCAAACATCTAGTTAATGCTGAATCCTGGACCAAAGCTTAGCTTTCTGACTCATGGTCTAGTGTTCATTTAGACAAAAATACTTGCTTAGTACCTATATTGTTATTTATCCTATTTTTGTAACCTTTTTTTTCCTCTAAGATGTTAAGGGTGCCAAACATAACATTGAAAATGGATCCTCTCTTACCCTAGTGTTATAAGCAAAATCTTCTATCTAAGAAAAGAACAGGAAGACCTGGTATTTTATAAGGACTACCATATGTCAGGCATAGTCATATAATTGATATGTGATATCTCACTTCATCTTTGCACCTCTACAGTGGTTATCATTTGCTCTAATTTATAGATAATGAAAATGAGATTCAAAGAATATAAGTGACTTGCTTAAGGTTACAGAGCTACTCAGGAGCAGAGTGAAAGACACATTCTCATCTGTCTGATCTAGGATATTTGTTTCTTTCTTAAAAAGGATCTATGTTTTCATATTCTAAATTGCTAATTGCTTTCTCTAAGTTGTATATCTTGTTATAACACCTTGAATGATTTTGTTATAGCCAGATGTGACCTTATGCTGGTCTCATATAATGTTTAGTAAAATCAACATCTATCCCAATCTCAAATAGCTTCAGGGTTTACATGCTCCCTATAGCACTAATGAAAGTGAAGGTATGTGGATATTTAGATTATCTTTACAAGGGCATAATCTCCTTTCTAAAGGACAAGCATCACTATCACTTATCTTGGTATCTCCTCTAGCCTTGCTAAGTCAAAGTGTGAATAAGGTGCTGGCAGCTTTTGCATCACCTGGGAGCTAATTAGAAATGAAGAATCTCAGGCCCCACCTTGGATCCACTCTATCAAAATCTGCATTTCAAAAATGATCTTTCCTTAGTGATTGCATACACACTACAGTTTGAGAAAAACTGTCCCGCATCTTTAAAACATCAGTCTGGATGTGGAATAATATGTGATATCTCACTTCATCTTCACACCTCTACGGTGGTTATCATCTGCTCTAATTTATAGATAGTGAAACTGAGATTCAAAGAATATAAGCGACTTGCTTAAGGTAAAAGAGCTACTCAAGGGTAGAGTGAAAGACAAATTCTTATCTGCCTGTACCAGGATATTTGTGGAATGAATTAGAGGGTGGCAAGAGTAAAAACAGGAAATCTATTAGCAGACGATGTCAGTGAGATGATGAGGCCTTAGAGCAGGGTGGTTGCTGAGGAGTTAGAGAAGTAAATGACTCCAAGTCATATTCATAATCATAGCATGCTTTGACAATGACATGAATAAAGGGAACAAATGAGAAGAGATTGAAGATAAAAATGAGTGTCAGGTTAGGATATAATTCATAATATGTATTAATGGACTTCTTCCTATCAAATTTTAAAAGTAAAAGATGTTTTATATATCATTTTAAAAATAATTTTTACATTTTATCAAATTTGTATGTGTTCAAATGGTATTAGAAGACTAATAATAAACACAGTAGTCCCTTGCCTTAATTCTGCCCACCCATAAATTTTGCTCTCCATGGGCACTCAGTTTTAACTATTTTAGGTGTTTCTACATTTCTTTATTTTAGCTGTTTCTACATTTCAAAAATATTTACTTCTCTGGACACTCTTGATTTATTAAATTTACATTTTATATGTTGATATCCCATATTAGAAGAAGAAGATTCAGCTCTCCTCACTTTTCTTCTCTACCACTATCGTAAAATAGTTTAATAAATTTTTTTGAATTATATCAATATTAGGTGTACATCTTTTTTCTATTTACATTTTAAAGTGTTTCTTTTGGGAACTTTCAAATGTATATAAAATTAGAACAATTATCAACAAATGATCTATCTTGCTCACTCTATATTCCTACCTACTTTCCTCCCACCTCCCACTGTGTTATTTAAAACAAATCCTAGAGAGCACATAATTTTAACTGTACGTTTTTTAGTGCTATAAAAGATAAGGACATTTTATAGAACATAGCTATAAAACCATTATCCCATCTAAACATACAATTTATGGGAATTCCTTAATATAAATATTCATTCAGATTCACGTTTTCCAGTTGTCTACAAAAAAAAAAAATTAACTGGTTTGTTGGATTTAGGATCTAAACAAGATTGCATTTGGTTGCTCTGTGTGACTCTTTAATTTACAATTTTCTGTCCTTTATTTTTCTCATTACTAATATTTGAAAAATGGGGGCATTTGTTGTGTAGAATTTCCCACATCCTGGATTTTGCTGATGGCATACGTGTGGTATCATTTAACACGTTCCTTTCTCATTTGCATTTCTTCTATACTTGTAGTTTGGTCTAGAGGCTTGATATGATTCGGCTTCCATTATTTTGGTAAGGATATGTCTCACGTGATGCTGTTTATTTCCTATTGCATTATATCAAGGGGTATGTAATATCTTTTATGAGGTTAAAAATGATCAGTGGGTTCAAATAGCAGGCAAGTTGTTCATTCTGAGTTCTCTATCAGCCTTTCATTTACTGGTTTTAGCAATCTTTGCTGATAATTGCCTGAAATCCTTTTTATTAGGGGTTGAAAAATAGTGCTAGTCTAATTCTGTCATTCATTTGTCATTTATTAGTTGAAATTCTTCAATGAAAGAGAACATCTCTTGTTAACTATTTGATTACCTTGAGGTAGTTTTAAATGAAAGGCAAGATATATGATTTTTTTCATTTTTTTGAAATATACTTTATATGTATTTTGATTTCGTCTTTTTCATATTAAAATTATCCCATGTTGGATCAACAGGAATCCCTTCCAGTTGCCTTCTATGTCTTGTAGTCTCAGTACTTTGGTAGCTTTATTAATTTCTGATGAATGGCGTGATTTTATGACAACCTAAATGCTGATTACTATTGAACTGAGTAATATGCTGTGAGTATTTTCCTTTCTTATTTAACCTTTTGTTTTTCTCCTAATTAACATTTGCCTCTTTTTCGATTGTTCAGTTTTAGGTTTGCAAATTGTCTCAGAGAATGATAAAATATGATATGACCACTCTTCATATGATAATATTTCCTTCTTATTTCCAACTTCCCCTCTCATTGCCCATTCTCATGGAAGTCTTTCTCCTATAGCCTCTGACCTTCTGCTTTTTTCCAAACTGATTGCTTTCTAGGATTGCTACATAGTTGTTTTTATCCTTTTGCTTTCATATTGAGAAATACTCCCACCATTCTTCTATTTTAAATACACTGGTCTAGTTTTCTTGATTTACATCCTTATTTCGATGGAACATATACTGCAGTAGCTTCCTGAGAATGGACACATGAAAGATTGAGACCTTTTGTTTCTGAGCTTAGTTCTAAACACATTATTTTTATTGAGAATTATAAAGGCATTATTTCCTTGCATTCTAACCACAATGTGGCTAAAAGAAAAGCAGTTTTTGATTTTTTATATTTCATTGTTTACAACCTCTCTGTAGAAGTCCTTAGGATCTTTTCTGTATTCCTGATATATTTAAATTCATGCTGATATGCTTTGGTGTGGATCTTTTTTTATTGACTGAGCTGGAAACTCAGTGTATCTTTTAATATATAAATTTGTGTTACTTAGCTCTGAAAAGTACTTTTGAATTTTTTCTTGATATTTGTTTCCTTTCCATTTTCTCTGCTTTCCTCCCCCAAAAAGCTTTTATTAATCTTGTATTTATTTATACATATTTTCACTATTTTTAAATCTCTTTAATTCTTTAACTGCTTAGAAATTTCCTAAACTTAATCTACCAACTTTTCCATAAAAAAACTTTTACAATCATATTTTTAATTTTCAAGAGATCTTGCTTTCTGAATCTTCTTTAATAGCATCCTGCTTTTGTTTCATTGATGTAATATCCATCCTTATCTCTGATGATACTATTTACAGCTTTCTCTTTTCTGGCTTCTTTTTAAAATTCTCCTCCTGTTGTGGTCTTCATTTCCTTCAGATCCCTTTTTTTTTAAAAAAATCTTTTGATGTTTATATTTCTTTTTTATTTTTATTTTATTATTTTACTTTAAGTTCTAGGGTACATGTGCACGGCGTGCAGGTTTGCTACATATGAATACGTGTGCCATGTTGGTGTGCTGCAGCCGTCAACTCGTCATTTACATTAGGTATATCTCCTAATGCTATCCCTCCCTCCCCTACCCACCGGCAGGCCCCAGTGTATGATGTTCCCCACCCTGTGTCCATGTGTTCTCATTGTTCAATTCTCACCTATGAGTGAGAACATGTGGTGTTTGGTTTTCTGTCCTTGCAATACTTTGCTCAGAATGATGGTTTCCAGCTTCATCCGTGTCTCTATAAAGGATATGAACTCATCCTTTTTTATGGCTGCAGAGTATTCCATGGTGTATATGTGCCACATTTTCTTAATCCAGTCTATCATTGATGGATATTTGGGTTGGTTCCAAATCTTTGCTGTTGTGAATAGTGCCACAATAAAACATATGTATGCATGTGTCTTTATAGCAGCATGATTTATACTCCTTTAGGTATATGCCCAGTAATGGGATGGCTGGGTCAAATGGTATTTCTAGTTCTAGATCCTTGAGGAATTGCCACACTGTCTTCCACAATGGTTGAACTACTTTACAGTCTCACCAGCAGTGTAAAAGCATTCCTATTTCTCCACATCCTCTCCAGCACCTGTTTTTTCCTGACTTTTTAATGATCACCATTCTAACTGGTGTGAGATGGTATCTCATTGTGGTTTTGACTTGCGTTTCTCTGATGGCCAGTGATGATGAGCATTTTTTCATGTGCCTGTTGGCTGCATAAATGTCTTCTTTTGATAAGTGTCTGTTCATATCCTTCGCCCACTTTTTGATGGGGTTGTTTTTTTTCTTGTAAATTTGTTTAAGTTCTTTGTAGATTCTGGATATTAGCCCTTTGTCAGATGAGTAGGTTGCAAAAATTTTCTCCCATTTTGTAGGTTGCCTGTTCACTCTGATGGTAGTTTCTTTTGCTGTGCAGAAGCTCTTTAGTTTAATTAGATCCCATTTGTCAAATTTGGCTTTTGTTGCCATTGCTTTTGGTGTTTTAGACATGAAGTCCTTGTCCATGCCTATGTCCTGAATGGTAATGCGTAGGTTTTCTTCCAGGGTTTTTATGGAGTTAGGTATAACATTTAAGTCTTTAATCCATCTTTAACTGATTTTTGTATAAGGTGTAAAGAAGGGATCCAGTTTCAGCTTTCTACATGTGGCTAGCCAGTTTTCCCAGCACCATTTATTAAATAGGGAATCCTTCCCCAATTTGTTGTTTTTCTCAGGTTTGTCAAAGATCAGATGGTTGTAGATGTGTGGTATTCTTTCCGAGGGCTCTATTCTGTTCCGTTGTTCTATATCTCTGTTTTGGTACCAGTGCCATGCTGTTTTGGTTACTGTAGCCTTGTAGTATAGTTTGAAGTCAGATAGCATGATGCCTCCAGCTTAGTTGTTTTGGCTTAGGATCATCTTGGCAATGCAGGCTCTTTTTTGGTTCTATATGAACTTTAAAGTAGTTTTTTCCAATTCTGTGAAGAAAGTCATTGGTAGCTTGATGGAGATGGCATTGAATCTATAAATTACCTTGGGCAGTATGGCCATTTTCACAATGTTGATTCTTCCTATCCATGAGCATGGAATGTTCTTCCATTTGTTTGTGTCCTCTTTTATTTCGCTGAGCAGTGGTTTGTAGTTCTCCTTGAAGAGGTCCTTCACATACCTTGTAAGTTGGATTCCTACGTATTTTATTCTCTTTGAAGCAACTGTGAAAGGGAGTTCACTCATTATTTGGCTCTCTCTCTGTTATTGGTGTATAGGAATGCCTGTGATTTTTGCACATTGAGTTTGTATCCTGAGACTTTGCTGAAGTTGCTTATCAGCTTAAGGAGATTTTGGGCTGAGACGATGGGGTTTTCTAAATATACAATCATGTCATCTGCAAACAGGGACAATTTGACTTCCTCTTTTCCTAATCGAATACCCTTTATTTCTTTGTCTTGCCTGATTGCCCTTGCCAGAACTTCCAACACTATGTTGAATAGGAGTGGTGAGAGAGGGCATCCCTGTCTTGTGCCAGTTTTCAAAGGGAATGCTTCCAGTTTTTCCCCATTCGGTATGATATTGGCTGTGGGTTTGTCATAAATAGCTCTTATTATTTTGAGATACCTTCCATCAATACCTAGTGTATTGAGAGTTTTTAGCATGAAGAGTTGTTGAATTTTGTTAAAGGCCTTTTCTGCATCTATTGAGATAATCATGTGGTTTTTGTCTTTGGTTCTGTTTATGTGATGGATTATGTTTATTGATTTGCATATGTTGAATCAGCCTTGCATCCCAGGGATGAAGCCCCCTTGATCATGGTGGATAAGTTATTTGATGTGCCGCTGGATTCGGTTTGCCAGTATTTTACTGAGGATTTTTGCATCAATGTTCATCAGAGATATTGGTCTAAAATTCTCTTTTTTTGTTGAGTCTCTGCCAGGCTTTGGTATCAGGATGATGCTGGCCTCATAAAATGAATTAGGGAGGATTCCCTCTTTCTCTATTGATTGGAATAGTTTCAGAAGGAATGGTACCAGCACCTCTTTGTACCTCTGGTAGAATTCAGCTGTGAATCCTTCTGGTCCTGGACTTTTTTTTGTTGGTAGGCTATTAATTATTGCCTCAATTTCAGAGCCTGTTATTGGTCTATTCAGGGATTTAACTTCTTCCTGGTTTAGTCTTGGGAGGGTGTATTTGTCCAGGAATTTATCAGTTTCTTCTAGATTTTCGAGTTTATTTGCGTAGAGGTGTTTATAGTATTCTCTGATGGTAGTTTGTATTTGTGTGGCATTGACGGTGATATCCCCTTTATCATTTTTTATTGCGTCTGTTTGATTCTTCTCTCTTTTCTTCTTTATTAGTCTCACTAGCTGTCTATCCATTTTGTTCATCTTTTCAATAAACCAGCACCTGGATTCATTGATTTTTTGAAGGGTTTTTTGTGTCTCTATATCCTTCAGTTCTGCTCTGATCTTAGTTATTTCTTGCCTTCTGCTAGCTTTTGAATGTGTTTGCTCTTGCTTCTCTAGTTCTTTTAATTGTGATGTTAGGATGTCAATTTAAGATCTCTCCTGCTTTCTCTTGTGGGCATTTAGTGCTTTAAATTTCCCTCTACACACTGCTTTAAATGTGTCCCAGAGATTCTGGTATGTTGTGTCTTTGTTCTCGTTGGTTTCAGAGAACGTCTTTATTTCTGCCTTCATTTCGTTATGTACCCAGTAGTCATTCAGGAGCAGGTTGTTCAGTTTCCATGTAGTTGAGCGATTTTGAGTGAGTTTCTTAATCCTGAGTTCTAGTTTGATTGCACTGTGGTCTGAGAGACAGTTTGTTATAATTTCTGTTCTTTTACATTTGCTGAGGAGTCCTTTACTTCCAACTATGTGGTCCATTTTGTAATAAGTGTGATGCGGTGCTGAGAAGAATTTACATTCTGTTGTTTTGGGGTGGAGAGTTCTGTAGATGTCTATTAGGTCCGCTTGGTGGAGAGCTGAGTTTAATTCCTGGATATCCTTGTTAACTTTCTCTCTCGTTGATCTGTCTAACGTTGACAGTGGGGTGTTAAAGTCTCCCATTATTATCGTGTGGGAGTCTAAGTCTCTTTGTAGGTCACTAAGGACTTGCTTTATGAATCTGGGTGCTCCTGTATTGGGTGCATATATATTTAGGATAGTTAGCTCTTCTTGTTGAATTGATCCCTTTACCATTATCTAATGGCCTTCTTTGTCTCTTTAGATCTTTGTTGGTTTAAAGTCTGTTTTATCAGAGACTAGGATTGCAACCCCTGCTTTTTGTTGTTTTCCATTTTCTTGGTAGATCTTCCTCCATCCCTTTATTTTGAGCCTATATGTGTCTCTGCACGTGAGATGGGTTTCCTGAAT
Organism: Gorilla gorilla gorilla; assembly: GCF_029281585.2. Taxonomy (NCBI): domain Eukaryota; kingdom Metazoa; phylum Chordata; class Mammalia; order Primates; family Hominidae; genus Gorilla; species Gorilla gorilla. The sequence continues at coordinate 79,933,355 of NC_073234.2, forward strand.
ACAGCACACTGATGGGTCTTGACTCTTTATCCAATTTGCCAGTCTGTGTCTTTTAATTGGAGCATTTAGCCCATTTACATTTAAGGTTAATATTGTTATGTGTGAGTTTGATCCTGTCATTATGATGTTAGCTGGTTATTTTGCTCATTAGTTGATGCAGTTTCTTCCTAGTATTGATGGTCTTTACAATTTGGCATGTTTTTCCAGTGGCTGGTACCAGTTGTTCCTTTCCCCGTTTAGTGCTTCCTTCAGGAGCTCTTGTAAGGCAGGCCTGGTGGTGACAAAATTTCTCAGCATTTGTTTGTCTCTAAAGGATTTTATTTCTCCATCACGTATGAAGCTTAATTTGGCTAGGTATGAAATTCTGGGTTGAAAATTCTTTAAGAATGTGCAACTGTACCCTAAAACTTAAAGTATATTAAAAAAATGTTGAATATAGGCCCCCACTCTCTTCTGGCTTGTAGAGTTTCTGCCAAGAGATCCTCTGTTAGTCTGATGGGCTTCCCTTTGTGGGTAACCCGACCTTTCTCTCTGGCTGCCCTTAACGTTTTTTCCTTCATTTCAACTTTGTTGAATCTGACAATTATGTGTCTTTGAGTTGCTCTTTTTGAGGATTATCTTTGTGGCATTCTCTGTATTTCCTGAATTTGAATGTTGGCCTGCCCTGTTAGGTTGGAGAAGTTCTCCTGGATGATATCCTGAAGAGTGTTTTCCAACTTGGTTCCATTCTCCCCCTCATTTTCAGGTACACCAATCAGACATAGATTTGGTCTTTTCGCATAGTCCCATATTTCTTGGAGGATTTGTTCATTTCTTCTTACTCTTTTTTCTCTAAACTTCTCTTCTCACTTCATTTCATTCATTTGATCTTCAATCACTGATACCCTTTCTTCCATTTGCTCAAATCGGCTACTGAAGCTTGTACATGTGTCACGTAGTTCTTGTGCCATGGTTTTCAGCTCCATCAGGTCATTTAAGGACTTCTCTACATGGTCTATTCTCTACACTGCCATTCTTCTACTCTTTTTTCAAGGTTTTTAGCTTCTTTGCGATGGATTGGAACATCCTCCTTTAGCTCGGAGAAGTTTGTTATTACTGATCGTCTGAAGCCTTCTTCTCTCAACTCGTCAAAGTCATTCTCCGTCCAGCTTTGTTCCATTGCTGGCAAGGAGCTCTGTTCCTATGGAGGAGAAGAGGTGTGCTGATTTTTATAATTTTCAGCTTTTCTGCTCTGGTTTCTCCCCATCTTTGTGGTTTAACCTACCTTTGATCTTTAATGATGGTGACCTATAGATGGGGTTTTGGTGTGGATGTCCTTTCTGTTTGTTAGTTTTCCTTCTAACAGTCAGGACCCTCAGCTGCAGGTATGTTTGAGTTTGCTGGAGGTTCACTCCAGACCCTGTTTGCCTGGGTATCACCAATGGAGGCTGCAGAACAGCAAATATTGCAGAACGGCAGATGTTGCTGTCTGATCCTTCCTCTGGAAGCTTTGTCTCAGAGGGGTACACAGTTGTATGAGGTGTCAGTCGGCCCATACTGGGAGGCGCCTCCCAGTTAGGCTACTCAGGGGTCAGGGACCCACTTGAGGAGGCAGTCTGTTCGTTCTCAGATCTCAAGCTGTGGGCCGGGAGAAGCACTACTCTCTTCAAAGCTGTCAGACAGGGACGTTTAAGTCTGCAGAAGTTTCTGCTGCCTTTTGTTCAGCTATGCCCTGCCCCTAGAGGTGGAGTCTACAGAGGCAGGCAGGCCTCCTTGAGCTGTGGTGGGCTCCACCCAGTTCAAGCTTCCTAGCTGCTTTGTTTACCTTCTCAAGCCTCAGCAATGGCGGACGCCCCTCCCCCAGCCTCGCTGGTGCCTTGCAGTTCCATCTCAGACTGCTATGCTAGCAGTGAGCAAGGCTCCGTGGGTGTGGGACCCTCCGAGCCAGGCACGGGATATAATCTCCTGGTGTGCCATTTGCTAAGGCTGTTGGAAAAGTGCAGTATTAGGGTGGGAGTGTCCCTATTTTCCAGATGCCATCCGTCATGGCTGCCCTTTGGTAGGAAAGGGAATTCCCCGACCCCTTGCGCTTCCTGGGTGAGGGGATGCCCCGCCCTGCTCTGTGGGCTGCACCCACTTGTCTGGCAAGCCCCAGAGATGAACCTGGTACCTCAGTTGGAAATGCAGAAATCACCCGTCTTCTGCATCGTTCATGCTGGGAGCTGCAGACTGGAGCTGTTCCTATTCAGCCATCTTGGCACCACCCTCCGATATTTATATTTTTTATTGGAGCTTTCTTTAAACATCTGATGATCCTTATTGGCCCATTTATTTATTTTTATATTGGTGTCGTTTTACACTTTCATTTAAGGATTATCAAAATGCAATAAACTGCACATATTTAAAACGTATAATTTGACTGGTTTTGGCCAATGCACACACCCCTGAAACCCTCACCACAATTAATGTAACAGACATTTCCATCCTCCTAAAATGTTGTCTTGTAAGCTTTTTTAGTTTATCTCTTGTTACACTTCCTCATTTCCTTCCACTCCCCAAACCCCTCCTCAGGTAACTGCTGTTGTGTTTTTTGTTCCTATGGATTTGTTTGCATTTTCCAGAATTCTATACAGATGAGATAGTATAGCATGTATTCCTTTTTGCCTGACTTTTTTTTCATTCAGCATAATGATTTTGAAATTTATCTGCATTCTGTATCCATGTGCATATTTTAAATTGTGGAGTAGTATTTCATTGTGTGAATATATTACAAAATGTTTAGCCATTTTCTTAATGGACTTTGGGTTATTTCTAGTTTGAGGCTATTACAAATGAAGCTGCTACAAATATTCAGGTACAAGTCTTTGTGTTGACACATGCTTCTTCTTTTCTCTTGTTTAAATATGTAAGGAGAGGTAAGAAGTCCATTTACTTATTTATTTATTTATTTATTATTTTTTATTTTTATTTTTTGAGACAGAGTCTCGCTCTGTCACCCAGGCTGGACTGCAGTGGCTCAATCTTGGCTCACTGCAAGCTCCGCCTCCCAGGTTCATGCCATTCTCCTGCCTCAGCCTCCGGAGTAGCTGGGACCACAGGCACCTGCCACCACGCCTAGCTAATCAGAAGTCCATTGATTTTTATTAGTGAGACACTACAATGTTGATTGGGTGTCATGCTTGGACATGGCTTGCCAAATGGTGGATTTCATTGCAAGGTTATTGGGTAGGAAGAAGACCATTTATCTGGGAGACTCCCAAATATCAGTATTTGTGGTTCTTTTAGCCAGGCAATTTCAGGTTTGTGGGTTTGTTTTTTTTTTAATTCACTAATGTTTTCCACAAGGAGTGAATAGTCAAGTTGAGGAAGAGGGTTTACAATTTAGTTGATTTTCCCTGTTTTTAAACTAGTGTTTTTCTTCTTTCCTTTATGGTGATTGGTTTCCACAGACCTGGAGTCTATCAAGTTTAATTTATCCAGAAATTAAACTGTCGTTAGGGTTAGAGAAGGTTGTTACCTGGATGCTTGGAAGGAAGTATGCGGGGATGGTCTTTCTTAAAGTCCATAGTCTTAAAGTATATAAAAATCTTCTAGCTTTTAGTCTTATCCCATGGCCTTGCTTCTGAGTTTTCTGGGGTCTAAAAATCCCTAGACTTGCAGGGACACTGGAGTAGCAGCTTGCTTCCTGTTAACATTGCTTTCTTAGCTAAGCGTAGGATTCTGAAGATAAGTCATTATCTCTCCTCAGTCTTTTGCCACCTTCCAAATATATGTGAATATCTTCAGCCTGTTATTGTTTCCTCTCTCATTCTTTTTGTCCGTGTATTCTTTTTATTTCTTTGTTTTCATTTTAATATTGCCATGGTTAAATGAAGTATAGATTACATGTTTATTCCTTCAGGAATCTCTTTGTGGCTTTGGTAGGTATTTAGACTTATGTATTAGAATTCAGTATTTAATGGTTTGCATCTTTGTGTTTTAAAAGTGTCTCCAACAAACTGCTTTTTATTTTTCTTTTCATTTTTTCAATATTGTTCATTTATTGTTTGTAGACTTCTTTTCATGTTTCAAAGTTAATTTTTAATTATAAAAAATTAGAAAGGAACTAAAAATTGAGAATTATTAACTAGTGATAAAATATGACACAAAATTATCTATATATGATGATAGAACTATACACAATATTTGCATACAATAAAATAAAACAAAAATATTATAATAGTTTTTGTGTTAGTACTAAGCCATGGATGACATTTCTGTAGGCATTTTTAATGTTGCTACATAGTTTTAAAACCATCTCGTTAATGGATTGCCACATAGTTTAAAAGTAGTATTGTTCTAAACATTTTTTGGAGAGGAAAAATATGTGTTTTAAAATCTGTGCTGGTTGGTATCAAACAATACTTTTTCTATTTCATTCCACTAAGAATGCTTAAAGAACACTATTTTCTATGTAAAAAGCTGCAAATTAGCAAGCTTAATGATTTTTTCCAGCATACTTTCATCTCTTTGTATCACAGATTCACTTTGCTAGAGAACCATCTAGAATTGTCTTTTAAAAAATTATTCTTTCTACCATCCTTTAAAATGTAGCACAGATATTTTTAAGTTTATTAAGTGAAAAATGCCTATTCCAACACTCTTTTCATATCTCCTTTTACCAGATTCAAAACATGTGAGTAAAGTTTTGAAAAGAGACAGGAGACCAACTCACTCCACCCTGCCCCACCTCACACCACCCACCCACCGAAGTCTGAGTAAGAGTGAGCAGTGCCCTCTCACTTAGAGCTTAATTTTCTTTGTGTGCTTTTATGGAGAATTCTGTATTTAATGGTTTGCATGTTTATATTTTAAAAACTTCTCAATAAATTTTCTTAAGCAAGAACGTGTTTTCTAATGCTGTTTTCATATTTTAAAAGAAAATGCATTTTTTAAGGACTCCTGAGATCTTGTTTCAGACATACAGATTAGGAGCTTTAGGAAGTCTTGATGATTTCTCCAGATAAAAACAAAAAAAAAAAAACCACAGAAACAAATGAAAAATAATCGCTGAGTTAGAAGAAACCTTAAGAATAATTTAACTCTCCCATAATGCTTGAATTATTCATTCAATAATACTTACAGCATCTATTGGACACTAAATCCTTACATATAGTCTAGTTGGAGATTTGGTCAAAAATGGGAAAATAACAATGACATTTCCAACCAGTTGGGACAAAAAATGCTGCAACACCATGTGGCTTAAACAACAGAAATTTATAGTTTCAAAGTTCTGGAGGCAAGAAGTCTAAGATTAGGTGTCAGCAGGGTTGGTTCTATCTGAGGGCTGTTGCATGCCTCTTCCTAGCTTCTGGTAGTTTGCTGGCAATCTTGTTGGTTTGGAGAAGCAGCATCACCTTATCTTTGTCTTTATTCCCATGAGGCATTATCCCTGTGTGTGTGTCTCTGTGACCAAACTTCCCCTTTTTATACGTCCACCAGTTATATTATACTAGGGTCTCAAAGTATCTCAGTATGACTTCGTCTTAATAATTACTTTGGAAATAACTCTGTTTACAAATGTGGTTTCATTCTGAGGTACTATTTGGACTTCAACAGATGCATTTTGCAGGGACACGGTTCAACCCATAAAGGTTTTCTGGGCATTCTATAATTTTTGTTTGTTTTTATCCTTTCTTTAGCTCAATAGATTTTGTTCGTAAATCTTTCTCAGTGAAATTATTTCTTTTACTGTTTTGTGGTCAATATTTTCTGTATTATTGCTATTTGAGACTTTATTAAATTTATATTTGTAATCTAGTATATAATCTATTTTAGTAAAGGTTCCACGAGCACTGAAAAAGGCATATTTTCTGTTTAAGATACAAAAGTTCTCACCACTCTATAGATCTCCATACAATCTACTTTATTAAAAATGTAATTTAAGTCTTACAAATCCTTCTTTATACTTTTTACCTTACTAGAACTTGGACTGCATGAGAATTAAGCTACTATTATTTAAATGTTTCTGCCTGTTTGTCTTTGCATCTCATGTGTTTTCTGCTTCATGAAGTTGTTTTACTCATTGGGTGCATAGAAATGTATAACACTCATATCTTTACTGTGAATTGTTCCCTTTAGTATATGTAAAGTACTTTTCTATGTCACATTTAGTGCTTTTTCAAAAGCTCTGAATGTTACCTTTTCAAATATTATGATAATGACTCGTTTTTTTCTTACCTCTCTCCTTCCTTTTCCTCTCTCCCTTTTTTTCTTTTGTATCCCACTGTGCCCGTTCTTTTATTGTTATCTTTAGGTATAAATTTGTATTTAGTGTGTCTCTGTCATACACAGCATATAATTGAGATTTGTTTTGGGAGTTAATCTGAAAAGTTCTTTCTTTTAGGAGGTAAATTAAGCCTGCATATTTCTTAATATCATAGGTATGTTTGGGCTTACTTCTGTCATATTAATAATGATAATTATTCCATAGTGCTTAATATTACCAGACTTTATTCAAGAATTATATATAAATATTTTAAATTTAATTCTTACATAAACCATCATTTGAAAATATATGGTGAAACTGAGGTACAGAGACGGTAGTAACATACTCAAAGACACAGCGCTAGTTACTTATAGAGCTGTGATTCAAATTTATTCTGATTCTTGAATTTTTTTCTCTATCACTACATTATACAGGGTCTTTATTTGATGCCTTTTGTGATAATCCTGTATAATTTCTTAAAATCTATTTTCAAGTTCACAAATCATCCCTTTCATCTGTATCTGATATGCTGTTACTCATTCAATACTATTTTAATATCAAAGATTAAGTTAGTTTAGTTCTAAATACTTCTTGGCCATTTTAAGTAGCCTTTTTTGGTTAATTAGAAATAATCAGTTTGAAAATCTTTTAACCATTTTATATATGGTTGGTTTATACTGTGTATCTGATAATTTCAGCATACAAATTTTCTTTAAACTTAATCTGTATTTTGTTTCTGAGAACTCTCAGTTACAGTAGTTTGATTTTTGTTTATAAGATCATGTGTTTTTTAACTTAATCTGTAAGAATCCTAAGTGTTTATGTTGGAAATATTCCCTGAGAAAAGATTTGGTTGCATTGCCACTATACAGAATTCCCTAACATCTAGGATCACTTTAGCTCCATGGGGGATTAAGGGTAATATAGGAAACTCACATCAGCTCCCTAACCTTGAGACAGACTCAAAGTTTAGGTCTCCCAGATCCTAGGCCTTGTATCAGTATTTTCTCCCAGAACAACTTCCTCTCACTTATTGATTACTCATGGCTCTCTGCTCAGATTTTAGCTCATTGCCTACCCCCTCACACTTCGAGATTTCTTTTCCTTTCTGTGAGCTTAGCCATAAAAATATGTTTGTCTTAACTCATCTAAGTTCTAGTTGTCTTTTAGTGGGAGGACTCTTCAGGATAAAGTCATACTTCAGGAAATAGTGATGTGTATGCACATTTTAAAGACTTCTGAGCTATATAGACAAATTCTACTCTATAAAGGTCGTAATAATCCATACTCCTCTAGAAATGATTTAGTGGCTCTGGTCTTCTTAAAATTGCCAACACGGGAAATTATAATAAAATAATATACATGGATCATATGATAAAGAAAAGTAGTATCTTTGTGTTAAGTTGATTTTTTTATAGTAGTGATTTAAAGTGTATTTTTGAACATATGTGCCATTTACTTTCTAGTTACCTGGAAATGTAGATGTAGATATTAGGATAGATCTGACCTGGGGATGTGCAAAGCTTTGCCCATAGAGTATATAATCCAAGGAGTGCATGTGCAACAACAGTAAATTAAGACAAAGAGTATCCCAGGAAACATCAGAATTCATGAGTCATACTGAGAAGTAGGAGCCAAAGAAAGATATGGAAGTGCTCAAGGATGACTTATTGGGAGATATCAGTAGTGTCAGCAATCAAATGAAGAAAAAATTCAAAGAAAGAAAGGTTGTTATGAGTGTTACATGATAAAGATAAATAACATAGGATGAAGGCTAAAAAACAGAAATTTGAATTTAAAAGTAAAGGTTTCCCTACAACCATAGCTACACTGCTTTCAGGTAAGGACAGAAACAGATACAATGGAATAGCAGGACAGTCCTGAACAACTACTAATGTAGATTCAATGTATCATAACATATTGAGAGTCAGGGATCTTTTGAGACTATGACGGAAAAAATTGATTTTTTTTTCTGGAAAATGCTCACATGCACACACAATCTAAATATTGAATGCAATATCTAGATATTCACATTTCCTCTGACAACTATCTTTATCTGGCTTCTCTTATTGTCACCTAATTTAAGAGGTTTCATCACAGCAGAAAGGAGAAATACCAATACCTTCAGGAGAGGATAGGGGTAGGTTAAGGTAACATGTAAAAAAATACCTGGCTCTTACTAAACACATGTTCATTGAATGCTTGTTGATTTTTCAGTAGCCACCAGGAAAGAAGAGGAAAAATATAATTGTCAGCACAGTGTCCCCAGATGACTGAGAGGTACTGGGATCATGAGTGCAGTGGAGACATGAGTGTTTTAGGGAGGAGGGACGTGGACTTTGGAAATATCAGTTTATTCAGAATCTGTTTTATGTCATGAATTGTGTTAGAACATTCTTATGCAATATCTCCCATAATCTTCAAACAACCCTAATGTTACCTTTTACAGTGAGCATTTGAGTGTTTAGAGAGGTTAAGTAACTTTTTCAAATTCATGTTCGAAAGTGGTAAGCAGGAGAATCTAACCTCCATTTGTCACACACCAAAGCTGCCACACTGCTGGGAGAGTTATAAAGAAGTTAAAAAATTACTTTCTGTAAGAAATATTGAAGTTCTAGGGAAGGTAAATTAGGGAAATTTAAGTTTCAATTTTCACTGGCAAATAGCTGTGAATGACCACTTGAGAATAGCCATTAGCCTGGCTTTCTCCTCTCTACTGACTTGTCAGCAATGTCCCTTTCATCACCTGAAGCAGTATCCACACAGATCTGCAACTGCTTGGCCCTGCTGCCTGGTCCCTTTCATGCTGACAGCATTAGAAGCAGGGATTGGACCAAGCTTCTGGGAAAAAACCAAGTTGTCCACAGGAGATTTTCACATATGAGCTAAACCAAAAGGGAGAACAAATGGGATATAATCAGGTGCATCACAGCAATCTGCTATCTCCTACCAAAGCCACTGAGCCTTGCCTTTTTGTTTCTTTTCTTTTCTTTCTTTTTTTTTTTTTCTGAGCACCATCCAAAAAATAAAGAGGCTACGAACCTTCCATACAGTAGAAGTCTTAGGATTAAGCATTTTTTCCCTCTATGCAATATTACTGTTCATGTTGGTTCAGAAGATCTTTAGCTCTTTGAAACTCTGTTTTTATATATTTTGTTTTGCTCCATATTTAGGAACATTTTAAAAATACTAGTACTTTCTGTTGTTTATGTTTGAATTGTATTGCAATTTGATCTCCTGCTAAGTAACTTCCAACTTAAGTAGATATGATAAAATTAACCGGCTCCAAATATTTATTTCTCTTAGTTATAAATTCTTGGTAATGAATACTGTATTTGGTTAAAATTATAGTAGGGGTTTTAAGCAGTAATGTGTCTAGTCAAAGGAATTCTGATTCAAATTTGAATGTTTAAACAGACCTTATAATTATTTAAGGGGGAATATTCTGTTATTTTGTTGTAGCACTGCTCAGAGAGGTAGCATATAATTAAAGTTGAAATCTAACTATTTTATAACCACTGTTAAAAGTTTAATAACTTGTGCCAAAAGTTTCTTTGAAGATCAGTGGTTTCACTTTAAATGTAAATTGAGCGGGACAAACTGGCCAAGATTACTGAGATATTTTTGCGTACACCTTATGTACTTCCCCCAATTCCTACAAGAACAATCAACCAAACAATGAACTAAACAAACATGTAAAGCAACAAGGAAAAAACATTTTTTAGTTTAATGTTTCAGCATAAATGGATTGAAGATATTTCTCGCTTCATGCTTTTGGCTGTGGATGGAAGAGCCAACACTTGTGTATTCTGAACAAATATTTTGAGTTTCAGAGGCCCAGAGCAACAAAGTTTTGTCTATAAACAACAGACGACAGGTATTAATGAATAAAGAGTGTGTTCATATGTAGGCAGCCTTGACGGACTCTTGATTCATGGCTGGTATTTTCAGACACAAACACACATAGCTGTAGTAGCACTATTAATAGGAAGATTCAAATAAATGTTCAATTAGAGGATTCCTCAATCAGATGATCTTATTGAAATCAGGTGAAGGGAGGAACTATGGTAATAAGCCAGTTATGCAAAAATAGAATGAGATTAATTGAGATTTTACAGACACTATGACATTGGAGTTGTAAGACTAAAGCCCTATAGGGCTTTTAATGGCTCAAACCTCATAGAATTTTGTCTGACTGCTGCCATCCACCTGTCCTAGTTTTTCCTCTCTTCGCATTTCCAGAGATCAGTTCAGTTTAGGGGATGTTGGTCTGTAGTGAAATGCTTGGTGAGATCCAATTCTAACCTTTCAACCTATGAAATAAAATAGCAGACCTTTTGAGTGAGTATGGGGGTGATGCAATTGGGTGTTTGATATCTTCCATGAGAGTATGGGACCCTGGAGGCATCTTGAATTCCTTTCAATCTGTCCTTCAGATTTTATCCCGAGGTTTCGTTTATGCCACACACTGTTAACCTTCTTTGAAATTCAGGAAAAGTCCTCCTAAGGGCAATTTCAAGTCAGTCTAAACTGGGACCCAAAGGATTAGGGGATGTTGGTGAGCTTGTGTAGTATTTATCTGACCTCAGATATTTGGAAACGTAACAAAGCCTGGTCTTGGCACACTGTGTATTCCCTTCAATAATGGTCTATTCCTAAACTTTCATTTTTATTTTTATGATTTTTTTTTGAGACAGAATTTTGCTCTTGTTGCCCAGGCTGAAGTGCAATGGCGTGATCTCGGCTCACTGCAACCTCTGCCTCCTGGGTTCAAGCGATTCTCCTGCCTCAGCCTCCTGAGTCACTGGGATTACAGGCGCCCACCACCATGCCCGGCTAATTTTTTGTATTTTTTAGTAGAGATGGAGTTTCACCATTTTGGCCAGGCTTGTCTTGAACTCCTGACCTCAGGTGATCCACCCGCCTTGGCCTCCCAAAGTGTTGGGATTACAGGCACAAGCCACTGCGCCTGTCCTAAAATTTTACTAGTAGTATTTATAAGTATTATAAGGCATCTAAAAAAAATGCAAGGCACCAAATGTATGATGCTCCTGGAGGTGATTTGAACTTTCTTGAGCTGCATGGAGATTTTTCTTTAACAGGTCTGTTTAGGAATATGTTGCAGGTGGACTATAGACCACACTTGGAGAAACTGCACTAGTAAAACAGGACAACTGACCTGTTTTTTATTCCAAGCAAACATTGAACTTTGTGACCTCCATGCTTGTACCTCTCAGGTTACAAAACATTTTGCCATGTCACATATTTGTCTATATTTCTTATCTATTGGTTTCCAAGCTGCTAACTTCTTATTTACTCAGTGCCTCCCCACAGTGCCTTGTACACATTTAGGCACCGTGTTATTACAGTGTGATGGTTAAGAGCCAGGGCTTTAGAGACTGACAAACTGGGTTGGAATACAGGCTGTGTTGTTGCTGTGAGCAAATTAATATTTCTGAATCTCTAGTTCCTCATTTATAACACTAAGTAACAAGAGATTTTAAGTTACCCAGTATATGCTTATTAAAAAAACCCAGAAATATATGTAAGAAAACTATTAAAATAAAAATCAATCTAATTTCACCTCCCAGAGAAACATGACTTTTTTTTTTTTTTTTTTTTTTTTTTTTTTTTTTTTGAGACGGAGTCTTGCTCTGTCACCAGGCTGGAGTACAGTGGCACCATCTCGGCTCAACAAACCCTGCCTCCTGGGTTCAAGTGATTCCCCTGCCTCGGCCTTCTGAGTAGCTGGGACTACAGGTGCGTGCCACCACGCCCGGCTAATTTTTTTTGTATTTTAGTAGAGACGGGGTTTCACCATGTTGGCCAGGATGGTCTCGATCTTCTGACCTCGTGATCCACCCGCCTCAGCCTCCCAAAGTGCTGGGATTACAGGCGTGAGCCACTGTGCCCGGCCTGAAACATTAATTTTTAATTTATATTTATTTGCATGTCAATTTTAAGTAATGTGCCATTCAGATCATTTTTGTGTGTGCCTTTTTTTAAAGAACATGCTATGAATACTTTTCCACATTAATAACGTTTTACCTTGTAACTTTAAATAACCATATTTTATTCTTATTGTATTTGTATAAAATAAACAATTCCATAATATTGGACATTTAATTTTTTCTCTCTTTTTTTTGTACTTTACTAAAACAAAGCTGTGGTGAATATTCCTTTGTACAATCTCTTGTCAATTTTTTTCTTAAGTTATTCTAAAAAGAATAACTTAAGACTTTATAGTCTTAAGACTATATACATAAGTCTTAAGACTATATACATAAGTCTTAAGACTATATACATAAGTCTTAAGACTATATACATTTTTAAAGATTTTATGCTTACTACTTAATTGCCATTGAAATATTTATACTTTCATCATCAGTGAGCTTAAGATCTCTACCAATGTTACCTATCATAATAAAGAACACTTTGACAATTTGATAATTGGAAAATGGCAACTAATTTGTATTTCAAAATTTATTTTTAATTCAGCAAATACTAATGTGCATCTCCTCTGTTCCAGTCACTGAATGTTGGGAAGGGGAAGTCATTCAGAGGTGAGCAAGGCAGATCAAGTTTCTACTTTGATGGAACTTAAAGTCTAACAACTTTAAACAAGTAGCAATTAAAGGTGTGATGATAAGGAGCATTTAAGGTTATGTTCTAGGTTCAGGGTGTTAGATTAAGCCTCCTAAAGTGGCACTTACAGATGAATTGAAGTTAGCCAAGGTGGGAAAGGAGGGCAATGCAGGGAGGCACAGAAGTAAAATCTTTCTGGACTGGCCGATGCTGGAGAAACGGAAGAAAACAGTTTGGTTAGTGCGTGGAGTATAACAGAATGATTCAAAATGAAGTTTGAGAGGTAGTTAGGGGTCAGATCCCATAAGGCCTTGGAAGGTATGTTAAGATTGAGGACTTCATTTTGAGGGTTAGATGTTTCATTTTTAGAAGATAATTCTGATTGAAGTTTGAGAATTGAGTGAAAGAGAGCAAGGATACGTATGGGGAGCCCAGATGGAAGGCAACAGTGTGGACCACAACGGCTTGCAGTGTATGTTATTCAGAACTCCTTGGTTGCAAGTGATAGAAATTTAACTCAAGCCAGCTTGAGCAAAATAGAGAATTTGTTGATTCTTATAACCAAAACATGAAAAGTAGAAGTTTCATCTGGGCCTCTCAGCAGAATAGAAACCCAGGACTCCAGTGCTCTTAATAGTCTCTATCTTTCCCCCTCCCCAACTTTCCTGTTCTCTTCTCTTATTCATCTTTTTTCTATCCTTCTCTTTATATCTCAAACTAATTATCTCAGACTGACTTCCTCCACATGGCTGAAAACAAGGCCAGAGGTGACTCTTGTAATACAAATATTATTGCCTCACCATCTGGAAAGGGACAGATCTTCTCTCCTCCCTTTTTAAAAAATAGATCTTAATTTTTACAGGAATTTTAGGTTTACATCAAATAGACTGGAGGTACACAGATTTCCCATATGCCTCCTACCCCCACAGCTGTATATACTCCTCCATTAACATACTCTACCAGAGTAGTACATTTGTTGTGACTGGTGAACCCACACTGACCCATCATTACCACCCGAAGGCCGTAGTTTACATAAGTTGTTCATTTTGGTGTTGTATAGTCTGTGGGTTTGGACAAATGTATAATGACATGTGCCCACTATTGTATTATTCAGAGTAGCTGCACTGCCCTAAAAATCCCCTGTGCTCCATGGAAGATAGTATGACTATTAATAACAAATGGCTGAATTGAATAGATATTAAATTTAAATGATAAAGATGTCTTCTGGCTTTGATTCCTTGTGGTTGATAAATGGCTCAAAGTGCAATGGAAAATGAGGGTGAGGATGATACAGAATGTGGTGTTATAGAAGCCAAGGGAAGAGAACCCTTTTTAAAAAAGAGAGTAAAAACAGAATGAGATCCAGTCATTTGCAACATGAATGGAACTGAAGATTATTATGTTAAGTGAAATAAGCCTGTCACAGAATGGCAAACATCACATATTCTTCCACTTATTTGTGGGATCTAAAAATCAAAACAGTAGAACTCATGGACATAGATAGTAGAAGGATGGTTACCAGAGGCTGTTAAGTGTCATGGGGGGCTGTGAGGGAGAGGTGAGGATGGTTAATGGTTACAAAAATAGACAGAATGAATAAGATCCACTATTTGATAGTACAACAGGGTGACTATAGTCAAAAATGACTTAACCATACATTTTAAAATAACTTAAAGCGTGTAACTGGATGGTTTGCAACTCAATGGTTAAATGCTTGAGGGGATGGATACCCCATTCTACATGATGTGCTTATTTTAGGTTACATGCCTGTACCCCTTCTCATGTACCCCATAAACATATACCTACTATGTACTCACAAAAATGTTTTAAAAAAGGGAATGGTCCTTATTGTCCACTATTGCTAAAATATGGAAAAAGAGAAAGACTAAAAGGTGGATGTTGAATTTAGCAACACTAAAGTTCATTGGACTTCCTGATGAAGAAGCATAGCACAATGGTTTGGCTGGAAGCCACAGGGGTTGAGTAATGAGATGAAGAATTAAAGATGGCAATTACAGGCATTTCTATTAAAAGTTCTTTGAAGTTTATTATTTTAAAATACATTAATTGGTTTGCTATTTATTCTTTGTAAATCTGTTTCTATTTTTTGTCCTTTTTTTCTTTGGTGGTATCTTTTACTTTTTGACATATAAGTGCTATTTATATAATGCTATTAAATTTGTTCTATATGATTCAGTTTTCCCCAGCTTCCCTCTTCCTTCCTTCTTCCTTCCTTCTTTCTTTCTTTCTTTCTTTCTTTCTTTCTTTCTTTCTTTCTTTCTTTCTTTCTTTCTTTCTTTCTTTCTTTCTTCTTTCTTTCTTTCTTTCTTTCTTTCTTTCTTTCTTTCTTTCTTTCTTTCTTTCTTTCTTCCTTTCTTTTTCTTTCTTTCCTTCTTTCCTTCTTTCCTGAGTTGGAATTGTTCTTTCACCCAGGCTGCAGTGCAGTGGCACGATATCGGCTCACTGCAACCTCCGCCTCCTGGGTTCAAGAAATTCTCCTGTCTCAGCCTCTGAGTAGCTGGGATTACAGACATGCGCCACCATGCCTGGCTAATTTTTGTATTTTTAGTAGAGAGGGGGTTTCACCATGTTGGCTAGGCTGGTCTTGAACTCCTGACCTCAGGTGATCCACCCCCCCTTGGCCTCCCAAAGTGCTGGGATTACAGGCATGAGCCACCACACCTGGCCCCCAGATTCTTAATTTACTATTAATAGACTTTATTTTATTTTCTTGGTTGTTGTTTCTCTAAATTTTAACTTTTTGATATAGGCATTCTGCCTCTGGTTTTGTGTTTAGAAAGGCTTATAAATAGGCCTCCATCATAGCCTATAAATAGTTACAACATTTTTGTCCAGAACTTTTTTGGAATTTCCTTTGGGGTATGGAAGGAAGTAGAAATTTAATTTTTTTTCTAATTTTTTCTCAGCAAGTTTTCTTTAAAGTTGTTTCACTTTAAACAATAAGTTTCTTTTTAATTCAGCTTATCAAAAGAATGACTCCTCTGTATGTTAAAACACACTTCATCTTACAAAACAATGCAGTCTTGACAGATGGGCTATAAATAGTGGCTTTTTTTTTTTTGGATGTTTGAAACAAATCCGAACATAGACTCAGTCATGTTACTAAGAGCTTTCACAAGGAGTGAAGGAAATGTTCTTCTTTATGTAGGTGGATTTTCATTGGAAATTACTGTTAAATACAAATGAGCCTACTATTAATGGCACCAATGGTGTATGTATGGCTTGTAATTCATCTTGTTTCCAAATGAAGTACATGGGAAGTGTGAGTGTTACTTTTATGGGGGAGTAGAGCAGACAGTCTCAGTTATGTCTGCAAATTCAAGATATGTAGTATCTGATGATGTTGGAGGTTGGGTCACACAACATGTCAAACTCCAATCAAAGGAAAATTACTTGGGAATCTGTAACTTGGTACTTATCATTGCTGGGAAGGTGGCTATGCCAGGGGCTTTTGCTGAAGCAAGGACAAAAGTCATTTTCCTAGTCATTGTTCCACATATGTTTTCTTTTTGCGAACATATCTTCTAAAAATAAGGTCACATAGTTCACAATTATGGCTTGATTTGAACTGTACACACTACCAATGGACATTCTTCTGAACACAAAAATCCATCATGGATCTGTATCCTGTGCTCAGTAAAAATATATCCGTGTTTGCTCTTCAGCACAACTCTCTCTCACCGACAGTTCTGCAGAAGTGGGTGAATTCTTCGAAGATCAAGACACTGAAAGCCACCTCTGGAATCGTGAATTAAGTAAATTTACTAGTTTACCAAGAATATTGTTTTACGGATTAATCTGCATGATCATATTGAGTGATTTTGTATATGGCTTCTCTTAAACATACGTTATTTACTATATTAAATGAGTATGATTTTTTTCTTGAATATATTTAATAATCTACTGAAGAACATATTCAGCAGGAATATATTCTTCATAAATGCATTCTTCCTAATTGTAGTGTTTAGAGTATATTTTTCACATATAAGAATATATTCATTAATTTATTCTTCTTGATTATGTTTGTAGAACTGCTTTATTGGAACATGCTCTTTATTAACATATTTATACTCGACTATATTAAGATATATACATGTTATATATTCTATATATTTGTTAACAATATTCACAAAAAAGCAGTAAGCCTAGGATCCAGCTTCTGGCAAACTGAACATTATTTAAAATGTATTTAATGAGAATGTGTATATTTAAAAATAATATTTCTTATACTAAATTTTAGTAAATTTGCAAATTTGGTGAATTTGGCAAGATTGTCACTTGGTGAATTGATGCTGTTACTGACCTCGGGTTTAATTCTGTTATCAATTTACTTACTTAAGAAAGCATAATTTGTGATTGTTTTTCAAGACTTAAAATGGAAAAAATACATTTTTGTTTCATAGCTTTCATTCAGCCGTTTCAACTTGGCTTCTATGATGATGTAATAAAAACCAATTTAAAATCAATTATAATTTTCAAAAAGATACTGTAAACCTATTCCTAGAACTGATAATGATTTGATTTTTTTAGGATTAGTTATTTATCTAAGATGAATGAGCAGAGTTACTGTCTTTGCCCAAAGGAAAAACAAAAGATGTAACCCTGCATGCCAACGAACCCATCACTCTCTCTGGTTCTAACATTTTAGAATAGCCTGGACCATTCTTAGTTCAAGACTACTATGCTTACACCATAAGAATTGAGTCACAGATTTATAATGATTTGCTGTTTCTACTGCAAGGAGAAAGCAGATTCCATCTGAACATGCTACTTTCACATGTATTTAGCCCTTATTTTCTGAGATTTACAGAAGAATGAACTGAATTTGCACCATAAACGTCAGAAGTGTAAAAAAAATCTGCAATTTTACTTAGCAAAACCAAACAGGAAACAAAAAGAGATCAAAATCAAAACAAAGCCCTCCAATGCTTGAAGATTAAAAATTAACCAGCTTCTTTTATTGTGTTATTATGGCTTTTAGTATTTTTATGATAACGAAAAGTAACATTTACCCACTCTTTCCTATGGAGTTTATATGAATAAACTCCTTGGGTTTATATAAATATGGAATAGGAGATTTTGGGGAAAGAACCTTTATTATTAACAGTGATTTTATCAAGAAAAGGTAGAAGCAGTATTGCAATTAGTTATTTAAGAAATAGGGCTAGGATTTACTAACATTTGAATTCAATGTAAAGAAAAAAACCCATTCTAAATCTAAAATCCCAAACTGTTACCTTTTCTTTTTTTTAAATCTCATTTGTCTGTAACTTGATGAATCAAATGCATTGTTAAATTGAATAGAGCAGGACTTTAATTCATATGTTTCCTTTATCTTGTCTTTCTCTTATGCATATAATTTTCTGCTACATTCATTCAGATAAGAAATTCACAGCATTATATGAAGAGTCCTAAAAGGTCTCCCAGACTACATATATGTGCCTCTTTGGCTTCAAGTGTGCTAAAATTTCTAACATGTGAGCCAGTCTCCTTAATTAAAAAACTAACAAAAGGTCCCTATTAAAATATATATCTAACTGGGAGGAGCATATCAAATTCAAAAGTAAGAAGTGGTAATTTATTGTTATGAATTTATTAATTGGATTAGCTTTCTGGCAACTAGAATAGAACCAAGGTATGGAACACTATGGAAAGTGAGTCAGGTGAACTACTGTAACTTGGGCCTCCATGAAGCCGAGTATCAGAAACAGAGGTTTCTGGTATGGTGGATTAAGGAGAGAGGGCTGTTCCTTGGATTATATTGTCTCTCAGCTTCTTATTATACTAAAATTTTATGATTCTGTCATTGTAGAAGTTCCCAAAAGGCAGGAAATATAGTTTTTTAATAGATACAACTGATAGCTCATAAAGTTGCTTAATGTACCTGTAACATCAATGCTACATGCAAATGGTCACTCAGTAAACAAGATTTATCTAATTTTTGAAGATTCATGAATTCACTTATGAAAGTTCAAGTTTTTACTGCTCATCAGTAATTTTATCACATTTAAAGGACACTATTTATCAGGCAAAAGGAATATGTTGGACCCATATGATTCCTTTGCTTTTCTTCAGCCATTAATAGGCATTCTTCATACTTTCTGCATAACAACTGGTCTTGAGGGTAGACACAGTAAGTGTCCATCTAATGGGTGTGATTTGAAAGGTATTGCAAAATTTCATTCTGCTCTGCCCTATTTCCATTCCAATGCAAATGTCCATTATTAACATTTTCTCTTTGCATGAGGTAAGCAAGGGGAGAGTCTTCTCCTGTGTTTTATAAACATACATATTTTTTTTTCTCTAAAGGAGGATGAGGATTAGTTATCCCTTAATCAGAATGTTCTTTGGTTAGCTGATGTCATGCTGAAAAGTAGCAAAATGAGGTACTCAAGGGATATCTAAGATAAGAAATAGATGTTCACAAATCCTGCAATAAGCAATTTGTGGTGATAATGCAAACATTCAATCTTGATGAATGGAAGACAGCTACCTACTAAGAACAGCCCACTTGCATTTAACCTTGAAGTTGTCTTAGAAAGCTGTAAGAAGTTACACTGGAGAAGCAAGAAGGAAGGTCCTGCAAGAAAAAAGGGGCCAATTTTGTACATGAAGAGCCAGATGAATATAAGCAATAAGAACAAACATTTATTGATCACCTACTATGTACAAGACCTTGCCATGAATGCTATATGTGAAGAGATATTAAGTGTCATTTGTAATTAGTTCTCAGCGCAAGTAGAAATGATCATAGGACTGGGAATATTTAGTTCTGAAAATGTTCTAAGGAGATGTCAGAGAAAATGGGCAACCATATCTCCGTGGCCCAAGAAAATATGAACCTAATGGCATGACAAGTTTGTATCTACAGAGTCCCAAAGCAACAGGTCAATTAAGTAAGTCTCTCTCCCTGCCTTTCCACATCTGGTGCCACAGTCCTCTGCTAAACTGAAGATTCCAAAATGTGTAACTCTAGCCTTTTGCCTGAGCTTCAGACTCATGTCCTACTGCCCACAGGACATACCCACCTGGATGTGACGCACAGGTCATGTCTGAGCATAAGTATGAGCGTATGTTCATGTTGAAATTGAGTGTACTTTTCCCTCTAGAGCTGCTCTCTGTCCTAATTTTTTATCGCAAGTACTGGTACTATCAAGCTAGAAACCTAGGAATCATCTTTGATACTTCCTCCTCCTCTTTCATGCCATATATTCAGTAATCACTAAAGATGTTAGTTACAAATATTAATTAATTCTCAAAAAAGGTTTTATTTTTTACGAATAGATGATTCTATCTAAAATGTTTAATTTTAGATCGATATGCTTGTAGATAATTATAAAATGTACTTATTTATGACATTTGGTAATATTAAACATGAAGACAGTATTATTTGTCTTATATATCGTGCTATTTAATTTGTGACATACACCCCTTATGTTAAATTAATGTTGAGAGAAAAAGCATGGCCTGTTAAGAAATAAATTTATAGATGACATTATGTCATATTTGTAGATTGGAGTTTACTATATGTTTTAATTTGTTAAAATAAGAGGAAGCTGATTTTTTATGTTTGGAATTTTTATACTTAAAATATTTTAAAAGTGTAATATATTAATACACTTGTTTAATAATGTTGGAGTTTAAAATGGAAGAAATAAGAGTAGGTTTTATATCAGCATATTTCTCTAAATATGAAAAGCCTGCTTATGTAAAATTCTCCATCCTATTACTCTTTTTTCAAAAATAGGTCTTGAAGCAGTGGAAAAATAACATGAGGTAGTAGGTAAATATTTTGAATAGGTGAATGATATTTACTGATCAGATGAAGGCAATCTTGAGGGAAATGTATAACATTATCATTTTATGCTCCTCATTAGGTTATATTTTGAGACCAGTGCTCTTTATGCTTCCTGCCTTTAGCCATGGTCCATTAGAGGTAGAAATAAAACAGCATATAACCACAAATATAGATCATTTAAAATTGTCTAATGATCCAAACCACCATGCTGACAAACGGTATTCAGCTGAGTGGCAAAGCGAAGGAGAGGTGAATCATATGCACATGCTCATCGATTAAACCTCATCCCATGCCTCATTTATACATACACAGAGCTCCAAACTGTTCCCTTTACATGATTTAAATCATCATTTTATTTACTCGTCCCAAAGTAGAAATCTGAATGGACACTATCCCGACCTTGAACCATTTTATACATACATAGAGCTCCTAACTGTTTCCTTTATATGATTTAAATGATTATTGGCTCGTCCCAAAGTAGAAATCTGAATGGATACTATCCCGACCTTGAACCACATGCAGCCAGTTTGAGAAGTTCTGGGAATCAACGCTGGATGCGTCCTAGCTCTAACTAATATTTCGTGACTCCAGTCAGGAACATTATGGCTGCCTCAGGCCAGTTTTCTAAATTACACTCTAAGTAATAAAAAAAGGCAGAAAAATTGGAGACTGACAGAGGTTCTTGGAGAACACAAAATACAATAATTAGAGAAACAAGAAAACATACCAAAACCTGAAGTAGTCAAGAACACAGCATTAACATGGATCAAAGTGTTCTATATTCTTATTACATTTTTAAAGAATCAATTCCAATGATTTTTAATGACTTTTTAATTGGTGAAAACATAATGATCCTTGTGGAAAACAGCATAGAAATTCCTAAAGGAAAAATAAAATCAACCACAGGATTATCCACTTTCTGGATAACTATAGATTATACAGAAATAACCACTTTTAAAATTCTGGTTTAGGTCCTCCAGTGTTTTATCTAAATGAATACATCAATAGGCATACCCACACCCACACACACCTGTGGAGAGGTAGCTTAGGGTAGTTAAGATTCTCTAGGGCCAGACTTCCTGAGTCTGAATCCTGGCTCTGCCACTTATAAGGTGTGTGACTTTGTACAAGTTACTTGACCTCTCTGTGCTTTAATTTTTACATCTTTAAAGTTGGGAATAATACTTATGTCATAAGATTTTAGGAGAATTAAATGGGTTGATATCTGCAATGCCCCTAGAACAGTGCTTGGAATATGGAAAGCAGTATATATTGTTTATATTTTTATTATTATCTCTAATTGTATATAGTTTTACAAAAAGCAACATCACATTGTATGTTATATTAAAGCTTGTGTCTTTCCAACTTGGTGCTAGCCCTTTAGGAACATCTGCCTCTTCATCCTTTTCTTATATGTTGGGGTCTTTGAAAGTGCTCAATAAATACCAACTTTCTTTCTCCATCTTAATTGTAAATCATTTTGAACCCGAGACAGACAAGTATTGCACGTGGAGTCCAAAGTGTCAATTTTACCACTAGGCAAGCTCATAGTAGGAAATGTGGCTTAAATTAGGGGATCCAATGGCAAGTGGATTTCCTCATAGTGAAACTCCAAATAGAAGGACTTTCCATGTGGTCACTGGATTACGTCAGTGTTACCCACATGAGTGACTGGGGTATGGAGAGGAAAGGCGTGCTGTGCTAATGGAGCTAAATATACGCGGAGGCAAATACTAAAAATGAGAAACAGTATTAATCTTTTCCTTTTCTCTTTTTCTTCTTCCACCGTGGAAACATTTTACTATTGATTTTTATATGCCTTACAAAATTATGTACTGTTTGTAATCTGGCTGCTGAAGCATTGGTAACAAAGCAATGGTAACAAATACGGTGTATGTATCATCAAGTCAGTCCTTGGACATTTTCCCCACACACATAACCTAAATAAGCAAACTGTATATATTTTGCTATGTGAAGACTTGGTGACTATGACTGTTTACATGATGCAACAGTGATTAGTTAATGTATGCAGGTTGGTTAAAAATCAGTTGATTTGACAACAACATTTTGTTTTATTTGGTATGACATAGAAATTGCAATGCCTGCATATGTAAAGTGGGGAGCTGACCAATTATGCACATTGTAAATCTCCTGAATTTTTTTCTTACTGAGAATCAGAAGAGCATTGAGGACTGAAATTATGTTGTTAAATATGAATAGCGACCCTTCATTCAATGTTGATTGCATGCTAGTTTTATATTATACGTTTATATACCATACATCTTTCATCTAACTCTATTGCAATGATTATGGTTGTGTTGGTCATTTGTTTATCTGGCCTCACACCCATTCTCTCCTACCCTCTGATCCTCTCTGTATCCCAAGAGAATAACTCCTGCAAACTAAGTTTTCCACTCCAATGCCACCTGACTTCCTTTTATGTATGTCAGTGGGAAGTACTGGTGTGAGACTGGGGTTGTGGAGAAGGGGAAAGCAAGGTATTTCTGCCTCTCACAGCTTCCTGCATGTCAGCCCTTCCCTTTTCTGATATAGCCTTTGGAGTGGGAGTGACTTTCCACTGCTGTAAATCTCTGAGTTGCCCACAATCCCACAATTTTTTTTTAGCTCTTCTTATATCATTATAACTAGTTTTCCATATAATATCCATCTATTAAATTATCTATTGTGAGTTCTATTTTCCTATCAGGACCTTGACAAAGATAGAGACTGTCTTCATTTTGTAGAAATATTAAGTAACTTGTACAAAAACACACGGCTAGTTTAAAAACAGGCTTTCAAACCAGTTGTACCTAATTTCAAAGCCCAAGTATTTGAACTACTATGCTGCATTCAAGTGATAGTTCAAATGAATACCCAAATGAATAGTTTTCATTAATCACCTCTTTCTATTACTTAGCTCAAATTGTCTGCATTATGGCACTAACTAGCTATCATCATCACTTAACTATCTATCTCTCCCAATTGTTTATAAGGTCACTTGAGAGCAGGCACATTTTATTCATCTTTGTATCCCCAGTACCTACTACTGTGCTTGGAATGTAGTGGAGTCTTAATAAATATTTGTAGAATAAATGAGTAGTAATCACTGTCATTGACAGAGTGACTATTTTATTTCAGCAGCCCTGCAAGGAGACTTATGTAAATTTTATAACTCAATCTTCATGACAATCTTGCAAAGTAGTCATAAATATTTCAATATCAGAGATGAGGAATAGACTCAAAGAGTTTAAACAGCTCACAATTAATCTGCTATTAATGCTAGGCTAAGTGGATTACAAGGTCTGCTATTTTGACTATGTCTAGCTGCCTCCCTACATAAATTTATGTGAAAAAATACATAAACAAATGTGTTGGAAAAAACTCAAAGCATTTTATTGAATTTTCAGGGTTTTTTTGAGCCTTATAAACAGATAAAGTCTTGTCTCTATGAGAAAAAGGAGCAGCTCAGTGTTTACATGCCATATATTGGCACGTAATGGAAATACATATGTTTGTACTTACCTAGTCTATGCAGATAAAAGGAAAATAAGAATTGGGATAATAATCTGAAGAAATGACATAGTTGATATTGCTGCCAAACTAAAATCAGAGCTGGACAGTAAAGTGGTAAAAGATTTCATTAAGGGACTACTGCGATAGGAGAAAAGAGACCTCAGTGTAGTACTGGGCTCAATTCCGAATATAGCTTGGACAGATGGAGATTTTTAGCCAAGGAGCAGGGTGGGGGCCAGGGGATGGAAAATTACTAAGAGGAAACATCGGGAGTGAGGATGGATTGTGGCTAAACCAATGTGACAGAATTTTTACTGACTGAAGGCCAGGATGATCAGATATCGCCTGGGGGGTTCCGGGGGATGTAGAATTTGATCAAATATCAAGATGATCAGATATCAAGAGTGAGGGATTCTCTCCAAACAGACTTAGCAAGATTCTCACTACAATTAGGCAGTAGAGGGTTGGACACCAAGACTGAGGCCTAGAGCGCATAGAGGAGTCAGAACTAGACTTAGGTAAAGGAGTTCATCCTGTTATCAAGTGTGGAAAATGCTGGTTATCCACATGATTATCTACTCATTCTCTAGAATTACTTGGTATGGTGTGTGACATTGATGATATTTACAACCAATTCCCCTAAACACAGAATTCAGGTTTCAACTTTATTTTCTGTTGCTTGGTCTATTATCTAGAGTTAGTACATTATCTAAAGTGATAGGGTAGGTAATTTTACTGATGGATTGTTGATGAAAATGTTTACTTGTGTTTTTGTGAGTTCCAGTCTTTGCTTTGCATGGTGAAATCACATGTATGGATAACATTTTATGGCTCGGTTAAGTTTCTCCCATAGTTTTTCCAAGCAATACATTCTTAGTACCTCCTCTGAATCTAGAAAGTAAAATAATACTTATATTTATAAGACTGAATTGCAGAATTCATTATTTTATTCTTTAGTTTCTGGTGAAAATGAACCAATAGAAGTAAAATAATTTGGTAGACAAAATACGAAAAGCCATTGTTGATTCTACAAGTAATTCATTGGCACGTACTTGCTTGGATTAGTATTGGTTGAAATTGTTTCAGCTGGATACCACCCAAGAGGCTGTTCTTGTCTCACAGAGCTAGGAGCCATTTCAAGATCCTGGAAATAAGTGATTTTCATAAGATTTTTGCTGGTGTAAATTTTTTTTTTCCCCAGGGAAAGGATGATCTCCTAAGTCTTCTTCATGTATGTACTACTAGCTTTGCTGTAAAGTAAGGCCTTTATTTCATTAATTCGAGAGTAGAGAATAATGTAAAATTAAACACAAGCATTTTTTGCCAGTTGATTTCTAACAATCACAAACTATATCAATTTGTTTAATACTGCAAGAGCACAAACAAGATTTGTTTTATATTTGTTTTATAAAACTTTGTATTATTGTTTTATAAAACTTTGTATTATCTTGTGATTGAGACACATCATTAGGGGCTGGAAACCAGCAGGTGTCAAAAGCCCCAGTGTTGCTGTTCAATGGATATAGAATTACAGTCATGCAAGATGAACAAGTTCCAGAGATCTGCTACATAACAATGTGTATATAGTTAACAATTCTGTACTGTGCACTTAAAAATGTAAGAGAGTAGAGTTCCTCTTATTTGTTTGTTTTTTAAAATCCCAGTCAAACAGAAAAACAACACAACACAGAGCTATGACCAGCAGGCACGGAAGAAATCCAACGTTTGTGTGAGAAAGCATACTGAAGCATTACCTGTTCCCATTTGAATGCTGAGAAAGAGTTAGGGAAATACCATGATTCTCCACTTAATAAAACTTCAGCACGTCTTTTTCATTAGAAGTGATGATTGACAGGGATTTGTTGGTGACACTGTGTGGTCCTGGGAGCAGAAGTCACTGTGTAAACAATGCTGTGCTAACAAAAGAGGACTGTTCACATGGCTGGCACTAGCACAACCTCGAGAAGATGAAAAGACAGCACACGGAATTTCCTGATTTGGGGCCAAGATGGACAACAATGACTATGATATTAACTGTTGGATTTTATGGATTTTTATTGAATAAATGGAATAGATTTTGTTAATTTGTTTATTTTCCTCCATGAAAATGTTCGAAATGTATCTGAAAATACAAAATATTTTCATCATATAAGTTGGAAAACTAGGGAAAGTTTAGGGTTAATTTAATCCCATGTAATTCTTTTCAAGTGCTTAGCCTTAAATATTACCTCTTACTTCAGTTAAGACAATAGTTTTTTAACCCCTTTTTTCAATATGTTAAAACATTTTGAAACAAATCTTCCAGACATGGTGAAAAAACCTGCTCTAGATGGTTACTTAGTGTCACAATTCATGGAGGGAACTATATAGAATTCCCCTATATGGTGATTTTCTGTGGCACTACCTCCAGCTTTTATGCCCTCTGGCTATATATGAAAAAATAGACATTTAATATAGTAATGTTTTTAGCCACAAAGAAGAGTGAAGGCAGTTTTGACGAGGGAGAAGAATAAGTTCTCTCCCTTAGTGTTTGATACGGTGACTATATTGGGCTAAGATAATGGTTAGGAGAGAGAGAAGAGAAAAGGGGAGAGAGATTGGGTTCTAAATGCACGAGAGGAAAGAAACGAGGGCAGTTCAGAACAATAACCTATGAATTTTTTCACCACTTACATACCAAGCAAATTGCATTTCCTTCTACACTGTCTGGTTCTATTCCAATGTGTTTTATTTAAAAGTTTTATCTTTCCCAATAAAAGTTTAAGTTCCTTGGAATCTGGGTACAAGTATCTTCCACAGAAACATATTTCTCTCGCTAGTTTATATTCTCTGTAGGCACGTACTTGGCTTTCTTGCTCACTGCTGAATGCTGGTGCATAGCACCATGACTGGCACAGAGTAGATGTTCAATAAATATTTGTTGTATCTGTGAGAGAATGTGTTAAAATAACAAAACTCAAACATAATAGTGCAGTGACTATGCCTTAATGTGTGTGTGTTTGGGATTCAGCACATTTGTAGAGGTAAAGCAGTTGGTTTTTTAAAAAATTAGTGCCATTCAGGATCACTTGTTAAATATATATTGTTTAAAGGACTTAATTAATTAATGCTGGGGATACTGTTAAGAAATCATTCTAGAAACTAGAATAAATATTGCCAAAGTGAAACACTTTGGTTTTGATACAAAATATTGCCTTAGTTTCAAGATGTAAAACAAACAAAATCTTTGATGGGATTAGTAGAATTTATTTGAGTTTAATTCAACTTTTTGTTTTACATATAAAAATGTGTGCCTGTATGTTATACATCTGTACATATATTTCCACATATATCTATACCTATTACGTATAGCTACATATAGATACCCATTTATATGTTTAATCTCCTAAGTCTTACATCTTAGTTTGCAATCGTGGGATTATTTTCCAGATCATAGAATTGTTTGTTATTTTTACTAGGTTGTTTTCATGATTAAAATTCCATGTCTCCCCAGGTTTCCATGTATCAGCAGTGCCCCAGAAAGTGTTTCCCTTCCTGAGACTCTAGGGAAGCCTTGGAATGCAAATAACTTGAAAAGAGAGCCTGGCCAAAAAAAGATTTTTGAGCCTTGGTAGGGTTACTGAAGCAGGTTTTTAGCACAAACACAACTCAAAGTATGTGTGTTATTAAAAGCAGCTATTTTCATGGAAGTCTTTTGGTACTATTTGTTTTGGCTAGAGAAGTGAAAAGCTTTCTTTTAACCATGTGACCATTATTTTGCAAGATCATAACAAACAATTCTAATATCTTTAATCTCACTAAAGAGTCACTAAAGTTATTTGATGTACCTTTTGAAATAGAAAACCAACAACTAAATCTTCTCTAACACCATGATTTTCTAATCTGTATTAAAAGCGTTCCAGGTATTTTTGTAATGCAATGGATTTCAATTATGTTGTTCATTTTCAGCACTTACTTCAAAAGAATGATGCTTTACAATTTTGTAGTTAATTTAACATATTTTTTTGTTTGCTTAAAAGGGTAGAAGTAAGACATATCAAGATTTAAAACATAAATAGCTTGGAACACCCTGAAGAGCAACATGGGAGAAACTGAGAAAAGAATTGAAACCCATAGAATAAGATGTCTTTCCAAGTTGAAGGTATGGAATTTTTGTATGTGGATATATGTGCATGTACACTAGTTTTTAAAATACGACAGTCCTGGTAAAATTGCTCCTATCTGCATGAAGTGATCTAACATTAATGCCATATTGCCTGTTCTATTGATAATTTCTTGCTTTAAAGAAGTTGGTTTTATAACTGAGGGTGTGTCTACACAGGATTATTGATTCAGGCAAGTTAGTCCTAAATGGCTTTGAGGGACTTAAATGGAAGACAGGATCCTAAAAATTTCCAGGCACACCTACTGTGGCAGGATTTATTTTTCTGGATCAAAGGCCATGCTCACTCTTGCAGGGTTTCTAACCCAGAGAAATGTGGGAGTCACTCTCGGAAAATGGCTCATTGCACAGAAATGCTTTGTTGATTTGTATGCAAAGATTTGTATGCAATTACCCAGCAAAACAAATGTTTTCTTTAAGCTTCGGCAACATAACAATAATTTCCTATAAGAAAAATGGCCATTTTGTCAGCTGTTCTGATGTTTTTTTTTCCATTTCAGAGAAAATTCTGTTTTCTAGCTTCAAAGTCATTTATATTCAAACAAAATTTGAATTTATTATAAACCAAGGGATCTGGACATTTTTCCTGATTCTATAGCTAGTGCCTGCAAGTGGTTTCAAAACTAAGACACTGTCACTCATTTTCTCCCTATCAGAAGTTTGTTTTCTATTTATATATGTGTTGGGGAAATTTAAACATGTATACAAAATTGGAGAATTATGATATAAATCTAAAAAAAATAGACTTGCCTGAAATGTTATGTTAATTAAGAAAAACTTTTTGTGCTTCAGTTTTCTCATCTGAAAAGGGTAATAGCAACATTCCCACCTTATAGGATTCTTTTATGTTTGAAACAATGACTGGAATATTGTAAACTTTCAAAAAATATTAGCTATTAATATTAACAGCGTTTGTGGAGGAAAGTCAAGTGGTATTTATAAACAAGAGGGCTTTAATTTTTGATTGCTTTGGAGTTTAGCAAGGTTAGATATTGATGTGGATGTTATGACAAAATGCTGTAAGCACAAGTTTATCAGGTAAAAGTGAGAGGCAATTGCTTAACAGCAAGTTAGGTTTCTGTTTCTCTGAACTTAGAAATATACTCATTAAGCAAAATTCATTAGGAAGCATGAAAGAACTATTTTCAACAAATTTGCTTTAAACTTTGTTGTTGAAATAAGTTGAAAGGGCATTATTGCTAAAAGCTAGTAGGACTAGCTTTATAAATACAGAGATTATTTAGCACTAGACATGAATCAGAATAGCCACTGATTTCTTTCACTCTGTGAATAAAACCAAACTAGTTAGGCAACCCATGTGTTTTAGGGAAAAAGCAATGAGGTCATGATCCATCTAATTTCCTTTCTTAACATGTTAAGTAGAATAAATTATTTTTCCAAATTTGATTTGTACTTGATTTAGTAGGACTTGCTTTTAAATATAAAATCTGATTTATAAAACTAGGTGAAAATAGTTTACTCTTAAGAATATACTCTGAGAAGGTTTATAGTGGGAAGAGAGAATATCCACAAATGGTATTTAATATAAAAAATAGCTAGAGATATGGCCATACTATGCTGTAGTCAATCACAGTTTTGATTCATATTAAGAATGCTATTCAAATTTCTAGGTCCTTTTCACATAAATTTCTATTTAGGTTTCACAAAAATAATTGATAAATTTTGGCTTAGATGTATTGTGTGGTGTGAATGTGTCCCATCCAAATTCCCATGTTGAAATCCTAATTTCTAAGGTGATGGCAGTAG
Organism: Gorilla gorilla gorilla; assembly: GCF_029281585.2. Taxonomy (NCBI): domain Eukaryota; kingdom Metazoa; phylum Chordata; class Mammalia; order Primates; family Hominidae; genus Gorilla; species Gorilla gorilla. The sequence continues at coordinate 79,963,427 of NC_073234.2, forward strand.
GAAGTGGGGCCTTCGAGAGATGATTAGGTCACAAAGGTAAAGCCTTTATGAATGGGTTCAGTGGCTTTATAATAGAGGACTAAGAGAGGTTCACTGCATTTTCTGCCATGTGAAGACACAGTGAGAAAGATGGTAGTTTATGAATCAGTATATGGAGCCTCTAAGCCAAAAATAAAATTCAACCCTCCCACCCCCTGCTCCCAGCACTGAATGGACCTCCTCTTGGTCAAGAGCCTTCCAAAGTTAACCTAAAAAACAAGTTTAGGCTGTGAGGGGAAGGAGGTGTTGGACATGCCTCTTTATACTCTCCTCTCTTTTGGAATTCAGGAATAACCAACCATCATTAACATCAACACAGACCTTAAGTCTGATAAGAAACATTTATATCCATTCTCTATGAAGACTGCGTATCTAGAGGCTTTATCTGCATGATAAAACCTTGGTCTCCACAAGCCCTGATTGTAAACAGGAAATAATTTTTTATTATTGATAATAACTCTTCCAACCAATTGCCAATCAGAACATTTTAAAATCTACCTGTGACCTGCAAGTTCCTGCTTTGAGTTATCTTGCCCTTCCCAATTGAACCAATGTAAATCTTACATGTATTGATTGATGCATTATGTCTTCCTAAAATATATAAGAGCAAGCTGTACTCCACCTTGAACACATGTTTTTAGGACCTCTCTGAGGCTATACTGTAGGCATGCCTTAACTTTGGCAAAATAAACTTTCTAAATTGATTGATACCTGTCTCAGATACTTTTGGGTTCACAAATTAGCAGCCATGAAAGGATTCTGAGTGGAGGTGCCCCTGACCTTTGATGAATCTCCTGTGGGTACTTGGTACCAGCCTGAGCTATCCTTATGGCTCAAACTGATAGGACAATTTGCTGAGGCCTGGGAGCCCCCACCCACTCCAGAGAATCCCCAATCCCCTAAATTTGGTTAAGATCTAAAATGTATTTTTCTCTACAACTCCTGTTTTTGAGTTTTACTTGTGTCCAACAAAGAAGGCAAGTTTTCATGCTTCCATGACAATGGAGCATGGGCAACTCCTTTCTGGAGGTTCAGCTAATTTCCAACAGGGAAGGCAAGTTTGAGCTTTTTTTTTCCTGCCTGTAAGATGGTAAACAGCAGTCTTGAGCCAGGGTCTCATTCCTAGATAAGTAGCTGAGTTGGGTTTTTTTTTTGTCTCAGGGATTCTCCTTAATGACTAAAAATTAGAATTGACAGCCAGCTAGTCTTAATTTCTCCTTAGCATTAGAGTGCTCAGTAATCATATTGTTGGGGTTTTTTGTTGTTCTGGTGTTTCTCCCATCAGATTTGACCAACTCTACCCAACTTGGCCAAATTCAAATGAGAATTCCAAATTATGAGCAGCCAGACCTCTGAAGTTGCTAAAATTCCTCATAGCTGAAAAAAAGAAAACAAACAAATTATGCGCTTGGTTTCTGTTGCAGCTTCCTGTCTTAAAAACACAATTGTTCTTTCATTTTCTTTTCTTCCACACTATTTCTCCTTCCCCCTTCACTGTCTGGTACCAAAAAAAACTAGAGAAGCCATCAAATGACTTGAACCCCTTAAAACACTCAGAACAAAGGCATCACTCACCCTTTCTTTCTCTGTGGAGTTTCAAGAGTCATGGGCAGATTCTTCTTAAGGTCTAAAGTGTTCTTATTCAAAGGTAAATAATTTTTGTCTAATTCAGAGGTTATTTAAGGATTATATATAAAATGAGGTAAAAAGGACCAGGAAATAAGAGATGTAAAGAAAGTTATAAAGAGGTATTTTTGGTAAGAAAGCTTAAAAGAAAAGTAATTTTATATGAGAAAGAATCTTGCATGATGAATTTTTGTCCTAAGATAAAATGACTCATTCAAGAAAGAGAAATATTTATGTCAAACCAGAAAGTCCAAGCATGTTGTAAATGGTCTGTGTAAGTTGTAATAAGGTTAGTAAAACAGGAATTTATTAAAATGTTATGTGATTCAGTTGGCTACAATTAAAGGAAATTATAATAGTTTTTCTAAAAATTGAACTTTGATATTAAAAGTACACTCATGCAACACTAAAGAACTGGTTAGAACAAGATTTATTAAAAATGTTGAGTTACTCTTAATGGAAGAACTTTAAAATTTTTGAATTCTATAATCTGTTTCTTTTTAAAATTATTTAGATTGATATCTCAGAACCTGTGCCCTACTGCTTCAGTTTTTTTCTCTTTTGAGAAGGCCTGGAATGGTAACTCTCTCCTTCAACTTTTTTTGGCTCCTGTAACTTTTTACTTTTTTTTTTTATTTTATTTTTTTGAGGCAGGGCCTCACTCTGTCACCCAGGCTGGAGTGCAGTGGCACAATCTCAGTTCACTGCACCCTCAACCTCCCAGGCTCAAGAAATCCTCCCCTCAGCCTTCTGAGTAGCTGGAACTACAAGTGTGCACCACAAAGCCAAGCTTTTTTATTTATTTATTTATTTATTTATTTATTTATTTATTTATTTTGTATTATTTATAGAGATGGAGTGTCACATGTTGCCCAGGCTGGTCTCGAACACCTAGACTCAAATGATCTGTCTGCCTTAGTCTCCCAAAGTGCTAGGATTACAGGCATGAGCCATGGTGTCTGGCCTTTTTAAGTTAATAGTTGAAACTAAGAAACAGAATTTTTGAAAATAGGCAAATGAAAAATATTTTGGATCTGCTTTTGTCTGTATGTCTGTTATAGCTATATGTTTATATGTGTCATGTAGAAGTAATATTTCACTACCAAATTATATTAAAGACCTCTAATCACTTGGCTAAAAGAAAAGTAAGTGCTTTTCAGACCGAAGGAAGCTACCAAAGATGCCTTTTAATTCATATGACCTTAGTAGTTTTGGGTAAGACTAATTTGGTAAATTTAATCTCAAAATTACCTCCAGTAGTTTAACATCTTAAAGTCATGTTATGTTAAATTAAATAACTCCTATTTTTTTCAATGGGAATCTGGGTTACTAAGAGTTAAAATAGTAGGAGAGTAAATAGTGTTTTTGGTAAAATTTATAAAAATACAACGATGTAGCTTTTGCTAAAGAATTTTTTTTCTAAGAGTTATTTTAAATAAAGATAAAAATATTATATAGATAAAACTAAATGGATAAAGAGAGAAATTAAAAGATGAGTGAGGAGAAACCTTGACTCCAGGGTGGCCATGTGGTTACCTATGGTAGGGAGATGCAGCTGAGCTACATTCAATTACAAAAGGTAAAATTCATTAGAATTTAGAGATGGATTATGCTCTCTAAATGCATAAGGAGATGCAAGCTAATAAAAAAAAAAGCAAAAATATTCAATCTCTTGGTTATTGTTATCTGTAATTGCTAAATGAATGTACAAGAATGCTGGGTTGATCCTTAAGGCTGGATCAGGCCCAGAGGTGGGTCTGTCCCAGCTCAGGCCACTAGACTCCAAGCTACCCACAGAAAGAAAAATTAAACCAGGGCAACAAAAGTTACCTGTGAGAGCTGTGGTTACCAAGAAGATAGTCAATATGTGGGAAGGGCAAAACCAAGTAACTATTAAAACCAGAGGGTATAATGCAAAGTAATTGTTCCATTTTGTAGATCAATATAATCAGCTTCTTGAGAAACCTTAACTACTTTAAGGAAAGAATCCTTTATTTTGAAGGCTACAAAATGAAAGACCTTGTTTGGGTTGATGCAGGATTCACAAATCACTATGAAATTGCTGATGAGTATATGTGATCCAAATGTGTAGGAGGTTATTCATAAGAGAACAACCTGCCTAACTGACTGGATAATTGCTACTGTAAGGTCTGTTTACTCTGGAAATGGGACTTCCCAACCATCCGTATAAAATGCCAAGTGGAGCACCCCAGATAATGTAGTTGATATGCTTCATATGCAAGCCATGTGAAACTGTCTTTATAACTGGGATATTCTCCCATTGAATATGACTAGTATCCAGTTCAGTGCCCTGTGACTTCTCCCCTCCCCTTTGCTCACTGTCCTGGAGTGGCACTGGCCTCTGAAGTAATTCTTTTTTGGTCTTGGGACTAGTTCAGGGGAAACTGGGTGGGGGAAATCCCTCCTGCCCTAAGTGCAGTTGGACTGTACAGAATACTCCAAAGGCCAATGGTAGTTCAGCACAGAAAGAGGGAAGGCCCCCAAGTCAGAAAGAGCTCCAGAGACCTCGTGGTATTGTAGGGCAGGGTGGTGGGCCAAGGTTAGGACACTGCATAAAACAGGCAATCCCACCACCTCTACCTGCTCATGTCAGGAGGATCCATAACTGCCTAGAGGCCTGAGACCCCTACAAGTAGTAAGGTGAATAGGCATCTTTCCAGCCTAGCAGTAGGATTGATGTCTGTCCAGCCTGGAAGAGGGGCACTAGGTGACTCCCTCCCCTTCTGTTGTAAATACTGTAATTATCAGATAATTTAAGTTATTCTCATTTGTAACTGCATTTCTGGTTCAGGCCAGAGTCATTTGGTATTAAAAAAAAAGACTGAGTCCTTTCCCCATTTCTCTTCTCTTTCCCATAGATTCCCCCACCTTTCAAACTGTTTTGTATCTATTTCAAAGGAAGATATCCCTGAGACTGGGTAATTTATAAAGAAAAAGGGGTTTAATGGACTCACAGTTCCACATGGCTGGGGAGGCCTCACAATTACGATGGAAGGTAAAGGAGGAGCAAAGGCATATCTTACACGGTGGCAGGCAAGAGAGCATGTGCAGGGGAACTGCCTTTTATAAAACCATTAGATCTTGTGAGACTTATTCACTATCATGAGAAAAACACAGAAAAACTCACCCCCATCTTTCAATTACCTCCCACAAGTTCCCTCCCATGACACATGGGGATTATGGGCGCTACAATTAAAGATGAGATTTTGGTGGGGACACAGCCCAACCATATAATTCTGCCCATGGCTGCTGCCAAATCTCATGTCCGCACATTTCAAAACCAATCATGCCTTCCCAACAGTCCCCCAAAGTCTTAACTCATTTCAGTATTAACCCAAAAGTCCTAACTTAGGAGCCAGCAAAAAAAAATCAAAAGCAAGTTAGTTACTTCCTAGATACAATGGGGGTACGGGCATTGAGTAAATAAACCCATTCCAAATGTGAAAAATTAACCAAAATGAAGAAGATGGAGACCCCATGCAAGTTTGAAATCCAGTGCGCAGTCAAACCTTAAAGCTCCAAAATGATCTCCTTTGACTGCGTGTCTCACATCCAGGTCACACTGATGCAAGAGGTGGGTTCCCATGGACTTGGGAAGATCCACCCCTGGGACTTTGCAGGGTACAGTGCCCCTCTCCTGGCTGCTTTCATGGGATGGTGTTGAGTGTTCTGTGGCTTTTCCAAGTGCACGGTTCAAGTTGTTGATGGATCTACCATTCTGGGATCTGGAGGATGGTGGCCCTCTTCTCACAGCTCCACTAGGCAGTTCCCCAGTGGAGACACTGTGTGGGGGCTTCAACCCTACATTTCCCTTCCACACTGCCCTAGCAGAGGTTCTCCATGAGGGTCCTGCCCCTGCAGCACACCTCTGCCTGGACATCCAGGTGTTTCCATACATCCACTGAAATCTAGGCAGAGGTTCCCAAACCTCAATTCTTTACTTTTATGCACCTGCAGGCCCAACCAAAGCTTGAGACTTGCATCCTCTGAAGCAGTGGCCTGAGTGTACATTGGCTCCTTCTGGGTCCCATGGCTGGGACCCAGAGCACCAAGTCCAAAGACTGCACAAGAAAACCATTTTTTTTCCTCCTAGGCCTCTGGGCCTGTGATGGGAGGGGCTACTGTGAAGACTTCTGACGTGTCCGGGAGACATTTTCCCCATTGTCTGGGTGATTAACATTTGGCTTCTCATTACTTATGCAAGTTTCTGCAGCCAGCTTGAATTTCTCCTCAGAAAATGGGTTTTTCTTTTTTATCGCATCATCAGTCTCCAAATTTTCCTAACTTTCATGCTTTGCTTCCCTTTTAAACGTAAGTTCCAATTTCAAACCATAACTTTGTGAATTAATAAAACTGAATGCTCTTAAGAGCACCCAAGTCACTTCTTGAAAGCTTTAGTTTGAAATTTCTTCTACCAGATACCTTAAATGATGTCTCTTAAGTTCAAAGTTCCACTGATCTCTAGTGCAGGGGCAAAATGCTGCCAGTCTTTTTACTAAAGCGTAGCAAGAATCACCTTTGCTCCAGTTCCCAATAAGTTCCTCATCTCCATCTGAGACCACCTCAGCCTGGACTTTATTGTCCATATCATTATCAGCATTTTGGTCAAAGCCATTCAACAAGTCTCTAGGAAGTTTCAAACTTTCCCACATCTTCCTGTCTTCTGAGCCCTTCAAGCCTGTAGGAAGCTCCAAACTTTCCTACATTTTCCTATTTTCTTCTGAGCCCTCCACACTGTTCTAACCTCTGCCTGTTACCCAGTTCCAAAGTCATTTCCACATTTTTGGGTATCTTTACAGCAGCACTCCACTCTCTGTACCAATTTACTGCATTAGTCCATTTCATACTGCTGTGAAAAAATACCTGAGACTGGGTAATTTATAAAGAAAAAGAGGTTTAATGAACTCACAGTTCCACATGGCTGGGGAAGCCTCACAATCATGATGGAAGATGAAGGAGGAGCAAAGGCGTGTCTTACATGGTGGCAAGAGAGCATGTGCCAGGGAACTGCCCTTTATAAAACCATCAGATCTTGTGAGACTTATTCACTATCACAGAACAGCATGGGAAAACCCACCCCCATGATCCAATTACTTCCCAGTGGGTCCCTCTCACAGCATGTGGGGATTATGGGAGCTACTATTCAAGATGAGATTTTGGTGGGGACACAGCCAAACCATATCACATGGTAAATTTGGAGGTTAAGTGCTACGTGGGCACTCCAGGTGGCATTACTACCACAGAATCACAGACTGATCAAATTTGCTGTCCTCATGGGTCTTACAGATGCTTAATAAAATATTGGGGTAATTAACAAAGAATAATGAAAAAGGCAAAAGGGAGTCAGAGGACTCACCCCAGAGGGTGATTAAAATATCTGGACATTTTATAAGAAGTGAAATAAATAAAATGAAAATTGATGGGGTTGAAACAAAGGTCTTTACAACACTATCAAAGGTTGAGTGGACCAAAGGGAACCCCTACTGATCCTCCAACATTAAAGGGCCCCATATCAGTTTTCTGCATTTGCCCCAGATTGGGGAAATTGAAGAAACAGCAAAAGGCAAAGGTTATAATGAGGGAGCTGAAATTGCCTGGGGCAAATCTGAAGCAAATTAAGATGAAGATTGAAAAAAGAGCCCAAGTCCCTTGGCTCGATCCCTTGCTGGGAACTCAAACCATTTTTCACCAGAAAAAGTAAAATGGTCTGGGGGTAGAAAAGAAAAGTTCTCAAACCAGAACATAAAAATGTACAGGTTGATAAGATTATGAAATTTGAGATGTCTAAACAGCCTTTATGTAAGGTAATTTTAACTTCTTCACCTAAATGTCTTGTGAAAATTGGTACTGTATCTGATTGGGGGATGTTTCTCCTATCAAGTACTATGAAACTGAAGTTATGTAAATGTGCCCTTTGAGGAATGTTAATTGGACACACTAAATGGAAACTAGTAAGATTGCCTGAGCCTACACAATGTAGGGTAGAAGCTGAAGGGCTAGTAGGGACAAATTCTCCACTTCATATCCGTTTGTGGAGCATTTATTAGGGCTTATGGTAAAAGACTGGGAGCACTTCCCAATGACAAATACTAGACTGGAGAATTTCCAGTTGAGGGACATTTACTGCCTTGTTATGGAATGTTAACTGAAGCTACCCCTTTGCTAAAGGAAATAATGGTACCCCAAAGAGTTCCATAATAAAATAAAAATTGTTTGCATAGGATCTTGCTACCTGAGGATGCGAAGAGGAGATACTTATGAGCAGAGAGCATTCTTTTTCCCCTAGGGCTGACTCTGACTCTGTAAGGAGCTGCTAGATTCTACAGTGCCTGATAAACAGCTCTCATATAACCAGAACTGCTTAGCATGTGAATGGCAATTCAAGGTGAACAAAGGACATGTTGTTTGGAAGGCTGATGCTCTGGTTAAAGAGTCCAGAGAATCTTTTTCTTTTAAATTATTTATTCTTTAGAGCAATTGGGTGAAGTATGTTTTTATGAGCAAATTTACCTTTCTCTCCAAGTTCTCCCAAATTTGGAAACCGTGAGTATTCTGGTTTTATGACAATATAGTTATTTGCATAAGTTTAGTAAGAGTCTTTTGTTTTAAAACAGGACAATTGGAGGCACTGGTTATTTTACCAAGTCTTTGACTAGAATAACATATTTGCAGGTAAATTTCCAGCAAAGCCAACTTAAAAAGAGCCTATATGGTCAGTCAATTTCTTGCTGCACTTTATGCAAATAATCAGGCCAAGTATAATAAGCCTAAAACTTATTTTTACACACAAACTGATCTTACTATAATTTCTCTTTAATAGAAAAGGAGGGCTAGAGAGAGAGAAAAATTGTTTCAAAGGAAAAGTTTAACACTGGTTACTAGATTTCAGCCCTGACTTTTGTTTTTGAATGCAGATTGAATCATGAATTATTTCTTGGCTATAATAATCCTCTAAAGAGATAGCAGATTATAGTTTTTCTTTATATTTTTAGTTGAATCCCTAATGAGATAGCTTCCATTTTCCATTCTGACACACAAATACTCTTTTGATTGTCAAAATATTAATGTTATTTATCTCTCCTTGGTTTACTTCCAAGGAAACTGGAATGATGGTATTCTCAAGACTAGAGATGCAAATCTCTCTCATTTGTCATCCCACTGAGCCCGATCAGTTTTTCACTGCAAATGCTGTTCTGTTAAGACTATACAAGCACCCTCCCTCTAGGCCTAAGGACTGTTGCGGAAGAGGTGGGTGTGTGAGATTGTAAGGGCTAGGTTTGAGGAAGTGAATTAGTTCAGATCATCCAAACCAAGGATGGATACATGATGCCTAAACAGCTGGTAAAACAAAGTTTTTTGCCTTCTGAGCTATTATGTGGCATCTTTTCATCCAGCCCAACCATGAAGAATGTCATGCTATTTGTAGAATTAAAAGAAAATAACTACTGAGAGGATAAAGATACCTCGTGACAAAGCCTTCTGGATATAAGACTCCCAGTTATGAGCTGTGCAGATAGATAGATATGTATTTTTAAATTTTATTTTCATTTATTTATTTCTTTTTTGAGACTCACTCAGGGTCTCACTCTGTCACCTAGGCTGGAGTGTAGTGGTGCCATCATGGCTTACTGCAGCCTTGACCTTCTGGGCTCAGGTGATCCTCACACCTCAGCCTCCCAGGTAGCTGGCACTACAGGCATGCACCACCATACCTCGCTAGCTTTTTGTCTTTTTGTATTTTTTTAGAGACAGGGTTTTGCCATATTGCCCAGGCTGGTCTCAAACTCCTGGGCTCAAGTCATGAACACACCTTGGCCTTCCAAAATCCTGGGAATATAGATGTGAGCCATGGTGCCTGGTCAGTATATATTAAAAAATTATTTTTCAGAGCAATGCTTATGTTTTGTGCAGCTAATTGCTATAAGTCCATAACTAAAACCAAGATTATAGTAGCTCAATGCATAGAAGTTAAAGATAAGTCAGTTTTGTAACCTGGCCTTTGGCTTTCTGTTTGTTGACTTTTTACTGAAAAAAATTAAAGGGATAATGAATGCTTGTCCATGTCCATTCCTATCTGGCCTAAAACATTTAATTTGCTATAAGTCTTTTGACTCTAAGTCCCTTGGCCATAGGGGGTCCCACTGAGGGACAGGATGGATTTCAAGCAGGCAGCCATGCCACCCCGACAATAGTGTGAGACAAAATAAAAATTTGGTAGACATTGCTGTTGCCTCTGGCAAATCTTAGGTGGAAGAGGGAGAATGTAAAGCAAAAATAAAATTCTGAGGACCCCAACCATCTGAATGGACCTTTCCTCTCAGCCAAAGGCATTCCAAAATTAACCTGAAAAGCAAGTTTAGGCCATGATGGGAAGGGGGGGTGGGCCAGACACGCCTCATTGTACCCTCTTCCCTTTTGGAATTCAGGAAAAAACCAACCAGAACTAACATCAACACAGACTTTAAGTCTGACAAGAAACATTTACATCTGTTGTTTCTGAAGCCTGCTACCTAGAGGCTTTATCTGCATGATAGAACCTTGGTCCCCACAAGCCCTTATTATAACCCAGATATTATTTTCTATTGATAATAACTCTTCCAACCAATTGCCAATCAGCACATTTTAAAACTTTAAAACTACCTATGACCTGGAACCCCCTGCTTCGGGTTGTCCTGCCCTTCCAGATTGAACCAATGTAAATCTTACATGTACTGACTGATGTATTATGTCTCCCTAAAATGTATAAAAGCAAGCTGTGCCCTGACCATCTTGGGCACATATTGTCAGGACCTCCTGAGGCTGTGTTATGGCCACATCCTTAACCCTGGCAAAATAAACTTTCTAAATTGATTGAGAACTGTCTCAGATACTTTTGGGTTCACAGGCATCAGCCAACCCAAATTTGTTAGTGCCTTGCTCTTGGACTTTCCAGTCTTTGGAACTATGAGAATTACATTTCTGTTGTTTATAAGCCACTCAGCTTAGGGTATTTTGTTGTAGCAGCCCAGATGGATGAAAACAGTATATTTAATCTTATTCGATTTTATTTTACTTTCAGCTCTGATTTCTTCAAGATGTTTTTGATACTTATTCTGTCATTAATTCAATAAACTTGTATTGGGTGCCTGCTATTTGTCAGGCACTTAGTAGGCACCAGGGCCACAAGGGTAAATAACATATGGCTCCTGTCTCTGACTTGCTCTCAGAATAATGAGAGAGGAACGTATAGACATCTGAATCCATAAATAAAGTACACTGTAATAGAGGTTGTAATCAAGTTAGGCACACAGTAGGGTGGGAAGATAAAGAATGAATGAATGGTTAGGGCTTACCTGGGGAGCACAGAGGCAAAAGAGGCCTCACAATGGAAGTAATAAAATACCTGAGTCTTGAGAATGAATTATATGTTTACCAGATGAACAAAGGGAAGAAAGGCATTAAAACTGGAGGAATATTATACAAAAGCACTGACCTATAAAATGGCAGGGTTAATTAACACAGCTACATGTAGAACACTGTGTCTAAGGACAAGCAACAGGAGATGATACTGAAATATAGATGAGGCTTTGTTTACCATCTTAAAAATCAGAGATTTTTGTTTATCGGAATTACTGAAAAGTTTTAAGAAGTAGAATTTGCTAACTATGTATTTTATTAATTATTTGACAAAAAATTATGATCCAAATTAGTGGAGGTGGCATGTGAAAGAGAGGTTGGAGGTAGACAAGGCTAGAGGAGAGTAAACAGGATTTCAATTGTCTGAGCTAAACTGTTCATACATATGAGAGGTTTCATCATACGTGTGGTAGTTAAAATCATGGATGGGCATGAACTTCCTAAAGACAGCATGCATAGCAAAAGGGTAGGGAGTGCAAGACAGAGGCCTGAAAGGGTTGACCAAAGAAGAGAGAAAGAATCGAGCAGTTAGTCAGAGATATAGGTATGCATGGGGGAGGGAATTTCAGGAAGAAAAGAGAGATCAATAGTATCAAATGACTGAGAGTCACGAAGTAAGATGATAATTCAGACATAGCTTGTGGATTTGGGATATTTGGGAATCAGGAAGTTGTTTATGACCTTTTATGGAGGTAGTTTCAAGAAACACCAGCCTGTAGCAGACTATAGGGTGGATGGAAGGTTAAACAGTCTAGAGTCTAGACCATTCTTCTAAACAGCTTTGTGGTAGCTAGAGTAGCTAACCATCAAGGCTGAGGGAAGGTGTTTTGTTTTGTTTCATTTTGTTTTTTTCTCAAAAGGCAAGAAATGCCTTGGATATATTAATAAGCTAGTGGGGAAGCAAGCAATAAAGGGCGTGAGGTTGAAAATAGAGAGAAAAGCCTGGGCACGGTGGCTCATGCTTTTAATTCCAGTACTTTGGGACGCCAAGGTGGGCGGATCACCTGAGGTCAGGAGTTCGAGACCAGCCTGGCCAACATGGTGAAACCCCGTCTGTACTAAAAATACAAAAGCTAACCGGTCATGGTGGTACACACTTGTAGCCCCAGCTACTTGGGAGCCTGAGGTGGGAAAATTGCTTGAACCCGGGAGGTGGAGGTTGCAGTGAGCCAAGATTATGCCACTGCACTCCAGCCTGGGTGACAGAGTAAGACTCTGTCTCAAACAAAACAAAACAAAACAAAGCAATACAAAAAAATAGAGAAAAGAGCAATAACGGATGAATTAGAATCTCAAAAATGGGAAGAATGGATTCAAGAGCAAGATTGGAGGGATTTTATGTACAGGAAAGGGACACCAATCTTTCTAAAGACATAGGCAAATTAGAGAAGGTAGGGATAGAGGTAAGTTTGCAGGTGAAGTTGCTGATATCATTTGCTGATCATGAAGAAAGAGAATGTGGCTGGGTTGGAGACTGAGAAACAGAAAAGGTTGTGAGTTAACTTGAAAGGAATATGTGAGGTGTAGAAAATAAGTTGTGTGATTGGCTCAAGGCTGGAGGTGTGGAAGGTGGAAGGTGCGAGAATTTTAAGAATTTGAGTGTGCTAGGTAAATAGTAGGTCAAATGGTCTCCCAGGTTGCAAGTGTCATCAGAAACTGTCTTTAATAGGACCAAGCAAAAATCTGTATGGCATGTGACTGAAGACTACCATTCAAGTTGATGTAAATCTATCTATAATTTGTTCATTTTGAAGCAGTAATTAATCTACCTAACTATACTATTACCAGTATACAGTGCTCCTATTTTAAAACCTCTTACTAAAAGCTATCTTTTTAAATTTAATTTTAAAATATGAATTTTAACTTTTCATATTTTCAGTAAAACCATAGTAGCTCCTGGTGATTACAGTGGTTCTATCTGTGAACTCATCCCTGATGTTGTTATGGATTGCATCAACCTCACTGTTTCCTGGAACTATACCAATAATAGGAAGTATGATTGATAAAACCTATGGAAATTTATAGTATATATATTAGGCAGGCAGTAAGGATAAACAGAAGCCAATGGTCCAGGTGAGCTGATTCTCCAAGGTTCAGGAAAGCTTCCCAAAATAAATGGAGTCTCATTTTTGTGTGGTCCTCCATTTACACTGCAGCTGAGAAACCCTGAAAATACTCTGTCCTGGGCTTATATGCCTTAGACACAACTGGGATTGCTGATCTCAAGGGTTGCAGAGCATCCTACTACGGGAAGAATGAGGGCATAACTCAGATTGTTCTGGATATTTCCCTAATTGCTGAGAATGCAGAATGTTTCTGACCAAGAATTGCAAGCAAGAACAGGAAAGAGTGGAGTCGGCCAAGGTAATCTGGGGACCTATTGTCCTGCAGAGAGAACTTAAGCATATTTGCTACCGAAATAATGTCTTTGTATAATTCTGCATTCTTTCTTTTCATTACAGTATATGTATGAATTCTTTTGTACTTTAGATATCATTGTACCTCTGAAGACATGTTTAAGTCATCAGCTATGTATTACTTAGAATGACTGTTTGTTTCTATGTATGTACCAGTATGTTATACAATATTGAGGCTGCAACTGCCTACAAAATTAGTCTCACTTTGAGTTTTCAGAGAGAAATCACAGTATGACAGACAAAAGGAACAGACTACACTTTACAGTTTCTTGCAAATTCAAAGGTTACTTAAGTTGGAGACAATCAGTCTTATGGTGGAAGGCATTTTGTCAACAGACGGCAAGTATACAATTTAAAAATAATTTTTTCTATGTTTTCTTATATTTTTTTCCTAGATGTTTCTGTTGGCAATAACATGTGCATTTGTATCCAAAACACTATCTGGATCTTATATGAACTCCATGCTCACACAAATAGAGAGACAATTCAACATCCCAACATCTCTAGTTGGATTTATTAATGGAAGCTTTGAGATTGGTAATGAATTATTTTTGCATTTCTTCTTTTTGTATTTTGTCTTATCTGTGGAGCTAGTCTGAATTTTATTCTCCTTATTTGCTGTTTTAGGTCATTTAATCTGACCGAGTTATAAGTTTTCTAAAACTAATTGATTAGCTAAGCTTAGAATATGCTCGGAAATAATACATTTAAATATTACCTCATATTAACACCTAAATATTGCCACATATCCTACCATTGTTCTTTTTATTCTAATAGTTTCTTAGTTATGTAGCATGAGTAGCAGAGTATTTACAGTATTTATATTTAAATATCATTTGATAACCCTAAGGGATACTAAGGGTTCCATCTTTGTATTTAGAAGATACAAAGGTAGAAGACCACCGGGCGAGGTGGCTCATGCCTGTACTCCCAGCACTTTGGGAGGCGGAGATGGGTGGATCATGAGGTCAGGAGATCGAGACCATCCTGGCTAACATGGTGAAACCCCATCTCTGCTAAAAATACAAACAAATTGGCCAGGCATGGTGGCGGGCGCCTGTAGTCCCAGCTACTTGGGAGGCTGAAGCAGGAGAATGGTGTGAACCCGAGAGGCGGAGCTTGCAGTGAGCTGAGATTGCCACTGCACTCCAGCCTGGGTGACAGAGTGAGACTCCATCTCAAAAAAAAAAAAAAAAAAAAGGTAGAAGACCTAGAAGATGTAGAAGATATTGTTGGAGATCAAGGAAATTGCCTTACAAATGAAAATGCAAATATTTTTCTGCTATTTGGTCTGAGAGGTTGACAATTTTTTTTTCTAAGTACAGAGAGAAGAAAAGGCTGCTTTTATAGCTCTCTGAATTCATTTCAGAGGCAGCCTCTAGAGAAAAATAAAGTCTACTCATAGATTCTGATTTTTGTGGATGACTGGGAATATGTGACCATAGAGACGGAGAATGAGGGAAAGAAAGATTTCTTCCATGAAAAAAGTTATATAGAAATATGTGTGTCACTCCTTTCTAGTTTTATAATAGCTTCCACTTTCTTCAAGGTGATCATTTCCTTTAATATAAATGTATTTAAAAAATCAGGATCGAGGAGAAGCAAAACTGAAACAAGTGATTCTTGATCTTGTCTACTAGTGTTCAACTCCCTTAGATCTTAGCCTGTATCACCTGTGTGCTGATCCCAGTGAGAGAGTTAGAACTAACTCCATGTATAGCCCACGAATTGACGCAGCTCATAATCTAACGGAAGGTAGAGATGCAGATAATAATAGTATTAATTGAATGAAGTAAGTTTGGTAGCATAGATATATACAAGGTCTTCCAGGGACAGAAGAAACACAGACTCATTTAGGGAAGCCAGACTCTCGGAGGATAACTAAAATTTTCTAGGAGAAGAAATGAGGTTAAGCAAGTGTGAGGAAAATTCCAGTAGAAGAAGCCTAAGAAGGATGCAGCGCAATAGCCTATGTGAGAAGCAACATTCAGCTTGATAATATTGGCTAGCCAAGATAAAGTTGGAAACGATTAGGATGTGAGCCTGCAGAAATGGGCAGGGGTGAGAAATGCGTTAATGAGAGCTTTGTGTGCCTGCTATGGCATTTACTTTTTAATTTTCTAGATGAGGGAGTGTCACTGAGGATTGGAAGGGATTATTAACCTTTCTGTGCCCAGGACCCTTTTAGCATTCTAACACCATATGATCCCGGAGTAATAATTTTAATTGCATAAAAAAAACTATATGGGTGCAAAGGAAGCCAATTATATTGAAGTAGAATTATCAAAATATTAAAACAAATTTTTATATAGTAATATTTGTACTTTTAATCAACCCATTAAATTAAAAAGTTACTAATTTTAAAGTAATTATTGTGTCAATGTTTTGAATTGTTTGCAACAGCCATATTGTCATCTGAACATATCTGTAACTTCTATTGGTGACAATTGGTGACAAAGTTATATGTTCACATTGCAGTTATGTGAGTCTGAAGCACTGGGGAACTATCTGGGCTGGAGCTATTGATTAGCAAGTAAGTAGGCGTTTGCTAAAACTAGAGAGAGAATTTATGAGGTTATTCAGGGAGAGGATATAGGGTGATAATTACAATGGACAAAGAATAGATCTTGAGCTGCACGAACATTTAAGGCACAGGTAGAAGAAAAGGAGTCTATGTTAAGAGAAGGAATGGTCAGAGAAACAAGAGGGGGAACTAGGAGAAAATGGTATTATGAAAAACAGAGGAGTAGAAATTTGAAAAAAAAAAGGTATCAGCAGTGTGAAAAGCATTAGAAATATTCAGTTAGACAAGGATGAAGAACTATTCCCTGGGTTTCATAATATGGAGATAACTGATGATCTTTGCCAGGGCACTAACAAATTTAGACGCTAGGAAGCAGTGAAGGTAGGAGCGACGATAGGGGATTAGGGAGGGGGGAAAAGCGGAATCTATGAATATGGATGAATGTTCTGGGAAGTTTGGAGAGAAACTAGAGAATATGTGTAGGCTAAAGTCTAGTTGAGAGAGAGAAAGGCTTAAAATACATATGAGAGATTTTAATTACTAGAGTAAGTGGCTGAAGAAAATGGCAGTGCCCTGGTGATGTGTTTAGTGTTGGGTGGTCAGATGGGCACCACAACTTCTCAAACTGAAGGAACGTGGTAAGGCCATCAGGTGGAAAACTCAAATGCCTTCATATTTGATTGCCCCAAATTTCTTGATAAAGTAGAATATATTAACAATTTCTACCACTAGTGGGTGGTGATAGGTAGCTTGAGGAGAATGATGATTAGAAATAGTGTGAAATTTACAAATGGCAATAAACATATCACTTAGCTTATATTTCCCCAGTCAGTTTTACAGGCAGCATTCTCCATACCTTTGAAAAAAATTACTTACCTTTTCCCATGCTTTCTCATTGCAATTATTTCCTGACAGAGCAAGGCAGTTTAAAACATGAACTCACTCTTACGTGAAGAAGGAAAGTTCTTCCTTTCTTCTCCTTTCAAAAAATAGATATGGATTTCAAACAATGGCCTCTGGAGACACTACCTTTAACACGGATGGCCTTGCTGATGAGATTTTAGAAACCTAGAGAGGTCAATGTGGCTGATATAGTTATTGCGGTGGGGCGCTCTCCATATAAAATAATGGACAAATGGACATATCTTCTACACACAAGGCAGACTAGAGAAAAATACAGGTGGAAAGAAAACTTTTCAAAATATACACCACTTAGAAAATTATTAACTCCTTGAGGAAAAAAAATTTTGAAATTTTTATAATCTTGAGTCATTGCAGAGGCATTCTTTATATATAGTGGGGGCAAGGTAGATATTATTTACTGAATTAAAAATGTATGGTTTGCAAAAAACTTACTCGTATATTTGTTTTTTTCAAATCTTTATTCCACACTCTTCAAGGATGTGTCCATCAGATGGGCCTTCCCCCATTAGTTTCTTTATTCTAAAGCTTCGTCCTAAGACATGTGGATACATTTTTCATTGCCATTTTTATTCCTCAAATCCAGACTCACTGAAGACCGAGTAGAAGTGGGGGTGTACTAATTTTTACTTAACTGCATTGTCTGATCTAGGGAAAGAAGTAGAAAAAAAATAGATCCCTGTCTTCGTCATGTTGACCAAAATGAAGATATTTTTAAACAATGAGTTACAAAACATTCAGCTACCTAAATTTGACTTTTGCTTCTCTTTCTGGGCATAGGAAAACATGATAATGTTCTATGGAGTAGGCATTGAGAGAGAGGCCAGAGGTCACATGCAGGCTGACACCTTCTTTTGAACCTCATTTCCCAAGTCTAGATAGTCACAAATAGAGCCTTCCAAATTTCCCAGAACCATTCTTTAGTCCCTTTCACCGGCTTCTCTTCTTCTCCCCTCTGTAAATGTTGGTGTTTCAGAGATATCTGTTTCTGTATCTGTCTACATTGCAAAACAGAACCCTTCTTCAGGGCAGGGATTGTGTTATATTCATTTATTATTTAATGCAACCCTAGCACAAATCCAAGTATTTAAGATAGTTGTTATGCAGTAAATGCTAGAATGTAAATGATTGGGTGAGGCTCTTAATTAAGACTTTGTTCATACTTTTTAAAATGATTATTCTCAATTTTTTCCTAGGAAATCTTTTGTTGATTATATTTGTGAGTTATTTTGGAACCAAACTGCATAGACCTATAATGATTGGCATTGGATGTGTGGTTATGGGCTTAGGCTGTTTCTTAAAATCACTACCTCATTTCCTCATGAACCAGTAAGTACTCCAGTCTGATAATTTTGGGTGGTCAAATTTCACTTGCAGGAAATGAAGTTGCACTTTCCTCTCTAGGAGCAATGCTTTCCAACAGCATAGGGCACTGTAATGGGAAAGGGAAGATGCACATTCTGTTCCATCTGTCTATTTGGTGCTCTTGGCTGCCTCGCTTCCACTTAAGTAGTCAGTTTTGTCAATTTACACAATGGGGATTTGGGACCTTTTCTTGTGGAGTTGAGTCTGGTGAAAAGATTCTCAGGACCAGCCAAAACTTGGGATTATTCCCTTCTCAGGACCATGTAAATACTTCTAATTAATAATGAGATTCTGCTTAATTGCAGATCACCAAGAGACAGACCAGTCTGAAGGCTGATTTTTCTTTTAATTTTTACCAAAGTAACTATGTACAAAGTCATAAAAATAAAAACTATTACAAAAAAGCTTACATTGACAAAAAGTTCTCCCTTGTCACTTATTACTGCTTTCCAGAGGCAAGCGCTTATAACTTTTAGCTCTTTCTTGTATTTGCCACCAATTTCTTTCTTTTTTTTTCTGTCTTTTTTTTATTATTTATTATTATTTTTTTGAGACAGTCTTGCTCTGTCATCCAGGCTGGAGTGCAGTGGTGTGATCTCGGGTCACTGCAACCTCCACCTCCCAGCTTCAAGCAACTCTCCTGTCTCAAGCCTCCTGAGTAGCTGGGACTACAGGTACCATGCCTGGCTAATTTTTTGCATTTTTAGTAGAGACGGGGTTTCACTGTGTTAGCCAGGATGGTCTCGATCTCCTAACCTTGTGATCCGCCCGCCTCGGCCTTTGTTTTTATTTTTGTTGAGACAGTCTCACTCACTCTGTCGCCCAGGCTGGAGTGCAGTGGCGCCATCTCCCGGTTCACTGAAACCTCTGCCTCCTGGGTTCAAGTGATTCTCCTGCCTCAGCCTCCCGAGTAGCTGGGATTATAGGTGCATGCCACTACACTCAGTTAATTTTTGTATTTTTAGTAGAGATGGGGTTTCCCCAAGTTGGCCAGGCTGGTCTGGAACCCCTGGGTTCAAGCAATCCGCCCACCTCGGCCTCCCAAAGTGTGGGATTACAGGCATAAGCCACCTGGCCCAGCCTTGCCTCTGTATTTCTAACTAAATGTTATTCTATTAGTTTTGAATCCTGGCATACCCTGCTTTATTGCATTTCACTTTATTGCACTTTACAGATATTGCATTTCTCACAAATTGAAGGTTTATTGCAACCCTATGTTGAAGATTAGAATCATTTTTCCAACAGCATGTGCTCACTTTGTGTCTGGGTCATATTTGATAATTATTGCAATATTTCAAACTTTTGCATTATTTTTGTATCTGTTATGATGATCTGTGATTAGTGATCATTGACATTACTAATGTAATTGTTTTGATGTGCCACTAACTTATGCCCATTTAAGATGGTGATTTATTTATTTATGTATTTCTTTTTAGAGATACGGTGACGCCCAAGGTGGGGTGTAGTGGTGCGATCTCACTCACTGTAGCTTTGACCTCCACAGGCTCAGGTGATCCTCTCACCTCAGCCTCTCCAGTGGCTGAAACTACAGGCACGTGCCACCATGCCTGGCTAATTTTTGTATATATATATATATTTTTTGGTAGAGACAGGATTTCGCCATATTGCCCTGGCTGGTCCTGAACTCCTGGGTTCAAGCAATCCGCCTGCCTCAGACTCTCAAAATGTTGGGATTACAGGTGTGAGCCACCGTGCTGGTCTTAAGATGGTGAATGTAATCAACAAATGTCGTGTGTGTTCTGACTGCTCCATTGACCAGCCATTGCCCCATTTTTTGCCCTTTCCTTGAGCCCCCTTATTCCCCTAGATACAAAAATATTGAAATTAGGCCAATTATTATAATAACCCTCTTGTGGCCTTCAGGTGTTGAAGTGAAAGGAAGAGTTGCACATTTCTCACTTTAAATCAAAAGCTAGAAATCATTAAGCTCAGCGAGGAGGGCAAGTTGAAAGCCAAAATAGGCCCAAAGCTAAGCCACTTGCACCAAATAGCCAAGCTGTGAACACAGGAAAAAGTGCTATTTCAAGGAAGACACAAATGATTAGAAAGTGAAACAGTCTTATTGCTGAGATGGAGAAAGTTTGAGTAGTCTGAACAGAAGATTAAGCCAGCCACAACATTCCCTTGAGCCAGAAGAGCAAGACTCTCTCTTCTGTTCTACGAAAGTTAAGAGAGATTAGGAAGCTGCAGAAGGAAATTTTTAAGCCAAGAGAGGTGGGTTCATGAGGTTTAAGGAAAGAAGCTGTCTTTATAACATAAAAGTGCAAGGTGAAGCTGCAAGTGCTGATGGAGAAGCTGCAGCAAGTTATCCAGAAGATCTAGCTAAGTTAATTGATGAAGGTGGCTACACTAAATAACAGATTTTCAGTGTGGATGAAACAGCCTTCTTCCTCTTCTCCTTTCTCCTCCTCCTCTTCTTCTTCCTCTTCTTCTTCTCCTCCTTCCTCCTCTTCTTCTCATTCTCCTCCTCTTCCTCCTCTTCCTCCTCCTCTTCCTCCTCTTCCTCCTTCTTCTTCTCCTTCTCCTTCTCCCTCTCCTTCTTCTTCCTTCTTTTTGAGATGGAGTCTCATGCTGTTGCTCAGGCTGGAGTGCAGTGGCATGATCTCAGCTCACTGCAACCTTTGCCTCCTGGGTTGAAGTGATTCTCCTGCCTCAGCCTCCCAAGTAGCTGGGATTACGGGAGTCTACCACCACGCCTGGCTAGCATGATCTCAGCTCACTGCAACCGTTGCCTCCTGGGTTCAAGTGATTCTCCTGCCTCAGCCTCCCAAGTAGCTGGGATTACAGGCACCTACCACCACGCCCAGTTAATTTTTGTATTTTTTGTAGTGACGGAGTTTCACCATGTTGGTCAGGCTGGTCTCAAACTTCAGACCTCAGGTGATCTGCCTGCCTCGGCCTCCCGAAGTGGAAACAGACTTCTTTTGAAAGAAGATGCCATCTCGGACTTTCAGATATAGGGAGGAGAAGTCTTTTCAAAATATTACTGCTAATTGACAATGCATCTAGTTGCCCAGGAGCTCTGATGGAGATGTACATGGAGATGAATGTTGTTTTCATGCCTGCTAACACAACATCCATTGTGTGGCCATAAATCAGGAGTAATTTGGACTTTCAATTCTTATTATGTAAGACACACAGTTTGTAAGGATATTGCTGTTATAAATAGTGATTCTTCTGATGGACCTAAGTAACATAAATTGAAAACCTTCTCGAAAGAATTCACTATTCTACATTCCACTAGGAAAAGGAGAGGAGGGCAAAATCTCAACATTAACAGGAATTTTGAAAAGTTGACTCAAATCCTCTTGGATAACCCTGAGGGGTTCAAGATTTCAGTGAAGGAAGTCACAAGACTTTAGTGGAGGAAGTCACTGCAGATGTGGAAAGAGAAAGAGAACTAGAATTTAAGATGGAACCTGAAGATGTGACTTAATTGCTGCAATCTCATAATAAAACTTGAATAAATGAAGACTTTCTGTTTATGGACAAGCACATAATGTGGCTTCCTGTGATGGAATCTACTACTGATGAAGATCCTGTGAAAACTGTTGAAATGACAACGAATGTTTTAGAACATTACACAAAGTTAGGTGATAAGGCAGCAGTAGGGCTTGCAAGGATTGACTTCAGTTTCGGAAGAAGTTCTACTGTGGGTAAAATGCTATCAAACAGCATTATGTGCGGCCCGGCGCGGTGGCTCACGCCTATAATCCTAGCACTTTGAAAGGCCGAGGCGGGCGGATCACGAGGTCAGAAGATCAAAACCATCCTGGCTAACACGGTGAAACCCCGTCTCTACTAAAAACACAAAAAAGTTAGCCAGGCGTGGTGGTGGGCACCTGTAGTCCCAGCTACTCAGGAGGCTGAGGCAGGAGAATGGCGTGAACCCGGGAGGCGGAGCTTGCAGTGCGCCGAGATCGTGCCACTTGCACTCCAGCCTGGGCGACACAGCGAGACTCCGTCTCAAAAAGAAACAACAACAACAAAACAGCATTATGTGCTACAGAAAAAACTTTTGTGAAAGGAAGAGTCAATTGCCACAGGAAACTTCATCACTGTCTTATTTTAAGAAATTTCCACAGCCACCCCAACCTTCAGCAGCCGCTACCCTGATCAGCCAGCAGCCATCAACGTGGAGGCTAAAGCCTCTACCAGCAAAAGATTATGACTCGCTGAAGGCTCAGATGATTGTTAGCATCTTTTAGCAATAAAACATTTTCAATTAATGTGCGTACATTGTGTTTCAGACATAATGCTATTGCACACTTAATATGCTACAATATAGTGCAAACATAACTTTTATATGCATTAGAAAATTAAAAAAATTCATGTGAGTTGATTTATTGTGATATTCACTTTATTGTGGCAATCTGGAACCAAGCGTGCCATGTCTCTGAGATATGTCTATATATTAGTGTTACACAATATGTATTGAATTCCTGCTATAAAATCATTTTTACTATTTACATTTGTAAAATTATGTAAATCTTTTTTACCACTGAACCATGCGCTTATCATTCTTATATAACTTTTTATTTTCCCTAGATTTAATAATTACCTCATTTTATCATATGGTTAGCTTTCTTTGTGTTGTTCACAAATTCATCACCGAATTCATCACCAAATTCTCCACTGGTAGGGCAAATGTCTCCTTAATATTCTTATCCATATCACAGTGTATTATTTTTGTCTTGGAGATTCCTCGCATATCACTTTGAATTCTCCATCTGCAATCTGAACTTGGAATTCTCTAGGCCTGCTGCATTGCTGTTTCCTTGGAATTTTCTCTCATTATTATCCTTGAGAATTTGGTTTTTACCTGTTTCATACATTCAGTTATTCATTTTCTGGGATGTCATGTCTCCTGCTTTCCTCTTTCCTCTTCACTTGTTTTTGTGAAGAAAATAATCTAGTAGCTTTCCAAGAAAGTGTACAGGAGAAATATAAAATGTAAGACTTTGTATATCTGAAAATACTCCTATTTTACTCCCATATTTGATTGTTACTTTGGCTTGGATAAAATTCTGGATTGGAAATATTTTCCCTAGGGATTTTGAAGACATTTTTCCCAATGTTTTCTAGCTCTATCTAACACTTGTAATCAAGTGTTATTATTCAGAATCCTATGCCATTCTAATCTCTGTGATCAGTTTTCTTTCAGTGGAAACTATTGGAATTTTCTTTTAAGCTCCAAGTCCAAAATTCATGATAATTGTCTTGGTATAAATCTGTCTCCTCCATTGTGCCAGGAGCCTTCAATCTGGACATTTGGAAAAGTTACTTTTGTTATTTCTTTGATAATATCTCCCCTATACCTTCCTTCATAACACTGTTTTCTCTTTCTAGATCTTCTATTACTTGAATATTGGACATCCTGTATTAACCTTATGTTTTTCTCATCTTTTATCCCTACTTTTTTGTCCTCTTGTCTTCTTGTTACTTTCTGGGAGATTTAACTTTATTTTCCATGCCTTTGAATGGCTTTCTAGCTTATGCTACCACATTTTTAATTTTTAAGGGCTCTTATTCTTTGAATGTCCCTTTTTAAGGAACATATTATTCTTTCAAGAATGCATTATCTCTTCTTATCTAAATTTTGTTCATCTTTCTTCTTGGTCTCTGGCTCCTCCAAGTGTACCATTTTTTTATTTGTTTGTAGCTGTCTTTACTGTTACAGACTTCTCTCATATATCTGGTGGTGGTTTGTTATCTATTCACATTTAAGAGGGAGGAATAACAACAACAAGAAGCCAGGTGGAAGTTCTGTAAACATGTGTAGGACTTGGTTAAAGGAGGACATCTTTGTAGAGTCATTGCGCAGGGACTGGCTGTTTCGCACATGGCTCAGAATTGCAGATAACCTGTTATCCTAGACAGGGATTCTTCAATCTGTTCCTTGGGAGGTAGAAGCTTAGCTACCAGCCAAATGGAAGTTGGAATCTCACTGTTTAATATGTAGATATGTAGATTTTTTTAACTTAATACCCCCAATTTTTTTGTATTGCCTTTCTATGCTCAGTGTGCCTCTCCAGACTCTGGAGTCAATGAACATTTTCAGTTGGAGTGGCAGGGGATGTCTCTGGGAGTTGAATGTTTCTTAAACAAACTTTAAACCAAAATGTTTGCACTCTTATTGTTTTGGGTCATACTCACTTTTGCATTTAAGTATCTTGCCTGAATGTTCCTGGGCTTTGCAGCATTGCTTCCTTGCAGGCACTTACAGTTGCACTTCTCATATCTTTTATTTCAGTGACCACTCAGTTACCTGCTTTTCCATTTTGAAAATCTTGTTGAGCTCTCTTTTATTGTAGAATTCCCTATTTTTTTTATCCTTGTGGAATCATGCCTTTTCCCATTCTGTTTGAAAATCTATTTACCGTCATTTTGCTGATGCTTTGGGAATGAATAGACTTTGAGTTATTGGATTTTTAGTGGATAAATTAACAAAACATATTTTCTCTTTTAAAGTATTTTTGAAGGGATCAGAGTTTCTAAGCAGAGTCTTTCCTTTTCTTTTATTTCTTAGCCTATCCAAAACAATGTCAAGCAATATTCAGCTACTGTATACATTTCTTTCTACCATCTGCCAAATGTGTTATTTCCTTGAGGTTGTCATGTCTCATAGGATTGTGAGTATGGAGACAGAAGCCTTTGTCTATAGTTCACAGCCAAACTCCTTGGGCATCACTGAGCAATTGTTCTAAGGGGAAGGTATTTTGAGCCTTTTTATTATATCCTATAGCACAGAAATTAAGACTATCAGTGGCATCCAAGCATAACACTCTAGCTTTTGTAGAACTCAGAAGGGCAAGTTTTCTTCTGACTACCTTATTTAATAGAAACACAGAAAACAATCCAGCATTATTTCTAACAAACAGAGACTTCACTGAACATACTTTGAACATACTTTTTTTTTCCATCTTACAGCATGTAATTTACTTTCTGAGGAAAAGCATGTGGATCTTGTGGTAATTTGCTTAAATTAAATGGTCATAGTTTATTAATCCATTTGTTCTTATGAGAAGAGAAAAAGTCATTACATTATGTGTCATGGTGGTTGAGATTCTCTTAAGGCCTCTCATTATGATGGACAAATATTTTGGTTTTTTTAGGGGTTTATGAAACGCATGGAGGAATTATTGTAGAGTTTCTTAGAAACTGGAGGTTTCGCTTCTTCTGAGCAAACTTTAGAGAATGCCAAGTTGAAGGCTTGTTTTGTTGTTATTCCTTCCAAAGCATTTATCTTCTTAATTATGCATTATTGAATGTCACATTTTTTAAAGTTTGTGTTCCTTATCTCATAATAATTATATCCAGGAAATGATAACCTAAAAATCAAAGAAGGTTGATATTTGATAATCTAAAGGTAGGTCATCCACAGGCAGATTATTGAAAGCTAAGTATAAAAAGATTGTACATTTACAGAAAGTGGCAAGTTTTTTGATGATATTAACTTATGATAACTTGGATGCCAAGGATGAAAAGCCATTTTTACTGGATTTGGATATTGTGTTGTATGGGAAGCAGAAGGTAACAATCTGCACATTGCCCACATTGTCCTCATTACTTTCTTAAAATAAACTCATTTTCCCTGTGTTTATACAGATATGAATATGAATCTACAGTTTCAGTTTCAGGCAACTTGTCCTCAAACAGTTTCTTGTGTATGGAAAATGGAACCCAGATTTTAAGACCAACGCAGGATACATCAGGTTGTCTACTTCATTGTATTGACTTTTGTTCAGCGAACTTATAACTAAACACTTTCTGCTGAGGGGCTTGAATGAGATATTGATTGAGTTAGATAAATAAACAAAGGTATGTTCTCTCTCCAGGAACTTCCAAAGGAGTTACAATGGGCAATAAGAATAGCTAATAATAAAGAATGTTATTTTTCTTATATTTGAATGTATTTATTGAGAGTTCCTTGTTTATTTATTAACATGTTATCTAAAAATGAGTCAAAGGGCCGGGTGCAGTGGCTCACGCCTGTAATCCCAGCACTTTGGGAGGCTGAGATGGATGGATCACCTGAGGTCAGGAGTTCGAGAC
This sequence comes from Gorilla gorilla gorilla, assembly GCF_029281585.2. Classification (NCBI taxonomy): domain Eukaryota; kingdom Metazoa; phylum Chordata; class Mammalia; order Primates; family Hominidae; genus Gorilla; species Gorilla gorilla. Next base: position 79,989,812 of record NC_073234.2, read on the forward strand.
CAGCCTGGCCAACATGGTGAAACCCCACCTCTATTAAAAAATACAAAAATTAGCCAAGCATGGTAGCGGGCACCTGTAATCCCAGCTACTCAGGAGGCCGAGGCAGGAGAATAGCTTAAACCCAGGTGGCGGAGGTTGCAGTGATCCAAGATTGCGCCATTGCACTCCAGCCTGGGCAACAGAGTGAGACTCTGTCTCAAAAAAAAAAGAGAGTCAAAGACATCTATCCAAGGACCACTGTTAAGTTCATCCCACAGAGGAAAACATCTTAGAAGGATGGATTTATGCTGATGATTTGGTGTATATGATTATGTAAATAGGAACTAGAGACAGAAACAAAGTTCAAGAGATTTGTGTTCTATCACTGATCTTTAATAGCAGGGAAAACAGGCAAGTACGCTATAGTTCTGAATTACTCTATTCCCTTTCTATTGACTTAGGAACTTGTCTTTCTGCTCTTTTTTTTTCCCCCTCTACTGGAGATAGTGCTTTAAAATTCTACACAACAGCAGTGCTTCTTTCAGCTTCTGGTAGCCCTAGGCACCAATGTACTGGCTTCTGCCCCTTCTGTCCCTTCTGCTAAGAGACTTGTATAATCTTCTGGTTATACTTGGTCTGGAGATGACTCTGATGACTCAACATTTTTATGGGGACATTTTTATTCTGGATTCATGTTCGTGGAAATTGCAGTAGTCCACAAGGGTGGGAATTTCATGACCATCATTGAGTCAGGAAACCAAAACAGTTTCAAAATTTTGAAAAATATCTGTCTCAGAAGAAGCCAAAGAACCCCCATGGGGGAAACAAAGGAAAACAATGACATTAACAGTGGCCTGTGTTCTCTTCCTGAGCTGGCTATTGCCAAAGACTGACCCAGGTGCTAGTCGGCTTCATTGCGGATATAGCAAAAACTTCCAATTCTGGCACATCTCCAGGAAGGTGGATTGATGCTTTCAATTTTGCCCTAGAATAGGCCTAGAGTTTGCCTGTGATCTCTAGACACAAATCACTTTGTGCATCACACAAAAAAATCTGAATACGTAGAAATAGAGACTATTATTTTCTGACTGGAAATAATGGAGAGATAGCACTCACAAGAAATTCCTGGACTCAGCTGTGGTCAGGACCTCACAGTCTCACCTGGCAAATTTATAGGAGGTGAGAGTGCATCGTCCTTCAGATCCCTGAAAACGGGACTCCACAGAGCTTCCTCACAGCTTACCAGCTATTTTGGCTTAGAACATAGATGGCAAAGAGATTTACAGAATCCTTCAGAGATCTCCCTATCTTTCTCAGTTTCTATTCCCTTTGGTCTAGTCTTTGTTACTCTACTAAGCAGCTGCGGCTCCAAGGATTGGAGTGGATTTCTGTATTGAAAGTTATTTGGTGGTTACAGTATACAACATGCTCTATAGAGAACCTATGATGATTACCCAATTAAATATTTTTAGTTTCTATGAAATAATTAGAGCTGTAGAGAATTCACACTTTAGCGAATTTTTGTTTAAATCTTATAAATATAGTACCAATTGTAGAGAAATATATTTTTGTCTCCCCAAAGTTGGGTAGGAATGGGGAAGCACTTGTAGCAGCTGAATGAGTCCAGGAGTTGTGGAGAAACTGAATCTCTTTGATTTTTAATGTTTGCCAATTTCTGTGGTGTAACACTGCTATGAAACTACCAATGAGGTGTCACTGAACACTGAGTTGGGAGGAGGTGTGTATACTCATCTCTCCCAACTCAGTAGGGACTGGCTCCAGCATATCACTTACACTTGTCCATACTCAAGTCCACTGTCAGAAAATGCACTAGGGGTGCCCTGAGAAGTCACTGCTGGAATAGTAATATAAATCATTGACAAGGGGCCATGGTCATATAACTGTGAAATGCCTACAGAAAACATAGAATTAATATTACTGACACTTTATCGTCAAAGCGCTAATGTCATGTCTTTTTTTTTAATGCAGAGTGTACAAAGGAAGTTAAATCATTAATGTGGGTGTACGTCCTAGTAGGCAATATTGTACGTGGAATGGGTGAAACTCCCATCCTGCCTTTGGGTATTTCCTATATAGAAGATTTTGCCAAATTTGAAAATTCTCCTTTATATATTGGTAAGTATGGAAATCTACCTTAGCTTCTTTTCAGGGCAATATGTTCCTTGAGGTTAGAAATTAGTTATATTTTTGTAGTCTTAGTGATTTGCACAATGATGAGTAGAGTGTCTTGGCACAGTTGGCCTTCCATAAAAGTTTGTTGAATGGAGATGAGATATGCTAAATGACAATGAGCCACTTTGTTAATAAATCTACTTTCTACTATTGGAAATACCACAAGTCTAGTGCCCCTAGAGGTGACCCTTTCATCTGCTTGGCACTACACTACATCCAATCTGTTAAGAGATTTGCAAATGTTTTCTCTAAAATGTTCTGTGCATTCAAAACCTCGCTATTTTCACTACCTCTGTTTTTGTTGAGGTTCTCATTACTTTGTCTGTAGTTTCTCTTTATTAATTATTTTCTCTTCAGAATTTTATTTTCTCAGTTTTTAAGAAACATTCTTGCAATATAATTTTTCTCAAGCATTGTTTTAATCATGTCTTCTCTACTATATTTATGACACATATAAGCTCCTCATTTATTAAATCTGATCTGTCCACTTATTACTCATGGCTCTGCATGACATTCACTTACTTAGTTTCTATACAGTTTCTCTTCTTAATGATCTCTCCATATAGTCAGGCTTCTTCATATTTTTCACAAATACGTCTTCATCTTTTTGTTTATGTTTCTTGAAATTACCATTTTAAAATCCATGTAGGTCACCTGGAACAATAGCCAACTTAAGACCCACCTTCTTGTGCTGCCTTCCAATCTCTGAAATATTCTTAATTTATTATGCACGACTTGCTTATATTTTTTGTTATTCTATCAATAGTTGGTCATAAACTCATAACGTTTAGTATAGGGACATTTTGCCATTAATGTATGTAGGCATATCTTTTAAAAACTAAAAAAGTCAAAGAGGGTGAGAGAAGATGGAAATGATTACACATAATCCAGATGGATGAAAATATTGAGGGATCATTAACCCAAGTGACTTTTCACACATTTTGGCAACTCATTAATTTTGCAATAATCTTTTTCAGTGATTTTCTATTCAGTCCTTTTAACTTCCTTCACAAACTTATATTAAAAGAATGCAAACACTCTCCTACAATAAATTAACAAACACCTTGCTATGATGTCTATTTCTTTATTCAACAAATACTAGGGTGTATTATATGTAAATATAGCTGTGATAATCTCTATACATATTAAAATGAGGATGATGTGGTCCATACAAGGTTAGTAAATGAACTACATAATTATTAGTACTATATATATATAGTGTGTATATATATGTATATACATATATAGTGTGTGTTCATGTGTGTATCCATAACCAAATAACTATAAACCAAATAGCTCTACACCAAGAAAACAGTTCCATGTATGGCTCTGGAGTTTAGAAGAGAATATAAAAACTAGGTTAAAAGTTGGAGAATTGACCAGGTGTGGTGGCTTATGCCTGTAATCCCAGCACTTTGGGAGTCTGAGGCGGACAAATCATCTGCAGTCAGGAGTTCGAGACCAGCCTGATCAATATGATGAAACCCCGTCTCTACTAAAAACACAAAAATTAGCCGAGTGTGGTGGTATGCGCCTGTAATCCCAGCTACTCAGGAGGCTGAGGCAGGCAGATCATCTGAGGTCAGGAGTTCGAGACCAGCCTGTCCAATATGATAAAACCCCATCTCTACTAAAAGTACAAAAATTGGCCAGGTGTGGTGGCATGTGCCTATAATCCCAGCTACTCAGTAGGCTGAGACAGGAGAATCACTTGAACCCGGGAGGTGGATCACTTGAACCCGGGAGGTGGAGGTTGCAGCGAGCACTCCAGCCTGAGCAATAAGAGTGAAACTCCATCTCAAAAAAAAAAATGGAGAGGTAATAAATGAAATCAAGAGGGAGAAATAAGGTTGCTGTGGAAGAACATATATATACTGAGAGATATTAGGATAAAATACTGGGAAAGACTTTTACTTAGTAAATAGAATAGGAGAAAGGAAAATCAAAGAAGGAATAGTCATAAGAACACAATGAAACAATACACGTATAGTTTAATGAAACTCTTAGGAAGAAATGTAAAAAGAGGAGTTGGCCAGCAATGTCAAATAACCTAGAAAGCTAGGATGATGAAGACCAAAAAAAGACACTAAATTAGTGACAAAGAGATCACTGGGGCTACCTGAGAGTATTTGGAGGAGAATGTAAAAGGATTTGAGTAAAGTGAGTGAGAGGTGAGGAAGTAGAGGCAGAGAGTATAGTGAAAGGAGAGAAAGCAGGGTGGATTTGAGATTTTGTAGAATCATTGGCTATGGGGAAATTGAACGCGCACAAGAGAGGGAGTATTTGGTAGAGCAAAACCTTAGAGAAGATAGAAGGGGTTGGAACCAAGAAGTTAGGTGTGTATAGGGTGGGTTCTCCAAGAACCGTGGAGAAGGCAGAGATAATAGGCAAAGCCAAATTTTGAAGTGAACAGGAAGAAAGTTGAAGAAGCTCGTGTCTGGATTTTCAGAGATCAGGGAGGGTTCAGCATAGGTTCTGAATTGTAGACAAGTGATGAGACAGCTGATGATGAAATTTTAATGGATAAGAATTCAAGTGAAGACAGATAGGACTGATGGACATGGAAAATAAAACTGTGGAAGTAAAGGAAGGAGAACATGATAAAATCAAAGACTTGTATCATATAATAATAATGAGGACATAGCCAGAAGGAAGTTTCAAGTTGCAGATCTGAGAGTGAAACTTTTTTGAGGAATGTGCCATGAGAAATCCACTATAAGATGGTATTGCTTTAGAATTCCTCCCAAAACATGCCTGTGGGATGAATTAACAGGACCTTGGTTATATCACGACCTAGTCAACGGCATGATCCCAGCTGGGACTGCCTGTGCTGTTACAGCAAATCTCTACCTGTGACCGAGCATGAAAGGGAATTTGGAGGCCGGGGAAAGTGGCTTTAAATTATGAGGCTTCTTTTTCAACATTTAGAGAAACAACCATCATTTATACGTACATCAAGCTTAACTTCATATAAATTGTATATCTAGTCAAAAGTATCCAAGGCAAAAATATTCAATCTTCAGGCTTTTCATAGACCTAGAACTCTTTATGTGGGCATATACCTGTACTATAACCTTATACTTTTATTTATTTTTAGGGCTTGTAGAAACAGGAGCTATTATTGGTCCTTTGATTGGACTTTTGCTGGCATCATTCTGTGCAAATGTTTATGTTGACACTGGATTTGTGAACACAGGTAATTCAATAAAATCTATTTGTACAGTGTCTAGACTATACAAAGCATCTCAGGTATGTTATCATATATAATCATGGCCTTACTTGACCTTCAATTTGATAAATGATCTCTACTTTAAAAGTGAGAAACTCTAGTGGAGGAATTTAAATAACTTTTAAAATATTCCAAACCAGAAAGCAGTAGTGCAAAATAAAATGCTAATCTGACACAGAATCACATGCTATTTCTAGTGCACTTCAACTATATTTCTTGGTTTTACAAAATTTAAGCATGTAGGTTTGAATTTATTTCAATTAAGCAATCATTTGTTGATGATGAAATAGAACTTTAAGCAATCATTTGTTGATGATGAAATAGAACTTGTAGCGTTTAGTTAATACCTGCTTTTAAATCCCTTACATGATAGACAGATAACCAGCCTAATTTATTACTAGACAATATTATAACACCACATATTATTAGAAAAATTTTATCAGTGTCTGAATTATAAGCCAATTTTATAGTTGGTTGGGACCCGATAATTCTAATTTTAATAATTTTCTATAGTTCATACAGAAAATACTGACTTAAGCTAATAACAGTGTGTGTATTTTTTTACAGATGATCTGATCATAACTCCCACTGACACTCGTTGGGTTGGTGCATGGTGGTTCGGCTTTCTGATTTGTGCAGGAGTTAACGTGCTCACTGCCATTCCTTTTTTCTTTTTGCCCAACACACTTCCAAAGGAAGGACTAGAGAATAATGCTGACATCGTTAAAAATGAAAATGAAGACAAACAAAAAGAAGAGGTCAAGAAGGAAAAATATGGAATCACTAAAGGCAAATATACATATTCTAAATACTATGAAATTGACCTTTTATTTCATATAGATATGTCTGTATTTTAGTCTAACACTATGATATGCTATGCTGTGTTGAGACAATTTGTCATCAACAGTCACCAGTCAAGAATACCTAACTAGTCCAATTCTTCCTATGGTACTACTTGAAAATAAATATAATTTGGAAGCTGAAATATTTCAGATCAGCATTTGTGTAAACTTTTATGTCAGTCTTGGCACTCTCCTCTCTCTCTCTCTTTCATATATATATATATATACACACATATATATGTACACACACACATATATATGTACACACATATATACACATATATATATACACACATATATACACATATATATGTACACACACACATACACATATATATGTACACACACATATATACACACATATATACACATATATATGTACACACACATATATATGAGAGAGGAGAGGATCATGTATATATATATACACACGTATATATATATACACATATATATATATACACATATATATGTGTATATATATATGTGTGTGTGTATATATACGTGTGTATATACACACGTATATATGGTCCCATTTGCTCAAAAAACCGATTTTACAGAGAACATAGGTTGAATTGAAACAAAATGAACAAGCAAATTTAAACTAAGAACAAAAGTAGGAAAAAGTATACTCTAATCTTAATAGGTAGTATAGTTTTGTAACCAATGTGTTAGTTTAACGAAGAGCTTCCTGGAAGTTAAATCAGAAAGAAAAAAAAAACATGATCGGTGACCCACCTCTCTATACTTGGTAGAGGGAAGAATAATAATTTATAAACAGAAGCAGTTCTCCAAGGAAGAAATTGTAAAAAAATTTAAAAATGATCATATGATATATGATACAGGTAATATTGAGCCACACAGTGGTTTTCCAGCAAATGAAAGGGTAAACTGCATGTAACATTTTTTTTGGTACAGAACCTCAATAAAAGCTCAAAGTATAATTTACAGAAGGTTTTTCTGTGGGAAACGAAACTAAGATAGCCTAAGTATTTAGTACTCAAGAGCGCTGATGCTCAAACTTGGCTGCACATTGGAATCACCTAGGAAATTTTAAAAATGATTGATGCCTGAAAGTTCTGTATTATTCCCAAAAGGTCAGATTTAATTAGTGTGGATGTGTGGCCTGGCTATTGGAACTTAAAAATGTTTATTTGATGGATGGTGAGGGTCTCAGTTTTCTGTCAAATGGGGATAATAATAGTACTTACTATAGAATTGTTGTGTGAAGGTAAAAGACATTCTAGCACACATTATTATTAATACTGATACTAGTGTTAGTACTTTTATGTTGTCATTGTTGTTTCTATCATCACCCATAAGTTACAATGTCAATTTGCATAGAATTTTTCTTAACAATTGTAAATTCTCTTAAATCATAATTGAGCATAATTTAATACATCTTTGGTCATTAGGAGCCAACTCAGAATCGTGCAAATTCTCAGAATCATTCTGATGATATTAAAAACTCTTCTTAAAGGATTGTTACGGACTGATAGACCTCTTGTGGTCTGCAAGATCAGTTCCATTTTCAAAATTAGGAAAGAGCTTAGCTTGTTGCAAGACATAGAAAAGAAACTTGTGCTACTGAAACTCATCTATTAGGACAGGGATGTCAACAAACATGGGTGACTTAAAAATCTTCAGATAACTCTCTCTCCTGTCAGGTACCCAATTCATAAATATAAATTTTACAATTATAACTCATTTGTTTGCATTAATCTGTGTGTCCTCCTCTTCTAAATTGTTTATTTATTGAAATTTTGTTCCAGAATGAATTGTGAGCAGTTTATTAAGCAAACCAAGATTGTGCAATATAAGAAAGTCAAGACAGAGAACATGTGGACAGGAAAAGTGAAAGGAAATTAAAAGTGAGAACTTGAGCCTGAATGGTAGCAGTGTGACCAAGAACATTTACTAGAAGCAGGCCACACATTACTAGAGGCAGGCCACACATTACTAGAAGCAGGCCAAACATTACTAGAGGCAGGCCAAACATTACTAGAGGCAGGCCACACATTTGGCTCTGTGCTTTTTCTAACAGGAATCATTTTTGATTAAATCATTTACATAGTCCTTAGAATGTACCAAATGAATCAGCATCTCTGAGGGTGGGACCTGGATGTTGGTATTTTAAAAAATATCTCCAGGTAGATCTTGCTGAGAACCAATGGCAGAACCACTGAAACTGTTGTTCTGAAGAAGCAAAAAAAAAATTCTGGATACTTGAGAACATTCATATCTCATTAATTCCCACATATCTTTATTTCAAATGTTCAGGGAGTGATAAAATAAATATTTTTGTGAAATCTTCTTTATCAACTTGATTTTCCTCCAGACTTTACAGAACAGAACAAGCATCTTTCATTCTAATGAGCTGTAGAAAAAAGAATATATTAATAGAAGAACAAAAGGTTAGAAATAAAATGCTGTGGAGGTAGACAATATTTTGGTCACTTTGTAGTTTTGCTTACTGATCTTTAAGACTCAATAGTGACTTATTGAGGGCAAAACTATTGTGTTCTGATCCCTACCCAGTCAGCTACATCACTGACTTCCAGAAGCCACCAAAACATTGCTATGACTTCAGCTTTCAAGGGGAAAAAAGAATTAGCAAACAATACATATTACAAAATAGTAAAAAACATAATTTGTTGAGGAGGTGGATGTTTCAGGAAAAGCCAGTCACAAAATGCAAAGCCAAGTTCGTTTGACACAGTTGTCATTCTTTCATTTCAGATTTTCTACCATTCATGAAAAGTCTTTCCTGCAATCCAATTTATATGCTTTTCATACTTGTAAGTGTGATACAGTTCAATGCATTCGTTAACATGATCTCCTTCATGCCTAAATACCTAGAACAGCAATATGGAATATCATCTTCAGATGCAATCTTTCTAATGGGTATGTTTGTTTTTCTCTGCCTTACTAGCACACTTTTCCCCCCACAAACAGTGTGATGGCGGGTGTAGCAAACTCCTAAGTTGAAGTCTTTTAGGATATTTTTTGTCTCTGGTGGATTTCTTCCTTCTAATCTCAAAAAGAAAGAAAGAAAGAAAGAGAGAGAGAGAGAAAGAAAGAAAGAAAAAAGAAAGAAAGAAAGAAAGAGGGTAGGGAAGGGAAGAGGTCAGGAATACCTTGATTTTCTTCTCTCTGAAGTCAGAATGTGAATTCATAATATTAATGCAAATATTTGGGAGTGCAAAAATTACATATTTTCAGATAGGATTCTGCATTTTACTACCAAATTTTACTCTTTTTGGTTCCAGTTCAAGGATTCTATGTTCCTCCTAATTTAATTTTTTGGTCCCCCTAGTGGTTTTAGGTGTCTCTGCAGCCACACACATTCGGCTTTTCCTGCAACCACACTAACCTCAGTGGTTTTAGCCTAACTTGGGTTTTTCCTGGGATCTTTCCACTGTTTTGAAAAGTCAATATCCCAGGCTACTTGTATCCACACTACCTAAAGTGCCTGTGAAAGCTTCAAATACCTGGGGTTCCCCCTCAGACACACTGAATCAGACTCTAGGGCGTGGGGCTCTGGAATGGATTTTTAACAAGCTCTCTCAATAATATGATTAGGGGAGACAGATGCTCACATTGTATAGATGGAACCTAGGGCTATCTTCTCCTTTTTCTGTTCTTTTTTTTTCACTTATTGGGAAGGGTTCAGAGAGGAAGAGTGCTGGCCAGTAGCAGCAAGACATGAAATGTAAATACACCTGACAGCAACAGGCTCAGCAAAGTGACTCTCTAAAGTACCTTGAACTGGGTGTGGTGGCTCATGCCTTTAATTCCAGCACTTTGGGATGCTGAGGAGTGAGGATCACTTGAGGCCAGGAGTTCAAGACCCGCCTGGACAACATAGCAAGACTTTGTCTCTGCAATTTTTGTTTTTAAATTAATTAGCCAGGTGTGGTGGTGTGCACCTGTAGTCCCAGCTACTTAGAGGGCTGAGGTGGGAGCATCTCTTAAGCCCAGGAGGCTGAGGCTCCAGTCAGCTATGATCATATCACTGCACTCCAGCCTGGGCAATAAAGATTCTGTCTCTAAAAAAAGAAAAGAAAAAGCACTTTGAGAGGAGTCTAATTCTTCACAACCAAAGTGAGGATAGGTAACTGAAAAATTGTATATATATATTCTCACTACACAGAATAGAGGGTAATAAATGAATAAATTACTGGCCAATTTTGACTTGCCACTTCTACCTGGATCCTAAGAAAAGAGATTTTTATCATGATCTCTGCCTATAAGAAATTCACAAGCTACTGCAATGAGTTAAATGAATGATAATATAATAACAAGAGTCTCCCAAAATATACTTCCCCATTATGGGGGCATTTCAAAATCTCCCTGTGGGTAATGTGTAACTAAGTGGGGATAAAATTAAATCATTCTTCTTCACTATGAGTTGGACCTAAATAGTTACTTATATAAGGCATATTACATAAAAGTGATAACATATTTGTTCCTTTGGTAAGTCATTTTGTAAATAATATTTTATTTGCATTTATAGGTATTTATAACTTACCTCCAATATGTATTGGATATATAATTGGTGGTTTAATTATGAAGAAGTTCAAGATTACTGTCAAACAAGCTGCCCACATAGGATGTTGGTTATCCTTACTTGAGTATCTTCTCTATTTTTTATCTTTTCTCATGACTTGTGAAAATTCTTCAGTTGTTGGAATAAATACCTCTTATGAAGGGTATGTTGTTTTCTAATGAATGTGAGAATCTTTCAACAAATGGTTAATATGATATTTTTTACAATGGCAATGCATGATCAGATCATTTTCTTATTGGAGTTAATGATAGTAATCCATGCTTTTCTCGTATCTTTCCTCCATCTGTCAATCAAAAGCCAATCTATCCAAGCTCTAGGCTTATTAATGAGGTTGGGAACATATCACAGGGTGAGTGAATTTATGATTGTATGTGCATGTGGGTGTGTGTGCATGATTGTCTTTGTGATATCCGAGTAGACATTATCCTATGAAAGAAACTACCTACAGTTTCAGGTTGTATTAAAATACGTTATCCATATATCTTATACTCCCATAACTGAGTAAAACTAAGAGTTGATTATACAGTCAAAATGGCCTTTATATGTTTCCCCAATGGGCTTAAGTTTGGCATAACTAAATCATAATACATGATAAATTAATTAATATATAATTCATATATTTCATTTATATTGCTATGTCTAAAATATTGAATAGTTTCATATTTTGTATTTTAAAGGTTATTTGGGTTTTACTGAAATGTTTTCCATAGTGATGTACATTAAAAGAATTCACCTGTAGGGCGTATTTTGACAATCAAGCTATCAGTTAAAATGAAATAAAGAACATCCTAAAATGTTTTTTCAAAATTATCAAGGTTTATTAGATTGAAATAATTTCAAATGTAAAATCGTAATATAATTTTACATATGCTATTTGATTTGAGACTCATAAGCTTCATTTAAGATAAGCATTATTATCTCCACTTTACAGATTAAATTGAGATTCAGAGAGATTTAATGATATAAGCAGTTCATTTCAAATCTCTTCAACCACATCAATATAGAAATGGATTTTAAAATTGGAATAAATTTTAAAGATTGCCTCCATCTCCAATGATGCTGATTCCCAGACAGAATGTGTAGAAAGTCGCACTGTGATCTAGTCTCAATGTAGTCTCTAAACTGCTATGCAAGTGCTCTTTCAATCATATTACAAGCACTGGTCACTTTTTATATTAGTAGAATGTATTTCTTTAATTCGAATACCTATGTTTCTGGAGCTAAATGTATTATCTATATTACAAATGGAACTTTCAGATTTTTATCTTCATGCTAATCCTGTCTTGCTATTTGCTACCTAATGGATGAATCACAGAGATTAGTTCATCTTCATCTTTTGAGATCTAATAGTATGTGAAAACATGACTCCACATGGTAGGTGCTCAATTAATGCTTGTTTATTGCCTATATATTCTTCTGAGATAAATCATTGAAAGAGTGGCTATGTGGTCATCAAAGCAGGTCTCTTTTATACCAAAGCTATAGTAAACAGGTCACACATTGATGACTGGAAAATTTCTCTTTCTATTCATGGGAGGAGAGGAAATCTAACTGGGGATCGAGATGAAAAGAAGAAAAAAAGGATTGAATCCTCTTTTAATATCTATGGCATTATTTTAAATCACTTCAGAATTCCACAAGATTTATATGTGGAAAATGACATCTTTGCTGATTGCAATGTGGATTGCAACTGTCCATCTAAAATATGGGATCCTGTGTGTGGAAACAATGGCTTGTCATATCTGTCAGCTTGTCTTGCTGGTTGTGAGACACCCATTGGAACGGGAATAAACATGGTAAGACATCCTATTTGACAGAACTTTTTTGAGTTGCATTGGTACTTCCCAACTATGAACTGGGCCTATATTTAATAAAAGTAAAATCAGTGTTTCCTCAAAACCAAATTACTTTTTTTTGTCTGTGGAAAAATAACTCTATGATGGTCACTTGATTACCTTTTATTTCCCAGATCTTATGTGAAACCTCCATAGCATCTGAACAGTGATCTGAAATTTCCAAGAAGTTTATATTATTACTCAAATAATTTGGGTTGTAAATACTCTGGACTAAAAAAATTTTATCATTGAAATAAAGTTGGTGGTTTTGATTTCAATTGTCCAGCTAATTGCTTTGCTATATATATATATATTTTTTTTCTGTGTATATGTATGGATGTGCTTTCTGTGTTTTTCACATTCTGACAGTTCTTTGAGAATTTAGAATTAGGAATGTTCTCTTGCCTCTAAGATATCGCAATATAATACAACAACAATTGTAATATTAATATAACGTTGGTTGGTGATCAAAGTAAACTATAAATTTTGATTCTTATTAAGACCTGGAAACATGTAACAATTCAAAAAAGGTTGACAATTCTTTTTTTGAAAGAAACTATTTCTTTTCTTTTCTTTTTTTTGAGACGGAGTATCACTCTGTCGCCTAGGCTGGAGTGCAGTGGCATGATCTCGGCTCACTGCAACCTCCACCTCCCAGGTTCAAGCGATTCTCCTGCCTCAGCCTCCCGAGTAGCTAGGATTACAGGCACACGCCACCATGCTCGGGTAATTTTTGTATTTTTAGTGGAGACGGGGTTTCACCATGTTGGTCAGGCTGGTCTCGAACTCCTGACCTTGTGATCCACCTGTGTTGGCCCCCCAGAGTGCTGGGATTACAGGCGTAAGCCACTGCGCCCTGCTGAAATAAACTATTTCTTTTGAAGCAAAGCTTTGTTTATTTGTAAGCATCTAAATATTTCAGTTGAGCACTCTGAAAAAGATTTTGTTTGTCCAATGTAGTGTTGTATCAAAACACTGTTTTAAAAAGTGTATTGGCTGGGCGCAGTGTCTCACACCTAGGAATCCCAGCACTTTGGAAGGCAGAGACCAGTGGATCATCTGAGGTCAGGAGTTCGAGACCAGTTGGCCAACATGGTGAAATCCATCTCTGCTAAAAATACAAAATGTAGCTGGGAATGGTGGCAGGCGCCTGTAGTCCCAGTTACCCCAGAGGCTAGGGCAGGAGAATCACTTGAACCTGGGAGGCAGAGGTTGCAGTGAGCCGAGATCGCACCACTGCACTCCAGCCTGGGCGACAGGGTGAGTCTCTGTTTCAAAAAAATAAATAAATAAATAAAATAATAAAAAAGTGTGTCTTTAGGGTAACTTATTAGTTATTACAAATTTACTATTCATATTTAGAAAAATATACCATTTTTCTGAAATCACCCTTCCAGTTTTGTTACATGCTGTAATCTTGAGAGACATCATAATGGAGATGGAGTAAAGGGAACAAGCAGTCTCCATCTTGATCCAACTGGCTGTGTAGAAAATGTTTAAAATTTGTGTTCAAGATTTTTACTTCTTAGTATAATATGTTCTTTTTTGGCAGGTGTTCCAAAATTGCAGCTGTATTCAAACACCAGGAAATTCATCTGCAGTTCTTGGGCTGTGCGACAAAGGACCTGACTGTTCCTTGATGCTCCAGTACTTCCTCATCTTGTCAGCGATGAGCAGTTTCATTTATTCTTTGGCTGCCATACCTGGATATATGGTTCTCTTGAGGTACAAAATTATTTTCTTTATTTAGATTTTTTTGGGGTCATTTATTAAGGTAGCTTGTTCTAAGAAAGTCACTCAGGACTCAGTATCTAAGAACTCAGTGCTCTAACGTACCATTTATTAAGGGTTTTGTATTAAGCATTGTTGAATTTCACAAAATTTTAAAGTTAGCAATGCACATGTTCATCTGCTGGCATTTCACTCCTATTCCTCACTATTTTTCTTCCTTATTTCTTAGAGTTAAATGAGTGGACCTCTCATTTTGTGACAAAAGGGACACATTTATATCTTAGGGTAGGCCATATAAAATGGCCATTTTGATAGGTAAAGAGTGGGTGCCTAGCAGCCATTTCCTAGGGTTCAACCTATAGGACAGCAGTGCAAAGCTGTCAGAAGCCCCCATCTCGCTAAGGTCACTTGATCTTTCTGAGCTCCATTTTTCTTTAATAATAATGGGCATAATAATAAATACTTGGCTCTCTTACAAGGCTACTGTGAGACATCAATGCTGAAAGACTTTCTAAAACTAGGAAATTCCAGAGCTAGTTTTCAAATTTAGGTATATTAAATAAATCTTCTTTCAACTACACCAGTCTTTGTGCCTAGTAAACAATCCTGAACATAGTTTGCATTTTTTCTCTCTTTTTCTTCTTCTTTTGGAGCTTGAAAGTAGGGTTAAGTTAATCACAATGCTCAAGTCATAACACATTATCATCATAGGCCAGTGCAAGGATTCTCTCTTATTTTACTTCATTTATTTATTTATTTATTTCTATTCAATTCCCTACTTCCAGTCACCATAGCTGCTCACTTAAGTATGACAGATAGATGTCTTAAATATGTATTTCCTTTGTAAAATATTAAAATTTTTTGTGTGCATATGTTTTTATATTCACACCAATGGTTGTGTGGTATTAAGTCTTGTTCTGATTCATAAGGTAGATGCATAGATAAATTCACCAGTCCTATTTAGAGTAATTTTTATATCATCACTGCATGAGAGTTGAAATTATCTAACTTTGTGATGTTGACTAATCCAATCGGTGTAAAATACTAATGATAGTTCATTGACGTGTCAATATGTGATGTCCTGATATACTGAGCTTAAGCATCTCTTCAAATAACTTTGTAGCTAAAAGTTATTCATGATGCTTATTCAATTTATTTTACCCATTTTACTCATTATATTTCCTGCATCCTGTGTTTTTCTTGATGAATTTGATGATTACTATGTAAATTACAGATATTAATGTAATACTGTTTATATGATACAATTATCTTCACTTAGTCTGTCTTCTTTCTTTTAACTTTTACAGTGCCATTTATGAAATGAAATCCTAAATTTTGTTGTACTAAAATCTAACAAGTTTCTTACCTTAGTGTTTGTGTATTTGGAAGAGAAGTCACATTTTTAAAATTGCTTCCACATTTCTAACTTATAAAAATATTCCCTTAAATTTTATTCCCCCCTAGCTTTCCAGCTTTACCTTTTGCATAGTTTTTTAAGCCATCTCAAATCTATTTTTATATGTGGTTTAAGGGACATAGATATCCAGTGTTATTTTTCTCCGAATAATACAGTTGTTTTCCAAAATCATAGCGCATATAATACATCCTTTTTCCTTTGATTTGTGGTGCCACCATCTCAAGTTTTTATATAACGTGAGTCTATTTTTCATCCTTATTCTGCTCCACAGATTTATTTGCCTGTTCTCATACCACCGTCACCTTGATTTAATTACTTTGGCCTTGCAAATGTTAATATCTCATATGGTAACTTTTCCTCACCCACCTGCCATCTTCACTTTTCCTTTATTCTTTCATTCTCAAACTGATTTTGCTGTCTGTGGATCTTTATATCTTCATAAGAATTTTGACTGAGTTTGTGTAGATTCCATAGATTACTTGGAGAAAATCTGACATCAAATATTTTTGAACATGTAATATCCTCTCATTTGCTTAAATATTCCTTTGTATCCTTAAAGTTCTTAAAAATTTTTGATAACGGTGATGTGCCATTAGATTTCTTCTTAAGTACTATATATAAATATATAAATTATATATGCACATATATATACATATACGTCTCTATATGCACACACATATGTACATACAGCCACACAGATACATACACACACACATACATACACACACACACACACACTGAGAAAAACAAACAGTTTCTCTATTCAAACAGAACACTTCTGATAGCCAGATGTGTGTATTATTTTCCTACACTGTTCAATTCTGCAGCACCAACAGGGTGTTCTACTGTTCCATGCAATTCTGGTGCTATCTGCATAGACTTTGCATCAGATGGCAAAAGTTAAACGGTTCAGTCCTACAAGACTGCCCCCACTTTAGATGTCAATCACAAAATCACAAGTCCAGACACCCTGGGCTGCCTTTTTTTTTTTTTACCCTGAGCTTCTGACTGACAAACTATGCATTAAGGTTGATGCCTCCATTTTCTAGAATGGTTCACAGAACTCAGGGAAGAAACACTTTTCTTACATTTACTGGTTTATTATGAAGGTTATTATAAAAGACACAAATGGAAACCAGGGTGGAGTTGGGGTGTGCCACTTTCTGGCATGTGGATATGTTTACCAACTCAGAAGCTCATCAAATCTCCTAGTTCAAGAGCTTTTAGGGAGCTTGATCTTCAGCACACACATCCCACTCCATTCTCCCGGAGGTCTGAGTGTGGGGCTGAGAATTCCGATCTTCTAATAATTTGGTCTTTCTGGTGACCAGTCCCAACCTCAGTCTGGGAGCCCACCCTGTCGTCTCATTAC
Source organism: Gorilla gorilla gorilla (assembly GCF_029281585.2). Lineage (NCBI taxonomy): Eukaryota > Metazoa > Chordata > Mammalia > Primates > Hominidae > Gorilla > Gorilla gorilla. Next base: position 80,006,980 of record NC_073234.2, read on the forward strand.
TATAGACTCAGGTGTGATCAAAACAATCTCCTTAAGAATGACAAAATACATTCCTATCACTCAGGACGTTCCAAGGGAATTCCAAGAACTCCAAGGACACGTGTCAGGAGCTAGGGACAAAGACCAAATATATTTCTAGTGATGCCACACACACACACACACACACACACACACACACACACACACACACACACAGAATGGTACCATTATCATCACAAATGTACAATATACATATATATCCATCCACATGTAAATATTTGTGATTGCAAATATATAGAGATATGAATATGTATATGTGATTTTAAACTGATTTATATTTGTATTGATTTTAAATATATTTAAATTTATATTTGTATTGCTTGTAAATAATTGTGATTATCAATGTGATTGTACATGGTATTTTGTATGTATATGTATATATGTGTATCATTTCCCCATATACAAATATAAATTTTATATCTAGATTATAATTACATAGCATATAATTAAAATTATACATAAATCAGAAGTAAAAATTAGATTTAAAAAATTATATAATCATATATAAATATAGTTTTTTAATTTTAAATTTTTATGGGTATATAGTAGGTGTATATATTTATGGGTTATGTGAGATATTCTGATACAGGCATGCAGTGTGTAATAACCATATTAAGGTAGATGGGGTATCCATTCCCTAAAGCATTTATCCTTTGTGTTACAAGCAATTCATTTATACTCTTTTAGTTATTTTAAAATGTACGAGTAAATTATTTTCCACTATAGTCACTCTGATACACTATCAAATAGTAGGTTTAATTCATTCTTTCTATTTTTTCGTATCTATTAACTATCTCTACTTCCCCGCCACACCCAGGCTACCCTTCCCAGCCTCTGGTAACAACCCTTCTGCTCTCTATCTCCATGAGTTCAATTGTTTTCATTTTTTCTTTTTTTTCTCAGATAGAGTCTCACTCTGTTGTCCAGGCTGGAGTGCAGTGGCACAATCTTGGCTCACTGCAACCTCCGCCTCCCTGGCTCAAGCGATCCTCCTGCTTCAGCCTCCTGAGTAGCGGGGACTACAGGCATGCACCACCACACCCGCTCATTTTTGTATTTTTAGTAGAAACAGTGTTTTATTATGTTGGACCGGCTGGTCTTGAAGTCCTGATCTCAGATGATCCATCTGCTTTGGCCTCCCAAAGTGCTGGGATTACAGGCATGAGCTATCGTGCCCAGCCTGTTCTCACTTTTAGCTCCCACAAGTAAGTGAGGACATGCAAAGTTTGTCTTTTGGTGCCTGCCCTACTTTACTTAACGTTATGACCTCCAGTTCCATTCATGTTGTTGCAAATGAAAGGGTCTCATGCTTTTTTTATGGCTGAATATTACTCCATCATGTATATGTACCACATTTTCTTTATCCATTCATCTATTGCTGGACACTTAGGTTGCTTCCAAATCTTGACTATTGTGAATAGTGCTGCAATAAACATGGGAGTGCAGATATCTCTTCAATACACTGACTTCCTTTCTTTTGGGTATATATTAATACCTAGAAGTGGGATTGCTGGATCATATGGTAGCTCTATTTTGAGTTTTTTGAGGAACCTCCAAACTGTTCTGCATAGTAGTTGTACTAATTTACATTCCCACCAACAGTGTAGGAGGGTTCCCTTTACTCCACATCCTCACCAGTATTTGTTATTGCCTGTTTTTGTATAAAAGTCATTTTAGCTGGGGTGAGATGATATCTCATTGCAGTTTTGATTTGCATTCCTCTCTTGATCATTGATGCTGAGCACCTTTTCATAAAATTGCCATTTGTATTTATTCTTCTGAGAAATGTCTCAAATTTTGCTCATTTGTTAATTGGATTATTAGATTTTTTTCTATAGAGTTGTTTGAGCTCCTTACATATTCTGGTTATTAATCCCTTGTCAGATGGGTAGCTTGCAAATAATTTCTCTCATTCTGTGAGTTGTCTCTTCATCTTGTTGTTTCCTTTGCTGTGCAGAAGCTTCTTAACTTGATGTGATCCCATTTATCCATTTTTTTCATTAGTTATCTGTGCCTGTGGTGTATTACTCAAGAAATCTTTGTTCAGTCCAATGTCCTGGAGAGTTTCCTGAATGTTTTCTTGCAGTAGTTTGATAGTTTGAGGTCTTAGATTTAAGTCTTTCATCGATTTTGATTGATTTTTGAATATGGCAAGAAATATGGGTCTAGTTTCACTCTTCTGCTTATGGATATTCCATTTTCCCTGCACCATTTATTGAAGAGACTGTCTTTTCCCCAATGTACATTCTTGGCATCTTTGTCAAAAATGAGTTCACCGTAGATGAATAGATTTTTTTTCAGAGTTCTCTATTCTGCTCCATTGGTCTATGTGTCTGTTTTTATGCCAGTACCATGCTGTTTTGGTTACTATAGGTCTGTGATATAAATTGAAGTCAAGTAATGTGATTCCTCCAGTTTTGTTCTTTTTGCTTTGGATAGCTTTGGCTATCCTGGATCTTGTGTGGTTCCATATTAGGATTACCTTTTCTATTTCTGTGGGGAATGTCATTGGTTTATTGATAGAAATAGCATCAAATCTGTAGATTGCAGATTCCTTTGTTTGGTTTTAGCAATATTGTTTCTTTCAATTTATGAGCATATAATATATTTTCATTTATTTGTATCCTCTTCAATTTCTTGCACCAATGTTTTACAGTTTTTATTGTAGAGATCTTTCACTTCTTTAAGGTAATTCTTAGTGATTTTATTGCATTTGTAGCTATTGTAAATAGAATTACTTTTTTTTAGACTGTTTGCTGTTGGCATATACAAACACTACTGATTTTTTATGTTGATTTTGTATCCTGCAACTTTACTGAATTTGTTTATCATTTTGAATGGCTTTTTGGTGGAGTCTTTAGGCTTTTCAAAATAGAAGACCATATCATCTACGAACAATGATAATTTGACTTCTTAATTTCAAGTTTGGATGCTCTTTGTTTATATTTCTTGTCTGATTACTCTAGCTCAGACTTCTAGCAGTATCTTGAATAACAATGGTGAAAGTGGGCATCCTTGTCATGTCCCAGATTACAGAAGAAGGGCTTTCAGTTTTTCCCCACTCAGTATGATACTTACTATAGATCTCTCATATATGGCCTTTATTATGTTGAGCCATGTTCCTTTTATACGCAGTTTTTTGAGAGTTTTTTTTTTTTTACCATAAAGCGATGCTGAATGTTATCAAATGTTTTTTCCACATTAGTTGAAATGATCATATGGTTTTATTCATTTGTTCTTTTGGTATGATGTATCATATAGATTGATTTGCATATGTTGAACTATTCTTGCATCTCTGGGATAAATCTCATTTGGTCATGATGAATGATCTTCTTAATGTGTTGTTGAATTTGGTTTGATAGTATTTTGTTGAGGATTTTTGCATCAGTATTCATCAGTGATATTAGCCTTTAGTTTTCCTTTTTTTTTTTTTTCTTATGTGTCTTTTTCTGGTTTTGGTATCAGGATAATACTGGCCTCATAGAATGAGTTTGGAAGGCTTCTCTCCTCTTCTGTTTTTCAGAATAGTTTGAGTATATTGGTATTATTTCCTTTTTAAATGTTTGGTAGAATTAGGCAGTGAAGCCATTGGGTCATTTCTTTGCTGGAGACTTTTTATTACAGCTTCAATCTCATTACTTTTTATTGATCTGTTCAGGTTTTGGATTTCTTCATAGTTTAATCTTGATGGGTTGTATGTGTCTAGGATTTCATCCATTTCTTCTAGGTTTTCCAAGTTATTGGCATATAGTTGTTCATAATAGCCTTGAGTTTAACATAGTTTAACAATTATATCTTAAAATCCTTTGGATGTCTGTGGTATCAGTTGTAATGTCTTCTTTTTCATATATAATTTTATTTATTTGAGTCTTCTCTCTTTTTTCCTAGTTATTTTGGCTAAAGGGTCATCAGTTTTGTTTTTCTTTTCAAATAACTATTTCTTTTGTTTTGTTGATCTTTTGTATTGTTTTCTTCATTTCAATTTCATTTATTTCTACTCCGATCTTTGTTATTTCTTTTCTTCTACTAATTTTGTGTTTGGTTTGCTCTTGCTTTTCTAATTCTTTAATATGCATTATTGGTTTTTTTCTTTTCTTTTTTTTTTTTTTTTTGAGACGGAGTCTCACTCTGTCGCTCAAGTTGGAGTGCAGTGGCGCGATCTTGGCTCACTGCAACCTCTGCCTCCTGGGTTTAAGCAATTCTTCTGCCTCAGCCTCCTGAGAAGTTGGGACTACAGTCTCACACCACCACACCCAGCTAATTTTTGTATTTTTAGTAGAGATGGGATTTCACCATGTTGGCCAAGATGGTCTTGATCTCCTGACCTTGTGATCCACCCACCTCAGCCTCCCAAAGTGCTGGGATTACAGGTGTGAGCCACCACGCCTGGCCCATTGGGTTGTTTATTTGAAGTTTTTCTTCTTTTTTGATGTAGGCATTTATAGTTATAAACTTCCTTCTTAGTACTGCTTTCACTGTATCCCATGAGTTTTGGTATGTTGTGTTTCTGTTATTATTTGTTTTAAGAAATTTTTAAATTTTCTTCTTAAGTTTTCAAATTTCCTCTTGTTATTGATTTGTAGTTTTATTTCCTTATGGTCAGAGAAGATACCTGATATTATTTCAATTTTTTTGGATGTTTTAAGACTTGTTTTGTGAGCTAACATATGGTCTATCCTTGAGAATGATCCATGTGCTGGATTCATATTTGTATTCTGTAGCCATTGGATAAAATGTTCTGTAAGTATTTATTAGGTTCATTTGGTTTATAATTTGGATGAAATCCAATGTTTCTTTGTTGATTTTTTTTTTTTTTTTGGTCTGGAAGATCTGTCCAATGCTGAAAGTGAGGTGTTGAATTCTTCAGCTATTATTGTATTAGGCTCTATCTCTCTCTTTAGCTATAATAATATTTGCTTTATATATCTGGGTGCTTCAATGTTGGGTGAATACATATTTATAACTTTTATGTCCTCTTGCTTAATTAATCCTTTTATCCTTATATAATGATCTTCTTTGTCTCTTCTTACAGTTTTTTTCTTAAAATCTATTTTGTCTGATATCAGTAATGCTACTCCTGCTCTTTTTTGGTTTCTATTGGCATGGAATATCTTTTTCATCCCTTTATTTTCTGTGTCTGTCTTTATGAGTGACATGTGTTTCTAGTAGACAACAGATTATCGGGTATTTTTTAAAATCCATTCAGCTACTTTATGTCATTTTATTGGAGAGCTTAGTCTATTTACATTAAATAATCTTATTCATAAGAAAGGTCTTACTGCTGCCATTTTGTTATTTGTTTTCTGGTTTTCTCTTCTTCCTTTCAGTGAAGGTGATTATCTCTAGCGGTATGCTTTAATTTCTTGCTTTTTTATTTTTTGTGTATCCATTGTATGTTTTTTGATTTGAGGTTACCATGAGGCTTGCAAATACTATCTTATAGCCCATTTTTTAGGTGATAATATGTTAAAACTGCTTGCATAAAGAAACTAATAAGCAAAAAGAAAACTAAAAAAAAACTCTACATTTTAACTTTGTCCTCCTAATTTTTAACATTTTGTTATTTCTATTTCTATTTTATTTTACTGTCTATGTCTTGAAAAGTTAATATTTTTGATTGGTTCATCTTTTAGTCTTCCTAGTTAAGAGTAGTTTATACATCACAGTTACAGTGTTATAATATTCTGCATTTTTCTGCTTACTTACTATTTCCAGTGATCTTTGTACCTTCAGATGAATTCTCATTGCTCATCAACATCCTTTCCTCTCTGATTGAAGTACTCCCTTTAGCATTTCTTATAGCATGGGCTGGTATTGATGAAATCCCTCAGTGTTTGCTTGTCTGGGAAAATCTTTATTTCTTCTTTATGTTTGGAGGATATTTTCACCAGATATAAAGGTAAAAGTTTTTTTCCTTCAGCACTTTAAATATGTCATGCCACTCTCTCTTGGCCTGTAAGGTTTCCACCGAAAAGTCTGCTGCCAGTTGTATTGGAGCTCCATTGTATGCTAGTCACTTCGTTTCTCTTGCTGCTTTTAGAATTGTTTATTTATACATGACCTTGGGGGTTTATTGAATTCCTTGAGGTAATCTTTGGGTTAAATCTGCTTGGTATTCTATAACCTTCTTGCACTTGGAATCAATACCTTTCTCTAGGTTTGGGAAGTTCTCTGCTATTATCCCTTTGAATAATCTTTCTACTCTTATCTCTTTCTCTACCTTTTCTTTAAGGCAAATAGCTCTTAGATTTGTCCTTTAGAGACTATTTTGTAGATCGTGTAGGTGCACTTCACTTTTTTTTATTCTTTTTTTCTTTTGTATCCCTTACAGTGTATTTTCAAATAGCCTATCTTCAAGCTCACTAAATCTTTCTTCTGCTTGATAAATTCTGCTATTAAGAGATTCTGAGGCATTCTTTAGTATGTCATTGCATTTTTTTAACTGTAGAATTTCTGCTTGATTCTTTTTATTTATGTCAATCTCTTTGTAAAATTCATCTAATAGTGTTCTGCATTTTTTCTCAGTATTATCTTGAATTTCTTTGAGTTTCCTCAAAATAGCCATTTTGAATTCTCAATCTGAAAAGTCACATATCTCTCTTTCTCCAGGATTGGTCCCTGCTGCCTTGTTTAGTTCCTTTGGTGAGGTCATGTTTTCCTGTATGTTCTTTATGCTTGTCAATGTTTGTTGATGTCTGGGCATTGAAGAGTTAGGCATTTATTGTAGTCTTCACAGTCTGGGTTTGTTTGTGCCATCCTTCTTGAGCAGGCTTTCCAGGTATTCAAAAGGACTTGGGCCTGCAAGCCCAATAATGCTGTGGTTCATGTAGACTCACAGAGTTACCACTTTGGAGGTCTTGGATAAGATCCAAAAGAATTCTCTGGATTACCAGGCAGAGATTCTTGTTCTTTTGCCTTAATTTCTCCCAAACAAATGGAGTCTCTCTGTGCTAAGTTGCCCAGAACTGGGGGTAGGGTGATGCACCCCTGTGGCCACCGCCACTGGGACTGTGCTGGGTTAGATTGGAATCCAGCACAGCACTAGTCTCACCCAAGGCCCACTGTTACCTCTACCTGGCTACCACCTATGTTTGTTCAAGACCCAACTCTACAATCATCCAGTGGTAATCCAGCCATGTTTTTGTCTTTCCCTTCAGAGCTGTGAGTTTTCCCAGTCCCCAGGAAGGTCCAGAGATGCCATCCAGGAGCCTGGGATGGGTAAAAAATCATACAAATCTACCTTATGTTCTATTCTAGTGTGGCTGAGGTGGAACTCAGACTATGAGAAACACCTTTTTACTCTTCTCTCCCTTTTCCAAAGTCAGAGGAGCCCCACCCCATGGCCACCACCACCACCACAGGCCCACAGGGAATACTGCCAGGCCACCACTGATGTTTACTTAAGGCACAAGAGTTCTTTAGCCAACCTGTGTGAATGCTGCTAGGCCAGGACTCACCCTTCAGGGCAGTTAGCTCTCCTCTGGCCCAGGAGGGCAGGTTCAGAAATGCCATCCAACACCCAAGGCCCAGAATCTGGAACTGCAAAAACATGCTTGGTGCTCTACCCCTGGGTTCCCTACCCACACTGGGCCACCAAATATTACCAGACCCTGGCCTCGTAGGAATCTGGCCTCACAGCAGGAGGGAGCAGCGAGCATTACCCCCTGAGTTCTGCCTCCTGTCAGATCAGCTGTAGCATTAGATTCTCATAGGAGCGTGAACCCTATTGTGAACTGCACATGTGAGGGATCTAGGCTGCTCACTCCTTATGGGAATCTAACTAATGCCTGATGATCTGAGGTGGAACAATTTCATCCAAAATCATCCCCAACTCCTGCCTGGTCAGTGGAAAAATTGCGTTCCATGAAACCAGTCCCTGGTGCAAAATGTTTGGGAACCGCTGCTCTACCCCACTGTGGCTGAGCTGTTACCTAAGATGCAAGACAGAATTCCCTTTGCTTCCTGTGCCTGTGCTTTTCTCAAACAGAAAGAGTCTCTCCCCACAGCTGCCACAGCTCTGAATGTGCTGAGTCTCATCTCAATACAGCACACCTGAGTCTCACCTGCGGCCCATAACATACTACCTGAGTACAGCTGTTGGTTATTGAGGCCGCAAGGGCTCTTTAGCCAGCATGTGATGTATCCTGCCAGTACTGAGTCCTTCTCTTCAAGACAGCAGGTTCCCTTCTGATCCAGGGTATGTCTAGAAATGCCAGCCAGGAGCTAGGGCCTGGAATGGGCATCTCATGACCCTTACCGGTGCCCTATCCTACTGTGGCTGAGCTGGTATCACAGATGCAAGACAAAGTCCTCTTTACTCATTCCTCCCCTCTCCTCAAGTGGAAGGAAGGAATCTCTTTTGGAGCCACAAGCTGTGCTGCCTGGGGTTGGGTGAAGGGTGGCACAAGCGCTTCCTTAGCTTCCCTGGCTGGTGTCTCAGTAGGGAAGTGACTCCCAAGTCCATTGGCTCTGAGCCCAGCTCAGCACTAGAACTTGCCTAGGAGTTGTAGTCCTTGCAACCTAGACTGCCTTTCAAGTTTATTTAGGGAGAGCACGTTTGCCCATGGTGGCGAGGCTTGCTGGAACTCAAGTTCTAACTGTGGGGCTGGGTGATTACTTTCCAGTGATAGCTAGTCTAAATGCTCCCTCCATGGGTAAGAATCAGCTGAGTTTAGCTTGGTTTTGCTTTCCACTGTGACAGGGCAGCACAGGATTTAATAAAGTCTCAGAATCACTGCATTCTCCCTCTCCCAAGTGCTCAGATTCCTTCTCCATGCCATGTGGCCACTGCTGGGGGATGGGAGGGCTGGCGTTGGCAATTCAAGACCATTTTCCCTGCTGTCTTCAGTGCCTCTTTCTGTGATATGAAGTTAAAACCAGGTATTGTGAGTGCTCACCTGATTTTTCGTTCTTACAAAGGTGTTTTTTTTTTTTGTATGTAGATAGTTGTTAAATTTGGTGTTCCTTCAGGAGGGATGATTGGTGGAGCCTTCTATTTAGCTCCTTGCTCTACCCCTCCCTTATAAATATAAATTATTGCACTGTTTTGGACAGATAGGTCTGTGGGTGTGTGTGTGTGTGTGTGTCCATATTTATCTCTATCTCTATCATCTCTACGCATAAGTAAAGATAGGTATATATGTATATGTGTGGTACTGTTTTCTCTTATATTTTCTAGTTGGTTATTGCTGGTTTAGAGGAATGCTGCTGTTTTTAAAAATTTACTTTTTATACAGCATCCTTTCTTATTTGTTCCCATAATTTGTTGATTTTGTTAGGTTTCCTATGTAGGTTTTTCAATGTGCAAATATGACAAGTGTTGTCTTTTCACTTCCAAACCTTACACATCTGAGACTTCTAAAATTCTCTTATAGCGTAAATTAAAGCCTCCACGATTTATTTAACTGTAGTTGTGATAGTGAGTATTCTTGTTCTTTTCTAATCTTAGTAAGAACTATATAAAATTTATTTATTGTTATTCTTACTGCAGATTTTTAGTGTATCTAATTTCTGTGTTATTAAAAACAATTTTTTTTTTTTTGAGATGGAGTGTAGCTCTATCACCCAGGCTGGAGTGCAGTGGCGCAATTTCAGCTCATTGCAACCTCTGCCTCCCAGGTTCAAGTGATTCTCCTGCCTCAGCCTCCCGGGTAGCTGGGATTACAGGCACCCACCACCACACCCAGCTAATTTTTTGTATTTTTAGTAGAGACAGGGTTTCACCATGTTGACCAGGCTGGTCTCGAACTCCTGACCTCAGGTGATCCGTCTGCCTTGGCCTCCCAATGTGCTGGGATTACAGGGGTGAGCCACTGCGCCTGACCAATAAAATAGGTATTAATAAGAAAAAGTGATGAGTAAAGTGCCAGTGACCAGAAATGGGTTCCTGTGTAGGCTGCCAGCTGGATAATAAAGCCCTAATTAACCAATAAGTGAGCATGAAAGTAAAATTTTGAATGTTCATTATGTGTGACTAGCTTACAACTGGCCTTTTCAAGACAATATGATAGTTTTAAATCTTTATTTTTCTTTTATTTACAAACTTATTTACTTTTCAGGTGTATGAAATCTGAAGAGAAGTCCCTTGGTGTGGGATTACATACATTTTGCACAAGAGTATTTGGTAAAAATAGTTATTTTTTCCCACATCCTATCAGAACAATATTATTATTATTTTTTTAATTATACTTTAAGTTTAGGGTACATGTGCACAACGTGCAGGTTTGTTACATATGTATACATGTGCCATGTTGGTGTGCTGCACCCATTAACTCATCATTTAACATTAGGTAAATCTCCTAATGCTATCCCTCCCCCCTTCCCCCACCCCACAACAGGCCCTGGTGTGTGATGTTCCCCCTCCTGTGTCCATGTGCAGAACAATATTAAATACTAGATAAACAAGGTAATTATTTCAGAAAAACAGTCTAGCAAATGTCCCTTCTGTATGTAAAAAGCACGTTATAAATATGAGAATGCAGCACACAAAGAGATAGAGAATCTCTTTTACTTGAAAAGGCCCTGTCTGACCTTAATTACACTATTCTTTGTTTGAAGATTTGAAAATAAAATGAAAGAAAATGCTCTGCCCAAATAAAATGTACATATAACTGGCCCAAAACATTTAAGAAAATATATAAAGTTCAGAATCTTTAATTCAATGTTTTACTCTACTAATAATTATGTTGCATTTGACCATAACATTACTTATCTTTAATAATTTAGAAACTTTACAGTAAAAGTAATTCATCATTTCTAAAAATAAAATTTAGACCATTAGATTTATTTTTTGATAAACTTTGCAGTACAAATAAAGAAAATTGAAATATTTCCGAATAAATCAAGTAACTTAATTCTTGTTGATAGATTTTTCTTTCCCTGTCAATTGTAGCTGGCATTCCTGCACCTATATATTTTGGCGCTTTAATGGATTACACATGTTTACACTGGGGAACTTTGAAATGTGGTGAGTCAGGGGCATGCAGGATATATGATTCCACCACCTTCAGGTAAAGATAATAATTTGTTTAAAATTGTTTTATAAGCATAGACTGTGCATAACGCAGCACCATTCATACGTAACTTTTTCTTTGTCAAGTGAAAAGAATACTTTTGTGTTTATTTCCAGCAGAGATACTGATGTTATATCTCCATTCCTTATTTGCATACCAGAATCGTATTTTCCCATTATTTCTCAAGTGCTTCGTAAATATAAGCATACATGGCTTCCCTAACCTTGGCTTTCAAAGTGTTGTTTGTTAAATTCTTAGCAGTCAACACAATATTGAAGGTAATGGTTGTACACTGATACCTATCCAATTTATATTGCTCTCTAAAGGCTCTTGTTTTATCCTGCATGATTTCATCATCTCACGAGTCTGAAGCCTCACTTCCTCTCACCACCAGTCTCTGGTCTCCAAAATCATATCTTTTCTCCCTCTTTAAATTTTGCTGAAACAGTCTTCTTCATGTCTCTTAATGCCTTCTCTTTGGTAAATACAAATCTAATTTTGAATAAAACTCTTTGTTATTTCTATTTTCATGTTCTTTTTCATTTGGAAATTTGAGTTTTGTTTAAATTTGAATTAACTTCTCTTGATGGGGCAATAATAAAGCTACTTCATTCAATATAAAACAATTTACCATTGTTTAAAGCATTCTAAGATATTGATGTTGATCAGCAAAAGGACACATATCAAGAAGTATGGGGAGAGCAGACAGCAGGAGATTCATCTCCGCATCTATTCCCCTTTCCCCCAGAGCTCCCCAGGAGTGATGCTGAGGGAAGCTCAGCTACATGCTATGTATGCGGTGGATTTCTACCACAGTTGAGGAACCCCAAGGGTCACTATTGAGGGTTGGCCTCATCCTGCTACTTGGATTCTTGTTGATAGTCTCCTGAATTAAATGGTGCTTAAGACACATTAAACAGACTTGGCTCCATTCTCTGTTAGTCAGACCAATTAGACTGGTCAATGAAATGGTGTATCCATGAGAAAAATCTACCAGAAGCCAAGATATTCTAGAAATAAGGGTAAATATTGTTGGTAGACAATTCTCCATGGATCCCTACATTTCTGCTTTTCTTGTTAGCAGGGACACTGAGAGCATTTTTTCTGGACTATATTTTCAGGGATGTTGGAACAGTAAATGACCTTGGAAGATATAAATAGTGTCTCTCTCAAGGACAGAGGGCAGGTAGCTTGTTGTCCATGATGATTAGAAAATGTCTGTCTCCCTTTGGGGCAAAGTTTGGGCAGATTTTTTTGAAGCCCATTTAAAAGATTGGGATTTCCTAAACTCAGGACTTTCTAACTGCGGCCCAAATTCACTGTGTGTACAACGTTTACCTGGGTTCTCCCTCTGTCTCACCACTTTGGGACTTGGAGGGTAAGGAAAATCAACTTGAACATGAAGCTTGTGCTGACTGCTGTGTTGTGAGTAAAAAAAGTCCTTTGTCCCTGACCTATGAGTCTTGTATCTTCTGTTAGCATCCTTGAAACTGTGGCAGGCTAGCCTGTTAGCTTACAAATGAAGTAAAATCTTAGACTCTTTTACAATTCTTGAGAACAAACTTCTGATTACCTTTAAATTTTCCTAAAAATGTGAAAATGATTAATTAGATTTATTCCAACCAATAGAAGGGGAGAAAATGCAGTAGTGGTAATTCATAAGAAAAAAACCCACACAAATAAGTTAAAAAATAAGCCTAAGTGGTTTTGCAAATTGGTTAAACTTGCTGGTTAAAAGATAGTAATTTTTATATTGGACTTTTCAAAATTTGAACTAGATGTTGTTTGTAAGAGATAGATCAAAAATATAAAATGATTGAAGATAAGGTTTTAAAAAGATCTACCAGACACATACTAAATCAACTTCTGTAGTTATATTAATGATTTCAACAAAATATAAGTTAAAGGGGAAAAATTAATAGGGTTAAACAGAGCTATTACTTAATAATAAAAGGAAAACACTACAAAAATATAGAAAAATTATGAACCTATGTAAATCTATCAACATAACCTCAAATATACAAAACAAAAATACAAAACAAAAATTTATAAAATTATAAGAATAAATCTACAGAATGGAAAATTTCAATATACTTGTCCCACAAATGAATATTAAATACAGACAAAAATGAGTGATAATATAGAATATTTCAACTTCAAATTGTACAAGAGTAATTGAATATACAGATAAATGTATATTCTGTATAAACATATATAATCTGTATGAATCTATAATACATCTATATCTATTTCTACATGAATACATGGATAATTGTTAACCAAAATACCAGCACCTATGCCACTAAAAAGTTAAAAAAAGTATCGATACCACATAAATCCTGTTTTCTGTTCACAATGCAATGGAGATGAAAGTCTATATAATAAAAAATTCCCAAACCCCAAATGTTTGAAAAGTGGAAAGAAATGCAGTCTTAAATTACTCATGGTTAAAAGAATAAATTACAGTAAACATAATTAAATAATTAGAACTGTATGTCAATGAAAGCACTGAATAAGAAAACTTGTGGGATGAAGCTAAGCCAACCAGTAATCAAAGGGATTTTTAGAGCTTTAAATGTATAAATATATATACACATATGTATATATTTGCATAGTACAAATATATGTATATAAATATGTATATTAATACATATAAGTACATATATACATATTTATTTACATATGTATATAATGTATATTTACATATGTATAGATATATTACATATGTAAATATACATATGCAATATATATCCACATGTATATACACATAGGTATATATGTTTATATACACATATGTATATAAAGATGTATATATTTATACATTTAAAACATAATATGTATATAAATATATACATATATACATTTACACATAAAAGGCTGAAAATTAATGAACTCAGAATTTAGAAAAAGAACAATAGAATATGTACAAATGATGTAGAACGACCTGATAAATGACTCAAAAATTTACATATTGATATATTTCCTATCTCAAATAAGAATAATTGAAACAATATATTTTTAAAATTCAAAAGGGACTTTTCTTGATTAGAAGACAATATAAATATCATCCTAAACATCTGGTTTTTCAGAAATTAAACAGAAACATAAAGGAGTAAACAAAGCTGAATTCACAGGCTCTATGTCTCAAAATGGGCAGTGGTTTCTGATATCAGCTTCCAAGGAAGAATAAGGTACTTCTAAGTCAAGAGACTAAATTCAGATTCAATGCTTTAATCCAATTAATGAGGTAAAACACCTTTTACAGGATTTAGTGTTCCTCAAAATGTGATATTCACTCAGAACTTCACAATGTGACCTTATTTGCAAATAGAGCATTTACAAGTAGAGTTAGTTAAGTTAAATGTGGTTATACTGGATTACCGTAGGCTTAAATCCAGTCACTGGTGTCCATTTTTTTCTGAATCCTAGTAATGTTTCATAGTAAAAGAAAATTTTAGAAGTAGAAAGATAAAAATAGATGAAGAAATTAATAAATAGACTATATACCATAGAGGGAATAAGAAAGTAAAGAGCTATGTGTTTGTAAAGGTGCAAAGATATTACTAATAACAATATTGTGGAAAGGCAAATAAAGAGAGGAGGCACAAATAAAACATCATTAAGGATGAAAAAGCTAATATAAGTACAGATATTATAACACATAGGGATTTTAGATATAACAATTTAGAAACATATTAAATAGATATTTTTCTAGACAATTATATATTACCAGATTTTATTATAAACCTATAGAAACATGAATATTTTTATGGTTACTTAAAAATGTAAAACTTTCAAAAGTGCTCATCTCCCAAAGGTGCCAAGTTCAGATATTTTTCAGGAAAGTCTGAAAAAACCTACAATGAACCAATGATTCATTCGTAAATTATGCAAGTTATTCTCAGAAACAGAAAAAGGGAAAATTTTGTAATTCATTTCACAAAGCTAGTACAATCTTAATAATCACACTGGACAAGTTCAGTACAAGAAAAAAATTTGTAGGCTAAACTTATACATGCAAAAATTCTACATAAAAATTGATAAATTGAATCTAGTAATGTATAAAAATTACAAATATGGTTTATTTTAAGCATGCAAGGATAGGTCAACATCAGAAAATCTATTGGTGTAATAGATGCTATTAACACAATAAAGGTAGAAAACTTTGCATATTCTTCCGACTACAAGCAGAAAAGTTATTTGGTAATATTATGCACATTCATGATTAAAACTTTGAGCAAGCTCATAATAGAAAATAACTTCCTTAATCTGATCAAGGTCATCTAAAGAAACTCACAAGAGTATATATTATAATTCATGATGATTCTTTGGAAGCATTCTCACTAAATACTAGAATAAAACTGCTATCACTACCAGTATTCATTTTGAGGTGAAGATCCTACTCAATGAAAAACTAGTTATAACAACAATAATAAAACATTAGAAACGATGAAAATAAATTTGGATTTTCTCAGTGGGAAAATTTAAAAAAACATAAAATATTTTAACAAATACTGAAATTAATAAGAGAGTTTAGCAAAGTTGCTTATATAAGATCAGCATGCAAAACCATCAGCTGCTGTTTTTATCAGAATAAAATACAAAGATATACAAATTTAGTCTGCACTAACCACACTATGTAATATTTAATATGTTTTAACTTTTAAAAAAATAGATACATCTACCTCGGATTGCCGGCAGCACTAAGAGGATCAAGCTTTGTTCCAGCCTTAATCATCTTAATTCTTTTGAGGAAGTGTCATCTACCTGGTGAAAATGCCTCTTCAGGAACAGAGCTTATAGAGACAAAAGTCAAAGGGAAGGAAAATGAGTGCAAAGATATATACCAAAAGTCCACGGTTTTGAAAGATGATGAATTGAAAACTAAATTGTAATTGTCCTATTATATTACTTTTTTCAGAATTAGAGAACATGCTGTACAACTTAATTGTTTTAAAAATCAATAGAGATATAATAGATAACTTTTTCTTGTCTTTAAGAACCTAAAAAAACTCTTAACTCAAAATAATAAAATGTTCACTAATGATATTTCTAAGGTATCAATGACACTTGAGTTTTCCTAGGAGGGACATCAATAACAGCCCCCTAAAGAAGATTCTTAGAGCCAGCTTTAGTTTTATGTTGAAACAGCAATTTCTCTTAATTCATCGAAGTAAGGGTGTACTTCCTACATCTCCTTCTACTAATAGTTCTAAAAATTTTCTGTTATGAAAACCTATTTAATTCCACTAAATTTGTTCTTTGATATTGGAATTATTCAGATGCCTAAATTCTCATTCTGTTACGTGAAGATTTAAATATTTTATTCAAGTTTATCGCTTCCATGTGAGAGAAGCCTACATCTTCTTATTCTATTTAGGAATCGTTCTTTAACTCTTCTTATTCATTCTAGGCATGACTCCTATATAATAGATTACTGATAAATATACCCTCCTACTTTCAATTTTTTCTTTTCTTTATTACTCATACATTTGCTCAATTTGTACAGAATACTGACAAACTTAAGCAGGTTATTAAAAATCATGAGGCAAAGATTGTTGGATTTTTTTTCAGTAATTCAAATCCGGTGACTAAAGTTTTTCTTAAAAACAAGTGCCTGAATCAAAGGATGAAAGGACAATATTATAAAAACTCCAGTTCTTAAAGGCTGTTTGTAATGTCAGATATTGTCAAAGAACCACTTTCTAAGATTCAGGACTCTTTAGACTGATGTTTATATCACCCATTGTGTCCTAAGGTAGAACACAAACACTAATTTTCCAAAAATAGTCTTAGACAATAGCTTCTGTTATGAAACAGAGGTTAGTAAAGGCTAAGGTACATATTAAAAGCTAAATCTACTTATATTATTATTTTGTAAATTATGGATAAAATTAAAAATTGAAGGATTTTAGACATAGAAGAGGACTTATTGATTAATATAGGGCTTCTGGTATAAGAGAATAGAATGAACAGACAAATACCTGTTTGTCTACTCCTTACTCTCCTTCCTGTTGAAATGACAGTCAATATATAAGAATGACATAAATCCCTAATGGATGAAGAGAATGGAGTAAGGAAGGGTGGGAGAAGTGGGTGTCAATACACTATGGTTATTTATGTGTACTATAAATGGAGTGAGAGTGTCTGCAGGGATACAACAGAGTGGAGGAAGCTGAAATACAGAATATACCTAGAAGGAGCCTGGAATGGAAGTGTGAAACTGAGTTGCCAGTTCAAAGTGTGAGCTGGTAGCTGGACAGAAAGCAGGCCAGTTAACTGAAGGACTTTGTACAGGTTAATATGAAGGCTTTACAGGTTAATATGATTTCCTAAATGATCAGATGCATCATATGAAAAAAGAAAGCAAATGAGAAGAGAAAGGCTGTATAGAACAGGTTTAGGGGGAAGGATGAAAAGTTAAGTTTCAGTTTCATGAAGTTTGAGACTTCAACTCAGGGCATATAAAAAATAACCAAGGTTCAAACCGAGACTGGCTTTGAAACAAGAGAGAGGAACTAAAATCATTGGAAAGGGGGAGTTTAACTTTGATGTAGGTATGACTGCAGCAGTGAGATATCGTATTAAGATCTGATGATATGAAATTTGGAGCCACTTCCTTTGTGGTGGGAGGAAGTGAGGAGAATGGCCTGGAAACTAAAACAAGGAGAAGAGACTTACCTATATTCACAGAGCAGCAAGAAAAAGTAAACAGCCACTGCATGAGAAGGTTTCAGGGGAATCAGATTTTGCTGAGTGTGTGATGGTGAAGAGAATGCTCATTTCTGAACTGGAATCTGAGCTAAAAAGAAGCAAATAGGATATATATGGAAGTTAGATTTATGGAAATTAGAAGAAGGGGAATGAGAGATAGCTTGGAATTCTGTGGCTATTTAGGTGACTGACATAAATGGGAGCAGAGGACATAATGAGGTTAGTTCTTACGGATGCAAGGCAGATAGTGTTGGTGAAACCGTGAGTGTCAAAATTAGGCGAGGTGGTGGGCTCCCTGATGACCTCTTGTCGTGGAGCAAAACTGAATAAGCAAAAACTTACTCAAGCTCCTGAGGCCCATTCATCATCCCTATTGATAGATTTGAGGTGATCTGAGAAAGCTGAGTCTTGCTTTGTGGACAATTCACCCACTTGAACTCCCTCAATGGAGCATCATAGGCCCAGAGAGACATGGCTATGGACTTAGTACCTTGGCATCACTTCTATCCCCTCATGGAGGAGATGGCATTTTACTCTGAAAACATAGGGTTCTCCTTTGACACTTCTTGGTGGGAGAAAGCAGGTCAGAGAAAGTGGGTGTTGGAGTGCTTGTGCTTTGGGATCCCTCATGACCTCTTTTGCTGGTATACATGAAGCCCGGGAGTTTAGTTCTTATTCTGAGCACTTGTACTACTCTCATGAGGGTAGAGATAATGGCATAGCAGACAGACGTGGAGAAGAGAAACAAGAGAACAGGTAGTGAGAAGTCGAGAGTGAGTAATTTTTTTACTTAATATTGTGGGGATCTTAATACATAAAGTTAATGAAACTAGAAATAGTGGTTTAATATATTACTTATAATTCAAAAATTAACCTATATTTACAGATGCTTACCCAGTTTCTTTGTGAATCCACCTATGGTTTTATTTTAATTAATTTTTTATTGCAAAGCAATGAAATGTTGCTTTGTGGAGCCAGATAGCATTATAGCAGGTAAATGGGTTTCTGCTAGATCTCCACATTATTGGGGAGATGCTCGAACACCTCAGAATATACACACCCTTAAGGTTCAAGGGCTGGGGTTGAGCTCTCCATAAGGAACTTTACCTCCTCCCAGAGGGGCGATCATTGTGTACATAGACATGGAGACAGAACCAGAATGACTTCCGTGGGTGGAAATAGTGCCATCAGAATCATTTATTATTATGAAATAAATATTATTTATCTACATTGAAAAAATACTACTCCTCCTAAAATCATTAACTTCTCCTCAGACAATTTTAAGAAATTTGAGTAATAGCACACGAAGTGGTAAAGACCCTTAGTCTTTCTGGTATATTAGAAAAGCCTTTTAATCAGTCTCTGGAAGGACACTAGGGATTGCCGCTGAATAAATATATTAAGAATAACAAATCAGTTCAACACCGAGTAGAGTCTGAGGTGGGATTTTCCATGGAAATTCTCTTATGTTCTGTACTAACAATAAGAAAGACAAGACAAAGACTAAGTAATTAAAGACAAGCTCGAAATGTTTTGTAACCAAAAGCTTGAAATGTTATGTAACCGGAATGTTATGTAACCAGAGCTGTTAGATCAGATACTGGCTGATTCATAGGTGAACGTCCTCTTTGTGGGTCCTCTCATGCATCCCCATTTTCAGAATGTAAATAATTTGGCTTTGTAGCCCTTCCAAAAAGGGTACTGTCCCACTTCTCCTGGCATAAATCATACATTGACTGAACGTTCACCATCTAAAAATCACTCAGGCTCCTTGAACCAAGGTGATTATCAGAGACAGCTCCTGGTAGAAGAGGTTGTAGATGTTAAAAGAGTATGATTTCTATATAAGAAAATATAGAAATTGACAGAATGGTTCTTATTTACTGGGCCTGGAGAATTCCTGTTCTGGCATTCTTAGATCCCTCAAATTTATTACCAAGGGGAAAAGGAAAAAGAGGCAAGCAGGCAGTAGGGTAAGCTGTTGTTTGCTTGCCAAGGAACTGGAGAGTGCAGGTTTCAAGACACCTTGAGGAAATTCTCCTGAGCCCTTAGCCAGGAGAAGAGAGCAGAAAACACTTTTCTGTAGAATCCCAAGAGGCATAAAAGAGGATGAGTAACTGGGTCCTGTACCAAGTTCCCAACCCCTAAGCCTTCCCAACATGGGGAAACTACACCAGTGTTTAAAAGTTTCTAGGTTGGAGGAACAAACTTGAGCATCAAGGGCAGATGATTTGTTAACACAGTACTGTGCAGAGGGCTCCTTCAGAAGGCATCCCCTGTGACCCAAACACAGTGAGCACCTTCTACTTTCTGGCCTTATGCCATCAATGCATCCAGCTGCAATCCATCCTCAAACCTGGAATCCATCTCTTGACTTCCCAGCCAGACCACATTCCATCCCTTCACTGTGTCCCACCCTGCCCAGAATGCATGCTGTTCTCCCAGAGTCTCATGGAAATGAGGCCTTGCACTGAAATAGGCTGTGGGAAACAAAAGGATAAGCAGGTCTGGACCAGTCTGTAATGGTAGCAGGTGAAAACAACTTGTGGAAAAACACATGAATTCATTAGGAAATAAAGTGACAGATCCCCAGCTGCTGAAGAACTAGAATGTCTATTACACTCATACAATTGATGTTTTATTTTAATACACCAGAGCTACCACACAAAACTTCCCTCCATGTGAAAGGCTCCAGATAAAATTCTGCCATCCCTCCTCTCCTCATGTCCTCCTGCTCAGACCCACCTTCATGCCCCTAAACCAATCTGCATCATGCCTGTTTCAGAGAGTCATGGGAAGATGGGCAGTGCCTCCATTGTCACCATTCCCCACACCTCTGCACACTTCTGCCCCTTCCCCTCTAGACTCCACAACTTCACAGTCTTACTGTTGTAAATATTCCTGTACAGTTAGTAATGATCAAATGATCCTGTGGTCAGAGGCCTCTTTGGCAGTGTCTTCTTACCCTTAAGAAAGGTCGTGAAATCCAGAAGGGGCAACCTTTCCAGGAGAGCTTTGGAGTCATTTCTGTGTGAGACACTATTGCATAATCCTGTAAGATTGCTTTTATATTTAAGGAATGATGTTACTTAACAAATGAACAAAAAAAATTGCAAATAAATTTTTAACAATGTTTACATTGGCTTAATCATATCTTCTCTCTTCCATGTCCCTTCCTTTCTCCTCTTCCCTAGAGGTCACAAAAATATACTCCACTTTCAGTTATCTAAGTTGTCTCCCCTCCTTCAAAGGGGAGAAAGGCTGGAGAGAACATGGGAAACATGAATCCAGTGATAATAACCTCAGTCAGCAATTAATCTCATCATCCAGTCTCTTCCAATGGAAGGGTTAACAGGAAAATGGTCAAAGGTTGACAAGAAGAAAGAATTGGAGGAATTAAATGGTTAATTCACCAAATGTAAAATGCCCCCAAACTGGAAAAGCACTAAATTAGTTTTGAAGGAAGAACAGAAGGGAGGAGTGAGAGAATATAGGAAGAAAGAAAGGAGAGGAGAAAATAAAATAAGATATAAACTACTTTGAAGATTATAAAAATGCAAGGTTTTGTTTCTCTTTTTTATTGTAACTCAGATGAAGCTTCCAAAAACAATTATCTATGTAAAAATAATTTGTCCTAGAGGATTCTGGGAGGATAGCAGAGTAGGGAGCACCAGAAATCTGTCTTCCTACTTAGACAACAAATTCATTGGCAGATTATGTCTTATGTAACTATTTTGAAACTCTGGAGCCTATTGAAGGCTTACAACTTCCAAGGGAAGGCTTAGACATAAATTGAGGTTAATTTTGGTCAATTTCAGCCATTAGTAGAGTAGCAACTACCCATCCCCCACTGCCAGTTCCATGGCAGGCAGCTGAGCACTTGTTCCAGGAGCAGCTTGCATGCAGTGTGTGGGGGCCAGGGCGGGCAAAATCATCCTGTTCTTCAAATTTCAGGTAGCTGTTCTCAGAATGCTGGTTGCTGCTTCTAACCACAAAGATGCAAACACATAAATGGGCAGCCATTGTTTTTGCACCTCCCCTCGTTGCAATCCCCTCCCTCATCAATTGAAGTGATTTCCAGAGGATTTAAAGAGCCAGCACTACTGTTCCCCCTTCCATTTTTTAAATTTTTCTCCCTTTGGGAGCCAGACATTAAAGACTAAGATATTTAATAGCAACTCTATATATAGGGAAAATTAGAAAGGTACTGCACATGGCCAGGAAAAGACACAGGCTCAGAAAAGACCAGAGATGTCAAGTTTACACTTTATGCTGATCCCTGGCACAGAGGCAGCATATAAGTATTAAAAACAACAACAGCAAACCCTAAGGAAGGGGAAATAACTGATTTATAGTTACAATATTTTTAGATTCAAATGTCCAGCTTCCAACAAAAAGTCACAAGGCATATAAAGAAACAGAAAAGCATGGCCTATTCAAAGGAAGAAAATAAATCAACAGGAGTTGTTCCTAGAAAAGACCTGATGGTAGATCTACTAGACAAAGACTTTAAAACAACTCTCTTAAAGATGCTAAGGAAAGATGTGGAGGAAGTCAAAAAAATCATGTGCAAACAAAATGGAAATATCAACAAAGAAATAGAACACTTGAAAAGAAACATTTCTGAAGCTGAAAATACAACATCTGGAATGAAAAATATACTACAGGGATTCAAAGGCAGGTTCAAGCAGGTAGAAGAATCAGTACACTTAAAGACAGGACAATGGAAATTATTGAGTCTGAGGAACAGAAGAGTAGAAGATTGAGAAAAAGTAGAGAGATCCTAATGGACTTGTGGGACACCATTCATCAGACCAACATGCACATTGTGGAAGTCCAAGAAGGAGAAGAGTGAGAGGAAGAGGAAGAGAGAATATTCGAAGAAACAGTAGCTGAAAACTCCCTGTATTTGATTAATAATATGAATATAAACATCCAAGCTCAACAAACTCCAAGTAAGATGAACTAAAAGAGATCCATACTTTGTCTTTTGAAAGACAAAGACAAAGAGAACATTTTAAGAGCAGCAAGAGAGAAGTGACTCATCACGTATCAGGGATTCTCAATGAGAGTAACAGGAGAATTCTCACCAGAAACTTTGGAGGCAAGAAGGCAGTGGGCCAGTACATTCAAAATGCTGAGAGAGAGAAAACAATCAATCTGTGAACTGATAATTCTACATCTGGCAAAATCATCCTTCAAAAGTGAAGGAGAAATTAAGACATTCCTATATAAACAAAAGCTGAGCAAGTTCATTAACACTAGACCTTCCC
This sequence comes from Gorilla gorilla gorilla, assembly GCF_029281585.2. Classification (NCBI taxonomy): domain Eukaryota; kingdom Metazoa; phylum Chordata; class Mammalia; order Primates; family Hominidae; genus Gorilla; species Gorilla gorilla. Next base: position 80,030,018 of record NC_073234.2, read on the forward strand.
TGAAAGAAATGTTCACAGGAGTCTTGCAGGGTGAAATAAAAAGACACTGGACAGTAAATTGAAGCTGTATGAAGAAATAAAGATCTCAATAAAGGTAAATATATGGGCAATCATAAAAGCTAGCATTATTATAACAATGGTTTATAACTCTTTTTAACTTTCTACATTTTTTAAGAGACTAATATTATACAAAAATTATATTGACACTTTCGTTTGTAACTCCACATTTTGTTTTATATGAAATTTAAAAGATTAATGTATTCAAAATAATTATTGGCCAGATGGGGTGGCTAACACCTGTAATCCCAGCACTTTGGGAGGCTGAGGCGGGCAGATCACTTGAGCTCATGAGTTTGAGACCAGCCTGGGAAACATGGCAAAACCCTGTCTCTACAAAAAAATACAGAAATTAGCTGGGCATGTCAGTGCACACCTGTGGTCTCAGCTACTCAGAAGGCTGAGGTGGGAGCATGGCTTGAGTCCAGGAGGCAGAGGTTTCAGTGAACTGAGATTGTGCCACTGCACTTCAGCTTGGGTGATAGAGCCAGACCTTGTCTTAAAAAAAATTATTAGTTTATGTTTTGGGCACACAGTGTACACAATGCCTAATAAGGATGTAATTTTGTGGTCAACAACCAAAAGAGTTGGGGATGGAGTTGTAAAAGCAGAGTTGTGTATGTTATTGAAGTTAAACTGGTATAAATTCAAATTAAACTATTATAATTCTAAGATTTTTAAATGTAATCCCCATAGTAACCACACCAAAAAAGCTATACAGTATACACAAAAAGAAATGAGAAAGAAATATAAATATTTAATTACTAAAAAAATTAAACACAAAAGAAGACAGTAATTCAGAAAAGGAGGGACAAAAAAGCAACATAGAAAACAATATAAAACAAGTAAGAAGATGACAGAAATAAGTCTTTCCTTATCAGTAATTACTTTAAATTTAAATAGATTAAACTCCCCAATCAAAAGACAGAGATTGGCAGAATGGATTAAAAAAAATGAACCAACTCTGTGTTGTCTACAAAAAACTCACATAAGATGCAAAGACACAAATAGACTGAAAGTGAGTGATAGGTAAACAATAACCAAAAGAGAGCAGGAATGGTTATACTAATATGAGAACAAATAGACTTTTAATTTTAAAAGGTTAAAAAAGATGAAGACATTTCATATTAATAAAAGGCTCAATACAGCAAGATGATATAACAATTATAAACTGTTACCCACCTAATAGCAGATCATCAATATATATGAAACAAAAACTTTGGATAGAATTGAATGGAGAAATAGACTATTCTACAATAATAGTTGGAGACTTCAATACCCTACTCTCAATAATAAATAGAATGACCAAGACAAAAGTTATGTAAGAAAATAGAGAACTTAAACAATGTAATAAACCAACTATATCTAACATATATCTAATAACAGCATACATATTCTTCTTAAGTGCACACGAGACATCTTTCAGGACAGAACATATGTTATACCACAAATTAAGTCTTCACAGATTTAAAATGATTGACATCATATGAAGTATCTTCTCCAATGAAAACAAGATGAAGTTAGAAATCAATAACAGAGGAAAGGTTGGAAAATGTATAAATTTGTAGAAATTAAGCAACATACTCTTAAACAACAAATAGACAAGCTAAAATTTTTTAACAAAAATTAGAAAATACTTAGAGAAAAATGAAAACAAAAACAGAATATATAAAAATGTTTGAAATGCTGTGAAAGCAGTGCTAAGGGGAAAATTTATAGCTATAAATTCTTACATGAAAACATTTTAAATTAACAATCTAACTTTTCAAATTAAGAAATAAGAAAAGGAAAGAAACTAAACCCATAGTTAGAAGAAAAAGAAAATAATAAAAATAAGAGCAGTAATAAATGAAATACAGAGTGGAAACACAATAGAGAAAATCAATGACAGCAAAAGTTAATTCTTTGAGAATATCAACAAAAATAATGCTTTAGCTAGATGGACAAGGAAAAACAGAGAGCAGACTCAGATTGCTAAAATCAGAAATGAAGGTGGAGACATTACTATTAATCCTAATTCCACAGAAATAAAAAAGATTATAAGAGAGTACTATGAACAGTTGCACAACAACAAATTGGATATTCTAGATGAAATGAACAAATTCCTAGAAAAACAAAACTTATCAGGACCAACTTACGAGGAAATAGAAAATGTGAATCAACCTATAAATAGTAAGGAGATTAAATCAGTAATCAAAAATTTTTAAATAAAGAAAAACCCTGGACCTGATGGCATCACTGGTGAATTTTACCAAACATTTAAAGAACTAACATTAATCCTTCCAAAACTCTTCAAAAAAGTTTGAAGGAGAGAATACTTTCTAACTCATTCTATGAGACCAGCCTCACCCTGCTACCAAATCCAGACAAAAACACTACAAGCAAAGAAAACTAAAGACCAACGGCCTTTATGAACATTGAGGCAAAAATCTTCAACTAAATACTAGCGAACAAAATTTATCAGCATTTAACATTAAAATGATTAGAAACCATAACCAAGTGGAAGTTATTCCTGGAATGCAAAGATAGTTCAACATATGAAAACTGATGGAAAAAAAACACACCACATTAACAGAATGAAGGAAAAAAGACCACATGAACATCTTAATTGATGCAGAAGAAAATATTTGACAACATTCAACACACTAGAGAAAATGGAAACTACCTCAACATAATAAAAGCCATATATGAAAAGCCCATAGCAATCATCATACTCAATGGTGAAATATTGAAATCCTTTTCTCTAAGGTCGGGAACATGGCAAGGATGCCCGCTTTCACTACATTTATTCAACATAGTGCTGAAAGTTTTAGCCAGAGCAATTAAATAAGAAAAAGAAAGAAAGGGCGTCTAAGTTGGAAAGTAAGAAGTAAAATTATCTCTGTTCACAGATGAGATTATCTTTTATGTAGAAAACCATAGGAATTCTGAATGCAAAAATCTTCAACAAAATACTTGCAAACGGAATCCAGCAGCACATCAAAAAGTGTATCTACCACAATCAAGTTGGCTTCATCCATGGGATGCAAGGTTGGTTCAACATATGCAAATCAACAAAGGTGATTCATCATATAAACAGAACTAAAGAAAAAAACCACATGATTATCTCAATAGATGCAGAAAAGGCCTTTGATAAAATTCAACATCTCTTCATGTTAAGAACTCTCAATAAACTAGGTGTTGAAGGAACATACCTCAAAATAATAAGAGCCATCTATGACAGACATACAGCCAATATCATATTGAATGGGGAAAAGCTGGAAGCATTCTCCTTGAAAGCCAGCACAAGACAAGGATGCCCTCTCTCACCACTCCTATTGAACATAGTATTAGAAGTTCTGGCCAGGGCAATCAAGCAAGAGAAAGAAATAAAGGGTATTCAAATAGGAAGAGAGGAAGTCAAATAATCTTTGCTTGCAGGTGACATGGTTCTTTATCTAGAAAACCCCATTGTCTAGGCCAAAAAGCTTCTTAAACTGATAAGCAACTTCAGCAAAGGCTCAGGATACAAAATCAATGTGCAAAAATCACTAGCATTCCTACACACGAACGACAGGCAAGCTGAGAGTCAAATCATGAATGAACTCACATTCACAATTGCCACAAAAAACAATAAAATACCTAAGAATACACCTAACAAGGGAAGTGAAGGACGTCTTCAAGGAGAACTACAAACCACTGCTCAAAGAAATCAGAGAGGACACAAACTAATGAAAAGCTATTCCATGCTCATAGATAGAAAGAATCAATATTGTTAAAATGGCCATACTGCCCAAAGCAATTTATAGATTCAATGCTATTCACATTAAACTGCCATTGACACTCTTTACAGAATTAGAAAAAAAAATTGGAAAATTCATATGGAACCAAAAGGAGCCAAAATAGCCAAGGCAATCCTAAGCAAAAAGAACAAAGCTAGATGCATCACATTTCCCAACTTCAAATTATACTACGAGGCTATAGTAACCAAAATAGAATAATACTGGTACAAAAATAGGCACATAGAACAACAGAACAGAATAGAGAACCAAGAAATAAGACTGCACACCTACACCCATCTGATCTTTGACAAACCTGACAAAAATAAGCAATGGGGAAAGGCTTTCCTATTTAATAAATGGTGCTGGGAGAACTGGCTAGCCATATGCAGAAAATTGAACCTGGATCTTTTCTTACACCTTATACAAAAATTAAGTCAAGATGGATTAAATATTTAAATATAAAACCCAAAACCATAAAAACCCTCAATGAAAACCTGGGCAATACCATTCAAGACATAGGCACAGGGGAAGATTTCGTAATGAAGATGCCAAAAGTGATTGCAACAAAAGCAAAAATTGAGAAATGGGATCTAATTAAACTAAAGAGCTTCTGCACAGCAAAAGAAACTATCAACAGAGTAAACATACAACCTGCAGAATGGGAGAAAATATTTGCAATCTATCCATCCGACAATGTTCTAATATCCCACATCTATAAGGAACTTAAATTTACAAGAAAAAAGAAACCATTAAAAAGTGAGCAAAAGACATGAGCAGACACTACTTAAAAGCATATATACATGCAACCAACAAAGGATACGAAAAAAGTCCAACATCACTGATCATTAGAGAAATGCAAATGAAAACCACAATGAGATACCATCTCACATCCATCAGAATAACTATTATCAAAAAGTCAAAAACTAACAAATGCTGGTGAGGTTGTGCAGAACAAGGGAGACTTTTACACTGTTGGCAGAAGTGTAAATTAGTTCCACTGTGGTGATTCCTCAAAGACTTAGAGGCAGAAATACCATTTGACCCAGCAATCCCATTATTGGGAAAATACCCAAAGAAATATAAATCATTCTATTGTAAAATACATAGATGTGTATGTTTACTGCAGCACTATTTGTAATAGCAAAGACGTGGAATCAACCTAAATGCCCATCAGTGATAGACTGGATAAAGTAAATGTGGTACATATACACTATGGAATACTATGCAGCCAGGAAAAGGAATGATGTCATATCCTTTGCGGGGACATGGATGGAGTTGCAACCCATTATTCTCAGCAAACTAATGCAGGAACAGAAAACCAATACCACGTGTCCTCACTTATAAGTGGGAGCTAAATGATGAGAGCACATGGACACATGGGGAGAAACAACACACACTGGGGCCTGTCGGAGGGTTGTGGGTGGGAGGAGTGAGAACATCAGGAAGAATAACGAACGTATCAAAATATGTCACGTACTGCATAAATGTATATACCTACTATGTATCCATAAAAATTAAAAATTTAAAACACTAATAAAAGAAATAAAACATTAGTAAGTGGGAAAACATTCTGTGTTCATGGATTGAAAGACTTAATATTGTTAAAAAAAATCCATGCTATCCAAAGCCATGTGTAGATTTAACACAATTTCTATGAAAATTTCAATGACATTTTATATAAAGATAGGAAAACCCCATTTAAAATTTATATAAAATCCTAATACACCCTGAATGGCTAAAAAAAAAAAAAAATCTTGAAGAACACAATTGGATGCTTCACATCTCCTGATTTCAAAACATACTGCAAAGTAACTGTAATTAAGATGGTGTTGTACTGGCATGAATATATATTTATATAAACCAATGAAACAGAATAGAGAGCTCAGATACAATCTTTTGAATATACAAACAATTTTCAACAAGGTGCCAAGATTACACAATAGGGAAAGGAGAGTCTCTTCAACAAATGGTGTTAGGAAAATGGAATACCCACATGCAAAGCAATGAAGTTGGGCCCTTACCTTATCCTATATGCAAAAATTAACTCAAAATATATTAAATTCCTAAATGTAAGACCTTAAACTTCAGAATAAAATGAAGGAGAAAGTTTTAGGGCATTGAATTTGGCAATAACTTTTAAAATATACCAAAAACACAGGCAGTGAAATAAAAAATACACAAATGGGGCTACATAAAACTTAAAAATCCCAAAACAACAAAATGTAAAAAATAGAATTATTATATGCACCATTAATCCTTCTTCTGAGTGTATATTCAAAATAATTCAAAATGAGATCTTGAAGAGATATTTATTTGCACATTCATGTTCATTGCAGCATTATTTACAATAGGCAAGATGTAGAAGAAACCCAAATGGCTAGTGATGAATGAATAAAGAAAACATTATATATATATATGTATGTATATATATATTTTAATATACATGGTGTGTGTATATATATATAGAGACAACATACACACACACACGATAAAATATTATTCAGCCTTAAAAAAAACTTCCTGTTTGAGGGTCTTCACAAGCCAAACCCAGCCCTTATTTTTAGTCAATTTCTCAATTCACCTGTAAGTACCTGCAGACTTATGGAACCAGTGTTCCAAGAAAAAAGCTCTCTGCCCTGCTGTATGATTTTTCTCAAGCTGGAATGTCCTCCCTCATCTCTAGGTCATAAGAGTTGGCTTATTCCAAATAATATCATTTTGATATTTTCTCAGATACCCCCACTTTAAATAATTTCTCCCACCCTGCTGTACCACTGGAGAATATATGTGTATAGTGATAACTGATAACTCTTCCCTATATTTCCCCTAGTCTTCTAGATAACTATTCCACACCTCTCTTCTAGATCTTAGGATAAAATACTAAGGACTCAGAACACAAGTGTGTAGAAAACACAGAACATAAAATATATATTTATCATGACCATCAAAACATTTCTCCCTGAAATTTGTAAACATTTTGTATATAAAAGAAATATTGATACTACAGAATCTCAGTGGTTCTTACCTGGATTTAGACATGCTGACATTAGAGAATCTCCATAGTTCCTACCTGGATTTAGAACCTACAGCAACTGCAACAAGTCTATCCATTTTCTGTTGTTAAAGTCTCTTTTTAAAGAGTTAGCATTTTTTTTTTGAGTCCAATGATGATTACCCAATTAGGTCGTTGTACTAGGTAAACAGACAACAGAATATTTAGCTAATTCTAGGAATTCACTCTAGGCTCCTATATTTTAAAGGTTATATTACTAATTTCTCAGAATTAACATATCATTTTATGTTAATGTTAAAAATAAATTTTGTTTCTGGGAATGACTTGTATTATATTGTTTATTAAATTGTTATTATTAAATTAAGCATAAGATTCTTTTTTCTTTAGAAATACAAATACAACAGATTATTCAAGGTATTTAAACTCTTCCAACTAGTAGAGAAGAAGAATCAAATAGATGCAATAAAAAATGATAAAGGGGATATCACCACCGATTGCACAGAAATACAAACCACCATCAGAGAATATAAACACCTCTACACAAATAAACTAGGAAATCTAGAAGAGATATATAAATTCCTGGACACATACACTGTCTCAAGACTAAAGCAGGAAGAAGTTGGATATCTGAATAGACCAATAACAGGCTCCGAAATTGAGGCAATAATTAATAGCCTACCAACCAAAAAAAGTCCAGACCAGACAGATTCACAGCCTAATTCTACCAGAGGTACAAAGAGGAGCTGGTACCATTCCTTCTGAAACTATTCCGATCAACAGAAAAAGAGAGATTCTTCCCTAACTTATTTTATGAGGCCAGCATTATCCTGATACCAAAGCCTGGCAGAGACACAACAAAAAAAGAGAATTTTAGGCCAATATCCCTGATGAACATCGATGCGAAAATCCTCAATAAAATACTGGCAAACCAAATCTCGAAGCACATCAAAAAGCTTATCCACCACGACCAAGTCAGCTTCATCCCTGGGATGCAAGGCTGGTTCAACATACGCAAATCAATAAATGAAATCCATCACATAAACAGATCCAGCAACAAAAAACACATGATTATCTCAATAGATGCAGAAAAGGCCTTTGACAAAATTCAACAACCCTTCATGCTCAAAACTCTCAATAAACTAGGTAACGATGGAACATATCTCAAAATAATAAGAGCTATTTATGACAAACCCACAGCCAATATCATACTGAATGGGCAAAAACTGGAAGCATTCCCTTTGAAAACTGGCACAAGACAGGGATGCCCCCTCTTACCACTCCTATTCAGCATAGTGTTGGAAGTTCTGGCCAGGGCAATCAGGCAAGAGAAAGAAATAAAAGTATTAAATTAGGAAAACAGGAAGTCAAATTGTCCCTGTTTGCAGATGACATGATTGTACATTTAGAAAACCCCATTGTCTCAGCTCAAAATCTCCTTAAGCTGATAAGCAACTTTAGCAAAGTCTCAGGATACAAAATCAATATGCAAAAATCACAAGCATTCCTATACACAAATAACAGACAAACAGAGAGCCAAATCATGAGTGAACTCCCATTCACAATTGCTACAAAGAGAATAAAATACCTAGGAATCCAACTTACAAGGGATGCGAAGGACCTTTTCAAGGAGAACTACAAACCACTGCTCAACGAAATAAAAGAGGACACAAACAAATGGAAGAACATTTCCATGCTCATGGATAGGAAGGGTCTCGAACTCCTAACTTCAGGTGATTCACCCACTTTGGCCCCTCAAAGTGCTGGGATTACAGGCGTGAGTCACCGCACCCAGCCTAGCATAGGTAATCTTAACCAAAATTTTAGGGACATGACAGTGGAGAGCTGTCCTTCAGATGGTGTCACTGAAGTATTCATGACTATTTTGGGTTTTTTTTGTGTTGTGATGAATACTTTTATTTTGTCACCTAAAAATCATAGTGATCCATATATCACAATTTTTTTTGAGATGGAGTATCGCTCTGCTTATATCACAATTTTACTAATTCCATTTACTTTTAATGGTTTTAATTTTCTGAGAGTGAGAAATCTTAGAATGACAATGAATTGAGGCCAGTGAATATAAAGAAAACTGGTACTAAGAAAATGGGTGAGAAATTTGCAGTTATCAAAAAATCACAGCCATCCTTAAAAACTGAAAAATATATGCCAACAATTTATTACTTCAATTTAAAAACTTCTCATAACCCATTTTATAAATAACTTTTTCAGTTTAATACACTATAGGCCTTCCACAATTTACACATATATTGTATTCAAGACAATTATTTGTGAATTGGAAGTTTGGTGCTCTGTGTATTTTTCCTGTAGAAGCATTTAGAGTCCGTTCTGCCATATACTGAGCACATCAAAATAGGATGCTCATAATTAGAATGGTAAAATTCATTTTTTTCTATTTTATATTGCTAAAAATATTGCTCCTACTATTATTTCCACATATCAGAAAGAGTGCTAACTACCCAGATTCTATATTCAGCTTCTGTGGCCCAGCTGCTAGGAGTGAGGTATCTCCATTGAATCTGGAGGTAGAGAACTGCCAGGATACACAGAAGCTGGATTAGATTAGATTAGAGACACAGAAAAGAGAATACAAGGAAGAGAACCAATGGAACACTGCAGCATCTCCATCTCCTCCCTCCTATTCCCTTTATATTTCTTTCTTTTTTTTTTCTAACCTTTGAGGATTTGTGACCTTCTCATCAAATATACTTCTTGGACAACTTATCCATTGTAATTTGGCCATCACAGAGTTATACTTTTTTCCTTTACTTGCAAAGGTTCCAGAAATCAACCCCTCCCATTTTCTTTTCCTTCTGCTATCAAAGGTTGCCAGGATCAGTCCTTTGCACCAATCCCTAGATGAATGATGCCCTTTTTCTACTTCCCAGGAATAAGCACATAACATTTACAGTTCTTACAAAGGTGCAATCACAAAGATTAGACTAGATATTACTTAACAATAACAGGCACCAGTGTGCTAAAAATGGTAAATGGCAACAAGAAAAATAGTAATATCCTAAATATTTTTCTCATCACCTTTAAATATTTATAAACAAGCCTTTAGCCTCTAGAGTCTACATTCTTACTCTTTGCCAAGCGAAACACGATTCCTTAGCTTTCCTTTATTCAGAACCCTCTCTTAATCAAAAATCCCCAGTTCTAGAGTCTGACTTCTCATTCCCTTTTGCATTAACTGCTGCTAAAGCTTAGCTGCCCAGCCTTACAGGACCAGGCAGTGGGAAGTGGCATAGTTAATGTTAGCTCCCGTCGTTTTGCACAACCTTAGCCTGGCCAGATTCCCAGGCCTCCCAAGCTGCTTTAGGCCTTCCCTAAATAATGTTTCAGTTTAGAAGGAAGGTCCTCCACTCTGCCTACCTGGGGTAAATATTCTTAACTTTCTGAAAGAAGGAAACTTTGAGAACCACCTGTCTTTCGGTGGTTTAGACTGTAACCAAAATACGATAATTTCTTATTCTTAACATAGAATAGGAGAGAGAGAGACTCGGTTAGAGAGACTGTAATAAAAATATGGTAATTCCTTATTCTTAACAGATAGATTTGAACTAGAAATAACAATTAAAATGCTCTTTTAGGTAACACTTCCTCTGTCTCTTCTTATTTTCATTGATTGCAAAAAATAATGGACCTTACTTATTCCTTTTTTAACTTTCCCATAATTGAAAATTAATTACATTTGGTCTTTATTCTTTGATATGAATATTTATATCTTAAATTTATATTCTATGTATTCATCATACCTAGTGATCGTATTACCATTGAATGGAAACCCACTGCAAGTGATTTCAATTCAGGTTGAACAATCCTGAAATAATATAAAGTCAAAGAAACATTAAACATCATTAAAATATTAAACTAAGCATCAAAACATTTCTCAGTATCCTTAATCTTCACGATAGAATACAATCCTTCAAGTGAATGGCCCACATTACATAAAGTTATATTATCAGTTGTTTTAAAAGGCAAACACTAGAATGATAATAATAACAATTATTACTTCCTTCTTTATTGAACGCATTATGATTTCAAGACAGTTGAATGAATATTTTCACATTTCCTTATGAAAATCTTATCTGTAAGCTTAGAACAGACTTTCTTATGTCCATTAAAAACACTGATTTTGTATGGTCTATTCAGTCCCAATAGCTCATATGAAAAGACCAGATATTTGTTCTCAGGGTAGATCTTAGCAGACCTCTTTTTGCCACCTTATTTCTGTTATCAATGTTAATGTAAAAGCTACTAATATGATTCATAAATTACACAATATATCCAGAGGAGTCAAAAACGTTTTCTGTATTCTAGTGTCTAGTGTATTACTGCCATCTTAAAGGTAAGGAACACATTTATTTATTTATTTTGAGACTGAGTTTCGCTCTTGTTGCCCAAGCTGGAGTGCAATGGCGCCATCTTGGCTCACTACAACCTCCGCCTTCCGGGTTCAAGCAATTCTCCTGCCGCAGCCTCCCGAGTAGCTGGGATTATAGGCACGAGCCACCACACCCGGTTTTTTTTTTGTATTTTTAGTAGAAAGGGGGTTTCACCATGTTAACCAGGCTGGTCTGAATCGGCCTCCGAAAGTGCTGGGATTACAGGTATGAGCCACCGCGCCCGGCCAGGAACACATTTATATCCTTGCTTAGAAATTCACTCACTCTTGCATTTAGAAAGCTATTTCCACAATTTTGTTTTTCTGTGGTCAATGAAGGTCGCTACCATCCCTGGTATAACACCTACCAAGTGAAATGAAATTATCGTGCAGTAGTGGAGGAGATGGTTTGGGGTAGGGGAGATGACCAAGATTTAAAATTCCATTTTTACTGAAATATTGAAGTAACTGATGAAAAGGTGTTTTTCCCCTTGAACTGTTTGATGACTGTATTTTTTTCAGAGTAAGTAGCTGGCATCATTCAACAGTTACTAAGCACCTCCCAGGAGATGCTATGCTAGTTATGTTCTTCAGCATAAAGAGATAAATGATGCTTCCTCTCAACTGAGTGACTAGAAGTAAGTCATTTAACCTTTCTTAGTCTCAGTTTCCTTGTTTGCTAAGTGAGGATAATAATATTCATCTCATATGTTATGAAAATCTTCAACACAATGAACTAGCACTGTAAACCTCAATTTTATTTACACGTAGTTTCCCCTTTAAGATTGTAGAGAGTTACCATTTATTAAGGTTCTCAAAAGTATTCAAGAGCACTTATAAGATGAAAAGGGGTGGCTGGGCGCAGTGGCTCACACCTGTAATCCTAGCACTTTGGGAGGCTGAGACGGGCGGATCGCGAGGTCAGGAGATCGAGACCATCCTGGCTAACACGGTGAAACCCCGTCTCTACTAAACAAAATACAAAAAGTTAGCCGGGCATGGTGGTGGGCGCCTGTAGTCCCAGCTACTTGGGAGGCTGAGGCAGGAGAATGGTGTGAACCCAGGAGGCAGAGCTTGCAGTGAGCCGAGATCCCACCACTGCACTCCAGCCTGGGCGACAGAGTGAGACTCCGTCTCAAAAAAAAAAAAAAAAAAAAAAAAAGATTAAAAGGGGCAAAAAATTAAGTTAACCTTAATATAATAAAAGTTAAACATATAGTTATTTTTTAGGAGACCAAAAAAAAAAAAAAAAAAGGAAACTCTTTTAGCTGTGCTTTTGCAAAGGACAGTAACACTTTGTTAGCCCGGTAGAGGGCACTGAGGACAGTGAAGCCATGTCTGCTATTTAAGGAAGAAGATTCTTTCATAACGAGATTGTCAAGAGGAAATCATCAGGAAGGGGAAGTTAACTTATCTAAGGGAGATTTTGGGAAGGGAGAGGTTGCAGTTCATTCCTGGTTGTGTTCTCTGATAAGTGCCTGACATGTATTTGTCATTATAATTGATTTTCAGTGGTGGTTGTACCCTGTCTGCAAACTACACACACAAGAGGCAAGCTCACATTTGTTATCAACTTCTATTTTTACCCAGGGAAAAGGTTAGCATGCAGGAGAATTGGGGGACTTGCAGGTAGCGATAGTATTTTCCTAAAAGTTGGCTTAAAATCTTCAACAATTCAGTGGAAATGATGGATGTGTGTGATATAGTAACATACATATACAGTAACAATCACACACACACTCACTTCTACATTCACATGGATGTACACTCACACTATTCCCCTCATGCTAATACTCAAATGCTCACTCACATGCACACACCCATGCATCGTTATCATGTAAGATGTTTATCATTGTAATGTGACTCCTGCTTTACATGTGATATTGAGCAGCTCTGTATTTTGATAGAACTCTCACAGGATGAATTCATCACTAAAGCACCCTGTGAAGCTAAATGTGCTATTTCATTTAATTACTGAAGGATATATTCTTAATACAACAGATGTAATTTAAATTGATACTCTGTTGTTCTTGTTCTCATTAATGACAATAACCCATCAGGACCTGCTGTTTCTTGAGATGATTTTCAGTTAGATCTAATAAAAACCTATCAATAGGCAGTATAGATACGGAATGCTTGTCTTACTGTTTGCAAAAGATGGACAAAAACTCTAAGTCATTTCATAGCTGACCCAGATCATTGAAATGTAAATTTTTAAAAAGTTTTAAAACACTGCCCTCTTTAGGACTATTTAAGATTAACATTTTGGTAGTCATAAGCTTACATGATGCCCACATCTCTGTGAACAGCAAGATCCCAAGATTTCGGATGGAGCAACTCAAGCTAAGGGCCCACATACACGCTGAAAGGATGGAGTGGAGCTACCATAAAGTTATGCCTTATGCAAATAAGATGCCCACCCCTCATTTTTTTTTTTTTTTATAAAAGCCTTTGCATTCAACTGTAAAAACGGCAACACTCTTCCAGGCCCCCTCTCCACAGTGGAGGGCCTTCTGCTTTAGCTTACTAAGCTTTCACTCCAACATCACCCTTGGTGTCTGCACTCCTTAACTTTCCTGGTCGTGAGACAAAGAACTCCTGGGTACTACCTTAGGCAACAAGAGACTGCTACATTGTGGTGCATTGGCGAGACTGTAACAGTGTGATTTTCAATGTTGCAGGTGGGGACTGGTTGGAGGTGATTAGATCATGGAATTTGATCCGTCATAAATAGATTAGCACCATCACTTAGTAATCAGTGAATTCTCACACAGTTAGTTTACATCAGATCTGGTTGCTTAAAAGAATGGGATTTCCCCTCTTCTCTCCCTTTTGCACCTGCTCTCACCGTGTGACATGCAGGCTTCTTCTGTCACCTTCCACCATGATTGTAAGCTTCCTGAGGCCTCATTAGAAGCAGACACCACTATCATGCTTTCTGTAAAGTCTGCAGAACCATGAGCCGATTAAACCTCTTTTCTTCATAAATTACGTAGTGTCAGATATTTATTCATAGAAAAGCAATTACACTAATACTTGAAGTATGTTATTTCAATGAATAATTTCAACTGTAATGGGAATGGGAAGATGCAAGTTCTATTCCATCAATCTGTTTTGTGCTTGTGGCTCTCTCACTTCCACTCACAGAGTCATTATTGTCAATTTTTTTCAATTGGAATTTTGGACATTCTTTCCAAGGAGTTGAGTCTCATGTAAATATTCTCAGGACCAGGCAAAATTTGAGATTATTTCCTTCTTAGGATTATTTAGACACTTTTAATCAATGAGATTGTGTTGTTTTTAATTATTTTATTTTATTTGTGGTTACATAGTAGACATATATATTAATGGTGTATATGAAATATTTTGATACAGTCATGCAATGTAAAATAAGAACATCATGGAGAATGTTTTATTTATTCCCTCAAATGTTTGTCCTTTGGTTTATAAACAATCCAATTACACTCTTTCGATTGTTTTAAAATGTAAAATTAAGTTATTATTGACTATAATCATCCTGTTGTGCTATAAAATATTAGTTCTTATTTATTCTTTCCGTTTTTGTTTGTATTCATTAACCATCCCCATCCACACCCTACTCCCACTACCTTTCCCAGCCTCTAGTAAACATTCGTCTACTGTCTGTGTCCGACTGTTTTGATTTTTAGATACACAAATGAATAAGAACATGTGATATATCTCTTTCTGTGCTTGGCTTATTTCACATAACACAATAATCTCCAGTTCCATCCATGTTGTTGCATATTACTGAATCTCATTTGTTTATGGCTAAATAGTAATCCATTGTGTACATGTACCACATTTTCTTTATTCATTCATCTGTTGATGGATACTTAGTTTGCTTTCAAATCTTAGCTATTGTAAACAGTGCCACAACAAACATAAAAGTGCAGATATCTCTTAGATGTACTGATTTCCACTCTTTTGGGTATACACCTAGCAGTGAGATTGCTGGATCATATGGTAGCTCAATTTTTAATTTTTTGAGGAACCTCTAAACTGTTCTCCATAGTGATGGTACTAATTTACTTTCTCACCAATAGTGTACAAGTGTTCCCTTTACTCCACATCGTCACCTGCATTTGCTATTGCCTGTCTTTTAGATTTAAGCCATTTTAACTGGGGTGAGATAATATTGTAATTCTGATTTGCATTTCTCTGATGATCAATGATGTTGAACACCTTTTCACATGTCTCTTTTCCATTTTCATGTCTTCTTTTGAGAAATGTCTATTCAGAAATTTTGCCCATTTTTGGATTGGATTATTACACTTTTTCTTATAGTTGTTTGAGCTCTTTATATATTCTGGTTATTAATCTTTTGTCAGTGGGTAGTTTGCAAATATTTTTCTGTCATTCTGTGGATTGTCTTTTTGCTTTGTTGATTATATCCTTTGCTGTGCAGAAGCTTTTTAACTTGATGTGATCTCATTTGTCCCCTATTACTTTGGTTACCTGTGCTTGTGTGGTGTTTCTCAAGAAATTTTTGCCCAGACAAATGTTCTGGAAACTTTAAATCTATGAATCTACAAAACTATGAAATTATGAACCTCAAACTATGAAACTACAAAAAGTTGCATGACATGTCATGAAATAAAAAGTTTCATAGTTTGATGTCATAGATTTAAGTCTTTAATTCATTTTGATTTGATTTTAGTTAGTTGACATTGTGAGAAATAGGGATCTAGTTTCATTCTTCTGCATATAGATATCTAGTTTTCCTAATTCCTGAAGAGACTGTCTTTTCCGCAGTGTATGTTCTTGGCATCTTTGTCAAAATCAATTCACTGTAGGTGTGCAGATTTGTTTTTGAATTCTGTTTTATGTTCCATTTGTGTATGTGCCTATTGTTATGCCAGTGCCCTGCTGTTTTGCCTGCTACGTTCTATAATATAATTTGAAGTCAAGTAATGTGATTTCTCCAGTTTGTTCTTTTTGCTCAGGATGGCTTTGGCTCTTCTGAGTCTTTTGTGGTTTCAGATAAATTATAGGGTTGTTTTTTCTATGTCTGTGAAGAACATTGTTGAGATTTTGACAGAGATTGCATTGGATGTGTATATTGCTTTGAGCAGCATAAATATTTAACAATATTGATTCTTTTAATCCATTAACATGGAATATCTTTCTTTATTTGGTATCCACTTCAATTTCTTTCATCAGTATTTTATATTTTTCAGTACACAGATCTTTTACTTTTATGGTTAAGTTATTCCTAGTATTTTATTTATATATATGTGTGGCTATTTTAAGTGGTATTACTTTTTAAATTTTTTTCACATTGTTTACTGTTGACATATGGAAATGTTAGTGATTTTTTATATGTTGATTTGTTATCCTATAACTTTACTGAATTTGTTTATCACTTTTAACAATTTTCTTGTGGAGTCTTTAAGTTTTTTAAAATATAAGATTTTGTTATCTGCAAACAAGTAAAATTTGACTTTTTTTCTTTCCAATTTGGATGTTCTTTATATCTTTCTTTTGTTTAATTGCTCTAGCTAGGACTTCCATTATTATGTTGAACAACAGTGAGGGAAAGTGGGTGTTCTTGTTGTGTTCCAGATCTCAGGAAAAGAGACTTTCAGGTTTTCCCCATTCAGTATGATACTAGCTGTGGGTCTGTTGTATATGCCTTTTATTATGTTGAAGTATGTTGCTTCTATAACAAGCTTTTTTTCAGAGCTTTTAATCATAAAAGAAATGTTTAATATTACCAAATGCTTTTTAATTATCAAGTGAAATAATCATATGTTTTTTATCCTTTATTCTGTTGATATGATGTAATACATTGATTTGTGTATGTTTAAACATCCTTACATCCCAGGGATACATTCTACTTGGTCATAATAAATGGATATTTCAAATCTATTGTTGAATTTGGTGTTCTAGTATTTAATTGAGAATTTTTGCATTGATATTTATCAGAGATATTGGCCTGCAGTTTTTGTTTTTGATGTGTCTTTGTCTCATTTTTGACATCAGTAATACTAGCTTTGTAGAGTGAGCTTGGAAGTATTTTCTTCTCTTCTATTATATGAAATAATTTGAATAGGATTGCTATTAATTCTTCTTTAAACATTTGGTAGAATTCAGCCGTTAAACCATTGGATCCTGCACTTTTCTTTACTGGGAGCCTTTTTGTTATGGCTTTGATCTTGTTACTTGTTTTTGCCCTGTTCAGTTTTCAGATTTCTTCTTGGTTCAGTCTTGGTAGTTTGTATGTATCTAGGAATTTGTCCATTTCTTCTAAATTTTCCAATTTATTGGCATATAGTTGCTCATAGTAGCAAATAATGATCCTTGGAATTCCTGCAGTATCAGTTTTAATATATTTTTTCATTTCTGATTGTATTTATTTAGATATTCTTTTTCACTCTTAGTCTGTCTGAACATCTGTCAATTTTGTTTAACTTTTCAAAAAATTAACTTTTTGTTTTATCTTTTGTATAGTTTTTTATAATTTCAATTTTATTAATTTCTGCTCTGACCTTTATTGTCTTTTTTCTTCTACTAATTTTGGGTGTAGTTTACTCTTGTTTTCCTAGTTGTTTAAGATGCATTGTTAGATAGTTTCTTTGAAGTTTTTTCTCCTGTGGCGTAGGCACTTGTAACTATAAACTTCCCTGTTAGTACTGCTTTTCCTCTATCCCATAGATTTTGGTATGTTGTGTTTCCACTACCATTTGTTTAAGAGTTTTTTCAAGATTATTTTTAATTCCTTCAAAGCCCACTGGTCATACAGGAGCATATTGTTTAATTTCCATGTAATTTGTATTGTTTCCAAAATTTCCATTGTTATTGATTTCTAGTTATTTTATTTTGTCCAGAGAAGATGCTTGACATTATTTCATGTTCTTTCAATGTTTTAAGATTTGTTTTATGACTTAACATATGGTCTACCCTTGAGAATAATTCATTTGTTGAGAAAAATAATGTATCCTGCAGCTCTGGGATGAAATTTTCTGTGAATATCTATTAGATTCATTTGGACTATAGTAGAGATTAAGTCTGATGTTGATTTTTTGTCTGGAAGATTTGTCCATAATGAAAGTGAGGTGTTGAAGTCTCAAACTATTATTGTATTAGGGCCTATATCTCTCTTTAGCTCTAATAATAGTTCCTTTATATATTGGAGTGCTCCAGTGTTGGATGCGTATGTTTTCAAAATTCTTACATCTTCTTGCTGAGTTGGCCGCTTTGTCATTATGCAATGACCTTGTTTTTGTCTTCTTACAGCGTTTGTCTTACAATCTATTTTGTCTGATATAATTATAGTGACTCCTGCTCTTTTTTAGTTTCCCTTTGCATGGAATATGTTTTCCCATCCCTTTATTTTTAGTCTATGTGTGTCTTTATAAGTGAAGTGTGTTTCTTAAAGACAATAGATCATCCTATACAGCCCGTGAAACCATGAACCAATTAAACCTCTTTTCTTTATAAATTACCCCATCTTTGGTTCTTTTTTATAGCAGTGAGATAACTGAATAAAAAAGACAATTTAATCCATTTACATTTAGTGCTATTATTGATTAGTAGAGACATACTCCCACCATTTTGTTATTTGTTTTCTGGTTGTTCTGTGGTCTTTTCATCCTTCTTTCTTTCTTCCGGTCTTCTCAAGTGAAGGTGATTTTCTCTGGTGATGTAACTTATTTTTTGCTTTTTATTTTTTGTGTATCTATTGTATGCTTTTTGGTTTGAGGTTACCATGAGGCTTGCAAATACTAGCTTATAGCTCATTATTTTTAACCTAATAACAATTTAACACTACTTACATGAACAAACAAGCAAAAATCAAAGTAATAAATAATCTATGCCTTAACTTTATCTCCATGCTTTTTCACTTTCTGTTGTTTCTATTTATAGCTTACTGTACCATGTCTTGAAAAGTTGTTGAAGTTATTATTTTTGATTGGTTCATCATTTAGTGTTTCTACTTAGAATAATAGTTCACATACCACAGTTAAGGGGTTATGACATTGTGTTATGCTGCATGCTTACTATTACCAGTGAGTCTTGTACCTTTAGGTGATTATTTATTGTTCAATAATGTTCTTTTCTTTCCATTTGAAGCACTTCCTTTAGCATGTCTTATAGGATAGGTCTGGTATTGATGAAATTCCTTAGCTTTTGTTTGTCTTGCTGAGTCTCCATTTCTTCTTCATGTTTGAAAGATATTTTTCTTGGATGTACTATTCTAGGGTAAAAGCGTTTTTTTGTTTGTTTGTTTGTTTTGTTTTGTTTTGTTTTGTTTTACTTCAGCACTTTAAATATGTCATGCCATTTGTGCCTGTAAGGTTTCCAGTAAAAATTCTGTTGCCAGAATTTTGGAGCACCACTCTCTCTTAATTGTTTCTATTATCTTGCTGTTTTTTGGATCATTTTTTAAATTTTGACCTTTGAGAGTTTGATCATTAAATGCTCTGAGGTAGTCTTCTTTGGATTAAATCTGCTTGGTATTCTATAACCTTCTTG
Organism: Gorilla gorilla gorilla; assembly: GCF_029281585.2. Taxonomy (NCBI): domain Eukaryota; kingdom Metazoa; phylum Chordata; class Mammalia; order Primates; family Hominidae; genus Gorilla; species Gorilla gorilla. The sequence goes on from NC_073234.2 coordinate 80,049,750, forward strand.
TACTTGGATATATCTCTCTCTAAGTTTGAGAAGTTCTCTGGTATTATCCCTTTGAATACACTTTCTACCCCATCTCTTTCTCTACCTCCTCTTTAGGGCCCATAACAGATATGCTCTTTTGAGTCTATTTTCCACTTTCTGTAGGCTTGTTTTATTGTTTTATATTCTTTTTTTCATCTCCTCTGACTGTGTATTTTCAAAAAACCTGTCTTCAAGTTCATTAATTCTTTGTTTTGCTTGATAAATTCTGCTATTAAAGGATTCTTATTCATTCTTCAGTATACCAATTGTATTTCTCAGCTACAGAATTTCTGCTTCATTCTTTTCAATTATTTCAATGTCCTTGTTAAATTTATCTGATAAAATTCTGAATTCCTTCTTTGTGTTATCTTGAATTTCTATGAGTTTCCTCAAAATAGCTATTTTGAATTCTGTCTCTGAAAAGTCACGTATCTCTGTTTCTCCAGGAATGGTTCCTGGTGCCTTATTTAGTTCATTTGGTGAGGTCATGTTTTCCAGGATGGTGTTGATGCTAGTAGATATTTGTCTGTCTGGGCATTGAAGAGCAAAATATTTATTGTAGCCTTGGCTGTTTGGGCTTATTTGCAGCCATCCTTCTTGGGAAGGGTTTCCAGGCATTTGAAATAACTTGATTATTGTGAAATAAGCTGTGTCTGCTTTAGGGAGCATCCCAAGCCCAGTAATGCTGAGGTTTTTGCAGACTCGTAGAGGTACTGCCTTGATGGTCTTGAACCACATCCAGGAGAATTCTCTGGATTTCCAGGCAGAGATTCTTGTTCTCTTGCTTAATATCTCCCAAACATACAGTCTCTCTCTCTATTCTGAGCCAACTAAATCTAGGTTTGGAGTGGCATAAGCACCTCTGTGGCATCCAGAACTATGACTACATTGGGTTACACCTGAAGCCAGCACATTTATGAGTCTTGCCCAAGGTCTGCTGTAATTATTCCCTGACTACTGCCGATGTTTGCTCAAGGCCATGGGGCTCTACAATCAGCAGACAGAAAAGCCAGCAAGGCCTGTGTCCTTCCTTTCAGGGTGGCAAGGTCCCCCAGGTCCCATGTGGGTCCAGAGATGCCATCCAGGAGTCAGAGACTAGAGCCAAAACTCGTAAAGTCTACCTGGTGTTCTATCATATTGTGGCTGAGGTGGCACTCAAACCACAAGACCGTCTTTCCCACTCTTCCCTCGCATTTCCAAATACAAAGGAGCCTCAACCCATAGCCACAACACTTCAGGCCCACAGGGAGTACTGCTAGACTACTGCCAGTGTTTCCTTAAGGCCCAAGGGCACTTTAATCAGCTTCTATTGAATTCTGCCTGACGTGGGATTCAACCTTCAGGACAATGGGCTCCCCTCTGGCCGAGGGCAGGTTCAGAAATGCTATCCCAGAGTCAAGTCCTGGAATCAGGGACCTCAAGAGTCTGCTTAGTGCATTAACCCCTGTGATCTTTCTGGTATCTGAAGCCAGCAAGACTTGGAGGCTCACCCAAGGCTCTCAGTGTAGTACCTGGGTATCAATATTATTGTTTATTGTTGATTAATAAGAGACATACCAGTCTGATGATTGATTTTTAATTTTTACCAAAGCCATTTATGCACAAAGTTGTAAAAATAAGATTACGTCAAAAATCTCATATTGAAAATGAGTTTTTCTCTGCTTGTTATTCTGCTTTCCAGAGGCAAGCATTTACAACTCTTTTTAGCTATTTCTTCTATTTATCTCCATATTTCTAATACTTTTAAGTAGAGGTTGATCCTGTGATCCTGCTAGTTTTTATTCCTGGCATACTTCATTTTATTGAACTTCACTTTATTGCACTTCACATATTTTGGTGGTTTTTTGTTTGTTTTTTGTTTTCAAATTGAAAGTTTTTGGCAATCCTGCATCAAACAAGTCTATTGACATCATTTTTTCAAACATATGTGCTCACTTTATGTCTCTGTGTCAAATTTTACTAATTCTCACAATATTTCAGACTTATTCATTGTTATTGTATCTGTGATAGTGACCTGTGGTTAGTGATCTTTGATGTTACTATTGTAATTGATTTGATTTGCCACTATCCATACCCATATAATACGTGGAACTTAATCAATAAAGTTGTGTGTGTTCTGAATGCTCCACCAACCAGCTATTGCTACATCTCTCTCCATCCCATTGGGCCTTCCTATGTCCTGAGACAGAACAACATAGAAATTAAGCCAAATAATAACCTTACAATGACCTCTAGGTGTTTGAGTGAAAGAAAGAGTCACACATCTCTCATTTTAAGTCAAATTTTAGAAATGATTAAGTTTAGTGAGGAAGGCATATCAAGAGCCAAGGTAAGTCAAAACTAAGCATCTTGCATTCAGCAGTTAGCCAAGTTGTGAATGCAAAAATAAAGTACTTGAAGATAATTAGGAGTCCTACTTCAGTGAACACACAAATAATAACAAAGTGAAACAGACTTATGGCTAATATGGAGAAAACTTCAGTAGCCTGGATTGAAGAACAAAGCAGCCACAATGTTCCCTTAGGCCAAATCTAATCTAGAGCAAGGACCTAACTCTCTGTCATTCTATGATGACTAAGAGACGTGGGAAAGCTGCAAAAGAAAAAAAGCTGTAGAATTTGTTTCATGGGGTTTAAAAAAAGAAGCTGGTTTCATTATCTAAGTACAAAGTGAAGAAGCAAGTGCTGATGTAGAAGGTGCGGCAAATGATCTAGGAAATCTAGCTAAGGTAAGTATGAGAGTGGCTACATTAGTCAAAGTCAGTTTTTCCTAATACATTACCGTGGGCCCACTGGAAACTTAACACATAATGTAATATGTTGTTTGACAATCACAGCTTGCAAATATTGGAATGTCTTTATTTCTTCCACAATACTTAAATGTATTCTAAATTTACTTAAACAAGATAATTGTTAATTATACATTGATAAAGTCTGTGAAATATATAATTTTATGTGAGTAACAGATATTATTGTAGCATACATCCAAGCTAGACTTCAGGCCTTAGTATTATAGTTCAAACTCTGTGTTTGTTTGTTTAATAAAGTAGACACTAGGCATTTCTCTTTACTTAGGATATGAATCTAGCTCCTCCTTTTTAACCTCTACCTGTATGATACTCATTTGTTTTATTAAGAATTACAATTACCTGAACAAGTATTTTTTCTTTTATTACACAGTAACCATGTCTCTCACTTTAATTTGTATGGATCATATAGTCTAACCTTAACCACAAATACGTAGCTATAATGTAACAATGAGTACTCTCATTTTTTCTACCTACAGTTTGTTTTATTCTAAGTTCATAGGCTTATTTATACTTCCACCATAAAAGATGTGGAAATTCTTAGTGAAAGGACCAGGAACTCCTCAAAAATAACATCTTACTGAATCAATGCAATGCTGTTTGGAAACACAGAAGCAGAAGTGGCTTTTTTTCTCCCCTTAATAATGTGTTTCACTATCTGCCCCAGCAGAAGGGACAAAATGTTTATCGTTATTTAAGGATTCTAAGTTTGCTTCATCCATGACACTTCCATTTTCTGATGCATTGATATCTTTCTCTTGATATTTTTTCTTCATGGCATAAATTAATATAATATATAAAACAAGTGATGAGACTCTTAACATTGAAGACAAGCCCAAGTAGACCCTTCTGTAGAAATAGAGAAAATAAAACAATAAATCAGTTTAAATTGTGTGTAATAACTTAAAACATTTTCTCCAGTATCCAGATCCTAAAGAAAAAAAATTATAAATAAAATATTAAGACAATAATTCTAATAATTCTTTTTATTGGGGCATAATGATAGATATTTTATTATTGTAATAGGGTTATGAAGCCATAGAAACTATACTCTAGTTGCCTCTGGCCTTCTTCATAGAACGAGAAAAATATACAACTCAAGCCCTGTTAAGCCATCCTGCCCCACCTACAGCTGGGAGGAGAAACTGAGAAGTATGTTTGAAATTCATAATCCAGAGGTTACTGGATTATAACTAAAATAATAAAACCTAAATGTAGGCCTGTAGAATGCTACCCCTTCTCCAGCACCTTACACCATATTAATAAAGGCTTATCAAAGCAGTTCCTTTTACCCAATGCATTATGCTTAACTGTAATGAAAAAAATTGCCAGTCATACCAAAAGTGAAAAAAAAACATAGATTGAAAAGAATAAGTAAGCTTTAAACCAGACCTAGATATGTCCGGGATGTGGAAATTTTCAAAATGGAATTTAAAACAACTATGATTAATATGCTAAGTGTTCTAATCAATAAGGTAGACAGCACTCAATAACAGATGGACAATGTAAGTATAAAAATAAAAATTTTAAGAACCCAAGAAAATGCTAAAAATAAAAAATTCTGTAGCAGAAATAAAGAATGCCTTTGATGGGCTTATTAGTAGATAGAACACAACTGATGAAGACTCTCTAATTTGAGGATATATCAATGAAAACCTCCAAAACTGAAAAGCAAAGAGAAACAAGACTAAAAAGTAAATCAATTGAAATCATATAAAAATTTTGAGACAATTATATAAGTGTGTGTAATGGAAAGGTTAGAAGGAAAACAAAGAGAAAAGGAGTGAAAGAAACATTTTTAAAAAATAATTACTGGCCAGGTGCAGTGGCTCACGCCTGTAATCCCAGCACTTTGGGAGGCTGAGGCAGGCAGATCACGAGATCAGGAGTTAGAGACCAGCCTGACCAACATGGTGAAACCCCGTCTATACCAAAAATACAAAAACTAGCTGGGCATGGTGGCAGGCACCTGTTATCCCAGCTACTCAGGAGGCTGAGGCAGGAGAATCACTTGAACTCAGGAGGCGGGGGGTGCAGTGAGCCAAGATCATGCCATTGCAGCACTCCAGCCTGGGCAACAGAGTGAGACTCCATCTCAAAAAAAAAAAAAAATTACTAAGAATTTCTCTCAGGAGGAGCCAAGATGGCCGAATAGGAACAGCTCCGGTCTACAGCTCCCAGCCTGAGCGACGCAGAAGACGGGTGATTTCTGCATTTCCACCTGAGGTACCGGGTTCATCTCACTAGGGAGTGCCAGACAGTGGGCGCAGGTCAGTGGGTGAGCACACCGTGCGCGAGCCGAAGCAGGGCGAGGCATTGCCTCACTTGGGAAGCACAAGGGGTCAAGGAGTTCCCTTTCCTAATCAAAGAAAGGGGTGACGGACGACACCTGGAAAATCGGGTCACTCCCACCCGAATACTGTGCTTTTCCGATGGGCTTAAAAAACGGCGCACCACGCGATTATATCTGGCACCTGGCTCAGAGGGTCCTACACCCACAGAGTCTCGCTGATTGCTAGCACAGCAGTCTGAGATCAAACTGCAAGGCGGCAGCGAGGCTGGGGGAGGGGCGCCCGCCATTGCCCAGGCTTGCTTAGGTAAACAAAGCAGCCTGGAAGCTCGAACTGGGTGGAGCCCACCACAGCTCAAGGAGGCCTGCAGGCCTCTGTAGGCTCCACCTCTGGGGGCGGGGCACAGACAAAAAGACAGCAGTAACCTCTGCAGACTTAAATGTCCCTGTCTGACAGCTTTGAAGAGAGCAGTGGTTCTCCCAGTACACAGCTGGACATCTGAGAACGGGCAGACTGCCTGCTCAAGTGGGTCCCTGACCCCTGACCCCCGAGCAGCCTAACTGGGAGGCACCCCCCAGCATGGGCACACTGACACCTCACACGGCAGGGTACTCCAACAGACCTGCAGCTGAGGGTCCTGTCTGTTAGAAGGAAAACTAACAAACAGAAAGGACATCCACACCAAAAACCCACCTGTACATCACCATCATCAAAGACCAAAAGTAGATAAAACCACAAAGATGGGGAAAAAACAGAACAGAAAAAACTGGAAACTATAAAAATCAGAGTGCCTCTCCTCCTCCAAAGGAACGCAGCTCCTCACCAGCAACGGAACAAAGCTGGACGGAGAATGACTTTGACGAGCTGAGAGAAGGCTTCAGACGATCAAATTACTCTGAGCTACGGGAGGACATTCAAACCAAAGGCAAAGAAGTTGAAAACTTTGAAAAAAATTTAGAAGAATGTATAACTAGAATAACCAATACAGAGAAGTGCTTAAAGGAGCTGGTGGAGCTGAAAACCAAGGCTCGAGAACTATGTGAAGAATGCAGAAGCCTCAGGAGCTGATGCGATCAACTGGAAGAAAGGGTATCAGCAATGGAAGATGAAATGAATGAAATGAAGCGAGAAGGAAAGTTTAGAGAAAAAAGAATAAAAAGAAACGAGCAAAGCCTCCAAGAAATATGGGACTATGTGAAAAGACCAAATCTACGTCTGATTGGTGTACCTGAAAGTGATGGGGAGAATGGAACCAAGTTGGAAAACACTCTGCAGGATACTATCCAGGAGAAATTCCCCAATCCAGCAAGGCAGGCCAACATTCAGATTCAGGAAATACAGAGAACGCCACAAAGATACTCCTCGAGAAGAGCAACTCCAAGACACATAATTGTCAGATTCACCAAAGTTGAAATGAAGGAAAAAATGTTAAGGGCAGCCAGAGAGAAAGGTCGGGTTACCCACAAAGGGAAGCCCATCAGACTAACAGCGGATCTCTCGGCAGAAACCCTACAAGCCAGAAGAGCATGGAGGCCAATATTCAACATTCTTAAAGAAAAGAATTTTCAACCCAGAATTTCATTTCCAGCCAAACTAAGCTTCATAAGTGAAGGAGAAATAAAATCCTTTACAGACAAGCAAATGCTGAGAGATTTTGTCAACATCAGGCCTGCCCTAAAAGAGCTCCTGAAGGAAGCACTAAACATGGAAAGGAACAACTGGTACCAGCCACTGCAAAATCATGCCAAAATGTAAAGACCATCCAGACTAGGAAGAAACTGCATCAACTAACGAGCAAAATAACCAGCTAACATCATAATGACAGATCAAATTCACACATAACACTATTAACTTTAAATGTAAATGGACTAAATGCTCCAATTAAAAGACACAGACTGGCAAATTGGATAAAGAGTCAAGACCCATCAGTGTGCTGTATTCAGGAAACCCATCTCACGTGCAGAGACACACAAAGGCTCAAAATAAAAGGATGGAGGAAGATCTACCAAGCAAATGGAAAACAAAAAAAGGCAGGGGTTGCAATCCTAGTCTCTGATAAAACAGACTTTAAACCAACAAAGATCAAAAGAGACAAAGAAGGCCATTACCTAATGGTAAAGGGATCAATTCAACAAGAAGAGCTAACTATCCTAAATATATATGCACCCAATACAGGAGCACCCAGATTCATAAAGCAAGTCCTGAGTGACCTACAAAGAGACTTAGACTCCCACACATTAATAATGGGAGACTTTAACACCCCACTGTCAACATTAGACAGATCAACGAGACAGAAAGTCAACAAGGATACCCAGGAATTGAACTCACCTCTGCACCAAGTGGACCTAACATACATCTACAGAACTCTCCACCACAAATCAACAGAATATACATTTTTTTCAGCACCACACCACACCTATTCCAAAATTGACCACATACTTGGAAGTAAAGCTCTCCTCAACAAATGTAAAAGAATAGAAATTATAACAAACTATCTCTCAGACCACAGTGCAATCAAACTAGAACTCAGGATTAAGAATCTCACTCAAAACCGCTCAACTACATGGAAACTGAACAACCTGCTCCTGAATGACTACTGGGTACATAACGAAATGAAGGCAGAAATAAAGATGTTCTTTGAAACCAACGAGAACAAAGACACAACATACCAGAATCTCTGGGACACATTCAAAGCAGTGTGTAGAGGGAAATTTATAGCACTAAATGCCCACAAGAGAAAGCAGGAAAGATCCAAAATTGACACCCTAACATCACAATTAAAAGAACTAGAGAAGCAAGAGCAAACACATTCAAAAGCTAGCAGAAGGCAAGAAATAACTAAAATCAGAGCAGAACTGAAGGAAATAGAGACACAAAAAACCCTTCAAAAAATTAATGAATCCAGGAGCTGGTTTTTTGAAAGGATCAACAAAATTGATAGACTGCTAGCAAGACTAATAAAGAAAAAAAGAGAGAAGAATCAAATAGACGTAATAAAAAGTGATAAAGGGGATATCACCACCGATCCCAAAGAAATACAAACTACCATCAGAGAATACTACAAACACCTCTACGCAAATAAACTAGAAAATCTAGAAGAAATGGATAAATTCCTTGACACATACACTCTCCCAAGACTAAACCAGGAAGAAGTTGAATCTCTGAATAGAACAATAACAGGATCTGAAATTGTGGCAATAATCAATAGCTTACCAATGAAAAAGAGTCCAGGACCAGATGGATTCACAGCCAAATTCTACCAGAGGTACAAGGAGGAACTGGTACCAATACTTCTGAAACTATTCCAATCAATAGAAAAAGAGGGAATCCTCCCTAACTCATTTTATGAGGCCAGCATCATTCTGATACCAAAGCCAGGCAGAGACACAACCAAAAAAGAGAATTTTAGACCAATATCCTTGATGAACATTGATGCAAAAATCCTCAATAAAATACTGGCAAACCGAATCCAGCAGCACATCCAAAAGCTTATCCACCATGATCAAGTGGGCTTCATCCCTGGGATGCAAGGCTGGTTCAACATATGCAAATCAATAAATGTAATCCAGCATATAAACAGAGCCAAAGACAAAAACCACATGATTATCTCAATAGATGCAGAAAAGGCCTTTGACAAAATTCAACAACCCTTCATGCTCAAAACTCTCAATAAATTGGGTATTGATGGGATGTATCTCAAAATAATAAGAGCTATCTATGACAAACCTACAGCCAATATCATACTGAATGGGCAAAAACTGGAAGCATTCCCTTTGAAAACTGGCACAAGACAGGGATGCCCTCTCTCACCACTCCTATTCAACATAGTGTTGGAAGTTCTGGCCAGGGAAATCAGGCAGGAGAAGGAAATAAAGGGTATTCAATTAGGAAAAGAGGAAGTCAAATTGTCCCTGTTTGCAGATGACATGATTGTATATCTAGAAAACCCCATTGTCTCAGCCCAAAATCTCCTTAAGCTGATAAGCAACTTCAGCAAAGTCTTAGGATACAAAATCAATGTGCAAAAATCACAAGCATTCCTATACACCAACAACAGACAAACAGAGAGCCAAATCATGAGTGAACTCCCATTCACAATTGCTTCAAAGAGAATAAAATACCTAGGAATCCAACTTACAAGGGATGTGAAGGACCTCTTCAAGGAGAACTACAAACCGCTGCTCAAGGAAATAAAAGAGGATACAAACAAATGGAAGAACATTCCATGCTCATGGGTAGGAAGAATCAATATCGTGAAAATGGCCATACTGCCCAAGGTAATTTACAGATTCAATGCCATCCCCATCAAGCTACCAATGCCTTTCTTCACAGAATTGGAAAAAACTACTTTAAAGCTCATATGGAACCAAAAAAGAGCCCGCATCGCCAAGTCAATCCTAAGCCAAAAGAACAAAGTTGGAGGCATCACACTACCTGACTTCAAACTATACTACAAGGCTACAGTAACCAAAACAGCATGGTACTGGTACCAAAACAGAGATATAGATCAATGGAACAGAACAGAGCCCTCAGAAATAACGCCGCATATCTACAACTATCTGATCTTTGACAAACCTGAGAAAAACAAGCAATGGGGAAAGGATTCCCTATTTAATAAATGGTGCTGGGAAAACTGGCTAGCCATATGTAGAAGGCTGAAACTGGATCCCTTCCTTACACCTTATACAAAAATCAATTCAAGATGGATTAAAGACTTAAATGTTAGACCTAAAACCATAAAAACCCTAGAAGAAGACCTAGGCATTACCATTCAGGACATAGGCATGGGCAAGGAATTCATGTCTAAAACACCAAAAGCAATAGCAACAAAAGACAAAATTGACAAATGGGATCTAATTAAACTAAAGAGCTTCTGCACAGCAAAAGAAACTACCATCAGAGTGAACAGGCAACCTACAAAATGGGAGAAAATTTTCACAACCTACTCATCTGACAAAGGGCTAATATCCAGAATCTACAATGAACTCCAACAAATTTACAAGAAAAAAACAACCCCATCAAAAAGTGGGCGAAGGACATGAACAGACACTTCTCAAAAGAAGACATTTATGCAGCCATAAAACGTATGAAAAAATGCTCACCATCACTGGCCATCAGAGAAATGCAAATCAAAACCACAATGAGATACCATCTCACACCAATTAGAATGGCAATCATTAAAAAGTCAGGAAACAACAGGTGCTGGAGAGGATGTGGAGAAATAGGAACACTTTTACACTGTTGGTGGGACTGTAAACTAGTTCAACCATTGTGGAAGTCAGTGTGGTGATTCCTCAGGGATCTAGAACTGGAAATACCATTTGACCCAGCCATCCCATTACTGGGTATATACCCAAAGGACTATAAATCATGCTGCTATAAAGACACATGCACACGTATGTTTATTGCGGCATTATTCACAATAGCAAAGACTTGGAACCAACCCAAATGTCCAACAATGATAGTCTGGATTAAGAAAATGTGGCACATATACACCATGGAATACTATGCAGCCATAAAAAAGGATGAGTTCATGTCCTTTGTAGGGACATGGATGAAATTGGAAATCATCATTCTCAGTAAACTATTGCAAGAACAAAAAAACCAAACACCGTATATTCTCAGTCATAGGTGGGAATTGAACAATGAGATCACATGGACACAGGAAGGGGAACATCACACTCTGGGGACTGTTGTGGGGTGGGGGGAGGGGGGAGCGATAGCAGTGGGAGATACACCTAATGCTAGATGACGAGTTAATGGGTGCAGCACACCAGCATGGCACATGTATACATATGTAACTAACCTGCACAATGTGCACATGTACCCTAAAACTTAAAGTATAATAATAATTAAAAAAAAAAACAAAAAAAAAAACAAAAAGAAAAGTTCTTCAATTAAAAAAAAAAGAATTTCTCTCAAATTAATGTCAGACATTATATCACAGATTCAGGAAACTTAGAAAATGCTAAGGATTTGTCCTTTGTGTTACAAACAATTCAACTGCACTTCCTAAGTTATTTTTAAATATACAAATAAGTTATTATTGACCAGAAAAACTACATGTAGGTGTGTTATTTTCAAATTATACAAAGTCAAAGATAAAGAAAACTTTATCCTGAAACTAACCAGAAGGAAAAACAAATTTTATCTATAGGGGAGAAAATATATCAGACTTCTCTTCAGAAACCATGCAAGCAAGAGAGTGGAGTGAAATATTTAAAGTCTTAAGAGAAAAAAATCACCAACTTAAAATTCTGTACTCTGTGAAATTCTTTTAAGAGTAAAGTAGAAATAAACACATTCTCAGACAAACAACAATTGAAGAAATATTTTTCCAGTACATCTTCCTTGTAAGAAATGTTAAGAGAAGTTTTTAGAGAGACTCATATAGGTCAGAAACTTGATATACATAAAGAAAGGTAACAAAAATTTATGATTATATAGTCATATAAAATCAGAGTCATATAGACTAGTTAAGAACACAACAGAAGAAAAAAGAATAGAAGACAAAAATAGGATCAAAGAACAAGTATAACAAATAGACAATAGTAAAATTATAATCAACATTAGTCTTACAACATCAGTAGTCACTTTTAATGTCAATGATCTAAATCCACCAATTAAAAGACTGAGTTTGTTAAAGGATTAAAAAGAAGAAACAAACTATATGTAGTCTCTAAGAGATCTACTTTAAAGATGTATAGATTAAAAGTAATTAGATGGAGGAAGATATATCATGCTGCCACTGATAAAAAAATAAGTCAAGTTCTTTTCAAGATGGCTGACCAGGGACATCAAATTACAGTTCTCCTTAGAAAGAAGATCAAAGTTACTGGTGAATAAAGAAGTACCAAATAAAAAACTGAGAAAGAGAGCCAGGAACTGTTACAGTGCCCATAAGAAGCAGCTGTGGTGTAGTAAAGAAAAGCGGTAAAAGCCTGGTAATAATCAACCCCCAGAGAACCCTGTGAAAATGTAGCTAAAAGTGCTTCTCTGCTCCCCTCACATCTCTGATAATCTGCAGACCACCAAATTGTTAGGAATTTCCTCTGCCCTCTTGACGCAGGGTAATGCTATTGGTGGCAATTTGGAAACTCCCCAGGGATAGACAACTAGGTGGCCAGCCTGCACAGGTACAGCTGCACCACCTTTCTATCTAAAGGAAGGATGTGCCATACTGTTTGTACATCTATGGTATGCCACTGCCCTGCCTGAGGATTCTCCATCTTTGAGTCACCACACCACCAAATTCCTGGCAAACCTCTGGAGATCTAACCCTCAATGTGTTCTTCCCCTAAAAGAGTGGGGACTGTAGCCCACTATAGCTTCCCCTGGGACAAAGAGAACATGGGCACAGCACCAATTACTAAAGGAGGCAGTACCAACACTCAGGAATGAATCTGGATAGAGGGTAATTTCCCACTCTCTCCACCGTACACTGTTGTGGATGCAACAGTGTATGAGATACTATACAAAACATACTATAGTATGAGATACTATACAAAACAACTATTCAGATACTATATGAATATAGTCATCAGATTGCCTAAGTTCAACATGAAAAAACAAATCTTAAAGGCAGCTAGAGAAAAGGGCCAAATTATTTATGAAGGAAATACCATTAGACTAAAGGTGAACTTCCCAGCAGATACATTACAAGCTAGAAGAGATTGGGGGCCTATTGTTAGACTTACAAAAGAAAAATAATAATAATGACAGCCAAGAACTTCATAAATTCCCAAATGAAGATTTGTGAATAAAGTAGAAATAAAATATTTCCCAGACCAGTAAACACTAAGGAAATATGTCACCACCAGATCAGTTTTAGAAAAAATGCTAAAAGGAGTTCAAAACAGGAAAAAACAGACCAATACTTGCTACCATAAAAGCACACATAATTACAAAGCCTATAGATCCTATTAAGTAACTACACAATTGCAACTATAAAGCAACTAGCTAACAACAGTATGAGAGGTACAAAATCTCACATATCATATTAACTTTGAATGTAAATTGCCTAAATGCTTCATATAAAAGACAGAGTAGCACAGTGGATTAAAAAAAAAAAAAGGCAACCTTCTGCTGCCCTTAAGGAATCCATCTCGTATGTAAGGACATCCATAGACTTAAAGTAAAAGGATGAAGAAAGATCTATCTTTCAAACGGAAAGCAAAAATAAGCTGAAATTCCTCTCTTTGTATCAAATAAAACAGACCTTAAACAAACAACAGTTTAAAAAAAACCAAGTAAGTGCATTACATAATGATAAAGCATTTAATTCAATAAGATTTAACTAATCTAAATATATACACACTCAATACTGAAGCAATCATATTTATAAAATAAATACTACCAGACCTAAGCAAAGAGATAGAAAGTAATACAATGAGTAATAAGCTTCGACACCAGACTGACAACACTAGACAGGCACATCATCAAGGCCAAAAGCTAAAAAAAAAAAAAAAAAAAAATTCGACTTGAGCTAGACTCTTTACCAAGTGGATCTAATAGATATCTAGAGAATACTTCACCCAAAAATCAGAGAAAATGCATTTTTTATCTGTTCATAAAACATTCTCTAAAACTAACCACATTCTAAGTCATAAGTCACAATAAATTTTTTAAAAAATCAGAGTTATAACAAACATCTTCATGAACCACAGCAGAATAAAAATAGAAATCAGTATCAAGAGCAACTCTCGAAACTACACAATTACAAGAAGTCTGTATAACTTGGTCCTGAATTACTTTTGGGTAAATAACAAAATTAGAGCAGAACACAATTTTTTTGTTTTAAACAAATGAAAATCGAGACAAAGTATTTTAAAACCTGTAGGATATAGCTTCAACAGCATAAAGTGGAAAGTTTATTGCACTAAATGCTTATGAAATTTTCACTGCAAAACTATAACCGAGACTGAAAGAGAGCTGACCTAACCAACTCCATCTTGCTTCTATCCTCCAAGCTGTTCTTGTTGATTTCTGGGTGTAAGCCGAACTAATTCTGGGAGAAATTTAGTTTATAGCTTCGAGTTTAAAACCAAGACAGTAACAGTCCTTTCCCAAAACAAACCAGCTTCTTGCCTGGGAAACAGACTACCTTTGTAGGACTAACGAATTAGCCAAAAGATTAGAAATTATGATTTAGGAGTAATGCATCTGGAGGCTACAAGATTCTGACTCTAACCAAATTGCTCCTGAGGATAACAGCACTATTGTAAAACCTAAGATCAATACTTGATATATTTTGCAGATCCTGAACTTCACAGATGAGCTCACACCACCCAGATTGATAAACTGGCCTATCTCATCCTGTGGCCCCCTCCCAGGAAGTGACTCAGCACAAGAGGACAGTATCAACTCCCTATGATTTCATCTCTCACCTGACCAATCAGAACTCTTGACTCATTGGCCCCCCTACCCACCAAATTATCTTTAAAAACTCCAGTCCTCAAATTCTCAGAGAGACTGATTTGAATAATAACAAAACTCTGGTGTCCTGCACAGCTGGCTCTGCATGAATTACTCTTTATTGCAATTTCTCTGTTTTGATAAGTAAGATCTTTCTTGATAAATAAGCTCTGTCTAGGCAGTGGGCAAGGTGAACCCGTTAGGTGGTTACACACTAGGGGTCTCATCTGGGATTGCCCTTGTGCCTACCTGCCCATGGTTCAGTAGCCCTGCCCTGGTGATGGATCCAGAGGCCAGCCCAAGTGGCTGCCTAGTTCTCTTGGACTGTGGGCTGACTCTGGCACTGTCTCTACTGGCAGGGTGCTGCTGACCCAATGTGCATGGATTTAATTGCAATGGAGAAATAGTTCCTGGAAATGATGTCTGTCTCCAAACTAATTTGGTGAGTATTCTAGGCACTGCCAACACCTCCTTTCTTCTCCCAGTTTGTTTGGCTCCTTTGGGGATCATGATTTGGCTTCTTTAGGGGCCTTGGTTTGGCTCCTTTGGGGCTCTTGTTTTTTTTTTTTTTTTTTTTTTGAGGTCTCAGTTCAGCTCCTTTGGAGGTGTTGGTTTGCTCTCTCTAATTAGTAGGAAGTCTTGGTTCAGGAGATTTCTCTTCAATCAAGAAGATTTCAGGGAGAATTCTCAGGTGGAGAACAGAAGGTTCGTTTGGGAGGAAGACTCGGAATTCTTGGTTAGAAGTCGTGGTTTGGAAGGCCTTCTGTCTGTCTTGTCTTTGTTGTGTGTATTTGTATATGTGGAGGAGACCTCTAAAGGAACTGCTGATGGAAGTCTAGGACACCTAACTCAGAAAACCCTCATTATTTGTCTGGTCACATTCAGTGAGTCCTGAAGGAAGCTCAAAAGGCCTGAGTCGGGGTGACTGTCCACTTCTTCATCTTGCCCAGAGACCTGAATTCTCAGTTGGAGGTTAGCCCTCCAAATCTTGAGTGGATCAGAGATGATAGGGACCAATGAAAGAAAGTTTGAGCCTCACCAGGTCAATATTGGGTGCTGAATGAGGTGACAAATGTCTGTTTTGTTATGTGTATTTTGCTAGGCTGGGGTGGAAAATGTTAATTTGATTCCTCATGCAGCCCATTGGGCAGCATCTTGCAAAAATGAGAAGCTTTTGCCTATAGTTTTATAAAACAGAAAAGGATAATTTTCTTTTGTAAAGTGGCTTGGCCCCCAAAGCTATGGTGCAATGAGCAGGGTCATCAAAAGCCACTTCATTCTTCTGGAAGCTGCAGAGGAAGGGAACCCAGAAACGTGGTATGCTGGCAAAAGGGGTAAGAATTTGTTACCAGCCAAGCTTCTGGTCTCTGTCTCTCTGTCTCTCTGTCTCTGTCTCTGTCTTTCTCTGTCTCTCTGTCTCTCTCTCTCTCTCTCTCTCTCTGTGTGTGTTTGTGTGTGGTCTGATTAATAGAAAAATGAATTTTTGAGACTAGTCTTAGGCTTTAGCAAATCTGGTGTACTTTGTGCTAAGAATTTGTCTTTTAGTGTTGTTCTGTAATGGAGAGGGGTGTCATAGGAAAGAATGTAGAAAGTAGGCTTAGGATTCCTATAAGCCTACTTTTTAAGCCAGCCTCTTGGGCTGGTCGGTTACAAACTTTGCTGTGTGTTCCTGAAACCTATACTGGATGAGGTTTCCCTCTCATCTTGTTTTATGTCCTTGGGAGCTTGATCTTGTAACCATGTGGCAGTACTTACTCTTGGTCTCTGCCATCTAGAGGACAGGAATTTTGTAGTTAATGTCATAGTTAGCTCTAAAAATTATCTCGAGCAGTTAAAAGACTTTGCAAGCTTGAAATTGGTTGCACTGGAATCCTTCTGGGAAAGGTAATGAAGACTATCCAATGCTATAGCTCAGAAGCTAAGGGTTTGTCTTTTCACAATGGTGGCCTGGGACTCAATTCTTGGCCCAGGGAATGAATGCTTTCTGATTTGATATTCTTGTGGCTTTTTCCATTTGTTGATTCTCTGCTCCTCCATGACCAACTTCTGGCTTCCCTTCCTGAATTTTCGTTTCTCTGAGTTACCTTTGAAGATTCTAGATCTTGTAAAAACTGCTTACCACCTACTTGAAAATACCTCATACACTCATGGTTAAGTTACAACCTTAGTTAAGGCTTATTTATTTCACCTAGGAGATTACTATTTCTAAAGAAGTTCAAAAGCCAGAAATACTGGCTGTTTGGCCTTGCTAAAGTCAGATAATAAGAGATATAAAGGATTTTTTTTTAAAGGGCACTATAGCTAAAAGTCAGCTTAATTAAAAATGGATATCCAAGTGCTCTCCCATACTCTCTCTCGCTCTCCCTCTCTCTTTCTCTCTCTCTCTTTACAGACACACATATACGTTTGTGTGTATATATACATACACATATATACATGTATATATAGCATATACATATATACACACATATACATATATGTATATATATGTGTGTGTGTCTGTGTGTGTATATATCTATATACAAGACCTTTGTGCTTTTTCTCTTCTTGGATCTTGTTTTTTTGAGAAGAAGTTTTTATTTATTTATTTTTCTCACTTGAGTGAATTATTTCCTCAGTCTGTCTTTTTGCCCCTCTTGATGACCACATGAAAGGAACTAAGTTCATTTCTAACAGACGAGGAGTCCTTGGGAAAAATAGGAGGTATCATTTTTGGGAAAAAGCTCTGATTTCCTCATGGAACCCCAGGCATTGAAGGAGGATAGAACTCTCTAAAAATGAATCCATATTTAATAACCTTCTAAAACAGAAAGCATCAAACTAAACTGAAAAGAACAGATACTATACTTGATCTTAGCCAAAAAGCCAAGTTTGTTTATTGCTGCACTATTCACAATAGCAAAGACTTGGAACCAACCCAAATGTCCATCAGTGATAGACTGGATTAAGAAAATGTGGCACATATAAACCATGGAATACTATGCAGCCATAAAAAGGATGAGTTCATGTCCTTTGTAGGGACATGGATGAAGCTGGAAACCATCATTCTCAGCAAACTATCACAAGGACAAAAAAACCAAATGCCACATGTTCTCACTCATAGGTGGGAATTGAACAGTGAGAACACTTGGACACAGGAAGGGGAACATCACACACTGGGGCCTGTCGTGGGGTGGGGGGAGGGGGGAGGGATAGCATTGAGAGATATACCTAATGTAAATGACTAGTTAATGGGTGCAGTACACCAACATGGCACATGTATACCTATGTAACAAACCAGCACATTGTGCACATGTACCCTAGAACTTAAAGTATAATAATAATAATAAAAAACAAAGCATCAAATTAAGATAGGTTCATTGGTGAATTCTATCAAACACTTAAGTAAGAAATTATACCAAATCATTACAATCTTCTTCAGATGATAGCAGCAGCAGAAGTACTTCCTATTTTATTCTGTGAGGCTAGCATTATCCTAATACCAAAATCAGACAAAGACATTACAAGAAAAGAATACTACAGAGGGCTGGGCATGGTGACTCACACCTGCAATGCCAGCACTTTGAGAGGCCGAGGCAGGCGGATCACCTGAGGTCAGGAGTTCGAGACCAGCCTGACCAACATGGAGAAACCCTGTCTCTACTAAAAGTACAAAATTAGCCGGGTATGGTGGTGCATGCCTGTAATCCCAGCTACTCGGGAGGCTGAGGCAGGAGAATCGCTTGAACCTGGGAGGCGGAGATTGCGGTGAGCCATGATCGCACCATTGCCCTCCAGCCTGGGTAACAAGAGCAAAACTATGTCTCAAAAAAAAAAAAAAAAAAAAGAATACTACAGAGCAACTTCTCTCATGAACATAGATGCAAAAATTCTCAAAAAATATCAGATTGAATCCAACAATGTATAAATATAGTATACATCATGACTAAGTGGGATTTCCCTCAGGTTTCCAAGACTGGTTCAACATTCAAAATGAATTCTTACAGTTCATTACATTAACAGGCTAAAGAAGAATAATAAAATGACATGATCACATCAATAGATCTAGAAAAATGAATTTGCAAAATCAAACACTCATTTATAATAAAAACTCCCATTAAACTTGGAATAGGGGAGAACCTCCTCAACTTGATCAAAAATATCTGCCAAAACCCTACATCTAACTTCATACTTAATAGTGAGAAACTCAAAGTCTTCCCACTAAGGTCAGGAACAAGTCAAAAACGTCCCGTCTCACCACTGTTTTTCAACATGGTACTGGGAGTCATAATTAATGTAATTTTTAAAAAGAAAAGAAAATGAAATGTATATAGATCGAAAAGAAAGAAATTGTCTTTGTTTGCAATATGACATAATTGTCTAAGTAGAAAGTTTAAAATAACAGACAAAAACACACTTGGAACTAATAAGCAATTATTGCAAGGTTTCAGGACACAGGATCCAGGGTTAATATAACAGAATCAAACATCTTCATATATATCATCAGAGAAACATGAAACTTGGAAGCCATCAAGATGCCCTCAGTAGGTGAATATATAAATAATCTGTTATACATCTAGACAATGGAATATTATTCAGCAATAAAAAGAAATGAGCTATCAAGCAATTGAAACACCTGGAGGAAATTTAAATGCATGTGATTAAGTTAAATAAGCTAGTCTAAAAATGCTACATACTGTATGATTCTGGAAAAGGCAAAACTATGAAAACAGTAAAAAGCACAGTGGTCTCCAGGGGTTTTAGAGGAGGAAGGAATGAATAGGCAGAGCAGAGGATTTTTAGGGTAGAGAAACTACGTTGTATAATACTGTAATGGTAGATATATGTCATTATGCATTTGTCCAAACCCATAGAAAGTACAATGTCAAGAGTGAAACCTAATGTAAACTGTGGACTCTGGGAGATAAAGATGTGTTAATGTTGTTTCATCATTTGTAACAACTGTATCACCCTTTGTTGGGAGACATTGATGGTAGGATAGACTATGCATGTGTGGGGCAGGTGGTATGTGGGAAATCTCTGTAATTTCTCCTCAATTTTACTGTGATCCTAAAACTGCTCTAAAAATGAGTTTATTTAAAAAATTCTTAAGGTAACAATTTAACTTTTTATGTATTCATTGGTAAATGCACTGCTCTTTTTTTTTTTTTAAATTCCACTTTACACAATCAAGCAAAGAACACAAGTGACCAAAAGGAAAGTGATAAGGGCCATGAGTTAGCTACAATGTGGTAAGTCCCAAAGAGGGTTGGTCATTTCCAGCTGGTTGGAATGGTGTGAACTTTACGAAAGAAAAGGGTGTGTGAGCTAAGCCCGGAGCATTTCCTGGCAGTTAGAAGCCTAATACTTGTCTTAGTTGGCTAAAATCAAGGTATCAGCAGGGCTATATTCCTTTCTGGGACCTCCAGGAAATAAGCTGTTCCTTCGCTTTTTCTCACTTCTAGAGGCCACCTACATTCCTCGGCTCCTGGCCCCTTTCTTCCGTCTTCAAACCCAGCAACAATAGACTGAGCCTTTCTCACATCACATCCTTCTGACCTCCTCTTTTTATTTTTTAGGATATTTGTGGTTATACTGGGCCCAACCAAATAATTTTCTTATCTTGAGTTCAGCTAATTAGCAAACTTATTCCATCTGCAACCTGAACATAGTGTAATTACAGATTCCAGGGATTAAGACAAGATATTTAAAGAATCCACAGAGGAGTGAGGTTACCTTAAAGGAACAAGAAAACAGGCAACAGCTTACTTATCAAGAGTAAAATGGAACTTAGAAGACAATAGAGTAATATCTTCAATCTGACAAGAGAAAATAATTGTCAATTTAGAATTCTATACCTTGTATATTTCCTTTAAGTATACAGTTGAACTAAAGTTCCTTCCAGAGAAATTTAAATTGGCAATTTGCCACTAAAGAGCTCACTGAAAGACATTTTTAAAAATCGACTTTAATCAGAAGGAAAATGACCCTAGATAGAATCTGACATGCAAGAAGAAATCAGAGAAAAGAAAATGATAAATATGTGGGGATGTACAAAGACCGACCCTTTAAATCTTAATGTCTTGGGATGAGCATAAATTAAAGTACACAAGAATAACATATATATAATATGTCTGTCTTATATATGCATATATATGCATATTAAATATATATAGTACACATATACACTATATAATGTTATCACAATGGTCTTTGCAGTATATTAAAAATTTGGATACTATAACAGTTGTTCAACAAGAAGAATGCATTAATAAATCAATTAACATAAAATATTTTTAAATTCCATTTTAGTTCTAACTAAACCTTCACTGAACGAAAAGGAACTAGTATGGCTTAAAAATAGTTGTAGGGTCTTTTTATAGTCAAACTATTATAAAGCCATCTCAAAATGTTACATTAATACTTGAGGTTGTGGTCATTGCTTTGGGGAAATTCTAAGGAGCATCTTGCCAGGTGTCCTGGAAATACACGATGATTTCAATAAAAAATGAACACATTCTTAAATAAAGTCATTAAGATAAATTTATGAAGTTTTCATTTGTAATTTCATTTCTTTCTCCCATTTTGTGAGACATTTTCTGTCATTAATATTTAAATAAATTTGTGAGAATGCCTGTGGGGTACAATTCTGGAAAAAGCTGGTCATTTTATCTGCTGGGGATTTTAGATAGTGAATTTACACATTAAATGGAAGAAAGTCTGTTTGGTAAATTTGATCCTAGGTCTTTACTCCAGAGATGTATCCTGAACTAATAAACCTCCTCCACTTTCATATAAATGATAGCATGCTCCATACACGTTCTTCATGGTTCTTTTTTTCATATAAAAATGTGTCTTGAAGAAGGTTCCATATTAGTAAACAAATAATTTTTTCTTCTTTTTTCAAGACATCAGACTATTCATTTTCCTGCAGGTAGAACTATTTATCTAATTACTCCCTTATCAAAAGATATTTAAGTTGCTTCCAATATTTTGCCATCATAAACAATGTTGCCATACACATGTATGTAATCTTATATATGTGCCATTTTATCTATTTGGGAGTATAGCTATCTGTAGGATAAATTTCTAGAAGTTTGCTGCTGGCTGAAAGTTCTGTACTTTTGCCAAAACAATGTCTTCTTAATATTTTTGATGGTTGATAATCTGGGTGAGTTTTAATTGCAATCCTGTCATTATCAATTAATTTGAGCACCTTTTTATATATTTAATAGCCATTCGTGATTTTTTCTTTGGGAGATATTTGATTTTTTTTAATAGAACCTACTTTTTACAGAAATTTTAGATTTACAGAAAAACTGTACAGAAAGCATGAAGAAGTCCCGTATACTCCCCGCCTCACACATACAGTTTCCCCTATCATTAACAGTTTGTAGTAGTGTGGTAACTTTGTTACAATTGATGAACCAATATGAATACATTATTATTAAATTCATATTTTAGATTAGAGTTTGCTTTTTATGTGGTTTGTATGTTGTATGGGTATGGGTCCATAGATTTGACAAATACATAACATCATGTATCCAACATGATAATATCATATAAAATCATTTCACCACCCTTAAAATGCCCTGTGCTCCACCTACTCATCCTTATCTTCTCCCCACTGAGCTCCTAGCAACCACTGATGTTTCATTGTCTTCATAGTTTGGCCCTTTTACAAAAGGTCATACAGTTAGAATAATATAGTCAGAAGCTTATTTAATTTTTTTTAATGTTTTTTTTTCTTTTTTTGAGACAGAGTCTCGCTCTGTCAGCCAGGCTGGAGAGCAGTGCCATGAGCCTGGCTTACTGCAACCTCCGCCTCCTGGGTTCAAGGGATTCTTGTGCTTTAGCCTCCCAAGTAGCTGAAATTACAGATGTGCACCACTGTGCCTGGCTAATTTTTGTATTTTTAGTTGAGACAGGGTTTTGCCATGTTGTCCAGGCTGGTCTTGAAATCCTGGCCTCATGAATCCTCCCATCTCGGCCTCCCAAAGTGCCTAGATTACAGGCATGGGCCACCACACCAGGCCCAGAAGCTTCTTTAGACTGCCTTCTTTCACTTAGCTACGTGCATTTAGTTTCTTTCTTGTCTTTTTGTGAGTTGATAGGTCACTTCTTTTTATTGCTGAATAATTTTCTATTGTATGAATATACCCCAGTTTGGCTATCCATTCACCTATTGAAAGACATCTTGTTTGCTTCCATTTTTTCATATGCAAGTGCAGGTTTTTGTGGGGTCATGTTTTCATCTAACTTAGGTG
Organism: Gorilla gorilla gorilla; assembly: GCF_029281585.2. Taxonomy (NCBI): domain Eukaryota; kingdom Metazoa; phylum Chordata; class Mammalia; order Primates; family Hominidae; genus Gorilla; species Gorilla gorilla. The sequence goes on from NC_073234.2 coordinate 80,072,528, forward strand.
AATACCTAGGTGCGTGATTACTTAACAGTATCATAAGCCTGTGTTTTTCTTTGTAAGAAACTTCCAGACTGTCTTCTACCATGGCTGTACTATTTTTTACATTTCCACCAGCAATGAAAGAAAAATTAAAGGAAATTCCTGTTGTTTTGCATCCTTGCCAGCATTGGATGTTTTTTTGCTAATGTTTAAGAATTCCGTATATATTCGGGATATTTGCCTGTGTCTGTGTTACAAGTTGCAAATTATTCTCCTAATTTATACTTTCACTTTGAAATTTCCTTTTCAAAGTTTAATGATGCAGATTTTATAAATATTTTGTCTTTTTTTCTATTATGGTTTTGGGCATTTGGGTCATACTTAGTTTCTGCTTCGTAGATAATTGAAAGAAATTATACTATGAGTTTTAATACACGTAGTTTCACATTTCAAAGTGTATAATTTGTCAATATATGAATTTGAAATTAGTTTTTTTTAAGAGGTAAAGTATAATTGTAGCTTTTTGTTTTTTCCAGATGCCCATGCAGTTATCTTCATGTCACTTATGGAATATCTCTCCCCGTGAGTAGAGTAATATAGAAACATATTTTCCCTTTTTTTCTTAATTGACATATGACCAGAGCCCCAGCTAGTCATTCTGTTTCTTTCTAGAGAAGTAAGAGGCAATCGAATACACACACATGCATATATATATGTGTGTGTCTATATTTACATGTGTATATTTATCCTTACATATACTAACATGAGGAGAGTTTTGGAAACAAAAAAGATTCACATACAAATCCTAGCCATTTTCTATTATCTCTGATTTTTGACAAGTTGGTTATTATCCTTGAATCACAGTTTCTTCGTATATAACAGAATAGAAGAAAATATCCATTTCCTATAGTTTCTATGAGTACTAAAATGAGATACCAGATTGCTTGATACCATACTGCATGCAAAGTCAGTTTTCATTAAATGGTGGCTATCATTATTAATATTATTATATAATGAAAATGATATTTTGTAGGAATTAATATAGTCAAAGAAAAAATAATGAAATATATTTATGACAACTTACGAAAATGATGTGGAATTATATGTCCTACATGACCCACGTGTGCCACAGTTGTTGGTGGACCACTTTATACACGTTGTATCAATCAGAGCCCCAAAATATATTGGAGCTAGAATTCCCCCTGTAATAGGAGAAGAGAAGATGTCAGTTTAGGGAACATATTTTAAATGTAACTGTGTGATATTCCACATTGATATATTTTGATTAAATAAAAGTTCAAAAATTTGGAGGATTCGTTTATTATTTTGTTCTGCATCTACCCAATAATAAAGATTATTAGAAATCTCAAAGACCCAAATCATGTAGTAATGTCATTGACACCTTTTACCTACTCGTACCCTCCCTACATACATGCATATATACTCTGTTCTTCTTATGATAGCAATTAACTTAAGCCTGAATGGTAAAAAGGAGAATGTTGTTAGTAAAACTTGGAAGTTATGTTGGTTAATATGGGATTTTTCTTAGGCAAAGAAACCTGAAATGGAATAGAATTACAATTTTATGGGGAAAGGAAAAAGATCTTGGCTCAACTGCTGTAAAGGCAGACTTTTTTTTTTTTTAACATTATTTTAAGAGAATTTAAAAGTGAGTGCTTCATCAGAACTCCCTCCCCAGATAAGTATAGGCTGAGCTTCAGAGAGTGCTTAGCTTTCGGCAGGTTGTACTTTTTTCTGGGCTCAGACATCTACTTCCCACTTATTGATGTCATTAGAGCTCACAGTCCAGTGATTTTCTACAATTGATTTTGTGCATTTGTAAATACCTCCTGAAGCAGCTTAGGCTAAGTTAGGGCTTGTGGTACTAAATTTTGTTTGTGTTAGTGTTCTGATCACAATGATGAGTAAGTTTTCAGTGGTCTTTTTCTTAGTTAATTTTTATTTGTAGCTCATGATTTAGCAGAATGCAAGGCTTTTCACAGACAGATATGTTGTTTATATAATAAGTGTCCATCTGCTTCCACTGCTGTTTTAATGAACCCTGAGATTCACTCCTGGTTCTAGGCAAAGGTAATTTGATAAAGAATTTTAGGGACATGCCAGTAGAGAACTATCCTTAAGATGGTGCAACTAAAGTGTTCATAACTTTACTTTGTTCTTTTTTGTATTGTGGTGAATAATTTTCAGAATTTATTTTGCCATGGATAAAATGATAGTGATTGATATATCACAATTTTACTTATTCCATTTAGTTTTCCTCAGTCTCAATTTTTTGAGAGTGAGAAATATTAAAATGACAAGGGACTGAGGCCAATGTATCTGAGAAAACCAGGTACTGAGGAAATGAGTGAGAAATTTTCAGGTTTCAAAAATCACAGCCACCCTTTGAAAAATGAAAAATATATGCTAACAATTTATTTTCCCCACATAATGCCACTGATTTGAACAAATGTAATGGATTGTTTTAAGTAATAAACTTTGTCCTAATCACTACAATTTTAAAACTCATAACCTATTTTCTAAATGACTTTTTCAGATAAATATATAGGCCTTCCACAATTTACACGTTTATTGTATTCAAGACAATTGTTTGCAAATTGAAAGTTTTATACTAAATGTGTGTTTTTTCCATAGGTGCATTTAGGTTCCATCGTGCCACAGATTGGATACATCGAAATAGGATACTCAGAATTAGAATGGTGAAACTCATTTTTTTTCCTATTTCTATTGCTAAAAAAATTTTACTCCATTCTCATGGTCTCATTTCTACCTATCAGAAGGAGTACTAACAACCCAGATGTTACTTTAAGCTTTTGTCACCCAGGTTCTAGCAGAGAGGTATCTCCATTGAAATTGAAGGTAGAAACCTGCCAGAATGTACAGAGTCTGGGAGATTAGAGACACACAAAACGGAATGGAGGGAAGAAAACCAGCGGAATACTATAGCATCTCATTTCCTCTCTTCTATTCCCTTTATATTTCTTCTTTTTAACTTTGAGGATTTGTGACTTTATCATCAAATACGCTTCTTAGATAATTTCTTCATTGTAATTTGGCCATAGCCTGGCCAGATTCTCTGACCAGATTCCCACGCTTCCCAAGCTAGCTTTAGGCCTTGCCTAAATCATGCCACAGTTTAGAAGTTAGGCCCTTCACTCTGCCTACTGGGAGGAAGTATTCTTATTTTTCTGAAAAAAAAGAAAAATTTGGAGGACCATCTATCTTTGTGTTTGAAAGAGTGTAATACAAATACAATAATTCCTTAGTCTTAACAGATTGACTTTACGTATAATTAACAATCGAATTCTCCTTTAGGTCGATCACTCAATTTTACTCTGTCTCTTACTGTTTTTATTTATCACAGAAATAGAAATGATACTAATTTTATTTACTATCATAATTAAAGATTCATTACAGTCTTTAATCCTTGACATTAATATTTATAACTTAAATTTAATATATGTATGTGTATATATATATATATTTTTTCATCATACCTAGTGCTCGTATAACCATTGAGTGGAAACCCAGTGCAAGTGATTTCAATTCAGGTTGAACAATTCTGAAACAAGATAAAGGCAAAGAAACATTAAATATCATTAAAATATCAAAACGAAACAACATTAAAGCCTTCTCCTGTGTTGTTTTTCTCCATGATAGAATTAAGCTCACAGTTGAATGGCCTCATTATATAAAGTTATATTTTAATTGTTTTAAAAGGCAAACACTTGAGCAATAATAATAATTATTCCCTTATTTATTCAATGCATCATGATTTCAATATGGCTTAAAAATATTTTCTCATATGGTACTTATGAAAATCCTGTGAGGAAGTGGTTAGAACAGACTTTATTATGCCTCTGAAGATACTGATTTTTTGTGGTCTAGTCAGTGTTATAGTAAGTGTGAAAGAGCATGAGTCTTTTTCATAAAATGATTTACTTTCCTTTTGGTAGATACCCAATAGTTGGATTGCTGGGTCAAATGGTACTTCTATTTTCAGATATTTGAAAAATCTCCACATTGTTTTTCATAAAGGTTGTACTAATTTATATTCTCAACAGTATATAAGCATTCCTTTTCCTCAACATTCTTACCGGTATCTTGCTTTTTGACTTTTTAGTAATGGCCGTTCTGACTGGTATAAAATGGAATCTCATTGTAGCTTTAATTTTCATTTCTCTGATGATTAGTGATATTGAGCATTTTGTCATATGTTTGTTGTTTGTTGACTGTTTGTCTTTTGAAACATGCTGGTCATATCATTTACCCTATTTTTAATAATTTTTTTCTTGATGGGTTTTTTTGTATTTCTTATAGATTAAGGATATTAGCCCTTTGTCAGATGTATTGTTTGTAAATATTTTTTCCCTTCCTGTAGGTTGTCTGTTTACTCTGTTGATTATTTCCATTGCTGTGCAGGAAATTTTTAGTTTAAGTCCCATTAGTCTATTTTTGTTGTTATTGTTGCATATCATCAGTGAACAGAGTTTATTTGAGTTCCTCTTTTCTAATTTGGATACCTTTTCTTTCTATTGCCTGATTGCTCTAGCTAGGACTTCCCATACTATGTGCAGTAGGAGTGGTGAAAATAGACACACTTGTCTTGTTTCAGGTCTCAGGAGAATGCTTTCAACTTTTTTCCTTTCAGTATGAAGTTGGCAGTGGGTTTGTCATACATAGCTTTTATTATTTTGAGGTATGTTCCTTTGATGCCCAGATTGTTGAGGATTTTTATCATGAAAGATGTTAAATTTTATCAAATAATTTTTCTGCATCTATTGAGATGATCATATGGTTTTTGTTTTTAATTTTGTCTTATCAAATGGTTTTGGTTTTTAGTTTATTCTATGTGGCAAATCACATTTATTGATTTATATATGTTGAACCAACCCTTCATCCCTAGAATAAAAACAAATTGATCATGTTATAACATTTTTCTTATGTGCCATCGGATTTGATTTGCTAGTGTTTTATTGATAATTTTTTCATACGTTCATCAGGGATATTGGTTTGTGGTTTTCTTTTCTTTTTTTTTTTTTTTTTTTTAGACAAGTCTTGCTCTGTCTCCCAGGCTGGAGTGCAGTGGAGCGATCTTGGCTCACTGCAGCCTCCACCTCCCAGGTTCAACTCCTGTGAACTCTCAGCAGCCCTTGACACAGTTACTTATGCTCTTTTTGACATATGCTTTATTAGTTTAAGGACAACGTTCTTTCCTAGTTTTTCTCATGAAACCTCCTCAGTTTTCGTTATTGGTTTCTCCTATTACTGATCTTTAAATTAGAGTGATTGAGAACTGATCCTAGGATCTTGTTTCTATCTGTACTCAGTCCCTAGAAGATCTCATTAGTTCCATGGATTTTAATACCGCCTTGGGGGATTGCTTGAATCCAGGCATTCAAGGTTACAGTGAGCTATAATCATGCCATTATACTTCAGCCTGGACAACAAAATGAGACCTTGTCTCTAAATAAATAAATAAGTAAAAATAAAAATAAATACCATCTGTACGTTGCTGACTCTAAAATTTATGGCTCTGGCATCAAGGTTTCTCCCGTTGGATTGCATATATGACATTGCTAGATATTGAACAGGCTGCTCAGCTTTATAGAGATAGAACAAATTCTTGCTTTTTCACTTTCCCAATCTACCCTTTCTTAGTCTTTCCCATTTTGTTCAATAGTACCACCATCCTTCCAGAACTCAAGCCAGAACTTTGGGATTATCCTTAAATTATCTTTCTCACGTGCCACATTCAATGTCTCAGCAAACCCTACTGGCTTTGCATTAAAAAATAAAACAAAGGCCAGGTGCTGTGGCTCAGGCCTGTAATCCCAGCACTTTGAGAGGCAGAGGCTAGCAGATCACTTGAGGTCAGGAGTTTGAGACCAGCCTGGCCAACGTGGTAAAACCAGGTCCTACTAAAAATACAAAAATTAGTCAGGCACGGTGGTGTGCACCTGTAATTCCAGCTACTTAGGAGGTTGAGGTAGGAGCATCACTTGAACCTGGGAGGCAGAGGTTGCAGCAATCCAAGGTTGTGCTACTGCACTCCAGCCTGGGTGACAGAGCAAGACTGTCTCTCAAAAATAAATAAATATATATAGTAAAATAAAGCAAAACAACTGAGACTCATATTTGTTTCATTTACTCATTTCATTTACTTCATATTTTCCTACTATCAGCATTCTCAATCAAGCTTCCATCTTGAGAAGAACAATTCGAGCCTTCTGTTTTCCCTGACTTCACTATTGTTTTCACAAAACATACTTTCCACCCACAGCCAGAGTGATCTTCTAGTTATGTAAGGCATCTTTGCAAATACTAATGCTTAAATCCCCTTGGGCTTTCAACACATTTAGAATATATTTCAAAGTCTTTCCTGTGACCCATAGGATCTGAACTAGGCTAGCTCTCTTGCTGCACTTGTCACCTCTCTCTTCCTCACACACGTTTTTGGACCTTGTACATGTCAATTATACTTCACACCAGGACGCTGACCTTTCTTCTGCCTTGCCTGGATTGTTCCTCCTATGTCTCCATTTAGCATGGCTTGTACCTTTGTTTTCTATCTCTTCATTCAGGTCTTTACTCAAAGGACTTCCAAAGCACAATATCTGAACTAGTATCTCTTACCTATTTTCTCATTTTTTCCTATTTTCTTAACTCTGATTTATTTATCTTTCTAGTGCTTCACACTTACTCTATTTTAGATATTTACTCACTTATTTGTTTACTGTTTTTTCTGCTACACACATTCATTCCTTCATTCCCCACCCACACTAAAAGCTTATAAAGTTCTATCACTTTTGTTCACAGTTGCATCCTCAGTGCATACAACTATGCCTGACATAAAAAATGAATACATATTGAATAAATGGATGTCCTTCTGCCTACTTAATCAAGTTTAAAAAATAGCTTCATAGTGTAAGCATTAGAAAATTATTAACAAACTGAAATTTATATTTTTATTCTGTAGTCATATTCACAAAATGCTTATTTCAATAAAATCAAAGGCTAGCAAGGGTTAAATATTTTTGACAAGTTGTAATGCTGATTTAATCAATTTCTGAAATAGATATGATATTGCTATCATCAATGATGGAACAGTGTTTTTTCAAACTCATGAGTTTAAAATAAAAAGCTAAAACCTGTTGATATTCAGACTATTATTTAATTTTAAGGTTATTTTTAATATGTTAATGAATTTAATTTGGCAAATATGAAAGACTTCTTTTGAGTAGACAACATTTTATATTAAGATGGAGCTATATCTGTGGAATATTTAGTATAAATAATTTGATAAGATTTGCAGTCAGGGTCAAAATTAAACAACTGTAAATTCAATTTACAGGTTGATATTAATGTTAACACATGTTAAAAATGCTTTTGTTTTTTTCATCTCTACCATGTCATGCTGTTGGCTGACAGTGAACTTATGATCAACAATGTAGGTTTTAAAAGTACAATTGAATGTTAACCCAGGTCACTATACTTACACATGTACATTTTTAAGATCTAAAAGCAATTATTTACATGTTACAAGTTTTAGGTGATTGAATCAACTTGGCCAGTAGGGCATGCATTACCTGCACCCTTCCTAACTCTCCAATCTTATCATGTGTCACAACCTCTCATTCAGTATGTTTCAATCTGCCAGCTTCTTTTCATTTCTCAAACATACCAGCTCTTTCCTGTATTAAGGAGTCAGCACCAAGACCCTCTCCTGGAAACCCTTTCATTTGGCTTTTTCTTTAGACCTTTAGAATAAATGTTACTTATTTTGAGATGTACTCTGAATCCTCTTCTTCACAGCCCCCCACCTCAATCCTAAATTAACTTTCCTTTTGAATCTTTCTTTTTAGGGAAATCTTTTTCCTGATGAGGACTCAGAACAATTTATAAATATGTACTTTGATTTTATGATTATTTATCTCACACCAGTCTTTCCTGTAATTTTGAAAGCTGTATGACAACAAGTATCTTATTGGTTTCATTTACCGTGTAATATTCACCAAGCATTGTATCTTTTCTAATGAGCCAAGAAAGGAACTAATTCTTCTTGTGTATTTTTTTATTTTTCTACAAGGGTATTATAAAAGTCATGCTGTGAGTTGATTAAAAGTTTTGGAATGTTATCAAATGGAGCATATTTTATATCTAGTTTTCAAATGCTTTATTTTAGTGAAATCAATAGATTTACCCTGAGAGATGCAAGGCATCTCTCATTAGGATGTAAGGCAACTCAAAATTCAAAAGGTTCTTTTAGAATCCTAGGGTGATTCTTTTACAACTGAGAGAATTGTCAGTCTGTGTCTTCAGATTCTTAGTAAGAGAAGAAACGTATGGAATCTGGACTTTTAATGGAAGAATTAGAGGCAAAATTATTAATTACGGCCCTGAGAGTTCATAGTAATTTTAATAAAATTAATTCTCAGAAAATTAAAATTTGACGAAATATGAATTTGAATTCCCAGTATATTATGTAAAAATATGCATATCATTAGGTGTGTTTATAGTCTCATGCATATGAAAATGTTTTTAAAAGTCATACTTACTTAACAATCAGCATGACATATGAGGTGCCTCCAAGTGCAGAGAAAAATAAATTTAAGACTTGTATTGCAACAAAAAAGTAAAATTTCCTTGTACAAGCATCATCTCTTGGGCATTCACCCAAATGGGCTGAGTAATTTCCGTTCTGGAGACCAGTTACTTCCAAACAACTGCAGTTGTAAAACACCTTAAATGTTGTGTATAAAACATGACATAAGAAATTTGCAAGACCTAACAGTGCTGCAAATACATTGCATTATATTTGGTGAAGTCTCACTTGTTCAAACTAATATATTTACAGTGTAAGAAGATTCTAAAAATACAGTTGCTTAACAGATAAAAGGTAAAATAGTTTTCTGGATTTCTTTCTATATAAGACAATGTAATTCATGATTGACATTTAGTTCATGCTTAATTTTAAAACTAAGAAACACAGAAATTAGTGCCTAGAACTCTGTATACAATTTTCTCATCACTATAGATTCTCTTTAATAATTATTTTCCATTCCCTTTTACCCTCTGCAGAACACATACTCTTTTGGACAATCTCTAAGTTTCAGAGACATGCCCTGAGGAGGAATTATCCAAAGAATTCAGATAATTTAGCAGTTTGGGAGTAATCAAAATTTAACTGGAGTCACCCATGAAAATGGCACTGAGTCCAGGAAAAATAGAGACAGGTAGAGATGCTAAAATTTTAATTTAGCAGGCATAAACAAAATCCAAGGATAAAATGACAGATGATATTATTACCAGAGAGGTTAAACACAACAGAATGACCCACTAGTGTTTAGAGCACAGAAGTGGAAAATGTAGAAACAAGTGATTTCAGATTTTTAATCAGTTGGACAGTTTATATAGATAGGTGGCTTTAATAAATTCTGTTCTAAATCTAGGCTAAAGTTTAAGGGAAGCTCACGTTGAATCTATTAATGCTAAAGATCAATTATTGAAGGAAGAATTGTAGAAGAATTTAAATCTATACATCTACAGTTCTGCCAAACTTACAGTTCTTACTATTTTTTTTTCACTAGGAATAATATAGAAGAATTTTTTACGGAACAAGTGTATTGGTCAATAAAACTAAGCTTTGGTACAAAGAACACTATTTTAAGAAGTGATGGTTCATTATTGAGGATTTAGTAATAAATAAATAAATACACAAATAAATAAATAATAAAAACTTTGCAGTAGCCCCCAAATGGCATAGTCATTGCCAGTATAATGAAGATTATGTCTTGTGGTAGACAGAATTCTTTTTAGGGTTCTAATATTATATCACTTTGAGGCCTTCGCTAGTGTGCAAAGAGGGAGCATGTATTAACTGGGTCATTCTTATCCAACCATCCAAAATGAACCATCCAACAACCATCCAAGACGAACAAAGAGTAATTGAAACCCTGAACACTAATATAGAGTTCCAAATTTGAATCAGTACTGAAAAAACCTGCCTATCAATAAAAGCCCTAGACCAAATGCATTCATAGCCAAATTCTACTGGAAATACAAAAAAGAGTGAGTACCCACTGTACTAAATTATTCTGAAAAATTGAGGAAGAAGGACTCTTTCTTAACTCATTTTTTTGAAGCCAGAATCATCCTGGTACCAAAATATAGCAAGATACAAAAACAACAACAACATCAAAAACAAACCAACAGGCCAATATCCCTGGTGAATATAGATGAATATAGATGCATATAGGTGCAAAATTCCTCAACAAAACACTAGCAAACTGAATCCAGCAGCACATCAAAAAGTGAATTCATCATGACCAAGTAGGCTTTATTTTTGAGATGTAAGGATGGTCCAGTATACACAATCAGTAAATGTGATTCACTACATAAATGGAATTTAGGATAAACAGTATATGAGCATGTCAATAGATGCAGAAAAAACTTTCAATAAAATCCACCATCCTTTTATGAGAAAGTTCTTCAACAAACTGGGCATTGAAGGAACATAGCTCAAAATAATAAGAGCCATCTATGATAAAACCACCGCCAACCTCGTATATAATGTGCAAAAGCTGGAAGCATTCTTCTTAAGAACAGGAGCAAAGCATGAATGCCCACTCTCACCACTCCTATTCAACATAGTACTGGAAATCCTAGACAGATCAATCAGGAAAGAGACAGAAATAAAACATAGACAAATAGGAAATGAACTCACATTATCTCTCTGCACTATGATATGATTCTATATCTCAAAAACCCTAAATACTCTGCCAAAAGCCTCCTAGAACTGACGACATACTTTAATAAAGTTTCAGAATACAAAATCAATGGAAAAAAATTAGTAGCATTTCTATACGCCGATAACAGTTAAACTGATACCCAAATCAATAATGCAATTCCATTTAGAATAACTACAATAAATTAAATATCTAGGAATACATTTAAACCAAGGAAGTGAAAGATCTCTACTAGGATAAATACAAACCCTGATGAAAGAAACTATAGGTGACACAAACAAGTGGAAAAACATTCTACTCTCATGGATTGGTAGAAAAATTATCATTAAACTGTCTATACTGCCCAAAGCAATCTACAGATTCAATGGTATTCTTATCAAACAACCGGCATGATTTTTCACTGAATTAGAATAAAACTATTGTAAAATTCAATATGAAAAAAGAGACTGAATAGTCAAAGCAATCCTAAGCATAAAGAACAAAGTGAGAGGCATCCCATTACCTGATATCAAACTATACTGCAAGGCCACAGTAACCGAACAGCATAGTACTGGTTCAAAAACAGACACCTAGACTAAAGGAACAGAATAGAGAACCCAGAAGCAAAGCCATACACCTAAAACCATCTGATCTTCAATGAAGTTAGCAAAAAAAAATGCAATGGGGAAAGTACTCATTATTCAGTAAATGGTGCTGGAATAACTGGCTAACTGTATGCAGAGAAATGAAACTGGACCCCTTCTTTTCATATAAAAAAATTAATCAAAATGTATTACAGACTGAAATGTAAAACCTAAAACTACAAAAACCACTGAAGAAAACCTAGAAAATATTCTGGATATTGGCCTTGGCACAAAATTTGTGACTAAGTTCTCAAAAGCAATTGCAACAAAAACAATGGACAAGTGGGATATAATTAAACTAATGAGCTTCTGCACAACAAAAGAAATAATCAACAGAGTGAAAAGACAATCTATGGAATGGGAGAAAACCTTTGCAAACCATGCGACTAACACAGGACTAATATCCAGAATCTATAAGAAACTTGAACAATTCAACAAGCAAAAAACAAAAACAATATTAAAAAGTAGACAAAGGACATGAACAGACACTTCTCAAAAGAAGACATACAAGCAGCTAACAAACACATAAAAATGTTTAACATCACTAATCATCACAAAAATGCAAATCAAAATCCCAAGGAGATACCATCTCACACCAGTCAGAAGGGCTGACTGGTTCAAAACATTAAAAAAAAAACAGACGCTGGCAAGGCTGCAGAAGAAGGGGAATGCTTATCCTATGTTGGTAGGAATGTAAATTAGTTCAGTCACTGTGTAAAGTAGTTTCAAGATTTCCCAAAGAACTTAAACAGAACTACCATTCAACTCAGCAATCCCACTACCGGGTATATACCCAAAGGAAAATAAATTATTCTACCAAAAACACATCTACTTATATACTTCTATGGTCATCACAGCTCTATTCACAATAGCAAAGACACGGTCTCAACCTGGGTGCCCGTCAACAGTGAATTAGATAAAGAAATGTGGTACATATAGACAATGGAATACTACATGGCCAAAAGAAGGATGAAATAATGTCCCTTGCAGCAACCTGGATGCAGCTGGAGGTCATTATCTTAAGTGAATTAACATAGGAACAGAAAACCAGATGCCACACATTCTCACTTATAAGTGGAAGCTAATCACTGGGTCCACATGAATATAAGGACAGGAAAAATACATATTACAGACTACTAGAGTGGAGAGATAAAAAAACAGCAAGTACTAAAAAGCTACTTATTGGGTATTATGCTCACTACCTGGGGGATGGGAATGATTGTACCCTAAACCTTAGCTTATCACAATATACCCATCTAACACAAATTCATTTGTATCCCCTTTACCTAAAATAAGAGTTAAATTATTTTTTTAAAAAACAGCAAAATAAAAATAAACAGCAAAGGAAAAGGAAACAACTGCACAAAAGATTCATTGTTGCCATGACTAAGATGTGGGCTTTTAAGTAGTCTTTGGGCCATATTTGTGCAAGTTTATTAAAGTTGTGGCCTTTCTTCAAAAAGTCCAGGATGCTTTATTCTTTAAAGTTCTACATGCCATTCCTTATTACAATTGGTAGGTAGATCCATGGGCAAGAGTAGATGGAGAATGTTTAAAAATCAAACACAGAAGGGTGTGGCAGAGAGCAATAATTATAGTTGACTGTTTTAGTAATGTTGGTAATAATAAAAGTTCCTAGGAAAACATTACACAACTTTGTGAGATGTTGAGTGGATTGTAGGTATGGGAAACACCATAACCCATTCCCAGTGACAGGTAGCTACCCAGGAGATTAGAGAAAAACTGTAGTTCACATGGAAAGAAAGGTTTTGCAGGAAGGAATAAATGACATTTCTATGGGACATATTGACATTAGGTGAGCAGGATACTACATTATCTTGGGTAGAAGTGCCAGCTTTGGAAAAATCAAAATAGAAAATCAAGAATAGGGCAGTCAAGTGAGCATGAAGCCTTGATTAATTTCTTAGAAAGTAAAAAGGGTAGTGATCCCAGAGCTAAACAGATCAGAATCTGCATATAACATTGCATATTGACTGTTGTCTTAGTAAGATAGGAAGTGCTGACAATGGGTTAACTCATTTTCCTGAATTCTGAGGGATAAAGTAATTCCAACTTAATGAAAATTATAGGCTTTAGTCAAATGAGGTGCTTCTTAGATATTCTAAATGCATTCAAATTCTAAAAGGTCATAGTCTTACAATCTCAAAGGAAAAAAGTGGGGTGATCTCCAATTAGAATTCAAGTAACAGAAAAACCTGATTGTGCCCTAAGCAGACTTTTATATAAAACTTTGTTTATACAACATCACACCCATCACAATAACAGATAATACTGGGAACTTTCTCTTTTATCTTTTTAATGGAGTCCTTAGTTACAGAAATATTTGGTAAAAAATTGTTCAATCTAATCTGTGCTTTTGAATAAGGAGAGGAAAGTAAAAACTAATACTCACTATAGGCTTTTTATTGCCACTTGAAGATTTGCAACCTGCTAGACAAGGTGAGATGTAAGTTATTCCATTGTTTCCACAGACTGGTTCCCATTGACTTTCATCACAATTGCAGTCTGAGTTGCAATAAGAAAGTGGTACATCTCTATGAGATGTCACTGGATTATTTCTGGAAATATATGATAGACATATATCAAAAAGAGAGAGAGAGAAGAAAAAGACAAAGAAGGGGAGGAGAAGGAAGAAGTAAAGTGAAAGCAGAGAAAGAGGGAAAAGGAAAAGTAGATAAAGAATTTTTCTTTATATGAAGAAATTTGCTTTGATGATGACGAAATGGCAAAGTTTTTTTTAATGCTTATTTATTTTACGCTCTCCATCTTTGCCAATACATGACTTGTGACCTAGAAAAAGCAAAATGTAAAAATAAACCAAAGATGTTAAGTAACACTTAGACAAGAAGTTGTTATAATTCTATGAAGAAACTTCACATTAGATAAGTTACATCTTTTTTCTGAGACTGAGTTTCTCTTCAGTAAGGTGATGACATTAGACTGACATTCCTTTCAGCTCACTGTAAAGTCTTGTGAGTCTACGAATGCTATTTAACTAGGTTGAATTTAAAAATCTCTATTTTAATATGTAAGAAAAAAACAGACATGCTTAAAGCAGAACCTCTACAAAATGAAAAATCAAGAACAATAGAATCAGTTGAAAAAGGCTAGAAAAGCTCAGTATATTTTTGAAATAAAACTATAGTACACTTTATACTGATTTCCTTTATGAAATGGTTATAAATTATAAAATATGATTATACCATAGCTAAAATCATAAAATATATTTTTGTATAATTCATTTCTGCTTAAACATTTAAAAAATTATTTTCTTTCAAATGTTTAATTTGATAATAATTGAGGATTGATGTGTTATCTTTGAATGAGCACATAAGTTAAATGAAAAACTAAGATTCATACTTCAGAAACTACATTATCAATAATTTTATTAAAAAGCATATTCTGCTTGAGGAAATACTACTTGGAGTGGTTAAGTAGAATGGTTTATGACTACTATAGTCAGAATGTTTGTGGCCCCCAAATTCATAGATTGAAAACTAATCTCGTATATGAAGACTTTATGAAGTCAGGCCTCTAGAAAGTGATAAGGTCATGAGGATGAGTACTCATGAATGGAATTACTGACCCTTTGCCTGCCCCATCCACCATGCCTGGACACAATGAGAAGGTACCGTCTATAAATTAAGAAATGGGCCCTTCCTAGACACCAAACGTGCCATCACCTTGGTCTTACATGTTCCAGCCTTTAGAATCTTGAAAAATTAATTTCTGTATATTAATAAGCTACCTAGAATTTTGCAGCCTGAATGGACTAAGACAATGACCCAGTCCAGATGTTGCAATCAGTCACATCTGTGTTTATATTAATTCTGGCACTTCTTTCTAAAATCAGTTTTGCCATTTGTAAGTCATAGATAATAATGCCAACCTCACAGGGTTTTTTTTTTTTTTTTTGGAAAAAAAATTGGTTCTCAGAAGTCCTTCACACTCTTATAAAAGATTGAGGGCTTGTTCCAAAGGGATTTTGTTAAATTAAGTTGTACCTCTTGACATGTACTATATTAGAAAGTAATACTAAGAAAATTTTAATACACAAAAGTACATAAGCACACATATTTTAGCAGTCAGATTAATGAATTAATAACATACCTTGGAGCATTAGAAAATATCACTATACTGTCAGGATAGCATGAGAATAAAAAGGCAAATAATGTCTTAGTATTATTATAAAAATAGTTTTGAAGTTGTGCACCCCTTGATAAAGTCTCAGGGATCCTTAGAGATATTCAGAACACATTCCGAGAACTCTGCAATAATTCATACTTAAAAAAAACTTATCCCAGTCACAGGATTTTATGAATGTTGAATCCATTAATTATATTATTTATCATTAGATTATGAGTCCCATGAGGGAACTGATGTATCCTACAAATATCCTTAATATTTACCTTTAAGGAAAGGCTTAATAAAATTTTATTAAATGAAACAAATTCTGTTTAACTCTGCTGCCATCTTTTGTATACTTTGTACAGTGACTAACCTTGTTGTCAAGAAACTGGCCTGTCCTTACAACCAAGAAGGCTTTTGAACTAAGGGTGTGACATAGGATCAGTCTAGAGTCTAAAGACATTGTGTGACTTCAACATGTTACATTTTTTCTGACTCTTCAATAATAAAGGAAAGTATAATACAAGGGTTGGATTGCATCATCTCTAAGGTTCTTTTACCTCTAAAATTCAGTATTCTAGGACAATGTATTTTAATTTACTACAGTAGGTGATGGTGGATAGGAGATACCAATAACAGTTCAGAAGTAGCAGTGTGCAGGGAAACAATTTCAGATAACCTTGGCAAGCCTCCAAGAATAGCACAATGTTTAGAGAAGAAAATGTGGGAATATTTGACAAGTTAAAACCAACACCTCATGGGATCCAGACTTTGAAAGCTCAGCACCAGTAGTAAGCAGCACTAAAGAACATGGTTACTGAATTGTGATCTGAGCATCTCTGCTTGTTGCTTGAATGTGAACCTTCCTAAGCTTAAATTGTTGGCTATATTCAGGAAATTAGAAATCCTATTCAGAAAACTGCATAGGATTCTTGCCCTTGATTTGAGGTGGAGACTGTTGCACTAAAAATACTTTGCTATACGTGGTAATCATGGAAAAGTAAAGATTCTTCAATGTCTAATATGTAATTATATATAGAATATTTCTTAATGCTACTTCCAATGTAGATAATATCAGAAAAAAAAATATTAGCTTGCAAAAAAGAAAATTCAGTACAACATTAAAAGTGTTCTTTTGTTAAGATAGTTGTTAAACATCGATATGAACTGTAGATAAAAGTTGTTTAGTCACTTTTGGCTAATGCCATTTATGTAACTCTTATGATCCATCCAAGATTACAGTGGTGGTTAAGACTAAGAGTTTTGGACTTAAAAAACCCAAATTTGAGTTAGAATCTTAACAATGCTAGCTGCGTAATCCATGTATTTCTCTAAGCCTTACTTTTCCCATTCATAAAATAATGATAAAAGTACCCACTACTAATTGTAAGTACCACATAAATAATAGTTATTATTATTACAACCTATGTTGCTCCTCTTTAGTGGAGGAATAAAAGAATGTGTTTGAGGTCTTAAGAAACAGACATTTTAAAAATTTTAAAATCGAAATTTCTCTTAACTTAAAGAAAGTTTAGTTAAAATTGTTTTCTGCCTTATATTACTTATACAGAGACTCTTAATTTGATGGTTAACATATTATGCAATTAATATAGTGATATATACAAACCCATCATAGGTCATGGTTAGTCCGGCAACTGATTTGTTTTCACAGAGTATGAAAAAATATAATAGGTAAAAGGACAATGACATTACAGCAGTAAAACATGAGAATTTGGCAATTCCAACGGTGTTCAGTTTGAATTTTTTAATGATATATCCTCCTAAAAACATTCCACTTGCAAAAATAGGTATGGTTATGACTCCTAGAAAAAAAAGAAAAAAACTTGTAATCATATATGAGTTTTCTGATATGTCTTTATAGATGAAACACAATGTATGTCAATCAAATTTATTCAATATTATTGCTTCTTTTTAAAATTTTACTTTAAGTTCTGGGATACATGTGCAGAATGTGCATGTTTGTTACATACATATACATGTGCCATGGTGGTTTGCTGCACCTATCAACCTGTCATCTAGGTTTTAACCCCTGAATGCATTAGGTATTTGTCCTAATGTTCTTCCTCCCCTTGCTCCCCACCCCCCAACAGTCCCCGGTGTGTGATGTTCCCCTCCCTGTGTCCATGTGTTCTCATTGTTCAACTCCCACTTATGAGTGAGAACATGCAGTGTTTGGTTTTCTGTTCCTGTGTTAGTTTGCTGAGAATGATGGTTTCCAGCTTCATCCATGTCCCTGCAAAGGACATAAACTCATTCTTTTTTATGGCTGCATAGTATTCCATGGTACATATGTGCCACATTTTCTTTATCCAGTCTATCATTGGTGGTCATTTGGGTTGGTTCTAAGTCTTTGCTATTGTAAATAGTGCTGCAATAAACATATATGTGCATGTATCTTTATAGTAGAATGCCAATCTTATTACTTTTTAAAAAGAAGAATGACATAGCAGCATGGTGGTATGGGATCTGTGTAATTTGTTCCTGCCAATGAAGACAGTTTGGTTTCCTCAATAGCAAAAGGCAGTGTGGCTGAGGATATTTGTTGGAGCAGATAATTTCTATGAGGCAATTTTGTTTTTCTGGAAATAAACAACAACAAAACACCATCTTTCTGCCTATGGAACTTCATCTAAAGCCTTTTGCCTCTCTCAGATAGAGTTCTAACCCTCAGTAACTCACACTAAATCTGCCCAGAGCTTAACAACATAAAAAATTAATATATCTGTGTCATTTATTAAAAAACATACAGAACCTGAATTGACAAATCGCTCTACATGCAGGATTAATAATGTTTAATCCCTCCTATAACTTTTCCACATCTTTGTCTAGTAGTAAGAGTTAACAAAGATGAAGTCTTCTCTAGGAAAAAGCTCAGGCTAGGTTACTGGGAGTCAAAACATTATTTTTAGATTTTAAACTTTTATCTTAAGATCAACAAAGAGATCATCTGGAAGCTTGGTCTCCTGCTTCAGTACATTCATTTTCTTGTTTACTTATGACCTAGTTACATACCACATGATAAGTTGTTTAATTCATCATATATTTATATTGAATTTCTATAATGTGTCTACAATACTAGAGTTGTGGGAAGAATAATACAAGGAAACTTTCCTTAATAAGCACATCTAAATGTGCCATTGAAAATAGATATTGTAGCAAAAAATACTCTGTAAAATATATTTGTTTTGAATTATGCATATTTTGATGTATTTAAATTGATACTCTTTTTGGAACTATTAGTGTCGTATTTTTGTAAGTAACTGAGTCTTGATTTCAAAGTCCATAAATTATAGAATTATAATGATTATAATTACAAAAGGGTTTGTCTCAGATCTTAGCACTAAATTATAAGATCCAATTATACAGATACTACCTCTAAATTGTCCATTTATTTGCAACATTTTCTTCAGGAACTCATCTAAAACAAGATGCAACTTCAAATGCAGAGCAATAGTGACATCACAAGTTTTATATGTTTAATAACATTTGAGAAAGAATACAAGAAAATTATACTTATCCTGTATTACTAAAATACAAAATCACTTTCACAATAAAATATCACTTGGAATACAGTATTTAGTAGTATTTCACTTATTAAGCACACAAGTAAAAAATATCTTACCCAATAAGATGTTAGCCTTAGATGAAGGCTGACCATACTGTTGCTCTACATATTTGAAGACATAAGTAAAGGCACCAATATAGCTGCTTACTTGTAACAACGTCAAAAGCACAAACATAACATACAGGGGATTAGTAAGGATGCTTTTAAAAGACTGGAAAAAACCTATAAAATTGTAAAAATAAAGAAAATATTTGAATGCAACTTAAATATACATTTATATCTAAAATTTGTGAACGTAAGTCATGTAAGATTTAAAATTCTGTAAACACATAACACAAAGAGTGAGAATAGCCTGCAATACCACAGGCTGTTCACAGCTTTTAAATATATTCTTTCAATATTTTCCATATGAATATTAATATTTATTAGTTTAGCTTATTTTACCCTCAAATAGGGTCATACGTAAGTGCTGTTTTGTAACTTGCTTTCTTCACTTAATATTTGGTTATCCTGGGTACTTTACAATACTATTGCAAACATATTAATTCACTTATTCATTCATTCAGCAAATGTTAGGTTTTCAACTGGGTACCAGACAATATGCTAATTGTTCAAAAAACAAAAGTGAAGGCCGGGCACAGTGGCTCACTCCTGTAATCCTAGCACTTTGGGAGGCCGAGGCAGACGGATCACCTGGGGTCAGGAATTCGAGACTAGCCTGACCAACATGGTGAAACCCCAACTCTACTAAAAATACAAACATTGGCCAGCACGATGGCACACACCTGTAATCTTAGCTACTCGGGAGGCTGAGGCAGGAGAATTGCTTGAACTAGGGAGGCGAAGGTTGCAGTGAGCTGAGATGGTGACACTGCGCTCCAGCCTAAGCAATAGAGCAACAAGACTCCATCTCAAACAAACAAACAAACAAACAAAAAAAACCAAAAACAAACAAAAAGTGAATAAGACATATGATGTTTCTTATTTATTAGTACTTAATGATATAAGTATTATATTAAAAATATAACTATTAAATGGAAATGTAAACACAGCATAATTCAAAACTCACAGAAATAAGACCATTGAGGTTCAAAATTCTTAAAGATTAATTTAGTATGAGGACTCAGACCTCCTGTTTCTCTAGTACACAGCTTTTCTACCATAACATACTTTCTCAGTAAATTTGGCAATATTATTAACCCTCTGTCTTAAGATACAAGGAAAGCAGCCAGGGGATAATATTGTGTCCCAAGTAGTATTATAGTAGTAATAATACAACCACCTATCCCTACAAACAGCTGTGGTAACAAACTTCTAACTTCTGTTCATGGTAGAAATTATGTCATTTGGATCTGTGATCACAAGGTCAACTAGCTGTAATAGGACTTAAAAGTAGAAGGAACTACTTAGAAAAACAGTAGGAAGTATCAGAGTTCATCAAGACAGAGCCAAGATATGGTTACTGAGAGATGGATGATACGGCCTTTGAAATATTTTTCTCTATTTAAATCTCTAAAGATTTTCATTAGATACGGTCAGAACAAAGACATTCATTTAATGTCAGCTACGAAACAGTTGCATCTGCTTGAAATAAGGAGTAGAAGGAGTTAGAGAAAAGACACACAAAAGAAAAAAAGAAGAGATAAGAAAATGTATAGTGGGAATAAACAACATTTAAAATTCTTGGGCAAAAGTGCCACATTCTCTCCACAGGTCTCCCCAGTCATGAAAAACTGTCCCTGATTTGTAAGTATTATAAGTGAGTTGTGGCCTTTCTTCAACAGAAATGGAGTATATACATTCACACAAGCATTGCATTTTTGAGGATGAGAAATTCAATGTCATCCAGTGTAAACTTCTGTATAGTCGTGATCTACTATATATCATTAATAAGTGGATCAATAAACAACTTAAGTGGCATTAAACTAAGTACCTCAGGAAGCAATTTGCTCCACTTTTGAAAAGTTCTCATTGTTTACATACTGTTTTTGTAATGAACTGAAATCATCTTTTCATTCTAATCAGTTTTAGTTCTATTCAAGAGCATATGGAATAAATTCAATATTTTTTCTGACTATATATTCTTATTTTATCCATTCCTAATAGATACATACTTAAGATCCTCTTTATTAGGGTCACACCTACAAAAACTGTTCATAATATAGATTATGTCTACAACTGTCCTATTTTTACAACTTCATTATCCTCTCTGTTCTTTTTGGATCACAGTCAACCCCGCTCCTTGTAGGTTTAGACAATCTATTTTTTAAAGATTTGATTTGGTACAGTAGAAACATCATATACAAAATGAAAATTATTGGTATAGTACTTTTAGTGTGAACGTTAAATTTTAAAAACATAAATGTTTAACATCTGATTCTTAGGAAAACAAACTTCTACTTGTAGTATATCCCAATTTCCATGGTAATAAATCATGGTAATTCTCTTGCCATGAACAATTTCAACCTACCAGTGTAGCTGAAACTTAACAGTCCTCTGCTATGAGCCAATATAAAGAGTACCAGAACACCACTGCTCTTGGGTTATGTGATAGAAAGAAGAAAATAGCAATAAGGTAATAAGTAAAAGACCTGATGAAAGGAAGAACGTAGGCTACACTGCAGAATTTGTCATCTTACTTTAAAGAAAACTTGAAAAAGATGCCGAGGGCTTAGGTGTTGCATTGCTTTGGCTATTTCACCATTTCTCCCTAATCTGAAAACTGCTGTCAACACCTCACTGATTCACATATCTTGCTCTGGCTACTGCCAAGTCATTCTCTTTGTTTACTGACTCTCAATGGTTCTCCATTAGTCCCAGGGCTTATATTCAAAAGAGGAGGCACTGTCAAATGCTGATGCATCCTAATTTACATTACTTACTCTAATTATCTTAACTACCACCTTTGCTTCCACTTTATTTTGAATATTTAGATAAGATAGATAGATAATTACCAAAAGAAATATTACTCTAATTACGTAGGGAGAAACTTCTCCCGACTTCCTTCTCCTTAATCCATCTCTACACCTGAGAATAGTTAAGTTTAATTTCACCATAATACTTAAGGCACTATATTGCTATTGTCTATATATTTCTCAGTATCACCCACTAGGTTCTTGAAAAATAGAGGTAATGTTTTATTACCAGGGCATAGTACAGTTCCTGGTACTACTTGTAGAATAAATGAAGGAATGAAATATTATAATTCTTTGAACTCTCCCAGTTTAGACCATATAATACTAAAATTAATATTTACTATTTGGCTCATAAAAAATGGATGTCTGTAAACTTTTGTTGGTTTCTCCCTGCTAAAAAGTACAAACCTAATTCTCTTCCACTTGTTATGTGCTCAAGACATATATGGTAACTTTAACAGGAGTTTTAGAAAAATAATTTATCTAAATTTAGTGCAAAAGAAAGCCAACTCCAGATGAGTTGGGTATGCTTTATTATTTCGGAATACTCATTCTTCCTTTTCATTGAGATTAACAACTCCAAACTGACAATGAATGTTAAATACTTACCAGTCACATTTTTGGTAATATTTTTTCCTTGATTGGTCAAATTAGCTGTTTGATCCTTTTCGTCATTTGTTTCCAGCACATGCAAAGATAGTGAAGCTTTTCTTTCTTTTTGTGGTTTATTTGGAGTTTGGGGCAAGAAAAAGAATGGTATGGAAGAAATAATGGAGAATAGTCCAGACACAAGGAAGTTAAGCCACCAAGCTCCAACCCAACGAGAATCAGTAGGAGTTATCCTGACAGTGTCTAGAATAAATAATTAAAGAAGCCAGTCAAAAATCATTTTGAAATACAATAGATTCAGGGAAATAATGGTATGAAGAAAGTAAACTACATTTCCTCAATTCCAAGAAACGATTTTTTTCTTTTAATTTTTTGTCATCTCTGAGACTAGGATCGGTCTAACATTTGATGACATAATGCAACAGATACTGTCTAGGAACAAGTCATGATATTGTTGTCATTGTCTGAGCTTGTGTGCACTTGATGGCTTTTCTGATTACATGACTGGACAATTTCTATCACTGGACATTTAAGCTTGCAGACCATTTAATAACTACCTGTGGAAGAACTATGACATCTCATTGTCATCTGAAAATGTCTATTGGCACAAGCTAATAAAATCAAGAAAGGGTCAGCAATGAAATTTTAGCAGTTTGCAAGAAATCTACTGAGCCAATAAAGGGGCTTCCCACCGTGCCTGAAATAAGCATTTCCAACTCTCCTGACAGCACAGAGGATAAGAAAATACAGTGAAAATATGAGTTTAAAAGTAACCCTGAAGAGTTAGACTCTAAATGTTAAGGATAATTTAACCATTTTATTTCAGTCATATTTTTCTTTAAATCATGAATAAGAGTATTATGTAAATGCTATATCTCAAGTGTAAATGCACTCTTTTAACAGGTATAAAATAAACAATCTAAGTAATAAGAAAGCCAATATGAGTTATCAGCAAGATAGCCTAATAGGAAGGACTGGACCCTTTTTTCTTTCAACAATATTTGATTCAACAATTATACAGCGATCAATTCCATTAGTGGAAAATCCAGAAGCTAGTTGACAGGCCATTGTACCCCAGGAAAGTGCAATATTAGCTACATTGACACTTTTAAGAAAATTGGAGACACCTCTTTGCTGTTCCTCTCCTCATTATAATACCATGCATTCAAGAGGAACTAGAAATTTGCAAGTGCCTATGAACACTTGCAATAGCTCTATTCCCTGGCTCAACATAGACTGAATGTAAGAAAACTGCATCTCCAGCTTATCCTTGTGGAGAGACAGAGTGAGACTGCGCATCCAAAATTGTAACTTTTCGGGTACTACCCTTGCGACTGTCTTCTATATCACCTATCTTGAAGTCTTGACAGGACTCAGCATATACCAGACCTTTGGAGGCTATGGAAAACAAAGAAGGCAGCTTGAACTAGTATGTAAGCATTCCCGCAGCTCCTGGCCCATAGCTTAGGGCAGAGTGACCAAGCTAAAAAAAATTAGAAACAAAAACTTAACTCCAGCTTCTCTATGGGGAGGGATGTATTTCGACCACAAACCTAACATTTCATCTTTTCTGTGTCCAACTCCAGCAGCTGGTCATTGTCTTGCCTATCTTGGGGCTAGGCATATGCTTGCTTCCAATGGGCTACAAAGAGCACAAAAATGGTGGCTTAAATTAGCACATGAGCACTTGCTACAGCTCCTCCCTGCTCCCAGATCTATATAGAGTGAGGAGGTAAAAAAGAAAAGAAAAACAAACAAACAAACAAAAAACAAAAACACCTCAGTTTTCAAATTCTCCTTGGGAAGGAAAAAATTGGATAGCATGTGAAATATTCAAAATTTTCTGGGAGTTGACCAAGTGACGGACTTCTCTGTCCACTGTCTAAAAGTGCACATGAGACCCTACATACTCTAGATTCTGAAAGTTCCTAAGAAAAAGATAGCAGTTTAAAAAAGAATCAAAATTTGAGAGGCCCACAGACACTCTGCTTGGGTTGAATGAAGAAAGTTTTCTCCTATACAATACCAGTCCATGAAGACTTGGAGGCTGATATGGTTTGGGTATTTGTCTTGTTCAAATCTCATGCTGAAATGTAATATCCAATGTTGGAGGTAGGGCCTGGTGGGAGGTGTTTGGGTCATGGGGGTTGATCCTTCATTGCTTGGTGCTGTCCTTGCAATAGTGTATGAGTTCTCAGGAGAAGATCTGATTGCTTAAAAAGTGTGTGGCACCTTGCCTCCCTCTTGCTCTTTCTCTCAACATGTGATGTGCCTGCTCCTGCTTTAACTTCTGCCAGGAGTAAAAGCTCCTTGAGGTCTCCTCAGAATCTGAGATAATGCCAGTGCCATGCTTGTACAGCTTGCAGAATCATGAGCCAATTAAACCTCTTTACTTGATAAATTAGCCAGTCTCATGCATTCTTGTGTAAGAATGCCAGAATGGCCTAACACAGAAAATTATTACCAAGAAGTGGGACATTGCTATAAGGATACCTGAAAATGTGGCCTTGACTTTGGAACTAGGTAATGAGCAGAGCTTACAAGAGTTTGGAGGACTCAGAAGAAGATAAGAAGATGAAGGAAAGTTTGAAACTTCTTGGAAACTGGATAAATGATTATGACCAAAATGCAGATCGTGACATGGACAATGAAGTTCATGCTGAAAAGGTCTCAAATGGAAATGACAGTTATTGGGAGCTAGAGCAAAAGTCACTCTTGTTATGCCTTAGCAAAACAAAACAAACAACCCCCCCAAAAAAACAAAATTAATAATAATAAATAATTAAAATAATAAAAACAGAAGCCAGGAAGTGTGGCTCTAAAATCATTAGTCTCACCTCTGTTATGAGGCTATAGAAAATAAAATAGGCCAGGCGTGGTGGCTCACGCCTGTAATCCCAGCACTTTGGGAGGCTGAGAAGGGTGGATCATCTGAGGTCGGGAGTTTGAGACCAGCCTAACCAACATGGAGAAACCCCGTCTCCACTAATAAAGTACAAAATAAGCTGGGCATGGTGTCGGGCAAAGTACTTGGCTGCATTGTGTTCATACCCTAGGGGATCTGTGGAAGTTTGAACTAAAGAGTGATGACTTGGCCGGGCATGGTGGCTCACGCCTGTAATCCCAGCACTTTGGGAGGCCAAGGTGGGTGGATCACAAGGTCAGGAGATCGAGACCAACCTGGCTAACACGGTGAAACCCCATCTCTACTAAAAATACAAAAAAATTAGCCAGGCATAGTGGTGGGCACCTGTAGTCCCAGCTACTTGGGAGGCAGAGACAGGAGAATGGTGTGAACATGGGAGGCGGAGCTTGTAGTGAGCCGAGATCGCACCACTGCACTCCAGCCTGGGCCACAGAGTGAGACTCTGTCTCCAAAATAAAAAAAAAAGAGCGATGACTTAGAACATCTGATGGAAGAAATTTCTAAGCAGTAAAGCATTAAGGATATAGGTTGGCTGCTTCTAACATGCAATGCTCAGATATAAGAGCAAAGAAATGACCTAAAGTTGAAAGTTATATTGAAAGGGGAAGCAGAGCATAAAAGTTTGGAAAATTTGCAACCTAACTATTTGTCAAAGAAAGAAAAAGACTTTAAGTAAAAAACTGTCTCAAGTTGCAAAAAGGACATTATAAAATGATTTTTTAAGTTAATTCACCAAGAATATACAACCCAATATATTCACCCAATCTCAAAGACCCAAAAGCTATAAAGCAAACATGGACAGAACTGAAAAGAGAAATATAGAGAAATACAATAAAATCATCTCTTGGTATCTGTGAACAATGGTTCTAGAACTCCCTATGGATACCAAAATCCAAGGATGCTCCAGTCTCTTATATAAAATAGTGTATTACAGTTAGCCCTCCATAGTAGGCTGACTTCATAATATCTCACTTTCAATTATAAATAGAATGACTAGAGAGAAAATCAATGAGGAAACAGAGGACTTCAACAACATTATAGACCAATTGAACGTAACAGACACATAGGGAATACTTCACTCAATAAAAACAGAATGTATATTCTTTTCAAATAGAAATGGAATATTTTCTAAGATAGACCACATGTTACATCATGCAACAGGTCTTGATAAATTTAAAATTAAAATCATACCAATTATCTTTTGTAACTACAATGGAATAAAACTGGAAATTAGTATCAAAAAGAAAAGTAGAAAATTTTAAAAATACGGATACTAGCAAACTTTTCAATAATTAAATTGTCAAAGAAATCAAAAGGGAAATTAGAAAATATTTAGATACAAAGAGAATCAAAAACAAAACATTCTAAAATGTGAGATGCAGCAAGAACAGTAGTAAGAGGAAGTGTTCAGTAAAAAATATCTACATTTGTAGGGTAAATTTCATTTCCATATCCAAAAAACACAGGTTATTTCTCTAATTTATGGTCACTAGCAGCATCTGGCATTGTTTGCTCTCAGTACACACTGATAAATATCACATAATTATGCTAGTAAAAAGTAAAGAATTATCTTAAACTAACAACCTATTTTACACCTCACAAAATTATAAAAAGAAAAACAAACTAAGGCCAAAGTTAGCAGGAGAAAAAAAAGATTAGAGAATAAATAAATAAAATAAAGAATATGGAAAAAAACATTAGAAAAAATATCAACACAACTAAGTGTTGATCTTTTTGAAAGAGAGGCAAAATTGACAAACTTTAAACTAGACTAAGCAAAAGAGAAAAGACTCAAACAAAATAAGAGCTGAATGTGGAGACATTTAATTGATGCTAGAAAAATAAAACAATCATAAGAGATTACTATGAGAAATTATACATCAAAAATTAGATAAGAAAGAAAAAATAAATTCCTGGAGACATAAAACACAGAAAATATAGAAAATATAAAGAGATTTACAACCAGTAAAAACATTGAATTAATAATCAAATACCTCTCAACAAAAAACTTAGGACCAGATGGCTTTACTGGTGCGTGTTACTAAATAGCTAAAGGAAATATTAATGGCAATCCATTCCAATCTCTTGCCAAAAATTGAAGAGAAGAGAACATCTTCAAACTAATTTTATAAGGCCAGCATTATTCTGATACCAAAGCCAGACAAAGACACCAAAAAGAAGAAAACTACAAACCAATATATCTGATGAAGACAGAGGAGAAAATCCTCAAACATGACTAGTAAACCAAATTTAATAGCATATAAAAAGGATACTACACTATGTTCAAGGGGGATTTATACCTGAAATGCTAAGTTTAACAAATATCACCAAGTGTAATGTAACACATTAACAAAAAAAGGACAAAATCTACATGATCAAATACGCAGATGTTAAACAGCATTTGATAAAATCCAACAATGTTTTGTGATAAAAACTTTCAACAAGCTAGGAATATATAAAAATTGCCTCAACAAAATGAAGTGCATATTTAAAAAGCTCACAGCTAGCATTAAATTCAAGAGTGAAAAACTGAAAGCTTTCAGGAACAAAGGAAGAATGGCCATTCTCATCACTTCTATTCAACACAGTCCTGCCATTTTATGCCAGAGCAATTAACCAAGAAAAAGAAATAAAAGACATTCAAACTTGAAAGAAAGAAGTAAAATTGCCTCTACTTGCAGATGGCATGATTTTGTATATAGAAAACCCTAAAGATGACACACGCACACACACACACACACACACCTGTTAGAATTGAATAAACACATTCTGTAAAGTTGCAGGATACAAAATAATTATAAGATATTACTTATATTTCTATGAATTAACCAAGTACTATTTGAAAAGACATTAGGAAAGCAATTCCATTTACACTAAAATCATAAAGAATAAAACACAAAAATAAATTTAAGAAGGTGAAAGACTTGTGCATGAAATACTTCAAGACACTGAGGAAATAAATTAAAGAAGCCATAAATAATTAGAAAGACATTCTGTGTTAATTAATTGAAGGATTTATTAATATTAAATGTCCATACTACCCAAATATATGTAAAGATTCAATACAATACCTATCAAAAGCCCAATAGTATTTTTACAAAAATATAACAAACAATTCTAAAATACATACGGAACCAAGAAGGACATCAAATAGCCAAAAAAGCATTGAGAAAGAATAAAGCTGCCTCATATTTCCTAATTACAAAATGTATTTTAAAGCTATAGTAATTAATACAATATGGTACCAGCATAAAGACAGAAATATAGACCAATGGAACAGAACAGAGACAATAAATGGGGTAAAAAAGAAATATGCAGAATAAAATAAAATATTATAAATCATTTATATATGAAAAGGGGTTAATTTCTAAAGCACACGAGGAAATCCTACAACTCAATAGCAAAAAAATAATAACGATTAAAAATTTTGTAGGAACTTGGATGGAACTGGAGGACATTATTCTAAGTGAAGTGACTCAGGAATGGAAAACCAAATACTGTATGTTCTCACTTATCATTGGGAGCTAAGCCATGAAGATACAAAGACATACAGATTGATGTGATGGATTTAGGAGGCTCAGAAGGGGAAAGATGGAAGGGGACTGAGGGATAAAAAACTACATATTGGGTACAATGTACATTACTCAGGTATGGGTACACTAAAATATCAAAATTTATCATTATAGAATTCACCCATGTAACGAAAAACAACATCTACCCCAAAAGCTATTGAAATAAAAATTAATTAGTTATTAGTGAGTAGAATGGTGGCTACCAAAAGCCAGGTGGTTGGGAGAACAGTGGAGTTGAGGATGCCTGGTCCATCCTGGTAGACCCTGGCCTACCAACAGATGAAAGGAGTACTCAGACACAGGTATGCAGTGAAAGAGTGGCTAGGGGACTGCCAAAGAGTGAGTAGCAGTCCCGACAAGCTGGAGCTGCTCACTTTTATTTAGTACAGACATAATGCCGAAAGCCTGGAGCCAACACAGTCTGTGTAATTAACATTATTGTTCCCCCTTACTGGGAACAGTCACGTGTACGGATGGTCGAAGGTCAGTTTCTGGACAACATGGGTAGACAAGCCTATATAGATAAATTCCCCTATACTTCCTTATACCTATTTCTTGCGCTCTGCCTCAGGGTAAGAGAACAGCTATCTTCAGCTTATTCTCCCCTGAAGTTTTGCAGAGCCTTCTGACCTTTCAAAAGGCCTGCTTCCTTCCCTATAGCTTCTTCCACCACTCTGACTGATCTCCCACATGAGGAGATACTGGTCAAAGCATACATAATTACAATTAGGAGGAAAAAATTGCAGAGATTTATTATGCAGCAGGGTGACTATTCTTAACCACAATATGTTGTATATTTGAAATATGCTGAGAGAGTAGATGTTAAGTGTTTCCACTACAAAAGTAACTATGTAAGATAATGCATTTGTTAATTAGCTAAATTTAACTATTCCACTTATATATGTATTTCAAAACATTAGAGTGTACATGATAAAAATACAATTTTATATATGTCAGTCGGTGGCTGATAACCTGTAATCCCAGCACTTTGGGAGGCCAAGACAAATTGGATCGCCTGAGGTCAGGAGTTTGAGACCAGCCAGGCCAACTTGTGTTGGGGTACAAAAAACTGTATCTACGTATAAAGATGGGAAATAACTTGGGTGTGTTTGCCGAATAAAAGAGAAGATGGAGATAAAGAAGCGGGAAGGGAGAATCTAAGCTCCAGCTAGATCTATCAACACTGGATACAGATGTATATATTTTCCACAGAGCTGCAAAAAAGAAAAAGAAGATAAAGATAGATATGGTGCAAGAATATTTTTAGGGAAAAGGGCCTGAAGTTGAGACAGTTTTTATAACATGGCATCTCTTTCATCTATGAGATAAGAAGGAAAGTATGCTCTGAGAATGAAGAAGAAAATCATAGATTTTATTTATGTGTCCTCTGCTTTATTCCTTTGTTCAACAAGTACTTACTGAACATTGCCATACCCCAAGCCCTCTGCTAGGACCAGGGAAAATGACCATAAAATACACAGTGAAGTCTCTCAAATGACTCCAGCCATAAATCAATGCAGCAGCCACAAGAAGACTTTAGCAAAGCAAACTTTAAGTTGTACACATCAACATCCAAGCCACCATCAACTGAAAAATAAAATTTACTTGACTGGACAGTCAGTTTGGGAGGGAGACTTTTTACATTTGGTTATTTTGGACCAAGCTCATGAAAATAAATTTGTTTACATTCTCTCATTTTACACTTAGTTATAAAAGATAGTATAAATAGGAGCTGGATTTTATATTTATTCTGATTAGTAATGCATTTATTTCCTACTTGTAACTTTCTAATTATATTAAGCAAAGGACTATTGAAAGAGTGAATTCAGTTATTTGAAAAAATGTTTTTCGCGTGTGTGCTTAGAAAGACATTATCATGGTACCTTGTTCTGGTTGTACTTACTTAGATCTACATATCCAATATCCACGTACATTTTAGAAAACAGAGATCCCAGGGTAAAGCCAATGATTGGACCAATCATTGCTATTGCATTCAATATACCTGAAAATATTATAAAGCAATTTTACTAGATGGCAAGAATGCATGGTTCTTATTCACCATGTTTTTAAAAGAAATATGATACAATACATATACCCAAATATATGTTCTAATAGGTAAAATAATAAGTTTAGTAACTCTACTATTTCAAAAGTAGACAAAGGGAAAGTGATCATACAATTTAATATTTTGTGTACATTACCTAAATACAAAGAAGAATGTCCTTCTTTAGCAAAATCATCAATGTAAGAAATCCCCAATGGTACTATGGGAGTCTCCCCTATTCCACGAAGCATATTACCCATGAACACATATATCCACATGTATGACCCAGATTCCTTTAAACAACCTATGTAGATAAGAGAGTATTTCATTTTAAACATTAATTTTAGCATTTCTATTACAAATTTAACTACTTGTAAACTCTTAATTATTCTACTTATTTTTTTTAATTTACAAGTACAAGTAATTTATATTCACTTTGCAAACTTTGACAATATGGTGTATTAGTCCATTCTTATGCTGCTAATAAATACATACCTGAGACTGGGTAATTTATAAAGGAAAAGGGTCTAATGGACTCATAGTTCCTCATGGCTGGGGGGCCTCACAATCATGGCGGAAGATGAAGGAAGAGCAAAGCCATGTCTTACGTGGTGGCAGGCAAGAGAGCTTTTGCAGGGGAACTCTCATTTATAAAATCATCAGATCTTGTGAGACTTATTCATTACCACGAGAACAGTATGGGGGAAACCACCCCCATGATTCAATTATCTCTACCTGGCCCCACTCTTGGCATGAGGAGATTATTGCAATCAAGGTGATATTTGAGTGGGGACACAGTCAAGCCATATCATACAGAAAAGCACAAACAAGTAAAAATTATCTGTAATCACATTACACACAGAAGATCACCTCAAGCTTTTTTATGTATCTTCTAGATTTGCACAAAATATATACATTATATTCATTATGTCCATTATATATTTAAAAATCCAGTTCATATTATTAAATGGTATACACAGTTAACACCATATTATAACAATTGTTCCATGTTGTTAAGATTTCTTTAATATCAAAACTTTAATGACTGGACAGTAATGTGCTGCATAAGTTTCCAAATGTGTTTATTCAATATCTTATGTTTTAATTTCTTTTTTGTTGTTTTATTCTATTGTTGTTTTATTTTATTCATGACTATAACTGTAAATAAGTCCTTTTGCAGTTTCCTGGTTATTTCCTTAAGATTAATCAATAATAGCAGAATTTCAGACTAAGTAGGTAAGTATATTTTTGTTCTTAACATATATTGATAATGAATCTCCAGAAAGATTTACAAATGTATACACTTCCAGCAATATATAAAATGTGAAATCCTTTTTTGCCTCTACCTCGTCTCTATGTATTTTTAGTCTTTTTCTATTTAATAGGTTAAAAAAATCTTTAGCAGTACAATTTGCAATTATAATTTATAATTTGTTATAATAGGCAAAAAGTCTTTAACTGATATAATAGTTTGCCTTTTGCAATGAAAGCAAAGTTATATTATTTACATATTTATACCATTTCCTTCTGTTTTACTTTAATGCATATATTCTTTGTCAATTTCCTATTGAAAATATTCTCTTTTCTGATCTACTTCTAAATGCTTTTCCATATAATACAGTCATCCCTTGGTATATTAAGGAATTTGTTACAGGGCTGCCTGTGTGTTCTCAAATTCATGCACACTTAAGTTCTGCATTTGGCCCTGTTCAATCCAAATACAGAAAATGTCAGATATTCTTACCGGCAGGTTTATCATCCAGTTCAGATGGACAAAATTTGCATAGAAGTGAAAATGCGTAGTTTAAACCTGTGTTGTTAAAGGGCGAACTGTGTATATTAACACTATAATTATGTCTGTAAGAGTCAAATGTTTTTCCTATTCATTCTTAATTAAATTTTGCTAATGAATATCACAACAATTTTTAGAGATGTAATTAAATTTATACATTTTAGAAGACTTTTTACTGTCAATATTAATTCTTACCTTTTCCCACTATCTCAGGTGATGTTCTATTGAGTGATAAAATTTGATTAATTAAACAAGTGGATAAGGTCGATGTTGAATTTTCTGATGAATCGATATTAGTTTCTTTAGAATACCTGTAACTGTAAGAACATCACTGAACTAAACATTTTGCCTATCTATTGAATATTTTCACTTTTTCTAGAAATACAGAGAAATATTCCCCTTTATTTGCACCATTATCTTCCCCAAATTACCAGAGTACTTTCTGTCAATTTCCCAGCATGTGTTTTAAGAGATGTGATGGGTAAAAGTGAAATGGGAGTGTCCAGCAAGAAAGATAGTTCAGTACACCCCAGGCTAAGTGGGTTATCACCTTGCTATTATCCTAGGAGTGGTTATATCTTGGTCAAGATATGAAATATCCTGGTTTCACCTTTTTAAAAAGTAATTATTAATTGTATGTAACCATTCATCCTTTTGAATTATCTTCAAAGATGATCAGTCTGTCAGATTTTCTTTCATGGACACATATTCACACACACGCTCTAATGTATGACGCTTCAAAATGTAGTAAAAATAAAATCTAATCCATTTCAACTAGATGAGAGAAAACTTGATAGGAATAACAGAGACGTTAATATCCATAAATAATCAGGTACCACGTGAGCTCTAAAGGCAGCCTACTGTGTTCCAGGCATTATGCTCAGCTTCAAAGAGCTAGAAATAAAACACACAGTTTTTGTACTTAGGGAATTTCACACTAGTATAAACATAGATGATGAAAGTTATAATAAGTTTAATATATAAGGTCCTGAGTTGTCACAAAGACAAAGGATATGATCAACTTTGCTTGGAGGTTGCAGGAATAGATCAGAGAAGACATCAAAATGAGAATGACAGGTAAAACGAATCTGGAAGATGAATAGAAGGGTAGACAAAGAAACAAAGGTATCCAAGGCTGTAGAAATACCAGGTGCAAAGGCGTCACATATTATGGCATATTTAGAGCAATGCTGATCTAGACTGTGGTCCTTAATTTTAGGGTAGAATGGAAGATGAAGCTGTGATACTTGCCTTTAAGGTTTATTTTCCATACAACTCATGAAGAATCATAAATAAAGATTAAAAAGGAAATTAGAGGACTCTGACGGTATGGTGCCAAAAGCAGATGAAAAAAATGGACATGATGAAGAAGACACAAAGATAGAAAATGAATCAAGAGAGTGCACTATGATGAAAACAAGCTAGAGCGGTACCACTAAGAAGAAACTTCCTATAAGGGCCAAATATGGTGGGTGAATGGATTTAATATGGTGAGCAAATGATGTCATTGCTGGATTTGGCAATGAGTAAGTAATTGGTGTCTCTAACAGAAACTGCTCATTGTCTCCTAATATCCTCTCTTCTTTCCTTCCACAGTAATTATAGTTGGGATTTTTAACCAGGAACTTGGTATCTTGGAATAATGTCTATTTTTTTCAGCATTTATATATCTATGTGTGAAATGTAACTAACATCTGGTAAATGTAAAGTCAGTAGAGATATTTTGCTTCTGAAAATGCTTCTTAAGCCTCAGCCTGTGTGGACTGTCTGTTTCTTCTTATTCTTTTCTTCTTCTATCTTGTTGCCTGGAAATACATTGCCACAATTTGGATCATGAAGCCAAGACCATGCAAGGCATAGCACTGTGATGGAAAGAGGTAGAATCATATCATCCTTGAACTGGCTACATTAACTGTAATGTGAAAAATAAGTTTCTCCCCCATGTGCCATTTTAACTTTTCTCTCAGGAGCATCTGACTGTAATTATAACTACACAGTGACCTTAGGAATAACAGCTTCAGTGAAATGATGGGAACAACTATACTTCAGTGGGTATGGGTGTAAGTGTTGAAGTCTTATAAAAAATAATCAAAATCTTATAGGCAAAGACGTACAGTATATACGTTATACTAAAAATTCATAAAAAGCCTATTTATTTCATTTGAAACTCTACAGTTTAGTCTTTTTGTTATTTCAAATTCTATGAAAGCTACGATAAATAAAATGATTATGTAGACAAAGAGACACTATTTCATTTCTGTACACACTTAGTGGGTATCTTCTCAAAAGGTAACTGCCTATTTAAAGGGATAATAATAAAATTCTACTCCTAATTTACAAGGTACTGATAGTGGCACAGAGATTTTTTTTTTTTTTAACACTTACTATCCCATGAAGAAATGTGGCAACGCAGTCAAAACACCTCCAATTCCCATAATGAAACAACCGATTCCAATTAACTTTGGTCTATGTAGTTTGGATCCAAAGTAACTCACAAATACAATCACAAGCAAATTTCCTAGAAAGGGAACAAAATTATGTTGATACAGCTTAGTTCAATTTTGCGTCTAGAATTGAAAACCCCAGAATGGATGCAAATAGAGTCCAAGACATAGTGCCTTCCCTCAAAGACAATGTGATTTAATTGAGAAGGTGAATTCACCTACATTAGACCACTCATTGAAAAGTTGTTTTAAATACAAAAAAAAAAGCACTTGAATTACTTGGCAATATTAGTGACGTAAAATTTTATTGAAAAATTTGGAGTTGACTGGATTATACTGGAATGAAGAAAAATGGAGATGAATCTTCCTGATGAGGGTAAGGTGCTCCTTCATGCATTTCTTTATTTATTCTTAATATTATTTAAATTTCTAACATGTACCTGACGTGAAGCTCAGAGCCAGAAATAAGAAAGTTACTTGAAAAAGAATAAACCATGGCATCTGTCTTCAAGAAGTTTCATACTAATGATAAAAATAGAGGGACAGAGGTGCTATTAAACCACAGAAAGGCGGAACTTAATTAAGAACTTCCAGAGGCCAGGCATGGTGGCTCACACCTGTAATCCCAGCACTTTAGGAGGCTGAGGTGGGTGGATCACGAGGTCAGGAAATCGAGACCATCTTGGCTAACACAGTGAAATCCCGTCTCTACTAAAAATACAAAAAATTAGCCGGGCATGGTGGCGGGTGCCTGTAGTCCCAGCTACTCGGGAGGCTGAAGCAGGAGAAAGGCAGAGCTTGCAGTGAGGGGAGATCGCACCACTGCACTCCAGCCTGGGCGACAGAGCGAGACTCCGTCTCAAAAAAAAAAAAAAAAAAAAAAAAAAGTCATGACCACTTCTAATCCATCTGGAGCCTCATGCATAGCAATAAACAAATAGCAGTTAAGGATAACTGAGCACTTCTGAAAAAAAAAAGCATAAAAATAATTTGGAAGAAAAGCACCAAAATGAATGAGTAAATTTTTTTTTTACTTTATAAAAAATTTAGTACCTTTACAGGTACAAGGGCACATTGCATCCATAAAATCAGAACTGGCAGCCTAAAAATAATAAGGGAATAATAAAGTGCTGTTGTAAATATAAAATACAGATAAATATACAAATTAGAACTTGATATGGTAAGATGGATGATGGCATCAAAGATTAATGAAACATAAAGAAAAACAATGGAAATTTAGAAGAAAAAAATTCAAAGAGAAAAATTCCCAGAAAATTTAATATTCATCTTATAAATTATCTAGAAAAAAATTACTAATAGGGAAAAACACAAATATGAACCAGAAAATGTTTTCCCCGAGCTGTTATTGGAGAAATCCAACATAAAATGAAGACAACAAAATATCTTCAATATTTCAAAGGAAAGATTTTTGTGTGCTCAGTGAAACAATAGAGGTCTAACGTAGGTTGCTCTGAAAAGATTCCTTTCTCCTTAAGAATAACAGTCCTCTCCCAAAGTTTCTTCATCTTGAGAGAGGGGAGGTAAAGTATGACACGGCGTTACTTTGCAAAAAATGAATTTGTGTAGAATCAGGGTTTCTGAACATCCTCACTATCAACATCTTCAGTTACATCATTCTTTGTGCATTATAGAATATTTAGCAGTAACCCTGACCTCTACCTTTAGATACCAGTAGCACCTCCCTTGCCCCCCAACCCCTGTGCAGTTATGACAATCAAAAATGTTTTTAGTTATTGCCAAATTGCCTGTGAGAGATAAATTTACCCCAGTTGATAACCAGTGGTGTAAAGCATACATATTTTTTAACTTTGCAAGTTTGGTTATTAAAATAGAAAATAAATGTTACCAATTTCAAAGCTTCCGTCAATAAAACCAACAAGAGAAGAGGATATCTCAAATCTCCTTTCTATATGAATGATGGAACTTTTCATAATAATTGCACCTAGTGTCTTAGCAATAAAGCTGAGTGACAGAGCTGCCAAGAACATCTAAGAAAAATCAGAAGGAAAGGGGGAAAATGGTTAATCGAAGGACTATATAATGTCAATAGGCACATGGAATTATAATAGCTTTTCTTCTTTACTTAAAAACATTATTTGTATCTTAAAAACCTTACTTAGTTTTCCCTTTTACCAGGTACTACTACTCAGCCATTTAAATGTTATTATCACTACACTGATAAAGCATCATTTCTAATTTGGTTATAATATCAAAATATTAGAGCATTACAGTTAAGGTTGTTATTTTTAAATTAATCTCATTAACTGATTTATAGAAAGCTACATCATGTTCTCAGATGGCCATGATGGTGAGCTATTCTTTATTTCCATATGAATAGCATTGGCTAACTGGGAGGGGAGTGGCAGTACATTCTCAAAAGCAGCATTTCCAGGAAGCCAGCTGAAAAATAGAACTTTGCAGAGGCAAAGAAAAATTCTATGACCAACACTAGTGACTGACATCCAGTGTAAGATGCAGTGGTTATAGATGTTTTATTTGTCAATTTCATGTTAATAAAATGTATCAATTAATCATTTCTATTACAGCTCACATTTATATCCATAAACAAATTTCTTTGGGCTCTCTACTATTAATGTTTACCCTGTTATGTATTACATGTTTATATCCCCTACCTCAAATTTATATATTGAAACTCTAATTTCCAGTGTGTTGATGTTTGGTGATAGGGTCTTTTTGAGGCAATTAGGTCATGAGAATGGAGCCCTCTTGATAAGATCAGTGCCCTTATAAGACAAGAAATTAGGGATTCTCTCTATTTCTCTCTTTCTCTGTCTCTCTCCCCTACCCCCAAGTGATGACACAACGAGGATATGGCCTTCTGGAAACCAGGAATAGGGCCCTTATCAGAACTCAATTATGCCAGAACCCTGATATCAGAATTCTCAGCCTCCGGAAATGTGAGAGACAAATATTTGTTGTTTAAGTCACCAAGTCTATTCTATTCTGTCAGCCTGAACTGACTAAACGACCTCTTCTAATTACCTCCTACATTTCCCAGTGGTTTCCACCACCATGCCTAGCTTCAATTATTGCAAGAGCCTCCTGAGCCATGTTTCTACTTCTGTGCACATCTGCCTAACAGTCTCTTCTCAACAAAGTAGCTAAAGAAGTCCTTTACAAATCAGAAATAGACCATGCTGCCCCTCTGTCTTCCCATGTAACCTATAGTCATATCAAGTTTTTCCAATAACCTATGAGACCATAAACAACCTATCCTCTTTTTTACACCCACCTCCCCACAAATATTCCTCTTTATCTTTCTAATCTTATACTTTGTTACTCTTGTCCTTGGTCATTCCCCTCCAGCTACATTAGACCTTGTTGCTGTATATTGAGCATTCCAGATTCATGATGTTGCTCCAGGCTTTTTGTTCTTGCTTTTCACTTGACGTGAAAGGCTCTTCCCCATAGTCGTATTTCTGTCATTCATTCCTTCACACCCTTAAGAGTTTTGCTCAGTGGAACTTTCACAGTGAGGTTTTCCTTGACCAATCTCTTTAAAATTGCACCCCTTTCTGCTCACAATACATTTATTCCTTTATGAGTTTATTTTATATTGCCACAGCAGAATATTAGCCCCATCAAGTCATAGATTTTTGTCTGTTTTGTTCATTGCTCCATCCCCAGTGATTAGGACAGTGTCTGTCACAAAGATGCTTAAAAAATAATGAGTGAACATTTATATAACCAAAATCTACTCTGTGTCTGGCCCTAGGCCATGTTTGGGGGACAGAGATAAAAGGCCCAACAAAACTCTTTGATAGCCGACAAAATGTGGGTGTGTTCCTTTCTGCATAAGAAACTGTCAAATGATATATGCTATCAATGAAGATAAAAGGAATTCAAAAGATTTATTAAATGATACAACTTATAGAGATAACTAAAAGTTTTAAAATAAAATGTAAAAAGTTATCTAAGAAACAGCATAAAATGTAGAAGAGTATCAAAACTAGTTGTATTAAGTTGATGATGGGAAGAATAAAACAGGAGAAAGGGGCAACAGAGTTAGACAAAAATTATGAAGATTTTCTTCAAAGATAGTCAATTCTAACATCTTGTAAAAATGTATGCAGTCTTTGTGCCATAGAATAGTGATGAAAATTGTTCAGGTCCTAATCATTAAAAAATCATTTTATTAAAAAGGACTAAGAAATGTGGAAGAGAGTGACATCAGCAAGAGAGCAGAACAGCCCTGGAACCTCAACAGCAAGACGTAATATTAACAACATATGTACTAAATGCCTCTGTGAGAACTTCAGAACCAATTACCAGGTTTCTGTAACCTCCAGGCTATCGTGAAAACAACCTGGCAAGAAAAATCATGATTGTTTCCAGTCTCTCTCACTAGAGTCTTTCTCACTCCACCCTGTGCAATGCAATTGGATGGAAACATTGAAATCTCCTATGTTCAATATTTTGACTTTTAGGGAGGTTGCCCAAGGACAGGCTTCTGACTTGCCTATATTCAAGTACTAATAAAAATGCGGTCTTTGCAAGCAAAGGTACACCAAAAACTGCAGTTCCAGACAGAGACACGAGGTGGAGCACCAGTACAACAATTTAATGGAGCCCCAGAAAGGCCACTGTACCTCAAGCCCCAGGGGAGGGTCTTCTATAGAAACCAACAAACCTTTTCAAACAGATCACACACACAAGCCTAAAGGAGAAAGAAAGGATCGCATACTAGAAAAAAAGCATGAGTAGGCCACAGAATCTCTATTCAGAATTAGTGAGGAGAGTTCTCCTTATGGAAAATCATCTCACAAAATCTGGGAGAGTTGACTGATTTTTTAAATGTTAAAATCTCAACAACAAAATAATACAAAGTATAAAAAGAAAGAAAGGATTCTCACACATTAAAAGGAAAAAAAATTACATCTCCAGAAACTGACCAAAAACAAATGAAGATATAGGAATTGCCAGACATAGAACTTGAAATTAGTCAAGTATGTGCAATGAATTAAAAGAGAATATGAACAGACAATTAAATGAAATGATGAACATAACAAATAAACAAAATAGGAATATTAACAGATTATAAACTATGAACAACCAAATAGAAATTCTGGAGTTGAAGTATAAAGTAACTGAACTGAAAAATTCACTACAAAGACTCAACAGGTAACTAGGCTAGGCGGAAGAAAAAGTCAGGAAAATCAAAGACAGAACTTCTAAAATTAGAGTCACAGGAGCAAAAAGAAAAGAACAATGAAGAGCCTAAAGAAATTATGGGACTCCATCCAGCAGGGCAACATATGCATTATGGGAATACCAGAAGAGAAGTAAATGAGAAAGGTCTGAAAACTTGTAAATTATGGCCCCCAATTTTTTAAATCTTAGGAGATAAAGGAACCTAAACATTTAAGAAGCTCAAATAATTCCAAATAAGATAAATCTAAAAAACTCTATACCAAGACACAGTATAATCAAACTGTCAAAAGTTACACACAAACAGAGACTCTTAAAAGCAGCAGCAAAACACCATTCATTTAGTACAAGGAAGCGGACAGCCTCTTCAAATGATGTTTGGGAAACTGGATACCCACATGCAAAGAAATGAAATTGGGCCCTTACCCTATACTATATGCAAAAATTAACTCAAAATGAACTAAATACCTAAATGTAAGACCTTAAACTTCCAGAAAAAAATAAAAGAAAAGCTTCAGGACATTGAATTTGGCAATTTTTAAAATGTGATACAAAAAGCACAGGCAAAAAAATTAAAAATACACAAATCAGACTATATCAAACTTAAATCATCTGCACGTAAAAGAAAACAACAGGTGAAAAGATAACCTATGGAATAGCACAGAATAAATGCAAATAATATAAGTGATGAGGAGTTAATATCTAGAATACATGGATTTTTCCAAGGAAACAACAACAGAGAACAACCCAATTTAAAAATGGGTCAAGGACTTACATAGACATTTCTGCAAAGAAGATATACAAAGAGCCAATAAGCACATTAAAAGATGCTCAACTTTCTAATTATCAGGGAAATGCAAATTAAAACCACAATGAGATATCACCCCACAACCATCAGAAAAGCCACTATTTCAAGAATAGAAAATAACGAGTAAGAGAAGTTAGGAACTTCATGTTTGTTGATGGAAATATAAAATGGTTCGGCTCTCATGAAAAGGAGTTTGGAGTTTCCACAAATACTAAACAATAGAATCACCATACGAGCCATTAATTCTTCTTCTGGGTATATAGTCAAAGTAATTCAAAACAGGATCTAGCAGAGATATTTGTACATGCATATTCATGCAGCATTATTAACAACAGCCAAGATGTAGAAGCAACCCAAATGTCTATTGATGAATGAATAAAGAAAATGTGGTACACATACACAATGGAATATTATGCAGACTTAAAAAATAAGTAAATTACATCATGTGCTACAATATGGATGAACCTCAAGGACATTATGCTAAGCTAAATAAGCCAGTCACGAAAGGAGAGATACTGTATGATTCTATCATATGAAATATTTAAAGTAGTCCAAGCATAGTGGCTCACACCTGTAATCCCAGCACTTTTGGAGGCCAAGGTGGGCGGATCACGAGGTCAGGAGTTTGAGACCAGCCTAGCCAACATAGTGAAACCCCATCTCTACTAAAAATACGAAAAAAAATTACTTGCGCATGGTGGTGTGCACCTGTAATCCCAGCTACTTGGGAGGCTGAGGCAGGAGAATCGCTTGAACCCAGGAGGCGGCGGTTGCGGTGAGACGAGATCACACCACTGCACTCCAACCTGGGTGACAGTGCGAGACTCCATCTTAAAAAAAAAAAAAAAAGAAAAGAAAAGAAAGAAAAAAGAAAAGAAAGAAAAAAGAAAGAAATATTTAAAGTAGTCAAAAAATTAGAAACAGAAAGTGGAAAGGTACTTACTTAGAACTGAGGAGAAGATAGTTTAGTGGATACAAAGTTTCAGCAATGGAAAATGAAAAAGTTCAAGAGATCTGTTGTTCATCAATGTGAGTGTACTTTACACTTTTTAATTGTACACTTAAAAATTGGTTGAAAAGGTGTATTTAATGTTATGTGTTTTTTACCAGCATGACAAAACGATGCATTATTTTATAGGGAGAAAAAAGTAATGTGAGTGGTCTCCTGCTGAG
Source organism: Gorilla gorilla gorilla (assembly GCF_029281585.2). Classification (NCBI taxonomy): domain Eukaryota; kingdom Metazoa; phylum Chordata; class Mammalia; order Primates; family Hominidae; genus Gorilla; species Gorilla gorilla. The sequence continues at coordinate 80,115,104 of NC_073234.2, forward strand.
AGAATTAACCTCTCCTACTGGATATGTTTAAAGTGCCAGAGTGGCTGCAGATACTAATAAGAGTTCCACAACATTTTCATTTGCTTTACAATTGCTCTTCACCATACTCTTATCCACTAATTTATGAAATTCTGTACTGATGTAGAACTTCTTGATAAACATCCCCTCCCCCATTCCTCTCTCACCGTCTACTAATTTAGGTTCTTTTATACTCAGCTAAATTTTCATTGTCACATTTTATTAGATTTCATTAATTTGTAAATAAAATGTCATATCCTTGAATGTAAACTGTCAAGATTTATGATATAATCTTTATCAAGAGGATTATTATAAAAAACTATAAAGATGATCTCCACCATATTTTTTGTTTGTTTTTTGGTGGCATTCAAACATTTTTAGAATTAACTTTTGTGGTAAAGCATTTATAAAATAAAATTTGTCATATAGTTGGAATCATATAGTAGGTAACATTTTAATATTGCGTTCTTTTACTTATAAATATACTTTTAATGTTTCATGTCTTTTCATTGGTTATGTCTCATTTCTTGTTAATCACTAAAAATATTCTTATTCTATTGCATGAATGTACCAAGGTAGCTTTACCCATTCTCATATTGAAGGATACCTTGGTTGCTTCTAACTTATGGCAATTATCAATAAGGCTGCTATAAACACCTCTTTGTAGGCTGTTGTGTAGACATGCTTTCCACTTGATACTTATTTCAGTAAATACCAAGGACTACAAATGCTTGATTGTATGGTAAGCCTATCTTTAAATTTGTAAGAAACTATTAGAATATTTTCCAAAGTGGCTGCACTATTTTGCATTCTCACTGGCAGTAAATAAGAGTTCTTGTTGCTCCACATTCTTGCCAGTATTTGGTATATTTTTGTGTTTGGAATTTTAGTCCTTTTAACAAGTATATAGTGACATAGCTTATTGTTTAATTTACAACTCCCCAATGACGGGATGTGGAGCATTTTTCCACATGCTCATTTGTTGTCTCTATATCTTCTTCAGTGAGGCATCTGTTCAGATCTCATCCTCATTTTATCATTGGGTTATTTTTCTAATTATTGAGTTTTAGATGTTCTTTGCATACTTTTGAATATCAGTTCTTTATTGGATATATCATTTCAATGTCTTCTGGTCTCTGATGAGAAATCAGTTGTCAGTCTTATTAAGGAACTCTTGCCCATGATTATTTCCTACTCTTGTTGCTGTCAAGATTCTGAATTTATTTTTATTTTTTGGCCTTTGACAGTTTGATCATAATGTGCCTCAAAGTGGATCTCTGAGTTTATTTGGATTTTCTTATGCTTCTACGATGTTGAGATCATATATTTTATCAAATTTGGGACGTTCTCGGCCACTTTTTTTTCAAATATTATTTCTTCCCTTTTCTCTGTCTCTTCTCTTTCTGGAACTACTATAATTGTTATGCTGGTTCACCTGATAGTGTCCCACAGTTCCGTAGGTTTTGTTAATTTTTCTTCATTTTTTTTTCTTTCTGCTTCTCAGACTAATCATTTCAATTGTCTTATCTTCAAGTTTGTGGATTCTGTGTTCTAACTGCTCAAATTTGCTGTTGAACTTTTGTCTAAGTCAGTTCAGACTGCTATCACAAATTATGATGGAATGGATGGCTTAAACAACAAACATTTATTTCTCACAGTTCTGAAGGGTGAGAAGTCTGAGATAAGGGTGCCAGCATGGTCAATTTCTGGTGAGGGCCCTTTCCTAGGCTGCAAACAGCTAACTTCTCTTTGTATTCTCACATGGAAGAAAAAAATCTAGTGAGCTCTCCAGCATTTTCTTGTAAGGCACTACTCACATTATATGAGCAAATTTCTCATGATCTCTTTAGCTCCCAAAGACTCCCAAATACTATCATATTGGATTTTGAAATTCAATACACAATTTTGGGGAGAGGGGAACAAACATTTAGTCCATAACACCTTCTTGTAAATTTTTATTTTGTTTATTGTATTTTTTTATCCCTTTGACCTTTCACTTGCCTTGTTCTAAGCTTGGGGATTAGCATTAGGTAAAAGAATACAATCTTCTCAGACGTTTTATGAGCATATGTCTTGCCTTGGACATATGTGTGGCTCCCTAAATACCTCTGTGTACATGCAGTGTTAGCTACATAATAACCTTGATAAATGTCTATTTTCATCCTCAGTTTGAGCTACCATCTCCAGCTATATGTTCTAAATTTATTTAAATAAAAACCAGAGATATAAATGTGCACAATCATCAAATAAAATGCGCATTGGCAGAAAGAGACAACTGACATTGAGATAAGAAATAAAGTCTCTACTTGCCTGCAATCATGGCAGATCTGTCATTAATTTATTATGGCAATAGTTCTAAACTTAAAGTCAAAAGACAGTTCCAAGCTTCTAATTTGTCAAACGCACAACTTGGATTAGCTTTGGAACTCAACTGATTTACTCAAGAAACATTCATTGAGCAACTGTAATATAGCAGTTACTCTGCTAAGCTATGTAGTTGAGGCAGGTATAGAGGAACAGGAACAAGGTCAGTAAAAACAAATAAGACATAATCAATGCACTGAAAATTATAATCTCCAGCAGCAATAAACCAATAATGACAGTATAATATGGATTGAGTTCTATAATTGCCATAAGTTTATAATGTTATGAGCAGATAGGAAAAAGGGACTATTCTGACCTTACAGGTTAAAGTTCTTAAAGATGTGTTGACACTGGGGCTAAGTCTTCAGTTGATTATAGAAGCTTAGATACTGAAGACACAAAATACTTAAAACAAAATAGGAAGCACATGAAAAGCCCCTAAGAAGTGAAATAACACGGATTATTTGAAAAACAGAAATATTATTTGTGTAGGTGAAGTGTAAGGATAGAAATATGTTCAACATTGAGGAGTCAATATGCATTTTAAAATGTTACATAACAAAATTAAATTTTAGAGGGTTAATTCTGGCAGCCATGAAGAAGAACTTACAAAAAAGAGATCTGTTAGAAAGCCGACTTCAGAAAATAAAAGAATAGAGATGAAAAGTGTATAACAAGCTTACAGACACACAAGGAGAAGTTTAAGAGGAGAACCAACAGGAGGTGGGGAAAATAGAAAATGTAAATTCTGATTTTGTTTTCTAGTTCGGATAACTGTATGTTTGTTTTATAGTTTCTAGCTTGAATAACTGTCATTTGGTGGGAAAAAGAAGACAGCATTAAAGACAATATAATCATCTTTTCACAAGTCGAATTTGACATGCTTAAAAATAAACAAGTACCCAGTAGACACAACTAAGGCAGGCCTGTTGCATAAGAGATTTGCCTGGATGCAGTTTTGAAATTTACTAAGGAATGATTATACAATTAATCCATATTAATTTATTTTATTAGAAAAAATGGATCTGCCTCCACCAAATGCTTTCTTTTCCATAATTCTGTCTCTCATGTCTTTTCCAGTAAAAATTTAAAGAGTTTGCTTGCATGACTCAAATCCTATTTTTTGCATAATTCCTCCCAAGTATCCTTAGATCATGTTATTCTGGCTGTTACATTTTTTTTTTCAGTGATTTGTTTCATACCGTCTTCTCTTTTTACTCTACATACTCTTGCTGGGCAAACTCATTCATTGTCTTTGCTTCGATTACCATCTGTCATAGAATGAATGTTTGTGTCCCTCTCAAATGTGCATGTCAAATCCTAATCCCAATGTGATGGTATCAGGAGGTGAAGCTTTTGGGGGGTGATTAGATAATGGCTGTGGAACCCTCATGAATGAGATTTGTACCCTTTTAAGAAGATAACTTACTTCCATTCTCTTTCTCTTTTAGCCATGTCAGGAAAGCAAGAAGAGAACTGTCACCAGAAGGTAACCATACTGGCACACTGATCTTGGTCTCCCAGCCTACTGAACTGTGAGAAATAAATGTTTGTTGTTTAAGCTACCCAGTCTGTGGTATTTTTGTCATAGCAGCCTGAATTGACTAAGACACCAAGAGACAGAGTTTGCAATTTCAAGCCAACAAAGTTAATTACTTTGTAAAACATCTGAACAAACAAATAACACCCTTTGAAATAATATAACAGTGTTCAAAATTACCCACTTATGAAGATCATGAAAAATGACAATCAACCAATACTAAGTCATAGATGGTACACACGTTGTAGTCCTTTAATGAAGTATTTTAAAATAACTAGTCTAACTACTCCCTAGTTAGAATCGTTAGTTCTCTTCATAACTATTGATATAAAGAAAACAATGTCATAGTGAATGAAAATATAGGAAATGTCATTAAAAGAAAGAAGGTATAAAAATAAGAAAAATTTGCAATATCTGAAGTAAATAAGTATAATTAAAATATTGGCTTATACCACATCTTCTGGACAGGTATTGTGTATATACTCTCTTTGTAATCTATGCCTTTCTATGGTGTATATTGTGGCCATTCTTCTAATTTTCCTAGTTAATTTATTCACAAAAAGCACTAATGAGAAATATAGCTTTTGAAAAATATTTGATAACATAGATAAAAGAGAAGGATTACACCAGATATCCCACAAAAATAACTTCACACACTTTCCTGCACTTCACATATTTCTTTCCAAATAATACAGAAAGAGCATAAGCATAAATCATGTTATCATGTGGAACCTACTATTTTTCAGGAACTATTCCAACTATTTTGTATATATTATTTCTAGTGTCTGCAAAATCTTTGCCTGGCATAAGTTACTCTCTTCATTATACAAATAAGAATAATAAAGTTTAGAGATGCAAAGTTATTTAACTAGAGAAACAAAACTGAAGTAAAGCATAAAGGGAATTGGAACAAAAGTATTATACATAAAAAAGTATTATACATCTCCTTATTATCTTGAGCCAAACCCTTATTACGTCTCACTTCATTTATCTGTGGTACACTGCTGCTTCTCTCCATTTGAAGCGACGGGAATTCTGCATGAATTTTAAAGCCCAGCTTAATGCCACCTCCTTACTGAAGCTTTATTTCCCCTAGTAGGAATTTGTTTTGTATCTCTTATACAACAAATGTATCATGTGGAATGGAAATTTTCTAGAGCAAAATACGTGATAAAAATAAGGAAGTTGAAAAATTTTTTGAAGTGTTTATCAATGAATATCTTTGTAATACAGCTTTATTTACATTTTTCTCTATTTAAACTATTTAAAATATGTGTTAAAATTGTTTTCCAAATAAAAAAATATAGTCAATTAAATTGAAGAAAATATTTTTAAGTGTTCCTTTTATTGCTTACTTTAATATTATAAAATAATGGATGTGATTATTCTTGTTGGATATATTAGTGTATCTTCATGCACATCAATAAGTACACATGTATATTCATATATTTTATGCATTTCTTGAGAGTATCTGTATTATCATATGACTTATTTTTCTGATTTTAAAAAATTGTTCCCAGAAATTTTAGTTTATTTATAATATTATTTAAAATCTTTTTTATTTTATATGTATTTTTTGAGGCAGAGTCTCACTTTGTCACCCAGGCTAAAGTGCACTGTTGTGATCTCGGCTCACTGCAACCTCTGCCTCCCAGGTTCCAGAGATTTTCCTGCCTCGGCCTCCTGAATAGCTAGGACTACGGGCACATGCCATCACACCTGGCTAATTTTTATATTTTCAGTAGAGACAGGGTTTCACCATGTTGGCCAGGCTGATCTCAAAGCCCCGACCTCAAGTGATTCGCCCACCTCGGCATCCCAAAGTGCTATGATTATAAGTGTGAGTCTAAAATCTTTTTTTCTTTAATTTGACATTTATGATTACTAAATTTAAAGTTGTTAATATTTTCTTTCTAACTTTTAGGTTCAGAGGTACACGTGAAGGTTTGTTGTACAGGTAAACACGTGTCACGGGGGTTTGTGGTACAGATTATTTCATCACCCAGGTATTAAGCCTAGTACTCAATAGTTATTTTTTCTGCTTCTCTCTCTCTTCCCACCCTCCACCCTCCAACCTCAGCTAGACCCCAGTGTTTGTCATTCCCTTTTTTGTCTTTATGAGTTCTCATCATTTAGCTCCCACTTATAAGTGAGAACATGAAGTATTTGGTTTTCTCTTCCTGTGTTAGTTTGCTAAAGATGATAGCTTCCAGCTCCATCCATGTTTCCACAAAAGACATGATCTTGTTCTTTTTATGGCTGCATAGTATTCCATAGTATGTACCACATTTTCTTTATCCAATCTGTCATTGATGGGCATATAGGTTAATTCCATGTTTTCTTTGCTATTGTGAATAATGTTGCAATGAACATTCACATGCCTGTGTCTTTATAGTAGAATGATTTATATTGCTCTGGGTGTATATACACAGTGATGAGGTTGCTGGGTTGAATGGTAGTTCTGGTTTTAGCTCTTTGAGGAATTGCCACACTGCTTTGCACATGGTTGAACTAATTTACACTCCCACCAACAGTGTATAAGTGTTCACTTTTCTCCACAACCTTGCCAGGCATGTTAGTTTTTTATTTTTTAATAATAATAATCTGACTAGCGTGAGACAATGTCTCATTGTGGTTTTGATTTGAATTTCTCTAATGATCAGTAATATTGGCCTTTTTTTCAAGTGCTTGTTGGCCATGTGTATGTCTTCTTTTGAAAAGTGTCCGTTCATACCCTTTGCCTACTTTTTAATGAGGCCGTTTGTTTTTCTCTTGTAAATTTAAGTTTCTTATAGATGCTGGATATTAGACCTTTGTTAGATGCATATTTGTAAATATTTTCTCCCATTCTGTAGGATGTCTGTTTATGCTGTTGACAGTTTCTTTTTCTGTGCAGAAGCTCTTAAGTTTAATTATATCTCATTTGTCAATATTTGCTTTTGTTTTGATTGCTTTCGGTGTCATTTGTCATGAAATCTTTGCCATTCCTATGTCCAGGATGATATTGCCTAGGTTGTCTTCCAGGGTTTTTGTAGTTTGAGGTTTTAGATTTAAGTCTTAGTCTGCCTGGAATTGATTTTTTTTTCCTTTTTTATAATTTGAATTTTTAGAATTTTTATGTATGGTGTAAGGAAGGGGTCCAATTTCAATTTTCTGTGTATGACCAGCTAGTTATCCCAGAACCACTTATTGAACAGGGTTTTTTTTCCCCATTGCTTGTTTTTGTCAGCTTTGTTGAAGATCAAATGTTCATAGGCATGCGGCCTAATTTCTGGGCTCTCTATTTTGTTCCATTGGTTTATGTGTCTGTTTTTCTACTAGTACCATGCTGTTTTGGTTACTACAGTCCTGTAGTATAGTTTGAAATCAGATGGCGTGATGTCTCTAGCTTTATTCTTTTTGCTAAGGATTGTCTTTGCTATTTGGCCATTTTGGTTCTGTATGAATTTCAAAATAGTTTTTTTTTTTTTTTTTAGTTCTGTGAAGAATATTGTTGGTAGTTTAATAGGAATAGCATTGAACCTATAAATTGCTTTGGGCAGTATGACCATTTTAATTATATTGATTCTTCCTATCTATGAGCATGAGATGTTTTTCTCTTTGTTTGTTTCATCTCTAATTTCTTTGAGCAGTGTTTCATAAGTCTCATTGTAGAGATTTTTCACCTCCCTAGTTAGCTATATTTCAAAGTATTTTATTCTTTTTGTGTCAATTGTGAATGGGATTGCCTTCCTGATTTGGCTCTCGGTTTGGCTGTTGTTGGTGTATAGGAATGCTAGTGATTTTTGTACATTGATTTTGTGTCCTGTAACTTTGCTGAAGTTGTTTATCAGCTGAAGGAGCTTTTAGGGTTTTCTAGATATAGAATCATGTCACCTGCAAACAGGGATAGTTTGACTTACTTTTTGACCATAGACCATTGTTTTTAAAATGGAGAAAAACATTATCTTGGTAAACTCACAGCAAATAATGCCAAACAGGAATTTTCTCAATTTACTTTTATCTACATTAAACTATGTAAATGTTTCACTTTAAATAAACTATCATATTTTCTCTCTTCAGTTTCCCCTTTTCACAAATATTTGTGTAAGGAAAATTTGAATTTTTTATCACTTGCCATTTTTTATTGCTGCAAAGTCATAGGTATTTTCAATTACTTTTTATTCAGGTATAGAATATAAGTTTATCTAATTCAAATGAGACCTGTATTAAAATAATTTTTCTACCTGTCATGATTTTCTAAAATACAATTTTAGAATTTCAAAATTATTATTTTATGCTATTTAAACTCTAATTTGGTCAGCTCTTTTTCTTATATCTATTGGCAAGTTTTGTTTTTAATAATGAAAATATGCTAAACTATTCAAAAACAGTTTTGGCTCTCTATTGATTACTTTGACTACAGAACTTCAATGTATTTTGAGAAAATGCAATAACACTTTATAGAATTAATTTATGCATATGTTTACTATCGCAGAGGGACTTTTGTAATTCAGATCAGCACCTCATAACTTTTATAATTCAATTATTCATATCTATGTAAATGTTGGCAAGTACTGCTTCAATTCAGTTAGTAGAATATCAAGTATTAGACAGAATTATGGATTATATATACATTGTTGTAAAATATAGCTTTGCTCTATTAATTTCTTTTTACTTTGGAAAAGAAGAACATTATTTTCTCATATTAAGGTATGATTGACAAATAAAATTCTATGTATTTAAGGTATACATTCTTTTTTTTTGTTTTAGTAAATTGTTTTTTACTACAACACCCAAGATCCAGTAAAATGTGTATTTGTATGAGCATCAGAAAAAAATAATTATAAATCTTGAATTTATGTTAACTATTGTAATAGTATTTACAATAATGAGAGGATATTTTTTTCTTGAGACAGACTCTTACTCTCCCCCCAAGGCTGGAGTGCAATGGCGTGGTCTTGGCTCACTGCAACCTCTGCCTCCTGGGTTCAAGCGATTCTCTCACCTTAGCCTCCTGAGTAGCTGGGACTAAAGGCAGGCACCACCACACCTGGCTAATTTTTGTATTTTTAGTAGAGATGGGGTTTCACTATGTTGGCCAGGCTCATCTTGAACTCCTGAGCTCGTGAACTGCCCGCCTTGGCCTCCCAAAGTGCTGGGATTGCAGGCATGACCCACACATCTAGCCTAATGTGAGAAATTTTTACCTTTGAAAAATACATTTTGAAAAACTATGTTTTTATTCTATGGATTTAGTTTCAAAAATTTATTGAATTAATTATTTTTTGAATTTTAAACATCTAATAACATGGATATACAACTGTCATCACTTAATCATTTGCAAAGTTATTTTTCTGCTAATGATGTCAACATATTAATAGCTATTACTTTAATTAATATACTTAGGAATGATAAGAAGTTGGATAAAACTGGAACATAGGATGGGTATACACTTGTTAAATGTTTGTTGAAATTTAAATAATCTTATTTTCACATATTATCTTAGAGAATTTAGTTTTTACAATTTTTTTACTCTTCACATCAATTTGATGACAAAGGGCATTTCTTAGCTTGTTTTATTAAAATTCAAAACTATTTCAGTTGAATAACACAAATAATGTGACCTCTCTTTCTTTATCTTCCAATTCATCTTGAAAAATTACCACTACATTTTCCCTGCCCTTCAGGAACAAATTATACAGTCTTGGCCGGGCACGGTGGCTCACGCCTGTAATCCCAGCACTTTGGGAGGCCGAGGTGGGCAGATCACGAGGTCAGCAGATCGAGACCATCCTGGCTAACATGATGAAACCCTGTCTCTACTAAAAATACAAAAAATTAGTGGGCGTGGTGGTGGGCGCCTGTAGTCCCAGCTACTTGGGAGCCTCAGGCGGGAGAATGGCGTGAACCTGGGAGGCAGAGCTTGCAGTGAGCCAAGATCGCGCCACTGCACTCCAGCCTGGGTGACAGAGTGAGACCCTGTCTCAAAAAAAAAAAAAAAAAAAAATTATACAGTCTTAATTAATCTTAATTTCTTAACATTTGTAATTATTTCATCTTATCTGAATTGTACAATTGCTTAGAAGATTTTCTGGTTAGAATGCTGTGTATATCGTTTTATTATTAGCTCTCAGTTTCCATAGTTTTAGTTAAATTTTGAATTGAATGTATGATTATAAACTTAATACACAAGATAGGAGTACATTTTACTGGTGCATTTCAGAAAGAGTAGACTCTCTTTATTTCATTTTATTTCATGTAGGTTTCTATACCTAATATTTTCCTTCTTTTTTCTTCTACTTAACACTCACTTTACTATATTCTTGGCTAAATCAGGAACCCATCTGTGGACTGAGATCGTATGTGATACAATAAAAGTGAATGTACTTTAAAGTCAGATCTGGGCCAAGTTTTTGTTTTTTGTTTATTTTGTTATTTGTTTGTTTTTGCTTGCTAACCTTATAAAGATGAAAAAGTTACACAATTCACAGAAATGTAGTTTCCTCATAAATAGTAGTATAATATAGAATATTTAGCTTACTTATTTTAGAAGGTCATGGTAAGATTCAAAAAAAATTATGTTCGTGTGTTCATGAAGATGTTTGTGAATATCATTGTATTGTACATGTATCATATTTGGAAGACTATCGATTTATCCTTCTTTCTCTCTATTAATATAAATTTTATTTCTGAAACTTAAATTCATTCACAGTTCATTTACACAAATTATTTTAGCACTAGGAGAAGAACAGGAAGAGAGTTGAGCACCAAGTTGCTTGTTATTACCTCTGTAAAATACACTTCAGATGAATTTAAAATATGAATTACAGAGTGAAAAATTATAAAACACTTTTCTCATGCATAAATTGGATGATGTACCCCAGCTCAAGATATAAATTTGTAATAAGCATCAGTATTATGCTTTTTTAAAGGTTCTTTTTTATAAACCTACATTGTTTTGCTTTAACTTTATATAATTTTAATAGATTAAGACAGCACTTTTTAAAATTTCTGATATTTTTTCTGTTATTAACTAACATTAGGTAATTCGATCTTTAACAATTGTCACTTTAGCCAAATAAACTTCTTATGATTAATTCCTCTTACATCTTACAGTGTTTGTCATCTGTGCATTTCTGTGCTGATTTGATTAATTTCAGGCAAATTGTATAAGTTCACTATTAAAAATCCCATTCTTTTGTGATATCCTAGCAGTTGCCTATATCATTAGATTTAGCTGCTTACAAATTTTAAGATTCTTTTACTTAAAAGATGAACATTTGTCATAAATTCTTTGTTTAGTATCATTATTTTAATATAATATTTTCAAATATGGTAGAGTTTCAAAATCATAGACTTTGACATAATTTTTTAATCATTTACCTAATGTTGTTCTTTACAAAGGGAGGGGGTAGCTTCTAGCATTCAAAGGTCTCCATTATGAAATCACAAACCTATCTTCAAATTTACCTTTGTCTCTCGGTCACAATACTAGTTGTATTGATTTTGATTTTTCTTTTCAATTACTATATACTTTCCCTATTAAAATACATGGCTATTTTATTATTTTTTGTTGCCTTCAATACAGTTGCATGATTCAGATCAGCCTCTAGTAATCAGTGCTTTCTACCTCAATGCAGGGATTGAGTATGACTGTTCAGACATTGGTTGCATGTGTCCTCCAGAGTAAAATCAGAGTAGCTCTGAATCAGAGCAGCTGAGCAAAGGAGGAAAGGCTGACTAGCCTTGAGCATTCCCTTCTACAGGTAATCCCCTCAGTATTTCTGCAGTACTAGTTAACAATCTCCTCAAAGCAATTTCGCATTCAGGGGACTGAGGGAGCCATGGATAAAGAAATGTTTGTCAAAGTGCAGAGTGACGTGATTTATTGGTTACTGGTCATCACCTTGAGGCTCATCTCCCTCCCCTTTTTCTGAGCTTTCGGGGTTCACAGTGACAGAGTTCTATCCTTTAGCTCTTCCCCTGTGCAATTACTATAAAAAAGAAACTATCATAACTAAGTAAATGTGACTTCAGGGCAAAATAGTGATGTCTTTGAGAAAACATTTCAAAAGAGAAAGGAAAAAGCAAACTGGTTTGAAGACACCATAAGGAGTAATTGTTTTACAAAACACTTAACAGGAGTTTAAGCATTACAAATACACAAAATATATAAGAAAAGAATATTAGCAAAATGAAATAAAAGCAAAATAAGATAACAAAAAAGAACAAGTAGAAAATATGGAGTACAAGATGTATAATAGTATAAAATAATACATGGGCTTAAAACAAGAAAGAATTGGAAAATAAAATTGGTTATTTCATTTAAAATATTGAAAGCATATATAGGTAAAAGGTTAAGATATACATAGTTTTTAACTAAAATTGAGAATAATTTAATTATTAATGCCTTAAAATGAGAAAAAATAAGTTGAAGAGGAGAAATATTTAAAGAAATAATAAATGAAAATTTTTGAATAAGTTACTAAGATTAAAAAAAACAAAAAAATGCAGGTTGAGAGTGCCCATTGAATGCTCAACACAAGAGATAAGTAAGAACACAGACATATTTGGAAGAAGTATATTAAAATTTATGAATATCAAAGACAAGAAAAAAAATTGAGGCCTTTCAGGAAAGAAAGTATATCACTTTCTAACAGCAAAAGTGGGTACACAGAAGATAAAGAAATATATTTTTTAAGTACTGAAGTAAAAGAGCGTTGAACCCATAATTTTACATTGAGCTAAACAGCCTCTCAGCTATAAAGAGATACATGCTTAAGCATCTAAGGCCTCAAAAATACTGCAACCAAACACATACTGGAAACAATTTTGGAAGAATTGCTTAAATAAAAGAAGAATTCAATTCTGAAGGTGTTGCATGAGATTTGTAAAGCAAAGTGAATAAAATACTTGATAAATTTTCTCAATGTCTTAAAAAAAACTAAAAACAGGAAAGGAGGTAAAATAGTCATAGTGTCTAGAATTTAAAATTTTAGATTGAAAATCCAGATAGCATCATATTGTATAGAGGGTAAGGAGGCATATAAAAGAGTATGTGAACATATGTCTCAGTCTGTTTGGGGTGCTGTAAGAAAATATAGCAAAATATAGCATATAAGAAAACTGTGTACTTTATAAACAATAGAAATTTACTCTTTGCAGCTCTGGAGCCTGGGAAATCTGAGATCAAGACACCACCATATTTGGTATTTGGTGAGAACCATCTTCTCACTGCAACCTCACATGTTAGAAGAGGCAAGGAAGCTCTATTGGGTCTCTTTCATAAGGACACTAATTTTGTTCATGAGGACTCTACCTTCATGAACTAATCACTTTCCAAAGTCTCCACCTTCTAATAGAATCACCTTGGTGATTATGACTCGACATACAAATGTCGGGGGAAACAAACATTCAGATCATAGAATCATGCTAGAATGTTTGTCTTGTTATGAGAGAGATAGGCATATACATTCAAAAAGTATAAGAAAGAATTTTAAGGGAGCATTAAAAAAGGGGAAAATCGGCATAATAATCTAAGATAGTAAAAGCAAGTCTAACTATATCAATAGATACAATAAACATAAGTGTAGAAAATTGCTAGTTTAAAGATAGATAATTTTTAGTTTGGATTTTTCTTCAAAATTTACCTCTGTGCTTTTTATAAGAGATATTCCTAAATCATGAAGAAATTGTGATGATAGTAAAATGATAAGAAAACATAACCACTAAGAGAAAATTTTATAGGTGTATAAATAATAGCCCAAATAGACATAGAAACATCATTAAGGATAGAGAAGTCCTCCATATATTGAATTATATCATCCTAAAAGATAAAACGGTTATATAATAACACACTTAGTAGTTGCAAAATATATAAGCAAGAATCAATACAACTGCTTTTGTAAGAAAAAAATTCAACATCTTTCTTTCAATTATGATAAGTGAAATAGTTAAAATATTAGCAAGGACATAGAAGATCTGAATAACACAATTAACAAGACTGACCTCTCAGACACATATAAAATTATACATCCAACAATTGAAAGAATATGGAATATGCATTTTTATTAAGTACATCAGGGAGACTTACAAACATCAATGATGTACTAGGACATAGAGAAGTCTCAACTAATTTCAAAAATTAGTTGTCATAGCTTCCACAATGCAATTATGACAAATATTACTGGCAAAAAATTTATTACGAAAAATCTCCAAATATTTGAAGAAAATGTTATTTTAAAATAACTTGTATATTAATCAAGCAATCACAATGAAATCTTAAGTAAAATGTAGAACTGTAAGACATGAGATAAGAAAATACAATAAAAAATATATGCTGGTATTTCTGGTTTCTAGGCTCTGGAAACCTTCAAGGAGCTTGGAGCTTGCCATTTTATAGTAACAACAAGAAAAACACTGAACCAGTTTAAAATGCAGCAACTCTTTCTGGATCTGTAAAAGAGGTGAGGACCAATGGCAATCGACTGCCTTCAAGATTGGAGAGACAAATAGGTGATTACAAAGTGTCACAGCTTACAGCAGTAGAGACTCATGAACAGAAACTGCACAGGAACCAGTGCCAAGGTAGAAATACCTTCACTATAATTGATAAACTGCTAGAGTCTCACTCAGTGTGGTTAAGTCTGAGCACTAAACACTCCAAGGGAACCCAGTCGGTGACCTCCACATTTTGAGTTTTCCCTCCAGGAGCTTGACCAGGTTCTTATAGTAAATGTTGGAGAAAAATTATCTTGTTCTTTCAGTAGCATGAGGAGACAAGACTCATTTTTGAAGTAGACTAGAGCCCTCTGTTTTTAATAGGACTTTTAGTGCTTGCCCTTAGGCAGAACTAGTTTATCAGAGCCTCATAAGATGGTGTGTTATTAGAGCCTAACTGACCGAAGGGAAAGGAAATACCCAGCTCCAGCCAATTCTAGTCTTCCATGTGACAGAAGGAAAATACCAAAATCCATCTCACTCTACCAAACCCATTCTGACTAAGAAGGAAAAAAAAAAAATACTAAAAAAACACTTGAGAAGGTTACAGTCCAGAGGCAAAAAAAAAAAAAAAAAAAAAAAAAAAAAAAAGCCTCTCCTCTCCCACACCTTAGCAACAATTATTGAAGGCCTATGTATAGCAGGTTTTACAAAACTCAATACATTATGTCTGGATATCCAGAATATATTACAAGTCATCTAAAAGAAAAAATATATATATAATTTTGAAGAGACAGAGCAAGAATCAGAACCAAACTCAGATACAGAAAGGATGTTGGATTTATTGGACTGAGAATTTAAAACAACTGTGATTAATATGCTAAGTGTTCTAGTGGTAAAATAAAGAAGCACGCAAGAACAGAGCAATGTAAGCAGACAGATAAAAATTTCATTAAAAAATTATAATGTCAAAACATTGTAGCAGAAATGAAGAATGCCTTTGGTAAACACATCAGTATACTGCACAAGACTGAAAAAAGGATATCTGAGATTCAGGATATATGAATTAAAATCTGCAAAACTAAAAAGCAAATAAAAATAACAAAGACAAAAAATCAGAACAAAGTATCAAAAAACTGTGGGCCAACTGAAAAAGGTATAGCATATACATAATGGAATCACTAGAAGGAGAAATAGAAAGAGACTAAAGAAACATTTGAAACAATAACAACCGAGAATTTCCCCAAATTAGTATCAGACAACAAACCACAGATCCTGGAAGTCCATAGAATAACAAGTGGTATAAATGCCCAAAAAGTTACACCTAGTCATGTCATTTTAAAACTATAGAAAATCACAGACAAAGGAAAAAAATCCCAAAAGAATACAGAGGAAAAAATACCTTCCCCATACCCTGTGTATTTATCCATCTAACATGAAGGAGAAATAAAACTTCCTCTGAGAAATGAAACTGAAAGAAATGTTTTGCCTTTAGATCAGCCTTGAAAGGTGTTAAAAGGAGTTCTTTACAGAAAGATAAAATAATATAAATCAGAAACTCAGATCTACTTAAAGCAAGGGAAACATTGGAGGAGAAATAAGTGAGCATAAAATATAAATTATTACTTTTCTTATTCTTAATCTAAGACATAACTGTTTTTAAAATAATATCTATAATGTATTTGATTATGTATGCTGACACAAAATTGAAATGAATGACAATAATGATACAAGAAATGGAAGGAAAGTATTAGAAATAATTTGCTATTATCAGGTACTCACACTACCCATGAAGCGGTATGACATCACGTGAAAGTGGACTTGAATTATTTGTAAATTTATCTTGCAAACACCCAGGCAACCACTATGGTAGATACTAATCTAACTACAGTCACACATGTCATAATGACATTTAAGTCAATGTTGGAGAGCATATACAATGATGGTCCCATAAGATTATAATACCATATTTTTACTTTATCTTTTCTGTGCTCAGATATGTTTAGATACACCAATATCACTGTGTTGTAATTAGTATTTAGTAAACTACAATAATGTACAGGTTTTGGTAGCATCAAAGTAATAGCCTATACCATAAGCTTAGGTGTGTAGTAGGCTATAATATCTAGGTTTATGTATGTACACGCTAAGATGTTTGCACAATGACAAAATTATCTAACGATGCATTTCTCATAATGCATTCCTGTTGTTAAACGGCACATGACTATATATCAGTAATCACTTTTAACGCAAGTGATCTAAATGTATTAATTAAAAGACTGAAATTGACACAGTAGATCAAGTAACAAGAACCAACTATATGTTGTCTACATGAAACCCACTTTAAATATATAAACACATATAGATTAAAAGTAAACATGATCCTTTGGAGGAGATGAGGCATTCTGGGTTTTGGAATTTTCAGCCTTTTTGCACTTGTTTTTCCTCGTCTTCGTGGATTTATCTACCTTTGGTCTTTGATGTTGGTGACTTTCAGATGGGGTTTTTGTGCGGACACCCTTTTTGTTGATGTTGATGCTATTCCTTTCTGTTTGTAGGGTTTCCTTCTAACAGTCAGGCCCCTCAGCTGCAGGTCTGCTGAAGTTTGCTGGAGGTCCACTCCAGACCCTGTTTGCCTAGGTATCACCAGCAGAGGCTGCAGAACAGCAGAGATTGCTGCCTGTTCCTTCCTCTGGAAGCTTCATTCCAGAGGGGCACCCGCCAGATGCCAGCCAGAACTCTCCTGCATGAGGTGTCTGTTGAACCCTGCTGTGAGGTGTCTCCCAGTCAGGAGGCACGGGAGTCAGGGACCCACTTAAGGAGGCAGTCTGTCCCTTAGCAGAGCTTGAGAATGGTGCTAGGAGATCCACTGCTCTCTTCAGAGCCAGCAGGCAGGATAGTTTAAGTCTGCTGAAGCTGCGCCCACAGCTGCCCCTTCTCCCAGGTGCTCTGTCCCAGATAGAGAGAATTTTATATATAAGCCCGTGACTGGGGCTGCTGCCTTTCTTTAAGAGATGCCCTGCCCAGAGAGGAGGAATCTAGAGAGGCAGTCTGGCTACAGGGGCTTTGTGGAGCTGCGGTGGGCTCCACCCAGTTCGAACTTCCTAGTGGCTTTGTTTGCATTGTGAGGGAAAAGCACCTACTCAAGCCTCAGTAATGGCAGACACCCCTCCCCCTACCAAGCTCGAGCATCCCGGGTCGACTTCAGACTGCTTGGCTGGCAAGGAGAATTTCAAGCCAGTGGATCTCAGCTTGCTGGGCTCTATGGGGGTGGGATCCACTGAGCTAGACCACTTGGCTCCCTAGCTTCAGCCCCTTTTCCAGGGGAGTGAAGGGTTCTGTCTTGCTGGTGTCCTAGGCACCACTGGGGTTTAAAAAGAAAATCCTGCAGCTATCTCAGTGTCTGCCCAAACAGCCACTCAGTTTTGTGCTTGCAACCCAGGGCCCTGGTGGTGTAGGCACTCGAGGGAATCTCCTGGTCTGCCGGTGGCAAAGACTGGGAAAAGCATAGTATCTGGACCAGAATGCACTTTTCCTCAGGGCACAGTCCCTCGTGGCTTCCCTTGGCTAGGGGAGGAAGTTTCCTGACCACTTGCACTTCCCAGGTTAGGTGACACCCTACCCTGCTTCGGCTTGCCCCCTGTTGGCTGCACCCACTGTCTAACCAGTCTCAAAGAGATGAGCTGGGTACCTCAGTTGGAAATGCAGAAATCACCCACCTTCTGCGTTGATCTTGTTGGGAGCTGCACACTGGAGCTGTGCTAAAGTCTCTCAATAAACTAGGTATTGATGGAATATATCTCAAAATAATAAGAGCTATTTATGACAAACCCACAGCCAATATCACACTGAATGGGCAAAAGCTGGAAGCATTCCCTTTGAAAACCGGCACAAGACAAGGATGCCCTCTCTCACCACTCCTATTCAACATAGTATTGGAAGTTCTGGCCAGAGCAATCAGGCAAGAGAAATAAATAAAAGATATTCAAATAAGAAGAGAGGAAGTCAAATTGTTTTTGTTTGCAGATGATATGATTGTATATTTAGAAAACCCCATTGTCTCAGCCCAAAATCTCCTTAAGCTGATAAGCAACTTCAGCAAAGTCTCAGGATACAAAATCAATGTGTAAAAATCACAAGCATTCCTATACACCAATAATAGACAAACAGAGCCAAATCATGAGTGAACTCCCATTCACAATTGCTACAATGAGAATAAAATACCTAGGAATACAACTTACAAGGGGTGTGAAGGACCTCTTCAAGGAGAACTACAAACCACTGCTCAATGAAATAAGAGAGGACACAAACAAATGGAAAAACATTCCATATTCATGGATAGGAAGAATCAATATTGTAAAAATGGCCATACTGCCCAAAGTAATTTATAGATTCAATGCTATCCCCATCAAGCTACCAATGACTTTCTTCACAGACTTGGAAAAAACTACTTTAAATTTCATATGGAACCAAAAAAAAAAAAAAAAAAAAAAAGCCCGTACAGCCAAGACAATCCTAAGCAAAAAGAACAAAGCTGGAGGCATCATGCTTCCTGACTTTAAATGATACTACAAGCCTCCAGTAACCAAAACAGCATGGTACTTTTACCAAAACAGATATATAGACCAATGGAACAGAACAGAGGCCTCAGAAATAATGCCACATGTCGGCCGGGCGCGGTGGCTCACACCTGTAATCCCAGCACTTTGGGAGGCCGAGGCGGGCGGATCACAAGGTCAGGAGATCGAGACCATCCTGGCTAACACGGTGAAACCCCGTCTCTACTAAAAATACAAAAAAAAAATTAGCCGGGCGTGGTAGTGGGCACCTGTAGTCCCAGCTACTCGGGAGGCTGAGGCAGGGGAATGGCGTGAACCCGGGAGGTGGAACTTGCAGTGAGCCGAGATCGCGCCACTGCACTCCAGCCTGGGCGACAAAGCAAGACTCTGTCTCAAAAAAAAAAAAAAAAAGAAATAATGCCACATGTCTACAACCATCCGATCTTTGACAAATCTGACCAAAAAAAGCAATGGAAAAAGGATTCCTTTCTTAATATATATGATGTTGGGAAAACTGGCTAGCCATATGCAGAAAATTGAAACTGGACCCCTTTCTTACACCTTATTCAAAAATTAACTCAAGATGGGTTAAAGACTTAAATGTAAGACCTAACACCATAAAAACCCTAGAAGAAAACCTAGGCAATACCATTCAGGACATAGGCATGGACAAATACTTCATGACTAAAACACAAAAAGCAATGGCAACAAAAACCCAGATTGACAAATGGGATCTAATTAAACTAAAAAGCTTCTGCATAGCAAAAGAAACTATCATCAGAGTGAACAGGCAACCTACAGAATGGGAGAAAATTTTTAAAATCTATCCATCTGACAAAGAGCTAATATCCAGAATCTACAAGGAACTTAAACAAATTTACAAGAAAAAAACAAACAATGCCATCAAAAAGTGGGCCAAGGATATGAACAGACACTTCTCAAAATAAGATATTTATGTGGCCAACAAACATATTAAAAAAGCTCATCATCACTGGTCATTAGAGAATGCAAATCAAAACCACAATGAGATACTATCTCACGCCAGTTAGAAGCGATCATTAAAAAGTCAGGAAACAACAGATGCTGGAGAGGATGTGGAGAAATAGGAATGCTTTTACCCTGTTGGTGGGAGTGTAAATTAATTCAACCATTGTTGAATGTATCCATAGGATTATAAATCATTCTACTATAAAGACACATGCACATGTATGTTTATTGCAGCACTATTCACAATAGCAAAGACTTGGAACCAACCCAAATGCCCATCAATAATTGAACGGATAAATAAAATGTGGCACATATACACCATGGAATACTATGCAGCCAAAAGAAAGAATGAGTTTATGTCCTTTGCAGGGACATGGGTGAAGCTGGAAACCATCATTCTCAGTAAACTAACATAGGAGCAGAAATCCAAACACTGCATGTTCCCACTCATAAGTGGGAGTTGAACAATAAGAACACGTGGACACAGGGAGGGGAACATTACATACCAGCACCTGTTGGGGGTTGGGGGGCTAGGGAGTAGCATTAGGAGAAATTCCTAATGTAGAAGACGGGTTGATGGGTGCAGCAAACCACCATGGCATGTGTTTACCTATGTAACAAATGTGCACATTCTGCACATGTATCCCAGAACTTAAAGTGTAATTTTTTAAAAAAGTAAAGAAGTGGAGAAAAACATTCCATGGTAACAATAACCAAAACAAAGCAAGACAATCTAAATTAATTTTGGACACAGCAAACTCTAAAGCAAGGAAATTAACAGAGGTAAAAACGGGGCATTACAAAATGTTAAAGGGGTCAATTCTTAAGAAAACATAACACTTCTTAACATAGAGGCACCAAACAACAGAGCAGCAAACTATCTGAAGTAAAAGCCAGTAGAAATACAAGGAGAAATAAATGAATACACTATGGTATTTGGAGACTCTACATCTCTCTAGAAATGGAAAGATCCAGCAGGTAAAAACAGGAAGAACATGATTGACCTTAACAACATCATCAATTAACTGGATATAATAAACATCTATATGTTATTTCATCCAACAACAGCAGAATACACATTCTTCTTAAGCTTACGTGGAATATTCACCAATATATACCACAGCCTAAGCCATAAAACACACCTTAACACATTTAAACTAATAGTGTCTTCTCTTAGATGACAATGAAATTAAGCTAGAATATAACAGAAAGATAACTGGAAAAATACCAAAATATGTGGAGATTAACTACCACACTTTTAAATAACTTATG
Source organism: Gorilla gorilla gorilla (assembly GCF_029281585.2). Classification (NCBI taxonomy): domain Eukaryota; kingdom Metazoa; phylum Chordata; class Mammalia; order Primates; family Hominidae; genus Gorilla; species Gorilla gorilla. The sequence goes on from NC_073234.2 coordinate 80,136,266, forward strand.
AGTCAAAAGAAATCTGAAGAAAAATTTTAAAACATCTTGAAAAAAATAAAATTAAACATACAAGTGATCAAAATTTGTGAAAGGTAGCAAAATCAAGACTTAGAGATTTATTGCACTGAATGCATATGTTAGAAAACAAGAAAACACTAAAATCAATATCTACGTTTCCACCTTGGGAAAATCAAAAAGAAAAGCAAATTAAATTTTAAGTAAGCACAAGAAAAAATAGAATAAAAATTGGACCTGAAATCAATTAAATTATAAACAGGAAATCAATAGAGAAAATTGACAAAACCACAAGTTAATTCTTTAGAAAGATTAATAAAATTGACCCAGCCAGGTTACCTAAGAAAATGAGGGAAGGCACAAATTACTAATAACAGAAATAAAGGCAGGGACTTAACTACAGATCCAATATACATGAAAAGGATAATAAAGAAATACTATAAGCATCACTCTGCCTACAACTGTGATAACCTATATAAAATAGACCAATATATTGAAAGACACGATCTACCCAAATTTGTACAAGAATAAATAGACAATATTAAAAGGACTATTTCTGTTTAAGAAATTGAACTGGTTTTAATAACTTTCCAAAACAGAAAGAAACAGGCCTACATGGTTTCACTGTTGAATTCTACCAAATACTTAAGAATTAATTTATATCAATTCTCTACAGTTTTTTTCAGAGGTTAGAAGCAGAAAAAAATACTTCCTATCTCATTTATTGAGGCCAACATTAACCTAATACCAAGACCATACAAAGATATTGCAAGCAAGTCCTTAAACTGATAAAATATATTTCAAAAATAAATGTACTAAAACTTGGAAATAGGCAAATGTAACCAGCACCACTTGCATTCAGCAATGGATTTCACAAAATATAATATTTATAAGAATCAAGGAGCACAGACAAATACCAAAACAAAGTACCATTTTATGCCTACTTAAATTGCAAAAATCTAGAAGCCACATAATTCCAAATATTGGAGTGAATGTATTCTCAAATTTTCATTTACATATTACTCGTGATCAAGTAAATTAATGTAGTCATTTTAAAAAGAAACAGCTTCCAGATGTGATGGCTCATACCTGTAATTCCAGCACTTTAGGAGGCCAAGGCAGGCTGATTGCTTGAGCCTAGGAGTTTAAGACCAGCCTGGCAACAAGGTAAGACCTCATCTCTACTAAAAAAAAAAAAAAAAAAAAAAAATGCTGGGTGAAGTGGCATGTGCCTGTAGTTCCAGCTACTCAGGAGGTGGGAGAATCCCTTGAGCCTGGGAGGTGGAGTTTGCAAGCTGGGAGAATCCCTTGAGCCTGGGAGGTGGAGTTTGCAGTGAGCCAAGATTATGCCACTGCACTCCAGCCTGGGTGACAGAGGCCCTGTCTCAAAAAAAGTGCAGCAACTATAATGCTACTATGTTGGAACTTTCCAATTTATTGAGTTTCTATGAAACACTGTGCTAAGCACCTTATAAATATCCTGACAACTCTGAGATAAATATTATTTCAATTTATTCATCTTCTATCTTATGGATGTCATGACATGTGAGTCATGAAGACAACAAAATGGTTGGGTCTTGCTTCTTTATCCAACTTGCTATTCTATGCCTTTTAAGTGTAGGCATTTAACCCATTTACATTCAAGATTAATACTGATATGTGAGGATTTGATTCTGTCATAGTGTTGTTAGCTGGTTATTATGTTGGCTTGATTGCATAATTGCTTTATAATGTCAGTGGGCTCTGTAGTTAAGTCTATTTTTGTGGTGACAGGTATCATTCTTTCATTTCCATGTTTAGGACTCCCTTAAGCATCTCTTGTAAGGCAGGTCTAATGGTAACAAATTCTATTAGCATTTGCTTGACTGAAAATAATATTTTTTCTTTACTTATGAAGCTTAGTTTGGCAGAACATAAAATTCTTAGTTGAAATTTCTTTTCTTTAAGGATGGTGAAAATAGGTCCCCAATCTCTTCTAGCTTGTAAGCTTTCTGCTGAAAGATCTATTGTTAGACTGATGAGGCTCCTTTTGTAAGTGACCTGCCCCTTCTCTCTAGGTTTTTTTCTTTCATGTTTACCTTGGAGAATCTGATGATTATGTGTCTTGTGGATGACCATCTTGTATAGTATCTTGAAGGGATTCTTTGAATTTTTTGAATTTGCATATCCACCTCTCTAGCAAGACTGGGAAATTTTTCATGGACTTTATCCTCAAAGACATTTTCCAAGTTGCTTACTCTTTCTCCTCTTTCAGGAATGCCAATGAGTCACAGGCTTGGTCTCTTTACATAATCCCATATTTCTCAGAGGTTTTGTTCATTAATATTTTTCCTTTAATTTTGTCTGCTTGTGTTGATTCAAAGGGGTAATCTTCAAACTCTGAGATTCTTTCTTAAGCTTGGTCTATTTTGTTGTTAATTACTATAATTGTATTATGAAATTCCTGTAGTAAAATATTTAATTTCAGAAGTTAATTTTGGTTCTTTCTTAAAATGACTATGTCATCTTTAAAATCTTGAATTGTTTTCCTGTTTTCTTTGGATTGCATTTAAATCTTCTCCTGTATCTTGTCGGGTTTAAATTTGAAGAGAAGAAATGACAAGTGTAATGATGAAACGTATACTAGCAGGTTCTATGTAATGTAGTTAGTTCAGTACAAAAATTGAGGGGAAGGGGTAGAAAAGAATTCAAGTATTTGATTTCTCAAAGTTTTGTTTGTATTTCCACGGATATATTATCAATTTGCACTTATATATTGCCACCTGCTGTGTCTGTATATGTAAGTCAGTAACAACATGTATATTTGGGTGTATGCATGCATGTTAGCAAGTGTTAGAATCCATGGTTGCTTGACACTCAATAATTTAACCTTAAGATAATTTTTTAGAAGTATGGAATGAGGAAAGTTATTAAAGAGACCACTTATAAAACCCTGCTTGCCATAACATCTTGAGGGTACTAATATTATAAAAATCCACATTTATTTTAGCAATATGGAATACAGTTGAGAGCATAGGATTTGGAATCAGATTGCCTGAGTTCAGACCTTCAGTGTACCAATTACCAACTTTGAGACCTAGGAGAAGACATTTGCCCTGCCTATATCTAGGTTTTTTCACCTGAAAAGGGGAGATAATACCATCCAGTTGATAGAATTATGGTAAGGAAAAAATCTGTTAGCAAAAGTAAAACACTAAATCAATGTCTGGCATATAGTAAATGCTTAATAAATGTTAGCTACTATTATTAAGGTTTCTCTCATCTTTTTTTATGCTCTTGAATTACATTTGTTTTACTATTGTTTTCATTATCTTTCTATCTATAGAGATATCTCTAAATCATAATATTTCAAATACAGAAAATTAAGAAATTAGATGATAAAATGTAATTTAATGAAAGTAAAAGTCAATATATTTTCAGCAACTTTTAATACTTTGAAGTCCCAAACTTCATAAAAAATTAAAATACCCTTTATTTAAAAAATTTTCTCCCATTATGTTTTCATTTCTCATGAATAAAAAGTAAGCTCAGAAATGCAACAAACTTCGACTACAGGCACACAAGTCTTTACAGAATTATTGTAAAATGATTGTTGAGTTTAATATTCTTTCTCAACAACATATCAATGTTAACAATTTAAGTTAGTGAAAATATTATTTTAAATATCACTTGTAGACATGATTAACCAATTTAGCAATGTTTCTGAAATACCAGCATTAGGGATGCCAGTCTTATCCCAGTATCTTCCTCTAGCTCTGGTCTTCTTTACTGGGCTGCAGTTAATGTCCTTTCCACACACTGCTAATTCCCTAACTCCCAGCTTCTCCAGATATGCTATAAGGGATCACTCTGGAAATTTTATTGCTTCAGGCAGTTTGCTGCCATTTTGCTATGCACATGTCAGTGAAATTACTGTAACACTCAGTATTTAAAAATAAAAACAATTCAGTACATTATATTATCCTTAGAATATAGAACATAATTCACTTGCATTAACCAATACTTTTTCCTTATGACTGCCATTTGGCCTAAATGTTACTCAAATATTTCATCAGAGAAGGCTTTATCAGTAATCTCAGAAAACAAACAAATTTTATGTTCCCTGGAAGAAGCTAAAAGGAACTTTTTATAACATTATTGTAATTGACTCCAATCTTGGTGGCCTTTATTCAACTGTATAAGATTACAAATTTGACTAAATAAAAAAGTTAAAACATTGATAAAAGGTGACCCTTATTTCTTGATTTCCTCAAGACTTCCGTATGGGGATTTAAAGGCTTTGTCTTGGGTTCCAGGGTTTTCAATTCACAATGTAGATGACTTCAGGAAAATTTCTTAACTTTTCTGAGTCTTGGCTTCTCATTTAGCATTGTGCTTAGGAGTACTCATTCCCGTTTATAAAAATGCCAGCATCACTTAATACCTCAACTGTATCATTTAATACAGTTTGTGCCAAAAGCAAAAGGCAGAATTATTACTTTTACCAGCTTGCAAATGAAAACATTAAATGCCTTTTCTAAATCGTCAAACAGGTCTTTTGGCCAGGTTTTTGACTATCATAGACCTCCGTTCCATGAGCCTAAATTACTTATCAGAACTTTTTTAAATGCTGTTTTTTGTTTTTTAAAAAAGAATTTTTAAATAAGTCAGTATCACAAAGTGAGTCTCAAGAATTAATATTCTAAGTTTATGTCAATTCTAAGAATTTTAAAATATTATTCATTATGCATTTTTTATTTTAATCACATTCGTAAATATCTCGTGATCAATCCAAAACCAAAGAGAAGCTATCAAAATATTTCCAAATTTTCTGCATTGATAAACTATTAAGCATCAAAAATTTCACCAAAGAAATACTTAATCAGATTAAAAGACTGGTTTAAATCAAGGTATGAATCATTATGTTAATATTTCAATATATGCTTCAATTAAAAATTATAATTTGAAATATAATGTTCTTTTTAACAACTTGCCTTTCTATACATTAAAGTTCCCTATTTACTTATTTTAGCTCAAAAACATAAAACTTGTTCTACCTTCAATCCATTGCAGCATCTTGTTTTCTTATTCTCTGAAGGTTGTGCCTCTGCTGTTTTATTCAAATGTTGATTTTGGTCCATGACTGAAATATAGATATCATACAAATGTTTTTAATTGTTGTTGATGCTTAGTTTGAAACAATCACCTATTAAGGAAGAAAAAGTATAGTTTATTTTATTTTTACAATATATAATTTAGAAATAAGAAAAGCCACAAGATCATCATCAATCAATCAACCATTCACTAACATTCACTCAGGGTCTACTATGTCTTTACCACTCTGCTAGGTCAATGCTGGACACAAAAGTAGGAAAGACAGACATAAATTCTAGCCTAAGGAGATTATAATTTAATAGAAAAATAAATTTGTGGAGAGAAATTTGAAACAAGTAAGTAATATAGAATCACACACCAGATTACATGAACATTTTAAATTATAGAAATTAAAATTATTATCTTTTCTACACACCTATATTGTAAAATTTATAAAAGCAAATATATGTTTTCTTTATCCTTCTAGTTTTAAAATGTGCCTATTAGCCCCTTGCACAGAGTAGATATTCAAAACGGATACAAAAATAATATAAAGAATTAAATTAGAATGGCCTCAGTTTTATAAAGGAGACACCACTGGAATCAGGCTCAAAAAGCAAACAGAATTTGGATTTGTTAAAAAGAGCAAAGTGTACTCCAAGTACTTCTCAGAGCAACTCTGGTATTGCTTGACCTTACCACCAACATGATGTTACTTTATTTGATTTTGTTCATTTCTTTTCCAAGAGAAAATGCATATAGTTGAAAATGCAAATTAAAAAAATAAAACAAAGATTCTTCCTCTAACTCTTGTCCCATTATCCAGAAATATAATGTGGATTTTTCATTAAGTACATAATATTTTCCTTTTCAATGCAAATAGTAGCATACCTTAAACATCATTCTCTACCTTTTTATCTTCTCTATATACTTAATCTTAATAAGTCTTTCTCATTTTTCTTATGGTAGCAGGGTATTAAGTTGTCCATAATATATGCAACTGGTTCTATATTCATCAGCTTTTAGGTTGTATCTAATCATTTTATATTAAAGATGTTCTTAATATATCATATGCCATTTTGGTTTTATGTGGCCATATCTGCAGAATAAATTCAACAACTAAAGTTTTGGAGTCAATGTATAAGAGAAATTGTTATTTTGAGAGTCATTAAAGTCCTACTTTAAAGACTAGTAAAATGAGTTAACTTTTTACTTCAACTGACTGTTTTATATAGAATATAATGTGTTCTTCATGGAGTTTTAGAAATACATTCTTGCTTCTATGTATGTAAACAATACATATTTATGTATCTAAGATATCTATATAAGCAGACACAGCATAGATACATGATTTTTAATAGGGCAGTAATTATACAATATGTCTAATATATATTATATGTACAGTTGATACTTGTTGCAGTAGTTATGTTTTATAAAGTTGCTGGGAACACTGAATTAGCAAATATTGAACCATTGTTCCTTGGAGAGATGTGGGGTTAGTTATATGCCTGTCTGCCTCTGGTCACAATATTTTGGTAAATTGTTCAATATAGAACTGTGTTTTATGTATGTTTTGTTTAAAGACACTTTATTTAATACATACTATTGATTCATTAACATTGAATTAGTTGTCAACAACACTGTAGTTCAGGCCTGGAGGAAGCTTATACAGCATATGTATCTTTTCCCTCGGACACTCTCGTGCACCGGAGAGCACTTCAGCACTATCTTTGGGGCCCATTCAAAACATTCAACTCAGAAACACAAAACACAAAAATGCCAAAAATGTAGCAATAAATACAGTGTGAAAAGGATATTTCTTTATCATATGTGAGCAGAAATAAGAAGACAGAGCTTCACTTTGTTCAACCTTAGTTGGGAACATGGCAGCTCAAATTTTTCACCACTTTGTACATGCATGTGAATGCCCATGAAAGTCCAGCAGTATTGATTTTGGTGTTACAAAGGAACTTTAGTGAATAGACAAATTTTCTTATATAGAATCTGTGAATAACGAGACTCGACTCTATATTTTATTCACTAATTTATTCAACAAGGGCTGATGGATTCTGAATAATATAAATATATATAATACATATTTAAGGGATAGTGCATAAATGTGGAAGTAATAAATAGGATATTATCACTTACATATATGTGAGTATATATCAACATATGGTTGAATACAGAAACCCATACATGTGTACCTCTAAGTGAACTCCAATTATTACATTTTGTGTGTGTACATGTTTTATGCATGCCTGTACCTAGATATGTCGGGTTTCTGGGTTCAGTGAGGTAAGAAAAAAGTCAATGGCTGTTTAGTCTCAAGGTAATAAGCTGCCCTTTGATAAATTTCACCCCATTTTTTCCATGAATATCTGTTTCTATCTCTTTCTTCATAATTTAAATATTAGGAAATCTTTTTTTAAAAAAATTATATAATAGCAAATAACTTTGTATGACTTGCAAGGTGGATAGTCTTCCTTTAGTTTTAGGCTTTGATTTTCTTTCTACTAACAAATATTCTTGATGTCTTGAAGGCTATTGTCCCACCACTCTAAACCTGATTTATTTCAATTGATTAACTTCTGTTTGTCCTGTCTCCCACCTTTCTTTCTATCCTATGCATATCATATTTATCCTAAGAATCTTTCAAAGATCCCTTTAACGACACAAAATAAAATTCACAGTTTCTATTTGATGGTCTTCACAACCTAAACCAAGCCCCTGTTTTTAGAACCATTCTCAATATACCCATAGCACCCACAGATACATGAAACCACAGTCCCAAGAAGAAAGCTTTCTGCCCTCTTGTATGTTTCTTTCAATCCTGAATGTCATTCTCCATCTCTTGGTTGTAATGCTGATCCAAATTGTACCTCTTCAATATTTTCATACTTACCTCCTATTGATAATATCTCCCACCCTGCTGTACCAGTGGAGAATATACCTGAAGTCATTACTTTTCTTTGTATTTCCCCTACTTCCCCAGAAAACTACTATTTCACATCTCTCTCCTAGATCTTCAGATAAAATATTCAGAAAAAAAAGGTGGACACTTTGTTCCTCATTTCACCAAAATGTTAAATAAGTTACTACAAAGTAACTAGAAAGTTGGAATATTAATTTATGCTTGACTAAATGTCACACTTTCTAATTCACCTTGACATTTAACATATTTTTCTCTGAACATATTTTTTTCTTAAATTTCAAATGATTTACATAAATGAATTTTGAGGACACCATTTGTTTATAAGACAGAGCCATAGGCATTTGGATTTAGCATTGCAATTCTTCCCTGAAGAGGTCAGTTCTTCCAAATTTGATAGGAGTGGGGTGCAGGACAGAATATTATCAGCCTCTACTTATCTGTGTCAAGCTTTTAATACTTAATAGGTTATAGAAAACCGGTTTAGGCAAAGTGACCCAATTTCTACCATGTACTTATGCAACTGAGGAGCAAAAAGGAAAAACAGCATTTGCAAACTTCTTAGACCTTTTATAGGAGAGACATTCCCCCATCTCCACCTTACTTTCACAATAAAAACAATTGTCTTATCAAGGCAGACAACTTTCTGAATTGGAGAAGGGAACTAATATTTATTGAGGCCTTAGTTCATGCTAAAAACTGTGCTGAGGGGAGGAGCCAACACGGCCAAATAGGAACAGCTCTGGTCTACAGCTCCCAGCGTGAGCGATGCAGAAGACTGGTGATTTCTGCATTTCCAACTGAGGTACTGGGTTCATCTCACTGGGGAGTGCCAGACAGTAGGTGCAGGACAGTGGGTGAAGCGCACCATGCGCAAGCCAAAGCAGGGCGAGGCATTGCCTCACCCGGGAAGCACAACGGGTCAGGGAATTCCCTTTCCTAGTCAGAGAAAGGGGTGACAGACGGCACCTGGAAAATTGGGTCACTCCCACCCTAATACTGCTCTTTTCCAACCGGCTTAAAAAACAGCACACCAGGAGATTATATCCTGCACCTGGCTTGGAGGGTCCTATGCCCACAGAGTCTCGCTCATTGCTAGCACAGCCGTCCAAGATCAAACTGCAAGATGGCAGCGAGGCTGGGGGAGGGGCGCCCGCCATTGCTGAGTTAGTTGTTTGATTAGGTAAACAAAGCGGCTGGGAAGCTCGAACTGGGTGGAGCCCACCACAGCTCAAGGAGGCTTGCCGGCCTCTGTAGGCTCCACCTCTGGGGGCAGGGCACAGACAAGCAAAAAGACAGCAGTAACCTCTGCAGACTTAAATGTCCCTCTCTGACAGCTTTGAAGAGAGCAGTGGTTCTCCCAGCATGCAGCTTGAGATCTGAGAACAGGCAGACTGCCTCCTCAAGTGGGTCCCTGACCCCCGAGTAGCCTAACTGGGAGGCACCCTCCAGTAGGGGCCGACTGACACTTCACACGGTCAGGTACTCCTCTGAGACAAAACTTCCAGAGGAACGATCAGGCAGCAGCATTTGTGGTTCACCAATATCTGCACTTCTGCAGCCACCGCTGCTGAAACCCAGGCAAACAGGGTCTGGAGTACACCTCTAGCAAGCTCTAACAGGCCTGCAGCTGAGGGTCCTGTCTGTTAGAAGGAAAACTAACAAACAGAAAGGACATCCACACCAAAAACCCATCTGTACGTCACCATCATCAAAGACCAAAGGTAAATGAAACCACAAAGATGAGAAAAAAACAGAGCAGAAAAACTGGAAACTCTAAAGATCAGAGCGCCTCTCCTCCTCCAAAGGAACGCAGCTCCTCACCAGCAATGGAACAAAGCTGGACGGAGAATGACTTTGACGAGTTGAGAGAAGAAGGCTTCAGATGATCAAACTACTCTGAGCTACAGGAGGAAATTCAAACCAATGGCAAAGAAGTTAAAAGGTTTGAAAAAAAATTAGACAAATGGATAACTAGAATAACCAATGCAGAGAAGTTCTTAAAGGACCTGATGGAGCTGAAAACCAAGGCAAGAGAGCTACATGACGAATGCAGAAGCCTCAGTAGCTGATGCGATCAACCGGAAGAAAGGGTATCAGTGATGGAAGACGAAATGAATGAAATGAAGCGAGAAGAGAAGTTTAGAGAAAAAAGAATAAAAAGAAATGAACAAAGCCTCCAAGAAATATGGGACAACGTGAAAAGACCAAATCTACGTCTGATTGGTGTACCTGAAATTGACGGGGAGAATGGAACCAAGTTGGAAAACATTCTGCAGGATATTATCCAGGAGAACTTCCCCAATCTAGCAAGGCAGGCCAACATTCAAATTCAGGAAATACAGAGAACGCCACAAAGATAATCCTTGAGAAGAGCAACTCCAAGACACATAATTGTCAGATTCACCAAAGTTGAAATGAAGGAAAAGATGTCAAGGGCAGCCAGAGAGAAAGGTCGGGTTACCCACAAAGGGAAGCCCATCAGACTAACAGCTGATCTCTTGGCAGAAACTCTACAAGCCAGAAGAGAGTGGGGGCCAATATTCAACATTCTTAAAGAAAAGAATTTTCAACCCAGAATTTCATATCCAGCCAAACCAAGCTTCATAAGTGAAGGAGAAATAAAATCCTTCACAGACAAGCAAATGCTGATTTTGTCACCACCAGGCCTGCCCTAAAAGAGCTCCTGAAGGAAGCACTAAACATGGAAAGGAACAATGGGTACCAGCCACTGCAAAAACATGCCAAATTGTAAAGACCATCAAGGCTAGGAAGAAACTGCATCAACTACTGAGCAAAATAACCAGCTAACATCACAATGACAGGATCAAATTCACACATAACAATATAAACTTTAAATGTAAATGGGCTAAATGCTCCAATTAAAAGACACAGACTGGCAAATTGGATAAAGAGTCAAGACCAATCAGTGCGCTGTAGTCAGGAAACCCATCTCACGTGCAGAGACACACATAGGCTCAAAATAAAGGGATGGTGGAAGATCTACTAAGCAAATGGAAAACAAAAAAAGGCAGGGATTGCAATCCTAGTCTCTGATAAAACAGACTTTAAACCAATAAAGATCAAAAGAGACAAAGAAGGCCATTACCTAATGGTAAAGGGATCAATTCAACAAGAAGAGCTAACTATCCTAAATATACATGCACCCAATACAGGAGCACCCAGATTCATAAAGCAAGTCCTGAGTGACCTACAAAGAGACTTAGACTCCCACACAATAATGATGGGAGACTTTAACACCCCACTGTCAACATTAGACAGATCAACGAGACAGAAAGTTAACAAGGATACCCAGGAATTGAACTCAGCTCTGCACCAAGTGGACCTAATAGACATCTACAGAACTCTCCACCCCAAATCAACAGAATATACATTTTTTTCAGCACCGCACCACACCTACTCTGAAATTGACCACATATTGGAAGTAAAGCACTCCTCAGCAAATGGAAAAGGACAGAAATTATAACAAACTGTTTCTCAGACCACAGTGCAATCAAACTAGAACTCAGGATTAAGAAACTCACTCAAAACCGCTCAACTGCATGGAAACTGAACAACCTGCTCCTGAATGACTACTGGGTACATAATGAAATGAAGGCAGAAATAAAGATGTTCTTTGAAACCAATGAGAACAAACACACAACATACCAGAATCTCTGGGACACATTTAAAGCAGTGTGTAGAGGGAAATTTATAGCACTAAATGTCCACAAGAGAAAGCAAGAAAGATCCAAAATTGACACCCTAACATCACAATTAAAAGAACTAGAAAAGCAAGAGCAAACACATTCAAAAGCTAGCAGAAGGCAAGAAATAACTAAAATCAGAGCAGAACTGAAGGAAATAGAGACACAAAAAACCCTTCCAAAAATTAATGAATCCAGGAGCTGGTTTTTTGAAAGCATCAACAAAATTGATAGACCACTAGCAAGACTAATAAAGAAGAAAAGAGAGAAGAATCAAATAGATGCAATAAAAAATGATAAAGGGGATATCACCACCGATCCCACAGAAATACAAACTACCATCAGAGAATACAACAAACACCTCTACGCAAATAAACTAGAAAATCTAGCAGAAATGGATAAATTCCTCGACACATACATCCTCCCAAGACTAAACCAGGAAGAAGTTGGATCTCTGAATAGACCAATCACAGGCTCTGAAATTGAGGCAATACTCAATAGCTTACCAACCAAAAAAAGTCCAGGACCAGATGGATTCACAGCCAAATTCTACCAGAGGTACAAGGAGGAACTGGTACCAATACTTCTGAAACTATTCCAATCAATAGAAAAAGAAGGAATCCTCCCTCAGTCATTTTATGAGGCCAGCATCATCCTGATACCAAAGCCAGGCAGAGACACAACCAAAAAAGAGAATTTTACACCAATATCCTTGATGAACATTGATGCAAAAATCCTCAATAAAATACTGGCAAACTGAATCCAACAGCACATCAAAAAGCTTATCCACCATGACCAAGTGGGCTTCATCCCTGGGATGCAAGGCTGGTTCAACATACGCAAATCAATAAATGTAATCCAGCATATAAACAGAACCAAAGACAAAAACTACATGATTATCTCAATAGATGCAGAAAAGGCCTTTGACAAAATTCAACAACATTCATGCTAAAAACTCTCAATAAATTAGGTATTAATGGGATGTATCTCAAAATAATAAGAGCTATCTATGACAAACCTACAGCCAATATCATACTGAATGGGCAAAAACTGGAAGCATTCCCTTTGAAAACTGGCACAAGACAGGGATGCCCTCTCTCACCACTCCTATTCAACATAATGTTGGAAGTTCTGGCCGGGGCAATCAGACAGGAGAAGGAAATAAAGGGTATTCAATTAGGAAAAGAGGAAGTCAAATTGTCCCTGTTTGCAGATGACATGATTGTATACCTAGAAAACCCCATCATCTCAGCCCAAAATCTCCTCAAGTTGGTAAGCAACTTCAGCAAAGTCTCAGAATACAAAATCAGTGTACAAAAATCACAAGCATTCTTATACACCAACAACAGACAAACAGAGAGCCAAATCATGAGTGAACTCCCATTCACAATTGCTTCAAAGAGAATAAAATACCTAGGAATCCAACTTACAAGGGATGTGAAGGACCTCTTCAAGGAGAACTACAAACCACTGCTCAATGAAATAAAAGAGGATACGAACAAATGGAAGAACATTCCATGCTCATAGGTAGGAAGAATCAATATGAAAATGGCCATACTGCCCAAGGTAATTTATAGATTCAATGCCATCCCCATCAAGCTAAAAATGACTTTCTTCACAGAATTGGAAAAAACTACTTTAAAGTTCATATGGAAACAAAAAAGAGCCCGCATACCAGGTCAATCCTAAGCCAAAAGAACAAAGCTGGAGGCATCACCCTACCTAACTTCAAACTATACTACAAGGCTACAGTAACCAAAACAGCATGGTACTGGTACCAAAACAGAGATATAGACCAATGGAACAGAATAGAGCCCTCAGAAATAGTGCCGCATCTCTACAACTATCTGATCTTTGACAAACCTGACAAAAACAAGCAATGGGGAAAGGATTCCCTATTTAATAAATGATGCTGGGAAAACTGGCAAGCCATATGTAGAAAGCTGAAACTGGATCCCTTCCTTACACCTTATACAAAAATTAATTCAAGATGGATTAAAGACTTCAATGTTAGACCTAAAACCATAAAAACCCTAGAAGAAAACCTAGGCATTACCATTCAGGACATAGGCATGGGCAAGGACTTCATGTCTAAAACACCAAAAGCAATGGCAACAAAAGCCAAAAATGACAAATGAGATCTAATTAAACTAAAGAGCTTCTGCACAGCAAAAGAAACTACCATCAGAGTGAACAGGCAACCTACAGAATGGGAGAAAATTTTTGCAACCTACTCGTCTGACAAAGGGCTAATACCCAAAATCTACGATGAACTCAAACAAATTTACAAGAAAAAGACAAACAACCCCATCAAAAAGTGGGTGAAGGATATGAACAGACACTTCTCAACAGAAGACGTTTATGCAGCCAAAAGACACATGAAAAAATGCTCATCATCACTGGCCATCAGAGAAAGGCAACTCAAAACCACAATGAGATACCATCTCACACCAGTTAGAATAGCGATCATTAAAAAGTCAGGAAACAACAGGTGCTGGAGAGGATGTGGAGAAATAGGAACACTTTTACACTGTTGGTGGGACTGTAAACTAGTTCAACCATTGTGGAAGACAGTGTGGCGATTCCTCAGGGATCTAGAACTAGAAATACCATTTGACCCAGCCATCGCATAACTGGATATATACCCAAAGGATTATAAATCATGCTGCTATAAAGACACATGCCCACGTATGTTTATTGCAGCACTATTCACAGTAGCAAAGACTTGGAACCAACCTAAATGTCCAACAACGATAGAGTGGATTAAGAAAATGTGGCACATATACACCATGGAATACTATGCAGCCATAAAAATGATGAGTTCATGTCCTTTGTAGGGACATGGATGAAACTGGAAACCATCATTCTCAACAAACTATCGCAAGGACAAAAAACCAGACACCACATGTTCTCACTCATAGATGGGAATTGAACAATGAGAACACATGGACACAGGAAGGGGAACATCACATACTGGGGACTGTTGTGGGGTGGGGGGAGGGTGGAGGGATAGCATTAGGAGATATACCTAATGTTAAATGATGAGTTAATGGGTGCAGCACACCAACATGGCACATGTATACATATGTAACAAACCTGCACGTTGTGCACATGTACCCTAAAACTTAAAGTATAATAATAATGAAATAAAAAAAAGAAAAAAACTGTACTGAGAAGACTTTTTGCTTATTTAATTGGAGATAAATTATCTAGAAAATATATTTCCCTTCACCCTGTATCAAACTTGAGTTGAAACAAGGAGATTGAGGTGGTTATGTGACTTTGAGACACCTGTTTTTTTATGTTTGCCAATTAACTCTTCCCTCTACTCCCACCCTTGGCCGCCTTCATCCAGTTAAGAAGACATCAAAGAAATAAGGAGTCTAGTGTGATCAGTCAATGTAGTTGACAAAAATAATTATCCTGTAGCATATTTTAAGAAGGTAACTAGAGCTTCATTTTTGAGACTTGATTTTTATTTGTTTAGAAATTAATAAGACGAAGATTTGAAACTTTATATTTAAATATATAAAGGTATTATTTTCTCTACTTTATTTTTAACAGTATATAAACCCGAGGCTCTTCTACTCCCAGAAGGAATATTTACTATGTTTTAAGGGCTCAGAATGTAAGCGTGTGGAAGACACAGAGCATAAAATTTGTAATATTTTTCAAGACCATCAAAATCTTCTTCCGTGAAAATTTCTTACATAAAATATATGTTAAAATTAGAGAATCTCAATGGTTCTTACCTGGACTTAGAATCCTACAGCAACTGCAACAAGTCCACCCTTTATTCCTCTTAAAGTAGTTGGCTTTTTGAAAACAAGTCCAGTGATGATTAACCACCTTATTATGTCATTGCTCTAGTCAAACATATAAAACCTAGTTAGTTTTAAGAGTTCACTCCAGTTGCCAATATTTAAAGATTATATTTCTCAGAATTCTCACATTATTTTTTGTTAATCTTAACAAGTAAACCTTACTTTTGGGAATGGCTTTTACTTGTTTATTCAATTAAGTTGGTGGCATAAGATTTTTTTCTTTAAAAATATGAGTACAATAAATTATTCCAGGTATTTAAAACTTCCAAATGGGAAATAATTTAAGACAAATAAAAAATATGCCTACAGGTTACATTGGCATTTAAAAATTAAAATATACCCTCTTTGCTTGGTACATAGGTATGGTTCTAACATGGTATGTATGGAGACTGGAGATACCATCTGGAATAAGAGAGTCCCAATTAACTGCAAGACCATTTTTCTGAATGATGGAAATTAAGACTGCTTTATGCGATAGATTCTTTACATCAAAACCTGAAAGAATTATTAATATCACAGTTTCCTTTTATTGACTTGACTTTTGGAGAAAGGAAGAGCTTAACTCAGTTAAAAGTTTTCTTGAGTAGAGATGAAGTTTAATTAATTCAATAACTCAAACATTTTAGACTCCCAATTATACCTTGGACATTAAGCTCTCTTCTGAAATAAAGCACAGACCCTTCTCTCACATAAATATATATATTTCAGAAAAGTGTGAAGATATATGTGTGTATATACACACAAACATACATGTATACATATATACACACATTTACCTGTATACACTTATGCACATATATATATGTGGTAATGTGAGGATGCATATATGAGAATATGGTTACCCCTTATCATTCATGGGACATTTGTTGATATGGTTGCGCAAAATGTATTTGATGTCTGTGTCACAGTTATCTGATTGATTAGTTCTATTCTTGGTTAATTATTGAGAGTATTGGAATCATGAGACAAACTAAAGAGGAGTGTAGAGGGGAAGAATGACTGTGCAGAACTGAGAAATGTAGACCCAAGGCCAAAATATTAGAGTAAGGCTTCCAAATACTCTGCTGAGTAAGAATCTACTGGCGAGTTGTCAAAATAGCAATCCAGTCCCATACCCAGCAGATTCCGGCTCAGGAGACCAAAGATTATGCCTTTTAAATAAGCACTTTGAAAAATTTTCATGTACTGCCAGATTTTGGTATCAGAGCAGGAATGCAGAACATTTTCCATCATTTTTATGGACTTCCTTTTATTCACAATGGGAATACAGTTTGGGTTTTCTCAGGCTAATGGTTTTCTCCTCAGACATCCATTTCATTGAAAACACATCAACATGTTTGGAGACTAATATATATATTATATACAATGAAGATAAAACAGTGCAAACTAACAACCTTTATAATCCTGAGCTAAAGGTGCCAATTGTAAAATTCTTCAATATTTTCAGAGGTCAAAGAGCATTCTCTGTGCCCCTTTTCTCTTCCTAATTGTGTAAATAATTAGACTGCTCATTTTGTGGGATCGTGGAAAAACAAGAGTACACCAGGGGAAAGATGTTGCAAAACATCTTTCAAGATCAATATTATGCTAACAGTCACGCGTCAGTTAGATGACAAAAATTGATTTAAAGAATCAGCTGATATTTTTTTCAGGAACGGCTATCACAGCTCTGATGAAATATCATGGCCTTTGAAGTCTGAAAGACTTAAATGCCGATATGTCTCTGCTACCTGCCAGCAGTGTAAACATCAGTGGGTTATTTACCATTTCTGAGCATCAGTGCACTCATCTATAAAGTAAGAAGTCTATATTTGGAATAAAGATTTAGTGTATGTAAAGTGCCTTACATAATGCCTGGCACATTATAGATTCAATACCTAATTAGATTAATTGTATGATATTTGCATATTATAAATTTTAAAGCAGTTAATTTATATTAAATGAGTACAAATAAAATCTCTGAGATCTGTATCCTGTAGGTCTGTAAAACCTATGTCCAATAGGTTTTAGCCCCAGAGTTCTCAGGTGCGTACCACAGGCACACCTCAAGAGGGAACCATCAGGCTCCGAGCAGATCCGCCCTTACCCGAACATTTCACTTCTGTTGGTGCTGATTAAGAGACAGCTCCAGAAAGCTACACTCTCCTGGAAAGAACCCTATTCTACATATTATTCTCCAAACATGTTTCTATACCCACCAATGCTCCAAGCTCTGGCATCATCAAGACTAATATTACCATGGCAATTATCGCTCTTATGGTAGTGACCACCATAAGAAGGTAGGGATTCCCTGATGACTCATCACCTCTTCTCTAATCCCCACAGAGCTCTGCACATTCCTATGTTTGCCCCCATCTTCTCTCTTTCTCCCAATCCTGGACTGAAATTCTTCTCTTGAGTTTTCTGGAACCCATCACTAGTCATGACTGAAACTCCCCTTACCTTTACCTCTTCTCCGAGTTATTCTGCTTCACTTCTGCCTTGAACTTAAAAATTGGTCTTCCCTGAGACACTCGCTCTCCTGCAGCAGTGATACATAGGGGTTGCCTTAGCCCCCATATTGCTGCAAACCAGATGGGCTGGTTTCCGATGTGCCTCACTTTGCTAGTTTCTTTACATTTCCCCACCCTTTACACTCATAATCCATAGTTTTGGATCTCATATTGAAAGACTCTATCACTTATTCCTCTTGTTGAAATCATCTATCAACGCTCAGTCACTCCCACTCATTTCATGACAATTTTAGCTCTCGATCCAAAGCCATTCTCTCAAAATGCTACTACTATTTTAATTATTCATGATGGTAATGACCATGAAGAGAATCTTTTTAATTCTCTGTTTTCTTTTTATTTTCTTTTTATTTTTTAGCCTTCTCCTCAATGATCTTGGCTTCTACCTACTACTATGGGCATATCCTATGCTTTTCACACCACTGTAATCTCTCCATAATATCAAAGATTGGAGCACCACTCTTTATCATTCCTAGCTCACACTCAGTAACACCCTAGATCCACATGCTTCCACTGACCAGGATGTATAACCTACAGTTTGATTTTGCCAGAGTTTTCGGTGTTCCTTATCTATACATCTGGGTTAATTTAATGGTCACGGTAATCACTCTCTTCTATATAACTTCATATAATTTTGACCGTTTTGCATTATTTTAATTGCATGTCAAAGCCACACTCTTGATTAAATTTAACTCTCAAATAACTCTGCACATTTCTCTTATGAAGCTAAATGTAACTGAGGAAAATCTCTCAACCATGCTGACTTTAAACGTATGATTAGGAAGCCCAAATGGACCTTTCATTTTGCCAAGAAATCATTCACGTCATTTTGCATTCTGAGCATTTTGTGCCTTCATCTTTTTTTTTTTTTTTGAAATTCTAATACATCCCTTTCCCACCTTCAGCTGATGAATTATTTTACTGAAAAAATAAATAAATAAAGAAGAAACTTCAAAAGCTCCCTTGACCACATTTATCTATGTAAAGCCCCAGTACCACATGGTCTGCCTTAGTGAACTACCCAAGTTTAAACTAAGGCCAATCTCCACTTGCATAGGATATTGACTCCTCCCCTTGTGTTTTTAAGGATAGCACTATCCTCTTTTTAAATGTTTCCATCAGCATGTAAGCATGCTGTCACTTTTTCATCTTCCAAAAATCTCTCTTTTGATCCCATTTTTTCCTAATATTGCCCTATTTCTGTGCTATTTTTACAGAGAAATAGCTTGTCTAATTATTGCTTTCAATCTCTCTCTCTACATTCTCTCTTGAGCACACTCTTATCAGGTTTTTGCCCCCAAATTTCCACTGAAACCACTTTTCCTAAGTCATAAATTACCTAAATGCTACATCTAATAGTCCTCATCTGACTTGAACTGTTAGCAGCATTTTTCAGAACTGAGAATTCCCTCCCTAAGCAAAACTTTGCAGCACACTACCCTTTGTGGTTTGCCTTCTAACTCACTGACTTACTTATTTACACTTCATTTACTCTAAATTCTTTATCTTTGTCTTCTAAATTGAAGCATGTCAGACAATAACCTTACTGTGTGCGTTTGTGAGCTCATCTATTCTCATGTTTTTAAATCTTATCCATACGTTGATAATTCCAAAATTTTTTCTCTAGCCAAGTTACTCATGAACTCTAGATTTATCCATTGACTTCTCACCATCTTCCTATATATCTCTAATAGGCATCTTACACTTAATATTTTCTAACATGGTATCTTTGTCTTCCCTTCCCCAACCTCTCCTCTTGTAATAATCCCCATTTTCAGGGATTATTGTCCAGGGAAGACAATAATCCCCATACTTTGTAATTCTGTCATTCCAGTTGCACACATGCGTGCACATGCACAGCCACATACAATATTAGAATCATTCTTCTCTATTTCTCACACTCACATTAGGCTCTAATTTCCAAATATACCCAGAATCTGATGATTTCTCACCTCCTCCACAACTTTCAGGCTGGTCCTGAATTATTGCAATACCCTCATACTTGTATCTCAGCTTTCCTCCTGACCACTCACAGCCCCTCTTCCCCAACCTCATTCCCCTGTGTAAATCTTAACATATAAGTGAGGGTCATACCATGTCATAGCTCTGCTCAAATCCCCCATTGGCTTCACATATCACTCAAAAATCCAAAGAACAGCTTTAAGGCCTTATAAGTTATAGATCCTCTACTGAGGATCTTGGTTCCTATTTTTCTTTCTGTCTGGAATGTTCTTTCCCTATAGCTGCATAGCTTACTCCCTCACCATATTCTAGTACCCACACAAATGACACTTTCCCAGCGAAGTCTTCTCTAACAATTTTTTAATATTACTCCCTTTGACACTCAATTATTATTCTCTCACCATCATACTATAAATTTTACTTACATATTTTGTTTACTGCCAGCCTTCCTTTGCCTCAAAAACCATGAAGTTACACTGCAGAGGAATCTCCAGAAGAACAAGGATAGGTTTTTGTTTTCTGTGTTCACTGCTGTATACTCAGTTCCAAGAATAGTGTCTCATACCTAGAAGATACTCAATAAATATTTTTTAAATAAATAAATGAAATATCTATTTTAAAAATGCATACCAATGAACTGATGTTAAAAACAAAGACTTAATCTGCAATAGTATTTTAAAATGGTAAGAAAGCTGACTGTAATTGTATGTAAAGCAGTTATTCAATCATCAATACATATGATAAAAATTGGAAGCAGTCAACAATTTATTTTGTTTAAAGAGTCAAACTTGACCATGGAGCAAGCTACATGATCCTTCCTTCTACTTGAAATGTTTTATCAACAGATGCCCACTTTTTGTTTCAATTGTTTTTCTGCTCAATTATTACTGCTTTGCAGATGCTTTCCCTGACCTGCTTAAAAATGTAACATTTGTAAATTTCTACCTTCTTGCTCTACCCCCCATATCTCTTAAAATTACATGATTTTATGAAATATGTTTGTATGTTGTCTTTTCTCCAGTAAATATGATCAACAAAAGATCAGGAACTTCATCTTTTTGATCAGTCATCAGATTCTAGTATAGTGCTTGGCATATTATCAGAAAGAAAAATCATTATACATAGAAAATAATTTACTATTATAATAACTTAATATTAAAATAAATTAAGGTACTTAATGTATTAAAGGAACTTAATCTTTATTAATATTAATTTATTATAATAAATTTAGCTTTATTATAATAAAGTTCCTTATAACAATATTATAATAAATTATTATTATAGAAAATGAATACATTTAATAAATGAATCAACTATGCCTTCAAAAACCTCTCCATTATCAACTTCATGAATTCTGAACATGTCTGGCACACAGAAAGAGATCTGGCATCTCCTCTTCTATCTTAGCTATTAATCCTCTATCCCAGTGGCCTTCAATGTGAGATATTCACTCAGAAATATGAGAAGGCTTTCCAAAGGATGGGAAAGCACAGATAATGGTTTTCAAATAATTCAGTTTTATCTTTTCAAAGAACCAGGCTTTTGTTTCATTTATCTTTTGTATATTTTTTGTTTCAATTTCATTTAGTTCTGCTCTGATCTTTGTTATTTCTTTTCTTCCACTGGGCTTGGGTTTGGTTTGTCCCTGTTTCTCTAGTACCTTGAGATGTGATGTTATATTGCCTATTCGTGCTCTTTCAGACTTTTTGATGTAGGCATTTAATGCTATGTGCTTTCCTCTTAACACCACTTTTGCTGTATTCCAGAGGTTTTGTTAGGTTGCATCACTATTATTACTCAGTTCAAAGAATTTTTAAATTTCCATCTTAACTTCTTTGTTGACCCAAAGATTACTCAGGAGCAGATTATTTAATTTCCATGTATGTGCATGGCTTTGAGAGTTGATTTTGGAGTTGATTTAGAATTGTATTCCACTGTGACCTGAGAGAGTACTTGATATAATTTTGATTTTTCTAAATTTATTGAGACTTTCTTTATTATTATTATTATACTTTAAGTTTTAAGGTACATGTGCACAATGTGCAGGTTAGTTACATATGTATACATGTGCCATGCCGGTGTGCTGCACCCATTAACTCGTCATTTAGCATTAGGTATATCTCCTAATGCTATCCCTCCCATCTCCCCCCACCCCACAACAGTACCCAGAGTGTGATGTTCCCTTTCCTGTGTCCATGTGTTCTCATTGTTCAATTCCCATCTATGAGTGAGAACATGTGGTGTTTGGTTTTTAGTCCTTGTGATAGTTTACTGAGAATGATGATTTCCAGTTTCATCCATGTCCCTACAAAGGACATGAACTCATCATTTTTTATGGCTGCATAGTATTCCATGGTGTATATGTGCCACATTTTCTTAATCCAGTCTATCATTGTTGGACATTGGGTTGGTTCCAAGTCTTTGCTATTGTGAATAGAGCTGCAATAAACATACGTGGGCATGTGTCTTTATAGCAGCATGATTTATAGTCCTTTGGGTATATACCCAGTAATGGGATGGCTGGCTCAAATGGTATTTCTAGTTCTAGATCCCTGAGGAATCGCCACACTGACTTCCACAATGGTTGAACTAGTTTACAGTCCCACCAACAGTGTAAAAGTGTTCCTATTTCTCCACATCCTCTCCAGCACCTGTTGTTTCCTGACTTTTTAATGATTGCCATCCTAACTGGTGTGAGATGGTATCTCATTGTGGTTTTGATTTGCATTTCTCTGATGGCCAGTGATGATGAGCATTTTTTCATGTGTCTTTTGGCTGCATAAATGTCTTCTTTTGAGAAGTGTCTGTTCATATTCTTTGCCCACTTTTTGATGGGGTTGTTTGTTTTTTTCTTGTAAATTTGTTTGAATTCATTGCAGATTCTGGATATTAGCCGTTTGTCAGATGAGTAGGTTGTGAAAATTTTCTCCCATTTTGTGGGTTGCCTGTTCACTCTGATGGTAGTTTCTTTTGCTGTGCAGAAGCTCAATTTATTGAGACTTTCTTTGTGTCCTATCATATTGTCTATTTTGGAGAATGTTCCATGTGCAGAGGAATAAAATGTATATTCTGCAGTTGTTGTGTAGAATGTTCTCTAAATATCTGTTAAGTCCAGTTTTTAGGTTTGGTCATTTGACGTAAATATTCTTTCTAGGGTATAGTTTAAATCCATTGTTTCTTTGTTGATTTTCTGTCTTGATGACCTGTCTAATGCTGTCAGTGAAGTACTGAAGTCTCCCAATATTATTGTATTGCTGTCCATCTCATTTCTTAGGTCTAGTAGTAGTTCTTTTATAATTTTGGAAGTTCCAGTGTTAGGTGAATACATACTTCTGATTGTAATATTTTCCTGTTGGACTATTTCTTTTATCATTATATAATGTCCCTCTTTGCCTTTTTTTTAACTGCAGCTGCTTTAAAGTCTGTTTTGTCTGATATAAGAATAGGTACCTCTGCTCACTTTTGGTGTTCATTTGCATGGAACATCTCTTTTCACCCTTTTACCTTAAGTTTATGTGAGTCCTTATTTGTTAGGTGAGTCTCTTGAAGACAGCAGATGCTTGGTTGGTGAATTGTTATCCATCCTGCCATTCTGCATCTTTTAAGTAGAGCATTTAGGTCATTTACATTCAACATTAGTATTAAGATGTGAGTTACTATTCTATTCATCGTGCTAGTTGCTGCCTGAATACCTTATTTTTTCTTTATTGTGTATTGTTGTATAGACCCTGTGAGATTTATCCTTTAAATAGGTTCTATTTTGGTGTATTTTGAGGTTTTGTTTCAATATTTAAAACGTCTTATTGACATTTCTTGTAGAAATGGCTTGGTAGTAGCAGATTCTGTCAGCATTTGTTTGTCTAGATAAGACTTTATCTTTTCTTTATTTATAGAGCTTTGTTTTGCTGGGTACAAAATTCTAGGCTGATAATTATTTTGTTTAAAGAAGCTAAAGATAGAATCCCAATCCCTTCTAGCTTGTAGGGCTTCTGCTAAGAAATACGCCGTTAATCTGATAGGTCTTCCATTATAGGTTACCTGATGCTTTTACCTCACGGTTCTTGAGATTCTTTCCTTTGTCTTCACTTTATGTAACCTGATGACTGTGTGCCTAGGTGATGATGTTTTTGTGATACATTTCCAAGGTGTTCTTTGAGCTTTTTGTATTTGGATGTCTGGATCTCTATCAAGGCCAGGAAAGTTTTCCACAATTATTTCCTCAAATAAATTTTCAAAACATTTAGATTTTCCTTCTTCCTCAGGAACACTTACTATTTTTAGGTTTGGTCATTTAACATAGTCCCAGACTTCTTGAGGGCTGTTCACTTTTTTAAGTTCTTTTTTATTTGTCTTTATCAGATTGGGTTAATTCAAAAGTCTTATTTTCAAGCTCTAAAGTTCCTTCTTTTACTTGCTTAGTTCTATTGTTGAAACTTTCCAGTGTGTTTTGCATTTCTCTGTCTTTAATTTTCAGAAGTTGAGATTGTTTTTTAATTTATGTTATCTATTTCTCTAGAGAGTTTTTCATCCATATCTTATAATTTTTAAAAATTTTTTAAGTTGATTTACATCTTTCTCTGGTGCCTCCTTGAGTAGCTTAATAATCAACCTTCAGAATTCTTTTTCTGGCAATTCACATTTGCTTGCTTTGGATGCTGGTGAGCTAGTGGGATCTTTTGGGTTGTTATAAAAACTTGTTTTTTATATTTAATGTGCCATAAAAATTATTAGGCAGCTATAGATATCCAGTGTGTCCAAGAGGATCTCAGAAGGCTTACAGTCCACAGAACAGGGAACACATTTTTAGAGGTCGAAGGCAGATGAGCAAGATGATCCAAGCAGGTCACAACTGGAATTTCAGGAGACACTTAATTAGCAGGAGTTGAGGACAGGAGAATGCTGTTGCTCCAGAGAAAATATGAGGTATTGTGATTGGTCTTTGTTATATCATGTGAGAATATATGACTTCAGAATTCTATGAGAAAGTTGAAATTTTCAGAAAACAATCTCTTTATCTTGTTTTCTATATTATTGAGCATATATCAAAAAACTGAGCACTAATTAGGATTTCTATTAGAGTAAACCAATGTCACATTGGTGCTATTCAAGAGGGCACACATTTTTTAGCCATTGAGTATAAAAAATATTATTCTAGACTTGAGCCCAAGAGAACTAGAAAGAGTTGAGAAAAGTTTCTATCATGCAAAATATTTTAGAGGACTCTGTCATAAATTCCTGTCAAATTAGCATAAATGCCATCTATAATCAGATATATATAAAAATGAATAACAGTGAGATACCGCTTTGGAATAAATTATTGAATACTGAAAAAACCTTATGTCTGATAAATATGAATAAGCAGGGGCAATCTGTCTAGAAAAACTATTTTTGGTAAAATCTTTTTGAAAAGAAACTTGAAAAGTGAACTTCAAAAAGTTTAAATTCTTTGATCCAGTAATTGTGGTTCCAAGATGATTTACTGTAGAAAACTACAGATGTATTCAAATAATTACATAAAAAGATGTTTATTACAGTATTGTCTATACTTTGATAAAAACTATTATGACAGATACAATGCAGTGAATAGTTATAATGTTTCTGACATTGTGCTTAGTGATGGAGACTAAGAAGGGGAAATAAAGGGGAGAGAAAAGAGGGGGAAAAGATAACATAACAGAACAGAAGTAATAGAGCATTGCCTACTCCCTCTATTTCCTAAAAGCCTGATGATTTGGTACTTTAGGATTTGAAAAAAGCTACTTTAAAAGTGAAAGAAGCTGGGCATGGAGGCTCACGCCTGTAATCCCAGCACTTTGAGAGGCCGAGGTGGGCAGATCACGAGGTCAAGAGTTCGAGACCAGCCTGGCCAATATGGTTGAAACCTCATCACTACTAAAAATACAAAAATTATCTGTGTGTGGTGGCGATGCCTGTAGTTCCAGCTACTCGGGAGGCTGAGGCAGAAGAATCGCTTGAACCCGGGAGTCAGAGGTTGCAGTGAGCCAAGATCATGCCATGGCACTCCAGCCTGGGTGACAGAGCGAGACTCCATCTCAAAAAAAAAAAAAAAAGTAGAAAAACCTGATAAATAATTCAACAATTACATATTGAAATATTTTCTATCTCAAATAAGAATAATTGGTACAATATGTTTTTAAAATTCCACAGGGACATATCTATGTTCAAAGACAATATAAACATTGTCCTTGACATCTGGTTTTCCAGAAATTAGACAGAAACATAAAGGAGTAACAGAACTGAATTCACAGGCTGAATGCACAAGCTCTAAGTCTATAAATGGGCAATGGTTTCTGGGATATCATTTTCCAAAGGGAAAATAATGTATCTATATGGAATGAAGAGATTAATCCAGATTCATAATTTCTAATTAATCTAATTAATAATCAATCTAATTAATAATAATATCTCATAATCTAATTAATGAGATAGAACACCTTGTACTGTGTTGAGTCATGTTCCTCAAAATATTCATATTCATTCAGAAGTTCATGATATTACCCTATTTGAAAACAAGGTCTTTGCAAATGGAATTAGTTAAGTTAAAAGTTAAAATGAGGTTATGTTGGATTATAGTATGACTTAACTCTAATCACCAATGTCTTTTCTATATTACAGAAATGATTCATAATAAAATAAAATTCTGAAAATAGCAGAATTTAATAAATAGACTATGTACAACAGAGGTAACAAAAAATAAAACACTATGTTTTTGAAAAGGTAAAACATAATAACAATAAAAATAATCTAGAAAGGCAAGTAAAGAAAGAGAGGAAGCACAAATAAACACTATTAAAATTAAAAAGGCAGGGAGGGGCCAAGATGGCCGAATAGAAATAGCTTCGGTCTGCAGCTCCCAGTGAGATCAGTGCAGAAGGCAGGTGATCTCTGTATTTCCAACCGAGGTACCCAGTTCATGTCATTGCAACTGGTTGGGCAGTGGATGCAACTCACGGAGAGCGAGCAGAAGCAGGGTGGGGTGTCGCCTCACTGGGAAGTGCACAGAGCTGGGGACCTCTCTCTCCCAGCCAAGGAAGCGGTTAGGGACAGTGCTACCCACCCTGGATAATACGCTTTTCCCACGGATTTTTGCAATCCGCAGATCAGGAGATTCCCTCATGAGCCTACACCACCAGGGCCCTGAGTTTCAAGCTCAAAACTGGGTGGCCGTTTGGACAGGCACTGAGCTGCAAGAGTTTTTTTGTACTCCAGGGGCACCTGGAACTCCAGTGAGACAGGAGAACCATCCACTCTCTTGGAAAGGGGGCTGAAGCCAGGGAGCCAAGTGGTCTCACTCAGCAGGTTCCACTCCCATGGAGCCAGCAAGCTAAGAACCACTAGCTTGAAATTCTCACTTCCAGCACAGCAGTCTGGAGACACCTGGGATGATAAAGCTTGGTTGAGAGTGGGATGACCATAATTACTGTGGGTTTAGTGGGTAGTTTTTCCCTGACAGTGCTAAGCGAACTGGGCGGTTCGGACTAGGCAGAATTTACCACGGCATAGCAAAGCAGTGGTGGCCAGACTGCTTCTCTAGCTTCCTCCTCACAGGGCAGGGCATCTCTGCAAGAAACGCAGCAGCTGCAGTCAGGGGCTTACAGATAAAATTAATCTTTCCTGCCTGACAGCTCTGATCCTGACAAGGGTAATTCTCTCAGCACAGTGCACCAGCTCTGCTAACAGACATACAGCCTCCTCAACTGGGTCCCTGACGTCCGTGCCCCCTGAATGGAAGAGACCTACCAACAGGGATTGCCAGATACCTCATACAGGAGAGTTCTGGCTGGCATCAGGCCAGTGCCCCTCTAGGATGAAGCTTCTGGAGGAAGCAGCAGGCAACAATCTTTGCCATTCTGCAGCCTCCGCTGGTGATACCCGGGTGAACAGGGTCTGGAGTGGACCACCACCAAACTTCAGGAGACCTGTAGAAAAGGGGCCTGTTAGAAGAAAAACTAAAAAACAGAAAGCAACAACAACAACATCTACAAAAAAGACCTGCCCACAAAAACCCCATCCAAAGGTCAACAGCCTCAAAGATCAAAGCTAAATAAATCCATGAAGATGAGGAGAAACCAGTGAAAAAACATTTATATACCCAAAGGAATATAAACCATTTTACTATAAAGACACATGCACACGTATGTTTATTGCAGCACCATTTACAATAGCAAAGATATGGAACCAACCCGAATGCCCATCAATGATAGATTGGATAAAGAAAATGTTGTATATATACACCATGGAATATTATGCAGTCGTAAAAAAGAATGAGATCATGTCCTTTGCAAGGACATGGATGAAGCTGGAAGCCATCATCCTCAGCAAACTAATACAGGAACAGAAAATCACACACCACATGTTCTCACTCGTAAGTGGGAGTCGAACAATGAGAACACATGGGCACAGGGAGGGGAACAACACACATTCGGGCCTGTCAGGGGGTGAGAGGAAGGATGAGAGGGGAACTTAGGGCAAATACCTAATGCATGTGGGGCCTACAATCTACATGATGGGTTGATAGGTGTGGCAAATCATCATGGCATATGTATATCTATGTAACAAACCTGCACATTCTGCACATGTATTTTGGAACTTAATGTAAAAAAAAATGAAAAGGGAGTATAAGTACAGATGCTTATAATACTCATATAGGGATTTCAGATATAACAATGTGGAAACATTATATTAAGTGGAGAATTTTCTAGACAAATATATATTGCCGATTTTTACTATAACATATAGAAATGATTGTTTTCATTGTTATTTAAACATGTAAACCTGTCAAAAATGTCCATCTCCCAAGGACACCAAGTCCATGTTTGTAAGGCAAGTTATATCATATCTACAATGGACTGATGATTCCTATATTATACAAGTTCTTCCAAGAAATAAAATAAAAAATTCTAATTTATTTTACAAAGATAATCTGATGTTAATAATCACACTGGACAAGTTCACATATAAAAATTATAGGCTGATTTTACACACATACATGAAAAATTTTTACATAAAAATCAATGAATTGAATCTAACAATGTGTAAAAATGACTGACAAGGTTTATTTTAAGCATGCAAGGATGTTCTAACATCAGAAAAAATCGATTGGTGTATTATGTTTTATTAACACAATGAAAGTGGAAAAATATTGGATATTCTTTCAACTACATGCATAAAAGTGATTTGGTGATACTATGCAAATTTCTGATAAATACTTTAAGAAAATTCAGAGTAAAAATAATATCTTCTTTAACCTATTAAGGTTATCAAAAACCCAGAAAAGCATATATTATAATTAATGGTGATTTGTTGCAAGCATTCTTATTAAGTACTAGAATGTAACTGCTATTATTGTCAGTATTAAATTTAAGGTAAAGGTACTATTCTGTGCAGAAAATAATAAAAATAATAAAAAATATTAGAAAATATGAAAATAAATTTAGATTTTTCTCAATAGAAAATGTTTTTAAACCTAAACACATTTTAACAAACATTGGAATAAGAAAGTTCAGCAAAGGAGCTTAAACAAGATCAACGTATAAAAGTATTAGCTGTGTATTCCTGATGGGAATTAAACGTTATAAAAGTAAGCAAAGTTAGTTTGCACTAACCACATGGTTTACGTAAGATTAAATATGTTTTAACATTATAAAAAATAGATACTTCTACCTTGGATTGTCAGGAGCACTAAGAAGATCAAGTTTTATTCCAGTCTTATTGATCCTAATTCTTTTGAGAAAATGTCACCTACCTGGTGAAAATGTCTCTTCAGTAACTGAAGTTGTAGAGACAAAAATCACAGGGAAGTAAAATGAGTACAGCAAAATTCCGTAGTTTTGAATGATGATGAATTGAGAATTAAACTGTAATGCCCTATTATATTACTCTTCTCAGAACTGGAAAACATGGTGCAACTTAATTGTTTTTTAAAATCAACAGAAGTACTGCAGGTAATTTTTTTGTCTTTAAGAACCTCATTTTTTTTTAACTCAAGATAAACATGTTCACCAATGGTATTTCTGAGGTATCAATGGCAGTTGAGATTTCGATAGGAGGAACATTTGAAACAACCCCCTAAAAAAACTTTTGAGCCAGCTTCATTTTTATGTTAAACAGCAATTTCTATTAATTCATGTAATGTAAGGGTATGTTTCCTACATTTTGTTTTCCAAACACTTCTAAAAATGTTTTGTTATTAAAATCTATTTAATTTCATTGAATTTGTACTTTGGTATTAGGATTATTCAGAGACTGAAATGCTCCTTCTGCTTATGTGGACATTTAAATAGTTTATTCAAATTTATCGATTGCATGTGAAAGACGCCTACAGCTCCTTATTCTATTTAGAAACTGCTCTTTAACTCTTCCTATTCATTCCAAACATGATTCTTATATAATAGATTACTCATTAATATGCCATCTAATGCTTTCAATTCTTTATTTTCTTTATTAGTCATGTCATATTTACTTATTTTTTCATAGCACTGACCAACTTAATCAGATTATTAAAAATCATGTGGCAGAGATGGTTAATTTTTTTTTCCAGCAAGTCAAACCTGGCCACTAAAGTCTTTCTTAAAAACAAGTGTCTGTGTGAGGAGATGGAATAAGATGACGAAATAGGAGTCTTCACTGATTGACTTCTCCACAAGAGCAAATTTAAAAACTATCAAAAAAAAAAAAAAAGCACCTTCATAAGGAACAAAAAAAATACCATAGGTACCAGCTTGGCTATAATGAGGTAGAGCACCAAGCAGGCCCTTGGGGTCCCTGATGGAGGCCTTGGTTTGTGGATAGCATTTCTGGGCCTGCCCTGAGCCAAAGGAGAGCCAACTTATCTGAAGGGAATGTCCCAGGCTGGGCAGCATTCACCACGAGCTGACTGAAAAGCCCTTATTCTTGGAGTGAACACTGGTGGTAGCCAGGTGATACTTGCTGTGGGCCTGAGATGGTGGTAGCCATGAGAAAAGAAAGGGGAGGAAGAGCAGAAATAATTTTGTCTTGTGGCTTGGGTGTCTGCTCAGCTGCAGTGGAGTAGGGAAAGAGGTAGATTTTGAAGACTTCTGACTTCAGACCCAGGTTTCTGGCTGGTATCTCTGGACCTGTCTGTGGCCAAAATGAACTCATGGCCCTAAAAGGAAGTATACAAGCTAGGCTGGCTTTGCCACCTGCTGACTGCAGAGCCCAAGGGCCTTGAGAAAACACAGGTCGTAGCCAGGTAGCTGTTAGTGCGGGTATTGGGCAAGACCTAGGGCTGCGCTGGTTTGAGTTCTCATTTAGCACAGTCCTAATGGTAGTGGACACAGGGGCGCTTGTGTTACCCATCTCCCAGCTCCAAGCAGCTTAGCACAGAGAGAGAGACTCCATTTGTTAGGGAGAAAGTAAGATGAGAGAATAAGAATCTCTCTGGTAATCCAGATAATTCTTCCAGATCTTGTCCAAGACCACCAAAATGGTACCTCTATGACACTATGAGAGCCACAGTATTACTGAGCTTGGGGTGCCTACTAATGATTTTATGGCTGCAATGACCAAAAATTTAGATCACGACACCCAAGACAGACTGTGAACACTACAATAAATACCTAACTCTTCAATGCCCAGACACTAACAAATATCCACAAGCATCAAGCCCATTCAGGAAAACATTATCTCATCAGATGAACTAAGGCACCAAAGACAAATCCCAGGGAGACAGAGATATGTGATGTTTCAGACAGAGAATTCAAAATAGCTGTTTTGAAGAAACTCAACAAAATTTAAGATAACACAGATAATAAATTCAGAATCCTATCAGGTAAATTCTTAATAGAAGTTGAAATAATTAAACATAATCAAGCAGAAATTCTGAAGTTGAAAAATTTAATTGACATATTGAAGAATGTATCAGAGTCTCTTGACAGCAGAACTATTCAAACAGATGAGACAATTAGCGAGCTTGAAGACAGGCTATTTGAAAATATATAGTGAGAGGAGACAAAAGAAAAAGAATAAAAAATGTGAAATATATCTACAAGATATAGAAAATAGCCTCACAAAGGCACACGTAAGTGTTATTGGGCTTAAAGAGGAGGTAGAGAAAGAGATAGGGTTAGAAAGTTTATTCAAAGGGAAAAAACAGAGAACTTTCCAAACCTAAGGAAATATATCACATCGAAGTACAAGAAAGTTATAGAGCACCAAGCAAATTTAACTCAATGAAGACTACCCCAAGGCATTTAATAGTCAAACTCCCCAAAATCAAGGATAAAGAAAGGCTCTTAAAAGCAGCAAGATAAAAGAAATAAGACAACAATGGCACACCAATATATCTGGCAGCAGACTCTTCAGTGGAAACCTTGCTTCAAATATGGTACTTCAGGAGAGTAACATATTTAAAGTGCTAAAGGAAAAAAAAACTTTACCCTAGAATAGTATCTTTGCTGAAAATATTCTTCAAACCTGAAGAACAAATAAGGATGTTCTCAGACAAACAAAAGCTGAGGAATTTCAACATGAGACCTGTCCTACAAGGAATGGCAAAGTGAGTTATTCGATCTGAAAAAAAAAACCCATTAATTGAGCAATAATAAATCATCTGAAGGCACAAAACTCACTGGTAATAATAAGTACACGGAAAATCACAGAATATTATAACACTGTAATTGTAGTGCATAAACTACTCATATCTTTTATAGAAAAAGTAAAAGATGAACTGATCAAAAATAATAACTATAACAACTTTTCAAGACATAGATGGTACAATCAGATATAAATAGGGACAACATGTGCCATGGTGGCTTGCTGCCAGAACTTAAAGTAAAATAAAAAAATAGAGAAAACAAAAATGTAAAAGTGGGAGATAAAGTTAATGTGTAGAGCTTTTATTAGTTTTCTTTTTCCATATTTATTTGTTTATGCAATCAATGTTAAGCTCTCATCAGTTTAAAATATTGGTTTATATTATTTGCAAGCCTCACAGTAACCTCAAATCAAAAAATATATAATGAATACACAAGAAATAAAAAGCAAGAAATTAAAACATACCACCAGAAAAATCAATTCATTAAAAGGAGGACAGTAAGGAAGGAACAAAGGAGGATAAGATGACAGAACAAGCAGGAAACAAATCACAAAATGGCAGGAGTAAGTATTTTCTTATTAATAATAACTTTGAATGAAGCTGTACTAAACTCTGCAATCCAAAGTCATACAGTGTCTCCATGAATGAAAAAAATGAGGCCCAATGATTTGTTGCCTGTAAGAAACACTTCACCTATAAAGACCCATACAGACTGAAAAATGAAGGGTTGGAAAAAGATATTCCATGCAAATGAAAACCAAAAAAAAAAGTGAGAAAGAGCAGTAGAAGCTATTCTCTGTACTATAGACCAAATAGGCATAATAAATATTTACAGAAGATTTCATACTATGGCTGCAGAATACACATTTATTCTTCTCCTTGGCATATGAACAATTCTCAAGAATGAACCATATGTCAGGTCACAAAACAAGTCTTAAAACATACAAATTTTGAAATTGTATCAAGTGTCTTCTCTGAACACAATAGAATAAAACTAGAAATCAATAAGTGGAATTTTGAAAAATATATAAACACATGGAAATTAAACGATATGGTCCTGAATGAGCAGAAAGTCAATGAAGAAATGTGAAGAAAATTGAAAAATTTCTTAAAGCAAATAGTAATGAAAATGGAACATAAGAACACCTGTGGGTTATAGCAAAAGCAACACTAAGAGGAAAGCAACTACATTAAAAAAGTAGAAGAAATTTAAATAAACAATCTAATGATACATCTTAAAGAATTAAAAAAGTAAGAGCAAATCAAAGGCAAAATTAGTAAAAGAAATAAATAACAATATCACAGAAGAAATAAATAAAATTGAACTGAAGAAAACAATACAAAAGATCAACCACATGAAACTGGTTTTAAAAAAGATAAAAAAAAACTGACAAAGTTTTAGCCAGACTAAGATAAAGAAAAGATCCAAATAAACAAAATCAGAGATGAAAAAGGAGATGTTACAACTGATATTGCAGAAAGCCAAAAGATCATTAGAGGCAGCTATGAGCAAATATATGCCAATAAATTAGAAAATCTAAAATAAACAAATGCATTTCTAGACACATACAACCTACCAAGATTGAACCTTGAAAAAATCCAAAATCTGAACAGATTAATAAGAAGTAAGAGATTGAAGCCATAATAAAGTTTCCCGGCAAAGAAAAGCCTAAGACTCAATGGCTTCACTGATGGATTTTACCAAACATGTTTTTAAAATCACTCCTATTCAAACTACTCCAAAAATATACAGCAGTAGGGAATATTTTTAAAATCATTCTGTGAGGCCAGTATTATCCTGATAATCAAACCAGACAAAGACACATTAAAAAAAGGAAACTATAAGCCAATATCCCTGATGATCATTGATGCAAAAATGCTCAACCAAGTAGTAGAAGATCGAATTCAACAATACATTAAAAACATTCATCATAACCAAGCGGGATTTACTTCAGAGATGCAAGGATGGTTCGACATGTGCAAATTAATCAATGTGATATATCACATCAAGAGAATGAAGAACAAAAACCATATGATCATTTCAATTCATGCTGAAAACACATTTGATAAAATTCAACATCCCTTCATGATAAAAACTTTAAAAAGTAAGAGTATAGAAAGAATATAGTTCAACACAATAAAAGCTGTATACCAAAGCTGTGTACCACAGATTCACAGCTAATATCATGCCAAACTGGGCAAAACTGAAAGCCTTTTCTCTGAGATATGAAACATGAGAAGGATAATCACTTTCACCACTGCTATTAGACATAATATTAGAAGTCCTGTCTAGAACAGTCAGACAAGAGAAAGTAATAAAGGTCATGAAAGTTGGAAGAGAAGAAATCAAATTATCATTGCTTGCAGATGATATGATCTATTTTTAAAAACCTGAAGACTCAACCAGAAAAACTATTAGAACAGATAAACAAATTCAATGAAGTTTCAGGATACACAATTAACATGCAAACATCAGTATTATTTTTACAATTCAACAATAAAAATCTGTAAAAGAAATTTTAAAAATGTCATTTACAATAGCTATAAGTAAAATTAAATATCTAGGAATTAACTTGACCAAATAAGTGAAGTGTCTTTACAATTGAAACTATAAGATACTGATGAAAACAATTGAAGAGGATACCAAAAAAAATAAAAAATAATCAAGGATTGGATGGATCAATATTGTTAAAATTTGTATATTACCCAAAGCAATCTACAGATTCAATGTAATCCTTATCAAAATACCAACGACATTCTTCACCAAAATAGAAAAAAACAATCCTAAAATTTATATGAAACCACAAAAGACCCAGAAGAGCCAAAGATATTCTGAGTAAAAAGAATTAAACCGAAGGAATCACATTACTGACTTCAAATTATACTAGAGCTACAGTAACCAAAACAGCATGGTACTGGCATAAAAACATACATATAGACCAATGCCACAAAATAGAGAACCCAGAAACAAATCCCTACATCTACAGTGAACTCATCTTCAATGAAGTTTCCAAGAACATACATTGGAAAGGAAAGGATAGTCTCTTCAGTAAATGGTGCTTGGAAAACTGGATATCCATATGCAGAAGTGTGAAACTAGACTCCTGTCTCTTGACATCTACAAAAATGAAATACAAATACATTCAGAACTTAAATCTAAGACCTCAAACTATGAAATTACTGTAAGAAAACATCATAGAAACTCTCCAGGACATTGGAGTGGTCAAAGATTTTTTGAATAGTACTCCAGAAGTACAGCCAATCTAAGTAAAAAAGGACAAATGGGATCACATCAAGTTCAAGGACTTTCATACAGAAAAAAAAGACAAGGAGCCATTGTGGCTCCGGCCGGTTGCGCCGGCCCTCGGGCCCTCGGGGAGGCGAGGGTGCGAGTTGGAGGCCAACCTGGTCCACATTGATTGAAAAAAAAAAAAAAATTTAAAAAGAAAAAAAAGACAAAAAAACTGTAGAAACAACCAATTAAAAGGAAGAAAATATTTGCAAACTATCCATCTGACAAGGGATTAATAACAAGAATATGAGGACATTAAATAACTCTATAGGAAAAAAATGCAACAACCTAATTACATAATGGGCAAAATATCTGAATAGACGTTTCTCAAAAGAAGACATACAAATGGCAAATGGGCATACAACAAAGTGCTCAACCTCACTGATCATCAGAGAAATGCACATCAAAAGTACAATGAGATATCATTTCACCCCAGTGAAAATGGCTGTTATCCAAAAGACAAGCAATAACAAATGCTGGCAAAGATGTGGAGAAAAGGGAACCTTCATATAGTGGTGGAAATGTAAATTAGTACAACCACCATGGAGAACAGTTTGGAGGGTCTTCATAAAATTAAAAATAGAGCTACCATAAAATCCAGCAATTCCACTGCTGAGTATACACCCAAAAGAAAGCAGATCTGTATATTGAAGAGATGTCTATACTTCCATGCTTGTTGCAGCACTATTTACAATAGCTAAGATTTGGAAGCAACCTAAGTGTTCAGCAACAGACTAATCGTTAAAGAAAAGGTGGTACTTATACACAATAGAGTACTATTCAACTGTATAAAAGAATGAGATCCTGTCTTTTGCAACAACATGGATGGAACTGGAGGTCATCATGTTAAGTGAATGAGGCACAGAAAGATTAACTTTGTATGTCCTCACTTATTTGTGGGAGGGGAAAATAAAAAAAAAATTGAACTCTTGAAATAGAGAGGATAGTTACCAAAAGCTTGAGAGGTTAGTGGGGTGCCACTAAGGGAATGTGGGGATGGCTATTGGTCACAAAAAGATAGAAGGAATAAGACCTAGCACTTTGTAGCAGAACGGAGTTACCATAGTAAGCAGTAATTTATTATATATTTTAAAATAACTAAAAGAGTAAACCTGAATTGTTTATAACACAAAAAGGATAAATGCTTGAAGTGATGTCTACCCCACATTCTCTGATGTGATTGTTATGTGTGATATGCCTGTATCAAAATATCTCATGTACTCCATAAAATATATATACAACTACTATGTACCTATGCAAATTTAACATTAAAATGTTCATTTTTAAAATAGACAGATGTCTATTTTAAGTTTTAAGTTCATGAAGTTTGAAACTTTATCTCTGAGTGTATTAAAAATAATCAAGATTCAAGATGAGGGTAGCCTTGAAACAAGGGAGAGGAGCTCAAATCATTGGAAAAGCGGAATGTAACTTTGACGTAGGTATAGTATTAAGGTCTAAGGACATGAAATGTGAAGCTGCTTTTTGTTGGGGGCAAGGAGGGAGCGAGAATAATGTTCTGGAAGCTAAACTGAGAAGCAAGGTTTTGCCCTTTATCCACAGAGTTGTAAGACAAAGTAAACACCCATTGTATGATAAGGTTTCAGAGGAAGCAGATTTTGCTGAGTGTGCAATGGTGAACAGAATGCTCATTTATGAACTGTAAGCTGGGAGAAAAGGTGGAATATAGGAGGTATATGGAGGTTAGAGTTATGGAAATTATAAAAGAATGAAAACTAACTTGCAATTCTGGAGCTTTTCAGGTGACTGACATAAATGGGAGCAAAGGACATAATGAGATTAATTCTTACGGATTGAAGGCAGTCAGTATTGGTGACATGGTGAGTGTCAATATTGGGGTAAGTATGTCGGGACTACTTGGCAACTCCTTGCCATGGAGGGAAATTGGAAAAGTAGTAACTCATTCAAGCACCTGTGGCCCTTTTATTGACCACTATTGATAGGTTTGAGGTGATTGGAGAAAGCTGTCTTTCTCTATGCACAATTCACCCACTCAAACTCCTCCCTCAATGCAGCAATGTAGGCCCAGAGGGACGTGATGGTGGACTTAGTACCGTGGGCTCACTCTTACTCCCTCATGGGGGAGATGGTATTTTACTCTGAAAGCATAGGTTTCTCCTTTGACACTTCTTGGTGGGGGAAAGCAGATCAGAGAAAGTGGGTGTTGGAGCATTTTTGGATCCCTTATGATCTCTGTCATTGGCATCCATGAGGTCTGGGAGTTCATTTCTTATTCTGAGCACTGGCACTACCCTCATGAAGGAGGAGATAATAACCGCAGACAAACGCAGAAGAGAGAAACAAAACAGGTGGTGAGAAGTTAAGGGTCAGTTTTTTTTTTAAATTTAATATCATGAGAAGTCTCAAGTTAATGACATTAAAAACTGTGGTTTAACATATTATTTATATTTCCAAATGCAATCAATATTTACAGTAATTTGAAAACTACTTCAAAAAATGAAAATTGGGAAAAATATAAATAGAAGGAGAGGAATAGCGATATCTAATACTTTATGGCATGGAGTTAAAAGGTGTTTTAAACTTGGTAAATAAAGATTTAGTGGTATACATATATTAGATTTATGGAGTTCACTACCAGTGGAACTAAAAACAAAACTGCTTAAAAGTGTTTGTCTGTTGGGCATTGGACTAGTCATAAGGAGGATCACAGGACAAAACATTTGTGTTTCATTTCAATTCCTTTTGTGTCATTTGATGTTTTTTTCTAGTACAGAAAAAAATTATTAAAAAATAACACCTTGGCCAGATATGGTGGCTCATGTGTGTGTGTAATCTCAGCACTTTGGGAGGCCAAGGTGGGAGAATTGCTTGAGCCTAGTTGAGTCCAGGAGTTCAAGACTAGCCTGGGCAACATAATGAGACCTTATAGTTTCAGCTACTTGGAACGCTGAGGTGAGAGGATTGCTTGAGCCTAGGATACTGAGACAGCAGTGAGCCATGATTGTGCCTCTGCAGTCCGGCTTGGGCTAAAGAGCAATACCCTATCTCTAATAATAATAATAACCATGTTTATAAAGAACCTCACATCAGTAAAAATAATAATAATAAATGAAATAATGCATTTTATCAAAGGGGAAGAAACTGAGTCCCCAAATTATAAGAGTTATTGAAGATCCCCAATAGATGTTTATGGAACAACTGATTTCTCATTTCATTTCATTTCATTTCTTTATTGTAGAGGATAGGCATGTTGGTGTGGGTATGGGAGGCAGGTGGTAACTTACTAGGCTGTAAGATATAGAATTCAAATTGATATCTTTTTATTAGGATGAATAAATATACACAGAAAAGAATTAGAGAGCAACAAGTAAAAGTGCTCGTTAATTTCAAATCCTATGGAAATGCGGTAAGTCACTAACTAGAGTTTTTTTGCCTATGCTTTTAATGCAGGTCCTGGTGAGAAATGATGACTGCAGATTGATGAAGAGGAATAATAAAATCCAGTCCTTACTGATGTAATAATAGAAGCAAATATAAGAATGTCTCCTTTGCTAGTGGCTACAGTTCAGTGGTTACCCCTTAGGCCAATGAGTTATTGGCAGAGGCTTGCTAATTAGGAAGGAATTTCCTTCTGAAATAAAACAACAAAGCTTTCTGAGAAGACATTTTTCTTCTTCTCTTCTGAACTGGGGATACTAGCCATGGGGAGCTCTAGCCACCTTGCAATCATGAGGAAACAAGCCTAGGGAAGAAAGACAACACAGGAAGGGTAGTGGAGCTGGGAGGCTGCTGGAGGGTCGTTACCCAAGGCAGCACTGAATGTTTGCACCAACAGGGATAGGGGTAGGTGTTGTGGAGTTTCACGCTTCTAGGTTTTTTTTTCTTTTTCTTTTAGAGACAAGGTCTCTCTCCAGCACCAAGGCTAGAGTGCAGTGGTATTATCCCATAGTTTATTGTAGCCTTGAACTCCTGTGCTTATAAGATTATAAAATTTAAGGGAAGGCCTTAAATTGTTTAACCAATCACCCTATGTTGAATTTTTAGGTTATTTCCAATTTTTCATATTACTACAAATAATACTATGCTAAATATCCTTGTATGTACATCTTTGTAGCCTATTTCCATTCTACTTACCCAATCACTCTTTAAAAAAATCTTTTAGGCTATTGTCAATATTTTCCTATTACTATAAATAATACTTGGATAAACATCTTATACATACACCTTTGTCCCCTTTTCAATTTTCTTTTAAGGATAACTTCCTAGAAGTAACCTCATTGGTTACTCATTGGTCAAAGAGCACGTACTTGTAAAACTTTTGGATACATGTTGCCAAATTACCCTGCAAAAGGTTGTGCCAACTTGCACAGTTATTACCTGTATGTAAGAATTCCTCTTTCACCGTACTCTTGGCCACAATGGGGTTTGTGAACATTTTAAAACTTTATTAAATATATTTTGTGAACTAGGTGTTAAGCTTAACCACAAACAGCACAGTTTCTCTAGGGAAGTGTGTCCCATCTAAACAGCCAACTTAGAAACAGCCCTCCTTCATCAGCTTGTCGTTGCCTGTGAAAAATACCCTGAAATCTTTCTTTAACACCACTCATTAAAAAATGTACCAAGGTGTAAGGTGGGTCCCTCCAAGCTGGTTAATTACTGTGTACCAGAGGATATGAAAAAACAAAACAAAACAGAAAACCAACAACAGTCTCTTCTTTAAGGGAGTCTTGGGCCATGCAGTCTGATGACAACATTATCAGGTTGTTCTAGGGGATATTTATTATTAATTAATGGAGTAAACAGGTCAGTGGTATTTAGAACTATACCCAAGACCCCTTGAAAAGATTCAGGGCAAGAGATAAATTGATGAGGTCCCTCCAAATATGACTTTTCATCCAGCAAATTATGTTTAGACACCCAGCACTAGAAATATGTAGACAAATTGGAGAGAGCTCAGAGAAAGGCAATAAAAAGATGAAGGGAACGGAGGGACTGATTTATGAGGAAAGATTAAAGAAACCAAAAACACAGAGCCAGGACCCAGAAATGACTTCAGGGAGCATGATAACAAACAGCAAATACCTTTCCGTGTAAACCACCAAAGTGGGGACTTGTTTAGCTTGGTACCAAGAATGTAAGTAGTGGCAGTGAGGTGAAAAGAAAGAGAAGAATCCAACTTACTAATGTATTCAGGAGTGTCTCTAGAGAGAGGTTAGAAGTTCTCTGGCTGGAAACGTTTAGCACCAGACAGCACTCAGCCCCCACAAGGAGAGGATTCTAGACCGGAAAACAAGAAAATAGACTTGCAGGTTAGATCATGCCAAGCCTTGGAACCCTTCCATGTTGTTACCTCATGGTGA
The DNA here is from genome assembly GCF_029281585.2 of Gorilla gorilla gorilla. Lineage (NCBI taxonomy): Eukaryota > Metazoa > Chordata > Mammalia > Primates > Hominidae > Gorilla > Gorilla gorilla. Next base: position 80,177,494 of record NC_073234.2, read on the forward strand.
CTGTATAAATATACTATCTGGGGTCCCGAAGGTAAACTAATACAGCTCATCTCTTTTTCATTTCCTGACTTTAATGCCTCTTTAGGTTAGCAAGTTCAATCAGGTTTCAACATATGCTTTTTCAATCAAGTCTCTCTGCACGGTGTCTTTGTGACAGAGGTGGGCGCCGAAGCTGGGGTTCAGGTGACCACTGGAGATATCTCTGGGCTCCTTTAGTGCCTGTCTGAAGTCACCAAGGAAGAGAGGAAAGAGCCAAGCAGCTGGGAATACAGCCCACCCACCCCAAGCCAGAGAGAATGTCCTGCATCAGTTAGGCCTCATAATTTCTGCCCTAAATCTCATCCCCATAACAGAAATGTAAGAGCTTTGTCTCTTCAAAAATCCACCAGGTTCCAGAGGAGATGGAGAAGGCATGTGGGGGCCTATTTGGGGAATATGATCTTCATTTTGGTTTCCTTGTCCTTCTGTCAATAACTTGCTTGGATTTGCTCCAGCCAGTATTCGGTGATCCATAAAAAGGGGAATGGAATAATAAGAAAAATGGAAACAAACAGCAATACACACACACCACACTTCTCTATTTAAAGCATTTTACTCCTTCACAACGAGCCAAGTGTTTCCTAAGTGGCTGTCGTGGGCCTGACGCTGAGTTGGCGCTGTGGGGAGTGCCCATGCAGGCTTTTTGTGTGATGCCCAGAATCAGTGCTGGTGCAACCAGAGGTGGTAAAAAGAAAGTGAGGAGAACCAAGGCTGACTGAGTGTGCTGACATTCCTCATTAGGGTTGCACGTGGGAGAGAGAGAGAACTAGTGTTCAGGTTAGCAGCTTGAGCTTTGACCATAGACAAAGGTTTCTCTACCAACTGTGCGACCCTGGTCAAATTATTTAACCTCTCTAGGTCTTGATTTGTTCATCAGTAAAAGCAGAGATAAGAGTACCTAGCTCATAGGATTGCTGGGAGGGTTAAATAAATAAAACATATAATGTGCTTAACCAGTCTTGCACAAACTAAGCACTCAATAAATGTTAGCTATGAGAGTCCCTCCTTTTCCCGCATGCACACACAGAAACTCCTATCTCGAAGTCCAGGGGGCCTCCGGCACCCATCTGTGAGTAAGGGAAGGTGATCTTCCCCTCTGTTGCTTAATTTGCTGGCCATGGGTTCCCAGGGAATCCATCATTTCAGTGAAAAGTTTTAAATTTTGACTTTTTAATTTCAATATTTTATTACTGAATACATTTAGTGTCTTGATATTTTAAAAAACCAAATCCAACCTGATTTTGGATCACATCTATGACTACCTTATAACCAAACACTTAACCAGTGCCATTGAATTTTAGTGCCCACATTTGCTTCTAGGTTCATAACTGTGTTGACACCAAGTGATCACAGAAAGCCACAGCTTTAAACTTTCCTTTACACTGAGCTGTGGGCCCCTATTTTTCTGTGTTCCTTAAGTTTGAGGAAAACTGAGCAATGACAAACACCATGGAAAGTAGGAGTGGGGAAGGTGGGAGGCCATGTCTAGGGATGTTCCGGGAGTATCTCCAAAATGGAGAAAGTTCCAGAAATAGGAGGCAGCATCAGGTAGTGATGAGCTGTGAGCCAGGCTGATTTGCGTTCAAAGGTCAGCTCAGCCACCTGAGCTGTGACCTTGGAGCTTAGAGGCCATCACAGCTAGGTGAGAATTAGAGAATCATTTATGTGAAATCCCTTGCTTCATCCACCTGCAGATATGGATTCATCCCGCCGAACACCAACATCCCCTCACTGGTATAGCACAACATATGAACAGAAGGGGTGGATTTTCAATGGTGGAAGACTAGGCAGCAGAGACCTAGTGTTATATGGCTATGGCTGTGATGATGTCACCCCCAATCTGCCACCACAAAGCAAAGATACCGTGAAGAGGACAACTTCTGTAAAATGCACAGAAGGTCCACAGGGGCCAGTCACTCACCTGGTAAGAGGAGTGGCAAGAAGAGGTTTTCCAGGGAAAAGGACACAATACTCCTCCTGAGACTGTCATAAGAAGGAGGGAAATTGATTGCATAAAATATAGAATGTTGGGACTTGGAGGAAAAGTTTTGTAGATTTGGGGCACCCAGTTGTAATATTCTGGCTGTGCCTGGCCATCCTGATGTTCAATAATGTGAGTCTTGAGTCCAAGAGCTTAGATATAGCTCCTCCAACTCCTGCGGGCAGAAAGCACACCAGTATGTTTGGCTTGGCTTCTGGAATTGGTCTTCTTTGGGGTCCTCACAGCTGCCACTCCACTTTTAGAACAGAGAAGAGCCAACTCCTGGTTGACCAGAACATGGCCAGGAAGGCAGCAGCAGGTTTTGGAGGGAGACCAGTGGGTTCACCTAATTGAGTCTCAGTTTTCACATTGGACAGATAGGGGTAATTGTGAGGACAAAAGAAAATCACCTAGTCCAGGACCTGGCACCCAATCAATTGTAGCACAATTTCATAATTTACAACCGGCAGTGGATAAAACAGAGTGGGCAGGCCCAGCTTTCAGCCCAGAGAGTATAGAGAGAAGAAAACTTTAGTTTCTCTGTCATTGAGGCCTTTTAGCCTTAGCTGGCTGCCCTCAGGATCTCTGGGAAACAGAGATAATTGCACATGTATGTGACAGAGAATTTTGCTTGCAGGCATGGAAGTGTCAGGGAGAAAGGGCCACACAGTTTCCAGGGACCAGCAATGCCAATTACTTTTTTCCAGCTTATTTCTGGGGTTTTGGACATGAACATATCTTTGGTTGACCAAAGCATCCCTGTTCATTTTCAGTCAGTAGCTGATTAAAGTGAACTTAAACTCTGTAGAAAGTAGATTTTAAGTATGTATGCATGTGTGCAGGGAGCAACATCTGTGTATAGTGAAAAGTAAGAAGAATCAGGACATTGAGTTTCTGTTTTCTCCTGACTCTATGATGCAGGCCTGCCTGGCCTCTTCACTGTTTTGGGCCACAATTTCTTCATTGACAAAATCTTCAGGAGTCTAGATCAAATGATTTCTAAGAAAGGACCCTTCCTGCATTTCCAGTTGATCTATGAATGCATTCCTGAGGTGCTGGGTGGTTTCTGATTTTCTTAGGAGTTTCGGAGCCAACCGCCATATTCTTAGATAGGCTCAGGGGAATTCTATTCTGAGAACCCTCACTTAGGGAGAACAAGTCTTTAATTTGAGGATCAGCTCAGCTTTAAATTCTCCTTTTCTCCTTCACTCTCTATCTTTGGGCTTACTCTGCATTGTTAATTCTATGATAGAATGAAAAGAGAACTGTGAACAGTTGTAAGGAAAATTTTTGTTGCCCTAGGCTAAATTTCAATTACAATGCAGGACAGATTTGATGGAATTTAAGCCCACTTAGTTATGTTCAGAGAGGAAACTACAGTGACTTGGAGAAGCAAGTAGAAGATATGGAACACGTGACTAAAGAATCCATCTTTACAGAGCTGCTTCCTCAAAGCAAGGCTCATGGGCTTTGGGGTAATGTGTACCTTGAGAAAAATAGAAACATTTTCACAGTCAAGTCCACTAGCACTGCAGACATCTAGGTATTGCTGCTACTATTGCCAGGAGGACCAACTTGGAGGGCTATCTCCTCCACCTCCTCTTCCTCAACCCCACGAAATTAAATTCAGGATAGGGGAAAAGTGAGCCCAGGAGAGATGTTGGAGTTTGCTCCTTGTAATAATGCCACCTTAGGTCCAATAAGCCTGAATGGAATTTCATGTGTTCACAGCTGGCTCTGAATTCTGTGTCAGAAAGGCAGGAGCTTTGTCTGTAACCTGAGTTCTTCTAACAATTGTTTTTGTAAAATTAGAGGGATTTGAAAAGCATGAGGTTAATGTGCTTAGTGATCTTATTAGCTCCTTTATGGAAGCAGACAAGCACATTTCCAGGATTGATTCAGAGTAGAGAGATAAGGAAACAAGAGGGAGTGGGAACACTCTGGACTTTCTGATCAATTTTTCTATAAACCTAAAACTCCTTCTATAAAAATAAATTCTGTTAGTTTTTTTTTGTAAAAAAAGAAAAAACTACCATTGATGCTGAGTAGTTCACTTTTAAAACTACAAATTTGCCATGACAGGAATAAAAAACAAACAAAAAAAACCTACTGATAATTTATCTCTATATGACCCCTTTTTCATTACTACTGGGCCACAAATCATCTTATAACTAAAAAAAAAATGCTGTGTGTCAAAGAAAAGCATATTGAGAGGGATCATTGTTGGCCTGGCTTGTGGTGGGGCCATTGAGGGCAGAGATGCACTTGGAGCTTGACGCATAGTAGATACTCAATAAATATAAAGTGAATGAATGGACAGATTGGCAAATAAAAGAGGTAAGCAGTCTCTGTTGGGATGCATGGGACTTTAATATTATGCCTTGGGGCAACGCTCAGGTGCAGAAGGGCTCTGGGGACCAGTCTTGACCCTGGCCTGTAGCTCAGAAGCCGCCATCACCTATTCCATCTCTGAACTCCTTACAACACAATATCACCAGTTTGCCTCTCATTATTCCTGAAGACAAATCATTAGGCCTTTTTTAACCTAAAGGTCTTGCTGTCAATTGTAGAGGAATAGAAGCAAATGAGAATTTCTTTCCTTAAGTTGCCAGAATACTAAAAACATTCTTAGTGCCCTGGGCCCTGGCACTTGCCCTACACCTGCAGTGGCAACTGGATGACCCCTTGGTCTCCAGCGATTGGCTTTTATGTACTGTCACATCACTCCACTCTTCTTATCTAACATGACTTGTATTCTTCGTTATTGTCTACCTTGTTTTCTCAGGATGCAAATTCCTTGAGAGACGGCTGCTGCCTGTGTTATTCACCACTCTATCTACCGGGCTTAGGAGAGGGCTTTGGCTATAGTAGGTGTTCTGGTTGGAGAATGAATGAATGGAAACCCAAGAGTCAAAGCCAATTTGGATAAGAAATTTGAACCTGAGTTGGGGATGTTAGCACAGCTCAGGCACATTCATCAGGCAGTTGGGAATATGAATATCCAACTTATTCATTCATTCAAAAATTATTACCTAAGCATCTACTATGTGCCAGCTACCATGTAGATGCTTTAAATACAGACTTGGCTTTCAGCCTTAGATGTCCCAGGGATAGAACCTCCAGATCAAGTTCTCAACTTATTTCTGCTGCCAATTTGCTGTGTGGGTTGGACCAAATCACGTAACTTTTCTATGTACAAAGTCGGTCCGCCGATATTCCATCACCTCCCAGGGCAGTTGTAAGGATTAATTGGCATTTATAGAGTGCTTTGAGCTCCAGAGATAAAAGGTCTCCTGCTTCTGCCAAATCGCATGATTACAGTAGTGTGGTGGGATACACGATTTAGAGCTTATGAAGGACTTTGAAGATGAAAAGAGACAAAGTCTTATTATGATTTCTTTCAGCTCCTAGGCAGGACTGACCTTGAGGTTTATGTGCCCCCAAGTCTTTCTGGCACCACTGGGATTCTGGCTCTTTTTCTTGTCCTTCTCAAGAAGTTACACCGGCCCTCAAATTTTTTTATTTTGCATAGTTTCTAAAAAAAAAATCAAAGGCAGCTTCCTGCATTATAGAAACACAACCTCAATGATCCCAGAGCTAAGGGAGGAGGAATAAGGCACAGACTAGTTTTTTTCTCTGACACTCTCATTCCTGGATTTATGTCACAAATTGTTGGAACCAGTGAATTCTATTGAAAGACAAGATTGACTCCCTCAATAAAATAAAGCCAAGTAATAACAAACCCAAAATGTGGCTTGAGGCATTAATTTGTTTGATGTTAGATTTAGAAAATGTGTTCAGAAACAGTCTCTGATGACATATTAAAATGGCCTCATCTGAGAGACAAAATATTGATCTATATCCTGTGCCTTTCTGGAGTTTCCTTCCCTGTTGAAGACCTGCAAGACTCCATCTATGGAGAAGGAAAGAGACCTGGTACTGCAGGGCCTGCCACAACCTCCTTCTGAGTTCTCAGGACTCTGGGAAAGGCCACTACTGAAATGTACCTAAAGCAGGGCCATACCTTAAAGCAGGGGCATGGGGTCTGGGACTGGGATAATAAAACCTGTATGGGACCCACACTAGAAATTCTCACTTGGAAGGAGTCCACTCTATTCTCATTATTCAAAGCCCACTTGGGACAGAAAATTTGAGAGTGAAGTTAGTGGTATTCAGAAAAGAGGATATGGTGCAGTACCCTAAGGCTTTCCCAACCCTTGCCCCTTAAATGTAGGGTCCAGAGCCACTGCCTAACTTGTCCTACCTAAGGGATAGGCCTGCACAGGAACATGCAGGGTTTATGTGGTGGGTGCCGTGTGATTTCCACTTGGCTGGAGGTTTTGCTGCAGACACTCACATGGTGATCCTGAAGCAGAAGATCTGGATCTTGGAGGCAATGTACTCAGATGGGATCTGATCTTGGTTATATTAATAACTCTATTAAAAATAAATCCAGGCTGGGCATGGTGGCTCATGTAATCCCAGCACTTTGGGAGGCTGAGGTGGGTGGATCACCTGAGATCAGGAGTTCAAGACCAGCCTGGCCAACACGGCGAAACCTCATCTCTACTAAAAATACAAAAATTAACCGGGCATGGTGGTGGGTGCTTGTAATCCCAGCTACTTGGGACGCTGAGGCAGGAGAATTGCTTGAACCCGGGAGGCGGAGGTTGCAGTGAGCTAAATCATACCACTGCACTCTAGCCTGGGTGACAGAGCAAGACTCTGTCTCAAAAAAAAAGAAATCCATAAGACCAGAAGGAGCTTTCAATTTCTTAATGCCAGAAGGGTAGTAAAACTTATCTATATGAGCTCTTTCAAAACCTGACCTGTGGATGGAAATAGTTTATTTACTTTATTGACTGGTCTTGAACCTTTCCATATCTTTTTCCACTTAATTTGCTCAAGTCCAAGAGTTTCTTTTCATTGTATTGTTTTAGCACATACACTAGTTAGTATCAGCTGGGAGTTGGGGCATTATTTCATTGATACATTGCCCCACTTTCTAGCATATTTACAGGTGAATAAGGGTTTGGCTTTTGGAAAACACAAAGGGTATGCAATTTAAGTCAACAATGACAGCAACAAAACAGTCTCCCTGAGACCCATTTCTGGGAATTTCTATTGTTGTGTAAAACTCGCTATGGCGCAAAGCTTTAAGTAAAAGCTGTTATTCTGCTCCTTGTCATAATGCATGAGCATTTCTGGCCAGAACAATTTGCTCTGAAGGACATGTATTGCACGCCAAGTAGAGAAATCACTCTTATCCCAGTGAGAGTGGATCTGAGAAGAAAGTTTTCATCTATCATTTCAAAGTCGTTTAGTAATTCACAAAGGCCATTCTGTAACATAATTGAGTTTCCATTTCTAAACAATGATATAATAACATAGTAGTTTGATCCAGAATTCTGTCCCAGAATGTCCCATTTCTTGGCAGTTATTTTAAATGGTGCAACTGATCTTTATTGGATTTGGGGAATATTTCCCTTTCTCTATCCAGTGCTTTCTGAAGTTGTAATATTGCTTGATGAAAGGTGCCTTGTGAAAACACTGCCTTGTTTTATGAAAATATTATTCAACTTTTATGGTATAACTTTTTGCAGTATTTGCGTTAATATATTGATCTGGATATATCTAGAATTGTGTGATTTTAAAGCACAGTTTCTCTCTATATTTATTATTATTTTTATCATCTCTAGAGATTGTTCCCAGTAGTCTTCTATATATCTTGTTTTTGTTATGTCTGATTCTAATTTTATCCAGAGACGGCTGTGGTTTGATGAGTTTAAATCACAGGAAGGACATGTGCCAAATTAAAGGCTTCTTGGTAATTTTTTGGGAGGATGCTGGGTATTTTTAACCCTCCCCTCTTACCAAGGAGAAATAGGTTTTTATAAGAATGTGCATTTAAACATGTTTTTAAATGCATGACTTCTGAGGAAGTCTGAGAATGCTGCAAAGCAGGAAAGGGCTGGGGGATCACTGGCAAGAGAAACATGAAAATGAAATATTAATATGACCAGGCACTAGCTTCAAGGCATTTGTTCTCCAGAAAATAAATGATGCCACATTTCATTTTTTAAAGCTCGCTGTCTAACATAGTTGATATCTCCGTCTTCGTTGTTTAATTACAGGCCTAAGCAGTCACTGGAGAGGGAGGGCATTTGGTCTTAGAATTGATTTTATTTATTGGTTGTGGTTGGGCTGGAGACCTCTGGGAAGCAGGCAGCTTCCAAGAATAGCAGATTTTAGGTGTTACTTACTTGCTTGACTCAAACAACCGTTATTTCACTAGCATTCAGTAGCTGCCTGACTGTCCACAGGTGTAGCAGACTAAATGTCGTTATCCCTATGGGGAGTCTATCAAAAGTTATCTGATTACACATAGAAAAAATCCCCCAAATTAGAGTTGGGATGGGAAGTATGATTTGGTTAGCCAGCTGGGCTCCACAGCATATTAGAGCTGGAATCTTAATTTTAAGCAGAATAAGATATAAGGGGTCCAATATCTATTGAAATTATAAGCAACCTTTTGTGTGGCTGTGTACTTCTCTGGGGAAGCATGAATAGGCTTTATGAGATTCCCCCAAACAGCCACAACCTTGAAAAGTTGAGATCTCTTTCCAGGCAGATGAGTCAGTCTTCCCTCACTCTCCCATGTAGGGTCTCTGCCAGGGAGGAATGCCAGCCCCAATGCGTACTGTGTTGATTTACTGAGAGCTTGAGTTGGAGAGCAGGAGCCACAATCTGATCCCTAAAGGCCAAGGCCGATGGTATAAGTGGGTGAAGCGAGCCTGGGTGCAGGAGGGTGGCCAGAGACATGGATCCCCTTTCCAAAGGGAGCTGTCTTACCTTTTCCAGGGTGAGTTTTTGCCAAGCAGCAGTGCAGCCTATCTGCTGGATGTGTACATATCTCCCAGCATTTAAATGTCAGCAACTAATTCAAAATTTTGAAGAATATAGAACATACCCCACAAAAATGCTTATAGGCAGATTTGGCCAAGATCCTTTGGTTTGTCACTTTTCTGCCAGAGCAGCGGGTCCCATTGGAGGCAAACTCAATTTCATAACGTATTTTTGGCCCCATTTTCATAGTGTATATTTGGTAACAGCTTCTTTTCTACTCCAAAATGAAATCTATACATAATGTAACTCACACATATAATCTTTTAAAAGTAAATATTTTGCCTTAACTGTAATACAAAGGAGAAGGAACAGGAAAGAAACTCGTAATAAATGTTTGTATTTTAACATGTAAATGCTCCAGTATGACTATATTAGAAGTCACAAAAGCCTGTATAAATCTCCAAAATGCTCCTTATGGGGCAGGATTGTCACCGCTGAAAACCATGATGCTAGAGGCGACTTCCTCATCTAAATCCCATCTTGCTTCCTTAAAACTTTTCATTCATTAGTCTTGGCTCTGCCCTCTAGTGCCACATAGATCACATTTCATTTTGCCCTTATGGGGCAACTTTTCAAAAATAGGAAAAGAGTTTCTATCTCTCCCCTTAAGCCACTCACCCTTCTCATGCCCAGGTCTTGTCTTCTCTGGCCAAGCCTTCCCAGTTCCTTCGACTATTCCTGACATAGTTCACCTCCTAACAACCTCTGTCATTCTGTTTTTCCTAAGTCTGGGTCCCTACCTCAGTCCTGAGTCCATCCTGCATGGTGGGATGTGTTTGAGCTGTCCTGCACTTTCTTTTCTCACCCCCAACCAGGGGGCATTTATGGTCACCCGTGGGGGGATGCCTTAGATTGTGTGTTCCATGTGGCAGCCTTGGCCATTCTTGATGTCCCGGTGACTTAGGAGATGAAGCCCTTGTTCTGAATGCTGGGCTGTGCCCTGAACATTCCATTATATTGAAGCAGCTCCAGTTGCCAGGTCTGACTGCATTTGCCCCATCAAATAAGCTCTAAGCTAATATTCTGACTTATGCAGTTAGCTGCAGCCACATCTCCTCATTTGCTGGCTCATTCAGCAGTTTCCTTTATTGCTTCCATCACCTTCTGAGTGCTGTTGTCCGTTCAACAGGTTAGCAGTTTTCCTAGTGTCCTGCTTTGCAGAGGAGGCCATTAGAGGAAGCCTGGGAAACTGATGAAATCATTATTTTTTGCTGTTTTGTCCTAATGGGCTGTTTCCATCCTGCTCCACATCAACTACAGTGTGAAACTTGGCTGCCACTTTGAATCTACAACATGTTAAAACAACTTACTTAAGAATTCATGGGTTTAGCACAAAAATAGAGAGTAGAATGGTGGTTACTAGGGGCAGGGTGGGGTGGGGTGGGAGAAATGGGGAGATGTGGGTCAAAGGATACAAACGTGCAGTTCTAAGATGAATAAGTTCCAGGATCTAATGTACAGCACAGTGACTATAGTTAATAATAATGTATTGTATACTTGAAGTGACCCAGGAGAGTTGGCCTTAAGTAATCTCCCCACAACAGAAATGTATGTGAGGTGATGGATATGTTAATTAGTTTGATGGTGGTAATCATTACATAATGTGTACATATATCAAAACATCATATTGTATGACTTGAAGTTTAATTGTAACAAGTTTTATTGTTAATTATACCTCAATAAAGCTAAAAAAAAGCCCACAAAAATAAACAAAAAAATTCCTGCGTAATTCATGAGTTTAGTTTTTTCTTTTTTTTGAACTGTAGTGTCAATAGGAGTTAACCACATTGCAGAATATGTAGGCTTTCAGCATCTCACTGACTTCTTCTTCCTCATCTGCACACTCCTTCCTCCTGGATTGCCCATGAAACTTCAAAGTACATTCCTTTTTGATGCAGAATAACTTCATTCTTATTTCTGGAGCTTTGGTCCTAGCCCCTCTATAGGACCTAACCAGGGGAGAGGGGTGAGGTAGGGAGAGAGGGGAGCATCTCGCTGAGCACTCCAGTTTGGGTAAAATAATTTTTCAGAACAAAATACTTCCCTTCCTAAGAGAGGTGGTAATGCCAACTGTGAATTATAAAGGAAATAATTTTTAAAATTATAATTATAAAGAAAAGCATAACATTTTCTCTGTTCCAAATGCATTGCCATGCTTTATTCTATCCACCTATCTGGAATGACTACACATTTATTGTTTATTTGTGTATTATTCCCACATCGGTTTTTTGAGTGCCTGTTCCGTGCTAGGGAATGGGCTGAGGCCTGTGTATGTGGGATATGCAGGTCTGACGGAAAGGAACTGGCATTTTGGTAGCAGGCAGAAAAGTAAATAGACAAGTCAACCTAGCAAGGTTTGATGGCAGTGTCATTGGCTGTTATGGGTGCACAAAAGAGGACTATGGGATCTGGTCTTCAGAGATCGGGGGACCCTGGAAGACTGAGCTGATGTTGAAAGATGAGCAGGAGTTAGCCAGGTGAAGGAGGAGGGAAAGGGAGTGCCATGTAGATTGAGGAGCATGCGCAATGGATAACGTGAGACCTGAAGAACATTTCAAAGGGAATCAGCCATAGGATCTGCTTGGGTGGCCTGCCGGGGATGATGGCAAAGGTGCATCCTGTGAAAGCCGAGCCCTTCTGACTGCACTTCTGCCTTGCAGGTAAAGGCCCATGAAGATTACTTGTGGCATTTCCTCAACAAAGCCTTAACCCTTGGTATCAAGAGCTTTACTTTTCTCATTTTCCCATTCAGTTGCTATACTTCTGCTTCCTGCTGTCTTGGCAGTACACAAGGAAATGGAAACAATATGAATAGGTTCTTGTGAGATCTCATCTCTAAGTTAATGATAACCAGGACTTTGGGTTGTGGGTTTATCCCAGGTGGAGCTCCTCTATCATTCTCTTTTCTGATGACTTGAAGTTGAGTAGATCTAGGTTTCTATCTCAGTTCTACCATTTCCAGGTGTCTGACATTAGGCAAAATAAGTCCTTTGAATATCAGTTTCCTTATCAATAAAATGAAGATAGGATAGTACCCATCTTATAGAGTTGTGATGATGTGAGCTAATGCTGGGTGCAGCAAAAGTATTCAGCAAAGTGGCTTTTGTCCTAGTCTGTATTGAGAATTTAAAATCCCACTCACTGAATAGAGAGATGGTGGCTATAGAATTTTGTGCCTATGTGGGGAGAAAATGGTTGAGAATTGAGTAAATGTGAGAGGGGATGGAGACAATCCTCCGGGAGACACTAGGTTTCACCCTCTCTTTTTATCACTAAAATAAGAAAATAATAAAGGAAGTTGCCAGGCCTGAGTGTCTTCCATTGCAAAATAAGGGTTGGATTAAGTGATGTTTTAAGACTGTTTAAATCTTGTAGCACTTCATTCATTCCAGGTGTTGGAGTAATTGCTAATCAAGGGCTATCAGTTATAAAGGTACAGGGCTTCTAAATTATGGTTATGTATTAGAGCCCCTAGGAAGCTTTAAAAAAATCCTGATGTGTGGGTTCCACTCCAGACATATAAAGTCAGAATCACTAGTGGGTGGTCACTGGACAAGGCGGGGCAGCCAGAGTTGAGGGTTACACTAGTGGCTAGAGTAGGAGTTTTGTCTTTGATTTCAGCTTATAGCATCATTTATAATGGTAAGTCACCAAAGTTGGAGAATTAAATGTCAACAGTTAATATTACAGCTCTTTTTGTTTGTTTAAAAACTTGTTTTTCTCCTTTAGTGAATAATTAAGCTTTTTAGAGATGTATATAATTGCTGGCCTTTCAATTTCCTCTACCAAAATATTCATAGCTTAAAGATGTATGTTGCCAATTATATTTTTAATTAGAATGGAAATGTGTTTAAAGCTCTTGCACAGAAATGTGTACTAAATCTGTTTTAGAGAAACTTACTTGTAAGTCTTTTTTTTCTTTTTAGCCAATTCCAACTCAGGCTTTGGCCTCTATTCAAGAGAAGCCACTACAATGAAATATTTTCTGACACTGTGTGTAAATAGCTGTCCTGGATGTGTGTGTTCTTATTTATGTCAGAGTTCCTAAAAACTGCCACAAATAAAACCTGTTTTATTTTTCAATGAAAAACATTCAAAATGGAAGAGGGAGGCATGTCATGTTCACCCAAAAATAGCATGAGCATAATGAGCCCAACATGGGAGAGGCTTTGAAGACTCAAATCTTAATGGGAAATACTTGTGGATTTTACTTCACTATAATTGTAGGACAAAACATAATCGTATTTTAGCATGACAAATTCTTAATGTGTACTTATTGAACTTCAGTGTGTGGTCTGTTAAAAAGAATTTCATAGGAAACATTTCATAAATCTTATGTGCATATATATATAATTTTTAGAGAGATAATAGCTATACAACTTGTTTAGCAGCTTGCTTTTTTCACTTATTAACCCATTTATGCCTGAGGTTGCAAATTTTTGAATTTTTGCAATCAGACCTTGGCGATGACCTTGAGCAGTAGGATATAAATAACTCCCACATGCTTAGCGTTCCAATAGTGGAAGACGAGGCATAAATAGCTACCATAAGATAGACATTCATCCTTATCCAAACCTGTAATCTCTGTCATCATTTTAATGACTGCATAATAGTTCTCATTATGGATATAGCAGAATTTATTTAACCAATCATTTATTTCTAGACATTTAGGTTGTTTCAAACTTCTCCTGTACTAAACAATGCTGCAATGAACATCCTTGTTCATATCTGTTCTTGTCTTTGTACAATAATTTTTAAGGATGAATTCATATAAGTGGAATTACTGGGTCAAGTAATGGTCATAATTTCAAGGATTTTGATACATATTACCAAATTATATTAAAAGCTGTATCAATTTACACTCCTACTGGAATAGTTATTTCTTTTTAACTTTTTAATTTTTAATTTTTATGGCTGCATAGTGGAACAGTTATTTCTTGTTCAGAAAATTCTTTTCAGCAATACAGTGTTGTCATCTGCAGAGTAATTTGAAATCCAAAGTAAAAATCTCCCCGTATAACTCAGCAAATAACTTCCAAATGCCCCAAGCTCATTCTGCAAGGTAAAATGCTAGAGAAAGCTAAACACATATTCAAGCAACAAGAGTGGAGGCCAGGGGGATGAAGAGGAGAAAGAGGTTGTTGACAATGAACTTAGAAGAAATCAGTACTTTTTACTTGCTCTTATCTTATCCAACCTCTGGAAAAAAATGAGCATCCTCCTTAAATTCCCAGTGGAATTTTAAGTGGAATTTCTAGTTTTCTCTTGTTTTTGACATTTAGTTGGTCGAAAAGAAGGGAAAACTAGAAATTCTACTTAAAATTCCACCGGGTCTTATATTTGAGATTGGCAGCACTGAGGCATTCCAGATGGCTTTGTCCATTCTTTTGAACCTACCTTTTGATCTTATTTAAATTTCCTCCCCATTTCACCTGTTGTGGGTTTATTGCCTGGAAAACAAGCAGGTGAACATATTAGCTCCTTCTTAAGGCACCTCTAGACTACAGGAAATTTATGTTCAGGCCAGGAATCACATAACATGACTACATGCTCCACATTTATGGGCAAGTTAAGCAACAGGGAATTTTATACTGGGATTTATGACACAAACTTGTAGCAGGCACATTGTGAGGTGGGAGGGAAATTTAAAGAAGGAAAAACTCTGCCAATAAGAGAGATTCAAATTCTTCAATTGATGGAAAAAACATGTGAGGATTTTATTCTGGAAGTTGCCTATGAATTCACACAAGAGACAGGAAAACATAAATATTACAGCCGATCACTCCTCTTTCCCACATATATTAGTTTTCTTTCAGATGAAGTCATTTCTGTTTTCTGGTCAGTCAGTGTATAGACCAGAATTATCTAAGAACATTTAATTAGATGCTTTAGCAACATTTATCCCCATTAATTCCAGGATAGAGGGAAGAAGAAAAGAGAAGCATGTGTTGAGTTGAGAGGGCAAGGCTTCTACATTCCCTAAAAAACTGACCTACACCTTGTGTATCCATCCTTATAGCCCGTAAAAGCCAGCACAGAGGAGAGCACCAGCTGGAATCATTCAGTGAAGGCAATGGCTTTCAAAGACAGAGCTAGCGGCAGGTGGAATATAGATTAGGAGTTCTTTTATACTTCAAATAGTACTTGTTTTCAGTGTGAAGCAATGTGGTTCTCATACAGTCAATAAAGAGCAAATTCAGGGTATTTGCCCTTTGGCTAGTGAGGCTGATGACTTGTGATAACTCCAGCATCACACCATCACCCGGGGAGTGCAGAGAACACTGGACTAAAATGCTGGAGGATCTGGGTCCTGGCTTTGCAGAGCTGATTCTTCAGACCCATGCTGAGATCCGTGGGCACACAGCGTAATGGCCAGGACAATTCTGAATGATTCTTGGGCTGCTGGTACAGTGGGTGCTTGGAAAATGGTTTCTCCAAGCTTGATTGGCTTTTCTCTGATCCTTATCATTTGGTCAGTGTCTTAGTCTGTTCAGGCTGCTATAACAACATATCATAAACTGGGTGGTTTATAAACTTGTTTCCCACAGTTCTGGAGGCTGGGGAGTGGAAGATCAAGGTGCTGGCAGATTCATTGTCTGGTGAGGACTCACTTTCTGGTTCATACAGGGTATCTTTTTGCTGTGTCCTCACACGGTGGAAGGGGTGAGGGGTCTCTCTGGGGCATCTTTTATAAGGGCATGAGTCACAGTCACCTCCCCAAATCCTCACCTCCTAATTACTGTCGACTTGGGGGTCAGGGTTTCAACATGTGAATTTTGAGGGGGCACATTCAGACCAGAGGAGTCAGCTATACTACATTGGGTGGACAGGCTATGTGTGATCCAGGGGAGTTTGAGTAAATGATCTTAGTTAGGAGTTACAGTTACTTGCCTAGAAGTTATAGTTATTGCCATTCTAAATGTAGATAGGTTTGGTGGGGGGAACGATAAAAGAGGAGGGTGTTGGGATTCTAGGAATGACCAACAAGAGTCCACTGCTGGGAAAGATCAGATCATATGCTCCCTGAGGGGAGGCTTTGCTGATTTTGTTCTTCACTCTTCTCCCAGTGGCACATAGTAGGAGCTTAATAAATATATCATGTTGCCCAAGACTAACAGGAATGGTGGGAAGTGACACTACTAGTTGTGACAACAGCAAAGCTTTAACGTTCTCCAAAAAGACTAGCTTACGGGTTTAGGAATATGCAAAATGGCCCCAATATTAATTTCTACTTTTCTTCTGCACGTGCACTATGGGCTGGAATGGGCCAGGGGTTTGCTTGTTTAAGATTACTTGACACATTATTGCTGAGGAACACAAATTCAGAGCCCGGGCTTTGTTTCATACTCCTTGTTAAATACAAAATAAGGAGTCAGATCCTAATTGAAGATGAAACGCATGTCATAGAGCAGTGGTTATGAGAATTGATCGTGTGTCAGTCTGAGTGTGAAACACAGATGGCTAGGCCCCAACCCCAGAGTTTCTGACCCAGTGGGTTTGGGGTAGGGCTGAGAAGGTGCAGTTCTAATAAGTTCCCAGGTGATGCTGATACAGCTCCCTTAAGACCAAACTTTGAGAGCCAATGGAAAAGAGGAAAACGCACTCATATTGGAATGAGATGAAGCTGGACTCCTATCTTACTTGCTATGTGATTTTGGTCAGGTCAACTTTGCTTAGCTTCAGCTTTCTCATCTGCAAAATGGTGATGATATCTACCTCATGAGGCTATTGTTCGGTTAAATGAAGTAAAGTGAGTAACGGTGGCTGGTCCATGGTAGTCACTCACTCCAGTGATGTAAGATCTTCTTCCCTTACTCCTTTTGTGGGATACTCATACAATGCAAGGCTTGTTTAAGGATTAACATCTGTGTGAACTGAGCTTCTGCTGTATTAATTTCACATTGCCACTTATATATGTCCTGAGGTTTTTGCTATTATTGAACATTTACTATGTGAATGACATTGTGTGAAATAATTTTTACATTTTATATAACATTAGATATTATTCCTTTTTAACAGATGAGGATAGTAACTTGCATATGAGCCTACAGCTAGTAAGTGGCAGAGCTGAGTATTCAAACCAAGGTCCACTCCACACCAACACTCTTGACTTCTTTGTTATAATGGTTCCCATGATTCTCTATGAACAGAAAATGTCAGATTATTATGTTGTTTTCTTTCCTTTTTTTTTTCTCTGAGATGGAGTTTCACTTTGTTGCCCAGGCTGGGGTGCAGTGGCGTGATCTCAGCTCACCGCAACCCCTGCCACCTGGGTTTAAACAATTCTAGTGCCTCAGCCTCCCAAGTAGCTAGGATTACAGGTGCCCACCACCTCACCTGGCTATTGTATTTTTAGTAGAGCCGGGTTTCACCATGTTGCCCAGTCTGGTCTCCTGACCTTAGGTGATCCACCCACCTTGGCCTCCCAAAGTGCTGGGATTATAGGTGTGAGCCATGGTGCCTGGCCTCATGTTCCTTTCTGTAATTAGTCACTCACATTGAGGAAACTAAGCAGTTATCCTGAGAATGTGAACGAAAGGGTATGGGGATTTGTATGTATCTTTAAGTCAAGGACTCTGTCTTACTCATCTCACCATGCTATCTTGTGTGGAGAGGAGCTCTATATTTGTGAAATTAACAAATGAATGAAAAGCTCAAATCAAATGACATCCTCACCTGCCTTAATGAGAGAAGAAAGAAAGATCCCTTGGAAGAGATCCAAGTGGGCTCCTGAAAGTCAAAGAGAGAAAAAGAAGACAGCCAAAAAAAAAAAGAAAAAAAAACAACAAAAAACAAAAAACAAAAAAAAGGCCTTTAACCTTGATCCTATGACTTTACAGGTTCCCTCTTTCCCATGATTCTTTCCTTAGGGTGGGCTTGCCTGGGCAGTGCTTTCCCTACCCTTTGCAATTGAGCACGAACAGCCTGTTTTGGGAGTTACACGCATGCCCATCTGAGGCTTTTTCAAGTGGCCTCTGCCTCTGGAACGTCATCCTTCGCCATTTTGTCTCTTAACACGCATGCCCAAGAAGCTGCTTCTCCCTGGGGTCTGCATTCAGTTAACAATTTTAGTGTTAACAGGTGTGGACCATCAAGAGCTTGTCTCTCCCTGGCTGCCAAATTATCATTTTTAGAGAGGCAATGCGATGATTGCCAAACTATCACCCCACATTTCTAGTGGGTGGGGGGAAGACCCCTCTCCTGCCTGCTCATGCCTAACTACCTGTAACAGATTCACACTCATGGTTTGATTTACTAGAATACTTTGGAAAAGCAAACCAGGAACCCCTTCTATATTAGGACCCATTGTGAATACTCGCAGGCAAAGGCACATCAGGACCCATTTTGAACACTCGCAGGCAAAGTTACTTTCGGATGACCTTGAGTCCTTCCATACTTGAATCTTGTGCCCCCAGGGAAGTAGTCTTTAACCTCTTTTTTTTCAGTCAGTTGCTTACCCCATGATCCCTTGCTTCTTCCATAAGAAAGGCCTAGCATTTCTTTTCTTTCAGAAAATAAAATTTCTCTGAGCAAGGAAGGCCACAGGGCTGGCCTGTCAGGGATGGAAGGGTGAAAACAGAAGGCTTATGTCAGGGCTCTGATTTGGCAATCATCTGGAAGATACATGTCAAATTGCCCACTCCTGCTCACTGGCGTTCCTGAGGCAGAGTGACTGCCCCATGGGATTGGCTGAGAATAGCAATAAGGGTGTAGTACAGGCAGGTGGGTTACGAATGCTGACAAGGTGGTGGCTTTATGCTGTTTTTCTTATGTGCCCTGTAGGGCTCTGCTTCCTGCCTTGGAGCAGACTCACTCTCAATATTTTTGTCCACACAGGTGTTCCAAGGACACATTTTAGTTATGCCACAAGTATCTGAGAAAATAATGGAAAAAATTTTTCCAAAACCCAGCTATTTCCAATAAGTAACATTTAGTCAATATGTACCAGTTAATTGTACCAGTTAATTACTCCACATGTCTGCTCTGAATGGTGGCACCTGTTAACTTATCTGTTAAATATTATGGCTATAATATTTAATATTCAATAAAAATACATAATGTAATATATCAAACATGTTATATTTAATATATTGTTATATTATTAAATATAATATGTTAAATTTAATATATTGTTATATTATTCAATATAACATGTTTAATTTAATATTACCATAATATATTATGGTAATAGAAGTTATTAAAGCAATTTTATTTCTATACCTTGCAAGATCAGTGGGCCAGTGACATGGCATGATTTCCTCATATTGTGCCTGCATTGTATTGCCTGTTTGATACTGGGCAGGCAAGAATGGGTTGGATGGTGGTTACTCTTGAGTAACTGGACTCAGAAGAATGTCTGATGGTGGGACATACGACATAAAATTTGCACAAAAGGAAAAACTGTTTAAGCTCAGATTCCAATCAGAACATGACTCTCCTTCCTTGCATTCTTCTCCCATTTTTCTCTCCCACCTCCAGGTCACAGCAGCAATGCAAAGAAGGCAGACACAGAATACTCAGCTTATAGAGAAAATCCATTGCCTGGGTAACACATAAGGCAGGCAGCCAGTATTTCAGGGGATATTGGAGAAAAATTATTTTCTATTGAAATTGGTTGGTAAAGATGATTCTTAAATTGCACTTTGATTGATTGCATTGCACATGAAGAGATTAAGAATACTTTAAAATAATTGAAAGAACCTTGATTCAAAGACATACCCATCTCAGCACAGGCTGGCACAGGAGAAGCACATTGTGTGGCATAGTATGAGATCATCAGAAGCTGGAGGAAGAGGAACTCAGGCCACATCTGCCTCAAACTCTAGTTTCATCTTGCTAAGCTGCTTATCTGACCATAACAACAATGCTAGCTCCATGTACTGTGGCACTGAGTACAGCAGAGATGAAATATTGAACATGGTATTCAGACTAACTGGAGTAAGCAGAGTGACATCCTTTTCTCTTTTTAATAGAAGTGAATGCAAAATGGGAATGAGAACAATTGTCATGTAAATAAAAAGTAAATACGTTTATTTCTCAAAAGCAAGACACATTTCCCTGAGAATACAAGAGAAGAAAATGGCATATCCAAATGCATACTTTCATACTTAACTATTAACATATATAAGGCAATTAATTGCTCCTGAGTTACAGTCATGAATCACTTAATCATGAGGATATATTCAACACTTGATCTTAGCCAAAAGGCTGAGAAGTGATAATGATGAAGATATCTTCCAAGAAATGTATTGTTAGGTGATTTTGTCATTGTGGAAATATCACAGAGTGCACTTACACAAACCTAGATGGTACAGACTACTACACATTCAGGCTATATGGTATAGCCTATTGCTCCTCGGCTACAAACCTGTACAGCAGGTTATTGTACTGAATGCTGTAGACAATTGTAACACATTGGTAAATATTTGTGTGTCTAAACATATCTAAGTATAGAAAAGGTACAGTAAAAATATGGTATTATAATCTTACAGGACCACTGTTGTATTTGGGGTCCGTCACTGAAACATCATTATGTGGCACATGATAGACGTATTTACTTGGGGGTTCTGTCAAATCACAGCATGGCTTCAGTTTTTTTTTTTTTCTTAGGACAGGGTCTCACTCTGTTGCCCAGGCTGGAGTGCAATGGCATAATCACGGTTCTCTGCAGCGTCAGCCTCCCTGGGCTCAGGTGATCCTCTCACCTCAGCCTCCAGAGTACCTGGGACTACAGGTGCATGGCACCACACCCAGCTAATTTTTGTATTTTTTTGTAGAGATGGGATTTCACCATGTTGCCCAGGCTTATGGCTTCAATTCTTAATAGACATTTGGAAGCAAAACACAAAATCATAGTATGTTAAATATTTTTTCAGTTTAACTCAGCATGTGTTAATTGGACAGTTATATATCTGAAATTATATTAGATGCTGGGATATGAAGATGATTGATAAAAACCACATGTCAAGACCCCTTTTCATGATCAAGGTAGCTTATTAAGGGGTGCGTGTGTATACTTCTGTTAGTTTGTGTGTGTGAATAGAAACAGGAGTGGAAGAAAACTTTTTTTTTTAAAAGAAAGTATTCAGTTCCCTGATTTTAAAAAGATTAGGAAAAAAAGCAGCTAGGCACAATGGCTCATGTCTGTAATCCTACCACTTTGGGAGGCTGAGGTGGGTGGATCATGAAGTCAAGATATTGAGACCATCCTGGCAAACATGGTGAAACCCCATCTCTACTAAAAATACAAAAAAATTAGCTGGGCGTGGTGGCGGGCACCTGTAGTCCCAGCTACTCAGGAGTCTGAGGCAGGAGAATGGCTTGAACACGGGAGGCGGAGATTGCAGTGAGCCAAGATCACACCACTGCACTCCAGTCTGGCGACAGAGATGATGTCTTTTGCTTTGCAGAAGCTTTTTAGTTTCAGTAGGTCCCATTTATCCATTTTGGTTTTTGTTGCCTTTGTTTTTGGGTTCTTATTCATGAATTTTTTGCCGAAGCCAATGTCCAGAAGAGTTTGTAACATTATCTTCTAGAATTTTTATGGTTTCAGGTCCTAGATTTAAATCTTTGGTCTATCTTGAGTTAATTTTTGTATAAGATGAAGATGGGTATCCAGTTTCATTCTTCTACATGTGGCTTGCCCTATTTATTGTATAGGGTGTCCTCTCCCCTATTTATGTTTTTGTATGCTATGTTGAAGATCAACTGGTTGTAAGTATTTGGTTTTATTTCCGAGTTCTCTATTCTGTTCCATTGGTCTACATGCCTATTTTTATACCAGTACCATGCTGTTTTGGTAAATACAGACAGCCTATAGCCTGGTAGTATAATTTGAAGTTGGGTAATGTGATGCCTCCAGATTCATTATTTTTGCTTAGAATTGCTTTGACTATGCGGGCTCTTTTTTGATTCCATACATATTTTAGGATTGTTTTTTCTAGTTCTATGAAGAATGATGATGGTATTTTGATGGGAATTGCATTGAATTTGTAGATTGCTTTGGGCAGTATAGTCATTTTCACAATACTGATTCTACCCATCCATGAGCATGGGATGTGTTTCCTTTTGTTTGTGTAATCTATGATTTCTTTCAGCAGTGTTTTGCAGTTTTCCTTGTAGAGGTCTTTCACCTCCTTGGTTAAATATATTCCTAGGTATTTTATTTTTTTTATAGTTGTTGTAAAAGGGATTAAGTTCTCAGCTTGGTCATTGTTGATGTATAGCAGTGCTACTGATTTGTGTACATTGATTTTGTAACCTGAGACTACTGAATTCATTTATCAGATCCAGGGGCTTTTTGGATGAGTCTATAGGGCTTTCCAGGTATATGGTTATATCATTGCTGAACAGTGACAGTTTGACTTTCTTTTTTTTCCAATTTGGATGCCCTTCATTTATTTCTCTTGTGATTGCTCTGTCTAGGATTTCCAGTACTATGTCGAATAGAAGTGGTGAAAGTGGGTATCCTTGTCTTGTTCTAGTTGTTATGGGGAATGCTTTAAACTTTTCCCCATTCGGTATGATATTGGCTGTGGGTATGTCATATATGGCAGGGGTCCCCAACCCCCAGGCTGCAGACTGTACTGGTCCATGGCCTGTTAGTAACTGGGCCTCGCGGCAGGAGGTGAGTGGCTGGTGAGCAGGCATTACCACCTGAGCTCTGCCTCCTATCAGATCAGTGGCAGTATTAGATTCTCATAGGAGCATGAACCGTATTGTGAACTGCGCATGTGAGGGATCTAGGCTGCGCAATCCTTATGAGAATCTAACTAATGCCCAGTGATCTGAGGTGGAACAGTTTCATCCTGAAACTCCCACCCCACCTCACAAAACAGTCTCCCACAAAACCAGTCCCTAGAGCCGAAAAGGTTGGGGACTGCTGATATATAGATTTTATTACTTTGAGGTAAGTCCTTTCTATGCCTATTTTGTTGAGGATTTTTTATTTTTAATCATAAAGCAATGCTGGATTTTATCAAATGCTTTTTCTGTGTCTATTTTTGTTCATAATTCTGTTTATGTGATGTATCACATTTATTGACTTGCTTGTGTTAAATCATTCCTGCATCCCTGAGATGAAACCTACTTGATCATGGTGTATCATCTTTTTGATGTGTGCTGCTGGATTCAGTTAGCTAGTATTTTGCTGAGGATTTTTGCATCTATGTTCATCAGGGATATTGGCCTATAGTTTTCTTTATTTGTTATATCCTTTCCTGGTTTTGGTATTAGGGTGATACTGGCTTCATAGAATGATTTAGGGAGGATTCCTTCTTTTTCTGTCTTTTGGAATAGTTTCAGTAGGATTGGTACCAGTTCTTCTTTGAGTGTCTTGTAGAATTCAGATGTGAATCCATCTGATCCTGGACTTTTTTGTTGTTGGCAATTTTAAAATTATTGATTCTATCTTGCTGTTTGATATTGGTCAGTTCAGGGTTTCCATTTCTCCCCAATTTCATCTATGAAGGTTGTATGTTTCCAGGATTTATCCATTTCCTCTGGATTTTCTAGTTGATGTGTGTAAAAGTGTTTTCAGTACCCTTGAATGATCTTTTGTATTTCTGTGGTGTCAATTGCAATCTTTCCAGTTTTATTTCTAATCGAGCTTATTTGGATTTTCTCTCTTCCTTTCTTGACTAGTCTTGCTAATGGTCTATCAATTTTGTTGGTCTTTTCAAAGAACCAGCTTTTTGTTTTATTCATCTTTCGTATCTTTTTTTGGTTTGTTTTAATTTCATTTAGTTTTGTTCTGATCTTTGTTCTTTCTTTTCTTCTGCTATGTTTGGGTTTAGTTTGTTTTTGTTTCTCTAGTTCCTTGAGATGTGACGTTAGGTTGTCAATTTGTGCTCTTTCAGACTTTTTGATGTAGGTATTTAACACTATGAACTTCCCTCTTAAAGGCACTGCTTTTGCTGTATCTCAGAGGTTTTGATAAGTTGTATCAGTATTATTCATTTCAAATAATTTTTAAACTTCCATCTTGATTTCATTGTTGACCCAAAAATCATTCAAGAGCAGATTATTTAATTTCAGTGTATTTTTATAATTTTGAGGGTTCGTTCTGGAGTTGACTCTCAGTTTTATTCCACTGTTGTGTCTGAGAAGATACTCGATATGATTTTGGTATTCTTAAATTTACTGAGACTTGTTTTGTGGCCTATCACATGGTCTATCTTGGAGAGTGTTCCATGTGCTGACAAGAAGCACATGAGAATGTATATTCTGCAGTTGTTGGGAAGAGTGTTCTGTAAATATCTGTTAAGTCCATTTGTTCTAGGGTATAGTTTAAGTCCATTGTTTCTTTGTTGACTTTCTGTCTTGACCTGTCTAGTGCTGTCAGTGGAGTACTGAAGTCCCCCACTATTATTGTGTTGCAGTCTATCTCATTTCTTAAGTCTAGTAGTAATTGTTTTGTAAATCTGGGAGCTCCAGTGTTAGGTGCATATATATTTAGGATTGTGATATTTTCCTGTTGGACTAATCCTTTTATCATGATATAATGTCCTTCTTGATCTTTTTTGACTGTTGTTTTCTGAAAGTCTGTTTTGTCTGATTCAAGAATAGCTACTCCTGCTTGCTTTTGGCTTCCCTTTATGTGGAATATCTTTTTCCACCCTTTACCTTAAGTTTATGTGAGTCCTTATGTGTTAGGTGAGTCTCTTGAAAATAGCAGATACTTGGTTGGTGGATTTTTTTTTTTTTTTTTTTTTAACCATTCTGCCATTCTGTATCTTTTAAGTGGAGCATTCAGGCCATTTATATTCAATGTTAGTATTGAGATATGAGGTACTATTCTATTCATCATGCTAGTTGTTGCCTTAATACCTTGTGTTTTTCACTGTGTTATTATTTCATGTGAGACTTATGCTTTAAGGAGGTTCTATTTTGGTGCATATCAAGCTTTTGTTTCAAGATTTAGAATTCCTTTTAGTATGTCTTATAGTGCTGGTTTGGTAGTGGCAAATTCCCTCAGCATTTGTTTGTCTAAAAATGACTTTAGCTTTCCTTCATTTCTGAAGCTTAGTTTTGATGAATACAAAATTCATGGCTGACAATTATTTTGCTTAAGGAGGCTAAAGATAGGACTCCAATCCCTTCTGGCTGGTAAGGTTTCTGCTGAGAAACCTGTTAGTTTCATAGGATTTTCTTTATAGGCTACCTGATGCTTTTGTCTCACAACTCTTAAAATTCTTTCTTTCATGTTGACTTTAGATAGCCTGATCACTATGTGCCTTGGTGATGATCTTTTTGCAATGAATTTCCCAGGTGTTTTTGAGCTTCTCATATTTGGATATCTAGCAAGGCCAGGGGAAGTTTTCTTCAATTATTTCCCCAAATAAGTTTTCTGAACTTTTAGACTTCTCTTCTGCCTCCAGAACAGCAGCTATTTTTAGTTTTGGCCATTTTACAGAATCCCATATTCTTGGAGACTTTGTTCATTTCTTTTGATTCTCTCTTCATTATCTTTGTCTGTCTGGGTTAATCAGAAAGCCTTGTCTTTGAGTTCTGAAATTCTTTCTTCTACTTGTTCTAGTCTATTGTTGAAACTTTCCACTGCATTTTGTATTTTCCTAAGTGTATCTTTCATTTTCAGAAGTCCTGATTGGTTTTTCTTTATGATAGCTGTCTGTCTGGAAAATTGTTCATTCGTATCCTGAACTCTTTTTCCATTCTTTATGTTGGTTTTCACCTTTCTCTGGTATCTCCTTGAGTAGCTTAATAATCAACCTTCTGAATTCCTTATCTGGTATTTAAAGATTTCATCTTGGTTTGCATCAATTGCTGGGAAGCTAATGTGATCTTTTAGGGGTGTTATAGAACTCTGTTTTGTCATATTACCAGAATTACTTTTCTGGTTCCTTCTTATTTGGGTAGACTATTTCTTCAAATTGTTCTTGAATTTAATTTTGATTTGACTGTGTGTGTGTGTGTGTGTGTGTGTGTGTGTGTGTGTGTGTGTGTGTGTGTGTTTGATGGAGTCTCGCCCTGTTGCTCAGGCTGGAGTGCAATAGCGTGATCTCGGCTCACAGCAACATCCATTTGAGGCTGACCTCAGCCTCCCAAATGCTGGGATTACAGGTGTGAGCCACCACACCTGGCTGACTGTGGTTTTCTTTTTTTTTAATTTCTTTTTTTCCCTCTGAAGGATATGACTTTAGTGTTTATAGTTTATTATAGCCTAATTTGATTCTTGGTGCTTATAGAGGTGAAGACTCTCTCTGTATGAGTTCCTTAGTCATAGAGAGTCTTTGTGCTCTGGCTATTCCAGGTGCTAGTTACAGTAGTTATGTGCTTGGTGTGTGGGCAAGTTTACTATCTCCTATGGAGTTGGAATAACAAGGATCTCTTGAAGCTTATTTTATTCTCTCATGGTGTACACTTTTTTTTTTTTTTTGAGATGGAGTCTCACTCTGTCACCCAGGCTGGAGTGCAGTGGCGTGATCTCAGCTCACTGCAAGCTCCACCTCCTGGGTTCATGCCATTCTCCTGCCTCAGCCTCCTGAGTAGCTGGGACGACAGGCTCCTGCCACCACGCCTGGCTAAGTTTTTTGTATTTTTAGTAAAGACGGGATTTCACCATGTTAGCCAGGATAATCTTGATCTCCTGACCTCATGATCCGCCTGCCTTGGCCTCCCAAAGTGCTGGGATTACAGGCATGAACCACTGCACCCGCCCATTGTGTACACTTCTATTTATTTAATTTTCCTCCATTATTTTATTTTGTGAGTTGATGATTTAGGCTTCAGGCAAGGGGGAGAGATATCCCTGGGTAGGCACTGGTTGTAGCTAAAGCAGGTGGGTAGATGTAATACCTAACGGTGGGAAGAAGTTCCAGTCTTGATGAAGTTGGCTAGGGTAGTTCTCAATTTGATGTGCTGAGGTTTTATCAGAGTGACGGGTGGGAGCTACCTCATCTCCCCTGCCAGGCCAGCAGGAAAGCTATCCACTTTCCAGCCTCACTCCTGTCCCAGTGTTTCAGCTATTCAGATCAGACAAGCACCTCTTTTCATCTGTAGAAATGTTTATGTTCCAAGCAGAGAGGAGTTGTGACTGCCTTTCATGCAAACCTGAATCTGGGGAGTGCTCCTCCTGTGGAGATGCTGTCACCTGAATTGTTCTAGGGAGGCCATCTATAGGTGCATACATGCCACATTCCTGTGGGAGAAGCCCCAGCTGTGTCTGCAGTAGTGTACTGAAGGGGACAAGGACCCCTTCTCCAAGACCCTTCATGATCACAGAGGCTGCCTCCCTGTTGTGGTAGAAGTGTAGACTTTCCCTGCTGTGCCCAGCACTGCAATTGTGTCTCTGCTGTAAGAAACTCCTCACTAGCAGGAAGATCTGGGACTCAAGGTCTGCTGTTCAGATTTTTTTTGTCCCACGGGGTGTTCCCTTGATGTGGTGCTCTCCCTCTTCCCCTAGGAATGGGACTTTATGAGAGCCAGACTGCAGTGTTGTTATTGTTCTTCTAGGTCTAGCCACCCAGTGGGGCTACTGACTCTGGGCTAGTGTCTGCAAGTGATCCAGTGATGTGACCTGACTTCAGGTCTCCCAGCAGTGGATACCAGCACAAGCCCTGATGGTGGTGACAGGGGAGTGACACAGACTCTGCGAGATTCCTTGGGTATAGATAGGCTTAATGTGCTGGCTTTCTTGTATGCTGGTTATAATTTTAGTGAACTTGTTACATGGACAGGCTTAGGCCCTCTGGTAATAGCTGAGGTCACACAGTTGATTTCTCCTTACTGGGTGCAGTGTTATTCTACTTACAGGTGCCATAATGGACTGTGTCAGTTGGCTCCAGCCAAGAGGTGGCACTTGCAGAAGAGCACCAGCCACAGTAGTAGCAGTGGGATTTGAGCTTGCCCTAAGTTTTCTGGGGGAAGTATTCTGATTTCTCATGCAATAAGCAGGGCTATAAAGCTCCCAAAATTTATGTCCTTTGTGTTAAGCTACCAGGGCATGTGGAGGGGCACAACCAGGTGGGGGCAAGGTCAGACGGATCTGAGGGTCTAAAGCTCTGACTCTCCTTCAGAAGGGCCCTTCCTGTGAGGGTTTGCGGGGTGATTTCAGGCTGCAGGGATAATGTTCCAGAGGGGAATAGAACTGCCTCTGCTGCACAGAAGAGTTTGCAAAGGGAGTGGGGAGTAGCCAGTGGCAGTAAGCCTCACCCAGCTCCCACACAGTTGGTGAGGCCAATCTAACTCCCACAGTGCTCCACTAACAGCAGCAGGTTTAGATTCAGGCAGTCTGCACACAGAGCTGAGACCTGCCCCAGGCCATCAGCTTCCCCACAGAGATAGCAACCTCAGCTTTCAGGCTACACTCCTTCCCGCCTGCCCACAAGGCCAGTGCCCAGCTCCTGTGTTCACTTGTGTCTGCAGTGCACTTCCTGCTCCCTGCCTTTTCCCCCTGCCACTGTTCTGGTCAAAGGAGTTCTTCCCCACTTGAGATCATACCACAAAATTTAGTTGGGAGCTTCTTTCACCCTGTGACCCCTCCCTGAGCTTGTTGGCTGACTTCTCCAATGTCCCCTATAAGATATAGTTAGGAATGTCTTCCCTTGGTTCATGCTGGAAACTGGGAATGCCTGCAAGTCACTTTCTGCTGCTGCTTCCATTTTTATAGTTCATGTTGCTCTCTAAATCCATTCCAGTTCAGGTAGGGTTAAGGCCTTCTCTCATGGTCTGGATTTTCAGATTCCTTGGTAGGGATGTGTACTCTGGAGGCTGACTCTTTCCCTCTCACACTCAGGACTTACAGTTTTTCACCAGTCTCATGGAGTAGGCTGCAGCCTGCTACTTTTTTCAAAGAATCTGTGGTTTCTTTAGGTTTTTCTGTTAAGTTCCTGCATTGGTTCTTGGGGGAAAAAAAATCACAGTGTGAAACTCTACACACTATTCTGTCCTTCCAGATGGGAGAGGCATGCTAATACTGCCTCTAGTCTGCCACCTTGGAAAAAAAAATCCATTTTGGATTAAAAAAAACTTTTTAAAGGAAAGAGAATGAAAGTTACTAAATCCTAGAAAAGAAAGAACTTGAAAAAGAGGAAGAGGAAAGAAGGAAACACTAGAAATCCTACATATCTGAGAAGTACAAACTAAACGATGAGAAACTAGATGAGAAAATTGGGGCATTCCCTTGATTCAGTGAGGAATAGCCATGACCACCAAGGTGAGACCATCAGCTATCATATTTGCAGTTGTTTTCTGTGTCAGTTCAGCCCTATAGTTATAAAAAATATTTGAGTGATTTGGGGGTGAACTGAGTCAATAGAAAGCTATCCTTTGAGTCTGACTGTTGCTTTACATCCAAGTCCCTGTCAGCTATTTAGGGTAGCATGAGAATCCCAGGCCTTAAAATTCAAGTTTCAGCTAGTTTGCCTCCACGAGGCTTGGGAGACAAACCAAAGCCTTTGGGGAGTGTCTGTGTGTGTGTGTGTCTCTGTGTGTAACAGTACACGTTCTACAATATTTCTCTGTGATGATTTGGGTGAAAATCTCATGCATATTTGCCAATAGTTGTGGTCCCATCACTCCTTGTTGGATATGAAGCATCATTACATGATCTTGTTCACAGTCTTTGGTGGGTCAGATTATGAAATCATAACTCTTCAAAGAAAATCTTTGAGCGCAGGATGTAAAGTCCACTGGAAATCACTAGGAAATATGAGGAGCTCTGAGTTCTGTTCTTAATTTTTCCAAAGCCTCGCCCTATGACTAGAGCAAAAGATTTCAGTGTTTGCTGGTGAGCAATCTATCAGTTTGGACACTTAAAACTTTCTATGGAGTAAAAAGAAGTGGTCACATTTACGCACGTCACCACCAGTAGCAAAGTAGGTCCTGAGATCTATGGCAACTTCTTCCTGACCTAAACCCCATTTGAGGACATCTGGGAACCCAGGTACCCTAATTTCTTTCATTCATTTAGCAGCATTACTGGATTTCAGTCCCCATGGGAGCTTCAGCAATGGCTGGGAATAACCATTTTCTCCACTTCAAGCAGTGAAGAAAATGTGCTCCTTGTTATAGGCAGGAACAGCAGAAGTCTTAAACGGTTTTAGATCTCAGTTCTCAGCACATGTTTACTTCACAGAGCAGTGTTTACTTCACAGCAGGCAATCAAGTAATGTTAAAGTTGAAAGAGGATCTGACTCTCAGGGTGCACAAAGATTTGACAATTTTCTTTAGACATCATTAGATTCTCTCTAGTGTATATGCTTTTTTTAAAAAAAATAAAAACAAAAAACAATCCTGGAATTCTTAGAATCCCAGAATTCTGGGAAACAAACAGGATATTGTCAGGTTGGAGTGATTCTGCTTCATGGCTCTCCATAGATAATTTAAAAGTGAATGGCTCTGTGATTGGTCAAGCCACAGATGAGTTCCTTAGAGACCAGTGGGGAATGCATATTTAAGGCGTGATGGTGATCAGTACTGTTCTAAAGTGAGTTATGGTGCTAAACACTGCACCACAAGCACACATGATGGAAGTCTATCTTTGAGCTTTGAGTTAGTCCACCCTCCCTTCATATGGTGAGCTCTAAACTGCTTTGCAGTGAAGAAAACATTCTTAATAAAGAACCCCACATGAGGAAGGGATGCCTATGGTGCCCTCAGAGAAGCCTGCTGTGACTCCAGAGGCTGTTAACATGCCTGGTTTCACCCTCTTGGAGACCACGTCCTTTTCTCCAGAGCACAGATCTTGCTGTGCATGGAAACAATTACCCATGTCTTCCTAGGCTTCATCAGTGCGGGGATTGGGTGTATTTTTATTCACTACTGAGTCCCTAGCACCTAGTATAATGTCTGGCACAAAGTCAACACTAAGCACATAAATGAACCAGAGCTTCCATGAATGAACTTGCGCTATCGTTCTAGATGTAAGAGTCATACTATCAAGGGGTCACTCAGAATACCTGCTGCTATTAGCTCTGTTGAGTTGCAATTCTGCTCACTCCTTCCACTATTAAAAGAAAACTAAAGGAAGTATATGTATTTATGTATGCGTGTGTACACACATTTGTATTATATATACATATATGTATATGAGGCATATATACACACATTCATATATTCATACATTCATATTCATATTCATTCATATATGTGTGCATACATCTACATACCTACCTATATATGTGTATATATGGCCAAGTCATAAAAGCAAACAGCAAATTGAGACAAATACATGCAGTAAATATGAAAATATATAATATCCTTATTGTATGGTGGGGAATATCAGCTAAGTAAAATGGAAAGAGAAAGAAAATTTGCCGTTTCAAAGTTAATAGTAGCCTCTTTGTATATAATATGGCTGCACATTGGGATTATCTTGGAAGATGTAAAACATTCTGATGCCTGGATCTGACCGGAAGGTTCTGATTTAATGTCACGGGGCATGGCCTGGACACTGAGTTTTCAAGATCTCTCCAGGTGTATTAGTCTGCCCAGGCTGCCATAACAAAATGCCATTGTGTGGATTAAACAACAGAAACTTATTTTCTCACAGTTCTGGAGGATAAAAGTCTAAGACCAAGGTGCTGGCAGGGTTGCTTCTCTGGTGAGGCCTCTTTTTCTTAGCTTGCAGGTGGCTGTCTCTGTGTTGTGTCCTCACATGGTCTTTCTTCTGTGTGCATGGAGAGAGAGTTCTGGTGTCTCTTCCACTTCTCATAAGGACTCTAGTTCTGTTGGATCAGGGCTCCTCCCTTATGACCTCATTTAACCTTAATTACCTCTTTAAAGACATTGTTTCCAAATGCAGTCACACTGGGTGTTAGGGCTTCAACATATGAATTTTGGGAAGACACAGTTCAGTCCATAACACCAATGTGGAGCTAAGGCAGCAAAGCATTGGTCTAGGGGCAGACAGCAAATCATTTTGAGGAGATTCTGTTACTTCTGTGAGAAACCACTCTGAATCTATGGCAACTTGTTATCTCTTGCCCTAGAAGTGCCCCAGGGAAGGAGGACCTTTCCTTGTGATTTGACAGAAGATCACTGTGGAGAGGGAATGAGGGTCCTTTCATGAGGAATGGGATCAAGATTTCGACCCCTACTTTTTTGATAGACAACCTTCTAGTGGATTGAGATGATTTCAATGAAGGTCACCAGCAAGAAAAGATCCTAAAGGATCCCAAGAAGAATCTTTCATGAGAGAAGAGGGAGTCTGGTAATCTGGGCCCAATGTGAGGCCATGTTTATAGCAGCAATTATAAAAACAGTGGCTTATTGCCCCAGGACTCTTTACCTGAAGTAATTTTGTTGGTCTCGCTCAAAGTGTTTGGCTTCAAAGTAGGTGACATTCAGTGATGGATAGTCCCACCAGGGTGTCATGGGTGGGAGAACATTGGTTCTCTAATGGAAAGATGAATAGTAGTTTGGCAACAAACGGTAGATGTGCATCCTTCTTCCAGATCAGGTATGAACTCGTTGAGGGCAATGACTGTGCTTGGCTGCACAGTTTCAACATTCTTTGAAGATATGGAGGTAATTAATGATCAGTTCACTGCACTCTTCTCAGCTGAGGCTTGGCCTTAGACACTTAGTTTCCCTGCCTCCAGATTATTTTCTTGGACTTGTGAGTGGTAAGTCATTGGAATGGAAGAAAGTCTTTATACACAAGTACCTTCTATGTTCTGAAAGAGAAAGGTAAGAGGTGCCTCAGCCTTGGTGTTAAGCCTGTGAGACCCTTTGAGCCATGGGGGCAGAGGCTGCTGGCACTCGCCCTGGAAGACAATTTAATCCAGGTCTCAGCCATCCTTGAAGTTTTTTGCATGCTCTTAGTGAGTCTGTGTGAGCATCACTTCAGATGTGGTGAGAAGCTTACATGGAAACTATTACATCAAAACATTTCATTTAGTTGGGGGACTGTTTGGAAAAATCCTATTTTTTTTTTGAAGGAACAAAGAGAAGTTGATGAAAAGATTTGAGGTTATAATGACCAAAGTCTCCACTGCTTTCCTTCCCTCCCCTCCCCTTCTTCCAAAATGAGAGAAAAGAAATAAAGCTAGAGCAATATCTTGAATGTAATAAGTCTGGCAGGCCAGGCTTTTAGTGAGGATAGCGTGTCATTGTAATACCTTTTAATTATAGCTGTATAATTATAAATAGGAAAGAAATTAAAAGATGAAAATGTGGTTTGTAATGAAATTACCATAAATACCATGGCAGACTTTAAAGTCGTCATGCAAATTCATAATACAAAAACATGAATGTGGAAGTTAATTTCTCCTAAAACTAGAAATTAAAATTTTGTGGACTCGTGGTCTTCCTTGTTAGCTTGGCATTTCCTCCTGAGTACACATAAGCACTGTTAGTTATGCAGACATAAACAGACCTTTAAAGAGTTAGTGTCCTGGTTGGCAACCCTTATGTTCTCCAGGCCACCTGGGCAAGCTGACATAGAAATGACTCAGGTTCCAAAGACAAATGGTGGAGACATGAAAAGAAAGCTAGTCCAATTGCCTGGACGTTTTCAGTTACTTCTCCGTTTGGAAGCAGGCATGTATTTTGTTTGTGATGCACGAGTTTATCTAGCCCTCTTTACTTAAAAGCCTATTTTACTTCCCATTGAACTGACACATTTTCATGATTGAGGATAGGGGATCATAATTGCAAATTGCTATGTTGGTCCTGAGGCCAAAACTCAAGGTAGTAGATTGGAGACTTAGCTTACATCATCCTTTAGTGCCTTCATGCTTCCCACAGGCTAGCTCCTGTTTGTTGAAATACTGCTCATGGGGTCAATATCATGAGGTCAACTTCCTAAGCCTGTTCCTTAGCTGCACACTACTAAGACATCTTAAAAATGTGAAACCTTGATTCAAAGAGAGATCAAATAAGTGAGTCTGGCTCACTCACTATTGCAGACCTTTCCCTGACATTGTGAAAATGCTTAACACATGTACAAGTGATGGTAACTTGTGCCCTCTTTTTGCATATGAAAGACTTTTTTCTTTTTCTGAACCAAGAACAATTATTTTGCCATTTAAAAAAATACCATTGGCTTATGGGCTAGCACAATCAATTAAGAGGTATAATTTTATGCCTCTGCTATGAATAAGAGGTTATGCTGTGATAGCTACCTAAAGATAGGACAGCAAAGTAAATTTGAGGATGCCAAATAGAAAAAGATATTGAGGAGAAAAAGGGGTAAATTGGAGAAGGCCTTGTATACTGGACATTTTTTTTTTTTAAATATAGATAAGGAGACCCATGGAAGGTGTTTAGGCAAGGAAGTGACATGACAAAAGTGGTATTTTGGGATAAACTGAAAGAGAATAAGTAGGAAGGTGTTCACTGCCTGCCCTGTAGATTCTGTGGGAGCAGGAACACAGTGGCAACCACCTGGCCTTAGTGTGATTCTGTGGGAGCCCAGCTGTTGGGAAGTGACTACTAGGGCTGGGTAGAAGGTCTGGCTCCTGAGAATTCTCTCCTCCCTCATCTCACTGTCTCCACCCAGTGGGCCAGGAGATTTCAAGTGAGGGATGTCACCCTCTAAGCAGAGCAGTATCCCAGGTGGAAGAAAAGGGGGTTCTTGGAGGGCAGAAGCACCTGGCTGGGGATGTTTGCAGCTGTGTGTCATAGTGGAGGTGAAGTTTGAAATGGCCTCGAGGGATTGGTCACATTTCTCTATACCCCTTTTTAAACCCTGAGGAAAGGATCAATCTAAGACCTAGGTGACTTTGATTGGCCCCTCCATCCAGAGCCACTGTGCTAGCCAAGCCAGCAGATGTACTGAATACATCATGGGGGAAAAATATGGATAAATAGAGGAATTTGATTGCTATAAAATGAAGATAAGCTGAACAACCTATAGCAAAGGAAGTTAGAATTAGTGGACCAGAGACATAAGAATATAAAACAAACATAAATAGCCACAAAGGGGGGAAAAGATAAAAATATCAGAAATAGCAAAAAGAAATGAGCATCACAAAGAATATTCAACTAGAGAACTGGGTAATAAGAAAGCAATAGATGAAACAAAGAACTCAATAAAGGGATTGAAGAGCAGAATGTAAACCTTGGATTAACTAATCAATGACCTGGAAGTCTCAAACCCCTAGGCAGCAGTAAGAAAGAGAAGGACTGCAGTGTTTTTGAAAGGACAAAAGTTAGCACTACCCTTGACAAGGATGGAAGAGGCCCTCAGGCCTAAAAATTAAAAAAAAAAGATGAGGACTTCATAAAAAAGAGAATTAAATGATATGGCATATAAAAATAGAAATGTCAACATGATAACAATCTCAGAATGAGCCTGGGCAAACATGGCGAAACCCCGTCTCTATAAAAAAATGAAAAATTAGCTGGATGTGGTGGTGCATGCCTGTGGTCGCAGCTACTCAGGAAGCTGAGGTGGGAGGATCGCTTGAGCTGGGAAGGTAGAGGCTGTGGTGAGCAGTGATTGCACCATTGCACTCCGGCCTCCAGCCTAGGTCACAGAGTGAAACCCTGTCTCAATTAAAAAAAAAAAAAAAAAAAAAAAGTAAAGTCTCAGAATGAGAGAGAAACAATAAACAGTAGTGGAGAACTATTTTGAATTAATGATAATCTACATAGAAATACAGATAAAAGCTTTAGATTGAAGGGGTTTCGCCAGTGTTGTACAGTAGAGATAAGAAAAAAAAATCAACACCTAGACACATTACATTATCAGGAAATTTAAGAACTTAAAAGAAGATTCCTGAGAGCAAGAGCAAATGACCTTGAAAGGAACAAGAATAAGCTGTCATCACACTTCTCAATAGCAACACCGGATGCAAGGAGACAGTGCAGCCATACTTCCAAAGCATGAGAATTTTGCTCCTGGGTTTTATACCCAGATACATTATCACTGAAATGAAAGGGGCAAAATGAAGATATTCTTAGGGATGCAAGGTCTAAGAATGTTTATCTTGCAAGGACATGCTTTGAAATGCTGCTGTAGGACAAAAGGTCATTCTAGGAGGATGATAAGAATATTGGAAATGTGTTAGTCAGTGCCCAGTCGGGAAGACAGAAATAATTTTAGATCATTCAAACTGAAAGGGATTTAATGTGCGGCGTTGATTCTAAAGATGTTTGGAGGAGCAAAAGGGAAAGGGTGTTCTACCCAGAGCTCAGGGATCTGCTAGCATACCTGGGAGAGAGTGTATGAGCCACCCTCACTGGGGTCACTGCTGGAACCATGGAGCCATTCTCCACCAGTGCCACTGAAACCACAGGGCTGGCATTGAGCAGGAGCCACCTACCTCTGCTGCTGCAGCTGAGGCACTGTCAGAAACAATGGCCCCACCCTTATTTCTACTTGCCAGTCAGGTGCAGTTCCCCCAGATTGGCAGAACCAAATTTAACTTTAGCTGTCAAGGAAGTCTGGGGAATGTGGCTTTCTGCTTACCTGTCTTCCAGAAGAGAATATAAGAGAGTGAGTATGGGGCTAAAGGCCAACAGACAAATATCTGACCTTGGAGCTAAGGGTCTGTAAACAAACTAGAAAAGTTAATTCCTGTCCAATTGAAGGGAACAAAGAGAGAAGACAAGAAAGGCACACCCATTACAATCTAGAACAAAAACCGACAATACCAATATGACCAATACCAACGTGACCAACTAAAGCAACTGTAAGATACCACTTTATGGACATCAGAGTAGCAAATATTATAAAATTGAATGATTCCAAGTGTTGGCAAGAATTTAGGGGAAAAAAGGCATGTGAGAGTTAACTGGTACAGACACAATCTAGCAATACTTAGAGAAACCAAGGGTGTATTTATATTCTGTATGATCCATCCAACTGATGCCTGGCAATATATACCAGAGAAACGCCTGCAACATATCCATAAAGGGCCATAATCAATTATGTCCCCTGATACCTTTTATGTGGTAGCAGATGGGTAATTAGGTGTCTATCACTAGGAAGTTGAATAAACAAAATTTGATGGGGTACATACTATGGAATATACACCAGGTATATAG
This sequence comes from Gorilla gorilla gorilla, assembly GCF_029281585.2. Classification (NCBI taxonomy): domain Eukaryota; kingdom Metazoa; phylum Chordata; class Mammalia; order Primates; family Hominidae; genus Gorilla; species Gorilla gorilla. Next base: position 80,214,377 of record NC_073234.2, read on the forward strand.
GAACACTATGGATAGACAAAAACATAGTGATAGGTAAAAATACAGATGATCCCCAACATAGGATGTTTCGACTTAGATGTTTTGACTTTGTGATGGTTGGACATTTATACACATTTAGTAGAAACCATACTTCCAGCACTCATACAATCATTGTGTTTTCTGCTTTCAGTACAGTATTCAGCAAAGTATATGACCTGTTCAACACTTTGTTATATAATGGGCTTTGTGATAGATAATTTTGCCTAATTGTGGGCTAATGTAAGTGTTCTAGGCTAAGCTGTGATGTTCAGTAGGTTAGGTATATTAAATGCATTTTCAATTCACAATATTTTCAACAGTAACAGGTTTATCAGGATGTAACCCCACCATAAGTCAAGGAGCATCTGTGATAAAAAGTAGAATAAGACTTTTAGCACAATTTACTATGAAAAATAACACACATACACAAAAATCACTACATGGCTTTTAAGAATAGTGCAGTGGGTTGAATGGCATGTCCACATTCCCAAAAGATATGTCCACATTCCCAAATTGTGAATGTGATTTTTTAGGTTAAAGGAGTCTTTGCAGATGTAATTAAGTAAGAATCTCAAGATGATATCATCCTGGATTATCTAGGGGGACTTTAAAATCCAATGACAAATGTTCTTATAAGAGACACACAATAGAGGCAGGGGACTGTGTGAAGACAGACAGAGATTGGAGTGGTTTACAGGTTGAATGTACACAGCAAGTATACAAATGTATACAGAAAGCAGACCTTTGGCTAAGATTAGCTTTATGGCACAGATAAACTTATAAACTCTATTATTATAAGCTACAAGCCAAGGAACACATGGAGACACAAGAAGCTGAAAGAGGCAAGGAATAGAATCTCCCCTGCAGCCTCTGGAGGTTGTGTGACCCTGCCAACACCTTGATTTTGAGACCTCTGCCTTCCAGAGCTGTGAGAAAATAAATTTCTGTGGCTTTAAATCACCAAGTTTGAAAAAATTTGTTACAGCAGCTACAGGAAGCTAATGCAGACAGCTATCCAAGAACATACATTGGCACACATTACAGTGTCTATGGTGAGGAAGGTTAGGAGAGTGGAGTGGATGAAAATGGGTAAAAATAAAATGAAAAAATGAGTCTCGGACAAATTAATGAGACAGCCTGCCACAACTGAGGCATGTGACCAACTCCATGTACCTGAGGTTTTAAAAATGTAATTTCCCATTTCAATTTACCATTTCCTTTGAATTCTAGAAGGATTATATATTTTCTATCTTTGCTAATTGGGGTTTTTTACTTTCAAAGAATAATCTGGTCATGTACTGTATATTTGTCCATAAAGTTTCCTGACTTTCATGATAATTGTTTTTAATAATAATTTCATAATTGGATGAGCTTTTCACATATAAGATTATTAGCTATAAATATATTAGCATATATAAGCTACAAATATATATGTCATATTAGCTACAAATGTACAGTATTAAGTCTGTTGCTTAGCTTTTTCCTTCTGAGTGATATATTTTTGACCGACACAAGTCTGGAATTGTTATGTAGTTAAACACGTAACAGAACGTTCTTTACAAGTTTACCTGTGCCATAAAGCAAATCTTAGGCAAACGCCTGCTTTCTGTATACATTTATATATTTGTCTGTGTACATTTAATCTATAAATCACAGTAAAAGCAACTTAGCAGAGAAGGAAGTGATTGGTCTTGATTTGAAATCCTCCCGAATAAAATCTCTGCAACAAATAATGGCCCTAAGAAGCTGTTGGCTGGCATTTATGGTGAAATTTCATTTGTATGTTTCATTCTTCATTCATATCATTTAATAAAATGTGAATTTGAGAGCTTCTTTGGGCAAATACTATTGATATAGACAAGATAATAAATAATGACATAGGCAATGATGGCCCATGGCCTTCAACTTCAACAATGAAGATAATTCAAATGTGGGTTCTCTAGAACACGAATTTTTGTTGGTTTGCAATCCTTATTTCCTACAATTCTGCTTGGCCTCAAGAATTGAGACTTCACCTCCACGCTCTTTTCTGACTAGTTCCTGATGGTTCCGAATTGGTTTCCTGTGACTGCTGCAACAGGTTACCACAAACTTCGTGGCTTAAAACAACACAAATTTATTCTATTAGAGTTCTGGAGGTCAGGACCATGAAATCAGTTTCACTGGGCTAAAGTTACAGTGTGAACAGGCCTGGTTTCTTCTGGAGACTCTCGGGAGAAACCGCTTTCTTGCCTTTTTCAGCATCTGGCAGCTGCTTATATTCCTTGGCTTGCGACCCTTTCCTCCATCCTCCGAGTGTAACACTCCCATCTCTGCTTCTATCATCACATCTCCTCTTCTGGCTCGAAGTCCTCCTGTTCCGCTCTCAAGAGGACCTTGTGATTAGATCAGGCCCACCTAGATGATCCAGGATACTCTCCGTATCTCAGCATCCTTAACTTAATCACATCTTCATGTCCTTTTTGCTAGATATGATAACATTTACAAGTCCGGGGATCAGGATAGGGACACATTTGGGGGCTGTTATTCATCCAGCCATAGTTCCTGACCACAGTGAGGCAAACATTCTGAATCTCAGTCCCACAACACCGAAGGGCCTAGATTTGCCGTGTTGCAATGAGCAATCCTGTGGTATGTGTGGGGTGAGTACTAGGGCTGCTGTGAGCCCACCAAACCACAGGCTTCCTCAAGACCTGTCGTGTTGGGTCACATTATAGAATTAATGTTCCTCCTGGGGTTCTTTTCCTGTTTATGACCTCAGGTCAACTTCTGGCCTAACCTTGGCAGCCTCCTACTCTGGTGGGCTGCATGGTGTCACCCCATTATCAGCCAAAACGGCCAGGGGACTGGCTATGAGTCACAATGATGCCTCTACTGACCGCAGTGGATGAGACCTCTGGATTTGGGCATCAGCTGTTTTGCAGCTCACATTTTTCTCCTCTGCGCTTGGTCACATTACAGTCACAGTATTATTACTGTTGCCCATTCTTGAGGACCAGGGTCACAGCCTGCCCTATCCTGCTTTGTCCTGGCTCTCCTGTCATGAGTGATGACAGCTTGTAGCCAAACTGTGAATGCTGTCCTGGGAAATCTCTCTGAAGGTTTCTAGATCTCTAAAGCTATAGCGTGAGGTTACAGTCAGCCTGCCTGGGGTCTACAGATGTTGGATAGCAGTGACAGGAGATTACCTTGGTGACCTGCACACTGGGGTCTTCTTCCACACTGTTCCCTCTTTCCCTTTAGGACCTGTCCTCACTCCGAGTATTAGGTAGCTATTGCTGTGTTACAAATTACCCCCAAACATAGCAGTTTAAAACAAACATTATCTCACAGCTTCAGTGGGTTAGGAATCTATATGTTCTGGCTATAACTTCCTGTTCTTCACAAACCTACAGTTAAGGTATTGGCCAGGGCTGGAGTCATCTCAATGTTCAGCCTGGGATTGGATCTGCTCCTAAGTTCACTCACATGGCTGTTGGTAGGCTCAGGTCCTCACTGGCTGGGAACATTGGTCCCTTGATTTATGGGCCTCTCTATAGAGCTATTACAATATGGCAGCTTATCTTCTGCAGAATGAGGGGTGGTGGCGGGGGTGGAGGGAGAGAGAGAGAGACAGAGAGAGAGAGAGACTAAGACAGAAGCCATGATCTTTTTTAAATTATCTAATCTTGGAAGTGATTTTGCTTCTGCCTATTCTATTTGCTAGAAGCTAGTCACTAAATCCAGCCCACACTCAATGGGGATGGGATCACACAGGCAGTAAGTACCAGAAGGCAGGGATCCCTGGAGGCCACCTTAGTGGTTGCCTAAAACATCCCGAGAGGAAGTCAGGGAGAGAGAATACTATCTGCTAGGAGTGAGCAGAGTTCACATGAGTTGAGAGGGGCCATAGGGACCCTGAAGATAAGGTGTGTCATGAGCACAGTTTCCTGGGACCTCGGTTGTTGTGAGCATTGACTCATACTTCCATGTACATTGCTCCCTTTTGGCCTGGGCTGCTCTCTGAGCTCTATTTTATTCCTGTGAAGCATGTAATCCCAGCTACTTGGAAGGTGGAGGCAGGAGAATCACTTGAGCCTGGGAGGCAGAGGTTGCAGTGAGCTGAGATTGCGTCATTGCACTCCATTCTGGGCGACAAGAGTGAGACTCCATTTAAAAAAAAATAACGTTGCATTGGGTTGATGTTTGAAAATATATTACAACAGATGGGAAAGGGATGAAAACACCTGGGAATCACTGAGTCAAAACAACTCATCTGGGCATGCATAAAATGTTATCTCATTTTTTTTTTTTGGAGTAGAAAGAACATAGACTACAGAGCTTGATAGATTTAGTTTAAATTCCAGTTCTACCACTTACCAGCAGAGTGACCTTATGTTTTTTTCCTCATTTGAAAAATCTGGTAACAATACATAACTCTCTGGGTTGTACTGGGATTGATCAAAACAATATACAAATGCTCCTCAATTTATGATGGGGTTACATGCTGATAAACTGATCATAAATGGAAAATATCATGTTAAAAATGTATTTAATATACTTAACCTTTTGAATGTTGCACCTTAACCTGGACTTACCTTAATCTTGCTCAGAACACTTACATTAGCCTACAGTTGGGCAAAATCATCTAACACAAAGACTACTATAATAAGGTGTTGAATAGCTTATATAATTTATTGAATACTGTACTGAAAGTGAAAACAGAATGCTTGTATGGGTACTTGAAGTATGGTTTCTACTAAATGTGCATCACTTTTGCACCACCATAAAGTAAAAAAAAAAAATTGTAAGTTGAACCATCATAAGCCAGGGACTACCTGCATGTGAAATGCTCATGGTACACTGCATGGTACCCAGGAGGCATTCTAACTACAGAGCTCTGTACCCTTCCTTTCCCTTCATTATCCAGTTATCCGGTACGTGCATAGTGCTGACGCATCTTGGCATTGGCTAGCCAATTATCCAGAGCATCCCAGCATGCATGCAAAGAAAACTGCTCAGTGAGAATGGCTGTCTTTGTAAGGAGAATGTAGGGCTGGCTTTCTGCCTGGGATGCAGGGGTCAGTGGGGCTGCCGCCAGCCGTCTGCAGTGTTAGCCAGGGAAATCAACTCATAGTCCTCCTGGCACCTACTGCTGGACTTGGGTAAACATAATTACAGCCTTTGAAAAGAGAAGAGGGAAAGCAACCAAGATCCCCACTCACCATGTAAACAGGATGTCCACTGAATGGCAGCATGGAGATGTTTATGTTCTGTTCAGGGGACAATTGACAAAAGGCCTCTGGGAGCCTTTATTGCTGCCTGGGGCAGTGGCCTGCCAGCAGTGGTGGGGCTTGGGTTCTTCTGGGCATTGTGTGATTGTGAATGCTGAGCTTCAGCTGAGAGCTCTGGGGCTCTGTTGTCTGTAGCTGGGATGCAGTCCTTTGAGACTCTGGGTTGGTTGCCTGCCAAAGGCCCTCCATACAGATAAGGTCATTCTGGTGTCCAGTGCACAGTTTCCAGCAGGCCTCCAGTGACCTATGAAATAATGATCTTAACAACAGCTACCACTTAGAGCAAGGCAGTGGGCTAAATACTTCACATGGATTATCTGATTTACCTTTCACGATAACCCTTTGCATAATTTTATCATCCTCATTTTATAGCTGAGGAGGCTCTGCAAATGTAGGCCACTGGATTTGAAGTCAGATCAGCTGGATCCTCAAACCTGAGCTTAATAGTAAGCTAGGTGAAGGCAGGGACTATCTGTCAAGTTCAGCATGCTATCTCTAGGGCCCAGCATGTGTCTGAGAAAACATTTATTGACTAAATGACTGAAATAAAAAATCTACCAAAATGCTGTCCTCCACTGACTTTCTGCAGCACATATTTTTTTTTCCCCAGAGTGAGATTGTGTTGCACTATTTGTTCCACATGTCCCTGCTTCCACCGCAGTGACCCAGGGCACACATTGGTCAATGTTGGCTGCTGTCGAGTTTTGGGTACATACTGAGGCATAAATGTTGTGGAGTAATTGGACATGTGTCAAACCAAGAAGCCAAATCTTGCTTCAGTCCAGTTTTCTCTGGAATTTTAGGCAAGGAAAGCATCTTTTGGGACCATCAAATGCAGCCTGTTCCTGAAGGAGCAGAAACAGTGAAAGCGGACACTTGTCTCAGCTGGCCTCTGTCTCTAGCATGAAATCCCTGGAGAGTGATTTTGCAGCCCCTCTTCCAGAACACAGGTGGGTTTGAGTGGAGTTGTGAAGATAGCCTGAGCATGTTTCTCAGAAATGTCAGGAGGTGGTCCTTCCACCTTTAGAATTCTAAATAGAATTGGCCAAGACTTGAGTGAAGGGAGGAGGCAAGCTTGCTTGTAGAAAGAACTAGGGCACTGACATGCCAACTCCAGAATACAGCATGGCCCTTCTCTAAAGTCTGAACTTTTAGATCAGAGGGAGACACAGCCCTCAGCCTTTCCCTTCTCCATTCAGGTCTCCTTGTGGAGAGACAATGAGTGGTGGCAGGAACTCCCCTGAAATGGATCTGCCTGAAGCTGAGGCCATAACTACCTCAATGTTGCTAGCATGTCACAATCAAGAGCAGGTCGTTGTTTTTAAATGGTCAAAGTTGTAGGAGTATCGCTGGAAAATAAAAAGCATTTCAAAGACTGCCCAGATTGGTGGTGTTTGTGTTGTTTGGGTGATGGTAAGATACTGGAAATGAAGAGGTCTTTTGTGTGTGTGAGTGTGTGTGTGTGTGTCTTCGTTGTTGATGGTGAATTTTTTGTCATGGTAACCATTACCTTCTGAGCTATGGACCTCTGTCCCAAGATCCTGGAGCCATAAATTGTTGAGGTGTCCTGTTGAGACACACGAGACCTGCAGATAGGCCTGGGATTTCAGGAAGCAGTCTGCAACCAAAGGTATCCTTCAGCATCCTTCTCAATGGCCTCTTTTCCTATGTTCATTCATTCCTGCACCCAGCTTGGCCTTCTATCATCTTGCTGTCCTGAAGCCCCTGGCTGTGTAGTCTAAGCTCCCACTCCAGCAGGTTTTCTCACAGGGCCCAACCCCACACAGCACAGTGTGCTGCCCCCCTGGCATGCTAGTGTGTGACGTTCTCTTTATCTTTCTATATGAAGAGAAGTCCTATACTTGTTCATACCACTGTACATTTGGAATAGGCTGGAAGGACATTTCCTGGGCCTCTAATCACTTCTTCTGCCCACATTTCCTATACAACCTGGCTTGGCGTTTCTACTTCCAATCTGCTTGAGTCAGTGCCAGATTTGGGGCTTGATGCTGTGCATATGTCACCTGCTTCCTAGTCTCAGGTCTGCTTATGCCACACACACACACACACACACACACACACACACACACACACTCCCCTACATCCAAACTCTGGCTATACTTAGAGCATCCTTCATTTAAGGGTATAAAAGTCGAGTATCGTGACAGAAGGATGGGATGGGTTATTTTCTTTGGGTCAGTTACCTTTTGGTTTAATAAGCAATATCCAAGAGGCATGAAGATAATAGTCCCTGGTTGGAGAATCTCCTTTTTGTCACTCTTAATATTTCCCCTTTGAGTTGCCATTGGATACGTATACTCCATCAAGTCTGGAGTCCAACCTCACAGGCATGGGTTTGGAGCTAAGCTTCTGCTGACTGTCACATTGGGCAGGCAGTGGGGACCACAGAAGTTCCAGGTGAGCTGATGGGATTTAAAGAATAGTCTTGGAATTAGGGATGTGAAAAGTATCAGTATTTATCTTTGGTACAGGTGGCCTTCCTGCTCTGGAACCAAACATTTTCCCTCAAGAAACTCTTTTTCATTCTCAAGTCACATCAGCCATAGTCACACATGGGATCAATCCCCTACTGGTTTTTATTATTGTGACTGGGAATTGTGATCCAATCCACTCCACCAGCCCGCTACCTGCTAGCCTTATTGGCCTATTGCAACCTACCCATGTGTGTGGCCAGGGAGGGCTACGCTCCTTCCCTCTGGTTTCTGTTTTCCCCATGGTTTCCATGTGGCTGCTGCTGCTGCTGCTGCTTCCTCTTGGCTCTGCCCCAGCTCCAGCCATCTTCCCTATCACTGGTGGTTGCTGCTTCTGCAGGGCTCTGATTCTAGGAGTTTCTCTTACAAGGCACAGCTCCACAAAGCAGAGTAGCCTTGCCCAGCCTCCCTGGCATGCTAATGTGTGACACTCTCTTTATCTTTCTATATGAAGGGAGGTCCTATACTTGTTCCTGCCACTGTACATTTGGAATAGGCTGGAAAGAAATTTCCTGGGCCTCTAACCACTTCTGCCCACATTTCCTATACAACCTTGGTTGACGTTTCTGTTTCCAGTCTGCTTGAGCCAGTGCTTGAGCTTGCTGCTGTGTATGTATGTGACCTGCTTCCTAGTCTCATGCCTGCCTATATAGCACAAACACTGGAGGTATACAAACCTTCGAACCCCATCTATGCTGCCATGGCTCCAGAAAGCACCATGATCCTTCCAAGCTTGGCTAAGGGTTCTTTACAGATCAAAATGGAAGGACATTTTTTGCCTCCTTAAGTGACAGGGCTTTCCACCAACCTTCCAGTGGAAACATTCCTATGATAATTCAGTTTCATAACTAGCTTGCTAGAGTTCTAGAGAAGCACCCCAACTTATGAATAAGTTCAGGTTCAGGAAATGAGGCAAGATTGTTCAAGTGTTTGAGGCGTGAAGCTCTGATCGTCAACCCCAAAGTTTTCCTTTTCCCCTCTCTCAGGGAGTCTGGAGCCCTCAGGAATTGAAAACTTTCCTTCATGGTCTTCTTGAAAACTCTGAGTGCCCACACATAACACAAAACTCCTGTTAGCAGCATTTTCATTCACAAGGAGACCCTTTGGGGTCCATACAGATTTTTTTTTTCAGGCTAGCCTAAAAATTGTATTTTTTGAAAAAGAAAAAAGACATTATCTGTAGCTTGAGAGGCAGGAATTGTTTCTTTTTAAAATGCTTTGTTGTACTTTCTAAGTTTTCTGCACTTAAAAAAAATAAGATTCAGTTTGGCTCTCCCTCTCCCTCTCCCTCTCCCTCCCCCTCCCCCTCTCCCTCTCCCTCTCCCCACTGTCTCCCTCTCCCTCTCCCCAGGGTCTCCCTCTCCCTCTCTTTCCACGGTCTCCCTCTGATGCCGAGCCGAAGCTGGATGGTACTGCTGCCATCTCAGCTCACTGCAACCTCCCTGCCTGATTCTCCTGCCGAGTGCCTGCGATTGCGGGCGCGCGCCGCCACGCCTGACTGGTTTTCGTATTTTTTTGGTGGAGACGGGGTTTTGCTGTGTCGGCCGGGCTGGTCTCCAGCTCCTAACCGCGAGTGATCTGCCAGCCTCGGCCTCCCGAGGTGCCAGGATTGTAGACGGGGGATTGTAGACGGAGTCTCGTTAACTCAGTGCTCAATGGCGCCCAGGCTGGAGTGCAGTGGCGTGATCTCGGCTCGCTACAACCACCTGCCAGCCACCTGCCTTGGCCTCCCAAAGAGCCGAGATTGCAGCCTCTGCCTGGCCGCCCCCCCCCCCCCCCCCCCCCACGGGAAGCGAGGAGCGTCTCCGCATGGCCGCCCATCGTCTGGGATGTGAGGAGCCCCTCTGCCTGGCTGCCCAGTCTGGAAAGTGAGGAGCGTCTCTGCCCAGCCACCATCCCATCTAGGAAGTGAGGAGCGCCTCTTCCCGGCCGCCATCACATCTGGGAAGTGAGGAGCGTCTCTGCCCGGCCGCCCATCATCTGAGATGTGGGGAGCACCTCTGCCCTGCCGCCCCGTCCGGGATGTGAGGAGCGTCTCTGCCCGGCCGCCCCGTCTGAGAAGTGAGGAGACCCTCTGCCTGGCAACCGCCCCGTCTGAGAAGTGAGCAGCCCCTCCAACCGGCAGCCGCCCCGTCTGAGAGGTGAGGAGCCCCTCCGCCCAGCAGCCACCCCGTCTGGGAAGTGAGGAGCGTCTCTGCCCGGCAGCCACCTCGTCCGGGAGGGAGGTGGGGGGGTCAGCCCCCTGCCCGGCCAGCCACCCCGTCCGGGAGGGAGGTGGGGGGGTCAGCACCCCGCCCGGCCAGCCGCCCCGTCCGGGAGGGAGGTGGGGGGGTTAACCCCCCGCCTGGCCAGCCGCCCCTGTCCGGGAGGTGAGGGGCGCCTCTGCCCGGCCACCCCTACTGGGAAGTGAGGAGCCCCTCTGCCCGGCCAGCCGCCCCGTCCGGGAGGGAGGTGGGGGGGTCAGCCCCCCGCCCGGCCAGCCGCCCCGTCCGGGAGGGAGGTGGGGGTGTCAGCCCCCTGCCCGGCCAGCCGCCCCGTCCGGGAGGGAGGTGGAGGTGTCAGCCCCCCGTCCGGGAGGGAGGTGGGGGTGTCAGCCCCCCGTCCGGGAGGGAGGTGGGGGTGTCAGCCCCCCGTCCGGGAGGGAGGTGGGGGTGTCAGCCCCCCGCCCGGCCAGCTGCCCCGTCCGGGAGGTGAGGGGCGCCTCTGCCCGACCGCCCCTACTGGGAAGTGAGGAGCCCCTCTGCCCGGCCACCACCCCGTCTGGGAGGTGTACCCAACAGCTCATTGAGAACGGGCCATGAAGACAATGGCGGTTTTGTGGAATAGAAAGGGGAGAAAGGTGGGGAAAAGATTGGGAAATCGGATGGTTGCCGTGTCTGTGTAGAAAGAGGTAGACATGGGAGACTTCATTTTGTTCTGTACTAAGAAAAATTCTTCTGCCTTGGGATCCTGTTGATCTGTGACCTTACCCCCAACCCTGTGCTCTCTGAAACATGTGCTGTATCCACTCAGGGTTGAACGGATTAAGGGCGGTGCAAGATGTGCTTTGTTAACCAGATGCTTGAAGGCAGCATGCTCGTTAAGAGTCATCACCACTCCCTAATCTCAAGTACCCAGGGACACAAACACTGCGGAAGGCCGCAAGGTCCTCTGCCTAGGAAAACCAGAGAACTTTGTTCACTTGTTTATCTGCTGACCTTCCCTCCACTATTGTCCTGTGACCCTGCCAAATCCCCCTCTGCAAGAAACACCCAAGAATGATCAATAAAAAATAAAAAAAAAAAATAAGATTCAAAGAACCCAGCAGATATTTACTGTTAAACCTGAAAATATTTCTCAACCCCACTCACTTAAGAATCTATATAGTGGGAATCATGTTTTCTAATGCCCTTAAGTGTCTTAAAAATTTATCTGTTGGTTGTCAGTTAAATAAACACGCAGATGTGCTATTTTATAGATCATACAACACATCAAATGTACCCCTTTTTATCCTCTGTATTCTGCATGGCTCCTTCGTCCCTGGCTTTCAGAGCTAAGCTTAAGTTCTTTGTCAAGGCAGGTTGACTATAGCAGACAGAGCTCTCATCTCCTCTCAGCTCAAAGGAGTAAGTGACTGTTGTGGTTCATCTGTGGGAAACTGTGCTAGGAGAGCTTTACTTTCCTGGACCTGCCGCAGAATGAGATAGAAAGGGAAGGAGCTGTAGCCACAGCATCTGGGAAGGCTGTAGTTCCTGCTGATGCTCTTGGCTCAGTCAATAGAAGAACAAACATGAGGATCAAAAGGATGCTCATAAGAGTCTTTGTGGAAGCTGTGGAGGGCAAAAAAAGAAGGGGATAAGATCTGAGTAGAAAGAGACTAAAAATGAATTCAAATTCATTAGCGTTGCTGGTGGAGACTGTTAATGATTCAAAGTATTTATTTGGATCAGAGAGTCACGGGACTGTTCAATTGAGTGTTTATTTAGAAAAATAGAGCTAGCAGACTCTCCAGAAAGTATAAATTGGGCTTTGGCAGGAAACCAGCTTCTTTTTGCCATCAGAATGTCATGCGAGTCTCAGGAATGGCAAACATCTGTTTGAAGGATATCCTGACCTTGAATCAGCAGAAAACTCAGAAGAAACTGCATCAGGATTTGATGTGTAGTTGTCATTTAAGACAGCAAGTGCAGTGGGCATCATTGTGGCCAAGTATTAACAATGGACCAACTATTCAATAAATATTTGCTGAATGTCTACTATGTGCCAGTTACTGCTATGTGCTGGGGATACAATAGCTACTAGGACATACCTATGGCCCAAATAATTTATTGCTTCACATAGACACTGGGATAAAAGTTCACAGTGTGTTGTCATGAATACACTGTACATTTACCATGTTCTTTTCTTGTGCAGGTTAGAATTTGGTGGACAATTACAATGGATATAATATACATCAGTGAGAGAAGCTAAGCCTGGCTCACTATCTCGTACTGCCTAGTTAGCCATTTTTTTAATCTCTTGACCATTTACTCATTAAAATATTGGTAGGCCCACTGAGGGCGGTTGTGTTAAGATTAAAATTATGAAAATATCCTGAAATTCATGAGCATAAGTTTGCTTTTGCACACTTTGTGCCAGATATTTTTCAGAACTTGTATTTCTTTTTTTCTTTCTTTTTCTTTTCTTTTCTTTTTCTTTCTTTCTTTTTTTTTTTTTGAGACGGAGTCTCGCTCTGTCACCCAGGGGCGCGTTCTTGGCTTACTGCAACCTCCTTCTCCTGGATTCAAGCAATTCTCCTTCCTCAGCCTCCTGAGTAGCTGGGATTACATGCACTGGCCACCGTGCCTGGCTAATTTTTTTGTATTTTTAGTAGAGATGGGGTTTCGCCATGTTGGTCACACTGGTCAGAATTCGTATTTCTGATTTTATGTAAGTAAAATGATAGATATACTATTTACCGCTATAGTATAGTGTAGATATACTATAATACCACTGGTGAGTGCTATAACAATATCTTTTAATTAAGATATTAATGTCTCTGCCATTAGGTGGGTATGAAAATTGACACTAATTGTGATAAAGATGATAAGTAGCCTCATTATGCAATGTGAAAAATACTTAGTTTTCAAATTTTTAAAAAAATTTCAGAATTGTAGCCTGTAGTCCTAACAACTTGGAAGGCTGAGATGGGAGGATCACTTGAGCCCTAGGAGTTCAAGACCAACCTGGGCAACATAGTGAGATCTTGTTTCAAAATAAATTTTTTTTCCCAGAATTGTAGATAAGAAATGATGGACTTAGAGTACTAGTGAAGCGTATACAGTGTAATTCAAATAATTTATTGCTTCACATAGATACTGGAATAGTAGTTCATAAAATGTGTTGCCATGAATATACTATACTTTTGCTGTGACTATATCATCAGATTTACCTAGAAAACAATAGATTTTTCCTTACAAACAAATTTAATTGGAAGAAAATCGCCACCACCTCTTACTGATCTTTTGCCATTCATGTTTGGGTTGTTTCCCATGTTTCAAGGCTGGTATTCCCTTGGGATCGCTCTGCTAGTCGACTTCTTGTGAACTGTAATGTGAAATAGGAAACAGAATACCACCAGAGCCACACTAAAGCTTCTGAATTGGAGCCAGGAAGTATTTAATTTGATGCACTAAACAGCATAAAGCCAACATCCTGGCCCATGACCCCAGTGGTATCAGCATCAACAGCTGGATGAAAGCAGGGGTGGGGGGGATAAAAAGATGGGTTGGTGAATACAACCCACTTGCCTTGAGTCTGCATTTGTGCATCCCAAACTTCTTCCCGGCTTTGTACTTTCTGTTCCCTCTATCTGGAACACACTTCCTTACGACTTTTGAAGAACCAGTTTCTTCTCATCATTTAAGCATCAGCTTTGATGACACCTCTGAGGGAGGCATTCCTTGACCACGCTATTTATTTATTTCAGATGGAGTCTCACTCTGTCACCTAGGCTGGAGTGCAGTGGCATGATCTTGGATCACTGCAACGTCTGCCTCCTGGGTTCAGGCGATTCTCCTGCCTCAGCCTCCTTAGTAGCTGGGATTACAGGTGCCCACCACCATGCCCAGCTAATTTTTGTATTTTTTTTTTTAGTAGAGACAGGGTTTCACCATGTTGCCAAGGCTGGTCTTGAACTCCTGACCTCAAGTGATCTGTCCACCTTGGACTGCCAAAGTGCTGGGATTACAGGCGTGAGCCACCATGCCTGGCCAACCAACCAATTTAATGTTGTCTGCCTTCAGTCACTCTTTATAACATTACCTCATTTTTATTTTCTTCAAAGCACTTCTATACAATGATCTTGTCATTTGTTTGCTTATTTACTTGTTTATTATTTTTCTGCTTCACAGAGTAAAGACCTATCTGACTTGTCCATTGGATCCTTAGTCCCTAGAGCAGTACCTGGCACATTAAGGGGCCAAATAAATATTTGTTGGATACATGAATGACCCTTGTGATATCACTAGTTTCCCTATTTTATAATGGCTGAACCACTCTCATCCCAACATCTCAGCGATCCCTTTGTGACAAGTGTCCCAGAAGAAAAATATTGCAAATGTGGGAAACATGATGGGTCACAAAGTGTGGTAGAATATTACATCAGCTTCATAAACTGTGAATCATAAATCATGGTTCCATCTGTTCTGTGACAGAGTGAAAACAGCAAAATTTTCCACAAGATAGAAACTAAAACCAAAGACAAGTCACAAGTTTCAACTCATGGAGTACCTGTTACTATTATTTTGGATCATTTCCCCTGTCCTCTGTTCTTCAGCAACCATTTCAGTCATGCTGTGCCTTTCTGGAACAGGCTCAAGAATCTACTCATAGTAGATATTGGTTTCCTCCAATCTAAACGTTTTTTGCCCTATAACTTCATGCTTGGCACAAAGAAGCCACTCAACAAATATTTGTTGACTACCAACTGTAATTTCCACTATTATAGTATTCTTCTTTGATTTTTTAAAATAAAATAAAAATATCCTTTAGAAAAGGTAATCTGCTTATAAAGAAAGCCCATTTATTCACAATCTAGTATTAATCTCATTGAAAGATTTGATGGAGTATAGAGTACAGAACAGTTTTTTGAACATGGATTATTACAGGAAAAGTCTGGGTGTGGCAAAAGGTGTCCTGAGGAGTGATGGGATGTTAGGGCATGAAGAAGAATGAAGAAGAGTGTCCAAGACAACTGGTTCATGTTGCAATTTTACTGAAGGTCAGCAAAATGGAGAGTGCTGTTCTGGGAGAACTGGATGCCTTCAGATTGTGCCAGGTAAAGGCAAGGGGTCACCAGGACCTCCTTGGGTTAACCAAACCACTGTCTCAGTATCTAGGAGAAATTAGATTAAAATGAGGAGCAGTACACAGATGACATTTCTGAGAAGCTTCTCAAGAAACTCATAGCAGTGATTGCTCCTGGAGAACAAAAATGAAGGATGATAGGGTGGTGGGTGGGTCAGTAGAATTTTATTTTCCTCCTCATAATTTTTTCTAGAGTTTTAATTTTTTTCCCATGAGGAAGTATTGATTTCACAATTATAAAATTCAAAAATTAGTAGAAATCATTCTTTTTTAGATTTAGCCATATTAAAATTCTAGCTTAATAAAAATAAATATCAAAACAAGTGTAATAAAATAGCACAGTGCTGTGGTTTGAATATTCTCAAACACATATTGAAATTGAATTACCATTAGGATGGTATTGAGAGATGGGATCTTTGAGAGTGGCTGGGTCATGACGGCTCTGCTTTCATAAATGGATTAATATTGTTATTGTGAAAATGGGTTCCTGATACAAGATTAATTTCAGCTCTCATTTTTCTCTCGGTCTTGTATGCTCACCTTTTGATGTTTTCCCCCATGTTATGACACAGTAAGAAGGCCCTCACAAGATGCAGACTCTTAATCTTGGGCTTCCCAACCTCCAGAACCATGTCTCTTCTCTTTTTAAATTACTTAGTTTCTGTGGTATTCTGTTATAGCAGCAAAAAATAGAACAAGATATAGGAGGATGTCACAGCAAGGTTAAAATTAATATATCATGATAGAAGAAAAAACCTTGCATTTGTAAGACACAATTATTCATGCAGTTTTTAAAATCTCTGTAGAATGTTGTTCAACCTTCTCAAGACATAATAGCAGCACTGAAAGCAGACCCAGTAATGGTTCTAGAACACAGATCCTTCAGGCTTAACCTTCTCTGACATATGGGCCCTACTCTACTCATTCCATTTTTCTTGTGACCTTCTTTCCTTTTTTCTCTCTCTCATTACCAGTTTAGACTGTTGCCTCTCTGAGTGATTTGAATTCAAATCCCTCAAGAGAAGAACTGATTTGTCACTACATGGTATTCAGGGTAGGAATAATTTCCTGGCTTTCTTTATTCCCCTTGTATCTTTGCCATAAAATGCAGTCAGCTAAGGGCATGTGTAAATGCATCTGATTTTTTCATCCTGAAAGTTTCTAACACACACCTCCTGCACTTAAAAAATCCAAATACTGATCCCTTACATTTAGAGCACACTAAATAGATTTTCAAGCCCTCATATGCACTGCCTTAGTTCATCTCTGGCAGAGAGGGGCTCTCTTATTGTGATCTCCTTCTAAAATGAAAGGGCTGTCTAAATCATAACTACATGTAGGGAAAGAAGGTTTGCACACAGGTATGAAGGTATTATGATCTACAGCTGTTGGGGAGTAAAAGGTTTTTCCAACTACTGTCTGCTTCTGGAACAGTGGACCGTGTTTAGTCTAGAAGTCACTGAGCAAGCAGGGCACCATGGTTGTACCCAAGCGTTAGTCAAATGCTTTCAATAATTGTGGTTTGTGTAAGAGAAGAATTGTGTGGAGTTGGAGTGATATTAGGGTTACATCAAAAAAATTTTGAGGGTTTTCTTCATTTTCTGCTCCCACAGTTTAGAAAGGGCAGGAGACTCTCATGTGGGAGAACTATATTAGGTGTGCCTTTATTTGGAACAGAATGAAAGACCACAGAGACTGAGCCATCTTCTGCTCCTGTGATTTTGTTCAGCGTTTTCACACGTTAATGTTTGTCTGACTTCTCCTTAATTGCAATAAGTTACAGCCCCCTCCCCAGCCTGTCAGTAGTTTGTTTCTAAAAAACTCCTTGCAGGCAAACTTCTTGTAGGTTAAAAAAACACAAGGAATTTACATTGAAATTAACAACACATACTTACTTTAAAAATTAAGTGTATATACATACATGTAATTGAACCTTGGCAGAGAGACCTATCTGTCCACCCAAAATACATTCTTCCCCCTCTACAGGGGAGGTCTGAGCTCTGACATACAATAAAGAAGGGAAAGTGTCCTTGAGGGTCATTGTCCAGACAAGAGGCTACATTTTCCAGCCTTTTTGCTGCAAATGTGAGCATGTGACTGCTTCTTGCCACAGAAGTGAGATAACATGTATCACTTCTGGGCTGGGAACATCTGCATTGAACTGAATAACAAGAAAAAAACTTTATTTTGCAAAGCTACTGAAATTTGAGGTTTATTTATTTCTTAAGCTGAGGGTCAGGAAACTTTTCTGTAAATAGCCAGATATTAGATATTTTGGGCTTTGTAGGACACATATAGTCTCTGTCTCATATTCTTCTTTTTGTAAAAACCACTCTTGACTCACAAGTTACACAAAAACAGCTGCAGGTTTAACTAATTCAAGTTTTTAATACAATAAAAAACAACAAAAAACTAACACAATGAAAACAATGTAAATGGTGCATGAGATGTCACTACTATTAACTAGCAACCTATGAGGACTCAGGGAGAAGACCCTTAGGTCACCTTAGCCCACCGTTCCACCGTGAAAATAACTGCACTGTGGCTCTCCCATTGTGGTGCTTAAGTGCTCCCAAGTCAGTACTATTTAATTGGTTCTCATAAATACAGGAATGCCTCCAAAGTTAAAGTTGAAGCAGTACATGAAACTAATAGAAAAGTAAATTCCTACAGCCTTAATTGGAGTACCTCAGAGTGTGGCTGCTTTACTGCTTTCTCTCCCACTTTCTCAGCTTTGTCATCATACAGCATTTCTTATACTATTGCTATACCTAGTTCAGTGCTAGATCTGACTGGAGTCTTCCAACAATGCATCGACATCCACCAGCAGATCTTGAAGCTCTGCGTGGTAGGACTCCAAGATGGCGTCTACATTTCCTCGGCCCCCACCCTCACACTACTTGTCATCGTTGCCAGACTCCCTGTTGGTATGCAGGTATTGTCAGGCTTGGCACCTTCCATTCCACCCAGGCCCTTGTCTCAGTTGGCACAGAATCCAAGACCACACAAAACTTTTAGGAAAGTTATTGTCCAACAATAGAATGAATAGATAAATGGTAGATTATTCTGCAGCAACAACAATGGAAATTTGGAAGAATTGAAAATAGTATGAGAAAAAGCTCATAACAGCATATTACATAAAAACAGCAGAATTGCAGATTATATATTCAAAATGAATTTACTTGTGTAAAAACAAAGACTTGAAGGAAGTACACTAAAATATTAACAGTGGTATTCCTGGGTGGTAGATTATGAGTGATTTTTTTTTTCTTTTTTTTTTTTGGCGACAGAGTCTCCCTTTGTTGCCAGGCTGGAGTGCAGTGGCGTGATCTTGGCTCACTGCAACCTCTGATTCCCTGGTTGAAGCAGTTCTCTTGCCTCAGCCTCCCTAGTAGCTGGGATTACAGGCATGTGCCACCATGCCTGGCTAATTTTTCTATTTTTAGTAGAGAGGGGGTTTCACCATGTCGGCCAGGATGGTCTCGATCTCCTGACCTCATGATCCACCTGCCTCGGCCTCCTGAGGCTGGGATAACAGGCATGAGCCACCGCACCCAGCATTATGAATGACTTTTAAAAAATATTATTTTCTATGTTTTTTGAAAATATGTACAAATGACTGGAGTTTTTTTTTTTTTAATGACTAAGAAAATAAAAAGTAGTTCTTCCTATAAAATCTTTGGAGAGCTCTGCTGTCCAGAGTGAGTTCCCAGCCCAACTCCTGTCCTCTGAGAGCTTAGCTGGGAGAGGAACATAAGTCACCCTCAAGCCTATGTTCAGAACAGGAACAGGACAGGGAAGAGGAGGATGAATGGGAATCCGACTTAACAATGAGGTTTGAACCAGAGGGAATGTGGAGACCCAGAGCAACCTTGGTTTGGTGCGATCCATTTCTTCCTACCTGCAAGTATTCAACTTGTTTCAGATCCAGTTTCTTATCTCAGCATATGCCCTGCACACTCTGCTTGTTCTCTATGCCCTCTCTTCACTCCTTAAGTCATGGCACTGGAAACAAAGGAAGCAAGAGGGGCTTTCAGACTAAAGCTGTGTGCTCATCTCTTGTTCTCACCCTTCCACATTGAGGGCCAGGGCAGAAGCCTGTCTGCACTCTGTTCCTGCACCCCCACACCCACAGAACAGCCCCTTCATGATGCATCTCATCTTTCTTGAGGGACCACTGTGGGGGCTATTCTGCGTCTATCCCCACATAGCTCATCGTTTCACTTGTTTGTGCACATGTATGCACATGTATGCAAGTGCTCCTGAAAACATTTATTGGAACACATGCTTAGGCATAGCTTTCATTTATTCTGCCAGTTAACAAATTTCCCCCCTGCTTTGTGTAATTGCTGCACTTGGGGACAAGTGTGCTGGCTAAGGGAACAGTAAGTGCAAAGGCCTGGAGTCAAGAACAGGTTTGATTCTTGCCCTCCAGTTGTTCCCATTGTAGTGAAAGAGACAGATCAGTAAACAGGTAAATGCGATGCTGTATGATGGACATTTATCACTTAGCATTTATAATTAACATTGACATTTAAAAATGTATGTTATTTATCGTCTTGGTCCCCGATAGAAAATAAGCTCCACGAGGGCAAAGGTTTTTGCATTTTTTTTTGTTCGTTCAGTGTCTCTAGAACCTCAAAGAGCTACAGGCACATAGTAGATACCAATGTTGTTTGAATGGAAGAAAAACCCCACATTTATCCCTCTGCTCCCATTTTCCCTCCCCAGAGGCAACCAGTGTTATTAGGCCCTGGAAGGAGTGTACTATTTCAACAGACCACCATACTCTCCACCAAACTTTGACTTTGGTACTGCAGGTGAGTCTCTGAGTATCCCACAATTTGGGGGATTCTACTTGCCAGGAGGTGTAGGGTGCTGTCCACCAGCTGTAATGTTGGCTGCAATTGGCTCTGGTCCTCTGAGTCTCATAAGGACCTGGGTACCCTTTTTGACTGTGGTGCAAAGGAGGAATCAGGGACTGGCTAAACTCTGGAGACTGCATTCAGGCTTTGGTGGGGACTTGGCATTTAGGAAAACACACGCCTGCTGCCATGTATCGTGAGGCCCTCTCCTTCAGCTCATCGCCTAAGCTTGATAGGCAGGGGACCTGGCAGGAGATAGACTCTGTATGTGAATGTGTAAAACCTGAGCTGCATGGAGCCCTCAGTGCCACAAATGTCAGGAGCCTTTGCTTTTGGAGTGGACTTGATGTATGACCCTTGAGCAGGACCCTGACGAAAGACCAAATTGCAGGGTCAGGGACCTGGTTTCCATCTCAGAAGAAATATCTTTTTCAGAAATACTCAAGTATCCACAGATTATCTGAAGAGTCTAACTGAATTTTCCATTATTCCCTTTATAGATAAATAAGGCCTGAATTTTATACTTGGAGCAATTTACAATTTAAAATTTACAAGTATTAAGGAAATAAATTAATAATTACTAAACACCCATTATCCTTGATGGATTAATTATAAACTATGGTCCAAAAAGTTTAAAAGTGCCCAAGGCCACACAGTTATTAAAACCTCAAAGAGCTACAGACACATAGTAGTTGCTCAATGTTGTTTGAATGGATGAAAAAAACCCCACATTTATTTATCCCTCTGCTCCCATTTTCCCTCCCCAGAGGCAACCAGTGTTGTTAGGCCCTGGAAAGAGTGTGTTATTTAAACAGACCACCATGCTTTCCACCAGACTTTGACTTTGGGACTGCAGATGAGTCTCTGAGTATCCCACAATTTGAGAGATTCTACTTGCCAGGAGGTATAGGCCACTTAATTAGTTTTAGAAACTTGGATGCCTCCAAGTTTCCATTTATGTTTTGTTTTGTTTCTGTAAATCCACTTGGTCAAATTACTACATTTTTGGATTCTGAGTATCTTCCATAAAGCCTAACACATCATAGACTCAACAAATCTTTGTTAATAAACAGAAAAGGCCGGGCACAGTGGCTCACGCCTGTAACTGCAGCACTTTGGGAGGCTGAGGTGGGCAGATCACCTGAGGTCAGGAGTTCAGGATCAGCCTGGCCAACATGGCGAAATCCCATCTCTACTAAAAAAATACAAAAATTAACCAGGCGTGGTGGTGTGCGTCTGTATTTCCAGCAACTTGGGAGGCTGAGGCAGGAGAATTGCTTGAACCTGGGAGACAGAGGTTGCAGTGTGTCAAGATTGTGCCACTGCACTCCAACCCGGATGACAGAGTGAGGCTCCATCTCAAAAAATAGACAAAAATAAAAATAGAAGAAAAAACCTTCATTAGTCACAAAGACTTTTTTTTCTTAAATTTCCAACTTTTAAGTTCAGGAGTACATGTATAGGATGTGCAGGTTTGTTACATAGGTAAACGTGTGTCACGGTGGTTTGCTGCACAGATCATCTTATCACGTAGGTATTTAAACCCAACATCCACTAGCTATTCTTCCTGATCCTCTCCCTCCTCCAACCCCATGTCCTCCGACAGACCCCAGTGTGTGTTGTTCTCCCCATGCGTCCATGTGTTCTCATCATTTAGCTCCCACTTATAAGTGAGAACATGTGGTATTTGGTTTTCTGTTCCTGTGTTAGTTTGCTAAGGATAATGGCTTCTAGCTCCATCCATGTCCCTGCAAAGGACATGATCTCGTTCCTTTTTATGGCTAGATAGTATTCCATGGTGTATATGTACCACATATTCTTTATCCAGTCTATCACTGATGGGCATTTAGGTTGAGACCATGTCTTTGCTATTGTGAATAGTGCTGCAATGAACATATGTGTGCATGTGACTTTATAATAGAACGATTTCTATTCCTTTGGGTATATACCCAGTAATGAGATTGCTGGGTTGGATGTTTTTGTTTCTAGGTCTTTTAGGAATAGCCACACTGTCTTCCACAATTGTTAAACTAATTTACACCCCCACCAACAGTGTAAAAGTGTTCCTTTTCCTCCACAACCTTGCCGGTATCTGTTGTCTTTTGACTTCTCGATAATAGCCATTCTGGGCCAGGAGCAGTGGCTCACACCTGTAATCCCAACATTTTGGGAGGCCAAGATGAGCAGATCACACGAGGTCAGGAGTTGGAGACCAGCCTGGCCAGCATGGAAGAACCCCGTCTCTACTAAAAATGCAAAAATCAGCTGAGCGTGGTAGTGCACGTCTATAATCCCAGCTACTTGGGTTGCTGAGGCACGAGAATTGCTTGAATCTGGGAGGTGGAGGTTGCAGTGAGCCAAGATCATGCCACTGAACTCCAGCCTGGGCAACAAAGCAAGACTCTGCCTCAAAAAAAAAAATAATAATAATGATAATAATAATAATAATAATAATAGTAATAGCCATTCTGACTGGAGTGACATGGTATGTCATTGTGGTTTTGATTTGCATTTTTCTAATGATCAGTGATGTTGAACTCTTATGTTTTTTGGCCCCATGTATGTTTTTTGAGAAGTGTCTGTTCATGTCCTTTGCTCAGTTTTTAATGTTTTTTTTCTTGTAAATTTGTTTAAGTCCTTTATAGATGCTGGATATTAGACCTCTGTCAGATGCATAGATTACAAAAATTTTCTTCCATTCTATAGGATGTCTATATAAGCTCTTTAGTTTAATAGATCCCATTTGTCAATTTTTGCTTTTGTTGCAATTGCTTTTGGCATCCTTGTCATGAAATCTTTGCCTGTGCCTATGTCCTGAATGGTAGTGCCTAGATTTTCTTCTAGGGTTTTTATAGTTTCGGGTTTTACATTTAAGTCTTTAATCCATCTTGAGTTAATTTTTGTATATGGTATAAGGAAGGTCTCTAGTTTCAGTTTTCTTCATATGGCTAGCCAGCTCTCCCAGCACCATTTACTAAATAGGAGGTCCTTTCCCCCTTGCTTGTTTTTGTCAGATTTGTTGAAGATCTGATGGCTGAAGGTGTGCAATCTTATTTCTGAGTTTTTTTTTTGACAGAGTTTCGCTCTGTAGCCCAGGCTGGAGTACAGTGGCATTATCTCGGCTCACTGCAACCTCTGCCCACTGGGTTCAGATGATTCTCCTGCCTCAGCCTCCTGAGTAGCTGGGATTATAGGCACCTGCCACCATGCCTGGCTAATTTTTGTATTTTTACTAGAGACCGTATTTTACAATGTTAGCCAGGCTGGTCTCAAACTCCTGACCTCAAGTGATCTGCCCATCTCGACCTCCCAAAGTGCTGTGATTATAGGCGTGAGCCACTGCAGCCCCTATTTCTGTGTTTTTCACTCTGTTCTATTGGTCTATATGTCTGTTCTTGTATGAGTACCATGCTGTTTCTTATCCTTGTAGTATAGTTTGAAGTTCGGTCGCATGATGCCTCCAGCTTTATTATTTTTGCTTAGGATTGTCTTCGTTACTCAGGCTCCTTGTTGGTTCCATATGAATTTTAAAATAGTTTTTCCTAATTCTGTGAAGAATGTCAATGGTAGTTTAATGGGAATAGCACTGAATCTATACATTACTTTGGGGAGTATGGACATTTTCACAACATTGATTCTTCCTATCCATGAGGATGGAATGTTTCTCCATTTGTGTGTGTCCTCTCTGATTTCTTTGAGTAGTGGTTTGTAGTGCTTGAAGAGGTCCTTCACTTACCTTGTTAGCTGTATTCCTAGGTATTTTATTCTTTTTGTAGCAATTGTGAATGAGAGTTCATTCATGATTTGGCTTTCTGCTTGCTTATTGTTGGTGTATAGGAATGCTAGTGATTTTTGCACACTGATTTTGTATCCTGAGATTTCGCTGAAGTTACTCATCAGATTAAGAAACTTTTGGGCTGAGACAATGGAGTTTTCTAGATATAGGATCATGTCATCAACAAACAGGTTTAGTTTGAGTTCTTCTATTCCTATTTGGATGCCCTTTATTTCTTTATCTTGACGGATTGCTCTGGCCAGAACTTCCAATACTATGTTGAATAGGAGTGTTGAGGGTATCCTTGTCTTATGCCAGATTTCAAGAGGAATGTTTCCAGCTTTTTCCCATTCAGTATGATATTAGCTGTAGGTTTGTCATGTATGGCTCTTAATATTTTGAGGTACAGGTATGTTCCTTCAATACTTTGTTTATTGAGAATTTTTAACATGAATGGATGTTGAATTTTATTGCAAGCTTTTTCTGCATCTATTAAGATAATCATGTGGTTTTTGTCTTCAGTTCTGTTTATGTGATGAATCACATTTATTGATTTGCATATGTTGAACCAATCTTGTATCCTGGGGATGAAGCCAACTTGATTGTGGTGGGTAAGCTTTTTGATGTGCTGCTGGAATTGTTTTGCCAGTATTTTATTGATGATTTTTGCATTGATGTTCATCAAGGATATTGGCCTGAAGTTTTGGTTTTTTGTTGTATCTCTGCCAGATTTTGGTATCAGGATGATGCCGGTCTCATAGAATGAGTTAAGGAAGAGTCTCTCCTTTTCAATTTTTGGCAATAGTTTCAGCAGAAATCGTACCAGCTCTTCCTTGTACCTCTGGTAGAATTCAGCTGTGAATCTGTGTGGTCCTGGGCTTTTTTTTGGGTTGGTAGGCTATTTATTACTGCCAAAATTTCAGAACTCATTATTGGTCTATTCAGTGATTCAATTTCTTCCCAGTTCAGTCTTGGGAGGGTGTATGTGTCAAAGAATGTGTCCATTTCTTCTAGATTTTCTAGTTTATCTGCATAGAGGTGTTTCTATTATTCTCTGATAGTTGTTTGTATTTCTGTGGAGTCAGTGGTGATATCCCCCTTATCATTTCTGATTGTGTTTATTTGATTCTTCTCTCTTTTCTTCTTTATTAATCTAGCTAGCAGTCTATCTATTTTATTATTTTTTTTCAAAAAACGAGCTCCTGGATATGTTGATTTCTTTGAATGCTTTTTCGTGTCTCTATCTCCTTCAGTTTAGCTCTGATCTTGGTTATTTCTTGTCTTCTGCTAGCTTTGGGGTTTGTTTGCTCTTGGTTCTCTAGTTCTTTTAATTTTGATGTTAGTGTGTCGATTTTAGATCTTTCTCGGTTTTGGATGTGGGCATTTAGTGCTATAAATTTCCCTCTTAACACTGCTCTAGCTACATCCCACAGATTCTAGTATGCTGTCTGTTTGTTCTCATTCATTTCAAAGAACTTCTTGACTTCTGCCTTAATTTCATTATTTACCCAGGAGTCATTTAGGAGCAGGTTGCTCAATTTCCATGTAGTTGTGTGGTTTTGAGTGAATTTCTTTTTATTTATTTATTTATTTATTTTTTATTGATCATTCTTGGGTGTTTCTCGCAGAGGGGGATTTGGCAGGGTCATAGGACAATAGTGGAAGGAAGGTCAGCAGATAAACAAGTGAACAAAGGTCTCTGGTTTTCCTAGGCAGAGTGTTTGTGTCCCTGGGTACTTGAGATTAGGGAGTGGTGATGACTCTTAACGAGCATGCTGCCTTCAAGCATCTGGTTAACAAAGCACATCTTGCACCGCCCTTAATCCATTTAACCCTGAGTGGACACAGCACATGTTTCAGAGAGCACAGGGTCCCAAGGCAGAAGAATTTTTCTTAGTACAGAACAAAATGAAAAGTCTCCCGTGTCTACCTCCCCCTACACAGACACAGCAACCATCCGATTTCTCAATCTTTTCCCCACCTTTCCCCCCTTTCTATTCCACAAAACCGCCATTGTCATCGTGGCCCGTTCTCAATGAACTGTTGGGTACACCTCCCGGACAGGGCAGCTGGCTGGGCAGAGGGGCTCCTCACTTCCCAGTAGGGGCGTCCGGGCAGAGGCACCCCTCACCTCCCGGACGGGGCAGCTGGCCGGGTGGGGGGCTGACCCCCCCACCTCCCTCCTGGACGGGGCGGCTGGCTGGGCAGAGGGGCTCCTCACTTCCCAGTAGGGGCGGCCGGGCAGAGGCGCCCCTCACCTCCCGGACGGGGCGGCTGGCTGGGCGGTGGGGCTGACCCCCCCACCTCCCTCCCAGACGGGTCGGCTGGCCGGGCGGGGGGCTGACCCCCCCACCTCCCTCCCGGATGGGGCGGCTGGCCGGGCAGAGGGGCTCCTCACTTCCCAGTAGGGGCGGCCGGGCAGAGGCGCCCCTCACCTCCTGGACGGGGCAGCTGGCCGGGCGGGGGGCTGACCCCCCACCTCCCTCCCGGATGGGGCAGCTGGCCTGGCGGGGGCTGACCCCCACCTCCCTCCCGGACGGGGTGGCTGCTGGGCGGAGACGCTCCTCACTTCCCAGACGGGGTGGCAGCCGGGCGGAGGGGCTCCTCACTTCTCAGACGGGGTGGCTGCTGGGCGGAGGGGCTCCTCACTTCTCAGACGGGGCAGTTGCCAGGTGGAGGGTCTCCTCACTTCTCAGACGGGGTGGCCGGGCAGAGGTGCTCCTCACCTCCCAGATAGGGTCGTGGCCGGGCGGAGGCGCTCCTCACATCCCAGACGGGGTCGTGGCCGGGCAGAGTCGCTCCCCGCATCTCAGACGATGGGCGGCCGGGCAGAGTTGCTCCTCACTTCCTAGGTGGGATGGCGGCCGGGCAGAGACGCTCCTCACTTTCCAGACTGGGCAGCCAGGCAGAGGGGCTCCTCACGTCCCACACGATGGGCGGCCAGGCAGAGACGCTCCTCACTTCCCAGATGGGGTGGCAGCCGGGCAGAGGCTGCACTCTCGGCATTTTGGGAGGCCAAGGCAGGCGGCTGGTAGGTGGAGGTTGTAGCGAGCCGAGATCTCGCCACTGCACTCCAGCCTGGGCACCATTGAGCACTGAGTGAACCAGACTCCGTCTGCAATCCCGGCACCTCGGGAGGCCGAGGCTGGCGGATCACTCGCGGTTAGGAGCTGGAGACCAGCCCAGCCAACACAGCGAAACCCCGTCTCCACCAAAAAAAATACGAAAACCAGTCAGGCGTGGCAGCGTGCGCCTGCAATCGCAGGCACTGGGCAGGCTGAGGCAGGAGAATCAGGCAGGGAGGTTGCAGTGAGCCAAGATGGCAGCAGCACAGTCCAGCTTCCGCTCGGCATGAGAGGGAGACCGTGGAAAGAGAGGCAGAGGGTTCGGCATGAGAGGGAGACCGTGGAAAGGGGAGAGGGAGAGGGAGAGGGAGAGGTAGAGGGAGAGGGAGAGCGAGAGCGAGAGCTTGAGTGAATTTCTTAATCTTGAGTTCTAATTTGATTGTGCTGTCTGGGACTGTTATGATTTCAGTTCTTTTGCATTTGCTGAGGAGTGTTTTACTTCCGACTATGTGATCAATTATAGAGTAAGTGCCATGTGGCGATAAGAAGAATGTATATTCTGTTGTTTCAAGGTGCAGAGTTCTGTAGATATCTATCAGGTCCACTTGATCCAGAGCTGAGTTTAGGTCCCAAATATCTTTGTTAATTTTCTGTCTTAATGATCTGTCTAATGTTGGCAGTGGGGTGTTAAAATCTTCCACTATTATTGTGTGGGAGTCTAAGTAAGTCTCTTTGTAGGTCTCTAAGAACTTGCTTTATGAATCTGGGTACTCCTGTATTGGGTGCATATATATTTAGGATAGTTAGCTCTTCTTGTTGAATTGAACCCTTTACCATTATGTGACGCCTTTCTTTGTCTTTTTTCATCTTTGTTGGTTTAAAGCCTGTTTTGTCAGACACCAAGATTACAACCCTTGCTTTTTTCTGTTTTCCATTTGCTTGGTAAATTTTCCTCCATCCCTTTATATTGAGCCTATGTATGTCTTTGCACATGTGATGGGTCTCTTAAAGACAGCGTATCAATGGGTCTTGACTATCCAGCTTGCTATTCCGTGCTTTTTAACTGGGGCATTTAGCCCATTTACATTTAAGTTTAGTCTCATTATGTGAATTTGGTCCTGTCATCATGATGCTAGCTGTTATTTTTCAGAGTTATTTATGTAGTTGCTTCATAGCATCACTGGTCTGTGCACTTCAGTGTGTTTTCTGTTAATTCAACCATCTCAGCCTCAGCCCAGTTTAGTGTCTTTGCTGGTGAGGTGTTGCAGTCGTTTGGAAGAGAAGAGGCACTCTGGCTTTTTGAGTTTTCAGTGTTTTTGTATTGATTCTTTCTCATCTTTGTTGGCTTATCTACCTTTGATCTTTGAGGTTGCTGACCTTTGAATGAGGGTTTTGTGGGGTCTTTTTTGTTGATGTTGTTGTTGTTTGCTGTTTGTCTTTCTCTTTTAACAGGCCACTCTACTGCAGAGCTGCTACAGTTTGCTGGGGGTCTGTTCCAGACCCTAGTTGCCTTGGATTTCCCCATACCTGGGGGTTTCACCAGTGAAGGCTGCAGAACAGCAAAGATGGCAGCCAGCTCCTTCCTCTGGAAGCTCCGTCCCAGGGGAGTACTGACCTGTTGCTGGCCTGAATGCACCTGTAGGAGGTGTTCTGGAGACTCCTGTTGGGAGGTCTCACCCAGTTAGGAGGATATAGGATCAGGGACCCACTTAAAGAATCAGTATTGCTGCTTTTTGGTAGAGCAGGTGTTCTGTGTTGGAGGTGGATCCTTCCTTATCCAGACCATTCGTATTCTCCAAAGCCAGCAGGCTGGAATGGCTGAGGTGACCAAACTGCAGAGATGGTGGCTGCCCCTCCCCCTGGAGCTCCATCCCAGGGAGAGATCAGAATTCTTCCCATAGACCCTGGCTGGAGTGGCTGAAGCCCCTGCAGGGAGGTCCCACCCAGTGAGGAGGACTGGATTGAGGCTGCACTTAAAGAAGCAGTCTGGCCATGATCTGGCAAAGTGGCTGTGGTATGTTGTGGGGGACCCGTCTTTCTCTGGACCATTTGTATTCTCCAGAGCCAGCAGGCTGGAATGGCTAAGTCTACTGAACTGCAGAAATGGTTGCCACCTATCCCCCTGGTTACTTGGACCTATCTCAGGCTGATTCCAGCCTGTTGCTGTTGGCTGGCTGGAATTCCAAGCCAGTGGGACTTAACTTGTGAGGTGCTGTGGAAGTGGTGCCTGCAGAATGATGCTGCTTGGCTCCCTGGATTCAGCCCCCCTTCCTAGGGATATGTATGGATGGATTTCCCACCTTGCTGGGTATCCTGGGACCAGAGTATGTAAAACTCATGGGTCTCTGTATGTGCCTGAGCAGATGCTCTGCCGAGACTCCACACTGCTCTGTGTATTGGACCCAAGGCCCTGGTGGTGTGGGCTCATGGGAGGATCTCCTTATCTGTGGGTTACAAAGACCCATGAGAGAGTGTGGTTTCCCAGGTGGGGTTGCACAATCACTCACTGCTTCCCTTGCTGGCAGTGAGGGTTTCTTTGGCTCCATGCCACTCTCAGGTGGGCCATTGCCTCCCCTCCCTACTTTTCTTCATTCTCCATGGGTCAAGTTGTTTGCCGAGTAAGTCCCAATATGAGAACCTGGATATTGGAGTTGAAGGTGCTGGATTTACTCACTCACTTTCATTCCTTTCTGTGAGTAAAGATTTATATTAGTTTCAGTTTTATTTTCCTGTTGGATGCTGTTGCTTTGAATTTGCCTAGATCTCATGAAACCATGAGTCTATAAAGGTTATACTTCCAATCTGTCATAGCTTTATTTAATTTAGTGGTTCTCAACTTTGACCACACATTAGAATCCCCTGGGGAGCTTTAAAAAGAGCAGTATCTAGATCTCATCTCTAAAAATTCTGAATTTCATATGGAACCAAAAAAGAGCCTGAATAGCCAAAGCAATTCTAGGCAAAAAGAACAAATCTGGAGGTATCACATTATCAGACTTCAAGCATACTATCAAGCAATAGTTACCAAAACAGCATGGTACTGGTATAAAAGTAGACACATAGACCGGTGGAACAGAATAGAGAACCCAGAAATAAGGCCAAATACTTAACAACCAACTGATCTTCAACAAAACATACAGAAACATAAATTTGGGAGAAGACACTCAATTTAATAAATGGTGCTGGGAAAACTCAATAGTCATATGCAGAAGAATAAAACTTTGGGTTCCTATCTCTCACCTTATACAAAAAATCAACTCAGGATGGATCAAAGACTTAGATGTAAGACCTGAAAACCATAAAAATTCTAGAAGATAACCTAGGAAGAACTCTCCTGGACATTGGCCTAGGCAAAGAATTCATGACTAAACTCCTATAAGCAAATGCAACTAAAACCAAAATAAATAAATGAGACCTAATTAAACTAAAAAGCTTCTGCACAGTAAAAGAAACAATCCTCAGAGTAAACAGACAATCAACAGAGTGGGAGAAAATATTTGCAAACTATTCATCCAACAAAGGACTAATATCCAGAATCTACAAGGAACTCAAACAAATCAGAAAGAAAAAAAAAAATCCCAACAAAAAGTGGGCAAATGACATGAATAGACATTTCTTAGACGAATACATACAAAAGGGCCAACAAACATATGAAAAAGTGCTTAACATCACTAATCATCAGAGAAATGCAAATTAAAACTACAATGAGATACTACCTTACCCCTGCAAGAATGGCCATTATTAAAAGGTCAAAAAACAATAGATGTTGGCATGGGGGTGATGAAAGAGGAACATTTATACACTGCTGGTGGGAATGTAAATTAGTACAGCATTTATGGAAAACATTTTGTTACGGGATAAATATTTTTGTCTCCTCAAAATTGTTATTTTGAAGCCCTAAACCTCAGTGAGGCTGAATTTGAAGGTGGAGACTTTAAGGAAGTAATTAAGGTTAAATAAAGTCATAAGGGTGGGTCCTGATCACATAGGATTTTTGTCCTTTTAAGAAGAGACACCCCCAGCACTTTGGGAGGCTGAGGTGGGAGGATCATGAGGTCAGGAGATCGAGACCATCCTGGCTAACACGGTGAAACCCTGTCTCTACTAAAAATACAAAAAAAATTAGCCAGGAGCGGTGATGGGTGCCTGTAGTCCCAGCTACTCGGGAGGCTGGGGCAGGAGAATGGCGTGAACCCGGGAGGCAGAGCTTGCAGTGAGCTGAGATCACGCCACTGCACTCCAGCCTGGGCGACAGAGCGAGACACTGTCTAAAAAAAAAAAAAAGAGAGACACCAGACAGTTTGTTCTCTCTCTGTGTACACACACCAAGGAAAGGGCATGTGAGGACACAGTGAGAAGGTGGCTGTCTGCAGGCCAGGAAGAGAGCCTCCACCAGAAACCAGATCAGCCAGAACCTTGATCTTGGACTTCTAGCCTCCAGAACTTTGAGGAAATAAATTCGTGTTTAAGCCACTAAGTGTGTGGTGTTTTGTATGGCAGCCGTAGTAGACTGATACACCTTTGGAAGAAGATAGGTGGCTATAAAGATATAAGAATGGTGATTTTCAGCTGGGCACAGTGGCTCACACCTATAATCCCAGAACTTTGGGAAGCTGAGGCAGACGGACTGCTTGAGCTTAGGAGTTTGAGACCAGCCTGGGCAACATGGCAAAATCCTGTCTCTACAAAAAAGAGAAAACCTAGCCAGCCATGATGGCATGCACCTGTAGTCCCAGCTACTCGGTGGGCTGAAGTGGGAGGATCGCTGGAGCCCAGGAGGTTGAGGCTGAGTGATCTGTGATTGCACCATTGCACTCTAACTTGGGCATCAAAGTGAGAGCTCATCTCTTTAAAAAAAAAAAAAAAAGTGATTTTCATGTAAAAATTGCCAGTCTCTAATACTATGCCAAAGGCTTTTATTGAAGTTCATTATCAGAATCTTAATTGGATAAAAATTTAAACCAGTATGAAATTTATATAAAAACATTTTTCTATATAAAAAGCAGGTTAGTATCATGTACAAGTTAACCTATTTAAATGTGGTTAGAATATTGCAGAAAGATAATGACTCTGCAGAGCCATGGAAGGCTGTGGATGGAATTGCTCTGCATGGTAGAATAGATACGTGTTAGGTAGGCAAAAGGACATTTAGAATTATTAAATTAAAATAAAATAGTTTTTGTTCATGCTTGAAGTAATATTACCTATAAAAATATATTATATTCCTTTTACTGTCTAGCATGCATTTGATTTTCCATTTCTAATTTTTTTTTTTAATGTTTGGGAAACACTTCAAAATAATGGTTAAGAACTCAGGCTTTGTGGGGGTGTCTGCTTTGGGGGAGGATGGAGAAGAACACAAAAGACCTTCTTTCTCATATAAACAGAAAAAAAAACCCAAAAACAAAAAACTAAAAATAAAAGTATTTTCTATGGGGCTAGCCAGGGGTGGTATTCACACAAGGAAGCCTTGATTAACTGAATTCCAGAGAGGAAGAGCCCTTTATAAGTGAGCAGAGAGCCAAGGCAGCTGTAAGCCTGGGGCAGCTTCCTGGTCTGGTTATGGGTAGGTAGGTCTGATAGAGAAACTTGACAGGGTGAAGGGGAAATAAGGTGGGCTTTGGACCAAGTAGGACTGTCAAGATAAATTAAGAGTCTGGAAAAAGCCCCCAAAGCCAGACCAGATTATTGGGTTCAGCATTTCTTCCCTAAACCCTCCCCAACCATGAATTTTGCTAAGAAAGTTACAGTGGAGGAAGGGCTGGTAAGAAGAGAGAAATTGCTTAGTCATATGCATTCCTGTAGTGTTTGAATTTCAGGTCTTTTCCTGGAGATGAATCCAAAGATGAACCAAAAATATATGAGACTGTAATCAAGTTTCTCCCAGTTCAGCTACTGAAAACGTAAAAGGGCTATGACTTAGGAAGTTGAGAGCTGGGCTAATCACATGTAGTTTCAATTTAATTAAAACTGAAACCCAGACCCAGATCTACTCAACTCTAAAAGAAATATGAATGATCATTTCTCACCCCAATTACCAGATAGAGAAAAAGATTGCACTCTCTGGGGGGAAATAATTAAAACAAATCTAAATGTTATACTTCAGCCGCCACTGTTCTTTTATACACAATATCTGGAATATAATAAAAAATTATGAAGCATGCTAAGAAACAAGAAAATAGGATCTATAATCAAAAGAAAAGTTAGTCAATAGAAACAGACCCATAGAATTCACAGTTATTGAAATTAATAGACAGGACCTTAAAACAGCTATTGCATATATATTTTTAAAAGTTGTGGGGAAATGGACATAATGGGTGCAAAGATTGGGTATTTCAGAAGAGAAATGACAAATTCCTAAAAAGAACAAAATAGAAATTCTAGAACTGAAAAATAGAATGTCTGAATGAAACAATTATTAGATGGGCTTAACATAGGTTGAATACTGCAGAAGTAAAGATTTTGAAGTGAACTTAAAGACAGAAAACTGATGTGTCTGTATTAATCAGATAAAATATACTTTCAAGCAAGAGGTATTACCAAGTAAAAGGACATTTTATAAAGATAGAAGGGAAAGTCATCAAGAAGAAAATAGTTCTAAATGTGTATGAAGTTCAAAATATATCAAGCAAAAATGGATAGAAATAGGTCACAGTGGCTCACGCCTGCAATCCCAGCACTTTGGGAGGCTGAGGCAGGCAGATCTCCTGAGGTCAGAAATTCAAGACTAGCCTGGCTAACATGGCAAAACGCTATCTCTACTAAAAATACAACAATTAGCTGGACATGGTGGCGGGTGCCTGTAATCCCAGCTACTTGGGGGGCTCAGGCGGGAGAATCGCTTTAACCTGGGAGGTGGAGGTTGCAGTGTGCCGAGATCACATCATTGCACTCCAGCCTGGGCAACAAGAGTGAAATTCCATCTTGAAAAAAAAAAAAAAAAGATAGAAATAAAGAAATAGAAAAACCCAGAATTATAGTTGGAGATCTTAATTTATTTTTCTCTCAGTAATTGATAGTGTAAATAGACAACAATTTAGAAAGAATATAGAAAATCTGAATCACCCTATCAGTCATCTTAATTTAATTGACATTTATAGAACACTACCCCAAACAACTGCAGAATACTTATTCTTTTCAAATGCACTTAGAATATTTACCAAGATAGAACACATGCAGAACTATGAAAAGAAGTCTCAATAGAGTTCAAAATACAGAATTTACACAGAGTATGTTCTTGGAACACAATAGAAAACCATAACATAAAGATATCTAGAAAAATCCCCAAATAGTTGTACATTTAACAACACATTTCAAAGAAGGAATCACAAGGAAAAAGAGAAAATATTTTGAACTCAATTATAGTTAAAATACAACATGTCAGAATTTGCCAGATGTAGTAAGGCAGTGCTTAAAGGGAGATTTATAGCTTTAAATGCTTGTATTAGGATAAAAAATGGCTTAAAATCAATGCTCTCATCTTCTAGTAGCTCTTAAGGAGCTACTAAAAGAAAAGGCAAATTAAACACAAAATAGGTAGAAGGAAATAAATAATAAAGAGCAGAAGTCAATGAAATAGAAAAATGAAGAGAGCCAACAAAGCCAAAAGTTGGTTAATTAGAAAAATAAATTTGTTTAAAAATTATGGTTGTGAAAAAAGAGAAAAAACATAAAATCTCAACATCAAAAGTGAAAAAGGCCAGGTGTAGTGGCTCACATCTGTAATCCCAGATGTGAGCTTTGGGAGGTCGAGGTGGGTGGATCAACTGAGGTCAGGAGTTTGAGACCAGCCTGGCAACATGGTGAAACTCTGTCTCTATTAAAAATACAAAAATTAGGCCGGCCACGTGGCTCATGCCTGTAATCCTAGCATTTTGGGAGACCTAGGACGGTGGATTGCCTGAGCTCAGGAGTTAGAGACTAGCCTGGGCGACATGGTGAAACCTCGTCTCTACTAAAAATACAAAAAATTAGCCGGGCGTGGTGGCAGGCACCTGTAATCCCAGCTACACAGGAGGCTGAGGCAGGAGAATCGCTTGAACCCAGGAGGTGGAAGCTGCAGTGAGCCAAGATAGCACCACTGCACTCCAGCCTGGGCAACAGAGCGAGACTCCATCTCAAACAAAAACAAAAACAAACAAAAAAAGTGAAAGAGAGGAATTGCTAGAGATGCCATAGACATTAAAGCAAGAAAAGGGAATATTGCCATCAGTGTTACACCAATAAATTCAATGACTTTGAACAAACTCCTTGAGAAACACAAATGAACAAATCTGACAAGAAATAGAAAGTTTGAATAGCCTTGTATCTGTTGAGGAAATTATATTAGAAATTGTAAAACCCTCCCACAAACTATTACAGGGTCAAATGTTTTCCCTGGTGAATTCTCACAAACATTTAAGGAAGAAATAATGCCAACATTACACAAATTTATAAGCATTAGAAATTGTTATTATTATCAATATTGTTTTCATAAGTCTCCTCCCTCAGTTATCAGCTTCCATCTTAAAGCAGCAGAACTTTTCATAGTCTTCTAGAAAAACTCTGAATTCAATGGAAGATGACCTTGTAAATCCTATCCTAACTTTCCTATCTGTGTTCCTTTGAATTAGAATGATACATGGTGTTTACAAAACACCCTATATTGCTGTTGCCTCTGACTAATCTTTTCTAATCTTTTTACATAAAATCACTTTGTTCCTCTGGGACTTGAGAAGAAGGGCTGCCAAGCCATGTCAAGGTGTCATCAAAAGCTTTTCAGGGTCTTATTACACCTGGTTTTCTGGTAATTTTTAAATAACAACTAACACTCTGTTTACTTCTTTCTTTCGTATTCTTGTATAAGCCCTTTCTGGAGCTGACAAAGAATTGTTCAGATTATGTGTTTCCTGCTTTAATTTGATTTTATATAATAGGCTCACATTAAAATTTGTATAGTAAATGGAAAATCTGTGAGCAATCACAATAATGGCTGGAATAATCTTTCCTTTTTTCCTGTCCTTCCTCAGAAATACTAAGAGCTGGTTAGACTATATCCTTCTGAAACATTCTTTATCACTGTTGTTTGATGTAGTTCCAGCCACATCTAACACAGGAGGCATCCAAACTTCTTTGAGTTGAAATGACTGAGGATGCACTTTTCAGAGACCCCAGGAAACTGGCAGTGTTGACTAAAGAATACTCCCAGCAAGAATGAGTGGCTAGGCAATTATAACCAAATCAGTGATGAGGCACCTACTCCTCTGGATACCTCTGCCATGGTTTCTTTACTGTCTCCCCAGCAGCATAAATCTGAATGTTTTAGACCTCAAGATGTCTGGCCTCAGTAAAAAATAGTTTTCTGATGGACTGTGATATTCTACTCTTTAGAGTAAAGACTAAGCTGCTATAACTGAGAAACTCTAAAATAGAATAGCTTTTTATTAGTCTGTTCTCATGCTGCTACTAAAGACATACCTGAGACTGGATAATTTATAAATGAAAGAGGTTTAATGGGCTCACAATTCAGCATAGTTAGGAGGCCTCACAATCACGACAAAAGGCAAAAGAAGAGGAAAGGCATGTCTTACATGGCAGCAGGCAGGAGAGGACTTGTGCAGGGGAACTCCCATTTATAAAACCATCATGTCTTGTGAGACATATTCACTACCACAAGAACAGTATGGGGGTAATCACCCCCATGATTCAATTATCTCCACCTGGCCCCACCCTTGACAGGTGGGAATTATTACAATTCAAGGTGAGATTTGGGTGGGGACACAGCAAAGCCACATCAGCTTTAATAAGATAAAAGTTCATTTTTCTCTATCTGGTTGTGGAAGTCCTTTGTATAAAGTTATTTAAGTTCTGGGTTTTTTTTCATATTTTTGAGTAAACATACATTGAGTATCTATTCTGTTCTAGGTGAAATGCTGGGGACTGGGAACAATCAAATTAATAAGTGTTCCTGTCCTCAAGAAGCTCAGGATCACATTTCATGTGGGTGTGCATGCATGCATGTTTTTGGGGGACAGGTGTTAAAAATAAATAGCCTTTAAGTGTGATAATATTATATTGTTTACTGAGTGCAGATTTTAATGTCACCACACACACACACACACACACACACACAAATGGTAACTAATGGATGTGTCAGTTAATGTAACTGGTAATCAGAACACTATGTATATCAAACCATGATGTACAACTTGAATAATATATAATTTGTATTCATCAATGAAATATTTTAAAATAAAAAAGAGAATAAAGGTGCAGTGGAGGTAGAAGGAAATGAAAGCCAAGTAAGGAATTAAAGACAGATCTTCAAAGAGATCTCAAGGAGATTAAAGTATTATTTTTATTATAATACATGTAATAATAAGTCATCTGTTCCTGAGAAGTATCTCTGTTTTCACCCTGTTTTGGCTTGAAAGCAGGTATCAACAATTCTTTGCAGTCATCTTAAAGAATATTTCTTACTATCCAGACAATAAGACCGGGTGCAGTGGCTCACACCTATGAGCACTTTGGAGGCTGAGGTGGGTGGATGACGAGGTCAGGAATTTGAGACCAGCCTGACCAACATGGTGAAGCCCTGTTTCTACTAAAAATACAAAAATTAGCCAGGTGTGGTGGTGTGTGCCTGTAATCACAGCTACTCAGGAGGCTAAGGCAGGAGAATTGCTTGAACTCGGAAGGCAGAAGTTGCAGTGAGCCGAGATTGTGCCATGAACTCCAGCCTGGGCGACAGAGTAAGACTCTGTCTCAAAAAAAACTACTATAGCCAGCAATATTCATTTTACTGAATATTTTGTAAGGGATAAGGGCAATTAGCATTGCATGGCTCATTCCACTATTATTCCTCTTTTTCAGCTCTCCAATCCTGAAGTCAAAATGGAATGCATCTCTGCTCTTCCTCTGGGCATCATCTAATTTTTTTGTTCTTGTTTTCCTTGTGCTGGAATCTACAACACCCTCTCCTAGCCCCTCAACCAGCCTTTCTTCTGCAGAGCAACTTAGTTCTAATTAGCAACTACAAACCTATTCACCTACATCCGAGAGTTCAGTAGTGTCTTTTAAGTATGTAACAGGCAATTCTTTTACATTTTATTGAGATGACTACTTTAAAAAAATTGGTTGCTACCCAGAACTGTTTAGAACATTGCTTGCTTTAGGTAAGTGAGTGAAGCAAGATGTGATAACATAGGGCTGGGGGACTAGAGTTGGGTAATATGGTAGCACATGATTTTGTTACTTGAGATTGCCTGAAATTGTAGACATCAGTGACCAGGGTGATATGAACCTCACAGGGGCTCTTGAAGTTCTGCTTCTTCCCTATTCCTTAATGCAATACAATATTTAGGTTCATCTTTTCAATTTTCCTGGAGAAATTAAATACTGTGCCATAATAAAAAAATAAGTAATTTGAAAGTAAAGGAAGGGCATGAATGGAGAGGAGGCAGGAAAACATTCTAGGTTGGAAAAAATGGCAGAAGTAATGTTGGAACATTGGAGTGATGGTGGAGGTGGGAATAGAGTCTAGGATCTCTTCATCCCATACTATGCATCTATCTTCACAAAATTAGTATGGCCAAATATTAAATCAGCTCATTTCTGGTTGGGAAAAGTAGGGTGAATATGCCTTTCTAGCTGTCCTTGAGATGTAAATCTCCTGTAACATAGCTTGCCTAGTGGTCACCTCAAAGTCTTTGTTCTCTCCAGGATAGATGCTACAGAGTGGGACAGTACTTGGTGTGTGTGTATCTCAATTTTTTTTTAACATGAAAAATTGAACTAGGGGCAAGAGAAGGATAGACAGAGGAGCCTGTGATGGGGTGGTGGATACTAAATATTTTCCAGGTGTAAGGAGCAGAGGAGGAAAAGGGAGACTGAGTAACCCTTTTTCAGACCATCATTTAGTCCATTTTATGTTGCAAATATTAGCAAACCTACTCCAGCTTTCTTAAACAGTAGGGTTTTCATTACAACATAGTTAAGAGAGTAGGCTTAGGAGTAAGATTGCTTGATCCTGAGTAAGTTACTTAATCTTGGTGTCTCAGTTTCTTCATTCCAGTTAAGTAAATATATTTAAATTAAATTATATTAGTTAGTAAATGTAAAGCACACAGAAAAGTGTTTGGCTTCTGGTGAGCTTTCAATAAGTGTTAACTATTATTTGTTATTATTATTTTAGCAAAACCAGCCTCCAAAACCTATGAAGTCAGTTTACAGAAAGCCACCAGGAAAAGGGAAATAAGAAGATTCTTTACTTTGCTGTCATTTGATACACTTAGCATTTTAAATGACTATATGTACAATATTAACCATGCCTTTCCACAAAACTATGTGTGTGCATGTGAATTACAGGGCTTTCATTTGAAACTGAACTATCTGTGTTTGTAGTCACTTTAATCATACAACAAACCTACAAAATATTTAAGCATAAATTATCATGATGTCTAAATATGGAAAAGCTTCTGTTACCAAAACCTGCACCCAAATTGACTGCACAGGATGGGTAATTGGATGGTGGTGTAAAAAATGCTCATGAGGACTAGGCTGCTGCTAATTAGATCTTCTATGCTATTTAAATGTTCTCCAAGCTTCAGGGAGTGCCCTGAAGGCAGTTGGACATTAGCCTTGTGGTTTTTGAGGGTAACCTACAGTTTGTCAACACAGCGGTGGAGGTGAGCACCATGGGACTTTTCCCAGGCTGCTGGTTAACATACTGTGGTTTCAATCCTTTAAGCCAATAAATGGAGGAGAGAGAAAGAAGGCAGACTGAAATTAGAGGAAAAGAGACAAAGAAAGGGAAAGTGGAAGTAAGAATAATATTCATGAAATGTCTTCTTTGGGCCAGATATTTTTTAGGAACTTTCACATATTGTGCTTACATCAGCTCTGTGGGAAATGTATGATTATACTATCCTCATTTGTAACAGACATTGTTGGGTACCTATATAACACATAACAGCTATTTTTCTTCATTTTTTTCTTGCTGATAGCGCTTTTTTTTTTTTTTTTTTTTAGTGTTTACTTCCCAAATAAAACTTATGTCTCCATGTCTCCATCCTTCAGCAATAGGGGTAATTCTGAAAGGTCATTGTTTTGCAATTGCCCTTGAAAGGAAATTCTTGGACATAACAACAGATAAGATTCTAGCCAGAAAGGTGATGAGAAGGTTGCTGAGAAGTTTCTGAGAAAGGTTTCTTTATTCTTTAACAAATACCCTGGAAAGAGACAGGCCTTCTGCTGCTGTTCATGGTTGTACCTGCACAGGATGCCTGAAAAGGAGTAACCGTGGGGTCAGAAGAGGAGCCAGCGTGAGGACAAAGCAGATACACTGAAGTACCCCTATCACTGAATTTTTGTGCAAGAGTATAAACATTGTCATTGTTTAATCTTTCTGTGGGAGACGCTTTACTATGTGTAGCGAAGTCATTCTAACTGACATACCATTTTCCATTTTATGAGAAAACTGATGTACAGAAAGGTTAAGAAACTTGCCTGCATTTGCATGCATAATGAGGAGTGGAGAGAACAGGTTGTGCCTTCTAATATACAGGCAAGATATGTCTCTTTTAAACAGCACGTACAGACACACTCCAAAATGACAATTTCCATCATTTTTTAAAAATTAAATGAGACAAAGACTAAAACTATTTAAATAACATGTACATTACTGTCTTGGGATTTATTTTTATTTGTTTCAGCTCTATTGAGATATAGTTGACAAATAAAATGGTATGAATTTAAGGTGTACAATGTGATGATTTGATGTATGTATATATTGTGAAAAGACCAAAATAAAGTCAGTTAACATATCTATTACTTCACCTTGTTATCATTTTTTTGTGGTGAGAACATTTAATGTCTGCTCTCTTAGGAAATATCAAATATACAACACAGTATTGTTAATTATAGTGTGTGTTCCCTTTGACCAATGTCTCCCCATTTCCCTGACTTCCTAGCCCCTGCTAATCACCATTATATTTTGTTTCTATAAGTTTGACTTTTTCTGGTTCCACATATATGTGAGATTATACAGCATTTGTCTTTCTCTATTTGACTTTTTTTAAAATTTTTTTATTTGTTGGGTTTTTTAAATTATACTTTAAGTTCTAGGGTACATGTGCACAACGTGCAGGTTTGTTACATGGGTATACATGTGCCATGTTGGCTTGCTGCAACAATCAATTCGTCATTTACATTAGGTATTTCTCCTAATGCTATCCCTCCCCCACTCCCCCTCCCCTGGACAGGCCCTGGTGTGTGACATTTCCAGCCCTGTGTCCATGTGTTTTCATTGTTCAACTCCCACCTATGAGTGAGAACATGTGGTGTTTGGTTTTCTGTCCTTGTGATAGTTTGCTGAGAATGATGGTTTCCAGCTTCATCCATGTCCCTGCAAAGGACATGAACTCATCCTTTTTTATGGCTGCATAGTGTTCCATGGTGTATATCTGCCACATTTTCTTAATCCAGTCTATCATTGATGGACATTTGGGTTAGTTCCAAGTCTTTGCTATTATGAATAGTGCCGCAATAAACATACGTGTGCATGTGTCTTTATAGCAGCATGATTTATAATCCTTTGGGTATATACTCAGTAATGGGATTGCTGGGTCAAATGGTATTTCTGGTTCTAGATACTTGAGGAATTGCCACACTGTCTTCCACAATGGTTGAACTAATTTACACTCCCACCAACCATGTAAAGCATTCCTATTTCTCCACATCCTCTCCACCATCTGTTGTTTCCTGATGTTT
Organism: Gorilla gorilla gorilla; assembly: GCF_029281585.2. Lineage (NCBI taxonomy): Eukaryota > Metazoa > Chordata > Mammalia > Primates > Hominidae > Gorilla > Gorilla gorilla. The sequence goes on from NC_073234.2 coordinate 80,255,939, forward strand.
TAATGATCGCCATTCTAACTGGTGTGAGATGGTATTTCATTGTGGTTTTGATTTGCATTTCTCTGAAGACCAGTGATGATGAGCATTTTTTCATGTGTCTGTTGGCTGCATAAATGTCTTCTTTTGAGAAGTGTCTGTTCATATCCTTTGCCCACTTTTCGATAGGGTTGTTTGTTTTTTCTTGTAAATTTGTTTAAGTTCTTTGTAGATTATGGATATTAGCCCTTTGTCAGATAGGTAGATTGCAAAAATTTTCTCCTATTCTGTAGGTTGCCTGTTCACTCTGATGGTAGTTTCTTTTGCTGTGCAGAAGCTCTTTAATTAGCTCTCATTTGTCTATTTTGGCTTTTGTTGCCATTGCTTTTGGTGTTTTAGTCATGAAGTCTTTGCCCATGCTTATGTCCTGAATGATATTGCCTAGGTTTTTTCCCAAGGTTTTTATGGTTTTAGGTCTTACATTTAAGTCCTTAATCCATCTTGAATTAATTTTTGTATGAGGTGTAAGGAAGGAATCCAGTTTCAGCTTTCTACATATGGCTAGCCAGTTTTCCCAGCACCATTTATTAAATAGGGAATCCTTTCCTCATTGCTTGTTTTTGTCAGGTTTGTCAAAGATCAGATGGTTGTAGATGTGTGGTGTTATTTCTGAGGCCTCTGTTCTGTTTCATTTGTCTATATATCTGTTTTAGTACCAGTACCATGCTGTTTTGGTTACTGTAGCCTTGTAGTATAGTTTTAAGTCAGGTAGTGTGATGCCTCCAATTTTGTTCTTCTGGCTTAGGATTGTCTTGGCTATGTGGGCTCTTTTTTGGTTCCATATGAAGTTTAAAGTCGTTTTTTCCAATTCTATGAAGAAAGTCATTGGTAGCTTGATGGGGATGGCATTGAATCTATAAATTACCTTGGGCAATATGACCATTTTCACAATATTCTTCCCATCCATGAGCATGGCATGTTCTTTCATTTGTTTGTGTCCTCTTTTATGTCATTGAGCAGTGGTTTGTAGTTATCCTTGAAGAGGTCCTTCACATCCCTTGTAAGTTGGTTTCCTAGGTATTTTATTCTCTTTGTAGCAACTGTGAATGGGAGTTCACTCATGATTTGGCTCTCTGTCTATTATTGGTGTAGAGGAATGCTTGTGATTTTTGCACATTGATTTTGTATCCTGAGACTTTGCTGAAGTTGCTTATCAGCTTATGGAGATTTTGGGCTAAGACGATGGGGTTTTCTAAATATACAATCCTGTCATCTGCAAACAGGGACAATTTGACTTCCTCTTTTCCTAATTGAATACCGTTTATTTCCTTCTCTTACCTGATTGCCCTGGCCAAAACTTCCAACACTATGTTGAATAGGAGTGGTGAGAGAGGGCATCATTGTCTTGGGCCAGTTTTCAAAGGGAATGCTTCCAGTTTTTGCCCATTCAGTATGATATCGGCTGTGGGTTTGTCGTAAATAGCTCTTATTATTTTGAGATATGTTCCATCAGTACCTAGTTTATTGAGAGTTTTTAGCATAAAGTGGTGTTGAATTTTGTCAAAGGCCTTTTCTGCATCTATTGAGATAATCATGTGGTTTTTGTCATTGGTTCTGTTTATGTGATGGATTATGTTTATTGATTTGCATGTGTTGAACCAGCCTTGCATCCCAGGGATGAAGCTGACTTGATCATGGTGGATAAGCTTTTTGATGTGCTGCTCGATTCAGTTTGCCAGTATTTTACTGAGGATTTTTTCATTGATGTTCATCAGGGATATTGGTCTAAAATTCTCTTTTTTTGTTGTGTCTCTGCCAGGCTTTGGTATCAGGATGATGCTGGCCTCATAAAATGAGTTAGGGAGGATTCCCTCTTTTTCTGTTGATTGGAATCATTTCAGAAGGAATGGTACCAGCTCCTCTTTGTACCTCTGATAGAATTTGGCTGTGATTCCGTCTGGTCCTGGACTTTTTTTGGTTGGTAGGCTATTACTTATTGCCCCAATTTCACGACCTGTTATTAGTCTATTCAGAGATTGAACTTCTTCCTGGTTTAGTCTTGGAAGGGTGTATGTGTCCAGGAATTTATCCATTTCTTCTAGATTTTCTAGTTTATTTGCCTAGAGGTGTTTATAGTATTCTCTGATGGTAGTTTGTATTTCTGTGGGATCGGTGGTGATATCCCCTTTGTAATTTCTTATTGTGTCTATTTGATTCTTCTCTCTTTTCTTCTTTATTAGTCTTACTAGCTGTCGATCTATTTTGTTGATCTTTTCCAAAAAGCAGCTCCTGGATTCATTGATTTTTTTGAAGGGTTTTTTTTTTTTTGGTCTCTATCTCCTTCAGTTCTACTCTGATCTTAGTTATTTCTTGCCTTCCGCTAGCTTTTGAATTTGTTTGCTCTTGCTTCTTTAGTTCTTGTAATTGTGATGTTAGGGTGTCGATTTTAGATCTTTCCTGCTTTCTCCTGTGGGCATTTAGTGCTGTAAATTTCCCTGTATATACTGCTTTAAATGTGTCCCAGAGATTCTGTTATGTTGTGTCTTTGTTCTCATTGGTTTCAAAGAACATCTTTATTTCTGCCTTCATTTTGTTATGTACCCAGTAGTCATTCAGGAGCAGGTTTTTCAGTTTCCATGTAGTTGTGTGGTTTTGAGTGAGTTTCTTAATCCTGAGTTTTAATTTCATTGCACTGTGGTCTGAGAGACAGTTTGTTGTGATTTCTGTTCTTTTACATTTGCTGAGGAGTGCTTTACTTCCAATTATGTGGTCAATTTTAGAATAAGTATGATGTGGTGCTAAGAAGAATGTATGTTCTGTTGATTTTGGGTGGAGATTTCTATAGGTGTCTATTAGGTCCACTTGGTGCAGAGCTGAGTTCAAGTCCTGGATATCCTTGTTATCCTTCTGTCTCGTTGATCTGTCTAATATTGACAGTGGGGTGTTAAAGTCTCCCATTATTATTGTGTGGGAATCTAAGTCTCTTTGTAGGTCCCTAAGGACTTGCTTTATGAATCTGGGTGCTCCTGTATTGGGTGCATCTATATTTAGGATAATTAGCTCTTCTTGTTGAATCCCCTTACCATTATGTTATGGCCTTCTTTATCTCTTTTAATCTTTGTTGGTGTAAAGTCTGTTTTATCAGAGACTAGGACCACAACCCCTGCTTTTTTTCCTTCTAACCGTCAGGTCCTTCAGCTGCAGGTCTGTTGGAGTTGCTGGAGGTCTACTCCAGACCCTGTTTGCCTGGGTATCATCAGCAGAGGCTGCAGAACAGCAAATATTGCAGAACAGCAAATATTGCTGCCTGATCCTTCCTCTGGAAGCTTTGTCCCAGACGGGCCTGTATGAGGTGTCTGTTGGCCCCTACTGGGAGGTATCTCTTAGTCAGGCTACATGGGGGTCAGGGACCTACTTGAAGAGGCAGTCTATCTGCTCTCAGAGCTCAAATGCCGTGCTGGGATAACCACTGCTCTCTTCAGAGCTGTCACACAGGGACGTTTAAGTCGGCAGAAGTTGTCTGCTGCCCTTTGTTCTGCTCCTGCCCCCAGAGGTGGAGTCTAGAGAGGCAGTGGGCCTTGCTGAGCTGCGGTGGTCTCCACCCAGTTTGAGCTTCCTGGCAGCTTTGTTTACCTACTCAAGCCTCAGCAATGGTGGACACCCCTCTCCCTGCCAGGCTGCAGCTTTGCAGGTCGATCTCAGACTGCTGCGCCGGCAGTGAGCAAGGCTCTGTGGGCATGGGACCCGCTGAGCCAGGTGTGGGAGGGAATCCCCTGGTCTGCTGGTTGCTAAGACTGTGGGACCAATGCAGTATTTTGGCAGGAGTGTACCATTCCTCCAGGTACAGTCTGTCGTGGCTTCCCTTGGCTAGAAAAGGGAAATCCCCTGACCCCTTGTGCTTCCTGGGTGAGGCGTGATGCCCTGCCCTGCTTCAGCTCGCCCTCTGTGGGCTGCACCCACTGTCCAACCAGTCCCAATGAGATGAACAAGTTACCTTAGTTGGAAATGCAGAAATCATCCGCCTTCTGCATCAATCTTGCTGGGAGCTGTGGACTGGAGCTGTTCCTATTCAGCCATCTTGGAAGCCTCTGACGATTTCCATCTTTGAACTGGAAATTTAATCCATTTATACTTATTGTAATTACTGATATATCTGTTTTTATTGCTTTGGTTATTATTTCACTTTGTTCCAATTTTTGTGTTTTTAAAAATATGCTTTTTACTTAAGAAAATAGACATCTATATCTTCCCCTAATCAAGGTAAGAATTCTACATACTCTTAGAATCATAAAACTCTCTTCCTGCTTTCCTCCATCCCAATTCTACCATGTCAATATTATCTAGAAATTTAATTATAACTTATTTGGATAAAAGACATAGTGACAGATTCTTAATGCTCAGGTTTTTGGTTTTGCTTTTGTTTTGTTTTTAATCTGGATAGCAATAGTCACAATAATATTGTATTTTGTTTAACGCTGAATTCATTTAACTTTTGTATCTAACAAACATTTAAAAACATATACAATAATTTAAAGAATATTTTGTAACATACTTAAATCTACTAACGTATCAGCAACAGGGATTTAATTAGTTTTTGTTGTTGTTGCTGTTATCCTGTTATTTCTTCCTTCTTGGTTTTATAGCTTCTGCAAACAAGCTTCTCTTACTCTATGTCTCCACCAGATGAGGTACTTCTGCATCTACTTCTGCTCACAGAACTGCCTAGGTGGTCCACCAAGGTGAGAAGATTCCTACTATGTCACCAGAGTATCTCTGGTTTTTGTGTTTAGACAATGGATAATTTAATTTTTTGATGTCTTCTTTATGGAAGACACAGTGGATAAACGGGACAACATTTTAGAAGAGTTAGTCCAGAGCCTGAGCCGTTAAGCAGTGGCTGAACTGTCTCTGCTTTAGAAGGGTTTACGAACTTGAGAGAGAAAACACTGCAGTAGATTGCAAAGGATCTAACTGAAATTTAGTATTTCCTTAAGTTATAAATATAGCGTATTAGCTGTTCCTGCATAGAAAATAATCACAAACATCTTAGTTGCATACAAAAACAAACCTTCCTTTCTTTCTTTCTCTCTTTCTTTCTCTTTCTTTCTTTCTCTCTCTCTTTCTTTCTTTCTTTCTTTCTTTCTTTCTTTCTCTTTCTTTCTTTTCTTTCTTTCTTTCTTTTTCCTTCTTTGCCTCACTGTCACCCAGGCTGGAGTGCAGGGGTGCAATCTCGTCTCACTGCAACCTCTGCCTTGTGGGTTCAAGCAATTCTCCTGCCTCAGCCTCCTGAGTAGCTGGGATTACAGGTACCACCATGCCCGTCCTTCTTTCTTATGCATCTATGTATAGGTTGGCTGGAATAGCTCTTCAGATCTCAGGTAGGCTTCCTCATGCATTGAGGAACTGTTTAATCTAGAGTGGCCTCAGCTGGTTGATTCTGTCTTTCACTGCAGTTTTGTAGGTTGGCCAGGCAGTTCTGTGCCAAGTATCTTTCATCCTCCTTAGACCAGTGGGCTAGTCTGGGCATGCTTTCCCATGGTAAAGGAAAATACATTAAGAGCCATGAAAAAACATGAGGCCTCTTAAGTCCTAGGCTCAGAACTGGCATGTGATCACTTCTGACCATATTTATTTGGCCAAAGCAAGTTACATGGCTGAGTCCAAAGCCTGGGGTTGGAGGAATACATTCTACATTTGCAGGAGGAATTACCAAGTCACAAAGTAAAAAGTATGAATACAAAGGCAAAACTATGGAGACAGTAAACGAATCAATGGTTGCCAGTGGAGTGAAGGTGGTGGGGGAAAGATGAACAGGCAGAGCACAAGGGTTGTTAGGGCAGTAAAAATACTCTGTGTGATGCTATAATGCTATATATGTTGTTATACATTAGTTCAAACCCAGAGAACATACAACAGCAAGGGTGAACCCTAATGTAAACAATGAACTTGGGTGATTATGATGTGTCAGTGTAGGTGCTTTGATTGTAACAAATGTACCTCTCTGGTGGGGGATGTTGATAATGGGGGAAACTATACACATGTAGGGGCATGGAGTATATGGAATATCTTCCTTTTGAGTTTCTGTGAACCCAAAACTGCTCTAAAAAAATAAAGTTTCCTGGCCCAGCATGGTGGCTCACACCTATAATCCCAGTATTTTGGGAGGCCAAGGAAGGTGAATTGCTTGAGCCCAGGAGTTCAAGACCAGTCTGGGAAACATGGCTAAACCCTGTCTCTACAAAAAAAGAAAAAAAAAATTAGCTGAGCGTAGTGGCACACACCTGTAATCCTAGCTACTCAGGAGGCGGAGGTGGGAGGATTGCTTGAGCACAGGAGGCTGAGGCTGCAGTGAACTGTCATCATGCCACTGTACTCTAGCCTGGGCATAGTGAGACCCTGTCTCAAAAAATATAAATATATAAAATAAGATAAAGTCTTTACAAAATCTAAAAAGTGTGAATCAAGAAGCAGTGAAAAACTGGGGATACTAATTGAGTTTTCCACAAGAACAAACTATGGAAATTTAGGCAGTATCAATGACTTTGCTGCCAATAGAAATCAAAGATATAGTGATATCACATTATAGTTGTTTCAGATGTCTCAAAATATTATTTTTGCTAATCACAACATTGATATTGGGATTGTTATTAAACCTGCAGTTAGACTGCCACCGATCAAGGTCTACCTGTCTGCAGATACTCAGTGATATAGTTGGTCAACAGTTGGGCAGCTCTCTGCCCAGCGGTTATTTGAGCACCAAACACTGAGGTCAACCTAGATATCTATGTTGCTCTCTAGTATTCTTTTATCGGTATGTGAAGGTTTGTTTATTGCTATATGGAAAGAGGTAAGATAAGGACCATCTCAAAGTTTTAAGTTTGTATTCAAATGAAGACCAACAGTCTTCATTTACACTGCTGTCTTTAAAAAATAAAATTTAACTTTAACTTGCCTATGCCTTTGTAATCTTTTATTTTACACATTTAAAAACATTATTCTGACAAGGCATTTCATAAGCTTCACCCAAGCGCCAAAGGGTCCCATGACACAAAGGGTTGAAAAAGCCTCTACTCTATACACTTATTATCACCTAGCTCTTCTTAGAGACATGTTCTTTATATAAACCAGCCTGCTACAGCTGTGTTATGGGCTGTGGAGCCAGAGTATTCAGTGGGCAGGAACATGGCCTGACTCCTTACTGGACACACAGTGTGAGACATACCTAAGGGAAAATAAATCTGGCAGAAGAGTGAATAGTAGTAGAGGCTGCGTGGTCTTCTTCCCCACCCTCACAGACAGATTCTCTTGCAGAGATAATCTTATAAATTTTGGGCTTTTTTTTTTTTTTTTTTTTGCCTAAAGTTTTTCTTTTAACAGACTGGTGTCAGAAATGGGATCTGAGGTAGAACCTTAGTGACTCCCAGGAGGACCAAGTGACCAAATGAAGGTACCCACCAGGCCCAACTATGCCCATTGATCTCTTGTAGCAACTGAGATTGTGATTGAATTCTCTTTCAGATTTCAAGTTCCACAAACTTGTATTTTGAACTTTCTGAGTTTATTTGGACATTTTAAAATTTGGACTGGGCTTGGAAGTCATAACAGAAATAGGACTGGTTTCTGTAGGGAGGCCTCAGGTGTCTGACTGGGTCAGAAAGAAACTGAACTGGGTTCAGTAGGTAGGTGAGGTTACCATAAGACAGAGAATCATAGGTTCCTCTGGATCCAAGGAGTCTAGAACTCCTGCATCTGGAACTCCAGCCAATTTAATGTATAAGAACTCTGGACCCAGAACTGTACTTTTCTTAAAAAAAAAAAAAAAAAAAAAAAGGATAAACCTTACCAAAGGTAACCTAGAGTTACAGTGGCCACAGTGGGAAAGTTTTAATCTAGACAAAATTGTTCACTTGTGAGCTGCATTAGAAAAGAGGATCCAAAATGCTTCAGAAACAAAGGAATCCTTTTTTTTTCTAAACTGATACTCAGAGCCTTCCAAAAGATTAAATGCATACAAAATTGCCACTCTAAAAGACTCTTTACAAAAGGTGAACAGGCACATGTCTTTATAGTAGCTGTAACAACTGTAGGGACCAAGAAGATCTCCTTGTATATGTTTTAAACCAAAACCAACGAGTCCCAGATGAAAGAACCCTCTGCCCTAAGACATTTGCCTTTATTATAAACAGCTAGACCATTGGAAAAGAAAGTATCAATTTTTACACCAGGCATCCGACGGACCCCTTCCTTTTGGCTTGGACTGATTCCCGACTAGAGGAAGCCTCTAAAGGCTTCACTCCTGAGACAATAATCAACTAATCTCTCAGAAATTAAAAAAATAGAATATTTCTTTGGTAGGGATTTAAAATCAAGTCTTAAAGATCCTCATATCTAATTGACTATTTCCAGAAAAATACTTGTAAGAATTATTGGTCTCTGTTTTTTTCTATTTGATCTTATGGAAACCTCTCTCTCTGTTGGGAACTTCTCAGTTGATTAAAACCCCTCTTCTCAAACCCCTGCTGACTATATGATCTGCCAACTCTGTCCACCTCTTTCTTGTTGTCATGATCTTTGGTATGCCCCAAAACTCTTTCTTGGAAAACAACAACAACAACAACAAGACAACTGATTGGTTTGTCATTCAATCTTGAAAACAAACAAACAAACAAACAAGAAAATAACAAAACAGTATCTAACAATAAGGCAAGATTAGAAGTATCCATGTTGAGTCCAGGCATACAAAACGCTTGTCCTAGACTTTCATGGGCTCCACCCACTCAATATTCTAGCAAAAAGACACAAACTTTGTTTTTGGGAAAGAATGGATAGGCCCTTGGAAGAATAGATGGTGGTTTGTGACAAAGTCAGTCTATGATGGACTTCTGGCCTCCTCTCCTGTGATTTTGGGAATTTCTACATGGACCCTTTGGAAGTTTCCATCTGGAAACTTCTCCTTGTAGAGAGAGAGATATTAAACTAACTGGGCTTATTTTATGTATTAAATTATATGGGAAGCATTGTCAAATAATGCTAAACCTCCATTGAGTTATATTTGTATGATTATTTTATTAATATGTGCTTCAGAAATTCTATGAAATTCATAGAAATCTAATAGTCCTGGTATAACACTATCAGTCTTAATTCTAGTTGTTATCTTAAAATGTTGTATGCAGCAATAACCAAATTTCCTTGTCAATTGCATAATCATTGTAATTAACTCTCATTAGATCTTTAAAAATGGCCACTTAAATTATATGTTTTTGTCATTCACAGAAGGAAAATTGTTTACTCTGGTATCTTCCTAAGAAACTGTACATTTAAATTGTTTTGTCTTCAAGGAGATTCATAGAAAGGACTCTAACAAGTTTCTGATAACTTTAAGATTATACCATTAAACTAGGTAAGAATTTCCAGAACTCTAATGAAGAATCTGGTTCATAAAACTGCTAATCCAACATCAAGCAGAACAATAATTAATTAAATGCCAAGGAAATTCTTTGGCAGATTTTCATGCTAAATCAGCCAGTACTGAAATTGTTATGATATGCAATTTAAATGAACACCGTAAGACTGATCCAAGTCAAATTACATCTCTGATAATATTTATTTATTTATTTGAGATGGAGTCTCGCTCTGTTGCCCAAGGCTAGAGTACAGTGGCGCTGATCTTTGCTCACTGCAACCTCCACCTCCTGGATTCAATGATGCTCCTGCCTCAGCCTCCTGAGTAGCTGGGGTTATAGGCGCATGCCACTATGCCTGGCTAATTTTGTGTTTTTAGTAGAGATGGGGTTTCACCATGTTGGCCAGGCTGGTCTTGAACTCCCGGCCTCAAGTGATCTGCCTGCCTTGGCCTCCCAAAGTGCTGGGATTACAGGCCTGAGCCACCGCATCCAGCCTGATAACCTATTTAATAAACAGTGCTGTATACCTGAATTGGAGAAACAGAATTGGTATTTAAGAGGATGTAAATCCAATATTAAGCATAATCTACTGGAGAGCTTGGATGGCCATCTGGTCCTTCCTGAGTCCTTAAAGCTTTCATTATTAAAAGTTCTGCACTCTATAACTCATCATGGAGTAGGCAAAATGATCCAAATTATGGAAAATTATTGGTGTGGTGACTGTTCAAAAATTGCTAAAATGGTTTATAACCAATGTTTGGTCTGTCAAATCCATAATCCCAAGAAGACAAGAAAACATTCAGGTGGTAAATTTCTGCTACCTGATGGGCCATTTGAACATTTATAAAGGGATTTTATCCATTTGTCACCTTCCATGGGATATGAATATGTTCTTGCAATGGTCTATGTTCTCTGGTCACATTGAAGCTTTCTATACACGAAGGCCAATATTATAACAGTAGCTAAAAGATGATCAGAAACATGTTTCCTTTATATTCCTGGAGAAATCTCCAGCAATAGAGGTACCCATTTTGCTAGAAAAGTTATAAAGCAAATAAGGTGTTATGAACACAATGGCATTATCATTGTCCCTAATTACCCTTGGTCTTCTGGAAAGGTTAAAAGGAAAAATGGCATCTTAAAACTGAAATTGGGAAAGTTAACTAAATAAATTGGATTGCCTTAGCTAAAGATACTACTATTGGCCTTGATGGCAATCAGATCCACCCCCAGTGGAAAACATACATTGATCCCTTATGAAATAGTCAATGGAAGGTCTATGCCCCTAATAATAGGACCTCTCCATCTCCTAAACTCTGATATTACTAAATGCTTCAAGGTTTTAATTTTTAAAGCAAAGTGTATTTTCAGCAGGTAAAGGAAGATTTTCATGATTCACTGACTGAGGACAATCAAATTCTTCACAATGTAGAACCTAGACATTGGGTCTTTGGAAAGGACATCAGAGAAAGACTGCCATTAAGCTCCATTGGAAGAGACCATATCAAGTTTTTTTCTGCAGCAAACCATCAGGGTCTCAAGTCTTGGATCTATGTCTCTCAACTCAAAAGAGCTCCTCCAGACTCCTGGAACTGTATACCTATTGGAGACTCTAAGGTAAAGCTCACCAGGGAAGATTTCCCCCAGGAGCAGATGGCATCCTAGACTTCAACAGCTTTCCTAAGATTGTGGATCAAGACTTCTCTGCCATCATGAAAGTCTTATCTTTTCCCTTTCTTCCCAATTTCCTGCTGTCCCAGTCCCTTCCTTTTACTTATAGGAAAATCCATGGGGCCATAATCTGTGGATGGCTTTAGCTAAGTCTTATGCTGTAGTAAAAAAACAGAGCAATTGTTGGGTTTATGAAGATAAGCTAGTTCCTACTGAGGAAAGATTCCAGTGGCATTCCTGGGGGCTCACTCTTGGTACTAGCAGGGTACTGGTAGTATGGAATTTGAAAGTAATCCATAAAATGAGAAAAATCTTGGGTTTGACCAACCAGTCCCCACAGAGGTTCAGGTGAGTAGAAGTCATCTTTTGAAAACACTTAATAAAACATCATGCGGTTTTGGATCCTGTTTCCTTAGACACTTCCACCAAATACATAAAGGAAATTTCTCAGAGGAAAGAAACATATGACATGTTCATAGGAGCAGCAAACCATTGGTTTGCAGGTAAGCTTGGCTTTTCCAAGGTGTTCTAACCTTTATGCTCTTCTAATGGGTCTCCAGATTACTATGACTTGTGTTAACAAGATAATGGCAACATTGGATACCTCTTTAAATCAGCAAACTGCAGTTCTTAATCATTATCACCTCCTGAACAAAAACTATGACCAACGGTACTCAAATGCTTTTGAGCTGCCTGTAAGGGAGGAGACCACCCCTCATATTGTCTTATGCCCAATTTCTGCCTCCAAGCAAAGAAGTAAAAACTAAAAGGCAGAAATGAAATCCACAAGCAGACAGCCTGGCATCACACCCTGGGCCTGGTAGTTAAAGATTGACCCCTGACCTAATCAGTTATGTTATCTATAGATTACAGACATTGTATAGGAAAGCACTGTGAAAATCCCTGTCCTGTTTTGTTCCAATCTAATTACTGGTGCATGCAGTCCCCAGTCATGTACCCTCTGCTTGCTCAATCGATCATGACCCTCTCAAGTGGACCCCCTTAGAGTTGTGGGCCCTTAAAAGGGACAGGAATTGCTCGCTCAGGGAGCTCAGCTCTTGAGACAGGAGTCTTGCCGATGCTCCCAGCCGAATAAACCACTTCCTTCTTTAACTCAGTGTTTGAGGGGTTTTGTCTGCAGCTTGTCCTGCTACATTTCTTGGTTCCCTGACCAGGAAGCAAGGTGATTAATGGACGGTTGAGGCAGCCCCTTAGGCAGCTTAGGCCTGCCCTGTGGAGCATCCCTGTGGGGGACTCTGGCCAGCTTGAGTGACATGGATCCTGAGAGCGGTCCAGGTTAGGCAGTTGCCCTGGTGGAATGAATGCCTCGCCAGAGCAGTGTGTGGCAGGCCCTTGTGGAGGATCAACACAGTGGCTGAACACTGGGAACGAACTGGCATTTGGAGCCTGGACATCTGAAACTTGGTAAGACTAGTCTTTGGAACTTGCCCACTCCATTTGAGAGGAAGCGTGGTTTTTGTTTTTGACTTGACTTGGATTGTTTGATACTTTGGTTTTGATTTTGACCTGGCTTGGATTTCTTGATACTCTGATTTTGGTTTTGATTCTGGTTTGGTGTAAACTGTAAAAGTGTGTGTGTCCTTTTTACCCGTTCTTTGTTTTGTGGTGTGCGTGTGGTGTGAGCGTGGTGTTTTGTCTTGAGGAAACATGGGTCAGGCACAAAGTAAGCCCACCCCACTAGGAACCATGCTGAAAAATTTCAAAAAGGGATTTAAGGGAGACTATGGAGTCACCATGACAGCAGGAAAACTTAGAACTTTGTGTGAGATAGACTGGCCAGCATTACAGGTGGGTTGGCCATCAGAAGGAAGCCTTGTCTCGAAAGTATGGCACTGGGTAACCTGTAAGCCAGGGTACCCAGATCACTTACCGTATATAGATTCTTGGTTACAGCTAGTTTTGGACCCTCCACAGTGCTTAAGAGGACAGGCAGCAGCAGTACTAGTAACAAAGGGACAGTTAGTTAAGGAAGGTTCTTGCTCCACCTGCCGAGAGAAGTCGGCACAAAAAGTCCTGTCTGACCCAACACCAGAAGAATCATGGCAGGAATTGGTACCAGCAGTACCCCCTCCTTATTGAGAAGGGCTTCCCACCCCTGAGCCCACAGCACCTCTACCTCCACCAGATAGCAACACCCCTAGACCACCCAGAGTAGACAAAAGAGGAAGCGAAGCCACAGGAGAAACTCCTCCCTTGGCAGCTTGCTTACAGCCCAAGACTGGAATCCAAATGCCCCTGAGAGAGCAGCGATATACTGGGGTAGATGAGGTTGGACACATGGTGGAAATGCGTGCCTTTGTGTATCAACCTTTCACCTCTGCTGACCTCCTCAATTGGAAAAATAATACACCATCTTACACTGAAAAGCCTCAAGCTTTAATTGACCTGCTCCAAACTATTATACAGACTCATAATCCTGCTTGGGCTGATTGCCACCAGTTGCTCATGTACCTCTTTAATACAGATGAAAGGCGAAGGGTGCTCCAGGCAGCAACTAAGTGGCTAGAGGAGCACATCCCAGCCAAGTACCAAAACCCCCAAGAATATATAAGAATTCAGCTGCCAGGAACAGACCCCCAATGGGACCTGAACGAGGGACCAGACATGGAGAGGCTAAGATGGTACCATGAGGCATTAATAGAAGGTCTAAAGAAAGGGGCTCAAAAGGCTGCAAATGTAAATAAGGTCTCTGAGGTCATCCAAGGAAGAGGAGAGTCCAGCGCAATTCTATGAAAGACTGTGTGAGGCTTACCATATGTACACTCCTTTTGATCCAGATAGCCCTGAAAATCAGTGCATGATTAACATGGCCTTAGTTAGTCAAAGCGCAGAAGATATCACTTGAAGGTCTCTGGTTCAGTCCCGGGTTTTGGCACCAAATTTCACTCACGTCCGTGTGAAAAGACCACCAAACAGGCTTTGTGTGAGCAATAAAGCTTTTTAATCACCTGGGTTCAGGCGGGCTGAGTCTGAAAAGAGAGTCAGTGAAGGGAGATAGGGGTGGAGCCGTTTTATAAGATTTGGGTAGGTAAAGGAAAATTACAGTCAAAGAGGGTTTGTTCTCTGGTGGGCAGGAGTGGGGGTCACAAGGTGCTCAGTGGGGGAACTTTCTTGAGCCAGGATGGGCTAGGAAAAGGAATTTCACAAGGTAATGTCATCACTTAAGGCAAGGACTGGCCGTTTTCACTTCTTTTGTGGTGGAATGTCATCAGTTAAGGCAGGAACAGGCCATTTTCACTTCTTTTGTGATTCTTCAGTTACTTCAGGCCATCTGGGTGTATACGTGCAGGTCACAGGGGATGCCATGGCTTAGCTTGGGCTCAGAGGCCTGACATCCACTGTTGAGTGAGATTCTCAAAGTGGGGGGAATAAGGGAGGAGACCACCCCCATATTGTCTTATGCCCAATTTCTGCCTCCAAATAAAGAAGAAGTAAAAACTAAAAGGCAGAAATGAAATCCACAAGCAGACAGCCCGGTGCCACACCCTGGGCCTGGTAGTTAAAGATTGATGCCTGAACTAATCAGTTATGTTATCTATAGATTACAGATATCGTATAGGAAAGCACTGTGAAAATCCCTGTCCTGTTTTGTTCCGATCTAATTACCAGTGCATGCAACCCCCAGTCACGTACCCCTGGCTTGCTCAATCGATCACAACCCTCTCAAGCGGACCCCCTTAGAGTTGTGAGCCCTTAAAAGGGGCAGGAATTGCTCACTCAGGGAGCTCAGCTCTTGAGACAGGAGTCTTGCCAATGCTCCCGGCCGAATAAACCACTTCCTTCTTTAACTCGGTGTCTGAGGGGTTTTGTCTGCGTCTTGTCCTGCTACACCTATATTGCCTGAACTTTGATTTGGGTCAAATTGATTTGGTTTGCAGAGGCTCCTGTTAGGGAGTACACCTCAGTCTTTTAGAATTTTTGGTATTGTCCTTCTGATAGTCATCATAGTAGGTCCCCTGGTGTACCATATCCTCTCAAGTCTTAAATATTTGTATGCAGCCATCCACTGAGTGTTGAGTGGTCTCACTTTGACTTGATCATCAAGAACATAAAGAATTATTCAACTGATGTGATGTCATGACTTGTGAATTTCATGCTGAGACCAAATAAGTTTGTTTATGATGGTGACAGAGAGTGGTATCAATGCCCCAGGTTTTGAGAGGTGGCATTGTTAAAATAAATTTGGGGGGATTGTTAAACTAAATTTGACCTGAGAATGCCTCCATACCTGAGTCCTTACTAATGAAATGCAATGTAACTTAGTACTCACACTAACTGAAAACCTAGCTTAGGCATATACTTTTGTCACAAATGAGTCACAGCCAACCACAGCAGCTGAGCTTCAGTCAGTCACAGGCAGCCAACTCAAAAGACCATGTTCACATAAGGCAAATGCTGAATAAGGCAAACACCAGCTGTAATCAGTGGAGCTCTGTACCTCACTTCCATCTTCTGTTCATAAATGCTATCTGACCACATTGCAGGCCAAAGTTTTTCTGAACTTGTTCTAGTTTTGAGGGCTGCCCAATTCGTGAATTGTTCTTTGTTCAATTAGACCCTGTTAAATTTAATTTGTCTGAAGTTTTCCTTTTAGCAACTGAAGCATGCAGCAGGTCTGACATCATTAGGCAATTGCAATTCTCTTTCCTGCAGAGCTAAGACTCTGCCTCCTGCCTGATTCTCAAAGCAGAGCTCCAGGGAGCAGCAACACTAATTGTATAGGGCTGGCACACTAAAGAAAACCGATTTGCTACCCCAGCTTTAGGGCTTTTTCTAACTTCCCTCCAAAAGGAAATATACTAGTGCCCTGCTCACTCCCTGAGGTACTGTCTTCGCTAAGGTATGATGCTTGTTCATGGATTAATGTGTTTTCCCTCCAGGTATATGTTTCTATTTAAAATGTAGAGAGTGTTTTAATGTGGAGGAATGACCCTAATGATAGAAGTTTTAATAAGTCAAATGAGTGGAAAGGCAAGACAATATAACAAAAAGAGCACCAGTTTTGGCATAGCAGGCACTCAATAAATGTAAGTTCCACTTCTTTCCTTGTGCTGAGTGTCTCCTAATTACCTAGCACTATGGTAAATGCCCAAGAAACTCTAAGATATAAACTTTTTGTTTAAGAAGGCTTTATTTGTACTGATGAGATGATATGAGAAAATGCTTTCTTTTTCTCTAAATACTATTACATTGTAGGCAGCAGACTGGCCAATACAATTAATTTAAACTTTAGAAAGAGAAGATACAGCCAGTCATCTGCTATGTAGTCTATGCAGTCCCAAAACAGCAGCTGAGTTTTTTTCACGGAACTCTTCTGGGTATTGGAAGGCAGACTAAATACTTTACTTGCTGCCCAGCAACACGAAGATGGAAAACACATCTTTTGATTAATTAAAAGCAAAAGGTTGGAACTACTTACCTTTCCATTCTTTAATTAACAAAGCCCACAGGCCACATGAGGAAGTAATAACACTCATTATGTTGTGATGAAGGACTGTGATGATGAGTTAAGTCAGATGGGACTCCAGGCACGATTCCCTTCAAGGCTTCCCCAAGACGTGCCCCGAATGTAGACAGATCCTTACTTGTTGAAGAACTGTATCTCACCAGTGCTGGCATATGCTTCTTCAGAGAGTGCATTCCCTTTTGCAAGGGAAAGAAAAGTCCTTAAAACAAAAGGTTATATTTTAATTAAGCCTAGGCATCCTTTCTGCAATTTCCTTTATTGAAAGAATACCTCCTTTGATTTGTATCTGTTGGTGTCAGTCTTTGGAATAAAAAAAGATTGGTCCCTTCCAGGCAGAACTGTCCCAACTGAATGATCAAAAGCCTTGCTAGCTGACATACAAACCAACAAATTATTTTCTTTTTGTCCCTTAAATCTCCCAGGAAGCACCTTTTGAAAGATAGTCTTCATTCCCCAGGCTTTGCTCACCATCCTTCATGCCAGTGGGTGGTCTCAAGGAATTTGAGGAAATGGCAAACACTCATTCTACCTGCAGGTGGAAGCCTGACCTCCTGCCTTTCAACTTCCTCCAGAATCCTTGGAGGGTTTTTTCTTTCTGTGTCACCAAGGCACCGCTGAAATTTGTTAGTCAAATAGCTTTCTACCCATGAGGAAAGTGAGCTTTGATATGTATTTGCTTCTCATTCAACTATAGCAGCACCAGTTAAGATGCTGCCACCACATGAATGTAAACAAAAAATAAAACAGCAGGCTCAGTTTTCATTCTAAAGTCCACTCTCTGATGGGAATAAGAAATAACTCAATAGCATTAGTATGGAACATTGGGTGTCAGGATTTTTGCCCTCGTTTCCCATCTTTTTTTTGGAAATTAAATTCGGTACCTCTATTATCTTTAAGAATCAGGGATAGTGATGATATTTTTCCCCCAAGAAAGAAAATAAGGGCCTATAAAAATGCTCTTTTTAATGCTCTCAAGGGGAAATGCTGAATTGAGAAGCAATTGGGTTTTCTAGAAGCCCAACAAACGTACTTTTTAAAGTGGCTCTCTGATGGAATACCTATAGAAAATCCTTGCTTCTTCATGTGAAGGTTTGCATTCACCAAGTCTGATTGTGTAATAGAGGTTACCCTTTTTAAATTAAATGAATTCTAAACAAAGTTTTACTTACATTTCCATTTTTGCTTTTTAAGAACGGAGTGATTGAGTCTTTTTACGAAATGTATACACTTTGTGGCTAACTTTGCATGCCACATTGCAGCATGCTGTAAGTTTTATAGCTCTTGAAATACCATGTTAGCAGTAGGAATGCTGATGCTTCTATGATTACAGTGGTCCAACTGCAATGCTATAATCTCTGTCACTGAAAAATCTCATGCTGCTGAAACCTTGAAGACGATCTGAATTGTAGATGGTTTTAAAACTAGCTGTAGGCAATCCCGTTACTGGGCATATACCCAAAGGAATATAAATCATTCTATTATAGAGATACATGCACACATATGTTCATTGCAGCACTATTCACAATAGCAAAGACATGGAATCAACCCAAATGCCCATCAATGATAGACTGGATAAAGAAAATGGGGTACATATACACCATGGAATACTACGCAGGCATAAAAGGAATGAGATCATGTTGTTTGCAGGGACATGGATGGAGCTGGAAGCCACTATCCTCAGCAAACTCACAAAGGAACAGAAAACCAAATACTATGTGTTGTCATTTATAAGTGGGAGCTGAACAATGAGAACACATGGACACATGGGGGAAACAACACACACTGGGGCCTGTCAGGGGAGGGGTGTGTGGGGAGGGAAAGCCTTGAGAAGAATAGCTAATACATATTGGGCTTAATACCTGGGTGATGGTAAGGGAGAAAACCACCCCTCATATTGTCTTATGCCCAGTTTCTGCCTCCAAAGAAATAAGAAGAAAAAACTAAAAGGCAGAAATGGAATCCACAGGCAGACAGCCCAGCACTGTGCCCTGGGCCTGGTAGTCAAAAATCAACCCCTGACCTAACTGCTTGTGTTATCTATAGATTTCAGACATTGTATGGAAAAGCATCATGAAAATCCCTGTCCTGTTCTGTTCCTTTCTGATTACTGGTGCATGCAGCCCCCAGTCACGTACTCCCTGCTTGCTCAATCGATCACGACCCTCTCACTCAGACCCTCTTAGAGTTGTAAGCCCTTAAAAGGGACAGGAATTGCTCACTCAGGGAGCTCGGTTTTTGAGACGTGAATCCACTGATGCTCCCAGCTGAATAAAGCCCTTCCTTCTTTAACTCGGTGTCTGAGGGGTTTTGTCTGCGGCTCATCCTGCTACAACGGGATGATCTGTGCAGTGAATTGCTGTGGCACACATTTACCTATGTAACAAACCTGCACATCCTGCATATGTGCCCTGGAACTGAAAATAAAAGTCGATTAAAAAAAAAAAAAAACTAGCTATAGGAAACCATCCCAAATTCAATGGTGTCAATGCCTGTTTTCCTCAACTTGGTTTAGCTGCAGGTATGGAAACCTTCCAGATATACTTTCTGCTTCTTTTAGATCTTGAGACACTCTGGTAGGATGTGAGGAGCACTATCTCAGGCAAGAGGCAGGTGGGATCTGAAACTTGAAATCCCTCTTTAAATCCAGTATCTTTCGTGCATAATGTGAGCCTGGGCTGACGCGCCCCAATACAAGTCACCACTAAGTCTTTCCTGGTTTATTGGTATTACCTTCTATTAAATCTTCCCAAATTTACTCCGACACTCCTCCAGTTCATTTTCACACAGCATGCAGAGTGATCTTTCCAAAATGGCAACCTGATTATGTCTTCTTGTGAGAAGCATATGCCAAGACAGGATTAGATGTGCAAGGAATTTGGTGGGGAGGGAGGAGAGGGAGCTGAAGGAGATGAGGAAAGACTTTACTCAGAGATGCTGGTTGGACCCCTGTGAGGGAGAGAGGGAAGGAAGGAAGGAAGATTGGATAGGAAGAGTCTCAAGCTGCAGTGTAGTTCTAAAAATGTTTCATGTTCCTAATTCTAGTTTCATCTGAAATCTCTCCATCAGCTTCCGAGCTCCAGCTTTGTTGGTGATCTTTCAATTCTTGGAACTCTCCACACTCCATCTGACCCTAGGGTCTTTGCACGTCTTTTTTTTTTTTTTTTTTTTTTCTGAGACGGAGCCTTGCTCTGTCACCTAGGCTGGAGTGCAGTGGCACAATCTCGGCTCACTGCTACCTCCACCTCCTGGGTTCAAGCGATTCTCCTGCCCCAGTCTCTGAGTAGCTGGGATTACAGGTGTGTGCCACCACACCTGGCTAATTTTTGTATTTTTAGTAGAGATGGGGTTTCACCATGTTGGCCAGGCTGGTCTTGAACTCCTGACCTCAGATGATCTGCACTCCTCAGCCTCCCAAAGTGCTGGGATTACAGGCATGAGCCATCTTATTTTATTTGACTGGAATACTTTCGTCTTCAACTCTCAAAGACAAATAACAACTAGTCCCTGCCTTCAGTGAGTTTTCAGTTTATACTGTTGGTTCTCAACCTTGGTTGCCTATTAGAATCACATGGGGAGCTTTAGAAAATTCTGATGTCTAGGCCACTGTCCAAATAAATTAAATCAGATATGCTGGAGATAGCAGGCT
The DNA here is from genome assembly GCF_029281585.2 of Gorilla gorilla gorilla. NCBI lineage: Eukaryota > Metazoa > Chordata > Mammalia > Primates > Hominidae > Gorilla > Gorilla gorilla. The sequence goes on from NC_073234.2 coordinate 80,276,124, forward strand.
TCAGTAGGTTTTAAAGCTCAACAGGAGTGTTGCAAGAAGAAATATGATTAGCAGCTAAATGAATCATACCCCTATCATGTGGCTACAGGAATTTGGAGAACAGAGAGATTGGTTGATGCAGATTGTTATTGGAAAGCTTTTCCCGAGGTCTTGAAATTTGAGCTGAGGTAAAAGAGTTGACAGGTTTGGAATAATCTGAGAAAACATGAAAGGTATATGTGGAAAGCATAAAGCATGTTACCAGGCACTAGGTAAACTGGATAGATGAGAGGTCCAGACTCTTAAGGTTCTTGGAAGGAGTGGCCTGGGTTTGTGTAGGAGAGCATTTGGGAGAAAAGGATGGGAAATTGGATTGTAGCTCATTATGGGAAACCTTAAATTCAAAGTGTGGCTTTGGGACTCCTGTAAGCTATGGAGAGACCTGAACAAGTTTTGAATTGATGAAGGTTTATCAGCCAAGATTTTTTGGTCATAAGTAACAGAAACCAATTCTTGTTAACCTAAAAGAAAAAAAAAAGATCAAAAGGTTACAGGAGTGGTGAGCACTAGCTATTAGAAAGTAGAAGAACCAGGTCTCAAAGGACTAATATGAGGGCCATACCAGAGAGAGCTACAGGACAGAAGCCAATGGACAGTCTTGTTAGGGCACCACTGAGAAGGTGACCTTTCAGATACTGCAGTACAGCCAAGGCTCTTTGTAGACCAGGAGCTATAACAGAAAGCTATAATTGAAGAAGTAATCTACTAGCTGTGTGTCCTTGGTCAAGTTATTTAACCACTCTGTGCCTTAGCCTTCTCATCTGCAAAATGGGAATAATGTGCCTGCCTCAGAAGAATGCTGTGAAGTTTGGAGGCATTAATATACATAAAGCATTTAGAAAACTGTCTGGAAATCAGTGAGTGTTATAGAAGTATTAAATATTACCCCATGTGAAATATATCGTACCTTAATGTAGTTAAGGTTTTGCCAGCATTGTCCAATAGAAAACTATCGAACACTTAAAAAGTGGCCACTGCAACACAGGAAATAAATATAAATTTTATTTCATTTAAATTTAAATAGCCAGACATGGCTAGTCATTATTATACTGGACAGTATAGATCTAGATAAATCATTTTTATGCTACTGTTTTTTAAAATTACCTTTAGTATATAGTATTTTGTTAGCAAATTCCTTGAAGATTCCAAGTCTCTCTTGTTTGTTGCTGTATCTTTGATGCTTAGAGTTTGAGTTCAGTAAATAATTGTTTAAGAAACATCTGAATACTTCAATCTTACGTTGACTCTGAAACGTAGATCTGCAGCCTCCTTGTCTTTCACAGAAACCTGTCTTATTTCAAAGGAATATGTAAGCATTTCTCTTCTGAGGAGCCAGCCTTACAGAGTGGTAGAAAGAAGTCTTCTTATAAACAGGGACTTGGTTGTTTTGTTCACTGCTATATCTCTAGAAGTTAGACAAGGACCTATCTTATAGAAAGTTTCCAATAAATATTTATTGAATAAGAATGAATGAGCAGCCAATGTCCTATATAGGAAAACCTCTCTCCTTGATTCCATGGTGAATTATTTCTTTAAAGGTGATAATCAGTAGTTATAGCCGGCATATATTGATTGTTGCTCTACCAGTTGGTTCCTCTGTGCTCTTTCCCAGTCTTATCTCATTTAAACCTCACATCAACCCTTCAAGGTGAGGAAACTGAGGCACAAAGAGGCTAAGTAACTTGCTCAAGTCATCGCAGCTGGTGAGAGCAGAGCCAAGGTTTGATTCAGGAAGCCTAAATTTCAAGCCCAGACCGAACTGTCTCACGACGATGAATGCCAATGCATTACATTGTCTGGCCATGGTAAGCACTAAAAGTGCTTTCTTCCTTTTTTCTTCTTTTGCTCCTCCCTCTCATCTTTTCTCCTCTTTATCTTCCCAGTCTCATCCTAGGGCCCCACTCTGCACACTTCAGAATTCAGTGTCCCAGTGGTGTAGCCCATTTCCTGTACTTCAGCTGGGAAAGGTGTGTGATTTTATCCCCTTCCTCCTGTTCTCTCTGGCTGTATTATGAACACATGTTGCAAGGTCTCATGAAAGAGGGTGCATTCCAGAGTCCCCACTTTAGATTAGACAGAGCAAATATTTACTACCCCCATTCTAAGTTGAAATGAAGCGTATTGATCTTTCAATGATTCTTCTACCTCCTTCCATTTTCAAGTGTTTCCTGTGAATGTTAGAGGATGTCCTGGCCACTCAGGAGCTATCATCTTTACCTTGACAGATCTAAATTTGGAGGGTGAGGAGTGAAATTGAGGGGTGGAGATAGCATAGAAAAAAAAATAAAAAGCTTAAATAGGTCACAAAATTTTGGCCCAGGAAATTTACAAATCTCAAACAAGTTATGTAAATCAAAAGAAAGGAAACATTGTTTCAGCACATAATGGACTGATTGAGATAAAAGCCAAACAAATTGAGTGTCAAAGCATTTTATAAAACTTCTCTTCACTAAGGCCCCTTTAAAGGGAAAGTGTGTAGCTCCCTCGTTCTCCAGGTAGTGAAACTGCCAACAAGCAGTCACTCTGTCCAAATCTCTGAGCCCAGTTCAGCTTCCTGCCACCTAACAACTGGATTTCACACTCTGTTGGAATGAAATCTAGAAAAGAGAGACCATAAAATTCTGTATTCTCCAGTGAAATGGCAGTGTTTTGAGTCCACAGCAGTGAAATCATTGCTTTGGGTTATCTGTTAATTCCTTTGGCTAAACATTAAGCCTGGAAAGTCATCAATTACAGAAGAGAAGGGGCTTTAGTGAGACATAAAAATAAATAGTAACAGAGAAGTTGAACAGGCATGAGGCAAAGCTCTCCAGAGCCTAGGATGCTGCTTCTATGTAGTAGCCAACTCTGGCCTGTAAAATCCAGTAATCAATTGTATGAGATGTGGAGGAAATGCCAGGCCAAGGATTCATCAATGCCATGTGTATATTGCCACGTAAGAGTCAACAGTTTGGGAAGTGGATGAAGCTATTTTCTGGCTGGACTGACTTGTGGACAAAAACTTTTTGTTCAAGTTGGACTATTCAAGGAGGGAAAGATCACCTTTTAGAATTCCCCTTGTGATGATAGGCTCAGAGAGACTGTGAGTTCGTGGATTTGGCACATGAGAGGTTTATCCTTCATGCCTTCCCACTAGCTACCTCAAGATTAAAGCACTCCACAATTTGAGCAATAGAACCAAGGAGACACAAACACTTCCTGGCAGGAACTTCTAGGCTTTTTCAAACTCTCCAGAGATCATAGGAGGAAGGGAACATGAGAGAGTAGTGGAGCCGTCCAAGAATGTGTTAAAGGGGCCTCAAAGTTCAGCATGAAAAAAATGTTAAGGGTGACGATTAACTAAGAGGAAAATGAGTTCCAGAATCCATGAACTACTCATTGAACTAAAACTGGTTTGCTCTCTTGGAGCTAATGACTAGAGGATAATCTAGGAAGTCAGAACATATTGTGATTCTAAATCTACTCCTGATAGAAATTATTACATAGAATTTGAGTTCATATTCTCTCATATCTTATTGCTTTCTGTATAGTTAGCTGATGCAGCTGTGATAGGGAGCAATGAGGTAAGGATAAAAATGCAGCTTCTCCAGAAGCTGTTTTGCTTATTGAAGCCACGGAGCATGTGAACTGGAAGGGTCATTAGAGATATTCTAGCATTCTGTTCTCATAACTGAGAGCCAAAGAGAACAAATAACTTTCCTGAAGTCACACATTAAAGAGTAATAAAACAGGACTTCTGGATTCTGCTTAGGTAGCAGGAAGCTGGAAAGAGCATCATTCTCACTCTAACAACAACAAAAAATGCCAACTTAAAATTCATAACTTTTCTTGAACCTGTCAGAGGACAGAGGTCACAGGCAATCAATTTACCTTAAATCTGAACAGACACCCGGTGCCTCCCAGGAGAAATGAGTCTCAGGCACTGGCCATAGGGGTAGATCTTATTGGTAAGTAGAAGTTGGCTAAAATTTTGAACTAAAGGCTGAATATGGACTAGCTAGAGTGTATAGAATGTCAGGGGGCCACAGACACAATGGAAATTCATGGCCACTTAGGCTCTTCTCCACAGACCCCATCAAGTGCTCACAAAAAGATTGGAGGCAGGATGAGAGTCCTGAGAAACCTTCGTCATGGTACAGATCTGGGAAAGAAGAACAGTTGCCACTGTAGAAAAGGCACAAGTCCTTTTCCCTCTGTCTCTCATGTGGAGTAAGTTCTTAAGTCACTACACTGTCACTTTTAGGGCACTGGAGAAACCCGTTACAACTGTGAAAAAGGGACTGCAAAAAAAACCTCTCATTCTGGGGGAGGGGCAAAATGTCATCTGAGAGTGGGGTAGGATTATGTACCAGAAACCCAGGAATACAGTGCCTACCTAAGACTGAGAATTAAGCAGAACAACTGAGATTCCCTTCTTTCCCATTCCACTCCCACCCATCAAACTAGGCTAACAAATACCAATTAACCAATAATAGCACTGAGATGCAGTGAAAAGGAAGACCTAAAGCTGAGTGTGAAACAGACATTCAGACAACATTCAGCAAACCTGCAGCCACCCTAAACACCAGAGAATACTAGAGAAATTTTTTTTAATAGTATTTATTGAACATTCTTGCGTGTTTCTCGGAGAGGGGGATGTGGCAGGGTCATAGGATAATAGTGGAGAGAAGGTCAGCAGATAAACACGTGAACAAAGGTCTCTGGTTTTCCTAGGCAGAGGTCCCTGTGGCCTTCCGCGGTGTTTGTGTCCCTGGGTACTTGAGATTAGGGAGTGGTGATGACTCTTAACGAGCATGCTGCCTTCAAGCATTTGTTTAACAAATCACATCTTGCACCGCCCTTAATCCATTTAACCCTGAGTTGACACAGCACATGTTTCAGAGAGAACGGGGTTGGGGGTAAGGTTATCGATTAACAGCATCCCAAGGCAGAAGAATTTTTCTTAGTACAGAACAAAATGGAGTCTCCTATGTCTACTTCTTTCTGCACAGACACAGTAACAATCTGATCTCTACTAGAGAAATTTAAAGCTTGTGCCACATTGAGGGTAACTGTAGCAACAAGTCGCAAACTCAGCTCAAATCCTGACTGGATTGATTTAGCCCTCTCTTGCAGAAGAAAATGCATGCCCCTACACAGGCCTAAAACCTGCAGAAGGAAAAGAAGGCACAAAAACAGTAGGGACTAGTAGACTGGTAACCTTTGTCTCTACTATCCTATATAAGATGTCTAGCTTTCAGCAAAAAATTACAAGGCAAACAAAGAGCAAAATAACCCAACACTGTTAAGAGAAACAAATTAATCAACAGCACCAGGCTCAGATATGACACAAATGTTAGAACTGTTAGACAGAGATTTTTAAAAGGTGGACAATATGCATGAAAAGATGGCTAAATTCAGCATGGAGATAGAAACAATAAGAAAAAATCAGTGGAAATACATGAAAAGAAATGAAAAACAGCAACAGAAGTGAAGTTTTTTGTTGGGCTCATCCATAAACTTGAAACATCTGGGAAAGAATTAGTGAATTAGGTCAATAGAAATGACTCAGATTGAAACACAAAGAGAAATAAGGGAATAAATAGAATAGAGTATTTAGGAGCTATGGGGCAATATCAAACGGTCTTACAATGACCTGATAATGATGACCTGGACATGGACTTTTGGCAGTATTTGACACAATTGGTTGCTCCTTTTTCTTGACAAACTTCCTTCACTTGGTTCTGAGCACCCAACATCCTCTCCATTTTCTTTGTTCTTCACTGGTTGCTTCATTTCAGTCTACTTTACAGATTCCTCCTTTTCTTGTAACCTCAGAAATTGGAGTGATCCAGAACTCAAACCTTGGTTTCTTCTCCCTTCTACAGCCACTCCTTTGCTGATCTCATCTAGTCTCATGGCTTTAAATGCCTCTTACCTTCTGATGATTCTCATAATTATATCTCCAGCCCAGATCTCCTTCCTGAACTCCACACCCATATCAAGCAGCTTATTGGCATATCCTCTTGAATGTCTAGTAGAGATCTCAAAATTGATAAGCGTCAAATGAACTCTTATGTCTTACCCATAAAGCTTTTCCTCCTGTAGTCTTCCCAAAGTCCATTTAGGGGATTCATTCTTCCAGTTGCTCAGGGTAAAATCCTTGGCATTATACTTGATGCCATTCATCCTCTCATATCCCACATCCTAACTCTCAGGAAATCCCACTGACCTTACTTTCTAAATATATCCTGAATTTGACTCTCATTATCACCTCTACTGCTCCCATTCTGGACCTAGTCACTATCACTTTCTACCTGGATTATTGAAACATCCTCCTAACAAGTTTCCCTGCTTTTCACTCTCATCCTCACTCCATTTCAGTCTAAGCTCCACATAGCAGACAGAGTGATCATTTAAAACATAAATCAAATTATGCACTCCTCTGTTCAAAACTATCCAGTGGCTCCTCATATTCAAAGTAGAAGCCTGATATGGGCTGAATTATGCCCTCTCACCTCACATTCATATGTTGAAGTCCTAACCCCCAGCACTTCAGAATCTGTCTGTGTTTTAAAGAGGTAATTAAGATGAAATGAGTCCAGATGGGTGGACTGTAATCTAATGTAACTGGTGTCCTTATAGGAAGAGGAGATTAGGATGCAGATGACATGTAGACCTACGAATGATCATGTGAACACACAGTGAGAAGGCAGCCATCTGCAAGCCAAGGAGAGAGGCTCAGTAGAAACCAAGTCTACTAACACCTTGATCTTGGATTGCTAGTCTCCAGGACTGTGAGAATATAACTTTCTGTGGTTTAAGCCATCCAGTCTGTGATACTTTGTTACAGCAGCACTAGAAAACGAATGCAAGACCCAGATCCTTTCATTACAAAATCTACTTGATTTGGTCCCTGGTTTCACCTGTCATCTCATTTTCTATTCCTCTTCCTCTCTTTCATGTGGCTCCAGCCATGCTGTTTGATGGGCATGCCAGGCAGGCACACTCTTGCCTTAGGGCTTTTACCTAGGCTGTTCCTGCTGCCTTGACTGCTGTTCCCCCAAATATATAAGGGACAAAGTCATTCTCTTCTTTCAAGTCTTTGCTCAGATGTGACTTTCTTAATAAAACCTATCACGAAAACCCCATTTAAAACTTCAATCTCGGGCTGGGCATGGTGGCTCACGCCTGTAATCCCAGCATTTTGGGAGGCCAAGGTGGGGATCATGAGGTCAAGAGATCAAGACCAATCTGGCAAACATGGTGAAATCCTGTCTTTACTAAAAATACAAAAATTAGCTGGGCATGGTGGCTCACACCTGTAATCCCAGCTACTTGGGAGGCTGAGGCAGGAGAATCTCTTGAATCCAGGAGACGGAGGTTGCAGTGAGCAGAGATCGTGCCACTGGACGCTAGCCTGGCAACAGAGGGAGAGTCCGTCTCAAAAAAGCAAAAAACAAAAAATCCCAACAACGTCAATCTCCCCCCATTTCCTTCCCCAGTACTGACAATCCCACTTTCTCTATTCTGTTACCTTCTAACTTATGTATCATTTACTTATTATGTCTATTGTTGTGCTCAAAATTTCTTTCACTTCTTTAGATTCACTCTTCACCCTTATCCTCTCTGTCCTGTGCTCTGGGAAGCTGACATCTATGGTGTATATCAACAAATCTCCCTTGCTCTCTGGCTTCTAGTTGAGTTCAGCTATAGGTGACACTGTCAAAATGTTGCATGTGGGGAAGAAAGAGAGTTTGGTGTATTTCCCTAAATTGGTCTGTCAAAGAAGACTAGACTGCTCAGCACAGTGTCACCAAGCAGAGAAAACTCCTGATCTTACATAGGGCTCAACTTGAGGTAAGGAACTCAAGATTGGCACATTTTCAGAGGCTCAAATGGCTGACATCATCTGTAGAAACATTTTTTTTTATTATTATACTTCAAGTTTTAGGGTACATGTGCACAATGTGCAGCTTTGTTACATATGTAACATGTGCCATGTTATACACCCATTAACTCGTCATTTAGCATTAGGTATATCTCCTAATGCTATCCCTCCCCCCTCCCCCCACCCCACAACAGTCCCCAGTGTGTGATGTTCCCCTTCCTGTGTCCATGTGTTCTCATTGTTCAATTCCCACCTATGAGTGAGAACATGCATTGTTAGTAGGCAAGGCTGTTGTTGATTGGTTGACTCTCAGAGGCATGTTTATTGGAGTGTGTCTGTCCCTGTTTGCCTGACTTTCAGAATGAGGGCCTGACAGTAGTTGGCTTGCAAAAAGCACATTCACTGAAGTGAGTTTTTGTTGATCATTTGAACAGTCTTAAAAATGGGTTCTGGTGGCTACTTATTACCAGGGCTTCGAAAATCAGTCTTTTCCTAAGTTTGTGGGAACTTTTCAATTATCATCTCTCTGCCATACTGTGGTTTGCTCATTCGAGCCTCTGTGGTGATGATTTCCTCTGGTTGCTAGCATGGGCATGTCTTATTACATCTAACAGTCATCGAATTATGTGCATTCATGCCTGTTAAGAGTGTCATCTATTTCCTAGAAGGGATCCTGATATGTCCTTTGTCTTTCTCTTCTTGAGAGAGTGTAAGCTGTAGCTTATATTGAGCAGGAATTTTGACCCCCTGTTTTGTTCATTGATATTTCCAAGTGGCTAGAGTAGTGTCTGGCATGCCCAATAAATATCAGTTGTTGGACTGATATGCAGATTCTAGAATTCTTTTTCTTGCTTTCTTTCTTTAATTACCTGCAACTGTTGCACATCCTTTTATTTCTAATTGTTCTTTCTCTTATTCATCTGTTCTGATTCCATTTCTGGCTATTCTTGGTTCAAATTCCTTGTTTTTTTTAATAGCTGTTATGAATTCCACTATCTCTTTGAGGACCACAAATATACTTATATTAAAGTTGTTTTTGTATAGTTCCATTTTTATTTTGCCTGGATGGATTTTATCTCCTGCTTGTAGGTTTTAACTGGTTATTAGTTTTCTTCATGTGTTTTGGAATTTTGGCATGCAGGTTCATTTTGCATTGTTGTTTTCCTCTTTCTTTTTATTCCTTGGTCTTGCTTTCTTTCTGGGCTAATCCTACCCTCAGTAGTCATTTTGTGGTTGCCTAATACAGATGTGATTGCTAATATAGAGACAGGTCTTATGTTGAGGGCTTGGGCTCCAGCCCTGTGGTGATACTAAAGAGAGAGTAAATCCTATCACCAAGGAAGTAGGGAAGTTGGTCCTGGGTTTGGGACTACATCTTCATTCTTTCACTGCCATTGGTAAGTGACTATAAGTAAGGAATAGAAACAGAAAGTGATTAATGGAAACATTTTTAATCTTTTTTTTTGGCAGAAAATCTTGCTCCAGTCCCTAGATTTGAGCAGTAAACTCATCTCAGGTCCCATTGGATCGACAGCTTCATCCAACTTTTTGGTTTGTGTTTCTGTTTTGTCTATGGCTCACAAAAATGTTTATATTCTATTTGAATTTGGATAGGCCTTCTCTATTTTCTCTTTTTATATTTCATCAATCATTGCTTTGTGATGAGAGTAAAGGAAGGTGCCTTAAAATATAGATTTCTAACATATATTGACTGGAAGTCAAATATCCTCCCATGGCATAATTTTTAATTGGAGTATGATATTTCATTGGGACAATTGCAAGTTAAATGTTGTAGACTGAACATATACATTTACTTCTACTTACTCCCCAAATGATGGGGAGTATGATGGGCAGCATGATGATTATGATCCATTTATGAATGCACACTGCTTATACTCCTACTCTGATTTCTTCATAAAATGTGCTTACATATTTTGTTTATTTTCTCCTTCTGCTAGAATATAAATTCCACGAAGGCAGGGATTTTGACAATTTTCTTCATGTCTGCATTCTCTGCATTCTCAGCACCTAGGACAGGGCCTGGCATGCTAGTAGGTCCATAAACACTGGTTATGTAACACATGAATGAATAAAGATGTACAGAAGCAAAACCCACAACAATAAAAATCAAGGCATAAACAACTGCTGGCAAGAGAATTCAGCATCTTGGGCACTGAAAAATTGACCAATCAGAAGTAACTGTGATAGATTGCAACAATAACCATCGTTCTCACTTCCCTTCATCTATGCCGATTGTAATGTGACTTTGCAGATCCTTCCATTAAGAAGTAGAGTATATTTCTCATTTTTTGAATGTGGACTGTACTTGTCATTTGCTTTGAGCAATAGAAATGGACAGAAGTAAATATTACCAGATCAAGCCTAGACCTCAAAAGGCCTGTTTATTTCTGCTTTGAATCTAGGGAGCCCTGCCTCTGCCATGAATAATCCTGGGCTAGTATGATGAAGGATGGGAGAACATGTAACCAGCAGCGAATCAGCCCAATTGTACCAGTCAAAACTGCAAGAATGTGGGTGAACTCTGCCAAGATGGGCACACCTGCCTTCCAGGCTTGTACCTGACTGCAGGTGCCTGAAGGAGCCCAGCTAAAAGCAGAAGAACCATGCAGTTGAACTGTAGAATCCTGAGTAATCAGAAATGATTGTTAGGACATGAGTTTTGAGGGGTACAACAGTTCACTTAGAAAACTAGGAAAGGCCAAAGACTAAGCCCATAGTGGGGAAGCCAGTAAAAGTCACCTGATTCTTTCTGACAAATTCCCCTGTAGAATCAGAGCTACCAAGTTTCACTGGAGTTAGAGATACATGGCTCAGGCTTTAACAAGGATTCAGAATACTAGATCATCTTCCCACCCAATGCATACAAACAACTGTTTCTTTCCCACCTTGGAATAAGATGGGAAGTTTACTTTCTGAAGCGACCTTTGGGTTCAGGTACACTAGGGCTAAGGGGTGGTGTGGAATCATACCAAAATTGGGAACAATGAAAAGTCACCAAGCTTAATGGCACAATTCTGAGTCCCCACCTTGGCTTCCAGGATAATAGCAGCCAGGATTAAACCTCTAACCAGGATATTGGAGGGAAATCTGACCTGTCCAAGGAAAGGAATTTACACATATGACTAGGTGCCACCCAATGACCCTTCAATAAAGTGTACCAATGGACAAGCTCCATCCCCACACCCAGAGGTCTTCTAATCAGTATTTAAACAAGAACTTTTAGTCAAGGATTATCAGTTATGTGAGGAAAGTCCTTAACATAAAATTCAGAAACCAAAACAAACAGAAAAACAGAACACAGACAAAATAGAGATAATGAAGGGAGCAAAAGAAAACTTAAAAAACACCCAAGTTAATATTTAACAGATAGATAAAATATTGTATCTTTGAAACAAGACAAGGATGCTGTTTATAAAGGAATAATCAGAGAACAAGAATAAGCTTTTGGAAATAAAATATCTCACCTAGAAATAAAAAATGTAACAGAGGAATTGAAAGGTAGAGTTGAAGAAATCTTCCCAAAAAGTAGAACAAAAAGACAAAGAGATGAGATCATGGAAAAAAGTCAAGAGGCTAAAAATAGCATTCTATAACGTCAAAATCTATTTAATTCATATTTTTATGGCTTAATATTAAAACCATTTCTGATCTTTTCAATTATCAACATTTCTTTCCATGAACATCCTTGAAACTAAATTTTGGTCCATGCCATGGTTATTTCCTTGGGACAAAATTCCAGAATAGATTTACTAGATTAAATAAATATATAAACATTGTAAAGCCTTTTGATATGTATTGCCAACCAGAAAGATTGTCTCAGTTTATAATGCCAGCATTTGGGAATAATTGTTTGTGAATTTTTCTTAAATTCAATCTTCCTTGTCTCAATCTATCTGGTAATGGATTCCCATCACATCCATAATAGGAAATTGGCAGTTGTAATTTACTTTTATTTCCCAACAAGATTAAGCAAATTATCATTGTATAACACCTTGAATTGTTTGGGGACATTCTTCTGTGTTCTGTAGATTAAAAGCCCTGAGCTGAGTGAGAATTCAGATAAATCTGTATTACTTGGATTAAAAAAACTCTGTGACATCCAGCTTGCTACTGTCATCATTGCTGGTTTGGTATTTATTGACTTTTATATTCCTTCAGAAAGAACATATTGTGGACTTCTCTTCTTATCAGGTTCCTGTCACAAGTATCTCATTTCCCATAGATTGAGTTCTTACCAGCCTAGGTTAGAAAAAAGGAGTCTAGATTAGGCAAAAGAAAAAGGCGAAGCAGTGAAGAGAAGCAAACTCCCTTCACTTCCAAGTATTTGGTTTCCTTGGTGACTTTCATGGAAAAAAAACCCCAACTGAATGGATGTGAAAGGCACAACTCACCACAGGGACCACCCTGTGACATCAAAACAATCAGAAACTTTTAACCCAATAAATTTAACATAAGGTAAACCTGGAAGAACCAATATTAATGGCCTCGTCCAAGTAAGAAAACTGAGGCCCTCAGATAAAGTGACTTTGTTAGTGGTTTTGTAGATTCAGAGAAGAGTTCCTATATAAATTCTGTATTGGTTACCATGTTTGAGCTCAAAAACAAATCTCTATGATATTAGATTAGTAGGTGATATTTTCCAGGACAGAGAAATAGGACACAGATTATGTAAAAGGCTCGGTTGTTCAGGGGACAAATTTGAAGATAACTTTTCATCACTATTGGACCAAATGGCGACTTTAGAGCACCTGAAACAAAACAAAGCACAAAATCCCCCAAATCCATACACATGAATAGCAAAAAAGAAACAAAGGTCTTACCAACACAAAGCTTCAACATTGTTAAATGATCCTCCTTGATCTTGAAAATACCAGTTGCTTCAAATGTCGTTCTTTTAGGTACATACTGTTCCTCATTGCCATTCTTCTTTCAGCTTGCATCTTTCCAGCTTCCATTTCCACCATCTGCCAAAACTGCTCTCATCAAGATCATCACCAACTTCTATGCTGCCAGATCCTACATATTTCTTTCTCAACTTATTTTTGAATACATAGGCTTATTTTTGTTAATTCTGTTCTAATCTACAGCCCTTTAAAGATAGTACAGGTTAACTGTGCATACTAATGAATCTCTTAATTCAAGTTTGTGGGATTTGGTATTGGTTGTTTATAAGTGATGAAATTTTACCCTCTTAGATGCAGTAAATGATATAAAACTTTCCTTTTCTTCCTTCCTTCCCTTCCTGACTTCCTGCCTGCCTTCTTCTCCATCCTCCCTCCCCTCTTCACTGCTTTCCTCCTTTTCTAATTTCTCTAAATTTTCATGGAGCAGAACATTTTATTAAATAGACTCCCACTATCGCCTTTGTTATCCTTAGCACTGCTAAGGTATACTCATAGTTGGGCTGGACCAAATGTAGGCTTTAAAATTGGATCAACTCCATCCTCATTCAATATTATCTCTTTTAGGTTGAGATTGTATCACATGTATGGAGCTGTAATGGAAAAGAACATTTTCATCTACTGCTGTCAGTAAGCACCTTATATTCATATCTGGTTCACTCAGGTTAAGGCAAAACTGTTAAGTCAATTTAAAAAATTAAAACTGATCTAAGACAGGTATATAATTAAAATTTTTTTCCACTGTAGTATTGCAGAAACTATATTGGATTTGAAATCAAGCCATCTGATTTGAGAAATAGTTCCATCCCATAATGGACATATAATCTTCAGTAAGTTACTTGACTTCTTTAAAACTTGGATTTGTCTTCTTTAAATTGGGGCCATGTGACTTCAGAAATATGAATAGAACTGAAGCATTTGAGAGCTTGTGCATAATTCTCCAATCGCCTGCCATGTGACTATTGATGTTCCAGGTGGCAGAGTCTCCATCAGCCTGTGTCCCTGAGTGATGGTACTACAATGGACATGTAAGAGAATCCTGTGTGCCATTAGCAAGAAGCTAGCTTTTTAATGTTAGATCACTGAATTTTGGGGGTTATGTGTTACTGTGACATAACCTTGCCTATACTAGCTAATATAAAGAGAAGAAAAGAAATAAGGCAGAAACTGGAAGAAAATGTAAGTCTTAAAGAGGATAATTTTTGGATGAAGAAAGTTGAACCTACTTACAGGCTGAAGAGATGGAGCTAATAGAGAAGGACACATTGAATCTATGGGAGAGAGTATGGGAGATCACTGAACGATCAACGTCCAGAGAGGCAGGCTGGCTTTAAACAGGAGGAGAGAGACTTCACCTCTGAGGCTGGATGAAAAGAAGTAAGGATGAGAGGATGGAGATGCTTGTAGATTGTGGGGTGAGATGTTGAGGAAACTCACCCTGATCACTCATTTTTTTTGGTTAAGCATTAAGTAAGCTTATCTGCTAAGAGGTGGGAAGATGTGACTTGGATAAAAAGAACTAGAGGAAGTTGGGCCAATAAAGATTTGAAATGGTTGCTAATGAGAATGAGAAAGGTAGCTGACCAAGGACAAATAAAGATCCTGTCCATCTCTTGCACTCAGTTGTGAGTTCCTTGAGGGCATAGGCTGTGTCTTTATCCCTCTATATTCTCAATATCAAACACGGTGCCTGACATACTGGGAGTGCTCAAGAAATTCTTGCCAAAAATGTGACTGCCAGTCATTGTTATTTGATTCATAGTTTTGGCATTGAATGGCTGTTTTTTTTTCCCCTTTCTCTTTAAATATCAGCTTGCCCTAGGCCTACACTTACTTGTTCCCTATAAAATTGTTATTAAAAGCAACAAAAACAAAATCCAGTTCCCACTTGGAACACTAAATTCCAAACACCCAGGAAGCAAATGCACAGACAGAGTAAGCCTCTGATTAGTTATGTTCCTGCCGCTGTATTTGAAACTCTTTCATTGGTGATGGCAACTTTTCAAAAGAAAATTTAACAGAGAAGCTTTCATCATGTTAAGTTCTCATCCAAGGCAGTTAGCATTGGAATGCATTTGCAGTGTGAATTACAGTTAACATTCTAAAGAGATGTGAATTTTTAGGATGCCTGATGTTGGCAATTAAACTTTGGAGGAGTTAACATCATGGACCCATTTTTAATAAAGTGTGTGCATTTAAAAAAACTTAAAAAAATTGCCAAAATAACGCGTGCCTATTGTAACCATAAAACAATGTAAACATATAAAAAGAATAAGTTACAAATGTCCGCCTTCTTCATGCCTATCCATTGGAGATGATGATGACAGCTTGATGTGTATTCTTTTTATGCTTTTCTCTATGCTTATACAAATATGTGGAGCTGTAAGCAGAACTTTGTGTTATTGTCTTATGTTTTACTAAAACTACATACATTGCTCTGCAACTTGCATATATAATTGTAAAATATATCATGGATAATTCCCCCAGATTAATTACTATAGGTCTAATTGTATACTCCAATGTATTAAATTATGCCCCTATTCATGAAGACTCATAAGACTCAGATTTACTAGTTTTCGGTAGCTTTAAATAAAGCTGCAATAAATGTCCTTGGATGTACCCCTTCAGGTTTATTTATTTCTTTTTTTATAGCATCCCCAGAAATGCACTTTTGAAGGCTTTAATGAGGAAGACCATTCAGGGGAAAAATCTTTCCAACAAAAGAGAAAGTGTGGAATAATGCATCAAGTAAGAAACACAGCGATAGGAATTCTGACGTGGATTCAATATCTTGTTCTGGATTTGCTGTATGTTGGGGAAACCTTTCTGATTTTATTCCTTTCCTTTAAAAGGATTTTTTTTCTCTGTCATCAAAATAGATTCTCGTTATTTCTGGATAATGAGAAAGTTCAGTGGATAAAGTGCTGCTTATTTATTATATATTCATGCACATGTATTACATGTATAATATAAATGACTTCTGGCTCAATAGGTCCCACTCTCATCTCCCTACTGTTACTTTGTGGAACTTTCAAAGGGATGCTTCTCTTCTGCTCAGAACATCATTTGGAGAAGCATTATGCCCTCTCATCATCATGAAGTGCCAATAGTCTTGCCAACAGGCTGACTCCAAATGCTCCATGCTTCCCATCCTCTTGGTCCCCAAGTGGTCCCAAGTTCTGCTGCCTACCATTGGGGACCCCAAATGACTCTGCTTATTTACAGCCATGTGAGATTCTTCTTGAACTGCCCCATCACTTTCTGGTCCTCTTCACTCTCTAACCATAGGGCTGCATGAGGCTGGGTGGGAAAGAGACAATAAACCACCCTTTCCATCATCCACTTCTTTTGGGGGCTGTAATTATTTGGTCAGACTTCTGATTACCTCATCCCAAACTCTGTTCCAAGACAAGTTTCAGAACAAAAGTTCACATGCATATGAAAGAAAGCAAATGGATACAGTTAGGAGATGTGACAGCCAATCCCAAATGCCCTATTTCATCTGCACCTATGAGGTACAGCTATGTTCAATATTCTGAAACACAAGTATTCTGTTAATTACATGTGAGGGCTTTACGCATGAAGGATAACAAAGGAAAGAGAGAAAGAAAAGAAAAAACTCAAAAGAAAATTATTATGGTACTTCCACTGCACTCACACAGTGAAGGGGTTGTTCTCATCTTTGTTGGCATTTCATGTGCAAACACATGCATAGGAAAATGTAAAGGAAAAAGTACTGGCAAAGGGGAATATTTTTAAAAAAGAAAGTAATTTAAAAGATGAATCAGACTGTAGTAATTATTAATTGAAGGGAAAGGAAATTCATTTTCCAGCCTTGGTCTTAGGCCAAGTGTAAAGCACTTACATAATTAAAATAATTTTTCATGCCCATTTGAGCCCTGGGAAGAAGGGAAAATCCATTTCTATGCAGAGAATGACTTTTCAAAAAGTTTAGCACAATTTTCAGTTGAACTCCTAAAACTTAGATATGTGGGGACATGATTATAGGATTCAGGCTTAAGTTTGAAAAACAAATACATGTCAACATTGCTCTTTGGGGACAGACCTATTTGGGAAGCACTCAACTTGGCAACAGGAGAGTTCACCCTAGAAGCCCATCCCGTAGGCATCAGACCCTTCAACACTGACCTTGGGTGTCTGGAGGGGCACTCCTAATAATCTGGATAGATGAGCTCTTCTAAGACTTCTCCCAGAAGCATGTTGTGCTGGCTTTAGAAAGAGGTTAAATGGAATCCAGTGTTCCCCTTTACTCAACTTCTAACAGACATTTGGAATTGTTCATCAAGAAGGTCCTTGGAGGAACTTTGGGGTCACTGTGCTTCTATAATTGTAATTTTGTTAAATAATAATGCATGATATAAATTCTTGCTTATGGTGGGCAAGCAACAAGGGCATGACTTTATTTATATCAAATCAAATTTTAGAAACAATACATCCCCCCTCCTCTAATATGTTTGGTCTGAAGGAAATTTATGCTTAGACAGGTGGGCCCCACATACCTTCCCCAGGGTTGTACAAGAAACTTGTGTGGTGTTCAGAAAATGGAAAACATACCCCCAGTAGCCTGTCATTGCTACTAATATCTCACCATTACTTTTTCACAGTCTCTTGAAGATGGGTGGCTTAGAGTGGGCTAGAGAAAAATATGATGACAATAAAATAGAAATTAGTACCTCAATAAATGATCCAGCCACAAGAGGATGAAGACATGGTCTTGATGATTCCACTGTGCATTCTGTTTCTGGCAGAGCAAGGCTTTGACTTCAGGCAGTTTGACTCCAGAGCCCATATGGAATGAATTTTTTGATTCATTCATTAAGTCGACCACCTATCCCATCAACCAGTGGTATTTATCACCCACCACATTGCAGGCACTGTGTACAGCTATGAACTCCTAGCACAGGGGGCCTTTCTTAATGTGGTTCAAAGCCTAGCTGTAGAGGCAGACATAACCAAATGCAGCAGGGGAGGAGAGTTCACACCTTGCTACTCAGATGTGCTAAAAATTAAGTTTCCTTTATTTCTTATGATAGGTCTCATTCCTGCTGATGGTAAGAAAAACCGTTAAAATTATCAATCAATAAAACTAATTAATTCTTTTATTTTTTAAAATAGCTACTTTTGGTCTACCTCAGTCTCTTTTGGGTACTTGTATTTAGTATTTCTCACCCCTTCTCTTTCTCCTTCTTTGGGCATGAGGAAGCCTGAGAAGCCTGTGGGTAGGGAGAGTTCTTTGCTTGTGCTGTACCCTGAGAATTGTGCTGGGATTTCTCTGCTAGAACTTCCTGGGGTTTCTACAGACCCTGGTCCTCTTCCCTTAGGGAGTTTCAACCCTGAGGAAGAACAGGGCCCTTCATCCTGACCTCTTTGCTTTGCTCACTTTCTTTCCTCTGCAGGGAAGAGGCATCTACATCTATGGATGAGAGTTTCTAAGAGATATTCTTTGCTCTTCCATGATTGTCTTCGATGTGGCTTTCTGCTTCCTTGGGGCATTTGATTATGCATTCAACAAACATTTATGAAAACTCTACCAAGTACTAGGGATATATCAGTGATCAAAACAAAGGTTCCTGCCTTTGTGAAGTTTACATCCTAGTGGGGGGAACATGAAAGAACCAACACACGTAGTGAAGAAGTAAATTACCTAGTGTGTTAGATCATAAATGTTACCAAAAGAGAGAAAGAAAAGCAGGGTAAGTGTGAAGGAGACTGTGGGGCTGGAGGGTAGTTGCCATTTTAAACAGAGTAGTCAGGGTGGGCCTCATTCCGAAGGTGAGCTCCGGGAAAGATCTGTAGGAGGTTGGCCAACTGGATCTGGGGGAAGAGCATTCTGGGCAGAGGGAACAGCAATAGCTAAGGTGGGGTGTGACAGGCACACAGCAGGGAGACTGGGCACCTCTGGAGTGGAGTGAGTCAGGGATCAGCAGGGCTACAGGAAGAACGTTCATGAAAGTGGAGCGGGAATGTGTAATTGTGTGAAACATTTATATAGCTCATTTTTCCATCAAAGTTTTAGCTCCTTTAGCCAAGATGCATGCAATACTTCTTTTTGCTGGCATTGGAGGCACTTGATAATTACTAATTTTTTTTTTAAATAAAAGATTTTGAGGGATTACTTGAGTATAGTTCTACCTAGTGACACAGTGATGAGCTATACTCTCCTTTGCTGTTTTAAATTCCTGACAATGATTGCACTTAGTCCTGAGTTATGGTGGAACATTTCTTGTTTACATTCAGATCTATGCTTGTTCCGTTGGCAGAGCCTCAATCAGTCAGGTCGGAGCAGGAAGATACTCCTTCGGCATTGTGCCCTGATTCAATAAGTCATGCGGAGCTCACCACAGCACTTAGCTCAGAAGCACAGAATCTCATGGGTCACAGATGTTTTTGCCTAGAGGAATGGCATTTTTATTTAATATTTAGGTAAAGGGGGCAGCTGTACATGGTCATCCTGGAAATTCATTGCAGGAATTTTTCTGATATGCCCTGCACAGATATTTCAATTCGGTGATATATATTTTATATCTTTGAAATCAAAGTTTTTATAGTAAATCTATCAAGGAGGAACTGAACAGGTGCCATTCTTGCCCAGTCAATTAATATGATCTCTGGCCCTGAATCCTGTCTCTTGTAAATTTATTCAAGTAGAGATTACTTACTTTCTGAAGGGGACCTGATAAGAAACCAGGAGCTGAGCATCTGATAAGTTACTTTTCTGTGTTTGAACAACTAAAGAAATGTGAGGAGCATGTTGGAAAAAGAGAGATGGCTTTTAAGTTTCTGTTAAGAATTAGCTGCCTGTCTTTGTACTGTACAAAAGTACAATCTGTAAAATATCACATTCCTAGAAGGTAGATTAATGAAATTCTGAAACCATCTAAATATGATACACCTCTTGGGCTATCTCACATGTGTTAAAATTGTTGCAGATATTTTCCCATCACCACAATTACATATTTTTTATGTGTGGATAGAAAAAGGAAAAGAATTCATGAAATTAAAGTAAGTCTTTCTCGACATGTGGCAAATCCATCGGATATATGATAAATCTTTTTCAGAGCTGAACTCAATAGGGCAAGAGTATTTATTCTCTTCCAACTCAGCCTGAGCTCTAGTAACTCATTAGTCGAGCGTATAACTGAACTTTGCATCCGAACAAAGTTCCGGAGGCCCCCAGTGTGCAGTTTGTTTCTTGCTGAGCACATTTTAAGGTTGTATTTTGAGTTGTTTGCCTTTCCCCTCCTTGAACGCCATGAAGCAGTTTACTAGAGCAGAATTGCTTTTATGTGTCCTTTCTCCTTTCATGTCCATTTTTGGCTGGCTCTTCAATAGTGTGGCCATTGGCATGAGCTGTAATGCTCTGGTAACTGGGCAAGCAATTAGGAGAGCCAAACAAATCTTCCTTCTTGCAGCTGGGCTTTCCTGGCTTCTCTAAACACAGTCGGCCAAACAATGAAGATCCTGGGAAGAAATCAAACAGTAAAGCACTTCTTTCTTTAAAAGAAACACACTCAAAACTTTGCTAATAGTTGTCATGTTGTAGCTGAGGACAGGATGCTTCAGGAACCAATGCCATATGGATAGTGTTGGAGGGGGTGGCTGGAGCCATCCTAACCTGGTGTTTCCTGTGATTATCCTTTTGTGTCTCCCTACCTCTGTGGCAGTACATCACTTTAGAAGCAAACACTCAGATTCCAGATCAATGCATGGCTAATAGGTGAAGCTTCTGGAAATCCCCACTGACATTCTGAGAGGCCAGCTTGAAGGGTGAGAAAGGAGTGAGACACCTCTTCCAACATCTTGGAAACAAATGACAGATTAGTTCTGGAACTGTCATTAGGACCTTAGATGAAATTTCTTCCATCGTAGAAACTAAACAAACTAGAAGAAAGAGAAAATAAAAAACAACAAGCAAACAAAAAACACAACGAAATGTGGTTTATAGATACAAAAGGAACAATTAAGTTAGTAAGAATAGGCAAGAACTCAAAGGTAAATAGAAGCACGAATTTTGTAGGCATGGGATCAGATAAAATACATTTTTAAGCCTTTCAAATCTCTGAATCCTACTGCTCTTGAAATGCAGCTGAAGAAATGGAAAAAACATGGCTAGAAGCTTTAGTGAAGCCAGGGGAGTAGAAATTCTTGGTTCTAGTCAGCCAAACTCATCCCAGGAACAGGGAATGAGGAGTCAAAGGAGTCATTCTTCCACATCATCCTTGTTAAGGACACAAGAGCTGTAGCCTCACCCTTCCTCTTTGTAGACACCATATGGGATCAATCTTGGTGATGATGATAAGTCCTTGGTGAATGTGATAGTTCCCTTTAAGATCCTTCAGATTTGACATGGAACTGGGACTGGGTGGAGGGGTGGAGTCAGAGGAGGGAGAGAAAGGGATTATAGGGGAAGAAAGAGGATAATGAATATCAAACAAACCACAAGAAGACAAAAAGATGGGACTCCTCTGAGAAGTTTCAACACTTCCCAAATGAGTGAGTTAGGAAAACCTCACTAAATGTACCGCCCTTAATTTAAGGTAGTAAAGAAGAGGCTCTTTTGTATTGTGTTTTCTGAAGGCTGGATTAAGTTCTGATGCATGCTTTTGCAAACAAAACAGTAATTCTTAATTTCTCAACTTGCTGGAGCTTGCCACTTGAGTAGGACACCTAGGATAAAGCTGCTGTGTGTTTTTCCAATTTACAAGGACAATCATGAGGGAAAGAGCACTGTGTTGGGAGCCTAAAGATGTGGCTCCCTGCCACCAACCACTTATGCAAACTTTGGCAATCAGGTAGGATCTCTGGACCTGCTTTCTCATCTGTAAAATGATGCTGGGTTGATGACCCATTAGAATGCTCTGAGTTCTAGAAATACCCTCAAATTTGATAATCTATAATTTTGAGTTTATCTCATGTTTTCCCAGTTGACATAACTCTTAGTCATCCCTTCTGGAAACTTCCTCAAAATTCACTTTAAAAGGAAAACTTTATGTAAAATGTTTTCTGTAGATGAATATGTGTCTCTAGTTTTTATTTGCTAAAGGCATGTGCCATGCATGCCATCTGTAGGAAACCTCTTCTTTTCCCTGCCTCTTTCTGAGGGTAAAGCTTCCTTTCTTACTGATCTCCACATGATTGCCAAGGATGAGACCAAAGTGGAACCTTTAACAACAGTAATAGAGTGAGAGGAAAAAGAAAGAAGGGAAGGGAGAAGACAAGTCCAGGGAGGACCAGGCCAAAATGAGGAGGATGTGAGGAAGAAACTATTATACAACCACCCTAAGGAATGAACTTTGGCCCTGGGCAGCCCTCAGGATGAGAGGGGTTCAACAGCCCTCCGATGGCTCAAAATTTCTAAAAAGAACAAAGAATGCTTTAGCTGGCCTAGCTTAGAATGTACACCTACTTTTCTTGAGTTCTGTGGGACTTTAGGTTACACAAATAAAAGGGTACTGTAGCCTGACAGTCTCTAAGGCAGAAGTGGGATCTGCCAACTTAAATGAGCAGCCCTAGTGGAGCAGCAGCACCTTGGGAACATGAGGAGGCATCTCTGAAGGCCTCCTGTTAAAGAAGCAGGGGCCGGGCTCCTGTAGGGACACCTGAGAAACATGCAACCCCATGAGTTGTCATTGGATCCATGGGTAAAGCCCACTGCGCCACTCCACTCACCTTTTTTCAATGCAAACAGTCCTCATCTTCAGGGCTGCCCTCGGCTCCTGTGTGAGATGGACACATGGTGTGCCACCATGTTGCATGCATCTGGCCTGGGAAAAGAGGTGAGGTTGGATTTAAGTAGGGATTCCCCTCGAACAACTGTACTTAGCAGCCCTGCTCGAACTCACACTGGAATTATCATCCAGGTCTATGACAGGCAAAGCACAAACTCCCACCCACTGATCAGCAACTCAGCCTTCCAGAGAAGCAGAATCAGGTTACTGTACAGGGGAATCATGTTGACTCTGTGGGATCCTGGCCCCCACGAGGAGAAACTTTGTCCTAGAAGAACCAGTACTTAGTTCTTCTACTTTACATCTCCTTTTAAAGCGAACTGCTTTCAGCAAAACTAAGCTTTGTTAAAAGTCAGAAGGGTGGCTAAATTCGGCTGGAGTCTGGGAGGGTGGCAGTGATTGGAAAGAGTGAAGAGGCTCCTGGGTGCTGGCAGCATTCTCTTTCTTGATTTGAGGGCTGGTTACACAGGTGTGTTCTGCTTATGAAAATTCACTGTGCAATACGATCATTGTGCGTGTTTGTGTGTATATGTTATACCTCAATTTAAAGAAACATTTTCTTTGCAAACCGCCCTGGGCTCTGCTCCCCTTCAGGACAGGGGATGTGTTTTTATTCACTGCTCTATTCCTTGCTTTGAGCGCAACGTCTGGCTCATAGTAAGTGTCTTAGCTCAAGTGGTGGCAGATTTCGCATCTGGTGAGGCCTGGCTGGCTTCCTAATTCCTACATGGCTCATGGCTGTCTTCTCACTGCGTCTTGGTTGGTGGAAAGGGTTAAGAAAGCTCTCTGGTTTTTTTTTTTTTTTTTTTAGATGGAGTTTCGCTCTTGTTGCCCAGACTGGAGTGCTATGGCATGATCTTGGCTCACTGCAACCTCCACTTCCCGGGTTCAAGCAATTCTCCTTCCTCAGCCTCCCAAGTAGCTGGGATGACAGGCACTTGCCACCATACCCAGCTAATTTTTTGTATTTCTAGTAGAGATAAGGTTTCACCATGTTGGTCAGGCTGGTCTCAAACTCCTGACCTCAGGTGATCCACTCGCCTTGGCCTCCCAAAGTGCTGGGATTACAGACGGGAGCCACTGTACCCAGCCTACGGTCTCTTTTATAAGGGCTCTAATCCCATTCACGAAATCTCCACCTTCATGATCTAATCATCTCCCAAATGCTGCACCTCCTAAAACCATAGCATTGGGGATTTGGAATTTGATGTATGAATTTCAAGGAGACACAAACATTCAGACCATGACAATAATACTTAATAAATACTCGTTGAGTGAAAAAAAGAGAAGGAACTGCTTTCCCCTGGTGTCCTGGCACCAACCATCTGTCATTGTCCTTCAGAAGCATCGGCTTCTGAATAATGAGCCACTAAACAGACGCAATTTACAGATGTCAGCAGCTGGCAACAACTCAGCGCCACCCTGGAAAGGAAGCTCAATGAATAGGTGCCTGGCCTTTTGTGTGTTTTCAGTTCTCTTAAGCATAGGATGAATATTCAAGCCTGGAAAAACCATGCTAATAACAAATGTAAATCATCTGGGCCTAACATCCATGGTGGTGAGAAACTTCAAGCCGAAACTTCAAGTGGAAAGGTCCAGCTGCTCTTGGAAGGACCAAAGGACCTGCCCCCAGGAGGTTCTTTCTTAACCCACAGTGGATTGAGCTTCCAGACACCCTGACAATTCCAGGAGAGCCCTGCTGTCAGGTATTCCATTGTTACCACAGGATATATTTGTTCTGGTTTTAAAAGTGTACTTAAAATATTTTTCAATCACAAACTTACAGAAAAGTTGCAACTATGGCATAAAAATCTTTCTGTTTTTTTCCTGAATCTTTTTCCTTACATTAGAGAATAAGTTGTTGACCTGATGGCCATGAATCATTGAATACGTTAGCATGTATTGCCTGAAGTAAGGACATTCTGCTACACAGCCACAGTACAACCATCAGATTCAGGAAGTTAACAGGGATACGTCACTACCATCAAAACTTCAGGCCTCATTACAGTTTTTCCAACTGTCCCAATAATGTCTTTTATTGCAAAACGGTCCTACTCAGGATCATGCCTTGCATTAAATTATCATGCCTCTTCAGCTTCATTCAGTCTTTCCTTGACTTTCATGACCTTCATACTTTAGAAGATTGTAGGCGAGTTATTTAGCAGAATGGTCTCAGTCTGGGTTTCTCTGTTGTCTTCTCATGATCAGATTTTGGTTATTCATTTCGGATAGGGAGTCAGAGGAGTGAGGCATGTTCCTCTCCTTCCATGCTCTCAGATGGCACAGGAATTTGATTTGTCCTGTGACTGGTAATGCTCATTCGTATCACTTAAGAAAGGGGTGTGCCTGGTTTCTCTGCTCTATCATTACTTGTAATGGTAAGTATTTTGGGGAGAGGCACTTTGAGACTATGTAAATATCCCATTCATCATCAAATTATTAACTTATTAATTTAATCTGTATAGACTCATGGTTTCCTTGCTATTTATTTAGTGGGTTATAATGTACTACCATCATTCTTTTTAAAAATATTTAATTGTCCCCAGTTTGGTTGTTGTATCCTTTTCAGTTGTCTTCTGTGTGCTTTTGACACATCCTCATCATTCTTCGAGTACTTCTTTGTTTTTCTGACATAAGATATTTCAGGCTTATCTTATTTTTTTCCCATGCCAACCCAGGAATCAGCCATTTCTCCAAGGAGCCACACACACACACACGCACGCACACACACACACACACTCCATCTTTATTTTTGTATCTTGCTTTGCATATGGAAACATCAAGTTCACATCCATACCTCTGCTTCTAGTCCAACACCAATGCCATGTGCCCTTCACGTGGGCTCCAGCACTGTGTGCTGGTCTGCCCCCATCTGTGGAGGCCTGCTTGGGCTCTGACATCCTACTCAAGGACACCTTCATCCGGACAACCTCCTCACCCTGCTTGGGCTCTGACATCCTACTCAAGGACACCTTCATCCGGACAACCTCCTCACCCTGCTTGGGCTCTAACGCCCCTCAGTGCTGCCCCAATGTGTGGATCTCTTCTCATCACACTTGGGCTGGAGCTCCCTCCTCCTCCCACTGCCAGCGTGGGAGCCCACCTGGGTCTGCACCACCTAATGGCTTTAGGACTAAATTCTCCAGAAATGGAAGGGAAGAATTGAGAAGGGAAAGGAGAATATGCGGAAGGATAACCTTTTCCTTAATTTTGACCCCAGAATACTTTGTTCAGTATAATTATTTCAAGAGCGTATTATGTTCTTTTGAGGTGATTCATCCATGTCTTTTGGTTTATAACTGAGAAAGATATCCTTTTAGACCAATAAGAAGAAATGCCTGATACTTCTTTATTGTAGTTTCCAGAAAAGTGTTTACCATGTAAGTCATATTACTATTTCAAGCAACCTGGCCAACCCTTCTTGGTTGAGGACAATTGAAGGGGTGGGTAACAATTCTAGTGATAGTAGCAGAAGACTCTTCTTTGATTTGTAGCTTTCAATCAAGACAGCCACTGAGAATCTGAACTGCCACCCTTTTGCTACCAAATGAATCCAGATCACGCCCAAGAACCTGTGCACACTGCTGCTCTGGTGGGTGGTGGAGTGAGGAAGGGGATGGAATTCTATGTCCATTATCCCCAGAGCTGGATGGAAAGATACTTCGGTGGCAGTGTCTCCCCAACATACCCATATTATCACTCCCTGTGTTTCCCAATATTCTTGACCCTTTTCTATCTCAGAAAGGCTCTATTTGCCTGAAGGCATTTCCCAAAGAGTATGGGGCTAGCTTTTGGGCCCCTCTTCCTATTTGAGATGCTTAATCCAGGGCCATAATACAAAACATTGGTTTCATGCCATTATCAACATTTCTTCCAGAGGGCGTTCATGCCCACAGTTCTCCTGGAGGCTTGTCCTGATAAGCCAGAGGACCCGACTGTTTTCTGTAATCCCCTCTATATTTAAAATAATTGGTGATATAAATCCTGGTTTTAAGAGACTCAGAAATTAGGTAATAAGAAATCTAGTAATGAATAAATACAGTCATTTGAAAACACAGGGAGAGTAAGTTAATGGTTAACTTCTTCCATGCTTATTGGTTTCTTTCCCTATAAGCCTAGACTTAATAATGGGATTCCAAACAATTTTTCTGGACTTCACCCACCCCACCCCATGCCCAGCCCCAACAAGATTACATTGGGTCCATCACCCTGGACTTTTGTTATACAGAGCTTACTTGGTTTTAGTTATTTAGTTATCCAATTGCTTTTTAAAATGTCTGTATTTTCTACTATATGTTCCATGTGGGCATACACTTTATAGGCTTATTCATCAATTGTGACTGTAGTGCTTAGCATACTGTCTTGTGCATAGTCAGAGCTTTAAAAACATTTGTTGAATGAATGAATAAATTAATATTTTCTGAGCACCTATTATGATGTTATCAATGTCACATTATTTAATCCTAATAGCAGCTGATTTTAGAGATTGGGAGATAGGCTCTGAAAAATTAAAAACTTTGTGCAAAGGTGCATATGTTTTAAAGGGGAGAACCTGAATCCAAACTCATTTAGAGAAAGAATGACCTGTAGTGGCTAAGAGCACAGGTTGTGAAGTCAGACTGCCTAGATTAGGCAATTTTATAGGCTGTCATGAGGAATGAACGAGTTAATGCAGGAAAAGCACTTGGAACAGAGCCTGGCACAGAGCCAGAACTTGGTAGACATTAGGGATTAATGTAATTTATGTCTCTCAACCTGTGTCTTTCCACTCTATCATGTTGCTTCCTCTCATTAATCAACAAACTTTCTCATGTTCTTAACTGCCCTCCCATTAGCTAAAATACGAATCAAAATTAATATACTGCTTGTGAACTGTGATTTTAGAAATATCAAAATCTAGAGGCAGAGCCAGAAGGAAGAAGCCTGGGTCCCTGAATCACTATGTGGAGGAAAGCTGCCCATTCACCAGGGGTATCTGCTTTAGATCACAATATAAGTAAGAAATTAAATTATATTGGATTACATCTCTAAATTTGTGGGTGTGTTAGTTACAGCAGCTAGCCATACCCAGACTAATCTTTTTGCAGCAAACATCTGGGTGGGTAAACTAGACGACAGTTACTTTGTGGAATTTACAACCACTGCCTGTTTTCCTTTCCCCTTCCCTATCTCTCTCTCTCTGTCTTTGTCTCAGTTCCTTTCTTCTGGAAATCACATTCAAACAACATTTAAATATTGGGGGGAACAGAGAAAGAAAGCAGGAAGTCCTACTTAAGCTTCTAAGTCCAAACAAGCCCTTTGCTGGGGTATTAGGGATTTGCATATATGTCAGTAAAGTGGGATTTTGGTTCCAATTTATCTATTATTTCTTATGAGTATGGTTTTTCCCGAAATTTTGTGATGAGGATGTGGTGGTCAGGGAAGGATGTTACATTCCTGCATCTCTATTAGTGATATGATCATAAGAGCACCAAAACTCACTTCTCTCCTTTGCCAGAAGAGACTCTGCTGTCTTTTTATCAAAATAGTGAATTTCATATAAAAATTTGTTGCTGTTTTAGTTAACTGCACCTGTAAGAATCCTGGCTGTTTGAAAAAATTGTGAGACGATCCTACTTACAGGGTAAAAACCCTGATTAAAATCTTTGGAATATAATACTTATTACCTCCAAGCAGTGAAACACAAAAATTTTATTATTACCTTGCATTGCATTTATCATTAGAGGAGAAAACTGTTTTCATAAAAACAAAACAAAAACAATAATAATAAAAGCCAGCTTATTTTTGGAATGTTTTTGTTGGACACTATAAAAACCACCCTCAGTGCCTTTTTCTCCACCTGTCTAATTTGTTTAGGAATTAACTTGAAGCATTTCCTGTAGAGAAGGCAGGCTTGACCACCCCTGCCCACCCTGGCTGAGGCCAGAATCAGATGCTTTTTCTTTGTGTTTCCACAGTACGTTCTGCACACATCCCACGGAATACTAGCGAATTACCTGCTTTCCCTCCTATTCACTTGTTAATGCCAGGTCTTACTCATCTTTAAACTTGGAACATGGTAGAAACTCAATAAATACCTGTTAACATGATTAAGTAAATGATAAACAATTTACATCTGCAACAACCTTTGCTAGGTAGGATACTTTGAACTTGAAGGTACTATTGTACAAGGACATCCCTCAGCTCCTTGGGAAGTAGTGTACACAGAACCTTCCCTTTAGAGAGGGAAAGCAAGATTCTGGGAGGTTTTCAAATGTTTTGTTGAAATCCACTTTTGTTTCCCTTACGAACTCTTTTTTTTGTTTGTTTTGTGTTGTTTATCACTCCCTATGCCTCAATGGACCACATGTTCTTAGCTATAGAAGGCTGAAATACTGCTACAAATTGAGCCTTGTAGGAACTTAAAAGGAAATGTGTCTCATAGGAAACCTGTCCTCCAGCATGTTTTAAGTGAGCCTCAGACATTTGAAGACACAGACCTAGACACTAAAATGAAAATAACAAGAAGGAGCTCCCGAGATGGGGATAGGATGCCTCAGATTTGAATGAGTAGTCAATTGAGTCCAACGAGGGTGCCAATGAGCTCTTTTACGTGGTTCTGGCAAATGTACCCTGCAACCATAATTTTCTCTCAAGGTATCATTAAAATCAAATGATTCCCTTATTTTGGGTATCCATTTACACTGTAATTATTTTGGTTTTTTGTAGTGACTTTCGTGGTTAAATTAAGCAATTCTACTCCCGCCTGTGTAGATAATGTAATGACTTTTTAATCATTTGTTTTCTACTAGCCAAATTGTTTCCATGATCCCATTAGAAATTCTTCTGTAGTGATTCCAATGGATTTATTGAACTACTGGTGACAGCCACACTGATGAACTGCAGGCTGCCTGCTGCTAGATTCAGCCAATAAATATCAAATACCTTCCATTTTCCCCTGGAACTAAGAAAGAAGCTAATAATTCTGATCAATGGACATAGTTCCTGAGTTTTGCCATAGAAGTCATAAAGAATACCATGTGGGTATGGTAGTTTAAAAACTGCAGTTATTATTTTCTTCTGATTATAAAGGTAATATATTATTATAGAAAATTCAGAAATATACAAAATACAAAAAAACTATGAAAATTACCTATAATTTCCCAACTTAAAACCATTTCATATTTGATGGTATTTCCTTATAGTTTTATCTAGTTATCTTTCTATTGTCTCTGTCTGTCTGTCTGTCTGTCTATCTATCTGTCTATGTACCTACCTACGTTCATGTCTGTCTGTCTGTCTATCATCTTTACTTACCTACCTATCTATTCAAAATTAGGGCTATAACTTACATGTGATTTTTTTCCCTTTAATATGTATGATGAGTATTTTTCCATGTCACTGAGTATTCTTTGAGGTTATGATGCTTAATGGTTGTATAGCAGTCCGTTATATTCATTTGTTCTCTAAATATTTTCCAAACTCCTACTATGAACAAGCACAGGATGTGCTGTGATTTATTTAGCAATTTCCCTGTTGTTTTAACACTGGGGAGCCCTTATAGGCTTTGGAGCAGTGGAGAAACATGATATGACTTATATTTTTTAGGGCTTTCAACAACAGGGAAATTGCTACATAAATCACAGCGAATCCTGTGCCTGGCAACATGGGGAGCCCTTATAGACTTTGAAGCAGTGGGGAGACATGATGTGACTTTTATTTTTAAAGGATCTCATTTTGCCAAGAGTAAAAAAGCTTTAGTCCTGGTGATGGCCTTTGAGGCTTACTCCCAAACTTTACCTCTCTTGCTTCATCTCCTGCTCCTCCCCTGCTCAAGCCACTCCAACCACATTGGACTCCCCACTTTTCCTTTGGAAAAGGCCCCTGGGCCTTTTCACCAGCTGTTCTCTATGCCTAGAATGCCGAAGAACTCACTGTTCAGTTAGCTCAATGCCTTCAAACCTTTGCTTGTATCACCTTCTTAATGAAGCAAACTGCTCCTCCCCATCTTACCTTTTGCTATTTCTGATCTCCTTCTCTCTCTTTCTTATTCCATTTTTTGTTTTTATGTTTTTAGAGAGAGAGTCTCACTGTATGACCCAGGCTGGAGTATAATGGTGCAGTCATGGCTCACTGCAGCCTCAAACTCCTGGACTCAAGGGATCCTCCACCTCAGCCTTCCAAATAGCTGGTACTACAGGAATGCACCACCACACCCAGCTAATTTTTATTTTGTAGAGATGGGATCTCACTATGTTGCCTAGGCTGGTCTTGAACTCGTGGCCTCAAGTGATCCTCCTGTCTGGGCCTCCCAAAGTGCTGGGATTACATGCATGAGCTACCATGCCTAGCTGGCTCTGTTAACCTCATATGCTTACTTTTTTTTATATGGTGAGAACATTTAAAATTTATTATTTTAGTGATTTTCAAGGACAACACATTAGCTATAGTCACCATGTTGTACAATAGGCCACTTGAACTTATTCTTCTTGTGTAAATGAAGTTTTCTTGCTCTATATTTTTCACATCATCTATTACTTTCTGATGTACTATTTACTTTCTTTCTTCAACTTTTATTTTAGATTTAGGGGGTACATGTGTAGGTTTGCTACATGGTACATTGCATGATGCTGAGGTTTAGAGTTTGATTGCACCATCATCCCAGGTACTGAGCATAGTAGTTTTTCAACCCCTGCCCGCCTCCCTTGCTGCTCTTGTATTCCTCAGTGTCTATTGTTCCCATCCTTATCTCTATGTGTACCCAGTGTTCAGCTCCCACTTATAAGTGAGAACTCATGGTATCTGGTTTTCTGTTCTGCATTAGTTCAATTAGGGTGATGGCCTCCAGCTGTATCTGTGTTGCTGCAAAGAACATGATTTCACATTTTTTATGGCTGCATACTACTTCATGGTGTATATGTATCACATTTTCTTTATCCAATCCACCATTGATGGACACCTAGGTTGATTTCATGTCTTTGCTATTGTAAATAATGCTGCAATGAACATACAAGTACATGTGTCTTTTTGGTAGAACAATTTCTTTTCCTTTGGGTATATACCCAGTAACGGAATTGCTGGGTCAAATGGTAGTTATATTTTCAGTTCTTTGAGAAATCTCCAAACTGCTTTCCACCATGGCTGAACTAATTTACATTCCCACAAACAGTGTATAAGCCTTCTCCTCTTTTCTCTGGAGTCCCACCGACATCTGTTATTTTTTGACTTTTTAATAAAAGCCATTCTGTCTGGTGTGAGATGGTATCTCATTGTGGTTTTGATTTGCATTTATCTGATTATTAGTGATGCTGAGCAACAAACATTTTTCATATGTTTGTTGGCTACTTGTATGTCTTTTTTAGAGAAGCATTTGTTCATTTGTTCAAAAGTCCTTTGCCCGCTTTTTAATGGGGTTGTTTTTTGCTTGTTGATTTGTTTAAGTTTCTTGTAGATCCTGGATATTAGACCTAGGTTTTCTTCTAGGGTTTTTATAGTTTGAGGTCTTACATTTAAGCGTTTCTTCCATTTTGATTGTATATTGTGATAGGTAAGAATTCATTTTTCTGCCTATTGATAGCCAGTTATCCCAGCACCATTAATTGAATAGGGAGTCCTTTCTCTATTGCTTATTTTTGTTGACTTTGTTGAAGATTAGATGGTTGTAGATGTGTAGCTTCATTTCTAGGTTCTCTATTCTGTTCCATTGGTCTATGTGCTGTTTTTATCCCAGTATCATGCTGTTTTGGTTACTGTAGCCTTATAGTATAGTTTGAGGTTGGGTAGTGTGATGCTTTCAGCTTTGTTCCTTTTGCTTAGCATTGCTTTGGCTATTCAGGCTCTTTTCTGAGTCCATACAAATTTTAGAATAGTTTAATCTAATTCGGTGAAAAATGATGGTAGTTTGATAGGAATAGTATTGAATCTGTAGACTGCTTTGGGCAGTTTGGCCATTTTAACAATATTGATTCTTCCAATTCATCAACATGGAATGTCCTCCCATTTGCTTGCATCATCTCTGATTTCTTTTAGCAGTGTTTGATAGTTCTCCTTGGAGAGGTCATTCACGTCCTTGTATCGTTAGATGTATTCCTAGGTGTGTGTGTGTGTGTGTGTGTGTGTGTGTGTGTGGCTATTGCAAATGGGATTGCATTCTTAATATGGCTCTCAGCGTGAACATTATTGGTATATAGAAATGTAACAGACTTTCGTACATTGACTTTGTATCCTGAAACTACTGAAGTTGTTTATAAGTTCTCAGATTATTATGGCAGATTCTTTATTATTTTCTAGGTATAGAATCATATTGTCAGTGAAGACAGATAGTTTGACTTCTTTTACTATTTGGATGCCTTTTATTTCTTTCTCTTGCCTGATTGCTCTGGTTAGCACTTGCAGTACTATGTTGAACAGGAGTGGTGAGAGTGGGCATCCTTTGTCTTGTCCCAGTTCTCAAGGTGAACGCTTCCAGCTTTTGACCATTCAGTATGATATTGGCTATGCGTTCATCATAGATAGCTCTTATTATTTTGAGGTATGTTCTTTTGATGCCTAGTGTATTGAGGGTTTTTATCATGAAGGGATGTTGGATTTTATTAAAAGCTTTCTCTGCATCTATTGAGATGATCATATGGTTTTCTGTTTTTAATTCTGTTTATGTGGTGAATCACATTTATTGATTTGTGTATGTTGAGCCAAGCTTATATCCCAGGAAAAATGCCTATTTGATTGTGGTGAATTAACTTTTTGATGTGCTGCTGGATTCAGTTTGCTGGTATTTTGTTGAGGCTTTGTTCATCTATGTTCATCAGTGATATTGGCCTGTAGTTTTCTTTTTTTGCTGTGTCTTTGCCAGATTTTGACATCAGGATGATGCTGGAGTTAGGGAGGAGTCCCTCCTCCTCAATTCTTCGGAATAGTTTCAGTGGGATAGGTACCAGCTCTTCTTTGTACACCTGGTTGAATTTGGCTGAGTCCATCCATCCAGGGTTTTTTTTTTTTTTTTGGTTGGTAGATTTTTTATTACCGATTCAATTTTGGAACTCATTATTGATCTGTTTAGGGTTTCAATTTCTTCCTGGTTCAATCTTGGGAGGTCATGAACTTATAGGATTTTATCCATTTCCTCTAGATTTCCTAGTTTGTGTGCATAGAGGTGTCATAAGGATGTTTTATTTTTCTGTGGAATTGGTTGCAATATCACCTTTGTCATTTCTGATTGTGCTTATTTGGAACTTCTCTTTTTTTTTCCTTGTTAATGTAGCTAGCAGTCTATCAATCTTGTTTATCCTTTCAAAGAACAAACTTTTGGGTTTATTGATCCTTTGTTTGCATTTTTGTGTCTCAATTTCATTCAGTTCTGCTCTTCTTTTCTTCTGCTAGTTTTGGGGTCAGTTTGTTCTTGTATTTCTAGTTCTTCTAGGTGCAATATTAGATTGTTAATTTGAGATCTTTCTAACTTTTTGATGTAGGCATTTAGTGCTATAAACTTTCCTTTTAACACTGCTTTTGCTGCATTCCAGAGATTTTGGTATTTGTGTTTCTGTTTTCATTAACTTCAAATCATTTTTTGATTTTTACCTTTATTTTGTAGTTTACCCAAAAGTCATTCAGGAGCAAGTTGCTTAATTTCCATGTAATTGGGTGGTTTTGAGTATTGATTTGTTATTGATTTCTGTTTTTATTCCACTGTGGTCTGAGAGTACTTTTGGTGTGATGTTGATTTTTTAAAAATTGATTAAGACTTGCTTTGTGGCTGAGCATATGGTCAATCTTAGAGTATGTTCCATGTGCAGATAAGAATAATGTGTATTCTCTGGTTGTTGGGTGGAATATTCTGTAGATCTCTTTTAGGTCCAACTGGTCAAGTGTTGAATATAAATCCAGAATTTCTTTGTTAGTTTTCTGCCTTGATGATCTGTCTAACACTGTCAGTGGGGTGTTGAAATTCTCCACTATTATTATTATTTATTATACTTTAAGTTCTAGGGTACATGTGCACAATGTGCAGGTTTGTTACATATGTATACATGTGCCATGTTGGTGTGCTGCACCCATTAACTCGTCATTTACATTAGGTGTATCTCCTAATGCTATCCCTCCCCTCTCCCCCGACCCCACGACAAGCTCTGGTGTGTGATGTTCCCCACCTTGTGTCCAAGTGTTCTCACTGTTCAATTCCCACCTATGATAGAGAACATGCGGTGGTTGTTTTTCTGTCCTTGTGGTAGTTTGCACAGAATGATAGTTTCCAGCTTCATCCATGTCCCTACAAAGGACATAAACTCATCCTTTTTTATGGCTACATAGTATTCCATGGTGTATATGTGTCACGCTTTCTTAATCCAGTCTATCATTGATGGACATTTGGGTTGGTTCCAAGTCTTTGCTATTGTGAATAGTGCCACAATAAACATATGTGTGCATGTGTCTTTATAGCAGCATCATTTATAATCCTTTGGGTATACACCCAGTAATGGGATGGCTGGGTCAAATGGTATTTCTAGTTTTAAATCCTTGAGGAATCACCACACTGTCTTCCACAATGGTTGAACTAGTCTACAGTCCCACCAACAGTGTAAAAGTGTTCCCATTTCTCCACATCCTCTCCAGCACCTGTTGTTTCCCGACTCATCAACGATCGCCATTCTAACTGGTGTGAGATGGTACCTCATTGTGGTTTTATTTGCAATGCTCCAGTGATGATGAGCATTTTTTCATGTGTCTGTTGGCTGCATAAATGTCTTCTTTTGAGAAGTGTCTGTTCATATCCTTTGCCCACTTTTTGATGAGGTTGTTTGATTTTTTCTTGTAAATTTGTTTAAGTTCTTTGTAGATTCTGGATATTAGCCCTTTGTCAGATGGGTAGATTGTAAAAATTTTCTCCCATTATGTAGGTTGCCTGCCCACTCCGATGGTAGTTTCTTTTGCTGTGCAGAAGCTTTTCAGTTTAACCAGATCCCATTTGTCAATTTTGGCTTTTGCTGCCATTGCTTTTGGTGTTTTAGTTATGAAGTCCTTGCCCATGCCTATGTCCTGAATGGTATTGCCTAGCTTTTCTTCTAGGGTTTTTATGGTTTTAGGTCTAACATTTAAGTCTTTATTCCATCTTGAATTAATTTTTCTATAAGGTGTAAGGAAGGGATCCAGTTTCAGCTTTCTACACACGGCTAGCCAGTTTTCCCAGCACCATTTATTAAATAGGGAATCCTTTCCCCATTTCTTGTTTTTGTCAGGTTTGTCAAAGATCAGTTGGTTGTAGATGTGGTATTATTTCTGAGGGTTCTGTTCTGTTCCATTGGTCTATATCTCTGTTTTGGTACCAGTACCATGCTGTTTTGATTACTGTAGACTTTTAGTATTGTTTGAAGTCAGGTAACGTGATGCCTCCAGCTTTGCTCTTTTGGCTTAGGATTGTCTTGGCTATGTGGGCTCTTTTTTGGTTCCA
Source organism: Gorilla gorilla gorilla (assembly GCF_029281585.2). Taxonomy (NCBI): domain Eukaryota; kingdom Metazoa; phylum Chordata; class Mammalia; order Primates; family Hominidae; genus Gorilla; species Gorilla gorilla. The sequence continues at coordinate 80,312,127 of NC_073234.2, forward strand.
TATGAACTTCAAAGTAGTTTTTTCCAATTCTGTGAAGAAAGTCATTGGTAGCTTGATGGGGATGGCATTGAATCTATAAATTACCTTGGGCAGTATGGCCATCTCAACACTGACTCTTCCCATCCATGAGCACGGAATGTTCCTCCATTTGCCTGTGTCCTCCCTCACCTCATTGAGCAGTGGTCTGCAGTCCTCCCCAAAGAGATCCTCCACATCCCTGCAAGCTGGATTCCCAGGCATTTCATTCTCCCTGAAGCAATTGTGAATGGGAGTTCACCCATGACCCGGCTGTCTGTTTGTCCATTATTGTTGTATAGGAATGCTTGTGATTTTTGCACACTGACCCTGCATCCTGAGACTTTGCCAAAGTTGCCCATCAGCCTAAGGAGATTTTGGGCTGAGACAATGGGGCTTTCCAAACATACAATCATGTCATCTGCAAACAGGGACAATTTGACTTCCTCTTTTCCTAATTGAATACCCTTTATTTCTTTCTCCCACCTGATTGCCCTGGCCAGAACCTCCAACACTACATTGAATAGGAGTGGTGAGAGAGGACATCCCTGTCTTGTGCCAGTTTTCAAAGGGAATGCTTCCAGTTTTTGCCCATCCAGTATGATATTGGCTGTGGGTTTGTCATAAATAGCTCCCATTATTTTGAGACACATCCCATCAATACCTAGTTTACTGAGAGTTTTTAGCATGAAGCGCTGTTGAATTCTGTCAAAGGCCTTTTCTGCATCTGTTGAGATAATCATCTGGTTTTTGTCTTTGGTTCTGTTTATATGATGGATAACGTTTATTGATTTGCTTGCATTGAACCAGCCTTGCATCCCAGGGGTGAAGCCAACTTGATCATGGTGGACAAGCCTGTCGATGTGCTGCTGGATTCGGTTTGTCAGTATTTTACTGAGGATTTTTGCATCGATGTTCATCAGGGATATTGGTCTAAAATTCTCTTTTTTTGTTGTATCTCTGCAAGGCTTTGGTATCTGGATGATTCTGGCCTCATAAAATGAGTTAGGGAGGATTCCCTCTTTTTCTATTGATTGGAATCATTTCAGAAGGAATGGTACCAGCTCCTCTTTGTACCTCTGGTAGAATTCGGCTGTGAATCTGTCTGGTCCTGGACTTTTTTTGGTTGGTAGGCTATTAATTATTGCCTCAATTCCAGAGCCCGTTATTGGTCCATTCAGTGATTAAACCTCTTCCTGGTTTAGTCTTTGGAGGGTGTATGTGTCCAGGAATTTATCCATTCCTTCCATATTTTCTAGTTTATTTGCGTGGAGGTGTTTACAGTATTCTCTGATGGAAGTTTGTATCTCTGTGGGATGATAAAGGGGGGTGATATCCCCTTTATCATTTTTCACTGCATCCATTTGATTCTTCTCTCTTTTCTTCTTTATTAATCTTGCTAGTGGTCTATCAATTTTGTTAATCTTTTCAAAAAACCAGCTCCTGGATTCATTGATTTTTTGAAGGGTTCTTTGTGTCTCTATCTCCTTCAGTTCTGCTCTGATCTTAGTTATTTCTTGCCTTCTGCTAACTTTCGAATGTGTTTGCTCTTGCTTTTCTAGTTCTTTTAATTGTGATGTTAAGGTTTCAATTTTAGATCTTTCCTGCTTTCTCTTGTGGGCATTTAGTGCCATAAATTTCCCTCTACACACTGCTTTAAATGTGTCCCAGAGATTCTGTTATGTTGTGTCTTCGTTCTCATTGGTTTCAAAGAACATCTTTATTTCTGCTTTCATTTTGTTATGTACCCAGTAGTCATTCAGAATCAGATTGTTCAGTTTCCATGTAGTTGAGCAGTTTTGAGTGAGTTTCTCAATCCCAAGCTCCAGTCTGATTGCACGGTGGTCTGAGAGACGGTTTGTTTTAATTTCTGTTCTTTTACATTTGCTGAGGAGTGCTTTACTTCCAACTATGTGGTAAATTTTGTAATAAGTGTGATGTGATGCTGAGAAGAATGTATATTCTGTTGATTTGGGGTGGAGAGTTCTGTAGATGTCTGTTAGGTCCACTTGGTGCAGAGCTGAGTTCAATTCCTGGATATCCCTGCCAACTTTCTGTCTCATTGATCTGTCTAATGTGACAGTGGGGTGTTAAAGTCTCCCATTATTATTGTGTGGGAGTCTAGGTCTTTTTGTAGGTCTCTAAGGACCTGCTTTATGAATCTGGGTGCTCCTGTATTGGGTGCATATATATTCAGGATAGTTAGCTCTCCTTGTTGAATTGATCCCTTTACCATTATGTAATGGCCTTCTTTGTCTCTTTTAATCTTTGTTGGTTTAAAGTCTGATTTATCAGAGACCAGGACCACAATCCCTGCTTTTTTTTGTTTTCCATTTGCTTGGTAGATCTTCCTCCATCCCTTTATTTTGAGCCTATGTGTGTCTCTGCACGTGAGATGGGTCTCCTGGATACAACACACTGATGGGTCCTGACTCTTCATGCAATTTGCCAGTCTGTGTCTTTTAATTGGAGCATTTAGCCCATTTACATTTAAGGTTAATATTGTTATGTGTGAATTTGATCCTGTCATCATGATGCTAGCTGGTTATTTTGCTCGTTAGCTGTTGCAGTTTCTTCCCAGCATCGATGGTCTTTACAATTTGGCATGTTTTTGCAGTGGCTGGTATCAGTTGTTCCTTTCCATGTTTAGTGCTTCCTTCAGGAGCTCTTGTAAGGCAGGCCTGGTGGTGACAAAATCTCTCAGCATTTGCTTGTCTGTAAAGGATTTTATTTCTCCTTCACTTATGAAGCTTAGTTTGGCTGGATATGAAACTCTGGGTTGAAAATTCTTTTCTTTAAGAATGTTGAATATTGGCCCCCACTCTCTTCTGGCTTATAAGGTTTCTGCCGAGAGATTCGCTGTTCGTCTGATGGGCTTCCCTTTGTGGGTAACCCGACCTTTCTCTCTGGCTGCCCTTAACATTTTTTCCTTCATTTCAACTTTGGTGAATCTGACAATTATGTGTCCTGGAGTTGCTCTTCTCGAGGAGTATCTTTGTGACATTCTCTGTATTTCCTGAATTTGAATGTTGGTCTGTCTTGCTAGGTTGGGGAAGTTCTCCTGGATAATATACTGAAGAGTGTTTTCCAACTTGGTTCCATTCTCCCTGCCACTTTCAGGTACACCAATCAGACATAAATTTGGTCTTTTCACATAGTCCCATATTTCTTGGAGGCTTTGTTTGTTTCTTTTTACTCTTTTTTCTCTAAACTTCTCTTCTCGCTTCATTTTATTCATTTGATTTTCAATCACTGATACCCTTCCTTCCACTTCAGCTACTGAAGCTTATGCATGCATCACGTAGTTCTCGTGCCATGGTTTTCGGCTCCATCAGGTCATTGAAGATCTTCTGTAAGCTGTTTATTCTAGTTAGCCATTCGTCTAATCTTTTTTCAAGGTTTTTAGCTTTGTGATGGGTTTGAACATCCTCCTTTAGCTCAGAGAAGTTTGTTATTACTGATCGTCTGAAGCCTTCTTCTCTCAACTCGTCAAAGTCATTCTCCGTCCGGCTTTGTTCTGTTGCTGGCAAGGAGCTGCATTCCTTTGGAGGAGAAGAGGTGCTGTGATTTTTAGAATTGTCAGCTTTTCTGCTCTTGTTTCTCCCCATCTTTGTGGTTTTATCTACCTTTGGTCTTTGATGATGGTGACGTACAGATGGGGTTTTGGTGTGGATGTCCTTTCTGTTTGTTAGTTTTCCTTCTAGCAGTCAGGACCCTCAGCTGCAGGTCTGTTGGAGTTTGCTGGAGGTCCACTCCAGACCCTGTTTGCCTGGGTATCACCAGCGGAGGCTGCAGAACAGCAAATATTGCAGAATGGCAAATGTTGCTGCCTGATATTTCCTCTGGAAGCTTCATCTCAGAGGGGCACCCAGCTGTATGAGGTGTCAGTCAGCCCCTACTGGGAGGTGTCTCCCAGTTAGGATACTAGGGGGTCAGGGACCCACTTGAGGAGGCAGTCTGTCTGTTCTCAGATCTCAAACTCCATACTGGGAGAACCACTACTCTCTTCAAAGCTGTCAGACAGAGACATTTAAGTCTGCAGAAGTTTCTGCTGCCTTTTGTTTGGCTATGCCATGCCCCCAGAGGTGGAGTCTACAGAGGCAGGCAGGCCTCCTTGAGCTGCAGTGGGCTCCACCCAGTTCGAGCTTCCCGGCCACTTTGTTTACCTACTCAAGCCTCAGCAATGATGGAAGCCCCTCCCCCAGCCTCGCTGCCACCTTGCAGTTCGATCTCAGACTGCTATGCTAGCAGTGAGCAAGGCTCTGTGGGCGTGGGACCCTCTGAGCCAGGCACTGGATATAATCTCCTGGTGTGCCATTTGCTAAGACTGTTGGAAAAGCGCAGTATTAGTGTGGGAGTGTCCCGATTTTCTGGGTACCATCTGTCACAGCTTCTCTTGGCTAAGAAAGGGAATTCATTGAGCCCTTGTGCTTCCCGGGTAAGGTGATGCCCTGCCCTGCTTTGGCTCATGCTCCGTGGGCTGCACCCACTGTCCAACAAGCCCCAGTAGGATGAACCCGGTACCTCATTTGGAAATGCAGAAATCACCTGTCTTCTGCATTGCTCATGCCTGGAGCTGTAGACTGGAGCTGTTCCTATTCAGCCATCTTGGAACCTCCAGTGAAATTCTCCACTATTATTGTGTGACTGTGTAAGTCTTTTCATAGGTCTAGAAGTACTTGCTTTATGAATCTGGGTGATCCAATGCTGGGTGCATATATAGTTAGGATAGATCAATCTTCATGTTGAACTGAACCCCTTACCATTATGTAATGCCCTTCTTCATCTTTTAAAACTGCTGTTAGTGTCATGTCTGTTTTATAAGAATAGCAACCCCTGTTCTTTTCTATTTATTTTCTGTTTGCATGATAGATCTTTCTCCATCCCTTTACTTTGAGCCTGTGGGTATAGTTACATGTGAGATGGGTCTCTTGAAGACAGAAGATGGTTGGCTCTCATTTTTTAAATCCAATTTGCCACTTTCTGTCTTTTAAGTGGGGTGTTTAGACCATTTACATTCAAGGTTAATACTGATATGTGAGGTTTTGGTCCTGTCATCATGTTATTAGCTGATTGTTTCATAGACTCAATTGTGTAGCTGCTTTATAGAGTCTGTGGGCTATGTACTTAAGTGTGTTTTTATGGTGGCAGGTATTGTTCTTTTCTTTCCAAGTTTAGAACTCTTTAAGGATCTCTTCTAAGCCTGTTCTAGTGGCAATGAATTCCCTTTGCATTTGCTCATCTGGAAAGATTTTATTTCTCCTTCACTTATGAAGCTTTGTTTGGCAGAATATGAAATTATTGGTTGGAATTTCTTTTCTTAAATTTAAAGATGCTGAAAGTAGGTCACTAATCTTATCTGGCTTGTAAGTTTTCTGCTGAAAAGTCTGCTTTTAGCCTAATGGAGTCCCCTTTGTAAGTGACCTGACCTCTTTCTCTAGCAGCCTTTAAGCTTTTTTTCTTTCACATTGACCTTGGAAAGTCTGATGACTATGTGTCTTGGGGATGGTCCTCTTGCACAGTATCTCACAGGGATTCTCTGAATTTCTTGAATTTGCATGTCAACCTCATTAGTGAGGTTGGAGAAATTTGGGGGGACTAGGTCCACAAATATGTTTTTGAAGTTGCTTGCTCTTTTTCCTTCTCTCTTAGGAATGCCAGTGGGTCATAGGTTGTATCTTTTTACATAATCCCATATTTTTCAGAGGTTTTGTTAATTTTTTTTAATTCTTTTTTCCTTACTTTTTTTCAGACTGGGTTGATTCAAATGACTGAGCTCTGAGATTTTTTTCCTTATCTTCCTCTAGTCTATTGTTAATGCTTCCAACTGTATTTTGAAATTCTTGTACTGAATTTTTCAATTTCAGAAGTTCTGTTTCATTCTTTCTTAAGATGGGTATGTCATCTTTCAACTCTTGTATCATTTACTAGTTTCCTTGGATTGAGTTTCAACTTTCTCCTGAAGTTCGGTGAACTTCCTTGCCATCTAGATTGTGAATTTTATTTCCGTCATTCTAGCCACTTCAGTCTTGTTAGGATCCATTGCTGGGGAGCTAGTGCAATCATTTGGAGACAAACACTTTGAACTTTTGAATTCCTAGAGTTCTTGTGCTGGTTCTTTCTCATCTGAGAGGGTTGGTGTTTCTTTAGCTTTTGAAGTTGCTGTTGTTTTGGTGGAGTTTTTTGTTTTTATATATTTTTTTCCCTTGAGAGTTTGTGGTGTATGTTGTATGTAGCCAATTGGTTTCATCTCTGGGTGATTTCAGAGGGCCAGGGCTTGTACGGGTTCTTTTTTTTTTTTAACAGAGTCTCGCTCTGTCACCTAGGTTGGAGTGCAGTGGCACAATCTCGGCTCACTGCAACCTCCACCTCCCAGGTTCAAGTGATTCTCCTGCCTCAGCCTCCCGAGTAGCTGGGATTACAGGCTCATGCCACCACGCCTGAATAATTTTTGTATTTTTAGTAGAGATGGCGTTTCACCATGTTGGCCAGGCTGGTCTCGAACTCTTGACCTCTGGTGATCTACCCACCTCGGCCTCCCAAAGTGTGGAGATTACAGGCATGTGCTACTGTGCTCAGCCTTATATGGGTTCTTTAGTTGTAGCTAGATTCCTGCATTAGGTTTCACATATGAAGTGTGCTGAAGAAATTTTTGTTTGGTGGTCTAATTCAGACCGAGATCCAGTAAATGGCACTTAAGAGTAAGGGCCAGCAGGTAGGCTCTTCCTCATCTTAGCACCTCTTTTGTATTCTCAGCAATGTTCTGGAGAGCACATTTGGGGAGATGGGAGGGCAAGAGATGACCCTCTTGTCAAGTTCATTCCAACAAGGCCTTGGAAGAGCCCCCTCGAATGACTGGTGCCACACCTACATTTCCTTAGCCCCAAGGGGGTGGGGCTCTGGTAGACTGTGTTCCCTCCTCTGTTAGGGGCACCCCAAGCCAAAGGTTAGGTCACTAGGAGACCTGCAGCTCCCCAGAGAGCTGGTCCTCTGTGATTGGCATAGTCAGGGTGGGTAGCAGGGTATCTGTTGGGGTAGTCTGTTGATGAAGTGGGTCAAGGGCAGAGGATCCCTAGACAAGGCAGTGTTGTCAAGGATAGGCAGCTGCTGTGACACCCAAGGCCCTGGGTTTTGTGCTCAGCAGACAGCTATGGGGACAGCCCAGCCTGTGCTTCCCCAACCAAGTTTCTTCTTGGTGTGTCTGCCTCGGTAGCAGGCCCAACCAGCTAGTTTTGTCCTAAGCCTTCTGTGCCCAGATTGCTGGTATTCTGGGATATGGGGCTTCATTGGGCAGATGCTGCAGCTGGCAAACAGGCTACATCTTTCCTGGACTGCACTTGTGGAAGGGGGCATGCCCAGCTCCCATGCCAGCATACGAACCCATACTTTATTCTTTTCAGTGTTGTGACAGTAGGGGCCCCTCCCTCACTTGAGCTCAGATCTCAGCTCAATACCCTTGAGCTGTGTGCTCAAACCCTGGGGGGTTTGGGTCTGGGCCCATGGCTTTGTCCTCTGGCCCCACAGGGTGGCGTACTGACTCCCAGGCTGCAGTCAAAGCACTTGGGCAAGGCTGTGCTGTGTGCACACTCTTGAAGGGGCAGCCAGGCAGGGGTCTTGGGAAAGGCCAGTGGACAGCAAGGTGTACAGATCAGACACACCCCCGTCTTGTGGGAAAGACAGCCCTTCTCTATCCCAGCCCCAAAGTCAGCAGAAGCTAGAGTCACTCAGAGCAAGATAGAGAGCTCTGGGGATGGGCACCTATGGTTGCCTTTTGCTACAGCAGCTTTTTGAAAACAGAATCATACTCTTTGGAGTCTTCTGCACTTCAGTACTGTGTTTCCAGAATTCACCCATGTTTGATTTCTACAGCTGTGGTTCATTGGTTTTTGCTGTATGTTACTTATCCAGTGTCCTGTTGATGGACAATTGGGTTGTACTTACCTCTGTTATTATAAATAACACTCCTACAAACATTTTGCTCGTGATTCCTGGGGCATTATATGCAAAATCTCTGTAGAGTGTATACCTAGGAGTGGAATTGCTGGTTCATAGAGGATGTGTATATTCAGCTTTTCAAGATAATATGTAACTCTTCTTCAAATTGGTTGTATCAGTTTATATTCCTGCCAGCAGTGGATGAGAGTTCCCATTGCTTCACATTTTTCTGTTTTTTTGAGACAGAGTCTCACTCTGTTGCCCAGGCTGGAGTGCAGTGGCATGATCTTGGCTCACTGCAACCTCCATCTCCCAGGTTCAAGCCATTCTTGTGCCTCAGCCTCCCAAATAGCTGGGATTACAGGCGAGTGCCACTGTGCCTGGCTACATTTTTTGTATTTCTAGTGGAGATGGGATTTTGCCATGTTGGCCAGGCTGGTCTTGAACTCCTGGCCTCAAGTGATCCTCCTGCCTCTGCCTCCCAAAGTGCTGGGATTACAGGCTTGAGCCATGTTACCCTGCCCACATTTTTCTAATATTTGGCACTATGCTAAGGTGGCTGGCAAGTAGTATCTCATAATGGTTTGAATTTGCATTTACCTTATTACTAACTTAGGAGATTGAATGTCCTTTCAAATGATGGTTGCTATTTATCTTTCCTCTTTCGTTTTTTGGTGGGGACAGAGTCTCACTATGTCAGCCAGGCTAGAGTGCAATGGCATGATCTCAGCTCACTGCTACCTCCGCCTGCTGGGTTCAAGCGATTCTCCTGCCTCAGCCTCCCGAGTAGCTGGGATTACAGATGCCTGCCACCACACCTGGCTAATTTTTGTATTTTTAGTACAGACAGGGTTTTGCCATGTTGGCCAGGCTGGTCTCTAACTCCTGACCTCAGGTGATCCACTCCCCTCAGCCTCCCAAAGTGCTGGGATTATAGGCGTGAGCCATCACGCCTCTTTTTTTTTTTTTTTTTATAAGGAGTAATAACCAGCATTAACACAATCACTTATTGGGTACTACGTTCTGTGTGCCAGTCTCTGCATGTCACATGTTATTCCCTTATCAACCTTATGAAATAGTTACCATGATATTTTGGGGCCCCAGAAAGATTATTATTAGAGTATATGTTATAAACTGTATTTCTCCAAATCATGGCCTTCACATCTTTATGACATGTGACTTGAGAACCCAAGCCTAGCCTGTAATCCTGCAATTTGACTGTAGGTATCTAATTCCTAAAGTCTATCCTAAGGATTTTCAGAGATCCAAAAAAAATCCCTAGTGGTTATATGAAAGAAAAATTTCTAGACTTCATCTCCAAGACTTTTCTTTGTTACTTTAGCAGAAAGGCTAAGACCACTGGCATTTTTGCTTGTTTCTAGAGTGATATAAGAAATCACTTACATGTGAAAACACCAACCTAGAGCAAGGTATAAGCTTCTTTTCAGGACTGTCTCTTAGAGGACCTATACATTTTTTTTTTCTCAATGAATGATTTTTTTTTTTCCTGTTTGACTTCCAAAAAGGAGTTGGCTGGTGATTATATGAGTCTGGAATTTTAGAAAAGAGGAATGTACTTATTGGTTCTTTTGAATGAATCAATCCAATAAGCATTTATTTTGAGTCTGCTTTCTACAACGCCCTGAGATATAGAGAGATATGAGAGAACAAGGGGACTTCATGCCCATCTCCACTATGTTTCCTATTTAGTTGAAAAGTTTCAAACTCTCAAAGATGGGAGGATTCATTCCTTTTTACTTGTTACAAGTAATTTTTTTCTCATTTATGTGTACCCCTGGAGTATGGGGGTTACACAAAGTTTAGGTTAGGGTTCCTGGTTGATTCTCAAATACGTAGAAAGTTATCATTTTCAAGAAACATTTTTGACAATGTTGATAGTATATCAGAGCAAAACGAGCATCCCAGAGCTTCCTTCAGCCTTCCTGAGAGAAAACCCATAGGGAATATTGTGGGATGGCTCCAAAGGGATATGGAAAGGCGATATGATTCTGCTATGGGTAGCTGGAGCTAGGCCACAGCAGGCTAAGCAGATCTGATCTCCCAGAGCCTCCGTCACCCAATGGAGGAGACCCAGCAAGCCTGGCTGACAGCTGCATCTGGGGGAGTGGAGAGGTGTGATGTGTTCTATTGCCACTGTTCTGTGTGATGTGTTGTGTTGGGCCAAGTTAGGCTCAGTGAATCCACTGGGCCACAGGACCCCTAGGTGTCCAGGCTGCAGGTCAAGGGACGATGAGCAGAAAGTTAATGAAAGGAATGCAGAAAAGGATGACTTGTGAGCCCATGGAGGCTGGAACTAAAACTTACCTTTCTTTGTATACTCCTGGGCAGGTCCTCTCCTCAACTGTGCTTGTCTTCCAGCCCAGTACCATGCTATGTCTGATGATTTGCTTTATTAGTAGAATTGAAAATATAACAAAATTTTAGATTTGACTAAAACACATACATACACACTGCACACTCATATCCTGTCTTCAACCTTTGCATCACTCACTTACCCTTTGCATATATGGTCTTAGGCTATCATTCACTTAAAAAAAATAACTTTATTGGGATATAATTTGCATACCATGAAAACCTCCCATGTTAGGTATAGATTTCAATGATTTTTAGTAAGTCTACTGAATGGTGCAATCATCACCAAAATCTAATTTGAAACATTTCCATTATCCCCAGATAGATCCCTGATGCTCATTTGCAGTCATTACCTGCTCCCCTCTGCCCCTCCAGCCCCGGGCAACCACCAATCTACTTTCTGTTTCTATAGATTTGCCCTTTCTGGGCATTTTATAAAAATGGAATCATACATAACAAAGTGTGGTCTTTGTGTCTGGCTTCTTCCACTTAGCATGAAATTTATCCATGCTGTAGCATGTATCAGCATCTCATTCCTTTTTATTGCTGAATAGTGTTCCATTCCTTGGATATACCATATTGTGTTCATCCAGTCACCAGTTAATGGATATTTGGGCTGTTTCTACCTTTTGGCTATTATGAATAATGCTGCTATGAACATTCGTATGCAAGTCTTTGTGTGTACATATGCCTTGATTTCTCTTCAGTATAAATCTAGGAGTGGAATTGCTGGTTCTTATGGTAAATCTATCTTCTCAAGATCTTATTCACAAACATCCAGTTTCTTAACTTTTTTAGAAGCTGACAAGCTGTTTTCCAAAGTGGCTGCATCATTTTGTATTCCCTGTGATTGACTTAATGGTATGAGTTCTGTCTCTCTCTGTAGGGTGTAGGTTTCTTGAGGACAGCAATCCTACTGCATAGGTTTTCGGTCATTGATGATGATGACTGTAGTGGGCTGAATGTGGCTCCAAAGATACATTTGTCCTAATTACTAGGATGTGAGAATATTACATTACATAGCAAACGATGTATGTGATTAAAGATCTTGAGAAGAGAGGCTCATCCCAGAATATCCAGGTGGGCCCTAAATGCCTATTGTGTATTTCTTATTGTGTCCAATTGGTTTGGACACCATGATGTAATGTTTCCTTTATATAAATACATAGATGTAAATAACCTCACATAATAGTAAAATAGTTAGGAAGAAGTTCATTTTCAGTATTTTTATTCTTTTTAAAATAATTAATATAATTTAATTTTTATTCATTTGCAATTTATTGATTTTATAATTTGTATTCATATAATTTAATTTTTAATAGTTGCAGAGTTTAACAACTGGCTTATTAGTTTCTTAAAAATTTAACAAGATTCTCTCTCATGAGCTGATATAAACTAATTCTAGCTCATTTAGATTCATGCATATAAAGAGTATTCAACAAAGCCTTGCATACACAAATGGAATGTATTAGGTAATTACTACTGCTACTACTATTAATTACTTTGACTGGTGAGCTCTACAAAGGCTGAAAGTAGACATATTCCCTTATTATCCTAGCACTAACACTGAGCTAGGGCCACCCTGTTTTGTGCCCAGGGAAGATTGATTACTGTTTGAAGAGACTCAAATTTAAGGGCATGGTCACCCAAGAACAGCACAGATTTGGTAGCAAAGTGAAGGAAATGTTAGCTACTCCATCTCTGTCAGAGTGCTTGATGTGTTCAGATCATTTTAAGAGCCAATTGTTGGGAATAAAGAGAGGGCCCAGAGAGGGGGACAGGAAAGGGAAATCTAGCTTAAGGTGCATCATTTTGGGGAATCTGGAGTAAGAACCATCAGCTTGTGAGAGGAAGTGTTGAAGGTTCGTCTCTTTATTCCTATCTGCTGTTCTTACTGGTATCTGTGCTCCCTGTTGTCTTTAGTTGGTGACCTTTTGTTCTCTGATCACCACTTCCATCCCTGATTTAAAGTTGAGTAATATTTAAGAAGCAACTGGAGATCAGGAATTGACAAAATCACCATGAAAGCATACCAAAGGCAACTGACTTTAAAAAACTACTTCACAGGTAATTCACACATGGGCTTCCTAGATGTTGGATGTTACTTAAATGTCTCAAAAATAAAATCACTATAAGGATCCATTTATCCTTTTGTTTAATTCCATAAATTGTAAACTTATACCTAAGTTTGCAGAAATTGAGGTGTTTTCTAATGCTCCTATGTGTAAGTAAAGCTAGAATGAAAACAGATCAATTCATTTAGGGGAAATATAAGTAAATTATGTAAAAACAACTGATTTACTTTATACCAGAAATTCTTTGTGTTATAAGTGACAAGTTTCACTCATCCTTGAATTAGCTTCAAAGAGATAGTGTAAATTCTGGAGAGAAAAAAAGAGTGTGTTAAAGACTCAAATTTAAGGACTTCAAACTACTTATCTAGGAGTGTGCTTCCCAAAGCATGCTGCATGGAATTTTATTTCTGGGAAATGCTTCAGGAATAAAATTTCCTAAATTATTCTTTTTAAAATTATTTATTTATTTGTATTCATATAATTTAATTTTTAATAATTGCCGAGTTTAACAACTGGCTCATTAGTTTCCTAAAAATTAAACAAGATTCTCTCTCATGAGCTGATATAAATTAACTCCAGCTCATTTAAATTCATGCATATAAAGAGCATTCAAATAAATTCAGGGTGAACAGTCTCTTTGATGAAGTAAGTTTGAGGGTGCTGCAGACCAGTCCCCTCTGACAGATGATGGCACACAGTCACACAGTAAGGGCTCTGAGGAGTGCTGCTGTAAAGACATCCCTCAGCTTAGTGTAATTCCTCATCTTCTAGACATATTTGACCCCAGAATCCTGTTTTCACCTAACTCCTATTAATATTCCGAGCAACTAGTGTTTCTAGGACACAATTTTGGAATCTTCACACTAGGGTTGTTACTGCTTCTAAGTGGTTTTGTGATCTTCAGCAAACCCTAGCCCTCATTTCTCTGTAGATTTACTGAATCCTTTCACAGAGATGCTGTGAATCGAAATTTCTGCAGAGAGTTTCTCTAAAAAGTTTCAAAAACTACTTTTGTGCTGGGCTAACATTCCTTAGCAGAAAGCCAACTTATGAGTTCTCCTATTACTCCATTCTGCAGAGACTCTCAATAAGGCACATCTGTGGAATGTTGACCTCGGAGTGACACACACTTAAAAGCATTGGTGGACACTTGGCAAAGCCAAGGAAGTTACAACTTGCTTCAGTTTTCAGTTTGATGGTCTGCTTCAAAGGTCATTTTCTTTTTCTTCCTCTTCCTCTTCTTTTTCTTTTTTTGAGATGTAGTCTTTCTGTGACCCAGGCTGGAGTGCAATGGCACGATCTCAGTTCGCTGCAACTTTTATCTCCCGGGTTTAAGCGATTCTTCTGCCTCAGCTTCCTGAGTAGCTGGGGTTATAGGCACATGCCACCATGCCCAGCTAATTTTTGTACTTGTAGTAGAGACAGGGTTTCACCACGTTGGTCAGGTTGGTCTTGAACTCCTGACCTCGTGATCTGCCCACCTCGGTCTCCCAAAGTGCTGGGATTACAGACGAGAGCCACTGTGCCTGGCCCTTCTTTTTCTTCTAAAGGCACAATTGCTGCAGTAATTTTCTGTAGTACATCCTTAGTTGCATCGATACAGGTTGTCGTGGCATAACCTACGTTCACATCCTCGTTTCAAGATTGGCTTAAATGTGGAGCCAGATGACTGTAGCCTTAAGGCCCACCTCAGTTCGTTACCCTGAAGCACCTCCTCGGCCTGGTTTTGGATTAGAAACAAGGTAGTACAGAATCCAAATAAACAAGCCAGGGCAGAATATCCAAATGACAGAAAAGCAAAAACTTATTCTTTACAACTCCAGTAAAATACTTAGGTTTAGCTCATGTGACACAGCCAAGGATTCATTTTTCGACAAGGTGCCCAGTAGACTTGGTGCCATGGGTGGCTTTGCTTCTGCAGAGGATGCCTTTGTTCTTTCCTCAAGCGTGTTATGTTTTAGGCTCAAATGCAAACTCTGAGCAAATGGTCATCTTCACAGAGTAAAAAAAAATCACAGATTTGCTTTTTAATTTTGGGTGTTTTCTTGAAATGAGGCAAGACTAATTTAGGCCTTTGGGACATTTGTTTTGGGGGTTTTTGGAGACTGTCATATGGCTTCTCATTGAATTAAGCTTCCATGTTTGGGGATGAATTTATTTTTTGTCACAAGGCTTAAGATCCCAACTCAGCCAGGTTTCTGTGTGTTTCTTCTAATAAAGAGCAGAAACTATGAGTTGGAATATCCCCGAATTATCTTTTGGGTTAAAATAGCTTGTTCACAGAATTCTGAAAAATATCTTTCCCTTGTGAGCTATAAACTTAAAGCTACAAACTCCTTTCCTAAGCAGGAACTGATGTTCAAACAATTTGACTGGACTCAAACATAAAGCAAATAAATACTTGTCCCCCCAATTTGTCCTCTACTCTCTTCCCTAATTTTGTGTTTGCAATATTAATTCAGAAGAAATTCAGTAAATGGTCACTGACATAACCAGTTTGTTGGCTAATAATTATTTCGTTCTCAAGGCCTGAGTTTTTACAGTCAGCCATGGGACTGAAGCCAAGAGAAAGGCAAGGGAAGAGGCCAGTGCCTAAGGAGAGGAGGATGTTTTCTATTTTACCCAAACTTCCTCATGCACGGACCTAAGAACTTGCTCCCACTCAGGGTCAGCTTCATGGTGTGGGAACTGTGCAGTTGCACAGAGCTCTGCTTTGAGAAGGGCCTCATGTTTGTTGCATGCTCTGTTGTCACCATCTTGAAAATTTTAATACTTTTTGAACAAGGAGCTCTACATTTTCATTTTTACTCTGGGTCCCTCAAATTATGTAGCCTGTTCTTCTCCTGGGTTATAGATGGCTTGGACTCTCTGCTTTCTTCTCACTCTTCTCTTCCAGTCATGCCCCTGAGCCAGGCTCAGGACCATGCTCAGTGCTGGACTCGCCATTGTCATGTCCTCTGGAGAAGGAAGCTTATAGGGAGTCAACTTTCAGTAATCCTTCTGTGGATTTTGTGGATTATTTGTTATCTCAGTAGCTTTTTTGTTTTGTTTTTTTGTTGTTGTTTTTGTTTGTTTTTGTTTTTTGTTTTTTTGGCCATCCCATGGACCTCTAGTTGGTTTGGACTTTCAAGAAAAGTCAGGTAATTTCAACAGTCGTGCAAGCTGAACATGAGGAGGGAGGTAAATATGTTGCCCAGGAAAAATCCCACAATGCCAAAGCTCAATGAAAATTACATTTCATTTGTAATTTTATACTCATCAATGATAAACCAGTAAACAGGTACAACACCAACTTACATTTGGAGTTTACATTAGAATTCTAAAAAATCTTACTGAACACCTGAATACTTTGGTTTATGATGTCTGTTTCCTGTATATGGTTTCTATTTTTTATGTTGAACCATATGGAGGCTCATTTATTCAATGTGCTTATTAAATTTTTATATTTGCACCACTTGTATAAGCTAAGAATTGCTGCCACAAAACTCCTTTCTTTATATAGTCATGTGTGTCTTTTTTTCTTTTCTTTCTTCCTTTTTTATTGCCTTAGGAAATTCTTTTGAAATGGCAATATTTCTTCTTTACCCAATTTAAACATTGCTCACCTTGCCATATCCCCTTCTCCTCTGCTACCTTGGTAGAAATGCTTTTATGAAACTGTACTTTATAGTGAAGATTTGTGCCTTCTTGAAGAATATGAAAAGAAATAGTCCTCTCTGCTATTACTCTGTCCATAATACTGAGAGCATTCTGTATTACATGACACTCTGACTTCTTTACGAGAACCATAGAAGACATTTCTCTGCTCTGAGATCTGGCTTAAGGGCTACGTTATCTGGGGCCATAACAAGCATATAAATCTAAAATTGTGCCAAAGAGAATAAAATGGCAGATACCAGAGACTGGGAAAGGTGGGTGAGGGGAGAGGGGGAGTGAAGAGAGGTTGGTTATGGGTACAAACATACAGTTAGATAGAAGAAATAAATTCCAATGCTTGATAGCAGACTAGGGTGACTATGCTTAGCAACAATATTACGTATATTTCAAAGCAACTAGAAGAGAAGACTTGAAATGGTACCAACACATAAAAATAATAAATAATCCAATTACCCTGACTTGATCATTACACATTCTTTCCATGTAACAAACACTCACATGTGCCCCATAAATATGTAAATTTTGTGTCTATCTATCTATCAATCTATCTAGCTATCTAGCTAGCTGTATCTCAATATAGCAAAAGAACAGAAAGAATTTTAGGCCTGGAGACATATAGTCTGGAATAGTGGATGAGAAGCTGAACCCTGTCAGCATTTTCTTTCTCACCTCTTTTTCACGCAGTTCCTCTATAAATAAATTTGAAAGAAATATTTTAAAGATTATCAGCCTGAACAGATGCCAAAAAAGTAGCATTCCCACAGACCTACACCTCTTGATCTAGCCCAAATAGAAGTACCTCATGTAGTCTAACTTCTCCTGACAACTAGTTTGTTTTCGTATTTATGGTCTTTGGGCCTCCTAACCAACCATGGTTTCCTCTTTGAGGAATGAGGTTAGGACAAAAGGTGCATATGAGCTTCTGCACACTTGTGAGAGATAAGTATATGGTCCACCTCTCACAAGTGTGCAGGAGCTCATGTATGCCTTTTGTTCAATCCTCCTTCTTCCACCAATTTTATTGTCTACACTATTTCCTTTTGCCTCATTTTTCCTACTTACTTTATCTTGCTGATGGTATACGTCTGCCTTACATCCTTACGACTTTAACTTTTAAATTCTTGTTTAGAGGTATTTTATGCAGATACTATCCTCCTTTTCCTCCTTCGTCTTCTTCTTCCTTCCTATCCACCTTCTGTTGTGTGGTAACTTTACAACAGAAACAACAATGATTTCATGTCCCGTGAAGTCACAATTATTGGCCTTTCTATTTGTATTTTTTCTATTCCCTTTAACATTTCTGGCTTTTATAATGCATATATTAGTACAGTTATCCACGTTAATAAATAGTGGTCATATATAGGACTATGTGCTCAAAAATGTCTAATGAAATGTGCAATTCAAATGGTTCAGAGATGACCAACCAAGATTATTGCAGTTGGTCCCTTTGTTTCAGACTAACTTCCCTATCACTCTATTATTCATCTGTTAGTTAATACAACTCAAGTGCTTAGAACAAAGTAAGTACTATATACCTTAGCTATGATTATTATCCTATTGCCAAACTTGACTTTCTGCCACCATCCTAATCTTCATTATCACAGATTTGGATTTTTACTTACTTAATAGCTTTAGATAAATGACTTGTTCCCGTAGTGGGATCCCAATGTTGGTTCCCTGGCTCCTGGCCTGCTTTGCCAAGTCTATGTGATCACAGGCTGACAGGCCAGGCTCTCCCAGTTAGAAGAGAGGTTGCTGTGGTCCTACACTGCATCAAAAGATGCATTCCCTCAGCCAAAGCCTTTCCCTTGATCCCTTCCAGTCATCAAGTCACTTCTCTACATCACACAACTGATCATGCCACACCCTACTGGAAGAAAATCTGTAGACATTAGACTATCTATGAAATTAAGTCCACATTCCCTTGGGAGAATCAGAATAACATATGCTGGAAAGCTGCTCTCTAGGATTTGTGGAGCTTTGTGTTCTATTGTGTCTGCTGAGAAAAAGGAAGGAGGGAGAGCAGCATAGTGTTACACTTTGGAGTCAGATGTCACAGATTCAAACCCCATCCCTGTCACGTGAGATCTTATTGTCTCCAAGCCTCAGTTTCTGATCTGTAAAATGGTGTAATGATACCTGCCTCATAGAATTGTAAGATAACCCATGTACTATACTTGGGAACTGACAGGGCTGTTTGTTTGTGTGTTTTTTACTAGGCTCCCTCAAATCATGGTACCAATAGGTTTTTAATACAGGGTAGCACTTTTCATTTGTAACATTCTGACCCTTGAGAAAGTCTTCCACTAAAGGGATATTTAACACATTCTACTTAGTGAGAATGTGAAATATTCTTGAAAGAAATAACAAGCTGAGACCTGACATAAATAGTGTTGCAGGTGGTGACAACAGAGAGCAGTATGGCATGGTTGGAGTACAGTCAGAGAGCTGGGAGGGAGGGCTGACACTGAAGAGCTAAGGCAGGGGCAGACAATGGAATAGCTTTGTTTTTTTATACTGGAAATATTAACTACCACTAAATTGCAACCAATTTTATTTTCATAAGATAGCATGTGCAAAGATCACCGCCATACAACACTCAGAAAACTAAAGCAGCACCTTTATTTTATACATACAAACAGTATAAAATGTTTATTAGGTAAGAGCTGTGTTTTGTTTACAATATATTATATTGCTTCAAGCCAATGCAAAAAGTTCATACATTATATTCCCTATTTCATTGTGTTTAGAATATATTATATTGTTTAAATGCCACTACCACAGTGTAATTTTTTTTTTAATACTGAATCTCTGGAATAATGGTAAGGTCAAAATATATTGTATTGAGAGTTTAAAAATTAACAGCAATTTTTAAAAATGTAACAAACATCTAAATATCTGACAATAAAATCTGAAATGCTGTAACTTCAACATTATTAACTGCTCCATCCAAATTCTTCTGACTTACGCATTTTTGCCCAATTTAACCTTTCTGATGTTCCCCTGCCCCCAGACACCATAAACGCATTGTAATTTTGAAAATATCTGCCAACTACACACTGAAAATTTTAACCTGATCAATTGACATAATATAAAATCTGTCCCAAAGCACTGCAACAAGAAAATCTATACCATCATGCTACAGACGTACTTAGAAAACTTAAAAGGAAGAGTAAATATCAGCTCAGTGATTTATAATGAAGCTAATAAAATTCAGGCCCGTATTCTTAAGTGTAATGAACATTATTTGAACATTCAACACATGAAAGGTTAACAAAGGCTATGAACTTGGTGTAACTTAAAACGTTTCAGATGTCGGAGTTCACCAGATGTAATTGGATTCAGGTGGATCCCGCCGCTCCTCGGCCTTTTTAAGTGAAGGCGTGTGCTGCCTGAGCTGGGCGCCTGCTGGCCTCAGGGCATGTATGAGGCTGGCTCCGTACCCTGCAAAATTATTCACAGCTTAAAAGGAGAGAAACTACAAAACCAGGCTCTTCAGATTCATTATTAACCATTCAAATGAAATCCATTTTTGCCTTTTCAATCCAGAATGAAAACTGCAATGACCACAAAAAGCTACCTGAATGAAGAGATCTCTGTTAAGAGCAACCCATTTTACTAACTCCATGAAACCAGGTTTCCATTGGATTTCTCATTCCCTATATATTCTGGCCATGCAGAAACTCTTGATGCAAAATCTGGGTGAATGTGACTGAATGGAAGTATAGTCTCCATCCAAGGGCTGGTAAGGATCTAGCATTGAAATTTTGAATGCAGCTGCAGATTTGGTCGTTGATCCTTTTCACTGCACTGCAAACCTAACCCAGCTGATATTGATCCAGTTCAATATGACAACCCGACTCTTCATAAAGATCACATGATTGGGTGTGGCTATTGCACTTATAAGACAGGAATTTTGTGAAAATTCAGGACTTCCATTATATGTGTTAGGGAAAAGGTTAAGATTTGAACTGACTCTTCCTTATCAATAGAGATTTGTGTTTTGGTCAAGGTGGGCATCTATCTGTTTCCAGATGGGTTGTAAATGGAATGTGCTAAGTTACACAACTTCAGACCTCCCTTCTTCCTACTTGGGGTGATGCTCAGGGGCAGTGACTCATTTCTCATTTCCTAAAACTGATCCAAGGCAGCAAATTACATTGCAAAAATCTGCCTGCATCTTCTTGTGCATCTGAGTTAAATTCAGCATTTATTTATTCCTTGTGTCTTTAAATGCAAACATGCCATTAAGCAGCTACTGAGAACAGAATACTTTGTTCCTGAATGTGTTCCTTTGAATTGTCAGTATGTAGTCTAGTAGCTCGTGGAGTGGTCAAAACCTGAGCCAGCAATGAGTTGGAGTAAATCTCTACCATGCTGCTTGGCCTGTGACCCATGAAGCCCAAACCTTTCTGTTGGCGAGGGTGAGCCTATGCGGGGACTTCTGTCTCCAGTATCCTCCTCCCCACCATCATGCCTGGGTCCCTGGAACTCCCAACGTGTCATCCCACTGGGATTATGTTCTTAGCAGAACTCTGTGCCTCAGAGCTTCCTTGTCACCTCCCTCTAGTCAAAATAAACCCCCTTCTTTCAGCTCAATTATTTTAGCTAATGTACAAAATGGCTGGGTGACCTCTCCTGGAAAACACGTTTGCATTTGAATCAAGCACCAGGTCATCTTCTTGGCATGCAATGCTTGGATTTGAAGGAGGCACACTGATGGCAGACGCTTTCAGCAGCATAATCTCCAAGTGGGGGTGCTGTTTGGAGGCTGGCAGACCTGTCGGGAGGCATCATCTACCACACGAGGGCCCCTAACTTGCCTTCCCTTTGGAAGAATGGCTGGGTGCATCAGAAGTAACAGTGCCCTTGTGCTCCCCTCTTCATCACTTGTGGAGATCACTGGGATCTGGATGTGAGTCTTAGAAGACCTTTGTAACTAAGTCCTTGCATGTGTGGTCTGGACTAGGCTTGAGGATTTTTGAAAGTTATTTTGATTCTGAAACAAGCCTCAGGGTTTGTCTCCAGTTGAGGGTGGCATAAGAGCTTCGGTTTACTCTTTTCCAAGATGGCACTAGAAATATTGAGTCTCCTATAGGTCTTTTAGTCCAAAGATCTCCTTATCAGTATGTCCTAGCAGGGATACCATTCAACCATTCCCACTGTGTGAGAAGCAATTTTCCAGAGGAGCGGCACTGCTTATTAAACTGTGTCCACCTGAAGCCAATTTAATCAACCATCCAGTTAATTCAGTGGGTGAAAAAGCATCAAATCAGTGGCTTAGTGTAGTGATATGGTTTGGCTGTGTCCCCACCCAAATCTCATCTTGAATTGTAATCCCCATAATCCCCGTGTGTCAAGGAAGACACCAGGTGGAGGTAATTGAATCATGGGGCTGGTTCCCCTATGCTGTTCTCCTGATAGTGAGCGAGTTCTCACGAGATCTGACAGTTTTATAAGTGTTTGGCAAGCTCCTTCTATGGTCATTCTCTCTCCTTCCACCTTATGAAGAAGGTACCTGCCTCCCTTTGCCTTCTGCCACGATTGTAAGTTTCCTGAGGCCTCCCTAGCCATATAGAAGGGTGAGTCAAACCTCTTTCCTTTATACATTACTCAGTCTCTGGAAGTTCTTTATAGCAGTGTGAGAACAGACTAATACATGTAACCTAGACCAGATACCAACCTACCTGAAAGTAAACAGATGTATAACTACATATACACTTATTATAGATACATTAAATGAATACAATATGAACATTGTAAAATATAAGCAAAACTTAGAAATTAGAAAGACTACCATAAGTATATTAAATGTATATTTATATATAAATATAAATCAAATTTAAAATATAAAAAATATTTAAAAACTAGTATATTCTTTTAGCACCCCAGTGGATAATTTCCACACTCACTGGGTTGCATGCACCAACCTTTGGAGACTACTGATCTAGGAAAACATCTGATATGTGAGTGATTTGTTCAGTTTGTATCCATTACTTTGGAGACATAATATGGTAGACACAACCTGGAATTTTGTGAATTTGCTTCTTTTTTTTTTTTTTTTTTTTTTTTTTTTAGAGACAGGGTCTTTCTATGTTGCCCAGGCTGATCTCAAACTCCTGGATTCAAGAAATCCTCTTGCCTCAGCCTCCCAAGTAGCTTGGACTACAGGCATGTGCCAACACTCCCAGCTTGGAATTATGTTTTTGAAGAGTATGGTATGTGACTGAAGTCTTCCTTTTTTCAAACTAAAGTGGACAGTGGGCCCATGCTTAGGAGACTGAGTTCTAGCTGCCAGAAATGCTGAAACTGTGTTGTTTTGTTAATTTGCTAATTGACTGTCCCTCCCACTCCACAAGGCAGGGCCTTTTCTGTCTGTGCACGGGTGTGTCCCCAGTGCTTGGATTCATGCTTAGCACAGGAGAGACCACAATCAATACTGAATGAATTTAGCAAGTTTCATTGTGTGTTTAAAATAGGCCAGCTGTTTATCTACATAGCTAGCTCATTTTTGGTAGTAAATTTTGAAAAAATGCAACTCCATTATAACATCTCTCCCATAGACAGCTTTATAAACGTTTTCTTTCCCTCAAAAGAACTCATTTACTTACTATTACCAATACAATTTAAATATTTTAAGAAGAAAATGCTTCATGTTTTATAATGATACTTGACAAATCATGAATTATAAAATCAGAGGTAAGGAGATACCGATTCTACATTTGATTTAAAATCTTAATTTCATGTGTCATTTCTTTCATAGTTAACATACTATATTACCCCCAAATCAACCTGTATTACTAATTTAGCCTAGAAAATATTTGTGATATTTTACAGATGTGATCTTTTACAAAGATGCATTACTCTTTACACACTAAAGCTTAGACTCTAAAGTTTAAAGAGGTGGAGAAGTATGGGGGAGAAGAGGCAGAGAAAAAGCTGCCTTTAATGAAATGGAAAGCAGGGCTGAGTTATAGGTTGACTGTTAGCCTTTGAAGCCAAGAAACAGAAGTGAAAAGGCTGGCCCTTCTTCTGGTCTCCCACTCACTTTTATTTTATTTTTTTTCCTTGTTTACAACTTTTTATTTCTCCCACTCACTTTTATTGCAATGTCTTCCATGCCAACCTTCTTGACATTGGCATTTGTTGGGTTCATGGCAGGTTCCATGTGCACCACAGCCAGGCTCGCAGACAGCTAGAATCAAAAGAAATAAAAAGAGTATTTCCTGAGCTTTCCTTTTTCAACAGAATTACATAGTTGCTTTCCTTGCAATTCTTTAGAATGTGTTAGTTTTGGCTTCATCCTCTAATTTTTTTTCCTAAGTCAGTCTCCAGTCATAAGTTGGTTTTGGACTTTTTGTAAAGTCCTGAGAATAATCTTTAAGCATGATATTTTTCATTCGCAAAGACATTCAGTAGGATTTTGAAACTGCTGGAGCATGGAAGTTTATTTTCCTTAAGAAAACACCTGGCTGGGCATGATGGCTCATGCCTGTAATCCCAACACTTTGGGGGGCTGAGGCAGGTGGATCACGAGGTCAGGAGTTCAAGACCAGCCTGGCCAAGGTGGTGAAACTCCATCTCTACTAAAAAAAAAATACGAAGATTGGCCGGGCGCAGTGGCAGGTGCCTATAGTCCCAGCTACTCGGGAGGCCGAGGCAGGAGAATCACTTACACCTGGGGGGCAGAGGTTTCAATGGGCCTAGATCGCGCCACTGCACTCCAGCCTGGGCGACAGAGAGAGACTCCGTCTCAAAAAACAAAACAAAGAAACCACCTTGTAGTTAAAACGTTCAGTTGCATGTGTGAGTATCCATTTTTTTACATGCACAGATTTCATACCACACCTCTGGTCTACATAAGGAAGCATATATGTCAGTGAAGAAAGGTTAATTGTGATGCCCAGGCAACATGCACTAAGCACGGAAGTATGTAGTGAGAGACTCCTGCTAGTTTAACGACCTAGTAGCCCAGATTGGCAATGTGTATGGGGTACTTACGCTTTGAACAGAGGTCTCCCTGGTAACCTTTGGAACACTTACATTTGCTTTTCCCAATGCATTTACCTCCGTTTCGACAGGGTTGTGGGCATTTGCCTGAAAAAGAGAAGAATGCAGCTAAACAAGGAACCTGGTGCTTCATTCAGAGGTAATTACATTTTTCAAAGGAATTACAAGGCTTTGAGAGGATAAGTGCTTTTAAATGGCAATTTTCATTTATTTCAGATCTACTCTGGCTTTTTTTTTTGAGTTTTGTTTTTGGAACAGACAGGATAATATTTTTAACTTATGCTTTTGGATTATAAATGTATTGCCAAAATGCTGCATTTATATCCTTTTTTTTTTTTTTTTTTTTTTTTTTTAAAGTAAAGACGGGTTTCATTCTGTTGGCCAGGCTAGTCTTGATCTCCTGACCTCAAGTGATCCGCCCACCTTGGCCTCTCAAAGTGCTGGGATTACAAGTATGAGCCACCATGCCCAGCCCAATTACTTTTTAATAAACACAGTAATCTTTTAACTGACTCACAAATACTTGCTAAGATATACTTTACTAAAAGTTATGACATAAATGACCCTTTAAATAATCTTTTCACTGGGTATTGATTTTTGTTTTTTGGTTCTTTTTGAGATGGAATCTTGCTATTTTGCCCAGGCTGGAGTGCAGTGGCAGGATCTCGGCTCACTGCATCCTCCGCCTCCCAGGTTCAAGTGATTCTCCTGCCTCATCCTCCAGGGTTGCTGGGAACACAGACATGTGCCACCATGCCCAGCTAATTTTTGTATTTTTAGTAGACACAGGGTTTCACCTTCTTGGCCAAGCCGGTCTCGAACTCCTGACCTCAAGTGATCCCCCCACCTCAACCTCCCAAAATGCTGGGATTACAGGCATGAGCCACTGTGCCTGGCCAAGTTTTGATTTTTGAGTGTCACTTTTTCTGAAAGTAAGTCTATACCTGTACCTAATGACAGTCTTAGCCTAGGATTCCCCAGAAAGCAGGATCTGCATGCAGCTAGTTTATTTGGGGAAGTGATTGTAGGAAACAGGAATGGGGGAATGGGAGGGGTGAAATGGAAGGAAGGAAAGGCAACACAAAAGTGTGTTTGTGGGTGGAAAGCAGGAGTATGGGGCTGCTAAGTCGAGGTGCAGTGGCAATGGCTGGTGTGCAAGGCTGGCCAAGAGGCTGTGAGATGTGACACAAAAGGTGCCCAATATCACAACAATGCATTTTCCTGGAATGCCCTAGGTCCATAATGATACTTTGTAATTTATTTTATCTCTTTGCCCAATGAGTATTACGAATGCTTTTCACAGATCTTTGAATCACAGAAATTTAGAGCTGGAGTAAGGCCCTAGGTGTAAAAATCATTTAATAAATTTCTCACTTCTTTCTCCAGAGGCTATTTATTATCCCTCTGCAATCTAGAATTTGCTATCCTAAGTCCTAGTTTTTGAAGAAGTGGAAGATAAGGTACTTTTTACCTAGAGCTGAAACCACATCCTATGCCTGGCATAAGATGTTTTGAAGACAGCAAGTAGCCTGTAGATTTTGGTAGTGGAGGAGTTTGGATTGCTTTTGTTGTTCTTTTTCTTTTCTTTTTATTCACTTTAGCAGAACACTCATTACAAAGGCTTCTAGGTACATAAGGAGAAGTAATGAAAATTTATCCTAAACCAACCCGCCTTTCACTCTCTAAGCCCTTCTTTTTATTGCCAAAGAAAGCTGCGAAAGAAGTCAACCCCCATATATTTTACTGACAAGTACTATTCTTGACAAACAAGAAGTAAATTCTTTATGAAAATCATTCTACTAAAAACACTTTATCTTTTTATTTACCTAAAAGGACTTTATTCATATATAAGTAGACCAAAGCAGTATTTAGTCATTGTGGAGACAATATAGACGTAACAATATTGGGATGTTAGGGTCTCTCACAAACCTGGAATGCCGTTAGACATTGAGGTTTTTCTGCATGGAGGTGTTCCAGAAACAAGTATTAAAACAAACTTAATAACAGAATATCACCTCTTCATTGACCAAAAGAAGGCCCTTTTTTTTTTGCCAGGTTTGAATACAAGAATACCATTTACTGTTTAGTTACGATCTCAGCTCTCACCCAAAAGAAGGAATATCTAACTCCAAATTTCCATTTGCATCAAATAAATACCTGACCCCAACATATACACAAAATTGGGTCATATCACAGTACTCTGCAATGCACCAGGTTTTTTCAAGTGAGCAAGGTATAGGATGATAATTATATGGCAGAAAAGACAGGGTACTCAATACGTGAACTACTTGGTGAGCCCGAATTTTCTCCTCCTCTATGAGGGGTGAAGTTGGTAACTGGGATAATGCAGAAAATGACTGGTGGAGATAATCCTTTCATCAACTTCAAGAAGTTTTTTGTTTTCATGGCAACAGGGAAGTGAGGACCCTTAGATTCACCACAGTCAGGAAGGAGGACGTTCTCTCCTGGCTATTATACAACAGAAACGTGACTGCAGGAGACGTTAGACATTCGAAAGCTATTACTAGTTTAAAGACTATAGGAGCCAAAATTCATGAAGATCTGATTGTTTTAAAATTCATAATACTGGAAATATCTTTAATAGGAACTTCTTCTTCCTGAAAATAGTTTGCAACCAAATTCTACCCATTAAATAGTGGAAAACTGAGTCAGCTTGAGAGATGGCACATTTTTACTTAAAGAGACTAAGCCCTGGCTGGGCATGGTGGCTCTCGCCTGTAATCCCAGCACTTTGGAAGGCTGAGGCAAACAGATCACTGGAGGCCAGGAGTTCAAGACCAGCCTGGCCAATATGGTGAAATCCTGTCTCTACTAAAAATGTAAAAAAATTAGCCAAGCGTGGTGGTGGGCACCTGTAATCTCAGCTACTTGGGAGGCTGTGGCAGAAGAATCGCTTGAACCTGGAAGGCGGAGGTTGCAGAGAGCCAAGATGGCGCCACTGTACTCCAGCCTAGGTGACAGAGCTAGACTCCATCTCAAAAAAAGAAAAAAAAAAATAGACTAAGCCCTGTCTAAAGACAAACAGATTTGACTAAGTTTCAGCTGGTGGCATTTTTACTATAACCAATGGATGAGTCCTTGTAAGAAGAATGAAATAAGAATACATTGACAAAATAAAGACATTAAATTTCTTTTACCTATGCAATTGTAGGATAACTTAAATTATCAGTTTAATGAAGTGACAGTTTAATGAAGAAAACAGATAAAAGGGTTTAAGTGCCAACAATTGTCATCTCTGGGTTTTAGGATTATAGGTGATTTTTAATTGTTTTCTCCAATATTCTAAATTTTTTTTAACAGAGAACATTTTATATTGAGAACTTTAATAAGAAGAACCCACTCAGTTATTTTTAAAATCCTTTTCTAATAATCCTTGCATTAGAAAAGGATTATAAATAATTTGGGTAGTCTTTTTAACTGAAGGTTCATTAAAGATTCTTGGGAAATCCATGAGTCTTAGATAACAAGACGTATGTACACACCATCCATCCAGATACCTCTAACCATAGTTTTGTTAACCTACAAGCATATCTCACAATCAACTCGGAATAAAGTTTGAGATGGTATCATTGTTTTTTACTTTTTTTTTTTTTTTTTTGAGATGGAGTTTTGCTCTTGTCTCCTAGGCTGGAGTGCAGTGGCTCAACCTTGGCTCCCTGCAACCTGTGCCTCCAGGGTTCAAGCAATTCTTTTGCCTCAGCCTCCTGAGTAGCTAGGACTACAGGTGTCTGCCACCATGCCTGGCTAATTTTTGTGTTTTTAGTAGAGATGAGGGTTTGCCATGTTGGCCAGGCTGGTCTCTAACTCCTGACCTCAGGTGATCTGCCTGCTTCGGCCTCTCAAAGTGCTGGGATTATAGGTGTGAGCCACTGCACCCAGGTGAGATGGCATCATTCTTGATAGAGGTCAGGAGAAATGAAAATAAAGATGACATCGGAATATACATTTCATTTAAAAAAAACAAAAAACAAACAGCCAGCAATGAGTGCTGGTGAGGATGTGGAGAAACTGGAACCCTCATACACTGCTGGTGGGAATGTAAAATGATGCAACTGCTTTGGAAAACAGTCTGGTAGTTCCTCAAAAAAGTTGTCACCACGTGACTCAGCAATTCCACCCCCAGGTAAATATTCTGAAGAAATGGAAACGTCCACACAAACATCTCACACGCAGATTTTCATAGCCATATTATTCGTAATAGCCCCAAAGTGGAAACAGCCCAAATGTCCAACAGCTGATAAATAAACAAAATGTGGTAAATCCATAAAATGGAATATTATTTGGCAATAAAAAGGAATAATGCAGTGATATATACTACACCATGGGTAAGCACTGAAAACACTAGAATGAACCCAGGTAAAAGAAGCCACACAAGAAATGCCATATCTTATGTGATTCCATTTATGTGAAATGTTAAGAATAAGCAAGTCTAGAAACAGAAAGTAGCTTAGTGGTTGCCAGTGTCTGGAGGGAAAGGGGAAGGGGAGGTGACTGCTAATAGGTACAGATTTTCTTTTGGGGATGATAACATGTTCTGGAATTTGATAGAGGTGATGGCTACACAATCTTGTGAATAACCCGAATGGTACATTTTAAAATGTTGAGTTTTATGTGATTGTGACTTATATCTTAATTAAAAATAAGAATACATAATTCAACTATACTTTTTTGTTTCTGTACCTTTGGAGGCACTTTTCAACTCAAGACCCATTTCCATATTTTCCTGGTAATGTAGTTCCCGTGATAGAAACAGGAAACTTCCGCAAAGATTTTGGATAAAACTTGAAGTAGGGTCAATCAGGAGCTTTCAAAGACCCACATTTTTTGATGCAGTAAAACAAAAAACCAAGAATATAAAACATTGTCTCTGCCAACAGAAGATTCATAAACCTAAGAACATGAAAGGGCATATTTACATGAAGGAAAATGAGCCTATGAACAAAGATTCATAACCATGAACCAAGTAAGTGTGCAGAGTCTGAAGTAAGTACAGGGGAAAATTGAGGGGAGTTAGTTCAGAGATATCTTTATCCGGGAAGGGTAATTAATAAGAATAGAAACCACACCCAGACAATTAATTACATGTTCTATGGAAACTCTAGAGGTATTTCATTTGAACCCTATAAAAATGGTTACTTCATCCACTACTCATTAAAGTACAAAAACCCACAAATAAATTAGAGGTTGAAAGTTCAAACGGGAACTTAGTCTTATTCAACTTTCAGTCTACAATACACTACTATATACACTACTGTATACACTGTTCGGCTATACCAAACAGTGGTGTTTTACAGATACAGCTGGAAATGAAACACAGACCAAGTTTCCCTCAACCAACATATCAAGAAAGGCAGGGACACAGGACACTTAGTGGACAGGCTGACCTTCCTTTTGCTCTTTCTTGAGCATGTGCTTTGGTGCTATCTGTTCTTCTGGATTGTAAGGCAATCTAGGAGGGAGTTATCTCATTTCTGAGTTAAAGAGAGAGGCTACATGACTTGCTGAGAGCTACATGGCTGGTCAATGGCAGAGCCTGGACAAGCAGTTTGGAATATTGATTCCGAAAACAATGATAAGCTACCACATTTCAACCCTTACTTTTTTAACTTTTGTGTATTGAAGTATGACAAACATATAGTAAAGGCATAATGTGTACCAATCTTAAGTTTACAGTTCAGATATTTTTATTTACATAAACAGATGTGTGGCTCTTCACCAATCGAGATACTTAGCATTCCATAAAGTTCCTTTTGCTCCAACTGTGATTCTCGTTTCTACTGTCATCCGTTAGTTTCACCTATTCTTGAACTTCAAAAAGATGGGATCATGCAGTAGGTAATTTTTTGTGTCTGGTTACTTTCACTTAGTATCTGTGTGGTCCATTCATGTTGCTGTTTGTGCTACTATTTCATTCTTTTTTTATTGCTATGCGCCTCTTTTTTCTCCTTTTTCTTGAGTCTACCTTTTTCTCTTAGATGGGTTGTTAGGCTCAGTCTAGGATATCTGGCAGTGAGCGGCAGGGGAAACAGGTACGTAGGTAAACAGATCCCAGCTGTCCCAGAGCTCTGATCTACATTTCCAGTCTGAAGCTATGGGTTCCACATAATGAGGAGGGGACAAAATGACTAACAGAAAACAATGCAACTGTTGAATAATCCAAACCCAGACATAACCAAGTCAGAGAGCATTTCTTCTGAGTCCTCTGAGGTGAGCTGTGTCACTCTTTGCCCCACCTTCAGCCAAAATGCATGGTAGCTGAATCTAGCAAAAAGAAACCACTGGCCTAAGACCTTAGACAAGTTATTCATTCTCTCTGGGCTTCCGACTCCTCCTTGATAAAATGAAGGGGTTATATGGGGTTTCTAAGGTCTCCCCACGTCAAAAGAAGGCAGAAAGTCAATACTCACTGATTTCACACTGCTCTCCCTCTAGTCCTGGAGGGCAAATACATTTTCCAGGGTAGAAACAGGTCCCTCCATTAAAGCAGGTGGTTGAGCAGTTTGCTGTTAGAATGAGTAACAGGGGTGTTGCATTAGACAGTAGGTTAAATCTAACACAAATTTCACTTAAAGTGAGGTGCTATTTTTTAGGCATCTGCTTGCTACTTGCCCATTTCCTGACTAATAAAATAAGCTGCTTTACAAATACAAAAGTTGTACCAATTGCTTACCTATGTGCAGACTCCAGAACATAATAGGAGACCACACACATCATATACTACCCACCAGTAGGAGTTTCCATCTCAGTGAAGAAAGGCACAGTAAAAAAAATTAGCTTTTTAATTTTCTTATACATAGCTATGCCCTTAAAAGGAGAAGAATGGTATAAACCTAAGGATTTTTTTTGTAAACATCAGTTTGGAGGATAAGGAAAGAGTAAAAAGGAGAAGACTTACTTTGGAATAGATAAAAGAGAAGTCATAAATATCAGGACCTGACAAAAAAGCAACTTTCTTTCAGGACAAGATGAACAGATATTTATCTTAATGAGATTGTTTTTTAAAAAATATACTTTTATGACTTTTGGAGAAAAGAGTAACTGTATTCAGAAAAAGACTGTGGGCCCGGGTGAGATCCCATAGGTAGGAGTGTGGCCACAGCAGGGACCAGAGGATGATGAAGTTGGCTGTATCATAGTGGAAGCCCAATAACCAGATTATCCAGGTAGTAATCACACTTCGTGATTCATCCTAAACCCTCTCTCACAGTGTCAGTTTCTGGAATTTCACTGCTCACTAGCACCTAAAATGGAGGATGGAGAAATGGAGAGGGGAGGAGAGGAAATATCTAAAAATAGACAAGTTGGCTCATTCTATAAAGGAAATTAAAATGAGAGCTTGAATTTTTAGCAATTCCAGTTATATGACCCATTTGTTCTTGTCCCATATAAAATTGGCCAAAATTGGCTATAGATGAACAAAAGCTAAAATAAGCTTCCAGTAGGAAAATCAGAAAAGAAATCCAAAAGTTCTAAGTGTATGCTTTCTTTGTGGGAAAAAAAAAGTCCACAAAGTAAAATGTTCTGTGAGTATCATGCTTCTTAAATGATAAATTGTGTTTAAAATCACAAAGATCTCCCAGTTTAAGGAAGTGCTGTACTCACTTTGGCAAATCAAAACTCTTTTTTTTTTTTTTTTGGTTTGTTTTTTAAAAGAGACAGGGTCTTGCTCTGTCTCCCAGGCTGGAGTGCAGTGGCACAATCATAGCTCACTGCAGCCTTAAACCCCTGGGCTTAAGGTTTCTTCCTGCCTCAGCCTCCCAGATGGCTGGGAGTAAAGGTGTACACTACCATGCCTGATTAAGTTTTGAATTTTTTTTGTATAGATGGAGTCTTGCTACATTGTCCACACAGGTCACAAAAAAATTCAAGCCTCTTAATGTGGAAGGGAGCTGTAGCATTTTGGTATAGGATTTAGGATTTAGGAGAACAAGCTCTTGGGGCCTCCTCTTTGCTGGAGTATTGCTAAGGCTGGACAGTTGTTTTTGTAAGTGTGTCCTGTCTCCTCGCTTCTGTTTCTCTGGGAGATAGAAGGGAATGATGAGATCAGTGCCCTGGAAAACTTTGGGATCAGTACCCACTTGGCCCATGCCCCGTGCGCACTGCCCAATTACTGATGTGTAGAATGCAATGAACCTGGTAGCTTCATAGAAAGTTGTAGAATTCGGCAAGGTTGGTTACATAATTTGGCCACACTCTTAGTACTTGTATGCTATTGTATTGTCATGAGCAAGCTTCTCTACATTTCTGTTGTGCAATGATTCTTGATTAGAAAAACAAGCAGCTAGAGACATGAAGTATCTTTCTCTAGGGCTGAGGCCCCACTGGCCAGTGCTAAACTCCTTAGGTCCTAAAGGTTGTGATGTCCCAAGGGCCAATGAAAGTTATTCTTTAATATTTGTTCAAATACATAGTGCTGATGTCTATTTCCATAGTAGTAATTAAATCATTTTTCAGAGCCTCCACATATTCCCTCCTGGAGAATTAAAGCATCTTTTTGTTGAGGTAGAAAGTTTTTTTTTTTTTAATATTCCCAGATCTCCAGTGAGACCAAGTGGAATTTCAACAGACATTATAAAAGAATAAAAAAATTACTGGAGTCTGATGAGTAGGAAAATCTTTCATTTGAAAGATAAAATATTACAAAATATAGTATGTACTGGAATATAGATAGATATATTACTTTAACAGTGACCATGTGGTGTTTGTCACACCATAGCACTAGAAAAACACTGCAATTGACACTCCATTATGCAAACCACACCAACAATGGCCACGCCTACATAAGAAGGTCTCACAAATGGTCTCTTGTGAATACATGAGTTCTTCAACTAAATCTGGAGGATTTGCTTTATTTATTCATAGTTTTGAGGCAATAAGAGTTTAATTCTCCTCTAGAATGCCCAGTTTTAAAATAGCAGAGACACTGAATGCTAAATTTAGACAAAAAGATTCACAATAATGAATTTTACTCACTGGCTGTTAATTCTTATTAGAGTAATTAGTGCTTAATCTTTATGAAAACACATTTAAAAAATGATTTTTAATCCAATACTATAGTTTTAAAAGACCACTTTAAAAAAGGCAGAAATGCTTTCACATATTATCTCAATATAGTTATAATATATAGCTCAGGGGTGAGGGACAGGAGGGTCAATGGCTTAATTCCAAGTCTAGAGATAGAAAAAGCATGGTCCACAGAGAGATCAAGTTGCCTGCCCAGGTTCAGAGTCACTCGTGGAAGAACCAAGGGCTGAATTAGGTAGCCTGGGTGGCAACATGGTACACTGCAGGATATGAATTTGGGTCAACCTACTCAAGTTCCATAAACCTCACTTTGCTTATCTAGGAATGAGATGGATAATACTTTACATATCTCAAAAGATGTTCAGAGTAAAATCACATAACGGTATGAAAGTACTTTGTACATCATAAAAGAGTAAACAACCATAAGTTATTCTGACTCATACTGAAGGCTCTTTCCTTTAGCTTTCCTTTAAAAAACAACAACAACAAAAAACTGCTCATGGCAATCTTACTTGGTAGTAACTGAGTGATCACTAAAGAGACACTTTTCAAGAATAAAATTTATTATTCTATCTTAACTCATATGTTTATTGACAAAAAATGCTCTATTCATACAATTAGCATTTTTAACACAAAGATAACTTCATTAAATATACAAATTTCACAGCATAGTCTTTATTTTTTTTCCACTTAAAAGATGTGAACTGGGCAAAATAAACAAGTCTCTTGTAAAGAGTATGAATCGTTCAGCAATTTTAGGGCCAAGTTTGAATCCACTCACTAAGAGTAAAATCTGGCTGTGTTGCTGCAATGCTAAGAAGGAAGAACCTGATCTCTCTGGGATGTGATTTGTGAGCAGAGTATTGAATCGGGAGTCAGTAAACTTCTAGGTTAGGCAATGTAGAGCAGGTTGTTTAATTTTAGCCTTAGAAGCTCACCCACAAAACCAATTTAGGACATACTAAAATTCCATGTGGCACAGACCAGCTAATTGTTCACAAAAATTTGCACTCCCATTACATAATATGAGATGTCAGTGGGAGACAGCTGTCCAGCCAGGGGCAACATTTCTTCTGCCTGAAACCAGGTAGGACCATGAGGCTAATTCCTACCTATGGAATAGGTGTGGAAGTTTTGTGGGTAAATTCTGGGCCAGGGCTTTTAAATTTTTTAATTAATTTATTTATTTTTAGCAGTGCTTACTTCAATCCTTCTCTGCCTATTGGCTGGATCTAGAGAGTTCCAAAGCTCTAGGCAGGACCACAGATAGATGGTGCCTGGGCTCCTGAGTCACTGCATGGAGAAGAGCTGCCCTGCCCACTGACCAGGCAAAATGCACTGGAGCATTCTGTGAATGAAAATAAACTTTTGCTATTATGCTACACTAAAATTGGGATTTCAGTTACTATAGCAGCCATCTTTACCCTAAGCCATACACTCTCAGAGCTGTTATGAAGAGTGAGGACATATAAAGTAACTTATTCTAATCAAACATTTTAAAAGTAAAAATAACTTTCTTCTTAAAAAGAAACTGTTACCTTTGTCACAGTTCACTCCATAGAATCCAGGTGGGCAGATGCAGAAACCAGGAGTCACACAAAGTCCACCATTCATACATCGTGGGGTACAAAGGGCTTATAGGGAGAGAGAACCCTGATTAAGGCCAAATGGTATTTTGGAGCAGGACCATTTTGAAATGTCAATAATACAACAGGTCTACATTTTCAAGCTTTGTGGTTGACTCTAAAATGATTACTCTTCAGAGATACAAGTTTGCTATACTAATATTATTTTTGTGGTATAAATTAGGCTGTTTTTCAATTTCTCAGCCAATTTCTTAGAGATGACTTTCGGATTGGTTCCATTTGAGTACTTGAATAAATTTTCCCCAGAATCATTTTGACTAAGATGTGGTCTTCTTAAAACTGTTAAATATTTTCACTTTGCCCCATTTCCTTAATCTTCTAATTCCAACATAAATGCAAAGAAGAAAAATAAGAAAATATTCTTCTTTCTTACTTATTTTAAAATTATTTTTTAACTGTCTCTCACAGGATATTCTTATTTCTTGAAGATGAAAAATATTTTGCTTACTGTAGTCAGAAAAGCTCTTAGTATTTAAACATCTTATGATTAATATTCATTTCCTTGCTTATATCTTTTTTCATGTATTTTTTAAAATTAATTTCCCTGAAATTGATGTACTTACTACACAAATTCTTTTCATCCACTTTTTTGCCTTATCATAACTTCATAACTCAGATATACTCTTAGTTGTGAATCAAGCTACTTTCAACTGGAACAATTTCAGATCAGTGGTGATACTAGCTTTTAAAATCCAACTTAAGAGGAGGAAAAAAACCTCAGAATTTTCATAAGATTATGCCAAAGTACAGTGGCTATATTTCTGAAGTGGGATGAGTTGGGGGAGATGGCCAGGAATGGCCACAGAAAGTGAAGGCATTGTGCCAAAATTTTCTGCCCCTGTGACCAGGAAAATAATTTCAGGTGTTAAAAATACACATGGGGCTCCTGCGTGACATCCATGTTCATTAGGAAGGGAGCAAGGGAAGTCGGCTCCATGTCTTACCTTTCTCACAGTGAGGTCCGTGGAACCCATCAGGACACTCGCAGATGCGTCTTTCATTACAAAAGCCTCCATTTCGGCACCCACCTGGGCACTCAGCTTCAGCAGAGAGAAACAAAGCTTATATGGACACCCTTGAAATCATGTTGGGTGAATCACAGCCAGTGTGAGACAGTAGTGTTCATTTCTGTTCTAGCCCACCAATTAATCATAATTGATCAAATACCAGTACTTCCAACTCATTCCCTCGATATCACTTGGATTTCACTAAATCTGCTGCAGAGTAAGATTTTGCCTCCCTTATTTCCAACAGTAGGGGGCTCTTGGAAGAAGGTAAGGCAAATTTTATTCTGCCTTCATCTCCTCCTATGGATCTACTGTACCTTGTTAAATTCACACTGCAATTGAATGAATGGTATTGCCTGTCCCCTTTCAGAGGATAAGATGACTTATGGGTACATCTTTAGAGCACTGAAATGCTCCAGAGCTTAAATTCTGAGCTAGAAAAGCTTGTATGGGGATGTGAAAGGAGCCAGGCCTTTATAGTTAAATGGGCATCTGGGGTGTGGTGGGGAGGTATTGAGTGAGGCCTTGACCTGGTAGGGATCACTGGCATGAGGTGGCAGTCTGTCCTCTGTGGATGTTCATTAGAGGTTATATTAGTGTTGCCTTTGGGACAAGTGGGAAGTGCTGGTAATTATGAGCCACACTGCCTTGAGC
The DNA here is from genome assembly GCF_029281585.2 of Gorilla gorilla gorilla. Lineage (NCBI taxonomy): Eukaryota > Metazoa > Chordata > Mammalia > Primates > Hominidae > Gorilla > Gorilla gorilla. Next base: position 80,348,544 of record NC_073234.2, read on the forward strand.
AAACAGAGCAAGAAAGGGGGAAATTCATGACCACGGGTGAGATACACTGGGACTCCCAACAACTGTGTTGGAGGAGTGGAGAGGGAGGAAGAAAAGGTGTTTTGAAAAGGTTCCTATTCCTAGTATTAAAAGTGGGGTCAAGGTCAGAGAAAGTCTATCCTAGTACTGTTGCTAAATCCTGTGCTTATCATCTCCTCCTTCTGTTGCTGTAGCTATAGAGCCATCAACCAAAAAACCATGTATGTATGTGTGTGTGTGTGTGTGTATGTGTGTGTGTGTATAGATATAAATATTTGGTCCAAATCACACCTAAGCCCTTACAACATGTCTTCTCTTGAATCACCATTGGTGCTTACCTTGTTGACATGTTTTAAAGAAGATAGCATTTTGAGGTGTTTGGAGAATGGTGTTGCCTTCAGAATTCATAACAATCACATTCACTTCAAATGCTGCCACCCCATCCTGTTTTCCAAGACATGGGAAACCAACTTGAACAACTAAAAGAAAAAAAGAGAAAGTGTGGAGAAATAGTTAATCTAGTTGATTCTAGTTTTACAGAAATCTTGGGAAGAGAGTCAAAGGACAAAGCAAAAATGTTCACATGTTGTGGATTTCCTTGTATCTCCACGGGAGTAGGAACTGTATTTTGAGCATCTGGGCTCCACAGAAGTTGAGCATCATGTCAGGTGAAGAAAGAGTGAATGACTCCAATTTTTACCTCATTAATATGGAATTGGGGATATTCTGTTCACAGTCTGGACTTGTACTATCTTAAATATTTTCCCTGGAAATTAAAGATGGAAAGAAGAATCATAAAGTGGTTAATTATGTATACGTCAGTGTAGCATAGGAAGAACAGAAAGACAAACGAAAATAAATAAAAAGCGGTTGATTTGGGGAAGAAACTTTGTGGCATCTTCATCAGCCTCCATATAATCCAAAAAGGGCTAGAAATCAGCATTTCATAATCCCTTAAATAAAGTCTGATGAGCAATACCCCACTGGTTTATGTTTACTATGTGTATGTGAAAGTGACAAAATATCTTCTTTGAAAATACTTTACGACTCAGACTAGAGTTCAATCATTGGACCGAGTTAATGAAGTTAATATTTTCTCAGGCTGTTTGTTAATAAGAAGTGTCCATATCTCAGGCATCTTGAAGAGAGTTTGATGTGATGAAATAATCTCATGAATAGGGTTATATCTAATGGTTTATGTTCTTAAAGAGAAGCTTCTCTTTCTTGTGAGTCTAATGATCACTCGGCCTGTGCAAGTGTTGACAATGAAGTCACAAAGCAGGGATTGGGAACTGAAGACATTGCTGTACAAAGAGGGAAGGAGGACACCCATTGTGGGATAACCACAAGTCACTGGGTGAAAATGGGGCAAATCAGATGTGATCATTTGCTGAGAAGCTGATTATGTATATTTCCAACACCCAATGGGTTATTATAACATATCCACTGGGTAAGACTGATGTAGTAGATCCACCAGACTCTTGTTCTTTCTTGTGAATATAAAGAAATATTGCTAATGGGTATACATGTGATTTTTTGCTTCATTTTATTTCTGCATGGCAGGTTATGGTTTCTGCCAAGCTTGTGCAAACTGTATCAAGCTAAGACAAATCTTTTCCTTTTAGAGTGTCGATAAACTTTCTCCCTAGGTTTATAGAAATAAATGAGCTGGAAACTGGACTGCCCTTTTCTGTAAAGCATTGCACACAAGCTGGTCATACAATTTCTCAATGTGCTTTTGGCAACCCAAAACTCCTCTTACAGCTCTGGTATTGTCAGTGTTCATTGCTATGCCATACTCAAAATTACATGGACTTCTATTTCCACCTCCCCTGAAACTTGAGATTTTAACATTGCAAATCATTATGATGAAAAGGAAACACAGATATTTTAACAGAAATAAAAAGAAAAAACAAAATTGTGTCTAAAGTTCTAAAGTAAAATTGTCCCTATTGAAAACCTTGGCTTAATGAAATCTCATATATAAAAATGCCAATTTACAAAACATTTATGAATGGAGATTTCTATTTCAGAAAGAAGCAAAGGAATTGACAAGTAATTTCTTTAAATTTTTTGTACTTATACTTTGTTCAATTATAAAACTTTACTCTTCGTATGACTCTTTTACATGGACAGGTAGGCCAATAATTGCTTTGAGGCATAAAAAGATGGAAAAACTTGAACGGATACTTAAAGATAGAACTTTCAGAATCTTCCTCACTGGACGCCATCATCCAAACTTATTTTCCAGGTGTATCTTTTTTCTGAACCACATTCAGCCTCTCCTTTGCAGCCCACCTGATTCTTTTAAAAATGCCCTTCAGTTTTATTTTGGCTTCCAGAATCTTGGTATGGAAGAGAAGATGCTTATCAGTAAACTCATCTTCATTTCTGCTTGCCAGCATTCTCAAATTTCAAAATGTATCTTGGATGTTAAATATCAAAAACTGTCTTATTAAGTTTGTAGGAAATTTAGTTAAGAACAATTATTAGTTCTTCCACATCTTCAGATGTGCTGAAAGACCGTTTACAAATCCGGTTAAATTATGACTACGTGTTCACAAGCTCTGGTTGTCAGTTGTCAGGGGATGCTTCTAGAGGGCTTGGAGTGCTCACATAAAAGTGTGTGGTTTGCGGCCAGGTGCAGTGGCTCACTCCTGTAATCCCAGCACTTTGGGAGGCCAAGGCGGGCGCATCACTTGAGATCAGGAGTTGGAGACCAGCCTGGCCAACATGGTGAAACCCGTGTCTACTAAAAGCAAAAAAATTAGCCGGTGTGTTGGCATATATCCATAATCCCAGCTACTTGAGAGACTGAGGCATGAGAATCACTTGAACTCAGAAGACAGAGGTTGCAGTGAGCCAAGATAGAGCCACTGCAGTCCAGCCTGGGCAACAGAGCAAGACTCCATCAAAAAAAAAAAAAAAAAAAAAAGGAAAGAAAGAAAAGTGTGTGGTTTGCTAACATAATCTTTAAGTCAATTAAAGTAAGGACATGTTCACAGAGTTCCTAGGCCTGTGGTGATGCTAGAAGATACGGCTTTCCACCATTGCAAGGAACAAAAGTGAGGTTGCAAAATCTAATGAAAGTTTTAAAATAGAAAAACTGCAAGCAATTTTGGCAGATAACTAAAGATGTAGTATCTTCATTTTCTTAGTAAACCAAAAGAAATGATATCCCTAAAAATTATTTTACTAAAGTTATATTCAATTACTGTTATAACTGATATGAAATATTTTCCTTCTTATAGTTTTTAAAGACCTAATATACTCTAGGCTTGCAATTTTTGCTAATTTTATTTGTGCATAATAACTCTAGCCATTAAATTCAGCTTCAAGTTAAAAATGAACACATTAAAAATCCCATCAGCCCAGGTATATAAGTTTTACCTGCACATTTCTACCTCTTTGGAAATAGAAGGCATGTAAGCACAGTTATGACCTGAACCCTACTGCAGAATGATTTGTAAAGAACTAGGAAATAAAGTTTAGAAATTAGGAGGTACCTAGCTTATAATTTCAATGAATTATTATTTTTTTCACTGAGGACATCTTGAGCCAGATCAACAATTAATTTTTAATGTAAAAGAAGAATTACAGAAAGATGTGATAAACCATACCATTATACTTGCCCACTCTTCAATTTTAAAACACAAAGTAAAAATTTTATTTTCTCTTGTGCAAACCCTACTTGTCTTCCTTTCTGTTTATATAAACTTTATCTATAAGACCATTTAGGTAATAATATTTATAATTAAACACCTTTTAAAAGTTTTCAAAGAATTTTGCTTTAAAAAAACAAAATCTGACTTTAGTTAGCTGCATCTCCAGTAATTGCCTTTTGTCAACCCTGTGCTCTGCGCAAACTATTTCTCTCAGTTCCCCAAATGTGTGGTGCACATCCACAATTTCCTTACTGCACACCCAGGTGCTTGGAATGTTCTTTCTTGTGTTTTCTGTCCTACTGTCCTCCCACTCAACTTTCAAGGCCAAAATTAAATAGTACTTGCTTTCTTTAGCCTTTCCTAACACCCCTTGCCTATATAATTACATTTATATATTTTACAAACACCTATATATATTATTTCATTGTGGTGTAATGATTTAATTATGGTTTGCATCCTTTGCTAAGGATGAGAATTCTCAAAGGCAAGAACTATATCTTGTTTTTGTAATCTCAGCATCTAGCATATTGTCTGTCACAAACTAGGTACCAACAGATGTGATATATGTTATGGTAGACACAACCATATACCTTGTGTGCACAGGCACACACTTGCACTTCCACACATGCACATATCTGCACATATACACAGAGACAGAAATTCACCATAGACAGTAGGAGATGTAGAGAATAAAATACTAGCAACATGCACTCAGAAAAACAGATGCACCAAGAAAAAGAGACATCAAAGGCAGAAAAAGCAGAGACTCTTTGCTTCCAAGGAATAAGAGGAATGTGAAAGTCATGTATTTTTGCAACAATAGGCATACGAGTAAAGAGCCATTGTTCCCAAACGCTAGATGAAGTTAGGCCAGATATGAATTCCAGTGCAGAATAGGATGTATAATCTAAACGAGGTGAATTAAAACAACTCAGAAAAACTAAAGCAGATCGAATATAACTCACAGCATTGAAGTACAGACTGATATGCAATTGATTGCACATGAACTAACTTTTCTACAGAAGAAAGCAGCAAATTTGTTCTGATTGCATACTGCTCCCACACACAGATGGGCATGGTGCTCAGATAGCCTCAGCCTCCAGTCAGTTGAGTCCCTGTCCTTACAACAAGGCAAGAGATGAGAAAGGCAGGCAAGAGCCCATCCTCCACACCACATGATCATGAACCGCTACATCACTAGAAATATCCAACATAAATATTCATCAGTCCTTTAAGCTGCCCTGCCAGCCATTCATTCTCTTACCAAATACTTAGCACAAACTCTGGGCTTCACATTCTGCTAAGAACTGAGGTCACCTATAAGAAGATGGTCTCTCCAGCATAAGCACCTATTTAACAGTGTAGACATTGGATTCCTAAAAGTCCTAGTTGAGAAACACCACTGCTCTGTTGGTTTCATGGTCAGAAAAAGAGAGTGTTCAAAGAGGCAAAGTCCTGGCTTCATGAAACTGTTTTTTGTTATACAACTCAGTAATTTTACTGAACCACCCTGCAGTTTGTATTTCCTGTTTTTGTTCTCTTCTGATGCCAGAAGGCAGGCACTTCATAACTGTTAAAGATCAAGAGTTTTCTTTTTTCATGCAATGTTTAGGCATATAGGAGTCTGTAGGATAAAAGAACAGTTTAGCAGCTTGGGGGTATAAAATAGCCTTGTAGAATGATGAATGCTACCTGGATGCTTAAGAGCAAAGACACACTGATTTGATTACTTTTTAATAATGCAAGGTACCTTCACTTCTCCTACTGGAGGGACTGAGCTAATGAGGCTAATAAGTAGCTGCCCTGCAATGGTGTAAGGTTCCCATAAACTTCTTGCACCTGCATTTCTACAAACAAATCCTACATCTGCTTCGAAAAGACTATGTGTGTGTGGGGTGGGGTGAGGGAGTTGTATATGCAAAGGATGTGTGTGTGTGTGAGTCTGTGTGCACACATGGGCATATGTGTTCATATCACCTGGTTCCCAAAGAAGCCTTGTTGTTTTTAGTTTCAGGTTGACCAAAGTGTCACCCACTTTTTCCTCTACATTTATTATTTATAAAGAACGTAAATTATTAGAAAATGATGTTCTATCTAAACATGATCTATTAAAATATCCTCACCTCATATGTTCAAAATCTTATTTGTCAATTTCCTAAGAAGTAGAATTTCAGTAAGATTTTTTTTTATTTTTTATTTTTTTATTTATTTTTTATTATACTTTAAGTTTTAGGGTACATGTGCACATTATGCAGGTTAGTTTTTTAACTAGACACAAAAAGGGAAAAAAGCACTTAGGATACAAGCATTAAATTAGAAATTCAAAGACGCAAGATTTACCAGAAGCTGAGCAGGTAGGTATAACTGGTAATTAATTAATGTATTTTTAATGGACTATGATGAGCTTATATTCCTTTATTAATCAGAAAAAAAGAAAAATATAAAATAGAAATTGCGAGATGTTATGTACTTATTTTATTCTGACTGCTTCCAAAACAAAACAAAACAAAAAGAGCAAAAAATATGATCAAGAAGAATTTTATAGAAAATTATCTTTAGCCAGGTGCTGGCTCATGCCTGTAATCCCAACACTTTGGGAGGCCGAGGCAGGCAGATCACTTCAGGTCAGGAGTTCGAGACCTGCCTGGCCAACATGGTGAAACTGCATGTCTACTAAAAATACAAAAATCAGCCAGGCATGGTGGCATGCTCCTGTAATCCCAGCTACTCAGGAGGCTGAGGTGAAGAATCACTTTAACTCAGGAGGTGGAGGTTGCGGTGAGTTGAGACCCGCACCACTGCACTCAAGCCTGGGTGACAGAGGGACACTCTGTCTCAAAAAAAAAACAGAAAAGAAAAGAAAAAGAAAATTATTTTCAACTAAGAAGGAACACTATTGACAGGGCATGAGATTGAGTGATGATCATATTCCAAGAATTTGGTGGCTGGAGTGTCTTTCTCTTCTCCACAAGGTAATAAAGCCCTACCAATGCCATCTGAGTGGAATCAGCGTATCCACATCTCTGGAATAGATACTCACGTCCTTGGGGCTACACATCTCAGGTGAATAAATCTTCACCCAGAACCCAAACACATCTAAGTCAGAAACAGATCCTCTAGGGGTGCTGTTGGTTACACCTGCAGCACTGTGATGATCAAAGAGAAACTGAAGTTATACTCCTCCTGTCTACACCCACGATGACACTTAGGTCGGGAAATTAGAGAAACTCTGTTTATTTAGTCTCCCACTCTTATGGCACTGGAATGCAACAAGGCAGATCCACTGGAAGTGGTAGATAACCGTAATCTGAAAATGCCCTTTGTAAAAGTATCTGATCTCCTGATTACTTTAGAGACTTAAATTAGCTCCGAAGGGGATTTTTATTTGACATCTGACAAAATTTATTTTCACGTTCCTCTAGAAGAATAAGACTAAATTTTTTTTTAAAAAGAGAGAGTATGCCATCGATGATTTTAAAACACTATAAAGCTACCGCTATCAGAATAGTAAAATAAAGAGTAATCTCTAAACACACCCTATGTGTAGAAAAACTTAATGTGAAATAAATAGCATATCTTGAATCAATTCAACTTCTCATGTAAGAAAAGTTAATTACTCAAAAATAATTCAGGTTAGAGCCTTATTTCATAATATTCCAAAAATAAATTTTTATAAAATGCTAGATGCATATGAAAGTCATAACTTAACTGCTCTCTGGAATAGGAATTAGTATCAAAACATAAATGCAGTGGAAAAAATTGCAAAGGAAAAGATAGGTTTGACCACATAGGATTTTAAAGCCTCTGCATATTCTCCCCCAAAATAAAATATAAATGTTAAATTGAAAAAAATGCAATAAGTGGTAAATATACCTAATATACAACAAGCTTTGCAGATCAGTAGGAAGAACACTATTATCTCAATATAAAAATGAGCATGGTACACATTTTTCATGGTCTAATAGATACAAGAAAATATTTTCTACCTTAACAGGAATAAAAAATACCAAAAGAAGACTGTGACAAATGACTTTTTACTTTTTCTTTCTTTTATCTTTTTTGAGACTGACTTTTTTCTTTTTTGCTCTGTTGCCCTGACTGGAGTGCAGTGGTGCAATCATAGCTCACTGCAACCTCCACCTCCCCAGCTCAAACAACCCTCCTGCCTCAGCCTCCTGAGCATCTGGGACTATGGGTATGTGCCATCACACCTGGCTAATTTTTTTTATTTTTTGTAGAGACAGTCTCGCTATGTTGCCCAGGCTGGTCTTGAACTCCTGGGCACAAGGAATCCTCCCCCCTCGGCCCCCCAAAATGTAGGGATTATTGGTGTGAGTCACCACACCTGGCCTGACTTTTCACTATTTAAGCCACTAAAGTAGTTAATGTGATTAATAACCTATGTTGATGGGATTACAGTAAGCCAAGCATTCTCCCTATTGCTTAACCAGGGTAAAAATGGGTATGATAACCTTTACAGAAAGTAATTTGGCATTTTGGCAATTTGTTTTAAGAGTCTTTAAGAAGCTCATAGTTCCTATCATTTGACACAATAATTCAACTTTTAGGAATCGATTTTAACAAAATAATGAGATAAGCACCAAGATTTTGGTATGCACATTAATCCAACAATTACTTTCTGAATACCTGTTCTGTGCTGGGCCCTGGGGTGGAGCCACAGTGAACAAAAAAATAGGGCTCCTATGTGCATGGAAGTTACCATCCATTAGTTTAAAAAAATATTGTGATATTGCTGTAGTCAAACTCTAAAAACAACATCATTAACAAATAAGGGAATGTGTATACAAATTATGGTATATCCATAAAATAGAATATTGTAAGAGCATTAAAAACAACTTTTGAAAAAATCCATAATGACATAGGAAATGGTTATGTTAAAAGGCTAAAAGCAAAAAAAAAATCATGACGCAAAACCAAATATATATTATCACAAATATCTAAAAATTCAGAGAAAAAAGATGAGAAGGAAATACATTAGGATGTTAACACAAGTGATCTCTGTATATTTCTAAAAGTCAGAAATCCCGGGCTCTAGTCTCAACTCTACTGCTTATTACTATCCTAATATTTGACTTTGGGCAAGTCAGTCAAATCTCCTAAGTCTTAATTTTTTAATTTAGAAAATGGAGCTGCAATTCTGGATTTGACTCGCTACTAGTATTCAAATTACATAACGCAAGAGTGAGTCTGTTGTAAGCTGAAAAGCTTTAAACAAATATCACATACTATTATTTTCTTAGCAAAGAAGGATGATTAGACTAGAAAAGTTGAACCCCTTTCTCCCACTTTTCCATGTCTCTTCTCTCCTTCAAATTCTAATTTAATACAATGCTAACTTTTGGGGAATTTTCTTGACTTATCCCATTTGCCCCCCAATCACTTACTTTGTATCTTTGCCACATTTTTGTGTATCTCATTAATCCTTACATTGGCCAAATATATCTCACCAGATGTGTTTCTTTCTCCTTTTTTTTCTTTAAAAAAGTCTGGAATCACTTATGAACTTAGTGTGGGCTGGGCTGGGGCTATTCTGAATCTTTAGAAAATTATATAACCATCATTTCTTCATCCCATCTTAATCCTTTGCCCAAAGAATAACAATCGAACTGTCCTAAAATCAACAGATCTCTTCAGGAAAACATTTCATAACCTCTCTGATGTAGGACATTTGCATCTTAAATATTCTCATCATCATTACGTTTTAAGTGTAAACCTTTCTTCAGGCAAAGACCACCCACCTGATGCCTTGTGAGGCACTGTTCCCAGCAGAGGGACATTGACAGTTGGATCTGCCATGATGCCTTTATCCAGGGAGTGCAAGGACAGGAATTCATAGAAGTATTCTGCCTACAACCAAAGGCACTGACAGTTAGTAACATGGAAACCCGAGAGGGAGAAGTCACCACAGAATTCATCGTCCATCTGATGGGGCAGAGATAATTTTCATTACAGGAACTCTGGAGCACACAGCATCCAAGATACTGGGTAGGCACAACTCACCCTTCTGTGTTAGACTCTGGAGAGAAGTGATCCCTAAAAACATTAAAAACAGCCACAATAGTTAATCTGTTTTTGTTTGTTTGTTTTTTGAGACAGAGTCTTGCTCTGTTGCCCAGGCTGGAGTGCAGTGGCGCAATCTCAGCTCACTGCAACCTCTGCCTCCCAGGTTCAAGCAATTCTCCTGCCTCAGCCTCCTGAGTAGCTGGGATTACAGGCATGCGCCACCACGCCCTGCTAATTTTTGTATTTTTAGTAGAGACAGGGTTTCACCATGTTGCCGGGGTCTGTCTCGAACTTCTGACCTCAAGTCATCTGCCTGCCTTGGCCTCCCAAAGTGCTGGGATTACAGGCTTTAGCTACTATGCCCGCGCAGTAATCTTTTAACTTAAATGATATTAATTGCTGTCTTTTTAAAAGATTGAGAAAAAAAATTCTCTTAGGGAAATAGGTGATGTCAAACCAGTCACTGACTAGAATCCATCTCAGCTATTTTAATCATTCTTTAATACTCCTAATTCTAAATTCTGAAGTGAGTCTTTTGATCAGAATTTGGAGAGTTGTAATGAAGTCCCAAATTCCATGATCTTGCTGTTAACATTTATTTTTTACTCTCATTCCCTTTGAAAGGTTTATATTTAATGTCTCAATTTAATTGTGGAGAGAAAAGCCAAAAGATGCAAAAACCACCATCACAATAAGACAACAAGCCATAAACCTTTACGTTGTGAACATTTTCATTTACCCACTAAGTCTAGTTGAGAAAATGATTCCTGCTACTCAAATGGCCATGAATACTGAAAGTAATGATGCATAATCTCACTATAGAGCTTTAATGCTTAATGGATTCCCAACTGGATTATTAAAAGCGTTTGTGAAGGCCAGGCACGGTGGCTCACACCTGTAATCCCAGCACTTTGGGAGGCTGAGGTGGGCGGATCACTTGAGGTTAGGAGTTCGAGACCAGCCTGGCCAATATGGCGAAACCCCGTCTCTACTAAAAATACAAAACTTAGCTGGGCATGGTGGTGGGTGCTTGTAGTCCCAGCTACTTGGGAGGCTGAGGCAGGAGAATTGCTTGAACCCAGGAGGTGGAGGCTGCAGTGAGCCAAGATAGCACCATTGCACTCCAGCCTGGGCAACAGAGCAAGACTCCATCTCAAAAAAAAAAAAAAAAGTGAAAGAGAGGCATTACTAGAGATGCTATAGACATTTAAGCAAGAAAAGGGAATATTGCCATCAATGTTACACCAATAAATTCAATGACTTTGATAAAATGAACTCCTTGAGAAACACAAATGAACAAATCTGACAAGAAATAGAAAGTTTGAATAGCCTTATGTCTGTTAAGGAAATTATATTCAAAATTGTAAAACCCTCCCACAGAAAAAATTCCAGGGTCAAATGGCTTCCCTGGTGAATTCTCACAAACATTAAGGAAGAAATAATGCCAACATTACAGAAATTTATAAGCATTGGAGATTGTTATTATTATCATCAATATTGTTTTCATAAGTCTCCTCCCTCAGTTATCAGCTTCCAGCTTGAACCTGGGAGGCAGAGGTTGTCATGAGCTGAGAACATGCCACTGCACTCCAGACTGGGTGACAGAGTGAGACTCTGTCTCAAAAAAAAAAAAAAAAAAAAAGCAGAAGGAGAGTTGTGATGGTAAAATATGTTCTTGCTTAGAAATAAAGAACAATCAATAAATAGCACCAATGCTAACATGAGAGTTAGGCAAGTTGAGTGGTTCTGCAGTTACCTGTAGAGACATCCAGAATTACATTAATGTAATGTAATGAATTCAATTAATTAATTATTTTTTTGCATTCTATCCATTCAGTTCCACACCCAGAACTACATTAATTCAATGTAATTAATTATATTAATTTTTGCATTCTATCCATTAATTAAAGAAATTACATTAACATGGGCTAGAAGGAGGTTGCAAAAGAATATGACCCTACAAGCAATATAAAATTTATTTTACAACATGAAAGATATTAAGAGATACATGGTAGACATTCAAACAATTTGCTGCTTTAAATCACAGTATCACATGCAGCAGGCATTAAGGACTTCACATGAGGATAATAATGCCAAGGGGTAGTCTCAGATGCTGTGGGAACTTGTCCATACTTGAAGTTAATTGAGAAACACTTCCTGGTTTCACTAGGCCAAAAGGATAACCTTCATGGACCAAATTCCCACTGCATCCCCTCCTGTGAGTTGTGGTCAAGTTTCCAAAAGACCACTGTGGACAGTTCCCTAGGTGGGTAACAACATTGTTTAAATTAATTTATAAAATTGATTCACTAGGATGGCCCTGAGAATAAAGGGTCATAAGGCAGGTAATTCTTACCCTGTTTAAGGGAAGGCAGAGGTTTATAAGAAGTCTGATGAAAGGAGTGTTGTCAGGAAAGGTAATTCAATTTGGAATGAATTCCTTTGAGAGAGAGAACAGTATTTCTGTCCCTACAAAAAACCAATGACTATTAAAAGTGGATTTGTTTTCATGAATCCAGGTGTTTTAAATGACTTCTACCACCTGCACTTCCCTCTACATTTTACTAGATAATATGTATCATTTAACATACTGTTCTAAAACGTCTTTTATTTGGCACTATGAAAGGATTTAGTAATAGATGCCCTTATAATGAATAACATTTGAATTATTTCTATTACTAAGTACAGTAACAACAATCACACAATAAACTTGGGTGTAATGCACACCATGTGCCAAAACATTCTAAAGACTATTAACAGTACATATAATGATGGAAAAGAACTGAATGGATAGAATGCAAAAACTTTGAAATTAAAAGGTCAAATACCATATAAGTTATCATTTGCTACCCCATAATTATATCTTTGAGCTTTGTCACATTATAAATTAAATATACCTTTCTATGTGTGATATATTTAAAAATTACATTTGTAAAACTACAATAATTTTAACAAATATAATTTAACTTAAAAAATAAACTTTTAGTTAATAAGAAAAACTAGACACCAAGATTAAAACAATGATTGTGTAGAATTGATGGTGATTTTTTTCCTTTTCTCTCTTTTTCAGATTTTCTATATGTGAATTTATATCTTTTCATGAAATAAGTGCATTTATTATTTTTTTTAAAAGCATTAATCATGTACCCTACTTTCAGTTCCGTGGCTGATGATTCTTTTTCCGTAATTCTCTGATCATAGATAAAATATTCTTCTTGAACATCTATTTAACATGGCTGTGTTTATACAACAATTTTATTTAAATCTCTTGCATGTCTCCTTGAAAGTGCAGCAATTCGCATAAAATAGCTTCTGAAAGTCTCTTTCAAAAAGTTTTGATGTTCAAAGAATATGGAACTGAAAAAATTCCATTCGGAGGCCAGAAACATAACTTCGCAGAGCCTTTTTTTTTTTTTTTGAGACAGAGTCTCGCTCTGTCGCCCAGGCTGGAGTGCAGTGGCGCAATCTCGGCTCACTGCAAGCTCCGCCTCCCGGGTTCACGCCATTCTCCTGCCTCAGCCTCCCAAGTAGCTGGGACTACAGGCGCCCGCTACCACACCCGGCTAATTTTTTGTATTTTTAGTAGAGACAGGGTTTCACCGTGTTAGCCAGGATGGTCTCGATCTCCTGACTTCGTGATCCGCCCGCCTCGGCCTCCCAAAGTGCTGGGATTACAGGCATGAGCCACCGCGCCCGGCCTCACAGAGCCTTCAGGTATGACCACAGAAGGTAGACTGAGAAGCATGGAATCTGTTATACTTAGCATCAGAGAGTTGATAATGAGCAGTGGCACGACTGCTCCACATGATGCAGCTAAGCTTAATAGATTTCTCTGGACACCCAATACTCTGATCTAATCAATAACACACTTTACACAAAAGTGCCCCTTTTATTTCTTTGAGAATCAGTAAACATTTGTCTTATTCTAATAAGACTGTTCATAAGGCAGGAACTGGTTTCTTTCTTGGATCTTATCAGCAAAAGGCAGTTACCAGAGTAAATCGTTTTCTTTCTTGCTGAAGATGATAACTAACGGTGCATGAATCTCTGAAACATGTAATTTCCTGGATACTTGGTACATTTCTTTAAAAAAGATTTTGTCTGTGGTTTTCACTGCCTCTTTAAAAATTCTAACTTCACACTGGGAAGTTTTAAGATTAAAAAAAAAAAAAGAAAAGAAGAAAAAAGAAAAATTTTAACTTGAAAACCATTTAGAAATTGACTAATCTTTTATCTCTGATGTTGACACTAACTTCTTTCAAAGTTTTACTTTGCCATTGTAAAGAAATCTAAAACCATCAATACTGTGAAAATATTTCCACAAATATAGTATTATGAACTACAGAGTAAATATATCCTTCATTTAACCTAAGGGCTTAAATTAAAAGCCACAAGAAATGACTGATGAACAATATATTTATGCCATACTCTAACTTCTAGACAGGACTTTCTGTTTTTACTTTATTTATAATAAATATTCTTAGACCCAAATCTCCCCATTGGAAAAACTTATTTGAGAGCAAATAAAATCTAAATTCTATGCCAAAGAGAACAGAGAACTAGCTTTAAAGTTTGGGAACAATTTCCACAAATTGTAGATTTATTATTTAAATAAAAGGAACTCAGGGCATGAACAGTAATAGAGAAATGGTATACTGGAGAGTCTAAAACCTCTATTAGGAAAAAGTACATTTTGTTCCATTAAATGACACTAGAGGAAACTCAGGTAAAGGCAAACAGAGTAATTATTTGGGAAACACATGAAAAGGTTGCTTTGTATTCAAACAAAGAATGGGTCTATTCAGGAGAATAACTCACTGGCCTGGTTTGCCATGCAGTAAATTTTCTTTTCATGGAGAAGCATAAAAGACACCCAAATATTATCAAGAGAGGAGTGCTGGAGGTCATTTAACTTGCTTCCAATGGACTTGGCTGAATATTAGGATTGTTCCTTCCAGATGAGATGAAGACATCATGTAAACAGCAAAATGGGACAACTTATAAGGCCTTTGTTCTGGCACTCCTTTTAGGGTAGACATAGAGAAAGGAAGCAGAGAATTGCATTAACCATTGAGAGGAATGAAGAGAATCCAGTATTTCTCTTCTACCTTTGAAGTTCTATGTTTATGGTGTGTACTTAATCTAATAAGCACAATAATTGTAGGAGCCTCTGAGTTAAGAATCAAAGATCTTTCAGAAAACCAAGGACTTCAAACCTCTTTTAACCCATATATCATGATGCTGACCTAAGTGCTCATGGAAGAACATTAAAACAATAAAGTTATCATCTTTGTTCTAAAGAAGGTTTCAGGCATTTATAGATACAAAACACACAAAAGCTGTAAGGTTTGAAAATTTTCAAATAATTTTTGTTGAATGTTTATTACACTGCAGTTACTGTTTATTTAATTCTCACAACAGCCTATTATTGTTACAGCATACAAGTGAATTCAGATTTGCAGTTTCACTGTGAATTCAGATTAGCAGATTCACTGGGTATGAGAGGTACTAAAGAGATGTAAAATAGATTGTATGCTGTATGTGAAGGGCCAGAAAAAATCTAAAATAAGCAAGAAAGGAAAATAGTTCAATGTTAAAGACCCAAACAAAATGAATAAGCATGCCCAATGATTAAAATAATCTGAATATCTAGAGCAAAAATTGCCAGATCTCACATTCTTCCTCAGAATTCTTCTTGTTACCTCTGCAAAATTTCATCCTTCAAACTCAAAGCTCATTATCGTTGGACTCTGTGACACTCTTCTGATTCTCATATCACTTCTTGATTTTCCTGCATTTCCTCATTAACTCTCCTCTCCGCTCATAATCATATAAAATCACTAAGACTCTTTTTATATTGTCATGAAACTCAGGTATTTTCACAGATTGAACCATTTCCCTGTAGACAGCGATGCTCAACATGAACCACTCACATCCTTCTTCCAAAGCGCAGACTCTTCTTGCCATCTACCTCATGCCCATGCTCATGTGCATGGAGCCTGGTTCATTATCTTCCAAAATCAGCTTCCCCCACTTGATTTCTCTTTTCTTTTCTTTCCTTTCATTTCCTCTTTTCCCTTTCCCTTTCCCTTTTCCCTTTCCTTTCCTTTCCTTTCCTCTCCTCTTTTCTCTTTTCTTTTCTTTTCTTTTATTTGCACCTTACTCTTGCCCAGGCTGGGATGCAGTAGCACGATCATGGCTCACTGTAGCCTCAATCTCCTGGGCTCAAGCCATCCTCCCATCTCACCCCTCCAAGTAGCTGGAATTACAGGCATGAGCCACTGTGCCTAGCCCCACTTAATTTCTTTTTAGCTGCCAACGGTCTTGTTATTGTTTCAGTTAACAAAGATACTGAAGCTCAGGGTTATTGCTGTTTCTTACCTCTATCTCATGTCCCCACAGAAAGACACCAAAATCTTATCCTTTCTTCTTTTATATCTTATGATTCTGTACCTTCCTTTCATCCCCACCACTTCCACCTGAATCCAGCATTTATTTCCTCATACTGGCATTTTTATAACATTCTTTGAAATATTCTTTTTGCCTTTCTCTTTAAAAGTGGCCAATACATCAAATTAAACCACCACTTTTGCCATGTTACGATCCTTTCCTGTCCCTGCTTATGGCTGGGATAAGGCCTTCGGCCTGTTAGGTGTCTCCACAGCCTGGTTCCTTTATCTTTTTATCTCTCACTACTCCCCAACAGGCATCATCTTCTGGAGCTCACTGGCCAGAGGTGATACCATAGCCATGCCTATATTCCAGTGATTTAACCTCTACTGACCTTCAATAGGATTTAAACCGCTTGGCCCTTAAACATCTACCACTATGTATTACTATTTAACTTTTCATATGTTTATATCTTGTATTTTCATCTAAATGTTGGATTCCTTGTGGCTAAGAATGGGACTACATATTTTTTCCAATGGTCTACTGGAGACTCAGCATTGTGCACAGCAAGGCATTTGAAAAGTATCTGCTGAATAAGTGAATGAATGACCTACTGACAGGCATCCAGAAGTGTAAACCCGGCGCGTTCCAGAACACATTGTTGTGGTAAAATGGCATTAGCCTCTGATTCTAGTGACAGGCAGCAGCTTTTCTGTTTGGCAATTGCTAAGTTACTTTTATGGGCCGAAAACTTCTCTCTTACTTTTCTGTGTGGTCAGTCATTGCAGCCCACAATTGAGAATACAGAGCACTTTTGAAAAAAAGAACAATCAAACACATTTGTTTGATTGTTATAAATTGTAATAACATTTGTTATCTACCCGATCTGTGTGTAGTTTATAACTGTTTTATGCTTGTTCTGGCACAAACCTTTGGCAATAAGGTTCCCAGAAAGAATGAAAGGAGATAATGTAAATGAGGTCCTGTTCTGACACAAGACTTTGCCCAAGGCTCTTCTGGTTTATATTTCCCTCTTGGGTTTCCAGTCACTTTGCCTTCTATAAATTACAGGATGTAATTGTGCTATCACTGGGAAACTGTGAAATACAGATTGAGTATCCCTTATCCAAAATGCTTGGGACCAGAAGTGTTTTGGATTTTAGATTTTTTTTCAAATTTTGGAATATTTGAATATATATAATAAGATATCTTGGGGATGGGACCCAAGTCTAAACACAAAATTCATCCATATTTCATATACACCTTATAGGCTGAAGGTAGTTGTATATAATATTTTAAATAATTTTGCAATTAGTCACATGAAGTCAGGTGTGGAATTTTCCACTTGTGGTGTCATGTTGGCCATTAAAAGTTTCAAATTTTGGAGCATTTCAGATTTTGGATTAGGAATGCTCAACCTATATCAACAATGACTATTTTTCCCTGCCTGCTTTTGAAACTAGCTCTTAGAAGAACTTGTTTCAAAAGGAAAAGGGAAAGCACCTTCTCATGCAGCGTAGCTATTTATTTTACTGATCATGGCTTAAACAGGCAATGGAAGAAACATTGCCTAAAGAGAAAATCTCAATTAGCCAACTTCTTCTGTTCTAGTCATTGTTTTTATACACACTAGACTAGACCACAGCCAGTGGGCTGGACTGAGGGAGTGAGGTTATTGGAATATAATGGTGATATTAAAACTTGAAGTTCAAATAAACACATCCAGGACTATGAGAGTTTTGTAAATTAAAACTGGCAGGAGATCACAGTTTGGCTTCACATGAATCTGAAATTTCTAAGACATTTTCCATTTTTTCCTCCTAGGGTTTGGAATCACCACTGTTCATGCAAACCAGAAACAGACCTGGCTATCTGACAAATCATTGGCTAGTTACTCTCTTTCAAGATGTCTAAAGATAGAGAAGCAACAGAGGGCTATATTGCTATTTTGTATTAAATAAAACCAACAGTTAAGATGTTTTATTTTTATTTTTTGAGGAAGGGGTGACAGAAAAGTAGAAAAGCAAAGCATTGGGAAATGGAAAACACTTTGTTCAGCTCATCTAAAAATTGAAAAAAAAAAAGTATTGGTATAAATATAGTCTTTAAACCACATTTAGCCCTGTTCAGCACACTGCTTTCGCTGGTTTGCCAAAATTTATAATGGAAAGGGTGGTGTAGGCAGCAGTGGGGCTTCTGAAAACTTCTGTTCCCCTCGAGCTTCCAGGACAAGTGCCTCCTCCTCACAGTAAGCCTGCTCCAACTCAAGCAGTAGCAAAGTCCTGGGTCGATGCCAACCTAAAAATTGGGCATGGGGAGGAAGGAAGCATTAGGCAACTATGGTGGAGTAAGATAAGGGACTGAGGGAAGAAAATGTCATTACAGGTGGTGTGGTTGACACTGTGGGGACCAGGGTCAGTCTAAACAGGAGGTGTGGAAAAAGAAACAGCGTGGAGAAACTTGAGAGCACAACGACACATTTCTGTTAGATGCTAAGGCAAGATGATGATTCCAGAGCATGGAGGTGCCCAGAAAGCAGCAGTGTGTGTGCAGGTACTTGGGAGAAGAAGGGAGAGGGAGACAGTTCTGGAAAGGGAAAAGGAATCTCTTTCCTAGTGTTTCTTTTTTTTTTTTTTCATCTCATCTCAAGGCTTACATTTGAATATTTCTTTTCTTAAAGCTTCAGAAGCAGTCATTGAGTATTCATCTGTATGAAGGGAAAAGAGAACTGTGCTAAGAGCTATTCCTTTACTAATAATTTTTTTAAACCTGAGCAATTGGCTGGGCATGCTGGCTCACACCTGTAATCCCAGCTACTCTGGAGGCTGAGGCAGGAGAACTGCTTAAACCTGGAAGGCAGAGGTTGCTGTGAGCCAAGATCGCACCACTGC
Organism: Gorilla gorilla gorilla; assembly: GCF_029281585.2. Lineage (NCBI taxonomy): Eukaryota > Metazoa > Chordata > Mammalia > Primates > Hominidae > Gorilla > Gorilla gorilla. The sequence continues at coordinate 80,367,532 of NC_073234.2, forward strand.
ACTTCAACCTGGGTGACAGAGTGAGACTCCATCTCGGGGGAAAAAATAAAACAAAACAAAAATCCTAAGCAATTACCCTCACACCTTATGCAGTACATTTGTTCTTCATCAATATCTAATTCCCTTGTTCTCTCCTTCATGCATTTCACATGGTGGTATATTTCAGCAAATCAAAATTTTTAGGACAGAATGATATTTACAAAGTGTACATAAAAACTTGAGTAGCACATGTAAGTAACTTAAAGAGGCAAAATTAATGTTCCATTTCTTTCACAGTTCTTTAAAATGCATAGTTACCTCCAGGGGTGTATATTTACTTCATTCTATTGATAAAAAGTAAATGTCAAAATTTTAAACTTGAAATATCAGAAGATATATTCAGTGATGACTTCCAAAATATTTAAAATTAGGTCATATTTTTCTTAGTTTAGCTCTAGGTAGTTTTCTTAAATTCTTTAGTATTTTTTCATTGAATCCACATGGACAGTATTAACTTATTCTTTGATTTAAAAAAAAAGGAGGAAAAAAAACACAGACTTTCCCCCTTAGCTTAATGTTTTGAAAAAACGCATTAGATACTTTCATAAAGGTTATGAGAAGAGCCTTAATTTGACATTTTTGTTCAAGTAATTGCAATTGCATATTTCACAATACTATATTACAAGGTATCTTCTAATGAGCAGTTTGTTCTATTCCTACCCAAGAGTCAAACAGGAAAAAAAAGTCTGTAACCTCTTGGTTACAGATTTTCAAAGTCCAAAACTAGTCTTACCAAAGAAGATTTTAAGAACAGTCATGTATTTGATAAATTTTATTTTACACTTTAGGAAAAGTCATTGCCTAGAAGATACAACATACTTGGCTCTTTTAATTTTCTTCTAAGCCCTTCTAATCATTTGCTATTTAAAAGTTGTTACTCATATATGCATTATTCATTCTGTTTAAGAAAAAGAGAAACTAAGGCAGAACTGAACATTTCCTGAGGAGCACTGATGATGACAAGCCATAATCTGAGGACTAACTAAATCTATATGGCCAACTTCAATTGTCCTCCCAATCCCCAAGAAATTCTTGTAAACATCATTAGTCTCTCCCTTCTTGTACACACAACAGTTTCATAGTTTTCCCCAGGTATGCTGTCCCATTCCTGCTATCTTCTCTCAACTGATGTCAATATCCACAAAGAAAACAGAGATTACTATATACGAATCCTCTCAACATCCCCCCCATCTATCTACAAATAGTCTAATATCCAATCCTGGTTCCTTTCCATATCCTCTGAGACTGGCCCCATCATTTATGCCATCTGTGCACATGTAAGTATACTAATGTGATGAAAAGATTAAAAACTCTGTCTCTACCATCATTATGCTTTTAAAAGAGTCTATAACCATGGCCTCAGTTTTCTTGCCCATCAGTCTTTACTACAGTATGGTTTTTGCCCTAGTCACTATTAAAATTTCTCATAAAAGGTTACTGATGATTTCCAAGTTGCTAAGTCCAATGAGCCCTTTCCCATCTCTATCTCTCCTGTCTTCTATGAAATTTTTTAATGACAATTAACTTCTCCCTATCTTCTTTTTTGATGTATACATAGCAACTCTCTCTGAGTTTTCCTTCTCCTTCTCCAATCACTTTCTCTAGTCACCTTCACATGCTCTTCTCTCTATAATTGCACCTCAAAAAAAAAAAGTTCTGAATGTGGGTCTATGCATCCTTAGAGAATGCATAGGGATAGCTTCAATATTCATATGCATATGAATATTTTTCTGGGGGGGAGCAGATTCTAGCTTTCATCACATTCTCAAAAGAATCTATGACTCAAAAAAGTTAAGAACCATTGTCTTAAATGTTGATGTTCCCAGGAAACAACTACTAGTCTGCTCTTCTGGCTTATGCTCTCTTTTTGGGGGCATCTTATCTATTTCCATGACTTCAAATTACACCTACATTTCATTAGCCTCCAAGATTTTTATCTCCAGTTTTCACCCTTCTCCTAATCTCTAGATTCATATTGATAACTGTCTACTAGATTTCTCCCTTTGGACTTAACATTGGAAAGATAATGGACAAACTCATTATCTTCCCAATGAGGCTGTTCATTTGTATTCCTTAGGAAAGCATAATATACCTATTACCCAAATTTTTTCCTGTATTACAGTTTGAATAAAAAGAAATCACAGACTAGGTAAAATGGTATTGTGATTAAATTCTACTGTGTTTATATTTCCAAAAGCAAGTTTGATTTTCACAGGTCTTGCCTTTTACCCCAGGAATCCATTTCAATGAATAGCTCTGATCAAAGGTTTAAAAGTAAATTAATTCTAATTAATTAAGAACAAAATCTTTTCCAAATTGAGATACACACAGAAGAGCAAATCATTATATCTGGCTGATCTTTCTGTGTTCACGCCTTCTTTCATTCATTCACCCAGTAAATATTTACTGAGTAGTTTCCATGTGCCAGGTTCTGCTCTAGGCACTAGGGATGCAGCAGTCAGCAAAAGAAGTAAAAACTCTTGGCCCTCATGGAGCCTACTTCTGATATGAGAAAGAGGAGGAGACATATAATTTTTAAAGAAATATTTAAATGAACATATATCAAGTAATGACAGGCACTATGTGGAAGACTTCAGTGGAGAAAGATGGTAGAGAATAAAATGTGGAACATATATACCATGGAATACTATGCAGCCATAAAAAATAATGAGTTCATGTCCTTTGCAGGGACATGGATGAAGTTGGAAACCATCATTCTCAGCAAACTAACACAGGAACAGGAAACCAAACACCACATGTTCTCACTTATAAGTGGGAGTTGAACAGCAAGAACACATGGACACAGGGAGGGGAACATCACACTCCGGGGCTTGTCGGTGGGTGGGGGGCTAGGGGAAGGATAGCATTAGAGAAACATAATGTAGATGACGAACTGATGGGTGCAGCAAACCATCGTGGTATGTGTATACCTATGTAACAAGGCTGCAAGTTCTCCACATGTATCCCAGAACATACATATATATATGTGTAAATATATGTATATATATACATGTATATGTGTATGTGTATATGTATATGTGTATGTACACGTGTACATACACATGTATATTTGTATATATATGCGTGGTAGGGGATTGCTGTTTCTGAGAGGACAGACTCGGAAGACTGCTGGGCTGGGATGTTTTACCAGAGACTGGAATAAAGTGAGAGAGCAAGCTATGCAGATATCTGGGGGAAGAGCAGAGGGAATGCTTAGTGCCAAGTCCTTCAGGTGGCAATGTACCTGGCACATTCATAAAAATAGCGAAGAGGCCAGTGTGGCTGTATCAGAGTGGATGGGTACCATGGTTATGAGCATGCAGCTCATGGGGAAGCAATGCCTTAACCCAAGCAAAGCTGTCTGGAGATCCCAGAGGAGGAACCCGAGAAAGCGCCCATAATAACAAGATCAGTTTTAAACATCCTCTGGGGCCAGAGGAAACTCTGTAGATGACATCAACTCCTGTCTGCCTCTTACCTCTGATCTCTCTTGTCCATGACCCCTCTCCTGGAGGAGCTAGATCCTACTGAGAAGGGTCAACCATGTTGCAACCAACCAAGCTGCAGCTAAGGGAAAGGAGAATCTTAACTTTAAATAAAGATCATAATTTTAACTACCACACAGAAGAGGAGATTTTAATTACTGGCATGAGAATAATCTTAGCACTAAAGTAATCAGAGAACATTTTATTATGTCAGGTTGACTACAGAAATCTCAGGATCTGCCTGAGCATCCATCCAAAGACCTAAAGAGAAAGTAGCCTAGTGGTAGGTTTGCAGGAGCTGCTGTGAGAAAGAGTAAAGATCACTCTGTGTGATTACACATGATGGCATTTTGCTTCTTTGGTGCAATAATTTATGTAAGGATGTTAAGAGTAAAAGAGTGGCAGCAGATTTGCCATTTGTAATGTTAGGCAAACTCATGGTCTGTTTTTTGTTTGTTTGTTTTTTGCCTGCTTAACACATGCCAGAATATTAGGACACATCTGAGCCCTCCTTCATTACTTTTTACTTATATTAAGTTATACCTTAGCTTTTTAATTTCTAAAAATTGTTTTCTGCAAATTTCGAGTACTTGTAATTCCTGTTCCTAGATGTATACCTATTTAATGGTAATCACTCTCTTCTGAAAGCACGGCAAATGACAGTATTTTACAGTCAAAATAAATGGTTATAAAACAAATGAGAGCAGACACTATAGTTAGTCAAGCTGATTCATTAAAAAAATACATACACACACACAGACACATTAAAGTTGAATCAACTGTCATCTTTTAGTGATGACTGTTGATCTGATGTGATGAGAGAAAGTTCCCGCATGTGGATAGGTGGATTCGGCTCCCGGATGGTCTGGAACATCGTTAACTCATACAGACTGATTCTGGCCCCAGTTCAAACTTCTAAGCCTTTGTTCTTGAGGCTCAGAGGATGGCTTTGAAGTTCAGGATAAAGCTCTTCCAACACACCATTACCAAAGAATAACCTTTTGATTATGATCTCATGAAAGTATAATCAATAACTTACATAAGTTAAAACCATGGCAAACAGTGACGGTTCTGTAATTGGACCTTTATGAATTCCATATGTTACAGTCTCGGCATTAGCTAACAGTCCTGCATAATACACATATCTCTTCCCCAAACATAGCCGCTGAACTTTCTTAAAAGGCTATGAAACTTTTCACAGCTACTGTCAGCCTTGAACTCTTCAAACCCCTAAGCATGGGTGTAGTACCTAAAGGGCACGATTTTTGGAAAGTCTGAAAGGACAAATATTTCTCCCAGATCCAACAAACACTCATTTGCGGAAAGCAATTTAATCAAAGACAGTAACTTTTTACCTAATTGCATGGCTTGTGTACTTTGAAAAACATATCGGGGGGAAAATACTTTTCCGACAAATCATTGTTAAAATATAAGTGAAAATATATTCATTTAGCAAAGACACGCTCTCATGTGAAGATCCCAAATGCCTGGGAAGCCATTATGTCATTAACCACATTATCTAGGGTTTATATTTGTTTTCTCTTTCTCATTAAATGAAATTGCATTATTAGCAAATTAGAAACGTGGGTGTTTAATGTAGCTTGATTGCCTTCGCTTTGGGAGGAAGGGAAGTAAGCATGAAAAAAACAAAACCAACAGAATTTTCTGATCTAAGGGGGCAACAAAGAAGTCTGAATTGAAGGAGCACTTAATGACAGAATAAAAGATATCCAAGGAAAGATTAGTCCCATCTTTTTGTACTAAACATGAGATCTTTAAAGAGAGATGAGTATATTGCCAAGTGCAATAAATAAAGAGGGCACACATCAAAGGAGTTATTTTTGTGTCTTGGCTTCTTCTTTCCCAGTAACTATTACTAACTTCCCTCCCACTCCATCGTCACCTTAGTGAGTTTTGTTACCTGTTATCATGGATTCTCCTCCTCCTCCTTCTTCCTCTTCTTCTTTTTATTTATTTATTTATTTATTTACTTATTTTGACAAGGTCTCTCTCTGTCACCCGGGCTAAAGTGCAGTGGTGCAATTTTGACTCACTGCAGCCTCCATCTCCTGGGCTCAAGCCATCCTCTCACCTCAACCTCTGCAGTGGCTGGGACTACAGGTGCATGCCACCACATCAGACTAATTTTTGTATTTTTTTTTTTTTTTTGTAGAGGCAGGGTCTTACTATGTTGCCCAAGCTGGTCTTGAACTCCTGGGCTCAAGCAATCCTCCTGCCTCGGGCCCCCCAAAGTACTAGGATTACAGGTGTGAGCCACTAGTGCCCAGCTTGAATTTTTCTTTATTTTGGAACATATTTGAAAGTTGCCAAAGCCACTTCTGAGCAAATTTATATGTCTCTAGATTCTCTAGTTCAAAATAGCACTCTCAAGCAATCCTTGTGGCTCTACTGCCACTACAGAGAACTTTTCCTCTTGTAAATGTTAGTATCTTTCAAATTAGAAATACTCACAATACATTCATTGTACTCATTGCATTAAAAATATGATATTTGGCCCCATATCTCCTCTATTTGATTATAATTCCTAGAAGCAGAGATGATAACTATTTATCAGTCTATTTTCAATAGTCTGGTTTATTTTGTAAAGGTAATTTCAAATGTCTTGCACACAAAAAAAGGATGATCAAAGAAAACAAGTAATACCAAAGGGGAGAGAGATCAGGTTTTTGAATATCTTCAGTTTGACTATCTTTAAAGAAAATATCAGTGAGCTTGTTAGGGCCCCATTTGTAATAGAAGGAAATAGGTTATATAAAGAAGAAAAGAAAAGAAACAGATCGTGCTCACTTCGGCAGCACATATACTAAAATTGAAACGATACAGAGAAGGTTAGCATGGCCCCTGTGCAAGGATGACATGCAAATTCATGAAGCATTCCATATTTTTCAAAACTTAATTCAAGATGGATTACATACTTAAATGTAAAACCCAAAACCATAAAAACCCTAGAAGAAAACCTAAGCAATACCATTCAGGACATAAGCATGGGCAAAGACTTCATGACTAAAACACCAAAAGCAATTTCAAGAAAAGCCAAAATTGACAAATGGGATCTAAATAAACTAAAGAGCTTCTGCACAACAAAAGAATCTATCATCAGAATGAACAAGTGACCTACAGAATGGGAGAAAATTTTTGCAATATACCCATCTGACAAAGGTCTAATATCCAGAATCTACAAGGAACTTAAACAAATTTACAAAAACAAACAACCCCATCAAAAAGTGGGCAAAGGATATGAACAGACAATTCTCAAAAGAAGACATTTATGTGGCTGATAAATATATAAAAATAAGCTCATTATCACTGGTCATTAGAGAAATGCAAACCAAAACCACAATGAGATATCATCTCATGCCAGTTAGAATGGCAATCATTAAAAAGTCTAGAAACAGCAGATGCTGGCGAGGATGTGGAGAAATGCGAATGCTTTTACACTGTTGGTGGGAGTGTAAATTAGTTCAACCATTGTGGAAAGACAGTGTGGCAATTTCTCAAGGATCTACAACCAGAAATACCATTTGACCCAGCAATCCCATTACTGGGTATATACCCAAAGTATAATAAATCATTCTATTATAAAGACACATGCACACATATGTTTATTGCAGCACTATGTACAATAGCAAAGACTTGTAACCAACTCAAATGCCCATCAGTGATAGACTGGATAAAGAAAATGTGGCACATATACACCATAGAATGCTATGCAGCCATAAAAAGAATGAGATCATGTCCTTTGCAGGGACATGGATGAAGCTGGAAGCCATCATTCTTAGCAAACTAACACAGGAACAGAAACTCAAACACCGCATGTTCTCATTCATAAGTGGGAGTTGAACAATGAGAACACATGGACATAGGGAGGGGAACAACACACACTGGGGCCTGTCAGGGGTGGAGGGCAAGGGGAGGGAGAACATTAGGAGACACCTAATGCGTGTGGGGCTTTAAACCTAGGTGACGGGTTGATAGGTGCAGCAAACCACCATGGCACATGTATACCTGTGTAACAAACCTGCACATTCTGCACATGTATCCTGGAACTTAAAAAAAAAAAAAAGAAACAGATCAATAGAAAAAAACTCAATGTATCCAAATCAGTAAAGCTGATGTAATCTGATTCATGATTTGTGTGGATGTATGGAAACTAAGAGCTCTGAAAACTGGGCCTCTTTTATTCACCTTAAAAAAAAAAAAGAACAGCTCTGAGAATTATACACAAGTCAGTATCAATATTTGTTTTCATGGCTTTATTAATAGCTAGATGAACAACCTAGACATCAACATAGAGTCACAAGATGCAAGCCGTGCCATATTAAATTGATGTCTTTGCTCAAAAGAGAGGACAAGAAACAACAGAGATATCTACCTCCATTTCAAAATTGATATTGATTCCTTCCTACATGGCATAGTTATAAAATGAGAAATCTAGCCTCTACCATTCTAGGGGATGGCTAAACAATAGATTTAAGAGTCACACCCAAAGCAGAAACCTATGTCAGCCTGGCAGACACACTGGGTGCTATTTTATTCAGGTTAGTCTCAGAAACCAATCTATTAGATATTCTTGTTAGTGACTTTGACAAATACAAATATGAAGATGCTCAAGTTGCCTACTTCTTTCTCCTACTTTTCTCACTCCCAAGTCTTATCATTTATTCATACTAGTCTACGTTTCTTTTCCTGATCCCTCCAAAATCACTTTGTTCCAAAAAATCAAGTCCTTCCTCAACATTTATTTCTAAATTATCTCCTGACCAGAGAGTGAATCTTTCCACAGAACTCTTTCTGTTGCCATTTTTATAATTACCTTAGCATTGTCTTTTATGTATTTCTGTCTTTGGTGTCTTCCCTTAATTTTCTTTGATTGTATCATATCACTTTGTGTGATACGATTAGAGGAAATTAAAATTCAAAATGTTCTAGTATCATACAGGAAAAACATGTTTACTAAATGGAAGAAGTGAGGAAGAGAGGAATTGTAATTCTAGGATTGGCAGATTCTGGTGAAAAGAACTCATCTCCAAGAATAAGCCAAAGTTATAAAACAAATTAAGAGAAGGACAATAGCACATCAGGGTTAGTACATGTTGTGCTAGCATAATGTCTTTCCTGCTCCATAGGCAGTGGATAAAATAAGTCAATTTATGAACACAGACTTTTAGAAATAGGTTAACATAGGGTCAGGCCAATTTTTCAAAGTCATGTAAAAATAGCACTATTTTTAAACATATATATTATCTGACTGTTAAACACTTTTCAACTCTGTTTGAAAAATCTGTATCTGTAGTTCCTTTTGATGCTCTTGGAATGTCCATAATAAGGAATCTCAGAGAGCTTTGTAAACAGGCCAGTCTTCACAAAGCCCTTCTAAGGGAAAATAGCAGATCACAACACATACCACTTTAGAGCCGGAAAAATTCTAAGAGATCATATGGGGAAGTGGAGGGCTAGGCAGGTTAAGTTACATTTCCAAAGCCCCCCAGTCAGGACTGGCTCAGCATGCTTTCCATGATATCATATGGCTGCCACACCAACCACTTCCGTTTTGCTATTGTTCAATACCTACTATGTCCTGGGCATTGTGCTGGGCAAAATGGATCATGGCCAGAACTGAGTCACCAAGTAGTGCTTGCAACTAGCCCACTCAGCTACTGCCTCAAAATTGAACATTAAAGTCTGTGTGTGTGTGTGTGTGTAATGGATAACACAAAAACAGATCAATGGCCTTCCCCATACTCCATTCCAGAGAAAAACTGTAGGCAACTTTTTCTTTCCACATTTTATGGGACTGTGATATGGTGATGTTGTATCCTAAGACTGAAGCACAGTGAAAAACCCTGCTCTGGTTGTCAGAAAACATGTGCCCTTTAGCCAGCTCTATTGCTAACTCCCTCTGGGAAATCAGTCATCATTTCTAGTCCTTGGTTTCCTCATCTGAAAAATAAGGTGGTTCAACTAATCTTTAAGATTCCCTCCCTTCTAAGAGTTCAGAATTCTAAGCAAGCCCTTAGCAATTTCTTCTAAGATTTAACATGGAGTCCAGAGCATTTGGGAAGAGAATATAGCTCATTCTGCATACATACCTAAGTAGAGAATTTACGGACTCGATATAGACTTAGGTCTTAAAGTCCCAGCATAATTGTTCTGTGCTCTTAGTGACCTAAGATCTAATAAGCAATCTTCTCAGAAACACATGTGAACCTAGAAATTTGATGCACAAATCTCTTTGGAGACATATCTTTGCCTTTATCAATTCCTGATGTTTTCAAAATGTGTAGAAATCTTTTGATAGCCAATTTATGAGATTACTTAGAGTGAGCCAATGGGAATGACTGAGAATGATTTCCCTCCATCAGACCTGCCCATTTCCCTCCTATTTGCCGCATGTTCACTGCAGCAGATTTTGCTCAAATAAGCCACGTGATGCTCCTGCCTTTGAAGTGGCTACAGAAGATGCTCTGCAGCAGAGAGGCCAGCAGTCTATAAACAATAATTTGTGTATGCCTACCAGGCTCCCCTTCTCCCCAACCCGCCACCTTGAACTGTTGTAATCCATAGAGAGCAAATTTAGCAGAAGTTAACAGACACTTCAAAGCCTGAAACAGAGTCTTTACTCAGATATCAAGACTGCTGGTTCAAGTGAAGCCAGCTCTTTGGCTGCCTGGGTACTTTCTCCAAAGACTCTCCTATATCTACCCTTTCCTCTTCTTCCTCTTGGATATACAGCTCTGGGAGCGCTGATTAGCAAGTTTATTTGCCTTTTCTTTTACAAGCACCCATAAGAATGTATTTGTTGGCTCAGTTTCCTCATTTTTATACAATGTAGCATACACATTCTTTCTCTTCAAAAGTGCTATTTTCCAGCCAGTAATGACAATAACTCTTTAAGTTTTGACGTTGATCTACTTGTTAATCCCACTCTACTTCGTCCTTAAGAAAATTGAGGAAATAACACCTCTGAGCATTAGGAGAATATGTTATTTAATATTAAAAACATTTTTAAAGCATTTCTATAAAAATAAATGTCCCAAACTCTGTTATTTTAAAATATTTATGAATAAATGCATGTGCACATGTATATGAAGCATACAAAGAAACTCATAAAAATATTTTACTCATTCATTTAAAAGTAGTAGAAAATATGCTTCCTTATTATGTTCAAAAGGAACTATTTGGTTTATTTTTTAGGAATTACCTACTAGTTTTGTATTTGTAGGCTAGAAGTATAATTTATAGTGTAGCATCTATCTGATGGGTCCCGTGTTCACAATTATAGTCATCCCCATGCAAAGCCTCTAAACTTGAGGGATCTTAACAGCCCTGATGAAAAGGGAGATCACTCACCTACCACTTACTGATCCCCCACTGCCCCCTACAGTATAAAATTCCCACTGAGAAAAACTTGTCCTAACTGAACAAAAATGTAGGCACAAATCAACGATTATCAATACTACTTGGAAAGCTTCATTTGGAGGATTTTTTAAAAGCGACAAAAGCATACTAAAAAAGAGATTCTTGAATAATTCTGTTGGAAGTATGGAGTAGTCATTACGAGCCATTCAGCAATAACGTATGTGCCAAGAGCCCGTAGAATAATTGGCAATTTGACTCAGAAATTCCACTTCTGGAACTCAGTCTTATGGCAATAATCCTTATACAGAAAAAGTTTTATGCATCAAGTTGTTCTTCACAGTGTTACTTGTAACAGTAAATATATATATATATATATGTATATAAAATTTAAACAGAATGTTTAAATAAACCACAGAATAGGGCCAGGCGTGGTGGCTCACACCTGTAATCCCAGCGCTTTGGGAGGCTGAGGTAAAAGGATCATTTGAGCCCAGAAGTTCAAGACTAGCCTGGGCAACATACTGAGATCCCATCTCCACAAAAAAGAAATAATAAAATACCACAAAATATTGTGTAGCCACTTAGAAAAAAAACCATGTTTACCGAGTATGTGATAACATGGGAAGCTACCCTACTGCCCTTAAGCAAAAAACAAACAAAAAAGGACACAAATCTTCTTAGGTGAGTTAACTATATATGAATGCTCTTTTCCCATTCTTCTTTCTCCTTTTTGGTATTTTCCAAATATTTTTAAGGGTGTGCTAATTTATGATGGAAAAATGTAATGAACTTAAAACTCAGTCAGGATTCATAAAAAGACATGGTTATATCCAGGAAATTAAGTACTGCAAACTTTAATGAAGTTCCAGTTTATGTTCTTGGTGAGTAAAAGGTTTTGCAAGTTATAATTACTACAAAGACAACTAGCAATATAAAAACCTCAGTTTGTAACAGAGGGACTAAATCTCAGAGTCAGTTTCTCAGTTGTTTGTAAAGAGCCAAGCCAGGAATAAATGTCATGAATATCTAGAAAGAAGCTACCATTTGAGGAGGTCTTACAGGATAAATATTAGTAATATAGCTGTTCTGTCTACCAGCCTCAGAGTATAACTCCTAAAGTCTGTTTATTAGTCAAATTGAAGACACTGAAATCAAGCTAATAGAGAAACCAGACAAAAACTGCCTAAAATTTAAGAAATTTTATTAACATTAAAATGGCAAACAGTATTTTGAAAAGTTAATTCTGCTCAAAATTTGCTTTATTTTTGCTATAAGCAATTGTATTGTCCATGCTATTTTTCTTGCTGTGATTTAAATTCAAATGCAAAACTAAGAACAATGCAGAAATGATAGTGACCAAACATAAATCACAGACATTTTAGAGTTGAAAATAAAAAACCCTTATAATTTACCAATGAGGACAAGAGTGAAATACTTGTCTGAGGGCTCAGATAGCTGGTGTGGGAGCTGGGCTGGGAGACAGGTCTCCTGAAGTCAGCTCAGTGTGATACTCTGAGTTCACAGAGTGGGACACCATTCACTTAGAGTGGCATTTGGGCATCTTGCCAGCATATCCCCCAGCTTGGGATCAGGAGGACCAGCTTTCTTTGGCCTAATGACTTTCACCTAGCACTAACAGCTCATTAATATAAAGGGAAGAAAAGACCCTACTTTTTCATTGTCTACTATGTGTCAAGAATTTTGTACACATTATGCAACTGCATTTTGTTGCCATTGTAAAAAGTAATTTAATTATTTCCTTTTAGTACTTTAAGAAACTGAGGCCCTCAAGAGTTTAGTTGATCAAGATTTAACCTGTGCTGCCTTTTGCTTCTCTTTGATAGTAACTTCTTTCACTGGTGGGCAGGTAAGACAGAATACATGGTATACTGGTCAAGGTTCTCCAGAGAAACAGAACCAATAGGAGTTATATACAGAGATTTCTTATAAGGAAATTGGCTGACATGATTATGGAGGCTGACAAGTCTCATGATCTTCAGTTGGCAGGCTGGAGTCCCAGGAAAGCCCATGGTGTAGTTCCAGTCTGATGGCCCTTAAGAGCCAGTGTTTCAGCTCGAAGGCAGTCAAGCAGGAGTTCTCTCTCCCCATAGGACGGGCAGCCTTTTTGTTCTACTCAGGCCTTCAACTGATTGTTGGAGACCCACCCACATTAGGGAGGGCAATCTACTTTATTCAGTCTATGGATTCAAATGTTAACCTCATCCAGAAACAGAAACTCCCTCAAAGACACACACAGAATAATGTATGTGACCAAATTATCTGGGCACCCCAAGGCCCAATCAAGTTGACACATAAAATTAACATCACACATGATGTTTTTGCCAGTATGTTCAGCTCAGGGCCTTGGACTAGGCAGGCAAGGTCCCCAGGTTGTGAATTTATGGAGGCACTCATTCCTAGGCTCATACAAGCACGCTGAGTGCCTTGCTTGCTGTGCCCTAGTCCTGGCCCTCTGTTCCACCCAAAAGAGTAGTTTCAATCACATCTCTTAGATTGCAGTGTTTTATATTGGGTGGACAACTATCTATAACCAAGTAAATACCATTCTAGAAAAGCCTTGGATATATAGAGTTTCTGAAAGAGTGGATGGCAAAAAAACATCTAAAATATCAAGTACAAAAATAGATGATGGGTGAGTATTTCTATGTTTACTATGTAATGAAATGGAAATCCACTTATATTTTCCACTCAAAATGTTTCCTTATAATTCAAATAGCATTTATCGACTGGGCCCTTATATATTTTTATTGAAAGGCAAAAGCATTTCTATAAATCACGAACACACAAATCTTTTGTGCGTTATAGAAAAATGCACAACTATTAAAGATTAGGTTTGAATTATTTTACTTTTGGCTAAAGGCCACTTACTGTAAATTATCAGTTATTCCTCATATTTAGTTATCTAAAGTTTCACTAATGCATGATTTTTCCTTACTTTTTGGGAGGACTGAATGAACTTAATGGGATAAAATAAATGAAAGCATGTTTTAAATGATTAAGTACATGAAAGGCATCATTACTGTTAGAAGAATAACAGAACAATGTCTTACTTCATTTCAGGAGAGCTGTACCAATTTACACTTTGCCTCTCAGTTTATGAGTGAATGCTTCCTCAAACTCTAGACAATATAGGACATGCAATAAACTCTAAACTCAAGCCTGCAGATAACTGAGAAACTAGATAAATGTTCAAACTTTGGGAATCAAAAATATTCCACCAGTCTGGAGCCAAGTGGATTTTGTTCTATTTGGCTTCTAAACTAGATCTTGAATATGATGATTTGATATATATAGGACTCTACAAATGAAACTGCGTTTTTAAAAATTGATTTGAGTGGACAGGTAGGCCTACCCTTGTGTAATATGGAGGTAAAATAATATACATATATGTACATGTACCTTGGCATTTGACTGCTAGAATTCAAACCCAGGCTCTACAGGTGACTAAGGTGTGACCCTGGGCAAGTTACTTAATTTCCTTGTGCCTCTTACTTCTCACATGTTTAATGGAAATAAAAATAGTGGCTTCAAGCCTGCGTGATTTGGTGACACCCTGTCTCTACAAAAAAAATTTTAAAAGCCAGGCACAGTGGTGCATACCTCTGGTCCCAGCTACCTGGGAGGCTGAAGTGGGAGGATTGCTTGAGCTCAGGAGGTTGGGGCTGCAGTGAGTCATGTTCATGCCACTGTAATCCAGCCTGGGCAACGCAGCAAGACTCCACCCCACCGCCAAAAAAATGAGTGTTTTTAGCTCACAGAATTGATCCCAGTAATAAATGAGATAATCCACGTAAATTACCTTAGAAGAGCGGCTGGCAGACAGTAAATGCCCCATATATGCCAGTTCTTATTATTAGGTTAAATCACATAAAATTCAAGCATTTTGACCTATGAAAAAAGACAATTTCAAGCAAGTGCAACCATTATTTACCAAAGCCACTCTATTTTAACTTCCCCTGCAGGTATAAACTCTTCTTGGTCAAAGTCTTTATTTAAACTCACCCTCCACAGCACACAGCAGGATACCCTTCATATGCATGCAACAGAATGTCTAAATAAGATGAAGATTCAGAAATATCCTGATTTCAAAGGGCTGAAATTGCAATTCATCATGGATTCTGCAGTCAGACTACCTGAGTGTACATCTTGGCTCTACTACCTACTAGCTGTGTGACCTCAGGCAAGTTATTCAACCTTTTTGTGATCCAGTTGCCACTTTTGTAAAATGAGAATATCAGTAGTGCTTATCTCATAGGGTTGTGAGAATTAAATTAGATAACGATGAAAAATAATAAGCACAATGACTGGCACATGAGCAATACTTAATAAGCATTAGACATTTTCCTCTATTTTCTTCTTCTACTCCTCCTCCTTCCACTCCACCACCCCTTCTTCTTGTTTAGTTCACAATACAAGGCTTACAGGCCAAAATATGATTTTAACATTCTGTAAGTAAGTAAATTTCTAATTCTAGCAATCAACTCTTTTCTCATTAGAGCATAAAGAGTGAAAGGCCAGTAAAGCCTATCTGTAACAATTTTATACTTTTGATAAGTATTTAGGAGTCAGGGCTTAAGAAATGCAAAGCTGAATATATGAAGTAGCTGAAGAAATTGGGGGTGTTTATCATAAAGAAAAGATGATTTAAAGGGGATGGGAGCTGGTTTAAAATGCCTGTGGTCTGATTTCAAGTACGAAAGGGGTTAAAACATACTCCAGTGGCTCCAGAGGACAAGGAGAGAACCAAGACCAGGAATTACTGATGTGACCAGGAGAATAGGAGTAGAGCTCCAATTGGGATTTTGGGTTCAGCTGTGTCTCTGGTGGTCTGTGGCACCCACTGGCATGCATGAGATGCCAGGGACCCACTAATGGGGAGTTTGTTTATGCAGCTGCCTAGGAAATAAGGGGGAAGGAAGTTAGAGGTACACATTTGTACTGAAAGATTCTAAGGCCTGGCCCTAAGGACCAGGCCTGATTTCTACGGGGACATGGGCTGAAGGAACTTAACATTGGTGTACTTCACTGGGCTCAAGGTATTAAGCCATGCTACCTGTCTGTTTTGTGTTGCTGTAACAGAATAGGCTGGGTAATTTTAAAAGAGTTTATTTAGCTCTTGATTCTGGTAGCTGGAAAGTCCAAGGGCATGGCACTAGCATCTGCTTGGCTTCTGGTGAAGGCCTTGCATTGTGTCACAATATGGCGGAGAAGCAGAAAGCAAGCAGGTGTTTGCAGAGTAAGGGAAATGAAGGATTTTGTGGGGGCTTGGACTAGTGCACCAGGGTGTAGCTGAGAAGGCTTGACCCACTTTCTAAGAACCCACTTTCATGGAAACTAATCCAGTCTCACGAGAGCAAGCACTCACCCACTACTGTGAGGGTGGTACCAATAGATTCATGAGGGATCTGCCCCCATGACCCAAACACCTCCCACTGGGCCCCACCTCCCAACACCGCCACACTGGCAATTAAACTTCAAGATGAGTTTTTGCAGGGACAAACCACAACTAAACCATTGGACTGCTTTAGGTACCAAGTGACAAAGTTCAATGCCAAATGAGGAAAGGGGTAGACTCTTCTCCATTCTGCGCAGGACACCAAGCTGTTCTGAGGCCATAAGCCCTGTAGAGAATACAGGCCAGCTTGACCCTTGAGTGTTTACAGCTTAAGAAGCATGGACAGATTGCACTCAGATCTGAGAAGCAGACTTCTCACCAGTGGCACCATGGGTCAGGATATCTCCATTCACGATGGCATATGTGGAACTCTTCCAAGGACTCACAGAATTAGCTGGTCTTTGCAAGGGAAAAAGTATGAGTAAATGAAACAGAATCCCTGCATGAGCAGTAGAGGGGACAGGTTGGCACTTCAGAGTATAAATGCAAGGTAGGAATCTCCAAATGTAAGCCCACAGGCTGGTAGAGTCCAGGGATATTCAAGTTATACTGGGAAGACAGATTTGGACTCATTATAAAAACAACTTTCTATGATTAACAGAATCATATATATATATATATGATCATATATATATATAATTTTTTATTTTTATTTTTTATTTTTGAGATGGAGTTTCACTCTTGTTACCCTGGCTGGAGTGCAGTGATGTGCCTCGGCCCCCCCGAGTTTCAAGTGATTATCCTGCCTCAGCCTCCTCAGTAGCTGGGATTACAGGTGCTCGCCACCACGCCTGGCTAATTTTTCTGTTTTTAGTAGAGATGGGGTTTCACCATGTTGTCCAGGCTGGTCTTGATCCACCTGCCTCGGCCTCCCAAAGTGTTGGGATTACAGGTGTGAGCCACTGCACCCATCCCAAAAATATATTTTAAACCCCAACTTAATGAGCTCCCTGCCACTGGGCATGTTCAACCAGAGGCTGAGAGACCACAGTTCATTGATACTTTGGAGAAAGATTGAGCTCACTGAGTTGGATGAGCTCTGGAATCTCTTCCAACTCTGCTCTTCTGTGTCTTCTAAAGATACAGCCAGAGAAGGCAAAGAAGAAATTGGATGAACATGGAGAGATAACTCAAAACTTGACTTCTGCCTAAATTTGAGCAATTACTTAAAAGAAAAAGAATATGTAATCAGTGTGTAATGAATCATTCACATTTTTAATGAGGATAAGTTCTAACTTTTGATGAGTTTTAATTGTATCAGTGGCAATGAATTTGGGAAACTTTATTTTCCAACCTACTGAATATAGTAATGAGCTATTGAAATGAGTGACATAAAGATCACAAATGGGCTTCTGTTACACAGAGAGCACCTGCAAGCTTAAAAAAAAATGTTGAGATGAAAAATTCCATAAAGAAGTAACTTTTACATTGCCATCTGCTGGTTACTGCTATAAGTGACAGCAAATATAAATACAACCTCAATCCTAATTGAGTTCTAACTGTGAATAAAAATATTGATTGCTTCAATGTGCTTCAAACATGCAGGAATCAGAGTAATTCTACATGTCTATTGGGATCCATCTGGTTGTTGTCTAAAGCAGGAGATGTCCTGGCCTGGCACAGTGGCTCATGCCTGTAATCCCACCACTTTGGGAGGCCAAGGTGGACTAATCACTGAGGTCAGGAGTTCAAGACCAGCCTGGCCAACATGCTGAAACCCTGTCTCTACTAAAAATACAAAAATTAGCCAGGCATGGTAGCTCCTGTAACCCCAGCTACTCAGGAGGCTGAGGTGAGAGAATCACTTGAACCCAGGAGGTGGAGGTTGCAGTGAGCTGAGATCACACCATTGCACCCCAGCTTGGGCAACAGAGCAAGACTCCATCAAAAAAATTAAAAGTTAAAAATTTTAAAAAAGTAGGAGATTTCCTACCTGGACTTGCCTTCAGATGTGAATCCTCCCAGTGGCACATCCATTATTGATACTGAAATAGACCTTGGAAACAAGGCATCCTAATAAGCACTAAAATATAGGTTTATTTAGGCCTGCCTTCAGCTCCCACAAACAAGTTTCCTCAAGAGTTGTTCTAGATGTTTCATTTGGAAGAGTTGACTTGCTCTGTCACCTGGTGGTATAGTGACATTTGTCATATTCATCTCCAAAGAATTAATGGCAAGTCGAAGGCAGACTATAGTAGGCCCAATTATCTCAAGTACATAAAAGCCATGAAGTTAAGCAGAGCAAAAGTTGTTCCACTTGTTAGTATCTTAGTGTGACAGTCTCAGAGTGTGCTCTGAAGAACACCAGGAACCCTATGCAGATAATTCACTCCTCCCCCAGCCGAGTTAATGCTCCTTTCTCAGTACTTTCATAGCACCTTCTTCATACTGCAATTACAATACGTTTAATATTGTATTGTTATATGAGTTATATCTGTTTCCACATTAGACTGTGATCCCCTTGAGAGCAAGCATCATATCCAATTTACATTAGTCTTGTTCATGTTCAACCTAAGCTTTGGTGTTAGACAGGACCTGAATAAATATTTACTGAGTGGAGGTCAAAAGAAGGAAGGGCGATAGGGCAGATGAGAAGGGGAAGGAGGATTCCCTCTTCAAAATCAATGTTTCCATTCTCCACTTCATGTCTTAGCTTCAGAGTCAAATTTTTTTCAATTGTCTACCAGCCTTTGCCATCTGAATGTTCAGTAGAAAATATGTATCCAGGAATTTCCAAATGGATCCCCATGTGTTTGCAGCCCAAACTGTTCTGCCCTTGCTCTAGTTATTGATTTCTTAGTTAAGACATCATTATCCATGCAACAATCTCAAAGTCATCTCTATTCCCTCATTTCCATTAACACCCATGCTCAATAAGTCCTGTCGATTACACCTCCCCTCCCTCTCCACTGCCTGCCTTGGTTCAGGTGCTCCTCACCTTTCATGGTATCTCAAATAATTTCCTAATTGGCTCCTTGTCCTTAGTCAAGCATCCCATCATCTACCTCCATCTGTCACCAAAGTTACCTCTCACAGACAGAACTGTTGAATATTCCTGGACTCTACCAGTCAATAGGCTTACATTTAGAGAGTCCTACCTTACATTTATACTCTGAAGTGCTAACTTGTCCCTTCTATTGCTCCTGTAGTAACTCTGTTTCATTTACTCCTACTTTTTCCCGTGCAAAGACCAGCTAATTCTGTGAATTCAGATACAACATTATTATCTACTTTTAAGCGTTCGATGGCTCTGATTATCTATAAGACAAAGTCAACTGTGGCATACCTAAGGTGTCATAATCTTTCCCAAACTTATTTCTTAGACCCATATTCCTCAGTTCTGTTCCATAAAACCTAACTGTTCTAAATAATTGTCATTTTCCAACTACACCAGTGATTCTCAGTTATATGTATTTCCCTATGGGTTATTCATTATACTTAAAGTGCCCACCTCAGCCCCACCCTCCTTGGCCACTCTGCCTACTAAACATCTTTCATGACTCAGGTCTGCTGTTACCTCCTTGGTGATGTCTTCTCCAGCAGATAAGTAATTGCAAATTTACCTAATCAGTAGCAAAATCCTCTAGCTTTATACTCTCGTAGCATCTTTCTTAGGGCATTATGGCCTATATGAAGTCTCTCTACAAATTAGGTGAAAGTGCCCCCTCTGGACAGAGGCAGCTCTGTATCCAAACTTGAGAAGTGAGGTATGGGCTGGATTTCAGCTCCAACTTGCCCCTTTGGTTGGGTTCCCATATACATACATAATACCACAGTTATTATGATTGCTTTATTGATGCCACAGTCTTCTCCCCAGCTGGTGACTTCCTGAAGCCAGTTAGATCAGTTAAAGCTTGTATTCTTAGGACCAAGGACATACTAAGCACTGACAAATGTTCTTTGAATTGTTACTTTTTGGAATGAGAAGATATTCCAAAAGTTGTCAGAGCAGATCTGAGGAAAGTCTCTGAAGTATATAAATATGTGCATAAGTGTTCTTACCTATGTGATCTTGGGCAAGTAACTTAATTTCTTTCTTCTCTTGTTTCCTCGTCTACAAATTGAGGAGAATAAGAAATGCCTGTCTCAGGGTTACTATGAAGATTCACTGAAGATTCACTGTAAAGCACTTAGAAGAGTGCCCGGCCCAGAGTATATACCATGTAACTAATGACAGTAATAGGATACACAAACGGTATTTGGAGATGAATCTTTTTAAATTTGGCAACAAACAATACAATTTTGGAGAAGAGAATCTTTATGCTTTGATTTCTGAAAATCTGGAGACAGATCTTGCATTTGTATAAAGATATTACCATTAATGTTAAATGACTGAAGTTGTTTTACTTCAGAGATAGAATCATAATATTTTAGAATTTGAAAGTTTAGAGATAATCCAAACTGCTTTTCTTATACATAAAAGTGTTAGGGCCTAAATGGGTTCAGTGACTTTTCCACAGTGTTTCTCCATCTGTCCCTGACCACATGTCCAGCCTCATGTCATCATCCCTCCCCTGCCCCCTGCCCCCTTCCCCTGGCCCCCAATATTCTCCTTTCCACACACCAAGCCCCAGCCTCATTAACATTTCCCAGAATGCACTTTCACAACTCTGTTGACCCTGACTGTGGTAGCTTTTCTCCCTGTGCCTTCCTCCCATCTCAGCTCATTAAACAGCTTCACAAACATTCTTTGAGCTCCAGTTCCACTGTTACATGTCTCCTCGGTGAAGCCTTCCTCTACTCCACCAGCCCAAACTAGCTGCATCCCCCTCTGTGCTCCTAGAGCTCTGTGTTCATACATCTGTTTCACACTTATCAGAGCAAGGGCTGGATCCTAGCTGCCCAGGTTTAAATCCCAGCTCTGACACTTACTAGTTGTGTGACCCTGGTCGTCTGTGCCTCCGTTGCCTTATCTGTCCAAAGGGAATCATAATGAGACCTACCTCACTTATTCATTCATTCAACAAATAATTATCAGCTGCCTACTATGTACCAGGAGCTGTTCCGGGACCTGGAGATATATGGTGAACAGGACCAAGTCCTTGCTCTCATGAGCTTACATTGAATGGAAAAGTTAATCAATTAAAACCTATTATAATCAAGTATTACCATTATTCTAAGAGCCATGAAGAAATGTTCAGCAGAGTAGGAGACTCAGAGTGATGGAAAGAATGGTGGCTGTTTTATTACAGAGGGGAGTCAGCGGAAGCCTCTCAGAGGAGTGACATTTAATCAGAGACATGGGGGAAGCCAGGGAGCAAGCCCTGCAGAAATCTGAAGGGAGTGCATTCTAGGCAGAGGAAACTTCACGTGCAAAGGCCCTGAGGCAGGAAAGGTGAGCCTGGGGTCAGGGGATAGGATAGCTAACAGGGCTACTGCCAAGTCAGTGAAGCAGAGCAGAGAAAATGAGGCACTCCTTGTTCCTGGCACCAAGATTTTCAGATTTTTATCTTCTAAATATTTCTCTAACCTCTTCACCCCTGATCTCCTCTCAGTCCCAGATTTCTCTCCTTGCAGTTGAGCTACCCTCAAAACTACCCTCCACCCTGTGATGAGATAATCTAAACATGTATCTCCAACCCCATTTTCCGCTCCTTTCTACTTTTTCATTATCTGACCTGCCACTGCCTATAGACTAAAGTCCCAGATGCCTTCACATGATGGACAAAGCCCTCTAGAAGATAGCCCTGGTTACCTCACCACTTCCTACCTTGTACTACACACTCCAACCACACCAAAGTACCAGTTCCCCCAGAAAACTATATTTCTGGTCTCTATGCCTTGCCTCAAGCTGTTTCCTTTCCCTAAAAACCATCCCCTCTTCCGTGTTTTTGCTTGGCTAACTCAATAGTGAGACTCAGCTCTGGAGTTACTTTTCCTCTGTGCCCACATCATCACCTGGGAATACTTCAGTACTTCCACTTTCCAGGAATTGTTAAGGGGATATGTTTATGTATCTGTCTCTCCAGTTAGCTTCTAATTTTCTCAAGAGCAGATAACTGGTTCTTAATCATGTTTTACCCCCATGGCATGATTTGTGTTCTGGCCCAGGGCAGCTAAGCAAACTACATTCATCTCCTTTCTCATGCTGCCAGCTTAGGAACTTACCCTCCTGCCACTGTCCCTTTGTCCCAGGCCTACAGTACATAGCTACCCTGTGAGATTTTATTCAGATGAATGGGTTTCAAAAGATGCCTAACAATTTCCAAGATTCTTTCATCACATTCATCCAGAAAATCCAAAGAGAAGATAAAATGTACAGCTCAGAAGGACAGACATCCATATGTCTAGCTGAGAAAAACAGGGAAGGACAGTAATTGTCCTGTGACTTTAGAGTTTGTGCTAATAGTAAGTTTTAAAAGGAAATCAAATATTTGAAGATGCAGGCTTATTTTAAATAAATCCATTTCCAGTGTTCAGCTTCTCATTTTGTAAACTTAAGGATCACTTGCCAACTTTAATTTCTACACTTCTCTTGTACTTTTCCTGGTACTTAAAAAGGTAGTGTAGAAGTTGAGAATAGATGCTAAGTCAATGTTTTCCAATTAACATATTATTTTCCTTATTTAAGCTCCCTTTTATGTTATGTTCAAAGTTCTAGACTCCATTAAAAATGAAATTATTTTTAGTTCTATGCACTTACAAAAAGAATTTTTTTACAGTTCCCTGCTCTAATCTCACACACACACACACACACACACACATACACACCATCCTGGAGCTGAGACTAATCATTGCAACTCTTTTGAAAGTTTATTAAGAAAGAAGAGCTAAATGAGGGTTGTGGAAAAACTGTTGCCGACCCAACAGATACTCAACGATTTACTCAATACAAATTTGCAACATATTGAGTTCACTCTCTCCATAGCCAAGAAGAGAGAAACTTCCCTGAGTTGTTTCTATCTTCTACTTCTTTTCCCCCAGACTCTCTCTCCATTATTTGGCCCTGACCTCCCTTCACTGGGCTTCCATTACTTCTCAGATGAGATACAAAGCCCCTTATGATCACCCAGAATATGTTTTCCCCTCTAAGACCTCCAAGCATTAGGACATCCTGAGCTCTTCCCTGGGAAGGCATTTTCCTCCCTTGCTGATGGGACTCATTCTTTCGGATTAATTCAAACATCACTTGCTCAGTGAGCTCAGTGAAGTAGCCCTGGCTCCCTTCCTTCCCCAGGCAGGAAGAAGAGTGGCTTCCTTTGGCCACCCAGCCAATCCTGTACTTCCTAACCTCATTTGGATGAGTGAGATTAATATTTGTTTTCTAGAGTACAAGCTCCCAGAGGGCAGGTACTGGGTTTATTTCTCTTTGTATGCTCTGCACCTGGCTCTGTATTTGTTGATTGAGTGCTTGAGTCGGAGAGAAAGGCTGCACGGGAGAACAACTTGCCATCCACCAAGGTTCTATAGGAATGTAAGCAAGTTACTCACATGTAACTTTACTGAGTTGGCTAAATTACTGCAGTAAAAGAAGCCCTGAACTGATAAGGCCTCCTCCAGAGGTCCGGCAACAGGATAAGGGACATTTTTGCTGAACTCAGTCCTCAAAGTTTTTCCCTAACCACACCCATCTTATTCATCAGGGACAGTTAAGTTAAATCAGTTTGATCCAAAACAAAATGCTTTATTGGATATCATACCTTTCTGCTTCACCACAACAATTTCAAAGATTTTATTTGTGCAAGCAATTTAGAATCAGGAATAAATAGGGAGGGTGCCAGCAGAGGGTTTGTTTACGTGCTTTTACACCACCGTGAAAGGAAGACATAGCAGAGTTTACATTTATGCCATGTAAATTGCCATAGAACCAGATGTGGCTTACAAGGTACCTTGTAACTCATCTCCTCTAAGCAATAAAGGCTTTTTTTTTTTCCTTCTGGCAAAAGTTTGAGAAACTCACTGCTGTTTTCTATCAGCAGATACAACAGATGGCTGGCACATGCCTGCTTTGCTAAATGAAATGGGCTCTCTGCAGAATTACTCTTTGATCCCTAGTGGCATGTCTACAACACCACAATGCAAATACCACAGCATAGCAGAATCTAAACGTTAAAGGTTTAAAGCTGTGCTTTTGATATGAGTACCTCCTGAAAAAAATCATGCCCACAGTATGTAAACATACTCACATTCCCACTTTGAAACCATGGAACAGGGGTCAGAAAATGAGGCATTTCCTCCATTTGGTGACATAAAACCACCACTAAGGTATGACAGCAAACCCCAGGAGTGCAAAGGTATGAAACCACTTGGGTCATAACTACCAAAACAATCATAACTCTATTAGGAAAAAATGTAGACAGTACACATTAAGGGATTTCCATAATAATAATGTGTTACCATAACTGCAGGGTTGGAAAGAAGTGTTTAAGGGTGTTTGGCAGTTCCTTTGAAGTTGGAGAGGGAATTCTTGAATTAAAATTTACCCTATCTTTTTTATTTTTTTTTGGTTTACGTCAAGGGGAGAAAGGGAAAAAAAACACACTTTTAATATAAGTCTCTAACTCCAGTCCAATGGGAAACTTGAGAGTGCAAACTGTAGCCAATTTAATGGGACCAGTGTTACATCACATCAAACACCATATTACAGAAACAGATCAGTAGGATGATTCTGTTTTTTATAAAATTAGCAAATATGTGAGTCCATTGTCAGAGAAATGGCCTGTTTCTGTTTTCCCTTTTTTCCAGTGGTACTTTTCTCACTTTAAAGCTGAATTTGGATGATACTGACTGGAATCATTCACAAAGACACCAGTATCCAGACAAAGTTCTTAAGCCTTTGTTATATTTGACTTTTAAATTATTATTGTTGTTACTTCTGATAGTTTTCAATAATTCAAGAAGGTTTTTAAATTGATAGGGAGCTACGCTAGTGTCACTAACTCATTTGTAATAAACCTTACATGTTGGAAAATGTTTCACTTGATACGCTTTCTCTTGAGCATATCTAATATTTTCTATTTTCAGTGGTTATATATAAAAACGAAGAAACACATTCCTGCAGTTTAACTCAATAAAGTGAGTTATTGTACGGTATATACATGACCTCCCACATCCCCAGGGCAGCAGACAAAATTCTCCTGTTCTTTTCCTGTATCCACAGCAACACTTCAGTTTTGTTTTTAAACATGTGGAGATTCAGAAAAATGAAGGTACCCCACTGACTTTTAGTAGTTATAAGAATTCTGCACACTATACATGATAAAAAGCACACTTTAGGATCTGGACCTGTTGGTACAGATGTCTAGAGCTTGCCTAGCAATCCAGCTGTTGGGTTTGAAATTAATATTGGTTGATTATCATCACCCAGAGAATTTCTATTCCATAGACACCAATTTCACCCCAACCCTTGCCATCTATCTTAGAAATCCAGGCCCTTGGTCACGAGGAGGTTGGAAAACTAGTACAGATAGCTCAGCATAAATCCTTTGTCATTGCTAAAAAAAAAAAAAAAAAAAAAAAAAAAAGCAACATCAAAAGGGATGCCCTACTAACTAAGTACTAGATTCCTAGTACCTTAGCATATTTATGCAGGTGATAGAACGTATTATAGTTATCAGGATCAAATCTATGTGACCTTTGTAAGTAAAGATCTATTTATATAATCTACATAAATAAAAACCTTTTGGCCTTACACCAAATTGGTTCATATGGAAATCAGTAGTGGTATCCTAATATTCGATTCTGATTTGTCTAACAAAACTTCTCATTAAATTTTTACTTGAAAGCCATTGGGCTTAGAAAGGGTTATTTTCCAAATAAAATGTTTAATTAGTGCCTTATTTAGAAAACTAAAATTGCTGCTCATGGCCGCTGCCTGTCTCAAATTTAGAGAAAAATAATAAAGCATGCCTCATTGAAAGATATCTATTGAAAAGTTTTATACAAGAATAAAGAGTATTTTCCATTAATTACTAAAAATCCATTAAGGCTAAGCTTTTGCAGTAGAAATTCTTCTCTCATCTAAAAGCCTTGAGAGGAGGCATGTCAGAAAATGAGTATCAGAAGGTTAAATGGAGGCAAAGTTGTCCATGAGAAATGGGAATCGCAGGGAAAGGGAGAATTCATGAAACATGATTTCAGGCAAGAAAGATTTGGGGGGACCTCAAAAGAATTTGATGAGAATCTGATGAGCATTAATAAATTCTTTGGTCTCCATAGTTACGATGACCCATGAAAATCACTGGTGTTATCATTTTGTTGAGTGATAAGTAGTGTAAAAATGATACCAGATAATAAAGTATTTATAATACAAAACATCATACAATTTTAAACTCACACACTGTTTATACACATTTGATGTAAAATAATCTTTTAAATTACAAATGAATTCATTGTAGAAAAACCAAAACATAATAGATGAAGATGTAACTGGTGTTTACATCTTGGAAGATCAGATGTTAATTTTTTCTATATCTGCCAACATATTTTGTAATGGAATCAAACAGAATATACTATATTATACACCAGGGGTCCCCAACCCTCGGGGCACATATCAGTACTGGTCCATGGCCTGTTAGGAACCAGGCCGCACAGCAGGAGGTGAGCAGTGGGCGAGTGTTCCCCAACGCTCGCATTACCGCCTGAGCGCTGCCTCTGTTAGATCAGCAGCGGCATTAGGTTCCCATAGAACTGTGAACCCTGTTGTGAACTGCACATGTAAGGGATCTAGGTTATGCACCTTTTATGAGAATCTAATGCCTGATCATCTGTCACTGTCTCCCATCACCCTCAGATGGGACCATCTAGTTGCAGGAGAACAACCTCAGGGCTCCCACTGATTCCACATTATGGCGAGTTGTATAATTATTTCATTATATATTACAATGTAATAATAATAGAAATAAAGTGCACTATCCATGTAATGCACTTAAATCATCCTGAAACCATCCCCCATCCCGTTCATAGAAAAATTGTCTTCCACCAGGCGTGGTGGCTCACGCCTGTAATCCCAGCACTTTGTGAGGCTGAGGCGGGTGGATCACAAGGTCAGGAGTTCAAGACCAGCCTGGCCAACATGGTGAAACCCCGTCTCTACTAAAAATACAAAAACTAGCTGGGCATGGTGGCACGTGCCTGTAATCCCAGTTACTCAGGAGGCTGAGGCAGGAGAATCGTTTGAACCTGGGAGGCAGACGTTGCAGTGAGCCAAGATCACCCCACTACACTCCAGCCTGGGCGACAGAGTGAGACTCTGTCTCAAAAAAAAAAAAAAAAAAAATTGTCTTCCGTGAAACCAGACTCTGGTGCCAAAATGGTTGGGGACCACTTTTATAAACTACTTAATTTGTATGAGACTCTTCCCATGGCCCCAAATGGATGTCTAGAATATCCTTACAACTGCTTCATTTAATTATTCTGCCACTATTGCTGGACCCTAAGTTGTATCTATTTTTTAATTTTTATAAACAGCATGATAAGGAACACTCTTGGACCTAAATTTTTATTTATATCCATGCTTATTTCCTTGGCATGAATCTCTGGACGTCAAATTGTCCAGTCAAAAAGTCTATATCCTGCCTTTTGCCATCAGAGTCTAACAGCCCTGCAAAAAGGTTTACATGCACATTGTCAGCATATGATAATGCACTATTCTCCACATACTAAAACCACTTTTAAAAGATCTGACGAAGTTGATGTGGGGAAATGAATCTCACTGTAATTTTTATTTGCATTTGTTTGAAGTGGAACATGAGATGCATTTTAAGTGGCACCAAGAACACTTTGGGTTACTGTAGTGGTCCTCCACCTTTTGGGCACCAGGGACTAGTTTTGTGGAAGACATTTTTTCCACAGACCGGGCGGTGGAGGAATAATTTCTGGATGCTTCAAGCCCATCATATTTATCATGCACTTTATTTATTTTATTACTACATTGTAATATGTAATGAAATAAGCATACAACTCACCATCATGTAGAATCAGTGGGAGCCCTGAGCTTGTTTTCCTGCAACTAGACGGTCCCATATGGAGGTGATGGGAGACAGCGATAGATCATCAGGCATTTGATTCTTATAAGGAGTGTGCAGCCTAGATCCCTCGCATGTGCAATTCACAATAGGGTTCACATTCCTATGAGAATCTTATGCTGCTGCCGATCTGACAGGAGGCGGAGCTTAGTCAGTAAGGAGAGGGATGGGGAGCATCTGTCGACACAGACAAATCTTCAGTCACTGGCCTGCCACTCACTTCCTGCTGTGCTGCCCAGTTCCCAAGAGGCCATGGACCAGCACTGGTCTGTGGCCCAGAGGTTGGGGACCCTTCGTTACTGGACTAATAAATTATTGGAAGTAAATAACACCTTACTGCTTCTATAAGGTCTTCAATCCTGAGGTTATTTTAATGTTGTCCACATGTTGCTAAAACACTTAAATATAAAATTTAAAACTTCATTAATGAGCTATGTGTTTTGTTTATGTATTGTTGAAATGCCTAAATATTTGATATCATTTGGATGAAATAATCAGATAATGAAATGAAATTTCCATTTTCCATGTAAATGTTTTGATGTGGTTTGGCTTTAGCCATAGATGCCTTTCAAAATACTAATTGGTATTGAAGTCATTTTTCCCATCTTCAGAATTTCTGTGCATTTCAAAAATTATGGTGCTGGGATCACATAACTTTAGTAAGCAAAATTATCCATAATTAAATAATATTAAACATAAATAAAAATAATATTTTAAAGCATCTTGCTGCTTGGTATTGTGTAGATTCTTCCCCCTCACCACCCTTTCCCCAGAAAGCAGATTTTATGTAGTTAGTTGTGGTAAGCTATTCAAAGCCAAATGAGTAGAGAGAGAAAGGTAGCTTAACTGAGGTGCTAACATTGTCCTGCATCATTAGATCATCTACATAGGTGAGCAACACTTAAGCAGGAGAAAAAAATATTACAAACTTCCTCTTCATGCCAGTTCCATTCTCCTCCCTAATCCCCTGCAGGACATATTCCTGAGATTGTATGACATGTCAGTCCATTTTGTACTCACCAATATGCCAATATTTGCAAACATGCATTATACTGTTAAGCAATAGGATAAAAGCAACATGGAATTTAAGCCTTTGCTTCAAATTCTATTCTTCAACAGACAAACATAAGTGAGAGAGAAAGAGATAGAGGAGGGAGGGAGAGGGGGAGAGAGACAGAGAGAGTGAGCGCGAGAGAGCTATTGGCACTTTCTGCTTCCCCTACAGTTAACCAGTTACCAAACCCTTTCAGCTGGAGGGGTGCAGTTCAAACTGCCTTTTAGTGATTCTTATGAACCCATAAAGGTATAGGTTAAAAAATGTCTTTTCAAAAATATAGAATTAATTGGCCACTTAGTTAATGACCATCTGATGAGCGGTCAGCCATAAGTAAACAGATTCAGCTGAAAAGGAGATAATGAAAGGCCATTCATTGGTTTATTACTGATTTCACAATATTCCCAACTTAATTGTTTATAAAGTATCTATGAAGAGGGACTTGTAGGGAGAAAAGGAATAATCTCCCTATAGAGCAATGGAAACCTCGATGAACCTATCTGCAAAATGGGGGTATTAACAATAGATGACTTTCCTGTTATAAACCTCAGTGAATCCAAAACCTCAATTTTTTTTAACCACATAGCAATGGAAGTGTTGAAGGGTCTAGATTTGATCTATTTCAGAAGAAGAAGAAAAAGAGAACAGACTTGAAGGGAAAAAGACAGCTAAAAAGGTCATGTCTATACCATAACAGGTAATTAGAGGGAAACAAAGTGGTTTCTCAATTCAAAATAGTTATTTTTTATAAAGTGTTTTCTGTATCACATTCTTCTGGAAAATAATCATTTAAGGAACTTTAGAATAAAAGACCTCAAAATGTGGTTTTAATTATAATGATTTTCATAGTAGACACATTTTACCAACTAATAAGCTAAAGAATGCATTGCTTACCATTTGTCCTCTAGAGTAAATTCTCCAATTGTACAAAAGAAATTAAATTTACATACGCATTTTATTCTTTCTTTCTAAAATTAGAAGCCATAAAAACGTACAAAAGGTAACATATAAAAGATGCTAATGTGCTAAGGAATAAAAGGAATGCTTCTTCATAAAAAATAGATTCCAGTTTTCTTTTCCATATGAAAGCATTTAAAATGGTAACTTGAAAACATAGGCTGCAATATTTTATAACGTTCTTACATGACACCTTTTGGGTCTAACTTCTACCAGAAATATGCAACATTCACGTTCCAGTGAATAACATTCAACATACTGACTTTTTAAAAGTGCACAATGTCAAAAATACTTACAGACTTTAAAATTTGTTGTAAAGTATAAAGAATGTCACAAGTGATTAGAAACTACTATGCAAAAAGAGTCCTTTAAGTGTGTTAAATTTTAATGTCAATGATCACAGAAACACAGTGATGTTGGTATTGGAGGTCTTTATATTTCCAGCAGCCTCAGGACACTGAGTCTTATCAAAATAATGGGCTTAGGCACAAGGCTTGCTCTTTTCTTTTGAAAATCATTAATTTATATGGCAACTTGAAATAAATGGAAATTAATTCTTTATTTGCTTTGGCAATCAGATGAGAAATTCCTCTTAATAACTGTAAAATGTACCAGGCTACACACTATACAGTACTATTTCCACCTGCCATAAGGCAGTGGAAATATTAAAGTGTAATTTTC
Organism: Gorilla gorilla gorilla; assembly: GCF_029281585.2. NCBI lineage: Eukaryota > Metazoa > Chordata > Mammalia > Primates > Hominidae > Gorilla > Gorilla gorilla. The sequence goes on from NC_073234.2 coordinate 80,398,510, forward strand.
TCAGAACTTACCTGCCCTGCAGCTTGCCAGGTAAAATTCATGGAATGGATATTGACAGGAATAGCTGGCATTCTCTGTTGCGCTTTTCTGAAATCATGTGTAAAAGGTGCCATTTTCCCCTCTGAAACAATCAGGATATCTTCTTCAAATCCTGGTTTTTAAAATAATAAAACGATCAAACCAGGTAGACTTGAAATCATCTAAATCAGAAGTTTCAAGCAAAAAGAAAACCAAAGAATTAGTGTGGGTCATTTCTGTTCACAAGCATCTGCCTTCAGTACCATCAACGCTACTAAGATTAATTTTTCTCTGTGGATGATGAGAATGATGCCAACAGACCCATGCTTTCAGGGAAAAGGGATGGACATGGAGTTAACCGACGCAAACAAATGCTGGGTGCACCTAAAAACGCACGGCTATAAAAATTAACAACAGCATGATCAGAACACTAGATCAGCTTTGGTTTCTTAAAAGAGAAGTTTATAAGCTTTCAGATGGAAAATATCTAATTAAAAGAGGGGAACACTCTTTTATGGAAATTAAGTTTTAAAACACACGAAACGCAGGTATCCCTCTTTCTTGAAGAGTGGAGAGAGGAGGACACAGGCAGGGGAAGGCGCTGGACGCGGGGGCCTTACCTATGAGTACTCTTGCCTGGTGAGCATCGATCCATAGGTACAGGCTCTCCTCCTGCGGCGGCCCGGCCTCCGCCCGCAGTGCCAGCAGGCACAGGAGGATGCTCCAGAGCCAGAGCGCGGCGGCAGGGAAGGCGCTCCTCCGGGCCATGCTGCTCAGGACCTCCTCGCTGCGGGGAAAACTCCTCGTGCCGCACCTACGCAACCTGGCGCCGTCAGATACTCTGCTGCGCTGCAGCTCCCTCAGCCAGGGCTGTTCCCGTTTAGACGGCTGGGCGCGTCGCCTCCCGGCCTGGGTGCCAAGGAGCCTGCGAGAGCAGGAGGAGGGGGCAGGCAGGACGCGGGAGGAGGAGGGGGGGACCAGCGGGCGCGAGCCGCGCAAGAAGATGGGGCGCGGGCGGGAGTGGGGGCGGCAGAGACGTAAGACTGGCAAAGCTGGCGAGGCCAGCAGTCAGCGGGGCAAATAGAGCGAGAACAGAAGAGCGGGAAGGGCTGGCGCGAACGAGGTGCGAGCGAGGAGTGGGGCCCGCGAGGCCCGGGCGGCCGCCACATGGGGGCGCTGTGGGCCCCCCCCGGGGGCGGGGCCGCGAGGGACCCCAGAGGCTGCTTTCACAGTGCGGTGCGCCCAGTGGAGCGCCCGCGAAGTGGGCGTGTAGGGCTGGCGGACCCGGAGAAGGGCACTCAGAGACCCCTGGGACATCACTCGCCACCTCCTCGGGCCAAGGGAGGCTTCGGGGGAGGGAAATGGGGAGAGCAGACAACGCTGGGCTTGACTGAGTGCTGATGATGGTGATGGTGATGATGATGATGATGATGATGAGGGTGATGACTCCTGTTCCTCCTCCGGCGCTCACTGAAGGCGCAAATTGCCCTTCGTCTCCCTTTCAGCCAGTAGGATTCCTCTCTCCGCCAACCCTATGCGCTCCGTTCTGCGATAGGCTGACACTTTGCGCGCTCCCAAGCAGTTAAAACTCGAGGCTCGACTGTCCGGTGGTGCCGATGGCAGGCGCTGGCCTTGGCTCGAGGCGCAGGGCGTCCAGCTGGTACTTGCCCGACACCCAACATTTGGGGATGCCCGTCTGTCTCCCTGATAACCCGGCAGTGCCCGGAAGAGTGCCCTGGGCCCTGGACGATAGCTGTACCTGACCCTCCGGGGTAGGGCTCCTCTAACATCGTGGATATCTTCACGTTTGCTGATATTTTTTAAAAGTTGCTGAATTCGGCCGGGCGCGATGGCTCACGCCTGTAATCCCTGCACTTTGGGAGGCCAAGGCGGGCGGATCACCTGAGGTCAGGAGTTCGAGACCAGCTTGGCCAACGTGGTGAAACCCCGTCTCTACTAAAAATGCAAAAATTAGCTGGGCATGGTGGCGGGGGCCTGTAGTCCTAGCTACTCCGGAGGCTGAGGCAGGAGAATCACTTGAACCGGGAGGCGGAGGTTGCATTAAGCCAAGATCGTGGCACTGCACTCCAGCCTGGGCGATAGAGCGAGACTCCGTCTCAAAAAATATATAAATAAATAAATAAAATAATTTTTTAAAAGTTGCTGAATTCACAGGTGCGTGGGGGCAAAACCAAGGCTCTGGTCTCGTCTGTGAGAAGCATGCTTGGCCGGCAGTGGGCTGCAGCATAACCTATCCACCTGGCCCAACAGAAAGAACTGATTTTTGCCTCCTGCCTAATTCCTTGGATGCACAAAGAAAACGGAAGCAAAAGGGTTTTGTTTTGTTTTTAATTTAAAAACTTAGCCTTCGGACTCAGAAAAGGTTCATTTACTTGTCTTTGTTCTTTAGTACCCGACGCTGTGACAAATGCCTCAAGGATCAAATGTCTGGGGCTGGGCGTGGTGTTTCAATCAGTCCTTTATAGAGTAGCAGATGCCTCAAGAGGGAAAAACAAACAGAAACAACAGAAGAGAAGGTGGACATGTGCAGGCATCAAGTTAAATCAGTGTTAGGTTCTGAGAATATAGATTTCCAATGAGGAAATATTTGCAGCTATACAACCAACCAACAGAAAAAAAAAAAAAGGAAAAAAGGAATTAGACAAGAAGTCTATGACTGATTTGAACTTGCAGTGTCTTAATTTTTAAAGTACTTTTATTTTAAGTGCTTACTTAATCCTCACAACTCTTAAGTAGGTACTACTATTATTCTTATTTTACTGACGAGGAAAGAGGGCTCAAAAAGTCCAGTAAGTTGACTGTGGATATCCAGCTGGTAAATGAGAGTAAGGGTTCAAATCCCAGACACTCTGATTTCAAAGCCCATTCTCTTAGTAACTTATACCTCATACTGATAAATAAATCATAATTAAGTCTATTTGCATCCAAAGCTTCACAGTGATTCTTCCTTTACAATAAAAATATTTACCTGTTTCCCAACATTGCATTATTTTTTATTTCTGTGAATATTCATGTATATAATGTATGAACATTAGGCTACTTTTAAAACACTTTAATGTTATAATGCCAGTGTCACCCAGGTAAAGATAATAATTTCACAGCACAATAGGCATTTTCTTTGACTCGGAGCGTGTGGTTTTAATTTAACATTTTTTTCCTAGTTCTGCGCAAACCTCTATGGCTCTTGGTGCAAGGACGCCCTCTACCGGTTTTCCTAATCAAATACTAATTGAGAAATATTCATAAAATTTATTTTTTGGTGCAAGAAAAAGAGGAACTAAATTCTCTCCTAACTCGGTTTCCTCTGAGTGAGGTTCTTCTGCAGCAGTTGAATTTGGTGTTGATAACAATGGTAATCTATCTTGATATAAGGACGTTTTTTTCTTCCAGAATGGTTGTTTTCTGTTTACTTCTCTCCAGCACAGGACACTTAGAAAAATTATATTTTATTAGAGATAGATAAAGAGAAAGGCTATTTAAAAAATTTTTGATATAAACTCGTTTGGTTATTAAAGGGGACAAAGGAACACATGTTTTGTTATACAACAGCGATTTTTAAGGGTAGCAGCATGGATCTTTTTGTAGGGAGGTCTATCTCTAAGAGATGAATCAGGCTTGACTCTCCTTTCTGTTGTTAAGGAGCAGTTACGTAGCTATTTCATTAAGAATTGATTTAAGTTTTTAAATTTCTTTAAACAAACATGTGACAATATTTACTAGCATATGATAAAAATTTGGAAATAATGTGCTAGGCAAGTCAACTTCATTTCGTTTGAAAATTCTGCCATTTATTTTCCAGTTCATTATGCTTCCTTTCCTTGTGCGATTCCCTCTCATCAATTATGTGTGCAGGCAGCTTCATTTATTTGTTCATTAACTCATTTGCTTATTCAACAAAGATTTATTAAACAGCTATTATATGTAAGACACTGACCTGGAAATTATAGTACAAATAAAACATGATCATAGCCTTCAAAGAGCAATAGAGCTACTAAAATAAGTAAGACAAGTACCTAAACAACCATAATACAAGGCAGAATGTGGTGATTGTTGATAAGGCAGAATGACTGGAAATTCATAGAAGAAATCTTGTATCTAGAATTCTGTACATTTGTTTGTTCATTCATTCATTCAAAATATATTTACCCAGTGTCTGATGTTTGCCGTATATAAGCACAGGGGATAGAAAGGTAAGTAAAAAGACAGCCCTGCTGTCAAAAAACTCTCAGTCTAACAAGGGAGTGTGTTGAGAATAAACAATAGAGAGGAATGAACGCCATGGTAGGAAAATTCACAGGGTATTTTGGGACTCGAGGAAAATCCTTCGAGGCAGACTGGGTTCTGGGAAGACTTTCTAGAGTAGAGCATACTTGAGCAGTCTTGAAGGTCAAAGGGGAATTGAGCATGCAAGGGGGAAAGATAAGGAACATCCATGCATAGACAGTGGCAATAGTGAGAGCAAGAGACATGAGAAAGAATGGCACCATGCAGGATCTGCAGGTGCTGACCTGTAGTATGATGAGCCTGGAATGGGAGAGGGAGGGAGCAGCTGGGGATGAAGCCCAAAATGTAGGTAGGACCTGGTTATGGAAGATTGTGCTGAGAACAATTCCAAATAATTTGTTTAGAGATGCTGTCCTCAAAGAGGCGAGGCGTAACTCCCCACTCCTGAAGTGTGGGATGTGCAGAGTGACTTCCTTTTATAGCGTGCAGTGTGGAAAGTGGGGAAAGTAACAAACCTGACAAACACTACTTCAACTAGGTGATCAAGATCATCAACAGTGATGAGTCATGTGGATAGTATGTGCCCTTGATATGATGTGATGAGAACGGTACTTTACCTCTGTGATGTTGCTCCTGAAAACCCATAACCCCAGTCTAGTCACAAGAAAAATATCAGAAAAACCCAACTGAAGGACATTCTACAAAATTCCTGATAAGTATGCCTCAAAACTGTCAGTGATCAAACAAAAAAGGGAAGTCTGAGAAACTCGTAACCAAGAGGAACCTAAAGACACATGACTACCAAATGTAATGTGCTATCCTGGACGGCATCCAGGAATAGAAAAAGGACATTAGGTACAGCTAAGGAAATGTAAATCAACTGCTAATAACACTGTATCAATATTGGCTCATTAATTGTGACAAATGTACCATTCTAATATAGGATGTTAATAACAGGGAAAATTGGGTGTGGGGGTATATGGAAACTCTCTGTACTATCTTTGCCATTTTTGCTGTAAATCTAAAACTGTTCTAAAATATAAAGCTTATTTTAAAAATTAAAGATCAAGACTTGAATATGTTTAAAAAATCTTAGCTGCTGACATTTGAAAAGCAGGTTTTTTAATTAAAAATTTGATTTCTGGCTGCTCTTGAAAATGTAGAGATCTGACAATATTCCCTTCTTAGAAAGAATCAGATGGTGTGAGTAGTGACTGCCCTTCAAACAGGACTAGCGTGCCCAGTCGTTACAGTTGCACTACTCTTCCATCCAGCATGCTTTGCTCTTTTACTTGACCATCTAGGCTTCTGTAGGTTCCTGAGTTTGCCATGCATATCCTGGAGGAGACCCGGAGCGACAGGGAAGAAGAAGGTATCTGAGGGGGCTGAAGCCAGTGCTCATCTTGGAAGTGCAGTTGTGTGGGAACCAGGGCAACAAAGGTAGGTCTTGTCAGTGTTCAGCCATTCACTCACCCAGGCAAGTTGCCAGAACTATCTTGGTGACTGCAGGCATTGGGACTGAGACTGGTGCATATCAGCTGCACCCTAAGCTGTGTCTTGGAGAAGGAAGGAGCAGATACCCCTGTACTATACTGCTGTGGAGAGGGAGACATGAGATAGTAAATGAAAAGGGCAAGTTGGCGAGGATTATGCTTAAAAAACAAACTCTCTTCTTATACTACCATATATAATAGCTATATATAACTATGGATAGACTATAACTGTCTACCTTTTCTATAACGTCTGAAAGTTTATATAACAAAATATTTCTAGTGGTTACCTATGGGAAGTAGGAACACGGATAGGGAATGATTTTCCATTTATGCACAAATATTTTCTGATTCGTAATAAAATGAGAAGATGCTTTTGTAATTAAAAACCATTTTTAAGAACAGAAAAAGGTTGTTTTATGCCTGCTTCAGTCGGTTTCTCCTGAAGTAAGCAGCTGTCAACACCTAGGTTAGCACCTCTCGCTATGCGGCTTGCACACTTTACCACTTAAGAACTGCACATCACAACACATGACAGCTCATTACTGAAGCACAGCACAGCCAGAGTATTCCTTATCATCCTATGTGACATTCTTGCCCTTCTTTCTTCACATGATGGCATTGCCAAGCAACCTAGCATATCTTGTCTTCCAAAAACCATATCTATTCTTTTCTGTTCATCCATGCTGTTTTATCCTTATGACATTTAATGAAGGGTTTTTTTTATATGATAGGGAAGAAAGGGAAAACAATTTCATTGCCCAATAGTAGAGGAATGAGAAAGCAAATTAGAATATCTTCATAGGAAGAAGTATTATTGAACTATTAAAACTGATGTTCTGACAGATATTCAACCATGAATCTATCACCACAATAACAATAATAGATATTACCTATCACTCCCAAAAGTTTAGCAAAATCTACACTTGAAATATGTGCAGTTTATTGGATGTCCACTATATTTAATTAAACCTGTTTTAAAGAAATTTTAAAAAATAGTGTTTCATCAGGAAGAAAAAATGGTAAATTGGACTATATTAAAATTAAGAACCTCTTATCAAAAGACAGTATTGAGAGTGAAATGACAAGCCATAGAATGGGAGAAGATATGTGGACGTATGAGACTCTTATCCAGATCATATAAAGAATTTCTACAAATCTACAAGTGAAAAGAGAGTCCAGCAGAAAAACGGTCAAAGGCTTGAACAGGCACTTCGTTAAAGAACATACCTAAATGCCAATTAACACATTAAAAATGGCAACTTTATTAGCCATCAGAGAAATGTGAATTAAAACTACAGTGAGAAACCTCTTCAGCCCCATCAGAATGGTTAAAATGAAATAGAAAGAATATATGAGGTTAGTGAGGATATGAAGCAAACAAAACTTATATACTGCTGGCAGGAATGTAAATTGGTACAACCATTTTTGAAAATTGAAAAGAAGTACTAAAGCTGAACTCAGAAATTATATTCTCAGGTATAAGCCCAACAAAAAGAGACGTATGTCTATATATGTCTATATATGTGTATATGTATATGTATGTGTGTATATATAGTCATCCAAAGTAATATATAAATATGTGTGTGTGTATATATATATATATAGTCATCAAAAGACATGTTTATAAAATCCCTGTTTATAATGGCACCAAAATAGAAACAACCCAAATATCTATTGACAGTGGAATGGATAAAGAAATTGTTACATATTTATAAATGGAATATTACATAGCAATAAGAATAACAAATTGTATTAGTTTTTGCGATTAAAAGCAATGGTAAAAAGTCGCAATTACTTTTGCCCCATCCTAATAATTACAACATTAATGACTCTTGAAAACATCATGTTGAGTTAAAAAAGCCAAAATGTACATACTTTGGCTTTAAATATGATTCCATATTTAAAAAATTCAAAAATATAAGAAACTAATCTATGATATTAGAAATCAAGACAGTGATAACCTTTGAAGAGTGGTAATGATTGGAAAGGACATAAAAGAGGCTTCAGTGGTACTAGTAATGTTTTGTTTCTTGATTTGAATCTTGGCTACATGAGAATGTTTCTTCTGTGAAAATTCAGTAAGTTGTCCACCTATGATTGACATACTTTTCTATATGCATGTTATATTTTAATAAAACATTTATTAAAATTAGAAAAAATCAAGAATGGGCTAGAAGAAAACATGGGCAAATGTACTTGTAAGTTTAGAATGGGGAAGGCCTTTCTAAGGAAGACAAAAACTATTTTTTAAAGATATATACATTTGGCCAGGTGCAGTGGCTCATGCCTGTAATCCCAGCACTTCAGGAGGCTGAAGTGGGAGGATTGCTTGAGCTCAGGAGTTTGGGACCAGCCTGGGCAACATAGCAAGATCCCCATCTCCACAAAAGTTTTAAAAATTGTCAGGTGTGGTGGCATGGGCCTGTAGTTCTAGCTCTTGGGAGGCTGAGGTGGGAGGATCTCTTGAGCCCAGGAATTTAAGGCTGCAGTGAGCTATGATCACTTGCCTGCACTCCAGCCTGGGCAACAGAGAAAGACTATGTCTCAAAAAAAAAAAAAAAAGATAAAAGATAAATAAATTTGACCTGAAAAAATTTTAAATAGCTGTGTAGCAAAACCCACCATAAACAAAATACTAGGGAAAATATCTGCAAAAACATGACAAAGGGAAATTTTCCTAAATTTCTAAAATGTATGTACTAACCAGTAAGTATGCCATCCAGTAGAAAAATGGACAAGGATATAGATGAAATATAGATGATTAACAGAAACAGAAAGACAAAAAGTTACTTCATTCATAATGAAAGAGAAATGTTTTGTTTTACAGATTGCCCAAATATAAAATATTGATAAATATAAAATTAAACAAATTAAAAAGTAAATACACATAAATATTATCAAGAATATAGGAATCAGATAATCTAATACATTATTGGTGAGAGTGTAAATTGATTCATCTTTTTTGGAGAACAATGTTCTATTTCTCAATATCCATAAAAATTCAACATCCATATATCCTTTGACTCAATAATTCCACTGCTAGGAGTATGAATATACTTGAAATATACTGACTTCTTTCTAATCTAAGTTCTAGCTTTCTACCCATTCCTACATTCAGAAAGTTATCTCAGACACAGACATCCTAGAACACAGACACTTGAAGCACTAAAAAATTCCGTGGGTAACAGAAGTACTATATAAAGGAGCTTAATTCAGAATAAACCTCAAATAATGAAATGAGACAATTTTGACATATTGCTTTGATGAGGCCATTTTGCCTGGAACGGGAGTGGGCATGCCATTTTCACCCATCCTTTTGACAGAGTTGTTTCGGTGTCAATAGGAACGTGCCTGCCGCTGCCACAGAGTAACCCTCATTTCTTTTTTCCCTGAGATTTTCTGTGTCTGATGAGGCTGAGGAATGGCAAAAAGCTGAGGGGTGGGGTGAAAACATCTAGTTCGTATATTATGTGGGAAAAAAATATTGAAAATGTGATGGTCTATAAACATTCTAGAAAGAAATTTAGGTAAGCATTTGGCAATCTTTCTACACAAAAATATTAAAGCCAGAAGCCACATAAAAGATAGTCTATCATCTATCTTTGCCTTTTATGTGGTTTCTGTATATGTGCATATCTATATATCTATTTACCTAGATATAGTACATATCTATATATATACCTCTATTTACATAGATACAGATATATAAATATAGGTATTGGTATAGGTATAGATATACTCAGTGATTCCAGCAGAAAAACGTTAAAGGATTAATTAAACAACATTAAAGAATTAAATTAAAGAAACAACATTAAAGGATACACGATGTCCTCAGGGGAAAATGTTGGGTTAAAATCCCTAATATAACTTGCCAAATTTTTAAAAAAGAGATAAATCTGAAATAATTTTTTTAAAAAAGAGATGAATATTCCAATAGAAAAATGGGCAAAGCTCCAGGTAATTCACACATACACACAACACTCAAATAAATGAAAAACTATGGTCATTTAACCTTTTTAAAAGATGTTTAACTTCACTGGTAATCACAGAAATACAAATTAAAACAATGAGATATTCTTTTGTTACCTTTCATAAAAGTGAAGATGAAAATAACACTCATTATTGAGAGTATGAATTGGTGCAATCTATCCAGAGAGCAAGATGGTAACTTGTATCAATATTTTAGATGGGGGTATACTCTTTAACAAGAATTTTTTCTTCTGAGGATTTATGAAATAATCAGATATGCATAAAACATATGAACAAAAATGTTTTTGGAAAACTTTATAATATTAAAGAATTAGAAACAATGCTCTCGTGTAATATATCCATGAAACAAACCTGCACATATACCTCCTGAATCTAAATTTTTAAAAGAAAATTCTTATATTTAAAAATCTTCAATATATGGGCATTTGCTTTATTTTAAAATTAAGCTTCAAAAGTAATTAACAGTAAATTATTAGTAGATGAAAAATGGTTTAAAGCTTATTGTATAATTTAGATAAGGTCTCATCTGTCTTTTGCACTGCTAAGAGATGAGTCTTTTGGTTACAGCTCTCTCGGTCCTGTGGGGACCTCAACGAGGAATGTTGTCTGACACTGGAAATAGGAGACTTGAGAATATTTTTGTAACAAATTTTGACAAAAGAATTTTTTTTAAAAAAGCTTTATTTATGAGACATTATTATCATCAAGAAAGGAGAAATTTCTAGAGACTAGAACACAGAAGTAGCACTTCAAGATATTCCTTTCTTAGTGTGAACTTATCTGAGAAATTCAACTGGTAATCAGAAGATTGGCGAACATTAATCCAGGATGATCATCCAGCATGAGATTACTAGATGGCAAAAGAGATACTTCATCTTGGCCAGTGGGTCTCAACTGTAGCCCACCAGGAAGCATTTTAGAAAATTTTTGGTTGTTGAGACTGGAGAGTACTTTGGGCTCTTACAGGTATAAGCCAGGGATGGTAGATGTCCTGCTACGCTTGAGATAGGTCTACACTGGAATTGTCCCAAGTCTACACATTTTTTGATTGCCTAAGTGGAGATTCATGTAGATGAAAAACCTATTCATACATATCCGAACCCTAGAAACCTAACTGCATTTTGCATTAAAAAACACATTTTTTTTTTTGACACAGAGTCTCCCTATGATGCCCAGGTTGGAGTGCGATAGTGCCATCTCACTGCAGCCTCCGCCCCCTAAGTTCAAGCAATTCTCCTGCCTCAGCCGAGAAGCTGGGATTACAAGCATATACACTAAATTTTCCAGAACTACAATTCTTGTGGATAATAAGATTCTCTGAAAACTAAGAAAGTAAAATTCTACTTGGTTTTGTTCTGATCCTTACCTAGAATTGTTCATATTTTATAAAAATCACATCATCACACATCCGTTTTTTTCTTTTTATTTTCCTGTATTTTTTTAATGCGGAACAGCTTCTGATCTTGTTACTTCCCTTAAAATGAAAACTTTTTCATCAAAGAAGGTGTAAGTATTTCATTACTTCACTTGTGTTCAACCATTTTCATTGTGAATACGTGTTATTTTATTAATTGATTTTTTTTGCTTCTTTTATTTATGTTACAGTAGTGTACTGATTTTTTGAATTTATATTTGTCAAAGTAGATAATATTATTTATGGATTCTATTTGAAGATTATAAATAGATAAGAGCAGAATATCTGTTATAAAAAGGCAGCTTTGGCTCATCCTGTAAAGTCTATATACTCTGTGATTCCATTTATGTGACATTCTAGAAAATCAGCAGAAGGGGAAGACATCAATAGTTATCAGGGACTAAATGTTTGGGGGAGGGTTTGGTTACATAGGAGTAGCATGAAGGAATTTTTTTGAGGGGAGGTCAATGTTAACTGCTGTGAATCTTGACTATTGTGGTAATTACATGACTACTTGCAGTTGTCAAATATTATAGACATATACACCAATAAAAAAGTGAGTTTTACTGTATATAAATTTTAAAATAAATTTAAATAATTTTAAAAACTGGAGGACAAACAGAAATAAAATCCAGAAAATAAAACAACCGAAATGGTGGCATTGAGTCTCATGTTAAAAACCACTAAACTATGCCTTTGAAACCCATGACATTCCTGCCTCCAGAAACAGTTCACATCTCTAGTAAATTAACTACTTATTCCCGTCAGGGCCAATTTCATTCTCCTGTGACTAGTGTCAGCTATGTGGAGAAAAAAATCTTTTTTTATTGAATTCATAGTAATGAATGAACTATATTTCAACCAAAGCCATCAACGTATTGGCAGTTAGAATGAAAACTTAGGTTACTTAATTCTAGTGATCTTTTTATTATGCTATACTGCCTTACTAGTTTTGTGCTAAAGTGGAAGAATACTGTAAATTCTTAAGTTTTTCCATTCATTGCCAGCATTACCCTTCTAAAGTAAAATAAAATAAAATACCATTACTCACATTATAGTGCCACCTGAGTTTACTAAGAAAGTAGAAAAAAAAAAGAAAAAGTGATTTTCTTAATAACGTTAGCATTCACATTCCTAGAAGAAAAGTGTACTGTAATGTCACTTCTATTGACAAAAAATACAAGTCTCTTGTGTTTTTATCAGGTGTTTACAATAGGTCAGTGTTTTGGCTAGGGTGTTTAACGCTTTTTGCCATTTATGGTATATTCTGTAGCCTTCTAAAACTGCTTTGAGAAATTTTAACATGTAGAAATGTTTAGTTCACTTAATGCAGGCAATTAAAATAGTTAAGGGAGGAACATTAGCTAATAAAATGTCTTAATTTGGATAATATCCAAATAATAGGTGTCAAAATGATGAATTAATAGCTCTTAAAACTGACTTGCCAAACTGCTATTCAACCAATTAAGCCACATGAGTAAGTAGCAAGAATATAACATTTAGATGACTATTAATTGGTAACTATGCTAAGAACCTGTAATTCAAATTCAGTATGTTTGGCTTTCTAAAAGAAGAACCAAATAAATATTGGTTTAATAAATTCACTTCACAGCAATTGACACTAGAATTGAGTGTGAATTCAAATATTTTAGAAATAATAAACAAAATGTATCTTTATGGATTGTAAACTGAATCATGGATTTGAAGGCAGGATGAGAGTTCTTCATGCCCATGTTGCACATTGCAGTATCTGTGGCACACAGTCAGCCTTCAAGAGGTATCCCTACTTCAGCTACTCATGACTGAGTTTGCAATCATCCTGTCCACCATCAATTTAAAATTGGTAGTTTCCATGATTTATCTAGCAGGGGGGTGAGTGGGGTAGAAGTATAGATGAAATAAGACTCTCCATGAATACTCAATAAGATAAATATAAGCTGAAACTTCTCCTGCTAGTTATGATGGAATAACTGGTATTGGACTTGTCCTCATATTGCAAACAACTAGAAAATTGGAGTATCTGAGGGGACCAAGAGTGGGGAGGCTGAGGCAACTGTAATTTGTAGAGCAAAGAACTTAGATAATAGAGCTGTGGAAGGAAGGAAGGAAGGAAAGAAGAAAGGAAGAAAAGAAAGAAAGAAGGAAAGAAAAAGAGAAGAGAGAAAGAGAGAAAGAGAAAGGAAAGAATGGAGAAGAAAGAAAGGAAGGGAGGAAGGAAGGAAGGGAAGAAGGAAAGAAAGAAGAAAAGATAGACAAAGGAAGGAAGGGAGGAAGGAAGTAAGAAAGGATGGGAGGAAGAGAGGTAAGGAAGAGAGGGAGGGAGGAAGGAAGGAAAAGGAGGGGAGGAAGGAAGGAAGATAGGGAGGAAGGAAGGAAGATAGAAAGGGAGGAAGGCAGGAAGGAAGGAAGAGAGGAAGCTGGAAGGAAGGAACAGAGGAAGGGTAGAAGGAAGAAAGAGAGGAAGGGAGGAAGGAAAGAAGGAAGGAAGAAAGAAAGGAAGGGAGGAGGAAGAGGGGGGAAGGAAGGGAGAGAGAAAGGGAGGAAGGAAAGGAGGAAGGAAGGGAAGAAGGAAGGAAAGAAAAGAGCTCAAGGAGTCTGTGTAGCAGTCTCCTTGCATCTGTTTCTAAATACTAGGCTGAATATTCATAAAGGGAAACTTCACAGTGCTTTTTAAAGAACCGCTGGGAAGCTACAAACTGAAAAATTCCCGGAGCACCCACAGAACTAGGAGACATTTGAGTTGCAACCAACCAAAGTGAAAAAAACCTTATTGAACACCTGGGGCACTTAGTAGAGACTCCAGAAGGATAATCCTTTAATGGTAGGGTTAAACTAGCTCTAGAGTAAAGGCTTCCCTAGACCCACCCTAACAAAGCTTTCCAAAAAGATTCAAAAGAATAAAGATAATCTGCAGGTAAACTAACTCTCTTCAAAACAAAATTCACTTTAAAGAAAAACTTTCCTTCTGGAGCCGCTGCTGCCAGCAACATGTCCAAGGTTAATTCAGAGGTGCATGGGGCCAGCTAGCCTGAGCTTTCTCACCTTCAAAGTCTATGCAGCTCCAAAAAAGGACTCACCTCCAAAAAATCCCATGAAGGCTGATGAGTTTGCATTCTACTCAGTTCCCAAGGGCCAATATAGATACGTGGAGGAGTTAAGAACCCAGCTGGAAGAAAGCATCTCTCAGCTCCAGCATTATCGTGAGCCACATACAAGTTGGTGTCAGGAAACATACTCCCAGACTAAGCCCAAGATGCAAAGTTTGGTTCAGTGGGGGTTAGACAGCTATGAATATCTCCAAAATGTATCCTCTGGGTTTTTTTCCAAGACTTGGTGCTATAATTTTGCTGGCCTTGTTGGACTCCTTTTGGCTAGAGGTTCAAACAGAAAGAAGCTCCACCTGGTTTCATGGCATTAGCTGCCTGTATCTATCATCCACAACAAGCTATTGTGTTTGCCCAGGTCAGTGGGGAGAGATTATATTATTGGGGTTTACAAAGATATGTAGTCATAGAAGATATATGGAAGGAGCACTTTCAAAAGCCAGGAAATGAGAATTCACCTATAAATAAGTAGAAAACGCCATGCTTTGCCCATTTTAATCAGTTATAGGTAAACATTGGAATCTCCTTACAATAAACCAGGGCTTCTACAGAAAAATGGCAGAGAAATCAGTATTGAATGTATTAAATTTGCATTCTTCTTCAGGAAAATCTATACTAGGCCTCTGTTATCTTGGGTGATGCTGTCCTACAACCAAACTAATCTGAAATCCTTTCACCTAGAGATAACGTATAAGCCTTAGAACTCCTCATTCTCATGTTGCTATTTATGTACATAATTAAACTACAAGTGAAAGAAAAGAAATTTTTAAATGCAGACACTTAAAGCCTAAAATTTGTATACTAAAATCAGTATACAAAAAATTATTAGTAGGCATGTGAAGAAGCAGGAAAAAGTACAGGGCAAATGAATCAATAGAAAAAGACCAAGAAATGACAGCAATAATGAAATTCACAGATAAGGACTTACAAACACCTATTTAAAATATACTCAAAAATTCAAAGGAGGCCAGGCACGGTGGCTCACACCTGTAATCCCAGCACTTTGGGAGGCTGAGGCAGGCAGATCACCTGAAGTCAGGAGTTCAAGACCAGCCTGGTCAATATGGCGAAACCCAGTCTCTACTAAAAATACAAAAATTATCTGGGCATGGCGGTGCACACCTGTAATCCCAGCTATTTGGGAGGCCGAGACAGGAGAATCGCTTGAACCCAGGAGGCGGAGGTTGTAGTGAACCAAGATTGCACCACTGCACTCCAGCCCGGGTGACAGAGCAAGACTCCATCTCAAAAAAATAAAAAAAATTTAAAGGAAAATATGAATATAATGAGGACAGAGATGACACATATAAAAATAATACAATTGGAACTTCTACACTGAAAAATGCATTATCTGAAATTAAAAAATTAATTGAATGGGTTTAAGAGTAGTTTAGATACTATAGAAGAAAAGATCAATAAACTTGAAGGCATAACATTAGAAATTATCCAAACTGAAGCATATAGAGGGAAAAAAGTTTGTTAAAAAAAATAGAGCCTCAGCGATCTGTGGAACAATATTTTGCAGACTTTCATATGTGTATTTGAATTTCTGGAAAAAGGGAGGGCAGGAAGGCAGAAAAAATATATTTGGAAAGATAATTTCTGAAATATCTCCAAATTAGATGGAAACTATAAACTCATAGATCCAAGAAGCTCAACAAATTGCAAGCAAGATAACTCCCCAAAAAACTATACCAAAGCACATCTTAATCAAACTGCTAAAAACAAGTGATAAAAAGAGAAAAATCTTAAAAGCAGGCAGAGAATAAAAGACACATTACTTACAGGGAAATAAACTTAAAAATATCTGCTAGAAAAAAATGAATTTTACAGTGCCAAAAGAAAAAAAAAGTCAATCTAGAATTCTACATTCAATGGTAATGTCCTTCGACAAATTAATATGAAATAAAAAATTTTCAAACAGACGTTGAAAAAAAATTGTTGCCAGAAGACCTTCATTTCAAGAAATACAAAAGGAAGTCTCAGGCTGAAGGAAAATTAAAACCAGAGAGAAATCAGAAGTGCTAAATATGTGGATACATATAAAATAATATTTTCTCTTTTTAAAATTTCCTTGAAAAAGAATTGACTTTTTAAATCAAAGATAATAACAATGTATTGTGAAATTCATAACACATAAAAGTAAAGGCTATGACAACAACAGCACAAAGAATGAGAGGGTGGGAATAGAAATATCCATTGGAAGGTTATTATATGTGAAGTGGTACAATATTATTTGAAGGTGAATGTGTTAAGTTAAAGATGAAGATATAAATTCTAGAAAAGGCCAGGCGTGGTGGCTCATACCTGTACTCCCGTACTTTGGGAGGCCAAGGCAGGTGGATTGCCTGAAGTTAGGAGTTCAAGACCAGCCGGGCCAACATGGTGAAACCCTGTCTCTACTAAAAATACAAAAAATTAGCCGGGCATGGTGGCGAGCGCCTGTAATCTCAGCTACTCCGGAGGCTGAGGCAGGAGAATTGCTTGAACCCGGGAGGCAGAGGTTGCAGTGACCTGAGATTGTGCCATTGCACTCCAGGCTGGGCAACAGAGTGAAACTCCATTAAAAAAAAAAAAAATCCTAGATAAAGTACCAAAAATAAATAAATAAATAAATAAGTGTAGCCAATAAGCTACTCTTAGATATTAAATGGAATACTAAAACATAGTCAATTAATCTAAAACAAGGAAAAAAGGGACATAGAACAGACGTGGCAAACAGAAAACAAATAGCCAAATGGTAGATTTAAAGGTAACCATGTTACTAATTACAGGAACTATAAATGTCCAAACTCCCCCATTTAAAAAGCAGAGATTGTCAGGATTTTTAAAAGGAAGACTCAGTGATGCTGTCTACAAAAAACAGTATTTTAAATATGAAGACTCACATAGGTTAAAAGTAAAAGGATAGAAAAAAACATAACGAAAACACAATTTATAAGAAAACTGGAGTGGATTTCTTAATATCAGACAAAATCAGCTTCAGGACTATAAATATTAGTGGAGAAATTGTTGAAGCTGGGTGACCGCTAAAGGACAATTCACGATACTATTCTATCTACTTGTGTTTATTGTTGAGATTTTTCATAATATAACAATAAAATTGAGAAGTGAGAAATGTGTTAAGACAAACAAGACTCTTGCCTGTATGTGTGTTTGCACTGAATATACTCATCACTTATTTTGGTTACCCATTTTGAGACAAAAATAGTTTTACTGTTTTTGCATTATCAGTCTTACAGAGACCAATCTTTTCTTCCTTTATTACTCTAATTTCTCTTACAATGATTATAATACACACATTTTTGAAATAATGATTCCTAGGGGTATTAGGGAGGGTTAATAATTCTCCTGGTGAATATGGGTATTAAGTTCTGGAAAACAGTGGTGGATCTCAGTTTTATAGAGTTCCTAGAATTACTACTTATTGAAACACTGTTTGGAACTCATATTTTATAGCTATTTTTTCAAATAATACAGAACAGAAAAGAATGCTTTTTGTTATTAACAGAATTTTTTCTTTTTTCATAAAAAAAGAAAAGCAATTTGATAAAAAGGCATATAATTTACATGACAATAAAACACTTCACAAGTGCTATAAATAACATTTAGCCCAGTATCGAAAAGATTTTTATCATTTAACTTCCTTTCTCTCTATTATTTATTCTTACAATAATTTCATACAGTTTATCACAGACAGGTATTATTTTATTTTCAATCTCAGCAAAGTTTTGTAGATAAGCACCTAAGCTATTCTCATATTCAGAAGTCAGAAACAAAATATGTCTATATGCATTTTCTTTTCTAATTCGCTAGGTATCACTCAAATTTCCATCAGAAACTGAAGGATAATATTAAACAGTATTTTATCAAATATACTGCCTTAGACACACAGCATTTTTTGTTATAAAGTAATTTTAACATTGTATATTTTCATGAAAACATACAAAGCCCTTTCATATGGTAATTCATTAATATTTATTTAGCAAATATCATGTGCCAAGCACTTTCATGAACAGGAACATAGCTTTATTTGTTTTAATTTATTCCCTGATTTGTTTTGACAAGGATTTTAAAAGTGTTTTCAAGGATACATTGGATATAACTTGATTGCATGCATTTTCCAGCCAGGGATCATCTTAATGTCTAAGTCAGAACACATCATTGCACGCCTCTGCTCAAAACTTTCCAAGAGCTTCCTTTCCCTCCCAGGAAAGAGCCTGTCAGTTGCTTACATTGCTCACATTCGTGATTCTCGATCCTGGCTGCATATTAGAATTACCTAGGGCCCTTTTAAAACTTACCGAAGTTTAGGTCCCATTTCAACCCAATGAAATCAGGATTGGTTGCATCAAGTTGGGGGTTCTCCAGGTGGATCCAAATGTGCAGTCAGGGTTCAGAACCTCTACCCTGTACCCATCAAGCTTTACCCAACACATACAATCTTCCCCCGTCCCTCCATCCCCCAAAACCTCTTCTACAACTTTCTCCACAACCCATTTATTTCTAGCCACACTGGCTCCTCAAGGATCTTCCAACATGCTGGGCATACTCCCAGGTCAAGGCCTTGGCCTCAACTAATCCCTCTACCTACAATTCTCCCAATCACAAGTCTTGTTCCCTCACTTCTTTCAGGTCTTTGCTCAAGTTCATCTTTGCATTGAGGGTTCCCTATCTCTGCTTTTTAAACCATACCCTCCTCCCACCATGCTCTGGTATTCCCTAATCTCCCTTTCCTGTTTTATTTTGATTGGCAGCACTTGTAAGAGAAAGACATTTACATTAAGGAAGTGCAAAAATAGACTTGATTATTAGACTTCCTTTTCCTAAAAGTTCTATATTGGTTCACCTTAATTAAAACTGGCTTTCTTTTCACACAGGCTCCAGGCTTCAGCCATGGTCATTTGCTTCTCGTTTCTTCTCTTCTCTCTCCTGTGTTCTCCCTCATTCCTAATTTCTGTTTATTTCTTCATTAAGTACAGTTTAGCCTTCTCTTTAGTTAAAATTTCTCCTTCCAATACATACTGTTGGGAACTACTTGCACTTACAACTCTTTGTTAAGATAATTTCCTAAATAAAAATAGCTCTCTTCCACTTTAAGAACTATGTTGCCAACCATAGAAATAATTTTTCTCTGTTAAAAAATGGTTACGCATAAAGGCTGGGTGCAGTGAATCATGCCTGCAATCCTCACACTTTGGGAGCCAAGGTAGGAGGATCACTTGAGCCTAGGAGTTCAAAACCAGCCTGGATAATATAGCAAGACCCCATCGCTAAAAAACACCGCCTTTAAAAAAATTAGCCAGGCATAGTGGTGTGTGCCTGGAGTCCTAGCTACTCAGGAAGCTGAGGCAGGAAAATCACTTGAGCCCAAGAGTTCAAAGTTACAGTGCATGATTGTGCGACTGCACTCCAGTCTGGGTAAAAAAGCAAGACCCTGTCTCTATTTTTTTTTTAACTGTATACAAAGAAGAGAAAGAAAGAGGTTAAGTGACTTCCCCAAGGTAAAATATCTAGTAATTAGAATTCAAACCTAGATGGTCTGTGATACCTATATTTCTTAATTTGTTGATGATAAGGAAAAAAAAAAGCCCTGGGTTAGGTAAACATTAGTATTGCCATTTCACAGAAAAAGATACCAGCTCATCTTGTTCAGCTTTGTTTATAAATAAAAAGACACTGATCTTTTCATTATATCACATTGTAACAGAAGCTGAAATACCTTATGTTGAGAAATTGTAAGTTTGGTTTATATAACAAATATAACTGTAATGCTCTATTTTGAGGAAGTATAAATTTAGGGAGATATCTAATTATAGCCAACAATTATATAGCATTTGCCAGGTGACAGGCACTCTTCTAAGCGTTCTACATGTGTTAAAGTATGTAACTCATATAACCTATATGACAACCCCATGAGGTGAGAATTATTATTATTATCATTATCCTCATTTTATAGTCACACAGCTAATAAATGGTAGAGCTGGGATTTTTAAACCAGGTAGTTTGATTCCAGAGTATGTGCTCTTAGTCACTCTGTAATATGAAGAAATCACTCCTACTTTAAATTCTGACCCTGCCCACACAGTTGAGGATTTACTATATGCCAGGCTATTCTAAGTGCTTTACACATTGTATTAATCCATTTAATATGCTATTACAAAATACCTGAGACTGGGTAATTTATAAAGAGCAGGAATTTATTTCTCACAGTTCTGGAGGCTGGGAATTCTAAGGTCAAGGTGCCAGCAGATTTGGTGTCTGGTGAGGGCTGCTCCCTGCTTCCAAGTTGGTGCCTTGAACACTGTGTCTTATGGTAGAGAACAAAAAGGACAAAAGGGAGCTAGCTAGTTCCCTCGGGCCCTTTCATAAGGGCACTAATCCATTCATGAAGGCAGAGCCATCAGGACCTAATCACCTCCTAAAAGCCCTACCACTTAATGCTATCACACTGGCAATTCAGTTTCAACACATGAATTTTAAGGGGCATTCAGACATATGTTGTGTCATTTAATTCTTACAAAGTCCTGGTGAGGTAGGCATTATCACCCACATTTTACAAATATGGAAACTAAGGCTCACAGAGCTAAATTACTCATATATACTAATGGAGCAAATAGATGGTGAGCCAACACTTAAATCCATGTCTTACTATATTATAATATATTCTCTTTTCAGAATACATAGTGCATCTGGAAACATACACATATAAATACATACAAAATACATGGAATCCAAGTTCTCAGTGAACTTAGAAGTTAAAAAAGAAACGTGAACTTTTGATTTTGTTTTCAGTTTTTAAAAATACAACAAAAATGATTGGAACCATGTTTTTCTCTTGACCTTAAGGGAAAGATGATGTACTGTTTTTCGTATCTCAATACTAAGCACAGTGCTGGTGAATGAACGAGTAAATATTCATTCCCATGAATAGGGATTTACTTCTTAAATTCTGAATTTTGGATATGATGGGCTCCTAAAAATGAGGTTTGTGCTTTAAATGCGATAGATATTGGAAGTTATCATATAAGCAGAAGAGATACTGCAGTATTTGGAAGATATTTAGCTTCACAAATAAATTAGCTGTAGACATTTGGCTAAATGAGATCTAGCCAAATAATATGTCTGAAATAAAATGGGCTATTAATATGTGGAATTTGGTTAAAGAAACTGCTTTTTGGGCTATGGAGAAAATGATCATAGTCAATAAGAGAGTTTAAGATTGTGTGAGTGTTTTTAAAAAGAAACGGGATGATAAAAGTGTTCTGAATACAGGGTGTTGTCAACCTGGAAAGAGTGCTTGGAAAATATCACCTGATGGAGAGTAAGAGTAGTGTTTCTATGTGGGTTTCTACAATGAACCATGCTGGGCAGGAAGCTAGGATGGGGTGGTAGGAGCTGTAGTCCCCAAATATGTCCACATCCTAATCTGAAACCTGTGGATATGCTACTTTATATGGCAAAAGGGTCTTTGCAGATGTGATTAAGTATATTGATGGTGAGATTATCCTTGTGTGCCCAATATCATTACAAGGGTACTTGTAACTGGAAAATGGCAGCAGGAGAGTCAGAGTTAGAGAAGGAGATGTGACATCAGAAGCAGAGATTGAGGTGATGAGCTTTAAAGATAAAGGAAAGGATCACAACCCAGGGAATGCAGACAGCCTCTGGAAACTGGAAAGGGCAAGGAAACAGTTTCTCCTCTAGAGCCTCCAGATGGAATACAGTTCTGCCTACACTTTAATTGTGAGACCTATTTAATTTAATTGTGAGACCCATTTTGGACTTCTGAGTTCCAGAACCATAAAACAATAAATGTGTTATTTTAAGACACCAATTGTATGGCAATTTGTTACAAGACCAATAGGAAACCAATACAGAAGCCAAGTTATCAATCACCATCATGGTCAAAGAAGCAGTTTTTAAAGAGGACAAGGCTGAGCAAGCAAAAGAATATATCACTAAGAATAAGATTAATAAGTGGTGCTAGGTAAAATTTCCATATATACAAAATAAAAGACAAATGACATACTGTGAAAAACACCTGCAATAAATATGGCAGAAAAGAAATACCATTATTATTGATAAAGAGCTTTTCCAAATTAAAAAAAAATAGCATCCCTATGGCAAAGTAAGCAAAGAACATCAATACATAATACCTAGGAAGACTGTAAATGGCAATAAGTATATGTTTAAAAAATAATCTCATTTCAAATGAAGAAATGCAAATTGAAACAAGACTGAGATACCATTTTTAATTTACAAAACTGGAGCAGGCTTTAAAAAAAATCATATTCAAAGTTAGCAAGAATTCCAATAGACTGGTAGTCTTAGCCACTGCTGATAAAAGTGTTTAGTCATGAGCTCTTTTTGAAAAATGAATTACTAATATTTATTAAAAGGTTTTAAAATGTTTACATGGTTTGATCCAGTAATTCTGCATTTAGGGATTGGGTTGGTAATTCTTTTGCCTCATCCATGTCTCCATTCCACCTCCTCTTTGTCCTACTCTATGTATTGTATAGATTAGATTCACAGGATTCCTTGCTCTCTAGCTTCTAGCAGGGCTTAGCCAAAGAAAGCACTTAAAAGAGCTCAGAGGGAAGAAAGGAGATTTGGGAGTATTTATTCCCCCCAACTGCTCCCTCCTTGCAGCCGTAGTTTTGTGAGTGGCATCATTCCTCTAAGCCAGTCCTTCTCAAACTTGAGTGCATCAGAATCATCTTGGGGCCTTTTTCCTAACTCAGTAGGATGGAGACAGGGCCCAGGAATTTGCATTTTCAACAGGTTCCAGATATTTCTGGTGCTGCTGATCACAACACTACATTTGGAGAAGCACAGCATTAAAGCCACAGTTCTCCTAGGATGGCCTCTATTCCTCAGCTGAGACTTTCTCTGTGTTCCAGTGACCCTATAGCCTCCGCTTTCTCCTTCAGATCTAGGTGCAGGTAAGGGCTTCTTTGACAATCCCTAAGTGTTTCACCGTTCCTTGTTGATTCCTTTATAATCCTGTCCACACCTATTGTAATCAGTCCCTTCATTTAATTCACTTGAATTGAACACTTTGAACATGTGCCATTAGTTTCCTGCTAAAACCCTGGCTGATGTAGAAATTTGTCCTGGGGAAATAATCAAAGATGAAGACATAGACTTATGTGTAAGGATGTGTTTTTGCAGCATAATTTGCAATAGCAAAAACATTAGAAACAAGGTATATGTTCAACAACAGGGGAAACTTAGAATATTATACACTTATGAGTGACTAACTACATAACTATACTGACTAACCTGTGGAATACTCATGATGTTTAAATGAGAATAAGATATAAAACTATACTTAGAGAACATTCCCAATTTTTAAATTATGTGTGGATATGCTGGTATAAGGTTTAAATTGAGATGAAATTGGAAAGAGAGTGTAGTTTACTGAAGGAGGATTTGCTTTGCTGGTGTATTTGTATTTTTCTGATTGAATATTTTGAATGAAAAGTGTAATTCCTACTTAGATTTTTTCTTGCTTATTTCCAATTGGTATCAGCATGAATACCGCGTTTTACATAAAATATAAATATGGTTAAATAGAAAAGAGTCAGAATTCTATTCTAGCAATGGAATTAATTCCTTATGTCAAAACCATTTTCTATATGACCCCTTTTTAACACATGGATTCAGACAAGTGTAATCCACAAATATTTACTGAGAGCCTGCCCTCAAAAAATTGACACTCTAGAAGGAAACATAAGACACAAGGATGCAATGTGGAATAGTAGGAAAAACACAACTTGGAATGAAAACACCAGAGTTGGAGTCTGGGCTATGTCATAACCACAATTAAGCAGTTCATAAAATTTTTTGCAGAGGATATAGTAGAATGTAAATTATAAAGCTCAATTATGTAATCAAGGAATCATGAAAAGCTTTTTAATTAGAGTCTAAATGCTCTGTGGCATGCATAATAGCAAGTATGTGTTTACTAAGTCAGAGTTAACATTAGTCTGTCCTTTTAATTCTTCTCCAATTCAGAACAGATATACACATTGTTCCCACTGCATAGGCATAATTACAAAATTTTGGAATATTGGTTACATTGAAAATGAATATTCAAAAACCAGAGCTGATGGTTAAAACAGAGGTGGCATTATTCTTAGAGGGAAAAGTCAGAATACTCTGACTCTTAATTATGGTGGGTTTTCATAAAGAAGACTGGAAAGGCTGCTTAGGAATCTAGCTTATGAAAAGAAAATGTACAGGACAACATTGATGTGAGCCAGAGATAAAATGATAAAGAAAAGTTATACAGCAGAAAGATGACACAATAGTGGACTAATGGCATCAAGCTGATATTGACTGAAGGGTTCAAATAAAATTTGAATGTAGGAGAAAAGGGAACAGCAAATTGAAGGATATGAGCAATTAAAAAGTGATGATAGTTCCAATTCTGATATTTTCTGTCTTGATTACAGCATCCTGATATTCTAATTATCCCATTCTTTCATGACCACCAAACCTACTATTCGTACAAATAATAAATTCCAATTCTTTACTTTTCTCTGTTCTTTCAGAATACCTACCTACCCACTGCAACCCATTTGCCTTCCTACCCAGTGTGACCTTATGGCCAGCCTTGCCAGTAGCACACTTGTTTGAACATTGGCCTGGATTCTGTGGCATAGCCTGTTTGCCGGTCTTCAAGCAAGGAAATCTCTACTGAATATTTTCTTTGCTCATACTCAAAAGATGCCACGCCTGGCTATAGAATCACAGAACTTTTGCCTAAAATGGTGATAAAGAACACAATAAAAAATTCTCTTCTAAATTCCCACCGAACTAACCAGGAAAATATATGAAATGAGGGAAATTGTCTATGAACATAAGGTAAAATAAAAGATAGAGTCAGATTCTGTCAAGAAACAAAATTATCCTTCTTACCTACTTGTGAAGTAGGATTGAAATATGACAACCTTTCTTCCTGAACATTACTCAGTGCCACAGTGACTGTGACTCAGTAACTAAAGTTATCAAAGTTCTACTTATTCTTAGTTACCTAGGTCATTTATTATCACATATAGAAGTAATAGGGTGGCATTTTCAGGTATCCAAGGACTCAGAAACCAGATTGTCTTCCCAAATAAAAATCCTGAAGGCCTACTTTAGGACCCCAAGATATTAATCAAAATTTAGATTCAAGAAGAAAAAAGTGGTGGCCTAAATGAATTGGAGTGATCAATAAGATGAGTTAAATATACAGAGATAAATTGAATTTATACAAATCGTCTATAAATTTGAAATAAAGCTACTTGGAACATATCATTTATACTATTTAGTACAAAGACAATTATGCAGTTTATGACTACATTTTAAATGAAAGAGAAAAACAAAAACAAAAACACAGGAGAGAAAGGAGGAATTTTACAAAGGGAGACAAAGCCCTGGGTGAAACGTTTTTCAAAAAAGGAAGTCAAGTTCTTACATTGCCCTTGATTTTAATAATTAGATGCTAATGGCCTAAGAATGGTTTAGTGGAAACAGGATGCTTTATTTCTCAATTATTGCAGAGAAAAAGAGCGAATTAATAGTCCATACCTAAGAAGAGGAAAGAGATTAAAACACAAGAAGTATAAAATAAGACATTTTATTTCTTAACAATTAAAATGGTCATTTGCTGATTTTTCTGCCCCGCATCTCTGCATTTTTCTGGGAAAAGCACTCCATTCCCCCATCCCCACTGTAATCATAGACTCCAAATGGAGTCCAATGTGGTTTTTAGATGATCTTATTCCCCCAGTCTAGATAATCTAGAAGTGACCCTCTAACTTAAGCTGAGTCAATCATAGAACATCATCTTCCTCACCCACTCACCATCCGGCCCTATAAACTGGTACAGCACAGAGGCATATAGACATCTGGCACAAACTGTGACCATCATGCTCCTTCTTCAGGGTTTGTTCAACTGGATCTGCGGGGAGGCATTTTTTTTCTCTAAAGAGATAAAGCCGAGAGATGTGTGACATGGTGTATGTGGAGAAAACTAATCAGAGAGAAGCAAAGAAGGGAGGCTGAGTAAGAGAATACTGGTGGTATCAAGTGTCTGGCTCAGTGGGTCTCTAGCTGCACTCGTGTAGGAGCCAGTGAATTTCCATTTTGCCCAAGCTAATTTGAGATAAATGTCTACATCTTGCAACCACATACTACGCAAATGGAAGAATTATGATTGTAAATGTAAATGAGCTTAATTCTCTTAGTAAAAAGTCAAAGACTCAGATTAGAATGGAAAATGAAATCTAGTTATTTAAAGAAAGGCATCTAAAATAAAAGATTACAAAAAGATTAAAATAAAATAATTTGTAAATACAAACCAGACAGATACAGAAGACAAATATAATTCAAAGCTGAAAGCATTCAACAGAAAAAGTATTGTCCCTTGGTATGAATTAATAGTGCGCTCCATAGAAAAGACATAGCAGGGCTGATGTAGAGGCTTAAGAATGTCTTCAGGGTACTTTTCTATTTCTGTTTTACCATCCTTGGCATGTGGCTCTCATTCTGGTTACAAGATGGATGCTTTAGCTTCAGACATCACTTCTGTGTTTCAGGCAGAAAAAAGAAGGGAGAAACAAAGCAGAAGGGATGGCATCTAAATTAAGAAAGCAAACTTTCTAGGAATCACTGGCAGGCTTCTGTTTTACATCTCATTGTTAAGAAGCACATCATACAGTCACCCATAGTCGCAATGGAGGCCAAGAATTTATAAGCAGGGCACACTGACACCCCCAAATTATAATTCTGTTACCAAAAAAAGGAGAGAATGGAAACTGCAAAGGCAACTTGTAGTGGCTGGCCCATCTGTCAAAGGTAACATAAATTACACACTCTTGCATCTTTTACAGTCCTCTGGTTTTTATGAGAAAGATTTTTCCTAAACACTCCTCAGCCTGTTTGTATAGCTCCTGGCCTCAAACTTCCCCAGGGAAGATGGAATGACTTCTCTGCTTAGTGAGTTTAGGGTAAGAAACAGGCATACACAGTTCAGTTGTCTCTTTTTTTCTTTACAGGGAATACATTTTGGTCCGCTGCATTATGACATCGGCATTTTACAGCACTGGGGTCGTTGTGAGGAGGACTTGGTTTTCCAGATGTGCCTGGGATGCTGGAGTGGGCGGGTAAGCACACCTTGTTCTGAGTCTCAGTTGCCATACACGTAAGTCACTTTCTTCAACCCGGCCTTTATCAATACTTAAAAGGATATTTAGAATTAGCTTGTCAAGTTCTTTTTTCTTTCTTTTTTTTTTTTTCTTTTTTGAGAACCAGTCTTGCTTAGTAACCCAGGCTGGAGTACAGTTATGCGATCTCGGCTCACTGCAACCTCTGCCTCCCGGGTTCAAGCAATTCTCTCACCTCAGCCTCCCGAGTAGCTGGGATTACAGGCGCCCACCACCACGCCCGGCTAATTTTTGTGTTTTAATAGAGACGGGGTTTCATCATGTTGGCCAGGCTGGTCTGGAACTCCTGACCTCAAGTGATCCACCCGCCTCGGCCTCCCAAACTGCTGTGATTACAGGCATGAGCCACTACACCCGGCCAGCTTGTCAAGTTCTATAAAGAAATGTTGGGATTTTGAGTGATTGCACTGGTATCCTATGTTTAATTTTCTGAAGAATTGCCAAACTATTTTCAAAAACGACTCTACCATTTTCCATTTCCACAAGCAATATGTGTGTGTATACATACACAATGTGTGCATATATATGTATATATATCATATATATATTCTCATCAGACATACAATTTGCAGATATTTTCTCTCATTCTGTGTTTCTCTTTTCACTTTCTTGATAGTAACCTTCAAAACACAAAGGTTTTAATATTTATTAAGTCCAATTTATTTCTTTCTCGTTTGTGGTTTTGATGTAATAT
This sequence comes from Gorilla gorilla gorilla, assembly GCF_029281585.2. Classification (NCBI taxonomy): domain Eukaryota; kingdom Metazoa; phylum Chordata; class Mammalia; order Primates; family Hominidae; genus Gorilla; species Gorilla gorilla. The sequence continues at coordinate 80,426,688 of NC_073234.2, forward strand.
ATAAGGACATACTGTCTAAAGTCATGAAGATTTATACTTTTGGTTTTGTACAGGAGTTTTATAGTTTTAGATCTTACATTTAGGTCTTTGATCCATTTGGAGTTAACTTTTTTTGTATATATTGTGAGACAGGAATTCAACTTCATTCTCTTGCATGTGGATATTCAGTCATCCAAACTCCATTCACTGAAGAGATTATTTTTTCCTCATAGAAGGATTTTGGCACCCTGTCAAAAATTAATTGGCCATGCAAGTTTAGGTTTATTTCTGGGCTCATGATTCCACTGCATTGGCCTATGTGTCTATCCTTATGCCAGTACTACAGTCTTGATTACTGTAGCATTGTAGTGAGCTTTGAAATTGGGAAGTGTGAGTCCTCCACTTTTGGCTTTTTCAATAGTGTTTTAGCTATTCTGGGTCTCTTGCATTTCCATAGGGTTAGCCTGTCAATTTTTGCACAAAAGCCACTGGGATTTTCACAAAGATTACAATAAATCTATAGGGCAATTTGGGCAGTGTTACCTGTAATTTCAGCCTAAATTCCCTCTTTAATCAAGAGTTATTTAAAAATTTTGCCTATCCTTTTGTTGCATTTTTATTACATGATTAGAAAATGTGACATTGTGAGTTCTGATGCATAGATTTTGTTGAAATCATCTTTGTTCTCTAATCCAAAATCCATTTATTTGTTGTTCCATAGACATTTGAAAAAAATACTCATCTATAATCATCTATGTTTTTGTGTCTATGTATGTTCACACTTTTAAATCATGTTATTTAAATCCTTGTTTATTTTTACTTACTTGATATATAAGTTTATAAGAGGGTTTATTGATAGTTTCCACCATGATCGTGGATTTGTGATTATTTCTGTATTTCTAACAGTTAAAAAAAACATGTAATTTGAAACTCTGTTGTTAGACCATAAGGAATGCTAACTATTACATCTTCATGGTCACTTATTTCCTTTATTCAATTTTTTTTGCAGTGATTAGAGGACAAAGTATATCCCCTCCAAATTTTTGATACATATTGAATTTCTATTTTAATAATCAATAGTCGAAGTGAATAAACATGTGCCAAAGAAGACATTACACTTTAGCGCTCTTTCCATATCCCTTCTATAGCCCCCTCCTCAGTACTTCCCATCTTGAAATCATTTAGGCTTTTGTTTCTACAGAATTTATCTTTTACATTGCATATTAATAATGAATTAGTCATAATGATAACTTCCAAAGTATTTATTGCAATAATTAATGCATTTAAACTGTTTGGTATGATGCCTGGCACATACTAATCACTCAATAATGTTTGCAATGATGATGAAGAGTATCAATATTACTGTCATTCTGCACTGAGCCATTCTTCTCTCTCTACAAGGTCTCTTAGAGTGACCTTATCTTCAGCTTTTACTGTCAATGCTGCCTGAATGAAAAACTTACCTTGACTCTGCTCAGGAGCTCCCTTATTTTATTTTCCATTTCCACTATAGATTACCACTTAAATATTACACCAGAACATCAAGCTCAACACATCCAAGCTAGACTGTCTCCTAACTTCCCAATTTCCATTCACAAAACAAGCATTCTTTCCTTTTACTCATCTGAAATGTTGGGGACATCTTTGCTGCCCCTTTCAACTTGTCGTCAGCATGACAGTTGAGCCCAGTGTCTATATCAAGCAGGTGCTCATTTAATGTTTGCCTTCTTCCCTCTCCTTTAATTTCAATATATTGCTAAGCCCTGCAAAAACTTATAAAAATGCCGCTTCTATTCATCTTCCCCATTATGGCTGCCTCCTCTCAATGTATTTTTTTAATCTAATAATTGAGTGAGACTCCCAGATTTCCTCCTTATTTTTTTATTTCTTCTCCCTTCTACTATTTTTGCAGGTTAATCCTCCTCAAACATAGTGTTAATCATACATTTATTATATACCACCAAACTCGCTGTTGCTTTGAACGTAAGTCCAAACCACTCAGGCCACCACTCCAGGCTTTTTACTGACATGGGTCTATACTACATCACCCACTTCCTGCTTTATGGACAGTATGCATCAGTTAAAATGACACACTGCTGCTTTCCTGAAAACACCAAACACTTTCTTAATAGCGTGGTTTTATCCTTGACATTCCTTCTACTCACAAAGCTTTCTTGAAGCATCTCTGCCTATCAAAATCCTACCCATCCTTCCAGGACCTTCTTAAAAACCACTCTTGTCAAAAAGCTTCAATTCACACACCACATATGATTTGCCTCTTCTATGAATCACTATAGCATTTTATGTGTCTCTTGTAGTGATGAAAATATTTTTTTCTTTAAATTACAGATTTTCAGGATTTTTTATCTTAATCATTTACCCAATTATAAGATTTATAAAGGGCTTTGCCCTACTTCTACTTTAAATTTTTGTAGGCCATTCTTAGTGTAGCATATTTCACAAATTAGCACTCAATAAATATTTGTCGAGTTTAACAGAGGCTGTACCATTTAAGGCAAAGCAAAGATAAATGATTGTCTCTCCAACACATGGTGTGGGAAAAACTAGATATCCATATGCAGAAGAATGAAATTGGACCCTTATCTCATACTATGTACAAAAATCAACTCAAAATGAATTAAATATTTCGACATAAGACCTGAAACTACACAACTGCTAAATAAAACATAGGGGAAAATCTTCTTGATAATGATCTGGGCAATTATTTTTTGGATATGACACCAAAAACACAGGCAGCAAAAGCAACAATAGATAAGATTGTATCAAACAAAAATCTTCTGCACTGCAAAAGAAACAACCAAAACAGTGAAAAGACAATCAATGGAATGGGAGAAAATATTTGCAAACCATATATCTGATAAAAGGCTAATATCTAAAATATAGAAGGAACTCAAAGAAAACTTAATAGCAAAAGCAACAAATAACCTGATTTTAAAATGGGCAAAAGACTTGAATAGACATTCCTCACAAGAAGACATAAAAATTGCCAACATGTATATGAAAAAATACTCAACATCATTAATTATCAGAGAAATGCAAATCAAAACCACAATGAGATATCGCCTTACACCTGTTAGAGTGACTACTACCAGAAAGACAAAAGATATGTGTGGGCAAGAATATGGAGAAAAGGAAACCCTTGTACGCTGTTGGCGGAAATGTAAATTGGTACAATTATTGAAAACAGTACGGTGACATTTTTGCTGATATATATATATATCAGCAAAATATATATATCAGATTACGGATATATATATATCACATAAACAAAAAATGGGTGTATTATTTAGCCTTTAAAAAAAGGAAATTCTGCTATTTTAGAAAATGTGAATAAACCTGGAGGAGATTATGCTAAGTGAAATAAGCCAGGTACAGCATGACTAATAGTGTATGATCTCGCTCATGTGAAATCTAGAAAATCTGAACTCATAGAAGCAGAGAGTAGAGTGGTGGTTACCATGGGCTAGAAAATGGGAGAAATGGGGAGATGCCTGTCAAATGGTACAAAGGTTCAATTACGCAAGATGAATAAGTTCTGGAGACCTAATTCACAACAATGTGACTCCAGTTAACAGTACCACATTGTATAACTGAATTTTCTGAGGGCATATCTTATGTGTTCTCAATCCACAGGAAAAAAAGAAAATGGTAACTATGTGAGGTGATGGATATGTTAATTTGCTTGATCGTGGTAATCATTTCACTGTATATATCTCTCTCAAAACCTCAAGTTTTGTATCCTAAATATATACAATTTTTACTTGTCAAGGATACCTCAATAAATCTTAAAAAGGGATGATTCTGAAAGCATAACCAAGGTCTCTGAAACAGACTATATAAAATACAGACTTGTTTAAGTAAAGAAAGGCTATTTCTATAAGTGAATCTTTGCTTGGAGAATGAACTAGCTAAATATGACTCTGAATAACGCAAGAGAAGCATACACCATTTTTATGGTGGTAGACCTGAAGGAAACATGTACTTTGCAAGAAAACCAGACCACAGAAACAGCTGTGGCATATGAATAGAAGTCTTTCTGAATATTTGATGAAGTGCCAGAGGTTGCCTGTTGCATACAGTTATTTAGAAATACTTGGCTATTGCATACGGTTACTTAGAAATGTTGCCTTTGGGGGGAAAAAAAAAGAAATGTTGCCTTTGTTAATACAGACATAATAATAACAACTTTCAACTACCACACTGTACAGTCTGAGTAGATATAAGAAAATAATGGAATATAAATCTAGGAAAGCAGATTGCATCTTAATTTTAAAGTACTTTGAATACTGATACGCTTTCAGTCTCTTTCCTCTCTCTGCATCAAGACTTTAGGAGCTATTTTTGGTATCTCCTTTATTTTGATCATCATAATCATTTACAGGTCCTTTAATAGTTTTTGCATTAGCATCATTTCCCTCCTTTCCATTACTTATGCCATGTTAGTTCATTTGACCTCTTCCTACTCTAAGTAGGCTAGCTAAGTCATTACCACTAGGGTCTCTTTCCAATCTATCCTACTCCCTGCTGCGTGGTTAACTTTCTGGAAGCACATCTCTATGATGGTGTTCACAGGATCAAAACCAACCAAACAAGAAACAACAACAACAAATTACAATGGATTGCTTACTAAATAAAATCCCAGTACTATAAGTCTAGAGAGAGAGAGACAAAGAGAAAAAAACCCAAGTAGAAAGGTTACTCCCTTTACTCCTGTGGGTAGCTTGTTGTTCCTTGTTAGTCTAATATATCAGTTTCTCTTCCTTTGTTTCCTCCTTTAAAAGTTAGTACTTCAGGCAATTCACTGATATTTAGGTAGCGTGTCCATTAGAGAACTCTTTTTGCATAACAAATGGAAAAAATATCTAAAGGATTTATCATCTCCAGGGTTGTTACTCCTTTGGCCCTTCTATGATGTTATTGAACTTTAAAATAACCCTATTCAATAGTAGATGCAAGTTATCAACATTCTTATTTTATACAGGTGGTGAAATTGAGAAATAGAGTTTAATTTACTTCTGCAACATCACAAAGCTAGTAGATGGGATAGTACTCAGGCCTTCTGAATCCTATTTAACTTTTCTTTCTACAATTAGTTATATTAGGAGAAATATTTAAATGATCTATCAAATAACCTGGCCAGGCATGGTGGCTCACGCCTGTAAACCCAGCACTTTGGGAGGCTGAGCGGTTGTTACCAGTGTAGAAAAAAAAGATATGGTTATATGCTCCTGGAGGAAATATAAAATGGAATTGGTTTCATGATCAGAGGCACATATACTATGGAGTTTGGGTGTTTACAGTTTAAATAAACTTTATTAGAATGTCATTTTTGTATAATAAGATACATACACTGAAGTGTACTGTTAGGTGATTATTTTTCAAAAGTATATAAACACTATCCCAATTAAGATAAATTTCATCAACCCAAAGAGTTCACTCACATCCCTTTACTGTCACTCTTTCTCCACCCTTCACCAAAGGCAAACATTCTGCCTTCTTTTGCTATGGATTAATTTTTTCTATTTCAAAATTTTATGTAAATAGAGTCATATAGTGTGTATTCTTTTGTTTTGAGCTTCTTTAACTAGACAGTGCTTCTGAAATGTGTCCAGATTGGTATGTATCAGTACTTTATTCCTTATCATTACTGAGTAGTTCAAATGTAGTTCCTCTAAAATTTGTTTATATACACACTTGTTGATATTTTTCCAATTTTTGCCTATTATGAATAAAGCTGCTATTAAAATGCATATGTAAGTCTTTGTGTGGACATACGGTTTCATTTGTCTTGGGCAAATACCCAGGAGTGGAATTGCTAGGTTTATAAGGTAAGTATATGTTTAGCTTTATAAGAAACTTCCAAAATGTTATCCAAAGTGGATGTACCATTTTACAATCCCACCAGTGATGGATGAAAGTACTGACTGCTCCACATCTTGGCCAACACTTGACATCATCACTTCTTAAAATTTTAGACATTTTTGTAGGTGTGTGGTTTTATTGTGTTTTAATTTGCTTTGTTCTAATAACTAGTGGTTGAGCATACTATCATGTGCTTATTGAACATTTGTGTATCTTCTTGTGAGAAAAGTCTGTTCAAATACTATAATTTAAAATTTTTAATTTTTTGCCTTCCTATTATTTAGTTATGAGTGTAATATATTAGTTCTTTATCAGTTGTGTTACAAATATTTTCTCCACCTCTGGTTTGCCTTTTCATTTTATTAAAGATGGTTTTCCAAGAGCAGAAGTTTTTAGCTTCACATGTAATTTAAAGAGCAGGCATCACCTGAAGCAAAAGAACAGAGGTGATGCCAATTTCGAAGAGCAGAAGTTTTTAGTTTTACATGCAAATTACATGCAACTTCTCACTTTTTCTTTAATGACCAAAGTTTTAAGGACTCCAGCCTTAAGAGAATGCAAGCCTCAGCTTTGGCTTTCTACCTATCCATTATTCACTTGGGATGCTAGCAAATTGTAAAATTGGGCTAGAATCCAGGAAAATCTTACCAAAGTCCAAGAATGTGACAGCCATTTTTGTTTATATTAATAGCTATATTTATTGGGTACATAATATGCAATGAGTAGTGTGCTAAATACCGTACATAAAATATTTCACTTAATCTTTACAAAAAGTCTCACTAAAGAAACGGGTGTGTTAGTCACTTCTAGCACTGCTATAAAGAAATACCGGGCTGGGAACAGTGGCTCACCCCAACACTTTGGGAGGCCAAGGTGGATGGATCACCTGAAGTCAGGAGTTTGAGACCAACCTGACCAACATGGCCAAACCTTGTCTCTACTAAAAGTACAAAAAAATTAACCAGGCGTGGCTTCATGCGCCTGTAGTCCCAGCTACTTGCGAGGCTGATTCAGGAGAACTGCTTGAACCTGGGAGATACAGGTTGCAGTGAGCCGAGATCACATCACTGCACTCCAGCTTGGGCAACAGAGAGAGACTCCATCAAAAACAAAAACAAACACAAACAAAAAAAACTGAGACTGGGTAATTTATAAAGAAAAGTGGTTTAATTGGCTCATGGTTCTGCTGTCTGTACAAGAAGCATGGTGGCTTCTGCTTTTGGGGAGGCCTCAGGAAACTCACAATCATGATGGAAGATGAAGGCAAAGCCGGTACGTTTTACATAGCTGGAGCAGGAGCAAGAGAGTGAGGGGGGAGGTGCCACACACTTTAAAACGACCAAATCTCGTGAGAACTCACTCACTAGAACGGCACCAAGGGGGATGGTGCTAAACCATTCATAAGAAATCCCCCTCATGATCTAATCACTTCCCACCAGGCCACACCTCCAACAATGCAGATTACATTTCCACATGAGATTTGGGCAGGAACACAGATCCAAACCATATCACGGAGATTTAGAGCAAAAAAGTTATTATACTAAAAGCATATACATCATCAGTGGCAGAGGTAAAGTCTACCTGACTCCAAAGCCCTTTGAATCTTTGAAAATATGCAGTATCTAATAAATTTTTTGCTGGGCACAGTGGCTAATGCCTATAATCCCAGCACTTTGGGAAGCCAAGGCAGGAGGATCACTTGAGCTCAGACTAACCTGGGTAGCATAGTGAGACCTCATCCCTATAAGAGATTAAAAATAAAAATTAGCTATGTGTGGTGGTGAACACCTCTGGTCCCAGTAACTTAAGAAGTTGAGATGGGAGGATTGCTTGAGGCCAGATCTTCTTTTCTTTTTTTTTCTTTCCCTTTTCGTTCTTATTTTACAAATGACTTGGCATTTATTTTCACTTCCTTTGAGTGTGACTTTCTGTACTGAAGTAGATGGAAAGCAAAATAGTACATTTCCCTGACTTCCTTGCCACCAGGGTTCCACATTTGGTTAGATGCACCTACACACATTTTGAAAAGTGGTCCTAAACAGGAAGTCCCCTTAATCCTGCTTTTGACTATTTACTAATGGTAAACATGGTTATAGAAATGTGGGGGTTTTATGCAGTGCCTGATCTCCTGTTTCATAGCTATCAAGAGGAAGTTGCAGTGGCAGCGGCATCAGCTTCTTGAGCTCTGAATTGCAGCTACAGTGTTTTGTTTGTTTTGTTTTGTTTTAACTTTAATAGCTGTATGGCAGATTCTCGAATACTGACCTTCCCGATTATGGCAGAGGAGGTAACTCCTCTGGGAGGTCAGTTTCATGGTGTTCAGGGAGTCACTCCTGGAGCTCAGCTTATATATAACCCACTCTTTCAGCCCTTCCAGTGATTTTATAATGATCTAACACCCTGTATTAAATCTGTTTTAAATACTTCAGATGGTTTCTCTTTCCAGCATTGAACCCTGCCTGATAAACATGGTAGGGACAGACATTCAACAATGGCCTCAGTAGCCAGTAATCAGCAGAGGCAGAGATAAACAGTTAGTTTAGGGATAAGAAATTAAGTCTTTGGGGAGGCAGGTGTGCCAGAGTCTCCATCGCAAGAAAAGAAAGCACCATCCTAGTTAGCAGGGAACCAGAACAACAGCTTTAGAACAGGCTGTGATGCAACACAACCTGTTGGTTGAGTTGGCAAACATTGATCTTGGGAAATGGCTCCCAGACTTCCATTCTGGTTATCCTCCTTTATGTGAATTTTAGTTTTTGAGTGTCTTTAAAATGTGGCAACAAGATGGGAACATAGTACTTTTATTTTTTGGTTGGAGGACAGGGTTTTGCTCTGTCACCCAGGCTAGAGTGCAGTGGTGCGATCATGGCTCACTACAACCTTGACTTCCCAGGCTCAATGCAATCCTCCCACTTCAGCCTCCCAAGTAGGTGGGCACAAGGGTTGTGTCATCACACCCAGCTAATTATTTTGTTAATTTTTAAAAATTGTTTATAGAGACAGGGTTTCACCATGTTGCCTAGGCTGGTCTTGAACTTCTGGGCTCAAGCAATCCTCCTGCCTCAGCCTCCCAAAATGCACTTGGGATTACAAGTGTGAGCCACCCTGCCTGGCCTCAACTTTTGTATAACCAGCAAAGTTTACTCCAAACATACCTCTATCACTGCAGTCTAGGATTGCATTAGCTTTTTTGGAAGCTGTGTCATAACATTGGATCACATTCTGTTTCCAGTTAATGAAAATTCCCGCATCTTCACTTAGCAACTGATGTTAATTCAAATCTACTTACCCTTTCACTTAGGCAGTTGATGTTTTGAAATTATGGAAGGACTGACCAAAAAACTATCTCCTTTCATAGAATTCAATTATTTTTGTTCAAAGAAATTTGCATCAATGCCTTTAATTGCTCAGTTTTGCTACTATGGCAACATTGTTAGTTGTTACTATTTTTTCAGCCATTACATTTTCTCATCAGCTTTTCCTTCCTATCTTCCAACTGGCATGTAACACGAAAGTTTGTTTTGTTGTTGTTGTTCTTCTTATTTTTTAGCCGAGGTTATCTTTCTTTGAGACGGAGTTTCGCTCTTGTTGCCCAGGCTGGAGTGCAATGGTGCGATCTCTGCTCACTGCAACCTCTGCTTCCCGGGTTCAAGCGATTCTCCTGCCTCAGCCTGCCAAGTAGCTGGGATTACAGGCATGCGCCACCACACCTGGCTAATTTTTTATTTTTGGTAGAGATGGGATTTCATCATGTTGGTCAGGCTGGTCTTGAACTCCTGACCTCAGGTGATCCACCCACCTCGGCCTCCCAAAGTGCTGGGTTTACAGGCGTGAGCCACCATGCCTGGCCAGGTTATTTGATAGATCGTTTAAATATTTCTCCTAATATAACTAATTGTAGAAAGAAAAGTTAAATAGGATTCAGAAGGCCTGAGTACTATCCCATCTACTAGCTTTGTGATGTTGCAGAAGTAAATTAAACTCTATTTCTCAATTTCATCACCTGTATAAAATAAGAATGTTGGTAACTTGCATCTACTATTGAATAGGGTTATTTTAAAGTTCAATGACATCATAGAAGTGCCAAACGAGTATTGATATAAAACAAGAAAAATGACCAGAGACCCTAAATTGAGTTATAATCAGACTAGCTTCTCTTATGCTGCTACTTTTTTTCATTAAAGCATAGTTCCACAGTATAGAGAATTGGTCTGGAATTTAGGATACCTGGGTTCTAACTCCAATTTTCTCTCTAACTAGTTGAGTAATGTTGGACAAATAACACAACCTGATAGGCTTTATTTCCTTAACCTAAAAAATAATAGGATTTACCTACATACTTTTAAAGATGCCTCTCAGCTCTCTGAATTTTTAAAAATCTGTCATGCTGGCCCACACTCAAGAATCACATAACTCTTATTTGCCCTTTAACTTTATCAAGGTACATCTCTAGTGGCATTCATGATTATTTTATTTATGATATAATATTTAGGCTGCATTTCAAATAGGAGCTGTGGCGCAGTCCCTATACGAGCAAAAGGCTTTTCAAGGAGTCCTAAAATACCGAAATGAAACCAACAAGGTTTAGTTCAAGTAATTCAAACAACCACTTGTGCTAAACTAGAAAGAATTTTTTACTCACTGAATATAAGTTTTATAGCTCAGGTCACCACCTATGGTACTAAAGACTTTAACAACAATAATGCATCCTGCTTGAATAAAAACAGCCTTTTAATATGAAATTTAAAAGATTCAGACAGTAGCAATCAATTATTTTTTCTTTCCTTTAGAAAAAAAGTACCACTTGAACTTTTATGCAAACAAATCTAAATGCTAAGAAAAGAACCTAAGTTAATATGAGCAATAGAAAAGAATGACAATTTGGGATATTAATTCCAGTTTTATGAAGCATATTTTTATTGAAAACATGACATGATTAAATATTTGACAATTAAAATAAATATATTATTTATAACCCCACTATGGTAATGCAACTATTTTTAAAATTTTGTTTATTACTTCTTATAGGCATATATTTGAGTTCCTTAACTTTTTGAGAATCACCACCCTTAGGTCTTTGTACAGAGAGTCCATTAACCATAGAGAGCATATATGATTGAGGAGAACCTTCTGGAACTTAGCTTAGCAGCTTCCAGATATCACTCTCTTGCTTTTCCTCCATCTTACTGCCGTCTTGTTCTCAGTCTCCTCTGCAGGCTCTTTCTCATCTCCTCCATCTCTAAATGTTGGAGTACTTCCGGGATCAGTTATCAGACCTTTTCTTTTTTCTATCCTGCTAATTTACATGGCTTTAAATTTCATCTCTCTGCTGCTGACACACGTTTATGACTTTAGCCCAGAGGTTCCCTCTTGAACTCCAAGCTCATGTGTACATTTTTCCCAAATTCATTTTCTTAGAAGCCCCAAAAATCACATATTCAAATGAATCCCCTGAATTCTCTGAAGACTTACTGTACTCCAGGCTGCTACATCTCAGTAAATAGCAACTTTGTTCTTCTGGATGCTCAGCCCAAAAGCCTTGGAATCATTCTTGATTCCTTTCTCTCACATCCACAATCTAATTTGTAAGGAAGTCCTTTAAAATACATTCAGAATCCCAGTACTTCTCACTTCCTCTCACTACCATCCTGCTCCAAATCATAATCTTTTCAACTAGATTGTTGCAATAGCTTTCTAGCTTGTCTCTTTGCTTTTTTCTTTCCTCTTCTAAAGTCTACCTTTGGAAACAACAGGTCTTAATATGTAAACTATATCACATTGCTCCAGTCCTCAACCACCACCCCTCTTACAAAGGCTTGCCATCTTATTCGGAGTGAAACCCAAAGTCCTTATCATGGCTTAAAAGGCCCTACAAGATCTACACTTCTCCTCCACCACTGATCTGATCTTATCTCCCATGGCTGGTGCCCCATTCCCCATCCAATACCAGTGATATTGGCCTCCTTTCTGTTCTAAGAATAATCCCATCTTGCATATTCCCACTCTGGGGTTTTGCCCTTGCCACTCCCTTCTCCCTTAGATATCCACCTGGCTTACTCCCTCACTCTCTTCAGATGCCTGCTCAAATATCACCTGATCAGAAGGGTCTTCCTAATCACCCAAATAAAATAGCACCATTCACCTGAAGCCTTCACTGTCTATCCCATTTTACCTTCTTTCATTTTTCTCCTTAGCACCTATCTCTGACATATTACATATTATTTACTTAATGTCTACCTTCTTCAGCTAAAATGTAAGATCTAGGATGTCTGTTTTGTTCATTGTTGTATCCCCATCATCTAGAACAATGTTTGGCACAAAGTAAGTACTCAGTAGGTATTTGTTGAACAAATAAATAAATGAACCAGATAGTCTTAACCAAATACTTAGACAAAATATACAGGGGCAGGTAGAAGTAAACATGCTATTCATTGATTTAATACAGTGAAAACAATTGAACTAGAGTTATATATGGCTGAATCTCACAAAATATTGAGCGACAATGTAAGTTGCAGAAGACTATATATGTAAAATGTGATATCAAAATGTTTTATATACATATTGTGTGTATGTGTGTGTGAGAGACAGACAGAGAGAGAGACAGAGAGAGAGACTGAAAGGAGGAAAGAGAGAGAGAGGAAAGAGATGATCCATATTAATGATAAATACCAAAATCATATTACAAAATGAATGGTTGTTAACTGAGGGGATGGTAATGAGGACATATAATGATATTACTGTTAATGTTTTGAATGTCAAAACAAAAAAATTAGTTATATAGACCATACTGGAGACTTCTTAGGGGGTCACAAAGGAGAATTTATATCTCACATAATACAACCAAATAAAATTCTCATTACACACCTTTGTTTTGCTTCAAAAACCTTCTGCACTGCCAGTCATCTGGTCTCTACCTTTTTTTTAAAACTTATTTTGGGAAATTTCAAACATGTAAAAAAGTAGAAAGATTAGTACATTAAACACCCACGTACTGGGATTTCTGCTTCTTGTCAAAATGGAATAAGAGGGACTGGATTTACTCTGTAGCCTGAAACAAGTTTCGAGACAATGCGCAACAAAGGACAGTGACCCCGAGAAAGGGGAAACAAATAAGGTGAGGCTAAGATTGCCCCAGTTTATTGTCAGGAGAGAAGTTCCAGGCTGTGTACCAGAAAGGAGGAGCCCAATGACCATTGCCATTTATTGTAAACCTGTTCTTTAGGGCCATATGAACAATGAAAGGATACACAACACTCAGAAACGTTCCTCTTGTATGGATAGGCAGAAAATACTCTCATTTAGAGGCAAGCAGCAGAGGTCAGGAGCAGGTCTTAGCCATGGGCAATGGAAGAGAATGCTTTCTAGCCCATCAATAAAAACTAACATTGGCCCTCTCCCCTTCTATCCCCTTTCTCCTTTAAGAAGGCTTAAGCTTCTGGGAAGAACAGACAAGAAACATCAAGGGATAAATAAACCAAAGTTTAAAAGTCTTATTAAACCAAAACCTGGTGATTCTTGATGCCTGTTTCATATGAAGTTCTCTTACAACAAATAAAATGACATTTAAAGAAAGGTTTCTGTTAATAAGAATGCATAATCATAAACGGAGGGGCTCAGACCTCTTTGTTTACACCACTGATGATATGATATGGGACAGGAAAGCATTGGTATTAAAATGCTTTCTGCTGCTTAATGAAACCAAACCTCTAGAGCACCCTGGACCATGATCCTCTTTGCAGATGTATTCCTTAAATTTCATGCTTAATTTGTAGACTCATATTTTTCTCTTATTTTTAGATAATCCTACAGGAGGCCTACTCCTAATGTATTTCTTTGTGTATAACTCAAAGTCTTCCTAATGCCATTTTGTGACATGTGGTAACTCTTTACTATTCATGCAACACATTTGTATAGAATACTGTGCATAAGACAATAAGCTAGGAGATGGGAGGGATGCAAATTTCAAAAAGGCATAGACCCTTATTTCAAGGAATGTAGAGTCTAAGGGGCAAAATAAAGCAAGCGTATGACTATAATAAAAAGTACAATAATAAGTACTATAAGACAATGCTCTCAGAAAGTTTTGGATTTGGAAGGGATCTAAATGGTATAGTAGCTTTACTCATTTTAGACATGAAGAAACTGAAAGCCAAAAGACTAAATGACTCATTTCATGCAGTACATGGGACAGCAGGGTGGGTTAGAAAGAACAGTGGACTTAGGGGTCAGAGAACCTAGTGTGATTTTGAATTTCAGTCCTTGCTAGCTTTCACAAAGGACAAATGATAAAGCCTTCTATCCTGGTTAAAGATCAAATGAGACAATAAAAGAGTTTTATAGACTATGAGGCAAAATAAAAATGTAAAATATTACTACAATTGTAGAACTGGGAATAGAACCCAAACCTCCAAATTTTCAGACCCTTGTCCATCAGGTATTAAAGTGAAATGTTTTTCCATGACTTTTAGTTAACAATTTAGGCAATTCACTCACTTGCATAGTTAGAGTAGAATATAATTATCAATCATCGCATACATATGTTGTTTACTTGAATCCTATGACAATTCCCCACCTGTCTGAGTTATTTATAGAAAAATAAAACAGATGCTCTCACTACACAACTTTCTTGGCTAATTCTTACCGTAACATAGGATAAAAATTTTATCCAACATTTCTCAATACCGTGTTGCTTTTTCAGTTGTATTCTGGTTTCTTCCTTATAAGCAGTGTTAGTGTTGAGCAATTAAAAAGAAAAATAAACATCAGGAACTTTGTAGATCAAAACTAGTGAACACATCCTAGAGGCATTTAAGAGAAGTGATAGCATCGGCCGGGCACGGTGGCTCACGCCTGTAATCCCAGCACTTTGGGAGGCCGGGGCGGGCGGATCACAAGGTCAGGAGATTGAGACCATCCTGGCTAACACAGTGAAACCCCGTCTCTAGTAAGAATATAAAAAAATTAGCCGGGCGTGGTGGCAGGTGCCTGTAATCCCAGCTACTCAGGAGGCTGAGGCAGGAGAATGGCATGAACCCGGAGAGCTTGCAGTGAGCCGACATCATGCCACTGCACTCCAGCCTGGGCAACAGAGCGAAGTGATAACATCAATATAATATTGTGTTACTGCTTTGATCTGCTAAAATGGTAAGTGACATAATCAGTTTTATATTTTTGAGTTTTCTTTCCAGTTGTTGCATGTAGCAACAAAGCAAAGAAACAGGTTAATTGTAAAAGCCTTTGTCCTCTTCTTCACCCCATTACAGACACCTTCCTCTTTAGGGTGGGTGAGAAAAGAGGGAACTAAGTTTCTTTTTACCACCATATAACTGTATGACTCAACAAAGGTATTCAAGATTGGTATGGTATAGTAGAAAGAACAAGGAATTTGGACTCAGAGGTCCTGGGTTTCAGTTTCTCATTTGTCTATCGAGACTTGAGTCAAGTAACTTTGCTAGCTATCAGTTTTTTCATCCGTAGAAGACGAAGACTAAGAAAACCTACCCGTTGGGTTGTCAGATGAATTATATAAAATTATATAAATTAAATGATTTAAGGCAGCTAAAAAGATGCATATTAGGAAGATAAAGTAAACATTAAAAACATCTTAAAGATTTTTTGTTTTTGTTTTTGTTTTCTTTCTTTCTTTTTTACAGAGATAGCTCTTGCTCTCTCACCCAGGATGGAGTGTAGTGGTGAAATCACAGCTCCCTGCAACCTTGAACTCCTGGGCTCAAGCGATCCTCCTGCTTCAGCCTCCCAAGTAGTTGGGACTCTGGTGCACACCACCATGCCTGTCTAATTTTTATTTTATTTAACTTTTTGTAGACATGGGGTCTTGCTACACTGTCCAGGCTGGTCTTGAACTCCTGAGCTCAAGTGATTGGCCTCCCAAAGCGCTGGGATAACAGGCGTCAGCCACCATGTCTGACCAAAATAAAATAAAAATATTTTAAAATGAGGTACACAAAAATAAAGTTAAGAAATTTAGATGGACTCAGCAATAAGGTTAATGTATAAAATATAGGCTATGTAGCCCTATACACTTGCTCTGACTGGACTGCAAATTTGACTATAAACTTCTTAGCTGTCATCTCAAAGGGAGAAACATGGCAAGTCACCAAACAGTGTCCATCTCTTAAAAGGAAAACTTAAGACAAAATAAATTTGACAGAGTTTATTTAAGGAAAATAATGATTAATGAATTGGGAAGCATCAAAACCAAAAAGTTTATGGGCTCCACCTTAGCAGCCAAAGCAGGGAGGTGTTTGTTTGTTTGTTTTGCCACAACATGGAAACAAAGTAAAGAAATTACCTGATTGGCTACAGCTATGCACTGGCTTTATTTGGGTATGGTCTGGTGGGAAGTCTCTAGTTATATATCCAATCAGCTGGTTGGCTGTTTGTGATTGGCAGAAGCTGGTGGGTTTTTTTTTTTTTAAGTTAATTACAAGAACTGCTTCCACTTCAGTTTCAGTTTGCTTATATAAGAGCTCTAGGTGCAGAGACAACCTCAGGCTAATGGCCTCCTTCTTGGTTTTTTTTTTTTTGAGACTCAGTCTTGCTCTGTCACCCAGGCTGGAGTGCAGTGGTGCGACCTCGGCTCATGCAACCTGGGTTCAAGCGATTCTCCTGCCTCAGCCCTCTGAGTAGCTGGGATTACAGGCACGGGCCACCATACCCAGCTAATTTTTGAATTTTTAGTAGAGATGTGTTTCACCATGTTGGCCAGGCTGGTCTTGAACTCCTAACCCCAAGTGATCCCTCCTCGGCCTCCCAAAGTGCTTGGATTACAGGTGTGAGGCACTGCATGGGCCTAATGGCTTCCTTATTTGCTTGAACACATCCATAAAGTTAAAAACAAATTAACTTTTGTGATTCCTCAAAAAGTTCAACATAGAATTACCATATAATCTGCAATTCCACTTTGAAGTACATACCTAAAAAAAATGAAAACAGCTATTCAAACAGATACTTATACACCAATGTTCATAGTAGCATTATTCACAATAACCAAAGGTGGAAACAACCAAAATGTTCATCAGTGGATGAATGGATAAATAAAATGTGGCACACTCATGCAATGAAATATATTATTCAGCCATAAAATAGCACCACTGCACTCCAGCCTGGGCGACAGAGCAAGACTTTGTCTCAAAAATAAAATAAAACAATTAATGTTATGTTATATGAATGTCATTTCAGTAAAAATTAAAACAACAACAAATGAGTTGCTCTGGAAAAACACAACTATTTCTAATAATGAGACCAGAAAGGACATTCTTTAATGAAATGAACTCTCAGCAATATATTTATTTGAACAAAATGTTGCGTTCATATCATTCTTCAATATAAACTGATGTCAAGGCTAAAAGGGTGACATGGTCAAAGGTATTCTATTGGGAACAGGGTGGGTAGTGAAAGAGAGTAGGAGGAACAGCGTGTTAGTAATGTGGCCCAAGCTACATTGGTCTCTCATAAGGAGGCTTAAGGCAGAAATGAAATTAAAAACACCTCAAAGAAGAGTTGGACCAGAATCCATCAAAAATGTTTCCCTCAGATTTTTGGAAGTTATGGAGCAGGACTGAGTTTGAGATTGCACTCCCTGCCAAGTATCTGGGTACAGTCAAGAATAGAGCCTCATACTTTAAGTGTTAGCCAGTCTGGAAGCAGGAGCAAGATCCACTAGCAAATGAGGAGAATGTTGGAAGTGAGCAGTGACAGTGTTGAGGCAGTGAAGGTTCTCCTGAAAAAGCGTTGGGTCTTCTCAAACACCAAAGGGTAATTATAAACCCATATAGTTCCATGAAATAAATCATGCTCTCAGTATCTTCAGAGAGGAAAGGTTTCTTGTAGATCAAACAAGGTCATGTATATGAAAGTTCTTTGAAAAGTATAAAGTAGTATATCAATCATAGTTGTCGTTATTATTAGTATCTGATAATACCTAACTTGTAAACAAAATATTTGAACAACATTTTCACATACAGTGTTCATTCATCATTCTCAACAAATATTGATTGAATTGTCTGCCAGGTAGGGTAGGCAATATCACCCACATTTTTAAAAAAAATTGTTTTTTTTTTTTTTTGAGACCGAGCCTTGGTCCATCACGCAGGCTGGAGTGCAGTGGCACGATCTTGGCTCACTGCAAACTCTGCCTCCCGGGTTCAAGCGATTCTCCTGCCTCAGCCTCCTGAGTAGCTGGGATTACAGGCATGCACCACCACACCTGGCTAATTTTTTTTTTGTAGTTTTTTGTTTGTTTGTTTGTTTGTTTGTTTTTGAGGTGGAGTCTCGCTCTGTCGCCCAGGCTGGAGTGCAGTGGTGCTATCTCGGCTCACTGCAAACTCCGCCTCTCGGGTTTAAGCCATTCTCCTGCCTCAGCCTCTTGAGTAGCTGGGATTACACGCGCCCGCCATCACGCCCGGCTAATTTTTGTATTTTTTTTAGTAGAGATGGCGTTTCACCATGTTGCCCAGGTTGGTCTCCAACTCCTGTCCTCAGGTGATCCGCCCGCCTCGGCCTCCCAAAGTGCTGGGATTACAGGCATGAGCCACTGTGCCTGGCCCATCTTCATTAACTCTTAATTGGACTTACTTAATGCCTTGAGGGAAGTTTGACCATTTCCATTTTTGTCTATGGAGTAGCATTTTCTTTAATTGCTATTACATAGAGTTCTCAGGAGCCATGCTACTGAAATGGCTGCACACAATGCTTAGCTTTATATTATTGACTAACATTTATTGAGTGCACACTGTGTTACGTATGGTACTAGGCATTATGCAGATACATATAGTTTTATTTACTCCTTAAAACAGCCTTCTGAGGAATTTTTATCATCCGTCTTCTGTTTGTACAGAAACTAAAGCTCGGAAAGATGAATTAACTTGCCCAAAGTCACAGGCAGAAACATAACTGGTTCAACCTTTATAGGAGGTCACTTAAAGGTTCATGAAAATCAGAGACTGAGCCAACAGAGCTATGATTCCTATCAGAGGAGCCAGTATGGCATAAAGCAAATGTTGAACCAAGAATCAAAGTAAGAGACAGGGCTGGGTCCATATCTAGTTTTGTTTAACTCCAAAGCTCACAGCTTAACCACTCTGCTACATGGAGACACAAGTCCGCTAAGTTTATAATAATTTTAGTTCCCACCCAGATAATTATGGCAATAAAATCTGGGTCATCATCATCATAGCCACTATAATTTACTGTTCAAAACCCTCTTATAAGTGCATAACAGTCATAGATTCAGGAACGTTTATAAATCTTAAAGTCTCAGTGATAGAGGACAAGGAAGTGTCCTCCACAGAAAAGCTTTTTTTTTTTTTTTGAGACGGAGTCTCGCTCTTGTTGCCCAGGCTGGAGTGCAGTGGCGCGATCTCGGCTCATTGCAACCTCTACCTTCCCCGGTTTCAAGCGATTCTCCTGCCTCAGCCTCCCGAGTAGCTGAGATTACAGGCGCCTGCCACCACGCCTGGCTAATTTTTTTGTATTTTTAGTAGAGACGGGGTTTCACCATGTTGGCCAGGCTGGTCTCAAACTCCTGACCTCGTGATCCCCTGACCCCCGCCCCCCGCCCCGCCTCCCAAAGTGCTAGGATTACAGGCGTGAGCCACCGCGCCCGGCCGTATTTATGCTTTTGACTAACGTTTTTCTGTACAGGTGTATAAGGTAACGTAATAGGTAAAATAACTCATTCAACAACAAAAAATTATTGTAGTATTTTGTAGCTACTAGGATTGAAGTACTAAAGAATTGTCTGTCTGCCAAGGTTTGGGGAAATGGGAAAATGGGACAAGATCTTCACCACATGGGGCACATTTCACCTCTCTGGGATTCATTTCCTATTCTGTAAATGGCAGAGTTGAGGTTCCAGGTCTTGTCCTTGTTTTTTTGACTTTGTGTGAAGGTTTCTCCACCTCACCTGGCACTAGTCTTATTTCAAAATATTCATCTCATACTATCCTCTCTTTGCAATTCTTTAATTCATTCAACAAATATTTATTGAGCTTCTACTAGTATTGTGAGTAACAGAAGCAAGGTTCCTCCACACATGGAGCTTATTATAGTCCAAAAGGATAGGACAATAAATAATTTTGAAAGTAAACAAATACAAATATTTATTAATAACTGATAAATAACTATTGGTTGGAAAGGTGCTAAGAAGGAAATAAATAGGATCATGTGTTATGTCTCTGAGAGTCTTAAAATGAAGCAGACAAGCTCTTTCACT
This sequence comes from Gorilla gorilla gorilla, assembly GCF_029281585.2. Lineage (NCBI taxonomy): Eukaryota > Metazoa > Chordata > Mammalia > Primates > Hominidae > Gorilla > Gorilla gorilla. The sequence continues at coordinate 80,446,786 of NC_073234.2, forward strand.
TTCAAGTGCTGACGTAGTAAAGTCATTAGGTTTCAAAAAAGGAAAAAAAGATAATATCTTACAATTAACTAATGAATGAACAGCCATTACGCTAGAAGAAAATTGTATTGTGATTGGTGTACTCCGTATCTTCTCAGAATGAGAGAGGTGAGGCTTCTCAAAAAGAGCAGCGAGAGAAAGTCACTTAAATTTTTTTTTTTTTTTTGGTAAGTCAAGCGAAAGACGAACTGAAAATAGACAACCTGAAGTCAGACGGGAAAGCTGCCAATCTAGTCTGGCCAGCAGAATTTCTTTCAGTAGGTCTAGGCTCCCTCGGCATTGGGAATCCAGATGCAAAGAAAACTTATGCCATAAACTTCAAGGTAGATTTCAATTATTACTGCCCGGTGGCAGGAACCTAGAAGGAGAGGTCAAGGTGTGGTTTAGTAAGAGACAGCTCCCGGGAACGGCACTTGGAAGGGCAGGGCGGAGAACAGCTGGAGATGAGATAGAGAGGAGGGGGAGAATGCGCCGACACCTCAAGGTGAGAGAGTAGAAACAGTCTCCGCCGTGGGAGCCGCGAGCTGCTCAGGTGGCTCTTTCCCGCTCAGGTGAGCTCCTCCCGCGCCTCCCATTGGCCGAGATGCCCGCGGCGCTGGGAGGGCGACGCAGCGCGGTCTAGTTCAGGGTCTAGGGCGGCGCGTCACTTCCGGTAGCGCGGAGCTTGTAAAACACCCTGGAGAGAAAATGGCGGCGGCAGCGGCTTCGGCGCCTCAGCAGCTCTCGGATGAGGAGCTTTTCTCTCAGCTCCGCCGTTACGGCCTGTCTCCCGGACCAGTGACGGAGAGCACCCGCCCGGTCTACCTCAAGAAGCTGAAGAAGCTTCGAGAGGAAGAGCAGCAACAGCACCGGTCGGGGGGCCGCGGCAACAAGACGCGGAACAGTAATAACAATAACACGGCAGCCGCCACGGTCGCAGCCGCGGGACCAGCGGCGGCGGCGGCCGCGGGGATGGGGGTCCGGCCGGTCTCGGGCGACCTCTCCTACTTACGGACTCCTGGGGGCCTGTGCCGAATCTCGGCCTCTGGCCCAGAGAGCCTCCTGGGAGGGCCCGGGGGCGCCTCCGCCGCCCCCGCGGCTGGCAGCAAAGTGCTGCTGGGCTTCAGCTCGGACGAGTCGGACGTGGAGGCCAGTCCCCGGGACCAGGCCGGCGGCGGCGGGAGGAAAGACCGGGCTTCGCTCCAGTACCGCGGACTCAAAGCGCCGCCGGCGCCCCTGGCCGCCAGCGAGGTGACTAACAGCAACTCTGCCGAGCGAAGGAAGCCCCACTCGTGGTGGGGGGCCAGGAGGCCGGCGGGCCCCGAGCTGCAGACCCCGCCGGGGAAAGATGGAGCAGTGGAGGACGAGGAAGGGGAGGGAGAGGACGGTGAGGAGAGGGACCCGGAGACCGAGGAGCCGCTCTGGGCGAGCCGGACTGTGAATGGCAGCCGGCTTGTCCCCTACAGCTGCCGGGAAAACTATTCGGACTCAGAAGAAGAGGACGACGACGACGTGGCCTCCAGCAGACAGGTATTAAAGGACGACTCCCTTTCCCGGCATCGGCCCAGACGAACCCATAGTAAGCCTCTCCCCCCGCTAACTGCTAAATCGGCCGGCGGCAGGCTGGAGACTTCAGTTCAGGGAGGGGGAGGACTCGCGATGAATGACAGGGCGGCGGCTGCCGGGAGTCTAGACAGGAGCCGAAACCTCGAAGAGGCGGCGGCCGCGGAGCAGGGAGGAGGGTGTGATCAAGTGGACTCCAGCCCCGTTCCTAGATACCGTGTTAACGCTAAGAAACTGACCCCTCTCCTGCCCCCGCCACTTACTGACATGGACTCAACCTTGGATTCGTCAACAGGCTCCCTTCTGAAAACCAATAATCATATTGGCGGTGGGGCCTTCAGTGTGGACTCCCCCAGGATTTATTCTAACAGTCTCCCTCCCAGTGCGGCGGTGGCCGCCTCTAGTTCACTCAGGATCAATCACGCCAATCATACGGGCTCCAATCATACCTACCTGAAAAACACATACAACAAACCGAAGCTTTCCGAACCCGAAGAGGAACTTCTCCAGCAATTTAAACGGGAGGAGGTGTCCCCAACAGGGAGTTTCAGTGCCCACTACTTGTCGATGTTTCTCTTAACTGCTGCCTGCTTATTTTTCCTAATACTGGGACTGACTTACCTAGGAATGAGAGGGACAGGAGTATCTGAGGATGGAGAACTCAGCAGTAAGTATCAAATCCTGTGGGTAAGGTAACAAAGAGAATGTTGTTAGTGGTCCGCTTTAGCCGCGCTTAGCGTTTTACATGAAGTGACTTACCTGCAAGAATATGGTTTAACAGCAAAAACGCAACAGTGCGTGCATGTGTCATCTTTCTTAAAGAACACCATTATCTAAATGATGTCATATGGCTGGTTTTAAAAGTTTTCTGCATGATGTATTGTGAAATTCAAAACAATTTTTAAAAGAATATTATAAGCTTGTTAGTAAAACTCATTTGTATATGTGACAATTTTCTTTTAGCCCTGAATAACTATTTGCGCAGATGCCAATTACTTAACAAATTTGAAGTATTAGGATAAGGCATATTATAAATGTAGTGTTTTTCCAAATTGAGTTGTGATTCTAATAGGCAATGTAATAGCTCTTGAAATTCGAATTATTTTATAATATTAACTGTATGCATAAATTCGGATTAAATATTTTGTGGTATTAACTGTATGTATAATTTCTTTATAGTGAATGAATATAAAAAAGCAGCAAGGCACACCTCTTAATTTATTTCCCAGCCCAAAGCACTTTCCCTATCATCTGTACAAAAAGTAGTGGTAGGGCAGTGCAGGAGCTTGCAGTCAGATTTCCTTGGATTGGTTTCCAGGTCCTACTATTTACTTGCTAAATGACTGTAGGCAGGTGTGTTCATTGTCATAATCAAAGTATCTCTGCCCTTAAACACAAAAAGAAGATGAATGCAGACCATTTTGTGTTCTCTGAAGGAAATAAAGATGAGTAATTGGCGTACACAACTTTATTTTTTTTCCCTTTTTTAAAAAAATTTACCAGGCTACACTGACGTTGGTGTACACTACTTTAGATTGAACGGAGGAGGTACTATTTGAGGTGAGACCTGAAGCAGAAGGAGACAGCCTTGTGGAGAAACAGGAGACCATTCTGAGCAGAGATTAAGGCCTTGAGTTGAGCAAGAGCCTTCTTGTAGGTTAGAGTGGTTAAGCACCTTGAGCAAAGGGGAGAGAGTCAGAGTTAAAGCTTCTGAACTTTCCTAATCTATAAGATGAGGCCTCTGTTGACTAGAATGTTTGTGAAGATTAAAAGAGAAAGTAAATTAGGACAAAATGGACTTCTGAATACACAATTTCTCAGTGTTAGGTCCCTCTCTGCATTCTCCCTGAAGGCTTCCTACTCTTTTCACCCAAGATGAAATTCACTGTATTTTTATTTGTATTTATAAAATTGGCTTATTAGTTTTATTTCAAAATAGAGTGAAAGATGCAGTTAGCCAACTCAGATAAAGAGTAGGAGTCAAAATAATGTAAGCTTAGATTTGGATATAGCCAATTCCGAGAGAGTCAAATAATAGATTTTTACTCTGTTGCTTAATTACAGGGGTTGAAACAAGAATGAAATTCACCTCTCACTTTAGTTTATTCCCTGGGAGCATGAGTGTATTGTATCCTGCCCCAAATATTTGGGAGAAAAAAAATAAGGGCACACTAGAAGTTAAACAAGTAAAAGTTCACATAAATTAAATGACATTACCTATCAGCAGTAGCTATCTGCATCTGTGTCTCTAACAACTATAAGATCTGGCCTTTTTCTTTTTTTCTTTTTTTTTTTTTTTTAGACAGAGTCTAGCTCTGTCGCTAGGCTGGAGTGCAGTGGCACAATCTCTGGTCACTGCAACCTCCGCCTCCCGGGTTCAAGCGATTCTCCTGCCTCAGCCTCCCAAGTAGCTAGGACTACATGTGCGTGCCGCCACACCTGGCTAAATTTTTTTTGTATTTTTAGTAGAGACAGGGTTTCACCATGTTAGCAGATCTGGCCATTTTCTAAGAGCTAATTGCTTTACACCTATTGTACCATCTAATTTTCCCAGCAACTCACAGAAGCAGGTGGTATTATCCTCATTTTTGGATGAGGATGATACTAAGTTAAGAAATGCACTGAGTGTTGAACAGTTAGTAGTAGGGCTAAGATTTGGTTTCAGATTTTGTTCCAACTAGAAAGACCATTTTAACACTGTTTTGGTTATTGTTTGTAGAGAGCTTTCTAAATAAGTGGGTACCTTTATTATGATTAAGAAAGTAATTGACTATTTGGTAGGATTTCATACAGAATTATTGATAAGCACAATTCTCAGTTAAGGTGACTTTCACATCTTTCTCATCAGTGTTAAGATGAATGACTGATGTACTAAAAGTTCAGGTAGAATAGGATAGGAATGCTAGGATTTTGGTACTCTTCACCTTCACTGATAAGGAAGGAAGGAAATTATATTTACATTTTAGTAAATGGTAAATGTGAAGTAATCTGGGCGTTGGAAAGAACAATGGCTAAGAAGTAGAGGATCTAGGTTCTAGGACTTGTCTGAATGACTGTGGTCAAGCTCCTTAATCTCTGAGCCTCATTTTTATATACTAAATGGAAGTAATAATATCTGCTGTCTCTGGGGTTGTTTGTGAGGGTCAGGTGAGACAGTATGTTAAACATAAGGTGGTATTATTCAGAAATTTGGACAAAATTTGTTGTATTCCTGGTAAACTACAGTATATCTAGAGAGAGAAATAGTTAAGACATTTCTATAAATGACGTAGTATAGTGCATTTCTTAACCTAACATTTGGTTTTTATCCCATTAAATATACATTATAGAAATTAATACAGAAATTTGAATCAAAGTATAATGAATCCTTAAATGTATGATACACTTGATGTATTGTATGTCTACCCTGTGGAAAGAAGAGCCTGCTAACTTCAGTTAGTCTGCACACCTAACAGTGTTAGGGTATCAAGAGTGAATAATATTTTCACTCCATATATATATACACACATATACATACATGTATTCCATATCCTTTGTTATATTATGATGCTTTAACTGTAGAGTTCATTGGTCAAATAGTATGCTTAGGGAAATACGTTTACTTTGAGTAATAGTTTTCACCAGAAGATTGTAGGTTATATGTGAGAGTAACTTTTAGGAGGCTTTTATTATTTAAATTACATATAACATATGGTAGATTAGTCTTTTAAATTGTTCTTAATCATATAGTCTTTGAAACTTTTTCATCAATGCTCTATTTTTTTATTAATTAAATTGCTATAAGTCTCTTCTTCCTCATCTATAAAACTAGGGGGTTGGATTAGATGATCCCTAAGCTCTTTCCAGCTCCAAGATTTAAGATTTTAACTTTGAACTGCCATACCAAAACAACTCAAGGATCAACCTGCAATCAGAGTAGTCGCTTGTTCCACAGGTGATTAGATCATTATAGCCCACCAAACGAAAATAGAGAAGCAGAATAGATTGACTGTCCTAGGCTCGTATGATCATTATTAATTTTTTTTCAATTACAAAAGACATGACTTCTGCAGAAAGTTTGAATAGAGATGAAGGAAACAGTGAATGGTTATTGTATGCCTCTCTTCCTAGCCTCCTGCTGGCCGCATATAAATAAGTTCAAGTATTAGATCCTTTCTGACCTTTCTTAGTATTTTTCATGTAAATACATCTCTGTGTGTGTGTGTGTGTGTGTGTGTGTGTGTGTGTGTGTGTATACAGATTTTCATTCAACAGCGGAGTGTCTACTATGTGCCCGGTATTATTTTAAGCAGCAGGGATATGTGGTGAACAGTATGTTGCATATGTGGAAGATGAAATCTCTGTTACAGAGCTTACATTTCTAGGAGGGGAATGGACAAGTAAATAAGAATTTCAGATAATGGTAGTTGCTAACACAAGGTATTGCTGGTAACTTTTGGGGGCTGAGGTGAAGAGATATGCAATATTACATAAAGGTAGGCAGACCTCTCTGAGGAAGGATGTTTGAACTGAGATATGAATGACTTGAGGGAACTAGCCTTTGATCAGGAGAAGAGCATTCTGGCAGAAATAACAGCAAGTGCAGAATTCCTGAGGCAAAAACAGGCTTGTGTGTTGAAGGACCAAAAAGAATGGCCAGTGTTGCTGGGACGTAATGAATGAAGGGGAAAATGGCATACCATGAAGTTAAAGGTAGGTATGGGCCAGATCATAAAGACCTAAACGCCTTGAGGGCCGTTGAAAGGAGTCAGAATTTTAAGTGATATTATAGCATACATATTCTGCAACTTGTTTTTTTGCTTAACATTGTATCATGGGTAACTTCCATATACTAATTTTAAGTACAGAGGTATAATTTTAAAATCTCATTTTCCACTAGTCCCTTTCTCATCCTATAAAAATACTAAAATCTCTACCTTTCTAAAAATGTTGCTCTTCTGTGCTCTTTTCTTCTCTAGTTGTTACTCTTCTCAAACTTTCTACTTCTATTTTCTTCCCTGCCATTCACTCAACCCTGTCTAGTTTAGCTTTCTTTACCAGCCATTCCTCTGCTACCTCTCTTCTTCAAGTCACCACTCAATTTTCAAATCCTCATCTCTTTGGTACATTTAGTGCATTGACAACTCCCTTCTTCATGAAACTTTCTCCTTTCTAAGCTTCTGTATCACTACTGTCTCCTAGTTTTCATACTTCTGTCTGCCTGTTTTAAATATTGGTGGTCTCCACAACTTGATCTTTGGCTGTCTCCTTTTGTACACATTTCTCTAGGAAGTTTCATTCACTCTCCTTGTCATTATCTTCCAGTTTTGTATTTTTACCTTGGATTTCTCCTGAGATCTAGGTGTACCTATTTGTTTACTAGACATCTTTTGGGTATACTAGAAGTATGTACCAATACCATCTGACATTTTCTTTATATTTACCTTGTTTTTGCTCCTCCCTGTTTAGTTAATGGTGCTTCCGTCCACCCAGACAGAGCTCAAGAGAGAAACCTTGGATTTACCTAGATTCTTTCCTTTCCCTCACCTTCCTACAAACCCCCAACCTAATTGGATACCAAGTCCTGTAGTTCTGTTTCCTCTATATCTTCTGAATCAATCTTTTTCTGTCCCTCGCCACTGTTCTAGGTTAGTCTCTTGCCTGAACTCTTTCAGTAACCTAAAATGGTGTCCCTGCTTCTAGGCTGTAGCTCTTCCAGTCCATTTGTCAGTACAGAGCAGTGTTTCTAAAGCACAAATGTGATCATTCCCTCTTGCTTAAAATTACACAATGGCTTTCTCTTAGTTATTGGCCAAAATCTAAACTCCTTGGCTAAACTGTTCATGATCTGACTATGCTTGCCCTTTCTACCAGTCTCCCTTATCACACTTACTTTCTAGAAAACTGAACTGTTTGCTGTTTTCTGAGTAAGTCATGAAATTTGTGCTTTTCTACCTTTGCACAGGTTATCCCCTTTTTTGGGAATGTTGTTTCTTTATTTTGTAACTGTGATTCATTCTTAAACATGTCATCTCCAGATATCTCTGACTCTCCATCTTTTTACCCTAGAGTTTGGCCCATCATTTTGTGCTCAAATAAGACATTAATTGCATCCTTCATAGTATTTAGGACAAAATATTATATTTGTGTGTCCACCATGCCAAATAGATGACAGCTCCTTTCTTTAGAGTTATGTTTCTATAGGAGTAGAATACAGTGTTAAAGAGTACAAACTTTTTACTCAGTTCTGATTTTGGCTCTACTTTTTAAAGTAGACTATACTAGAGATATAATTGCCTCATACTAAAAATGAGATTGATAATACTATCTGAGGATGACTTGTATTAAGTGAGATAATGCGTCTAAACTAGTGTCTGGCACATGGAAATCTCTTAGTAGATGGAAGTCACATTAGTATCTTCAGCACAGATTCATTATTCAGCAAATATCTGTTGAATAGATGATCACATATCAGGTACTCAGGATATATGCACTGTTAACTCGTAGTATCTAACTCGGTAATTGGTTATCTACTTAGTATCTGGTAAGGATATATAAAAGAAATCTTATTTCTGTAGAAGCCTCCACACCACTAATAACAGTAATAGGAAATGGCTAAGACACATACAGGATATTATATGGTGACACACTTTTATAAAAGGGGAGAATTCACTGTAAATTCTCAAATGATCAGTCTTACATGATCAAAAGCTCTAAATTCAACATTTGGATTTTATTCTGTAGGTTGAGTAATGGCAATTCATGGAGGTTATAAAGCAGAGGACAAGCATGATCGAATTGGTCCTTTAAGAAGGATAAACAGGTGATGGTTTAGACAGTGATAGGGTTGGAGGGAAGGAGTAGGGTAATGACACCTGAAGGAGGTGGATAAGTGGGAATGGAGTTGGGCCTATGAATGAAATTCACTTGAAGAAAGACATATGGTTTTGAGTATAGAGAATAAGAGAGAGATAGGAGTCAAAGATTATTCTGGCCATGAGCCTGGATGACTGAGAGAATGATAATATCATTGGAGGAATCAGAGATGTGGAAGAGGGATCTTGTTTGGGGAAAAGTGGTCTAGGGAAAATGAGTTTACTTGGGGCTTATTTGAGTTGTTCAAGTGAAAAATTCTTGTAGGCTCTTGTAGATACAGAATTGGAGTAAAGATGAGAGACTGGTGCTGAATGTGAGTACTAGCTAGTACTGTTTACTAAAGGAATACTTTTAAATGTTTGTTTTTTTAATGTGTTGTTTTTTTCTTTAAAATCAAGACCAGTTGTTACAAAGAGGTAACATGTTTTATGTCATTGTCGTTTAAAAAATATTTTTACTTCTTAAAGTAGACTAGCCAAAAGGTCCCGAACTTGGTATCTAAAATGAATATGGGGAATAAGGATTTTGAAAAATAGCTGTTGCTCTCATTCTTTTTTTTTTTTTTTTTTTTTTTCAATATGAGACAGGGTCTTGCTGTGTCACCCAGGTTGGATTGCAGTGGTGTGATCATGGCTCACTGCAGCCTCAACCTCCCAGGACTCAAGCAATCCTCACAGCTCAGCCTCCTGAGTAGCTGGGACTATAGATCTGCACCACCACATCTGGCAAATTTTTTGTATTTTTTGTTGAGAAAGGATCTCACTTTGTTGTCCAGGCTGGTCTTGAACTCCTGGGCTCAAGCGATCCTGTCACCTTCGCCTCCCAAAGTGCTGGGATTACAGGTGTCAGCCATAGCAGCCGGCCTATTCTTTCATTCTTGAAGAATGAAAGCTCCGTGTTATGTTTGAAGTTTTACGAGTTGACTGCTTTGTAAGAAAAAGAAAAAAATCCTAGATCTATGAGAATATTCCCGTGAATGCCAGGGATTTGCATATACCAGTTTGATGATTTCAGAAATTAAAGTCTACTCTATGAAAATGTTTTTCATTTGAAAATTATCCCTAGAATGATTTAAAATTAAAAATAATCAGGAAAAACTTGTGAATCTCTACAGATATATCCACGGAGACTAGTTTGAGGATACACTGGCATAGCTATCAGAGAACCTGGGCTTCAATATTGGCCCTTCCACTTGCTAGCTTTTTTTCACTAAGGCAAGTTGCTTAGCCGTTGTAAACCTCAATATCCTCATATGAAAAATAGGTTAAATGAGAATTAATGAAGTAATGTGTGTAAAGTAAAACTCATACATGGCACATAGTAATAATAATAACTAACCCTTACGTAGCATTAACTGTGTTCCAGGCACTGAGCTAAACAATTATTATTTAATCCTTATGAGGTAGGTACTTATCCCATTTTATAAGTAAATGGAGACACTGAGAAGTAACTCGCCCAGGGTCATGTAGCTAGTAAGTGAAGCGGCAGTATTTGAACTCAGACAGTGGCTTTTAACTGTTCTTCTAGATTGCCTTTTAATATGTATAAATAAGGACTTGATATATGTTCTCTACTATCATTGTTATTTTCAGAAAAGTGTGACGAGTATAGATTCATAAAATCCTAGAAGTGGCAGGAATAATCTATGAAACCTAATAACTTTAGGAAAAGTTGTATTCATTCAACAATTATGAATCACATGGAACTATTTATCCTTAAGGTTTTAGATTAATTAAGGGGGAGGGGGCATCTGCTATAAAGCAAACTATAATATATAATACATAGAACAATAATACAATATTAAAACTATTTCTAATTTTTAAAATATTTGCACAGTCTCAAAACTGGTAGGGAAAGTGATCTTTTGATTTGTATTACCAATTACAACTTGTTCTTTCTGTTGTTCATTTTTAGGATATAAAGAACTTTTCATACATTTGATCTCCCTTTTTTGCTCCTTTTGAATAAACTTCATATTTTCCCTTTATACTCATATATGTTTTAATGGAAATGATGCATTTGATAATTTCAGGGACACTAAAATAATCATGAAAAATTATTTTCATGATTCCTAAGAGTTGGGAAGTTTTTAAAGCTTGCTTCTCCTTGCTCATTGATTATTCAATATTAACTTTCCCTATCTGAAAAATATGTTATATAAATGGAAATTTATAGCCTTAGTGCAAAGGTAATTATATAGTTTATAAGTTGTTTAAGAGAGAAGGACACCTTAAACTGTTGGAACTCTCCAAAATGTATTTGTTAATAAATAAGTACTACTAACTTGTTTGTGAAAATTTTATTACTAATGATATAATCTAAATTAGAATGAAGATATATTCTAGGGGTGGGGAGAATATCAGGAAAAATAGCTAATGCATGCTGGGCTTAATACCTAGGTGATGGGTTGATAGGTGCAGCAAACTGCCATGGCACGCGTTTACCTATGTAACAAACCTGCACATCCTGCACATGTATCCCAGAACTTAAAATAACATTTTAAAAAAGATGTATTTTAATCTTGTATTGATTATACATTAAAAATTGCTGCCATTTAATATGGGAACATAGCTTAATACTAATTGTGGAAATTGTTATAACAGTTATCTGCTTATAACTTTGGATTTTGATTTTCATATTTAGATTTATTTTTAACATAGATTTTATTTATTTTTTATTTTTTTGGAGACAGGATCTTGTTCTCTCGCCCAGGCTGGAGTGCAGTGGTACAATATCGGCTCACTGCAGCCTCCATCTCCTAGGTTCAAGTGATTTTCCTGCCTCCACCTCCCAAGTATCTGGGATTACAGGCACAAGGCACCATGCCCGGCTAATTTTTGTATTTTTTAGTAGAGATGAGGTTTCACCATGTTGGCCAGGCTGGTCTTAAACTCCTGACCTCAGGTAATCCACCTGCCTCGGCCTCTCAAAATGCTGGGATTACAGGTGTGCGCCACCATGCCCTGCCCTAACATAGATTTTAAAGTGAACCAGTAACAGTATATTTGAGCAGTAACCTTTGGATTTCACTGTTTTAATAATCTATGCTTTAAACTGCATCAGTTTATATATTATATATTATATATATGGTTAATAATATTCTTTATTAACAATATTGCCAAAATTTTTTTAAACGAGTTGACCAGGAAGAAAATAGTTAGGTTTTAATAATTTATTTTGCATGTTTAATATCATTATTTAAAAAATATATTTCTTAGGAAATTAGCTCTTCAAAAAGGTTATAAAAGTTATAGTAACAGAGGTAATCTCTAAAAATAGAATAATGCATCTATTATATGGAAGCCATCATGAATTACTTTTCATATGTCTTCATTTTCTTTTATGTCGAGGTATAGTTTAAAATTATACCACTTAATTTTTCCTGGGTGGTAGATTTATTGCTCTGTGCTTTTGCACAGCTTTTTACTTAAAATGCTTTTGCAAGATGACTTCTGAATTCATCTTTACAGCTATGTTACTATCAAATGGCAAGCTAAAGTTTAAGAACAAGGCTTGGTTGTAAAACTATGCAAGAGTGTAGTTCAGCTCTCCTGAACTAATTGAGTAGTAAGTATGCACCAACAATTGCTGTCCTGCCCTGAATATGACATGAATAGAAAAAACCCTTTAGTAGCAAATGGATATTTTAGCACATAGCAGAAAATTAATTTTGTTTTTCAGTTAGCTCATATATATCTGAGTATGTACACAAACACACACACACACACGCACACACACACACACAGAATTTTCTGACTATGGCTAATTCCTGAAAGCATGCTGTACTTACAAAGGATGCTTTTGCTCTGTAGGAATTCACCAAGGTAAAATTTTCAAAGCATATGAAGAGGATTGTTGAAATTAATTAGGAGGTGAGGGGAATCTTGGGATATCTACTTCTTCTAGCCTCTGAGCTGTGGCTTGGAACCTTGGTCAGCCTTATTAATGACTTCCTTAGTTTATAAGTGTATCTCCCATGGGATCACAAATGCTTTCTTGTTTGATTTAGTTCATTTGAAGAGACATTAAGTTTCTCCTACTCATTTATTCATTCAGTCACGCATTCACTCAGATTATTTATTGAGCACCTATACTATGTACCAGGTAATACCAGAAGATAAGTATATATCATACCTTTTAGAACTATAGGAGTGACACTCTCCCCACGCTTTGGCTGGCATTCTCTTCTTTTTCCTAAATATTTCTGCACTAGCTAGCCTTCAGAATTGGGATTTTGTTACCATGCAACAGTGTATCAGATTTATATATTGTGACTTGGGAAACATACTTTAAAAATTAGTTTCTGTAAATTTGAGTATACCATCTGGTAAAGCTTATCACAGTGTATATATACACAAAAGAAATAGTTGGCTAATTGAAGTAATGTGTGTTGATCATTCCTTTCACCTTTTCTGTATTACCATTTTCTCAATTGGGAATTCTACCTTTAAAAACCACACAATTTTAATAAATGTAGGTTTTATTTTTTGCAGGTTTTTAGGAGTAATTTTTAAAAAAGGAAGAGACATGAAGAATGAATTTGCCAAAAATGAAAATGTTATAAAATCTGAACATTTATGATTATGGTTCAAGATGTTCTAGAAATATTCTTATCCTTTTGACAGAAGTGTTATTTTGTTTTTTTTTTTTAATTTCATCTCTAAATGTCCCGTCTTTCAGATTTTAAAGCCTTAGGTGAGAAGAGCAAACATTTATTGAGAATTTTCAATGTGTGTGAGCATTTTATTTTAATTTTCATGAGGGTAACTACTCATACTATGTCTGTGAGAAAACGGAAAGATAGAGGGAATAAGGTTACAAGTGATTTGTCCAAGGTCCCACAGCTACTAAGTGTTGGAGCCAGCATTTGAACCCAAGATCTAACTTTAGAGTTCACAGTATTAACTACCAGGCAGCAGTAGAATTTTTTATACTTTATCTTATTGTTAGCTACAGGCTTTATTTGGGCAAGCAAGATAAACACAACCTCTGGGCCTTGCTTTTTGTGTCTGTTAAATGAGGGTATAGTAAAATCAACTTTACTTCCAGCCAGTGATTTTTGTAGGGAACTGCTGTGATAATGTCTGTAGAAATGCTTTGGAGAAATTTGGAGTGATATATAACTGTAATTTTAATATTATAAGTTAGGACTTAACAGCTATAGTAGTTTAAGCAACACATGTTCAGCATTATGACATGTCCTGTCAGTAATGTTAATAAGTAATAGAGTTGGCTAAATTTATAGTCCTTATCAGTATTTTTAAACCTTTCAAGCTGTCTGAGCAGATAAAAGGGAGTTATCTTTTCACGTTACATAATTAGTGCCTTCCTTATCTCCAGGACTGAAAAATAATGTGTGTTTTTTTTTGCAGCTATATTAAACAGGTGATGACACAACTTGAAACTGGATTGTAGCCTTGCTGATCACTAAAAGGTAGATTTGCTGATAGGAAAGTCAATGTAAATGGGTTACATTGCTTTAATCCAAAATGTAGTACTGAATTTGAGACAGAAAAACATTTTTTAAGAATGAGGATGGGTCTTGGAGTAAGCTTCTGTTAATACTATGTGAAGAACAGACAATGCATACAGTTGATACAGAAAGGTGGCTTGTCACATGCCGTTCTTCAGCTAGTTTGTGAGATACCATGAGTACTGTTATTATCAAAGTGGGAAGATGACGTGTGTCCCCATGAATAGGCAATAGGTGAATATTAATAGTACTTAAATTAGAAGGTATTTAAAGTACATTAGGATCTTCAGTCTCTTAGATAAGTCATATGAAGCACATAATGAAATTTCCATCCCATTTTGCATTTGAAACTGTTACCAGTGATGGTTTAGACCAGAACCGTCCAGTAGAAATATAAGCCACACAGTAGCCACGTTAAAACATAAAAAAGTTGAGATTAATTTTAATAATTGATTTTATTTAATCTGGTATACCTAGAATATTATTTTGACATATAATCAATATAAAAGTTATTGATGAGATATTTTATGCTCTTTTTTGAATTAAGGCTTTAGAATCCGATATGTATTTTGCATTCATGGTGTATCTCGATTCAGACTAGCCATATTTCAAGTGCTCAGTAGCCACATTTGGCTAGTTGACTACCCTGTTGGGTAGTGCAAGTCTGGACCGCTCTGAGTTATAGAGTTATATTATTGGTTTAATGAGACCTAATGACAGTCAAGCATTACAGTGCTTGTAATGTGCCATGTATAGTGTTCTCTATAATATTTTCTGGAGATCTTTGTAATAACTCTATGATGTCAGTTTTGTTATCATTTTAGACATAGACAGTGAGGTATGGAGATATTAATTTGTCTAAGATTAAACAGGTAGTCTGTAGAGGAGCAGGATTTAAAGCTAAATCTGACCCTAAAACCGCTGTCCTGTTTTTTGTTTCTGTTGCACTGTTTTAAAGCACTGCCACTTAGGGCTTGGGCAGGTAGGTGGGTGAGGTGTAGTTTTGGCACTGCTCAGCCAGTGACTTGTGATTTAATTTTTCCTTATTTTTAGGCACAAAGGACTTCTTAGCTTAGAGTGGAAGTGGTATCTTCTAAGTCCTTGCTTATATTCCTGATTGGGAATGTTCCTTTATACTCATTCCTCATTTCCCATTCATTAAACTGCTTTCTACAATTCTTTAAACATGTAGAATGGAGAGATGGCTCTTTGAGTCTGTTACAGGACCGTGGCGGCAGATAAGGGAAAGCTCAGCTCCTATTGGCAAAAGTGAAAACTAATGTCTAGTAAAACTTCTGTCTGGATGAAGAAGTTTTCTAAGGGTTTCAGTACTTCATTCTGAGAAAGAATTGAGAAGTTCTTATTCATCATGCTCTTTGAATTGTAAATATTTTTTCAGTTATTTTACAGGATTTTATATCATGGATTAATACTTAGCAGCATGTTGTATTTAATTTGAATAATTTCTTTGAATTACATTTGGATTCCTAGAGAATATTTTCTCACAAAGACAAACTTTTTCATTTCAAAAGGAAAAATAGGCAGTCCCTAATTTTTGAATACGTTGTCTTCCAGATTGTGTGTAAAACAGTTGTTTGAACTTGGAGCATGTTTTACTACACTGGTTCTAAGTTCCTGGGCTAGCCCACAGAAGCCTATTTAAAACCACATCCTATTTTAGCACTAATATACTGTTGGTTTAAGTTTAGGGAATCAGAGCATTGGATCGTGTTCTGTGGGAGTTGGAGGAGAAAGAAAGTTTATTTTTGGCTTTTAGTGTTTTCTCTTATACTTTTTCATCTCTTTAATTTCTGTTTTCCAACTTATACTGGCCTAAGCTTTCTGCTGTTTTACTATAATCTTGGCTCAATAACTTTAAAAGATTCAATAACTTCTAAGTGCTCAATAACTTCAAAATTTTCTGTATGGAATAGGTTTACTTGTTGAGTGCTTGGCAAATAAACGTTTTATGTTCATTCGTATCTCATTTAGTTTTAAAGAGTTTTATGAGGTAGGGGCTAGTTTTCCATCATTAATGAGGAATCTGAGGATTAGGTTAATCACTTTGTCCAAATTTATAGGCAGGGAGAGGAGTTATGGAGTTAACCTTGTTGGGTAAAAACCTTAGCAACATGACTTGAAAGCTCATCCACTAACCATTGAACATACTGTTTTCCTTTTTCACATATCCTCTTCTCCTTTCTCTCTTTACTAAGTCCCAACTCCCCCTATTCCCTCAATTCAGATACTTTTTTTTTTCCTTTTGAAAGAGATGTGTCTTGCTCTGTTGCCCAGGCTAGCCTCAAGTAATTACTCGGGCCTTGGGCTCAAGTAATCCTCCCACCTCAGTTTCCTGAGCAGCTGGTCTACAGGCACACACCACCAAGTCTGGCAGTCATCTACTTTAAACTAAATGTTAGGGTAAGCCATTTGATTGAATGAATTCATAATATAATATTGTAGAGCTCTGTTCATAAAAATTGTATGATTTTATGATAAAATTTGGTAATGTGATTGTCTTTAGTGAGGATTGAGCCAATATGGAATCAGAGTTTAGCCCTGCCTCTCTAAATTGTTCTTTATCCTTAAATGTGTAGTAGCTGGATTGCCTACAATTCTACAATTTTCTGTTAGAATTTATGGCAGTAGTTTTCAACTGTGGACTGAGAACATTTTGGGAACTGTGCCCATTATAAAGTTTGTCTGAAGACCTAATAAATAATTTGCCTTTCATACTGTGCTATTATTTTTCAATGGTATTTCAGTACTGCTGTGATTAAAATATAAAATATATGCATGGTAGAATTTGGTCATATTTTCTTAATAAGTGGATATCAAAAGTACTGTTATGGGGAATCTGAATAATCTTGATATAAATGAAGAAGTCCTTTTGCTTTAAGAATGGAGAATCATTACTTAAAGAATGTTACAAGGAAATTATATATAAATTTTATATATAATATATATAGCATTTATTTTTAAGACATTCATACTTAATGTCACAGAATCAGTTGTAGTGTTGAAATGACTGACTGACTTACCAGCTGGTAACCCCTTAATCTCAGAGGTGATTGTACAAGATCTTGATTAACTCAGATTCTATTAATATCTTTGGTAAAACATTTTTGGCAGTAAGTGAATAATTCAGGCATTATAAAAGACTTGGGGAGCCTTGCCTTGGAGTTTTCTATCTCTCTAAGAACTGTCATTTTATCCCAGTAGCTCTATGGTAGAGACAGATGAAGGTTGGAGTAGCAGTATATTGTGTTATTTTATAAACGTGCTATTTTTTATTTCATGCTGAGATTGGGAAAAGATAACTTATTAATCTATCTAAGATATATTAGGTTATCTCTCTCCATGCTGCTGGGCATAGTTACGAAACATCCTATTTTACATTGAGGAACTAGAGTCCCACAGAAGGTAACTTACCTGAGATTGTAAGTCATAAACTTTGGAGCTAGTATTTCTTGCCTCAAGAGATTTTTTTTTTCTTTTAAATTTTGCCCGTTGCTTTTTATTGTGAAGAGATACTTATTCATCTAAATGATATAACTTACGGAGCAAGCATTACTTAAAACAAAATTTGTATTTTACTTAAATTTTAACAACTTAAATTCTTTAATTTTTAAAAAATTTTACAAGGTTGAACTTAATACAAAATAGCTATAAATTATATTAATGCCATCTTATCCAAGAATGAAAAAGGATAAAAATATTACTCATTTACTTTGAAAATATTCAGTACCTTTTAAAAAATTCTAATATTTGGGTTAGGAAATGAGAGAAACTAGGATGATTTAGGAGGGTCTTTTCCTGAGTTTTGTTTTGGGCAGAATATCAATCCAAATGCATTTAAAAAAATAGGAGTATACTACGCTGCAAGGTTGGTTTAGATTGCTTTTTTTTTTTTTTTTTTTTTTTTGCTGACACCTGTTTTCTTTAAAATTCCTTTTGGCTAATAAATTATTTAAGGGTTAAAATAATAAAAGACACTGGTATTACATCAGTAAGTGTGTAATGATGAAGAACCATAGTACAAACACAGGAGTTAAGTAAGTAAAAATATATAAGCATAGTGTATGGGTTTTGATGTTTAAAATGCAAGATTAAATAGGCTATAGTAGTATGTTGGGAAATTTGGGGAAAAAAACAACTTAAAGTGGCAAGTCAAAATTCTGCTAAGACCATATGCTAGCTAGAACAGACATGATATGAATATAAATAAGTTACTTATGCTTTAATTTGCAAGGACTTTTACATATGTTCTTACACAATCAGCTTTACCAGTTTATTACAGGGTTGTTGCCATACTTTTGTTTTTCCTAATCCTTGTTCTGCAGGAAGGGAGGATACACTGAATGAATAAAAGCAGATAAACTTAAAATCAATGGTTTTGCCATATAATATCATCTTAGGATTTAAAAGGGTTTTAGAAGCCATTAGCTACTTTAGGCAATATTAGCTACTTTAGCTACTTCAGGGGTTTGAGGGAGATAATGTTTTAGTTGGGCTCTTTTGGTTATAAGGACAGTTTTAAGAAAGTGAGTGTTTACTATGAGGATATGTGTAGACTTCAACTGTAGAGACTTTAACAATTCCATTCAAGGGATTCCAGGTCTGTGCTTGTGTGTGTGCCTCTGTCTCTCAGTACTGTGCTAAGTTTTTCTTGGGTTATTTCACTTAATTCTTAAAATTGAGGCCTAGGGAGGTTAAGAAACTCATCCAAAGTCAGTAAGTGGCAGAACCAGATTTGAGTGCAGATAATCTGACTCCCACTATGGGATCTTTGTCCCTGTACTGTACTATCTGCACAATTTTGTATTTCATGTATTTGTTTTTTAAATTTCCTTTGGAATCATTCCCACTTCCCCCCTTTAAAAAAAAAAAAGTCTCACATTCTACTAGACTAGGAGTTCTTAAACAGTGGTCCATCAATCTTAAGGAAGAGATAAATGGACTCCAGGTAAGCAGTAGCTCCTTGAAATTATATGTACATTTTTGAATATGTATGCATTTTTGCAGGGTAAGGGTTCATAAATTTTATTAAATTCTCAAAAGGATCTCTGTCCTTCAAAGTAGTAAGAGTCACTGTACTATCAGCAGCTCTAGGGAAGGTTCTGAGTTCTTATCTTTGTATTCCCTAGCACCTGGTTTTTGGTTACTCAATAAATATTTGTTGAACAGACCTTAAAAAATAGAGATGGTATGTAGGAAAATAAGTTTGAATTTAGTCCTAATCTGGAATTTGAAGATGCTTTCACTGTTTGTTTAAAATGGTGTTAAGGATCAATCTTACTGACTTGGTCCAGAAAACTGTTTTCTGGCAGATTCAAATTTTATGAATCAAGTTTTTTGAAGTTAGGTTTTTGAAATCAGAGAATAAAGCAAAATTCAGCATTTAGAATCTACAGTAGGGTGTCTACAAAAGGCCAGTTTTTTTTCCCCCTCCAGTATAGTATAAAGACTCTTTTAATATTGGATAAAGGATTAGGGAACATTATACATTTTAAACATTAAAATCATACTCCAGGGTTGAAGTACACTATATAAGCTACATGGAAACTGAGAGCAGCTGAAGGCGGGGAGAGATAGCCTAGTAAACTTTAGGCAGAATAAATTAAACAGTTTATTTGAGCAAAGGATGATTTATGAATTGGGCAATACTCAGAACCAGAAGGGATCCAGAGAACTCCTCTCCAAAGCAATGATGGGCAGTGAGCTTTTATAGGCTGAATGTGGAAGTAAGACAAAACATAAGTGGAAAGGCCCTAGTTAGAAGTTAGTTGGTGGTTTCTGATTGGGTATGCTTAAGTTTTGTTTTACTGTTTATACGGGATTGGGTTTTGGTTTGCTTACAGAGGAGTTCTGTTCACAGAGAAAATCTTCAGGCTAATGGCTTCCTCCTTACTTGCTTTAACAATTCTCTCCTTTTGTCAGCCTCTCAATCTTGAGTGCTTGACTAAAACTTTGAGCATTGATGACACTTTCTGTCACCATTATAGTGGACTTACTTGGTCTCAGTATGGAATACAAAAGTCATGATGTCAGGCTCATGGAAGAAGTATTCCTTTTTTGTTCATCTTATTTTTGTTGCTCTAATTGCAGTGAGACCATTTGGCATATTGCTGATGGCTGCAAACATTCATTTAAGACACTAGAAAGAATCCAGTGCACCAGGGAGATGACAATGGGCATTATCAGGAGGATAATAGTAGTTCTTTCTTACCCACAGGCAGTATGTTTCAAGACTCCCATTACTCCTGCAGTGGATGCCTGAAAATGGATACTATCAAACCCTATATATACTATGTTTTTCCTATAATACATACCTATGATAAAGTTTAATTTATAAATTAGGCACAGTTAAGAGATTAAAACAATAACCCAATGATAGAATTGTAACAATATACTAATAAAAGTTATGTGAATATGGTCTCTCTCAAAATATCTTATTTACTGTACTCATCTATTTTTGGTCCATGGTTGACCAGGGGTAACTGAAACTGCAGAAAGTGAAACTGCCATAAGGAGGGAGGAGGGACTACTGTCATCAAAGGACTGGCATATGCTCTTTAGCCAAGGCCTCCATGAACAGAACCAAGTAAAATAAAAAGGTTGATGGCTAGAACAAACCATAAACTCACTCTCTGTGTCCGGAGGGCAGTTAGTCAAGGTTTCTAGATTTGAGCTCAAAGCATATTTCCCTGGTTTGCAGTTTGAATGTTTCTGGTTATGGCAATGGGCATTTTGGTGAACTCCCTGAGTGGCCCATTCATCAGCAGGGATGAGTGTTGCCCAGTACCTGCCTGTAGGGCGTCAGAAACCAAGCAGTTTATAGATACAATGTCAAGGACAATGAACAGGACTAGAATCTGATATGCACAAGGGTGCCCTGTAGTTTTCTACTGAAACATAATTTTTCTCTCTACAGCTGCTCCCATTTCTATCAAAGATAATCACAATAAGACTAATTTGTTTGTAAAATAGGTCTAATTAAACTTGGCTTGATAGTTCACATACGTGCAGCAAGAGTAGTGATGGACCATATAGGCTCTCTTTAAATCTGCTTTGCTGGAATTTTTAAAGGCATCTCAGATTAGACTTTTAAAAGCCTCTCTAGGCTATGAAGCCATGCTGAAGACTTACCAGTAGACTTTGCCCGTAATACCTATAGATTTTGATGAATTCCTCTCTTCTCAAGGTCCTCAAAATATTTTTCAAGTTACTGGGCCTGCCTTATTCAACTCTTAAGGCCAGGAAACCCTTAAAGCCTCGTACCACACCAGTTTTTTCCAAGGGGCTTTCATGGCTTCATAAAGTAAACCTTAGTTCTTTAAAACTGACCATATCCAGCTCTATGTACATTTTCAAATATGACTTTCCAGTCAAAAGCCTTGGTATTATAACCAGTGTTTCCAGTTATAACTTGTTACAAAGAGAACAGATTTTTATTGAACTTATGCAAGTAACTTACTGCAAACCAAAAATAAAATTCGAAGGTCCCCTGCAACCATCTGAATGGACTTCCTCCTTGGCTAGGGCACCCTAACATTTAACCTGAAAGACTGCTTCAGGCCATGATGGGAAGTGGGGGTTGAACATGCCTCATTTATGTTGGGGTTGGACATGTCTCATTTATACCTCTCTAGTATTAATGTCAACACAGACCCTAGGTCTGATAAGAAACATATACAGTCTATTCTCTCTAAAGCTTGCTACTTGGAGGCTTCATCTGCATGATAAAAACCTAGGTCTCTGCAACCCCTTCCTTTCTATACATCATAACTCTTTCAACCAATTGCCAATCAGAATATGTTTAAATCTACCTATGACCTGGAAGCCCCTGCTTTGAGTTTTCCCCATCTTCCAGATCGAACCAGTGTAAATCTTACATGTTTCGATTGATGTATTATGTCTCCCTAAAATGTATAAAAGCAAGCTGTACCCCAAACACCGTGGGCACATGTTGACAGGACCTCCTGAGGCTGTGTCATGGGTGGGTCCTTAACCTTGGCGAAATAAACTTTCAAAATTGATTGAGACTTGTCTCAGTTACTTTTTGGTTTACATTGTATTGCCATAAAAATAGAAATACTTGGTTACGGTTTCTGAATTCTGGAGGGATCAGATAGTTGAGAAAAGGTGTTTCATCTTCATTCACAAAGGTATAGTTTACCAAATTGTTGAAAGTTGTAGAGATAGCTTAAGAGAAAAGAAAAAAGTTTCCTTAAATCTGCAAAGCACAACATTGCAGAATCAGCAATGTTTTAAACAAAAAGGCCATAAAAAAACCTATAATTTTTCTTCATCAGTCGTTCAGTCTCATGTAATTCCTGTTCTGCTTGATGTCAGTTTAACAATTTTATGAACCAGTTTCTTTAATAGTGTTGTGGAAACTCTTAGCCAGAGCACTGGTATAATCTTAAAGTTATAAGAAACCTGTACTTGTTCAGAGTCTCTTCCGTGAATCTCCTTGAAGACGAAACACTTTAGGATTATAGTTGCTTGCAAAAGCTTTCAGGAAAGCATCAGAGTAAAAATTATCTCTGGATGACAGGACTTAAAATGGCTATGATAAGAATTTATTATGCAATCAACAAGGAAATTTTATTTTTTGTGACATCAATATTTTAACATAAAAATCAAAATTATGACTGGTAACATCATAACAGGACATATCAGATTTGTAGGAATTTCATACCATTTCTAGAATGCTCAATAACATACCCAGGCAAATATAACTCAAGGAAAGTTAAACATCATTGCTTATTTGACAGTGCTTACCGTGTAAATTTAACATACTGAATAAGGTAGTTTAACATCTCTCTTTTTATGAGGAGAGAGAACAGATTCTTTTGAGATATTCTAGGAATCCCCTGGAAACTACCGAAGTTAGTTCAAGGTGAGAAAGACCTAATGGAGGCTGGGCATGGTGGCTCATACCTGTAATCCCAGCATTTTGGGAGGCCAAGGCAGGCAGATGTTTGCTGAGGCAGGAAGCAGCCTGACGAACGTGGTGAAACCCTGTCTCTACTAAAATTAAAAAATTAGCTGGACGTGGTGGTGCATGCCTGTGGTCCCGGTTACTCAGAAGGCTGAGGCAGGAAAATCGCTCAAACCTGGGAGATGGAGGTTGTAGTGAACCGAAATCGCACCATTGCATTCCAGCCTGGGCGACAGAGCCAGGCTCCGTCTCAAAAAAAAAAAAAAAAAAAAAAAGACGGAATAATGGAATAGAATTTTGGGAAAGTTTGTCAAAAATATCAGAGGTTTAAAAATACTTGATTAAAGTAGATCACAGATCACTTGAAGTAATACCTACTGATTTAATCAGAGTGGTAATTAAGAGACAAATACAGAAAGTTACACAGTTGCTTAAAAAAAAAAAGCACCTTAGCTCTTTTAATATGGAGAATTCGGTTTTCTTAAGCAAAGACCTAATAAAGCAAGAACAGACCAATACTTCAAGAAAAGTTTGTTACCACTGTACTTTTGATATTAAGGGTCATCATTTTTAAATATAAAATTCATTCACATCCTAGCCACCTTGACCACACGTAAAATTCCTTTTTCACGATTGCTTTTCTACATGTCTACAGTTTTCTCATATGCATTCATATGAATGCCCTATAGGGCACAGGTTTTGCCCTATACCCGTATAGGTTTTGCCTGTGTGCGTATAGGTTTTGCCCTATACCCGTCTTCCTTCCCATTGTGAACAACCAGTCATTCTTCTTTAGGATGGAAGTTACTTTTTCCCTTAACAAAAACACATCTTTTATACCTTAATAGCTTTTTTTTTTTAACCAAAAACATGTCTTACTTTCCTCCATACAGAGTTGTTTACCTTATTATTTCTAGTTTTAATTACCATATAGTAATTGGAATTTGTAAATTTAATTTTTAGAAGCATGTGCTTCTTCATGGTACGGTTTTTCAGTGGGACACAGGAGATGATTACTAACAGACCTGAATGTCTTTCGTTCTGAAATAAGCCAAAAGTGGATAACTTAAGTTGAGCACTTAATGTTTCAGTATTTTATCTATGTGGAAATGATCTAGATATTCAATGAATATCTGTCATTTAATTTAGCTTAGCAAAACTCCAATAGTGTAAGTTAACAGATTTTGGAAACTGGTTTTAAGTAGATGTATTATAACATAAAACAAAGCTAGCCATTATCAAGTTATTTCCTTGTTAGCTATTTTTACAGCATGTGCATGTTAGGTAGTCATCGTGAAAGCAAGAATCTTAAGTTAAATACATGTTTTTTTGGTTTGTTTGTTTTACTGCTGTGCTGTATAATACATGATGCTGTTAGCAGCGGAACGTATCAGAGACATGGCACCAAAGTATGTTACTGTCGGCGAATTCATACGGCTCTGCAGCAACCTCAGTTCTTGCCTTCTCAGCAGAAAGAATTCGACTGAGAGGCATAAGGCAGAAGGACAGATTGAGGCAAGTTTTAGAGCAGGAGTGAAAGCTTTAATAAAAGCAGGAATGAAAGGAAGTAAAGTATACTTGGAAGAGGGCCAAGTGGGTGACTTGGGAGATTAAGTGTGCGGTTTGACCTTTTGACTTGGGGTTTTATATGGTGGCATGCTTCTGGGGTCTTGCATCCCTTTTCCCATGATTCTTCCCTTGGGGTGGGCTGTTTGTATGTGCAGTGGCCTGCTAGCACTTGGAAGGGGCCAGCCTATGCAGTGTGTTTACTGGAGTTGTATGCATGCTCTTTTGAGGTGTTTTTCCCTTACCACTCACATGTCCCTGGAAGGTCATATATCAGTTAAAATCCTCCATGTTGCTTCTTAATGCATATGCTGGAGCCCACTCGCCCGACTCCTGACATCTTATTGGAAAGTGTGTGTGTGTGTGTGTGTGTGTGTGTTTTGGGGAGGGGACCTCTCCTGCCCTGCTTATAGCTGACTAGCTACCTACTGTAACAAGGCACTTGGAAACTGGACGTTGCACTTTCACTTGCACATTTGTTCTTAGGTTGAACCCATAGTTCTATAATCTTAAACATCTAGTAAAGATAACAAACTTATTTGACTAGTAAAAGCAGGTAAAATAAAATGTTATGCTCGTATTATACTTAAAGCTGGTAACTCAGAAGACAGCTGTTTGTATTAAACCAGCAATATTGAGCTAGTCTTATTTACCCAAGATTTACCCAAGTTATGTGAACTTTAAAAACATTTTGGGTTAGTTCCATTGTCTTTAAGAGTTTAAGTAATACAGTCTTCCTTCTGTCAAGGTTCCATGACCCCCTGTGGAAACCAAAATCTGAAGATGCTCAAGTTCCACAGTTGGCCTTGTACATACAAAAAGTTAGCCCACTGTATTCTTGTAACCATCCAGTGGGTTCATTTTGCCTGTTGCCCAGATAGAGCTGATTTATCAAGACAGGGGAATTGCAATAGAGAAAGATTTTAATTCATGGAGAGCCAGCTGAATGGGAGACTGGAGTTTTATTACTTCTCATATCCACCTCCCTGAAAATTTGGAGGCTAGGGTTTTTCAAGGATAGTTCGGTGGACAAGGGAATGGGTGCTGCTAATTGGTTGTGGATGCAATCATAGCGGTGTGGAAATGGTCCCTGTGTGCTGAGTCTGCTTCTAGGTAGGGGCTACAAGGACCTGTTGAGTCAAGAGTCGTGGGTCTGGATGGGGCTGTTGGTGGTCTGAAACATAAAAGCTTGAAAAGACATATCAAAAGGCTAGTCTTAGGCTCTACAATGCTGATGTAGGAGTAATTGGGGAGATTGTAAATCTTGTGATCGCCAGGATAATGGCTGGTAATTGATGTCTATACCTTAGCAGAATTTGGGCTCCTCTCATCCTCCTAATTTTGTGGTCTTTCATTAGTTTTACATAGGCAGTTTAGTTTTGGGGAATGGTTAGTATTTAAACTATTATCTTAATTATAGTTTAGATTATAATTTATAAATTATAATTTAGATTATAATTTATAAAATTAAAATAAAATAATTATTAAATTATTATAATCTAAATTATTGAATTGTAATCTAAATTTCTCCCAAAGTTAGCTTGGCCCAAGCCCCAGGAATGACTAAGTAGACAGTTTGGAGGTTGAAGGCAAGATGGGAGTTGGTTAGATCAGATCCCTTTCAATGTCATAATTTTCTTACTGTTATAATTTTTGCAAAGGTGGTTTCATTCTTGGGTTCTGCAACCTGCAAATACTGTATTTTTGACCCATGGTTGGTTGAATCTGCAGATGCAGAACCTGTGGTTATGGTGGGGCCAGCTGTACTTAATTTACATAAGCAGTTACTTTTCTTTAAGCCGATTAAATGGAGCTTTTTTATAAATTGTCTTTGGCAATACCATCCGGAGGTAGAAAAATATCACAAAAATGTAACACATGTACGTAAATATATAGGCAGATGTAAACATCATATAGCTCTCATTCTAAAATTTTAGTCGTGTGCCAGGTCTAAATACAAAACTCACTTGTTTATTTAAAAAAAAATAGCTATATTCAAATTGTGTATCTGGCCAGATGGCTACGCTTCTTACTGATGTTTATGAAAAAGACTGAAGATTTTTTATTTGCCAATTTCCAAATAGTTGTACCCCCGTTTTCCTCTTCTGATGAGTCATCTTCCCTAAATTTGCATGTCTAAAGGGATTGCTCTTAGGTTAGACTAGGTAGAGCATTTATATCTCAAAGGCACAGAGCTAAGGCTTCAGGCTTCAATACTGTCATTTACTGAAACAAGGAAAGAAGAGTGTCGGTAAAGCCCCAGTTACAACAAGATGGCCAGGAAAAGCTTCTTAAATGCTTGGGTAAAGCTAGTAATATAGGTTTAAGTCATTGCCTTCTCCATTCTAAGAATTCCTAGTGATTCAGTCCTTCTCTCTCTGGTGCAGAGAGAGAGACAAATGATTTCTTTTATAGATGTAAATTTCCCTTACAAAACAGTCTAAAAATAACTGGTTAAAAATAGTCCTTATGCCAGTAGGGCAGATTTTGGAGACTAATTTGGCTAGAAGGATCAAGAAGTCCTGGATCTTGTCCTCCAATGAGAATTCTGAATTCCTCAGCAAATTTCTGGGGGTTTTCCTTTGGGACAGAGAAAACTTTGCTTGATCTGAGCTCAAGATTTTGACCAAGGCATAAAGGTGGTTAAAGATACAGACCTGGTTGATGTGTGGGCCTAACTTTATAAAGCATTTGTCTAGCTTTCTTTTCATCTTTGGGTTGGGAAGATAACTGAGCTAAAAGCTTAGTAGATAAAGAATAGGCAGAGGATGGGGTGGGGTGGTGGGGTCAGAGTTAAGTCAGTCAACATGTAATTAAAAAAAAATCAACTGCTTAAGCTTTTCATTTGCCTTTTGTAGGGAGTCTTTTGAGAGGCAATTTTTGAGTCTTTTAGGAGCTTCTGCACACCAAAAAAAACCCCAAACAGAACTCTTGTTTCTGAGGTATTTTGGATCCTGTTTTTCTAATGTGCCTTGCAAATGAAATTTTATCACTGTGGCCCCTGTAACTCTTGAGTTACCTTTGGTAAAGTTCACTCATTTCTCTAAAAAAATCACAGGTTCTGAGCCCTTAGTTCTTAAACATAAAATTGGCTGACGTTCCAGGTGGCGGAGTTCTAGAGTCCTTGTCTGCAGATGAACCCATGATTCACAGCCTTCTCAAACTTACCTAACTTACCTTATATAAGACTATATTGGGCCTCCTGCTAGACCCAATATAGTCTCTGTCATGACTTACAGGCCCAGTATGGATCAGAAATGCTCATAGTCAAGAGAATTCAAAACAAGTAGTTAAGCTTGTACCTGAGAGGGACCTACCAATGGTGACCTCCAAATGCGCAGCAAAAAGTGATGAACTCAAGGGGCTCAGTGGGGGCACTTATGCCTGTTACTCATTGCTCCTGTGGGTTATCATTGGTGGGATCTCCTTCAGACCCTCATTTCTAACACTAGAACTATTAAAAGAAAAACTTTATACAAAAGAAATTTAGCAGAGTTTATTTAAGCCAAGAATGATTTATGAATTGGGCAGCACTCAGAACCAGAAGAGGTTGAGAGAGTTCTGCTCTGAAGCATGTGGGCAGTGTACTTTTATAGCCTGAACACAGAAGTAAGATGAAGAAAATATATTTGGTTAGAGTGGCAAGAGCCTAGCTAGAGGTTAGTTGATGGTTTCTGATTGGTTGAGGTTAAGTTTCATTATCCTGTTTACATTGAATTGGGTTTTGATTTGCTTAACGTAGGAGCTCCATTTTACAGAGCTCAGGCTAATGGCTTCTTTCTGATTTGTTTTAATAGTAGTCATATTTCCCATCTCAAGGTGTGGCTGAAGCACATGTTTGTTGTCTGTAACAGCCAAGTAGAATGGTTGTGGGAAATTGTAGGTATCATTGTTTTAGCATTCACTCACACATATTCGTGTATATTCTCTCACTCCACTACAAGTAGAAGTTGTAGAAGTTAAGTGAGAATAAGTGAGAAGTTAAGTGAGTAGATGTTAAGTGAGAATCTGATATGACTACAGTATATGCTGAACATTCTGTCCATTGTATTCATGGGGAAGCATGGTTTTTACTCTCAAGATTCCATATATTATAACCAATAAAAATGTCTTTAGCCTACTTTACCACATAGTGTAACTGCTTAAATTGTTATTTTACCAAGTAGTTTTGTTTTTGCCTTGATGACATACTTAAGTGTCTCTGTTTCCTGAATGACTTTTCATCTGTGTCTGTTTTCTTCCAGAGGTAAAACCAAACATATATATCATTTTTAAGCACATTTCTCATAAAGTCAATGATGGGAACTTCTTTAAATTCAGTTTATATGTTTGTTCTGGTCATTCTTCCACCTCTATATGTTGTCTGTATGTATAATGCCCTTTTCCTTTTTTATCAGACCTCTGCTCTTTATTCCCATTCAGTGAATGGAGGGGAAACTACTACTATTTAAGTCTTACTCATTTTATTCCTCTGTGCGTTTGCTCTCTCCAGTTTTCTTATTTGCATACTGTTTTTATGCCACTCAAAACTAAAACTGGAGATAATCATTGAAGATGTTAAATACATATATTGTAATTTTGAATGTTACAAAGTAGACCTATTGTATTTAATTGTATGTGAAATTTATATTTATTGCATTGCACATCTCCAAATGATGTGCACATTTGTGCACATCACAAATCCCTTTTGGATCTCCAAATTCTTGTTTAGCACTATTCCTTCAGAATTGACTTTGTTATAATAAAGTTTTACTTGTATCTTTTAGTGTAAATTTAGAGGAACTGTTATAGTCTCCAGTGTGTAACAGTTGATGTTTAAAATTTCTTCCTACAGTGAGCTGTCACCATGTTTAATAAATTATAGTATTCATTAGCATAAATTACTTTGGGTGCCAAGTTAGCTATTGCACAGATGCTTTGTATTATTTATAGATTTGTATCTAACCTTTACAAGTTGACTTGCTTTTGTTTTTCTGTTCACTTGTCACCATGCAGTAGGCAGTAGCATAATTATTTAAGTAATAAAAATTACAAAAATAATTTTCAGGAAGAGATCTGTTGAAACTCCTAAGAGTTAGGTCACTCAAACTTTTCTACCTTGAGCAATATAGTAAGATAAAGCTCCCATATTTTAAGTAGACATATTGCGTTGTCTTTATTTGAATCTGATCCTTGTATATTAGTGCCTCGGTATCCGTGGGGGATTGATTCCAGAACCCCCACAGATACTAAAATCCACAGATGCTCAAGTCCCTCATATAAAATTGTGTAGAATTTGCATGTAACCCATGCACATCTTCCTGTATAATTTAAATCATCTTTAGATTACTTATAATACCTAATATGATGTTAATGCTATGTAAGTGGTTGTTATACTGTATTGTTTTTAAAATTTGTATTATTTTGTATTGTTATATTGTTAGCGTTTGTTTTGTTTTTTTCCTCCCACATATCTTTGATCTGAAGTTGGTTGAGTTCTTGAATGCAGAACACATGGATACAGAGGGCTATCACCACTACCTTTCTTCCCAACATTGTGGTAAACTACAGGGGTGTCTTTAGCTGACAAATTAGATAGAGGCAGCACCTTAATTGTTGCCCTCTGGAGTTTTGAGCTGCCGGGACTTACTTTTGTCTTTGTGGGACGGGTGAA
The DNA here is from genome assembly GCF_029281585.2 of Gorilla gorilla gorilla. Lineage (NCBI taxonomy): Eukaryota > Metazoa > Chordata > Mammalia > Primates > Hominidae > Gorilla > Gorilla gorilla. The sequence continues at coordinate 80,476,861 of NC_073234.2, forward strand.
GCAGGCAATTCATTATTAACTTTATAGTTTATCTTAGAGTAAATTGTTGATATTTACTTAACATCTAAGAGTCTTCTCTTAGATTAAACTTTTTTTGAATGAGGACTTCAATTTTAGTTACTGATCAGATTCAGGAAGAATAATTCTATCAAACATTCTTTTTTGAGTTGTGGATGCTCTATAAAGATATCGGAATTCATCTTTGGAAGGAACAGACTGTCGTTAAAGTCTTAAATGTCTATTTCGGTATTTTCTGGATTTGCTAATGATCTAACTTTCTAATTTAGTAATATTTTATTTAGATAAATGAAACCATGCGTATGAAATCATTGACAGATGAATCACCTCCAACTCAATAGGTTAAGCATTTTAGAAAATTTATGAATATTTGCAGACACATATTTTAAAAATTTCTAGACACAAGATCTTATATTTTAGCTATTTTTCAATATGCTATGTTTCTGACACTGTTTTAGGAAAAATAATATCTTATTTCTAATGTAAATTATATGAATTTCTAAAAATAAGGCTATATTAAACATCATTCTAAAACCAAAAAAAAATTGTTACATTACAATGAATCTTCTAGGTCTTGGCAAAAGAGAGGGAACTTTTCTTTTTCAGTTTTCAATTTATAAAGAGTTTAGATTGAATTATGAATAAAGCTGCTATAAACATCCATGTGCAAGTTTTTTTTGTGGACATAAAGTTGTCACCTCCTTTGAGTAAATACCAAAGAGCATGATTAATGGATCATGTGGGAAGATTATGTTTAGTTTTGTAAGAAGCCACCAAACTGTCTTCCAAAGTGGCTGTACCATTTTGCATTCCTACCAGTAGTGAATGAGAGTTCTGAGGCAGGAGAATAGCGTCTGGAGGCAGGGAACCTAAGGCTGATTGACGCTGACTTCCTAGAACTGAATCAAAAGGAAAACCCCAACTTTCCATGCCCAGGTAACAAAGGAACAGAGGGGTTGGGGGTGCAACCCCTGCACCCCCAACCCCTCTGCCACCTTCTGCATTGCAGATGAGAAATGGAAAGTACCTTTGATTGGTCCGCTCCTGCAACCGATCAGACTGGTCACCGGCCTAGTCTTCATTTGCATAAAGATGTAACTTTGTGACTTAAGCCTCTGATTGGTCACTTTCCACCATCAATCAGACTGGTTGTGACCCACTACTTCATTTACATAGGGTGTAACCAGGTAACCAATGAGAAACCTTTAGTGGGTATTTACACCCCAGAAAATTCTGTAACCAGTGCTCTTGAGCCACTTGCTCGAGCCTGCTCCCATTCTGTTGAGTGTACTTTTGGTTCAATAAATCTGTGCTTTCGTTGCTTCATTCTTTTGTTGCTTTGTGTGTTTTGTCCAATTCTTTGTTCAAAACACCAAGAACCAGGATGACTCATAGTCAAGACCTTCCACCAGTAATAGTTCTACATCCTCACCGCATTCGTGATGTCAGTGTTCTGGTTTTTAGCCATTCTGATAGGTATATAATGGTATCTCATTATTTTAATGTGCATTTCCCTGATAACGTATGATGTGGATCATCTTTTCTGTATACTTTCTTTGGTGAGATGTCTGTTAAGTTCTTTGGCCCATTTTTTAATAGGATTTGTTTTCTTGAATTTTTTTCATCTATTTTGAATAGCAGTACTTTATCAGATATGTCTTGCAAATATTTCCTGACAGTCTATGGCTTCTCTTTTTATTCTCTTAACAGTGTCTTTTATAGAGCAGAAATTTTTTAATGTGAATGTCAGCTTATCACTTCTTTCATGGATTATGTGTTTGGTGTTGTATCTAAAAAGTCATTGCCAAACCCTAGGTCATCTAGATTCTCTTTTATCTTCTAGGAGTTTTATAGTTTTGTGTTTGATATGTAGGTGTGTGATCCATTTTGACTTAAGTTTTGGGACGGGTATAAAATCTGTGCCTAGATTAATTTTTTTGCATGTGAGTATCCAGGTGTTCCAGAATTATTTGTTGAAAAAACTGTCTTTGCTCCATTATATTGCCTTTGTTCCTTTATCAAAGATCGGTTGACTGTATTTATATGGGTCTATTTCTGGGCTCTCTGTTCTGTTTCACTGATCTTTTTGTCTGTTCTTTTACCAATACCACACTGTCTAGATTATTGTAACTTTAGATAAGTCTTGAAGTCAGACACTGTGAGTCTCCCACCTTTGTTCTTCAATATTGTGTTGGCTATTATGGGTCTATTGCCTTTCCATATAAATAAATCTTAGAATCAGTTTAACAGTATCCCGAAAATAATCTGCTGGGATTTTGATTGGTATTGCATTGAATCTATAGATCAAGTTGAGAAGAACTGACATCTAGAAAATATTGAGCTTTCTTATCCATGGACATGAACTATCTTTCAGTTTAATTAGTTCTTTTTGATATCTTTGATCAGAGTTTTGTAGTTTTGCTCATGTAGATCTTGTACATGTTTTGTTAGATTTACCTATTTCATTTTGGGAGGATGCTAATGTAAATGGTATTGTGTTTTAAATTTTAAATTCCACTTGTTCCTTACTGGCATATAGCAAAGTAGTTGACTTTTGTCTATTAACCTTGCATCTTGCAACTTTGCTTATTAGTTCCAGGAGTTTTTTTTGATCAGTTCTTTTGGATTTCCTACATATATTGTCATATTATCTGTGAACAAAGTTTTATTTCTTCTTTCAACCTCTGTACTTTTTCTTTCTCTTCTTATTGCATTAGCTAGGACTTGCAGTATGATGTTGCAGTGCAGTGGTGAGAGAAGACAAGACATCCTTGCTTCATTGTTCATCTTAATGGGAATGCTTTGAGTTTCTCACCATTAAGCATGTGTAAACTGTAGGTGTTTCTATTTTTGTTTTGTAATCTTTATTAAGTTGAGGAAATTCCCTTGTATTCCTAGTTTATTTTACTGAGAGTTTTTTTTTGATGCGTGGGTATTGAACTTTTTTTTTTTTTTTTTGAGATGGAATTTTGTTCTTGTTGCCCAGGCTGGAGTGCAATGGTGCAATCTCGGCTCGCTGCAACTTCGGCCTTCCAGGTTCAAGCAATTCTCCTGCTTCGAGTAGTTGGGATTACAAGCTACCCAACCTGCTAATTTTGCCACCACACCTGGCTAATTTTGTATTTTTAGTAGAGATGGGATTTCACCATGTTGGCCAGACTGGTCTTGAACTCCTGACCTCAGGTGATCCACCTGCCTCAGCCTACCAAAGTGCTGGGATTACAGGCGTGAGCCACTGCGCCTGGACTGGGTATTGACCTTTTGTCAGATGCTTTTTCTGCATTTGTTGATAAGATCATGTGATTTTTTTTTTCTTTAGCCTGTTGATATGGACTACATTAATTTATTTTCAGATTGCACACCTGCAATAAATCCCACTTGGTTGTAATATACTGTTCTTGTTATACTATGTTGGATGGAATTTGCTATTTGCTGAAGACTTTTGCATCTGTATTCATGAGAGATATTGGTCTGAAGTTTTCTTGTAATGTCTTTGTCTAGTTTTGGTATTAGGGTAATGCTGAACTCATATCTACTTCTCTCTTCTGAAAGATATTGTAGAGAATTGGTATAAGTTTTTCTTTAAATCTTTGGAAGAATTCTCCATCTGGGCCTGGTGCTTTATATTTTGGAAGGTTATTACTTACTGATTCCGCTTCTTTAATAGGTATAGTCCTATTCAGGTTGTGTCTTCTGTGAGTTTTGACATATTGTGTCTTTCGAGGAATTGGTCTGTTTCATCAAGGTTGTCAAATTTGTGGGCATAGAGTTGTTCACAGTATTCTTTTGTTATCCTTTTAATATCCATGGGATCCATAGTAATGTCCTCTTTTATTTCTGATATTAGTAATTTGTTTCCTCTCTTTCTTAGCTAGCCCACCTAAACGCTTGTTAATTTCATTAATATTTTCAAGGAACCAGCTTCTGGTTTCATTGATTTTTCTCTATAGATTTCCTGTTTTTTTAATTTCATTGATTTCTGCTCTAATTCTTACTCTTTCTTATGCTTACTTTGGATTTAATTTATTCTCTTCCTAATTTTCCAAGGTGGAAGCTTATAAATGATATTAGGTCTTTCTTTTCTAATTTATGCATTCATTAAGTCATTTATGCCTTAAGTTGCAATTTTTTGAATTTCTGCAGTCAGGCCTTGGCAATGATCTTGTGCAGTAGGGTATGAATAACTCCCACATGCTTAGCGTTCCAATAATGGAACACTAGACATAAATTTAATAAATTTCCCTCAAAAGCACTGCTTTTGCCATGTCCCACTAATTTTGGTACATTTTGTTTTCATTTAGTTCAAAATATTTTAAAGTGTCTCAAGATTCCTTTGTAAACCCATATGTTATTTAGAAGTGTTGTTTAATCCCCAAGTATTTTGGGATTTTTGCATTTATCTTTCTGTTGATTTCTTAATTCAGTTGCAGCCTGAGAGCAGACATTATATGACTTCTATTTTAAATTTGTTATGGCATGTTTTATGGCCCAGAATGTGGTCTGTCTTGGTGAACATTCCATGTAAGCTTGTGAAGACTGTGTATTCTGTTGTTGTTTGATGGAGTAGTCTTTTGTTCATTATATCCAGTTAATTAATGATTTGTTGAGTTCAGCTATGCTTACTGACTTTCTGCCTGCTGGATCTGACCATTTCTGGTACAGCAGTGTTGAAGTCTCTATATTAGTGGATTCTTCCTTTTTTTCCTTTTATTTCTATCAGCTTTTGCCTCACATATTTTGATACTTTGTTGTTAGGTACATAAACATTAGATATTGTTATGTCTTCTTAGAGAATTGACCCCTTTGTCATTATGTAATGCTCCTCTTTGTCACTGATAACTTTTCTTGCTCTCAATTTTGCAGTATCTGAAATTAATACAGCTACTCTTACTTTCTTTTATTAGTGTTAGCATGGTATAACTTCCTCCATGTTTTTACTTTTAATCTATATGTGTCTTTACATTTGAGGTGGATTTCTTACAGACAACTTATACTTGGGTCTTGTTTTGTTATCCACACTGATGTTTTAATTGGTGCATTTAAACTATTGATGTTCAAAGTAAGACTTAATGTCATCAATAGCTTCTAAGAAACTGTCACTTTTTTTTTCATTTTTTTTTTTTTTTTAAGTTCAGGGGTACTTGTGCAGGATGCACAGGTTTGTTACACACATAAACGTGTGCCATGGTGATTTGCTGCGCTGATCATTCTGTCACCCAGGTATTAAGGCCAGCATCCATTAGCTGTTTTTCCTGATGCTCTCCCTCACCCCACCCAACCCTCTGACAGGTCCCAGTGTGGGTTTTTCCCCTCCATGTGCCTGTGTGTTCTCATCATTCAGCTCCCACTTATAAGTGAGAACATAGAGTATTTGGTTTTCTGTTCTCGTGTTAGTTTGCTGAGGATAATGGCCTCCAGCCCCATCCATGTCCCTGCAAAGGACATGATCTTGTTCCTTTTTATGGCTGATAGTGTTGCATGGTGTATATGTACCACATTTTCTTTATCCAGTCTATCACTGATGGGCATTTAGGTTGATTCGATGTCTTCGCTGTTGCGAATAGTGCTGCAGTGAATATATGTGTGCATATATCTTTATAATAGAATGATTTATATTCCTTTGGGTATATTCAGTAATTGATTGGTGGGTCAAATGGTATTTCCACCTCTAGATCTTTGAGGAATCATCACACTGTCTTCCACAATGGTTAAACTAACTTACACTCCCACCAATAGTGTAAAAGCATTCCTTTTTCTCCACACCTCGCCAGAATATACTTCATAAGGACTTGTTGAAAAACCTGTGGTTAGAAGTCTTTCTTACAGCTTTTGTTACAGATATCTCAAACTGAGGGTACAATTATAATGTGGAATTAGTGCTTGAGTAAATATAAGTAATTTCAGTTATAGTCTCTGTATTAGTCCATCCTCACACTGCTATAAAGAAATACCCAAGACTGGGTAATTTATAAAGGAAAGAGGTTTAATTGACTCACAGTTCTGCAAGGCTAGGAAGGCCTCAGGAAATTTGCAATCATGGCAGAAGGAGAAGCAGAAGCAAGTATCTTTTTCACAAGGTGAGGCGGCAGGAGAGAGAGAATGCAAATGGGGAAGAGCCACTTATAAAACCATCAGATCTCATGAGAACTCACTATCATGAGAACAGCATGGGGGAAACTGCCTCCATGATCCAATCACCTCCCACCAGGTCCCTCCCTCAACACATGGGGATTACAAATTTGAGATTAGATTTAGGTGGGGACACAGAGCCTAACCATATCAGTCTGATAACAGTTTTCCGCCCCCCTCAAGAATCTCCATTTTTATGGTGAGCAAGTGTGAGACTTTCAGATGATTACAAGGTTGAAAGAGACCATAATTTTGTTTTATCATATATAAAGAATAAGAACCAGCTAAGTAATAAGGATAATGGAAAACTTGATTCTGAGTTTTGACCTTTTACTTCCTTAGACACATTGTTTTCAGTTTTCTTTATAGTCTTAATACTTTGATAGCCATGTTTAAAGTTTTTTTTACAAAATCAGTATGTACTTTCTGTTATTTTTAAAGAATAGTTTATTTGAAAACAGCATGGGATTTTTGCCTCTCAAACAAGGACAGGTGAAAATTGGGAGTTCTGTAGGAGAGCAGAAGTGGAGAGGCTTTTGTGTTCTTGCCCTTTCCCTTCTCTTTAACTGATTATCCCCATCTAGGTTTGTATCTCGAAATTCAGATCAATAGGTGGGATTACAATTGAAAGGTTATTAATGAATACAAGGGTGGTGGTACAAGAGTTTACCTTAGGCAAGTTGTATGGAAGACAGTAATAGATAATTTTGTCCATAAAACTTTTCCTATTTTGATTATGTAATCTCAGTATTCATAATAATTTGTTAAGTATACATCAAGGGAACTGTTCCTGTCATCTAGAATGACCATCTATTTAATAAAGCCATGAAACAATTAGAGAACTTTCAGAAAACAAATGGGCATAATGTTGTGTTGCAAAAACATGTCCTGCCTTGTTCACCCTGTCCATTTTTAGATTGGTCTGGATGATAGTGAAATGCAGAAGGGTCCACACAGGTGCAGTGTTTTGCAGCTGTTGGAAACATTCCCCCTCACCCACAACCCCTTTGCTTTCTTCACACAAAATTATGCTGTGCTTAAACCATTAATACTAGAAGATGGGATTTGAGAATTTGAATGTCTGTTTACATAAAGATGTAATACAGAGAAATAACTGCTCATTCAGGCATCTGAATGTAACTGCCTAGATGACTTTATTAAAACTGTCCTTAAGGTCACACTAGCCTTAAGGTCATGGAGTTTTAGATACAAGAGACTGCCTTTAAAACTCCTGTCTGTAGAATCGCTGCCCTCCAGGACTGAACTGTCTTTGAGGACAGGGCTTATATATATTTATTTTTAAATCTCTTGTAACTAACATAACACCTGGACAAGTAGGCACTTTATATGTTTGCGAATATTTTGTGTTGCAAGATGAAGCCAAATGAAAATATCTTTTAGTATGGTACTAAATCAGAAATTATAATTTTTTTAAACTGATGCCATGTGGTACACTCTGTAGTAGTCATGAACAGAGTGCCATGGCCTGAGAGAGAAGGGGGGAGTGAATAATCCTGTCCATGGAAATCACGGGATACTTTATATTTTTATGTATCACGGAAAATACTTCCCTAGACTACAATTGGAGAATTTGTTTTGAAGAGAATTTTTTTCCTCATCTAAGAGAAAATAATGTATTTTCCAACAGCAGTGTTTTCCCTCCATATCCCCATTTTTGTCATTTTTGATGCATTATATAATAACCAAATTAATGATTCAAAATTGGAAAGTTTTAGAGCATGCTTTCTTTATATAAAACCAATGTTTTATTTTCTGTAGTTATTTCTATGATGAGAGTTTTATGTATGCTTTGGAGTCAGACATAAATAGGTTTGAATCTGATATTTTTTAATCCCAACTTAGTAAATTGTTTACCTCAAGGAAGCAACTTAACCTCAACATGTCTCAATATTTCTGTCTGCAAAAATAGGGCTAATACTACTCTAAACGGTAGTGTTATGAGGATGAAATGAGGTACCTCTTGAGTACATGGCAGCAGCATTAATCCTGGCACGTATTAGGAACTCAGTAAACATAATTTCCTTTTTATTCAACGGAGAGGGTTGTAGTAATCAAGACTATAGTACTTTTTCTGGCATTGATGAAGCTGCTATTCTAGGAGACTATAGTATGCCCTCAAGTTTCTATTTGTTCAGCATGTGCATAGTACCCAGTATCTGCAAAGGCATTGAGATATGTGGCGATATTGCAGTCTTGTTGGGGGTGGGGGTGAGGAGTAGAACACCAAATATTGAAATCATGATAAAAGGTAGTACATTACTGAGATTCTGAGAAGGGGGATTCTGAGAAGGAGGTCACGATAAACTGCAGTGATTAGGCATCCTTCATGGTGGTAGCATAGCTGCGAACTGAACCTTCAAGGCAGATTGGAGAAGAAAAACATTCAGGCTTAAAGAAGACCAGAAAGAGCAAGTGCTCAGTCTTCTGAGAGAATATTTTTGTGTGCTGTAATTGACAGTGGTTCCATGTATACAGAACAAAAAATTGTCATATTAGACTGAAGCTGGCTGTGTTGATCCAAAGAAAGCATAGGAAAGCATCCTGAATGTACTATTGCCTGTTTTCTTGACTCATAAATAGCATATCCTTTATTCTCCAAATGCTTAGGACTCTTAAACTAGCAAAGCATATACTTTGAAGTTTATAAACGTATAGATGTGTTCGCAAGTTTTTCCTTTTTATCTGAGAATTCATGACATGATAAATTTTATTTCTGTGTAAGAGAATGGAAAACAGTTTACATTTGAGAAAAGATCAGTAAAACTAGTAACATTTTTGGAATTGGTGGGGGTAGAGGAAGGGAGGGATTTGGAGGAGAAGCATTGTGTGTCTTGTAAGAAATTATCACAAGATAATTTGTTCCTTGCAACAAGGTGTGATTAGGAACCATTGGAAAATTTTGAGGATTTTAATGAAACATTTAAGGAATTTGATTTTTACAGTTAGTAGGATAGTTTAAAGGGAAAAGAAGTCAAAATATTAAGGACCTTTACAAAGAAAAGCTTGGTATATTTGAGGCTTGAAATAATCTGAACTAAAGTATTGAAGAAGAAATGTCCAAAAAAGCAATAGTGAGAGGCTGTTGGGAGTGTAGGGTTAAAGGAGGACAACAGATCAAAAATGGCTGCAAGGCTCTGCCTTTAGGGGATGGAAGAGTAAATTTTGAAGTACCATCTTGGTATTATCATTGCTCTAGGATAAGGGATAAGAGCTGTAATTCACTCTCAAGTCCTTCCCTAGTTTTCTAGTGACTGAATAAAGAATGAAGTGGCAAATTTTTGCTGTGGGATGCTTTTGAAACAAGGTTTCTTCTCTTCAGTTACCTAACTGGGAGAGGGTGTTATATATTTTCACTAGGGGTAACAGTATATGTTGTTTCCATTAAAGACTAGGTAATTTGGATGTGATAGAAGGTATTGGTGTGTTTTTAGAAATACTGAAATGATATGGGGAAAGAAAAAAATGTATAAAGATACTTTGAAAACTTTGAGGGCATTTAATTTTTTAGAGTTGCTGTTTTTGGATGGTGTTTTCTTGTAAAAACTTAACCCCAAGGATATGTTTTACTTCCGCTGTTGTTAATAGGTCTCTGTTCATTTAATAGGTGGCAATTATCATGGGCATTTGGGGAAAAAAATTTTAACGAAGTTTTGTTGGGCAGAAAGTATACTCTTGGCTTTTTTAGGTATGTTATACTCCAGGTATTTTAGACTACAAGGCAAGAGGCAGAAATCTAGAAGGATACTAGGGGCAGAGCAATATTTTCAGCAAAATTGTTTTCCCCCTCTTCAGCTTTCTCTGTTACCCTATCCCTCTCCCTTTTTAGTAGCTCAGAACATACCCTCCTCCATCTTCCTGCAAAATTGAACACTTTTGCTTCAGTTTTAACACACAAAGTGAAATAAAGAAGAGTGCCGAGATAGCACAACAAGCATTTTTCAAGCACTAACTATATATCTAGTACTATGCTTGGTTCTGGGCATGCACATGTGTATAACACATGCTCCCTGTCTTGAGAAGCCCACAGTAGAGCAGTGTGGTGAACATTCATAATTTACAGTTATGCTTTTATGGAGCTACTCACAGAGCTGATTTTCCATTTGATAGTCTTGACAAAAAGTAATTTTGTGTATAATCAAAAAAGCAATACTAGCATAGCTTTTTTTCATAGACATTAAAACTTGTTTTTGCAACTGCACACTTATATTTTTAAGAATTGTTCTTATAAAGAGCAAATAAAACACCTTTTACACTTTGTATTGTTTGGCTAATTTATTGTCATTTGTTTGGCCAAATGACAAGGCATTTTTTTGGTAGTATGTTGAGCTAAATATAGCTGTTCAATGTTTATATTGAAAAATTAATATTATTAAAAAGGGTATCTTTTTAGTCCATGTGTTCTGATCCTTAACATTTTATTTAATCTTGAAGCTATATTATTTCTTCTCCCTATTCCCCTTTTGAGTACTTTTGATTTTCTGTAATATCTTTCAAAACTTTTTCTTTCCCAACATTAAACCCCTTTTGATGTATAGAGAAATGTCGTTTAAAAATCCATTAGCAAAATCCCTTATGATGATAACAGGATACATTTTTTTTTCCTTGCTCTTTTATTGTACCTTGTTAAGCTGGTCTCACATGAACTTTCTTAGAATCAGGCAGTTCCTGGTTCCTATGGGACTTCCTGTTTTCTCAAATAAAAATAGAAAAGCATCTCAGAAAGGAAACCTGGTCAGTGTGAACTACTTTGTAAGATCAGTTAGTCTTAGTTAGTCTTAGTTGTGGCCTGGATTATACAGATATATAGTCTATATAAAATATAAAAGTTTACAGGTATCTGAAAGCTTTGAATATTTTCGTATGTAATATCAAAATAAACAAAATGATAAGGAGAAGACTCTGAATTAAAAACCCTGAGAGGTGCTACATATTCAGCCATAAACATTTTTGTATCTTAATTTGGAGGTGAAGGAGGGGCATAGGGCTTGGATGGAAGGTGGTAAATCCTTTCCTTATTATGTAATATATTATTGGAAATTTGGAATTGTTTAATACTGAGACTTAATTCTTAGTTACTTTGATCTGTATTTTTTTTTCTTGCCACTTTTTCAGATGTTGGCAAGGATTAGGAAGGTGGATTTTAAAAAAATCATTAGAAGTCAGAATTCTAAATGAATTATTCAGTTTTAAAGCATCTTGTAGATTTCTTTCAGTAGTTAACTGCTTCTTTAGTCTATATTATGAAGAGAAATCAAGTTAAGGTAGAAACAAATGATATAGTCATTAGCAGTAATAATAATGGATAGTGTGTATTGAGTACATATTAAGTGCTTGACACTGTGTCAAACATTTTATCTTGTTTATTTCATTTAATCCTGACAACAACTGTATAAGGTAGGTATCATTGTTATCCATACTCCTTTAAAGAAGAAACTACAATTTAGAGTAGCTAATTAGATGTTAGTTCAAAGAGACATTACTAATAAGTGGTAGAGGTGGAGCTGGGACTTGAACTCAGCTTCTGTGATACCAGAGCACCTGATCTCAATGATTGTGAGGAAAACCACTAATTCAAAGTGAGAATGATAAGTATAAGTCTGAAAAATTACTTCCCTAACCTTTATTATCACCAGTTTGTTTACATTTGGTTTACATATTTATATCCAGTTTTAGCAAAGTACATGCTGGCATTTCAGAGAGTTTGTTTGGGGGATTTTAATTCATAAGTGATGCTAATACTTGTCTTTTTTTTCCTTCCTTGATAGTAGAAAACCCCTTTGGTGAAACATTTGGAAAAATACAAGTAAGTAAACGATCATAATACTGATAATTTTGTGTCATGTTTTATATGATAAAAGCATGAGAATGACTATCAACTAAAAAAAGTAATTTTAAAGTTATTTTAGTCTTAAAGAATAGGTTTTATCAACTAAAAAAATAGTAATTTTAAGGTTATTTTAGTCTAAAACAATAGGCTTTCTTATTCTGAGTATTCCCTAACTGTTGTATAATTAAATCTGACACAGATTTTCTCTTAAGAGCTGAACTGTTTATCACTTTACTGTAAAAGACTACTGCCAAGTAAAATGGGAGTGGCATATCATCAGTGGATCTTGTCTTACACTTAAAAGTATGCCTGTTGCCTGTAGTTGTTGGATACCTTAGCAGTTTTTGTCCGTTTTGCCCTCATTTTACCTCTTTGGATCTTCTGCATATTGGCATGCCTATTCGACCATCAAAAGGACTTAGAAAGGAAGCATATCCTTCAGGCTATTTCTTTCATTTTTTAAAGAGTGCTATAATACTAATTTTAACCTAAATTTTACTTATGTAAAAATATTTTTCACTTACCCATCATTACAGGGACTTCAGAGATTAAGATGTTTAAGCTTGTAATTAGTTATTAATTTTTTATTATAGGAACTGTTATATAGACCTGTATAGAAAACATTATTTGTTGTACTGAAGGATGTGTAATAATGTGTAATCACATCCATAGAATATTACTTTCTATTGTTAAAGTGGAACTCTGAAATGATTAGTAATATTCTATTGCAGTGATAATTGTTTAAAACAAAGTTGGCTTTTTCAGTTGCATTAAGTATAACACTGCTACAGTGTCATAATTTAAATTTGGTACAGTATACTTACTGAACATTGGAAATAGAAGACTATTTTCTTCTGTTTAATTTTCCCCAAGGAAGAAACTGAAATTCTGAACTTCTGAATAATAGTAATAATTATAATGAAGATAGTGGCTGTTTACTTATATTAAATGCTCATTCTGTACAGGGCCCCTTGCCAAGTTGTATTAGTCTGTTCTCATGCTGCTAATAAAGACATACTGAGACTGAGTAATTTATAAAGGAAAGAGGTTTAATTGACTCACAGTTCGGCTGGGGAGGCCTCACAATCGTGGTGGAAGGTGAAAGTCATGTCTTAACCTGGTGGCAGGCAACAGAATATATGCAGGGCAACTCCACTTTATAAAACCATCAGATCTCACGAGACTTATTCACTATTCATCACGAGAATAGCATGGGGAAAAAAACCCACCCCATGCATGATTCAGTTACCTCCCACCACTGCCTCCCACAACACGTGGGGATTATTACAATTCAAGGTAAGATTTGGGTGGGGACACAGAGCCAAACCATATCACAAGTGTTAAAATTCATTATTATTTAATCAAAGGCATAATGCAAACAGTTAAAAATATCCTTGAAGAGGCCGGGCACGGTGGCTCACGCCTGTAATCCTAGCACTTTGGGAGGCCGAGGCGGGCGGATCGTGAGGTCAGGAGATTGAGACCATCCTGGCTAACACAGTGAAACCCCGTTTCTATTAAAAGTACAAAAAATGAGCCGGGTGTGGTGGCAGGCGCCTGTAGTCCCAGCTACTCGGGAGGCTGAGGCAGGAGAATGGCCTGAACCCGGGAGGCAGAGCTTGCAGTGAGCCGAGATTGTGCCACTGTACTCCAGCCTGGGCGACAGAGCGAGACTCCATCTCAAAAAAAAAAAAAAAAAAAAATTCCTTGAAGAGAAAATTGGCTGAGGATTGAGGAGGGAAATATTTAATGGTGACAATATATGAGAAAATTGGATAGAGTCACCCTATAGATTTTTCTCCCTCCAAAATGAAAAACAATAGTCTGGGCCTTACTAAAACACAATTAGAAAGTAGCTAATTCAAATTACAAAATTGCCTTTATTTAATGAAAGATTATTTGAAAGCTTATTTTATGTATTTACTTGTGGAACTTTAACTAGTTTGCAGAATTATTAGGGAAGCCAGTAGTTAGACATTAAGCTGAAATATTAGGAGACAATCTGAAAAGCAGTCAAAATGGAAGAAGAGTGTAATCAAACTGTAAACCAGTAAGTAAGTTTAAAAGTTGATTTGTATACTTTTCAGATTTACTGCTAGTTTAGTGTACTTGTACTAAAGATAACTGAACCAAAACCTTTGTTTCTTTCTCAAAATGTATTCATTCACTTAGCATATATCATCATGCCACTGCACTCTGCCACAGCCTGAGTGACAGAGCAAGACTGTGAAGATAGATATAGATAGATAGATAGATAAAGTAAATAGTATATCTCATAAACACCTACTTAGATTATAATTTAGTTGGTCATTTGGATAGCAGTTGAGGCCCTTCTAGTATATAGATGGTCATTTAAACTGTTTGTTTGTTTGTTTGTTTGTTTGTTTGTTTGTTTGTTTGAGACAAGGTCTCATTTTTATCACCCAGGCTGGAGTGCAATGGCATGATCACGACTCACTGCAGCCTCAACCTCTTGGGCTCAAGTTATCCTCCCACCTCAGTCTCCTGAGGAGCTGGGACTACAGGTGCATACCACCACACCCAGCTAAATTTTGTATTTTTTTGTAGAGATGCGGTTTTGCCACATTGCCCAGGCTGGTCTCAAATTCCTGAGCTCAAGCAATTCTCCTGGCTCAGCCTCCCAAACTGTTGGGATTTCAGGTGTGAGCCACCGCACCTGGCCTTAAATAAATTTTCATTGGAAAGATAATTCTTGTAAAAAACTATAGTTGAGCTTTCTGAGTTCTTAAGTTATTTGTATGAGAATGTAACAGTATGTATGTCATCCAGTATGGGATCAGTTCCATCTGATTAAGTGTTGTTACTTCTATTTATCTAGTCCAATGTTTAATATCTGTGAATCAAAAGCTAAAGTTTATTCGCAGGTCCCTCTTATGTTTGTTAAAGATGTAATCAGAGGACAGATGCCAAATGTTCAAATTTTGTTTTGTTTTTGAAAGGGGAGTGAGGAAGAGTATGATAGTACATATAAAACAAAAAGAAAATAAGTCTCTTTTCCAGATGAGAGGAAAAGAAACACAAAACTTTCCATTGCTTTAATCCCAAAACTTAACTAGATTCACCTTGGTTTTATGTGTCACATCCATAAGCTACACTGTCATTGGAACACCTACTCATCCTATTATGTTGAAGATATTTATTAAAAATGATTTTGCGGTTTAATGTATCACAAATGCTTAGGTTTCAGAATCCTATTTCAGCCCTGCTTTTACTTTTTTTTTGAGACGGAGTCTCGCTCTGTCACCAGGCTGGAGTACAGTGGCATGACCTCCGCTCACTGCAACCTCCACCTCCTGGGTTCAAGTGATTCTCCTGCCTCAGCCTCCCAAGTAGCTGGGACTACAGGTGCATGCCACCATGCTCAGCTCATGATCCACCCTCCTTGGCCTCCCAAAGTGCTGAGATTACAGGCATGAGCCACCACACCCAGCCTACTGTTACTTTTTGATGTCTAATTTTTGAAGTTTGAATTTTTGATCTTATGTGAAGATAAGGACTGGCTTGATTCAGAATCTGATTAAGATAAAATTGAGGCAAAAAAATATATATATGTAGGAAGGCAAGTAGTAAACTGAATGAATAAGTAACTTATCTCAGTCAACCATCTGACATAAAACCAGGTATTCTGGTGGTAGGATCTTGGCGCTTTTGATGAGTTTTCCTCTTAGTATAACCTATTAAAGCTGCAATGACAAAAGCATGCCACCCGTAGTGTGCAAACATGTTCTCTTCTGTCCCTGCACATACACCACAAAATAAATGGATGAGGTTGCATGTTATTAGACGTATAAATGTTACTTTTCCAGTCTTTTATATCTTGCTTCAATTTGCTCCATGATGTATTCATCCAGTAAATCTGTTTTGTTGGAAACTTCAGGAAGAAAGAAAGTAATAAAGACAGAGCCCCCTGATAAATCATGGACTTATTTTAGGTAGTGCAATAAGCTATTACCCCCTCCCCACCCTACCCTCCATCATTTATGTCGATCCCTCCTGATCGTAATTGCTCTTAAATTGGAGGTCTTGTTGCTTTAGACTACTTGGTAGGTACTTAGGCTGTACCATTGCAATAATTCTCTATCTGGACTCTTTTCATACAATTATTTCTGCTTCCGAGCCAGCCTATACATTGTACATTCTGGCCCAGGTAGTATTCCTGATGCACAAGTCTGTTTTACTCTCCTGCTGAATTTTCAGAATGAAGTCAAACTCTCTGTCTTGCTATCCAAGGCTGTCTGGTAGTTAATACTAAACAACTTTTCTAGTAGTTTGCAGAATCAAACAAGGGCTACTGGTTATGTAAGAAATATAACCAATGCTTTCATGCCTTCATGCCCTTGCTCAGGGTCTTTCCCATTGCCTAGGATGCTGATCTGTTAGTTTTTCCTTTTAAACCAAACTCAAATATTCTGTTCCATAAATTCTCTTCCCTCCTTCCCTCCTTCTATATTTACAGAAGAAGGAGGGAAGAGAATCTTCTGTATTATTCTGCAGTTGTATAACATTTAATATGTTTTTTGCCTTTGAGTACAGGAACCATCTTGTTCACTGGGTCTCTCGCTTTGCTGAGAGAACAGTTCTTAACTCCTAGTAGATGTTTATTTAATGTTTGTTTCATTTTAACAGTTCATAACTTTATACAGGGGCACCTTGGGAGCCTAGGAGAGGACTGAGTATCAGTCAACATGCCAGTACTCATTCCCTTAGTTTTATGTGGTTGAGTTAGATTAAAACAAGACATGAAGGGCAGCCTTGATGAAGAAAACAGTCTCATATGAACAGTTTACATAAGAATACACTGTGTAGAGGGGGATTGGGAACATTGCTTTGGTGATTGATGGAGTTTATTGTCTGTGAGACCTTTTTTAGCACTAACCTTATGCCAATTTTTAAATCGTTCTCCAGAAAGTGAAATATTTAGAGTAATAATTTAGAGTCTTAGATTAAGGTTTCTTAAAAATATGGTGCCCATTACTTAAATGTGAATTTGTCTTTCAGATTATGTGGCTTCTGTGATTTTAAATTTACTGTTTTTTTTTTTGATTAAGAATTATTTGGTGTTTTTTTCCTTGTAATTGGGTATTTCATAATAACTTCTCTTAATTTTAGGAAAGTGAAAAAACTCTTATGATGAACACATTATATAAGCTTCATGATCGATTGGCACAGCTTGCAGGTAATTGTTTTAACTTTTATAGTTGCTAAAAATGTTTTGAAAAATGTATGTAGCATGTTATTAGTAGAAAATTTTTTTCCAAGTCCAGTGTTATATTTGTGAAATATTTTTCTTTAGAAGTTTTCATTACCTATACAGAGTGATTTTTGATTTTTATATATGTATTTAATCAAGGCTTTTTTCCTGCCTGCCATCTGTATTAGAGGTAATATATATATATAATATAGTTATAAAGTTGATCAAATTTCTTTATTGCATCAGTGGTAACAAAAAATCCGGAAAGCTTAAGTATCAGAGGAATTAGGTAAGCAATGAATTAACTAAAATCTTGGATTAAATATACAAACGCAGATTTTCTTTTGTTGGTTGTATAGGTATCATTCTGTTTGATAAAGTAAATTTATTCTCCTGTAATTTTCTCTCCGGATTAATTGCATTTTCCTCGTATTCTGCTCTTAGTAATTCTTTGAGAGCTCTAAGGTAGTTAACTTGTCCGAAATGGGAATAATTTATTATAGATGAATTAGTATCAAGTTTAGCACATGTAAACTGCAGTAGCAGCTTATCTATTACCTTTTTTTAGTTCTTTTTTTTTTTTTTTTTTTTTTACATATAATCTGAAAGAAGAGACTTGGATTCTTGTAAGCAGGCATAAGAAAAGAAAAATGCAGTTTTCAAACTTTTCTATGTAGCAGAACTTTTGTGTAAACCAGATTATTGGTAGCAGCCTATAGGTAAATATGGAACTTCTCTGGTTGAATGGAGGTATTTAGGATCCTGACAGTTTCCCATCCTCTGATCTATCTTTGTTTTGTCCATTGGGTTCTTAATTCTGGTCAATTTTTTAAGCTTTTAATTCTGTATTATATCGCTAAAAGCCTTCTTTGCTTTGATTGTCATTCACACACTTCAAGCTAATGACATTTATTTGGTATGCTGTAGCACCCAGAGATAGGTTAAGTATATGCTAGTTATGCTAGCTAGGGATATTGCTAACACAAGCTTTTACAGCTATCTCTGTAGCATTGTTTTATCAAGTATGGTTCATGGCCAGCTAAATCAGCATAATCTGATGTGCTTTTAAAGATACGGATTCCTTCCCCTTGAGTAAGGGTCAACAAGCTTTTTTTCTGTGAAGGGTCAGATAGTGGATATTTTAGGCTTTGTAGGTTAGTTTGCCTCTGTTGCAACCACTCAGTTATGTTATACCATGAAAGCAGCCATAAATACTACGTAAGTGAATGAGCTTGGCTGTATTCCAATAAAACTTCATTTATAAAAACCAGAGTAGGCCAGATTTGACCCATGGGCTGTAATTTGCAGACCTCTGCTCTAAATGCATGGGATCTAAATCTCTGAGGATGCACTAATAAACTTTCAAGACTTGTTCATCTGATAGGTACTTCTCCCCTTTTTATAGCTACTGACATTAAAATGATTACTTGAACAAAACTGAAATGAGAACATGGCTGCTTTTATTTTAGAAACATTTGGCAAGGATTTTACTTTAATTATTCTACTTTCATGTTAACAAGCTTTTTAACTACTTGAAAGACACAGGGAAGGGAAAACATGACAATTGGAGTTCAATATGAGGATAATTTATTTCTAATAACCACTTATAGTCTAAAGAAAAAGCCCTGAATTCGCTTCTTATCAACAATTAAAAGAAAAGGTAAATGTAGTTTTCCAAAGATTTATATGAGCACATCCCTTT
This sequence comes from Gorilla gorilla gorilla, assembly GCF_029281585.2. NCBI lineage: Eukaryota > Metazoa > Chordata > Mammalia > Primates > Hominidae > Gorilla > Gorilla gorilla. The sequence continues at coordinate 80,495,770 of NC_073234.2, forward strand.
GTAGAAACCAGATCATAGGTGGAAACTTGTACCTGATTTCCCTGTTGGTCTGTTATAACAATTTTTGTTTTTTAAGATTTTTTTGAGACAGGATCTTTTCTGTCACTCAGGCTGGAGTGAAGTAGGGTGATCACAGCTCACTGCAGCTTCAAATTCATGGAGTCAAGCTGTCTTCTCGCCTCTGCTTCCCGAATAATTGGGACAACAGACGCACACTACCACACCTGGTTATGTTATAACAGTTTTTAAGGCGTGCACACCCCTTGCTAAAGATAGGATTAGTTATACTCTGAAAATGCACATACTTTAATTCATTAATAAATTCAAACTTATTTGAACCCTTAAATGATTAGCTTTAAGAATAGATGTGTAAGTTAAGTTAGGACAATGAATTTGCTGAATTTTTTCCCTTTTAGGAATAATACATATTTCTGGAGGGCGTCTTGTGTGCCAAGATCTGTGGATAGGCATCAGTGTGACATAGTTCCTATACCAGCTTACAGTTTAGTTGGGAATATAAGAGGAAGATATGTTCTTGTTTAGACTGAAATGCATTTAAAAGTTGTGGTTTATGTAAGGGTAGTTGTTTGTTTATATTCTTACTGGAATTTCTTCTAGAAGGTATAAATAATATTGTTCATGTTCTTTCTTTACTGATTATAATATAACCTGTAATTGTATAATATATAAAATATTTGAATTAATTATGTTTGTTTTCTTCTGTTTAAGAGAGTACTGATTCAAAATTAATAATATGCTAATCTTTCCAGGAGATCATGAATGTGGCAGTTCTAGTCAAAGAACGCTTTCTGTTCAAGAGGCAGCTGCGTATTTAAAAGTAAGCAGTGAAATTAGAATTTTAATAGCTATATTTTTAAAAATTATATAAATCATTGCTACTTGTAAGAATCATATATTTGATTATTTTAATTGTACTGTTAAAAGCTTGGGCCTGCTGTTTAGTATAATATGAGCAGTTATGAGAAAGTAAAATTGTTCAACTTTTTTTTTTTTTTTTGTGAGACAGAGTTTCGCTCTTGTTCCCCAGGCTGGAGTGCAATGGCTGATCTCGACTCACTGCAACGTTCGCAACCGGGGTTCAAGCGATTCTCCTGCCTCAGCCTCGCGAGTAGCTGGAATTACAGGCACCCACCACCTCGCCCAGCTAATGTTTTTTGTATTTTTAGTAGAGATGGAGTTTCACTATGTTGGCCAGGCTGGTCTCAAACTCCTGGCCTCAAGTGATCCGCATGCCTTGGCCTCCCAAAGTGCTGGGATTATAGGCGTGAGCCACCTGTTCAATTTTTTTTAGTTTGTTTTAGAACATTCTCTATGAGAGAATGCATATTAATTTGGAAAGGGTACAAAGAAACATTGGTCATAGGGAAATTGAGATAGGTGAGTAGTAGCATGTAAGAGAGCAGGTAAATATCTAACCATTTATTTAAAATCTTCTGTCCCAGATCAGTTTCTTCTCCAAATACTAAGAGAACTTGCCGTTGAATTTTCTAAACTACTGTAAATAATTTCTGGAAAATCTTAATGAAAGGTAGTAAAAGATTAAAGATGGATAAATGTCATTCTGATTTCTCAGAAGTGGAAAGTGGCATTTGAAAACCATGCAGGAAAGCTTGTTGTCGGTCCAGTTCCATAAAGATAATTTCATAAAGATCTGAGTTCTTGCAAATGTAAACGTTGATGCCTGGAAGGTGGCTGGCATTTGAACGTGGACAAGTCATGCCATACAAATTTCATGCCTCCCATCCTCTTGTTAAAATTGTGGTAAAAAATACATAACATGAAATCTGTTAACATATTTTTAAGTATACCGTAAAACTATATGTGCATTCTTATACAGCAAATCTCTAGAACTTCTTCATCTTGTATGACTGAAACTCTATAGCCATTGCACAGCAGGTCCCCATTTTCCTCTGCTCCATATCCCTGGCAACCACCATTTTACTTTCTTCCTCCATCAGTGTGATTAACAGATACCTCATATAAGTTGAATCCTGCAATTTTTGTCCTGTGACTGGCTTATTTCACCTAGCATAATATCTTCAAGTTTCATCCATATTGTAACATGACAGTACTTCCTTCATTTTTTAAGGCTGAGTAGAATTTCATTGTATGTATACACATATTTTCTTTATCCAGTCATGTTGATGGGCTTTTAGATTGTTTCCACCTCTTGGCTATTGTGAATAATTCATCAATGAACATGGCAATGCAAGTACTTCTTTGAGACTTTACTTTTAATTCTGTTAGACAAATACCTAGAAGTGGGATTGATAGATAATATGGTAGTTCAACTTTTTATTTTTTGAGGAACCTCCATATTGTTTTCATACTGACTGTACCATTTTACATTCTTTCCAATAGTATAGTAGGATTCCGGTTTCTGCATATCCTTAACACTTATTTGCCTTATAGCTCACTGTGTTTTTATTTGTGTTTCCCTGATGATTACTGATGTTGAGCATCTTTTCATATACCATTTATATACATATACATCTGTGTGTATATATAGCATGTAGACAGCATATATATAATACCCTATCTGTTGGCCATTTGTATATCTTCTTTGGAGAAGTGCTATTCAAGTTCTTTGCTGATTTTTAAGTTGGGTTATTTATTTTGTTATTGAATTGTGGGGGTTTCTTATGCATTTTGCATATTAACCCCTTGTCAGATATATGGTTTGCAAATATTTTCTCCCATTCTGTAGGTTACTTTTTCACTGTATTCACTGTTTTTTTTTTTTTTTTTACTGCACATATGCTTTTTAGTTTGATGTAGTCCCACTTTTCTATTTTTGCTTTTGTTGCCTATGCTTTTGGTGTCATGTCCAAGAAATTATTGCCCATATCAACGTCAAGAAGCTTTTCTTCTATGTTTTCTTCAAGAAGTTTTATAGTTTCAGGTCTTACATTTAAGTCTTTAATCCATTTGGAGTTGATTTTTGTGTATGGTATAAGATAAAGGTCCAGTTTGATTCTGTTGCATGTGGAAATCCAGTTTTCCTAGCACCATTTATTGAAGAGATTGTCATTTCTCCATTGTGTAGTCTGGCACCCTTGTAGAAGATTGTTGGATCATACATCAGTGGCTTTATTTCTGGTTCTCTATTTTGTTCCACTGGTCCATTTATGTCTATTATTATGCTAGTACTATACTGTTTTGATTACTATAGTTTTGTCATATGTTTTAAAGTCAGTGTGAGGCCTTTGTGGTTCCATATGGATATTAGGATTATGTCTTCTATTTCTGCAAAAAATGCTATTGGGATTTTGTATTGCTGTATTGCCTTTGGTGGTATAGTAATTTGAGTAATATTAAGTCTTCCAATTCACAAACATGAGATGTCTTTCTATTTATTTGTGTCTTTTATTTCATTCAGCTTTTTTTTTTTTTTTGTAGTTTTCAGTGTATGTCTTTCACCTCCCTGGTTAAGTTTATTCCTAAGTATCTAAATCTTTCTAATGCTATTATAAATGGGATTATTTTCTTAACCTCCTTTTCAGATTGTTGTTAGTGTATAGAAATGTAACTGATTTTTGTATATTGATTTTATATCTTCCAACTTAGCTGAATTTGTTTATTCTAACAAGATTTTTTTTAGTAGAGATAGGGGTCTTGCTATGTTGCCCAGGCTGGTCTCAAACTCCTGGGCTCAAGTTACCCTCCTGCCTTGGCCTCCTAAAGCACTGGGATTACAAACATGAGCCACCACACCCAGCCAAATAACAAGATTTTTTTTGGTGAAATCTTTAGGGCTTTCTATATATAAGATTATGTCACTTGCTAAGAGAGATAAATTTACTTCTTTCTGATTTGGATGTTTTTTATTTCTTTTTCTTATCTAATTGCTTTGGCTAGGATGTCTAGTGCTATGAGAGACAGAGATGGGAAAAATAGCCACCCTGGCCTTCTTCCTGATCTTAGAGGAAAATCTTTTTTTTTTTTTTTCTTCTTGAGACAGAGTCTCACTCTGTCGCCCAGGCTGGAGTGCAGTGGTGTGATCTCTGCTCAATACAACCTCCACCTCCTGGGCTCAAGCGATTCACATGTCTCAGCTTCCTGAGTAGATGGGATTACAGGTGTGTGCCACCACACCTGGCTAATTTTTTTGTATTGTTAGTAGAGATGGGGTTTCACCATGTTGGCCAGGCTGGTCTCGAACTCCTGACCTCATGTGATCCACCCACCTCGGCCTCCCAAAGTGCTGGGATTATAAACGTGAGCCACCATGCCTGGCCAGGAAAATCTTTCAGTTTGTCACCATTGAGTATGATATTAGCTAAGGGTTTCCATGTATGGCCTTTAATATGTTGAGATAATTTCCTTCTGTTCCTCTTTATTGAATGGTTTTATCATGAAAGGATATTTAATTTTGTCAAATGCTTTTTCTGCATCTATTGAGATGATCATGTGATTTTAATCCTTTGTTCTATTAATGTGGCATACTCAGTTTTGATTTTTGTATGTTGAACCATCTTTGTGTCTGAGGTATACGATCCTGGTGTGTGATCCTTTTCATGTGCTTTTGAATTCAGTTTGCTAGTGTTTTTTTGAGGATTTTTGTATCTCAGGGATTTTAGTCTGTAATTTTCTTATAGTATCATTGTCTGGCTTTGGTGTCAGAGTAATGCTGGCCTCATAAAATGAGTTTGGAATTGTTTCATCCTTTTCAATTTTTCAGAAGAATTTGAATAGGATTGGCATTAATTCTTCTTTAATAAAATAGATAATAAACTCAGAAATGAATTCTGATTTTTTTCTTAGTCTAGTTAAGGGTTTGTCAATTTTGATCTTTTCAAAAAACCAACTCTCAGTTTTATTGATTCATTAAATTCTCTATTTAATTTATTTTTGCTCCAATCTTGATTATGCCCTTCTGCTAGTCTTAGGCTTAGTATGTTCTTTTTTTTAGTTCTTTGAGATGTAAAGTTAGATTTCTCATTCGAGATTTTTTTTTTCTTAACATAGGCTTACCACTGTAAACCTCTCTCTTGTATTGCTTTTACTGCTTCTCATAAATTTTGTTAGGTTGTGTTTTTTATTTTTTTATTTTAATACATTTATAATTTTTCTTTTGATTTCTGCTTTGATCCAATGCTTGTTCTAGGAGAATGTTGTTTAATTTACACATATTTGTGAATTTCTCAGTTTTTCTCTGCTTTTGATTTTTAGTTTCATTTCATTGTGGTGTGAAAAGTTACTTGGTATGATTTCGGTCATCTTTAATGTGTTAAGATTTTTGTGGCCTAACATATGATCTGATTTGGAGAATGTTCCATGTGCACTTCATAAGAATGTGTATTCTACTCCTGTTGGCTGGAATTTTCTGTATATTTCTGTTAGATCCATTTGATCTATAATTGTTGTTCAAGTCCTCTCCTCCCTTATTGATCTTCTAATGTGGGATACATACATATTTAGAATTGTTAAATCTTCCAGATGAATTGATCCCTTTGTCATTTATGCAATAAATATCCTTCCTTGTCTCATGTGATGATTTTTTTTTTTTTTTTTTTTTTTTTTTGGTGACAGAGTCTAGGCTTGTCACCCACGCTTGAGTGCAGTGGTGAGATCATAGCTTACTGCAATCTCAAACTCCTGGGCTCAAGTGATCCTCATGCCTCAGCCTCCCAAGTAGCTGGGGCTACAGAACATGCCACCACACCCGGCTAATTTTTAAACTTTCTGTAGAGACAGGATCTCACTATGTTGCCTTTAAGTCAAAAATTTGTCTAATACGAGTATGGCTACCCATACTCTCTTTTCATTATTATCTGCATGGAATATCTTTTTCCATCTTTTGGCTGTCAGCCTGTGTGTGTCCTTAAATCTAAGGTGTACACATGATAAAATTGGAGCTTTTTTTTTTAATTATTCATTCAGCCATTCAGTGTGCTTTGATTTGGGAGTTTAGTCCATTTACATTTAAAGTAATTACTAATAGGGAAGGACTTATATTGCCTTTTTTGTTGAATATTTTCTCTCCGTGTTGTAGCTTTTTTGTCCCCTTTTCCATATCTTACTCTTTTTTGCGTCTTTTTTTTTTTTTTTGTAGTGACAAGCTGTGATTTCTTTCTCATTTTCTTTTACTTGTCTTTTTTAGGCATTTGTGGTTACTATTGGGGCTTATAGAAATTATCTTATATTCACAGTAATATTTTAACCCGATAACACCTTAACTTTAGGCACATGGAAAGTGTCTACTTTTTTATATCTCTCTTCATCCTTTATTTTATTGATGTCACAGATTACATCTTTTCATATTGTGTATCATCAACATATTTTTATAAAGTTTTTTATACTTTTGTCTTTTAAATTGTATATCACAATTAAGTGATTTACACACCACCATTACAGTGTTACAGTATTCTGATTTTGTCTATATATTTACCTTTATCAGCAAGCTTTATATTTTCATATGCTTTTGCATTGCTAGGTAGCATCCTTTCATTTAACTTGGGACTCACTTTAGCATTTCTTGTGAAGCAGTTCTAGTGATGATTAACTCCCTTGGCTTTTATTCTGAAAAAATCTTTATTTCTTCATTTTTGAAGGATGGTTTTTCTGGATATGTAGTAGTCCCCTTTATCCATGGTTTTGCTTTCCACAGTTTCAGTAACACCTAGTCAACTATGGTCTGAAAATATTAAATGGAAAATTCCAGAAATAAAAAATTGTATACCATTTTTAATAGTATGATGTACTGCTCCCCCCTTCCCCCTACCACACACACACAGTATTCTTGGTTGGCAGTTGTTTTCTTTCAGTACTTTGAATATGTTATTTCACTCTCTCCTGCTTTGTAAAGTATTTTGGGGACTCCCTTATATGTGATGAGTAGCTTGCGTCTTGGCTGCTTTCTTCTCCTTGGTTTTCAACAATTTGAACATAACATGTCTGAATATGGACTTATTTTGGTCTATCCTCATTAGGATTCATTGGCTTCCTTGAGTCTGAATACCCATTTTCTTCCCCAGGTTTGGGGAGTTTGGGGCCCCAAATAACATGGTGTTTTTGTTTTTGTTTTGGTTTTTTTTGCCTGTTTCTTTCTTCTCTTTCTGAAACTTCCATATTACTTATATTGGTTGGCTTAATGGTGTCCCATTAAGGTCCTTAGACTTTCTTTACTTGTCTTTATCCTTTCTTCATTTTGCTTGTCTGACAGAATAATTCCAAATGACCTTCTTTTGAGTTTGCTGATTCTTTCTTCTGTTTGATCCAGTCTGCTTTTGAACCCCTCTAATGAATTCTTAAATTCAGTTATTCTTTAGCTCCAAAATTTCTGGGTTTTAAACATATTTTCTGTCTCTTTGTTGATATTCTTACTTGATTCATGCATTGTTTTCCTGATCTTGTTGAGTATCTTTATGATGGCTTTTTTTGAATTCTTTGTCATGTAATTCTTAGACTTCTACTTCTTTAGGATATGTTTTGGAAGTGTATTTTGTTTCTTTGACCATGTTTTCATGGTTCTTCATGTGCCTTGTTACTTTGTGTTGGGATTCGTGCATTTAACAACAACAGAAATAAAAAAAAACAGCCACCTTTGTAGACTTTGTGTGGGGAAAGTCTTTTACCAATATGTCTGTGTAGACATTCTGGATTTCTTAGATATCTTTTCTGTGGTTGTGGTTGTGACCTCTCTGGATTTTTGCCTGTGAATTTCCAATTAGAGAAGTTTTGCTGGTTTATTTTCTCATAGTTTATAATCTTTTGATCCCTGGTATCTGTAGGTTATCCCTGGTGTCTGTAGATTATCTGGAGCTGCCATAAGCTATCCAACTCTTTTGTTTGTTTGTTTTGAGACAGAATCTTGCTCTGTTGCCCAGGCTGGAGTGCAGTGGCACGATCTCAGCTCACTGCAACCTCTGCCTCCCTAGTTCAAGCGATTCTCCTGCCTCAGCCTCCCAAGTAGCTGGAACTACAGGTGCCAGCCACCATGCCCAGCTAATTTTTTGTATTTTTAGTAGAGACGGGGTTTCACCATGTTAGCCAGGATGGTCTCGATCTCCTGACCTTGTGATCCACCTATCTTGGCCTCCCAAAGTGCAGCGATTACAGGCATGAGCCACCGCTCCTGGCCCAGCTCTTTTTTCTTCTTAGTGGCCCCCAGGCATCTGTAGTATACTGAGTCCTATCCGCATTTTGAATCAGGTGAGGCAGAAGCCAGCGAGGCAACACTCCTTGCCCCTGTGAAGTCAGAACTTTGGATGCATGTCTAACTTTTTTCCTCCCCAGGGAGAAGCCAAGAGTTGGGGTTTTTCTCAACTTTGTTCATGCCGAGCTGGGGGTAGGGACAATGGTGAGTGAGTGCTGTTGCCTTTGTTCTTAGTAGTCCTTAATTTGGTGTCTTTCAACTATTAGATTCAGACATGACAGAAACCAGTTGCCCCGAAAAGTCAGATCATTAGATGTATGTTCTAGTCTTCTGTTTTCCTTCTGAGGAGGAAGCCACGAGTTGGGAGTTTCCTCTCTATTGCACTGCCCTGTGGGGTGATGAGAGTGTCTGGGAAGTGAGTGACATGAATTTTCCTAACAGCTTTGATACAGGTGGTTTTGTGCTTGCCTAGGTGCAGGAACCTTTTAACTAATTTCTGGATTTTTCACAAATGGAATTGGTCCATGTATTTTTGTTGAATCGGTGTCTCATTGAGGGAAGGAGGGTCTGGGGCTTCCTATTCTGCTGATGTCACTCCTGCACTTTTTAAAAATTAAGAATGTAGTATATGTTTTAAGGCTTTCAGCAAAGTTTTGGTGGTAGTTTCCTGTGGTATGCTTGTCAACAAAGAGAAATATTGACTGAGTTTTTAACTTAATGCATGACTTATATGTAGGTACCAAAAAGATCCTAAGACAGTATAATAAGGAAATTATATCTGGAGTCAAATTCTGGTACTGCCAGTAGAAGCTATTACATTTTGGTAAAGTCTGTAACTTTTCTGAACATGTTTCTCTGTGAATGTGGGACTGCCGTTAATACCTGTCAAAGTTGTTGGGAGACTTGAGTATATAAAATGCCTAGCTCAGTGCCTGATGATTATAGTAGCTTCCCAATAAATTCAATTTCTGTGTTTTCTAATTAAATCAGTGCCACTCTAGCGAGTAATCTCTAATAACATGCCACAGAAATTTTGCTTAAGGTTGTTTATTGTCTTTATTTTCAATTTTGACCTAGATGAGAACATTAATGACAGTGAAATTTATGGATAGTGTAATAGCTAATAGACTGGACAGTTAAAGGATCAGAATTCAAAAAGATCTTGACAAAGGAGGAGTTATGATTATAGGGCTCAGTGTTATGGGATGGACGAATGTCAGGGTGCAGGCAAAAAAAGGGATTGGATTGAGGCTAAAGGAGACATATAATAAAATATTCCATGAAGAAAGGCATAGTGAGAATCCAAAGCAAGCAAACTATTCCTTATAAAATAATTGAATGGGTTTTTACTTCTAGTAGTAGGACTATCTTATCCCATTCAGTGTTTCTTTCCTGTTTTCTTTTTGTTAGGTAGTTAAACCTCTGAGATTTGATCTCTGAGAGGTAATACCGTAGATCTGTGTTATGATTGGTCATAAATTCCTGGAGCAAGTTTCATTGCTTTTCAGAAGAATGCTGAGACTCTTAAAGCATATTAAATAGGATTAATTCTTCCTTGGTATCTGGGGATTACTTCCGGGACCCCCATGGACACAAAAATTTGTAGATGCTCAAGTTCTTTATATAAAATACTGTAGTATTTACATATAACCTATGCATATCCTGCTATATACCTTAAATCTTCTCTAGATTACTGATAATACAATGTAAATGGTATGTAAATAGTTATTATTATACTGTATCATTTAGTGCAGACTTGTCCAACTTGCAGCCCAGGATGGCTTTGAATGCGGCCCAACACAAATTTGTAAACTTTCTTAAAACATAAGAATTTTTGCGATTTTTTTTTTTTTTTTTTTTTTTTTTTTTGGCTCATCAGCTGTTGTTAATGTATTTTTTGTGTGGCCCAAGACAGTTCTTCCAATGGGGCCAAGGGAAGCCAAAAGATTGGACACTCCTGGTTTAGGGTATAATAAGGAAAAAAAAAAAAAGACTACAAATTTAATGCAGACATAATCATCTGTTTTTTTCCCAGATATTTTTGATTCATGATAGACTATATTGACTCTATTCAGTATTTCAGTCCATGGAGGTGGAACCCATGGATAAAAGGACTGACTGTACTGTGTTTGAAGGACTGAAGAAATGGGATAGGGACTGGGGACAAGATAGGACCTGACCAGTAATTAAGGTGGAGCTGAGGAAGAGGCAGGGGTTGGTGTGGAATTATTAACCTCTCTTTCACTTCTTCCAACCATTTTCTTGTAGCTGTGGGTCAGCAGTGGTACAAGTTAAAAAGAAGGGACACAGATGCGGGGTTGGGGTAAGTCAAAGTCTAAGCCAGGCAGCAATAGAGTATAAGATTAATTCTACTGAAGACTAGCAGCAAAAAAGTTACTAGAAGCACTCTTGCATGAGCTAAATTGGAAACTGCTTATATCTACTTAAAAAAAAAGATATTAATGAACTGTAGCTTTTTGTGTTTTATTATTGTTATTATTATTTAATTTTCTTTTTTTTGAGGTGGAGTCTCGCTCTGTTGCCCAGGCTGGAGTGCAGTGGCGAGATCTTGGCTCACCGCAAGCTCTCCTTCCCAGGTTCATGCCATTCTCCTGCCTCAGCCTCCCGAATAGCTGGGACTGCAGGCACCCGCCACCACGCCCGGCTAATTTTTTTGTATGTTTAGTAGAGACAGGGTTTCACCATGTTAGCCAGGATGGTCTCAATCTCCTGACCTTGTCATCCGCCCGCCTTGGCCTCCCAGGGTGCTGGGATTACAGGTGTGAGCCACCGTGCCTGGCCACTTTTATTATTTTTAATTGACATAATTGTACATATTTATGGGGTATAGTGTGATATTTTGATACATGTATACAATGTGTAATGATCCAGTCAGGATAAATGAGCCATCCCCTCAAACATTTATCATTTCTTTGTGTTGGGAACATTCAAAATTTGCTCTTTTAGCTATTTGAAAATATATAATAAATTGTTGTTAGTTATAGTTGCCTTGCAGTGTTATAGAACACTAGAATTTATTCCTCCTACCTAGTTATAATTTCATTTAACCAACCTCTGGCTACAGACCCTCCCCCTGCCACTTTGCCACTTTCTAGCCTCTAGTAGCCACTATTCTCTTCTACCTCCATGAGATCAACTTTTTAGTTTCCCCAAAGGTAAAATAAGCCAAGTTCTTAGTAGTCCTTAACTTGGACTTCTAACTCATTTGTCTTCCACAAGTGAGAATATATGGTATTTGTCTTTCTGTGGTTAGCTTATTTCACTTAACATAATGTTCTTCAAGTGCATCGGTGTTGCTGTGAATCACATAATTTTATTCTTTATTATGGCTGAATAGTATTCCATTGTATATATACCACATTTTCTTTATTCATCTGTTAATGAGCACTTAGGTTGATTCCATATTATTGTTAATAATGCGGCAATAAATGAGAGTACAGATACCTCTTTCACTTACTGATTTTCTTTCCTTTGGATATATACCCAGTAGTGAGATTGCTGGATCATATGGTAGTTCTATTTTTAATTTTTTGAGGATCCACCATACTATGTTCTGCAATGCCTGTACTGATTTACATTCCCACCAACAGTGGATAAGAGTTCCCCTTTCTCTGCATCCTTGCCAGCATTTGTTATTTTTTGTCCTTTTGATACTAGCAATTCTAACTGGGGTGAGTGAATATCTCATTGTGGTTTTGATTTGCATTTCCCTGATGATTCGTATGTTGGGCATTTTTTCATATGCCTGTTGGTTGTTTGTATGTCTTCTTTTAAGAGATGTCTGCTAAGCTTATTTGCCCATTGAGTTCCTTGTGTGTTCTGAATATCAATCCCTTGTCAGATGAATAGTTTGCAAATGTCCCCCATTCTGCTAGTCATCTCTTCACTCTGTTGCTGCCTTTGCTGTGCAGAATCTTTTATTTTGCTATAACACCATTTATTTTTGCATTTGTGTCTTCTCCATAAAAACCTTTGTCCAGACTAATGTCCTGAAGCATTCCTCCTGTATTATCTTTTAGTACTTTAATAATTTTAGGTCTTACATTTAATTATTTAATCCATTTTGAGTTGATTTTTGTGTATGGTGAGAAATAAGGGGGCTGGTTTCATTCTGCCTGTTTTCACAGCACCATTTAGTGAAGAGACTGTCCTCTCCCCAGTGAATGGTCTTTGCACCTATGTCGAAAATCAGTTGGCTGTAAATATGTGGATTTATTTCTGGGGTCTTTATTCTGTTCCAGTGGTCTGTATGTCTGCTTTTATGCCAGTACCATGCTGTTTTGGTTACTATAGCTTTGTAGTGTATTTTGAGGTTTTATAGTGTGATGCATCCAGCTTTGTTCTTTTTGCTCAGGATTGCTTTGACTGTTCATAGTTCCATATGAACTTTAGAATTGTTTTCTTCTACTTACGTGAAGAACGTCAGTGGTATTGTAATAGGGATTGCGTTGAATCTATACACAGATTATTTTTGGTAGTGTAGTTGTTTTCATAATCTTCTAATTGTGAACATGGGATGTCTTTTTATGGTGTTTTATGGTTTTTTTTAGATATCTTTTACCTTCTTGGTTAAATTTAATTGTAGGTATTTTATTCATTTATTTATTTTTGTAGCTATTGTAAGTAGAACTGCTTTCTTGATTTCTTTCTCTGCTAGTTTTTTGTTGGTATATGTTACTGATTTTGAGTATTGATTTTCTGTCCTGCAAGTTTATTTAATTTATTTATCAGTTCTAAGAGGTTTTTGGTGGAACTTTTAGAGTGTTCCACATTAACATCATGTCATCTGCACATAGAACAATTTTTCTCCTTTCCAATTTGGATGCCCTTTATTTCTTTTTCTTGCCTAATTGCTCTGGCTAGGACTTCTAATACTATGTTAAATAAGAATGGTGAGAATGGGCACTGTTGTCTTGTTCCATTTCCTATAGGGAAAGCTTTCAGCTTTTTCTCATTCAGTATGCTGTTGGCTGTGGGTTTGCCATATATGGCCTTTATTGTGTCCTTCAGTACCTAGTTTGTTGAGAGTTATCATGAAGAGATGTTACATTGTATTAAATGCTTTTTCTGCAGTGAACTCTGTAGCCTTTAGAAGATTTTTGTATCTTGAGTTATTTTATGTTTCATATTCGGTTTTGTCTTAATTTAGTAGAATTTCTGTAGTATATTTTTATAAGATTATGGATTAATTTAATTTCATTCTTAGTTAAAGAATTATGTGAAATGTTAATACTCTTTTTTTATAGTTAGGTTTATGTATGTGTGTTTTTGTTACCTTTTCTTTTTGGAATCTCATTTTTCATGTTTTTCAAATGCTATAAAACCTGCCGTGGTTTGTCACCACCAGACGCAGTTTGTACTGTCAAAAGCAAAACAGAGAGAGCTTTAAACAGGATTTTTTCCCCCAAAAAATGTAATTTTAAGGTCTGTATAAAAGTCTTAAAGTACTATTTTTAATAATGCTTATTTTTTCAACATAAAATTAAATAATATTGGCTAGGCACAGTGGCTCATACCTATAATCTCAGCACTTTGGGAGGCCAGGGCAGGAGGATCATGTGAGCCCAGGTGTTGGAGACCAGACTGGGGAACATAGTGAGATCTTGTCTCTACAAAAAAAATTTTTTAAATAGCTAGGTGTGGTGGCACATGGCTCTGTAGACCCTCTGTAGTCCCAGCTCCTCGGGAGGCTGAGATGGGAGGATTACCTTGATTGTACCACTACACTCCAGCCTGGATGACAGAGTGAGAGCCTGTCTCAAAAATAAGTAAATAAATTAAATAACACTCATTATTTAATTCATATGGAAAATGAAAGGAAAAAAAGCTTCAAATTCACTACCTAAGGATAACAACTGGTAAAATTTTGGTCCATTTTCCTCTAATTATTATAAATATTTTTTTCTAAAGCTAATATTACTTTATTATAAATATTTTATACTATAAATATTCATGTGTCTTTCCCTTGAAATTATTGTGTGTATTTCAAAAACCATTGAATGATTTTTGAAAATGTTTTCTATCACTGAATAATATTTCATGGTATGATTTTATTTTATTGGTTTGTGGTTTTTCAATATTATGAAATCACTCTAATCTTTGCATATAGTATTTAATTTTCTAATATTTCTTAGGAAATAATCCTAAAAAGGAAATTACTTGTTCAAAGAGCATGAACTTTTAAAAATGCTTTTGATATATGTTGATACATTAATTCCCAATTTAAAATGACTGCTTTAGCACAATCTAGCCAAAATTCTCTTTGTTATTTTATCCATATTCTGGCATAAATATGGAGGAAACTCACTACAAAGTTGATATCAAACAAGGATTATAATATCTATATGGAGGGCCTTCTGCTTATGAGAAAGAGATCTATTACATATTTTCATGTATTTGCACTTTAGTTTCACCAGCAACACATTTAAGTTTTTAGATTGAGGAATAAAGAAACCAAAGAATGTATAGAGCCCCTACAAGTGTAAGCTAATTTTTTCACAACTTCTAGTACATTTTAAGCACAGTGAGTATAGTAAATGTTTGATGGAGTAAAATGAGTGAATAAGCCTCAGTAACATGTTGTTTTCTTGAATTTAATTATTTATGTTTAATTCTTTATCCAGTTTTCTCCTTCAAAGGAAATTTAAATAAACTTAATAACTAATTTAAATAATTTAAACACTATTTTTCTAACTACTCCAGTGCTCTTCTTGAGCTTTTTAAAAAACTCGTTGTTTTTGATATTGAAAGCTTATTTTAATTTGTGAAAAGTTAAGAGGTCCCTCTGGTGGAACACTGAAGAAATACATAGTTTATATTTCCGTGAAAATACATGATTGGTTTTTAAGTTAGATGGTAGTGACTTTGTATAACTTTTTATGGAATAATGTAATGAATGGGGTTACGTTCCTAGGTTTCTTTCAAAACCTTAACCTTTAACACAATGAATATGTTTAAGATTTGTGAAGAAAATAGTAGGAAAGTAGACAGCTGCAAATGTGTCAAATTATGGGGCTGGATAGACTTTTATGGCCTAGAATGCTAATTACTGTTAATAAAAGTCTGTGTGGAAAAATGAGTGTTCTGAGAAGTGGAGTGAGGGGGAAATTTTATGATAATAATTAAGGTTTATAAAGTACAGTGTGGTACTTTCTATATGTTAATTCTAATTTCAGAATGATCCAACAAGATAGGTGGTATTAGACCCATTTCATAAAGAAACTAAACCATAGAGGGGCTAATAACGAGAGTATCCAGCTACTATGTGATGGAACTGGGAATAGAACCAAAGTACTTGCTCTTTTCTATATATTGTTCTGCCTCTTAGATGGATGGAGTGGATTCATAATCCTTAGCTCCAGCTATTGAGTGGGCAAGGGACTGATGCTATTAAGGGTTAGGATCTGAAAAAGTGGTCAAAGTAGATACATCTGGATAGGTGGCATATTTTCACTTGTCGCATTTAAGGTTGTGCATATAGCTAATCTGTAATGGAGCCAGCATCTGGTTCTGGGTCTACTTGATTCTAAAGACTATGTTTTTTTCTGTTATTCTAGCAGGTGAAAGATCATACAATTCTTACTGAATCAGGAGTTACATCCTGTTCAGCATTGTGGATTTCTGTGTGTTTTATTTTAATTAATTTTAAAAGGTGCCATCTGATGCATAGTGTAGATCATCTCACAGTTCACTAGAATATTCACCAGCTGGAAGGCTGCATGGCTATTACTGTGTAAATTATCAGTTTCATAGACTATCCATATTAGGTTTTTAGTCCTTGCTTGATTTCTCCCTATACCAGTGCCTTTTTCCCTTCTTACTAACTAAAGTTTTGTTGCCTTATTTAATGAAACAGTATTATTTTTGTACTTGGAAACTGTAATCCAAGTTCAGAGCATCTGATGTGGGTTTTAAAGTACACATTTTTGACCCACGATTTTGAAAATAAAGAACATTTGGGAGAGTTCATGGGGGTATGCGTGAGTACACACGTAATGTGTTAAATTTAAGATTTGGGAAAATATACTTCAAATTTAGAAAGATTTACATGAGGCAGTCAGTGGTATACTGACTGAGCTCTTGCCTATAAGTAAATAGTAATAAACAATAGTAATAAAAGTTGTGCCTTAAAAATTAAAAACTTAGTTTCTTCCTGATTTTTGTCATCAGTTATTGGAAAATGTTTGTTTTATGATGCTGGAATGCCTTACCTCAGAGGTTAGCAAGCCATGGCTTATGGGCCAGATCCAGCCTGCCTGTTTTTGTATGGCTTGTGAGCTGTGGTTTTACAACAGTTTTAAAGCTTGCTTTTAAAAAAGAAAGAAAGAAACTTATATGGCTGCACAGCTTAAAGTGTTTACTCTCTGGCCCTTTACGGACTAAAGAAAAAGTTGACCAACCCCTGCCGTACCCACAGCTTTCCAGGTGGCTACAAAAAGTGAATAATAAAACAGTTTAAACTGTTAAAATCAGGTATATGCTATGTATGCTACAGTATTAGCGTCAACTATTTGGCACAAGCAAATAATTCAATTTTTGCTTTTATAAAAATTCCATTTTCTAATACTCTAGAATGCCGTATATATATTTATGGAAATAGTGGCATACTTTAGACCTCAACACCCCATTAAGTCCTTAATGAGGTTTTAAATAATCAATTGTTTATTGAGAATGTGTACCCATAAAATGAACATTCCATGGTTTTCTTGTATTCCAGATAGTGAGTGGATGTCAAGTGATATTAATAAGGGAAAGGAAAACAGAAAAAGGGAAAATAACAACAGATCCACTTTTCTTACCCTTACTATTTTATAACTAAGAGATTTAAGGCCTTCATTCCTCCTCATACTTAGCTTTTTAGATCTGTAGGTGTCCTTGTTAATTTGAACCGTTGTGTACATTTTTTAAGGATATTTGATGAGAACAGTAATATTTATAATGTTGTCAGCCTCCTAAAATTTGTATATTTAAAATTTGCACTAATAACCTTGGGAGTTTGTTTTTATGTTATCTGAAACTTATGTTTATAGTCTGGTCTTCAAAGACTAGATTATACTTGTCCAGTAGTATATGTAGTAATGCAAAGCATGCCATGATACTAGGCAAATCATAGCAATACAAGCTGAACAGCATGTATATAAGTACAAGTAAATACAACATTTATTTCATTGATTTTTAATATATGCATGTATTTGAAGGGTACTATGTGGCATCTGTGTCTTTGAAGAACTAAATGAGTACAAAATCCTTTTTAAAAATGTATGGTAGGCCGGGCGCGGTGGCTCACGCTTGTAATCCCAGCACTTTGGGAGGCCGAGGCGGGCGGATCACGAGGTCAGGAGATCGAGACCATCCTGGCTAACACGGTGAAACCCCGTCTCTACTAAAAATACAAAAAAATTAGCCGGGCGTGATGGCGGGCGCCTGTAGTCCCAGCTACTCGGGAGGCTGAGGCAGGAGAATGGCGTGAACCCGGGAGGCGGAGCTTGCAGTGAGCCGAGATTGCGCCACTGCACTCCCGCCTGGGCAACAGAGCGAGACTTCGCCTCAAAAAAAAAAAAAAAAAAAAAAAAAAAAAAAAAAATGTATGGTAGTGACAACATTACAAAGAAGACTAAATGCAATAATGTTGTCTTCAGCTACACTGATAACCTATATTAATCTTGCTTTGTAGATTTTCATTTATATACAAAGTGATTTCTAGTAGTATATTTATAACAATTGAAACTAATTGCCTGAAATTATTTTGTGTAACTTTATTGCATAATATTTTAAAACAATATTAAAGCAAATAAAAATCACTTGTATCCTCATTCTTGTGCTACTCATATGAGTACATATATTTTATAATTATAAATACAGTTGGCCCTACGTATACATGGGTTTTGCATCCATGGATTTAACCAACCGTGGATCAAAAATCTTAGTGGGAATAAAAAGAAAAAAATACAATGGAAAAAATACAGATTTTAAAAATACAACTATCTATATTCATTTATATTAGGTGTTATAAGTAATCTAGAAATGATTTAAAGTATAAAGAATGATGTGCATAGGTTATATGCAAATACTATGCAATTTTATATCAGGGACTTGAACATCTGTGGATTTTGGTATCCATGGGGCATCCTGGAACCAATCCTCTGTGAATACTGAGGTATGACTGTATATATAAATTAAATGCTGTAGTTTTATTTTTTTAAGCAGATAGCTGTTTAGCTCTCATCATGATTATTTCTAAGTTCATAATATCCATTGAAATGATCTCATATATAAACCTTTTTTCAATCATTAAATACATTGTCTGCAATTTTTTTGATATTTGTAAATGCTATAATAAACACCCAAGCTTAAAAAAACAGATGGCCTATAGTTATCTTCACCATCTTAAAAATCCTAATAGTAGTTTCATGTAATGATGCCTAACAAGATTAGTTCTGCTTTATAAAACTTTTTATTACATTTGCAAATTTGATACATTAGAATAACTTACCAGTTTTATATTAGGAAGTAAACTATACTGATCGAATGAAAACCTTATAATTTCCAATGCTGTTGAAGAATCTGTTGATAAAATACAATAGGACACTTCTTAGAAAAATCTTTTTTTTAGAGAATTTGAAATGACTTTTTATTTCTGTTTTTAGAAATTCATTTTTTCCTCTACGAGCCAGGCACAGTGGCTTATGCCTGTAATCCTAGCACTTTGGGAGGCCAAGGCAGGCGGATCACTTGAGGCCAGCAGTTCGACACCAGCCTGGCCAACATGGCGAAACCCCATCTCTACTACTACTAAAAATACAGTGATTAGCTGGGTGTGGTGGCACACGCCTGTAGTATCCCAGTTAACTTGGGAGGCTGAGGCACAAGACTGTGCTTGAGCCCTGGAGATGGAGGTTGCAGTGAGGCGAGTTTGCACCACTGCACTCCAGCCTGGGTGACAGAGCAAGACTCTGTCTCCAAAAAAAAAAAATTCATTTTTTGCTCAAAAGGGACATAAAGACATACTAATAATACAAGCTCCATGAACACAGGGAATTTTTCACTGTGTTGTTTATGCTGCACCTCTAGTTTCTAAAATAGTACTTGGCACATGGTAAAGGTGTTTATAACAGTATTATATTTGATAAATTTTAAAAATTGGACATATTCTAAATGTTCATTAATAAGGTGTTGATTAAAAGTATAGAATAATCATACAATGGAATACTATTTTGTTGAAAAAAATAGGGTTTTTTCCATGTAAACTGACATTGACACAATATTTTGTTCCATGAACAAAACAAGTAGAACAGTAGTATGTGTAATATGATACCACATTTATTTTTACTATTTTAATTTAAAAATACTCTACCCACACATAGCAGTTCTTAAGCTTTTTGGTTCCCTATAATTACTGAGGACTCTATGGCTTTTGTTTTTGGGAGATATACATTTATATGTTTTTGTTTCTATTAGAAAAATATATTTACTTTCTAATGGTAAATATGTATTACAAATACATGTTTATATTAAAAATTAAAACTGAAAAAATTTTATGTATTTAGAATAAGAAAAATGAATCTATTATATGTTAACGTAATGTATTTTTATGAAAAATAACTTTTCCAGAATGAAAACATTCAATGAGAACAGTGGCATTGTTATATATTTTATAAATCTCTTAAATGTGTAGCTTAATAAAAGGTGACTGGATTCTTATCTGCTTCTTTATTCAATCTGTCATGATGTTTTAGTTGAAGTATGTCATGAAAATCCAGCCTCACATTGATATGTAGTCAAAACATTGGAAAGTATTTTAGTTGCCTTTTCAAGTAATTGTAGATAGATACTTTTCTTTGATACCATACCAAACCTCTATAAGTAGTAGTTTCTTAAATGTTAGTTGCAATGTGGAATGTCAGACTGTGCCAGTGAACTTTTTGTACTCTTGTCTCATAAAATCCTTTTATTTTGTACTTTGAATGGATCTTTTACCTATGCGTGATTGGTTTTTATAAAAATCAGAATTTTTCAAATGCATTGGTCATTTTCAAATGCATTGGTCACATTTCATTATTCCATATCAAAAAACTGCATTTGTTAATGTCACACAAATCTCATTGGAAAGGTCTTCAAGTGTTGTGAAGTTGTCCAGGTCACAAAGATGAATGCTAGTTTTTCAAAATTCTACTTTTTACTTGAATGCTCAAATCTTATAATTGGTAACCCAGTCAGTTTTTCTTTAGTTGATAGGCTTACTGCTTTTATGTGTTGAGAATACTTGTCTGTGAAACATCCAAATCTGGAAGAGTTTGCCATTTATTTGTTCATCTATAAATAGTATTGCATTTTTAAAAGTGGTGAATTCACTCTTATGATGGCACTGATAAACTAATGATAAAAAAAAAAGAACTTCCAAGCCAGGTGCAGTGGCTCATGACTGTAATCCCAGCACTTTGGGAGTCCAAGGCTGGCGGATCACTTGAGGTCAGGAGTTTAAGTCCAGCCTGGCCAGCATGGTGAAACCTCGTCTCTCTAAAAGTACGAAAAAAAAAAAATTAGCTGGGCCTGGTAGCTGATGCTAGTAATCCCAACTACTTGGGAGGCTGAGGCAGGAGAATTGCTTGAACCCAGGAGGCGGGGGCTGCAGTGAGCCAAAATTGTCCCACTGCACTCCAGCCTGAGTGAGAGAGACTCAGTTCCCAAATATGTAAAATATAAAAAAGCAAAATATTAACACGGATTATATTGGAGTAGTGGGAAAATGCTAACTTTTTTTTTCTTTTTTCTCATTCTTTTTAAAATTTTCTGTAATGAATATTTTATGTTATGTAGTTAAAAATGTTATATAGAGTGTGTTATAAAGGATACTTTACAGAGAGTCAAATGAATGTAGATTAAGAATAGTTCTTTTTCTCTATTTTTCTTGTTAGGATTTAGGTCCTGAATATGAAGGTATATTTAACACTTCATTGCAGTGGATCTTAGAAAATGGAAAAGATGTTGGAATAAGGTAAAGGATCTGATTTCCACTTTGACCATTCTGTACTGGGAGAAATGGTTTTGACTTTAAATTCTACCTTACTTATTTTTAAATAGGTGTGTTGGTTTTGGCCCTGAGGAAGAATTGACAAATATAACTGATGTGCAGTTTTTACAGTCCACAAGACCACTGATGTCTTTTTGGTGTCGTTTTCGACGTGCTTTTGTTACTGTAACTCACAGATTATTGTTGTTATGCTTAGGTAAGTTGTAAAGATAAGAAACGAGATAAATTGCAGTCTGAATTTTTGTGTGTATTTCACTAAATGCCAGAGTTGAGAATTCATTTTTGTGATGGTTGCCACATAAGTCACAGCTAGATGTCTTCACTAAATATAATAAAAATAATGTCAGAATCATTCTAAAGGCTTAGAAAACAGTAATATAAGGAGAGGTGGAAATAAAACTTTGTTATAAGACTGTCACAGAAAAACAAGTGTGGTCAGTATATACATAGAAATCTACTTTAGAAAGTAGAATTGAAAAATATAAAAATTGAGCTTATTTTTAAATAAAGTGTTATAAAGTTTATTAAAATTTAGTTTTTAAAATGTAATTTACCTAAATTCAAAATTTTTACCATTTTTTAATTGATAATAGGGATTTAGGTGAGAGTTGTTTTTTCTTTCTTTCTTCTTTAAAAATAATTCATTTTGGCCAGCTTTAGTGGCTCACACCTGTAATCCCAGCACTTTGGGAGGCAGGAGGATTGCTTGCACTCAGGAGTTTAAGACCAGCCTGGGTAGCATAGACCCTACCTCTACAAAAAAATTTTAAAAATTAGACAGGCATAGTGGCACGTGCCTGTAGTCCCAGCTACTTGGGAAGCTGAGGTAGGAGGATTTCTTGAGCCCAGGAGTTGGAGGCTGCAGTTAGCCATGATTGCACTACTGCCCTCCAGCCTGGATGACAGAGTAAGACCCTATCTCAAAAACAACAACAACAAAAGAAAATTCATTTTACTTAAAGTAAGATTTAGTATGTTTAATCTCCTGAGGTTCACTTTTCTAGTCGTTTTATGCTTCAAAGGAAAAAAGTTTGTGAAACATAGTTATATTTTATTTTTTTTAAATAGTAGTTAGAATTTAAATGTTCACTTGTCAGTGTAATGGAAGAAATGCCTTTTTCTAGAAAGAAGTGAATCTTTGGAAAATGTTCAGTATTAAATTTTTTTATGTAGTTTTAATTATATAGCTAATTCAGCCATCTGTCTTGAAGGTTCATTCCATTGTGGCAGTTAAAATAATCACTGAAATATTATTGAATGATATTGACCACAATTTTTAAAATACAAAGTATATTAATATTACAGGTGTAGTGATGGTTTGTGTCGTTCTGCGTTACATGAAATATCGATGGACAAAAGAAGAGGAGGAAACAAGGCAGATGTATGATATGGTGGTAAAGATTATAGGTATGGTATTTGTAAGAATCTCAACTATTTCTAGAAGAGTCATTGTGTGATTAAACTACATTATGTCAAGTGATTGATTCATTTGTAAATTTTATTTATTTTTAGATGTTTTACGAAGTCATAATGAAGCCTGCCAGGAAAACAAAGATTTACAACCTTACATGCCTATTCCACATGTACGCGATTCCTTAATACAGCCTCATGACAGGTGTGTTCAAAGCATTATGAGTTCAAGTAAATCAGAAAATTTAAGTGCTTTCTGCAGTATTGAAAATTATATTGAGAGCTGTGACCCTTCTCAACTAGACTTGCTTACTGCACAGGTTTTTTTTGGTTTTGCTTTGTTTTTGTCCTTTATACTCTCTTTCTAAATTCTCTTCTATTCTCCTGATTTTGAGTGACACCTGGATTTCTAAGTCATTCTCATTCCTAGGCATTCTTGATTCTTTGTTGTTAGTCTCCATCTTATTTCCTTTAATTTCATCTTGATAAAGAAATAGATGACAGCCAGTGGCTGGTGTTTTACTAATGTTTTTTAAGTACTAACTTTATTATTAATGAAGCTTTTAAAGTAAAAACTAAAATGCAACTTTTTGAATATAAAAGATAATTCCGTATCCTGAAGCAGCATCTTGACCCTAGCAACACATAATAGCCAGTGGAGCTTTTGGGGAAAAAAAATACAGATGTTTGTGCTCTAGCTCTGGAAATTGAAACTCAGAAAATCTGAGATGAGATATAGGCATCTAAATCTTCTTTGAACAAACTCCATGAGTAGTGGTAAGAACAGCTAGAGTTAACTATTACCTCAGATACTAATATTTCAAAAAGATGACAAGCCAAGATGATAGTAAATTTGCAATTTTGTTCACATGATAGGAAAAAAATGAAGAAAGTCTGGGATAGAGCTGTTGACTTCCTTGCTGCTAATGAGTCTAGAGTTCGCACGGAAACACGAAGAATAGGTGGTGCAGATTTTCTGGTTTGGCGGTGGATCCAGCCTTCTGCATCCTGTGACAAAATATTAGTTATACCTTCTAAAGTATGGCAAGGTCAAGGTATGTATTTTTAAACATCAAAAAAGTAATTTTCTTCTAATTTTTCAAAATGACAAATATGTGTTAAGTGAAACAGTACAATTCAAAGATGTATGAAGGCAAAACTCTCTCGCTCTGTTTCATAGAAGGAATCAGTGTTAGCTTCTTATGTATCCTTCCACACTTTTATCCTTGCTAATGCAAACATAAATGGTTTATCTTTAATAAAGATGAATATTCCTTGAATCTTGCCTTGTTCACTTAATGAAGCAACTTAGTATTATATATATTAACTGCATTCTTTTCATCTAATTTCTTTATGTAAATAAGACACATAATTTATGTTATATATACAATATAATATATATAAACTATATATGTATATAAGTGAAGTCATAACTTTTTAACTGCTCTTTTTTTTCCAATTTTTGCCTGCCTCCTCTTACTAAGACCTTTCTATTTATATATTCCCCCTGCCAAGTAACTTCTGTGGGTATCTTTCCATATTTTTCTTAATGCCTACATAGTTTCAAAAACATGTATAAATAAGAAAGGGGTAAGTTTATAGGGGGTTTTGAAGATTGGCTGTCATATGTACCCAAACCTTTACTACACAGAAAAGCAGAAAACAATGCATCAGAAAATTATGACTTTTTCCCTATAAAAGTATGTCAATATTTGCTAAACATAGTATTTGTGGAAAAGGTAAGTTGTTTTGGACATGCAATACAAAGTCCAGTCACTCCTTTTTTATTCTCCAATTAATTTTCACTTTGAAAAAGCTTGAATAAGAGGCTTCTTTAAACATGGCATAAAAGTGATGCTCTGTCAGGGTAAACAGCTAAAGCAGGCAGGGCTTAATACCTGGGTGATGGGTTTGAGTTGATAGGTGCAGCAAACCACTATGACACACGTTTACCTATGTAATAAATCTGCATGTCCTGTACATGTATCCCAGAACTTAAATTAAAAAATAATGCTTTCATGTTGCCAATGATTATACTATTTCCTCTAAATGATGCATGCATTTCAGTTTCCCTATAAACTGAAAATAGAGAATTCCTTATTTTACTTGACATCTTAACAGTGTTTGACAGTTCAGCCCTCCTTGAAACTTTCTTCATTGGGATTTGGGGATGCCACCTTCTTCTGTTTTTTTTCTCCTACCTCAGACTTTTTCTTCAGTCCTTTTCTAGATTATCCTCTTTTTCTTCACCTCTAGGTGTTAGAGTTTCTCAAGGCCATCTTTTTTTTCCCACTCTGCCATCTCTCCCTAGATAATCGTCTTGCTGTGACTTAATTTACCATATTGGGATAACTCCCAAATTTTTTATTTTGAATGAAGTCCGGTTTTCAGATTTTTGTACCCAACTATATATTTCTGTACTAGGAGGTGGGCACCACAGATTCAACATGTACACCAGCCTGATCCTCTTCAGTGTTCCTAGTCTAGTTAATGATACCTTTCCTGAGTTGATTCTGCCATAAACTTAGGGATAATTCTTAATCTCTCCTTTATCCCTCTTTGTCCAACCTTTCAACAGGTCATGTCATATCTACTCCATAATATGTCCTGATTCTATCCGCTTGTCACTTGCACTGTTGGCCTGTCTTACCCACATCATTATCCTCTCCTTCTTAGACAACTATAATATAATAATAACCTTCTAACTGGTCATCTTGCATTCACTTCTGCTTTTACCTGAGTCTCCACATAACAATGTATTTTTAAAATTTGTAGTTTTAAAAGACAGATCTCATCCTATTCTACTCCTTAAAACAGTTGAGTGGCTATTACTCTTACCATAATGCCCAAATATTTTTTGTAGCCTACATCATCTTAAATAATCTGACATCTTCTGTGGGTTTATCTCTATTCTTTCTGCTCCAGCCACATTTGCTCCTTCATGCCCCAGGAGCTGTGTACAAGCAATCCCCTCTGCTTGAAATCTTCCTTTACACACCTCTCTTCACCCTGCTAATTTTTATTCTTCAGTTCCCACATAAATTTCACTTTTTCAGGGAAGTTTTATTTTCTCATATGAGGTTAAGTTACTTTTAAAAAGCTTTTTGTACTTTTTTTTTTTAAGGACTTCATCACAGTTGTACTTTCTTACATGACACTCTTTATCATCTGTCTCTCCCATTAAACTGTAAACTCTTTGATAGCAATGACTGTCTTACTCACCTTAACATCTAACCAGGGGTCTGGCTCCTAGTAAAAGCATGCAGTGAATATTTTTTGAATGAACTGAATGATTGAATACCTTTCAACAAACTAGAACAATGTCAAATAGTAAAACTAACTTGTTTTTTGTAGCATTTCATTTAGATAGAAGAAATTCACCACCAAATAGTTTGACACCGTGTCTAAAGATTCGGAATATGTTTGATCCCGTTATGTAAGTATTATGATCAGGGGTACATGTAACTCTTATTCTGAATATTTGGCTGGAAAATGCATGATATTCTTATAATGGTGTGTCTGTAATTGAAAATGTTTTTCTTCTGAATCTCTACCACAGAAATGTTATGTTTTTCTCTTTCATTAAATTCCAAGCAAAGATTTGGCCAAAGGACACTAATGTATAAAGATTTGTAAAACTTTTATAAATCTTTGTATTCCTTATGAATCCTCATAGCAGATAGATAAATGCTTGAGGCAAATTAATGACTCACAATGACAAAGAGTACCCTTTATTAAATGTGTAAGTCATTATACATGACTGTCAATATTTTTGCCTCAGTAGAAAATATAGATACAATCACTGCTGCTTACAAATTTCAAATCTCAAATTGTAAAAAGTTTCCTACAAAGATGTATACACCTGCTTCTCTACAAAGTCCTGTCTCCACTTGTCAATATAATATTTGAAGAACTTTTCAGACTTTATAATTCCAACAACATATGCTTCCAGAGAATAGCACAGTCAAAAGTGACTGCCTTAGAATTCACAGTATTTCATATATAAGCTGTAATAATTCTTAGAATTAGCTTCCTGAGGGCACTGCTTATCTATCCAGTGATAGTACAGATCAAATTCTGTTTGTTTTAAAAGTCCCAACAGTGGCAATTACAATATGTATAAAATACCCCCAAAGTCTCATCTAATCACTCATTGATGAAATTCCAAATAAGTGACAGCAAAATTGGAAATGTGAGGAAGCAGTATGCACACGTGTTTGCACGCGGGCGCACACACACACACAGAGAGAGAGAGAGAGAGAGACAAACACCGCCTCTATTTTGCAGAGATAGAAACAATTAGTAGTGTGATGATACCTCTGTTGGGAATCTTACCTCATGCCTTAGGAATTGGCAAGTCCACTATTTTATTACCTAAGATGAAAATTTGTGATTTGAAGTGAAGTCACTTTCCTCTCTCTCCTGCCATCTTTGTCTCACAAGCAAGACAAATGTCCCTTACTACAGCAGAAACACCTTAAAACTGTCATTATAGTAAGGTGACTGTACAAAATGTTAGTCCTGTATCAATTATTTTGGAAAAGAGAAGCTCAAATGTAGTATTCACTAAGAATTTTCTTTAGGAATTTGAACCTATCATTACAATTAAAGAAAATAACATTCGGCTGGGCACAGTGGCTTACACCTATAATCCCAGTGCTTTGGGAAGCCGAGGTGGGTGGATCACTTGAACTCAGGAGTTCGAGACCAGCCTGGGCAATGTGGCAAAACCCCGTCTCTACAAAAAATACAAAAGAAATTAGCCAGAATTGGTGGTGTGCGCCTATAGTCCCAGCTATTTGGGAGGCTGAGGTGGGAGAATGGTTTGAGCCTGGGAGGCACATGTTGCAGTGAGCCGAGATCACGCCACTGCACTCCAGCCTGGGTGACAAAGCGAGACCCTGTCTCAAATAAATAACATTTAACTTTTACAACTTTAATAAGTTCACAGCTCATTTAAAGTGCTTATTAACAATAGAAAGAAAACAGAAATTACTGTAAATACACAGGATTTTTAAACATAGGAATGACCCAATCCATTTATTCTGCAGCGGTGGGCTAGTCTTTCATTGCCTCAGCTCTCTGCACTCTTTTTTTTTTTTTTGAGACGGAGTCTCCCTCTGTTGCCCAGGGTTGAGTGCAGTGGCGTGATCTTGGCTCACTGCAAGCTCTGCCTCCCAGGTTCACATCATTTTCCTGCCTCAGCCTCCCGAGTAGCTGGGACTGCAGGCACCTGCCACCACGCCCGGCTAATTTTTTTTTTGTTGTTGTATTTTTAGTAGAGACGGGGTTTCACCATGTTAGCCAGGATGGTCTCGATCTCCTGACCTCATGATCCGCCTGCCTCGGCCTCTCAAAGTGGTGGGATTACAGGCATGAGCCACCGCGCCTGGCCAGCGCTCTGCACTCTTTTACTGGAAAGTGGGAGGAGGGCTGAGACTTCTGAATTGTAATTTTTAAATCTACCTCCTGTTAGTCAACAAGCATTTACTTAATACCAATTAAAATCGTATGTGGTTTTAAAACTATACCAATTCTAGTAATATATATATATGTTGTAAGAGACAATGAAGAATTTTTACCGAGTAGGAATATGGTTGTTGATTTTTGTTTTCATTAACTTTTAGGGAAATAGGGGATCAGTGGCATTTGGCAATTCAAGAAGCAATTTTAGAAAAATGCAGTGATAATGATGGCATTGTTCACATTGCAGTAGACAAAAATTCACGTGAGGTAAAGTAACTTTTGGTATTGAATTTCATGTTTTGGATTTGTTGCTATTAAACTGAGACTATTTTCTTTCTTTTTTAATATCACAGGGTTGTGTATATGTTAAATGTCTGTCTCCAGAATATGCTGGAAAGGCTTTTAAAGCATTGCATGGCTCTTGGTTTGATGGTAAGAAATTTGAGTACTACAAACATTTTGAAAAGATAGTTATAGTTTAATTTTAAACTATACCAGATTTCAAATAAAAGAATTTAGGTTAGCATTTTTTTGAGTAATAATTTTAGATGAGTTTATTTATGTTTTGTGCTCATGTGTCTTTTACCACAGTTAATTTTCTGCAAATATTAAACAGTTTTACTGATCTAAAATATTATTTTTATCTTACAACAGGGAAATTGGTTACAGTAAAATATTTACGACTAGATAGATACCACCATCGCTTTCCCCAGGCTCTCACTTCCAACACTCCATTGAAGCCATCAAATAAACATATGAACTCTATGTCTCATCTTCGTCTTCGGACTGGCCTAACCAATTCTCAAGGAAGTTCCTGAAAAGATTTTCTTCCATTTCTAAGACTGTTATTTACAATAGGAAAATTCCTGTTTGGCTTTTTGTCTTCCTTTTTAAATGCTTTTTGTATGTAATATTTTTATTGATGAATACATCTCTGAACGTTCCAGAAGTCTTAAGGTTCCAAAGGGATTTAGCAGTGAGGCAGCAATGCTGAGTAGGTAGGATAATTATTGCATTCAGTTTTTGGAGCTTAGTTAAGCCAATACATTTAAAGTTTTGCATGAGGAACACTGACTTTATTAAGCATTTTCAGATGTGGTGGTTGTATTTTTGCCCCAAGAAGTGTTTGGATAACCACACAAAAGCATGATGAAAAGGCTTCTTGTAGTCCCATAATTTCTTGTGAACTAATGTTGTGAATTTTTGTATACAGTCACCTGCATAGTTCCTACAGGCTAATGTGGTAAAACTGTTGATTTCCCAATTTAACCTTAGGTTTCTGTTGCTTATAAGCGATTCATTTGCTATGGCTGGAATATGGGAAAATTAATTTGGGCTTAGTGGTTACAAATATGTGTAAGTGGATGTATATGTACTTAAACTGGCTTTGTATATATGTATAAATGCTGGTGGTGGTGAAAGTAGTCTTGTTTTATGAGGATGTCTGCATTAAAGCAGTAAAATAAGCTTTCTATTTTATTCATAATCTAATGTGTGTGTATATATGTATGTGTGTATGTGTGTGTATATATAGATGTATATATATACACACACACAGATATACACATATGGCTGTACTTTTGCATAGATCAAACAGCCAAACACCTGGAAGTATTAGATACAAGTTTAAAATATCTTTTATAGGTTTTATATAAAAATGTCTGAGTATGATTTTGTGTGAAAGTTCTGATACCAGTTGTAATAGAGTCAAATTTATGTGAGCAATAAAGAAGAAATTGGCAGATATTGGAAAAATATTTTGTGAAAAGCTGTATTTATTATAAATACTAGGGCCATGACATAGTACCATTGGGATTAAGTCATTTTCCCAATCTATTTATAATTTAATGATATGTTAGTGCCTCTGTTATATGTCAAGTTTAAAGCAGGGCACATTGTTGCAGCAAAATGTGTATTTGACAAATTATACTTGCAATTTTGGGTCATGAAAGTTTGCAATATAGTAAATGCACGATTGACTGTTGCTTTGTGCCTCAGTATTTAATTTGTTTCAGTAAACTTACTTTATTACTGTTTATGATTTCAGATAAAAATAGTTGCTGAGTAAATTTTACTTGTAATCTACAATTGGCTTTTTAAAAATAACCTGTTGATACATAATTGTCAGTCCAAATGAATATGTGAAACAGCTGGAATTGTACCAATTTTGGTTGTATTTAAAGCTCAGTTTCCTTTTTGTTTTATTGTATGCGTTGGGTTTGCAGCATGAACTTGCACAGATAATGCACGTTTTCTGGTTAAGTAAACATGATGCACACTATTCTGTAACAGAAAGCCCTATTGTGCCTTACCTGTGTGCTTTTGTGGGCACCTTGTTTATGAAGAATAAAAAATGATTTGTTATCTGAAGAGAAGAAATTTTAAATTCTCAGTTTATGTCTCAGATGCTAACGTGTGAAAATATAAATATATATAATATATAAAGTAACCAATCTTCCTGTATTTTATGTGCATCATAGTGATTTATCTGAGCTTAGTGACCCCCATCTTGTAACCTGTTGCAAGAGTGAATGTAAAAAATAGTTGTGGCATTTTAAAAGGTCGCCTTTGATGCAGATGCATCTTTTTCTTGCTTCTAAAACATATTTCATGTAAACATTGTACATTTATTATTGTAATATATACTATTATGCAGCTTATTTTACCTGAAACTGTTAAGCCGACCAAGATCCCTCCCTGCAAGACAGATGGGAATGTGTATAATAACTAGGTATTTGAGAAGTTCTGAAGTTTGATGTAATCTGTTACTTGTCCTGTTAAAAAAAGGAAAAAATTCTAATTAAAAATTTATTAGTTTTTTTTTATGTGTCTTGGCTTTTTAAAAACTTTTTAAGTGCCCTGTGTCTGTATTTATTTTTTTACCGGTGAAAATAGGTGTCTTTAGTTTAAATCTGTTTGACAGTCTGAATATTTGTGCTTATAAAGATGAATGAAGACCATAAAGTTAATTTTAACTATCCTTCCCCTCAGCATTTTATTTTTCCTTATGAAAATGTCTTCATCCAACTTTCAAGTATTTGAACCAAAATGGGGCAAGAATGTCAATCAGCTCCATCACAAAGCATTAGTTCTGCTAGATACTTTTTCACAGCAAGACTTTCTTAAAAAGGAAGCATTTCTTTTTCTTTTAACATTCTGACTTGAATTCTATTGCATTATAAACTATTAACAGTTCATAGGCTAGTTACTTTAAATAGCATTGGTTTAGACTTTTTGATGTGTTAATCAAGTAAAAAGACTAGTCAGTCATGTGGTACACTTATTGATTACTAACAAATGCCAAGTACTGTTATGTGTTAGGGATACAAAGATGAAAAACACATGACCCAATCCTCAAGATGGTCACAGTCTAGAGGAAGAACACAGAGCAGATAAAAGATAATGTGGAAAATACAGTGAGAGCAAAACAGGCAGAGGAATTCTGGGAGTAAAGAAAGGCACCTTATGCATCTTAATATAGAGAGAAGACCTCAGGGCAGGTGAGGCAACAGCTGAGCCCTATTTTAATTCAGTTGAACACTTACTACCTCTTAATTAGTATAGATACAATGATAAAATTTCCC
The DNA here is from genome assembly GCF_029281585.2 of Gorilla gorilla gorilla. Classification (NCBI taxonomy): domain Eukaryota; kingdom Metazoa; phylum Chordata; class Mammalia; order Primates; family Hominidae; genus Gorilla; species Gorilla gorilla. Next base: position 80,527,400 of record NC_073234.2, read on the forward strand.
TTTCCCTTGAGCTCTCAGGAGAGCTTCTATTACTGTGATGAGCTCATGAAAATGAATGTGTGTGATCTGTGTAATTACAAAATGAATACTCATTGGTATGTAGATTCATGACTATCTTGTGAATATTGAAGGCTGATGTTGGGTTTTGTTATATTTTCCTTGTATTCACAGTTTGAATGGCAAGTTACGATTTCCAAGTGAACTGTGGTTTGATGTGTCATGTGCCCAGAACATTTCCCTTAATAAGATTTACCTTGCAGTTCTTCCTCCCTGCTCCTGTTGACATCACATTATTGTAAGTCCCCTACATGGCTTTTTTGCCGTTTTTTTTTTTTTTCCTAGACTTACTTGTCAAGTCACTTTTTCCAGATGACTCACACAGGGTGCTAAATCAATCAGAATTTTGGCAATCACTCTTTTAGGAAGGATGCTGAAGAACAGATACTTAAGAACTGAGATGATTAGGAACCAGAGGTTGTGCTGAATGTCCAGAATGCTCTTGACCTTCAAGAATAAACTGAGTGTCCAGAATGCTCTTGACCTTTAAATCCCATTGGTTAAACTTTATGGCTAGAAATGCATTCTCATAGTGGTTTTCTATGCCTGAGAACCTCTACTAGGGGCAACAAGATACATGCATTTTATTGATTCTTAGATTTTAAAACCAGTAGAGCCTGTGTAACTCAGATTTACTTTTTCTTTCATGGGTAGACATTGGAGACCTGAGAATGCTCCTGAAACTGGAAAGAGGGCAATATAGGTATAGAGAGCACATGAACAAAGATTGATGAGAAACAACCCAGTTTATGCATAAACTAAAAGCAGAACTGGGTGTGGTGCCTCACGCGTGTAATCCCAACTAGTTTAGTTAAGAGGCTGAGACGGGAGGATCGCTTGAGGCCTGGAGTTTAAGACCAGCCTTGGGCAACATTTAGACCCAACTCTAAATGAGAAAAAGAGGTAGCTGGGCGAGGTGGCACACACTTGTAGTCCCCATCTACTTGGGAGGCTGAGGTGGGAGGATTGCTTGAGCCCACAAGTTCAATGCTGCAGTAAGCTATGATCATGCCACTGAGCTCCAGCTTGAGTGACAGAATGAGACTCCGTATCTAAATAAAAAATCAGTTGGCCAGCATGGCGAAACCCCGTCTCTACTAAAAATACAAAAAAAATTAGCCAGGCATGGTGGCATGCACCTGTAGTCCCAGCTACTCAGGAGGTTCAGGCATGAGAATTGCTTGAATGTGGGAGGTGGAGGTTGCAGTGGGCCAAGATTGCACTACTTCACTCCAGCCTTGGTGAGCAAGACTCTGTCTCGAAACAAAAAAACAACAAACCATAAGCAGTTTCTTATGACTGAATCACTAAGGACATCAATAGATAAGAAAGGTAGGCAATGGTCACATCTTTGTAGGTCACATGAAGATTGGATGTTGGCTATTAAAGGGAGTTTAGGTGAGAAATGGATGATAAGGATTTGTTGGCATGAAAAATAGAGAAAAGATTTGAAGAATAAGATAAAATGGGAAAGATTTGATTAATTATTGAGAGAGAAACTGATATCTAATTATTTAGCATGGGAAATCTAAAATCCCAACATTTGGGGAATAGATGGTAAGGAACAGATTGGATAGGAAAAATGATAAATTGGGGTTTTGGCTATGTTAAGTTTGACATGCCTACAAAACATTTAGGTGGATGTTCCTAGCAAGTGAAGGGGGATCTACATTTCTGATATATTTTGAGAACTGTCTGAGGGAGGTACAATTTGGGAGTTAGAAGCATGACTGTGGGTTAGATGACCCAGAGAGTCCAAATGGTTAATCCCATTTCTGCCTTACTTACCTGTGTGGCCCTTAGATAGGGATTGACGATGGGGTGAAGTAGAAAGGAAAATTTGAACTAAATTAAGAAGGTAGAATTTGAGAAGGTCTTTGAATGAAGTGAAGTTAAAGTGTAATCTAATATGACTATCACATTTCTGGTTTGGGTAGCTGGTTGGCTGGTGATGACATTACCCAAATTATAGATTACAATTGTTCCATGGTATCTGCAGGGGATTGGTTCCGGGACCCCTATGGACACTAAAATCCACAGATGCTCAAATCCCATATATATAAAATGGCATAGTATTTGCATTGCATATAGTCTACTCATACCCTTCCATATACTGTAAATCATCTCTAGATTATTTTTAATACCTAATACCATGTTATTGCCATCTAAATAGTTGTTATACTGTGTTTTTATTATTTTAAATTTTTTTTGAATATTTTCTATCTGCAGTTTGTTTAATCCACAGATTTAGAGCTTGTGGATACACAGGGCTGACTGCACTAGAGGAGGGGAGCAGGAAGCCAGTTACGGTGCTAGATAAGATGTCCTATAATTGACAAAATAAAGCAAAATAATCCTTCTGACTTCTCTTTGTCTATTGCAGAACATTGTTGGAGGAAGGGCAAGAGGGGGCTGTCTTTGAGGATCTCTCCTCTCCACAAAACAGAATTAACTTATAAAATGTTCTGCCATTGTCTGTGATTCTTTGATATTGATTAGAAATTCTCCTAGTTTGTAGAAAAATGAGATTTTGTATAGATCTAGAAACCTGCGGCTGTCAAAAGAAGGAATCACATGCTAAAGTTGACTTTTGTCAACTTTTGAACTCTTCTTAAATGGTTTGTTTTACACTCAAAACTAGAAACTTGTTTTAGGCTTTATGTTAGACAGCCTGTGTAACTGTAGTCAAGTCATTTGGCCTGAAAGGCTTTTTCTTTTTCTTTTCCTTTTTTTTTTTTTTTTTTGGTGACTTCATTTTGTTGAAGTGATTTAAAAATACAACTTTTAAAGGGCAGTCCTATTTTTATAGTTCCAAATGTTGCAATACTTTTTACAAAAACAAACAAAAAAGTTACTAATGTGGAATTTTAAAATTTCAGTGACTATTTTCTGCTAAATAATAGTGAAATTCAAGTTGGATTTCAAGGCCTGCCTTTATCTAGACAGGTGCTGTTTCAGAGAAATATGTCAGTTGTGTAATTAATAGTTAGAATTCTAATGGCCACACTAAAAAAAGTATAAAATGGGTAAAATTATTTTTTGGATGTTTAACCTTACATATTCAGATTATCTGAACCTGTCATAAAAATGTTATTTTACATACTTCAAAATCTGGAGTATATATTATAGCTAAGGTGACCCTGGGATATATGACTTAAGTGCTAAAACCTATACAGTGAGCACCTTATTTACAGCCTATCTTAATCAGATTTGACATTTTAATTGGAAATACTTGATCTATATTGAGATATAAAACCTACAGTTGAAACAGTAGATTCACATACCCAAGTTCTTCCCAAATACTTAAAAGTTTTAAAATTTAAATTCAAATTTAAATTAATTTGAATTAATCAAAACTTCAGTCCTTCAGTTGTACTACCCACATGTAGCCAATAGCCACATATAGACAGTGGCTACCATGAGTACAAGTCTAAACCAACCTGTACCTTTCTAGCCAAATCCCAGTCCTCACCCATCTACCTGTGCTCCAGCTGAACTGAACTGCTTGCCTGTCTTCTATATACCTAACTTTTACTTGATTCTGCTTTTACTGATAACTCTCCTATTATGCCTCCTTCACTTAACCTTCTCCAGCCACACTGGTCTTCTGTTTCTCCTGTATACTTCCTACCTATAGGGCCTTCACACTTGCTGATCTCTGCCTGTAACATTATTTCCCTGGGACCAGATCTTTGAATGACCTGCTTCTCCTTATTCAGGTTTCAGCTCACATCTCTTCACAGAGATCTTCTCTGGCCTTTCTCTTTTAAATTGCTGTTTTATTTTCTTATTAATATCTGAAAGTATCTTATATATTTATTGCCTATGTCCCTTGCTACAATATCAATCCCCATAAGAATAGGGAGTCTTATTTTTGTGTTGTTTACTTGATTTTTAGGTCCCCAAATAGTGTCTGGCTTAAATTAGGTGCTCAGTATATATTTTTTGAATCAACCCGTACACTTTATTCTGTTACTCTGCATCTAAAATTAAATTTGTGTTTTGATTCTAGGGAGTTCAATATAACTTTCAGAGACGTAATTTCTTCTTAAGTAGTGCTTTAGCAGAATCCCACAGATTTTAATGTGTTGTATTTTCATTTGCTTTCAGTCCAGAATACATTCTAATTTCCCTTTTGAGTTCTTCTTTGCCCCCTGGGTTATTTAGGAATGTGTTATTTAGTTTCCTGATACTTGAGGATTTTCCAGGTAACTTTACTTACACTTTTGATTTCTAATTTTATTCCTTTAGCATCCATTGAATGATTTGAATCCTTTTAAGGTTGAGACTTACTTTATGGTCCACAACACAAACTTTCCATAAAAATTCTATGTGTACTTGAAAAAGAGTGTTTTCTGCTGTTATTTGGTGGGCTGTTTTATAAATGTAAACTTGAAGTTGTTTGATAGTATTATTCAAGTCTTCTGTATTCTTACTAATTTTCCATCTACCTGGTAATTATTGAGAAGGGTTATTGAAATCTCTAACTATAATTGGGGATTTGCCTATCTCTTGCAGTTCTGACAGGTTTTGCTTCATGTATTTTAAAACTCTGTTATTACGTATATAAATAATTAGGGTTATTATAGTCTCTGTGTTTTGACTCCTTTATTATCATGGAAGTGATCTTTATCCCTGATAATATTCTTTGCTCTGAAATCTACTTTGATATTAAGATAGCCACTCTAGCTTTCTTTTGATAAGTGGTAGAAGGGTACATCTTTTTTTCATTTATTTTTAACTTATTCATATCTTCATATTTAAACTATGTTTCTTGTAGGCAGTATTTAATTAGATCTTTTTAAAAGATCTGGTCTGATCACTCAATCTCTGCCTTTTAATTGGGGTATATACGACATTTACATTTAACATTTAATGTGATTATTCATTTGGTTAAGTTTAAGTCTCATTTTGCTGTTTATTTTTTATTTGTCTCATCTGTTGTTTCCTTTTCCTTTTTTCCTGACTCTTTTGGACCGAGTATTTTTATGGTTTCATCTTATCTCCTTTGTGGCTCTTTGTTTTGATTTTAATGGTTTCATTAGGGTTTATAATATACATCTCTAACTTGTCACAATCTACCTTTAAGTGATATTTTACCACTTCATGTATAGTATAAGAACCTTTACAATAATATACTTAACATTTTTCCCTTCCTAATCTTGTTTCATCGATTTCATTATATGTATATATTGTTCACAACACATTGTTTAATTTTGGTTTATACAATTATCTTTTCAAAAGATTTCAACAATGAGAAAAGTATTATTATATTTACTAATTTAGTTGCTATTTTCAGTGCTCTTCATTCCTTTGTGTAGGATCATACTCCACCTGGTAGCATTTTCCATAAGCCTAAGGAACTTAACTTTTCTTGTAGAGAAGGTATGCTGGAGATGAATTCTTTCAGCTGTTGAAAACAGGCGCTATTCCTGGAATGTAACCATTAGTCACTCTTACCTCTAGTCCTTTCTATTGGTTCTTTCAATTGGTAGTTTCTTCACACATGTATTGATCAGCACCTTGTAGCAAACTTGAGAGGAACCCTCCATAGATCTCTAGAATTTTCTCTGCTGCTTTGTCATCTCTTGTATTCTGTCCTGTGAACTCTAGCTACCTTGGTCTTCCCAGACTCTTGACTCTGTTTCCTCAACCTAGGGAGCCATTGGTGTCTACCTGGCATTTTTCCTTGCTGCTTCGTAGCTTGGAAACTCTCAAGGTACTATGCTGGGACAACCATCGGTCTCACCTTGTCTGCTTCCTGTTTCTCAAGGATCACTGTCCTTTGTCTTATGTCCTGTGTCTTAAAAACCACTGTTTCATATATTTTATCCAGTTTTTTTTCCAGACAAGAGGGTAAATCCCTGTTACTTCATCTTGGCTTAAAGTAGAAGTCTACAATCATTTTGGAAAAGGATAGAACCTTGTTTTCTTCATATTAACATATTTACTAACTGACTCTCTACACCTATGGGATAACATAAATTAAAGAGGAAGAGCTCACACCTGTAATCCCAGCTACTTGGAAGGCTGAGGCCGGAGGACTGCTTGAGCCCAGGAGTTCACTACCAGCCAAGGCAACATAGCAAGACCCTTTCTCTAAAAATAAAAATAGGGTGAGCATGGTGTCGCATACCTATGGTCCTAGCTACTCAGGAGGCTAAGGCAGGAGTATCGCTTGAGCTCAGAAGTTCAAGGCTGCAGTGAGCTATGATCACACCACTGCACTCCAGCCTGGGTGACAGAGCAATACCCTGTCTAGAAAATAAAAAAAAATTAAAAAAAAGAGGAAGTATCTGTAGTCTTATGAGGGCTTTTAAAAATTATATAAGAATCATTTTGATACTTGCAGGGCAAGATTGTGTCTGATTAGCAACTAACAATTAGTGCCTCCCAACATCTTTCTAAAATACGATAGAAAATCAGAAAAAGATGAAAAGTTTTAATGCCTGAAACTAAGGCTGATAACCAACCTATTGATTCATGTAGGGAAGAATTGCCTGCAGGACTTAATATAGAATATGTGGAGCATAAATTAGAATATATGTAGTGTGCGTAGACACACACTCTTTATCACTTGAAGAAAATCAGTCCTGATGGTCTAAGAAATCAGGTTTGAGATATCCAGTTCTTCCTAAAATGCCTTCTCCCTCAAAGATGTGAGTCCAGACCAGTGGTTTGCTAGATCTGGTTTTTGTACCATTTTGTGAGAGATAACTATAAAATTTTAAATAAATTTTTGCCAGCTAGTTGTTAAACACAAATGTCATTTTGATTTTGCAATTGACCATGTTGGGAGTATTTACACCTTGGGACTCAGACTCTACAAACTAGGGTTCCTTTTTTTCCTGAGTTGTTAAACACCGTTAAACATTTACCGCGCTGAGTATGATGATAGGTGTGGGTTTGTCATATATAGCCTTTATCGTGTTGGGTTACACTCCTTCCATGTCTAATTTGTTGACAGTTTTTATCATGAAAGGATGTTGAATTTATCACATGCTTTTTCTGCATCTGTTGAGGTAATCATGTGGTTTTTGTCCTTCATTCTGTTAATGTAATGTATCACATGTATAGATTTGTGTATGTTGAGCTATCTTTGTATCCCTGAGATAATTCCCACTTGGTCACGATGAATGATCCTTTTAATGTGCTATTGAATTCAATTTGCTAGTGTTTTATTGAGGATTTCTTCATCTGTGTTCATCAGGGATACTGGCCTGTAGTTTTCTTTTCTTGTGTCCTTGTCTGGCTTTGGTATCAGGGTAATGCTGGCCTCGTAAAATGAGTTTGGAGGTTTCCCCTTCTCTTCAATTTTTTGGAAGAGTGTGAGAAGGATTGGTATTACTTCTTCAAATATTTGGTAGAATTCAGCAGTGAAGCTATTAGGTCCTGAACTTTGTTTTCTTCTTTTCTTTCTTTTTACTTTTTTCTTTTTCTTTTTCTTTTTTTTTTTTTTTTTTGAGACAGAGACTTGCTCTGTCACCCAGGCTGAAGTGCAATGGTGTGATCTCCGCTCACTGCAGACTCTGCCTACTGGGTTCAAGGGATTCTCCTGCCTCAGCCTCCAGAGTAGCTGGGATTACAGTCACCTGCCCCCATGCCCGGCTAATTCTTTTTGTATTTTTAATAGAGACAGGGTTTTGCCACATTGGCCAGGCTGGTATCGAACTCCTGGTCTCAGGTGATCCGCCCGCCTCAGCCTCCCAAAGTGCTGGGATTACAGGCATGAACCACCACACCCAGCCTGAACTTTATTTTTTTCTTGACCTTGCTGTGAATTAGGCTTTGGTTTAAGGGAATGTTGTGGCAGGTTTGATCCTCTATCCGTATTACTCAAACTTTCTTCATATCAGCAACAAGGCTGTATCACTTTCTTATCATTCATGTGTCTCCTGGAGAAGAATTTTTAATTTCCTTCAAGAACTTTTTCCTTTCATTCACAGTTTGGCTGTCTGTTTAGTTCAAGAGGCCTAGCTTTTGGCCTGTCTTGGCTTTTTACATGCCTTCCTCTCTAAGCTTAATCATTTCTAGCTTTTGATTTAAAGTGAGAGATGTGCAACTCTTCCTTTCACTTGAATGTTTAGAGGCCATTGTAAGGTTATTAATTGGCCTTTTTCTTTTTTTTGAGATGGAGCCTCGCTCTTTCGCCCAGGCTGGAGTGCAATGGTGTGATTTCAGCTCACAGCAACCTCTGCCTCCCAGGCTCAACGATTCTCCTGCCTTAGCCTCCTGAGTAGCTGGAATTACAAGCACCTGCCACCACCCCTGCCTAATGTTTGTATTTTTAGTAGAGACGGGTTTTCACCATGTTGGCCAAGCTGGTCTTGAACTCCTGACCTCAAGTGATCCGCCCGCCTCAGCCTCCTAAAGTGCTGGATTACAGGCATGAGCCACCGGGCCCGGCCTAATTGGCCTGATTTTAATATTATTGTTTCTCAGGAATATGGAGACCCGAGGAGAGGGAGAAAGATGGGGAAACAGCTGTCAGTGGAGCAGCCAGAACACATACAACATTTATCAATTAAGTTTGCCATGTATGTGGGCGCAGTTTGTGGCATCCCAAAACAATTACAATAGTAACAGCAGAGATCACTGTTCACACATTACCGTAATAGATATAATAATAATGAAAAAGTTTGAAATATTGTAAAAATTACCAAAATGTGACACAGAGACATGAAGTAAACGCATGCTGTTGGAAAAATGGCATCAATAGACTTGCTTGACTCAGGGTTGCCACAACCTTCAATCTGTAAAACAATGCATTATCTGTGAATGAAGTATGCCTGTATTGTATTATTGAAAATCATTGGGGGGAAAACATTTACCAGCATATCTCTTACTTAAACAAACTTTAAAAACTGGATAACTATCCTGATGGCAATTTGGAAATTACTTTTAAGATGGTTTCCTCCAGCCTCTCCTCTCATTGCCATTTCTTCTCATTCTAATTACTTTGAAAGATGACAATTCTCAAGCCACCAGCAAGTAATAAGCAAGAGGAGCACTGAGACACACTCAGAGAAGAGTAATTCCAGCAATTAATAAGATTATAGAGGGAGAAATGCAAGGAGAGTACAAGTGGTGAAATATATTGAGAATGATGGTTTTCATTTTATTGGCTCAGAGTATTAGGGAAAAGACTCAAGAAAGGAAATTAGCCTAATTTCTTTTCCTCAGGAGGAAGACTAATTTCTGTATGTGAAATTAGTCTCTTTCTGAATGCAAAATTAGTCTTCCTCCTAAGAGTTGTGGACTGGCTGGGTACAGTGGCTCATGCCTATAATCTGAACACTTTGGGAGGCTGAGGCAGGAGGATCACTTGAGCTAAGGAGTTCAAGACCAGCTTGGGGAACATAGTGAGACCTTGTCTCTACTTAAAAAAAAAAAAAAATTAACCAGGCATGGTGGTGCCTGCCTGTAGTCTCAGCTATTCAGGAGGCTGAGGCTGGAGGATCACTTGAGCACAGGAGATAGAGGGTGCAGTAAGCTATGATTGTGCAACTGCACTACAGCCTGGGTGACAGAGCAAGACTCTGTCTCCAAAAAAAAAAAGAGAGTTGTGGACATTAGCTTGAAATTTCGATACAGATTTGTGGAAAAGATTCTTGCAACACTTGGTTTTTGATCACAAGGTTGGATGATAGTTTAAAAAATACACCTCAGTATGCATATGGGCCCAAAGGTTGATTAAAGGGTGATAATGAAATACAGAGAGATGGTTCTGGGGATGCACTGCTCCTTCCCACAAGCTGCTCTACAGAGTTAATAAGGGGAGTTAGTTATTAGACTTCCTTACTTCACCATCACTCCATTTTTTTAGCCCCTCCTTCATATTTTCCATCTCTTTGTCTTTCTGTACTACATGCTGAGAAACTTCTTCACATCCATTTTTGAGTACACTAATTTTATGTTCAGCTGGGTTTAATCAACTCAATAAAAATTTGTTTTTATGAGATATATTAGGTGTATTTATCTCAACTTTATTGAGGTATAAGTCACATATCATACAGTTCATCTATTTAAAGTGTATAATTTAGTAATTTTTAGTGTATTCATAGAGTTGTGTAAACAGCACCACAATCAGTTTTAGAATATTATCATCACCCCAAGAAGAAACTTTACACCTCTTAACCATCACTCCCAATCCTCTTAACCCTCACATTCCTAGGCAACAACTAATCTTTCTGTGTCCTCATATTTTCCTATTCTGAACATTTCATATAAATGTAATCATACAATATGTGGTCCCTTGTGGCCAACTTCTTTCACTTAGAGTAATGTTGTCAGGGTTCATCCATGTTGTAGCATGTATCAGTACTTTATTGCTTTTTATAGCTGAATAATATGTATAGATATACTATATGTTATTTATGTGTTATTAGTTGATGAACATTTGGGTTATTGCCACTTTTTTGCTTACTATGAAGAATGGTGGTATGACCATTCATATACTAGTTCTCAAATAGATATAGGCTTTCATTTATCTTGGGTATAAGTAGGAGTGGAAGTGAAGATTGTGGCAACCCACAAGTCATATGGTAACTCAATGATTAACATTTTGAGGAACTGTCAGGCTGTTTTCCAAAGTAGCTGTACCATTTTACATTCTCACCAGAAGTGTATGAAGGTTCCAGTTTCTTCTCACCCTCTTCAATATTGTTATTATCTTTTTTAAAGCCATCCTAGTGGGTATGAAATGGTATCTTAGTGTTGGTTTGATTTGCATTTTCCCTGCTGGATTGTGATGTTGGGCATCTTTTATGTGCATATTGGCATTTATATATCTTCTTTGGAGAAATGCCTATTCAGAACATTTGTCCATTTTTAATTGGGGTATAGTCTTTATTACTGTGTTGTAAGAGTTCTTTAAATGTTGCAGATCACAAGTCCCTTATCAGATTTCGATGTGCAAATATTTTCTCCTATTTGTGGGCTCTTTACTCTCTTGATGATGTCTTTTATAGGACAGATGTTTTAAATTTTGATAAAGTCCAATTTATTTTTTGTTGTTGCTTATGGTTTGAGTATTTAAGAAACCATTGCCTAATCCAAGGTTATAATGATTTACACCTATGTTTTCTTCTAAAAGTTCTATTGCTTTTCCTTTTACATTTAGGACTTTGATCCACTTTAAGTTAATTTTTTAATATTGTGTGAGGTAGTAGTCCAACTTCGTTTTTCTGTATGTGGGTATCCATTTGCAACATCCCATGAGATATCCCAGCACTGAGCTATCTGTTGAAAAGACTGTTCCTTACCCAATTGAATTGTCTTGTCACCCTTGTCAAAAATCTACTGATTATAAATGTGAAGGTTTATTTTTGGAATCTCAATTATATTTTATTGATTTATATGTCCATCCTTATGCTAATACCACACTGTCTTGATTACTGTAGCTTTCTAGCAAGTTTTTAAATCAAGAAGTGTGAGTCCTTCAACTTTGTTTTTCTTTGTCAAGATCATGTTGACTATTCTGGATCCTTCAATTTCCTAATAATTTTGGTGGGATATGCTTCAATTATTGCAAAAAAGCCAGCTGGCATTTTGACAAATTATTTGAAAGCATGAAATGATAATTTTCACTTTATGTTTGATTTCTGCTCTATAATCAAAGAATCATTTTGCAAAATATCCCAGGCTTCATTTTTAAAAGGGTCTGTCTCTGATCATGTAATTCCTTTCTGCTCTTCTTGTGGTCATTTTTGTTGTTGTTGTTGTTTGTTTGTTTGTTTTTAAGACAGGGTCTTGCTCTGTCAATCAGGCTGGAGTGCAGTGGTGTGATCTTGGCTCACTGCAACCTCTGTCTCCCGGGCTAAAGCAATCCTCTCACCTCAGCCTCCCAAGTAGCTGGGACCACAAATGTGTGCCATCAAGCATGGCTAAGTTTTTGTATTTTTTTAGAGATGAGGTCTCTCCATGTTGCCCAGGCTTGTCTCGGACTCCTGGGCTTAAATGATCCACCCACCACATCTTCTCAAAGTGCTGGGATTACAGGCCTGAGCCACTGCACCTGGCTTCCTTGTCATTGTTTTTTATCCTTTCCAACTTTTTTTTTAATTGCTAACTGGACAGACCCTGACACATTTCTGGTAATGCTTGTGATTTGAGCAGTTTTCTGTCATTTTTATTGACTTTGTGAAATCCTCCAATTTTGAGAAGTTTGCTAGTTCACTTTGTAGTGGAGTTTCATTGAACTTATATTGTGTTTTTAATGACAATCTGCAAGACACTGACACAGACATTAACATAATGGGCAGAAATAGATGGTACTGTCAAGCAGAGAAGGATATTCAAGGAGGAACTGACTTTTTAAAGAGCACTTTTGTAAGAGAATATTTTATGTTGTAATTCCACAAATAACCATATAACCTCCACATGAGGTTATATAGTTGATAAACACTTGAATTATGAAGATACTCTAGTATGTAAGAATTTAGTATATGATAAAGGTGGCTTTTAAAATTAGTGAGAAAAGTGAATCATTCAATAAAAGTGAAAAAAAAATTAAGAGGAAAGTTAGAGCCCTAATGTTACTAGTTCCAGGGCCTATGGCTTCAGCAACTGTGTTTCCTTAGAAGAGGCACGGGCTCTTTGGCTTGTAATAACTTACAAGATCTTAATGAATTGAAACTTCCACATGGACAGTCACTCAATTTCCTCATACAAACTTGACTGACAGAGGATATCCTTCACAAAGATTTCCTATGTCCCAATAATATAACAAACGTTTGGTTGTGTTCTTGAAATTCAGGCTCTTCTCCTTACCAGGCTTCTGTCCTTACAGGACAAAAGGACAAAAGGACGATGGTTTCCTGATGCTTATTTTATTCAGGATTCTCATTTTGTTTGACAATCACCATTGGGCTCTTCTACACCACTACCAGCATTTGAGTAACAGAACCCTAGTAACATATCAGTGAAACAGGGATCCTATTAGAGGAACATGTAAGTAGCAGAACTATTCTGGAACACAACTTCCCAACTGATGTGCCATGAATGCGTTAGATTTGCCCAAATATTAGCTTTAGAGTGGTGGCAGAACTTGGGATAGTGGAGCTCAAGGCCTAGTTGCCTCCAGCAGGTTGTAAGCAGCTTCCTTTATTGAACCAATGCACGGTACAATTATTATCCTTTTCTTTTTTTTTTTCTTTTGAGACGGAGTCTCGCTCTATCACCCAGGCTGGAGTGCAGTGGCGCGATCTCGGCTCACTGCAAACTCCGCTTCCCGGGTTCACGCCATTCTCTTGCCTCAGCCTCCTGAGTAGCTGGGACTACAGGCGCCCGCCACCGCGCCCGGCTAATTTTTTTGTATTTTCAGTAGAGACGAGGTTTCACCGTGTTAGCCAGGATGGTCTCGATCTCCTGACTTCGTGATCCACCCGCCTCGGCCTCCCAAAGTGCTGGGATTACAGGCTTGAGCCACAGCGCCCAGCCAATTACTATCCTTTTCTTTGAGTGCCATTAAAGTTTGAAACAAGGTGGGGAAGCACTGTTCTAAGCAATTAGCTGGGAACAAGGAGAGCATGAATAATATCACTAGGCAAACACAGTCATTTGGTTTAGGGAAGAGTATCACAGATTTCAGCAGAGAATGAATGAGGAAGCGCATTAGATTTTTTTCTGACTCTAAATCACTTCAATTCTATTTTCATATTAGACTTTATATCATTAATATGATATGTATATTAGTATCAAACTTCTGCAACTTTTACTTGTTAATACTCCTCTACATATACCCAGATAAGTTCCAGGAGGAATAAAGACTTGAGAAATAGTCATAAAATAAGCAAAAGAAAAATTAGAGGAAAACATTTGATATAGGTCTAAGCACAGAGATCAAGAAATGATAAAGAAAAATGTTACATGTTTGGTTGTATTAAAAGTTGTCTCCCATTCTGCAGGTTGTCTGTTCATGCTGACAATAGTTTCTTTTGCTGTTCAGAAGCTCTTAGTTTAATTAGATCCCATTTGTCAATTTTCGCTTTTGTTGCAATTGCTTTTGACATTTTCGTCATGAAATCTTTGCTCTTGCCTGTGTCCTGAATGACATTGCCTAGATTTTCTTTTAGGGTTTTTATAGTTTTGGGTTTTACATTTAAGTCTTTAATCCATCTTGACTTAATTTTTGTATAAGGCATAAGGAAGAGATCCAGTTTCAATTTTCCGCATATGGCTAGCCAGTTTCCCCAGCACCATTTATTAAATAGAGAATCCTTTCTCCATTGCTTGTTTTTGTCAGGTTTGTCAACAATATTTTTACCTAATGCTGAATAATGATTGAAATTTTATTTTATTTTATTTTATTATTTTTTTGAGACGGAGTCTCGTTCCGTGGCCCAGGCTGAAGTGCAGTGGCACAATCTCGGCTCACTGCAAGCTCCGCCTCCCGGGTTCACGCCGTTCTTCTGCCTCAGCCTTCAAAGTAGCTGGGACTACTGGCGCCCGCCACCACCCCCGACTAATTTTTTGTGTTTTTAGTAGAGACGGGGTTTCACCATGTTAGCCAGGATGGTCTCGATCTCCTGATTTCATGATCTACCCACCTTGGCCTCCCAAAGTGCTGGGATTACAGGCTTGAGCTACCGCACCCAGCCGATTGCAAAAATATTCTTTAAAAATATTCTAACATAGACCAATATCTCAACAGAAAAGTAGTCAAATGACATCAAGAGATGATCCACAAATGAACAACTGCAAATGGCCAATAAATACATGAAATATTCAGCCACAGAAATAAAGGCAAATTAATGAGCAATTGAGAAGGAAACTGGATAAATTTGACTTCAGTTTAGGGAAAATAGGCCCTTTACATAACGGTTGGTTGTTGCGTAACGTGATGAGCATTTCTGAAGGTCAATTTGGCAATATGTAACACAAAAATATTTTAACGTTCATACCCTTTGACCTTATGTTTTAATTTTTAGGAGTCTATTCTGAAGAAATTACCAGAGATAACAAGAAGATAAATGAAAATGATGTTCATCACAACTTTATTTATATTGTGACTAAAAATTAAAAGCAACTAAATCTACAGACGTGGTAATAAGTAAATAACAGATTATCATATGGAATTCTGGAAAATCATCAAAATAGTGCCTTTGAGGATTATTTAAGATGTGGAAAATACTGTCTATGAACTGCTTAAGTTACATATACATTATATCATTCATATATATATATATATTTTTTTTTTTTAAATAGAGACAAGGTCTCATTTGGTCACCCAGGCTGGAGTACAGTGGCTCCATCGTAGCTCACTGTAGCCTCAAATTCCAGAGCTCAAACAGCCTCCCAAGTAGCTAGGACTACAGGCATGCCCACCATGCCAAGCTAATTAAAATTTTTTTTTGTAGAGACAGGGTCTTGCCGTATTGCTTAGGATGGTCTGAATTCCTGGCCTCAAGCTACCCTCCCACCTCAGCCTCCCAAAGCATTGAGATTTCAGGTGTAAGCCACTGCACCTAGCCTCAAATATATTTCATATAAGACACTGTCAATTGTAAGAGGCACCACTATTTTCTCTGGACCTTAAGAAAGAAAACAACAACAAAAATGACATTCAAGGTGTAGATTGTAATAGAAGACCCTAGCATAAAGTTAGGGTCAGGGTAATGAGAAGTAGACCTGTCTCTAGAAGGGAACTGTAAAGAAACCAGTCAGTCCTTGTTCAGATTGTGGTTTCAACTCCTACTACCAGCATCATCTAAAAAGCTTAAGCAAAAAGAAAATTTAAAGTGCTCACAGGAGCAAGCTGTGGTTGCACCATCCACTGCACTCCAGCCTGGGTGACAGAGAGAGAACTTGTCTCAAAAAAAAAAAAAAAAAAAAAAAGAGTAGGTTTTGGGTATATTGAGATATCTGTTAGACATCCAAGAGGAGATGTAGAGCAGAAAGTCGTTGCTCAAGGGATGAGACAAGGATAGAGTTATACACTTGGGAATCACTGTATACAGATGGAACTTAAAGCCACATAACTGGATGAGATGAACCAATGAAATGAGCGCAGACAAGGCAGAGGAGAGTATTGGGTATTTCAACATTTCAAGATGGAGGAAGGAGCAGGAGCCAGCAAATGAGACTAAGTTGAAGGAGCTAATGAGGTAGAAGGATAAAGAAGTGTTTTCAGAGGGAAATGGTGTTCAACAGTGTTGAAAACTTCTGAGGCATCAGGAAAGATGGTTTCAGTAGGTAGTTAGTAGGTATGAGCAGGACAGGAGAGGGTTCTCCCCGCCACATACGCCAGGAGTGTTGGGTGACCATTAGGTGATGGTCAGGTGGTTGTTAACTATTTCTCAAAGGAATAATTGCTAAAGTAATAAGTAATGACTGCCAGAGAAAGGCAGTTTTCTAATAGAAAACACCTGAGGCCGGGCGCAATAGATAGAAAACACCTGAGGCTAGGCGCGGTGGCTCACGCCTATAATCCCAGCACTTTGAGAAGCCAAGGTGGGCGGATCACCTGAGGTCAGGAGTTTGAGACCAGCCTGGCCAATATGGTGAAACCCCATCTCCACTAAGAAATAAAAAATTAGCTGGGCATGATGGCACGCGTCTTTAATCTCAGCTACTTGGGAGGCTGAGGCAGGAGAATCACTTGAATCCGGGAGGTGGAGGTTGCAGTGAGCTGAGATAGTACCACTGCACTCCAGCCTGGAAAACAAAATAAGACTCCGTCTCAGAAAAAAAAAAAAAAGCAAAAAGCAAAACACCTGAAACTGATCAGCAGCTTCCCACCAAGATCTCAGGAGTGAGGAGAAGTAACATAAGATTCTGGAAGTATGCCAACATTTAAAACCCCAAGTCAAGAGGTCAAGCTGTGTACTTGGTATCTCAAGTTGCCTGCTTGGACTTCTTCCAAATGTACTTCCCTTCCTTCATTTCTATCATTTCCTTACTGTTCTAAAGCTTTTTAATAAACTTTCACTCCTGCTCTAAAAAAAATAAAAAAACTTAAAAAAAAAAAAAAGTGCTCACAGTTCATAGTTCCCTCCAGGAAGAAGAAAACATCCATCCCCCCGGCAGAAACGAACCTTAATGCAGGTAGGCAGCAATTTTCTTATTTGTAATTTTGACAACAATTTTAAGATATCATTGATTCTGAAATGTATTATTTCTCTATTAGTTGTTAAAAGGTGAAAAATTGTATGTTTAAAATAATTTGAGTGTATTCTCTACACACAATTGGAAGGAAATGCTCAAAAATTTAGCAATGGAGACCAGTCTGTTGGATTACATACCTATTTTACAAAATTCACCATGAATATTTATTACACATATTTAAATGTTTACCTTAATTGAGATTCTCATAATTGTCCTCATTCTGTTTATAAAATTTAATCTCCTCTGCTAACATATTTCGAATTACTGCCAACCTTTGGCAATAAATCTCAGACAATGAGAATTTTTATAACTTCAGCACTTCGGAAAAGGGCTATGTTTATTTTGCCTGGCATGAGTTGTTATTGTTAGCAGGTATAGGAAAGGACTTCTGAAACACACCCAATCCTTCCATTGAGAGACAGGGTGGCAGGCGGGGAAGGGAAAATAGGGATAAGTGGTTAGGAGCATTGTCTTTGGAGTCAGAACCATGCTTAGATTTCAGCTTTGACACATACTGATGGTGGTGTGGCCTTAGGCAAGTTATTTAAATAGCTTGTTTCTTCATTTTTAAAACAGTAATAATTGTGTTATCAAGAGAACTCAATGAAATAATGTAAAATGACTGCCATGTAATATCACTGTTACTATTTCTTAACTGGTCTGTGAGAGCAACAACTTGATAATATGACTTATTTTTAACATCTCTTTGCTGTTCTTCATTGTGATCCCCCTTAATGATGCTCACACATAAGACTTGTGAAAATGTATTATCTCTTCAGTGCTTCCTTTTGAAATGACATATTCCCTATTCCAGCAAATAGAAAAAAGGAGCGCACTCCTGACTAGCATAATCTTGATGCAAATACAAGACAAAAAGGGAAAATTCACAGGCCAATCTCACTGAATAGAGAAAATAGCAAAAATCCCAAACAAACCAAATTGGTCAGCAAACCAAATTCAGCAACATAGAGTGAGAATTACACATCATGGCCAAGTTGGATTTATTCCAGGAATGCAGTTTGACATTAGAAAATCAGGCTGGGCGCGGTGGCTTACACTTGTAATCCTAGCACTTTGGGAAGCCAAGGCAGGCGGATCACCTGAGGTCAGGAGTTCGAGGCCAGCCTGGCCAACATGGTGAAACCCCATCTCTACTAAAAATACAAAAAAATTAGCTAGGCGTGGTGGTGAGTACCTGTAATCCCAGCTACTCGGGAGGCTGAGGCAAGAGAATCTCTTGAAACCAAGAGGTGAAGGTTGCAGTGAGCTGAGATCATGCAACCTGGGTGACAGAGCAAGACTCCATCTCAAAAAAAAAAAAAAAAAAAAAGAAAAGAAAAAGAAAAAAAGAAACAGTATAATTTGTCACATTAACAAATGAAATAAATAATATGATCATCTCAAATAGATACAGTAAAAGCATCTGATAAAATTCAACATTCGTACATCCTTTTGTAAAAAGTAATTCTTAGCAAACTGGTAGTAGAAGGGAACTTCCTAAATCTGATAAAAGATATTTACCAAAAACCCACAGCAAACATCACATTAATGGTGAATTTTCTGGTATATCCCTTTTGAGTGCAGTTTTGAATGCCCAGAAGTTTTGATGTTTTCCTTTATTTCTGAAACTTGTTGCTTTTCATTAACTGTTTTTGCTCTTTTGAAACTACTGTATCCTTTTCATTTGCTTTGAAATAGTATACCTTGCCTTTCATCTTTGCTAAATGATTCATCTTATTGTTTTCCTCAACTATTGTGTTCATAATGTCTTTCTTTTATGCTCGGTGCTTCTGCTTCAAAAAGGCAAAAATCAAAATGTAACTTTGTTCTCAATGTGAGTAACATTGAGATCCGATACCATGTATGGCAGTGTTGAAGAATTATTATCACTGGAACTAGGGTAGTGTCACTCATTACAGAGGTGTCAATCTGACTGCAATGGACCAGTTTGTGCATTCCAAAAGAAGACATTACATCTTGAAACTGACTGTCTACAATCAGTCCTGTGTTATTAAAATGTTTCTTAACGTCCCTCTAAACATATAAGCTAGTATAATCTTTGTTTAACCATAGGAGTCTTAAAAATTAATTCATGTGATTACATCTGGTAACAATATGGCTCGGTTGTACGGCAGACATCCCTAGAAAATAATAGGGAGCAATATAAACAAGAGAGAAGTAGACAGCAAGAGCGATTATTTGTATAAGCCGCCATGTGGGTTGTTGAATCCCGTTTGCAGACTCAAAGAACTAGCCATGAGCCTTGTTCATTGGCCACTTACTCTGTTATTTATTTATTATTATGAATTCTACATTGTTTCATTTAATATTAGCCACGTTTTAATACACAACATTGAAATAAAAGCACATTTTTCAAAAATTACATTTATTATATCTAAATAAAACTCTAATTATATAAAAATTTATCATTTTCACATTCTACTCTGCTTTAATAACATGGAAAAATCAAAATTGCTTTTCTTGGTGTTCCCCAAGGACAGCACAATGTATTTAAAACACAACTTAGCTATAAAACAGAACCTTTTCATATATAGATATTGGTTGAAGAAATATTCTCTGTGTAATTAAAATGTTTAGAGAAGCCATACTATTTTCATTGTGTTCAGAAAAAGTTTGTACTATAACTATATTTTGGTATAATAAAATATATTCTAGTATTAGATTGGTACAGTGAATTCCTATTTACCTGGAATAATTATTAAAAATGTGTCCTAGTAAATTTAATATTACAATTACCTAAGAGTTATAACTGAATTAAAAGATAATTTCAAAAACTTCACAGCACTAAAACTATAAGCAGCTTAATTTAATCTTTGATGAGTTAGTAAACAATTCAGAAACTTACAGTGCCTCATTTCATAATGAACCTCACTTATTGTAGGATAAAACTGAAAATTCTAGTTATTTGATTTTTCTGATTAGTTGGATTATGAATAAGCCATGCATTTCGGAAAGGTCATGAAAGCTGTGTCATATATACACTCACATATTTTCCTATTAATCTTTCTTACCCCTGTTATGGGCATTACAGAAAAGAGAGATTAAAACTTATGCCCTCATCCCCATTGGGAAGCAGACATGAAAATTATTCCAGTTACTCTAAACCAGAGTGTTTCAAAGAATGATCTGTGGACAACCTGTCTTAGAATTACCTCGAGTATTTGTTAGATATGCAGATTCCTGAACCGTTCACCAGACTTGCTGAATTGCTGTGTCTGGGAAAGACCCCAGGATATTAACGAACTATCAAAGTAATTCTGATTTTTAAGTTTGAGACCCACTGCCATACAGTTTCTGGATATGATTTGAGGTATCAACCTAGAGAGGATCATCAGAGCAGCTCCAAATAATTCTTCCCATGAATGTTGATATAGGAAAAAGTGACAAAGATTGAAATGGGTGTGTTACTTCCCACAGAGTAGAAGAACAGGAAATAATATGTTATGCCATCAGGCCAAAGGAATTTTAGAGGCAAAGCTGGAAACAGTTTAGAGCTATTTCATTCATGTTGCTGATATCGATGCTTACTTAATATATTTCCAATATATTTTTCCTTATTGATATGAAGTAACATGAAATTTGCTGACTCCCATTTGATTCATTTGGAAGATGGTTTGATTGCTTTAAAGCCTTGCTTTTACTTCAGATACTGTAGTAAATGTCTCTTCCGGGTCTCTTTCCACTAAATGTCTTGAATTTTTCAGAGCTTTGGTTGTGATACAGTTACATATTTTCATTAACATGAGCAAATTTTACTTGTTCTTGTAACTGTTATCACTGGAAACAGAGTATAAATGGTTTCTACGAGGAACTCTTATTTTTATTTCATTTTATGTTACCATGAAAAAATAAGTGGTTGATGGTTTATTTGGTCTATTTGTTTTCCCTACGAGAGTTGAAACATATAAATTACACTTTACTCATTCTCCCCACCACTATAAAGTGTCAGTCAACAGCATGTATTAAGTATTCTTTACCCTTTGAGGAGTCAGGAAAGGAGGCAGACTCTCACTTCCTTTGCAAATCTCTTTATTACTATTGAGATTTCAGTCAGTATCCAAGTCCTGCCAAGTTTTTCCCTATATCTCTACTATCCACATATCCAAAAGTGAGCATGGCTCACTTTTGCTCAGGAGCAGCTTTCGTTAGGCCACAAGCTGGCCATGAAGGTTGGCCTTACTTTCTCTTCCACTTGTCTTCTCCAAAATACCCTCAACAGGCCAGGGACAGTGGCTCACACTTGGTGTAATCCCAGCACTTTGGGAGGCCAAAGCAGGAGGATCGCTTGAGCCCAGAAGTTTGAGACCAGCCTGGGCAACATGGTAAAACTCCGTCTAAAAAAAAAAAAAAAAAATTTTGCCAGGCATGGTGGCATGGGCCTGAGGTCCCAGCTACTTGGAAGGCTGAGGTGGGAGGATCCCTTGAGCCCGGGAGATGGAGGTTGCTGTGAGCCATGATCATGCCACTGCACTCCAGCCTGGGTAACAGAGCCAGACCCTGCCTCAAAAAAATAAAAAAATAAAAAATAAAAAAAGAAAGAAAGAAAAACAGGAAAAAAAAGAAATAATACTCCTCAGGGATGTGGACTGCAGGCCTTTTGTGGCCTCTAGCTTTACTGTGGGCTGTTCTTGGGTACTGTCAATCATCAATTGTGAATAACAGTCTTTCCCTGTATCTGCAAGTGGGTGGAAAGCATACCTCTTCTTCTTGCTGCTTTGACCTTTCAGTCTCCAAAAAATTAGACACCAGGGCCTGGTAAGGTGATTCCAGAACAGAATTACAAAGTAGGAGAGACAAGGGTTAAAGTTTTGCAGCTCTACTTCGAATTTCCCCTTGTATCACCCAAGGGTCTTATGGTTTCAGACAGAGAGTCACCTTCCTGAATGCTTCTGCTTGACCTGCTGTAGATTCAAGTTATTACTCCAAATGGATCCCCTTCTTTGAATCTTTCAACTGTCCCTACTCCTCCACTGAAAGGAGCCTTATAGTCCGAGCCCTTCTTCCTTCCCACCCATACCATACACTGTCCAATCAAGTAAGGCCACAGGTTTGGGCTGCGAGGACCACATTGGGAAAAATATCCCTGCCTCTCTCTGTGTGTGTGTGTGTGTGTGTGTGTGTGTGTGCGCACGCTCATGTGTGTAGGTCGGGGGATGATTGGTGAACTGACTGTGGGTCCTCCAATCCATGTTTCCTATTCAATATTCCCTCCAGCAGGAACTCTGACCCTAGGGTTCCTTTGCTAACCAACCCACACATTAAACATGCACATGCACACACTTATACACATTCATAAAGATTATACAGCATAGTATCAAACCTGTATTGAGAACAGAATGTAGCCACGATATTAATAAAGCTCATGCCCTGGCTGGAAAATAAATAGATCTGTAAAGAAAACTGACATCTTTACTGATCTCTTCAAGATTTTCAAGAGAGCTGGACTAACAATGAATTTCTCTCCATTTCACACTGGTCACATTACACAAGTTTTTTGTTTGTTTCAGAATTTGCCTCTGACTGAAATATGGGGACTTATGGGGTGCGAGTGAGTTTACCAGTTTCTCTCTAGGGCTGCCAGGTTTAGCGAATAAAAATGTGGAATGCCCAGTTGAACTTGAATTTCTGGTAAACCATGAATAATGTTTTAGTGTAAGTTTGCCCCATGCAATACTTAGGATATACTTATACTAAAAAATGTTTTTGATTTTTATCTAAAATTCAAATGTATCTGGGTACTCTGCATTTTATCCAGCAACTTTTTTCCTACCATATCTCCTTGTTCATCTTGAGTCTTACTGCTACCATTTAGTCTAGGGGTCCTCATCATCTCAAGTCTGGGTATCTGCAATACTTGCCTGGGTGAGCTTCCCAACACTACTCTTCTTCCAATCTTCTCCACCGCCCATTTTTTAGAACTGTTTTATTTCCTTTTCTCTTTCTCTTTCTCTCTTCTTCCTTCCTCCCTCCCTCCTTCTTTCTTTCTTCTTTCTTTCTTTCTTTTTCTTTCTTTCTTTCTTTTTCTTTCTTTCTTTCTTTCTTTCTTTCTTTCTTTCTTTCTTTCTTTCTTTCTTTCTCTTTCTCTCTTTCTTTCTCTCTCTCTTTCTTTCTCTTCCTTCCTTCCTTCTCTTTCTCTCTTTCTTTCTCTCTCTTTCTTCCTTTTTTCTTTCTTTTTTTTCTTTTGACAGAGTCTTTCTGTCGCCTGGGCTGGAGTTCAGTGGTGCAATCATGGCTCACAGCAGCCTTGACATCCCAAGCTCAAGTGGTCCTCCCACTTTAGCCTCCCTAGTAGCTGGGACTTCAGACACTACACCACATCTGGCTAATTAAAAAAATTTATTTTTTTATACAGATGGGGTCTCCCTGTGTTGACCAGGCTGTTCTCAAACTACTCAAGTGATCCTCGTTCCTTGGCCTCTCAGGGTGCTGGGATTATAGGCACGAGCCACCACACCTGGCTAGAAGCTACTTTCATTAAGTTCTCTTCCACCCAAGAAATTATGATGACTCCTATTGCTTTCCAAAGTGACTTCCAGTCAGTGTGTACTTATATACCACATTTTAAGCATTTTAATTTAAACTTTAAAGTTTTCCTTCTTCTTTCACATTCCACATTTGGTCTGTCAGCAAATCCAGTGGGCCTCTCCTTCCAAATATATCTGCAATTTAATCACTTTCCACCACCGCCACTGCGTATTCTCTACTCCAATCACCTCCTCTCTCACCTGGGTTATTTCAAGACCTCCTAACAAAGTCTGTACATGCCTTATCAGAATAGCCAGAGTTATTCTTAAAATGTGAGTCAAGTAATGTCACTGCTCCACTGAAAACGCTGATAGCCTCCCATCTCCCATAAAAGTCCAAGTCTTTATAATGACCCATAAGATCCTGTAAGATTGCCTCCCAGGCCACAGCTCCTAATGTTCTCCCCATCTCCTCACTGCCCTTTTTACCATCTACTCCCTAACCTGGCCTCCGGGATGGGCCTCCTACGGAGCAGGCATGCTTTCACCTTGGGCGCAGCCTTTTGCTTGCTGTTCCCTCCTCTCCCAGGTATTTGAATGGCTTGCTTTCTTCTTTCAGGTCATTACTCTCACTTCCCCAACACTTTTGGCAATGTTTTCTGCCTTATTTATCTTATCAGTAGTTACTACTCTTTAACTTACTAAATATTTTAGTGATTTATCTTGTTTATTGTCTAGCACATAGCAAACATTTGGTAGATATTTGAGTGAATGAATGAATGACTGCAAAGATGATTTCCCTTGTTGAAGATATTTTTTAAATTGCATCATATATTTTGATGGCAATTCTAAAAGTGGTTTTCACAAAATAGTTTGAATAATCATTAAATGTGTGTGTAGTCTTCTAACATTATTGCTTTGAGTGAGTTAAAAAATTTTTTAAATTATAAAAATAATTACTGTTAGTAACTTTAGGTATAAATATAAAAAGTAATTTTGAAGAAAAATGTGTTGAAGAGATTACTAAATCTGAACAGATTTCCTTAAGAGGTAATTATGAATACAAATGTAGGACTCTGAGCTGTGAAGAGAAACTGAGTCATGAGTCATTTAAGACAGAGAAAATCATATCAGATAAGGCTTTAAAGGCAAAGAATGACTTTGCAGTGATTGAAAGTTGGGAGGCAATAATAAAAATTAGTATTAGTACCATATTGATATGTATTAAGGACGTACCATAGGCTTGCATGGAGTTAAGTGCTAAGCACCATGTGTGGTAGGTACCTTCACTTTTCCATTTTAGAGACACAAGTATCAAGGCTTTAGAGAAGTTACTTGCCCACTGTCCCAAAGTTTTCATGGTAGAAGCCACACTTGGATAGATGTGTCTGATACCAAAGCCCAAGTCCCTGACTCCTGAGTGGTCCTGACTCTTATGTGGCCATTGGGCTATAACAGCAGCTTGCAGGGTGAAAATCCCTTGAGGCACCATTTTGGAGAACAACATGCCATTTTCCCGGAAACCTAACACAGCTAGAGTTTCCTCTACCACTGGACCAGATTGTAGCCATTTTGGCTGAACAACAGATAAAAGAACTGATCTGCAGTTAAGGCCAAGTTGTTTGAAAAATATACACTTTTAGAATTGGACATACATACCTATAAGGTGAGATGCTGGCAATGCAAGAAGCACTTAGGAACAGAGATTGAGTGAATAAAGAGCAGAATCAAGTCTCCTATCAGAACGCTTCTGTACCACTTAAAAAGTTAATTCTTCTCCTTGCCCTGTTCTGTGTGTGTGTGTAGTTGATTTTTGCCTATTCCACTTTACGTTATAAAACCTTGCCAAAAGCCACACATCTTTGCTGGTCTAGAGACAATTACTTAATTCTCCATAATATGGAAAATCTTGTTAAATATTTATTACTTACTGCAGCATATCCAAAGCAAAATCTGGCAGAGTCAGGCAGCATGTCAATTACGGGAGTATAGGCTTCAACTTCCTCCAGAATTAATCAACAAAAGGGATAGCTTCGACTGTGTCAAACAGAAAATACCATCATCGGAGATGCAGGCAAATCACTTTACTGTGAAAAGAAGGAAAATGGTTACTTTAATTTGGTCTTCTCTCTCTGCTTAGGAATCCCACCTGATTTCCTGGTAGTGAGTGCTTATTATTTTAACACACTTGGTGACTGGGGGCTGGATGATGTCATGGCAATGGAGATCATTTTTCAGAATCTGAGAGAAAAATTCAGATGTCTCCCTTAGCCAGTCAGTATTCACGGTGTGCCCCCGACATTGTTGAGGACAGTTCTCAACCCTATTCCCACTGTAGCACATTGAGGCAAGAGGTATGCTTCTATCAGTGTAAGGCAGTGTTCTCAGAGGTGAGAGTATTGACCACCCATTTCCCACTATAGGAAAGCAGAATTTGGGGAGTTTGTATTGAGTGTAGTTTGAAGAATTACATCCCCCTAAGAGGTATTACTCTTACTCTCCAATTGAGTATTAATTGGTTTAGAACAGTGGCATTTGTTTTGCAGTTGTTGGCATCCACCTAAGATGTTTCTTGGTGAATGTGAAGTGGGGGCTGTCCCAAGGCTTTGTGCAGTGTCTGAGGAGATTTTATTAAAGAGCTGAGAATAGCACCTTGGGGAGGTTACAGCTTAGATGCCTTTCATGTTTACCTATTCTTTTTGAAAGAGGCTGCCCCAAGCACAGCCCTATAAAAAGACAGCCACACAGTCTGTTTATTTAGGATGGGTGGCCATGTTCTGTTGGCATGTGACCTTCCCATCTTAGCCACAACTGAAGAACGAGCACCTGGATCGGGGGCGGCCATTCTATAGGCTGCTCAGTGGCTTGTGAGACAGACTCAATATAAGAATGGTGATAGAATCAGATTCTCCCCCCTGGGGCATTTGGTTATGAGATATATGGAGAGAGTTGGCACCTGGTTGTGGGAACAGAAGTGGAAATACAGGCAGAGAGACAAAGAGCTGTGGTTACACAACTTGAATTATTGTGTGTTCTGAAGACATTTCATGAGTTGCAGCTGTGGTATGCCAGAGCTGGCTCTACAGCCCCAAAAACTGGTTGTGTGGATCCTTTCCCAACCCTGCCTTCAGAGACATCTGGTTGGTGGGAGTATTTGTACCATGTGAATTGGTTAATACTGTAGATCAGGGCCCCTAGCCCTTTCATCCAGATCTGGTTGTTAAATGTTTACCAGCACACCACTGGGTGGGGGGAGGGATGGTGTAGGAAGCAGGCAGAAGCAGCTACCTCCTCTGGGTCTTTAGCCTTAAAATCAATGTTGAATGGAATATGGTAACATGATTGTTATTAAGGCTATAATAAAGAAGACATTTAAAAAGCATTGTAAAATACATGATTAAAATATCAATGGTTAAACTACAAAACTTATAGGAATGTGGTCAAGGGGGTAGTACCTTTCCCATTCCCCTAGCTATCAAAGGCACAGGCCCCGCCCACCATGCCCACAAAGGATGATCTGACAAGCCAGGTAAGCCTCTGGTCTTATTTCCACATGTATTCTTTATCTTGGTTACTTGAGGTAACCTGAGTGCATACCAGTTACTTAAAACCAAAAGAGCCCAATGAATACAGTTTTTGAGTGCCACTTTTTTTTAATGTAGAGAAAATAAGACAGATTAGTATGGTAAAAGTATATATGCACTTTAGAATGAGGATTTAATTCTAATACTACTTCACTTCTTCCTGGTAGCATATTACTTACCTATGCCTCAGTCTCCTTAGCTGTAAAATAGGGATAAAAATAATCTCAGAGATATTTGTAAGAATTAAATGAGATATCAGGTATAAAAAACATCTAGCACAGTGTCTGGCACTTATCATGCACTTAGTAACTTTAGTTCTTTTCTGCCACTCTTAGCATATTTATTCAGCCTTTAGAATAGTGGTTGGCATTGCTGACAGTGATGTCAGCTATGTTGATACAATGAACTCTCTATTTTTACCAACATGAATTAGGTTGTAATGATATTGCATTTTTTATAATTCTATATTTTTGTATGTAAGGTTCTTCACTAAAATATTTTAAATATAGGCATAATTATTGCAATCCTTTGAAATATGCTTTACACTTAGGGAGCTTCTATATTCCTTTCTACAAATGGCTGTGCCCATTTTATTTTTGTTTTTAAACAAACATTTGGACTATGGGCAAAGAACTTTGCAAAGTGTTGTGGGGGAAGTAGAAAAACAGACACTTATGTAACACAAGGCTATAAAAAAAGAGGAAATGGAGGGAATAATGAAGAGCTTCTTCAGTATTTCCAACTACCTAGGTTCTAGGTACCTAATTAAATAGTCATGTTATGTGTCATTTAAATCCTTTATTCATTGCATTACAATTTATTCACCATTACTTTATCTGGGTCATCTACCCTTAGTCCCAATATAGTTGCCAATGCATTAAGGGTGACATTTGCCCATTTGCTATATGTAATTCACAGGATGTGGTGTTTTTCAGTACCAGATGTTTTGAGAGGAGCCACTTGCAATGGACTGTTTTTTGGTGTATGTGTTTTAATAGTTTGCCAGAACTGAGTTTGATTTGAAACAAGGTTCTTGATTTTCAAATATAGCATTTTCAAACAAATAGTGTGATGTACAAATTACCATCACTTTAGTTCACGTTGAAATAATCCACACTCTAAATCTGTTTGACATTTACCCCTTAAGTATTTTGGATCAATAAATCATTTCTGTATCATCTAGCATCTTAAAATGTTCGTAAGTAACTACTTAATACCCTACATATCCAGGTCCTGTCCCATTAGTTTGAGGGAAAAAATATATTATAGTAATTAAGACATAATTATGTTGTCTTGAAAAGCTAAGGGTCATTTGGACTTGATTACCCAAGGAGTTATCAGTGCCAAGGAAAATTAGGCAACTACAGGCTTGGGCCTGTAATTAAACATCTAGGACTGACATTTTGTTCATCAGAGGTGGCACCTTCTGAATGAATTACACCATTTCATTTTAGACAAGCTACGGTAAATACAAAACAAGTGTGTGGAGGAGGTTGGGGGGTGGACATGAATAGAGATTGGAGGTGGAGAGAAAGACCGGTGTAAACTTAAGCATTTTGTTGTGAAAAACTATTGTTCAGCCAGCCTGCCTGGGCTCCATATATGGTGTTCAAATATAAGTTTGGGACGAGCACCTTCGCAATTTTGGCCAAGAACACACACACACTCACCCTCCTCTGCTAGAGAGGGCCCGCTCACCTGGAACTCAGGCGGCTGGTTCTCCGTATTACAGTGAGTGCTTGTTCTGTATGTATAGGATGGCCAAGTAACTAACTGGCAGCCCTGCTCCTGCCTCACTCTCCCACAACTTTTTATCCCCTCACCACCAACGCTCTCAACCCCTGACACGTCTTCCCACAGGTCCCTGGCTCGCTGTCCGGTCTCTTCGTGTTGGTTTGTCCGTTTCCCACTCCTTCAGCGGTCTCAGGTGGAACACGCCAGGTGGGCGCTTGGCTGTGTTCTGGGGTCCCGAGTTGGAAAGGGATGGCCCCAGGCAGAAGGCGGCCGGCAGCCCTGGGGCAGAGGAGGACGAGGGGGAGGAGAGGAGGAGGAGGGCAGGGCAGAGAAGGAGGAGGAGGAGGACGGTGCAGAGGAGGAGGAGGAGGAAGAGGACAGGGCAGAGGAGGAGGGAGTTGGCGGCCGCCGAGCCCCGGGCAGCGGGCCCCGTCCGCGGCCGGCGCGCTCCGTGGTCCTCCCTCGCTCGTCTCCTATGCTCATATTTGGACTCGGCTGCCCGTGCCCAGGAATTTCCCGTCATGCCTCCCGCCGCCCCGTCCGTCGCCCGGAGCCGGGGAGGGAGGGAGCGAGGTTCGGACACCGGCGGCTGCTGCCTGGCCTTTCCATGAGCCCGCGGCGGACCCTCCCGCGCCCCCTCTCGCTCTGCCTCTCCCTCTGCCTCTGCCTCTGCCTGGCCGCGGCTCTGGGAAGTGCGCAGTCCGGTAAGTTCGGGCTCCCCTCCCCTCCCCTCTCCTCCTCGCCTCACCCCTCCCACCCCGACCCTGCCACGTTAGGGTGTGACCCCGAGCCGGGATTCCATTCTGCGCCTGCTGCGCCCCCTCGGCCGCCTGCGGGGACAGCCCCTGCCTCAGCCGAGAAGGGGAGCAGAAGGGTTGCGCCCCGCGCCAGCGGTGAGGGGCCGAACGGAAGGAGGTCAGGGCTGGTTTCCCCCCACCCGCCGACGGGAGGCGTCTGGCAGCCTCACTGACACCTTATCCTGTCCCGGGAGCGAACCTGAACCCGCGGGAGCCTCTAGCCCCGCGCGGGCCCCGGAGAGAGGGATCTGGCGGGGCAGCCCGCGGGAGGCAGGGGAGGGGTCCATCCCGGAGCCCTCTGCTCTGTGCGTCGACCCTGCCGGGGTTGCCGCTCAGATAACGGGCCCGAGGCGTGGGAACCGGCCCGCCAGGCCTGCGCTTTTCGCCGCGCGCCTCGGAGAGGACGGGGGCGCGGGGCGGCGGGCAGGCGGCAGGGAGGGGCGCACCCGGGAGCGCACCCGCCGCCCGCCCTCCCTGCGCTGCTGCCCCGCTGCTGGGCCAGACTCCCGCGGGCCCGGCTGGCATTTCACAGGCCAAAATCGAACAGAACCCCGAGTTTGCCAGGTATCAGTTTTGCTTTGTTTTTAAGCAGAAAAAGGCATCCAAGTCTATTTTTGAAGTTTTACACTGGGCTATTTCGAGTCAAACTATATGAATGAAAAGTGCTGTTACTGCCTTATTTGGTTTAGGGCTAATAGCTATCGGAAGTGGCAGTTCTGAAGTCGTTACAGTAAGACTTTATAAGATAATCTTCTTGAATCATGTGGAAACTGTTGGGGGGAATTTAATATCAGATTATTATTTTAAAAAGCAGTTATTTTAAAGTACAAAGGTAGGGATAAAGGTAAATGTGAAATTGCATGGACTTTTACATTTGTGATGAGTAGTCGTCAAAGCTTCTTGCTTCTTAATTTTATCTGGAATGGAAGAATATAAATTATAATTCCTTAGAGCTGAGATTACTTAGGAGATTTTAGTTTGCTCTTGTTTTTTCTACCAATAGACTAAATTGTCAAATAAGATATGACAAACTAGGACAAATAAATTAGTTGAAACATGACTCTATGAAGCATAGATTATATTCAGTACTCTCTGGTTTATCTCTTCATATTTTCATTTGCAGCGCTGGTGGCAAGATCGATTTTCAAAAACAATTTTGTCTATAAAAAAACTTAAGAGTTCATATAACTTATAAAATTGTCAGTACAGATTAATGGCAGATATTTACAATATTTAACTTTATTCAATTTGCAATTTGTAAATAGTAACTTGAGCAGTGATATCAGTTTCATGTTTGTTTCTGCATAGTATTGTTTTTCAAAAAAACCCTGCTTTTTATAGATTCATATTTTGGAAGTAACTTTAATAGCACTTCTTGGGAAATACAACAGGTTCTAATTTCACGTTTTTCAATGGATTTCTAAAAAATACTGTGCTGGATAGTGAAGAGTGGATTTTATTGCCAGGAAACATATGTATGCTTTCTTTTTCCTCAGTGATGTGTTGACTTACCTAATACTTGTGGTGAAACGGACTTCGAAGACCAGAATCCACTGTACTGGCCCCTTGCCAGTAATTTTGAACATCAAGTTTATATTTGGACCATTTAAACATATATTCTTTTAATTCCGGTCCCAGCTGATATATCAGTCTAATTTCTGATGACTTTTATTAGGGCCCTATATGAATATCTGGAAATTTTTATATTAAGATAAGTAGCTCTTTGCCATCTAGAATTTTGTCACAGTGCTTAAACTGCTTGTATGGCAAGGTTGCAGCATACAATGTAATTTAGGTTTTGAATCAACACATTGCTTTTTGTTTTTAAAAGTGCTTGTTCTAATATTTTAACTAAGATGTTAATCCATTAAGTCAGAAATCCTTACTATTTTGCTCAACTCAAAAGAATATCCAAAGACTATCCCAACGGTAAGGTTCATCAGTTTTTCTAATACATATGCCATTTAATAATTAAAAATAGCTTTTAAGGCCACGTGTGGTGGCTCATGCCTGTAATCCAACACTTTGGGAGGCCAGTGTGGGAGGATTGCTTGAACCCAGGAGTTCGAGACCGGCCTGGGCAACATAGGGATACCCTGTCTCTACAAAAATTAAAAAAAAATTAGCTGGGCATAGTGGCTCACTCCTGTGGTCTCAGCTACTTGGGAAGCCAAAGTGGGAGGATTGCTTGGGCCAGGGAGATCAAGGCTGTGGTAAGCCGTGATCACACCACTGCATTTTTGGTTCTGTCATAATCTGGTCACAATCCCTCTAATTTATCTGCACCTGTATAATTAATTTATCATAGTTATGGATTTGGTTGATGAATTTGATTCCCATGTTTAGCTTCTCGGTAAAATTATTAAGTTGGACAGTTTCCATGTCTCTTCTAACTCCAAGATCCTATAATGTTGTTTTTGTTTATGTAACTCTTCAGAGCCACCTACTACATGTGGTTCAAACTTCTGATTGTCAGCCTGTGACTTGCTATACATGTCAAACTGGCCTACCATAGCCAGATGTGATGGGTGTGGTCCAGCTTCGGAGAGTCCGGATCTGTCTCAGGATTGTGTTAATACCTGGAACATGCACAAAGATACATACATACCTGGGCAGATTCCATGTTAAGCTTCTATCACTTTTTCTTCCTCATCTAATACCAGAAAGTGCTGATTATGTCATAGGATAAATGCCTAACTGCTTTTTGGGGATAGTTAAGCCCAGGCCTTAAGACAGTTTGATATTCAGTTTTGTTATTTAGGTCTGGGTTAGGGATACCGCCAGAGAGCATCCAAACATTCCTGTGGTTGGGAAGGCTAGTTATCTGTGAGCATTCCAGATGAAATAGCCTATAATGGGTTATCACCTTTTGATCTTACCTCAGAGAAGATTGAATTGGATCTACCTATCTGATTTAGCAGAATTAAACTGGATTTGGAGGGAAGGGTAATCAGCTATTTAATTTGCCAGTTGTTAGTTAGCATTTCTTATTGGCTGTATCTCAAGGATTTACTTTGAATATTCTGTATTTTCTCTTTCCTGCCCATGATGGGTTTTCCTTTTAAAATGCTCAGCACAGGCTGGGGGTGGTGGCTCACGCCTGTAATCCCAGCACTTTAGGAGGCCGAGGCAGGCAGATCACCTGAGGTCAGGAGTTTGAGACCAGCCTGGCCAACACAGTGAAACCCTGTCTCTATGAAAAATACAAAAATTAGCCGGGCATGGTGGCGGGCACCTGTAATCCCAACTACTCAGGAGGCTGAGGCAGGAAAATAACTTGAACCAGGGAAGCGGATGTTGCAGTGAGCCAAGATCATGCCACTGCACTCCAGCCTGGGCGACAAAAGCAAAACTCTGTCTCAAAAAAAAAAAAAAAAATTGTTCAGCACAGTCCCTCATCCCTGTTCATATATTTGTCTGTATAGTATGCTGAAGTCATGTTTATGGCTTTAAGGGAAGTACAAAAAAGGAAAGTATAGAAAAGATCAAACAAACACATCAAACAATCGACTTTATGAAAGATTTTGGTTATTGCCTCATTTAAGCTTCTATTGCAAGTAACAGAAATGAACTAGTTTTAGCAAAAAGGAAGAAAGGAATTTGTTGGAAAACCATTGGAAGTCAAATGCAGGCAGACATCATTTAGGGCCTGAGATAAGGGACTGGAAAAATCTAGAACATTCCCTGTCTCTAGTTTGCTTCACTGTTTTTTCTTTGCTGGTGTTTTTTTTTTTTTTTTTTTTCTCTTCATGGTTAGATGTGGCTGCTCAGCAGCTCCTGAGTATTTATGTGTCCCTTCATAAGGAGGGACTATATTATTGAGCCTTGATCCTAAATTCCTGGGAGGTAGAACCTGATAGACACAGTTTAGGTCACATGGTTGACCTAGATTTTCCCTAAAGTCTCTTCTAATTCTAGAGTATCTGATGTACGTAGTACAGCCATGTAGATGGTTTGATTTTGCATTTTTCCATTTTATGTTATGAGGTTATAGTCCTTAAAATGAATTGTGAACATTTTCTCTGATAACAACTAATTCACTCTGCAAATAATCATCTGCATATTTTCAGGAATTCACTGAATAAAATGCTGACCTCCAGTGGCTCTTTAGGATAAGTTCATTAAAACTATAAGTGGTAGAGATATTTGAAACAGTAATAGCTTAGGGACTGAGAATTTATCAGTTGTTTTCCTATTTCTCACACTTATCTAACATTTTCTGTCTCTACCTTTCCTTTAGGCTGTTCCTACTGCCTGGACCTCTTCTCTATCACAACAGGTTGAAGTCTTTAAGGCCTCTGTCAGATGGTAGTTTGTGACATTTTCCTCATACCACAGAATTTGTAATTTCCTTGTGCTTCTAAGGTGTTTTGGACCATGGTTGGAGTACAAGTTTTACTATATTGTCATGTGTTGTAGTTAAGTCCATATATATTCAACTTCACTAAACTATAAATTCCATATGTCAGTGAATCACCTAGAATTTTTTGTTTTTTTGAGATAGGATCTCACTCTGTCACCCAGACTGGAGTGCAGTGGCACACTCATGGCTCACTGCAGCCTTGAACTCCCTAGAATCAGGTGATTCTCCCACTCCAGCCTTCTGAGTAGCTGGGCCTACAGGCACCTGCCACCATGCCCAGCTAATTGTAGTATTTTTTTGTAGAGATGGGGTTTCACCATGTTGGCCAGGCTGGTCTTAAACTCCTGACCTCCAGTGATCTGCCAGCCTCGGCCTCCCAAAGTGCTAGGATTACAGGCATGAGCCACTGCACTCAGCTAGAAGAATTCTGATAGGCTCTCAGCATCCATTGTTCCAGGTATAACAATTCTGACTTTTTCAGATACTCTGACGCTTTTATGGTATCCTGCTTGCTGCTGTCTTCTTTTGAAATTGGAGTTCAATCACTCTGCTTTTCTTTCTTAATACTTGTCTGTTTCCTAGATTTTACATGCTTTTCCATGAACACTCTAATGTCCTGTATGAAGAGGGAATATACAAATGATAGGACGCTTTCCTGTAACTGAGATGGCAGGGGGAAGGAGAGGACAGCAACTCATACAGAAGGAAATCAGCTTTTGTTGAGCACCCAGAATTTACCAGATCAGATAGAGAGGACAGGTGTAGAAGAAAATGAGCGTGTATAAAGTGGAATAGTGGGACAATAAAGTACAAATATGGAAAATTAAGTGGAAGGCTTTTAATGCTGTTAGGGGACTTGGATTGGGTTAGTAAGTTATGAGACTGACATTTTTGATCCTTGAAATGTCATAATCAGAGGTGAATGATAGGTTATATAATCTAATAGTTTAGAGAATTAATTAAATTGGGAAATAAGTCATAGGACCAATAAAGAAGTGTTTTGAGAGTTTCTCTTAAGGAATGAAGACCTAACGAGAATAGCGGCACCGCAGTAGAAGTGTTGCTAAAGTACATTGGACAGAAATAAGCAATTGGATATTGGGAAAGAAAGGGATGAATAAAAGGTGACATAAGATGTTAAGCCTGGGTGATGGAGAGAACGTGATCTCAGCAGGTTTGTGGGTGGAGGTAAAAATAAGTTTTGTTCTAGATCTCTTGCTTTTGAGGTGCTGGTAGGATATTCCTGTGGAGATGTGTAGTAGAATCCGAAGTGTGAAACTGGAACTTGGAGGGAGAGATCAAGGCTGGAAATAAAACATGTATGAGTAAGGAGAGTTAAAAATAAAGAGAAGAAGAGAGCATTTGTTAGCTGGAGTACAAGGAAGGGTACAGGAAAAGCATCATAGAGAAGAGGGAATTTGATCTGACTTTAAAAGATGCCGAGTCGGTATATGGCATTCTGTTCACGAGCTTTCCTTGTTGAGGGGACATCACATTTACTAACTTGAGAGATAATACATGGGAAGTGTTGGACAAAGGATACTGCATCCAGAATGACCTTTCTAAACTACAAAATCATTTCCCCTCTTTCCTGCTTAACCCTCCCTCAGTGGCTTCTTATCTTTCTTCAGATAAAGGACTGACTCCTAAATGTCTTCATCATCACCAATTTGAACACACATTGTGTCTCACACTCCTCCTCGTTCCTCACTCTTCTTCCCCAAGACTGGACAGAATGTGAAGAAGATATGATTTCCACCAGATAGAGTACTCTTTATACTTTTTTGGGGTCCTTTATGGTCACTTTTTGTGGCCATGGTCAGGTTCTTATCCATAAAATAATTATTGATAACTTCCTAATGTAAAATGAAAAATAATGATAAATCACATACTTCCCTCATTTTTACAGAATTCCTTGCTTGCCTGATCTCTTCAAGTGTTGACTGCAAGGTTCCTGTACACTTACTTGAGTTGGCCACTCCGGTCACTATACCCTGATCTCTGACACTTGGCCGTGGTAGCCTGGAGCAGCGTTGTTACTGGGTATTGCTGTGATTGGGTTACCCAGCTGTGCTGATGTGGAAACCTCAGGG
The DNA here is from genome assembly GCF_029281585.2 of Gorilla gorilla gorilla. Lineage (NCBI taxonomy): Eukaryota > Metazoa > Chordata > Mammalia > Primates > Hominidae > Gorilla > Gorilla gorilla. Next base: position 80,563,619 of record NC_073234.2, read on the forward strand.
CTATTTATTGATACTTGGTTTCCTAAAGGAAAGTTGAGGGAATTTATTTTATGAGAGGGCTTTATTTACACGATTAAAGAGGTTTATAAAATGTGGAGATGAATATAGGTGAAACAGAGAAAGAATGCTGGTATAGGAGGTGTTTTCGGCTGGGTTTGGTGGCTCATACCCGTAATCCCAGCACTTTGGGAGGCTGAGGCGGGTGGATCACTTGAGTCCAGCCTGGGTGGCATAGTGAGACCCATCTCTACAAAAACTACAAAAATTAGCTGGGCATTGTGTTGCATGCCTGTAGTCCTGGCTACTCAGGAGGCTGAGGTGAGAGGATCGCTTGAGCCCGGGAAGCAGAGGTTGCAGTGAGCCAAGATCATGCCACTGCACTCCAGACTGGGCAATAGAGTGAGACCCTATCTCAGAAAACAAACAAAAATCCCCAAAAAACCAGGAAGTGTTTTCTTAGGGTCTAGTTCCCAGGCGAATGGTATATCCTGATTCTAGGTTTATAAAAATAGTATTCATAACACTTGTCTAAAGTGACACATTTACATACGGTATATAGTATTGAGTAATTTCCAACTCTTTAAAAATAATGGAGACCCTTTCATGTAGTAGTAATTATGTTTTTAGTATCTGTTGACTGAGAAAATACGTAACAGCAAAAGCTACTATAAAACTTTGAAATAAGTTCTTGTAAATATAAAAAAAATTCTCATATATTTGGAAAGTATACATGTGGAAATTACGACTTATAGAGTCTATGGACACTTGATTTCTTGCTTTATGGATACTCTCAGGAAGTTCTGGTCTCAACTTTGAGTAGCTCATTGTCCTCTTACTTTAGAATGTGGGGTATGGGGGAAAACTAATATTTGAAAATTTGAGCCATAGCGGAAATTTCGGAATGATGGGGAAACACCTTCTCAGAATCCTCTTACAATAAAATTTATGTATGTTATGCCAGACAATGTACTTTATACTAAGACTGGACTTTTAAATAGTCTCATGGATTAGAAGTCAGATACAATAAATAAATACTTTTTAAAAATTATGTTTTTAGGTATATGAGCATTGTTGTTGGGACTACAGTGCTATTTTAAAGTGAAATTTAGTTGATTTGCATGTGAGTATACACCTACAGGTCTGTTATAGCCGTGACATGTCTTCTGTTACTATAAATTACATAACAAATCCTTATGGTTTCTTGGGTCACTTATTTTATTTAAAGACAAAAACATCTTTCAGTACATATGTAAGACTTAAGGCATTATTGAAAATAAACCTGTGCCACATGGTAGAATCTATTAAAAAAAAAAATTCAGGCAAGGCACAGTAGTTCATGCCTGTAATCCCACCACTTTGGGAGGCAAGGAAGGAGGATCACTTGAGGCCAGGAGGTCGAGACCAGCCTGAGCAACATAGGAAGACCTAGCCTCTACTAAAAATTAAAAAAAGAAATTAGCAAGATGTGCTGGCATGCACCTGTGGTCCCACCTCCTCTGGAGGCTGAGGTGGGAGAATCGCTTGAGCCCAGGAGTTTGAGGCTACAGTGAGCTATGATTGCACCACTGTACTCCGTTCTGGGTGACAGAGTGAGACCCTTTCTCAAAAAAAAAAAAAAAAAAAGCAAAACCAAAAACCGAAAAACAACTCAGGACAGTCTTTGTATAAATTAGATAGCCCTAAATTTTATGTTTGTTCTTTCATTTCTCTCTCTCTTTTTTTTTTTTTTTTGGAGACAGGGTCTCCCATTGCTGCCCAGGCTGGAGTGCCATGGTAGGATCATAGCACACTGCACACTGTAGCCTTGACCTCCTGGGCTCAAGTGATCCTCCCATCTCAGCCTCCTGAGTAGCTAGGACTACAGGCTTGTGTCATCATGCATGGCTAATTTTTTAAAAAAAATTTATGTAGAGATAGGGTCTCCCTATGTTGCCCAGGTAGGTCTTGAACTCCTGGGCTTAAGCAGTCCTCCCACCTTGGCCTCTCAAAGTGCTGGGATTATAGGCATGAGCCTCCACGCCCAGTACATTTCTTTTGTTTTTATTGTGTTTGATTGTCAGAGAACCTGAGTTTGGTTGGGGTTGAGAGAGAACTATAGGGCCTATTATAGATGAATACTTATTTTATGTTAGATTAGTGGTGTGTAGCTAAGGAAAGATAAGGTCATATCTTCCTGTAACAGTCCAGATTAGATAGGGAAATGGGTGAAAAGCCACAAGTTGTTTTGCAACTCTGGTCTCACAGTAATTGAGAGAAAAAGTGCACTGTAGTCCCCCTTGTTTCTGATTTTGTGGGGTGTGAATATGCCTTCTAGTCAGATCGCCTTAGGGGGCCAGGAAGAGGAGGGTTGAGGGCAGAGCATGTTTACCTGCGTGCAGAGCCACTTGAAAAATTACAGGCTCATTTACATATTTGCATCCTTGTGTATGTGTTTGTGTTGCATGGGAGTCAGTGTAGTATTATGAAAAGAACATTAGACAGTGAATTGGAAAACTAGGTTTTTCTAGTCCTGTTTTTGCCTGAGTCGTTTAAGCTTCTTGTGCCTCAGTTTTCATATCTGCAAAATGAATGAATTGGACTGGGTAATACCTGGTGTTGCTTTAAGATTCTGTAGGCTGGGCATGGTGGCTCTTGCCTGTAATCTCAGCACTTTGGGAGGCCGAGTCGGGCGGATCACGAGGTCAAGAGATTGAGACCATCCCGACCAGCATGGTGAAACCCCATCTCTACTAAAAATACCAAAATTATCTGGGCGTGGTGGTGTGCGCCTCAAGTCCCAGCTACTCAGGAGGCTGAGGCAGGAGAATCACTTGAACCCGGGAGGCGGAGGTTCCAGTGAGCCAAGATCATGCCACGGCACTCCAGCCTGGCAAGAGAGCGAGACCCCGTCCCCGCCCCGCAAAAAAAAAAAAAAAAAAGATTCTGTAATTTAAGGATTATTTTAAAGTCTCCAACTTTCCGTAATTTTTAATGGAAAAATATAGTTAATACAGTATGCAAAATTATGTCTTTTTTAAAAATATTTTGTTCAAGTTTGACTATCTTGTGCGATTCACTATAAATGTTACACTGCATCTAAGATCTTATGTTTGAACTTCGTAGCCTAGTGTGCCCAGTAATTTGAGCTATTGGCAAAGTTACATAACCCTTTTAAAGATTTAGTATTTAAAGAATAGATTACAATGTATCAGAAGCATCGTGTTAAATATCCCATCTGAAGTAACGGTATTAAGGACTAGAAATTATGTCTTTCTAAATGTACAGCTGGGAATTGCTTATTTATGCTTGACAGTAGATTTCAGATGAGAAAAGTCCTCATTTAGCAGGATATATTACCATTGGAATTTGCCTCTGATTACCCTATTAAATATATTTAACTCTTAAGGTTGGTTAATCTGGTCTTATTGTTAAAAAAAACTTCACTGTGAGTTTTAAAGAAAAAAACTTGGCTAATTTGATGATTTTAAAAAGTATCTTCTCTTGCCTGTAAAATTCACTTATAAGATTTGTCCTTTTTATGAGAGAATATTTTATACACAAAAAAGAATATATAGTGTCTATATAAGGTATAAAGAATATTTAAAAAAAATCTGGGTACCCTCATCCAGCTTCAGGAATGAAATGTGAAAGATGCCTGTGAGACACACATTTCCTGTACTCAGAAGTACCCATAGTCCTATATTTTGTGATTATCATTGAACACAAATAACTGATAAACCTTGCTTTCTTTATAGTTTTTTGATAGATGTATGTCTCTATATCATATTGTTCAGTTTTGTGTATGTTAGAACATTATATAAATGTTATCGGCCAGGCGTGGTGGCTCATGCCTGTAATCCCAGCACTTTGGGAGGCCGAGGTGGGCGGATCACCTGAGGTCAGGAGTTCGAGGCTAGCCTGGCTAACAAGGCAAAACCCTGTCTCTACTAAAAATACAAAAGTTAGCCGGCATGGTGGCACATGCCTGTAGTCCCAGCTACTCGGGAGACTGAGGCAGGAGAATTGCTTGAACCGGGAGGCAGAGGTTGCAGTGAGCCAAGATTGTGCCATTGCACTCCAGCCTGGGTGACAGAGTGAGATTCTATCTAAAAATAAATAAATAAATAAAAGTTATCATCTGCTGTGTATCCTCTGTGACCTGCATTTTTTATCTTTTAAAATTGTATTTTAGGTTCAAGGGATACATGTGCAGGTTTGTTACATGGGTAAAGTGCATGTCATGGGAGTTTGGTGTACAGATAATTTTGTCACCCAGGTAATCAGTATGGTATAGGTAATTTTTCAGTCCTCACCCCTCTTCCACCCTCAAATAGGCCCCAGTGTTGATTGTTCCTTCCTTTATATCCATGTGTACTAGATGTTTAGCTCCCACTTAGAACATGTGGCATCTGGTTTTATTTTCCTGCATTAATTTGTTTAGGATTATGGTCTCCAGTTCCATTCATGTTGCTTCAAAGGCCATGATCACATTTTTTATAGCTATGTAGTATTCCATGATGTATGTATACCATGTTTTCTTTATCCCCCACAAAATTATGTTTATGTTATCTATATTGGTGTATATAACTCATCTTTCTAAAACTTGGCATTTATTATCCATATGTTTTTCTACTTTTTGATTTATTTATGCTCCTTGGACATTTATCCATTAGGATTCTTGCGTTTTCCTATGGAGTCAAATCTGTATTTTCTCCTATTACTTTCAAGCTTCATTATCTATATATTTAAAAATAATAATAATAGTGATGATAATAGTGATAATAATACCAACTACTTACAGATATGTGCTATGTGTCAGGCACTATTCTAAATATTTATTTATTTATTAGAGTTTTATCAAGGAAGTACAATATCATCATGATAAATCATATATTAAGATTAAGGACTGAGGCAAGAGTGTTCAGTAATTTGTATGACTGTGATTTAATCTGGCAGTCTGGCTCCAGAGTCTGTGTTTGTAATCATTACACTACTTTGACTCCTATGTAGTCTTTTCTTTTAATTATGCCTTTTCCCATTTAACTTTTTAAGATATTTAAATATTTCTATGACATTCAAAAGAGAATGGCCCTAGTGTGATGCTCAAATGGGTTCTACTGTACGACACCAGTTGCTCAAAGCCATGACACAATGTAATTTTCCATGATTTTGTTCTACAGGTCTTTTAAAAATTCTCTGGGATTCACTATTGCTTTTCTTTTTCCTAACTGGGGGGAAATGTATGCCTTATTTGTTATCCTTCTAAAATATTTCAGTTTTTTACTTTTGGTCTGTGGTTTGGAATTGATTCCCTTGATTTCCTTTGTGTGTTCGGACTAGTTTCTTCATATTTGGACAATGCCCTCCTCTTTTGAAAAATATTGATATGACCTTAGATGAATCACTTAATCTTCCTGAGCTTTGACTTTTTCAAGTAAGTTGCATCTGTTAAGTAATGAATATTTTAAAATCAGACATATATAATTGCTAATCAGAACTCCTTTTCAGTATGAAATAAACAAGGGAGTTCATGAGGGGAAATAAAGTTTTTGATAGTGATCGGAAACTACTGATTTTACCCAAACCCCTCAAATTACAGAAGAAACATTGGCAGAGATGTATCACAACTTTGTAACACAACTTTCTTTTACAGCTTTAATTTTTTCCTAAGGTAGCTAGCTAATTATCTTTTTTCCTGTATTCTGTGGCTTTCTTTTTTTTTTCTTTTTGTGATGGAGTCTCACTCTTGTCACCCAGGCTGGAGTGCAGTGGCACGATCTCGGCTCACTGCAATCTTTGCCTCCCAGGTTCAAGTGATTCTCCTACCTCAGCCTCCTGAGTAGCTGGGATTACAGGCGCCTGCCACCATGTCTGGGTAATCTTTGTATTTTTAGAAGAAATGGGGTTTCTCCATGTTGGGCAGGGTGGTCTTGAACTCCTGACCTCAGGTGATCTGCCCACCTCGGACCCCCAAAGTGCTGGGATTACAGGTCTTTTCTCTTGGTTTCCACAGCCAGCTTCTGTGGCTTTTTTGATGTCTTAAAGTTTTTCCAAGCTCTTGGGTAATTTCCTAATATCCCTTATTTAAACATGTTTAAATATCTCTCATCTTAAAAAACAAAAAGCCTGCTCAAACCTGCCCCCACCCAACGATCAATCTATTTTACGAGTTGCTTACATCCTTGCTGTCTCTGTTTATCTGCCATCCATCCAAAAATATGTATTGAGCCCTGTTACATGTCAGGCACTAACTTATCTAATCTGAGGTTACAGTATGGACCAGAGAAACACAGGACCTCATTCTCAGGGTCTTTCGTTCTCAGTTTGGAACCAGCATGGCATGTTGTAGAAAGAGTAAGTAGACTATTTTGTGGTAGGAGCAAGAGAGAGCATGGTTAGAGTTTAGGGCAAAGAAGAAGACCAGATTATATGGGGCTTTTAGATCATTATGAGGAGTTTAGATAGTGTTCTGTGTGATGGAAGCCATTAGAGGATTTTAGGTAGGCAGTGGCAAGATCTGATCTGCATTTTAAAATAATGACTCCAGCTGCTTTGTGTTGAACGGATTGTAGGGGCCAAGAGTGGAGGCGATAAACCATTTAGGCCTACTTCAGTGGTTCAGATAGGAATTGATAATGGTTCAGACCACAGTGGTGGTGGCAGAACTGAGACCTTGCTGATTGGATATAAAGTCTAAGGAAAAGAGAAGAATCATCTATACTATTCCACTGAAACAGTTTTGGTTGAAGCCACTAATGGTGTTCATATCATTGAGCCCAGTGAGCTCAATTTGGTCCCTGTCTTCCTGACTTCAGAGCATTTGATACACTGACCACCCATTCCTTCTAGAAATTGTCTTTTCTCTTGGTTTCTGTTATTGTTAGATACATGATTTTAGGCAAATTAGTTATCTGTGCCTCAGTTTTGTCACTTATAGAATGGAGATAATATTGTATCTACCACATAGGTTATTGTAATCATTAAATGGGAGGATATATGTGAATTACTTAGCACAGTAATTCACAGAGTTAATTCCCAGTAAGTTAACTAGCGTTGTCATTGTCATCGTCATCATCATCATCATCATCATTCTGGGACAACACTTTCCTTGACCTCTCCTTTTTTTGGCCTCTGCTCCTTCTTGATCTTCTTTGCTAGTTCTTTCTCCTTCAACTCACTTCTGAATGTTGAAGTTCCTCAGGGCTCTGACATTTACTTTTCTCATTTAGTACACTTTCTTAGACAATCTTATTTATTCCATGGCTTCAGTTCTGTCTGTATATAATCAACTGTCCACATCTACCGCTCAGCCCAGTTCTCATTCCTGAGCAGAAAGAGGAAAAGATGAGCAGCAGCCCTGAGGTAAGAGTGTAGCTCATTGAAGATTGCGAAAGAAGAGTAGTGTGGTGATCTTCTAGATTTTAAAGGATTTGGGAAGCACTGCCATGCTGCCTCTTGAAAAAGACAGCCAACCTGAGAAATACTGGGGGCATTGCCTGGAAATCCTGGATGGCATTCCAATCAGAAAAAAGAAACTTCAATATACAGACAGAACTAAAGCCATGGAATAAATAAGATTGTCTAAGAACGTGTACTAAATGAGAAAAGTAAAAAGTAAAAGCAGAATTCCGTGTATTCATTTGCCTCTATATTATCTCCATTTAAATGGCTGTGTCTTAGATACCATAAACACATCACAAGCTGAACATTTTTTGCCTGAACTTAAGCCTCCCCACCTTGTTACCTAGCTTAATAAATGGTACTGCTATTTGCCCAGTTACTTGAGCCAGAATTGAAGTCCTCTTAAATTTTTTTTATTGATCTCATGTCCTGTGTCATTTCTTTGCCTAGATTTCTGCAATCGCTTCCTAAAGTGTCTCACCACCTTTGTTCTTACACCGCTCCCATCCATTTTCCACCTTTTAGTCATGTTTCTCTTTTTAGTTTGCAGATTTGATTATGTTCTCCTTCACTTACTTCCCTTTCTTTTTGGGATGAAGTTCCAAATTCTTATACTGGCTTCTAAGGTTTGCACCTGTCAGCCTTATCATTTCCTCCCCTGCTCCTCACTGACACCTCCACCACACTGCTCTTCTTTCCCAATCTTCAATAAGCTACACTCTTACCTCAGGGCTACTGCTCATCTTTTCCCCTGTCTGGAATACTTCTTTCCTTATTCTTAATCTGGGCAACAGTCTTAGCCTTTATTCTTAGTTTAAATGTTACTTCCTCCAGGAAGGCTTTCTCATGCCCCACAAGCTACAGTACATCCCTCTGTTGTATAAGATCTTCCCCACTCTGCTTCTATGTGATCCTTACTGCACTTGTTCATAAGGTCTTTTGCTTCACTAAGACGTAAGCTTCATGGTGGCAGGGACCATGGCATCTTGTTTCTCACTTTCTCCCCAGCATCTGTTTGTTAAATAGAGTGAGGAATAAATGCAGCATGGGCATGCCCATTTTGGGGAATGAGAGGCCTTCTGGCTGGGTTGGTGTGTGTTTGTCTTAATCTTTCAGTGTGACAATAGAGGAGAACAGAAAAGTTTCAGTTTTCTGTAGGTTTACTTTCAGAGCTCTCCTGCGGCCTCCAGGTAGAGGGGAGGGAAGCAGCATCATTCGAAGGCAGCTCTAGTGAGGAGATAGTGTTCTGGGGTTGAAGTTTCTTTTTTCTGATTGGAGTGCTATCCAGGAATTCCAGGCAGTGCCCCCAGTATTTCTTAGGTTGGCTGTCTTTTTCAAGAGGCAGCATGGCAGTGCTTCCCAAATCCTTTGAAATTTAGGCATGAGCATTGCCACAGAACCCTTGTTTCATATGGCTTCCAACGTCAGAAGTGCTTATTAGTGTCTCCTGTTGGATCCAGATAGACCCTGTGAGTTTTAAGCTCCATACCTCATGGCCTACCTGCCCTCTGGCCTTTCCTCCTATTTAGAATCCCACTGGGAATCTGCTGAATCTCACTAACTTGCAGTAACAATATTTGTGCATGAGATGAGTTAGGAGTTGGCCTTTTCTTCAATATAGCCTCTCTGCACGATAGCAGCAGTTTTTCAAAGTGGGTTTATTCTTTTAGTTTCCAGTGCTGATGTAGGTTTTCCCCTATTTTTATACTTACCATTTTGATGGGAACTGGTGGGAATCTGACTGAGGAAGAATATGGGTGAGCTCTCTTTTGAAAGGTTTATTTTATTGCCACCTTTGTCCTTGTGCATGTGCACACATGCATGTGCGAGCAATTCGTTTTTCTCTTTGCTTTAAAAAAATCCTTCTAGGCCATTTTTTTGTATTGTAACTTTATATGAGACATTATTTTTAATAGGCACATTTAAGTCATTTATATTTTATGTTATGGACATATTTGATGACACTCTTTGTACTATAGTTTTATGTTCTTTTTGTGATTTTTTTCCACCTTGGTTTTCAATCTTTTGCCATGTGGTTTCTGTGGGTTTTTTTGTTTTGTTTTGTTTTGAGACAAGGTCTCTGTTGCCCAGGCAGGGATGCAGTGGTGTGATCACGGCTCCCTGTGGCCTCGAACTCCTGGGCTCAAGTGATCCTCCCACCACAGTCTCCCAAGTATTAAATACCTGGGACTATAGGCATGCCTACCACATCTGGTTACTTTTTTAAAAAAATTATGTGCAGAAGAGATGGCACTATGTTGCCCAGACTGGTCTTGCACTCCTGGCCTTAAGTGATCCTCCTGCCGCAACTGCCAAAGTGCTGAGATTACAGGCGTGAGCCACTGTGCCTGACCTTCCATGTTTTATTCACTTTTTTCTTTCATAGGGATTATTTTAGGTTCTATGACCTTGAAAAGGTATCTAAAAACATAATTGAGCCTTACCTAAGTATTAAATTGAAAAAGTAAAAAATGCAGTAGCATTTGACTCTTTTCTACATGAGAAACTTAGGATTCTTGTCTTTTTCTCTGCCTTGCCTTTGTTAGCTAGAGTGGGTCCTGTAGATCCACATGACTATTGTCAAATAGTTGACATTCTATATGATTTTGTATTATACGTTCTCCCTTTTAGGGATTGTTTTTATCTTTTTCATTAAATCATACAACATTTACTGCATTCAGTGACTACCACCACAACTTTTAATGTTAATTTAACTATCCTTAAGGATATTTGATTCATACATCATTTGGCTAAAGTATATTTTTGAGTGGATATCTCCCTTTTTTTTTCGGTAGGGAAAGATGTATGCCTGTTTATTTCCTGAGCCCTTCTGTTATCTGAGGAAATTAAAGACTATTATATAACGTGTTAACTCTCCCTTGCAAAACAACATTTAATTGATAGGAGGATTACAAACAAGCATAATTGGGAGGCTGTAAAATTCCTATATAGAATAACCTAAAAGCAAATAATATTTTAATTATGGAATATAAAATGTTGCTAGCATTCTATAAGAATAAGAACCTAGGAAAAAAGGAATTTACTACAAATTCAGGTGATAAATTATATCAGTCACAAGGTTATTGCTAGGAATTCAAGACCTGTAATGTCATAGATAATTCTCAGGGTCACAATGCACAATTAGTTATAAGCCCTAGAACAGATTTATTTTTGAATGAGAGTAAGCAATATTGGCAGTTTTAGTTGAATTGCAATAAATGTTTTATAATTTCTATTGTGCTATTCACATTGGAGTTGACCAGCAGTTTGTTTTGTCAAATACTCATTTTATTAGTGTATTTTCTTCATGCATACACAAAGTTACATCACTCTATATGATTCATTGAAATAGTTGGTCACAAAATTTGAAATTTCTTTTTTGTCAAATATAATGATTTCTCTGACAGTCGCGAAAACATAATTGTTGAAATGGAAAAAGTAATCTTAGTTGAGTTGTCTGTTAGGCAATCACCTCATTCTTTCCCTGTGCAAAAATAAATTAATCAAACCCTCCAACACTCACACGCATGCATGCATGCACCACAGCCACACATACATTCTCTTTCTCTCTTTTAAACTTCCTCTTACTTTTCAATCTCCATAAGGGAAGTAAAACTCACTGAGCATGCTGCTAGATGCTTTCAAAAACGTTTTCTCATTTAACTCTTCCAAAACTTAATGAAGTACATGTTATGATCTACATTATACGAGTGAGGAAACAGGATCTATAGAGATCCACAGGAAGCTGAGGATCTTAGAGAGTAACTAAATTGCTTAAAATATATCAGCTGGTTAGGTGATAGAGTCAGTATTTGAACCCAGTTTGGACTCTTTCCTGTATACTGCACTGCCAAGACAGCAATACAGGATACTGTAGTCCCTGGGAACTAGGACACTACGCACAAAGATGAAGGAAAACAGGAAGTGCCATTTGTTCAGTGATACTAAAACATTTATTGAGCCTTTATTTTACAGAAGTGAAAGACCAGTGACTACTCTCAAGGAGTTTAAAAGAGAAACAGATTTATGAACCTAAACTTCAAACTGCAGTAATAGAGATCCTGAAGTAGGAAGTAGTGTGGAGGAAGAACTGATTAATTTTCTCATGGAAGTGATAGGGAGAAGGAAGTGGGGGGAAACTGTGAAAGAAATGATATCTAAATGTATCATAAATATAAATGATTTGTAAATAATATTCTGCCCAGAAGAGATAATACCTAAACTGTGTTTGAAGGTTAAAAAATAATGGAATACTATGCAGCCATAAAAAGGAACAAGATTATGTCCTTTGCAGGGACACGGATGGAGCTGGAAGCCATTATCCTCAGCAAACTAATGCAGGAACAGAAAACCAAACACCACATGTTCTCACTTATAAGTGGGGGCTGAACAATGAGAACACATGGACACAAGGAGGGAGGCAACACACAATGGGGCCTGTTGGAGGGTGGGGTGAGGGGAGGGAGAGCATTAGGAAAAATAGCTAATGCATGCCGGGCTTAATACCTAGGTGATGGATTGATAGGTGCAGCAAACCACCATAGCACATGTTTACCTGTGTAATAAACCTGCACATCCTGCACATGTGCCCCGGAACTTAAAATAAAAATAAAAATTAAAATAGAGTCCATTCTGCATATGAGATGGAGGATATGGATCATATGGTTAGGGTAGACAAGACTGTATGGGAAACTATAAATTGTTGGCTATCATCAGAACATTATATTTATTTGACAAATATTTACTGAATGCCTGCTAAGGTTAGGCATCGTGTTAGGTAGTAGAAATAAAGTAAGCGACAAGTAAGTTCATGAAGCATATAGTGTACCAGAGAGCGTTGAGGATTGAGGTTCTATACTTAGGAGAAGAAACGAACCTGATGGGTCTTGAATACCAGGATACATTGGTTAGATTTCTTTCCCCTGTAGGTTCTAATGAGCCATAGAAGCATGTTATGCAGGCTTATGGCATGGTCAGAACTAGTACACAGCACTTTTGCAGTAGTGTGGAGGGTGAATGTGAGGGGAATTAGATTGGAGGTAGAAAGACCAATAAGAGGTCATTACTTATTGTAGATGGGAGATGAAAGGGATGTATTTGAGCAGTATCTTGGAAATAAAATTGACAGCACTTAGTATTGTTTGGATATGAATGGTTACAGTAGAAAGGAATTGATGGTGACTCCAAGGTTTGAGATTTTAGTGCCTGGATAGATGGGTCTACTTTTTTTTTTTCTTTTGAGTCAGGGCCTCACTTTGTCACCCAGGCTGAAGTGCAGTGGCCTGATCTTGGCTCACTGCAGCCTTGATCTCCTGGGTTCAAGCAATCCTCCCGCCTCAGCGTTCCGAGTAGCTGGAACCACAGGTGCATGCCACCACGACTGGCTAATTTTTGTATTTTTGGTAGAAACAGGGTTTCACCATGTTGCCCAGAGTGGTCTCAAACTCCTGAGCTCAAGCGATCCTCCTGCCTTGGCCTCCCAGAGTGCTAGGATTATGGGCATGAGCCACCACACCCTGCTGATGGGACTACTTTCTAACAAAGAAATACAGACAGAATAATTAGTGAAGAAAGAAAGTAATAAATGAATTGAGTTTGGGATATAATAAGCAGTTTGAAGTAGATAGGGAATGCTCAGATTCTTTGAAAAACATCTTTTAATCACCTAAAATTCATGAAGAAAAACAGTATAGGACAAAGTAGAAATTTTGCAAAATATTTTATTTCTTCTACTTTATGATCTCATTCAGGACTTTTCCTCTCTCCTAAGCCCAACATGATGTCAAAGGATAGTTGATAGAGGTCATTAAATATACCTTTTAGTGGAATATAAGGAGTCCATTTTCATAAAACTTCTCTTTTATCTGCTATATCAGATGCAAGCCATCATTATAATTTTATTTAATAATTTTCTATTTTCTATGGGGAGGGATACAAAAATTCAGATACAAGAGTAGATATTTACTTGTAATTTCCAGTGCTAAAACTTTTTATTCCATGAATGGGTGGCAAAGTTCTGACTTAAAATATATGAAATATGATTTAAGGATATGTATTTTTAAGGCTTATATTTCGCTCACTAAAAAGAGTCTTTTAGTGATATAGATACTGTAGTTTATAGTCCCAGGCATAGGATTTAGTCAGCTTGCATTAGCAGGTTTTTTCTTTAGATAAAATGGCCCATTGAGGCACTGGATCTTTTTTTGTGTATAAGCTTTACTTTTATAAAAAACCTGCACATGGCTCTTGGTACAGGGGAACTGAGGTGAAAAAAACTGCCTGCAACTCCACCTCTTTCTATTTCTGTCTCACTCCTCTGAAGTCATGTTTTAAAATCATTATTCTAGTAGTTACTTTCATAATTTTGGTTAATATAGTTATAGTGCTATTTATTGATGCATCAGTTTCAGATAATAACCAGTTACAGAATATAAGTATTTATCTGCTGTCTCTTCACCTTTCTGTTTACCATTGTTAGACTTTAATAGACAACAGGCTAAGCTGCTCTGACAAAGAGATTACAAGTGGAGCAACTTACAGAAAGTAGAAGTTTCCCTTTCATATACTAGTCCAAGGTTGGGCTGGTGAATAGCTCTGCCTCGTGACCTGTTAGGTTTGTCTTCCTCATCAAGTGCCTTCCTTCTCAGGGTTCAAGTGTGCTGATGCAGTTGCCGCCATTTCTCAGGAGGGAAAAGGAAATCCAAAGCAAGTGACTTTGTCTTTAAAGGAGATGACCTGAAAGATCATACATGACATTGAGTTACATTCCATTTTCCACAACTTAGTATCATGTTCACATCTAGTTGCAAGGGAAGGTGAGAAATGAGGCTGTATGTTCAGTTAAAATTTCAGGGGGTTCTATTACTAATAAGAAGAAGGGAGTATGGATTCTAGGGGTCAGTTAGCGTTTTCCAGTCTAGTTGGTGTCTTCTAACCCTCTACTTTATAAGAGGAGGACACTGATACCCTGAGTCTTTCCTCCACCTTTCTTTCCAGCCTTCTTTACATTTTGTTGCTATATAGGTTTTGTTTCACAATGTGAAGTTGCTAATGCTTACAGTCTGTTCTGAAATCACAGTCAAATATTTGTCCATAGGTTGTCTCTAAAAGCTTATATTGTTATGACTATGTGCACATCGATTACTTCCAGGTCACAATGTGAGCTATTAATGTGGTTCCTTCTCATTAGTTCCAGGGTCATGATCTCAGCTGTTGAAAGAAACAGACATTTTTCTATTGTCATGGCAAATGGATTGATTTTCCTTGTATTTGTTGATTGATTTAAAATCAAACGTTGTATCTGTAAGGTCTGGATTTAGGCATTGACTTGCTAGATCACTAGCTTTCTACAGTGAATGTGCTTAGTGTCCAATAAACTTCCAATTGCTTCAGGAAATAAGATCTTCACATCGTCATTTTATTGTGACCAGAAGCTACTCAGTCGCTTTTGCAGCTGAGGAAAATCTTTAGTTTTTGGTGTTGAGACAAGTTTATGAGCTCTGAGTGATCAAAGTCAAGTAGCTGTCTCCTGGCCTTTAATGTTGGAATATGAGAGGGCAGCCGTATCTTCTGACTAAATTAAGAATCTCTTTGGGATATTTAGGATAGAAGGGATGACTAATGAGAGAGAAACTATAGACTTTTGGAAGTGGTCTCACTGTCCTTGGCATTAGACTTCTCATCCTTTCAGACTCTGTTGTTTTCTAAAACAAGGACATCAATCTGGGGGCACAAGGGTCCCTGCCCTTGAGGAGTTTGGAATGTAGTAGAAGAGATTAAAATAAAATTTAGTTCAAATTCTGGCTCCATAATTTACTGGCCATTTAACCTCAAGCAGGTAATTCTCTAAGCTTCAGTTTCAATTGGAACAAATAGCCCCCAAATCCCAATGGCTTAAAATGCTGAAGATTTAGTTCTTCTTTGTACTGTTTGTTCACTGTGGTTCAGATGGGAGCTCTGCCCCGTATCTCCTTATCCCAGAATTGTGATTAATGGAGCAGCCACCATCTAATTATAGAACATTGCTGGTCCCTGCTGCAGAGGGAGAGAAAGCTCTGGAGGGTCTCACACCAACAGTTAAGTACTCTGGCTTGGAAGCAATACACATAATCATTTCTGCTCACAATTTATTGCCCAGAGCTAGCCAGCCACATGTTCCTACCCAACCACAAGGGGGCCAGGAAGTGCATTCCTACCATGTGCCTGGAAAATGGAGAGCCAGAAATACTGTGTACAGAGTAATAATGACTACTACCTATAGGAGTACCTAGCTCAGGGTTGATGTGAGGATTAAATGAGGTTACACACATATATACACACACACAGACACACACATACACATACACACAGTACAGGTGCTCAAAAATGATTATCGTTAATCTCATTATAGATGTATACATGCAAATATTAAATAATATATATGGAGACTAAAGGCTTTATTATAAGGTTATAAGACTATCATAACATATACGAAAATGCCTTGTAAATGATAACATGCTGTGCAAATGCAAGTTGATATCTAGTAGATGTTAGAAGATAAAGCATTAGAGCTTGGTTCAAAGGTGGTGCTAGACCTTTGTATTCATCTATCAAGAAGTGATGGTTGAAGTTGTAAGAACAGGTAAAATCTACATGGAAATTTTGGAAAACTTGCATCTCCTACTGTGAGCTTGACAGCTTCTCAATATTTAAAAACTTTTCTGATGAAATCAGTGATGATATTAATGAGTATGGTTTTTTGATACCATGTTATGAAATGTTTCAACATAAGAAAGATCTGTATAACTCGGTGAACCAATGTTTTCCAAAGGAACAGTGCAGGATGTTACAAAATCATGGAAGGTTAGAAGGTCCATTCAAAATGCAAGATAGACCAATGGGTTTTAATGTAACAGTATGAGAATTTCGTTGATATGGTTTCAGACTACCATTTGTTGATCTTCGTTGTGATAACAAAAGAATAAAACATACAATTATCTGAAAAGGTTATTAAAATACTCCTCCCCTTTCCAGCTACTTATTTGTGTGAGTCTAGATTTTCTTCACGTATGTACTTCAACCAAAACAACATATCACAACACATTGATTGCAGGAGCAGAGAAGAGGATTCAGTTGTTTTCTATTAAGCTAGATAATAAAAAGAGATTTGCAAAAATATAAAACTCTTTCCATTATACATATATTTTTATTTTGGGTAATATAGTTAATTTTCACTATAAATGTCATTTTTATAAATGTATTTATTTAAGCTTTCAGGTTAAAATAAGGTTTTACTATTTTAAGAATAGTCATTTTGTAAATTATTTTTTATTTACTTTTAATGGAGTAAACAAATATTTAAAAAGTTTCTCAGCTGTAATTTTTAATAAGTAAATATTGATATTTATAATCATGTAAACAAAAGGTATTTGGAGCCCTTGATAATTTTGGGGAGTGTAAGGAATCCTGAGATCCAAAAGTTTGAGAATGGGTAACCGTAAAGATATAGAGATGAAAGAATACAAATAAAAAGTCTTCCTTCATACAGCTTCTCTTCGGTTCCAAACTCCCATATGTCCCTGCCACTCCCTCTCCTAAAGCTGGAAGCAATTCTCTTTCCTCTGAAATTCTGTAATTCTTGATTTCTACCCCTGTTAACTCATTTAGCTTATGTCCCACTTAATGTTCCCACTTAAGCTAATGTTTTTTAACAGCACAGACTATGTCTTACATCTTTTCATGTTCATCAGTAGTAGGAATTTATATAGGTGAACTAAGTTAAAAAAAATTATCTCTTAAAATCACTTGAAAGATCGAGTAAGCATTCTGAATAGCCAGGATTCTGTTTCTTAAAACAAATACAATCACAAAAGGATCTCTGTTTAACAAAAGGAATGCCAAATTCTAGCCAATGAGCTATGGATTTCAAGCAGTAGCTAAATGGTTGATCAATTCACTCAGCAAACGCCAGTTGAGCATAAACTGCTAGGCACTGGGTTGATAAGAACAAAGATTTTTTTATAGAACTTTATAGTAGACACTTAGATTAGTGGTTCTCATGATGAAGTTTCTTCTGTTCATAATAAGATGAAAAAATAGCAACAATGAAACTTCTCCCCCACAAAACTACATATATTCTACTTAAAAGAATGTTTTTTATCTTGAGATCACTTTCTTAGTTCTTGGTGTCAACATAATCTTTCTTTTCGGATATTATGGTGAGATTAGGGTTTTGAGCCTTTTTTTTGGTCATTATTTGACAAAACTCAAAACTGTTGGCTCCTACAGTTCTGGGTGTGGTGGAGGGGAGCATTTTACTAGCTTGTGGAAAACCACTGATATAGACATTCCTTTGGCATTTATTGGGAAGGGATTCGACCTTTAGGTTTGACACTTTAAAACTGCTAGTACAATCAGCTCATTTATTCTGGAGCTAATTATCAGCTTTGTGAGTTCTCTAGATTCCTTTTTATACCATCTCTTTTTGGAAGATTAGTGTTCAACTACAGGGAAAAAAGTAAAAGGGAAAAAAGATAAAACAAAACCCTAGCAGATTAACTTTAATCAAATTTTTGGATGTTAGAATTCACGGGGGAGATGAAGAAGTAGAGATTTTTGACCAAAATAGGGCATTTGAATTATTTTTGGATTTCAAGTCAGGTTACATTTGCAACTTCCCACCTCTTCATAGGAACTAATAATTTTATAATATATTTTAATTCAAATTATTACCTTTAAGCATTATTAGCAGTTGAGATGGCAGAGATAGAAGCATTGGAAATGATGATCCTGAACAATATAGTCATATCCTGAACATATAATCGGTCATTTTCATAGTCTTTCACTCAATAAATGAATGACTCAATAAATAAATGCCGGGTACTGGGATGCAGGGATGAAAGACACTGTCACTGTCGTTAAGGGGTTTATAATCTAGAAGAGGGAGAGATCTAAGCAAATCAGTGCCCTGAAAGTTGTTATAGGGGATGTGATAGCATATTTGGTGCTATACTGGGGACTAGAATTGGAGGCGTTAGGAATGGTGGAGGTTGGAAGTGGTGGCAAAGATAGTAAGGATCTGGAACGAAGACGTGGAGGTGAAAATAGGAAACAGCTGACCTATTACGAAAATTACCACCATGTTAGTATGGCAGGAGTGTGGGGTGTGGTGGGTTGTAGAGGTATGGCAAGGGAAAAGGCTGAAGAGTTCAGCAGCAGCTGAGTGTAGAACTTTAGATACTTTAGATGCTTTGTTTAGGAATTTGGGCTTTATCAGAAGGATTTATCAGAATGTGTTCTGGGGGCTGGGTGATAGGACAGAAAGGGGTTTTGTATGATGAGAAATGTTTCAGAGGCACCAATTGAGATGAAGTTAAGCAGCCATATCTATTGAAGACTTCTCAGACCCTTTATATTGGTTAGCATTTCCATGAGTATTTGACTGCTAAACTTGTGGAAGGAGCGGCTATATTATGTTTCTCAGAACATGGTTTGGAGAACCCTGTGATATACAAGGGGGAATCATCAAAATGTTTTAAGCAGGAAATTATAGACAATTATGGAATCTAATTCTGTTCTTAACACATAATGTGATACTGCTCATTAGGTATTGTGCAGTCAGTATTTTTAAATGCCCACTATTTTCAAAATTATCTACCAGATATTTTGGGAGATTAGGAAGATTCATGAGACATCTTGTCTGGCTTTTAAAAAATAACATGTTGATTAGGTTGGGTATGGTGGCTCACGCCTGTAATCCCAGCACTTTGGGAGGCCGAGGTGGATGGATTATCTGTAAATGTCATTCATCCATGTAGTTAATTGAATAAAAGGCAATGCAAAAGTGAGGAAGTTGAGAATAAACTTGGAGAATTATGGATTTTCTGGTGATCCTTGCTCAATGCTGATTTCTACAGGGTGTTTAATGCTAAGCTTTTGCTTTCAGGACTAGGATTGTTTCTGGCAATGGCCTTCACTCAGACAGTTCAGGGAATACAAATGGGTGAAAGCTGCCAAATTGAAACTTCAATTTAGGTGATCTGAGAGTGGAAGTGGCTGTTAGTTTGTTTGGTCCTCAAAAGTACATTGTCAACATTTTGAAGTTTTGGTAGATTAACATAGAGTTAGCTTTACAGATTGTGAAGGTATATCCAAAGAATTTAAAGAAAAAGTTGAAGGTGAAAGCAGTTGAAGTTGCATGTGGTGGAACTAGAAAGATCAAGTCTAGAAATCTGAGAATGTCAAGGGAGAGAATCTTCAAGTAATCTTCTTCTTCTTTTTTGTTATTTTTCTTTTCTTTTTTTTTTTTTTTTTTGAGACAGGGTCTTTCTCTGTTGCCCAGGCTGGAGTGCAGTACGCAATCTCAGGTCACTGTAATCTCTGCCTCCCAGGTTCAAGCGATTCTCCTGCCTCAGCCTCCTGAGTAGCTGGGATTGCAGGCGCCCACCACCATGCCTGGTTAATTTTTGTACTTTTAGTTTCGCCGTGTTGGTCAGGTTGGTCTGGAACTCCTGACCTCAAGTAATCTGTCCGCCTCAGCCTCCCAGAATGCTGGGATTACAGTGTGAGCCACCTCGTCTGGCCATCAAGTAATCTTCTTGAATTAAGTTCCTTATTACATGTTCGTCATACTACCTAGTGGGGAAACATGGAATCAGAGTATTTAGAGTTGGTTGGTGCATCTTAAGGCTTTTCATTGCCAGTTGTGTAGTGGTCAAGAGCACTGGCTTTGGAGGTGAATGTCCTGAGTTCACATGTATCAATCAGATTACCCAATTACTTAAGGTCCCTGCCCCTTACTAAGTGTAAGACCTTAGGCCATTTACTTAACCTCCCTATGCCTCAGTATCTGTGTCTAAAAAGGGGAAAATGATAGTATATACCTCATGAGGTTGTGGGGATTAAAAGGGCTAATAAATGTGAAATGCTTAGAGTAGTGCATGGCACATGCTGTGTGCACAGTCAACTGTTATCTTTAGGATTTCTCTGTTGTTTGTTTTCATTAGAATAATTTACTGTGGAAATCTATCAAGTAGTGGTTTTCTGGCCTAAATAGGATTCTTTGGAGAATAGCTTGTTAACTCTAAGAAGGAGTGGCTATAAATGTACTGTTACAATTTTCTAATTCATACAGTTAAAACTGTAGCAAATATTTGGCATATTTAAATAATAATAGCTAACATTTCCTGAGCACATACTATGTCCCAGGAGTTGTACCAAGCACTTTTAACCAATTAACTTATTTAATCATTATCTTATAAGTGAGGAAACTGAGGTCCCGAGAGGGTAAGCAAGTTGTCCAAGGTCACAGAATTGGCTATGGGCATGACCAGCATTCAAACCCAGATGGTCTGTGTTCACGGATCACACACATCCATTGTGATATCCCATCTTTCATGCAAATATATGTATTTTAGATCTGTTTGTTAAAGTGTTTTATTTTATTTACTGCAAACATTAATTAGGTGGAAAACATGAGCTAAAAATAATTTTGTTAAACCATTTCAGTATAAAAATACATGTTAGAGCCATATTAACTATGATTCTTTTGTTCTGTGGAAGTATGAGTATTAGTTTGATGTAACCAAGGCATCCAGATGCATACATCCATTCTTTAGAACTGTTTTTCACTTTATGTCTCAGCTACATATTTACAGAGTGGTTTATGAGTAATGCTACTTTGCATGCATTTTGCAAACTTCAATCCTTTTCTACTATCCATGCAGGCATTAAAATAATTCGGATAATATCAAATCCTAACCTACGAAACGCATTCTTTTAGGATTAGAAAATGGAGAACAGTGTGACAAATTGTGCTTTTTGCATTCTTCAGTATAGAAAGACTAGACTGCTCTAAAAGTAGTCATTTTAGTTGCCCCACTTTGTTGGTGCTAATGTTGTATGTACTTTCTGGGTCTTCTATTTTCAAAAAGCTGGGCAAAACTAATTTGCCACTAGATGGAGCCCTGGCTATTTGGGTAGAAATACAGGCAACAGTCAGAATATTAAATCACACAGTCATATCATGCTGGAGGGCTCCTGGTATTTGTGGCCCTCAGCTTTTAATTGTAGAATGCATCTTTGTTCTTTCCCTGACCTGCAGAGTGACATCACTGCCTCTCTTCCTGTGCGCTGGCTTTGACATAAGCCAGATGGCCACCGTGGTTGGTAGGCGCCCAGGCTGCCTGGTACAGGAGTTGATGAAACAGAATAGGAAGACGTTTTATGGTCAGCTGTGGAAGCACAGTGAGATTGCAGCTTTGCTAAGTAATTACATTTACTGTGTGTGCTTTATTCCTCACCGAGAAGGGTCACAGGGAAAAAATACATTTTTATTTATAGTGTTGTGAGGTATAGACCTTTGATCTTTTATTAGTCAGTAGTCTGCTCCAAAGGAATTCTCTCTTTTCCCTGCTCTGCAGTCACTCGTGAAAATGACATGTTTATTTATGTTTAATGGTTCTTTCAGGCTGTGCATTGTGATACTTACCTTCCTTTTCCCTCCTCTTTGTCTGCAGTTAGTAACACAAAAATGTTTTAGTCTTGTAGTGAGTTTAGTTTGGGGAAGTCAGAGTTCAGGCATGTTAATACAAGCAGATTTCTGTCAGATATACTCCAGAGTGATTTAGTAAAATATATTACTGTTTATTATATGTTTGTTCTTCAAGGAGGTCAGAAGAGTCCAGAACAGACTTTTTTTTGGGGCGGGGAGCAGGGGAAGTGGTCAGGAAATGAATAAGACATTAATTTTATATTAATTTTTGGACATTTAATGGTTAAAGTCA
This sequence comes from Gorilla gorilla gorilla, assembly GCF_029281585.2. Lineage (NCBI taxonomy): Eukaryota > Metazoa > Chordata > Mammalia > Primates > Hominidae > Gorilla > Gorilla gorilla. Next base: position 80,585,761 of record NC_073234.2, read on the forward strand.
CTTAAAATGCTAATTTGAAACAACATATATGAAGTTTATTAATCTAGTATTTTCCATTTGCATTTAAAGTTAATCTTTACCAATTGAAATATTGTACAAAACTTTTAAGAAAATCCTAAGAATTGAACTTTTCTCTAAAGTTTAATATCTACACAATTTTTAGATTCTTCCACATAATTCATTTCCAAAGACATTAAAAAACATTTTTACACTTTTTAAATTACTAAATCATGAATATTATTCACAGGATTGACCTAGAAATTATAAATCATATAATTAAATGAAAATTCATATTTGCCATGTTTTATTCGAACTTAACGCTGTTTTGAAAGTGAAGTCCCTTAATTGTCCTTAGGTTTTCTGGGTCTTTATTTTATAAAATGAAATTCTAACAAAATATGTCTCTTAATCTTATTATTTTGTAGTCTTCTCCAGGGAGGGAGATTTGCCAATAATTGCTGGAAGAAGGCAGCATGGTGTAAGGAAAGAACATGGCTTTGCAGTCAGTATAACAGGGTTTTCTAGTCCTTTTTCCACTGGTTATTTGCTTTGTGCCCTTGGACTTTTGAGTCACAGTTTCTTCACATATGTATTGGGGCGTAAAACCTACCTCCTTGGTTTATTGTAAGAATTAAATGATACAACGTGTATATTAGGCTCCAGACAGTTCCTGTCACATGGTATGAACTCAGTAAATGTGAATTCCTTTCAACTGTTTTTAAACTTCCTCTCTTTTCTCAACCTCTTGTAAACTGTGTTCACAGATTGCACTGCTATCATGTAGTGTGTATTTTACCTCTAAGGTACAAATAAAGCTAGATTGAAAGTAAGCTCACTGGCTGAAAAATAGGCGTTTGAAATTTATTAGCAGTATGTGCATGTGTTCAGTTCCAGATAAAACTGTAACCATCAGTTGTGCAATGAATGTGTTTAATATTTGTGATGTTTTAATTTGATTTTTGTTTTTGTTTTTTCTCCTACTCAGCTGTTGCCCCTGTTCTTTGCTTCTCGTTTTGTTGGTGAAGATATCACAGTGATGTCTGCATTCAACCTGCTGCATTTGGTGACAAAGAGCCAGCCAGTAGCCCTTCGAGCCTGTGGGCTTCCCTCAGGTTGCTGCTTGTTGTACTGTACATAGTGAAGGCACAGGGCCAACTGGGTGTTTCTGCTGCAGGAAATGATACACCATCATGCTTTGCTAAATTTCATTTTCTTTTACTTGGGCCCTAATTTGAAGACGGAAATTGGTTATAAATCACCACTCTACTTTGAGTAACATTCATTTCCACAATTCTTACAACCCTTGGAACATTGTCCAGTTTCCTTGCCCAGTGTATAATTGTCACTAATATTTCATATCTTCTTGTTCTTTAATGCACACTACACATCTGCAAATCATAACGTTCATAAGAGGCTGGCAGTCTGAGTAAGAAACTGCCCCAAATCACACAATATAGGACATTCATCTTGTTAAAGGATAATGAAAATGCTTTTCATTCCACATGTGGTCATTCCTTTAGGAAAAAATGAAAATGAACAACGTTAGCATAATTAAGTTACCAATTTATTGTAGTTAAAAAGAAAGAAAGTTCTACTTAACAATGGCCAAATAAACAGAACTAATATAGCATGCATCAGTGGGTTCTTAAATTAGAACCACTGTACTTTTTAAAAATGTGATTTTAAGAATTTAAATAAGTGAGGCATGAAAGTCCAAAATTTTATATGCGCCTGTATCATAAGCTTAATATTTTAATTTTATTATGAAAACCACAATGGCTAAATATTTTACTTCTGTGAGCGTGATTATCAATGTTATTTACATTTTTCCATTAGTGTACATATCTATCACTACATTGTATAGAGAATTTAATTCCAACTCATTAGATGTTAACTATGCGTGCCAGGCATTGTGTTAAGCAGTGAGGATACAGTGATAAATAAGGTAAAGCTGATTTTTTTCAACAACTACAAGGTGGAAATGGAACTGTGTGAGGACCATTAAATCATATGTTGACCTGACTAGACTAGAGGTATTTATACTTGGTGTGTTATGGTAATTCAGAGGAGGTTGGTCCTAGATCTTTTCTTTAGGAGAAGAAATGTTGGAAGGAAGGGAAGATCTCTGAAGTTTAAGGAGGGCATTATGGAGGATATGGTGCTTGAGCTGAATTCAGACTGGTAGCACAGTTAGCCTGGTTTCTAAGCAGGGTGGTGGGGAGGCCATTTTTAACAAAAGGAGTAGCATGGGAAAACATGAAGGCCTGAAAGAGCAAGGCATGTTCAGAGAAATACAGTTATTCATATGGCTGGTTTGGATGTGCAAGGGCAAATAGAAGAGGTAAGGAAGGAAAGGTAGCCAAATCATGAAGCACTTTATATGATGTTTTAAGGAATTTAAGTCTTGGGGAGATGAACAGGAATCACATGACTTCATTTGCATTTTACAAAGATTATTGATTTAGTATGGTAGGAGGTCAGTGCTGGTTTTTCAGATGTTTCTGTGAGAGAGGCTGAGATGGCAACCTGATTAGAAGGAGTAAGGTATTTGTCTTGAAGCTATATTTAAATAGCAAATACACTTTTTTTAAAAGTAGATTTTATGTCTGTTTATGGTGACATGAGGGGCTAATGAAGCTTAATGTATAGAGGCCCCAACCACTCTTCTCAGTATGCCCCCTAGCCCCACATCCCCCTGCACTGCCACCATAAAGGGTACTGGAGGAGTGTGAGGCTGGAAGGAAATGTGAAGTGCTGAAGCCTTGACTGTGGCCATTACAGTGGAGTTGAAAAGATTGTAATTGGGAGAGATTCAGGCTGTAGAACTGACAAGGTTTGTCTGTTGAATTGTATACGACCTTGAGGGAGAACCTCAACCACTAGTTTTTGTGCTTTGCAGAACCTTTTCAATGCTATACCGTACATATCACAGGTGGACTATGGAGGTTATTTAGATTATACATAATGATGTTTTCCTCTGGAAAAAGCTCCAATGTGTAAAAGTACCCAGCATAGTTCTTGTAACATTGGTTTGCCAAATACAGGGGAGGTTAAATGTTTATAGAAACCAGATTAATTAACAGTGTATTCTTCAAGATATGACAGTCATGGATTAAAGGGTTTCATAATGAGATTGTTTAATTGAAATATAAATATCTTTAAATTTTGATAAAATGATTCAAAGATAAATTCAGCAAAGCTGATAGTTTTTAAAAAGTTAACCATTATGGTACAGTGCTTAAGCACACAAATTCTGTATGAGGTCAGACTGAATTTAAAATCTGACTTTGCCACTTACTAGCTGTGTGCCTTAGCTTCCTTGTTTGTAACATGGAGATAATAATAGTACCAACCTGAAAGGGTTGCTGTGAGAATTAAATAGATTGGGATGTGAAAAGTGCTTAAACCTGTGGCTGGCATTTAGTAAACACCATATATGTCTTCACTATGTTCAATATGGAAATTCATGTATCTGTATTAATATAGATTTATGTTTTTCCAATACAACAGACTTTTCAAACTTTTAAACATGTTCTATGTTTCATTTAACTATTTTTTACTTTCATGGGACTCACAAATACACTTTATGTTTGAGAAATAACCATCTTGATCTGTTGTTCTGGTCTCTTTATTTTACTTATGCACCCTGCTGAACCAGAATTCAAGTCCTATAAATATACAAGAGATTTCTTTTATTCTTACTACCCAGTACTGGTAAAAGCCCAAAGAAACTCTCATCTTTCTTATCTAGGGCTTGTAAACCCATTTTAATTTGAAAAATGAGTTGACTAGAATAGTATTCCATAATTTCTCGACCATTCAAGCACCACTAGTTTTTAAAGTGTTATGAAAGTCAGTCTTCGGGTGTCTACATATTTTATAACTTGGATTTAGCAAAATCTTTATCATCATCAATTTCTCTAACAGGATTTTGCTCTTAGGTATATAGAAATGTTGAAGAAATTAACTTCAACAGTAATGAAACAGACTGCTTAAATTTTGAAAAATAAAGATGAAATTGAAATGGGAATTCTAGTCCCTATTACATTGTACAGGTAGGGAAGAGAAGAGGCCAAAACTGGAAATATAGGAAGTGAAGGTGAAAGTTTGAAGTCTTGCTTTAATATAGTGTTGCTGATCAAAACCCATTACAACAGAAATCTCTGTAAATCAAAAAGATGTCTGTTCCCTAACCAGTACCCTACTAATTTTGAGTATTATTCAATATGAAATAATTCCAGAACTAAAATATAACTGGAGCAAGCTCTTAAAGTTGATTATAACTGGATTGACCTGCATGAAGGCTATATCCCAGAAGAGTGATCTATTGTTTTTCAGCTTTGACTTTTTTTACCTCTTATTTTTTTAATAAAGTATAATTTTAATTTAGAGCTTTTTAAGTGCATCTGAGTTATGGTTCACTCGTGTTTGCAATTAAAGGTAATTTTTCTCTCACAGAATTTCTTCTTAATTTCTTACAACAGTTTCTTTAATGTGTTAAAAGAACACTGGATTAGGAGTTAGAGAACTCTAACCAAAGCTCTGTCCTTAACTTGCGTGACCTTGAACAAATCAATAAACTTCTCCTGATCACAGTCTCTTCATCTTTATGAGGAATTAAAATTAGATAGTATATTTAGTTCTTAAATTCTGTGATTTTATTAACTGTCACTTGTTTTTACTTTTGACTTTAGGTTAATCAGATCTTAAAACTCAGTACTAACTAATGCTGGGAACTTACAGAGAAGTCTGCTGAGTTGTGGTGGGAGGACACAGTTTCCATGTTTGAACATTAGAATTCCTTGCCTCTTAATCAAGACTGAAGCATTATCTGAGGAGGAATCAGGAAGCCCAATTTTATACATAGTTTTAATGCTAGATAAAAATTAAGTGTAATTGTAGCTTAGACTAGATATCATGATAGCTTCCAGCCAAGTGAGGGTGAAATAAATAAAATTTGTCTAAATAGTACTAATTAGAGTGATAAATTATACTTTTTTTCTACCCTCATACATATAATTTGTGGTTGTGATTCTTATTTGATATTAGTGGCATATTTAATAGTTTCCATGAATTGAAGAGTCACATGGCTGTAGCTTATAAATATATCATAGTTTTCTAATGTAGCAATTAGAAGTCTTAGAGATATTTTGCAAATGGTGTTAGAAAGTCATTGATTATCATCTGTATAACTAGAACTCCATGAATCAGCGGCTTATGGCTCCAGAGCTTAACACAGTGCCTGGCACTTAATAAATATATGTTAAATGAATCAGTAAACATTTGGAATGTTTATGTGTAGGTGAAGTCATAGCTGTAAGAGAGTATAAATTTATTTGAAACTCCTTTATATGGGAAGATTAAAAGTGAAGTTCATAGTTTGGTTTACTTTTGAATTTATTGTCTGACAATTTTTTCTCACTTTATTGCATTAATACAATATAGGGGATGCCATAGGTATAAATCACATTGTAGCTAAACAAAAAACAAAAGTGGCAACAGATTCAATGCATGTTATCCAGAATTGCTTTTACCTTTTCTTGCAAACAGTTTGAGTTTTGGTAGTAAACTGTTTGAGGTGGTGAATAAGTACGTAGTATACTTAGCATAAAACTTAAGAACTCTGGCCCTTTTGATCACTTCTTTGCAGCAAATTATTGTTTGTTGTGCTTTAAAGTCTCCATTTGTAAAGAGGAAATACTACAGATACACATTAAAGCCACATCCATCAGTAACAAGTACTTATTCAATTTGAGCTGGCAATAGTTCATTAATAGAACTGATGTACTTAAAAGATAATCAGAATCGTCAGTGTGCTGTTCACTTACTGAATGCATTGACTTTCTATATTAGTTCTTCAGAATCTTTTTTGGGTCCTGAAAAATATGGACAACCTACATAGTGCTTTGATAAAAGTTATGACCTTCTTTTCCAGAAAAGACATATATGCATCTACACATGTTTTCATATAATTTCAAGAAATTTTTTGTTAGGTCTTCTGAAACTCTTCAAGGGGGGCTCTTTGACCACATATTCAGGACCTCTGTTCTAAAAGATGCACATGAACCCAATATAAAACTCAGATCAGAACACAGTGTTTCTGATTTCTGTATTGGTGTCCCTAAAGGAATTCTGTCCCTTGTGTTCAGATTAATGCCCTCAGTTCTCCAATTTCACCATTCTTACCCAACATCTGACCTAACTTTATCTTACCTAATTTCTTTGATTATATTAAAATGCCGTGGAGAGGATTTTTTTAAAGAAATAGAAAGAAAAAAGGACATACAAATTTCAACCCATAATTCACAAAATAATTTGCAATTAGTTGATTAAATGGTATCCACTTTTTCCAGTAGATGGCACTAGGTTTACATTCTTTCATAGCATGAATGATTATTGATATTAGCACATAGGTGCATTGTGAAAACTTAAACAAAAGTATATAAGGAATAGCCAGTTAAGAACATATGGATTTATAATCCACAAATTTTTCTGCTTATATTATGTTCAAACAATATTTGTAGAGCACAAAACCTTTTTCCATTTTCAATAAGATTCTGACTCCCTTATGCTTGGCCATCTCATTGAAATTGTCTTTCATGTGTAGACTTTCTATAAACTGAAACAAGTTTTCATAAATTAACTTATCTTATATCCAAATAGCTGATTTAACAGTCATTTATAGTTTTATATGCAGCTAAATTTTCTTCAGCAGACCACCCAAGAATTAAAGAAAATTTCACATTTTGTTTTGCTGTGTTTTGAATTTTTATAGAATCTTGAAAATGTTATTAGTTAAGCATGTTGACTGTTAAGCATGAATCGATTTTTGCATGAATGAAAATATTTTAGAAAACTAAGAAAAATTATATTTAAAATGTTGATTAATGAGTACTCTGATGCAGCTATATTTTTCTAAAACAAACTGTTTTAGTAGCCCTATAATATAATAAAGTTTTAGTTAATGTTGAAAAGTTGCTGTGCAGCATCTAATTACCAGATGAACTTTTAATTATCTGTGGACAATGGATATTAGTTAAGGCTAAATTGTTATACAACAATAAGACTGTATGAATAAGATGTTGGGCATATGGTTTGTTAAGTGTGGATTCTCTTGATTTTCTGTTAAATATGGAATAAATTCTTTATATACCTTAAGAATTATAAAATACATAACACCTAGTAACAAGAGAGTTTAAATAGGCATGAAAAAAACAATTAAATCTTAGTTTTGTTTGAGAAATTCGTTAGTTAACAATGACTGTAAAGTGTGTAAAACATAAATTCTGAAAACAAATGATAATTCTACAGGGTTAGAATATCTAGACAATATGGACTTTGGAGGAATCATATAGGCAATTAGATGCTTATTTATCTAAATATATTCACAATAATGTTATGTGACAGATTGTAGAAGGATTTATTAAAATGAGCTAACTCTTGCTCTCAACAAACACAAGTTTAATGAAGGAATGAGCCATGAATGACAGCTCACAGATTCAATAATATTGTGGGTAGATATTTGATGAATTTTTACTATCATCCTTTCCTAGTTTACAATTTCATCCTAAACATTTTATTTAGAGATTGAATTTCTCATAACTGCTTCTGCTAGGTATACTGTAATTTAACATTCTTTAAAATAGATTGTATTAAGATGCAATGATAAATTATCTGAAATTACCTTTTGTGCCTTTGCATTTGAAATCAACGATTTACTTGAAAATTTTAAATCCTTATTTCATTTATTTCAATTTCCTATATATTTTTATTTTTTAAAACATTTAGTATATTTACGCTTGTATTAGTCATTTAAAAATGCGTGTTATAAAAAATACACCATGAGGCCTGGCGCGGTGGTTGTACCTGTAATCCAGGCACTTTGGGAGGCCGAGGTGGGCAGATCACTTAAGGCCAGGAGTTTGAGACCAGCCTGGCCAACATAGTGAAACCCTGTCTCTACTAAAAATACAATAATTAGCCAGGCCTGGTGGTGCGCCTGTAATCCCAGCTACCCAGGAGGATGAAGCAGGAGAATCGCTTGAGCCCAGGAGGCAGAGGTTGCAGTGAGCCGGGGTCGTATCATTGCACCACTCCAGCCTGGGCTACAGGGTGAGACTCTGTCTCCATCTCAAAAAAAAAAAAAAAAAAAACAACCCATGAAATGACAAAAGATATCAGTTATTTAGATGGTTAATAAGAGATATACTTTTATGGAGTTTAAATTTATGTATTAACTTTTAAGATAAGCATTTCTTTCAGTACTAGATGTATTTATTATATTGAGCCACATAATTGCAAGGAAGGAATGGAATGTTAATTTTTATCACTAGAGTATTTGAATTTGAGGCAAGCAAAGAAAATTCAGAATCCTGTAACTATAGCTTTGTAGGATTTTGTTTTGTTGCAGAAATATATGTTAGCGCAGAAAGATAAAACTGTTTATATTATATTCCACTTGATTAATGTTTTAATCTTCCTTCTGCAAATTTTAGATAATCTCACAGCAAATTTCAGAGCTTCTCATCATATTATTGGTATTGATGAAGAAAGAGATTAGACACTTGATCTGTATTTACTAGTTTGTTTCTACCACCAGCTTGCTTTCTGTCCCCAGGAATCTTTGTTTTGTACCTTTTATTCCTATTCTGCATTTGTAAACTGAGAATTTTGTAACATTGTTGTCAAATCTTTTATAAAAGATATGACCTTCAGGTGAGGGTTATTGTATTATATTATATTATATTACATATTAGCTGACATTTTCCAAAAGTTTGTTCTGTGCAATTTAAGTGCCTTGTTGTAAGGGAGAAGAAATTGGGGAAAAAAAGATGGGGGTGGAAGGGAGGACGCCAAAAAGCCTGGGAAATGTGATGGGTTTGATCAGGCAAAATCTATTTCAGTTATGGGAAGTCCTTGGTTCCTGCAAAGTAAGCTCCAGAAAGGTAGAAATTTTTGTCTGTTTAGTTCACTGTTACAATTCAGCAACTACAATTGTGTCTGTCACATAAGGTGTTCAATAAATATTTGTTGGATGAATGAATGCTTGTGAATAAGTAACATCATCTTATATATCAAAATAATGTCACATTACAAGTAATGTGATCTCTGCTCTTAAGGGATCTACATTCTGGTGAGAAAGATGGCCACCTCAGGTTCAAATTTTATTATCTATAGGATGAAAGGAGTTATATACTTGAAGGTTTGACGATTCTATATGAACACTTTCTCTTTTGTTTTACCGTTGAGGCAGGAAGTAGAAGAAGTGAGAAGCATTGCGCTTCTTTCGTCCCAGAATGTCAGACTGGATTCTCGGAATAGGATTTCAAGCAATGACAGTTCTTCTGAAGGATATTGAAGGAATGTGTAGATGTAATTAGTGGGAGGTGGTAGGAGTGGAGGATGAGAAGATGGGGGTAGGAGTGGACTGTGGGCACATGGGTTAGCAATAGATAGGTATGGTAGAGTGCAACCAAGCATGGGTTCAAGAGAGAAACAGAATGGACAAATAAACTAAAGGAGGAAGGCTGCAGACAAGAGAACCTGGCTGTTGTTAACCAGGTATGCAACCATGAGTAGTAACTTTTTTGGGCCCTGATTTCCTTTTGAGGGCTTTGGACTAGAAATTCATCATTTCCCAAATTATAGTCTGAGGAACACTAATTCTACTAACTTTCCTTTGTAAAATGGATCTCATCATGAAATTGAGAAACCCTACGTACTACCCTATTGCATAAATTCTAAGATGCACTGCTTTTACCATTTTACCATCTTGGTAATCTGGATGCAGCTTAAAAATCATTGTGACAAGAATGTATTATAGTTTGGCCACTTTCTCCCCGCCTTTTTAGTGGAGCATAAAATAATGGGGTATCAAATGACCACATATTTAATAGTGCACATCAGCATAAGAAAATCTCTGAGAAGGTCTTCAAGAAACCCATGTCACCTAGATTTGCCTAATCTGATTTGACAGTGGAACCTTTCCCTTCTCACTCTGCAAGAGGAATAACATGTTAGCATTTTTTTCAGAGCCAGTGTTTTAGAGAATGCATTTTGGGGAATGCTGGATCAGGTAATCTTATAGTCTTAAATCCAGAGAATTAATCAAATATTAGTTATAATAAAAGATTTGAATGTGAAACCCTAGAGAGGTAACATAGGATTCAGAGTAGCAATCTGAATTACTGAATTAATGTTTTTACTCTATCATTATTTATGTTTAAAATTTCACTGATTTATTAAGCAAATGTTATTGTTGCTGTTTTTAAACTAATTTCTAAGAAACATAGCCAAGATCATTATTTAGAAAACATCTTTTAGAAAGAAGATTTAAATAGCAGTAATTAAAGTGGAGAATTTAGTAAGTATTTAAATACAACATATATCCGTTTAGTCCTTCCTTTTTCTCAGCCACATTACTAGGTGCTGGGGATGCAAAGACGACTAAAATATGTGTGAGCACTGTCTCTCAAGAAGACATTGAATAATGTCTTCCCGTGTCAGGGCAAGACATGGCTTTTCTTGATAAATTTGAGTGAAAAAGTAAAGTAGATTTTTTTTTTCTCCAGAACTCCTCAGATTTTTCTGGAATATATAGATTCAGATTTAGCTGTTTGTTGAGTGGCAACTGAAGACTTGTTTTCTATGCCTTTTGCTTAATTAATTTATATTTGAAATTTGATTTGGGTGGTAATGTAATTTTGGAAATTTGCAAAGCTGAGTTTTTGACAATATATATTTTATTTTGTTTCTGGTGAAGTATACTCAATGTTACATTTAAATAAAATTTGCATGATAATCTAAGAGAGGGCTCCTTTCCTTCCTTTTTGTGGGTGGTTACCGCTCATCTCCCTAGCAGTCGGTGCTCCCAAAGGGGAGAAGGAGGATGAGAGAGCGAGCTATTTTTTGCAGATCTTTTTGATTGCATGTGAAATGTAGAATGGAAATGAGCCTGTCTGTTTTTAATTTTTTTTTATGGGCTATGATGTTCTAGTGAAGACCCATACTGGAAAAAAAAATTAAAAACAGGGAACTCCAAGTTTGTCAGACGTTTCACATGCAATCAGATAGAATTGAAGTAAAGTGACTTTCTCTTCCACTTTTGTCACTTGATGATGGCAGTGCCTTTAAAAATTCTCTTCTTATTTATACGCCTTGCAAGCAAGAAAATGCTCTTTGGATCAAGACATTTTAAAAATATTTCCCTAAACTCTAGGCTTTATGGTCCACATTAACACAAAAATTGTTGCTCTCAGTATTCGCATTAAATTTTGAAGAGTTGATAAGATACTCTTTAGTTTTTTTATGGTGCTTAAAGAATGCTAATAAAATGACTACTACACATGAATTCAACAATTAAAAATGTATAACACAAATGAAAGATAGAAAAGTAAAATGTGGCTTCTATCGTACAGTCATTCGGGTGAATTATTAATGAATGTTTCATCAGGATGAATGTAGTGCTAAACTTCTATTGTTTCCCAACAAGAAAATAATGTAGCTTCATGAATGAGATTTTACTATTAAGGTTAGAATTTTAAATGACGTTAATAACCTTTCAGTACTGTGAAAAATACATTTACTCCCCTTGACTTACAGTAAGAAAATGTTTGCACATTTTTCCCCTTAATTTTAAAACTGCCTTACTTCTCAGTTCCCCAATTTCTCCCTTTTCAAATCTGAGCCTAAATTTTATCCTGGTTTTTTTTTTGGTTTGTTAAATTAGCTGCTACTCTTACATGAAAGACTGCATACTTTTCATCAGGATAGGGTAATGACCACCTTGACTTGTGCACATTTGATCATACTATATCTATTGGGATGTCTAGATGTAGTTTTCTGTTTGGATCTTTTCTGGCACCCTGTGAATGCTGTTGGTATTAATTATTTGAGTTTTCTATATTTCATTTATAAGCAGATATGATTAAATCTAGGTGGGAAAAATTTTAAAGTGTTAACATCCTTTTTGTTAACTCTTTACACAAAACTTTGCACATACTTTTACTGTAAGACTGCACATTGTATAGATTGTTTTTCTTATCTTTCCTGCTAAAATATGTGTTCTCCTAGAGCAGGAACACTACCTTATTTATTTTTAACTTTCCAGTGCTCATCACAGTTCTTGATTCACTGTAGATGTTTAATAAATAGTTGTAGAAAGTATAAATTAATATTAGGCTCAACAGTTTTTATCTTCAAAGAATTTACAATGTGTTTGGCAAAATAAAGCAGAAATGAATGAAGATGTTTGAGAATAATTGCATAATACTGTATTTGCCCATTTAAGTAGTACCTTGCAGAGTAAATACACTAATACTAAAAGTGCTGATAGCGGTGAACTTATCAGGATGTGTAGCCTTGGAAGGAAAACTTGCTTGACAACGTCTTCTGAGTGTATTTATTCAAACCTTCAATATGAGAACCACACTGAAGGCCATTTTTATCATTCAACTATGCAGCACTAAAACATATGGTCTTGTTTAATTCAAGAAGTTTACAATGGTATGTTGCCTTGGCATGCTTATAATGTCCATTGATGTTAATTAGAACTCTGTGCATACATCTATAGAATATAATTGAAACTGATCTCGTGGAATTGTCTTACGTGAAGTAAAACAGCAAGAAGGCATTAAATGTGATTATTATTATGACATATAAAGATATGATTTTTCTTACATATAGAAAAGAACAAATCTTTACCTTAAGAAGAAACAATTATCTTTTTTCTGAGTCCTAGAACTCATAGATTTATTTTTGTGTGTGTTATGTTTAGGGCTTGGAGAACAGATGAAATTAAACTGAAACAAAATGTAAAAATTAAGAATGTTTTTTAAAAATAGAACAGGTACTAATTTTATACTTTCTTTGGTTATGGATGTTTCCTGCCATGGCCAGAAGATTACTCTGAAGGGGAGAGTTACTGGAGTGTTTCAGAAGGGAAACAGCATTGTTTGGCCAAAGGGTTTTTTGTTCTCTAGGCTCATCCAAAATTCATCACCAGAAACAGCCATTAAGTATCCTCTCAGATATAACTCCAAGTTGAGAAGGATGATCTATAGTCTAAAAAGGATGACTTTAAGTGGACAAAGCAAATTAGCAGAACCTGCACTCTGATCATACGTTGAAAGTTCAGCCAGAAAAATACTTTCCGAGAGCTATTTTGAGGGTAGTACTTTGCTAAATGGATATTCACTAAACTTTCTCTTGGAAGTAACAAAGGTAATGCTAAACAATGCCTGTATTAAGATACATAGTTGTAAATTTCCTGGTTTAAAAGCATATTTCTTATATATTTAAATTGTTGCTTATCTATTCATATTCAGGTTTTAGCACTTTCACTGAGGTTACCTGTCTCTGTCTCTGCCACTGGAATATGAACTTGTTAGTGTTTTCATCTCTTGCATAGGGCATTCCTGCCATGTGTTCGGAAAGCTCTTCCTTCAGAGATCAGCACAGACACCTTCCTCTCCTCCTTCAGGGCTTTGCTCAAATATCACCTCAGTGAGACTTCTTTGGCCACTCTATTTAAGATTATAATCCTTATTCCTTTCACTCCCAGTCCTCCAGTTTTCCTTTTTCCTTCCTGAATACTTACCACCTTCTAAGAGACTATATAATTTACTTACTTATTTTCATTGTAGTTTGTCTGTCTTCCCTTACTCCTGCTGGAATGGGAGCTCCAGGAAAGTAGATCTAAGTACTTAGATCTATTTAGTACTCCAGGATAGTATCCTAAGTACTTAGAATAGTGCCAGCAGATAATAGGTACTCAATAAATAATTATTGAACTAATGTATATATCTTACTTAGCATAGTGTCTGACACTTTGTAAACACTCAACATTTTTGATGACTTAAACAATTTAAGAAAAAATCTTGGATCAGTGGTCCTCAAAGTAAACCCTGCAGCTCTAGTTTTGTGGAAACCAGAGGACTGAAGCAAAAGTGTCCTGACATCTTAGACTGTATGTTAATCTCAGGAATGTTTTTCCTATATATGTCTACTTTGAGAGAAAAATCAGAATTAGGTATGGTTCTACAAATATAGGAGCTTTTCTTCCCCCATGCTTTGTAGGTTTGTCTTATCTTAAAGCCTTTATTGAATTACTAGAATGCAAACAAACAAAAAATGATAGTTATGGTATATATTTTATATTTTATTCTAAAAAATGGACTAAATTTGGCTTTTCCAAATGGCCAATTATTTAGAAATTCGAACACTATACTATGCCTGAAGTAAAAATTTGCTTAGTTTTCCAGTGACAAACTAATAACCAGCCAAATTTACAGTGAAAAATAAAGTATACCACCTTTAAATATAGCAGCAAGGTATTTCAACATGAACTTTACTGTTTTTTTCTTTTTTTTTTTATTATACTTTAAGTTTTAGGGTACATGTGCACATTGTGCAGGTTAGTTACATATGTATACATGTGCCATTCTGGTGCGATGAAATTGGAAACCATCATTCTCAGTAAACTATCGCAAGAACTTTACTGTTTTAACCTACTAAACTCAAAGCAAAACAAGACATTCTTATCTCTTATTCATTTATTATCTTGGGAAAATATTTAATAGTTTCATTTTTTCTGATTCTAGAACCAAAATTAAAGTTATGGGATCCTTAGGTTTTGTTGTGTTTTGATTTTTCACACCGAAATATAAAATTTATGACTTAAAAGTACTCTAAGATTTAGGTAACAGATCTAATTTACTTCTTAACAGGAAGTTAAAAAGCCTTTCAACGTTTCATAGACTTTGTGAGAATCCTGTATGAAACTTGTCACTGACCCTATGTTGAAGGAGTAAATACAGGGAAAAGAGACATTGGCTAATAGATAAATGTATGTAACTTTTCTGATGTACTGAGGTGATTATTACTTTTTCCCTCTTATTATTTTGTTAGTTTTTAAGCTGAAAGTTATTGTATAGTTAGAGAAGAAAGAAGAAAGGTTGTTACATAATTTTTCCTGACAAAATATGATGACTGGCTGGGTGTGGTGGCTCACACCTGTAATCCCAGCACTTTGGGAGTTTGAGGCGGGCAGGTCACCTGAGGTCAGGAGTTCGCGACCTGGCCATCATGTCGAAACCCCATCTCTACCAAAAATACAAAAATTACCCGGGTGTGGTGGTGGGCGTCTGTAATCCCAACCACTCTGGAGGCTGAGGCTGAGGCAGGAGAATCGCTTGAATCCGAAATGCAGGGGTTGCAGTGAGCTGAACTCACACCACTGGACTCCAGCCTGGGTGACAGAGCAAGACTCCATCTCAAAAAAAAAAAAAAAAAAAAAGAAGAAGAAAGAAAATATAACAACTATGAGTTTTGCAGTCAGACAGCCCTGGGTTTGAGTTGATAAGTCTACTTGCTGTTTGTCCTTAATAAGGTATGTTATAACCTCTCCACGCCTCAGTTTCTGTATCTGTAAAATGGGCATGACAGCCACGTTCTAGAATTATTGAGAGGATTAAATGTATTTATGTGAAAGTGCCTAGACATGTGCCTGGCATGTAGGAGGACTCAAATTTTAGTTTTATTTTCTTCCTTCATTTCCCACTTTAATCATAAAAACAAGATAAGGTGTGAGGAAAATACTGTTCCCAGGGAATTATTATAGAAAAAGAATTACCAATAAAAGATTGCTGCACACTAAATACTGGACCTGGCTATCTTTTAAAATGCAATTTTAACCTCAGAATTCACTGTAATCAAAATGAAGTAAGTGCTAATGGCTGTGATCCTTATAGCAGATCTTTGAGGGTGGCAACACGTAGCAAAGGTGACTTGCTTCAGGTCACGTGGCTGGGAAGCAGGCAGAGCCACAAAGCAAACTGTTACTGTACGTTTATTTGTACTAATAGCAAGAGCTTCATACTGGGGCTTCGAAACAATACTGGCCTTGAGGCAACAACACAGGACAAGCTTCGCTATAGAAAGAGACTTTGGACATATTTCAATAAATAAAATATCCTTGGACTAGGTTCAAGATGGAACTGATCTATCCCAAAGTTACTCTGTAGGGAACGGTGTTATGATTAGATACCAAAATGACAATATTATCTCCTCAAATATGTACTTGTGTTACATGTGTGTACACACACACTCACTTGTGCCTTCAAAAGACACTATTAAACATTTAAATAAAGGGAAAAATCTTTCCCAAACATACTTCTAAGCCAATTTAGAGGTCATTGAACAGATGTCATATAATACTAATGTTAAATTACCCTGTGTAATAAGAAAATTACAGTACCTAAGTGAAGATAGTAAAGGGAAACCATCCAATGAATTACTCTAGAATTTCAAAATGAAATGATTTTTTCAAGATTAACAATGGCACCATATGACTTTAGAAAAGTGAGTCTGATAGGGAGAAGGGAAATAAGAGAAAAGTGAAGCTTTTCTGTGTTTATATATACCAATATTTGGATCTGATGATAGAAGGGCTAATGTAATAGTATAGCTTTAAATTGTCCAGGAAGTATATTATTATTATTAAATGGTGTGGCAAGATATTTATTAAAATCTGACCAACTTCTCATTGAATTGTTTAATGTAAAATCACAACAGTTGTTTCTAGTCTACATATATTTCCTTTTGGTATTAGATATACTTTGAAAACCTAATTATTTTGAGAATATAGTATAACCAAAGAATGAAAATGTACAAAGTTTGACAACTTTAAATAATCACTAGTATTTCTTAAAGGACAAACCTCACTTACAGTTAGGAAACAATATTTATACTTAAGGTTGAAAAGCCAGGATGTAGAAAAATTTTGCTAATTTGGAAGATAACCTTTAAGTGCACCAAAACCAAATAATTTGTAGGCTATGACATAGGGCACATTCCTACAAAATTTGTGTGAATACTGCTTTAGTGGTTCTTGAAAGACAAACAAAGAAAGCTGGAATGAAATCTTTATTCCCCTCCCAAATAAGACGGAGACTAACAAAGGAGTACAGCAGCACTCTTTCAAGGCTTGCCATTAAAACGAGGTCTCTGTAGCACAGTTAATGAGATGTTTCATAGTGGAAAACAATCTGTTTTTAAGAATGTTTAGATCAAAAGTAGTTTCTAATCTATGAAATAAAGTCTCTTCAATACCCTTCATTCACTAGTAAAGCTTTTATGTTTGTATTATTTGCTTCAATCAGATGTTTTCAATTTTACCTTTTCTTCTTGTACAAATACTTGACATGGTTCATCAATACTGACCAACAGTTTTATTCTCTTTGGAAAAGAGAGATTCATGAGAGAGGGAGAATGAAAAAGAGAGAAACATCTTTGCCTAAATGATTTGCAAGCATCTGTGCTTTAAGCTACTTTTTATGAACACTCCTTAGTAAATGACTCAAGGTAAAAAAGCAGAAAAGCATCCAATGTTAGGAAATTGCAATCCAATACCATGTAATTTAAACCTGCAGTTGCTTCTCTTGTACTAAATGACATACAGATGGGTAGCTTAGTTCTCTCAACTTTGGGAATACAATTGGTCTTTTTGTATGAATGAACGTATATTAACAAAAATATTTTGGATAGAATTGTTTGATTTTAATTGTACATATTTTAATTATGCCATTGAAAAGAATAATTTTAACCAAGTCATTTTGTCATGTTAAGTTTGCATTTAATGATTTTGTGACAGTATTAACTAAGATACAACCCTTCCAACAAACACATGAGAATAAAATAATTTTTAAGAAGTCTGTACTAAATTAAGCAGAAACTCACCTATCACTGTTGACTGATTATTTAAGAAAGAGCCACTTTGCATTCAAGCTATTGAGAGGCTTGTTCTGATAGGACAGACATTTCTCAGGGAAACATTTCTACCTAACCGTTGATAACAGCAAAAATACAAGTAGTAGGTATTTGGATAAAGCCTAGGATAAGACGGGGTCCAGTGAGATGAGAGATCAACATGCCGTTAGTGAAATGCCTGCTGTGCCTGTGGATCTTTCCAGGCCAGGGAAGGGCTGAAGTATTTGTGGAAGGTCAGCAGAGGTGCTGTCTGACAACCTGCAGGCCCACTCCAAGGTGTTTCTTGCTCTTTGGCTCTGGCTTGCTCTTTTGCTGCCTCCATTTTCTCTTGTGGAGAATCAACCGCTCTATCTTGGTGGCCCGGATTCTGCAAGCTGATATCCTTCTTCAACACCACAGTCAGGGTAACCGGCTAGACAATATTTTCCTAGTTTAAGGTTAGCGATCTCATACTATGACATTAGGTACCTTGAACGTAAAAAAAACGGGAAGTATTTCCACTCCTAATCATATTTCTTTATATTTCAAAAGAAGTTGTGTTTAGTATTTAGGAAACTAAGCAAGCTTTCTTCTAGTAACTTCAAAACATGGCAAGAACTCTCTACATTTAGGACCATCTGCAGGCTTCTTTCCCACTGTGATGGATGGCAAAGAAAAGCAATTTTACTGCAGTGAGTAATGGCTACCCTGTCCTGGAGTTATATTTCTTTTCA
Organism: Gorilla gorilla gorilla; assembly: GCF_029281585.2. Taxonomy (NCBI): domain Eukaryota; kingdom Metazoa; phylum Chordata; class Mammalia; order Primates; family Hominidae; genus Gorilla; species Gorilla gorilla. Next base: position 80,604,240 of record NC_073234.2, read on the forward strand.
GTCACTTGCTCATGTAAAATAAAATACTACATATAAACAGGTGTTGTCTGAACATTTTACTGCAGGCTGTATAGGTTGAAATAAAAGCTGCCATTGTTATTAGAATCACATTAGAAATATTTCACCATTCAAATACAGTTAATCAGTAAAGTCTTCCTAGATATGCTTTGCAAAAAGAAAATGTAGGTTTCTAAAAATATTCACATTTCCTTTTTTCTTTGTCTTTCTCCCTTTCTGTTTTTCCCACTCTTTCTTTGGAACTTCTTGAATCTGCATTAGTGAAAATGCCTTCTCCTGTAGTTTATTGAAAGTTTCTTGCTGCCCATTTAACATGGTAAGATACAGTCTTTGAAGAGATATACAGAATCTTTATACTTTGAAGGAGTATACAGAATCTAGTGAAGTTTCTGATGGAATCATGGAGAACGTAATTCCTGGTCATAGAAAAATATATTTTTAGGGCTCAAAAATAGGATGGTAGTTAAATCATCCACAATGGAAATGGAATTTTGATGGTTTCAGGCTATTCTACTAAGTTGCAAAATTATTGCAGACTTACGGTTTAACATAATATGCCCATCATTTTATATATACAGTATAAATGTTTGTAAATTGACTTATGCTTTTGAATTTATTTGAAAAAAAAGGGTTTCAGGATACTGGGAGTTATAAAGCATGTACCTTGTGAATAATCAGTGAGTTTTTAGTATCACATGCTAGAGACTGGCTGTAGCATATTGTCACTGCTCCAGTGGAATCATCTGAATCTTAAGAAACATTCATTTTAAACGTAGAGAAATAATCAGCTGCAGTTCAGGTAAGCATTTCCAGTGCATTAGAGACTGGTCTGGTCATTGACAAGTGACTGCAGAGGCTGTGCTGTGGCGGTCAGCCAAAGCAATTATTTAGGATTCAAGCTAAAAAGGCTTCTTCTCCCATATCCTCTCTCTTTTCAGGGTCGTGTAGGGATAAAAAGAACTGTAAGGTGGTCTTTTCCCAGCAGGAACTGAGGAAGCGGCTAACACCCCTGCAGTACCATGTCACTCAGGAGAAAGGGACCGAAAGGTAAGGTGAGCTTTAATAAAAAGTCATTAAGAGCTAGATTTCTTCTCCCCCTGCCCTCTGCAGTCCTCTTCCTTGCCAATTAATTTAAAGCATTCTATACTTACTTGCTAAAGTCTACGAATTAGTATCCTTGAAAAGGTTAAAATGGTGTTGTTTAGGTTAAGACTAAGTTTTATTTGTTCTTTTCTCCATTTAATGAATACTGCATATCTGATATAAAGTCACAAAGCTTTTGTTAAGGGCCTGTTTTTAGTTTACTACAAAATGTGTGGAAGTAACAGCGATTTAGGTACATTTTTTGGGAAGACATCACAGTAAGCAAAACCATGAGGGACTGGCACTATGCCAGGATGCTGAAATTTTGAAGGTGGCCATTGTAAGTATAGACGTTTTGGCTGCAAAAAGAAGGTAGCATAATTTAGTTCTTTTCTACCCAACTCCAATTTCTTTTTGAAGCACATGTGGAGAAAGTATTTATTGGCTCATTTGTGGTTGGAATGTCAAAAATTTTCAATAACTGCCCTCACATGGCTTTGGTCCTTGGAAGTTCGCCCTAAGTCCTGAAAAAAGAGTTTGTTCACTTCCAAGACTGTTTTTAGTGAATAAAGCCTCTCTCAGCTGATTCCAGCTCAAAGGTAACTTGCCAAGGTCCGACGACTTTGTTGTCTAATTTATACCATGGAGCTTGGCGTAAGACCGTAGCTTACCTCTGATCCAAATTTATTAATGATGTAACTTCTTGTTTTCATTCATGAACTGAAAGAGCTCTCTACTACACGTGGGATCCCTGTTAACAGGCAACACTCTCTTCCTGTCACAGTATCTACTGTTTACTGAATTTACCAAATGTTGAATCTCTGACGAAGTCCAACCTTAGCATACAATGAGCTAGCAGTGGACTTCAGTCTCAGCTTGCGAGGATTTCTATCCGTTCTGTTGTGTACATGACTAGCAAAGTGATTTAATGCACACAAACAACCAGAGATTAGGTCATTCTTAAAAATTCTGTTTATAAAAAATTTGGACCTCATAAAGAGGGTGAAAGGATAATAAAAACAAGCTGCAGAGCACATAGACTTTTTGTTGGGCTAGCACAGCTGATTTGTATTAGCTGAATGACCTCCTAGCCTTTAAGATTGTTAACTTAGAAAAATATTCCCTTAAAGCTGCAATATTCCTTTTCAAACCAAAAAATAAGACTCCTTCCACTTGTAGTCTTGGACCCTTCTGCATTTTCTGGTATATACTCTTGCACACTGTAAAGTAGCAAAATCTTATGTAATGTTCTTTCTGTGAATCTAAACTACAGGCTTTTTTTTTTAATAGAAAAAAATCTTTTTCTAAGCATTACATAACTAGATGGCTTTATTTTTTTATGTAACGCACTAGTTTGGAGTAGTTGTATGCACATTTTATTATATAGATTTGAAATATATCAGTAAAGTTCAGATTTCCATATGTTTGGTTTGTTTTCATTCTAGGACAAAAAGCCCTTGAAAGATTTATTAGAGAAATATATTTTAAGCAAATACATTCTGTAAGAAATAATGCTAACTTTAATTTTTTAAATGATCTGTTTATTTATCAGTGCCTTTGAAGGAGAATACACACATCACAAAGATCCTGGAATATATAAATGTGTTGTTTGTGGAACTCCATTGTTTAAGTAAGTATGTTGAAAACCTATAGGTATGGCTGTATCATAGATGGCAGCAAACTAGTTATTGCTTTTTCATCTTAGAATCTTTCCATTGCTGAATTTTCTTCTGTTTGTTTTTCTATTTCCATTTACCCCCAACGAAACAAAAGTAATTATTGATTTCATGGTAAATTACCAGTGTGACAGACTGGCTGATTTTGCACTACTTGGATCTTTAAAATACCCAACATTAACTTGTTCATGTCAGTAACCATGGTGCTTAGCAGGGCTATGAAAGAGATTTTGGCAAGCATAGAAATGTTTATGCATTTACTGATTTTTTAAATCTTCAAATGACGGCCTTAAATATTTATTGGAACATAGTGAAAAGTTCTTCATGTATATACTTCACATTGAATAAAATCCACCAAGTAGATTATACTTTTGCAATGAAGGGAAATACCTGTATTGAGTGTAACATGGGAACATACCTTTACATAGGTAAGCAAATTATGTAATATGAGGTTAACAGTTTTTGCATAGATTCAAAATCTTTATTTTAAAGATCTCAACAGTTTACCATAAAATAGGCAGCACACTGGACTTTCTGACTAAAATAGTTCATTCAGATAGTGTATTCTGGAGATTATGGATGTTATTCAAGAAAGAGAAATCTTTACCAAAAACTTATTTATCTAGGTGGAGAAAATTCTAGAAGCCCTATGCTTCCCATGGGTTGCTGACTTGGGGGAATAAAAAGACAGAAACCTTAATTGGGAGTAAATGTCATTGGCTGGGTGTGGTGGCCCAGTCCTGCAATCCCAGCACTTTGGGAGGCCAAGATGGGTGCATCACTTGAGGTCAGGAGTTCGAGATTAGCCTGGCCAACATGGTGAAACCCCATCTCTACTAAAAATACAAAAATTAGATAGGTGTGGTGGTGTGCGCCTGTAGTCCCAGCTACTCGGGAGGCTGAGGCAGGAGAATCACTTGAACCCAGGAGGCGGAGGTTGCAGTCAGCCAAGTGTGCCACTGCACTCAAGCCTGGGCGACAGAGTAAGATTCCGTCTCAAAAAAAAAAAAAGTAAATGTCATTTATTTAAAATAGAATTACAGAGTTTCTTAGGGGAAATAAATAAACAAGGATCTGATACTTGTAGCTAAAACACACTTAATATCTCTCCATAAATGTTTCTCTTTTAAAAAACCAGCATTTACTGATTTTCCAGAAATAACAGGAAACAGTGGTTTCCTTGAAATTAAAAAAATGTTTCTTACATTGCACAAACCTTATTGAATATTACCATTGGTTGAGAATCTGTTCTGAATTCTTACTTATTCCTTCTGTTAAAAAACCGACCCTTCAAATTGTCACCCATTTCCTCTCAGAAAACACACTCCTTCTATAATGTTTCAACACCTTTAGCTTATGTCATAATAGTTGATGTAACACTTAAGATAGTTGCTGAGCCATGTTAAACTTGTTAATATCCCAAATGGTAAAAACTGGCCACATCCCCTTTACTTTTTGATTCAGATTCTCCATCCCCTTCCCTATCATGTGATTCACTAAAGTATGGGATCTAAAGAAAACTTACTGTTTTAAATAAGAAACAGAACCAGTGTAAATGAAGGATTTAACCCTTGTGAGATTTTTGAGTCACAAATCCTAAAAGCAAGACCCTTATCCAAACATAGATGCTAGTGGGAGTCAGGTTTCACATTTGATGTGTTATTGCCTCTATTTCATCTACTTCTGTGCTTACAAGGAGAGCTTTTATTTTCCACATTTATAAGGAATGTGATTTAATACTTTCATTCTACTTTTTTCTTCTTTTAATTGTTTGCTTCTTTTTTACTTGTTTTCTTGTCTATTTTGGGAAAAAATTCCTTGCTGTATCCTTCACTGGAGAATGTAGTCGAGTAGCTCATTGGTCTAGTGCCAACTTCTGTATGTGTACTTTCCTGAAACTGATATGTCTGAGAGTCTGTGGTTGGCTGCGTCTTCCTCCCATCTCCTCTATCATGACCACCCTTTTCCCACTTCACAAAAGATGACATACCTTTCACCCAGCCCAAATCTTACTATGTATTGCCCTGGGGTACAATCTCCAGGGCATCAAACAAAATGACAGTTCGGCAACTTTAAAGAGACTCGAAAGCAAGGTTAAAAAAGTGTTGGTAAAAAATAGTGAAATCGTATTTCACCTTGGCAAGGCTCCTGGCACAGCACAGTCCACCTCCCTGTCTGCCTGCTTGTCTGTCTCTCCATCTGCTGACTGTCCATTCATTTTCTACTAGCCTACTTAAATGAGAAGGCTGCCATGAGAACATGTATTCATATCTTTATTCAAATGAACAAAAACGAAATAATTGGAAGTCTTTTTTTCGGACACAGAATACATCCGATTTGGTTGATTAATTTGACAGTGAGGACTGGCTTTGTAAATTATATGGTGGACTTCATCTGCTCAGTGATCTAAATATGTATCTCTAAGGTTTTGTCAAATCTACATTTTACGTATGTGTAAAGTACACAAAACACCAGAAAATTAATCTTCTGCAATTTAAAAAATTTCTGATAAGACATTTTAACTTAATTTAAATATATGAGGAAGCATGTATCAGTCAGCACCCAGTCAGGACACAGAATACACAGTATTTTGAACAGTAAGGTTTACAGAATTATGAACTGTAAGAGAGGATTGTGGTAATAAGGGATTGGGTAGTAAGAAATGAAAAGAAATTCTAAAGAATACAGGAATAGCAGACATAAGAAACAATCATGACTCCTAGGAACTGAGATAGATGGCCCTAGGAATCCTCTGCACCCCTCCGTACACACAGGGCTGAGGGCTAGACCTTGCTGGAGAGGGCATGGCTGTAGCCACTAAACAGCAGAGAAGTTGTTATGGTGCCATGATGGTGCAACTTGCTGGAGCTTTCCTGAAATCTGAAATTTGCTGGAAATTTACCCTCTGGGATGCTGGGGAAAGCTGTTTGCAGGGCATCTCAGTGGAGGCGCTCCACTACCAAACCATCTGAGCGGAGCGCCAGGGGAAGCTGCTAGCCGCTGGGTGCTGCTCATCGCTGTGCACAGAAAGCAGCACCTGGCACTGAAGAAGCCACTCATGTAGCTGGAAAGCAGAGTATGCTACCTAAGCTGGATGCAGAAGGAGCTGTGTGCTCTGCAGGAGTTGGTTGCTGGAAAAGCTGCATACACGGGAGGAGATGGGTGCAGGAGAGTCCAGTCACATAACGGGAGCCTGGCACTAGAGAAGCTGCCCACATTGCAAAAGCCTGGAAGCAGAGAAACTGCATGGGCTGTGGGATCTGGATGTGAAATATGCTGCAAGCACTAGAGGAGCTTGTTAAGCAAGCATCCTGAAACCAGAAAGGAAAGGGCTTTTGCTCCTGGAGTCTGTCTCCTGTGCCCTCAGCTGGCAAAGTTAGACCTCATGCTGGCTGACAAAGAAAGAAGTATTTAAAGGGCCCAGCCCCATTTTAGCAGAGCAGGCAAAGAAGATGGATTTAGAGGTGAAAGGCTCTAACTTTATTTGAGCACAAAGTCTATTTTTTAATATCAAAATTCTTTTAGGGGTTCAGGAGCAAAAGTTTCAAAACCACTCACTAGTCTAGTAAATTAATGTCACTATCAGGGGCCCTGTAGGTAATTGGTTTTATGCTTTGAACAAAAGTGTAGGAAAGAATTGAGGTGTATGTGTGTGTGTGTGTGTGTGTGTGTGTATGAAAAGTGTGTGGAGTTTCCGTTTGTTAGAAAGGAATGAGGGTAGAAAACTAGACAGAACAGATTAACTAGAGGAACCGTATGAGAAATAATAGTGGGAGGGAAATAGATAAGACAGAAGAAATAAGAAGAGTGCTGAATTTCAAGTATCTAATCACACCGGGGCCTGTTGTGGGGTGGGGTGAGTGGGGAGGGAAAGCATTAGGAGATATACCTAATGTAAACGACAAGTTAATGGGTGCAGCACACCAACATGGCACATGTATACATACGTTAACAAACCTGCACGTTGTGCACATGTATGCCAGAACTTAAAGTATAATTAAAAAAAGATCATTTCCCCCACTGCTATTTCTGTTATTTTATTCACACTTAAAGTATATGTGTGTGTGCATGCATATACGAGCATAATCCTCATCATTTACTTGACTGCTGTGTGTATTTTACTTCCTCACAAAAAAGGCTATTCAATTATTCTCATTTCATTTTCGAACTTGTACTCTAAATACATTCCCTCTCTGAACAATATACTGCTTTCTTACTGCTTACCAAGTACAAGAACCTCATTCACAGCCTTCTTATAAACTTAATGTATAATTTATTCCATGGTTCACATTTTCTTCACATTTACAAATTTTACCAAGCTAGTTTATTTCTCATATAGTACTACTGACTTTCAGTTAGTAAATTAACTGACAGAAGTAAGAATGTTTTCTCTTCTGGTTATTTGAACTTTTAAAACTTCATAAAGTGAATTTATTGCACATCAGATAAACCAAAGAAAACACTGGGAAAATAATTCAGAAAGTATTTTTGACCATTTATATTTTGCTTTGGTTGTCACTTTCATAGGTATTGTGGAATAAATAAAATAAATTTATGAAATATTTTTTTCCTCAACGTACTTACTTTTTTGGCATAGTAAGAAAAACACAACAAACCATTATAAAATATGACAAAATAATGCTAGTGTCTCTCTGAATGTGCCTGTTTGAAATGCTTTTGTATGTAATAGGAAGGAATATGACTACATCAAACTCAGGCAAGACTTCATGGAGGAGTTGAGAACACACTTTACCAGGCCAAGAGAGGGGTTCAGTTTTTCCCAGGTGGAGGATGCCTAGTAGAGGATACCATATGAGAAGAGGAATCAGAGATAGAATCAAAAGTGGATTTTTCAAGAATATAGAACACTAGTCCAATAGGAGTGGGAAGGTGGGTTATGTTGGGAGTAATGGGAAATATGGCTGGGGAGTTACAGGGGACCAATTAAGGAAGTCCTCGGATGCCAGAGAAGGCATCTAAATTCCTACTAGAAATCTTTTAAGCCTTGGAATCTTTTCCTCCATAAAGCCCTATCTGATCCTTCTAGTGTGAACGTGGGTGTCCCTCATCTCTGCTCCATAGCACTTTGAATGCGCTTCCATCATTGCAATTTCTACTTTGTTTTATAATTATCTGCCTATGTGCTTGTCTACCCTCTTGGAGTGAATTTCACAATGGCAAAGCCATACCTTAGTCGTATTTATATTTATAGCCCCGGCACATAATAATCACCAAATACTTAGTTGTTGATCGCGTGCATATCTGAACTTTGTTAGATAGATAGTGAGGTAATAGCATGATGAAAATGAGATGTAAGCCATAACAGTGCACAAGATAGATTCTGGGATTGGAAAAAGAAGGAAATAGGGATGTTAATTAACAGCCTCAGCGGGAACTCTTTTTTTTCCTTGTTAGCTGATAAACCTCAACACTATGCATGTGCAATCAGCTTCTGATAATTTTGTTTGAGACCTTGAGGAACCACATAGGACATTTTAATATTTTGTATACACTTATTCAGCAGGCCTTCCACTGAATAGCTCATTTTCTATAGGTTCACTAATGATAATGATAATAATGCTAAAACAATAGCTAACACTTAATACAACACTTACCGTATGTCAGGCATGGTTCTTAGTGCTTCATATATATGAACTCATTTAATCTTCACAGCAACACATTTTGTAGATGAGGAAACTGAGAGAGGATAAGTAACTTGTGAAGATCACACAGCCAGTATACAAATGGATTTAGAATAGTAGCACTCAAACATTTAAAAAAGAAGAAAGTTAAAGAATTATAGTAGAATGAAATTTTAATATTTTATTTTAGTCACTCTGGTTATTTCGCTTAGCATCGTTGGAACAAATGGAACACACAGAAACATGCATACACACACACACACACACACATCTCTCAACTGTTTGAAAAATCTGTTTGTCACAGTACTTAAGTACTTAAGTTGAAAATTGAAAAGTGTCTCAATGTGGGAAGGGCTAGCACAAAAGTAATGAGATCCATCATGGCAGGTCATCAAGAAGGACTCAGTTTCAGGCAGGTTATTATCTGTCCTTAGGGAAGTCCCTTGGAATCCTGACAAGAAAATGGAGCCAATGTTCAGGAAGTCATCAGGCCATTCAACATCTGGGAGCTAGGGCAGCAGCTGGATTTGTGGGCAGGATTTTAGTAATTGAAACTGGGAGGTCATTTTATTTTCACTTATTGACTCCCTGTCACATTTTCTCAAATAGCTGCATTCCAAATTTTCACTAATCTTTTCTTTAAAAAAATCCTCTCTCTACATTTTTTGAGAAGATTGATGCCAACTGACACGAACTATTGTAAATGTCTATCTTACTACTGGAAATTTTTGTGTCCCTTCATCTTCATCAAACAATCAGAACAGGCACTGCCTAACAGCAGCTAGTGGCGCCTGCTGAATATCAGGCCAGATGTGTGATCTCAGATTCATCACCTGTAAAATGGGGTAAATAACACCAAACAGGTGTAAAAACTAAATGCAGAAAAATGCCTCGAATATGCCAGGTATTCAACAAATGTTGAATACAAGTGGCCTGTCCAAGTTTTGGGAACATATCATACTATCACAGCAGCCTAAAAAATCCTTACAATGTGAGAAAGTACAGGCTTTATTAGACAGAGTCTGTCTGTTAACAGTGGATATTAGTGTGATGAGTCACAGCTCCAGCTGTGTTGCTACATTTCAAATGGAACTCTGCTGCAAGACTGTTCACACATGCTACATTTCACATGAGCCTCCTGTGCAATTTTATTCTAGGCTACCAGAAAATTTAAGCCATTTTTCAGCTCTTTAAGAACATAAGCCCTTTCACTGAGAAAATTCCAGTCCAGTGCCACACACAGTTCACTCAACTGTGCTACTCCATGCATGCTATTCTGTTCACCACTAAAAGAGACTTTCAACATGAACTTTTCCCTCTGTGATGCAATTTTGTGTGTGTGTGTGGCGGGGGAGGATGTAAGAGCACAGTGAGAAGATAAGAGTTTTCCCGTTTTCCTCTCTACTCAAATCCCGTCTCCTCAACCCTTTTAAAACTCTCCTTACGATATTTAACAACCATTTCAGTCACTGTGGAATTCTGTTATGGAGAGTAACATGAATTTAACTTAAGCTTTCTTTTGTGGAACTCTAGCTGGAAATTGCTCATAATTCCAGAAAATGTTTCTTAACCTCTAACAAAGTACATTTAACTTGAATTTTAAAAGATTTGAATTGCCTCTCACCTTATTCAAAATCCTTTAACAAAGAAAGCTTTCCAGTATAAAGAAACTGTTCTGAAATAAACTAGAGTTCTGAGTGGTGGCTTACTTAAAGTTGTGTTATAGCTGAGTAAGTAATATATTATTTTGAAGAGAATATAAAATTGACTTCTCTCAGCCCACTGACCCTTCCTGTCTTGTCCCCATACAATGATTTATAGGAAAAGTATTTGTAATACAGACAGTTACTTTTCTATCTTCAACTCAACTGAAAACTCAGAGAAAGACCACAGCTGGATTGGAAGAAAAGGACTTGCTTGAGACAGGGAGTAAAAACACAGCCAAAGCATGACTTTAGAAGAAAGAAAAGAACATAAAAGCTTGACATAAGAAAAGGAAAGAACAACTCCATTTGAGAAACTAGAAAACTATCGCAAGGCATGATTCAAAGTATAACAATATACAAAGATAATTATAACTGCATTTTTCTTTTTAAAAAGTTATATACACATGGAAAAGAACTGAAGCAATACATACAAAAATACCTAGGTGTGTGAAGGTGTGTGTGTGTATGTGTATTATTTGGGGAAAGGAAAGTGAGGGAAGAACAATCTTGCCTTGCCTCGTATTACCTAAATAACAATCTTAGTTCTTCAGTTAATTTTCCAAATGGATTACATTTTTCACAGTGAATTAGAATGGATAGTTAGAATAAACTGGGAAACATAATAGGGAAAACTTTTAACTGTAATTCATGTACATTTATCTTGTTTGAATAAACATGAATCAGAAAATTAATATTATTCCAGTTTACAAACGTTGAAATTACTTAAAGGCAGTTTATAAAAAATAATGTGCAAGTTTTAGCAAGTACTTCAGAGGTAATTCACAAAGCTTTTTTTGTAAATGAATAATTCTTTTATTGAAAAATAGTTATTAAGAATTGCACAAATTTTAATCAGATAGATGTCTTCAGTGTGTTTTACACGTGGATAAAGAACCCATCACATAACATTGTCAAACAAAGATACAGAAGCCATCCAGCTCACCAGTTGGAAACATCGTGTCTTAAAAGTTTTAGCAGAGGCTGGGCGCGGTGGCTCACGCCTGTAATCTGAGCACTTTGGGAGGCTGAGGCAGGCGGATCACGAGGTCAAGAGATCAAAACCATCCTGGCCAACATGGTGAAACCTCATCTCTACTAAAAATACAAAAATCAGCTGGGCATGGTGATGCGTGCCTGTAGTCCCAGCTGCTTGGGAGGCTGAGGCAGGAGAATCGCTTGAACCCGGGAGATAGAGATGGCAGCGAGCCGAGATCACACCATTGCACTCCAGCCTGGTGACAGAGTGAGACTACATCTCAAAAAAAAAAAAAAAAAAAAAAGTTTCAGCACAAATTTGTTGCATAACCATAGGCAAGTTATTTTAACTTTCTATCTCATTTTTTTCAGCTGTTAATAGTGAGAATAACGTCAACTGTTTCTAATTCATAACCCTACCGTATCGAAGGAAAGGATCACAGAAACATGCTAGAAAAGATATAAAGTTGGAAGTATAAAGTAAGATTTGTAAAAACTGCCACTTTAAATAAATGTACACAGTAAGCCATAAACAGCATGCAAATCTGAAGTTCTCAAAACTAAGTCGGTATAACTGGCTTTTGATATCAACATTATTGCATATTTTATAATATATTATTTGACACAGTGATCCATCTCATCCAAAATATTTCTGGTTTCTGTTGAATAATTTAAAAATATTTTAGTGTGGATTTTAAATTCTCCAAATTATATAACTTAAATGAGTAACTCAGAGTTTTAATACATTTGTCATTTGCAAATCTCTCTCCCCAACAAAACTATGAACTTTTTGAGATAATAGATTATGATGTAGGGCTTTTGTAGCCCCCACCTCTACTCCATTACACGGGCATTGGATTTTGCAAATCCTAGGTACTTGACTATTTGTTAAATAAATACAGTTTAATCCTGATAAGAATAACAGCAATAACATGCCTGAAAATGATTCAAGTTGACACTAAAATGGCGGAAATGTAAATAGATACTTGGTAATGGATTCCTATAATTATTAATCCCCTGCCATGTTTTCTGAAGAATTTTTTTTTGTATTTTCTGATTTCTGTGGTGCAAATGCTTCTGCTGTGGGCTATTTCAAGTATAGATATGACATCACTAAATGTCGGGTTGGGAAGGGACATTTGGTAGCACCATTACACAGTATTCTGTAATACAGATATGACAGTTGTAAATAATGTAGTCAAATGTAGTTAAATAATTGGGAAGTGGTGAATTTTGAATATTTATTATCTTTGTTTTTAATGTACTACTCCTGGAACTTACTTTTGGTAGATGCTTGTTACAACAATAGCATTGCTTGCAACTGTAAAGTTGTACCTGTCTCACCTAAGGGAGTGATGACGACGTCTATGGCTAGGACCTTTAACAACAAAACAGTAAATAGAGCAAAAAGTCACAAAAAATAGGATCAACCACCCAAAGCTACATTAGAAGAAAAATTCACAGTCGAGCCTTTTTATTATCAAATATAAGAACGATTAAAAATAATGAAACTAAATCTTCATCTCAAAGTGCTAAAAAATAACAACAAAATCAATAAAAGAAATTGGGATAAAATGTCCACCTTTTTCCTCCAGGCATTTGCCAATTCTAGGCATGAGAAGAGAGGTAAAGATTCCAGGCTGGGTGCGGTGGCTCATGCCTGTAATTCTAGCATTTTGGAAGGCTGAGGTAGGCAGATTGCCTGAGCTCAGGAGTTCGAGACCAGCCTAGGCAACATGGTGAAACCCTGTCTCTACTAAAATGCAAAAGAAATTAGCCAGGTGTGGCGGCATGCACCAGTAGTCCCAGCTACTTGGGAGGCTGAAGCAGGAGAATTGCTTGAACCTGGGAGGCGGAGGTTGCAGTGAGCCAAGATTGTGACACTGGATTCCAGCCTGGGTGACAGAGCAAGATTCTGTCTCAAAAAAATAAAAATAAAAATAAAAAGATTCCAGACATTCCAGACAGAGACATACTGCTAAGAAGCAGACATACTAACAGAAAGGTGTTTCTCAACCTCAGCTCTATTTACATTTTGGGATGGACAATTCTTTGTTGCGGGGAGCTGCCCTGTACGTTGTAGGATGTTTAGTAGCATCTCTGACCTTCCACTAGATGCCAGTAGCATTGTCCCCACTTCTTCTGCAGTTGTGACAAACAAAAATTCCTCCAGACATTCTCAAATATTCCCTGGGGCAAAATTGTCTCTTGTTGAGAACAGCTGATCTAGACAACCAACAGAATGGTAAATCTAGCTCTAAATCAACAAATAATAAATCAAACACTGACTTTTAGTATTTTCTGATTTCTGTGGTGCAGATACTTCCACTGTGGGCTATTTCAAGTACAGATATGACATCACTAAATGTGGGGTTGGGAAGAGATGTTTGGTAACACCATTACACAGTATTTCTGTAATACAGATACGACAGTTGTAAATAATGTAGTTAAGTGTAGTTAAATAATTGGGAAGAGACGAATTTTGAATATTTATTTTCTTTGTTTTTAATATGATTCATTTAATTATAAATTTACATAATTTATTTTTAATAATGGCTATGTTTAGCAGCTAGCTCAACAGGTTCCTTAAATGATAGCAATAGATTCTTCCAAGCTTCAGCACACCACTGTAATGGGGGCAAACAAAAGGTAGACCAAACTTAACAAAAACTGCAATCCAGCCTCAAGTCAGCTCAGTCCCCAAATTGATTAAGGTGATCTTTCACCTCCTTTCCCCAGTCTAGCTGGCTATCAGAGGATAGGATGAACCCTCTCTGGAAGAAGATTAAATTATCTGGAGTGCAATTTTTCATGCACAAAGCCTGGCATTCATAAAAGATTACCAGGCATACCAAAATACAGGATCAAGGGAAATAAATTGACAAAACAAACAGGTTTATACACAGCCCAGATATACAGATATTTAAGTTAGGCTTTAAAATAACTGTGATTAATATATCCAAGAAAATAGATGACAAGATGGAGAATTTCACCAGACAGCTGGAATTTATTGTAAAGAGTTAAGTAGTTTTAGGGCTGAAAAATGCAATAACTGAAAGTATAAACACAATAGGTGAATTTAACAGCATATTAGAGACACAAGAAAGTAGGACTGGCAGACAGCAACAGCAAAAAACAGGTTAGTAGAAAATATCCAAACTGAAGCTAGGAGGGCAAGAAAAAAATATAGATAAGAAATATGTTTCAGTTATAACATGTATAATAATTAGAGCCACAGAAAGGGAGGGAAAAGAAGATGGGAAAGCAATATTTGAAGAGATAACTGCCAAGAATTTTCTCAAACTCACAAACTTAGAAAAAAACTTCAAGCTACAGATTGAGAAAGTGCTTGAAATCTGAAACAGGATGAATAACCATATCTTATTATATCACACTGCTAAAAATCAAAGGCAAGGAGAAAATCATAAAAACATCCAGATAAATTAACATGAAAAATAAAAAATGTAGAACTGTTAAATAAATTGAGAGGTTGATCTCTGAAAAGAGCAATAAAGTTGACCATTTCTGTCAAGTGTAGTCAAGAAAGAAGGGAGGAAGAATATAATGTTTAAAACACTAGAAATGAGAGTAAGATAAAACCACAGAGATGGAAAAAAACTATTTTAATGTAAGAGAATACTATGTATAACCCAATTCTAATAAATTAAAAATCTCAGTGAGGTGGGTAATTTTCTAAAAATAAAATAAAATACAAAATTTGACTCAGGAAGAGTTACAAGACCTGAATAGACCAGCAACCTCAGAAGAAATTGAGTTATCACAAAAATAAATTATTCCTATGCTATTATAAACTGTGTCAATTAAAGAAAATAGAATAAATCTTATCAACTTATTGACAAATGTAAAGTGCCCCTAAAATCAAGATCTGATAAAAAGATATTCAATCAAAGAAAAACTATAGACCTATCTGATTTATGAAAATAAAATGCACTCACATTTTATTGCAGCACTGTTCACAATAGCCAAGATTTGGGAGCAACCTAAGTGTCCATCACAGACGAATAGATAAAGAAAATGTGATACATATACACAATGGAGTAGTATTCAGCCATAAAAAATGAGATTCAGTTATTTGCAACAACATGGATGGAACTGGAGTTCATTATGTGAAGTAAAATAAGCCAGACACAGAAAGACAAACATCACATGTTCTCACTTTTCTGTGGGTGCTAAAAATTAAAACAGTTGAACTCATGGAGAGAGAGAGTAGAAGGATGGTTACCAGAGGCTGGAACAGTTGGGGGGAAGGGAGGATGGTTAACGGGTACAAAAAATGGTTGTGAAGAACAAAAAATTAAAAAACTAAATGAGACCTAGAATTTGCTAGCACAGCAGGGAGACTGTAGTAAAAAAATAATTGTACATTAAAAAAAAAAAACTAAAAGAGTATAATTGGGTTGCAGTAATGACCCCGATGTGGTAATTATGCATTGCATGCTGGTATCAAAATATCTTAGGTAACCCATAAGTATATTCCTACTATATATCCACAAAAATTAAAAATAAAAAAGAAAATAGATGTAAGAATCTTAACTAAAATATTAGTAAAAGGAATATAGCAATATGTTGAATAAGTAACATGTCATGACAAGGTAAGGTTTATTTCAGGGATGTACAAATGGTTCAATACTGGGACATCTTAGGAAAAATATAATAATTTTAATATGTACTCAGAAGAGATTTTATACACATTCAAAGTGTATTCTTTAATTTAAAAACCTCTTAGTATAAGTTAATACTATGTTTCATTAAATCTAAGAAGTCATTTGTAAGGGTATAGAAGAAAAACCAGTGTTTTTTTCTGTTGTCTCTCACCACTTGACACTACTACAATACAAGTCCTAGGGGAAAATAGAAGTGGGAACTTGTATAACATTGGGGTGATGTAGGCCTTTCTAAACAAGATTCCCAAAGCAGAAATAAAAAGATAAAAGACATTGGATTGGACTACTAAATATTTTACTTTTCTATAGCTCAAAAACACCATAGAGTATATTATTAAAAAAAAAAACCAACAGCAGTGGCAAAAAAGCAAACTGGGAAAAATATATGCAACCCATTTGATGGACAAAAGATTCATATCAAAATCAATTGAGAAAGACAAACCTCAGAAAAATGGGCAGAAAATATAAACAGATACTTTTCAGAATAAGAAATACATATGATCCACAAACTTAGCAAAAATCTTTCACCTATTAATAATAAAAAATGAGGTAAAAGGATGAATAATTTTTTACCTACCAAATTAGTGAAGATTTCCAATATTGTCAAATTAAGTATTGGTCAGAGTATAGGAAATTAGCACTTTCAAATACTACAGGGTAGAGTGTGAATTGGTAGTACCTTTCTGGATAGCAGTGTAATAAATTATTAAAAGTCTTAGAATTCTGTATGCCATAGGTCTAGCAATTACACTTCTAGGAACTTATTCCAAAAATCATTTTTATGCATAAAGATATAGCTACAAGAATGTTCTTAATCATTCTTCTTATGATAGCAAGAAATAATTTCAATGTCCAAAATAGGAGTCTATGTAAATGAGCTATATGGTGAAAATATATCTGACATTTCAGATAATAGTGCAAAAGAACATTTAATTATCTGGAAAGAGATTTAAAATACATTTATAAGTCTAAAAGAGTATTAACATATGATCCCATATCTATGAAATATGCATACCTATAAATATATGCATAGGAAATAGTTTAAAAGGTTTTGTACCAAATGTTAACAGTAGTTATCTCTGGATGGTGCAATTATAGGTGATTTTTAAAATCTGTACTTTTAAGTTTTTCTAAAATTAGCAAGTATTTATAGGGTATCAGAAAAACACTAATATTATTTTAATATTACCTTTGCTCAATGTGTTACAAACACTGAACAATTTATTTTAAAAACCGACTTTAAACGCATCATCTCTCTATGACAAAATTTATCTTTTCCCAATAATAATTTGAAGGAATGAATTAGAATGTAGTTCCACATTTATTTTTAAAGGCCAAAATCCATATTGCCCATCTACTCACATTCGTGGTAGATACTTTGCCCACTGCCATCTCTTCTAAGTTGTTGCTGCTTCTTTCCTTTTTTATCCCTAAGTGACTGGTAATGGTGATGACTTCCTAATGAAAGGTAGCCACCGGAAGCTTAAACTGCTTAAACCTTCTGGTTTCAAATTTTCTCCCTCCTCATGACTACCTTCCATCTTCCTGTAGCACTTACACTGTCCTATTCCCAGAAGCCTAGAGGCAATCAATGAAGGGCGGGACACCAAAGTTAGATTTGCATTTATTTTCAAATGGATTGATTTTTTTTAACTGTTTATCATGTTTGAATATTTTAAAATTGGGAATATTTTAAAGCCACCATTGGTTGAGAAATTCCCATGCATTTTGCTAAGCACTTTAAAGAAAATTGTCTCCTTTATTTTTTACAACTTAAATAGAAAATCAAAGCTCACAAAGGGTATGTAATATGCTCAAGGTAACACGGGTAGTAAGAGATGGAGCTAGGACATAGATTCACGTCTGTCTGGCCGCTAAGGCACCCTTCCCTAGCTCAATATTATGTTATAATGCTTCCCTGTATTCTGGCTGATTCTTCTTTTTGCTGAGTAATTCACCATCTGGTAGCTATCACACTCTGGTGTTAATTGGTGCTAATTTTCTGATGATGGCCAATGACTATACTTGGATTTTAAAGTGGAAAAAGCTATGATTAAGGTGTAATACATGTGAGGTTTAAAGTCACAACTTTCCCCACTTTACTGTGTGTGACTTTGAATAAGCTACTTAACCTCTATGAGCCTTAACTTCCTCGTTTGTAACATGAGGATAATACCCTTGTCACAAGAACTTTTGAGAGGATTAAGTAAATAATGTTGAAATGTTTTGTAAGTGGAAAAAACACTGTAAATGTGAAGCATTGATACTGAACAGTATAAGGATTGGTATACACAGTAGTTTTCAGAACAAAGGTTCATCAGTGAAAGGGAGGCATGCAGCTTGTTGAAATAGAGACTGGAGATCTATTAGGTAAGTACTCCTTTAAAATTCTGGGAAGGTTTGTTTGTTTACTGCATCATATTCTGTTATTGGTCATATTCTGGGTCAGTTCTGGTTATTGCCGATTGGTGTTGATGATAACTGGTAATAATTTGCTGCAGGGGTGGGTGGGGAAGAGAGCGATTTTGCTTATTTAGAGTAAAAAGAGATCTAGAGAAACTCAGGAGACAATGGATAATTGATAGTTTTAATAGCTTACCAAATGGCCAGCCTACATCCAGAGCACTGTATGGTTCAATATGAGACCCTCACTTTAAAAGGTTTATAGACATAAAGTGGTATGTGTATTATTTTTTGCCCAGAACTGGGTCTTTTTCTAGATTTTCACCTGTTTGGTGCTTAGGTCAGTGCTTCCCACCAAGACAGCTTTGTAACAGTGATGCTTTTTCAATGTGGAAGTTTATACGGTGTGAAGAGACATTTTTTTACTACCCCATTGGGCAGAAAGCTACATTCAGGGAAGAGCAGCTGATGGTTAGGAGACTCAAAACCATGTCACTTTGAAAAGACAATGGAAGAGAACTGAAAAGGCTTAGCTCAAGGGGAAAAGTCGTAGAGCTGTCAAGGTCTACTTCAGTAGTTTGCAAACCTCACTGTCCATTAGAACCATACATTCCAAGTCTCTCCTCAAAGTTCTGATGTAGCAAGATTATAGTGGATTCTAGAATTTTCTTTTTAAAACTCTCCCATAATTCTTATGCTTGGTTCCCATGAGTCCAGGCAAAGGTTAAGGAAGCCCTGCCTTAGGGTGATGTCAGTAGTCATGCAACAAACACTACAAACAATAGGCATGGAGAGCTGAAAAGATTTATCAATTGTCTGAATGCGAGATTGGTGAAAAGCTATTCCTAAAGATTAATTTGATGTTTAAAACCTAGTTTGGAAAGGAAGATGATGAATTCAGTTTTGGAAGCCTGATAGATTTGAGATTTTAACATAAAATTTCAGGTATATCAGTCTTCCCCAAAGTGTGTTCCACTGAATATTTGTTTCATCAGACCATTACATCTACATAATGCTAGTTCCAGGACATGTTAATATTGTGTTCTGTGAAAAAAAATGAGTGTCATTGGACTAGGAAAATAAAAGATGGCTCATTGGGAAACACCAAATTAAAATAAGTCAAATGGTTGCTTTATCATAAAACTCATGGAGCCTACAACACACTAATGTTCATTGTAGAGCTCCAGGAGTAATACATATGTAGCACTTTCAGAATTTTTTCACCACAGAAAATTTTTTTAATTGACGAAATGTTGTGAAGCTAATGTTCCTGATAACACACGTAGGAAATGCTAAAGTAGATAAGGAAGATCTTTTTTTTTAATTGTTATTATGCTTTAAGTTTTAGGGTACATATGCACAACGTGCAGGTTTGTTACATATGTATACATGTGCCATGTTGGTGTGCTGCACCCAGTAACTTGTCATTTAACATTCGGTATATCTCCTAATGCTATCCCTCCCCACTCACCCCACGCCACCACATGCCCCGGTGTGTGATGTTCCCCTTCCTGTGTCCATGTGTTCTCATTGTTCAATTCCCACCTATGAGTGAGAACATGTGGTGTTTGGTTTTTTTGTCCTTGAGATAGTTTGCTGAGAATGATGGTTTCCAGCTTCATCCACGTCCCTACAAAGGACGTGAACTCATCATTTTTTATGGCTGCATAGTATTCCATGGTGTATATGTGCCACATCTTGTTAATCCAGTCTATCATTGTTGGACATTTGGGTTGGTTCCAAGCCTTTGCTATTGTGAATAGTGCCACAATAAACATATATGTGCATCTGTCTTTATAGCAGCATGTTTTATAATCCTTTGGGTATATACCCAGTAATGGGATGGCTGGGTCAAATGGTATTTCTAGTTCTAGATCCCTGAGGAATCGCCACACTGACTTCCACAATGGTTGAACTAGTTTACAGTCCCACCAACAGTGTAAAAGTGTTCCTATTTCTCCACATCCTCTCCAGCACCTGTTGTTTCCTGACTTTTTAATGATCGTCATTCTAACTGGTGTGAGATGGTATCTCATTGTGGTTTTGACTTGCATTTCTCTGATGGCCAGTGATGATGAGCATTTTTTCATGTGTCTTTTGGCTGCATAAATGTCTCCTTTTGAGAAGTGTCTGTTCATATCCTTCGCCCACTTTTTGATGGGGTTGTTTGTTTTTTTCTTGTAAATTTGTTTGAGTTCATTGTAGATTCTGGATATTAGCCCTTTGTCAGATGAATAGATTGCAAAAATTTTCTCCCATTCTGTAGGTTGACTGTTCACTCTGATGGTAGTGTCTTTTGCTGTGCAGAAGCTCTTTAGTTTAATTAGATCCCATTGGTCTATTTTGGCTTTTGTTGCCATTGCTTTTGGTGTTTTAGACACGAAGTCCTTGCCCATGCCTATGTCCTGAATGGTATTGCCTAGATTTTCTTCTAGGGTTTTTATGATTTTAGGTCTAACATTTAAGTCTTCAATCCATCTTGAATTAATTTTTGTATAAGGTGTAAGGAAGGGATCCAGTTTCAGCTTTCTACATATGGCTAGCCAGTTTTCCCAGCACCATTTATTAAATAGGGAATCCTTTCCCCATTTCTTGTTTTTGTCAGGTTTGTCAAAGATCAGATAGCTGTAGATACGCAGCATTATTTCTGAGGGCTCTGTTCTGTTCCATTGGTCTATATCTCTGTTTTGGTACCAGTACCATGCTGTTTTGGTTACTGTAGCCTTGCAGTATAGTTTGAAGTCAGGTAGCATGATGCCTTCAGCTTTGTTCTTTTGGCTTAGGATTGTCTTGGCAATGTGGGCTCTTTTTTGGTTCCATATGGACTTTAAAGTAGTTTTTTCCAATTCTGTGAAGAAAGTCATTGGTAGCTTGATGGGGATGGCATTGAATCTATAAATTACCTTGGGCAGTATGGCCATTTTCACGATATTGATTCTTCCTACCCATGAGCATGGAATGTTCTTCCATTTTTTTGCATCCTCTTTTATTTCATTGAGCAGTGGTTTGTAGTTCTCCTTGAAGAGGTCCTTCACGTCCCTTGTAAGTTGGATTCCTAGGTATTTTATTCTCTTTGAAGCAATTGTGAATGGGAGTTCACTCATGATTTGGCTCTCTGTTTGTCTGTTATTGGTGTATTAGGATGCTTTTGATTTTTGCACACTGATTTTGTATCCTGAGACTTTGCTGAAGTTGCCTATCAGCTTAAGGAGATTTTGGGCTGAGACAATGGGGTTTTCTAGATATACAATCCTGTCATCTGCAAACAGGGACAATTTGACTTCCTCTTTTCCTAGCTGAATACCCTCTATTTCCTTCTCCTGCCTGATTGCCCTGGCCAGAACTTCCAACACTATGTTGAATAGGAGTGGTGAGAGAGGGCATCCCTGTCTTGTGCCAGTTTTCAAAGGGAATGCTTCCAGTTTTTGCCCATTCAGTATGACACTGGCTGTGGGTTTGTCATAGATAGCTCTTATTATTTGCAAATATGTCCCATCAGTACCTAATTTATTGAGAGTTTTTAGCACGAAGTTTGTTGAATTTTGTCAAAGGCCTTTTCTGCATCTATTGAGATAATCATGTGGTTTTTGTCGTTGGTTCTGTTTATATGCTGGATTACGTTTATTGATTTGCGTATGTTGAACCAGCCTTGCATCTCAGGGATGAAGCCCACTTAATCATGGTGGATAAGCTTTTTGATGTGCTGCTGGATTCGATTTGCCAGTATTTTACTGAGGATTTTTGCATCGATGTTCATTAGGGATATTGGTCTAAAATTCTCTTTTTTTTGTTGTGTCTCTGCCAGGCTTTGGTATTAGGATGATGCTGGCCTCATAAAATGAGTTAGGGAGGATTCCCACTTTTTCTGTTGATTGGAATAGTTTCAGAAGAAATGGTACCAGCTCCTCCTTGTACCTCTGGTAGAATTCGACTGTGAATCCCTCTCGTCCTGGACTTTTTTTGGTTGGTAAGCTATTAATTATTGCCTCAATTTCAGAGCCTGTTATTGGTCTATTTGGAGATTCAACTTCTTCCTGGTTTAGTTTTGGGAGGGTGTATGTGTTGAGGAATTTATCCATTTCTTCTAGATTTTGTAGTTTATTTACATAGAGGTGTTTATAGTATTCTCTGATGCTAGTTTGTATTTTTGTGGGATCGGTGGTGATATCCCCTTTATCATTTTTTTATTGCATCTATTTGATTCTTCTCTCTTTTCTTCATTAGTCTTGCTAGCGGTCTATCAATGTTGTTGATCTTTTCAAAAAACCAGCTCCTGGATTCATTGATTTTTTGAAGGGTTTTTTGTGTCTCTAATTAATCCTTCAGTTCTGCTCCGATCTTAGTTATTTCTTGCCTTCTGCTAGCTTTTGAATGTGTTTGCTCTTGCTTCTCTAGTTCTTTTAATTGTGACATTAGGGTGTCAATTTTAAATCCTTCCTGCTTTCTCTTGTGGGCATTTAGTGCTATAAATTTCCCCCTACACACGGCTTTGGATGTGTCCCAGAGATTCTGGTATGTTGTGTCTTTGTTCTCGTTGGTTTCAAAGAACATCTTTATTTCTGCCTTCATTTCGTTAGGTACCCAGTAGTCATTCAGGAGCAGGTTGTTCAGTTTCTATGTGGTTGTGCGGTTTTGAGTGAGTTTCTTAATCCTGAGTTCTAGTTTGATCGCACTGTGGTCTGAGAGACAGTTTGTTATAATTTCTATTCTTTTACATTTGCTGAGGAGTGCTTTGCTTCCAACTATGTGGTCAGTTTTGGAATAGGCGTGGTGTGGTGCTGAAAGGAATGTATATTCTGTTGATTTGGGGTGGAAAGTTCTGCAGATGTCCATTAGGTCCGCTTGTTGCAGAGCTGAGTTCAGTTCCTGGATATCCTTGTTAACTTTCTATCTCGTTGATCTGTCTAATGTTGACAGTGGGGTGTTAAAGCCTCCCATGATTATTGTGTGGGAGTCTAAGTATCTTTGTAGGTCTCTAAGGACTTGCTTTATGAATCTTGGTGCTCCTGTATTGGGCGCATATATATTTAGGATAGTTAGCTCTTCTTGTTGAATTGATCCCTTTACCATTATGTAATGGCCTTCTTTGTCCCTTTTGATGTTTGTTGGTTTAAAGTCTGTTTTATCAGAGACTAGGATTGCAACCCCTGCCTTTTTTTGTTTTCCATTTGCTTGGTAGATCTTCCTCCATCCCTTTATTTTGAGCCTATGTGTGTCTCTGCATGTGAGATGGGTTTCCTGAATACAGCACACTGATGGGTCTTGACTCTTTATCCAATTTGCCAGTCTGTGTCTTTTAATTGGAGCATTTAGCCCATTTACATTTAAAGTTAATGTTGTTATGTGTGAATTTGATCCTGTCATTATAATGTTAGCTGGTTATTTTGCTCGTTAGTTGATGCAGTTTCTTCTTAGCCTCCATGGTCTTCACAATTTGGCATGTTTTTGCAGCGGCTGGTACTGGTTGTTCCTTTTCATGTTTAGTGCTTCCTTCAGGAGCTGTTTTAGGGCAGGCCTGGTGGTGACAAAATCTCTCAGCATTTGCTTGTCTGTAAAGGATTTTATTTCTCCTTCACTTATGAAGCTTAGTTTGGCTGGATATGAAATTCTGGGTTGAAAATTCTTTTCTTTAGGAATGTTGAATATTGGCCCCCACTCTCTTTTGGCTTGTAGAGTTTCTGCCGAGAGATCCGCTGTTAGTCTGATGGGCTTCCCTTTGTGGGTAACCCGACCTTTCTCTCTGGCTGCCCTTGACATTTTTTCCTTCATTTCAACTTTGGTGAATCTGACAATTATGTGTCTTGGAGTTGCTCTTCTCGAAGAGTATCTTTGTGGCATTCTCTGTATTTCCTGAATCTGAATGTTGGCCTGCCTTGCTAGATTGGGGAAGTTCTCCTGGATAATATCCTGCAGAGTGTTTTCCAGCTTGGTTCCATTCTTCCCATCACTTTCAGGTACACCAATCAGACATAGATTTGGTCTTTTCACATAGTCCCTTATTTCTTGGAGGCTTTGTTCGTTTCTTTTTATTCTTTTTTCTCTAAACTTCTCTTCTTGCTTCATTTCATTCATTTGATCTTCCATCACTGATAACCCTTTCTTCCAGTTGATCGAATCGGCTACTGAGGCTTGTGCATTCGTCACGTAGTTCTCGTGCCATGGTTTTCAGCTCCACCAGGTCCTTTAAGGACTTCTCTGCATTGGTTATTCTATTTAGCCATTCGTTTAATTTTTTTTTAAGGAAGATCTTTAAGTTTACTACAAAGGCCAAAGGTAGATGTATAGGTTTCATGGAAGGAATGAATAAGGCAGTGAAATGCTGCAGAGATTCACAAGAATAAGAACCAGTCATTTGAGTTGGCAATATTAGAAAATTTAGAAAAGGCAATTTTAGTAGAAGTAGTAGTGAAAGTAAGATTTTGAAGATGTTAGGATACAATCTCATGTTTTCAAACCACAAGCTGAAATGGAGACAATGTGTTAAAATATTTAAAATTGGAATTATCCCAGAAAACATAGTCATTATAGTTATGCTACTATAGTTAAAGTAGGAGTGGTAAAGGTAACTCCTTATAATAGGAGGGGAAGTAGATTCATGGAAAGATTTTAATTTTTTGGATAAACTGAAAAAAGGTGTAAAGAGAGATGCATATAAGGTGCTAGAAATGAGGGAAAGAGATTAAAGAAATGTAGGATAAACTTTAGAAAAGGAGATTAATTTTTCTCCTTCTGGGGGATAGGAAATTTTTTAGATGAATAATTGTATTAGATTTTTTTAGATTAATAATTGTCAATCTATGAGATTAGTTTTCAGTATTCCGTTTTTTGGATTAGCTAGTTTCTTTGCTTGTGTATTAGTGTCAAGTATGCTTGCCTAGAGTAGGAGTTCAATACATGGCTGTTCTCATTAGCGGTGCTGTTATTTTCTCTATTTGAACATGTTACTGCTTCTTACCACCACCAGTGAGTAGACAAAAGAGAGTCCATTA
The DNA here is from genome assembly GCF_029281585.2 of Gorilla gorilla gorilla. Lineage (NCBI taxonomy): Eukaryota > Metazoa > Chordata > Mammalia > Primates > Hominidae > Gorilla > Gorilla gorilla. The sequence goes on from NC_073234.2 coordinate 80,629,417, forward strand.
AGGTCAAACCAGATAACTAACTCTATTTGGTTTATCAGTACTGCATTTCATAATCATAAGTTGGCTGGCCATGATTCCTTCTGCTGTTTATATTTCATCTTCATTATCTTGCATTGTACTTGAAACAACCTACACTTTTGTTCATTCATGTCTTTATTTGTTTTTCAGTGGTCATTCTAGTTGCAATTTTTTTTATTCTAAGGAAACTTGCTTTATGCCGCTGGAGATTTGCACATTTTACTTCTATGTACTCACTTAAGTACATAGTGTTAATGGCAGTCGCATGACTCATAGTCTGCATAAGCATAAATTAACTCCAGTACCTCTGTGGTATGCACCTTTGAGATTGCTCTGGAAGACCACCCAGAAGTCTGAATTTACACAGACTGCAAAGACCCATTGAACTTAAGAAAACCCAGCAGCACTGACTGACCAAATACACCTGCATCTTTCAGTATGAACGAGCTATCCATTTGCTCTTGATTGAGGTTCAAACTGTGGATCTTAAACTATAAAGGGCTTTATGGGCTGAATTATGGATACTTTAAGCAAGACCTCTTCCTTCAAGTAGAGTGCTTTGCACATAGTGAGCACTCCATAAATGCTCTTGACTGACTATGACTTAATGAATGTTTAGACCTTCCAGTGAACTTCTTTTCATGCTTTCCAGATTTGAAGGAAGGGTTCTTGATATTGAATATTTGTCTTTCTTATTAGTTTTGCTTGGGGGCTTACTATAATGTAATTTTACTGACCACAGAAAATTTATCTTTTTAGTGATGAATCATTTTAGGTGGTCTCTTGGCCCTGCCTGAGTAATCAATGGAATCTAAGGTTTTATAATTTGATTCATGTGTTCAGAGACGATAGCTGTAAAATAAAATAATAGTTTTAATAAGTACACCAAGAAAGTAGCAAATGTATTATTTTTTGCCTTGGGGCTGGGTCTTTTTCTGATGGATTTTTCACTTGTTTGGTTCTTAGTTCATTGCTTCTCACAAAGACAACTTTATAACAGTGCTGCTTAAAAACTTTTCAATGTGAAAGTTTATACAATGTGAGGGGACTTTTTTAAAAAAAAATTTATCCCCATAGGTTATTGAGGAACTGGTGGTATTTGGTTACATGAGTAAGTTCTTTAGTGGTGATTTGTGGGATTTTGGTGAGGGGACATATTTTACTTCCTCATTAGGCAAAAAGTTACTTTGGAAATTACTAATATAAACAAATTGGAGTAATTAGAAATATAGAATGCTCTATTTTAAATAGGTGAGATTTTCTTAGCTTTAAAAGAACATTCAGGTTAGTGGTTCTCAGGATTAGCTAGAGAACTTAAAAGTATAGATTTCCAAATTCTTCAATTGTGCTTTTCAAAAGGTTAATGTAATTCAGATAATAATACATGTTCTTGAATTATTGACTTGGGCCCAGGGAACAAGTGGTTTAGTACAGATTTTCTGTCCCCAAGTTAGGTCAAGAAACATTTTATACTATCTCTTTTCAAGGCAGTTATATACTATTCTATTATAAAGTAGGCTTTTAGTATCCTTATGATTTTTTAAAAAACAAGAAAATTATATGAATCTAATATCCTGTGTGGGACCATGCAGCTTGAAGTTTTCTTATTGATCCTAGTAGCTCACGAGAATAAACCAGGAATAAGGAACAAATTGAGGTGGCAAATGACTCCAAAGGAACAAAACTTACTCTTCCTTCATTTCTTCCCCATATACTAAATGAAGGTACTACTCATTATCCACCCAGTTACCAGAGCAAAAAGCCTAGCAGTCATCTTTAATTATTCTTTCCCTCACCTCGCATATCTAGTCTACCAACGCATTTTGTTCCACGCACCTTCAAAATATATCCCGAGTCTGACTCCTCTTTATATCCATTGCTCCTGCTCTAGTCTAAGCCACCATCATCTTTATCCGCTTTGACCCGAACTATTATAAGCCTGTCTTCTTTGGGTTTTTAAAAAATCGACTTCATTTTTTAGAACAGTTTTCTATTTACAGAAAAATTGAGATAGTTCAGAGAGTTCACATATACCCTCTCACCCAGTTTCTTCTATTAACATCTTACATTAGTGTGGAATATTTGTTATAATTATAAATGAATATTGGTACGTAATTATTAATTAAAGCCCATTTTTTTCATACTTCCTTAGTTTTTACCTAATGTCCTTTTTCTGTTCCAGGATTCTATCCAGGATACCACACATTTAGTCCTTCTGTCTCCTTAGTCTTCTCTTGGCTGTGACAGTTTCTCAGACTTTTCTTATTTTTGATGACCTTGGCAGGTTTGAGGAGTCATGATCAGGCATTTTGCAGGATGCTCCTCTGCCGGAATTTGTCTGGTATTTTTCTCATAACTAGATTGGGGTTATGGTTTTTTTGGAGGAAGATCACAGAGGTTAAGTACCATTTTCATCACATCATATTAAAGGTATATGCGAACAACGTGTCATCACTTTTGATATTGACTTTGACCACATGGCTGAGGTAGTGTTTGTTAGGTTTCTTCACTGTAAACGTACTTTTTCCCCCTCCTTTTCCTAGTGTATTCTTAGGAAGAAAGTCACTACACACAGCCTACACTTAAAAAAGAGTAGGGATTTATGTTCCTCATCCTTGAGGGCAGAGTATCTCTACATAAATTATTTGGAATTCCTCTACAAGCGAGAGAAGTCTCTTTTTCTCTTTTATTTTTATTTATTATTATTATTTTTCATTTTTTAGAGGCAGGGTATTACTCTGTCACTCAGACTAGAGTACAATGGCATGATCATAGCTCCCTGCAGCCTCAAACTCATGGGCTATAGTGATCCTTCCACCTCAACCCCCCGAGTACCTGGAACTACAAGTGTGCAGCACCATGCCCAGCTAATTTTTTATTTTTTTTTATAGAGAAGGGGGTCTCGCTATGTTGCCCAAGCTGGTCTTGAACTCCTGGGCTCAAGTCTTTTCTTTATTTAATCAATCACTTATTTATATCTGTATAGACTCATGGATATTAATTTTATACTTTGAATTATAATCAATACTACTTTATTTATTTTTGTTGCTCATATTGTTCCTGGTTTGGCCATTGAGAGCTTTCTCAGTTGGCTCCTTTGTCCCTTTGATGTATTCCCATCAATGTGGGGTGTATTTTTTTTGTTGTGTTTTTGAGTGCCTCTTACTTTTTGGCACTTCTTGATGATCCAGGTTTATCTTGTATATTTCCTGCCCTAGTCCTAGAATCAGCCATTTCTTCAAGGAGTCCTGGTTTTCTTTATTAGAGAGTAGTGTTGGAAACCAAAATCTGAATGGTAGGTGGCCTCTCTGCTTTGGCTTTTTCCCCTGTAGTTCATTCTCCACATAACAGGGTGAAGATTTAAGTACATTTAAATTATATTGCAACCTGTGATGGGTTATCCTTATATCTTTCAAAATCACAACTCCTTACAATGGTGTTTAAAGTTGTGGTCTACCCTTACCTGCTTCTATGATTTTATCTCTTACCATTCTCTGTCTCATTCATTCCTTCCTGGATGCATTGGCCTCCCGTCACCCTGCCTTTTTTCTTTCTTCTTCCCCCCTCCCCTCTTCCTAATTTTAACCCCCAAATTATTAACTAATGATTTTTAATGTAGTATTGTCTAAATAGTATTACCTTCCTTACTAAAAGGAATAATGTAATGATCAATTTTATAACTTATAGTTACCATTATATATAATAAGTTATATAACAATGGTGCGTTTAGGCCCTAATGAACTACATAGGACTCTCTTTGCCTTCTAAATAATTCTAGAGAGTTCTGTAAAGTGAAAAGCATGCTCCTCCTTTATCTTCTCATCCACATTTATGTCCTCAGAGGCTATTGAAGTGTCCAAAGTGCTAGTCAACTCTGTATTGCTCTTGTCTGAGATTTTTACAGCTCTAAACTTTTAGAGTCTGTCAGTAATTGTGTCTAGAACTAGCCCGCTAGCCATAACTTCTATTATTCTATTCCTGATTACAACCTAAGGCAGAAATGAAAATTTCCAGGGAATATAAGAAAATAAATATTATGTATAAAACTGGTAGAGTAAATTTTACTAACCCCTAATCTGCTTCATCCCCCAGAGAACACATGGCAAGGGTGTACACAACACCAATCTTGAAAGACAAGACCAAGAAACAAACGCATAAGCAAATAAATGCATTGGAAATTGTCACAAAGTGATATGAAGAGACAAAGATCCCATTGATTAGAATCTTCTGGTATGCTACTGGTGGTCTCCAGTAATTTGCAGAAGCAGCTGCCCAATGGCCAAAATTCAGGTTAAGCACTTTGGCAGAATATGTTTGAAAATAGTGATGAGGAGTAAGGAAGTAAAACACATTTTGTAAAATGAGTTACAGTATGGAAGAACTGTATACGTTTTGTTTGATTTGGCTAACTTCTAGGTTTTTGGCTTTTATTGGAGGTTTGGGGTTGCTAAGTGGCTGACTGTAGAAGAAGTGAAATGTATGAGTTTGCCAGGACTGCCATAACAAAGTATCACACACTGGGAGACTTGACAGAATTTTATTGTCTCACAGTTTTGGAGGGTTGGAGTCCAAGATCAAGATGTCACCAGGTCTGATGTCTTCTGAGGTCTCTCTCGTTGGCTTGTAGATGGTTATCTTCTCCCTGTGTCTTCCCCTGGCCTTGTCTCTGTGTGTGTCTGTCTTAATTTCCTCTTTTTATAAGGTCACTAGTCACATTGGATTAGGGTCCCCCTGGATGACATTTTAACTTGATTAACTCTTTAAAAATGTTTTTTCCAAATACAGTCACATTCTGAGATATTAGGGGTTAAAATATCAACATACGAATTTTGGGGGAACATAATTCATCCAATAACATGAAGGTATACTCTGTTCTCTTTAGTGTTATTTTCTTAGCATTGTGAATTTATTCTCAGTAGATAAAAGGCCTTGACTTTAAAAAGCCTCATTCTCTGTGGAGATATAAATATACACAAGAAACAATTACATTATTTTAGAGGAAACATAAATCACATAGACAGGAATTCAGAGAAGGTGAATATCAACAAGGCCTAGGGAAGAATTGTAGAAGCTGGGAGCCAAAAATGGCCTTACAAATTATTTATTTTTTCAGCATTCTCTATCTGTAGGTTTGAGTTCTGCAGATGCACCTTTTCGTCCCCTCACACTTACTTTTTCCTCTGTTCCCTTCTCTGTTTTCCTCTTTCTTTATTCCTGGGAATGCAGGGAAAAAAAGTAGGTAATTTACCTTTTTAATGGGATAGCTTGTGTGGGGCAACATTGCCTCACTTCAGTAACTTAATTTCACTAATGAGAAGAATGGGGTTCACAAGTTAAATGATTTGCCCAGGTTTCTGACCTAGAATCCAGGTCTTCTGATTCTTACTGCACTATGCACTCAAGTGCATTGTGCCACTATTTTAGTGGGAGAATGTTTTATTTGTGTTTTAAGAACAAATAAGATTGCTTTTCCATATTGCATAATTAGGTCATTTGTATTATTTTCCGTTAGCCTTCCCTCTTAAACATTTCCAATTTCTTCAGCTATTTTTATTACTATTCTCTTATTTTTTTCCTACATAATTTTGGCATCCATATTAAAGTTTCGCCTCACATGAGACCTTAACCAAAGTAATAATTCTTTCTTTTATAATGTAGTGCTATTTTTTTTAAACTTAGCTTTACTAGTACTTGTACCACAAGTATGATATTACTAATTGTACTTGTGGCCATAGGTAAACTTCACTTAGTATCATTGTTTCAATGAAAGCTACCTTTTACTCAACTTCTAATATGTGTCAGGACCACCTAGGTACTTTATGGTATCATCTCATTTAATCCACACAAACGTTTTTAAAGGTGAATATGTTACCTGTTTTATAGATGGTAAGACTCAAAATGGTCATTGACTTCTCTAAAGTTGCATAGGGTGGAAAGTGGGAGAGCTGGGACTTGGCTTGTTCTGTTTGTCTCTATTGGCTCCTTTCCCACAACTGTTGCATGAATATGGACAAGAAATAGACCTATTTGCTTACGATGTGTACCTCTGATTCCTACACAGAGCCTGCTTCCTCAGAGGTCAATTTGTGGAAAAATGAATGTGGCCCACAGCTTCTAAATATATTTTTATATACCTTTTGCTCTTTTAGTTTCTTTGAGTCATTTTTATGTCTCAATTTGTTCTCCCAGATATTAATGTTTTGTAATGAATTTAGACTTCTTCTTGGAACATGATTTATTCCTTCTTGATATTGGCAAATCTTAAGACTTTGGTGTGATTTAATTTAGTGATATATCTTAACCAAACAACCATAAATCTCATTTTCACATTAAAGTTAAAAGACGTATAATACTATATTTTGTTAAAACACATGATTTGTCATAATAGTTGTAATTGTATCATGTTTTCAAAGTGGCTTGACTGAATTCTTGCTGTTCTTTTGCTCATGATTATCCTGATTTCTAAATTTCTGGGTTTTAAAATTCTATTTTTTTCAGTTTTTTAAAAAATTAACCGTAAAATTAATGGGCACCTTTTATTTAAATCATTATTATCGAAATGTAACATAGAGGCCTAAGTTTTAAACACAGTGAGTAGCTAACTCATAACCTACTGCTGCTTAGTTAATATGTTGGGTTAAAAGGATAGAAATACCCAAGTAAAAGTGGACTGGCAATGCCAGACCCTACTATCTAACTCAGTGAGGACTCTAGAGAAAGGCAGGTTTGGAATAGAAATGATATCAGAGTTGTGGGCTGGGATTTCTGTGATTCTCTTGGTGTCCCTCTCAGGGCTGCAAGATTGCTATAGCAGTTCTAAGTGGCATATCCTTATGTGGTATTTTCAAAGGCAGGAAAGAGGGAAAGATAGAAAAAGGGCCTTCTCCCTAAATCATCTCTCTCATTTTCATGCAGAAAAATCCTTTCTGAGAAGCATCACCAGCAGACTTTACCTTTCCTCTCACTGCTCAGGACTGGATTAAGTGCTTCTCCTTGTACCAGTCACTGACAACAAATAGGGTTGCCATGATTGGCTTAGTCCAATCGTGATTCATCCCTGGGGAGTGCACATTTTTTAGCACTCTTCAAAATGGGAATTCTGTTTTTAAGACAGGCTGTTAGGTAGGCAATTAATAGTGTCTGCCACTATTACTGAACTCCTTTAGTATGATCAAATAGCTATTATGCACAAATGTACAATTACAACTCTGATGAGTGCAAAGGAATGACTGGTGCTATGAAATGAAAGGGATTTAATCGAGCCTGCCCACTCTTCTTCAAATAATTGATAATTAGGCTAAGATGTGGAGAAAGTTTCAGAAGTTAGGTAGGCAAAGGGGTTAAGGTATAGTAGAGTGGGGGAGGGAGGAGGAAGCATTCCACGCAGAGGAAGCATATTGTGTTTATGTAAATTGAAAGGGCACGTAAATGTTCACTGCTGTTCTCACTAGTCACTGGTCGGTGAAGGCCTTTGAGTTACTTCTAGGGGTAGAAGAAATTGGTAGACCTTGTAGATCTACAAGTAGGACGCTGAAATACTGGAATTTCTGAAAAATTTCCATGTGTTGAAGGGACAACAGAGCAGATTATTTGACTTGGATTGTTTTACAAAATTCTTGCTGTAGAGTTGCCATATGTAATGCGCTTACAGGCAAAAATCAGGCTGTCACCCCTGCTCCTTCTAACAGTTGCCTGCAGCTAGAATCTTTAGTTGATATCAGTTAAAAACATTAAGAACAGCACCCTCACTTCTCTGACACCTTCTGCAATGCTAATTTCTGTACTTGATACTTACATGATTCCCATTTAAAAATTTTTGATACAGTTGAACATTAAATGAAAAACAATGTTCTCTGAGATTTTGTGGGTTTCCCCAGAGAGACAATAAAATAAAATATCTTTTGGCTTCAATACACATAGAATTTTTGTGGACACTGGGCTATTCTCTGCAAGGATAAAATGGTAGTTTTATAAATTTGTCCAGGAGTATACAGCTGTAACCAATGACTAAAAGTGACCTCTTTTGAAAATTTGCAACTCTATTATCAAAAGAATGCATCTATTACATAATTTAATTATTTAAAAAGTATTCATGATACTAGAATTCTCCTAGTGTCTACCCTTTCTGGCTTACAATTCATGAAAATTTCATTTTCATGTTTAAAAATTTGGAAGTTTTTATTTAAATCCTGTAAAATGTGGCAATATTGCTATGGTAGATAGGATACAGGCTCAACTGTTCTGACAAGACTCCAAAATAATAGTGGCTTAAAAAAAATAACAGCTTGGGGCCGGGCGTGGTGGCTCACGCCTGTAATCCTAGCACTTTGGGAGGATGAGACAGGCAGATCACTTGAGGTCAGGAGTTCAAGACCAGCCTGGCCAACATGGTGAAGCCCCGTCTCTCCTAAAAATAGAAAAATTAGCTGGCTGTGATGGCACATGTCTGTAATCCCAGCTACTTGGGAGGCTGAGGCAGGAGAATTGCTTGAACCCGGGAGGCGGAGGTTGCATTGAGCTGATAACATGTTCCTGGGCAACAGAGTGAGATTCTGTCTTAAAAACACACAAACAAACAAACACAAAAAACAAAATAACAATTGGAGATTCATATGGCAGTTGCATAGGTGCCTTCTATCTTATTGATTTACTATTCTAATATCAGTTTTCCCCTCATGATCTAGGAATGGCTACTTCAGCTCCTGGAATTACATTCACATTCCAGCCAGTGGCAAGAAACAGAAAGAAGGGAAGGGTACATTCCTTCCCTATAAGGGAATAACTCAGATGTTATCACCTCACTTTTGCTTGTATCCTTTTGGCAAGAACTTAGTCATATGGGTACAACTAGCAACAAGGCAGTTGGGAAACAATGTGGAAATATGTCTGTGTGCCCACTTAAAACTCAGAGATTTTCTAAAATTAAAAGGGGGAGGATGAATATTGGAAGGCAGTAACATTCTGTGCTATAATCACCATCTTTTGGCAGTTGCCAAAAGAAGCAGTTGAATAGTTTTGAACTTAGATGTGAGTATATAATTTGGGGTAAAATGGGTGTCTGTGGAGACACAATTATATTTATGCCTGTTATACCCTATTTTATGCAATTTTGTATCCCTACCATCTAGCATAGTATACTACTAAAAATAAACACGTAAAAATATGTTTGGAATGAATGACCATCCTTCTTTTCTTTTCTTGTGCAATCCGTATTAGATATGTATTCTTTTTTTACACTTGCCGTATATTCATCCTTATCCTTATTTCACTTCCCTTCTCAAAGGGGATTCGAGAGTCGAGGTGATCATAGTTCATAGTATGATAGAGGAGTACTTTGTATCTCTGTGTGTTTAAGTCTGTATGTAAAATCTAATAGGAATCTGAATTAACTTAAAACAACAAAGGACCAGTTTTCCCTATCCCCAAATTGACAGTTTTAACTTCTATTATCATGTTTTCATTATCAATAGAGTAGCTGTATTCTTTTGAGTGTTCAGTACTGTGTCTGAGAATTCTGCAGAAGTTTTTTAATTGATACCCAAGGCCATTAATTGGTTTGTGAAGATGTTTTCTCTGCACCTTACGTGTATATTTTATGTATTGATCAGCTATCCCTGGAGAAGATAAGATAATCTGAGGAATAAAAGTGTTCTGACATGATTGTTTTTTTTTTTTTGTATCTCAGAATTAGGTATTCTATAGACATTTTGATCATTTATCTGGTTTTTGGCCTTCTGTTAATATACAGATTCATTTGTTCATGTGTTAATTTATACTACACCTTTTTAATAATTCTTAAGTGTCAGGTGCTGCATTCAGTGTTGGGAGCATGAGGATGCATGAGACCCAGTGTGCACCTCACTCAGCTTCGTGTCAATGCCACACCATGTGGGGAGTGTTGTGCCAGGCCCCCACTGTGGGGTAACTGAGGGGGAAGAAAGGAGCTTGTGAGGCAATGGGGGCAGGCGGGATGCTGACATGATTCATGTGAGCCTTGATTGTTGAGAAATAATATGGCAATAGTTCCATTTGATGGGAGTGATACATACAAAGTGTGAGTTAGAGATGGATTGGAGAGCTGGATCATGGAGGACCCTTTATACGCCATGCAGAGGAGTGGGCACTTAATGTCGCCAGGTCAGTGGCTTTCAAACCTTTTTGTCCACAACCCATAGTGATGCATATGTTTTTACATGGTGATTTATTACTAGGCCTGGACCTAACATTTGCAGGGCCTGGGCAAGAGGACAAATGGTAGCATAGATACGTACAGTATAGCTAAATAGTTAAAACTCAAGGCAAAAAACTGTTAGAAAAGGATATACCAACCTATCTTGACACATACACCTTATAATGAAAAATGATACCAAATAACTGAGAGTAATGCAAATTTAAAATTAATTTTGTCTTCCACCAAAAGACTATGAATTTACCCTGAGGAAATGCCAGGACAGTGGTAACTGGGCCAAGCTGGAGGAGAGGAGGGAAAGGCTCACTCAGCCTTCTCTTCCAATGGCCATGGAATCTGTAGATAAATACCTCCTTTCTCTTGGTCTTTTTTGGGGGAGGGGCACTTTCATTTCTGCCAGAGGCTCTGGGCCCCCACCCATTCCTCCTTCTATACCCAACAGCCAGGCATCGAGTTCCAAAGTGATCTAGTCCATGACAATCCAGTCCAAGGGCAACCTCTGGCCCCCAGGTGCTCTCAGCCACTCACCCTCACAGGAGGGTTTGCATTAAGAGTTCTCTGAGCAGGAATGTGAAGAAGTATTGAGACAGGGGACCCCTGCTTTCTATGCCACACCTTTTTCCCATTCTTTTAGGGCCAAGGGGTCCCTCCATCCCTCAGGTCCAGGCTCTTTCATTCAGCTGACAACTTTTGGCCACTCCTTGGACTGGAGGTACACACATGCTAGTAGTACTACCTGACCTGAAGAAGGGGCCCATGTAGGTCAGAGTAGCAACTTAAGGCCATTTGGGTAGAGAATGATGGTGACGCTGGTAGTCAGAGATTCAGGTGGAAAAGAGAACTTCCTGGCTGGTGGAAAACAGCACAGGCAGAGGAAGGCCAGAGCAAAAGCTTCTTGCTCATCATTGGTGGATCTGAAGGGAAGGAGAACATTGGTTATGAGGTTATTCAGCCAAGGAAAGGCCTAAAGATGGTGAAAGTGAAGATAGAGAGGAGGGGAGGGATGTAGAATCCGCAGGTCTTGATGACTAATTAGATATTGGGGTTGCAGAAGAAATCTAGAATAATGCCATCATTTTTGATGAGTGCCATTTAAGGCCACAGTGTGACATTCAGGTAGTATTTTGTTTATTGTTTGGAAATATGGGTCAAGATATGGTCAAAGAAGTGTTTTCATTTGGATAGTTTGTTAAGATGGGAATTTCTAGGCCCCACTTACTGAATCAGAATCACCAGGAGAAGTCCTGGGAGTCTGCAGGTGAGCAAACTCCTGCGGTGATTTTGAGACACATGGGTACCCTAGAGAGTGGGAACAGTGTTTCAGGTGGCCTGAGGGCTGAACTCTGGTGCTCACCAATACTTAAGGGACAGGGAGAGGAGGGGAAGTGACAGACAGACACTGGAAAGAAGTGGGCAGTATGTCCAATGAAAGAGAGAGGTTTAGTAAAGTAAGGACGGTGACACGGCTTGTGCATTTAACATTGGGAAGCTTCTGATAAACCTTAGCAAAGGCAGATTGCACTGATTCAAGGATTGAATATGTTGGGAGATTAGGAAAGGGAGATAGATGATATAGGATATAGTCTATACATCTTTTTTACATTATAATTTGATTGTAAAGCCAGATGAAAGAGGGATAACAAAGCAAGGCACAGATTTGAAGGAGGCCTTTAAAAACAGTTCTGGAGCACTTATATGATGAAGGGAAGAGGAACCTGTGGAGAACCAGATACTGAATATATGGCAGAGAAAAGGAGTAATTGATATAGCCTGGTTTCAAAGGAGGTGAGAGATGCATTTTAGGACCCAGGAGGAGGGAAGCTTAAGCAGAAGGAAGAACACCTCTGGCTTCTATACAGTTAAGAAGGAGAAAGGGCATGCATAGATGCAAAAAATTCTCTTAACAGACATTTGAACACAAACTCTAGTCACAATTTAGGTGTTGTGGCTACAGAGGTTAATAAGGCATGGCTATAGTTGAGTGGGGGAGATATACAAGGAAACCAGCAAGATAACATGTGGCAAGTGTTGTTAGAGTTGTGCTAAGAGATGGTGGAAACACAGGGGAGGGCATGAGACAAGGCTTTGCAGAATTGGAGAGAGGGCAAAATGTGAAAATGGGTTTGTACCTGAAATAGAAGGTAGGGACATGGAAGACAAAGGTTGAGATGAGGACTATGGTAGGGCCAGGACTTAGGGAAAATGTGCACCAGGATTACGGCAGTGGTGATTGGTAACCATGGATGCAATTTTACATGTACATGTATATGTGTGTATTACATATTACACATATATGTGTATATATTTTACATATACATATATACACACACACACACATACACACAATCATACAATTATAAGCATCAGCTGAAACTTTGTTTGGGAGGACTTCAGAAAATGAATGTTTATGACCAAGGAAGCTTCTTGCTTATCCTTCCCTTTCCTCCTTTGATGACTTTTCTTGAGGCTAATTTAGGTACAGAAAGCCACCGCTTCCAAAAGTGCTTTGGTACCCTGGCATAATTTCAAAGAAATCTCCTTTCCCACTTAGTTAACTACATTTCTCCAGGAAAAAAAAAGTCTTGTCTGTCAATGTAACATCCTTTAACAGGACTCCCGCTGGTTGGTTCTTGTATCTTGCTGTGGCAGCTGTGAACATATATACTATTGATTGTTGATGTGTGATATAAATCCGACTGGAGCATGCCCACTAATTGGTTTGAGAGCTAGATATAGACAATGCTGTTTTATAGTAGCTTGTGTAGATAGGCCTAGTCATAGGGTTAATTCTGCTTGACAGCACATCAGCAGCATCTTGAGAGTAATTACCTAACAGAAGTTTTCCCACAGCCGAACTGAGAGCTTCAAAGGCTTCTGAATTTACAACCAGTATTAACCAATATCTGAAACATAATGTTCCCACAAGAGCTCAGAATTTTTTCTCCTTCTTATTAAATGTACGGGGTTACCAGGTTCATTTGCTGTGTGCTAAGAACTTAGTGAAAAGTTACTTCGTGTTGAATAATTTCAAACCTTGAATAATAAAGAGAATCATTATGAATTTGGTTTTGTATTGCTTTATTATCTTACTGAAACAAGTTAATCTGTAAAGATCAGGTGCCTTTTAAAAAACCGTATTGTATCCTGTTTCACCCAAAAACAAATTTAAAAAGTTAATGTCTTTTCCATATTATGCTATCTGTATTGATATTTGCATATTTAGAGGGCCTAGGGTAATGCATGCATATAAAATGATTACAATACATATATATTAACATTTTAGAAATATACACTGAAAAATGTAACTATTACCTCCCCTCCCAACCACACCCCCCCCCCCGCCATGAAATAATTGTTCTTTTACAAACAGTTTTTATATTGTAAAAACTTTCTTTCTCTTTGCAGGTCAGAAACCAAATTTGACTCCGGTTCAGGTATGTTTACATTAATAATGCTATTCTGAATATATTTTATTTACATTATTCTCTGAGGAGTAATTCATCAGATCAAGAACCATTTTGATTTTAAACAGACTAGGCGGTCTCTTTCCAAAACGTGAGTCCCACCTCAAAGCAGGGCTATTGACTGCATCAAATCATAATTTGAGGTGTTCACTTTGGAGTCTTCATAGCTCTGCAATAAGCATTACATGACCTATATCTGCAGAGTTTCATTTTAAAAGCAGAAGTGGGGGTTATACATACTAATTGCTCAAAGTAGATTATTATTTTCTCAGTGGACAAAGCCTGAGTAATTTGAAAATTCTCTTTAGGTTGTCACCAAATGTGGGAGATGGATGCATTTAATTCAGCAAACTATAGAGAGTTCAAGCCAATAGAAATAGAAATTTGTCTATGGTTTATTAGCTTGTTTTCTCTAAAAAAAGTTTTATTGCTAGATGGGTGATAGAAAATGAAGGTCACCTTAAGCCATTATTTTGAATCTATTAAGACAAAATTTACATTCTCACAAGCAGTGGCATATCAGCCTCTTTAGACATTTTCTTTTCATTAAGCATGAAATGTAGCTATATAATTCTCAGGTTTGACTATGTCATTATGTCGCTTGCTGAGATTTATGTGCTTCAAAGTTTCTGATGGCATTTACAATTAAAGCACAAAAATTGCCTCATATTTCATACAAAGGAATTATGTATGCCTTTTGGTAGACTGTTAACAGATAAATAAACATTAATTTTTGAATTCCAGGAGAAAATAATTTACAGAAAAATATATAACTTGTTGAATTTACAAGTAACATTTTTACTCCGGTTCAAGTTTCACTATATTGTAACTTTAAAAATGTTTTTACTTATTATATTCACAAAGGAACAAGTGCTATATATTCTTTTTGATAGTAGTGTTAAGGAGACAACACACTTTTTCTTCTTTATAAGCCTTTTCTTTCTTTTATTGTATGGTTTTGTGAATTTGGTGAGACTCATTAACTATGAAGTCTGTACATTTGAGTTAACAAATTTACCTAGTTTGATAACTCCAGAAATCTTTGTATCCTGTGTCTTCTGCAGCCTCTGAATCAGATGTATGAATGGTAGTATAAGATAAACATTTTTGGTTGAAAACACTGACTATATAGAGACTAAAGGTGGGATGGCATTGTGTCAACTGTTTGACTCCTTGATTCACAAATGGCTCAAAATAAGACGAAAAATCTTTTTCATTTTTTAAGTTAAAATCTTGAAGTATAATTTAAAAATAAATGAATAAAGTTGGAGAGTGTAATTTTACCTAAAAGTTACATGTCTCTTTTTTCCCTGCCAGTCACCAAATATTTATTAAGAACCCACTTCATTATGATCTGATGTAATTCCCTAAACATCAAGTCAGAAACTGGTTTTAGGGTACAGGGTATGGAATATAGCTTTTAAAAATGAATACGTCCACTAGGTTCATCTTGAAGGTAGAATTGAAGGTAGAACCTGGAAGTAGTGTACAAAACTGAAATATTAGGCAGCTATTGTCAAAGTCAGACAATTTATGTTAACTTTTCAAATCCAAATTAAAGTGTGCTGCTAAATTCCTGTACTGAAGGTAAGTATTTATCATGAAAATAGTTATAACAGCTGTACAGGCACACATCTTTCACTCTTGTGACCAAAGATTTTATGCATGACTTATTTTTTTTCAAGTTCTTATTTAAAAAAAACTATCATGGACAACATCTGCATGTCTTTGAAAACTACAAAGTTCTGTACTCTGAAAAGTCTTAAAGGGGAATACTGATTAAAAGTTTATTTGTTCTTTTAATTTTAAACTTAAATATGTTGTGGAAAGAATTCAGATGTTTTCAAATTAAGAAACAGGGAATTATTTTTTCTTATAAGCTCCTTTTAGCTTATGACTGAAAGAATCATGACAAAGGAAGCTAGAAATGTATTCTTTGACATCCTATATCATGAAAATTTTGGTTAGAAATAAGGTAGCATAGGGCCGGGCACAGTGGCCCATGCCTGTAATCCCAGCACTTTGGGAGGCAGAGGCAGGCAGATCGCAAGGTCAGGAGATCGAGACCATCCTGGCTAACATGGTGAAACCCCATCTCTACTAAAAATACAAAATAATTAGCTGCGTGTGGTGGCATGTGCCTGTAGTCCCAACTACTCAGGAGGCTGAGGCAGGAGAATCACTTGAATCCAGGAGGCAGAGGTTGCAGTGAGCCGAAATCGTGCCACTGCACTGCAGCCTGGGCGACAAGAGCAAGACTCCATCTCAAAAAAAAAAAAAAAAAAAAAAAAGGAAATAAGGTAGCATATTGGAACAATTAAATAGGTTCAGATTCTCTATTGTGCATCAAATACAGAAAGTAAACTAGGTCTGTCTAATGTTGTATACAGCTGTGACAAAGCAAGATTTTTAAATGAAGGAATATGCCAATCTTACCAGGAAAAAAAAACCATAAAAAATAAATACTATGGTCAGTGACCAGCCATAACAGAAAGGAGTTCAAAGTTAAATTTTATGTGTGTGTGTGTGTGTGTGTGTACTCACACACCCACACCCCCACCACACACACACAAAGTATATCAAGGAAAGTACCCAACTTTATGCAGAGCTTACAGCACAACATTTTTACTTTATGTAAATGAGTTTTAGGCTGTGGAGTGAGATTCATGAGAAAGGAAGGAAAGTTTTCATTGCCAGCGCATGGTAAAAAGTTTCATTTGTTGAATGTATACCAAATGATTATCCTAGAAATTGATTTAAATTTTTTCTGATCAGAATTGCATCTTTTTTTTTTACAAAAACAAATCCTCAACCTCCTGTGCTTTTTAAATTAACAATTTTTTATAATTAAAAAATTTCAACCATGTATAAAAGTAGAAAGCATAGTGTGATTAGCACCCATATAGTCATCCTCTAAATGTTACTTTTGTTAATTATTTGCCGAATTTGTTTTACCTTTTTTTGCTTGAAATATTTTAAAGCAAAATACATACAGTTCATGTGATTTTTACAATCCAGAAATTATAGATGGTCTTGACTTATTAAAAGGAGTTAAAGTTTTGAGGTTTTCATCTATTTTAGAAATTTGAGTGACATACACATTATTGTGTAAAGGATCATGGCATTTTCATGTCCACATCCAGTTGAAAACTCTTTGAAAGTCCTATTTGTGGTGAATTGTATAGTTAAGAAAACCTTCAACCAGAAGGCAGAGGCCCTGAATTAATTCTGACCTGAGAACTCCAGAAATTTTCTATTCTCAAAATTAGTTAAAATGTCAGCTGCCATTTAGCTGTGGTCTCTGTGTACTGAGTAATATACTGACTAAAAACCTTTTCTGTTGATTTATAACTCAATCACCTAAAGTTTTTGGCTTTGCCAATTGAGAACAGTCAGCTTACCTTCTTTTTAAAAGGAGTTTTAAGGTTTCCATTTTATACCTTTTCCTAGTTGATGTACTGATGTTGGCTTGCCTAGGATTGTGTGGAGTTGGTGATTTTACTAATAGAGTAAAACAGACTTCCTTTTATGTTCAGAAGTAGCAAGAAGCTATACTCTTCTCCCCACCTCCCAAGAAGGGAAGTTAGTTGATGCTGGAGGAAGCAGAGCATTGAGTTTAATGTAGTGATTAAACATGAAAGCCATATATCAAATCTCAGGAGAAACATGCTTTTGAAAGAGGCAGAGAACTGTGGAGCATATTGCATGATAGGCTATATAAACAGAGCCCTGGAGGTCAGTGTGTGGATGCAAACCAATTAAATAAAAGAACTTACTGGCTTTGCTTTCTATCATCTGGATGGGGAGGATCATAAGTTAACATGCACAGGATTGAAGTGTAAACTTTGCTTAAATAAGCTAGGCACCTTTGGAAATTTCATTAACTCTTTCAATCCACTGCTAACATATACTTTCAAAAACCAAAGTCTCTGGGAAGTTTTTAAAAAATCCAAAATATTTGTTCTCTTGGCCCTCTGTACATACCCAATGACAAAGAGTAATGGACTAGTAATGAGTAGGATGGAAGAAAAAGTGAAGGATGAGGGTGAAAAGACCAAGAGTTGGCTCTGTCGCCAAATTTCAAGAACATGCACGTCTCTCAAACACAAGCCATTTGGAAAAGCAGAGCTCTTGCAAAATAACTGAAAAAAGATGTTTTTCTCTTCTGAATTCTGGGTAAAAGGATATAGGTGGAATTTACTAGTCACTAATATAACATCAGGATATTGTTATTTCTGTTCCAATAAAGTAGAATAGCTTTAGCTTTCTGACCAAGAAGAATCTTATTTATAAGTTAACCTTAACTTATTAACTTATTTATAAGTTAATAACTGGATGTTAAGGACAGCTTGTACCGTAATTCTGTGGTCCCAACCTTATCAGGCAATGTTTGGGTGAGAAAATGAAGTACCAAGTTAAATGGTATAGATTCATGGTCCATAAACATTCAAAACAAAGATTTTTTTTTTCTATAGAGTCATGTTGGCTGAGAAAGTGAATAAGCTTATGTTTAGTGCTTGTTGATTCTGGGCTGCTTGGAATAGCTATACTAAGGAAATGGGCTCATAGAACACAGCAACTCAAAGGTATAAGATTTCATGAAAGCGAATTATGGAGGATTAAGAAACCTAATGAGCATGGTTTAGTGTGCGGAGTTGAGGAGGGAGCTCACTATTAAATAAAGCCAAGAGTGTAGAAGGTTAGGCGATCCTAAAAGACATGATTATAAAAGGCACAACAGAATATAATTATGCTGAAGGAGGGAGGGCGGAATCCAAGGAACAAAAAGCAGCTAGTGTCGCTTTTAGGATCTGTAGTTAAAAAGGAATCTACACCAGGGTAAGGAAATCAAAGAACACAATCAGTTAAAGCTTGAGGCAAAAACATAAGGGCAGGGAAAAATAGAGTGGGGCTGTTAAGGTAGTCACTAAGTTGAAGGGAAATGAGGAATTTGAATGTAGTAGAAATAGAGTTTTGAAAGCTTATTAACAAATGAGAGAATTTGCCTAACATAGTAAACTTTCCTCAAGAACTATTAATAAGGAAAATATTTTCAGTTCTTGTTAGCATGAGAATATGTTGACAATACTTTTTAGCTGTACAGTTTAATATCTTCATTTTAAATTTCTTATTTTAAACTCATAACATTGAAGAACAAGGAAATAAAATATAAATATTTATATAAGAATATTGAAATCTGCATTTGGGCATCATTTATAAGCAGAAATAAGAAAAATATTGACTATTCATCTATTCATTCATTCATCATATATTTGCTGGGCATACCATATGCCAGATGTTGAGGTTATAGCTGTGAACAGGGTGGATAAAATTCCTTCTTGTCATGGAATCTTATGCTGGTTGGTTGGTCCATGGTCCATTATACAAATTCACATGAACTTACCTGCATACTTAACTGAGGAGGCCTAACAAGACTAAAACTTAAATCTAAATGGTGAGTCAAAGACCTCTTGATATTTAAACATAAGCCAATTTATTTTAGATTTAGACAAATTCACCTTTCTTTACTGTATTCAAGCGATATCATGCTGTTTTCCACAGACTTTTAAGAGAACAGCCTAATAATGCTAATGGTTAGGGTGTAATTTTTCTAGCGTTTTCAATAAGGAGTGACATTTTCCAT
Source organism: Gorilla gorilla gorilla (assembly GCF_029281585.2). Lineage (NCBI taxonomy): Eukaryota > Metazoa > Chordata > Mammalia > Primates > Hominidae > Gorilla > Gorilla gorilla. The sequence continues at coordinate 80,648,732 of NC_073234.2, forward strand.
TTGATTATCATCTTTAAAAAATCAACTTAGATGAGAACACACTGAAAAATATTTGTGAATACGGTTCTATTCTTTGTTTTTGTTTATTTCTTTTACAGGATCCTATTCAAGATTAGCCTGAAAAATCAGGCAACCTTCTCTATAGCAATCTTTCTTTCTTTCTTTCTTTCTTTTTTGAGACGGAGTCTTGCTCTGTTGCCCAGGCTGGAGTGCAGTGGCGCGATCTCGGCTCAATGCAAGCTCCGCCTCCCGGGTTCACGCCATTCTCCTTCAGCCTCTCGAGTAGCCGGGACTACAGGCACCCGCCACCACGCCCGGCTTTTTTTTTTTTTTTTGTATTTTTAGTAGAGACGGGGTTTCACCATGTTAGTCACATCTCCTGACCTCGTGATCAGCCCGCCTCGGCCTTCCGAAGTGCTGGGATTACAGGCGTGAGCCACCGCGCCCGGCCTATATCAATCTTTCTTGATTGAATAGAATCAAGTAAAGGGGACATGGCTCTTCATCCCGTTTTATAAACTGACTTGACCAGGAAACAGCAAGGCATAGTGGCTAAGTGCTGAGGTTTGGGTCAGATAGATGTAAGTCTCTCTTTCTAATAATTTTCTATTGATTTTCTCAGATTTCATACGTACCCTTATGTCACATACTTACATTTTGTATTTTTTCTTAGAACTAGAGCATTTAAAAGCTATGAATTTCCTTCACTGGAGCTTTAGTTGAGTCCTAGAGTTTTAATATTTTATTTATTTTTATTATTTTTTTAGAGGCAGGGTCTCTATTGCCCAGGCTGGAGTGCTGTGGCACGATCATAGCTCACCATAACCTTGAACTCCTGGGCTCAAGTGACCTCCTGCCTCAGTCTCCCAAATAGCAGGGAATACAGGTGCACACCACCATGCCGGGCCAATTTAAAAAACATTTTTGTAGAGACTGGATCTTGCCATGTTGCCCAGGCTAGTCTCAAACTCCTGGCTTCAAGCAATCCTCCTGCCTCAGTCTTCCACAGCACTAGAATTAGGCATGAGCCACTGTGCCCAGCCCAATATTGTATTTTAAATAAATGCAGTTTTGATTTTCTTTTGGACATGATAGTTACTTAGGAAACTTTTTTTTTTAATTTCCAAATTTTCTACCTTCTACTTTTATTAATGTTTTTCAGTTTTATTGTTTGGTAGTCAAAGAATTTGGCCTTACTACTTTTTAGAAAGTCTGTTATTCAGTACTTATTAAAGTTTTCTTTTTTTGGCCTCCCATGTATTTAATTTTTGTGGCTTTTTTGTTGGAAAACTATATTCTCTGCAATGTAAAGGCTTCAGTGGACATTTATTAGACAACCTGATTCATGATAATTAATCCTTTGTATCATTATTTATTTGGTTTTTATTTTATCTGACAAGGACAGTGAAAGGAATGAGTTTGTAATTTTTTTTTTTTTTTTTTTTTTTTTTTGAGACGGAGTCTCGCTCTTTCGCCCAGGCCAGAGTGCAGTGGCGCTGTCTCGGCTCACTGCAAGCTCCGCCTCCCGGGTTCACGCCATTCTCCTGCCTCAGCCTCCCGAGTAGCTGGGACTACAGGCGCCCACCACTGCGTCCGGCTAATTTTTTGTATTTTTAGTAGAGACGGGGTTTCACCGTGTTAGCCAGGATGGCCTCTATCTCCTGACCTCGTGATCCGCCCGCCTCGGCCTCCCAAAGTGCTGGGATTGTCAATTTTTATTTTACCTGAATTCTGCTTCTTTAGATATCACCATCCCTGTGTTGTCAGCTCCACATACTCCATAAGTCTGGTGGCAGCCAATTTACTTGGGACACGCGTTACACTTGTCTCCTTGTAGAGAACATTACTGCAAAGCAATGCTCATAGAAATGAAGGCTGCTAAACTAACACAGGAACAGAAAACCAAATACTGCACGTTCTCACTCATAAGTGGGAGGTGAACAATGAGAACACATGGACACAGGGAGGGGAACATCACACACAGGGGCCCGTCAGGGGGTGGGGGGATAGGGTAGGGATAGCATTAGGAGAAATACCTAATGTAGATGGTGGGTTGATAGGTGCAGCAAATCACCATGGCACGTGTATACCTATGTAACAAACCTGCATGTTCTGCACATTTATCCAAGAACTTAAAGTATATATAAAAGAAAGAAAGAAATGAAGGCTGCTGTAAAGAGGAAACATGTTATTCCAAACTCATATGTGAAGCAAGAAGTTGCTGCAATTACGACCTGTAAATACAAGTGCTCTCCTCCTGCCTCATATCTCATAGCTTTATAAGGAAAGAGGCTCTGAGACTTTATATGATTCAAATGTTTGTTTTCTCCACTGAAGATCTCCCCCTGACTACTCCATCTGTTTGGCAAGGTTCTATTTACCTTTTAATGCTCACCTCAAACATTACTATATCAATTAAATGTAGCCTTCCTTGACACCTTCCCAGCAGTCAGCCATCTGTTTCTCTGTGCAAACGCTAGCTCTTGTAGCACTTACCATCTGCAGTAGTTATTTGTGTGGATCTTTTCTCTCTCTCCAAGTCTGTGAATTTCTTAAAGGCAAGAACCATGTCTCATTTTCCTTTATAGCCTTGATATCATTTTTTATTTTTTTGAGACAGAGTCTTGCTCTGTTGCCCAGGCTGGAGTACAGTGGCACAATCTTGGCTCCCTGCCTCCTGGGATCAAGCGATTCTCCTGCCTCAGCCTCCCCAATAGCTGGGATTACAGGCGCCCTGCCCCCTCCTCCGTCCCCCGCCCTTCTGCAACCATGCCTGGCTAATTTTTGTATTTTCAGTAGAGATGGGGTTTCACCACTTTGGCCAGGCTGGTCTCAAACTTCTTATCTCAAGGTATCCATCCGCCTCGGCCTCCCAAAGTGCTGGGATTACAGGCATAAGCCACAGCGCCTGGTCTATAGTATTGATGTCTTGTATGAGATAACTACTCAATGAATAAAAGTTCCATGAAGTTGGAAATTTTTGTTCTTTAATAGTAATAGAAATACATAACTAACGATGCAAGATTTATTCTCCCCTTTTATAGTGTTGAGTTGCTGCTGGGAAGTGGCTACAGGGCCAGAGTTGACAATTTCCAGGCCCTTTGCATCTATGTGGAGACATGTAACTAATTTTTACAGTAGAATGTATGTCATTTTTAGGTTAAGGGGATTAAGTAGCCAATATGCTTTCCTTATATCACTTTTCCTCTTCTGAGGTTAACTCATAGTTACATGTTGAACATGATGCCATCACAGTGTGGAAGGAGTTTGGATCCACACATCATACTTGGAGGAGATCCATGCAGGAGAGCCATTCATCCTAGAATATCTTCATTGGACTTCATATATTATGAAATAATTTTTTATGATAAGCCACTAAGATTTTTCTATCACTTATTATAGCAGCTAGTGTTACTTATGTTGACTAGCCCAGTGCTTAGACTAGTCCTTGGCAAAAAGTTATTTGCCTGTAATTATTATCTAGTGGCAAATATCCCTGGATAGTTTTTGGATAAATGATTGAATGAGTGGCCAGGAATTACATTATCTAACCTGAAGATGATCCTTTAAACCAAGGATCATACAAAAATAGAATACTATGTTCTATATAGTCATCAAGCCTATCAGCTACATATTATCACAATAATGCAGTATAATAGGTCACCTCAAAAAGTGGTGATTTAAAACAATAATCATTTATTCATGCTTACATGTCTATGGGTTGGTTGGGTGTTGGCTGGCACATGCTAGTTGCAGGTTGGGTCCAGGTCTGTTCCACACTTGTCAGTGATGGTAGAAGATAAGAGGGCAAGCCCAACTATGCAAGCACATAATGATATGATTATAAAACACCTTGAAAATATAAAATGTAGTACAGGTTTGTATATGGTTGCGATGTGGCCATTAGTAGGCCATTAAAAAGGTTGCTGGCCACACACAAAAAGTAGCATTAATGGCCTTGGTGAATTTTTTTGTGTCTAGTATCTGGCTATTAACTTTCAGGCTCAGAAACCTAGATGTTTCACTATCTCTCAGGGATGGGCTCACATGGACAAACCCAGAAGACTGATGGATGAAGCCAGAATGCTATGTATTTCTTTATAATGAGAAATGTAATTTTCACATGAGTGAGAATACTTACATCTGCATGATCAGTGTCTTCTTTTTTTGTAAGTAATCCAGCTATATGAGACACAAAATCGCAAGAAAAATTCACTTGATCAGTTTACCAACATAAATCTTTAATGACTGAAATTTCCTTACTGTAACATATATCAGCCTAACGCTAGATATCTTTGAGAAGTCGAATCAAAATGGAGGATTGCTGTTGAGTACAGACTAAGAACAAAGAAAACAAATTGAATGTTTAGTTTTATGAGTTCAAGTTAACAATTATCTATCGCCAAATAGGGATGGTCCTGGCTAGTGAGACCTCTTATGACTTAAATTTAATTGGCCACAACTTCATTCAACCATCCTTCCATCCATCCATCCATCCATCCATCCATCCATCCATCCATCCATCCACCCATCCACCATCTACCCATCCATCTATATAAAAGATAGCCTTGCTGTTGGACCTGGACAATATACTGCAAATTCATTGCCTAAGACCTTGTTTCCAAATTCACAGAGCAGACCTTGGAAGCGATTGTAGAGCTGACAATTTACAGTTTAAATGTTTCCTACCTTATTGAAATAAATATTAAAATTTTAGTGGTTTAACAAATCATGTCAGTATACTTAAATTAACGTGTAGAACAAGGTCAGTATATAGATCAAAATATAGAACATTTCCACCTATTATGTTCCCTTATAACTTTCTTCAGTCAGTCCCCACTCATCAGAGGTAACCACTCTTCTGACTTCAGTCACCACAGATTAAAGTTCCCTGTTCTTAAATTTCATATAAAATAGAATTATATGGTATATACTCTTTTTTATATGGTGGCTTTTGCTCCATATCATGTTTTTGAGATTTATTCATGTTATTTGTATGTTATCAATAGTTATAGCTGAGTAGTATAAATTGGGAAGTATATTTTGCTCCAAGTTTGGCTACCATTGATGCAGTTGTGTTTACTGAGCAGTCTTGGTTTCTAATATTCTCAGGCCCAGAAGACTGTTATTAATATATTGAACCAGCGTGTAGGCATTTTTACTTTGACTCAGTGATCAGTCATGATCAGTCAGTCAATTTGCATGTGCATGTAGAGCACTTACTCTATTTAAGACATGGCGAAGGACATATGAGTATGAGACAGTTTCTACATTTGTGGAGCTTATAATCTAATTAAAGAGATGAGATATATACATATGAAGATATCTGTAGGTTCAGGGTAATTTGAATGGTTTCAGCAATGGAGTCCTAAAAGAATTTAGAAGACATGAATTACTTTAGAGTATGGTGATTGATTGGGGCAGTTGCATGGTGGAGGTAGAACTGAAATAATCAAGGGTAGAATATGGATAGATATAAATAAAGAGGAAGATAATTTTAAATAGAGGGCCCCTTAAGGTCAGGCACAGAGACGTAATTGCTAAATGTATTTGAGGAACAGTAAGTAAACCAACTTGCCAGAACTGGAGTATTTTTGTTGGGGGGTCCTGACGTAGTTGGGAGTCTATTAGAAACCACAGGCTTGGCCAAGGCAGGTGGATCACTTGAGGTACAGGAGTTCGAAACAGCCTGGCCAACATGGTGAAAACCCATCTCTACTAAAAATGCAAAAATTAACCAGGTGTGGTGGTGCACCCCTGTAATCCCAGCTACTTGGGAAGCTGAGGTGGAGAATTGCTTGAACCCGGGAGGTGGAGGCTGCAGTGAGCCAAGATCGCACCACTGTACTCCAGCCTAGGTGACAGAGTGAGACCTTGTCTCAAAACAAAAAAGAATTGGTACTTAACTCTGTGGCCAATAATAATAATGACAATGACAGCAAAACAATTACAAAATTGATTTTCTGCCTAATATGTAATATGCTCTGTACTGTGTTTAATATTTATTAACTCATCTAATTTGCATAGACCATACATTATTATTCCCATCTTATAAATGAATAGACCAAAGCACAGGAAGTTTAGATATTTGCCCAAGGTCACATAGCTAGTAAGTGACAGAACTGGGGTTTGATCCTAAGTAGTCCGATTCGAGAGTCTTAACCAATATGCAGTATAAAAACCTATAATATGAGTTGATGGGATGAAAACAATGTTTTATGCTTTTTTAGTCATACACCCTATTCCCACATGACATACTTGCTCACACAGTCACATGTAGTTGCAGAAATCTTCTCCCCCTCCAAATAGTTACTCGGATTCAGTAGTCTGTTGAGAAATGGATTTTGAAGGTACAGTAAGAATTTTAATTAAAATAACATGCATTTATTCCCCCAGCATTAAATTTCCTGCTGAGAAAGATATTCATGAAGGATTTGTTGCAAAGAAATGATAGAGGAAGAGTTAACTGGTTCTAGAGGATTTATAATAATTTGTTTTAGACTAAGGCTTTATTTTTGACATAGATCAAAATTAACATAATACAATTAATACAGTTTACTATGATTTTGACAGGAGGTGAAAGTACTTAACTTGTATTGATAGATATTTATAAATTGGAATGAATCGATGATCATGGTCACCTTCTTTGGGCAGCAGAACAAGGATTGTTTGGCTATTCATTATAATTGAGATATCTTGCTCATTCCTGGGCAGAAATAAGCTACATTCAACTGCAACGTGTAGAAAATTTTGCTATAGCACATTACTTGGTTGCAGGCTTAAGATTTTTAACATCTTGCTCCAGTATGAAAGTATTTTATTTATTAAGGTACAAATGTAGCAAAACTATCAGTTATTTGCTTATAGTATCAAAATATTCTAGTAAAAATCCTTTAAAATGATAATGACTTTTTTGTTCTTATGTCTTGATAAATTTTTCTTCAAGTCTTTTGTATTATAGAACTATCCTAACATTTTATAAGACGTTCTTTTGATTTTTCATTAATTTCCCAGGATAGGAGTAAAAAATTAACACATTTAAAGTAAATTTTTGCTTAATGATTGCTAGTCTTAGTGAATTTTGAATGTCTATGTTTTAGATATTCAAGTATTATTCCTTAATTAAGAACTTAAATAGCCATATGGCCTATATTGTATTCGATGTTGCAAATTAGTAAACTTCTATTCTACTTGTACTTTTGTTTTTGTTAATATTAAAGACATACTTAATTGATATATATTTAAGATGTATAATTGACATTATATTTTCACACAATAGCATGTAATATTGTTTGTTGAATAAGTCATAAGTGAATGAATGACATATGGAATAATGTTTTGCCATTTCCAACCAATGTGAAATATTTGACGCTAACAAATATCATCCTTTTCTTCACAAAATGTGTCTATATATTACCATATTACCTTGCATCTAAATGATTCACATTGTGGATGGAAGGCTATATGTAGATGGTGAGAGATAAAAGAGACAAGAAAATTTAATGACAACAAAAATATTTTGTGGCAGAACATAGGAACACAAAACAACAATGTAAAGATTCAAGTTTTATGGCCTATCAGTGGTTTTTCTACCAAAAATAGTAACCCTCAGGTCCTCCCCAGTCAATCAAAAATAGACTTTGGAGTTTTATTCTAACTTAGATTTAAATTTATTTCTATGTTAGAATAGTCTGTTAAAATTATTTTCCCCTGTGTTGTTATATACTAATAGTAAAATACATTTTTACAGTGTGAATGAAAGTGGCATTAAAATTCATTTAAATTTATACAGTAGAATTATCTTTTTAGGAATTTGTTTAAATTTCTTGTATTTTGTGGCTTGTTTGATATCACTTTTTATCTACATATTTGCTTTTTCAATTATACTACTTAGGAATTTATTCAATTTTTTTTCATCACAACCACCTGTTTAGTTAGCAGTATCCCTTGAAATATTGTGATGATATGTGGCTTTTACTGATTTATTAGATTTGTTGGGGATTTTTTTGTTCTTTTAAGTAATGTACTAATATATTTATTTTTTCTAGCTATATGGTTTTATTTTTTCAGGGTTGTAGAAGAATACTACATATCTAGAACTTAGAATTGCCTATAGTTTCCAGCATATATGTTATACACACACCCCCACCACACACATGTATATATATACATGCATATATGTGTGTATATATGGATATATATGTGAATAAAAATTTCCTCCCAAACGTTTTAAAATCAGGTTAAATTTATTTATGATGAAATATGATTTTTTTCCAAAAGTTTTCTTTGCAAAATTCGTATGCATTTTATGGAATTTAAGAATTTTATAACTAGCAAATATAGTTATGTCAAATATGGAAGCAACTTCATAGAACTATAAATACATTATGATTTTTTATTAAAATGATATAAATTTTTATGACCAAATGTACAAATCAAAAAGGAAATTTTAACGTCAAAATGAATGTGATTTCATCGATTTGTAATTTTAATTTACCCGTGCTCAATTTCACAAATGTTTGTTGATCACACACTCTGATTGAGCTTTGTGCATTGCCTTGAACAAGCTAGCTGTAAAATTTGTAAAATAGTTTAGTGTCTAGCAGAAATAACTCTTGGCGTAGAAATATACTAATGGTAGGGTAGTCTTTCATGATTGTGATAAGTATGAAAGAAGATTGCCTCTTTCTGAAGCCTGTTTATTTTGTAGTTAACAAGGCCAGGGGAGACTTTTGATTATTTTTTGCTTGCGTGCCTACACATACCTAAGGAAAAAGTAATCACAGATCCCAGTGTCACTTTAATTATGCCATTAATTTAAGTGTTGATTCAACAGCTATTTACTGTTCACAGTATTTTAGTATTTGTAAATTTCTTGGTGGTATGGGTAACAATAAATGGATGTTTTTATCTAAAGTAGGAAATCACATAAATGAACAAAGAGATGCATTGTTAGTAGAATTTTTTTTTTTTTTTTGAGATGGAGTCTCACTCTGTCACCTGGGCTAGAGTGCAGTGGCATGATCTCGGCTCACTCCAACCTCCGCCTCCCTGGTTGAAGTGATTCTCCTGCCTCAGCTCCCAAGTAGCTGGGATTATAGGCATGTGCCCCCACACCCGGCTAATTTTTGTATTTTTGTAGAGACGGGGTTTCGCCATGTTGGCCAGGCTGGTCTCGAACTCCTGAACTCAGGTGATCCACCCGCCTCGGCCTCCCAAAGTGTTGGGATTACAGGCGTGAGCCACCGCCCCCGGCTGAATTATTTTAAATGTAGAGATATGCTGCTCGATAACAATCAGCTTTATTATTTACTGTACATGGCTGTATATTTTGAGGGAAATGTTTTAAGACAGATTATATTCTTAAATGTGATTAAATGTAATCCCTATTTTGTAACCAGTTTTAAAGAAATAATATTTTATGCATTTTCAAAGTACTTTAATTTATTTTGTAGAAATTCAAAGGACATTATATCTTTTATAAAAAGATTGGTAGGAACTTCCTTTTCTATTTTATTCTTCTTACTGGTAGATTTAATAATTTTCCTCTTTTGGCATGATTTTTTCGAAAGATATTTCCCAATTCATATGAATTTTGATATCTATTATGTGTCACCATACAAGTAATGAGTCTATGTAACAAAAAGATGAAAGCTTCTATATTTATCTGTTATCTACATTTGTTACTAAGAGTCAACAGGATGGCTTTATATAGGATGATCAGAAACAGGAAAGCTGTGGTTTAGAAAATGTTTTAATCTGTTTCAAATAACTTAGCAGGGCAATATGGTAAAAATGACATGATTAATGACTGAAGAAGATTAAAATATTTTCACGTTCTGTTTTTAATGACCTCTATCTTAAGTTTCTACCCTAAAATTTACAACTAGTAAAATATTATAGGAAAAATATATCATTCATAATCCTCTTGAAGTCGTGTTTTACCTTATCAAATTGTGCCTTCTTTTTAGCCAAAAATAGCATAAATGTAAAACAAATTTTTAACTGAAATATAGCTTTTGTGATATTCTTAAATACATTCATTAAAGTGTTAATATTTACTAGGTTTAACATAAAAGATCTAAGATTATGTTTTCAATTAGACAGGGTAACACTTCAGTCAGTGTGTAATTTTTTAAAATTTATTCTTACAGCTAGGCAGATCTTCATCATTTGGAAACAGGCCATTTTAGAAAGTTTAACTCTAAATGTTTTCTAAGTGCATAAATAGGTGGCATGTATAAGTATTAATGTTGGAGTTTTGCCCATTGATTCTTGTGGCTCTGTCTTTTTTATCCAAAGATAATGATGTGTATTCAATCTCTGTCATATTTACCTAGAGGAAGTCTTTTTAATCCCTCATTTTTCTCCTTCACTGAGGTTATGTGTAAATACTACATAAAATAGCAAATGGAAGGAAGTCTGTTTTGTCTAAAGATACCATTCATCTTAAACAAATACATCAGCCTGTCTCCGAAAGGATAGTGATATGGGTTTTATTTGGTGGGAGAAGGAGGAGGATGGATAAGACCAAAGCAAAAATATGTGGCAAATTATATGAACTGGTATTAAATCCCTTTAAAAATTGGTTACATTTTTCTGATTGTTTCTGCTTAGGGGAATCACTTCAATGCCACCCGACATTGTTACAGCACCTCTTAATTTTCATTATTATTTGCATATTTATTCATTCCTATTTTCATAGTTAGGAAAACTTGTATTGATTTATGACAGAAATCTGAAGCTAATCTTTAATTAGATATCTTAAAGCACCATTTTCTGGAAAGCCATATATATGAATTTATAATTCCAGTATGGGAAAAAGAATGTATTACCTTCTCTTAATTATATCTGCTTTTAATTTTCATTATTTCTAAATTTAAACTCCCACAGAATTAAATAAAATAGCTTTCTATAATTTGCTATGCTGTGAATTCTTTTGGGACAGAGGCCCTGTTAAATTTATCTATTACTTTTATCCCCAACACTAAAAAAATTAAAATGAATTAATTTTTAATTGCTTACATTTGCTTACTTATATTTATTGTGAAAACTAATATATTTGGTGTTACTTCTGCCATCTTGTTTCCTCTTTATTATGCCTCCTTGTGGTCTTTTTCCTTCCTTTAGTTGGATTAAAGTTTTGCCCTTTTAAGAAAACTTCTAGTTGTATGTTAAATATACTATTTCTGTTTATTCTGTCTACCATCTAATTCTAACAAACATATTTGACCTTATGTTTTTTCTGTTAATATTGGGAATTAATTAATATCTATAACTTCCTTCATTTCAGCATGAGAACTTTAGTACACTTTTGTCTCTGACCCCTGCATGCTTCCCGTTATGCCTCTACTTACTTAAAAATCATTTTTTAAGAATTCTATTAAGCATTACAGCATCATTGTTAACTCCTGTTTAAACTTAACTATTTAATTTTACCTATTTATTTACTCATTACTGTTTCTTGTATCCTGTCTTTACCTTTTTTAGACTTATTTTTCATTGTGCTGTAGTTCTTCTTTGGCTATTCTTTCAGAAATGGTTCTAGATAGCAAATATCTGGGTTATTTTATATGCAGATTGTTTATTTACAACTCTCATGATATCAGAAAGGATTAGAGGCAGAAGACACACCATTACACATGTATTCTTTAAGAGTAGTTATTGGTAAAGAGAACTTACATGATTCTGGGATCTTTATGTTGCTTCCATTAAGGGTGGACTCTTTTTTCTTTTGAATGATAAACTTTTTTATAGGTATGCTTTAAATTTAGTTTATAACTCATTTTCTAAAATTTTTCTCTTGGAGAAAAGAAGGAATTTGTTAGGTATCATATGGTTAAAAATACACTTAAACAAATACTTCATAGGCATCTTTTCTATGCAATAAATATCCAGTATTGAGAAGGAACATATTAAATAGATACCTGGTTTAGCGTATTAAGATATGCATCTTTTCATGTTGTAGCTTAAATTTGAGCTTGCTGGTTCTTTTTTTTCTTTAAGAGTAGTATTTTTAAATTAAATACATACAAGTTAAATTTTAAAGAAATAGTATCATCTTTGATTAAATCAGAATACACATTGCATCAATTTTTAAGTGTTATTACCATGTTTGGATACTTAGTTAACAACATGTTAGAGCAATTCAAAGGATCACAGGATTTTACTTTGTTTTTCTAGTTTACAAAGACTAATGTAGCAAAGACCTTTCATGTCAGTTTTGTCATAAGTGAAAGAGTAGAATTATTGGTTACACAGATACATGCACCTTTAATATAGACTATATATCCTGATATTTCTTGGTCTTATCTCATTATTTCAATTCTGAGTTTATTTATGTAAGGCTATTGTAGAGTTAATGGGTGACAGGATTACAGTACAACAGCAGTATCTCATTTTAAAAACACTCAGGGAGTAAGTTTGACACAGCAAAGAATATAGTTTGAGAATGAAAGGCAATGAACAAGGGGAAATAAAAAAATTAGCAACATGAATAAATAAATATAAAATCAATGAAAATAATGGCTAAAGAGTCTACACATTTTTATGACTTTTAACTTTTACTGTGAAATAGCCTTCCAGAAAAATTGTGCCAATTTCTGCTTTCACCACTGTGTGTAGTATTTTTTTTTCCCCCTTGGACACACTGACAGTTGCTGAGTGTTACTATTATCTTTTTTCTTTCCAGCTCTGAATATTTCTATCTGTATTTTCTTTGCCTATCTGATAGGTAAATAGTAGAATCTCATTATTTTAACTTGCATTTTTGATGACTAGGGAGGTTGAATATTTTTATTCTTATGTACATTGACTGTTTATAATTCCTTTGTGAATTGCTTATTAACTTATTTTTCTTTGGTGAGGCTGGAAATAAGAGCAGGGCTTGAGTCAGACAGACCATCATTTGAATCCTGGCTCTGTCTTTTAAGCACTGTGTAATTTGGGGCAAATAATATAAACTCTCTGAGCTTCAATTTCCTCATTTGTAAAACAATATTTATAATTATAATGCCTACCTCAATGTTATGAGAATTAAATAAAATAACATAGAGTTAAATCACTTAGCAAAGTGCTTGGTATACATTAGTGATGCTGCTGATAAGACATAAAGCTGGAAATATTTTCCCAGTTGGTTGCTTGATTTTTTTTTCCTACAAAAATAAAAAATAATTGTAATTAGTGTATGTCAGTCTTTTCTTTCTTTTATGGTATTTACTTAGGGTTTATACTAAGAAAATTGTTCTTCACACCAAAGAGTATAAAAATATGATGAAAGTGTTTTTGAATGTGACTGCGTTCTAAATGGAATCATCAAATTTAGTTACACAGACTAAGAAAGAAACTAATAATTTGTAATCTTTCTATTTCTTTAGGAAAATATTAGCATTCACTGTTGTTGAAGAAATCCAGAAACATTAGTTCACATATTTAACAAGTTTAAAAAAAAATGTTTTAAGACTGACAATACATTCCCCTAGATTATTTGTATATTTAGGAAAGGTCTCTGTTATTCTCTACGGTGCTTTTGTGTCCACCAGAAAATGACGTTGTGTTTGGGCCAATGAATGAGAAAAAGGGTCCTCTCCTTCCCACCCCCGCACCCCCGCCCACACTGCAGCTAAATGACTCCCGTGGGTCAAGGCAGGTACACAGCCCTGGGAGTGAGGGGAACAGGAGCCGGGGTTCAGCTCCCACTTGTTTCTTCCACCGGGTTCCTTGTGCACTGCCCAGAGTGCACCACTTTATCAGATGGGACTGTGTTTCAGTGTTATCTCAAAATGGTTCTTGAAATAGTTTGAGAAATTAATGATTATTTTATCTAAATCCACTTGTGTAATTCAACTAAATTGAGCAGCGTTTTATCCAGGCACTTTTATAAAAGAAAAGAAGCCAAGTGCAGTGGCTCATGCCTGTAATCCTAGCACTTTGGGGGCCTGAGGTGGCGGATGGCTTGAGCCCAGGAGTTCAAGACCAGCCTGGGCAACATAGTGAGACCCCATCTCTCCAGGAACATACAAAAATTAGCCAGACATGGTGGTGGGTGCCTGTAGTCCCAGTTACTCAGAAGACTGAGGTGGGAGGATCACCTGAGCCCAGGGAGGTCAAGGCTGCAGTGCGCCATGATCGTTCGCTGCACTCTAGCCTTGGTGACAGAGTGAGACCCTGTCAAAAGAAAAGCAAGAGCAAAAAGCAAGAGAGCACTGGTACAAATATGCCTCCCTCTTTTCTTCTACCTTGTTTATTAATCCATGAGCTCTTAAGGGATGGCTTCTTCCTCCTCGTAAATAATGATGTTAATGACATATCTGGGGCCATGCCCTTTTTCATGTCTTCATTGTTATGGGTAAATTGATCAGCATTGTGTGGAGTATCCAGCAAAATGTGCTCTGCAGAAGTCTCACCCTTCAACTGTACATAACCATCCTGTGGTGTTCCTCTCTCCTGCCCTTATATTACCCCATAGCTTCCTATCCATGATTCTTTCTTACTATCCTCACAGTCATTTCTACTGTGCTCTTTGGAGCTGTGATTCCATTGTAAATACATTCTTTTTTATCCTCAAATCTCTTCACAAAATGTTTTCTTCATTTTTTTTAAAATTGAGACTTGTTTCTCTCCCAAGGTCCCTCTTGCAGCTGCAAGAGTAAAAGCAATAACTCTTCATTACCTCCTTCAGAACCTCACTTTTGCTTTCTCATGTAAGAACTCCTTATACAGCCACTTATTAACTTTCATCATTGCTGTGATTTATTAGCTCCCTGGTAATGCCCTTCATTTATTGAGGATTTTAGTTTTCCACTCTAATTCTTGCTATCCTCACGTGCGATTTCAGTGACCATGTGGACCGTCCAATCAACAACTGAGTGTCTTCAACCTCCATGTCCCGACCCTTTCCCTTTCTTCCCAGTCTGTTTTGTACTTCATCATTTTACTTCCCTGCCCATCCATCCTAGACTCTATGGTGACCATTTTTCACCTTTGCCAGTGCTCTCTGGGTCCTGGATTTGTTTTCCTTATGCTAAATTCCCCGGAAAAATCCTCAACCATCTGCTTTCAGTTGTAGCTCCTTCACACAGGCTGCATGGCCCTGCTGGAGGAAAGAGTATAATTATGGGATAATTGCCACTAAAGATTTATGGTCTTCAATTTCAGGTTGCCTCTTGGCACTATTCTGCAGTCCTTCTGTGTCTTTATCACTTTTCTCAAATCCCCTTTTCTACCACCATTTTCTTTTTGAACAATCATCTTGCCTCCTATTTCATAGAGAAATTTAACACTATGAAGCTTGAGCTTTTCTTTCCTGAAACTAACAAACGTTTATATCTACACTGAACCTCCTTTCTATATGCTTGGAGGAAGAAATGTCCTCTTTTCTAGTTCAAAGTAGTCATCTCAACTCTCTCCTATGGGGTGTTACTCCATCAGTCATTTACTCTAATTCCTGAAGCTCTTTAATTCTGCTTACTTCTTCCCTACAGCCTGAAGATAAACTCAAGTCGTACAGTCTTAAAAAGAAAATCAAACAAAACCCCAAACGCAACTCCTTCAGCTTTGTCCTCTTCTAACTCTTATCTCCTCTTTCCACTGGAATTAAGGTTCTCAGTACACTACGGTGTTTGTATTTTCTTTTATTCATAGGAATAACCTAATAAAAAAAAAACAAAGGAAAACTGAAGAATTACTAAAGGCCAATGAGCATTTGCAAAAGTTTAGCCTATTACTCATAGAAATGCAAGTTGCATCAACTATAAGAATATTTACTCAAAAATTAGGGATTTAAGAGTATGGGGAGATGTTTACTCTCGAATATTACTAGTGGGAATATAAATTGATGCAATCTTTCTGAAAAGCAATTTGGTAATTGTTTAACCCAGTAATTCCACTTTGGGAGACTTCATGAAGAAAATATTCAGAGATAAAAGTGAAAGAATGTTCATAGAACATTATTTATTGTGGCAAAAAAAACCCTTAACAGCCTAAATGTCCAATAGCAGAGGCAGGCAAGGTACCATACTCTCTACATGGAAAAAATCCAAATCCCTGTTGGATTTTAATGGTAGTTATTTCATTGTGATAAGATTGCAGTTGATTTATTATCTTTCTTATAGTTTTCTATAATTTTCTAGTTTAATTTACAAGAACATGTATTCAGAAATATAAAAGGTATATATATTAATTCCTAATCCTTCTACCCCCACTGTCTTTGTCTTTGGCAAAAGAATGGAGTAGGAATTTTTGTGAAACAGTGTTTGTATGTCCATAAGCTTTCAGTATGTTCCAGTTGTTTTTTAATTTTCTTTTATGTAGTATTGATGTTCATGATGAAAAGGACAGGGAATGTGATTTGCACAGGGTTTTCCATCAAGTATTTGAACGATAGGAACATGTTGACCTGCACAAAGTGTTAGAGGAGGGAAAAGAGGAACTCTTCAGTGAATGATGGGTGGAAGAATTAAAGGAGAAGGAATAGAAGCAACCTGAAACAAGGGGACCAATCATCTCAAGCTAAGAGGAGGTAGGTTCACATCAATAATGGGTAGATTGTCTCATAATATTTTCACTGAATATAAGACTAACAGTCAAACAGCCTTTAGTTAAAAGTAAAGATGAGTTGGCTCCTTCCCCAGAAAATGTGAGAAAGTGATTAGTGACAGGAGAGTATTTCTCTTCAGAGGCAAGAAGCTGCTGCTGTTGGTTAAATAGAGATATACAGGATATGTGCTTCTGGTTGTAGACTTTTAATTTCTGACTTTACAGATGTAGACTGAAACTTATTATGTGGGTCCCCTGGCTCTGTTTTTTGTTTGTAATTTATATTCATACAAGTAATACTGTCATATCAAATAATGGCCAATAAGTGATAAACAGAATGTTCTCAAAAAAGGTGAATAGCTTGTTTTTCAAAAGTTCATTTGTAAGTTGGTTGTTTTGAACTTAGAGTACATTTTACTATAGAAACAACATAACAGAAAAATTAGATTTTAAGGCTAGTTCACTAAATATTTTTAACTTATAATGTACTTAAAGAAGAAGCCAGAGTGCTGGAAGAGTTATCAATATTGTTGTTCAAATATTGTGTTCAAAATTGTTGAAGTCATAGAGGATCATGAAAAGTTGGATTAGAAAGAGAAAATTTGAGCCAAGTGCTAAAAGAAAATGGGAGAGTGTCCCAGGAATCCACAGATGGAGAGGAGAAGAGGATAATTGAAGACTTCCAAAGTGGAGTTCCTTGAATGATAAAACTCTCAAGGGCCTGCCTGATTTTCCTGCTACAGTAGTATTGTTACGTGCACCTGGAACTGTTAGTATTTACACTCACTTTAAGCCAAACCCTAACTTTGGTTACCAGGTCAAATTGCATTTAGAACAGTTTTTCTGAATCTTAGCCACACATAAAAATTATGTGAGGAATTTTTTGAAAACAGAGGTGCCTGGGCCCATCCTAGATCAATTAACTCAAAGTCTCTGCAGTTGGAGCCCAGGCACTGGCATTGTTTTAAAAGCTCCCTAGATTATTCTAACGCGCATGTAGAAGGAGGGATGAACTGCTGGTCAGCCTTAGAAGTAGTAATAAATTACACAGGGGTAGAAATAGTGGGTGTCTATTTTTTCTACCATTTTACCTCTGCATCTAGTAATAATCTTGATTATTAATGGAAATTCAATGAATATTTGCTTGAATGAAAGAGTGAATCAAGGACTGAGGAATGAGTGGATTTAACTAGCTCTAATCCCATATATTACAGTTCAGCATTAGGGCACAATTTATGGCTAGTCCTTTACTGACTGTGTCTCAATTCGTACAACTGGTCTTTTGTCTGATTCCCGAGTAATACTTTTGGTACCCCAATTCAGTCCTTCTTGTTTGGTTACTGTTTCTCAGTCATTGTTGCCAGGAACCTGCCAAGAAATGCGATCCTCTCAAGTCAGACTCACTTTCTAAGATCCAGAATGTTGCCCCTGAATCTCAGCCAAGTAGTTGCGAGTGTGTAAATTTGGCTGACGTTTTGACTTCTTCAGTACTACTTTCTCCAAGATTCCTCAAGAGTGTGTTCTGTTTCTTCCATTTCATGCTTCCTCTTGTTGACTTGTTGCTCTGGAACGAATTGTAGTTGTAAATGCACAGAAAGAGTTCTATTATTCAGTAAGGCTTGTTAATTATATTATTTATATTTTCTTCCTCATTTTTTACCTTTATTTTTTGTATTGAAAGATGTACTTTAACAGCTCCCACAATATTTGAGGATTACAAAGTTTCTTAGTATTTCTAATAGTTTTTGTTTTATATGATTTACTGCTCTATAGTAAATAAAAATTCTTTGGTGTTATGTCTTGTGAATTATTACTTTCTATTAAAAATATTCATTTTTATTTTTGTCACTGTTGTTGGAATTCATTTTTTTTGCTTGATAGTATTATCCCTACTTTCTTTATGTTGTATGCATTTACCTTTGCTATTGTCTTATATTTGACCATATTTGTCACTTAAATTTATGCGTGCCTCTTAGAAATATAATATAGCTGAATTTTTATTTTTATTTTTTATCCATTATGAGAATATTTATTTTCAAATTGGAGAATTTCAACCTTTCGTTTTATTATAAGGGAGACACTTTAAAAAATGCTGGCCGGGTGCAGTGGCTCACGCCTGTAATCCCAGCACTTTGGGAGGCCGAGGTGGGCAAATCACGAGGTCAGGGGATCAAGACCATCCTGGCTAACACGGTGAAACCCCGTCTCTACTAAAAATACAAAAAATTAGCCAGGCATGGTGGCGGGCGCCTGTAATCCCAGCTACGGGAGGCTGAGGCAGGAGAATGGCGTGAACCTGGGAGGGGGAGCTTGCGGTGAGCCGAGATCGCGCCACTGCACTCCAGCCTGGGCAACAGAGTGAGACTCCGTCTCAAAAAAAAAAAAAAAATGCCTACCATCTTATTTTATGGTTTGTGTTTGCTGTTCTTGTTTTGTATATATATATATATGTGTGTGTGTATTTACCTGTTTACAAAGGACATACATACACACACATATACATATAATACAAATATTATAAAATACAGAAAATCTCCCATAATCCTATGACTCAGTGTTATTGTTGATGTGTGGGTATGGATGTGGGTACTTCTAGATTCTTTAAAAAATTTTTTTAATAAAAATGAATTTATCTTGAGTATATTGCTTTGTAACCTGCTAAATATTTATGCCACTAAATATTTATCCATAATATCCCTTTACGGTTTTAAAATACATTTTAATACAAGGTATTTATAAATAAGTAAGGTAAATTACTCTATACTCTAAGTAGGAATATGTAGACTGGTGGAAAGATTATCTAGTTACTGAATTATATATGGAATATGAAACCATTTATATAAAACATGTTTGTATGTATGCATATATATGAATTAGATGCTTCTATATGCTTGTGTATATTTATTAAAGACTTCTTTATGCTTGAATTTTAATTTTATTTTATTTAAAACATTTTTGCTTGATATTTTAGAATTTCAAGCAAAATTTCAAGAGGATATAATTATGTTTTACTTACGTAATAAAAAATAAAACTAACACATTCATTTAAAATATTCAAGCAAATGCCAACACATTAGATAGCTTAGATAAAATGAACAAATTCTTAGAAAGACAGAAACTACTGAAATTGACTTGAGAAATAGGATATACTTGTAATTGAATAGACAAGTAAAGAGATTAAATTGGTGCTTAAAAAACTACCCACAAAAACAACTCCCAGCCAGTATCACTTCACTGATAAATTCTGTGAAATATTTAAAGAAGAATTAATGCCAATTATTCACAACTCTTCCAAAAAATAGAAGAGGAGGAAACATGTCCCAACTCATTCTACAGGGTCACTATGACCCTGATGGCAAATCCAGACAATGATCACAAGGAAAGAAAACTGTAGATCAATGTCTTTTATGAATACCTACACAAAATCCTTAACAAAATACTAGCAAACCAAATACAGCAACATATAAAACATAACCAAGTGTGATTTATCTTAGGAATGCAAGGTTGGTTTGACATTGAACAGTCTATTAATATAATATGCTACACCAAAAGAATAAAGGTGATTGTATCAGTAGACACAGAAAAAGTATTTGACAAAACCTGACAATCTTTCATGATAAACACACTCAACAAACTAGGAATAGAAGAAAACTTCCTAACTCAATAAAGGACACATGAAAACCGACAGCTAATGCCATATTTAATGGTGAAAAGGCAGAATGCTTTCCCCAAAACAAAGATGTCTGCTTTCACCATTTCTATTCAGCATTATGCTGATGGTTCTAGCCAATTAGGCCAAAAAAGAAAAAAGAAAAGAACAGAAAATGGAAAAAAATAAAAGAAAGAAAAGGCACTCAGATTGGAAAGGAGTGAGTAAAACTATCTCTATTTGCAGATGATATGATCTTGTATATAGAAAATCCTGGCTGGGCATGGTGGCTCACACCTGTAATCCCTGTACTTTGGGAGGCTAAGGCTGATGGATTACTCGAGGTCAGGAGTGTGTGACCAGCCTGACCAACATGGTGAAACCCTGTCACTACTAAAAATACAAAATTAGCCGGTCATAGTGGTGAGCACCTGTAATCCCAGTTACTCAGGAGGCTGAGGCAGAAGAATCACTTGAACCTGGGAGGCAGAGGTTGCAGTGAGCCAAAATTGCACCACTGCACTCCAGCCTGGGTGACAGAGTGAGACTCCATCTAAAAAAAAAAAAAAAATCCTAAGGAATCCAGTAAAAATAATAACAAGTTCATCAGGGTTGCAGAATAAAAGATCAATATACAAAATCAATTGTATTTCTGGAAGAGATTGTAGAAAATATGTATCATTAATTTCTTAAAATTGTGGTAAAATTCACCAGTGAACCCATATAGGGCTAGTGCTTTCTGTTTTGTAAGGTTACTAATTATTGATTCAGTTTCTTTAATAGATATAAACCTGTTCTGATTATCTATTTCTTCTTGTGTGAGTTGGATAGATTGTATCTGTTAAGGAGTTTGTTCATTTTATCTAGATTATCAAATTTGTGGGTATAGAATTGTTCATAATATTCTCTTATCCTGTTAATGTCCATGGGATCAATAGTGATGACCTCTTTTTCATTTCTGGTTTTAGTAATTTCTCCTTCTCACTTTTTATCTTAGTTAACCTAGCAAGAGGCTTATCAATATTGTTGATCTTTTCAAATAACCCGCTTTTGGTTTTACTGATTTTCTCTATTGATTTCCTATTTCTAATTTCATTGCTTTCTGCTCTAATTTTTTTTCTTTTCTTTTGCTTACTGTAGATTGTTTGCCATTCCTTCTTTAGTTCCCTAAGATGGAAGCTTAAATGATTGATTATAGACCTTTCTTCTTTTCTCATAAATGTATTCAATGCTATAATTTTCCTATAAGCACAGCTTACTCTGCATCCCACATATTTTGGTAAGTTGTATTTTCATTCTCATTTAGTTCAAAATATTTTTAAACTTCTCTTGCATTTTCTTCTTTGATCCATGTGCCATTTAGAAGTATGTTGTTTAATCTCCAAGCATTTTCTGATATTCTAGCTATCTTTCTGTTATTGATTTCTATAATTATGCTGTTGCTTGAGAGCAGACATTGTATTATTTCTATTTTTAAAAATTAAGATGTGTTTTATGGGCTGGGCGCAGTGGCTCACGCCAATAATCCCAGCACTTTGGGAGGCTAAGGTGGGTGGATCACCTGAGGTCAGGAGTTCAAGACCAGCCTGATCAACATGGTGAAACCCTGTCTCTACTAAAAATACAAAAATTTGCTGGGTGTGGCAGTGCATGCCTGTAATCCCAGCTACTCAGGAGGCTGAGGCAGGAGAATCACTTGAACCCAGGAAGCAGAGGCTGCAGTGAGCCGAGATCATGCCATTACACTCCAGCCTGGGTGACAAGAGTGAAACTCCATCTCAAAAAAAAAAAAAAAAAGAAAGAAAGAAAGAAAAAAAAACCAGCAAAGATATGTTTTATGGTCTAGATGTGGTCTATCTTGGTAAATATTTCATCTTAAGAAGACTGTGTATTCTGCTGTCGTTGGATAAAGTAGTCTATAGATGTTCATTATATCCAGTTGATTGATAGTGTTGTTAAGTTCAACTATTTCCTTACTAATTTTCTACCTGCTGGATCTGTCCGTTTCTAATAGAGGGGTGTTGAAGTCTCTAACTATAATAATGGATTTGTCTGTTTCTCTTTGAAGTTCTATCAGTTTTTGCCTCGTGTATTTTGATGCGCTGTTGTTAGGTGGACACACATTAAGGATTGTTATGTCCTCTTGGAGCATTGACCCCTTTATGATTGTATAGTTCCCCTCTTATCCCTGATAATTTTCTTTGAGCTGAAGTTCACTCTGTCAAAAATTAATACAACTACTTCAGCTATCTTTTGATTGGTGTCAGCATGATATGTGTATCTTCATTCCTTTCATTTTTATCTATCTCTTGTTATATTAAAAGTGGATTTCTTGTAGACAGCATATATTTGGGTCTTGTTTTTTGAACCATTCTGACAATCTCTGCTTTTTAAATGGTATCTTTAGACCATTGACATTTAAAGTGATTATTGATATAATCATTTTAGTAATAGCAAACTTGCATTGCTACTTGTAATCCACCGTAGTTGGATTAATATCTACTACATCTGTCATTGTATTTTGTTTATTGCCATTGGTTTTTTCTTTTGTTTTCCATTATTTTCCTGCCTATCTTGGTTTTAATTGAGCATTTTATATGATTCCATTTTCTCTATACTCTTACCATAATCATTTGGCAAAGTACAATTATACTTCTTTTTCTTTTTTTAATTATTATACTCTAAGTTCTGGGATACATGTGCAGAACGTGCAGGTTTGTTACATAGGTATACACGTGCCATGGTGGTTTGCTGCACCCATCAACCCATCATCTACATTAGGTATTTCTCCTAATGCTATCTCTCCCCTAGCCCCCCACACCCTGACAGGCCCCAGTGTGTGATGTTGCCCTCCCTATGTCCATGTGTTCTCATTGTTCAGCTCCCACTTATGAGTGAGAACATGCAGTGTTTGGTTTTCTGTTCCTGTGTTAGTTTGCTGAGAATGATGGTTTCCAGCTTCATCCATGTCCCTGCAAAAGACATAAACTCATCCTTTTTTATGGCTACACAGTATTCCATGATGTATATGTGCCACATTTTCTTCGTTCAGTCTATCATTGATGGGCATTTGGGTTGCTTCCAAGTCTTTGCTGTTGTGTACAGTGCTGAAATAAACATACGTGTGCATATGTCTTTATAGTAGAATGATTTATAATCCTTTGAGTATATTCCCAGTAATGGGATTGCTGGGCCAAATGGTATTTCTGGTTCTAGATCCTTGAGGAATTGCCACACTGTCTTCCACAATGGTTGAACTAATTTACACTCCCACCAACAGTGTAAAAGCATTCCTATTTCTCTACATCCTCTCCAGCATCTGTTGTTTCCTAACTTTTTGATGATCACCATTCTAACTGGTGTGAGATGGTATCTCATTGTGGTTTTGATTTGCGTTTCTCTAATGACCAGTGATGATGAGCTTTTTTTCATATGTTTGTTGGCCGCATAAATGTCTTCTTTTGTGAAATGTCTGTTCATATCCTTCGCCCACTTTTTGATGGGGTTTGTTTTTTTCTTGTAAATTTGTTTAAGCTCCTTGTGGATTCTGGATATTAGCCATTTGTCAGATGGATAGATGGCAAAAATTTTCTCCCATTCTGTAGGTTGCCTGTTCACTCTGATGATGGTTTCTTTTACTGTGCACAAGCTCTTTAGTTTAATTAGATCCCATTTGTCAATTTTGGCTTTTGTTGCCATTGCTTTTGGTGTTTTAGTCATGAAGTCTTTGCCCATGAGTATGTCTGAATGGTATTGCCTAGATTTCCTTCTAGTGTTTTTATGGTTTTAGGTGCTTACATTTAAGCCTCTAATTCATCTTGAGTTAATTTTTGTATAAGGTGTAAGGAAGGGTTCAGTTTCAGTTTTCTCCATATGGCTACCCAGTTTTCCCAACACCATCTATTAAATAGGGAGTCTGTTCCCCATTGCTTATTTTTGTCAGGTTTGTCAAAGATCAGAGGGTTGTAGGTGTGTGGCATTATTTCTGAGGCCTCTGTTCTGTTCTCTTGGTCTTTATATCAGTTTTGGTACCAGTACCATGCTGTTTTGGTTACTGTAGCCTTATAGTATAGTTTGAAGTCAGGTAGTGTGATGCCTCCAGCTTTGTCCTTTTCGCTTAGGATTGTCTTGGCTATAGGGCTGTTTTTTGGTTACATATGAAATTTAAAGTAGTTGTTTCTAATTTTATGAAGAAAGTCAATGGTAGCTTGATGGAGATAGCATTGAATCCATAAATTACTTTGAGCCATATGGCCATTTTCATGATATTGATTCTTCCTATCCATGAGCATGGAATGTTTTTCCATTTGTTTGTGTCCTCTCTTATTTCCTTGAGCAGTGGTTTGTAGTTCTCCTTGACAGGGTCCTTCACAACCATTGTAAGTTGTTTTCCTGGGTATTTTATTCTCTTTGTACCTATTGTGAATGGGAATTCACTCATGATTTGGCTGTTTGTCTATTTTTGTTGTATAGGAATGCTTGTGATTTTTGCAGGTTGATTTTGTATCCTGAGACTTTGCTGAAGTTGCTTATCAGCTTAAGGAGATTTTGGGCTGAGATGATAAGGTTTTCTAAATATACAATCATGTCATCTGCAAACAGAGACAATTTGACTTTCTGTCTTCCTATTTGAATACCTTTATTTCCTTCTCTTGCCTGATTGCCCAGGCCAGAACTTCCAATACTATGTTGAATAGGAGTGGTGAGAGAGGGCATCCTTGCCTTGTGCTGGTTGTCAAAGGGAATGCTTCCAGCTTTTGCCCATTCAGTTTGATATTGACTGTGGGTTTGTCATAAATAGCTCTTATTATTTTGAGATACATTCTGTGAATACCTGGTTTATTGGGAGTTTTTAGCATGAAGGGGTGTTGAATTTTATCAAAGGCCTTTTCTGCATCTATTGAGATAATCATGTGTTTTTTGTCATTGGTTCTCTCTATGTGATGGATTATGTTTATTGATTTGCGTATGTTGAACCAGCCTTGCATCCCAGGGATGAAGCCGACTTGATCATGGTGGGGAAGCTTTTTGATGTGTTGCTGGATTTGGTTTGCCAGTATTTTATTGAGGATTTTCACATTGATGTTCATCAGGGATATTGGCCTGAAATTTTCTTTTTTTGTTGTGTCTCTGCCAGGTTTTGGTATGAGGATGATGCTGGCCTCATAAAGTGAGTTAGGGAGGAGTCCCTCTTTTTCTATTGTTTGGAATAGTTTCAGAAGGAATGGTACCAGCTCCTGTTTGTACCTCTGGTAGAATTCATCAGTGAATCCATCTGGTCCTGGGCTTTTTTTTTTTGGTTGGTAGGCTATTAATTATTGCCCCAATTTCAGAACCTGTTATTGGTCTATTCAGAGATTCAACTTCTTCCTGGTTTAGTCTTGGGAGGGTGTATATGTCCAGGAATTTATCCATTTCTTCTAGATTTTCTAGCTTATTTATGTAGCAGTGTTTGTAGTATTCTCTGATGGTAGTTTGTATTTCTGTGGGATCAGTGGTGATATCCCCTTTATCATTTTTTATTGTGTCTATTTGATTCTTCTCTCTTTTCTTCTTTATTAATCAGGCTAGTGGTCTATCTATTTTGTTATTCTTTTCAAAAAACCAGCTCCTGGATTCATTGATTTTTTTGAAGGGTTTTTTGTGTCTTTATCTCCTTCAGTTCTGCTCTGATCTTAGTTATTTCTTGTCTTCTGCTAGCTTTTGAATTTGTTTGCTCTTGCTTCTCTGGTTCTTTTAATTGTGATGTTAGGGTGTCAGTTTTAGATCTTTCCTGCTTTCTCCTGTGGGCATTTAGTGCTATAAATTTCCGTCTAAACACTGCTTTAGCTGTGTCCCAGAGATTCTGGTACACTGTGTCTTTGTTCTCATTGGTTTCAAAGAATTTCTTTATTTCTGCCTGAATGTCATTATTTACCCAGTAGCCATTCAGGAGCAGGTTGTTCAGTTTCCATGTAGTTGTACAGTTGTGAGTGAGTTTCTTAACCTGAGTTCTGATTTGATTACACTGTGGTCTGAGAGACTGTTTGTTATGATTTCTGTTCTTTTGCATTTGCTGACGAGTGTTTTACTTCCAATTATGTGGTCAGTTTCAGAATAAGTGTGATGAGGTGCTGAGAAGAATGTATATTCTGTTGATTTGGGGTGGAGAGTTCTGTAGATGTCTATTAGGTCCACTTGGTCCAGAGCTGAGTTCAAGTCCCAAATATCCTTGTTAATTTTCTGTCTTGTGGATCTGTCTAATATTGCCAGTGGGGTGTTAATGTCTCCCACTATTATTGTATGGGAGTCTAAATCTCTTTGTAGGTCTCTAAGAACTTGCTTTATGAATCTGGGTTCTCCTGTATTGGGTGCATATATATTTAGGATACTTAGCTCTTCTTGTTGCATTGATTCCTTTACGATTATGTAATGCCCTTCTATGTATCTTTCGATCTTTGTTGGTTTAAAGTCTGTTTAGGATTACAACCCCTGCTTTTTTTGCTTTCCATTTGCTTGGTAAATCTTCCTCCATCCTTTTATTTTGAGCTTATGTGTGTCTTTTCACGTGAGATGGGTATCCTGAATACAGCACACTGATGGGTCTTAACTCTTTATCCAATTTGCTAGTCTGTGTCTTTTAATTGGGGCATTTAACCCATTTACATGTAAAGTTAATATTGTTATGTGTGTATTTGATCCTGTCATTATGATGCTAGCTGATTATTTTGTCCATTAGTTGATGCAGTTTCTTCATAATGTTGATGGTCTTTACAATTTGGTATGTTTTTGCAGTGGCTGGTACTGGTTGTTCCTTTCCATATTTAGTACTTCCTTCAGGAGCTCTTATAAGGCAAGCCTGGTGGTGACAAAAATCTCTCAGAATTTGCTTGTCTGTAAAGGATTTTATTTCTCCTTTGCTTATGAAGCTTAGTTTGGCTGGATATGAAATTATCAGTTTAAAATTCTTTTCTTTAAGAATGTTGAATATTGACCCCCACTCTCTTCTGGCTTGTAGAGTTTCTGCAGAAAGATCTGCTGTTAGTCTGATGGGCTTCCCTTTGTGAGTAACCTGACCTTTCTCTCTGGCTGCCCTTAACATTTTTTCCTTCATTTCAACCTTGGTGAATCTGACGATTATGTGTCTTGGGGTTGCTCTTCTCAAGGAGTATCTTTGTGGTGTTCTCTGTATTTCCTGAATTTGAAGTTGGCCTGGCTTGCTAGGTTGGGGAAGTTCTCCTGGATATTTTCCTGAAGAGTGTTTTCCAACTTAGTTCCATTCTCCCCATCACTTTCGGGTACACCAGTCAAACGTAGGTTGGGTCTTTTCATATAGTCCCATATTTCTTGGAGGCTTTGATCATTCCTTTTCACTCTTTTGTCTCTAATCTTGTCTTCATGCTGTATTTCATTAAGTTGATCTTCAATCACTGATATCTTTTCTTCCACTTGATCGATTTGGCTACTGACACTTGTGTATGCTTCACGAAGTTCTTGCGCTGTGTTTTTCAGGTCCATCGGGGTAACTTATGTTCTTCTCTAAACTGGTTATTCTAGTTAGCAGTTCCTGTAACCTTTTTTCAAGGTTCTTGGCTTCCTTACATTGGGTTAGAACATGCTTCTTTAGCTCAGAGGAGTTTATTATTACCCACCTTCTGAAGCCTACTTCTCTCAATTCATCAAACTCATTCTCCATCCAGTTTGTTTTCTTGCTGGCAAAAAGTTGTGATCCTTTGGAGGAGAGGAGGCATTCTGGTTTTTGGAATTTTCAGCCTTTTTGCGCTGGTTTTTCCCCATCTTCATGGATTTATCTACCTTTGGTCTTTGATGTTGGTGACCTTTGGATGGGGTTTTGGTGTGGGCATCCTTTTTGTTGATGTTGATGCTATTCCTCCCTGTTAGTTTTTCTTCTAACATTCAGGTGCCTCTGCTGCAAGTCTGCTGGAGTTTGCTGGAGGTCCACTCCAGACCCTGTTTGCTTGGGTATCACTAGCGGAGGCTGCAGAACAGCAAAGATTGCTGCCTGTTCGTTCCTCTGGAAGCTTTATCCCAGAGGGGCACTGGCCAGATGCCAGCCAGAGCTCTCCTGTATGAGGTGTCTGTCGACCTCTGCTAAGAAGTGTCTCCCAGTCAGGAGGCACAGGGTTCAGGGACTCACTTGAGGAGGCAGTCTGTCCCTTACAGAGCTCAAGCACTGTTCCAGGAGATCTGCTGCTCTCTTCAGAGCTGGCAGGCAGGAACGTTTAAGTCTGCTGAAGCTGTGCCCACAGCAGCTCCTTCCCCCAGGTGCTCTGTCCCAGGGAGATGGGAGTTTTGTCTGTAAGCCCATGACTGGGGATGCTGCCTTTCTTTCAGAGATTCCCTGCCCAGAGAGGAGGAATCTAGACAGGCAGTCTTGGCTACAGTGGCTTTGCCAAGTTGCGGTGGGCTCTGCCAAGTTTGAAATTTCTGGCGGCTTTGTTTACACTGTGAGGGGAAAACTGCCTACTCAAGCCTCAGTAATGGTGGACGCCCCTCCCCCCACCAAGCTCAAGCTTCCCAGTTCAACTTCGGACTGCTGTGCTGGCAGCGAGAATTTTGAGCCAGTGGATCTTAACTTGCTGGGCTCCATGGGGGTGGGATCCACTGAGCTAGACCACTTGGCTCCCTGGCTTCAGCCCACTTTCCAGGGGACAGAACAGTTCTGTCTCATTCGTGTTCTGGGTGCCACTGGGGTATGAAAAAAAACTCCTGCAGCAGCTTGGTGTCTGCCCAAATGGCCACCCAGTTTTGTGCTTGAATCTCAGGGCTCTGGTGGTGTAGGCACCTGAGGGAATCTCCTGGTCTGTGGGTTGTGAAGACCGTGGAAAATGCGCAGTATCTGTGCCAGAGTGCAGTGTTCCTCATGGCGCAGTCCCTCGTGGCTTCCCTTGGCTAGGGGAGGGAGTTCCCTGACCCCTTCTGCTTCCTGGGTCAAGTGACACCCCAGCCTGCTTTGGCTCTCCCTCCATGGGCTGCACCGACTGTCTAACCAGTCCCAATGAGTTGAGCCAGGTACCTCAGTTGGAAATGCAGAAATCACCTGCCTTCTGCATTGATCTCGCTGGAAGCTGCAGACTGGAGCTGTTCTTAATTGATCATCTTGCCAGCCACCTCTTTTTCTTTTTTAGAGATAGAGTTTCACCATGTTGCCCAGACTGAGGGCAGGTGCTATTCACAAGTACAATCATAGTGCACTACAATCTCAAATTCCTGTGCTCAAGTTATTTTCTTGCTTCACCTTTTCAAATAGCTGGGACTATAGGTATGCCACTGTGCCCAGCTCTGGTTAACTTTTTTAGTGGTTGCCCTGGAGTTTGCAATATCCATTTACAACTAATCCAAACCCACTTTCACATAACACCATACCACTTTGTGGGTAACAAAATGCCTTATTGCAGAATATTCCCAAATATTTCCTCTCATCCCTTTTGTCATTGCTGTCATTCATTTCACTCATCAGTAAGTTATAAACACTGAATGCAAGTGATTTACTTGTATTTACTATTATTATTATGAACAAACTGCTATCCATTAGATAGAATAAGAAAAGAAAAACATTTCTTACCTACATTTATTCCTCCTAATGCTCTTTGTTTACATAGATCTGAGTTTCTGATTTGTATCATTTTCCTTTTCTCTGAAGAATGTCTTTTAACATTTCTTGCAAGTCAGGTTACTGGCAACAAATTACTTCAATTAAAAAATTTTTTTTCTATGTGGTGTATAGCATGATGTTTTGAAATATGTATACATTGTGGAATGACTAAGTCAAGCTAATTAATATATACATACCACTTCTTTGTGGTGAGAACACTTAAAATCTACTCTCTTTGCAATTTTCTCATGTATACAATACATTGTTATTAATTATTGTCTTCATGTTGCACAATAGAGCTTTAGAACTTGTTATTTCTGTATAACTGAAATTTTGTATACTTTGCCCAACATTTCCCCAATTCCTCCCAACCCCTGACTACCAGCCCCTGATAACTAACCTTCTACTCAACTTTTTTTTTTTTTTAGACAGAGTCTCAGTCTGTTGCCCAGGCTGGAGTGCAGTGGTGCAGTCTTGGCTCACTGAAAGCCTCCTGGGTTCAAGCAATTCTCCTGCTTC
The DNA here is from genome assembly GCF_029281585.2 of Gorilla gorilla gorilla. Taxonomy (NCBI): domain Eukaryota; kingdom Metazoa; phylum Chordata; class Mammalia; order Primates; family Hominidae; genus Gorilla; species Gorilla gorilla. Next base: position 80,679,031 of record NC_073234.2, read on the forward strand.
AGCCTCCCAAGTCGCTGGGATTACAGGTGTGCGCCACCATGCCTGGCTAATTTTTTTGTATTTTTCGTAGAGAGGGGTTTCACCATGTTGACCAGGCTAGTCTTGAACTCATGACCTCAAGTGATCTGCCTGCCTCAGCCTCCCAAAGTACAGGGATTACAGGCATGAGCCACCATGCCTGGCTTACTTAACTTCTATAAACTCAACTTTTTAAGATTCCACATATAAGTGAGATCATGCAGTATTTGTCTTTCCGTTCCTGGCTTAAGTTTACATAATGTCCTCTAGGTTCGTCTATGTTGTTGTCTCTAATGACAGAGTTTCTTTCTTTTTTAAGGCCGAATAGTATTATATCATATATATATATATATATACCACATATTCCTTATCCAGTCATTCATTGAAAGAGAACGATCTAATTCCATTCCATATCTTGGCTATTATGAGTAATGCTATAGTGTACCTAGAGGTGCAACTATCTCTTCAACATACTGACTTCATATTTTTTGGATACATACCCCAGTAGTGGGATTTCTGGATCATATGGTAGTTGTTTTTTATTTTTAGGGGAACCTCAATACTGTTTTCTGTAAGGTCTATACTAATTCCCACCAACAGTGTACTGTGTTCCCTTCTCTCCACATTCTTACCAACACTTTTTATCTTTCACCTTCTTGATAATAGCCATCCTAGCAGGTATGAGATGATATCTCTTTCTGGTTTGGGTTTGCATTTTCCTGATGATTAGTGATGTTGAGCATTTTTTTCATATATTTGTTGGCCATTTGTATGTCTACATTTGAGAAATATCTATTCATGTCTTTTGCTCATTTTTAAATTGGGTTATTTATTTTCTTATTGTTTAGTTTGAGTTTTTTATATATTTTGGATATTAACTTCTTATCAGATATAAAATTTGTAAATATTTTCTCTTGTTCTATAGGTTGTCTCTTCACTCTGTTGATTGCTTTCTTTTCTGTGCTGGAGCTTTTTAGTTTGATGTGATCCCATTTGTTTATTTTTCTTTTGTTGCCTGTGTTTTTGGAGTCATATCCAAAACACACTGTCCAGATAAGTGTCATCGAGCTTTCTCTCTGTGTTTTGTTCAAGTAGTTTTACAGTTTCCAGTTTTACATTTAAGTCTTTAGTCCAGTCTGAGTTAGTTTTTGCATATGGTGTGAGATGAGTCCAGTTTCATTCTGCCACTTGGCTATAATCTAACAACAAACTATCCAAAAAGAAATCAAGAAAACTATCCCATTTGCCGTAGCTACTAAAAAGCTAAAATACTTAGGAATAAATTTAACCAAAGAAGTGAAAGTTCTGTGCACTGAAAACTATAAAACGTTCATGAAAGGAATTGAAGAACAATTAGATAGAAAAATATCCTGTGTTCCTGGGTTGGAAGAATTAATATTGTTAAAATGTCCGTATACCCAAAACTATCTACAGAGTCAATGCAATGTCTTTCAAAATCCAAATAACATTTTTCACAGAAATAGAAAAAATAACCTTAAAATTTATAGGGAAGCACAAGAGACCCTGAATAACCAAAGCAATCTTGAGCAAAAGGAACAAAGATTGCAGCATCACACCACCTGGTTTCAAAATTTACTACAAATCTATGCTATGGTTTGAATGTTTGTGTCCTCCCCAATATTTATGTTGAAACTTAATCCCCAATGCCATAATGTTAAGAGCTGGGGTCATTTAGGAAGCTCTGCCTTCAAGTGTAGGATTAATGCCTTATACAAGAAATAGAGGGAACTAGCTAGGCCCATTTTGCCTTTTTGTGTTACACTGTGTGAGGACCTGGCACCCAAGGCACTATCTTGGAAGCAGAGAGAGCCAGCCGTCATTAGAAATTGAATCTGCCTGTGCCTTGATCTTGGACTTCCCAGCCTCCAGAACTGTGAGAAATAAATTTCTGTTCTTTATAAAATTATCTGGTCTAAGATATTTTGTTATAGCAGTGGGAATGGGCTAAGACACTATACTAATCAAAACATCATAGTACTAGCATAAAAACAGACACATAGACCAATGGAGCAGTGTAGAGAGTCCAGAACTAAATCTATGCATTTATAGTCTATTGACTTTTGACATAGATGCCAAAAACACACAATGGGAAAGGACAGTCTTTTCAATAAATGGTTTTGAAAAACCGCAATTTTTTTTTTTTTTTTTTTTTTGGTCTAAGAAAGTCTTTATTACTTTCTCACTTTTTTTCTCAATTTAAAATCTTTCAGAGTACAGTATTCTGTCCTGGTATTTTTTTTTTTTCTTTTAACACTTTAAATATTTCACTCTGCTCTCTTCATTGTATGGTTTTTGAGGAGAAGTCTGACGTAATTCTTATCCCTGTTCCAGCTGTAGGTAAAGTGTTTTTCCCTTCTAGCTTCTTTCAAAAATTTCTCTGTCTTGGATTTCTGCAATTTGAATACGATATTGCCAGACACAGATTTTTTTGGTATTTATCCTTCTTGTTATTCTCTGAGCTTCCTGGATATATGGTTTGGTGTCTGTCATTAATTTTGGAAAATCCTCAGCCATTATTACTTTAAACATTTTCTCTGTTCCTTTTTGTCTTCTCCTTCTGCTATTCCTATTAAATAAATGTGACACCCCTTTAAAATTATCCCACAGTTCTTAGATATTCTGTTCTGTCTTTTTCACTTTTTTCCCTTTGCATTTATTGTTTTGGAGGTTTCTATTGACCTTTCTTTAAACTCCCAGATTCTTTCCTCAGTTATGTCTAGTCTGTTGATGAGCGCATAAAAAGGACTCTTCATTTTTGCCATAGTGCTTTTGATTACTGGCATTTTTCTTTGATTCTTTCTTAGAGTTTCCATTGCTTTGCTTACATTATCATCTGTTCTTGCAGCGTTGCTTGTTTTTTTTTCCATTAGAACATGTTAACTATAGTTGTTTTAAATTCCTGGTCTGATTATTAGAAAATCTTTGCCCTATCTGAGTCTGGTTCTGATGCTTGCTCTGTCTCTTCAAAATGTGCTTTTGTCTTCTAGTATGGCTTTTTGTTTTTTTAAGATGGTGTCTTACTCTGTCACCCAGGCTGGAGTGCAATGGTGCGATCTCAGCTCACTGCAACCTCCACCTCCCCGCTTGAAGCAATTCTCCTGACTCAGCCTCCCAAGTAGCTGGGATTACAGATGCCTGCCACTATGCCCAGCTAATTTTTGTACTTTTAGTCGAGATGGGATTTCACCATATTGGCCAGGCTGGTCTCGAACTCCTGACCTCGTGATCCACCCACCTCGGCCTCCCAAAGTGCTGGGATTACAGGCGTGAGCCACCGGCCTTATCTTTTTTTTGTTGAAAGCTGAATTTGATATACTGGATAAAAGGAACTGAGGTAGTAGGCCTTTAGTGTGAAGTTTCATGTTTATCTGACTAGGAGGTAGACTGCATTTACTATTTTCTGTGGCTAGAGACTTCTTAAATATGGTTTGAGATGTGTAGTTCTTTCGGTTGTAATCTTTTGTTATTATACAGGAGCCCTTCTGATCTTGTGGTAAGATATGGGGACGGGGAGTGCATTCTATAGACCCATAATTAGGTCTCCGACTTTCAGTGAGCCTGCGCCCTTGGGCTGTGACTTCTCAGTCTCACCCTTCCCCATTTGATGAGACAACAAAGCTAGAAAGGGCCAGAATTGGTTATTTCCCTTCCCCAACAGAGAAGGCTGGAGTGGGCTGGAGTTGGGTATTTTCTTTCTCTGAGATTGATTAGGCTCTAATAAATGACAAATTGATTAGGCTCTGGTAAAATACTTTCTCATGAGGGCAGGCCTTGTTAAAAATAACACAATCATCTGGGTGTATTTAAAAATGGCTACTTTCCCCTTCCCCCTGCTGGAATCACAAGCGGACTTTTCTGTGATCTTCACTGTGACAACCTGGTAGGGCTTCTAGAGGTAAAACATATCAAAGTGTGTCCCCTCCTTCCAAAAATGGGCCTCTCTGGAGTTTTAAACTCTTAAACTTGCTCACACTGAACCCCCAGCAATCTGTTAATTACAGTAACATATTATATATATATATATACACAAAATACATATTATACCTATATATCTATATACATATGTGTGTGTGTTTGTGTGTGTATATATACACACACACATACACATACACGCTGTCATGAATAATTTAATCATCAGAATACATTCTGAGAAACACATTGTTAGGCAATTTTGTCATTGTGCAAACATCATAGAGTGTACTTAAACCTAGATGGTGTAGCCTACTACACACCTAGGCTATGTAATATAGTCTATTGCTCCTAGGCTACAAATCTGTATACCATATTACTGTATTGAATACTGTAAGCAATTGTAGCACAGTGTTAAGTATTTGTGTATCTATACTTATATAGATACACAAGATACACTTATATAGATAAAGTATAGTCAAAATATGGCATTATAATCTTAGGGGACCACTGTTGTATATGTGGTTCCAGTTGTTGACTGAAATGTCATTATGTGGCATTATGACTGTATAATTTTACCTTTTCCTCTCTTTTGCCTTTTCAGGTTCTTTAAAATAATTGAGAATTTGCTTCCAGATTATTAGTAATTTTTTTCTTAACAAAATACCTCATCCATCTATACAATCCTTTTTATGTGTTACATTATACTTCAAAGCCATATTATCAAGAGTTATCTAGATTTAGTATAAAATAACTTTTATGAGTTTTATTTATCATAGCTGTTCCTTAGTAAGTCATCTACTTGAGCTTTATATTCTGATTTTTAAGAAACAGAATGCTTAGAATCAGAACAGGAGTGGTAATGAGTACTTCCATGTCTTCTTATAAACACTTTTGGTAATTGTTGCCAAATTGTTTTCCAGAAAATTTGTGCTGATTTAACTTCCATCTGGATTTTATGGGTGTTTCAATTTTTCCATTCCCTCTTTTTTCAATATTGAATATTTTCATTCTTTATGATATCTGGCGTGTTGTATTTGAAACCTAGTTTGTCATTTATGTTTTAATTGCATTATTTAATTATTGAGTTTAAATTTTATAATGTAATTATTCAACTTTTTTTATTTCATGTATTGCCAGTTTATGTCATTTGTGTATTTTTCTATTGGGGTATTTATATACTTTATTGCTTTGTAAGATTGCTTTATATATTAAGGATATTAGATCATCTTATTTTATCTGGTTGATACATTTTTAGATTTATTTATGTTGTTTTCTGTTTGGCACCAGATCAATGCTTGTTGGCATTTTGTTAGGGAAATGGTTAGGAGCATGGACTTTGTATTCAAACTCTAGCACAGGCCAGGTGTGGTGGCTCATGCCTATAATTCCAGCACTTTGGGAGGCCGAGGCAGGCGGATCACTTGAGGCCAGCCTGGACTACAGAGTGAAACCCTGTCTCTACAAAAAAATACAAAAAATTAGCTGAGTGTCGTGGCATGCACCTATAGTCACAGGTACTTGGGGGGCTGAGGTGGGAGGCTTGCTGGAGCCTAGGAGGTTGAGGCTGCAGTGAGCTAAGATCGCACCACTACACTCCAGCCTGGGTGACAGAGCGAGACTCTGTCTCAAAAAAGAAACCCCAGCTCAGCAACTTGCTCATTGTGTAATCTTGGGAAATTGCTTAATAACTTTTAGCTCTTGCTAAAACTGATATAAAACAATAGTGCCAACTTCATGGGGTTGTTGAGAGAGATTACTTAAAAGGTTTAGCATAATATCTGTCATAATTTAGTAAACACTCAATCATTTCTGGCTGTTACTGTTTGTATATTTTTAAACAGTGACCAAAGCAGAAATAAAGGGAATGATGTGAAATTAATGAATATATAAGTTATATTTGCTGCCCTCTCTGGCCTTTTCACATGTACCTTTCCCTCTGTGAAACTACCCCACCCCCACCCTTTTATGGAGTAGCATATTTGATATATAATCTTATTCTCATTTTGTTTAATGTCTTGGGAATGTGTTGAATACTCTTTGTGTAGGTTTTCATTTAGGTATACTTTTCAAATATGTAAATAAAGCTCAGTAAATAGAGGCCTGTTTTCAGATTCAGTGTATACTTTTACTAAGTTTCTTTTCCTACTTATATAACAGTGGCAATTATTGAAGTGGGACATACATCAAGCGAATAAACGGGTGTTTCCAGCTCTGAATATGCCATGAAGACCTTACTTATTTTTTTGATTAGTGACATTTTTCTCTTCCAAAAGTTTAGAGGAATGGGAATGTGAGCCTTCCATGGGGAAGTCTTACTTGTGTTGTTACTTTTTATATGTTTTACATATCTGTCTATTCTGTGGTTGAATAAAATATGTCCTTCCTATGACCACCAGTGCAACTTTTGTACATATGCTACCCATTATACTCAGATCTCCTTTTTAAAACCTCACATGTAGGAAGGAATGTAAAATTTGTACTCTTTTACCTTTGAAAAACTTGCAATAATCACCATATCTTTATGATCGTTAGATTAGCAAACGGTTAAATCCTCATGAAATTCTCTTTATAAGCTGTTTGTAGTTTTCAGGCATTCAATCATTCATGCCTTATGGAAGGCAAAAAAACATTGGTTATTGATGAAATAGAAGTAAGATAGAATCACTGTTGTATTGCTACTCAGTCTGTTAATGCAGAATTAAGCTAGATTTATAATATATATACAGTATATTTATATTTAATGTATACTAAAATATAATATATGTAATATGACTATAAATTTATACTATATACTTATTTTTTATGTAGATTTATTTAATATATAGATTTATATGTATATAAAAACATAGGATGTGATTTTCATTATTTGTTTTTACAGGAACAGAATGCTAGTGCTTGAAAAGGGAACATAAAAGATCATATAGTACAACACTCTCATTTTACAAATAATAAGCTTAGACAGGCAGCGTATAGCTTACTCAAGATCTCATGTGGGAGAACCTATTGAAGAATCCAGGGCTGTGTTCATGAGACCGCACTTCCTATGACTATAGTCATGTTTTCACTCAATTTCAAGCCCTTTTTATTTTAACTTTATTTTTAATTTCACAGTTATTTCTTCACATGGTTAAGCCAGTTCAAGATTTTCCTATTCAATAACTTGACAGATTTCCTTTAAACAGAAGCCATCTTATTAGACACTGAAGCTATTAAAAAAATTAAGGTTGCTTTCACTGAAAATGTGCAAAAACAACCACCCTGGTACTTGCAGTGTTACATATATTCCCATCTTATGGCCCTAATAGAAGAATAAGTAGTTACTTTATTTCTCCTTCACCTATCCCCTTCAGGAGGTGTCATGCCACATGCCTGTTGTGGACTTTCAAATTGTGTGCTGTATTCAAAGGAACTCAAGACCATCATAATTAAGTTGGGTTCAATAGTTAAGATTGAAAATGATGTTTTAATAGCTGCATCTTTCTTATTAAACAACATATTAAAAATACAGCTAGCTCTGTGTAATTACATTGATCATTGTACCCCCTGGATAATACTATTAGGTTGGTGCAAAAGTAGTTGTGGTTTTTGCCATTGAAAGAATGGCAAAAAAGCAATTACTTTAGCACCAACCTAGTAATTTTCTTTCCCACTCTTTGAGAGGTGTATGGTTTGGCAGTCTCTATGGTAAGTTGTTCTATTAGTCCATTCTCATGCTGCTATAAAGAACTGTCCAAAACTGGGTAATTTATAAAGGAAAGAGGTTTAATTGGCTCACAGTTTAGCATGGCTGGGGAGGCCTTAGGAACCTTCAATCATGGCGGAAGGTAAAGGGGAAGCAAGGCACTTTCTTCACAAGGTGGCAGGAAGGAGAAGTGCCGAGTGAGGGGGGAAGAGCACTTTATAAAACCATCAGATCTCTGAGAACTCACTTGCTATCATGAGAACAGCATGGGGGAAACTGCCCCCACGATTCAGTTAACTCCATCTGGTCCCTCCCTTGACACGTGGGGATAATGGCGATTACAATTCACGATGAGATTTGGATGCAGACATAGAGCCAAACCATATCAGTTGTTCTTAAGAAATCCTACACTCACCTCTTGGTAATTAGTGCTTACCCTATGTCAACAGTGTCTCTTCAAATTGCTAAAAGGTCAGAATGTACATAAGGTATTAAGATGAACCCATCTCCTGACTGAGAGAAAAGGCAGGCTTAAGCTACCAGTGTTTAGTGGCATATATCTGTTATGTGGAAAGGCCAAGATATTTGCTTCCATCATCTTTATGCTAACTCCATGAATATCTAGCAGATAGTAGGTGCTTTGTAATAAATACTCTTGAGGTCAGCATCCTTCTTTGCTTGGTTGCCTGGCCTCCTATGATAAAAGCAAATGCCTGATTAGTTTTTGCCTGACAGCCCTCAGTAAAGGGTATAACTTGGGATAACTTTTTAGTACTGTTCTTTGGCTCTGAGATGTTCTCGTTCCTGTTTTAGCTTATTCTCTTCTTTTGCTCCATGAACTCTAGTCTTTCTTCATAGATTAATTTCATCCCTCATTCAGTAATCCTAAATATTTTTTCAGTGCTTTACTATGTGACAATCACTGTTATTGGTGCTTGATGTACATTAGTAAACAAAACAGACAAAAACCTCCTCACTTGTGGATCTTAAATTCTAGTTGGGGGCAGGAGACAAGCAGACAATTAAAGAAATGCATACTAAATACCTACATTTTATAACATATTAGGAGGTAACTGCTATTAAAAAAACCCAGCAGAGTAAGGGGGATTGGGAATGCTAGGGAAGACAGGGATACAGTCACAGTTTCAATAGGTCAGATAGGTCTCAGGGAGAAGAAGACATCTAAGCAAACATATGCAGAAGAAAGGGAAGGTGACAATGTAGATATCCTGGGGGAAAATGGTACAAAGGCCTTATGATAAATGTATACCTGGTTTTTAAGAAGAACAGAGAAGCAGGCCAGTATTGCTGTAGTTGAGGGAGGTGGAGGAGGGTAGCAGGAGGTCATAGAGGAAATGAAGGTCAGGTCCTGTAGGGCATTTTAGGCCACTGTGAACACATTGGATTTTACTCTGAGTAAAACAGGAAACCACCAGATGGTTTTGAATAGAGGAGTGACATGGTATGACTTCTATCTTTAAAAGCTCACTTTGGCTGTTATATACAGAATAGACTATAGAGAGCCACATATGAAAGCAGAGAGAATAATTAGAAGCCTGTTACAGTAATACGGCCTGGGGAGAATGGTGGCTCATATCAGATGGTAGCAGCTATAGGAATGAGGTATGGTAGATTTCCAGATACACAGTCTATTCATCTCATAATCACATTTCAGTCAATGACTGGACCACATATAACAATGGTGGTCCCATAAGATTATAATATCATATTTTTGCTTTACTTTTTCTATGTTTAGATATGTTTAGATACACAAATACTTACGATTGTGCTACAATCACCTACCGTATTCAGTACAGCAACATGCTGTGCAGGTTTGTAGCCTAGGAGCAATGGGCGATAGCATATAGTCGAGGTGTGTAGCAGGTATACCGTCTATGTTTATGTAAATTTACTCTGTGACATGTATATAACAACAAAATAGGCTAACAGCACGTTTCTCAGAACACATCCCCATCAGTAAGCAACATGTGACTGTAATTTAAACATGGAGCCAGTAGTATTTCCCAATAGGAAATGAGTTGTGTGAGAAAGGAGTCAAGGAAAACCTCAAGGTTTCTGGCCTCAGCAACCAGAAATATGAAGTTGCAGCCATTAAAATGAGGAAGATTTCAGGTAGAATAAGTTCAGGTGGGGCCTGGGGGAGTGGTGAGGGAAATCAGTAATTCAGTTTTGAACATATTAATTTAGAGGTGCTTATGAGTCATCCCCATGGAAATGTGATATAAATGTTGGAGTTTAGAAGAGAAAATTAGAGATAAAAATTTGAGTCATAAGATATACAGGTGATATATAAAGCCCTGAGAGTGACTAAGATAACCACTGAGGAAAGGCTTTTGTTAGAGATCAGGATCAGAGTCAGCCTGGGGGCATTGCAATATTTAGAAGTTGGGGAAAGAGGAGGAACCAGCAAAGGATACAGGGAGGGAGTAGCTGTGAGATAGGAGGAAATTCAAGAAGACAACAGTATCTTCCAAGCAAAAGTGGTAAGCTCATACTCTTTAGGATGCTTTATAATTTGACCAAACCCCTCTGCTTCCAAGTGAGGTCATTGCAATTTTACTGAATTTCCTGGTTTCTCAGGAGAGGAATTTCTTTCCATGAGCTATGAGAAAGCTGATTTAGAGTCTCTCCACCTGTTCTGACAGCAGCCTCAGATGGCTGTCTGGAGTTTTGAGAGATGTTTGATAGAAGGCCATAGACTCTTGAAGTTTGTAGCTAGCAACCTACAGGAAGGACAGATTCATATATCCCATAGATAGCACCTGGGTTAGGGTCCTGATCAACACTGTTTCAGACTGTGTAGGTCCTGAGGCACAAGATTGAAATTTCTGCTGGTCTTACAAGAGAATTCAGGGAAATTGGAATAAGCATTTGTTGAACTGGTAAAATATAAGGTTGTATACTCAATATGCTTCTACCGTTGTGTCAAGGGTGTGATTCTCTTCTGTTTTCTGGTCCAAAAATTAGACTGAAAAAAAGATAGACTGAATAGTCCCTGGAAGGGTTTACCAGCCCCACCCTAGATCAACTGCCATGCATGACCTTAAAAGACTGATGGATTTAACCCTCACTTCTGCCCCTGGCAGGCTTATAGTGCCAAGTTGTGGTTTGCAAACTCTAAGACCAACATCTAAGGATTGCATCCCTGGCCACCAGATCAAAGTCCAGAGAGCAATGCCAAATCAAAATCTAGCACTATTTGTGTGTGTGCTTGGTAAGGTGGGGTCTCCAGGGAGGTGGACAAAGTTCACTATATATACAAAGTGAGTCAACAGTTACAGAGGATAAGGCATGAAGCAGCCCGGAGGCATCTTACAAATGGTTTGCTTGTTGTCTTAGTCAACTTGGATACATCTTAAAGGAAGCCAATCCTTTGGTACAACTTTGCCTTTGTTTTTTCCCGTTTCTAAATCAACACCTGGGGAAACGTTCCCCATTAATTGCTAGCTCCATATCATTCTTGCCTGTGTACATACATCTCTTCTCCACTGCTCAGAACACAGGAAGACTTACCCTGGTTGTGATTCTATCTCCTCGTTCTAAACAGAGTCCTGGAATTTGAAAAACACCTATCCATTAGGTACTGCAGGAATCTTTGTGACCCCATGTAACAGTGTATAGATGTGTTGCTTAATGATGGGAGTACGTCTGAAGAAGTCTGTCATTAGGTGATTTTGTCATTGTGTGAACATCAGAGAGCATATACAAACCTAGATGAGATAGCCTACTACACACCTGGGCTCTGTGGTATAGCCTATTGCTTTTAGGCTACTAACCTGCACAACATGTTACCGTACTGAACACTGTAGGCAGTTGTAACTGGTAAGTCTTTATGTATCTGAACGGATCTAAACATAGAAAAGGTAATGCATTGCACTAAGACGTTACAATGGCTAAGATGTCACTAGGAGTAGGAATTTTTCAGGTCCATTATAATATTACGGTGCCACCATCATATATGCAGTCCATAGTTGACCTAACTGTTGTTACTTAGCATGTAATCCTTTGTGACACTTATGATAGGAATATGTACTGGTGGGGAAACGTGAAGGCCTACAGTTGCCCTTCTATTGCCAACTCGATAGTGTGTAGCCTTGGATTCTCTTTCTATTTTGGCCCTGCTTGGGTTTCAGTACATCTTGGTTTGTATTGGTGAAGTCACATATATGATCCATTTTATCCCCTGCTCAGACAACACAAGCACTACAGACACAATGCACCTCTTTCTTTAATAAAATGAAAAGTACTGTGTCCTTTTTAATAGATTCTAGTTTACTTTCTGATTCTGGAAGACCCTCTTTACTACTTTCCAAATCAAGACACATTTGTTCAACTATAAGATCATGGTTTATTTATTTTTATTATGAATTGTAATCAGTATTTTACCTCTGCCTCAGATGTTTGTCCTATAATACTTAGTCTAATTGGTGTTTGCCCCTCATGAAGGGAATTAATGACATTAGCAGGTAGGAAAATGAGGAATAGTCCTTGAGAACTCTATCTCTAACCTTTACTGTGTTAATAAGAAGATAATAGATTAAAATAGCTTATTTTATTTTGTTAATTTCCTTTTTTAACTGACAAGTAAAAATTGTATATAATTATGGTGTACAACATGGTGTTCTGATATAGGTATATGTTGTGGAATGGCTAAATCAAGCTATTTTTAACATACGCATTACCTCACATATTTATTATTTTTGGTGAAAATACTTAAAATCTACTCTCTTAGCAATTCTCAAGCATACAATAGGTTGTTATTTACTGTAGTCACCATGATGTACAATAGGTCTCTTGAACTTATTTCTCCTAACTGAAATTTTGTGTCTTTGACCAACATCTCCCCAAACTCCTTCCCCTTACCCTTGGTAACCACCATTCTACTCTGTTATTATGAGTTGAACTTTATTAGATTCCATATATAAGTTAGATCATGTGGTATTTGTCTTTCTGTGCCTGGCTTGTTTCAATTAACATAACATCCTTCAGGTTCTTCTAAGTTGTTCAAATGACAGGATTTTCTTCTTTATAAAGGATGAATAGCATTTCCTTGTGTGATTATATACCACATTCTCTATCCATTCATCTACTGATGGACATTTAGGTTGATTCCCACATCTTAGTTATTGTGAATAATGCTGCAATAAACATGGGAGTGCAGATATCTCAACAGACTGATTTCATTTCCTTTGGATATGTACTCAGTAGTGGGTTGCTGGATCATATGGTAGATCTGTTTTCAATTTTTTTATCATAATGGCTGTGCTAATTTACATTCTCACCAACAGTGTACAAAGGTTCCCTTTTCTCCACATCTTCACTGGATCTTGGGATGGAGTTTTGCTCTTGTCACCCAGGCTGGAGTGCAATAGCATGATCCTAGCTCGCTGCAGCCTCTGCCTCCCAGGTTCAAGTGATTCTCCTCCCTCAGCCTCCCAAGTAGCTGGGATTACAGGAGCAAGTCACCACACCCAGCTAATTTTTGTATTTTTAGTAGAAACAGGGTTTTGGGAAGTTATCTATCAAGTCCTTTGCCCGTTTTTAAATTGGGTTATTTGTTTTCTTATTATTGACTTGTTGGAGTTCCTTATGTTATGTTTCGTATATTACACTCTTATCAGATGTGAGGTTTGCAAAGATTTTCTTCTATCCTATAGGTTGTCTCTTTGTTGTTTCCTTTGCTGTGCAGAAACTTTTTAGTTGATATAATGCTATCTATTTTTGCCTTTGTTGCTTGTGTTTTTGGAGTTATATCCAAAAAAAGTATTGCCCAGATCAATGTCATGGAGCTTTTCCCTGTTTTGTTCTCGTAGTTTTACAGTTTCAGATCTTATTTTTACATCTCTAATCCATTTCGAGTTGTTTTTTTTTAACCTCTGAACTTTTTATTGGCCTCCTGCTCCCCAGAGAGTACCCTGCTTCTGCTGGCTTAATGTGTCAGAACTTTGGTGTCATTGATCTCAGACACCACTTTCCCATCCACTATCTGGTGGGTGGTGGTCTTTTGGATGGTTTGCATGGAGTTACTGCTGTCCAAGGCATCACCAAGACTGAAGTCCTTGATGTCTTCTGGCAGGCAGTGATACATGGCAATCTCAGCCTCCAGCTTGACCTTGATGTTCAGCAGGGCCTCCTACTCCTGGGCCTGGTGCTGCCCCTCTGCCCGGGTCTGTGTCAGCTCCAACTCCAGGTGCAGCAGGATCCCGTTGAGTTGCTCCATCTGCAGGGTGTACCAGGCCTCCACCTCCCTCAGGCTGTTCTCCAAGCTGGCCTTCAGATTTCTCATGGAGTCCAGGTCAGTCTCCAAGGACTGGACTGTATGTTACAGCTCATCTGTTGAGAGCATCATCTCAACAGCTCCAACCTTGGCCAACTGCATGGTGACCACTGTGGTGCTCTCCTTAATCTGCTGAGACCAGTATTTGTCCAGCCCTTCTCAGTTCTTCCGAGCCAGCTCGTCATATTGGGCCCAGATGTCTGCCATGATCTTGGCAAGGTCCTGAGATTTGGGGGCATCTACCTCCATGATCAAACCAGAGCTGACAATCTGGGCTTGTAGGCCTTTTACTTCCTCTTCATGGTTCTTCTTCATTAAGAGCAGCTCCTCCTTGAGAGTCTTGATCTCTGTCTTCAGCTGCAGCCGAGTGACATTGGTGTTATCAATGACCTTGCAGAGCCCATAGATGTTGCTCTCCACAGACTGGCACATGGCCAGCTCTGTGTCATACTTGACTCTAAAGGCATCAGCAGCAAGATGGGCATTGTTGATCTGCAGAACAATGTGGACATTGTCCACAGTATTTGCGAAGATCTGAGCCCTCAGGTCCTCAATGGTCTTGAAATAATGGACCCAGTCTCTGACCTGGGGTTCTGTCTTCTCCAGGTGCTCCCAGATTTTACTCTCCACCTTCCAGTTCTTGGTCTCTGGGCTCCTCACTCTGTCCAGGTAGGAGGCCAGGCGGTCTTCAGGCTTTGCATGGTCTCCTTCTCATTCTGGATGCCTCCCATTCCTGCCAGACCCCTAGCCATCCCTCCGGCCAGGCCCCTGGACCCCAAGCAGCCCCGGAAGCTAGTGGAGCAGGACATGGAGATCCGGGAACCAGAGCCCCCAGTGCCTGAATAGATGTTGGTTGTGCTGCTGACTGGCCAGGTGCCATAGCTGGGCACCTGGATGGAGCCCAGGGATGGGTGGGTAGTTGGTGGACAAGGTGGAGCGAGTGGTGAAGCTCATGTTGTCTGGGGAAGAGAGTGGGAAGAGAGGACTCAGGCTTTGCTGATAACCTTGAGTTTTGTATGGTGTGAGATGAGGCTCTAATTTTATTCTTCTGAATGTGGATATCTAGTTTTCTCAGCACCATTGAAGAGAATATCCTTTCCTCATTGTGTGTTCTTGGCATCTTTTTCAAAAATAAATTGAGCATAAACTTGGACTCTCTATTTTATTCCATTGGTCTATGTGTGTGTTTTTATGCCAGTACCATGCTGTTTTGTTTACTCTTGCTTTGTAGCAGATTTTAAAATCTGGTAATGTGATGCCTTCAGCTTTTTTTTTTTTTTCCTTATGATTGGTCTGGCTATATGGGAGTCACTTGTGGTTTCATGCAAGTTTTAAGATTTTTTTTTTCTATTTCTGTTTAATATGTCACTGGAGTTGTTAAAAATATTTTTTTAATTTTTAATTAAAAAAAACTTTTAAGTTTGGGGGTACACGTGAAGGTTTGTTATATAGGTAAACTCATGTCACAGGGGCTTGCTGTACAGAGTATTTTGTCACCCAGGTACTAAGCCTAGTGCCCAATAGTGATTTTTCCTGATCCTTTCCCTCCTCCTGCCCTGCTCCCTCAAGTAGGCCCCAGTGTCTGTTGTTTCTCTCTTTGTGTTCTTGTGTTCTCATCATTTAGCTCCCACTTATAAGTGAGAACGTGCAGTATTTGGTTTTCTGTTCTTGTGTGCTAAGGGTAATGGCCTCCAGCTCCATCCATGTTTCTGCATATGACATGATCTTGTTTCTTTATGGCTTCATAGTATTCCATGGAATATATGTGCCACATTTTCTTTATCCGATCTACCAATGATGGGCATTTAGGCTGATTCAGTGACTTTGCTATTGTGAATAGTGCTGCAGTGAACATTAGTGTGCATGTGTCTTTATGGTAGAATGATTTATATTCCTTTGGTATATCAGTAGTGAAACTGCTGGGTGTAATGGTAGTTCCACTTTTAGCTCTTTAAGGCATTGCCACACTGCTTTCCACAATGGTTAAACTCTTTTACACTCTCACCAACAGTGTATAAGCATTCCTTTTTTTCTGCAACCTTGCCAGCATGTTATATTTTAACTTTTAAATAATGTCCTTTCTGACTCATGTGAGGTGGTATCTCATTGTGGTTTTGATTTGCATTTCTGTAATGATCAGCACTATTGACCTTTTTTTCATGCTTGTTGACCACATACATGTCTTCTTTTGAAAAGTGTCTGTTCATATCCTTTGCCCACTTTTTAATGTGGTTGTTTGTTTTTTTCTTGTACATTTGTTTAAGTTTCTTACAGGTGCTGGCTATTGGGCCTTTGTCAGATGTAGTTTGCAAATATTTTCTCCCACTCTGTAGGTTATCTGTTTACTCTGTTGATAGTTTATTTTGCTGTGCAGAAGCTCTTAAGTTTAATTAGATCTCATTTGTCAGTTTTTGCTTTTGTTGTGATTGCATTTGGCATCTTCATCATGAAATTTTTGGCAGTTTCTATGTCCAGAATGGTATTGCCTACATTGTCTTGCAGGGTTTTTATAGTTTTGGGTTTTACACTTAATTTTATATCCAGCCAAACTAAGCTTCTTCAGTGAAGGAGAAATAAGATCTTTTTCAGAGAAGCAAATGCTGAGGGAGTTTTTTTTACCTCCAGACCTGCCTTATAAGAGATCCTGAAAGGAGCACTAAATATGGAAAGGAAAGACCATTACCAGCTGATGCAAAAACACATTTAAGTACACAGACTAGTGACACTACAGGGCAACCACACAAAGAAGTTGGCATAATAAGCAGTTAACAACACAATGACAGGATCAAATCCACACATGTCAACACTAACCTTGAATGTAAACAGGCTAAATTTCCCATTTAAAAGGCACAGAATAGCAAGCTGGATAAAGAAACAAGACCCAATGGTATGCTTTCTTCAAGAGACCCATCTCACATGCAATGACATGCATAGGCTCAAAATAAAGGGATGGAGGAAAACCTACCAAGCAAATGGAAATTGGAAAAAAGCAGGGGTTGCAATCCTATTTTTAGACAAAACAAACTTTAAACCAACAAAGATCAAAAAAGACAAAGAAGGGCATTACATAATGGCAAAGGGCTCAATTCAGTAAGACCTAACTATTCCAAATATATATGCACCCAACCCAGGAGCACCCAGATTCATAAAGCAAGTCCTTAGAGACCTACAAAGAGACTTAGACTCCCACACAATAGTAGGGTAAGACTTCAGCACTTCATTGCCAGTATTAGACAGATAATCGAGGTAGAAAATTAACAAAGATATTTAGGACCTGAAAATGTTTAATTTTTAATTTTTGGGAGTACATAGTATATATATATATATATATATTTATGGGGTATATGGGATATTTTTATATAGGCATACAATGTGTGATAATCACATCAGGGTAAATGGGGTATCCATCACCTCATGCATTTATCCTTTGTGTTATAAACAATCCAATTATACCCTTTTAGGTATTTTTAAATGTATAATTAAATTATTATTGAAATTTTGATGGTGATTGCATTAAGTCTGTAGATGGCTGTGGGTAGTATGAATATTTGAACAATATTAATTCTTTTAATCCATGAACATAGGATATCTTTCTGTTTGTTTCTTCAATATTTTAAATCAATGTTTTATAGTTTTCAGGGTACAGATCTTTCACCTCCATTGTTAAATTTATTTCTAAGTATTTTATTTTATTTGTTATTGCAAATGGGATAGTTTTATTGCTTTCTTTTTTGAGTCGTTCATTATTAGTGTATAGAAATGTAACTGAGTTTCGTATGTTGATTTTGTATCCACCCCCTTTACTGAATTTATTAGTTCTAACAGGTTTTTGGTGGCATCTTTAGGGTTTTCTTTCTTTTTTTTTTTTTTGAGACAGAGTCTCACTCTTGTTGCCCAGGCTGGAGTGCAATGGTGCAATCTTGGCTCACTGCAACCTCTGCCACCTGGGTTCAAGTGATTCTCTTGCCTTGGCTTCCTGAGTAGCTGGGATTACAGGTGTGTGCCACCATGCCTGACTAATTTTGTATTTTTAGTAGAGATGGGGTTTCACCATGTTGACCAGGCTCGTCTCAAACTCCTGACCTCAGGTGATCTGCCTGCCTCGGCCTCCCAAAGTGCTGGGATTACAGGCATGAGCCACAGTGCCTGGTGGGTCTTCTATATACAGGATTATTTCATCTGCAAACAGGGACAGTTAAACTTCTGCCTTTCCAATTTGGGTGTATTTTATTTTCCATCTTTTTGCCTAATTGCTCTGACTGGGACTTTTAGTACAATATTGAATAGAAGTAGTGAGAGTAGGCACCCTTGTCTTGTTTCAGATCTTAGAGAGAACTTTTCACTTTTGAGTTTGATTTTAGCTGTAAGCTTGTCATATATGGCCTTTATTGTGTTGAGGCACATTCCTACTATACCTAATTTGTTGAGAGCTTTTATCATGAAAGGATGTTGAATTTTGTTCCATGCCTTTTCTACTTCTATTGAGATGATCATATGGTTCTTGTCCTTCATTCTGTTAATGTGGTATATCATATTATTGTTTTGGTTATGTTGAACCATCCTCGCACCTCAAAATCTCACTTGGCCATGATGAATCATTCTTTTAATGTGTTGTTGAATTTAGTTTTCTAATATTTTCTTTAGAATTTGTATATCTATATTCATCAGGGATATTGGCCTATAGTTTCTTTTCTTGTAATGTCTTGTCTGGCTTTGGTATCAGAGTAATGCTGGCCTCATAAATATGTTTAAATGTATTCCCATCTCTTCAATTTTTTTGGAAGAGTTTGAGAAGGACTGGTATTAGTACTTCTTTAAAAGTTTGGTAGAATTCAGTAGTGAAGCAATTAGATCCTGGGATTTTATTTGATGGGAGACATTTTATTACTTATTCAATGTCCTTCCTTGTGATTGGTCTCTTCACATTTTCTTTTACCTCATGATTGAGTCTTAGTATGATGTATGTGTCTAGGAATTTATTCATTTCTTCTAGGTCATCCAATTTTTTGGCATATAACTGTTCATAGTAGACTCATGATCATTTGTATTTGAGTGCTATTTGTGTAATACCTCCTTTTTCATTTCTGATTTTGTTGTCTTTTTTTTTTCCGTGATCTACCTAAGGGTTTGTTGATCTTGTTTTACCTTTTTAAAAAACCAACTTGGTTTCATTGAACTTTTCTTTTTTGTCTAGTCTCTATTTATTTCTGCTCTGATTTTTATTATTTTCTTCTTCCTGCTAACTTTTTGCCTAGTTTGTTGGTTTTCTAGTTCCTTGAGATGTAACGTTAGGCTGTTTATTTGAGATCTTTCTTCTTTTTTGATGGAGGCAGTTATTGCTAAGAACTTTCCTTTTAGAAGTGATTTTGCTGCATCCGATAAGTGTCAGGATGTTGTGTTTCTATTTTTGTGTATTTCGAGATATTTTTAAATTTTCCTTTTAATTTCTTCTTTGATCTTTTGGTTTAAGAGCATGTGTTTAACTTCCTCACATGTGTGAATTTTCTGAAGTTCCTCCTATTATTGATTTTTGGTTTCATATTATAGTGGTTGGAAAAGATGCCTGATACAATTTCAGTTTTCTTAAATTTGTTAACTTGTGTTTTGTAGCCTAACATATGATCTGTCCTGGAGAATGTTCCACTTGTGCTTGAAGAGAATATGTATTCTGCTGCTGTTGGATAGAATGTTTTGTACATGTCTGTTAGGTCTGTTTGGTATAAAGTGAAGTTCAAGTCCGGTGTTTCCTTATTGACTTTCTGTCTGGGTTATCTGTCCACTATTGAAAGTGAAAATATTGAAACTCTTTGTTATTATTCTATTATAGTCTATCTCTCCCTTCATTTGTATCAATATTTGCTTTATATATATGTGTATATATATATATATATCTCAATATTTGCTATATATATATTTAGGTCCTCTGGTTTTGGTCACATATATAAATATATATAAATATATATATTTAGCTATATTTATATCAGATAAAATGGATTAAAAGTCAAAAACTGTAAAATGAGACAAAGAAGGCCATTATATAATGATAAAGCAGTCAGTTCTTCAAGAGCATATAACTACTGTAAATATATATATATTACATATATATATAAAACCAAAACCAGAGGACCTAAATATATATATATATATAAAACCAAAACCAGAGGACCTAATTATATATATATAATTATATATATAAATATATATAAATATAAATATATATATAATTAGTATATATATTATATATACTAAATATATATAAATATAAATATATATAATTATAAATATAAATATATATAATTATATATATATTTAGGTCCTCTGGTTTTGGTTATATATATATATATATTTAGGTCCTCTGGTTTTGGTTTTATATATATATATTATATATATTTACAGTAGTTATATGCTCTTGAAGAATTGACTGCTTTATCATTATATAATGGCCTTCTTTGTCTCATTTTACAGTTTTTGACTTTTAATCCATTTTATCTGATGTAAATATAGCTACACATACTCTCTTGGTTTCTATTTGCATGGAATATCTTTTCCCATCCTTTTTTTCTTAATTTATATGTGTCCTTATAGGTGAAGTAAGTCTCTTGTAGGCAGAATATAGTTGGGTCTTGTCTTTTTATTCATTTAGCCAATCTGTCTTTTGATTGGAGAAGTTGGTTCATTTACATTCAAGGTAATTATTGATAGGTGTGGCCTCATTAGTGGCATTAAAAATTATTTTCTGGTTGTTTTGTAGATTCATTTTTTCCTTTCTCTTTTATGACTTTCCTTTGTAAGTGGATCATTTTCTCTAGTGGTATTTTTGATTTCTCACTCTCTGTCTTTTGTATATCTACTGTAGCTTTTTGTTTTATGACTACTATGAGACTTATATAAAATATATTATAGTCATAATGGGCTATTTTAAGGCTGATAACAAGTTAACTTTGATTGTATTACAAAATCCTACACTTTTGCCTCACCCATCTCTCTCACATTTTATACTTTTGCTGTTACAGTTTACATCTTTTTTTTGTATATCCCTCAGCAAATTATTGTAGCTATTTTTTTTAATAGTTTTGTCTTTTAACTTTCATACTAAAAATTTAAAGGATTTCTACACCATCATTACATTATAAAAGTATCCTGAATTTGAGGATGTAATTACTTTTATCTGTGAGTTTCATACTGTAATTTTTGTTTTAGTTTTTTGAGATGGAGTCTTGCTCTGTTGCCCAGGCTGGAGTGCAGTGGTGTGATCTTGGCTCACTGAAACCTCCGCCTCCCAGGTTCAAGCAATTCTTCTGCCTCAGCCTCCTGAGTAGCTGGGACCACAGGCGTGTGCCACCACGTCTGGCTAATTTTTTCTATTTTTAGTAGAGAGGGGGTTTCACCATGTTGGCCAAGCTGGTCTTGAACTCCTGAACACAAGCAATCTGCCCGCCCGCCTCAGCCTCCCAAAGTGTTGGGATTACAGGTGTGAGCCACTGCACCCAGCCTCTAGTGTTTTTATGGTACTATTTTTTGTCTGTTTTTTAAGTTTAAAGTATTTCCTTTAACATTTCTTTTAAGAGGGTCTGGTGATGTTGAACTCACTTAGCTTTTGCTTATCTAGGAAAGTGTTTATCTCTTCTTTACTTCTGATGGACAGATTTCCTGGGCATTCTTGGTTGGCAGTCCCGTCCTCCCCCTGCACTTATATCACCCCACTCTTTCCTGGCCTGTAAGGTTCCTGCTGAGAAGTATACTGCTAGCCTTATTTGAACTCCCTTAAATGTGATTGCTTCTTTCCTCTGGCTGTTTTCAGAATTCTCTCTGTCTTTAATTTTTGACAGTTTGATTATAGTATGTCTTGCTGCAGTCTTACTTGGATTGAATCTGATTGATGATATTTATTACCTTCCTATACCTGGATATTTGTATCTTTCCCTAGATTTGGAAAGATTTCTGCTATTATTTCTTTAAATAAGCTTTCTGGCTCTTTGTCTCTTTATTCTCCCCCAAATCCTATAGCATGAATATTTGCTTTTCTGATGCTATCTGATAAATCCCTTAAGCTTTTTATTCCTTTTCATTCTTTTTCTTTTATTCTCTCTGACTGTATTTTTTAAGATAACTTGTCTTTGAGTTCATAGATTCTTTCTTCTGCTTAATCTGTTCTTTTTACTTCTCTATGGGTTTTAAATTTCATTCCTTGTATTTTTCAGCTCCCTAATTTCTTTTTTAAATATAATTTTAATCTTTGTTAAAGTTCTTGTTTTGGTCTTACAGTGTTTTCCTAATCTTATGGAATTATTTCTCTATATTGTATTGAAGTTTGCTGAGCTTCCCTAAAACAATTGTTTTGAATTCTTTGTCAGGCAGTTTGCATATCTCCATTTCTTAAGGGTCACCTACTGGGAAATTATTGTGTTCTCTTGGTAGTGGTATGTCTCCCTGGTTTTTTATGTTTCTTGTTGCCTTATGTTAATCTTCGCACATTTGGTGGAACAGTCACCTCTTCTAGATTTTATGGGCTAGCTTTGCTGTGGAAAGTCCTTCTTTTATTGGGGGCTTCCAGGGAACTTGCTGGGTGGGGGATGTAGCAATTCTAGCACCAGTGAAGGTGCAGCTGTGTATGTCTCTGCAGCTCTGTCAGCTGAGGTCATTGTTGATGGAGATTGCAGTGATACTCAGCAGCTGATACCACAGTGGCAGTGAGGGTTTCTGGGTTTTCTGTGTCCATAGTGGCAGTGGCAGTGAGGATTGTCCACAGTGGCAGTGAGGGTTTCTGAGTTTTCTATGATAATGGCAGCTAAGGGCCTCCTGATTTCTTTTTCTTTCACTGAGGAAGTTGTGGCTGAGGGGATTTCTATTGGCACTGGATTTGGCTTGCAGGCCCACTCGCAGTTTGGTGTGGCACTAGTGTCTGATGAGTGGTGCCCATGGAGCAGCCATGGAGCTGAGGCCTGAAGCACAGGCACACAAGGAAGGAATATGGCTCTGGGCTCTGGGGTGTAATGGCACTAGTGTCCAGTGTGCAGGCACTCTCACTGCCACACTGATAACAGTATGTAAAGCTCAGATTCTTGTAAAGTAGCTGGGGAGTCAAAAACTAGAGCACAAATTTGTGTAGTTACAGTGGTTTTGGAGTCAGAGCAGGGCCTAGCTCACTGTGGTGGCTGAGCTGGTGCCTGGAGTGCAGCCATGCACAGCAAGAGCTTAACTCTAGGTTCTGGAGTACAAATTAGCTTGCTAGTAAGCTCCAGTGTCTGAAATGCTCCAGTGTCTGAAATGTGGACAAACCCAGTGCAGCCACAGGACCGAGGTCTAGAGTGTGAGGACTCAAGAGGTGTCCAGAGTTGAGGCACATAGGGGATTTGGAGAGTTGTGGCTTCTTTCCCAAAGCAGCTCAACAGTGGCCACTTCTTGGGTTGGTGAGGTGTGTGTAGCTGTGTCTTTCTCTCTGGGGTTCCCTGTGAAGAATAATGGTTTGTTATTTCAGTGGCAAAAGATATTGTTGTCATCTGCAGAGCAGGCTGCTGAGGACCATGGTGGTTTTCACCACATGGCTGATTCAGACAGCCTCTGCTATTCTTCTTTGTTCTGGGCAATACCCTGACATCTCAGGTATACTGATCTTACCAGTTATTTATTTTCTGTGTGTATATATTTCTTTGCTCCACTGTATTGTTGCAAAATCTTTAATAGGATCTTGGGGACTCTCTGGGGTTATTTTGTTTGGAGATAGCTGTCTATGTTTATTTTGGGGGGTGCTAAAGGGAGAAAGCTGATATCTCCTACTCTGCCATTGTGGTTACAACCCTATTATTCATTCATTCTTTTAAACACCAATTCAACACTTGCTCTAATGGACTGGTCACTGAGTATATATGGTACAGCATAGACTCAGGCCCTTCCTTAATTAAGTGAGTTTTTAAAATAAGTTTACAAACAGGAGTACGACATTATTGGCACTAGCAAATCTAATCATGTAACCCCTCTGCCCAGAGTTTTTCCAAGGGCTTCTAATTGACTATGGGATGAAATATCACTCCCTTTGCATGCAATCAAAGGCTTTCATGACCTAGACCTTTCTCTGTCTATGTTCAATTTCTCTACTTCCCACCCCCATCTTTAGCAATTGGTATTTTAGAAAACGCTAAACTAATTCCCCAGAATGCATTGTGCTGTTATTGTTGTTTCGTGCCCCTACATATGGGGTGTCCTCCCTTGGAATATCCTTTTTTTCCCCATAAGATAGACATGGGGTTTCTTTCTACTAGAATTATATGCCCCTTGTAAAACAGCTGTCTTAAGATTACTTACCAGTCTCTATTGTCTTTATAATTTTTTTGAGGGTGGGACTGTATGGTTGCCTCTTGTTTTACTCTTGGCCTCTAGTATGGTTTTAAACACATCCATTAAGTCAATATCTACTGCCTTAGGGACAGGAGATACAGTGGCAAACAGACAGGGCTCCTGCTATTAAGGAGTTACTAAACAAGGAAACAAATAAATGGGATGATATTTGATAGGAGCTATGCAGGAAATAGAAAGGATCTATTTAACCCTTTGATATCGTTGATCCCATGATAGGGAATGATGGTGGTAGGTGGAGGGAGATGCTCATTTAAATAGGCATTTCAGGGAAAGCCTACTGAGGAGGTGATATCTGAGCCGAGGTCAAAAGTATGAGAATACAACCACACAAAGAGCTTGGGGGAGTGTTCAAAGCAGAAGAGAAAGCAAGTATTTGATATGTTATGGGAACCAAGAGAAGACCAGTGTGGTTGAAGCACAAGGGGAAGAGTGGTTTGAGATGTGTTTGGAGAGGTAGGCAGGAGTTGGATCATGCAGGTTTTTGTCCACCTTCAAATATTTCTTGAACTGAATGTGTCAAGCCTGAAATCAAATTCTGCATATTTTGTCCTTATCCTCCAGCATAGCCTTAGGCTTCATTTCTCTCCAGCCATGTTCCCACTGGGCCCACTGCAATAAGAGTAAGAGTGTCATACATTTCTCTCCAGTTTTATTAGTGGGATTTTACCAGATCTGGAAATATTAAAGGAAGGAAATTGTTTTCAGTGTTTGGTCTTATGAGTAGGCCTTTAACAACAGCTGTATCATAATGAATTCAGGATGATGTGAATGATGATTGCAGAGGACCTTGATATGCACAGTTCATACAGACCTCTAAGTAAAGCTTAGAGCTTGTTTCATTTGCTTCTGGTTTTTATCTCAGTATGATCCAGCAACCTAAAATAATGAAAGAAGAGCTCCATTTCCAGTGACCAGTTCAGTCCCTGCACTAGCAGAAAGTTGGTGTAGAATCCAATGCAAAGATCACATGTAAATTCTAGAAATTTTACATTTTTTTTTTCAGAGATGACAGTTGAATTGCCTGCTTTCCTTCCTTCCTTCTTTCTTTGTTCCTTCCTTCCTTCTTTCCTGAGCACTGAAGGATGTAAGTGCTGGTTTGGAGAATCTAAAAGGCTTCAGGGTAACAGTGAAGTGGACGACACATTCTTCTTCCAGCTGCTGCTGTTCACAACACTTCTGACAGTTAAAATACATCACACATTCTCTTGTCCTTTTAATGTAAACATTTACTGTTTTAAGTGGACTACAGAATCAAACCAAAATAGAAGGATGCAGACTGATATTTCAGAGGTGAAGCTAAGCACTAGACTAAATTAAATAAGAGTAATTTGCAATCTAACACATAGTTATAATACATATTGTACATTATACTCTGTTTGTCCCTGGGAAAGATTAAACAGAGGGCTTTCATTGCTTGCTGTATTTTTACAGCCTGTTACTAGAAAAGAATTTCATATAGAACAGGCAAAATTTTGAATTGGAATTAAGTTAAAAATAAATGGAAAAAGTAGTAAGGTCAGGGTAGCCTCCTTGGTGTTGATTTTCTCCTATGCTTAAGCATTATCTGAAAGTCAAGAAAATGATCGCATCTCTAGTTTTTGTTGTTTGTTAATTTCCTCAGGAAAAACTTGACCTCCTTCTTTCTTATTACGTTGGCATCTGTCTTAAGCCTTTGCCCTCAACTCTTATAGCTTCTTTCAAATTGTATTAAATTTGAAGACTAAGAACCTTCAAAATGACTCACATTTGAATCCTGGACCTACTCCTAAGCTGACCTGTTCTAGTTTTTAAAAATGGATGTGAAATTTTGCTTAGAATCCCAGAAGTTAAAAATGTGACATCCTATAGAATGCCACTTCATACAGGAAAGTCTGGTGCCCTTAAAGTTAGTTTTACCCTGAGAGGGAAACTTAGAAATGAATACAAGTTGAAGTTTGCTCAATTTCTTGTTTTGCTTAAAATTTGCCTACATAACACATAAATTCATCAAACTCCTTTCCTAGTGACAATACTTCATTAGATTACTTTAGTGAGTATTCAGGAGATTTTCATTTTATGAGTCATAAAATTCTTTTATTCCCCAAAGAATTTCCGGTGTCTGATTGGAATTTCACGTCTTTGTAGTTTTAGCTGGACTTTTTGAAGCAGTTACTTCCTAAATGACTGTATTCCTGAGGCCTGCATGTAATACCTGGGGAGCCGGGTCACAGGTTGACTCCTGTTTTTCAAGAAAATTGAAAAATCAATCTCTTTCATTGCTTTAGTCTTAGTAATTTTATTCAGAAATTTTCTTAAACTTTTTAACCTCCTCCTGTCATGACAGAGAGGTTTTCACTTGCTGCCTATACAGTTTCCAGCATTAATTTTTTTGTGCCTACTTAGGCCCGTTTTTGTCTATTTCTGTGAATACATCCCAGCGATTTAATGTTAGTATGTTTCTTGCCTTTCCTGTCAGGTTTTCATCACTCGCTTGGTATAAAGGAAAAGGGGATAGAATTACAAATATACTGGACCATGTAGCTATCGATGAGAAATGGCTTCAGACATCCTTTTACTTTTTTCTTCTTCTTCTTTTTTTAAAGTTCTTTTTGAAGGAGGTGAATGTCAGGTTATAGTGGAAAGCCAGAACCATTGTGTGTTCCTATTTGAAAAATCCTGGGAAGTGAACATGATACTTTTTGACATGCGAGTTTCAGAAATTCTTAGTGATTATTATAATACACACTGCACTTATGTGCAGAGCTTCATCTGCATGCGCAAGTCTTTGTGTGTTTTAAAAGATAATGCCTAACTCTTCTGTTTATAAATGGCAGTAGCTGAGTATGCACAGAAGAGACTGAAGTCTAAGTCTGGATGTGCTATTTGGCTACATTCAAACAGCATGGGACAAGCACAAAATGTAAGGCTAGTAGAATATTGACACTAACAAGTTATTCGGAAGTTGGTTATTAGGAAATCTTTCACTAGACTTCAGTATCTTTGGTTTCTTTAAGAACAAATCTAAAATTTTACCCCAAAATCTAGGTAGTTATATATTATTTGTGTTATGGCTCCTTCAACACATAACTTTTTTAAACTTTTAAATCAATAAAAGAAGGGATTCTGTCTATAAAACACAAAGGAATACACCAAGTTAATGTTTTAGTTCATTAGTATATTATTTTGAGAGTAGAAAAAAATCAGTGCAAAATTACTTGCTATTCACATATATGCAGAAAATGTAAGTCCTTGGAATGTAGCACACATTATCATTACATAATCTATATCCATATGCTGTTTATAACAAGCTGAAATGTTATACCCTTGAGAAAAGAACCAGATTCTGGCACAGGACTGTTTTGTGGCAAGGAAAGATGAATGGATTCCAAAATTTTAAAAGAGGGGAAAAGCTTGATGGTTCCACAAAAAATAAGAGAGTTGAAATGGGGATTTAGAGATATATATGTTAACACAAGCTGACAATTAAAGCAATTAATTTCCTTCTTTATCTATATCCCCTCCTAGCTCTTCTAATCTTGACTAAGGTAAATGGATTGACTCACCTTTTTAGCAGATGAAGATAGGAACAAAGATATCTGGCATTACAGCCTGTCTCCCCATCCCCCGCCATCCCCATTTGTAGCTTTTTTTTTTTTTTACAGATGTTTTTTTCCATCAGTTAGAATAGTTAGTTCTTAAAGCAGTTAGAGACAGACCTGTACCAGTCAGAGAAGCAGTGGTTCAAGCCTGTTGGATTAATTGCTTTGAGTATGTTGCTAATGTTGCTAGGGCCACATGTTAGATAGCCAGTGTGAGCGTTTTTATGCAGTGGAAAAGGTCTTTCTCCAGACAAATATTGTACCTCTAATCCTTTTATGTGTAAATCTGAGATAAAGGGATTTGTGAATTTGTCAGTGACTCATTAAAAATATATTCTGAGTCTCTTAGGGTAGGTATTATTAAAAAACAACAAAATAATAAGTGTTGGAGAGGATGTAGAAAAATTGGAATCTTATACATTACTAGTGGGAATGTAAAATGGTACACTCAATGTGAAAACAATATGTCAGTTCCTCAAAAAATTAAACATAGAATTACCATATAATCCAGCAATTCCACTTGTAGTTATATATCCAAAAGAATTGAAAGCAGGGACTCAAACAAGTATTTTTTCTCCAGTGATTATAGCAGCATTATTCATAATAGCCAAAAGGTATTTTTTTCCTTGACTGTTTTCATTTTAGTTTCTTGTGTTACAAATTTATCTTTCTTTAAAATTTCTTATGGAGTCATATTCTGTTAAAATTTTCTTTAGAGTGTGAAGTATTTGTGGTTTGATTTCTTTTCTGTTTTCTGGGATAAAACTTCCAGAAAAAAACTTCATCTTTTTTCTCCAAGTTCCTCTTAGAATTAAAAAAAAATTTTTTTAATTGTCCATGGTATTCAGTGCAACCACAATTTTCTAATGTCAGACATCAGTAGTTCTTTTGGTCTCAGTCTTCTGCGGTACCTCACACCATCATGCACAGAATGGTGTGAGGGAGATACTTTACACCATGGTCCACAGACCTGGGAATTATCACTCTGGTCTTTCTGAATTTCATCACCCTCCTGCTTCACTGTGATGACCTTTCTCCAAGGTTGTTGTATGATATTGATAGCTTTCCTAGCTTTCAGGACTGAGAAAATATTTGTCTTTTCAAAAATTCATTTTGTTTCATTTAGTTTCTGCTTAGGGAAATCTTTAAGTCTCTACACTGCTCCCTTCCCCAGGGTTGCTATTTGGGTTTATATTTTGCATGTCTCCAAGATTCTCTCTTAGCTTCCTATCCTGCAGCCCAATAAGAGATGACCCATTCCACTTGTATATCTCTGGTGCCTCACTAGATGTGGCAGTTCAGGTTTTCTGAACCACCTGATCTGCAGGGAGTACTTGATCGCTTCCTTTATTTTCAAAGATCTTGGCATATTCTTTTGAAATCCTCAGTGGTGGAGAGTCTTTGCACTTTGAGGTGCTTACTTTTCTAAGTGTGAACAAATTACCCTTGCAGCAGTCTTTTATGGAATCTTTTGGCTTAAGGGCTCCTCATTTAGTGTATGGGGTCCGTCCTTTCTCCATTTTTTCTTTTTTTGAAAACTAGACAAGTAGAATCTTACTGTCTGCTTTGTATCCACACCTAGGAGCTAGACCTACACATCTATGTCTACATTTCATTTCAAGCTCTTGACTCAACCCCCTAATTTCAGTCCAGCTCCTTTGGAATTGGCATTCCTCCTTTGATCCTTCTGCCCCAACTCTGGTGTCTGTCTCCTATAGGATTTGGCTGAGATCTGCCCTTCTACCTCTGTTCTAATATATCCTTTGTCCACCCAGGGTGCAGGCAGTTTAATATCTAGTTGAGAAGATAAGTCCAACATGGTAAGACAACAGACAATAATATGAACTATCACCAAGTAAGTTTTATTGTATAATAGGTGTTGATAGGTGTCATAGCCATTCAGAAATAGTGAAGAATATTTATGGAAAGCTTCAGTGAACAGATGGGACTTGAACAAGATATTAATAAACGCTGGGACTTGGAGTTGTAAAAATTCCAGTCCAGTGAAGGAACATGAATGAAGGAAGAAGGTGGGAAGGAGCTTGGCATATTGATGCAACAATGAAGATTTCCTCAAAATACTCTATTTTCCTTCCATTAATGAGATAGTAAATAGGAGGCTCTTGAAGATCGTTTCCATCTGAAGGTTACTATCATGTAAATTCCTTACATTTGTGTGGTGATTAGCTATTTTAAATGCACTGATATAATTATATCATTTGGTCTTTGTAACAGCTTTGTAAAATCACAGATGAGTAAATCACATCCTAAGTATCTTGCCAGAAATTTCATTGCTCATGCATAGTAGAGCCGGGATCGATTTAGGCAGTGAGAATCTTGTGTCTGGGAGACCAGTTAGATGTTGTCTAGACAGAAAATGGTGAGGCTCCAAGTTTTGATGGTGGCTGTGGAATGGAGAGGAAGGGATGGAAATTAGAGGTAGACTCCATAGCACTTAATGACTAAGTGGATATAGGAGTACCACATATGTGCTTTGAATATTGGTAACTAAAAGAGTTGTGATGCCATAATTAAGAGACAGGAAAATATATGTAAGTCAAGTCCCTGATTTGTAGTTTGAAGCCCATTTCTTTTGTTGTATGAGAGGTGGTAAAGATCTCTTTCTGACTCATTGCACCTCGTTTAAAATTTTTTGTTGCTTTTCCATCTTTTGACCAAGATCAAATCTATATTTTAAAATGTTTTTCATATGTTTCAAGACTGTTTTGAGTTTACTCTTTAGTATTTTCTCTGCCAGGCTACGTAATCCTAGTTGCTAGTTTATTTAGCCATTTCTATAGGGATGTTTTTAATGCTTTTATTATATTTGTGATTGTTTTCTGAATCTTTGCCAGCTTCTCCACGTATCTCTCTGATGTTAAATTCAGATTTGGTCATAATATTTTGTCAGAGCTATAGTCTGAGCAATATTGATTTTGAACAAAGAGTAGTACATCAAGTTTCTTAAAATTTGTACACCTGTTTGTTCACAGCAGTATAATGTTACACTACACTGATGACCCAGATTCAGGTTATATTTTCTATAAAGCACTTTGAAAGATTTTGATAACATTTTGTGGAGATTTCTAGGAAAGAGTTGATAGACTTGGAGGCAACATTTCTTCTACTCTGAAAGGTAAAGGTCTTGACATTCGTTTCTCATAAGAAAGGAATTTATCAAAGTAGCAATAAAAGATAAGGCTGGAGTTAGTAACCCAAGGTCTGTGAACCCTGAAGCTTGGTATATGTATTTGGATTAATTTTTTTCTAGGGAGAGTCCAGATATTTTGTCCATTTTTTCAATAATAGATGTGGCATACAATTAAACTGTATCTTCCATGCTTTTTCCATTTAATACATCCTACTTAGAAACGTTAGATAGTGAAAAATGATTATATTCTAGGAAAAGTCATGATAGTACAGCCCAGGTAGGAATGAGAAGTTTCAATATAGTGTCCCTGGAATATTCAGGCATAGGCTTTAGATAAGGAGTTCTTAACCTGGGGTCCTTGAATTAAACTTAGAAGGTCCATGAATTTCGATGGGAAAAAAATCCATATTTTATTTTCACTAATCACAATTTCCTTGAATTATGATATATGTTACAGATAACCCACAGAAGTACTTATAAGTTTGTCACCAATAGAAACCACAAATGTTTTCATCTCATAATACAGTCATCACAGATATCTCAAAATAACATTTACACTAATTACTACTTCCAAATTATGATAATTAGTAGATCCACCATTAAAGCTTGTTATGTAATGTGTTAATAAAGAAGCACATTTTTACTATATAACGCATTTGTTTTTTTTCAGTATTTTGATAGCAGTATTTAAAGATCATTTTTCCATTGTAATCCCATATATTTGTTCTCATGCATTTAGAAACATTTTCCTGTAGGCTTTGCCAGACTTCCAAAGGGTCTGGAACAACAACAAAAATTCAAGAAACCCTGATTTGGGTGTTATAGCATCATTTCATCATTTCTAGAGTTTTTTTACTCACTGAACATTAAGCAATTCAGGATTTCATTACATAATGTTGTTTATTGAGAAGAAAATTTACAAAAATCGTTAATCATCTGGTAGAATGTGAACTTTTCTAGCTTTCAGAAATGTTTCTAGCTTCTTACTATTTTATTTCTGTTCATCACTAGTTATATTCTGTAATAGACTGTCTCAACTTGTCAAATCTCTGAGCTGCCACAGAGATTGTTTGGTGTAGGATTTAGAAGAAAGAATTTTGGAGACAATCTTGGATTTACATGCCAACTTCACTTAACGGTGCACAGTAAAGTGGCCTTGTGAAAGGTACATAATAATCTCTAAACCCCAGTTTCTTTACCTGTAAAATGGGAATAAATAGGATGTGTACACAATATATATGACAATAAATGTAAAGCACTTAGCATAACATCACAAATAATAACAATAATAACAATAATACTCATTGGAGATGGTCCTGTGTGTGGCCTTATACTTTCTGTTCCAGTTTTTCTGAACCTCTTGAGCTAAATAGTGACAGTAATTTTGGTATGGACAACTTGAGTAAAGTTTTTGCCCCGTGGACTAAGGGGCCAGAGAGCAGCGTCAAAAAGCATGATGGCAGGATTTTGAATGTGACAGATCATGGAAGGAGTTTGACTTAAGGAGATTTATGGACTTCAAGAGTAGAGATCGGCATAGCCACTTCTAAGTGTACTCAGCCTTCTTGCTCCCGGAGACTAAGAAGTGGCTAAACATCTGAGCTGCATCACCGTTCGTGACAGGAATTTTGGATACAGGAGGCTTTTTCTTATTCTTTATCATCTTATTCTCTCAGCAAGATCTGGTAGTTCATCTGTGTCTGGATTTTCACTACCTGTAGGACTACCAGCTTTTGGATTATATTAATAACCAGGCCTGAACCCAAGTGAGACAAAAAAGAAAAATAACAACATATCTAAGGAAGTCCTGCAGTGAGACGGGATCAGTCTGAACAAATAGACACATATCTGATAAAACAGAATGCCTACAGTAGACAGACGACAACTAAACCAAGAAAAAAAAAAAAGCCAGCTGTCATGACACTGTTTGCCTAATCCAGTTATACTCATCCCTTTTGCCAGGGCAGAAGTGAATATTCCCCAGGTGAATAATAATTGATCTAAGCCAATCATAAAATTCCATTTCCCTTGTCAGTGGTTGATTTCAGTTGGACAGATGCTCCATTCCTGATCAGTTGGATCTGAGAGATTTTTGCTAGAAGTTTTGCTAACTAACAAAATGAGACACACTGGCTGAAGTGCTCCCTTTTTCACTAGATGTTGTTTTGTCTGCCTGTGGTGTCTGGAATTACTGTAGCCGTTGTGTGACCATGAGGGGGATATCACTGACGTTGTGAGGAGGGCAGACATTGTCCCTGATGAGGTAATTATGCCACTGACTTGACCAACATGGAACCACTTAAATATAGATTCCTTGTTATGTGAAACAATAATTCCTTTATTGTGTAAGGCACTTTTATTTGTGTTATTTATTTCTTGCAGCGAAAAATTCTTTCTCATACAATTAAGGGAATTCATGTCTAGTCCCCAAAAAGTGTTTTGGAGATTTGAAAAGATCATGATTTCCCACCTAAACAATTCAGTAGGTGAGTTGAAGGAAGCCACTGCTGAGACCAAAATTTGTTGCCTAGAAGATCAAATGGAAGAATATCTCGAAGCACAGAGCAAAAACACAAAGAGGTATAAATCTTGAAAGAAAAATTAAGAGACTTGGAAGATAGATCCAGGAGGCTTAACATGCAAATAATCAAAACTTTCTTGGGGGACCTATAGAGCAACTCAAGTCTACAGACTGAATAGGCTCACTGAATTCTACATAGGATTAATGAGGAAGGTAAAGCCTAGCAAGATGATACTCCCGAACTTTAAGGATAAACACAAAATCCTATAAGCTTCCAAATTTACAATAGAAGTGTTAGGTTAGCATTCAGTTTCCCATCTGCAATCCTGGAAAATAGAAAGACAGCAGGATAACATCTACAGATAACATCTACAGGAGAGGAAGGCAGAGTGGAGGAAAATGAGAGTTTTCCAAAGGCTTTATTTTACTTGGGTGGGAGGAAAGGGAAGCAGAAAAGGGAGGATATAGCATCTTGATATGGAAGACAAGGGGTCTTTATGGAGGAAACGGTATCTGATTTTCCAATAACAGTAGATAATTCTTTGTTTGTGAGCACACACACACACAAAGGAAAATGATGTAATAATGGGCAAGAATGGAATGAATAGGAATTTCATCTGAATAGCAGAAAAAGGGGGACAAGCACAACATAAAATGGACAAATATAAGGAAAAATGAAAGGAAAATAGGTATGTCTCTTGTTAAGTCAAATATGAATGAACTGAATTCTCCCATTACAAGACAGATTGTCAGAGATTGAGTTAAGTTCTAGTTATTTGCTACTTACAAGAAGCAAACAAAGTATAAAGAAAGCTTTATGGTTGAAACATACTAGGCCAAGGCAAACAAAACAGAAAGCAGAAATGGCAATATTAATATCAGATGGAGTGAAAATTAAGCTAAAAAGTACAGAGGATAAAGGGGAATTATGTGATAATAAAAAGGTACTATTCATGAAGAGTACAAAGCAATCATAAACCTACAGGAATAAATTAACATAAATAATAAATATATGAATAAGAATCTTAGAAATGAAAGAAAACTTGATTTAAAAATACATAGTTAAAGTGGATAACTTTGATCTCTCTCTCAGATTGAGACATATGTGTAGTCAAACTAAATAAGGATAGAGGATAACCCAATAGTACAATCAACTTTTTTTAATAGATGAAGTATCTTTCAAATAAAAAACATCTTTCAAATAAGAAATATAATTTTGTATTCTCATGGAACATTAGAAGATGATATATCATGTATGTGGCTACAAGGAAAATCTTAAATTTTAGAAAGTAGAGATTTCGTATAGCCCATATTTTTATAATAATCCAATGAAACTAGAGATAAATATCTAACTCTATGGGGTACAATAAACATTAAACTTAAAGGAAATGTAATCTTGAATACCTTCATTATTATGGAAAAAAGATGAAAAATAAAGGAACTTTATAAAAAGAACAATAAAAATGCTAGGAAGATGGGAATAAAGATAAAAGCTAAAACTAATGAAACAGAAAACATCAAACAAGAGTAGAAAGAATAAGTGAATCCAAAGATGGTTTTTTGAAAGATCAAAAAAATAGATTAACTCGTAATAAACCTGGTTAAAGAAAAAAACCTAGAGCAGAAATATTTATGATATTTACAAAAAAGAAATACAGTGGTAGATACTTGCCTTTCCTGATATAAGACCAGTCTGTGAAGCCACCATAATAAACTTACATTGGCATAGGGATAGACAAATGGATTAGTAGAGCAGACTCGTAGATAACAGTGTAAACGACAGTTTATAAACATGGTATTTCAACTCAATCAAAAATGAACAGTTTAAAATTTATTGGTAGCCCAATTGGTATTCTGTTTAGAAGAAAATAAAATTATAATACTATAGCATATACTTAGTGAAATTCCTGATTAAGATCTGAATGCAAAACAAACATCCTATATGAAAATATAGGATACTGTATGTATAATTCAGGGGGAGGAACTCTTTTTAACTAAGTCTGGTAGCCCAGAAACCGCAAAAGAAAGGGACAGGCATATTTGAATAAAATAATCAAAAGCAAAGTCAAATACAGTAACAATAGATATAGAAGAATAATTATAATGCAGATGTTAGTAATTAATATCTGTAATTTACAAAGAACTGTTATCAATTAAGAAGAAAACTGTTATCAATTAAGAAAATTAAGAAGAAAACAATTTCTTCTTAATTGTGTGAAACAGCCATTACAAATAACAATGCATAAAAATTTAATAATACCTTCCTGAGACTTTTGTAATTTTTTAAACACTAAAAGGAAGCCAAATATCAAAAGACTATATAATGCTATAATAGTGCTACAGTGCTTTATGTTTGTGGATGCTGACTAAGGCTTCCAAACTTTTGTGCCACCCAACTAGATAAGATCAGAGATTTCATAGGTGCCCACAGTATACTACCAAGAAATAGTAACCTATGGATTACTCTGGTCTAGTGACATAAGTAGTAATAAATACTTGAGAGGTGATGTTTATTACAAATATCTGAAATATATACATTGATTGATTGTAATATCATTTTCACAATTTTTGTTAATATTTTCTTCAGCCCCAGGTTGGCTCACTTATTTAACAAGTTATCTATTTAGTGCCTACTCAGTACTAAGGGGCTATATCTTTTGCCTGTTAATCATTTACCATTTAGTGGAGTAAGACTTAAATATTACTGCCCAACTGACAAAATAATATGTCAAAGTGTAGGTCATGGATTATATTATGGGTATGCTTGGACCTTTATTGAATTTCATTTTTTTTTGGTAACAGAGGTCTGGTGGACACATTAAATATGACTACAGTACCATAGTGTCTTTGCCAAATTTATCCGTCTGAGATTCAACACTCTTCATGTGATGACATCTAATTTTAATGCATTTTAAGCTTGTCAGTGGTCAGTTTTAAAGCCATTGAAACCATCAAATTGCAAGGGCTCCTTGTACCTACAGGTCTTGATGCAGGACCCCGGCTCTATGAACTTAGTTGTAGTTCTCTGAGGTACTCCTAGAGCTGTCAATATGAGGAGTGGTAAGTAGGTTACCTTCAGTGAGGTTTCCTGGAATGTAGGCAGTTGTTTGGGATTTAGAGAAGACTGTCATCAGGTGCCAAACTCTTCAATAAATATTAATAAGTTACCTGGAGACTCTATAACTAATTCGGCTACAAAGACTTGTATCTGTGTATTTTAAAACCAAAGCTAGTATTGTCTTTAAATTCCAGATTTCCAGAGTAACAGGAACGTATATAGAAAATTCATTCAACCAAAATGTATTTGAGGAGTTTGGAATACACTGGGAACAAAACAATTATCTTTCCCTTCCTGGAGCTTACATTCTAGCTGGGAAAATAAAGACAGGAGACAAAAAGCATATTAAACAGTTATGATATATTAGAAAGTGATACATATGTGACAAAGTAGAGCATTGGGGGTTGGCAAAGATTTCCCTAAAGGATTTTAAAAAGAAGGGGTGGTAATAGAGTATGCTTTGGTTCGATGAAGATTCCTTCATGCCTTTTCGATGTAATCTATTAAGCAAATTTAATATATTAGGGAATGTACAGTATTTGCTAAATTGCTTCAATTTTGCCATGTATCTGCCTGCCACAAAGGCAAAACACCATTTGTCATATAAACAATCCTAAGTAATTATTTTGTCCTAAAATATTTGTTCTTAATAGCTTTTCTGAGCAATCTGTTCTGTTTCTAAAGATAGTTGAAAACTGTATTTTCAAGAATGGTTTTCAGAATTTAAATTTTAGTAGGTAGACTAAGTTTTGACATATCACAAAAAGGTGTTGTAGATCAGTGAATGATCATAGAAGATTTATGAAAACAGGGAAATTCAGGTTTAGTACTTAAAATATATATAATAGAATAAAGATCTAAAGCCTATTCAGAAGTTGGAGAGGTTTCAGTTAGAGAAAAATGTCAGGAGAAAATTTAGATAAGGGAAAGAATGTTGAGACTTAACTGCCCCTCAGAAGTAATCTTACATTTTCATCAGGTACGTACATTTATGAGAGGAATTACTCTGACATTTTTGATAAGTACCCAACCAAAAAATGTAAGTAATAGTTTGTCTTAGAGTCCCAAATAATGCTTTGTAGTGAATAGCCCTAATTGAGAACTGCAGTTGAATGGATCATTATTTCATTTTTAGTCTGAATTGCATGTTGCTGGGAGTGGAATCTGTATTTCTTTGAATTTCCCCATCCTATATCTCACTTGGTATTTTTAAGGTCAGTTAAGCACAGTAAATAATCTTTGCTCAGCAAGCAACCCACATCACCATCTTCCTGTCTGATGTAGCTAATAAATTCTAAGCAAACTTCAAACTCCTTGTGAAGCTTCCTAATGGATACCTCACTGGACTGAAGAGCTTTTGGAAGCAAAATAAAATAATCATCTAAAGTTGAATGTTTTTGGATCAAGGTTACTAGGTCAACACTAAATTTAAAACCATTTTGAGAGACATTTTTTAATGGCACTTAGAAATTATGGCTAAAGATCAGGCTGTTACATGTGATGTAGCTCAGGTCCTTTGATGCTAAAGGTCTACAACTGACTTCTGTGTAAGATGTATTTTTAAAAACATTAACTGTGATTTAAAGTAGCAAGAGACAGTGTTCAGGCCAGGGAAAATAAAGTCTCCCTCTCCAGGTTTTTGGTTGAAATGGTTTGAGTTCAGTAATTTTATTGAACCTGAAAAAATATTATTAATAGCTGCCTTCACAAAGGGAAATAGGGAAGCTGGCCCCTGTCAATTCCTGCTTAGGAGTTGCCGAGACATTTTGAGATTGCAAGAAAACTGTGGATGAAATCCATACCAATTAGAGATCCTGTGTGTTTGGAACCATTTAAAAATGTTGTGCAGGGCTCAAAGGAATTAGTAAAGCTTGCTGCAGTACAGCTACATTATTAATCTCCAAAGAGAATAGATACCAGATGTTCACAGTGCCCAAGGACACCTCAGTGTTCTTGACAGCCTTAGTCATATTGTCCTCAAACAGATGCAAATGCCTGAAATGATTATGGGTGATAAGGCTACACCATTTGTACATCTGAACTTGTTAACAATTTTTTGAAGAAATGCACTATTTTTGATAGGCAGGAAAAGTAAACATGATAAATTTGATATTTGTAAAAAAAAAGTCTAAAGCAAAACAGTAGAAATTCTTTGCCTATTTTTAAAAATGTTTTTTCACTTGACCCAGTGATAGCCATATTCAGGCTAAGTGATTATCTTTCTGTGTGTGCATGCTTAAACAAAATAAATTTACTCTCTGAGTTCTGGAGGCTGGGAAGTCCAAGATCAAGGAGCTCACTGATTCAGTTCCTGGGGAGGGTTCTGTATCCTGGCTTATAGTCAGTCATCATCATTTTTTTTTTCTGATTTTTTATTGTGGTGAAATACACATAAGAAAATTAGCATTTTAACTGTTTTTCAGTGTACAGTTCAGTGGTATGAAATACATTCACATTGTTGTGCAACCATCACCACCATCCAACTTCAGAACTCTTTTCATCCTGTAAAAAGGAAACTCTGGACCCCTAAATAATAATGCTCCTTTCCATCTTCCCACCATCCCCTGGCAACTATCATTCTACTTTCTGTCTCTGTAATTTTGACTGCTCTAAGTGGAAGTTATTACCTTTTAATTAAGTCATATATTGTAAATATAATGTAAATAATGAAATATGTGATATTTTCTTTATAATTCATTTAAGAAATATTTCCATGAGCTTGGTGTTGAAGTTGTAGTAGTTAATAAAGTAATCATGGTCTCATAGTACTTAGTGAAAGAAGCAAACATTAATCAAAAATTACCCATGTAAATAAATAATTGCAAACCATGATACATGGCTTGGAAAGAAAGTACTACTGGGTGCTGCAAACATGTTTGACCTGGGAACCTGACCTAGAATTAAAGCTCCAGCCATATTGATTGAGCATCTACTTTGTGTCAAAAAGCAAAACAGATTACAATGGTCATTTAAGGCATTACAGCCATTGACTCTCAGTTTGATGGACCACAAGATAATTAGGAACAACAACAAACAAATTAAAAATAAAATAAAAATCAAAAAGATTCTTGTAGTCTTTCTTCAAATATGGCTTCTGTTCAGTATCCTTTGGAGCATTTGAGTAATGCTTAAGTTTTTTTAACATGTCTAAATATTTTTATATCACTAATCTTACTGCAAAAATTCCATTAGGAAAGTAATATTGTAACATTTGAACACTTCAGAAAACAGAGAAAGATGGGATGAGTGATAGGGACCTTGATTCCAAATATCTTAAAATAAACCTCATTGTGTTCTTCCTGTAGCCTGCCTTCCCTGCAGGCTGTAAAAGAGTAGTCTCTGTTCACTGTCTTCTTCACTATGCTTTCCAATCTAATACTCATTGTTGAAATCTGCAGTGTCTCTCAGGTCTTACTTAACTTGTCCTTTCTGTAGATTATGTGACTGCTGTCTGTCCTCCATCCTTAAGCAATTTTCTCTTTTTTCAGACTCTGTCCTGATTCCCTTGTCCTCTTCCTATTTCTGGAAATGCTCTTTTCTTTTCCTCTACTGACTCTTATTCTTTTGCTTAACATTTAAATACCTGCCTGGTTCTCCTCTCCGTTTATATTCATCCCTCCTACATATCCTTATCCAGGACCTTACTGTCTTTTATGTTGTGATGACTTTCCAATCTGCATCTTGAGCTTGGCTCTCATTTCTGAGCCCACATATTCCTTTGTCTCCTAGATCCACAAGAAACTGATTTTGTTATTTTCTCTGTAAAAATGTATCTCTAGCATGATTCAGCTAGTCACACAAGCTGGAAACCTAGTAATAATGTGATCCTGCCCTTCTTCACTGCCCTGAATGTACCGCAGTCACCAAAATCAGTAAACTTTGCTCTCTTGATTGCTCTATAAACTCTCCCCTGCTTCCCAGTCCCATTAAAGCTTCATTATTTCTGTTCCAGTACAGTCTCTCATCTGATATATACGTTTCCATGTTCCCTCTTATCCCGAATCCCTCCAGTCTGCTTTCAGAACCATTTTTCTAAAATACAAATTTGATCATGTTACTAGGCTGCTTAAAAGCCTTCAGGTAGCCCCCAATCATCATTTTATCTAGAATGCCCCTGGCAGCAGTGCCACCACCATTTACAACTACTGGGTTGGGACAGCTAGATGAGAAAGCAGGATAACTGGTAACCAAAATAAAGTTAATTTTTGAATAGTATATTGCATTTAAATTTTATTTGCATTTTTATCTGCATGAATTTTTAGAGTCTATAGGTTTATGCTAATTTCATGTATATTGTAAATTCCCTACTTTTCAAGACACATATATATAATTTTTTTTTTTTTTGAGACAGAGTCTCACTCTGTCGCCCAGGCTGGAATGCAGTGACACAATCTTGGCTCACTGCAACTGCCACCTCCAAGGTTCAACGATTCTCCCACCTCAGCCTCCAGGGTAGCTGGGCTAGAGGCATGCACCACCATGCCCGGCTAATTTCTGTATTTTTAGTAAAGATGGGTTTCACCATGTTGCCCAGGCTGGTCTCGAACTCCTGACCTTAGGTGATCCACCCGCCTCAGCCTCCCAAAGTGCTGGGATTAGAGGTGTGAGCCACCATGCCCAGCCAAGATAAATATTTTAAATATCATTTTTATTTCAGGTACCTCTTAATAAAGCTGAATGAAGCATGGGAGAATGTTTGCCAAAACCAATGATTTTCTTTTTGTCATGTTTACTCTTTGTCTGGACTGAACTAGTTTGCTCTTGAGACTATTGTTGGTTTGAAGTAATGAAATCATGTCATCAGCATATGGGGGACACATCCTTATATTTGCAATGGCAGGAGGGAAGAAATACAGAAATTCTCAAACAATACAAAGCAAATATAAACTTGAAAAATGGTCTAAGAAATTCCTTTCCACTTAAGTAGGCAATGAAGAGACCATTCTGACCTACCAATTCTAACTCAGATGCCATTGCAGATGTCATAAAAGTTTGTTTTAATCTCATACAGCTAACCCATAATCCGTTTTTAGCCACAGAGTTAAATCTGAGCCAGTTAAAGCAGCTAAAACTTACACTGATTTTGATATTTTTAATCAAGATTTTTAAAATGTAATTGTAGTTAGTAGAAAAATTATGATGCGTCAAATTTGTTTTCTTCAAATGAAATATTAGATGAAGAGACTAAAGTCTGCAGTTTATTAAAAAAAAAATCTTGCCTTCTTACTCAAGATGATAAACTGAGCATACATGTTTGTTTCCCCTCTCTCCCAAGAGATATCTTTAAAATGACAGTAAGAAAAAGAAGAGGAGGAGTAGGAGGAGTAAAAGTAGAAGAAATCCATTGCAAAGAGAATTGGAGTGGGGTAGGGAGCCTTTAGAAAAAGAAGCTCAAAGTTTTCCCAAGAAAAAAAAATGGGTGGAAATGCATCAATTGGTGTGACCAATTAAAGAAAGTTGCAGCCCAAAATATGTACAAGAGTTGTTGCCAATGCCCAGCAGAATTACAAAAAGGCTCAGAACTCAGAATTGACAAGAGCAAAATGGGGACCTGACAACGAGGTGCTTAACTGAAAGTCTAAATAACAACTAGACTAGTTTTACATTTTCCTTATCCTCATATTTAGAATGACAGATCATTAGTTACCCACAAGAAAACAAGCCTGGAAGACTGCTCTCTTAAGATATTAAACAGCCTGTCTGGGATAATTGGGGTTGCTATTGAGGTGTTGATATTCCAGAGTAAACCATTCCCCATTGAGGTATTCAGGGAACGCCAGGATGAAGCCTTGTCCATCAGCAACTGATGACAGCAGTCCTGGAGTTCCCAGGCAGCTTTTATATTCAGAGGAAAGGCTTGCTAAGGATACAAACCCATACTACATCTAATGGCAGAGAAAACCTCCATCAGATGTGTAGGATAACTGACCTTGGCCTCCATGTTTAAATAGGAACTGTTGATCAAAGATCCCCAAAGACAGATGAAGGAAAACTAAGAGCTTGAAATTTAAAAATCAAGATAAGGAGAACAATTTCCCAGAAGGAGCAGAGATATTTTAGAGAATCATAGAAAAACTAAAATGAAACAACTCTCTAGTTAATATTCTCAGAAATACTTGAAAAGATACTTTGTTTATAAAATAAGATGATACTGTTACCAAGAAAGCCAGAGGTAAGAATAATGTGAAAAAATAAGTTGCCAAAAAAATACCTACAATGCAATGCCATTTATATAAAATTCTGAACATTTAAAATGGTATATTTTGTTTCTGGATATAGACATGTGTAGAAGATTAATCAAAATAAGTGTTGGAATGGTAGGTGAGTAATTGTCTTTGGAGTACTAGGAGGCATAAGAGTAGGGAACAAGGTTAGAGGCAGATCTGCTGTAATCGTTAGAGAAAGAGGGGGAGAAAGAAACCTGAAGCCAATATAGAAAACAAGGTAGTATCTGTGAAACCTGGGCAGTGAACATCTGTTAAATTGTGGATACCTAGTCTATTATTTGTATACTTTTGCATATGCTTGAAATGTTTGTCATTAAAAACTCAAAAAGTAAAATTTTGAATACAGAAGTTTGTACAGTTGTGTAATAAAGTCATAATCCAAACAAAAATAGAAAGAAGTGTGGCATGCCTTTTAGCAAGTGTTGCTGTATAAAAAATGGAAAGTCAATTGATTTTTGGTCTCCTAGGATTACTTGTTGCAGTAAGGATTTGGCAGAATAACACAAATAATGTTTATTAGTTTTCAGCTCTTAGAATCTATAGAAAAGCACAGAAGACTTAATTATGGTTGGTCATTGGAATGGGGCAAAGGATAGGTGGAGGGAAGATGAGGGTGCTAAGGCCGTCTTACAGAGTGGGGAGCTGAATGGTATTATCTTAAGCTACTAAATATCTACTTAAGCTAGATATTCATGCATTCAATTTTTCATTTATGAGATAGTTTTTTTGGAACACCTTTTATGTAGCAGGCACTTTTTTAGTTTGTTGCCAGTACAGTGGTAAATGAAACAAACTCCCTGCTTTTATTTTTACTTACATTCTAGTTCAAGAGGCAGACATTACCCAATGAGGTTTTAAAGAAATTAAAAATAACCTGAGTATCAAAAGATTGGAAAGCGGAATGGAGGGGAGATTATGTAGGTATGAGTACTAAATCTTAATCTTTCATAAGAAGAAATGAATTTATAATGTCTAAAACAGCACTGTGCAAGGATGGAAATGTTCTATGTCTGTGGAAGTCTTGGTGAAA
This sequence comes from Gorilla gorilla gorilla, assembly GCF_029281585.2. Classification (NCBI taxonomy): domain Eukaryota; kingdom Metazoa; phylum Chordata; class Mammalia; order Primates; family Hominidae; genus Gorilla; species Gorilla gorilla. Next base: position 80,722,883 of record NC_073234.2, read on the forward strand.
ATGTTCTGTATGTATATCTGTGCTGTCTAATATGGTCGCCATTAGCTACTTGTAACTGCTGAGAGCTTGAAATGTGGCTAGTGTGACTGAGAAACTGTAATTTTATTTAATTTTAATTAATTCAAATTTAAACAATGACATGACTGATAACTACTGTATTGGACAGCACAGGTTTAAAATGAAATAATCAAGAGACAGCAGCATAAGCACATTTTTAAAGAAACAGAAAATCTATTTATCATGGTTTCCTGTGGGTATGGCAGAATTGACAGGGAATGTCTCATTATGAGCCATCTTGTTTGATTTTCTACCACATGCACATATTTGGTTGATTGCCACTTAAATTTTTGGAAGACTATATTGCAACCAAATGGGTCTTTGAAGGGGATTAAAGAATCATTTTTTAAATGAGATAGACTTTATACCTGAAGCATCAGTTAAGTGAATATTTTATTTTATTTTATTTTTTGAGACGGAGTCTTGCTCTGTCGCCCAGGCTGGAGTGCAGTGGTGCGATCTCGGCTCACTGCAAGCTCCACTTCCTGGGTTCATGCCATTCTCCTGCCTCAGCCTCCCGAGTAGCTGGGACTACAGGCAGCCCCCACCACGCCTGGCTAATTTTTTTTTTTTTTTTTTTTGTAGAGGCGGGTTTCATTGTATTAGCCAGGATGGTCTTGATCTCCTGACCTCATGATCCACCCCCCTCAGAGTGAATATTAAATAATTTGGCAAGAGTCCGGACTCTAAGTTTCAAACAATTCTTGTTAGCAGGGGGACTACATAGAGAGTTGGATTATTTATTTTGAATTAGGTAATAAGGTAAATTGTGGTCAGTGAGGTTAGCAGATTCCAGCTACAAATAATCTGAATACTACAAATTTTGAAATATGGCCTTGGAATTAGAGAGCTGTGAGGACTGATACACACACAAATAAGGACCTGTACCTCCAGCTTGTCTCACCAAAACTGTGCTAAAATATGTATCATCATTATTGACCCATCACCCAAACCCAGTGGGATTCATTGTGTCCAAACTTACTTTGCATTTGAAAATAACAAAACATGTGTAATTACCTTTCAATTCAATAAGTTCTCATTCATGAGTAGTTTCTGCTGGGTTCTGTTGATGAGTCATGTAGCTGACTAGCAAGGTTTCTAATTTTTATTTTAGGGTGGGGAAGGATTAGGGGAAGTGGAAGCTGTATAGCAATTCTTGTTAAATTAAGAATAGGACAATGAGGGCCACATTTTCTAGATATGGTACAGATTGAATTGGCTTCAACTTGTTTACACTCTGTTGCTAACTTTAACAACATGTTTCACAGATTTTTTTAAAGGTGGCATTGATTGGGATGGAGAGCTAAGAAAGTTTTACTTATGAGGCAGTTGGCATGAAACATTTAGAATTTGTCAACAGAATACTACTTGTGGAGAGCTATGCCATTATTCAATTATGGGCTCAAGTAGACTTGAAACAGATTTATTAAGCTACATTATGGGTTGGAGGGGGAATGATTATTTATGCTGCAATCTAAAAAAAAAATCCATTCTACTGTAGATGATATAGCAAGCACCAAAGAAGCTACAACAACTAATCTGGATCACTTTCTCTTATATTTGAGATGAAAATGAGCATATTCTGGAGTTGCTTCACATGATATGAGTAGTATGACGTTATATCTGCAGATGAATGTGGCCTGATGGGTGAATAAAATTGAGGCAGAACTGCCATATTTCAACTTGCCTGCTTCAGTTGTACTACATATATTTATTTGCTATCTGGAGATGGGAATTCTTTGAAGGGTGAAACTATTTATTGAAAATAAGGCATTCTTGATAATAATAGGCTAATATCTAAAAAGTACAGTTTATATTCTTTGAAATGAAATGATAATAGGCCTAATCCAATCTCATCAAACAGAAACTAAGGGATGTATTGGGGGTGGGGTGAACCGACTCTGTTTATGCAGGTTTTCACATGACTTTTCTTTTAAAAAGTGCATGGAATGCATCCAAAACAAATAATGTTTTGTTAGAAGACCAAAAGGAAAATCCTAGAGAAAGGAGGATGGATGATCTTTCTTTAATGTCAAAACTGACATAAACACACTCCCCTTCCCCCACCCTTTTACTCAAGATAATTTTCTCAACAAGACGCAGATTGCTTCAGTCTCTGCCTATCACACTTTGAAGCACTTTCCTTATTATTAGGAGTTGGGGCAAGGTTTCCTTTGAGGATTTTTACAGCAGTGAAGAGTTCCTTCTTTAAATACTTTCACATGATGGGGGAATTCCGCTTTCAAAGTGCTGTCATCACTGTGGCTTCTCTGCCATAAGGCAGTTTATTATTGGGGGAAGGTCCTTCTTAGTTTGATTGTCATTAAGTACTTACCTTTCTGATGTACTCTTTGTATAGAATGTCACTTTTTCTGAGAAGTCTAGCAAAGCAACTCAGCATTCTCCTTTGTTAACCTTATTGGCCAAAGTTAGCCATGATTCTCTTTTGAAATGCGTTCCACCACAGTGAGTTACAGTCTCCAGCGTGGTTTTTTGTGTCCATCTCCACTAATCAGGATTTGGGTTGACATATTGAATATTCCATTTTGAAAACTGCCATCTCTTCTACAGGGAAAAGGGACATTGTGAGTTTTGGGGAGTTTTGAAATATCTTTATTTATTTTTATTTTTATTTTTATTTTTGAGTGTCTCTTCTAATGTTTAAATAATGCCATGGTAAACAACAAACTATTCAAGCATCAACAGTTTCCCAGAAACACTGAAATCTTTTGAGACCTGCACTCTGTTTCAACCTCCCTCATCCTGCTCTATTCTTCAATATAGTTTTCTGGAAAATCCTGTGCATATCTAATTCAGGTAGAAAAAAATTGAGGAAGAAAGTGGAACATAAGAAGAGAGTCCTAAAGTCAGAATATTCATATCCTAGTTTTGGCTTTGCTACTTACTGCCTGTGTAACCTTGGCAAGTAACTTATCCTTCTGTTCCCTCCCACCCCCAAAACCCTGTAAAATGAGTGAACTCTATGAACTTCATGTTTCTCCTCTCCTAAATACACAAGAAGTAAACCTCTCCCCCCACATAAAGAGGCGTAATCACAGTGATTGAGCCACGTTGGACAGTGCAGTGAGAAACTAGCATTGATATTTCCTAAATTAGTCTGTAAGGAGTATGATTTTATTCTCTCTCTTTCTTGTGGAACTCTCTGATGTGCTGTAATTATTTATCTCATTTGCTTATTTAAGGCTAACTGGAAATCAGTTTAAGAAACATTTGAGTTGTGCCTTTGTACTGGACACTGTGTTAGGCAATGAGAATACTCAGGTCAATGAATTTAGACTCTGCCTTCAAGGTGTTCACTAACTAGTAAGGGAGGAAAGCATGAAAATACATTACAAATCCAGGGTGATGCCTAGAACAAGATAAATAAATATAAGATGCAATGTAGCATAAAGGAAAAATATATACATGTGTATATCTATTTCTCCATACCTATTTTGAATTCTAGAAATAGGACTATGTGGTGCTGGGGTAAGGTAGCTTTATGGTAAATTTCATACAACAACAAAACTCCTAAACCTGTTTACTACTAAATCAAGTGTGTCCCTCCCATAATATCAGTTGCCTTAAATTGCAATTAAATGAGTTATGCCCTTGAAGGTTAAAAAGGAAAATACAGAATGTTTTCTTTCTTTTCATAGATAAATGACTTTATTTTTCAATGTCCTCAAATATCACCATTAAACCTGTTTTCACTAGCAATTGGCACTTCTATTATTAACAAAGAAGAACCCCTAAATGTGTCAAGTAACCATTGTAAACCAAATATTATAGCCTAGAATATATTCAAATTCTCTTTAGAATTTAGAAAATGGGAAGAAATTCATTTTCTTAAGAATGCTAGTATGTCTCAGCATAATTAATTTTTGTGAAAGGTTATAGTCTGGAAGGTTAAGGTTTTCCTGGTGCTTTGTAGCAATTTTGAGCTCAAATCAAGGAATTAGAAAGTGTTAACACTCTTGGTGTTAAATCTAGCACTGACTATCAATACTATACTCTTGCATTGTGGAGGATGAGGGAGCTTGGGGGATTTGGCCTAATCTGTTTTGTTTGAAACTAAAAATCATGTTGTTGAAGTTTGCATTCTGTTTTCTTTCAATAGGTGTATTAACACAAAGCACCAGGTTCTTAACGGGCTTCTTCCTTTCTGCAGAAGTAAATGTGACTTGTGAAAAAGAAAAAAAAATTGCACCAGCACCTCAGCAACATTGCCCCTCTTTCGTCATTTTGGGGATTCAGGCTTCAGCTCAGTAACTCCAGACATATTTTGGGGAAACATAAAAACATGCCCATAAGTACTGAACATAAAACCTGGCTGTACACTCAAAACATTTGTACAATCCTATGATCCATTTATCATCAAGTTTCTTAAAGTGTGCATATATTTTTAAAATCACTAGAATAAATAAAAATTGGAACTAGATGCTCTTTGAGATAAGGTGCTGCCCAGAGATGTCTGAGGACTGATGCTCTAAGAGTCTCCTATGAAGTGAACAAGCTTCTTGCCCATAAAAATAGATAGATGCTATGATTTCCAGATAACCCTTTTTCCAGGAAATTAGATGAGGATGGTGACAACAGGATAGTCGTTTTTTTAAACAAAATTTTAACTATCCAAACTAGGTACTGAAAAAGCTTGCTTTCTAAGGAGGCATGGAATAGTTGAAAAGTTAACAGCCAGACCAATTGATTGTGTTTTGGAAAACATCGTAATGGAAGATTCATAGTGCTTCAGGGCCATGCTGAGTGACTCTGAAGACAAGAGAAAGAGTGGTGAGAGAGAGCCTTCTAAGTTCAAGGATGCTCTAGAAAACTGTTGGATGGTCTAAGAATGTCTCATGAAGCACCAAACCCTAATGCAACTGTAATCTGAGTATGAGGAAAGGGTTAAAAAATAACTGTACTCTTGCAAAATATATTTTCCTTCAGCTTTTGACCTTTCTTTTTTCAGGTTGAAAAGTTAAACATACACTAAGGATTTTCATTATTTGCTTAGTATTTCTTTAAAATGCATTCTAACCCAAGGCTGTGTATCTCTCCTCTCTGCTTTGATTCTTGTGCCTGCTGTGCCCCAGGTTGGCCTTCATTCCACGATGTGATCAGTTCTGAGGCAATCACATTCACAGATGACTTTTCCTATGGGATGCACAGGGTGGAAACAAGCTGCTCTCAGGTGAGTTCATCCTTTCTGAAAACCCTATACATTGCTTTCAGAACTCCTGGTTGTGCTAAATATAGCAACTAAGGCCAAGCGACTGGTCACAAGAAGGACAGACAAGCATGACGAAGTTTATATGAAGTCCGAGGGATGCCTGTGTTCAAGTGTTTAGCAAGTCTAGTGGAATGTTAAGGCCGGCATGATAGCTCAAGCCTGTAATCCCATACTTCGAGAGGGCCAAGTGGGGAGGATCACTTGAGGCCAGGAGTTCAAGACGAGTCCGGGCAACCTAGTGAGACCTCGTCTCTACAGAAAATACTTTAAAACTTAGCAGGGCATGGTAGCATATGCCTGTAGTTCTAGCTACTCAGGGGGCTGAAGCAGGAGAATCACTGGAGCCCAGGAGGTCGAGGCTGCAGTGAGCTGTGATCATGCCACTGTACTCTAGCCTGGGCAACAGAGCAAGACCCTGTCTCATAAATAAATAAATAAATAAATAAATAAATAAATAAATAAATAAATAAATAAAATGTCAGTTATTGGCTTCACCACTATTAAACAAAATCATTGGTAGGAAAAATATCATCTTCAATTGGCTCAGTAAATTGAAGAGTGGGCTGTTCTTGGGGCATATGAAGATTTCATTATGTGGCTTTGAATAACCTGATATTTTGATAATCTCCCTCTCCTTGCAGTTCTGTGTACCCACTGTTCAGTCAGAATGCCTCTAATGGCAGTGATCCAAACACAATCAAGGAAGACCTCAGAAATGGCTTTTCTTAGGTGGGTGTGAGGAAGGTGGTTGAAGAGAGGCTGTAGGAAGTGAAAGTTCAGTGATAGGTTGGCTACATGAGATAAGGTAATTCCTTTTCTGCTTCTCCTGATATACAGACATCCTCATTTCCAAGAGTTTCCTAATTAGTTCTGTCCATCTGCTTTAACCAAATTAATGCTGGCTCTAAGGAAGCAAATGAGCATGTGTTGAGGAGGAGGCAAAAATAGTTAATCTGACACCCACAATCGAGAGACTTGAACTTGTGGGTATTTTGTGCTTAAACACAGAGACATAGAATCTCCATCTACATGGAATAAGAGCAGCTGCATATTCTATGGAAGGCAATCTTGTTCTTTCAACCTGCTTTAAATAAGTGAAATGTAAAGTCTGCAATATTGTGACATTGAAAGTTATTGACACCACAGGGTATTTTGTTGGGGAATCTGTTGGACATATCAGAGGTACAGGGGCATGATCAGGCAGCTGTAATAGCAAAGTGATTGCCATATGGGCCTCCCTCAGCATTCTTTACCTGCCCTTTATCCATTTTTCTTTAACCCCTTCCACCAGGCACAAAATGTTTAGGGAGTAGGTGGCATATTTACTACCAAGTAGGGAGGGAGGTTAGTTTGAACCTAACCATCTGATGAATTTTTGTTTTTATTAAAAAAAAAAAAAAAGACTGGCAAGTCTCCTGTCCTTCAAGTGTGAGGACTACTCTCTCTCTTGAAAATTAGACTTCATATTTTATCTGAATCACATTTTCAGCTCACTCTTGTTTCTCAGAATGGAGTCTCTGATGGTGATAGTGGAACTTTCTGGTGCTGGGTTTCACCCACAGAGGGTCTAATGTAATTGGACAGGTTTAGTGTGGGGAGCAGCATTTTTAAAAGCTCCTCTGGTTAGTGCTCACAATAACCTTCTGAGGTAGGTCCTTTTTTTTCTCTGTTATTTTACAGTTGAGGAAACTGAGGCACAAAGAGAGCAATTAAACTTGGGTCAGCTTATGTGGATTTAAGTGGCAGAGCTGAGACTTGAATTGGGGTACTCTCCAGAGCTCTTTATGGTGCCCAGATAGATAGACAGGTTGAAAAGAGTCATTAAAATTTAAAAATCTCATGATTTTCCAGCAGTTGGCTTAATGCGATTTAGTTTGGGGTTTTTTTTGTTTTTGAAATGGGGTCTTACTCTGTCGTCACGGCTGGAGTGCGGTGGCATGATCTTGGCTCACGGCAACCTCCACCCGCCGAGCTCAAGCAATCCTCTCACCTCAACCTTCCAAGTAGCTGGGACCATAGGTACACACCACCACATCCAGATAATTTTTTGTATTTTTGGTAGAGATGGGGTTTCACCATGTTGCCCCACTGGTCTTGAACTCCCGAGCTCAAGTGATCCACCCGCCTCAGCCTCCTAAAGTGCTGGGATTACAGGCGTGAGCCACCGTGCCCAGCCTGCAATTTAGTTTTAAATTCAATTAAATTTGATTGATGATTTTATAACTGTCACAAAAAGGTAAACTATAAGTAGGATGGCTTACATTAATTTGTAACTTAGGTACACAGTATTTAGTAAACCTCTTTTAAGACTAATCATTGTTTCTTTTATTTTCTTTTTCAAGCTACAAATGCTGTTACATGATCGTTTTAACTCGTTTTCACTCAGAACCCATTTTCAAACATTGAATCTTATGAAAACTAAATTTAAAAGGCACAGAAAAATGAAGCATAAGATATTAACTTTCCTTATGGCCCTACTTTCTAACCTCTTTGTGACAAATTCTTATAATTCACTGTTGGAATAAGCTTCTTTCTTTCTCTGTGCCAGTCACATAGATAACATCAGTAGTAGTCTAGGAAAGATCATTATGAAGATGTCCTACAGTGACCAAAGAGAAATGAAACCCACAAACAATGACAAAATTAGGCAACATTCCTAAAAGAAGTCAGGCTAAACCAAGCATAGCTGTTGGCACCGCAGTTAAAGCCCAAGGTGACTGTTCCTGTTCTTTCCTAACAGTTGTGTGATGAACCAACACTGACCTGCTCCCTTTTGGCTTCTTTTTCCACAGCCTTCACTTCTCATATTTAGAAAGTGTTTGACTCTTTCTTAAATAGAACTCTTAAATTTAAAGAAAAGAGGGAGAGGAATTTGTTCCGCTAAGGCATGTATGAAAATACACGCTTTGGAGTAAAGTAAGTTCTATGCAGGAGAGAATGAGGTTCCAGCACTAACGAATGGTATGAAAGTATGTGTGCCACACCCTTGCCCTTGTGGATGGAGGAGGGGGTGTCTGCCACCTAAGCACAAAAACAGCGTACTGAATTCAAGTGGACTGGGTATCTTTCATTTCAATTTCTCTGTCTTTTATTTGTGTGTTCCATTCACATTTATTTTCCTTTTGTTTTATAATTTTCTTTCTTTTTTTTAAATTTTCCTTTTTCTCAGGCATCTTTTTTTACCTTGACTTGATAAAATAAAAGATTTAATAGTTCCCATGCTAGAGCAGTCACTTGTATTTTACTTCCTAGTTTCTCATTTTTAGCACTATTTTTTCATTATCTGTTTATCTTCTTTTACCTTACAGTTTTTCAGTTCATGTAGTCTCTTCTTCTGCTCAGAACTTCTCCCGTTTATTTTATTTTATTTTATTATTTTTTATTATGCTTTAAGTTCTGGGAAACATGTGCAGAATGTGCAGGTTTGTTACATAGGTATACACGTGCCATGGTGGTTTGCTGCACACATCAACCCATCATCTGCATTAGGTATTTCTCCTAATGCTATCCCTCCCCTAGCCCCCAATCCCCTGACAGGCCCTGGTGTGTGATGTTCCCCTCCCTGTGTCCATGTGTTCTCATTGTTCAACTCCCACTTATGAGTGAGAACATGTGGTGTTTGGTTTTCTGTTCCTGTGTTAGTTTGCTGAGAATGATGGTTTCCAGCTTCATCCATGTCCCTGCAAAGGACATGAACTCATCCTTTTTTATGGCTGCATAGTATTCCATGGTGTAATTGACAAATGGAATCTAATTAAACTAAAGAGCTTTTGCACAACAAAAGAAACTATCATCAGACTGAACAGGCAACCTAAAGAATGAGAGAAAATTTTTGCAATCTATCCATCTGACAAACAGCTAATATCCAGAATCTACAAAGAAATTAAACAAATTTACAAGAAAAAAAAAACAAACAAACCCATCAAAAAGTGGGTGAAGGATATGAACAGACACTTCTCAAAAGAAGACATTTATGCAGCCAACTTCTCCCATTTTTTAAGAGTTTTATTTTATTATTATTATTATTATTATTTTGCTGGTGAGATAATGTGGGAAACTACTCTGGTTTGCTCTCTTTCTGAAATTCTTGTTGTATTCTTAATTTACGTGGCTTGTCTTTTCTCTGGACTGAATTGCCTCAATATGGTTTGTGTTATAAAAAATCTATTAGATGCTTTTAGTGTGTTGTAGGCATTTTCAGTCGGATATGTTATGTGGTGTATTTCTTTCCTTTTGGTAAAGATGGAATATCTAAATACGAAGAACCTTTAACTGCCAACTTCTACAAATGAACTGAGCCTTCATGGACAAAACCTGAATCAACTCAACCTGATCAGCAGTTTCGCAATATGGCAATATTTCATTGTTCTTTTGGTTCCTACCTAATTCTCACTTCAGTGCTTAGGATCCTTTTTTAAAAAAAATTGTGGTAGGGATGACACCATGCATGCAGTGAATTAGGCCTCATATTTGCATAGGAATTGTAGACTCATTGGGAGCCAATAGCCTACCACCTCTTTACAGTACATTGTAAAGAGGTTTGTCCATGTGTCCAGTGACTTCTCAGATAATGTTTTTAGTAAAGATTTACTGAGAGAGTTCAGATTGGTTCAGTCCTATCACCACTTTTTCTAGAAGTCTTGCAGTGAGGTTCTTCTAAAAGAATTGTTGTGTAGGAAACAGCACACTGCCTAATCTTTGCATTGACAGCACTGAAAACAAGCAAGGGTCGGAGAGATTCTTCACTGTCTTCATTATAATTGTTGCTTATGGGTACCCTGTTATATTCTGATTTTTGTTGCAATTTTATTTGTTCTCTTTTGTTATTCCACCTACTGAATTGAGGAATTACATTTCAGTTATCTCTTCCAAAGAGGATCTTCATCTTAAATTTACTCGCTTTGGTGGGCACATGTATTTTCCCTCCAGCTGCAGCCATCTTGTAACAATTTTCAGCTATAAAGAATTTTCCTTGATTTAATTTATGTTTTCAACTAGTGATAAAATACATTGCTTCTATTCCAGTTTCACTGACTACTATGAATAATTATTCGACAGCCTCTCCCTAATCCTCCAACCCCAGCCTGTTAAGCAACGCTTTGTCAGGAGTTTAAATTCAGTGCAAAGAGGTAAGATTTCCACAGTTTAACCTGCAGTTCACTGAAGTAAGTTCCTTCTAGAATACTTGGGGAATTCTTCCTTCTTCAGATCAAAATCCTCCAGCTGGAGCAAATGGGAGACTAATAAATCACTTAACTTTTTGTAATATTTTTTAAGGAAACCATCAGATCTCTGAATTTACCCACGTTGGAGTCTATTTATGAGTGCTGCTATTACTGCTTGAGTCTATGGTATAGTCCCTTAGGTTTGTTTAAGATCATTATTAATTTGTTCTAAGTCAGCCAAATCAACAGAAAGGTAAATATGCACCAATAGAAAGTATTTTTCAAAAGTTAAGCAGTTTTTGGTAAAAACCCCAAACCTTATTAATCTTCTACAGATGACAACTCACATATTGCTGATGATAAAGATACACATGTGTTACAATAGGGCTTCAGACTCACAGCCCATCTCTCTTTTTCTTGATCTTTCAGTAAAATCATAATGCTAAACTGGTGACTTCACAGTCATTTCCTTGGCAAAAGATTAATATCACAAGCACAGAGGAAAAAAAGCCCCCACTTACACACAAGTGTCTTCAATAACAGTGGGAGAAAACAGAATACTACTGGCAAAGTAAATTGCTTTTCTTCTTAAAACTTTTCCCATCCTGCCCCATGTGTCCAAGTGTAAAAGCCCTGCTTTGAAAATGCTTCATTTCGTAGATCAAACACTTAAGAGAAAATGACAATAATAAAGCCCAAACATCCTAGGAATAGCTAGGAGAAAAACCTCTAACACAGTGGGAAATACATCAGTGCAGAAAAATGTAACTGTGTTGAATACACTATTTGTGTTTCTTATGTATACAATTGAGAACTGCAGTCAGATTTTAAGGAATTATGTTAAATTTGATGCTCAAACACTTATTTTAGGGGGTCCTTTCCCTTGGTTCTCTGCAGGTTCTTTAGCTGCCAGCTTTTCTGAGTGGGAGGCTTAGGTGATAAAGGATTCTTGTGAGAATTCAAATATTTTCTTTTGAACAATCATCTGATGCTCTTCAGAATGAAGACCAGTATATTCAGGTACATTTACCTGTGAAATAAAGAAACACATAACCATTAAAAACAACATTCAAAATGCACACTAAAGATTCTATCCTGAAATAAATCACTAACAGCAGGTCTCAGAGATTTCTTCATCGAGCAACCAGTTTGTTTCAGTTACAACCAGGTGTGCTGAGAAACCCCAACACATTGCCAGTTGGCTGGGGCCTGGGAGGCAGAGCTTGCAGGCAGCTAAAGAAACAATGCTCCTCTGGCAACTTCCATTTATCCTCCCAGCTTTCCCAAGGCTAGAAGCTGCAAAGAATGGGCTCCATGCGCATACTCTCAGGGAGGAGCCTTCAAGGCTTGTGCGCTTTTCAAAGAAACCGGGTAACAGTCCTTTCTGGGAGACTAGGTTTACCTGGGAGGAGGCTCGAATGGCACTGCGTGGTTAGGCTTCCCTCAGACAAATGGCTTTGCCGGCAGTGGGGCGGGGATGTATGTGGTGCCACAGATACAGATGAACACCTTTCTATGTTTTGAGATGATGCTCCTCCCTTAGTAACCTAAGGCTGCTATGACTCTTCCAGAACACCCTGTGGCAAGTATAATGAAGCCATAACTATCATTTTCAGGGGACTCAAACCGTTTCTGAGGATTCTTCTACCCCCATCCTCAACCCATATATTTGTTAGCAAATAGTTTTCATAGTCTTTTTCTAACTATAATTTCTCTTCCTCACTTTTTTTTTTTTTTTTGCCTTGGATTAGGGACACACCTAGAATCAGTGTTTTCCTTTCTATTTAACCAGAATACTAGTACCAGATTAGCAAATGAAACTACAGGTTGAAAACTCACCCAGTTCAACAGATTCAGTTACTGTAATTTGGATTTTTAAAATATGATTTGGGAAATTAAGACCATATAACTCATTCTTAAACACCTTCAAATATATCCTCACTATGCTTTATTTTTGGTGTAGAATAAATAGAAATATTTTCTAAAGATGCTCAAGAGATTATTAGCAAAGGCAATATCGTTTATTTTTCCCAGATAGCTGCATTCTCTCATTAAACACACACACAGACACACACACACCCCTAAGGCTTTTAGGTATATGAAAACTTCATCTCTTAAATGCCAAGTGATCCAAGTGCTGGAGCTGCATCTGAGATCAGTAATTGTGCACACACACTGGTCACCGAGAGCACTGGTTCCTGTTGGACAGCACCTTGACTATTTTGGCAGGCAGAAATGGGTGTTTTCCTGTGTCCGTTGGGCAAGCATATGTATTTTTACTGGTTCATCTTAGCTGTGGATGCCTAAAAATTTGGCATCAATTGTTTATAGAAAGGAAAAGCAATCTGAGCTGTCAGCCTTGATATTACCTAAAACTGCATCGAATGTGGTAAAATAATACAAGATTTGTTTTTTAGGCCTGTTTCATATTTTCTAGGCAATAGATCAAATCAGTTCAGGGTTCATTTTTAGCTCTTTAATAAACTGACAGAGTTTGCTGGCAGTGAAATGAGAACGCACTTTTAACATGGAAGTGCCATACAGTCAAAGTTGCTATTTCTGCTATTTATTAATAACTAGGGAATACTTGAGAATTGAGCTTAGCATGTTCAACAGGGAAACTAAGATTCTAGTGCTTTTCATTGTAATGAGCACTTTCTCTCATTTTTCTCTCTTCATCTCCATTTGGTATCTCAGCCCCAGTCCCTTGTGAATTCATACTCTTTCCTTGAAACTTATAAGTGTTTTATACACCAAATCAGCACAGTGAGAATTAACAAATCATTGATATGCTTTTTCTCTCATACTCTTACCTAAATCTTGACTCTTCCCTCTCCTCGAAATGCCCTCCCCTAGAGATACACTTCTTCCAGGTCCTTATTCCAAAGTCACCCCAGGTAGGCCTCTTCTGACCACCCTATCTAACATTTCATATCACCTTCCTTTTTTGCTCCCTTAGCATTGCTTTCTACCTTCCATGCTTTATAGTTCACTTGTTTTCTTGTGTACTGTCTGTCTCTCCCACTAGAATGTAAGCTCTATGAGGCCAGGGATTGTTGCCTGTACTCCAGAGTCTAAAACAGTGCCTGGCATATAGCAGGCACTCCATTAATAAACGAATGAATGGAAGTCATTTACCACAGGCTTTGGTTTCTTTGTTCCATGATAAATGATGGATTTTCACAGCCTGCTTGAATATGGTGCGCCAGTGTCTCCATCTCGTTCGCCCCATCCCTGATGGAAAAGGGCAGTAGATATCTAAGTGTGACATGTACCTTCATCTCCTGGAGCTGTACCCAGCATCAACGCAGTTAGTGTAGGGGTGTTCACTGAGCCAGCCTTTTTGGAGAAACTTTCTCTGGGCTGGATTTCTCTCAAACACCAACCTGATGTTCCTTCTGCCTCTGTCTAGACCTTAGGTCTCTTCTTCCCCAGCTTTTTGAATAGTCAGTAAAATTGATTTTAGCTAAACAGCTTATTGCTTTTCTTTATATTAGAGTTCATTTGGATAAAGAAGCCAGCATGACACTACTTGTTGGAAGCCAGGAAAAAAACAATTGTGTGTGCTAGAGATGTTTCCTTTCACTACATTTGCAGCCCTGGTGACTGTGACATAAATCTATTGAGCCTTGCCATTGCTTCGCTGGGTTCCAAGAACATCCAATGCTTGTCTGATGTTAAGTTTTACTCCCCATGAAAGCAAACATCACCTCTGTCATGGCCAGTTAAACAGTGTCTTTTCAGTGGACTTCTGCATATCTGAAACCCACCCATCCAAAGCCAAAAGTAATGCCAGGGGAAAGATTTTATGCTGCCATGTTTCTTACAAGGGAAGATCAAGGGTCAACTTGATTCATAAAATTACTGCAGTCATTTTTCAGCTGGCTGAGAGACTTCACAGATCAAAAAATACGTGGCTCCTAAATGATTTCTGATATGCACAATTATAGTGTTTTTTGTTCTCAGCATGTGGCGCAAAGCCTGCCAGAAACCATCTTTGCGGCTATTGACAGGCGGATTAGAAATCATCCACGATGGTTTCCTTCATTTCTCTACAGGCTGGTCATCCATTTAAACTGCTTAATGTGATCCTCTCAAAGCCTGCTTTGTACATGCTTTTCCCTGACGTTTTGTTCTTCTCTTTCAGTGTGGTGCTCACCTTGGGCACATTTTTGATGATGGGCCTCGTCCAACTGGGAAAAGATACTGCATAAATTCGGCTGCCTTGTCTTTCACACCTGCGGATAGCAGTGGCACCACCGAGGGAGGCAGTGGGGTCGCCAGCCCGGCCCAGGCAGACAAAGCGGAGCTCTAGAGTAATGGAGAGTGATACAAAGTGTACTTAATGCACAGCTTATTAAAAAAATCAAAATTGTTATCTTAATAGATATATTTTTTCAAAAACTATAAGGGCAGTTTTGTGCTATTGATATTTTTTCTTCTTTTGCTTAAACAGAAGCCCTGGCTATCCATGTATTTTGCAATTGACTAGATCAAGAACCATTTATAGCTTTAGCAAATGGAGACAGCTTTGTGAAACTTCTTCACAAGCCACTTATACCCTTTGGCATTCTTTTCTTTGAGCACATGGCTTCTTTTGCAGTTTTTCCCCCTTTGATTCAGAAGCAGAGGGTTCATGGTCTTCAAACATGAAAATAGAGATCTCCTCTGCAGTGTAGAGACCAGAGCTGGG
The DNA here is from genome assembly GCF_029281585.2 of Gorilla gorilla gorilla. Taxonomy (NCBI): domain Eukaryota; kingdom Metazoa; phylum Chordata; class Mammalia; order Primates; family Hominidae; genus Gorilla; species Gorilla gorilla. The sequence continues at coordinate 80,738,028 of NC_073234.2, forward strand.
CAATGCAGGGCATGGAGACCTGCAAGACACATGGCCTTGAGGCCTTTGTACAGACCCAGCTAAGATAAGGATGGAGTGATGTCTTAATGAGACTGCTCAGCTTTGTGGAAAGTTTGAGCTAAGGTCATTTTTTTTTTTTTTCTCACTGAAAGGGTGTGAAGGTCTAAAGTCTTTCCTTATGTTAAATTGTTGCCAGATCCAAAGGGGCATACTGAGTGTTGTGGCAGAGAAGTAAACATTACCACACTGTTAGGCCTTTATTTTATTTTATTTTCCATCGAAAGCACTGGAGGCCCAGTGCAATGGCTCACGCCTGTGATCCCAGCACTTTGGGAGGCCAAGGCGGGTGGATCACGAGGTCAGGAGATCGAGACCATCCTGGCTAACATGGTGAAACCCCGTCTCTACTAAAAATACGAAAAATTAGCCAGGTGTGGTGGTGGGCACCTGTAGTCCCAGCTACTCAGGAGGCTGAGGCAGGAGAATGGCGTGAACCCGGAAGGCGGAGCTTGCAGTTAGCCGAGATCGTGCCACTGCACTCCAGCCTACATGACAATGTGACACTCCATCTCAAAAAATAATAATAATAACAATACAAAAAATAGCTGGGCATGGTGGCTCATGCATGTAGTCCCAGCTACTCCTGAGGCTCAGTCAGGAGAATTGCTTGAACTTGGGAGGCGGAGGTTGCAGTGAGCTGAGCTCATACCACTGCACTCCAGCCTGGGCAGCAGAGTGAGATCCTGTCAAAAAAGAAAAGAAAAAGAAAGCAGCATTCAAGTGTAAGACAACTGTAAAATATTGAGCCCCACTTGGTCTAAAATTCAAAAAGAAGAACGCCTGTCCATCGCCTTTTTATAAGTCCTTCTCTCCACACCTAAAAGCAGCTGCAGCTGAAAGGGCATAAATTCCACTGTGTAAAATAAAATATTAGGGGCAACACACTTCATCAAGGCAGCAGGAATGAGAGAGAGCAGAGAAGATCAAGGATGAAGTCTTGGGTACTGAAAAATTCAGTGCTGGGCGGAAAAACTGACAGGGCAGTACAAGTAACAAACAGAATCCAAGTGGGGTGGCCCTTGTGCACAGAGCTCCAGGTGACCTCTGGAGAGACATGGGCATTCACATGGAAAGCTAAAACGGAAGCTCAAGTTTCATACTCAACATAATCTTCTGTGTGACAAAGGACAAGCCATGTAGCCTCTCTGTGCCTATTTCTTCATGCATAAACTGAGACTCATAATATTTGTAAAATGTATTGATACTCTCAGGGCAAATTCACTATATTGCTATACAATTGAGATCAGTGTTGTAAAATTAAACTGATCTGGTTCTAATTGCCTCAAAGGCCAAAGCCCAGGCATTTGAAATGGAAAGAATCAGAGAGGAGGCTGACTTAGCTGATTGGTATGGAAACAGTTGGGCCAAGAGCCAGAATTTCCCTTTGTAGCAACACGGCTAGTTTTACTTTGAGAAGCTCTGCTCAGTTGCTTTATAACATTAAGTCTGGCGGAATGGATGTCACTGTGCACAATAAAGTTTTCACAAGTATAAACAATGGTGATGTAAGTCAACATTGCTGTAGCCAGGTGTGAAGGTTGTGTGGTGTGTGACGAATGTACATCATGTTTGTAGCTTTGGATGCTAATCTTGAATTGTAGTTTAAAAAATACGTATTTTTGTAACTCTTTGAAAGTTTATGAAGACTGACAGCTTTCCTTGTAAGCACTAAGAGAAAAAAAAGAAAGAGGGACATCTGACAATTTTAAAGAAACAACAAGAAATTAGAATGAAAATCTGTGACAAACAGCGTCAGTGTGGCCATGTCCACATTCCTACATGTCTCTCTCTACAAGCAGCTCTCTAAGAAGCCTGACATCCCAGTGGACTCTTTATAGTCATGTACACTTGATTCCAGATGAGCTCTGGTCTTATCTGGATGCTCAGATAAGAGGTTTCTATCTGAGCATCCAGATGTTCCCTCAGGCTCCAAGACATTTCACCCCAGGCCCTGGGTTCACTCTGGAATTCGTAGGCTTCATGTCTCTCTAGAAATGACGTGTAAAATTTAAGACCAGACCTCAGCCATCAGCGTCCAGACCATCCTAGAAGTCTTTCCCAATCTCACAGAGAAAGCCCTAGTATTTCCCAGTGACCCCAGGATTCCACGTTGGGGTGGCCAAAGAAATAGGTCTCTCAGGGCTTTGCCACAGCCTCCAGCCCATCCTTCAGAGGCACACACAGCACCTCTCGGCTGCTCCAGCTCTGTGGGATAGCCTCCCCTGGGGTCCGTGGGACGCGGGCCACAGTGTTGAGGTAGACAAGGAGGATCAATCAGAGGCCTCTTCCCTCTCCACAGAGACTGGATTGTCATTGTTCCTTCGTTTATATCGTAGGGCTTAACATTTCACTCAAAAAAAAGCCCCTCTTTTTCTAATCCTTAGTCTTTGTTTCAAGGAAAGCCAGTTTTTCTTCTACCACATTTTCCAGGATCGACTTTAAGAAAAATGCAACATCTATTGAAAAAAAGTGGGGTGTATGCATGTGGTTTAATTCCAGATTGCTTTTGGGTTTAAGTGGTATCAAATTTCAGTATATTTCTATCTTATGTGAAAGAAATATATTACTAAAACATCAGTGAGCAATAATGTCAGCTGTCAAGCACTAGATTTATTTTTGCAGGATATGGAGTGCAGTGAACTGAGTCAATATGGCAAGGTGTATGTGATCTGTGGGAGTTATGCCATTTAACATAGGAAGTGCATGGGACTTTCCCTCTCTGCACTCCAGCTCTTACTGTACCATTAGAAGATGCAGAATTCTGTTGGTGTGCAAAAAGTATAGCCTTACATTCAAGCAGAATGGATCTGAAGAAAGCAGCAATATCTGTTATTAGAGAACATTCCCATGTGTTTAAACTCTTCACTTCTTAGATGCATTTAAATTCTTAATGCAAATGACGTAGCAATTTGAAAACTTCTCCGTATTACTTGTGTATAAAATGTCTTGCTTTAAATACAAAACAAATGGTAAAGGGGATTATCTTTTGTTTAGATGGTTAAATATTATTTTTGCCTTAGATAGCTTTGTAATAATTTTTCTCCAGACAGTTCAACACTTTTGAAAAATGACATGAATTTTCATTAAAAACCCTTTTCCTATGTTTATTGTATACAAGAATTATGCAATAAAATTTCTTTATAAAAATATTTTCTTCTTTGATTCCTGAAGACTCCTTTTATTTTCAGCACAGATACATGGACTGGAGTTTGTAGCAGACTGTTCTGTTTGCCTCCTTAACCAGCTGACAAGTCTGTAGTCTATATGGAGAGCCTTTCATCTGATGCAGTCTTTGGAAGTTGGGTCTCTTACAGTAGGGTCAAGTCCAACTCTCCATACCACAGGCCCTGGGAGAGGCCTCCAGGGATCTGAAAGACTGGAGGAAAGGGAAACATTTGCAGAATTACTCAACCTTCACCTCACCTCAGCAAAATCTTCAGCAGCTTGTGTATGTTTTTACCTTAAAATATGGATTTGGGAGTTCCACCATGAAAACTCTGTGGGTAAAAATGCGGGAATGATACCACGCTGATGCCTTGGCTTCTGTTAAAAAATTTGACAGGAAACTTACACTATCATTGAGGGCTGGTCTCTATGGAAGTATATTAGGAGCTTTCCACTGCTTACAGATGATTTCACTGATAAAAGCCATCTCTACAGATAAGTTTTGGTATTGTATTATTTGTTGTTGAAATGTTGAGTTGTTTTGTATTGTTGATTTATTTACTTTAGGAGGCAGAAGTGGGGTGATGAAGACTTTTGTTCTTCAGCCAATTCTCTAAGTCATACTCCTGGTATCTTAAAATTCACAGGCCAGCAACTTTATGTAGTATACCTTAGAGCACTGCTTTTCATAGTGTAGTCCTCAGACACTGAGGTATCAGCATCACCTGGGAACTTGCCAGAAATACAGGTTTCCAGGCTTCATCTTGGACTTCCTTAATCAAAAGTTCTGGGCTGGGGCCTTAGCAATCTGCATTTTAGAAAGCCCTCCATGTGATTCTTGTGCTTAACCACTGCCTTGGAACTTTTAGTGAGAAAACTTCAATTAGTATTAATTTTAAAGGCATTTATATCTGACCCTCGAAAACGACTTTTTTTTCATCAGTCCTTTTCTTTCTATAGGGGTGGGTGGATAGTTTTTCCAAAATTTCATGCCTTGTAGCTCTTCTCGTCCCTCACTGCCCATTTGTCTTGTCCAGGAGGACTAGTCTGTCCTCATTCACTAGCACCACCTTAATTCCTATTAGCATTTCTGGACTGAGCCTGGGCTGCCCAGTGGTGCTTCCCAGTGCCTTTCTAGACCACAGGATGTCCATGGCAGGGTTCATCACAGTAATTCCAAGAATTAGAGAGCAGACTTCAGTGTATAAATTTACATATCACCTTTCTCATCTCTTCTATTTTCTTATACTTCCTTTCAAAATTATCATTTTTTTTAACCATTTAAGATATTTCTTCAAAGGTGCCATGTACCCAAATCTTCAACTCTTTTCTTTTTGTCAGAAAACTGCTGTTACCTAGATCTTAACAACAAAACGACTTTTGGAAAATACTGACATTCGAAAAAGGTTGAATTTAAAAACTGTGTTTGGGACAAGCTTACTAGCACCCCATACAGGTTTCAAACCAGAGCTCATGGTGCTTTACACAGCAGATTGAAATTTCACCATATTTTGATGATTTTTTACCTGAAAAAGCCCTCTGCCATAGAAGAATATTCTGGCAAGAATGCTTCCCATACACTTACTCCCAAGAGGTCAGTCTTGTGGCCCAGTCTAGGAGGAATTGGCCCGAAAATGACTGTAAGCTCTGAATGAGGCAGCTCTGACACCCCTTGCCCAAAACACCTGAAAGGCTGTCCTGTGGGTGTAAAGAGCTTTTATGGAACCATCATGAAATAAAACCATGGTGACCTGAAATTTGGTAGCCAAATCAGATTCCTAGCCCACATGAGATTTTCCTAATATTTAGTTGATTACAAAACCATACCAACTTGTCAGATTATGAATGCCAGGGAGTTAGTTTCTTTCTTTCTTTCTCTCTCTTTTTTTTTTTTTTGGAGTCTCACTGCTCTGTTGCCCAGGCTGGAGTGCAGTGGCATGATCTCAGCTCACTGCAACCTCTGCCTCCCAGGTTGAAGCGATCCTCCCACCTCAGCCTCCTGAGTAGCTGGGATTACAGGTGGGCACCACCATACCTGGCTAATTTTTGTATTTTTAGTAGAGATGGGGTTTCACCATCTTGGCCAGGCTGGTCTTGAACCCCTGACCTCATGTGATCTATTCATCTCGCCCTCCCACAGTGCTAAGATTACAGGTGTGAGCCACCATGCCCAGCCAAGGAGCCTCATTCTTATTTCAAGGTTTTCAACTCTCCTCCCTGCAGTGTCTACCCTGCTATTCCCAGTAAGCATATACTCACTCACCCTTATTATCATGGAACCAGACAAATTTTCTGGAATAAGCAGAAGGGCAAGTCAGTCAGAAATTAATAAGTGCTTAGTTCAGCACAGCCCCGACATGGGCAAGGTATAGAAGTGTAAATAACTAGAAGGCAAAGTAAAAGAGGTTTTATGTATAAATACAGCCCAGGAGAGAGTCATAATTGTTAAGTTGCAGTTGCCTGAACTTTATTCCCATGGCCTTCAATCCCACCACAGGATTTCTTTTTACCTTAATGATACTGTGGGTTGAATAACCTCTGTCAATAAGTCAGGCACTTGATCCATTATTTCTACTGTGAGGTAGATAGTCTTATCCTCATTTTACAGATGATAGTGCTAACAGCTCAAAACATTAAGACAAATTACATAGCTAGTCCATGGCCAAGCTAAAATTGAAATCCAAGTTCCTGTGACTTCAAACACTGAGCCCCTAGCTCCACTCTGGGCTGCCTCCCATGTAGGACACTGGCTACTTGGATAGTGTTCAGTTGTGGTGGGTTTGAACCTGGGGGAAAAATGTATATAGCATTTCTTACTTGTTTCAAGTTAACTGCAATTCACACTTCCGAAACACATTCTGCATTGTGACTGTGTTATTTCAGAGAGGCCTAATTAAGCCTTCGTACGTCTTGATTTTCTTACACTTTGGTGACAGAAAGTTTCATATTTTTCTTCAAAGGGCTAACTTTAACACTCCTAATAATTCTTTTTTTTAAAATTAAAACAATTTTTTTACTTCAGTAGTTTTTGGGGTACCAGTGGTTTTTGCTAACACGGATGAATTCTATGGTGGCAAATTCTCAGATTTTAGTGCATCCATCACCCAAGTAACACTCCTAAGAATTTTAACTACCACAGCAAAAAAGTCCTATTCTGGATTCATATGGAAAAAAGAAAGAATAGAGGTGATACTAAAGATGCATTTAACCAAAATATTCAGTTTCTGGCATAGCTGATCCAGCTCATCCTTTCTCATCCAAAAAGACATAAAGCCCAGGTGGTGGGGGTGGGGTGCCTTTACCAATGTCACTAAGTCAGAGTCTACCATGGGAGGGTGAAGAAGGAGGACAGGTTCGTGAGGGCTCTCACCACACTCAGAGCATGTCTGCAGGACACATGATGGACCTATCCCAGGAACTGATGGAATAAAGAGGTTTGTTTCTGTTTGATTACAATTCATGACAGATTGATAACTGCAGAGGCATTCGAACTTGGGGTTTTACCCCGCTTCTCTTTAACACCAGAGCTTATAAGGCTACTCAGGCATCTGGTGTTTGTTAGACGGCTGCGTTGCATCATCCTTATGATTGCTGGGGAACATCTCTTAGCATTCGAACGATTGGAGGAAAGACTATGGGGCACAAAATGGCCTCATCCGGTTTACATCTTTATTACTGCGCTTCTCGCATACCTGCTTGCATCTGGAAAAAATCTCCAGGTAAACCTCTTGGGCTCTTTCTCTAAAGAGTAACTGTAATTATTAGGGCTATACCCGAATTCAGCTTAGAATAGGTATGTCGCTGAACTTCAGCCAAAACCCCGTGCCTGTCTAAAAGAGATTTTCTTTTTTCACATCCAATTACATAGGAGGGGCCTTTTCCCCACACATGGCCAGTGGGGTTCCAGATTCTTTATGCCCAAGGCTTCTATTTATGCCCTTAGGGAAAAGACAGGGAAACTTTAGGGAAGAAACAGAGATCTCTTCAAATCTCCTCAGTGTTTTTTCCTCACTACCAAATCCCAGAATTCTAATATGGATTGCAGATCGTGTCAAAATTTTACAAATGCTAAATCTTTACCCTGCTAGGTACTATCACAAACTTTACCTTACTAACCAACAGCATCAAAACAAAACAAAGAACAACAATAATAAAAATTACAAACAAAGCCAACTACCATCTCTGTTTCCAGCCTATCCCTCTAGTATATGGAGTTCATCCATTCAGCATGATTTATTGAGCACGTACTAGGGTACCAGGTACCATGCTTGGCACAGGAAACCCCAAACTGAATAAGACTCCCTGCGTCATGCAATTAGCTGGAAAAACAGACCTGCAGCTAATTATGCATAATACTGGCATGTTGCATAGGGTTATGCAGAAGTGTGAATAAAATGTAATGAAAACTCAACTGGGAGAAGGATGAATTATCCTCCCCTAGAAAACGGATGAAGCAGGGAGAGTGGCAGTCAAGGAACTTCACTTAGAGATGAAAGTGCAGCTGGGTCTTGAAAACTACGTAGTCGTTCACATAGGAGAGACGAAAACAAGGTGGTTCAGAGAAACAATTGGGGTGTGATCTGTAACTTTTTCAAACACATTTCTGATTATTTTGATAAGTAGTGGTTGTCTAAGATCATCTCATAAGATGCTTTTTTCCATTTGCTTCCCCCCTCTCCTTTTTAAGACATATATATATGTCTTAAAACATATATGTATATATATCCAGGCACACTTCATCTTACTGTGCTTCACTTTATTGTGATCCACATATAGTGCATTTTTTACAAATTAAAGGTTTACGGCAACCCTGCATTAAGCAAGTTTTTGGTGCCATTTTTCCAGCAGCATGTGCTCACTTCATGTCTCTGTGTCACATTTTGGTGATTCTTGCTATATTTCAAACTTTTTAGTGATTATTATTACATCTGTTATGGCAATCTGTGATTTAGTAATCTTTGATCTTACTCTCATAATTGTTTTGGGGCACCACCAACTGAGTCTATATAAATGGCAAACTTAATAAATGTTGTATGTTTTCTGACTGCTCCAATAACAAGTCATTTCTCTGTCTCTCTCCATCTCCTTGTGCCTCCCTATTTCTTGAGACACAACAATATTGAAATTAGGCCAATGAATAACCCTACAATGCCCTCTAGGTGTCCAAGTGAAAGGAAGAGTCACATGTCTCTCACTTTAAATCAAAAGCTAGAAATGATTAAGTTTAGTGAGGAAGGCAGGTCGAAAGCCAAGACAGGCTTAAAGCTAGTTCACTTGCACCAAACAGTTAACCAAGTTGTGAATGCAAAGAAAAAGTTCTTGTAGGAAATTAAAAGTGCTACTCCAGGGAATGCATGAATGATAAGAAAGCAAAACAGCTTTATTGCTGATACAGAGAAAGTTTGAGTCATCTGGATAGAAGATCAAACCAGCCACAACATTTCTTTAAGCCAAAGCCTAATCCAGAGCAAGACCCTGACTCTCTTCAGTTATATTAAGGCTGAAAGAGGTGAAGAAGCCACAAAAGAAAAGTTCGAAGCTAGCAAAGGGTAGTTCATAAGGTTTGAGTGCCAGGTGTAATATAATAGTGCTATAATGTAAAAATGCAAGGTGAAGCTGCAAGTGCTGATGGGGAAGCTGCAAGTTTTCCAGATGATCCAGCCAAGGGAATTAATGAAAGTGGCTACACCAAAAAAGACTTTCAGTGTAAATGAAACAGCCTTCTATTGGAAGATGATGCTACCTAGGACTTTCATCACTAGAGAGGAGAAGTGAATGCCTGGCTTCAAAGCTTCAAAGGACAGGCTGACTTTCTTGTTAGGGTCTACTGTAGCCGGTGGCTTTAAGTTGAAGCCAATGCTTATTTATCATTCTGAAAATCCTAGGACCCTGAAGAATTATGCTGAAACTACTCTGCCTGTTTTCCATAAATGAAACAACAAAGCCTGGATAACAGCGTATCTCTTTACATCATGGTTTACAGAGTATTTTAAGCCTGCAGTTGAAATCTACTACTCAGAAAAATGATCCTTTCAAAATAGTTCTGCTTACTGACAATGTACCTGGTTACCCAAGAGCTCTGATGGAGATATACAAGGAGACGAATGTTGTTTTCATGCCTGCTAATACAACATCCACTCTGAAGCCCGTGGATCAAAGAGTAATTTTTTAAGTCTTTTTATTTAAGAAATACATTTTGTAGAGCTATAGCTGACATAGATGGTGAGTCCTCTGGTGGATCTGGGCAAAGTAAATTGAAAACCTTCTGGAAAGGATTCACCATTTGAGATGCCATTAAGAATATTCATGACTCATGAGAGAAGGTTAAAATGTCAACATTAACAAGAATTTGAAAGAAGTTGATTTCAACCTTCATGGATGATTTTAAGGGGTTCAAGACTTTAGTGGAGGAAGTAACTGCAGATTACGGTGGTGGTGGAAATAGCAAGAGAACTAGAATTAGAAGTGAAGTCTGAAGATGTGACTGAATTGCTACAATCTCATGATAAAGCTTGAACAGAGGAGGAGTTGCTTCTTACAAATGAGCAAAGAAAGTGATTTTTTGTTGTTGTTGTTTGTTTGTTTTTTGTTTTTTTGAGACAGGCTCTTGCTATGTTGCCTAGGTTGGTCTCAAACTTCTGGGCTCAAGCTACCCTCCCATCTTGCCTCCCAAAGGGCTGGGATTACAGGCCTGATCCACTGCATCCAGCGCGAAAAGTGGTTTCTTGAGATGGCGTCTACTCCCAGGGATGAGGCTGTGAACATTATTGAAATTACAATATAGGATTTACAACATTACATAAACTTTTACAAGGAATTACATAGATGGGAAAAAGAGCAAAAATTAAAAATACTAAAATGACACCAACAACAAAAGAATATTATATAAACTTAGTTGATAAAGCAGCAGTGGGATTTGAGAGTACTAACTCCAATTTTGAAAGAAGTTGTACTATGAGTAAAATGCTATCAAACAGCATCGCATGCTATAGAGAAATTGTTCATGAAAGGAGGAGTCAATCAATGCAGCAAACTTCACCACTGTCTTATTTTCAGAAATTGCCATGGCTACTCCCACCTTTAGCTATGACCACCCCGGTCAGTCAGCAGCCATCAACACTGAGGTAAGACCCTCCACCAGCAAAAAAAATTATGACTCATTGAAGGCTCAGATGATCATTAGCATTTTTTAGCAATAAAGTATTTTTAAGTAAGGTTTGTACAATGTTTAGACATAATGCTATTGTAGGCTTACTAGACTACACAATAGTATAAAAATAACTTTTATATGTACTGGAAAGCCAAAAAATTTGTGTGACTTGCTTTACTGAAATATTTACTTCCTTGCCATGATCTGTAACTGAACACATAACATATCTTCAAGGTATGCCTGTATGTATGTATGTGTGTGTATACATACATATATGTGTGTATATATATATATGTATGTGTGTTTGTCTATGGACACCTATACATATATACACACACATACATACATACGTACTGGCATACCTTGTATGTATATATACAGAGAGAAACAACCAAAGGAAGAGGAGGAGGAGGAGGAGCTTAGGGAGAGGCTTCCGTGCCATTTCTTCCATTTTTGCATCCCACATCTAAGAAGAAAGCAGACTCTGTAAGGTCCTTCGTACCTGCTTATACCTCTGTTCTACTCCCTCTTCTCAGGGCAGACTATCATGAGCTTATCTGGACCTCTGCAGCATTGCCAAACTGGCTTCCTGTCTCTGTGCTCTCTCCCCTCCTCCCAGCCTCCACAATGCAGCCAGTGACCTTTTGAAATTATAAATCTGGGCACCTGGCATCCACTGTAGGACGTGGTGCAGACACACTGTAGTTGAGTCTACAGAGGCCCTTCACAGTCTGGCTACAACCTATCTGTCCTGGCTCCTCTCTCACCACTTCTTCCTCACTGAAGACTCTTACTACGCACAGAAGGTGGCACATCCTTTTATATAATGCTTTCTGCCTGAAATATCCTTTTGCCTTTTTTGATTCATAAGCTTCAAGGATCCCTCAAATCCAGACTCCAATAGCATCTCTTTCATGACGTATATTGCCAATTTCCTTTCCTCCTCTGGCGTAAATGTACAGTCATGTGATGCACAATAACATTTCAGTCAATGACGGACCTCATATATGACCATAGTCCCTTAAGATTATAATGGAGCTGAAAAATTCCCATTGCCTATTGATGTTGTAGTAGTTATAGCACAGCATGTTACTTTTCTATGTTTAGGTATGTTGTGATGCAAAAATACCACTGTGTCACAATTGCCTGCAGTATTTAGTACAGTAATATGCTGAACAGGCTTGTAGCCTAGGAGCAATGAGTTATACTAAATAGCCTAGGTGTGCAGTAGGCTATACCATCTAGGTTTGTGTGAGTATATTCTATCATGTTTGCACAACAACAAAATCACCTAACACATTTCTCAGAATGTATCATCATTAAGTGACTGTATTCCCACTCTTACTTGTTCAGGTCTTGATTCTAGAGTTTATCACTTCGAATAATTGTCTCCCTCACCAGATTTGGAGCTCCTGTTGAGGAAAAACACTTTGAATAAATCAATATCTGGAACAAAAGGTAATTAGAATCCATTCTAAGCAAAATAGCTGGTGAAATTCATTTTCACTCCTCTTTTCTCTCATTTTCTTTGCCTTATCCTATCCTTTCTTGTAATACCCCATGTAGATCTGTTCTCTGAGCAATGCGCAGAGAACTAGAAGCTTAATCTGCTAGAAAATAGCTACCACCTACCACCAGCATTTATTAAAGGCTAGACCCATACTAACATTCATGATCTCATTTAGTCTTCTGGGCAACACAGAAGTCACAGACCGGAGGTTTAATGCAAGCTTTCTTTGCCTGAATCTTCTTAAAAACGTATGTTTAAAAATAGATTTAAAGGGTACAAAGGTAGTTTTGTTACTTGGATATATTGCATAGTGGCAAAGTCTGGGTTTTTAGTGTAAACGTCATCCATAGTGTCCATCGTGCCCCACAGGTAATTTCTCATCCCTCACCTGCCTCTCACCCTCCCACATGCCTGAGTCTGCAGCATCTATTACTGCATTCTCTATGTTCACGTGTACACATTGTTTAGCTCCCACTTATAAGTGAGAGCATGTGATATTTGACTTTCTGTTAGTACACCTTTTTGCCAATATTTAAAAACCAGGAGATCTCACATGAAAACCCCACTTTTTTGATTATTTGGAATACAGAGAGAATCTGGCAGTTCTGGGCAGCTGCCAGGTAGTGCCAAGTGGCAGCTGCACACTTGAGGTGAGGATGACATTTCCATTTTGCCACAAGCCTTGCCATTTCCCATGGGCTCCCATTTGTCTTTATATCTGCACTGTTTCATTGTTTCTTAAAATATGCAAATATTTTGTATCCCTGCTTCTACCAAAATGGAAAAATAAATATACAGTATGAAGGCCACAGGACTTTTTTAAAAAAAACCTGCCTATCTCCTGTAGACGTTTGGTTTGTAACCCCTGTGGTAGGTAATATTATTATCCCTATTTTGCTGATGAGGAAATAGAGGCACAGGGAAGCAAATAACTTCACCATAATTATGTATCTAGAAAGCATCCGGCAAAGACATTTGACTATAACGCCTATACTCTTAAATGGAGGTCTCCAAACTTTTTGATCCTACACCTCTATATAAATAAAAAATGTTAGCATGTCCAGCTAATATGTACATTCACTTTTAAATTATGTATGTTCACCACTAAAGTAATATAGTATTCAATTCTAAAATACATGCAAAAGTGAACAATTTTAAAAGATGAGAAAAAAATTTTAAAACATGAATTTTAAAGTAATTTTAATGTTATTTAAGATGGCATAAACATGTTTACCTTTACTAAAATAAAAAGATGTTAATAATATCTTTAATGACAGCAGTGTGATTTGAGTACATTATTATTTTTTAAAACCTGGGTTTAAGAATTTGTGAAACAGTGTTTAAAGGTCTGAATCTAAATTCGATTTATCTTAATATTTGCTGAAGTGGCTGACATAACTGAAAACTGCATTCTACAACAATGTGCCACATGGAAAGGTGCATGACAGGCTTGCTTACAGATTGTGATATTCATTTTTTTTATCTCAAATGCTGGCGTACAATGGTGTGTGTGGAATTTTGGCTAGCAGATCTTCATATTCTCAGATGTCAATGAGTATGACTGACAATTATTCAAAGGTATTTTTTAAATACTTGAAAAATTTTCAAATGCCATTGAACACCATTAAAAACAGGTTTTAAAATTCTCATCTCAAGTTTTTTGAGCATGCAGCTATGAAAGATTCTTTAAGGTAAGACGCAAACATAAGATTCTTTAAGGTAAGGCCCAAACATGAGATTCTTTAAGGTAAGACACAGACATCTTTTTCTTCAGTAAAAAAAATCACACAATGGAAACAGTTCCAAACATTCATGTTCAAAATATTTTCTCCAGATCTGATTTTCTTTAAAAAAAAAAAAAAGCAGCAGCAATTATTCATTGTTGAGATGGCATTTTTACCTGAAAGGAATGGATTGAATGTATTTTTCAAAGATAATTTTTAAATAGCACACTACTGGCAGATGCTTGTCATCACAGAAAATGTTGGAAAATTTGCAACTTTTAAACTTTTTAAATTTAAATTTTAAATTTTAACTTGGAACTCATTTTCATGATTGTTAGCCCTTTCATGAAATAGGCCCAGTAAGTATAAAATATTTTCTTGGAACTCTTAAAAAGAACTCATCTTGATGAATGATAACCCTTCCATGAAATAGCTGGCAAGTATAAAATATTTTCATAGCTATTATTTATCTCACTGCAAGGTATTATAAAGATTTGACTGTATTTCCATGACCTATATTTCTAAAATTAACCATACACAGTAGCACTTCTGGCTTCAATCCCTCAGCTGAGCATTTGTCTACAAATAAATAAAGCACTGGATGATTTTCACATGCAGCACCCTTTCCAGAACCTTCTCATGGAATCTGGAAAGAATGGATTCTGGAATCTTGTGGAATCTGGAATCTCATGGAACATTCTTTTCCCCAACACTCCAGCCAAGGCAGCCCCCTCACTGGTGGCCACACCTAACAGAGTTTGCCATAAAGCATTATGTTTATTAAATTGATTATTTCCATCTTTTCTTTATTGGCTCACACAAAAAAGTTATGCATTATTGAAACAAATGCAGCAAATACCATAAGCAAAGATGTGCTAGAAACATCTACTCTTAATGCAACTGCAAAGGAAATTTCTGCACTATATAATTTGTTGGAATACTTGCTTCTTCACATCTTCACCATGCTGTGTCTGCATCTTCCAATTGCATTTACTTTCAGTAAATACATTTTAGTTTGTGACCATTGTGAAAATTTATTATACAAAGTGGAGGCATTACTGTCACATCCAACTAAAATAGAGTCAAGAGGCCTTGAAAAAAACATGCAGGTTACAAGGGGACCACTTCAATTGAAGTGACTTCAAGACTAGTTTTTTTCTTTTTCTTTCTTTCTTTTTCTTTCTTTCTTTCTTTCTTTCTTTCTTTCTTTCTTTCTTTCTTTCTTTCTTTCTTTCCTTCTTTCTTTCTTCTTTCTTTTTCTTCTTTTCTTTTTTTTTTTTGACAGGGTCTCTCTCTGTTGCCCAGGCTAAGTGCAGTGGCATGATCACTGCTCACTGCAGCCTTAACCTGCCAAGCTGAAGTGATCCTCTCACCTCAGCCTCACCTGTAGCTGGGACTTCAGGTGCGTGCCATCATTCCCAGCTAATTTTTTAATTTTTTAATTTTTTTTTTAAGAGACGGTCTCTCACTGTGCTGCCCAAGCTGGTCTTGAACTCCTGGCTTCAAGAGGTTCTACTACCTCAGCCTCCCAAAGTGCTGGGATTACAGGCATGAGCCACCACACCAGACCAAGACTAGTTTTACTGTGGTAGTAACTGCCACCACTGGCTAACCACAGCTCCCCAGCTCAGGCATAGCCACAAGTGTTAACAAACTTTCTTTCAAGACAATTTATGTAGTTTTTCTCTCTCCTGACAAAAGCCCAACCTTCTCCTTTGTTCTTTGGGCCCACCAGGGGCCACCCCAGTCTGTTGAATGTGCCCTGACTTGCAATTCTATTCTTTGAATATTCACAGGTAACACCTTTTGCTTGGGATTGCATCCATCCATTTTTATTTGATATTGACACCATCTTCTTTTCAGATTATGGTAGTTACTGTCCCTGGGGCAGGAAAAGCAGTTGCAGAGAGACCATCTTTTCTATGCCTGGGTGAATGGTCATATCCTTTCTACTTTTGGTCCACTTCCAACACTTTACCTTTCAATGTTGTGAAGTATCTCCAAGAGGTGCTCTAAGGAGACTTTTTATTTTCTTTTGCCAGTGTTACTTCTTCTGAGGCATTTTTACCCTTTTCATCACCTCCACTTTCCTCATTTATGTCAATAAGTTTGCCTTCACTACATTCTCTGGCTGCAAACCTAGAGTGTCTCAAAGGGTGGCAGTGTGGACATCCATGGTCCCCTGTTTTTTCTATAATGCCATTTATGTTGGATTCTATTTCATTTCCAGCATTATCACTTTTCATTTCTTTGCTGCATTTTCCTATTTGTTAATACCTTATGAAGTTGCTCACAGTTAATCTACTGTGGTAATTGAAATTTGAGCTGTGTTGCTAGTAGACTAGCATTATTTAATAAAGCTGTAACTAAAATTTGTGCATAATGGAATCATGCAAAGTGATGACTACCTATACTGGCAAAGCATATTTTATTTAATTTTTCTTATTTTAGATAAAAGTTGTTATAATTAGTTTTAAAGTTTTCCCTACCTCCCAATACAATGTCATGATATTTGTGCTATTCTGGGTTTCTAACATGAACTTACTGAGCTTAACAACAGAGGTGATCATAATATCTCCAAGATATAATTTGCATTTTAATAGTGCCCCTAAATACACAAGTACTGTGGGAATTTAGGCAGGGCCTGTTGGATAACATCCTTACTCCAATTACTGAGCCTTGGTTCCCATGTCACTCTCTCTTCATAGGTAAACAATGAAACTACTTCTTTCATTGATTCTCTAGTTAAGCTTTTCTACATCTTCTGACATTGTCTTAGTTGTTTGTATTGCTTTAACAAAATACTTGAGACTGAGTAAGTTATAAAGAACAGAAATTTATTTCTCACAGTTCTAGAAGCTGGAAGTACAAGATCAAGGCACTAGCAGTTCTCACTTGTGTTGAGGACCCAATCGTTGCTTCCAAGATGGTGCCTTGTTGCTGTGTCCTTTAGCTGGGTTGAATACTGTGTTCTTATATAGTAGAAGAGCAGAAGGGCAAAAAGGGGCCTACCTAGTTCCCTCCAACCCTTTTATAAGGCACTAATCTTATCTATGAGGGTAGAGCCCTCATGACTTAATCACCCCCCTTAAGGCCCTAGCTCTTACCACTGTTGCCTTGGGGATTAAGTTTCAACATAACTTTTGGAGGGAATGCGAGCATTCAAATCATAGCAGATAGCTTTGTAAAATAACTTCTAAAACACTTTTCTACTTTCCCAAATATGTCAGAAAATATACTAGTTACATTTTATTCCAAGAAATACCCATCCTGAGGTCTCTCTCATGCACACAAACACACACACACACACTCTTCACAATTCTGTGCTCCAGTTTGTACTGGTTGCTTCCTAGATCCTCTGTATAGCTGATGCCCTGGATCCTTGTTTTGCCATTGTCCTAAGCATTCTTTTCACCTTTCTCCTGTGCTGGGTCCTTTGTTACTACATGCCTTCATTTATGCCTTCTTTTCAGTACAGTACATCCTCTCTGGTTTCCTATGAAAAGGCACATGCAGGGTTAAAAGTTTTGTAATTTGGTATGTTTGAAAATAAGTCTGTCCTGCTCTCACACTTTATTAGTATTTCCACAGAGTATAGATTTCCAAAATGGAAATCATTTTTCCCTTCCAATTTTGAGGCATTGCTCTACTGACTTGTATTTTCCAGGGTTACTGTTGAGATATCCACTGGAGAGTCTGATCCTTTGTAAGAGTTTGGAAAAGATGATATGACCAGTGAAGGCTTTTTCCCATTCATTTTGCCAAGCACTTGGTAGGATTTTCAATCAGAGATAGGTGTCCTTCCATTCTGAGAAATGTTCTCATATTATGTTTTTGTCATTATCCTTTGTTTTCTCTGTTCTTTATTGTTGTAATTTCTATTAGTCAGATGTTATATTTCCAGGATTGATTTAATTTTTTAATTTTCATTGTATTTCCATCACATCATTCTTTTTATTTCCTTTCTAGGAAATTCTCGCTCATTATTTTACAACCATTTTACTTAAAATGTTTTACACCTATCATTCATATACATATGTAATATATATATATCTTTCATATATTCTCCCCTCATTTCCAAGAGCTCTTGTTCCCTCATTGCTCCATTTTTACATCCTTTTCTTATTAAGAAAATGATATTTTTGTTTGGCTCACGCCTGTAATCCCAGCACTTTGGGACACTGAAGCAAATGGGTTACTTGAGGCCAGGAGTTCAAGACCAACTGATGAAACCCTGTCTCTACAAGACAGGGTTTGTAGATGGCCAGCATGATTAAACCCTGTCTCTACAAGAAAATACAAAAATTAGCCAGGCATGGTAGCATGTGCCTGTAGTCCCAGCTACTCAGGAGGCTGAGGCAGGAGAATCGCTTGAACCCGGGAGGCGGAGGTTGCAGTGAGCCGAGATCACACCAATGCACTCCAGCCTGGGTGACAGAGCGAGACTCTGTCAAATAAAAAAAAAAAAGAAAATGAATGTTATTTTCTCATTTTTCTAAGAAAATTCATGATAATTTAAAAATGTTTTATTTCTCCACTCTGCATTGTGTTTCTTTGAGTGCCTTTTCAATTTGCATAGGCCCACGTCTTCTATGAGGAGATGTTCCCCAAGATCCTACTGGTCCTTGGCTGTCCAGTTCCAGTAACAGGGAAACATCAAACTGTCAATTATGTCTGATGGAAGTTTGCTGACCCATGGATTTCATGGTAGAAGCCGTCCTCCTTCCTCTCCTCCTTCCTCTTCTCTTTCTCTTCCTCCTCCTCTTTCTCTTTCTCCTCCTTTTTTTTTCTTTTTTGTGTGACTCCACATGTTTGATTGTTTTTACTTTGACAGGAGTATAAACTGGTACAACTATTTTGGGAAACAGTTTGTTATTGTTTTCCTCTGTGGTGATGTAGTTTTTCTCCAATCTCTTGCTGTCCCTGAGTCTAGAGTTTCCCTGGTACAACTGCTCCTTTCACCTACATTGGTGAGGCTGGAGGTGGGCAAGTCACTCGATTACAGCAGGCAGGGAGGAGGACTCAGGAATCTTACTTTTCTTTATACAGGATTAGTATAATTTATAAGGTAATATTTAATACAAATAATGTAATACATACATAAGTTTTGGAGCATAATATTAAGATGAGCATTTTAACCCATCACCCAATTTAAGAATTAGAGCTATACTAATACTTATGAATTTTATGTATGGACTCTTCTCCTCTGCCTTCATTTTCCTGCTCCAACTGGTAACTCCAAGTCTGAATTTCGTATTTTTTGCCATCTTATTTTATTTTCTAAAAATAGTAAATGGTTGTATCACATATATAAGTAACCATAAACAATATATTATGTAGCTTTGTTTAATTTTGTGCTTTATAAAAATGGTATCATGCTGTGTTGTCTATGACTTGTTATTTTTCACTCAATATTTTCTGTTTCATCTATCTTCTTGTTTCCAACCATATTTCATTCATTTTACTACTGTGTGCTATTTCTTTGTGTGGCTACTGTGCCACAATTTGTTTTTTAGAGATGGAGTCTCACTATGTTTGCCAGGTTGGTCTTGAATGCCTGGCCTCAAGCAATCCTTCTACCTTGGCCTTCCAAAATGCCAGCATTACAGGCATGAGCCACTGTGCCCCACCAACCACAATTTTTAAATTTATTTTTCTGTCAATGGACATTTGGATTGTTTCCATTTTTTTGTTGCAACATACAACCTTATATAAAACTTTCTTTTCTTTTACATGTCTTCTAGTATAGGGGTCCCCACCTTCCAGGCCACAGACTGGTACTGGCCTTTATAAATTACCCAGTCTCAGGTATTTCTTTATAGCAGTGTGAAAATGGACTAATACAGCCTGGGAGGCCTCAGGAAAATTGTAATCATAGCAGAAGGTGAAGAGGAAGCAGGCACAACCTTTACATGGTGGAGCAGGAGACAGAGAGTGAAGGGGAAGTGCTACACACTTTTGAACAACCAGATCTCATGAGAATTCACTCACTATCATGAGAATAACAAGGGGGAAATCTGCCTCCATGATCCAATCACCTCCCAGCAGGCCCCTCCTCCAACATTGAAGATCATAATTCAACATGAGATTTGGGAGGGGACATAGAGCCAAACCATATCATTGTGCTCCTGGCTTCTCCCAAATCTCATGTCCTTCTCACATCTCAAAACACAATCATGCCTTCCCAAAGTCTTAACTCATTCCAGAATTAACTCAAAAGTCCAAGTCCAAAGTCTCATCTGAGACAAGGCAAGTCCCTTCTGTCTCTGAGCCTGTAAAATCAAAAACAAGTTAGTTACTTCCAAAATACAATGGGGGTACAAGCATTGGGTAAATGCTCTCATTCTAAAAGGGATGAATTGGCCAAAACAAAGGGGCTAGTGGCCCTATGCAAGTCTAAAACCCAGTAGGGCAGTCATTAAATCTTAATGCTCCAAAATAATCTCCTTTGACTCAGTGTCTCACATTCAGGAGACACTGATGCAAGGGTGGGCTCCCAAGGCCTTGGGCAGCTCTGCCCCTGTGGCTCTACAGGTTACAGCCCTCACAGCTGCTTTCACAGGCTGGCATTGAGTGTCTGTGACTTTTCCAGGTGCATGGTGCAAGCTGTCAGTGGATCTACCTTTCTGGGGTCTCAGGATGGTGGCTCTCTTCTCACAGACCCACTAGACAGTGGCCCAATGGAGATTCTGCATTGGGGCTTCAACCCCACATTTCCCCTCTGCAGTGCCCTAGTAGAGGTTTTCCATGAGGACTCCAACCCTGCAGCAGACTTCTGCTTGGACATCCAGATGTTTCCATACATCCTCTGAAATCTAGGTGGAGGCTCCCAAGCCTCAACTCTTGCCTTCTGCACATTCACAGACCCAACACCATGTGGAAGCCACCAAGGCTTGGGGCTTGCACCCTCTGAAGCAACAACCTGAGCTGTACTTTGGCCCCTTTTAACTACAGCTGGAGCTGTAGCAGCTGGGACATAGGGCACCATGTCCCAAGGCTGCATAGAACATCAGGGTCCTGCACCTGGCCCATGAAACCATTTTTCCCTCCTGGGCCTCCAGGCCTGTGATGGGAGGGGCTGCCGTGAAGATCTTGGAAATACCGCAGAGGCGTTTCCTCCACTGTCTTGGCTAATAACATTCAGCTCTTCTTTACTTATGCAAATTTCTGCAGCCTTGAATTCCTCCCCAGAAAATGGGTTTTCCTTTTCCATTGCATGGTTGGGCTGCAAATTTTCCAAACTTCTATGCTCTGTTTACCTTTTAAATACAAGTTCTAGGCCAGGCGCAGTGGCTCACGCCTGTAATCCCAGCACTTTGGGAGGCTGAGGTGGGTGGATCACGAGGTCAGGAGATTGAGACCATCCTGGTTAACGCGGTGAAACCTCGTCTCTACTAAAAATACAAAAAATTAGCCGGGCGCAGTGGCGGGTGCCTGTAATCCCAGCTACTCAGGAGGCTGAGGCAGGAGAATGGCATGAACACAGGAGGCAGAGCTTGCAGTGAGCCAAGATCATGCCATTGCACTCTGGCCTAGGCAAAAAGTAAGACTCCATCTCAAAAAAAAAAAAAATACAAGTTCTAGTTTCAGGTCATTTTTAATTTTTTGCTTATGCAAATGAGCATAGGCTTTTAGAAGCAGCCAGGCCCATCGTGACCACTTTTCTGCTTAGAAATTTCTCCCACCAGATACCATAAATAATCTCTCTCAAGTTCAAAGTTCCAGGGATCTCTAGAGCAGGGGCACAATGCCACCAGTTCCTTTGCTAAAGCATAACCAAAAGTGACCTTTACTTTAGTTCCCAATAAGTTCCTCATCTCCATCTGAGACCACCTCAGCCTGGACTTCATTGTCCATATCACTATCAGCATTTTGGTCAAAACTATTCAATAAGTGTCTAAGACTTTCTCAACTTTCCCACATCTTCCTATCTTCTTCTAAGCCCTCCAAACCATTCTAACTTCTACCTACTACCCAGTTGCAAAGCTGCTTCCACATTTTCAGGTATCTTTATAGCAATACCCCACCTCTGGTACCAATTTTCTGTATTAGTCCATTCTCACACTGTTATAAAGAACTACTTGAGACTGGGTAATTTATGAAGAAAATAGGTTTAATTGACTCACAGTTCTGCAGGCTGTACAGGAGGCATGCCTGGGAGATCTCAGGGAACTTATAATCATGGCAGAGGGTGAAGGGGAAGCAGGCACATCTTCACATGGCAGAGTAGGAGAGAGAGAGAGAGTGAAGGAGGGAAGCACTACACTTTTAAACAACCAGACCTCATGAGAACTCACTCACTATCATGCAACAGCAAGGGGGATATCCACCCCCATATTCCAATCACCTCCCAGCAGGCCCCTCCTCCAACGCTGAAGATCATAATTCAATGTGAGATTTTGGTGGGGGACACAGAGCCAAACGATATCGGGTGGCATGGACATTTTAACAATATTAATTATTCCAACCCATGAACATGGATAGAGGTTGGCATATTTTTTTTCAACATACCTTTTACATTGAATCTTGCCATTAGTTTATATTTTAGTGAGTCTCCTTTAAATAGTAGGTAGGGGGACTGTTCTTTTTTTAAATCAATTTTCAGAATCTCTTTTGAGTTAATATATGTATAAATATTAGGACTATTGGTATATTTAAATTCGTTTAAACTAACTTACTTTGTGCTTTATATTTTTCTGCTTTTGCTATGCTTTTGGAAAAATCAATTTTCTTTGCTTTTTCACTTATTTTGTCCTACTAGTTAGAAAGCCATAACCTCTCTTTTTAAAATGTTGCCATTGGAATTTATTACGTGTAATGAACTTAACAATATCTGGGTTTTTCAATATCTGGAGCAACTCAACAAACTTAGTGTACTTTAGCATTGAGCATCCTCCTCCCAACTTGGATATTTTTGTAATACACTTTTAGTTCCATTACTTTTTTCCCCTCTCACAAAATAAACACTATTATACTAACTACACATAAAGATAATGACAGCTTGCCTACATGTTTGCTAATTTCTTTGCTCACAATTCTCTCCTGTTTCTTCAGTCTTTCTTTTGAGATCATTTTCTTACTCCTGAAGTTCATTCATTCTTTAGAAGTTTCTTTGGTCAATGTCTTTTGAAGGTAAATCCTCTGTTTGTTTGTTTATCTGAAAAAGATGTTCCTTTTGCCTTCTGCCATGACTGTGAGGCCTTCCCAGCTGTGTGGAACTGTGAGTCCGTTAAACCTCTTTTTCTTTATAAATTACCCATTCTCAGGTATGTCTTTATCAGCAGCATGAAAATGGACTAATACAGGCCACCAGACTAATACAGCATGAAAATGGACTAATACAGTCACCGAAGAGGACTTTCAACTTTAGGATAGTGGAGAGGGACCCCTCGCCCCTGCCCACTGCCACAAACACACTCAATGGCAAACACTGCAACAGAGGATGTGGGAAAGTTTGTAGGGAGGGCTTTGTGTGTTTTCACATGGCATAGAGAGCCAAATGGAGAAATGAAAGAAAAGTCACTTATAATTCAACACCAAAACCAACAGCACAAGAAGCAAAGGTGTCCTTTTCTCAGTTAGAATCTTAAAATTAGGTCCTTGAACTTCCCCATGCTGCTGGTGGGAGTGTAAATTGGTAGCCACTTTGGAAAACTGTTCAGCAGTATATGTAGTAGTTGAATACGTGCGTACCCTATAACTCAACTACACTGTTAGGTGTGTACCCCAAGCACGTTCACCAAAAGATATATACTAAAATGTTTCTAGTCACAAGAGAGGAATGAGATATAGGGATATATATATTTCAGTGTGTGAATATCTCTCTATTATGTATCTCTATATTATATATTTGTATATTATGTATTATTATATATAAATATAATAGAGAGATATTCATACACTGAAATACTATATAACACTGAGCATGAAAAAACTACAACTGTACACAACAACATGGATAAACCTCAGAAACATAATATTCAGAGAAACAGGCCAAGCACAAAAGAGTGCATACTATACAATTCCCTTATATAAGGTTCAAAAATAGGCTAATCTTTGAGATAGAAATCAGATCAGAGGTTAGCTTTGACATGGGCTGTTGCAGTGGTTGGTGACTAGGTAGGAGGGGTCACAAGGGGAGCTTGTGTAAGTGCTGAAAATGTTCTGTTTTTTTATTAGATGCTGGTTGCATGGGTGTTGCTATGGTTTAAATGTTGCCCCAAAAGTGTTCATTAGAAACGTCACCCACAATGCAATAGTGTTGGAAGGTGTGGCCGAATGAAAAGTGATTTAGGCCATGAGGGCTCCACCCTCATGAATGAATTAATCCTGTTGTTTAGGGCATGTTTTGTTATTAAAAGGAGTGGCTCTGCACCATGGCTCATACCTGTAATCCCAGCACTTTGGGAGGCCAAGGTGGGTGGATTGCTTCAGCTCTGGGCAACATAAAAAAACCCCATCTCTACAAAAAAAATACAAAAATTATCTGGGCATCATGGCATGCACCTGTAGTCCCAGATACTTGGGAGGCTGAGGCAGAAGGAGCCCTTGAGCCCAGGGGCAGAGGTTGCAGTGATTCATCATTGCATCATTTCACTCTAACCTGGGCAACAGAGTGAGACTGTGTCTCAAATTAAAAAAAAAAAAAGTGAGTTAAATCCCTTTCTCTCTTCCTACCCTCTTTGTCATTGCATGTTTGGATGGTGTAGCAAGAAGGACCTCACCAGATGCTGCCCCTCAATCTTGGATTTCCTGACCTCCAGAACTGTGAGCCAATAAATTTCTATTCATTCTGAATTACCCAGTCTGTGGTATTCTCTTACAGCAGCACAAAATGAACTGAGACAGGTGTGCTCACTCAGTGAAAATGTTTTGAACTGTATGCTTATGCTTATGAATTGTTAACTTCTCTGCGTGCATGTTACATTTCAATAAAAAAAGTTTACTCAGAAACATAGATGCTCCTCCCATAATTTCTAGAGAGATTTTCTCCAAATACAAAATGAGGTTCTGAAATCAGCAAATTCTTATTTAGCTCCATGAGTTCCAACCCACTCCCCACCACTCCCACCCCAGATCCCATGCTGTATGTCCTCAGTGTTCCCAATAAATGTGTATGTGCAGGCATGCACATACCGTGCACACATACATAAACACATGCACACATTTCTCCTTGCTTTCTCTTCCAAATGTGAGTTTTGCTATACATTGCTGGTGCATAGAGCACTCTGCTTGGCACTTAGTACGTATTACTTCATTTAGTCCTGAACACTATCCTCTAAGGCAGTCATAAATTTCTCTATTTTATGAAATCTGAGGTCCAGAAAGATGAGATAACTTGCTGCAAATCACAGAGCTAATGAGGTCTCATTGACTTTACAGCCCCTTGCTTTTCCGCCACTAAAACTTCCTTCTTATTAAGCAAGAAGATAGCAACTCAAAAGCTAGTAATGTTAAGACAGAAATTATATAGTTAGTTCATCTGTCTCCATTTACAGACAGGAAAACAGAAGAAAAAGTGACTGGCCCAAGGTTCCATGCTGGGTGGTCATAATTTCATGTATTAACTATTCACTGCAAGAATTATGTAGGGAAAAATATATAGGTAAAAAACGAAGTCTAAAGAACTATAAAAGAATAGATAGAGCATATGCAATATTACAATCCAACCTAAATTTCCTTTGTTTTGCCTTGAGGTTGAACCACAACTGGTACCTTCCTTATACCCAGGCAAGATGGTCCTGCTCTGGGCTTTGGAAGCCCCAACATATCACAAATAACTGTGCACTTTGGTCTCTTGGAATCTGATGCTGAGTATTTGACAATACGAAATGCCACCCCAAACAAATTCTGTTCTCGTGATCTGTTCAGGACCCAGGAAATGGATTCTCTATATTTTTTGCCCTTCGTTGTGAACAATGATTGATGGTTCAAATTCTGTGAAGGTCTGTGTTTCCTTCTACTTCTGAGATTGAAGGTGACACTGCATCTGAATGAAGGAAGGAGTGAGGCAGTGGCACCCAGGTTAGGGAGAACACAATTTTCACTAACTTTTCAAATCCTTCTTTCTCGGCATGAGGGCAATAGATTATGCATTTATAATCTATTGATTACGACTAATGAAAAGTCATTTTCATAGCCCTGAGGGTCCATTTACTTGCCTCATTTTGTGTCCTAAAAGGTGGTTCCACAAGTGCTTATAAGTTTTTGTGTATTCACAACAGTTACACATGGTGGCTGAGGAATATTTTATGCCATTAAACAATGCATATTTCTGTTGAATTTGTATGTATTATGTCTTGACTTGAAATGCACAAAACAAAACTCTAATTATTTACATTGGCAGTTAATTGACACTATATTAGCTAAAATTGGTTTTAGCTAATAAAACTAATAAAATTAATTTTACTTTTAGAAAAGTGTTGAATAAGGTTTAAGGTTTTCAAAAAGTTACTCAACATCACCCACCCTCAGATAATTGCCAATCAAAACCACAATAAGAGATCACCTCGCACCTCTCAGCATGGCCATGATCAAACAAGACAAAACAACAGATAACAAGTGTTGAAGAGGATGTGGAGAAATTGGAACCCTTGTGCGCTGTTGGTGGAATGTAAAATGATATAGCCCCTATGGAAAACACTATGGGGGTTTCTAAAAAAATTAAACATAGAACTACCATATTGTCCAGCAATCCCACTTCTGGGTATATATCTAAACTAATTGAAATAACAATCTGAACTCCCATGTTTATTGCAGCATTATTCACAGTAGCAAAGACATAGAAGCAGCCTAAATATCTATCAGTGAATGAATGGATAAACAAAGTGTGGTATATACATACAATAGAATATCATTCAAAGGGAAATCCTGCCATGTGCAACAACATGCATGAACTGGAGGGCATTATGCTAAGCAAAATAAGCCAGTCACAAAAGGACAAATACTGCATGATCCCACTTATATGAGGTATCTAAAACAATCAAGTTCATAGAAGCAGACAATAGAATGGTGATTGCCGGGGTAGGGAGTGGAGGTGGGGAATGGGGAGTTGTTTAATGGGTATAAAGTTTCCTTTATACAAGATAAATGAGTTCTAAAGATCTGCTGTAAGCATAGTGCCCACAGTTAACAATACTGTACTGTGTTCTTAAAATATGTTAAGAATATAGACCTCACATGAAGTGTTCTTACCACAAAAACAAAAAACAAGCAAAATAAAAAATGAATAAAAGGGCACAAGGAAACTTTTAAAGGTGATGAATATGTTTATTGCCTTGATTATGGTGATGATTTCCTGGGCATGTGCATATGTCTGAGCTCATCCAACTGTATATATTACATATGTGCAGTTTTGTATATCATTTATACCTCAATAAAGTGTTTTTTTTTTTAATTTTTGTTTTTTTTAGAGATGGAATCTCACTATGTTACCCAGGCTGGAGTGCAGTGGCTGTATACAAGCACAATCATAATGTACTGCAGCCCTCAACTCCTGGGCTTATGTGATCCTCCTGACTCAGTCTCCCAAGTAGCTGGGATTACAGGTGTGTGCCACTGCACCTGGCTTAAGAAAATTGCTTTTAAAAAGATTTTCAAAAAGTTAGATAAAAACTGAGCTTTTCTCAAATAAGTATGATTTAAAACTTTATTATCAATTATAATTTATATTTTGCTTTTTAAATTTAAGAGATAATATTGGATGTTAATGGTGACTTTTGAATTTATAAATTAAAGATAATTTGAATTATATTTAACATTTACTTTAATATACATTTTGATGAAAAAGTCCAAATTTTCTAGATGTTGAACATGATTTTACTTATATTTTAATCCTTCATATCATTACTATCAATTGAACACAGATTTTACTTAAAGGTAAAGACCATCAATTTTATGAAATTCACACATAATAAATTATGAATTATGTATGTTTTCATTTTATTATGCACCTTAAAATCATTGGCCATCAATAGAATACCCATACCTGACCAATAACAAAAAAATTTACTCTTTTGCTATTGTACTGACTGACTTTTCATCATAAAAAAATATATTTACCCATATTTTAAAATTTTGTTCTTATGAAGCAATATTTGTCAAATGTTATGGAAATAAATTTGTGAAACAGAAAAAATATTTTATGTAAGAGTCTGTGAGCTTGATTTAAAACTTTAAAATATTTATTTATAAGGTATAAGTGCCTCTATCTTTCTTCAGGGCCTGCAAAAAGTTTGGCAGGCCTGACCACAGCTCTCTTTCACTTAGGGTCCATGCAACCAATGAATAGCTTTGGGTCTTACCAGATGTCTTATCTTTTGCCACTGTGGCATTGAATGGCTGTCTGGCAGGTATCAAATCAATGTTCCTTCAATTATCCTTGAATTGTAAATTACTACTCATTTTTTTCTCTCTAAATCATGGGTCTTTCTTTGTAAGAGGATGTTTTAGTGGCAACAGGAAAAACTTCACAATAGAAGAAAGTGGATTAAAATGAAGTACTTTGTGTGGGTACATACCCAAAGGAATTGAAATCAATATGTTGAAGAGATATCTGCACTTCCGTGTTCATTTCAACGTTATTCAAAATAGCCAAGATATGGAAGAAACCCGAGTGTTCATTAATGGATGAATAAAAGAAGAAAATGTGGAATATATACACAATGGAATATTATACAACCTTTAAAAAGAAGGAAATCCTGCTATTTACAACATGGATGAACCTGGAGGGCATTATGCTAAGTGAAGTAATCTCTGCACAGAAAGACAAATACTGTATGATTTCACTTATATGTAGAATTTAAAAGAGTTGATCTCACAGAGACAGACTGTAGAATGGTGGTTCATAGAGGCTCTGGGTTGAGGAGGTATGGGAAAAGGGGAGAGGCTGGTCAGAGGGTACAAAGTTTCAGATAGACGGGAAGAATAAGTTTTAGAGAGATCTACTGTACAGCACGGTGACCATGTTTATAATAATTATATATTTCAAAATCGGTAATAGATGTTAAATGTTCTCACCACAAGAAAATGATAAAGTGTCATGGTGATAGATATGTTCAATAGTTTTGATTTAGTCTTTCTACAATTTTATATATATCAAAACATCACATTATACCCCATAAATATATACAATTATAATTTGTCAATTTAATTAATTAATTAATTTTAAAAAGGTGTTTTGTGGTTTTATTATTAATCTGTTTGAATCCTTGTTTTCTCCTTCCTCATCACCCCTTTTCTTCAGTTGCCCCTCCCTTTTCTCTTTTTCTTCTTATTCTCTGTTTCCTCTTCCTCCTCCAGCCTTTTAGTGAGGAAAGACTCTCTTGATAGCTGTGTTACTTCTCTTCATCAATGCCTACTTTTCTCAAAGCTGAAGTGTCCAATGTTTTTTGAATTTGACTTTCTGCCAGAATTCTTTGAATAGATCAACTCCCTTTATGCTTTAACATTTTAAAACTGGTTGGTGCAAGAGAGGATTGGAGGATCTTAAGTATAGCGGTTTTCTTACAATCAACAAAGAATGTTATTCCAATTGACAGTATTTTAAGTCCAGTCATGATGGCAGTTCTCACTTTCACATAAATATTATAGGGACATACTAGGCTTAATATCAGGGTGATGAAATAATCTGTACAACAAACCCCCATAAGTAAGTAAGGAAACACAAGTTTAGTTATGTAACAAACCTGCACTTGTACCCCGAACTTAAAATAAAAGTTAAATAAATAAATAAATGTCATAGGAATAAGTAAAGAATCTGAAGTACTATTATTGCCATTTTGCCATTTCTACTGGATTTCTAGATAAGAGTCTTATCTCAATGTTTTGCCCTTCATTAATTTTCTATCTACTTGGCTTGTTCAGCAAGTGGAGAGGAAGTGGGTTTCTCACAGGGTGCTAAGACAAGTGGTCTCTCATTTGTTGCTGTCTTACTGACCCCACATTCAGCAAATTACTCTCTGTTGGGGGAGATGGTTGCCAAGATAGGCAGTCTAGACTATAATTAAAAGTAAGATATTTTTTCACTCCATAAATTTAACAGTTTGTTTCTTGAAACCATCCTGTTTCTCCTTAATTTGGCTCTAGGAAAATAACCACAAGTGACATGTGGTTCACTGTGGTTTCCTCAGACACTGTGGCTGTCCTCATTTGGTGTGTTATGGTTCGTAACAGTTCCAGACTCAGAGATTGAATGATGGTGGTGGTATCAGAAAGGTTTAATGGCTGGAACCCCATGGAAGTAAATTTAAAAAATTTATTTGACAAGAAGTGAAATGTTTTAGAAGTTGCCAGGGCTAAACTACCAAAGTTTCATCTTATCCTTATTTATAATTTAATGGAACAATGTAGGATTTCAAAAACACTGGGTGTTTTCTCAACTACTTAACTCTGCCCTGAGTTAGCAGTAATGTAAAATGAGTTCTGCAATGAAGAATTTCAAGTACCCATAAGCAAGTGCAGAGTTGCAAAATCCTTCCAGAGTGTTGATTTATATTTCTGTAGCCCTCAGGACAGACATAGAGTTAGCAATGTATCTATGGTATTTGTCTCTTCCATTCAATTGCAAACCCCTCTTGTTCATGGCTGTATCATGAAGCCAGAGTCCTTAGAAGGTACTTAGGGAACAAGAAGTCTGAGGCTGATCCATGGTGTAGTCTTCCTCCCAGTTCTGCCTGCATGATTGCTTAGTAATCTTAGGCTGTAACTCATTCTTCCCTCGGAAAATGATCACATTTTATTGTCTTGGGAGGCATAGCAAAGCTCCTGTCACATGCTAATGTAATAGAACCTGAAGGCCCCTGGGCTCTGAGCCTGTGTGATTCCTGATTATGCTGGGCACATCTTGTCATTTTTGCCTTTGAAGGGAGGGAGCAAGCCTGGTGTTGCCCACTCTCCTCCTTTGGAATAATGAAAATGGTAATGATGATATAACCACAGTGAAAGCTAATGACACTTTTGTATTATATGCCAGACACTGGGGTAAATGTGTCATATAAAGTATCTCACTTTTTCTTCCCAACTACACCATGAGCCCTATAATTCTTAGCTCTAACTTACAGATGAAGAAACAGAGGTAGAGAGAGGCTACTGCTTAGTTAAGGTCTCCTAGCTAAGGAGTGCCTCCAGGACCCATGTTCTTAGTCTTTTCTCTCTTCTGGGGCAAATATATTAGATCATCTATTATAAAGCAACAGAGGAGATCAAGAAATACTCCAAGGCAGAGTTTGTTGCCCTTGGAGTCCTTAATCATTCTTTCAAACCTTCCAATTGGTATGGCTCTCTGCTTATAAAAAGATGTTTCATTTATTGAAATGTGATTTCAGAAGTCTTATGAGTGCAGGCAGCACACAGTGGGTAACAAGGAGTTAAAGTGCTTACAGTCCTTCCTGTTTGAGTCTAGCCAGCAGCAGTTTATCACAAATACAGGCCTTTGATCCTGACAGCTTTCCTTTTACTCAGGGCGAGCAGGGAGTGTTTGACATGGGGAAGCAGGGAAGACTACAGAGAAAAGGTTCTTGTTTGTTTCCTGGGTGGATCGCCTCCTTCTTGGCACATCTCCAGGAAGCAAGTCTTTTCCCACCCTAAAACATCAAGGAAATAAATCCCTCTCCCATAAAACAGACCTGGACGAGGCCCCAGGGCAGCCAAAAGTCCAGAGACCTGGGTGTCAGGGAGGCTGGAGTGTGCCTGGGTGTCAATATGATGCAGGGAAGAGATGGTTGATGTCAGCAAGCTCTCTGACCCCAGGGGGCAGAGCCAGGGTAGGGGCCCATAGAGAAATCTGTGCCCTGAGATTGGCCATCTGGCGAAAGAACGCTAAGAGAAGGAGAAATTTCAGGAGTATTTGAGGAGGGCAACCTGAGAGGCAAGCACCAAGGAGGCTAAGCCCGGGCGCCCGGAGTCCCAACAAGGTTCTCCTGGGCAGACCCCGAGGGAAGAATGGAAGTGTTATGAACACAAGCCAATGAGAAACAGCTCCAGCATTCAGAGCAGAAGGGGAACTGAGGGTTGGGGGCAGGCAGAATGAGGTCTCTACTGTGGACACGTGTGGTTTCTTGCAGCCCAAGATGTGTTGGCTGTCATTCTGGTAACTGTGTTCTGACTCATCTGTGGAATTTAACCCATGCCATCTGAATGAGGTGATCCACCTCCCCAGCTCTGGTCAGTGCCTGGGGAGTCAGTGCCTGTGATCCCGTTTGTCACAGTGATTGGTGCAAGGAGGGCTGAGGATGTACCAGGGCCAGTGAGGAGCAAGGAGACTTTGGCTGGGGCTTGAGACAGGCTTTCATCTCCTCAGACCTGAAGTTAGGAAGAGGTAAATGCTGAGGACATTGTGTCTTTTGGGACTGTAATGGGAGAAGGACTCTGTTAGGTTTGATGATTGTTTACATATTTACCTTCCTCCCCCCACCCACTTCCTCTTGACTGCCCTGATGTTGTGCTTGGCCATGTGACTTGCTATCTGAGTTATCCCTAAATTTGGGTTCATCCACGTAACTTGCATTGGGTAACGAGATGCCAGCAGACGTAACGCAACAGAAGCGTGAAATGTGCTGGTGCCATTGGGCTTGCTCTTTGTGCTTCTACGGTGGCTATGAGAAGAGTCTCTCAGGGTAGCTCCTGCCCTGTCAGCCAGACCTTAAGATGAATTCCCAACCTACCTTGAGGAGCCAAGCTTAGCAAGAGCCTCATGTGAATCAGAGCCACTCAGAGTCTCACTGTGCCAGCCCTCCCATAGGGTCGAGTAAGCCCAGTTGACATCAGCTCTCTGGCGGATGTATGGGAAATATATGCTCATTGTTGAATGCGTCTGATATTTTTGTGGTTGCTGATTAGGCAGCATCATTATGACAATAGATAACTGATACAGGCTCTTTTAGAATTCAGCCAACAGGGCAGTGACAGACTAAGAAATAGAGAGACAGAAATAAGACACAGTGACATCATTTGAATGCCTGATCAAACTGCTGCTAAAGCCAGACTATTTCTTGGACTTTCCCAGTCTGTGAGCCCTTCTGTTAAGCCATCTCAGGTCAGATTTTTATCATTGGAAACAGTCCCTGATTGGACTGGATATTGACTAAATGTGAAAGGGATCTGTATGTCCCTGCAACTCCTGCAATGCAAACACACACAAGATATATAGGTATGTATAGATAGAGATATCTGTTATAAGAAGAAGGAGTAACAGACAGGAAATTGGAAACCAAACAACAGGAGGAGGAAGGGGTTTATGCTTAGTACCCTGGAACAGGGATTCTGAGATGGAAATTTGCACGCAGTTGCAGGACCAATATCTGTGAGCAAGTGAAAGAAGCAGAATGGGGCAAAGGGAGAAGCTAAATTGCAACACATTTTGCACCAGAGGCCTCAGTGGATCCCATGGGGAATTCTGGAACTGAACTGGCCCTTCAGACTTGTCCTCATAGAGATGAGGAAGCCAGACCTTTGTACCCACCCCATTGGCCAGGCATTGGATATCAGCTGGCCCCAGTGAGACATTGCAGACTCGGACAAGGCAGCTTCCTTCAGCAGAAGGCAATTCTTAGAAACGCAGCTGCAAGATGTTGCAACCAACACTCCTGGAAGCAGACGGACTGAAAGCCTTGGTCCTGAAGGGGGTGGTGACCTAGCTTGGGCACCCTAGCATCCACCACAAGGGCCACAACCTGATGCAGAATTGAGAGAGTTTCTGGTTGAGATTATCTATCAGGTTACAGCAGGATATTAGCCCAGCAGTCATTTGACCTACTTTTACTTTGCATTATCAGCAAGGGAGGAATAATCAGTCAGTCAAAAAGTACTTATTTTATATCCAGAGAGTAAAAAGAGCCCCACATTTATATAATCCGAGAGAGATAAGAACGACAATAGCAGTTCTTTCCCAAAAGGGTCAATGGAAATTTTTCATGGAAAGTCATTTCATAATCGGTCAGTTTTTGACTCCTCACAAAGGTGATGGTGGACTAGAAGGACTGGCTGGTTCTCCACTGCACAGGTTGATTTGGTGATGGCACAGATGAACAAATCCTTTTCCATGCTACCAGGTATCCCACAGGCCCAGAAGTTAGAGCACTGGTTTGCTTGCTAAGGGAATCATGTGTACAAAATTCAAGGAGCTCTCTTGCTGCCAGAGCTGGTTGGCACTCACCATGTTGGGAAATGGTGGGGGGCAATCTCCTCCCTTAAGTGTCTTTGTCTCCCTTGGAATGTCTTTGTTCACTCTACTCCATTTTTCCCCATAGTCTACAAAGCCCCCTGAATGCCAGCCAGAGGGTGAGGAGGAGCCCCTTTACCTACAGCTCTTCTTGCTGAGAAATTCTGCTTCTTGACTTTTCAGCGCCCTTCTGTGGAAATGTGTTACTTAAAATGCCTACGATATTTGGGGTGGAAGGGGTGGAAACAGGGAAAGTAATAATACTGGTGACACATCATAAATCCACAGAGACAGGGATGCTGAAAGTGGCAGAATTAAGGACTTTGGAAAGCACACAAGGTCAGCTGTGAAGAGGGCACTATTGTGAAACACTCAAGGACTGTTTTCTTAATCCTGGTGTGCAATATGGTACAGAGAGAATTCAGGAGTTACACCATTAGAGCCCTGATTTCACATGAGTTTAGTATTTCATGCTAATCGTTTTGACATTTCCAGACATCGGCTAATATTGGTCCCCATTCTACAACAGCCTATTTCCCTCTTCTCCACATGAAAGGCGAAGCTGTTGAGTGTTCCATCCCTGTTGGGTCTGGAGTTTTACCAACTGTTTGTTTTAAGTGAAGTATGATTCCTGGGTATGGAGGAGAACTACAATCTTTCTTTCTAGCTGGTCCTTTTTCTGAGACTAGGTCTGGGGAGTTAGGAGTTGGAGAGAGACAAATTATATTGTGAAGGGAAAAAGTATTTTAAGACTCAAATTGAGGGGAATTGATTAGCTTTATAGACGCAGGATTTGAAGTGCCCTTCTCTTCATCAGAGCATGAAATGATATCTATAATGGTTTTAGTACTCACGATTTTGATATTTTTATATTATTTTGTTGTTATGGATTTCATCTAGAACAATAAGTCACACTCCTTATGCATCATGCCCCACTAAAAACTCTGAAAACAGAATTTCATCATGATAAGAAAAAGGTCCACTTTTCCCAAGAAGTACATTTATTTACAGATATTTTGATATTTTGCTGTGACATCAGTTATTTTGGAAAGGTTGAAAAGCGTAAAAAACTGTGGTCAAAATGAGGTTTATTCTGAATTACCAAGAGTCGTTATGAAAGCCCTGTGTTTCATGAGATTTTGCATTTGATAAAATTCAACATCTTTCCTAGTAAGAAATCTTAGCAAACTTGGGATTAAAAAGACTTCTCTCTCTCTCTCTCTCAAACTCCATAAAGGGTAGCTACAATAAAACCACCATAAAGACTATGTGTACTGGTGAAATACTAAAGCAGACCCCTAAAGTGAAAATAAGGCAATATCAGCTACGCTGCTATCATGCAACATTATGGTGAAGGTCCTAGCCATTGCAACAATGTAAGAAATAGAAATGTATGCTTATTGGAAATAGCACATTATCTATCTGGAAAACACAAGAAGTGCAAGTGAAAAAACCTTTAGAGCCAGCAAAATAGTTCATCAAGGTAGTCAGATATATGCTCTCTGAGGTATATAGTGATGCTCAATTAGAAAATAAAGGAAAGTAAGGCTGTATTCACAGAAGGAACAAAAACTCTAAAGTACATAGCAACAAATCTAGCAATAAATAGGTAAGGCTATATGAAGAAAATTATAACACTTTACTAAAGGACATGCTAGAAATCCTGAATAAAGTCAGAAGCATATCATGTTCTTTGATGGGAAGACTCAATATGAAAAGATATCAATTCTCCCCAAATTAACCTGTTAATTCAGTGAAAATCCGATCCAATGAAGAAGCATTTCTGATGGCAGAAGGAAAGGGGTTTTGGCTTATAAAGGAAGAACTTGAGTCCACAGACCTTTGCAGGTAGTGTCAGAACCTGGCTCCAGTTCCACTGGAGTTGACAATGCATGTCTGAGGCACTGAGTGCAGCAAAGCTGCTGGCCCGCCAGGGATGACGCGAGGCCGGAAGATGCCGCCCACAGTACAGGAGCCGAAATCTCCTCTGCTGATTAAACTGAATTCTCTGGGATAGTTAGGATCAGACCTACCATAGTGGTTGTATTTATCACAAGAGGGGAAGGGATCCCAGGGAGGGAAAAAGAAAATTTGCTCTCTTGATAACAAGACAGGACATTTTCTTTGAAAAACTGAAAAGTGTAGGACCTTATTTTATTCCCAAAGCTGATGAAGTAAACAAATTCAATTGTGCAGTTATAATCATAAGGGTGATTAAGGAATTTACTTTCTTCTTTCCTTCAGAAATTATCCCCTCTGCGTAGAGACAATGTATAATTCTGTACCTGTTCCCTGTCCTTAATTAGATCCATGAGATCTTTGACAATGTGTACTTTGAGTCCTTCTTTGGGAAACATCGATAGATACTAAATAAATTTTAAACTGTAAAATGTCCAAAAGCAGAAAGTCCAAAGGATGGTCTAAGAGTATCAATGGAATCAGTTATTATATTTATTCATCCACTTACAATTGTTTTTGAAAAGTCCAGGAGAGCAGAATAGATGCCAGGAAATTGGAAAAATGCAGCTGTGGTGCAAATCTTCAAATGACGTTGAGTTGAGCAGTCCTTTCAAATTACTCTCCCTCACTGTCAGTTTAGAAGATTTGGGAATAATTGTATAAAGCTGAAATATAAAAAGAGAGACACACAAAAAAGTTTAACAAAGCAATTTGAACTTGAATACATGTCTACAATAAAGGGATAAAGAGTGGTCCGCAGATGATCACTGTGCTTTGCTCAAGCATATTGCCTGCCAGGACCCCACACAACTTCATTTATCAAATTCCTTAAGCTTGAAAGAGCAGTTGTGATGACTTCACTTCAGCCTAGTTTTGAACACAGTGAAAAAGATCAAGGGGTTGCGGTGTGGGGAGCTGGGCTATAGCTATCTCCAGAAGCAGCAATGCCAGATCATTTGGTGAGGCTTTATATCATTTTGAGTGATCAGGAGGGAGAAATGCCAGAAGACTCTGCAGTCTGGAAAAATTCCTGTAGATTGGGGGTTTGGGAGGCACCGAAGACCCCAACAAAGATCTAAGGAGTGAGACCAACAGGAAGTAAGGAAATGAAACCCGTGCCAACAAAAAATTCAAACTGAGTCATCAGGGAAAATATTTCTTTACAGGGTCGAGAGTAATCTGGAAAACCACAGTGACATATGTGATGTCATGCAGATAGTGACAGCAAATTAGATATGTAATCAGTATGTCTCTTCCTCGAGCTGCTTGTCTAATGTAAGCCTTGAAGTTCTGTCACCCGGGGGCAATTGGGGGTCATGTTGTTTTGGGCTCACAAAGGGATGGCTCTTCCTCTTTCCTATCCCTGCTGCTCTCTCCTGGCAACCAGATGCATACTCAGGTTCATTTAGGCTCAGATTTTAGCCTTTTCCTTCTGGTGAGAAATCTTAGAAGATATGACACTCCCTTGTTCTGCATAGTGGTTTGTGGAATCTGATGGGGATGTCTGCAAGTGTCCAGAGACTTTTCTCCCTCCTTTCCTCCTCCTGACCGCCAGAAGAGAGAGTTGAAAAAGCAGAATGATTTTTTTTTCAATAATCTTCTTTTAGAAATCACATTCATGGCTTGGTTTGCCATTCATTTTTGCACCAAGACCTTTATGAAGTGGAAATGGCTGAACTCATCTGGCAGGGCTCTCAAGTGCAGACGGCCAGTTCCCAAATCCCTGAGGTGTGAGGGCTGGGTTCTTTTCAATAAACATTCCTGCACTTGGCCTTCTACTCCAGCCCCCTGTCCCTGCCCTCCCAGCGCCTGGAGCTTTCCACCTTGGCTCTGGCTCCTCTGAGCCTGGACTCAGCCTTCCAATTCCAGGTTGACCTTGGCTGAGTGCCCCATATGCTCATTCTTCTTGTAAAAGTAGAAAATCTCAGGCACAGATTTCTGCACTTGGCCTCTCTGCAGAGCTTTTTAGTACTCAAGGCACACGCAGCCCCCAGCTGACACTGAGTGAAAGCAAGAGCACTTGCTTCGCAGAAGTCTGTGTTTACTGAATCTGATTTGGCCTTTGGCAACCCTGCTGCTGAGTCCACACTGAGAAAAGCTAGAGCTGGGCCAGGTCCTCAGGTCTACCCCGGGCTTGTTTAGTACCTGTGGGCATGGAGGATTCTCTCTGACCTTCTCAGTACATACCTCAGCTCCCATCCTGGTGGACAAAACTGGGTATTTTCCACCATCATTGTGCTCTTAGGCATTCTGTCTAGGATGGTTGTGAAGATTCAATGAGATCACTGTTTATTTCAGTGGCTATTAAAAACTTATTAATTGATCATTAATTGATTTAGCCAAATCAGATAACATTGGTAAGAAAATATAGTGTTGAGAGCAAATTAGAGAAATAGTCAAGCTAGGAATATTTAGATATCTGGTTTCTGCCTTGGATTTTATCCTATGGCAAAATCCTCCCATAATCCAGGGGTAGTGGGCCACGCCTTATTGTCAGAGAGAAGTGGGTGGAGGCTTAGAAAAACTCCAGTCGTTGTCATCTGACATACCTGTGATTAATGAGAGCTCTGCACATTTCTAGCTGTGTGACCCTAAAATCTTTGAGCCTTGGTTTCCTCTTGGTACAATAAGGACCACATTTTCTACCATACGAAGCAGTTGAGATTATTAAAAGAGATAAAGTTCGATTGTCCTTGTCTTGACTCCTGCTACCAGCACTCTCCTTGGTCCTGACAAAGATTCCCCCAAACCTTGGCTTTTCATGACTTCCCAACAAACGTGGTGAATAATGTGTTCTATACACCTGTTCTCTGTCTCCAGGCTAACCTACGTGGTCTCCAGCTTTTCTTCCTAATGTAATCAATCATTTGCTCATGTTTCATGTGACATGTTATATATTTACAGTTAAAGGTTCTAGACTAATTTCATGAAGAATCTGGAATCTTCCTTGAGATCTTTCTTGGATAAATTCACCTTTCTTTGATTCCTTAGCTGTCATTATCATTAGTGCCAAGGATGGCAAATACACAATGTACCTGTTGCCAGCACATTCTTCTGAGTCCACAGCAGACATTACTAATTGAACACAGTGCATTTTCTCATGAACAGGGACAGAGTCTCAGAGTCACTCTGAACACATTGTGCAGGCAATGATTCTCATTGAATTGGAGCAGTGCATCGGGGAAAATCCATTAGCCATCTCTCTACACCATTTGACTTGTTACCTCTCTTGGACTTGTGAATGTGTTAGTGTCCTTGTAGTCATCTGTGCTTCTCCTGTCTGCTCCATTAGACTCAATACACATATGTAATTTGCCAAGGATTCTGCCCCTTATCTTGGGTATAACTCAATCTAAAAAACAAAGACATAGCTAATAGTTCTTGCCTTGTAGTCATAACCGGGGTCTGTCACTGTAGGTTATGGGATGAAATTAAACTATTTTTATTATCCTTTTTTTCTAGTTAATCCTAATTATTTCCCATGACATTAAATAAGTACTCCTTAAAAACATGGTATTTCATGTCTGTGCAAATAGTCTATCATATTGATATACCGCTGTTTATTTGATCATTCCCTGGTGTTAAACTCTAGGCTGCTACCAGTGTCTGGCCACAAAAAAATAATATCGTTTGGCAAATTTCTTCGTACCTATCTGTGTGGCTGCATCTCCAATTATTTTCTTAGGGTAGATTTCTCAAAATTATAAATAATTGTGTCAAATGGTAAGAACAGCTTTAAGATTTTTGATACACGTTGATGTATTGTTTT
Organism: Gorilla gorilla gorilla; assembly: GCF_029281585.2. Classification (NCBI taxonomy): domain Eukaryota; kingdom Metazoa; phylum Chordata; class Mammalia; order Primates; family Hominidae; genus Gorilla; species Gorilla gorilla. The sequence continues at coordinate 80,777,523 of NC_073234.2, forward strand.
CTGAAACGTTGAGACAATCTATAAGAGTAATGTAAAAGGATGATAATAATAATCACTAACCCTTGTGGGCCTCATCTTTGTGCCAGGCGCTGTCCTAAGAAATTTACATACATTAACTCATGTCATCCTCACCATGACCTTTTCACAACTGAGGAGACTAAAGCACAGCTAAGGAGACTCAAGTCATGCTGGCATGACTTGAATGCAGTCTTTCCAGAGGCAGTAGGATGGCCGGGTGACATTGTTCAGTCTCTTCAGTCCAGTGAAAACTTATAAAGAACTCAGTGTATTTGGTGCAGAGTAACTGGAAGATTTGTTACAGCCTTACATACATGAGGTGATAAAAATGTCATTATTAATAACAACAAGAACAACAACAACAGTATTTATCAGGAACAGGCCTACCTATTTTACAAGAAAACTGATCAGTGGTCTGGGATGGCTATTGTCAGTCCTGTGGCAGAAATACCTGTGCTGACTCATTAGCACTTAGCAGCACAGGTGAGCAAGAACTGGTTATTCCTAAACCGTATGCTGGGAAGCAGCTCTAATAAAAGAAGAATTAATTGAAAGCAATCCAAAATGTGCCAGCTTGGACCACAACACTGTTTAATGTTGTTTTAAAGAATGGTTCTAACTCTTTTTTTTTCAAAATAATGTTAATGGTAATTTCAGCTGTTAGAAGGGACCCAGTGAGAACTTATTTCTCCCTCTTCTTGAAGTCTAAAGTTTTGAATACCTAGTCATGGGAGTTCCTGATTAGCAAAGGGATTTTTTGTCTTCTTTTGTTTATAAGGCAACTGGTTGGTTTCCTTAAGGGTTTTAATTTTATTCTTGTGATTTCTCAACATTAGAGAATGGCAAGAGTGGCATGGGGGTGGGAGCGGGGTCTGGGGGCAGGAGGTTGTCGGGGAGGAAGCTTGCCAGGTTGAGCAAATAAAATACAAGACACCAGTTAAACCTGAATTTAAATAATCAGTGAATAATTTTTAGTATGTCCCAAGCAATGTTTGAGACATATGTATACCAAAAATTTTACTCATTGTTCATCTGAAACTCAAATTTATCTGGAGATCTATATTTTACTGGTACCACGTTGGAAGGAGGTAGGTGAGGTGGCCCTAAGAAGGGCCAGGACAAAGAAAGGAGAGAGGGATTTAAAAATAATAACAATCTTGGCCCTTTCAGATTGAAAAAAGAAGCACGAATAGTGTCTGCTGTTGGTATCAATGCTGGGGTCCTTCAGGGTTCTGGAACTGCTGGTTTCCTGAAGAGCATGCTGTTTACTGACAGAGACTGTCCTGATGCCCAGAGGGAGTTTCTCAAGGTTGCAGAGGTGCTCTTAGCACTTTCCCTGGAAATCACATAACTTCAGATAAATATTAATACTCACATGACCTCAGCTGCCCAAGTACCTGGATAAAGGAGGTTTAGAAATGACCTCAGTGCTAACTCTTTGTAGGGGGTGGAAATCATGGGGTTTTCTCATGACAGCAGAACTCAGATACAGACCTTAAAAGTAATTAACTTACAAAATTTAAAGCCAATGCTGTTTATTTTTACAGAGGGAGTTCAATGACTTGCCCCTGTTTTCTTGGCAGATTGGTCGTTGAGGGAAGAAATAATGAAGCCCCATCTGGTCATCAAAAAGGGACTTTTCTCTGTCTTAAAAAAATTTTATCATTATTTAATTAGAAATTAAAACACATTTATAATTGGAAAAATTAAATGTGCTAATCATAGGAAATCTTAAAATACAGGATCATATAAAGATGAAAAAAATCAGTCCTAATCCATATGCCCCAGAGAAAATCACTGTGAATATTTTCCTGTATTTTTTTCTGGTCTTTTACGTGTAAATATTTACATAATTGAGATCATACTAAACATATAGCTTTGTATCCTACTTTTTATTAATACATTCTAGGCATTTCTCTGTGTTATTAAACATTTTTCTGCAGATTGACTGAATAATGCCTCATTGTTCAAGCATACCAAGACTAACCTGATCCTGCCCCATTGATAAACTAGGTTGCTTCCAGTTTTTCTCTCTTTAGATAATGGTCTGTGGATCATCTTTTATATCCATTTTTATGCATTTCTGATTATTGACTTAGGAGAGATTCTTGGAAGTATAACTGTGGCTATGTCAAACTCTTATAAGAGGCATTCCTCCCTTGAGTCTTTGTTTTCCCAAAACTCTGTGGATTGGTCCTCCTCTCCATCTGATTAAGTCACTAGAATCAACAGGATAGAAAACATGCCCTCTCACAGATTTCTGGGTTTTCTTTGATCTCAAGAGCATGTGCTGTGTCAAGCATGCTTGGGTTTCCAGGCTGGTGCTCTCAGGATCTGGGCTATGGAGCCTGATTACCATGACTCCCAGGATCGCCTTGGCAAATACCTTCCTGAGTTCAGCCTGGGCAGAAGGCGACACATAATCCCTCCTCCCCAGCCCTACGCTGCCTTCCAGCCTTGGCCCAGACAGCGAGACAAGCAGTTTCTCTCTGTTTTCGTGATGCTTCTAGTGGCACAGTCAGCCTGGGGGCTCTGCCAGCTCAGGAGCCACAAGCCCAGACTCTGAGGGATTTGGGTAAGAATGTCAACAGGACAAAGCTGGTCGGGAAGCGTGAGGAGAACCTCATTAATGCGAATTCCCTGCTTCAGCCCTAGCCTTCAGCTCCCCTTTCCCCTTGGAACCACAAGGAATGAACTGCCTGCTCCTCTTTACACAGCCTCCACCTGTTGCTTCGGACAGGCATCCTCGACATGGCCTCGCCCCACTCTGAGAGGAGGGGAAACAGAAGTCAGTCTCATATTCTCACCTCTCTGAGCACAGGAAGACTTTCTAAGGGTCTGTATCACAACAAAAACAGGAAACAGGCAAGGCATAAGAAGCCTTCCCCTTCACCCTGTTTCCTCCTTTTTCCCTTAGACCACCTAGGCAAGGAGAATTACTCCCCTAGAGATAATAATGGCACTCTGGAGATGTGAAGGCCTGAAGTCGCCTACAAGACTGGTTGGGGAAAACCCAGACTCGATTGTCTTTCTGGTGTCTCCTCACAGGAGTGGGTGGGGTGTGCCGGAATCAAGGGGCCATGAGGGAAGCTGAGGCCTGGGCTGTAGAGAGGAGAGCCTCTGCCACGAGGGTGGAAAAGGCTGGTGTTGGGGATTACACTTTTTGGTGCTTTCCTGCTCTTTCTTTCCTTCACCTTCTCTGCCTGTCCTGGTGTGTGTAGACCTGAGGGGCAGGGTTCCCAGGCAACTGCACAGAACACTGCACAGAGAGAGGGCAAGGCAAGAGTGGGGAGATGGGGTGGCAATTTCACACATTAGCAGTCTGGGAGGAGTTCCTTCTAGAACTCAGCAGAGCAGACACACAGGTACTTAGTCATTATTGCTGTTATTACATAAGGAATAGGCGGAAGACATTGCTTGCCCCCCTTCATGGGTAGAAATATCAGTTCCTGCCTGAAACACACATCCATGATGGGCTTGAGGGAGAACTAGGAGGAAGATGGCAATGATGAAGAGAAAGAGGATGTCGAGTTTTATCTGTGCCAGGCAATGAGCCAACACTATAAATAAAAGTCTTTACTTATCATTCCCACCACAACTCTGTGCAGTGGACATGGTTTTTACCTTGCAGATGAGAAAGTTGAAACACAGATTCAAACAGGCTTGCCTGAAGCCACTGACTGGTAAATGCAAAGATAACTTCCAACCCTAGACAAGACCCATACACAGTGTCCCTCCATGACATTAGATTTAGCAGCTCCTCGCAAAGCAGGAAAGCCAGGAGTGGCAAAGGTGTATGAAAATGAGAAAGACACCACCTTTACTTTTCAAAAGCTTGTGGTCCACTGATGTTTCCAGATGTTCTCCTCATTTTCATTTCCTCCCTGCATTGCATCCATCCGTTTGACATCAAAGCCCCTTCTTAGGATTTGAGAGCCTTATGATTTGTTTTTCTCCACTGGGTCACTGTCTTCTGCAAGGAGGCACCGAGTCCCTGGTCACTTGGCCGGTGCGCTCATTGACTTTCCAAAGGGCAGGGTGGAGACAAAGGCAAAAACATAGAGAAGTGCCACGTGGCCATCCAGTGTAGGTCTGGGTCTGGTTTTCTTCGGATGTAGAGTCTGGCATTCAATCCACGGACATTCATGCTTCTGTGGGAAGTTAGGATTTCTCTGGGCACCTCAGCAAGATTTGCTCTCCTGCTTCCTGCTAGTACCAAGGTCAGACATATCCCTCTGGAGCTTGGCCTATGATTTTCATTCTTTGAATATCAACCCTAAGAATTTCACAGCCACATTTTTCACTCTCCAACAGTGTCTCCCTGACACAGCACATCCATCCAATACATAGCTGCTTTCCTCAGCCTTTTCTCACTTTTCAAGCTTCCCACATGGGTTATTCTGCAGAGGGAGATAAACTCAGTTCAGTTATTTCTCTGTCTCAACTCTTATGCTGGTCACCTCCTAGTGCCCCCACGAGGGGAGATGCACTGCTTTCTTCCTTGCCTTCTGCAGCATTTCCAACTGCCTTTGAATTTTTGTCACTTATACTTTTGAATTGCACTTTTTGCCAGTCTAACTCTTCATGTTGGCATCTGTATTCTGATTTTGTCTGGCTCTGGGGCTGGGTTGTCCAAGCCTTTTTTTTTCTATTTTGACTGGAGACATCATTTTGTCTATTGTTCAATTTGGTGTATGCAGTCGCCCCTCAGTATCTGCAAAGGATTGGTTCCAGGACCCCCTGCAGATACCAAAATCTGTAGATGTTCAAGTCCCAGATACAAAATGGTGCAATATTTCCATATCACCTATGCACATCCTCCAGTATACGTTAAATCATCTCGTGAATGCTATGTAAAGTAATTGTTGTGTTATATTGTTTTTATTTGTATTTTTTATTGTTTTGCTTTTTTTGTTTTTGAATATTTTCCATCTGCAATTGGTTGAATCTGCAGATAGGGAACACGTGAATGTGGAGGGCTGACTGTACCTTGAATGCTGTGACTTTAACTTTCAAGCACAGTTAAATGTAGCTGGGACACTTTTCCAATGGAGCTCATGGGGCGTTGGATGAGAAAGACTTTCAGATGGAGGCATGCTCTGGAAGAAAATGCGGGTGGGAGCCCCAGCCCAGAGATGACCTTGTCATTGGTTATAAATGAGCTCAAGTCTCTGCTTCAGTGCTGGGGATGACATGTTTTAGAAGACCTGGAGAGGAAGGGAGATTCCTCAAGGCATCGTGGATTCAATCCAGATGCAAGGGAAGGTCTCTGGGAATTCCCTGCGATCTGTGCTTTGCCTGAGAGGTTTCCAAGAGACATTATCTCAGTACATTCTGTTTTAATAAAGAACATTTAAGAAGACGGCATCTGGGGAGCATGTGCAGCCTACAGAGTTGCTATAGGTAAAAAAAAAAAAAAAAAAAAAAAAATTCTTTCTGTTCATGGTAAATCCATAATTGCTTGGACAATGTGGATTTATTGCCACTAAATCTTCTCTGCTCATGGTAAGAGGTTCAGGTTGAGTAGTAACAATCTCCCCCTCTGTAACGGTCCATGTGAGTAGAACTGGTGTGCTGTTGCCGGCTGTCCTGCTCTGATTCCTGGCTGGGTGGGGTGGTGCCTTGAATGTTATCTACGTTTGTCCAGCGACAAGTTTCCTCCATGTGTGGGAAACACCAACACTGTGTCAGCGGAACACCAACATCTCATTGTATTCTTTACCGATTTTGTCAGATGAGGACTGTTACCATCAAAGTTCTCCTTAGAACTTTGAAACAAACTTTCACCCCTAAAAACAAGAACCCTATCACGAAACCTGTTACCTATGTATTTTCTCTCTCTTCCTGGAGACAGTATATTATTTCCTGTCCTGCCCACCGATTGTATCTAGAGGGATTGTTGACAGTTTCTACTCATAACCTAGCTACTTACCAAAGGAAAGAAAGGTGATCTGATGAAGCACATTGCATCCTATTCTAGCTTTGGAGAAAACCCTTTTTAAAACCAGGAAGCATCCTGGATTGGAAGGTCATAGACATTATTATTATTATTATTATTATTATTATTATTATTATTATTATTTTAGCCAAGATGTATACCCTGGCTAAATCTCTTACTTCTGGTTTTTTGTTTTGTTTTGTTTTTCCTCATTATAAAGTTAAGAGTTTAGACCAGGTGATCTTTTTAAAAGATCCCTTTTCCATTCTAAATGCCAAAGATGCTTCTCTAAATAGTGTCTGCAAAAACACTGCTTGGATTGCACAGAGTTCATTTTCCTTTGGAGGCATATAAAGGCAAACAATGGCAACACTTTAGTGCACGTATTGTCCCTCCTTTATGATGCTTCATCCAATTGACAACCAGCTCCTACCAAACAGTCAGACTTCTAAAACTATGCAGCATATGCCTAGGGTTTTACTTTTTAAATGAACTACAAAGTCATGATAATGAACATTTATTGAGCATGTACTAAGTAAGCCTTTAGATGTAAAATCACTTTTGATTTAATCCTTACAAATATTTTCTGAGGTAGGTTCTATTATTTATCCCCATCTTACAGGTAAGCAAACTAAAATATGAAGCTGATAAATAACTTGCTTGAGGTCATATAACAACATGATACATCCGGGATTCCAATGCTGGCAGTCTCACACCTGAGTCTGCCCAGGTTCATTCCAGGAAAATGCTTTTGTTTGTTTTTGTTTTTCCACAGCCTCAATTATCTTAGGGTCTCTTTTGAAGGTGTTTTCAAGCACGATGCATTTCCCAAATGTTAGAGGCTACAACTTATATATGTCTTGCAGATATGATTTAACTCAAGTTATATGCAAATCTCTTTCTATGTGTACCAAACAATATATAGGAGCCCAGAAAGAATAAGCTTGGCAGTGAGTTTCCTAGAAAGAACCACAGAAAGAGTTGATTGCCAGTACTGGTGGATATTGATTCAGACACTGACTCAGGTTGTATGCCCTGGTAGGAGAGCCTGGCCTTTTCCCTGGGCCTCTGGCCATAACCTCCTTCAGATCTTAAAAAGACACTAAGCATTGCTTGTCATCATGAATGAGAAATATCGCCTGGTTATCCAGAGGGAGACCAACTGGTGGATCCTTTAGCCGTGACATGAGGATATGGCTCCAGCTGGAGTCTCTCCTCCCCCTTCTGTACTTAGCTCATCCTGGTTTAACCAAAACCCAAAACAACCCTCTCCAAGGGCTCTTCCCTGGCTCAGGGACACTCCATTTTAAGAAACGCTCACCGCGCCTAGTACTTTGCATGGTACATTATAAGCACTCAGTAAATATTTGTTACTTCGTGGCAAAATAGATCAATTCAGCAGTGATTTTTCACTTTTCAAAAGGATTCACTGCAGGGTTCCTTTAAATGGCCGGCTCCCCTGGTGCATTTAAAATGCGATTTGATTTATAGGAATTCGATGTACATGGTTCTGCAGGGCCACATCAATCGTGTAAAGTGAGCCGCATGTGCTGCTGGGCTCCCACTGACGAGCGCGTTGGCAGCTCTCCTCCATCGGCTTGGAATGCACACAAGCCTCGGGTCTGCTCTCCCCGCTTTTATCACAAAGGGGCTCATTTTGTGAATGAACAGCCACTGCCAACAGCGTGATGGTATTTTCAGTGACCTTTGCCCGGGGATTGGATTCCCGCCCAGCAGGGAGACAAGGCCTTAGGAAAAGGTTAGTTCATTGACGGCCGGGGCCTGCTGGGCTGAGGTCTGGGGAGGGAAAGGCTCAGAGAACTTTCCCTTTTTTGTGAATCACCTAAAGAACCCACCCTTCCCGCCTGGCCTGTGCCGCTTTCTCTCTTTGTCTCGGCATACTGGATTCTGTTCAGCAGGGTGGTTTTATAGCTCCTGCTGCTCCTGCTCCTGATTTTTTTTTTTTTTTTTTTTTTTGTAACTGTGAATAATAGTCCTAGTTTTGCCTTGCTGTTTCCCAATAGCAATTCTGGGGTCCTCGTGAGCTTCTGCCCCCTCCTCTCCACCCCCTTTCCTCCTCCTCCTCCTCCTCCTCCTCATAACCACGGCTTTTTCAGTTTGATGTTTTTAGATATCAAAGGAAGTTCTCCAGGAACCCTGCAACTAAAGACTTTAATGAGGACCATGCCCAAGAAATCCTGGCTGCCAAAGACATGATGATGATTTATGTCGCTCACTCACTCCCTAACAGCAAGAAGACTATTTGTAAAAATAAAAAAGCTGCTCATATGGAATTAAACAAGAGCATAGCTGCTTCCTTCCAGACCCCAGGAGCCTAACAAAGAGCATCCACACTCCTCTCCAGCAGCACATGGCTCAGGGCCCATATTAGTCTTCCTGTCATATAAAGCTCAATCCTGTTAGCGCAGGCAGCAGCGCACACTCTCCCTATCGGCGGACCTCAGAAGGCACATTTCTGAGGACCGCACAAAATGTGCGCGAGGATGTAGGCACAGGCTCAGGCCTACGCTGAGCCATGGAAGGGTGGTGTGAGTCCAGAAGCTAGCAGAGCCACTGAGTTGCTGCTGGCGGCAGGCTGAGGCTGGCAGTAGGCATTTGCCATCCCCTGTTTGTTCCTGGCATCAGATAGCTGAGTGACATGGATGCCAACTGGGTTCTGGCCAGCTCAGTGGAGAGAGCTCTGGAGGGAGAAACCCTTATGCCTGCATTTCCTTATCTGTCAAATGGGTTACCTCTTAGTGTTGTTGTGAGTGGTGATGAGATCATACATAGAAAACACGTAGCATCATATTGGTAAGTGCTAATTGTTATTATTAATTATTGCTATTATTAGTATTCTGTACTGTGGCTGACATGAAATGGTGACACTCAGACCCCTTGCTTCAGGGAGAGTGATGGAGAGTAGCTGGCTGATTACCCCAGCTGCCAAACTCTAAGTTCACATCCACATTCTCACCATGTTACTCTGCTTGACCCAAGGCCATGCTTCCTGTGGGCTGCTCCAGGCCATTGATGGAGCGCGGTATGGATGCCAACACAAGCTCATTCAATGAGAGCTAGGACTCCTCCAGCAGCAACTTTAGCTCAAAGACGTCCCATCAGCCTGGCAGCAGCTCCTGGGAATTGTGCTACAGCCTGCGACTTTCTCCTACCTTGTTCCCCTTCTGCCCTCGCCTCCCTCTCGCTGTGTATTCTGCTCATCTTCCTTTCAACCTTTTCTCTCCCACATACACTTCCGTCAGTAAACTTCTTATGTGTCTAAATCCCTGTCTTGGTGTCTGCTTCTTGGAGGACCCGAAGTTACACACATAGTGACTGGGCTTTCTACCACGGCTGTACTGTATTAGTACTAACACCTTCTTAGATACACGGACCATTGTTCACTCTTAGTCATTCAACATTGGATAAATGTGTCATGGGTGCTCGATGCCAGGGACACAGAGATTGTTCTTCTCACGGACAAGGTGTACACTGATAGACAGATACATAAATCATCATAATGATATGGTCAGTGTTCAAGTAAATGCATGTATAAGGAATGCAAGAATCCAGAGGAGAAAGTGGATTTTTCTGCCAGGGTGGGAGAGTGGGTGGGAGATAGACAGGGACGGCTTCATTAAGAAGGGGATTTGAACTCAGGCAAAAGGCACAAGCCACATGCTGTCACCCCCTGTCTTCGGTGTAGTCCAATGAGTAAGTAAAAAAGAAAGAACAGCCCAGAAGAGATGTGACATCATGCCCTTTCATGGGCTTTTTCTCGCCTTTTTTACCTCTTCCTCCAATGACAGTAAAGGAGCGGTAATTATCCCAGGGATTTGAGACATAATCCACCTTTCAGAGTTAAAAGAGGCACAAGTGTCATGAGCTTTTCCCCAGTGGGAAGGCAACTCCTGGACAGGCAAGTGGGTGCAAGAAGGTGCTGTGGCAGCAGGAGAGCAGTAGGGGCATGAACTGTAGGCTTCGGAGATGGGGTCGTTGCTAAAGCAGGGCTCACTCAGCCTGGCCCCAGATCCAGCCTCAAGAGTCTAGTGTGGATCCGTTATGCATGGATTGTACCCCTTCCCATCCCCTTACAAAAAATTCATCTGCTGAGATCTTAACCCCTAGTATCTCACATTGTGGCTGTATTTGTAATTGCCTTTAAAAAGGTAATTAAGTTAAAGTAAGGGTTTAGGGCTCATTAGGGTGGGTTCTAATCCAGTGTGACTAGTGTCCTTATGAGGAGTAGAAATTTGGACACAGAGGCATAGACAGAGGGAAGAGAGTGTGAAGAGAGAAGATGTCCATCCATAAGCCAAAAACAGTCCTGGAACAGATCCTTCCCTTCAGAAGGAACCAACCTTGCCAACATCTTGAACTCAGATTTCCAGCTTCCAGAACTGTGTGAAATAAATTTTGGTTGTTTGGGTCACTCGGTTGGTTGTACTTTGTTATGGCAATTCCAGCAAACTATTACAGGGTTCCTCCATCTCCCCTTATTGTGGATGGGATCTGGCCCAACTCTGCTCAGAAACTTAACACAGAGTGGTGAGCAGGGAAAGATGGCATTTTTCTTTCCCAGAGAACTGGATATTAACCTTTGACTACAGGAGAGGGAGCAGGAGTTGTGAAGCCTGAGGAAAAACAGAAAGTGGAGCTTACCAGTGAGGACTTGGTCATGCAAGATGCAGGAGAATTCACTAAAGAACGCAAGTCCCTGATGTCTCAAAACAAAAACGGGAAAGATACATTTTTGCCCCCCTGATTTGAATGCTCAGATGCTGTTGGAGAGGAGGACAAGTTGTTCTGCAGAACTAAAAACAGAGATGTGTCATCTGATAAGGCTCACAGTAGACGGCTTGCACAGCAGTCCAACAGGAAGAAAAACGAGGAGCGGGACATGCTTAGGGACTAGAACCTAAACAGCAACTCATACAAAGCCTTTGCTTTGTCCCCTGAGGAAACTGACATGGGAATTCATGAGAAAGGACAGAGCGATCCCTCAAACTCCCATCTTGACGTTGCTGAAAAGGAAGGCTTCACTGGCCCTGGGTCAGAACCAAGAAACATGAGCAGTTTTAACTTGTAGGGTGTGATGTGACAGTCCAGTCACTTTCCCAGGGGCAAATCAAGTCACACTGTGACAGATGCTACATTATAACAAGTCGTGTCTGTTGAGGAGCTAACCCGTGTCTGAGGCAGGGGCTGCAATATCTTAATGCCCAGACCAACTCCCTAAAGTAAAATGTTCCATGAATTTGTCTTATTCACTCCAGTGTCTTTTGACGCTGAGGGGTAGTTTCCTGCTAAAGCATTTTCTTTTCCATTTTTATGTAAATAAGAGAAATGTGTGGGGTTGCTAAGGACAAATCTTCCCCACCCAAACATAAACAATTTAATGCACATGCCTCATTTTAATGTACCTGGGGAGGAACCAAGGTGCCCAGTGTGCCCAGCATGACATTAGGCCTCTCTCCTTCAACTTAACTTGTGGAGCCCCCTTCTTGCCCCCACATGCCCAATGCATAGAGGAGTAGGACAAGTAACAAACCACAAAAGATGAGACAGAGTTAGGGTCTAAATTAAACAGCTAGCATCTCCACCCCCACCCAGGCAGGGGGAGGCAGCTCAGAGAGAATCCATACCCCCTGTGAGAAGCAGCAATGATAGAAGGAAAAGCCTCTGAGGAGTGCAAAGGGCAATGCTGGGGTCTCCAGGAGTAGCAAGGAGCTGCCCAGCTTCAGGAGTGACAATGGTAGAAGCCACAGCAGAATATAGGGGACGCCAGTGTCAGTTGCAGCTGCAGAATGATAGTCACTTCTCACGAAATTTATTCCATATTGAGCACCTTCTATGTGCTAAGAGAGAATAAGTGAGTCATGAGCCCCAGGGAGTAGAGAGCCAAAAGGATCAGCCTTGAGAGCTGCCTGTGGTCTGTGGAGTTGAGTGGCTGGCCCTGCCCACCTGAACTAGCCTAGGGAAGCGCTATTCTTCTTCTCTTCCTCTCTTAACCATGTCTTTTCCTCTAACCTTCAGTAACATTTTCAGGTAGCAAAAGCCCTAGCTTGTATTTCCAAACCTGTTTTTGGAGTAGCAGAAGTGGGCATTTCCACTTCGGTATCTTGCTGGCATTGTAGACTCCTCATTTTCCCCAGCCACTTCTTCTCCTCCTCATCCCTTCCCTCCACAGAAAAAAACCCCAAATCATCTCCCTAACATAACACTGTTCTTCACTTCAAAGCTTCAGTCTTCTTTGATTCTTCCCTGTTCTTTTCAGCCTAATCAACTTTCATGTTATTTTCAACTGCCTTTGTAAGGTGCATGGAATATATGTTTTCCTTCTCATTCCAGCTGTCCATCACTGTCCCTTCCATTATCAACCCTCAAATCCACTACTGTAACAGTCTCCTAACTGGTCTTCTTACTTCCCTGCAAATTGTTCCTCTGGTCTTTAAACTTTCCTCCATGATTCCCACTGGCAAATTCCCTTTGAAATGGTAGCCCCAATGCCACCACCTCCTCCATGAATCCTTCATAATATGCCCAGTGGGAATATGCACTCTCTCTCTTCTGAAATCATACAACCAAGATTTCTCTTAATTTGTGCACATGAAGATGCACACCAGGCTTAGATTACGTCCTCTGTTCTCTATACAGATCTATCTCACATCTTACTTGACTTCACCTAGATAACCTATAGGCACCTCCAATCAACATGTCCAAAAGAGAATTCTTGATTTTCCCCTCTCAAAACTTGATAATCTACCAGTCTTTCCCATTTTGTAAATGGCAGCACCATCCTATTTGTCGAATTAACAACTGTAGATTTATCATTGATTCTTCTCTGTCACAACCATCCTCTATGCTCTTTCTACACCCCACTACCCCCCATTAAGAAGTAAAGTCTATCTTCCATCTGCTAAAATCTGGACTGACCTGTAATTGCTTTGACCAACAGAATATAGCAAAACATACATTGTACCAATTCTATGCCTTTCCTTTAAGAGGACTGGCAGCTTCTACTTCCTGGATCACTCAATCTTGGATGCGTCTAGGAACCCAGCATAAAATATGTGCTGATTTTACCACCTTCCCATGACTTCTGCTGCAGTCCTAGTGCAAACTAACGTCTTGTAGAATTATTGCAATTGCCTCATAAAGGATCTCCCTCTTAAAGTGGTTTATAGAAAATGTAAATCAGATCATGTCATTTACCTGCTTAACACTATCCAATGGCTTCTCAGTACGCTTAGAATACAGTCCAAATTCTTTACTCTGTCCTACAAGCTTCTTTGTTCTGGCCCCTGCCACACCCCTGACTTTGTTTCCTACTACTTTCTTCCGTGCTTAGCCTGCTACTTTGCCCATTCCTTGAATACATCATACATGCCCAGGACCTTGGCTCTTCTTCCTCCTGTCTGGGACACTCTTTCCTGAATCTTTGCAGGACTAATCTTTTCTCTTCATTCATATCCTAATTCATGTCACCTTCCCCGAGAGGCCTTCCCTGACCATCCATTACAGAACAGTACCCTTGTTCACCTCACCTTACCTGCTTAGTTTTCTTTAGAACACTCAACACTGGAAGAAATTCTCAACTAATTTCCTTCGTTGTTTTTGTCTCCTCTCACCTTGAACATGAGCTCTATAAAAGCAGGAAACTTGTCTGTTCCGCTAACAAACTTTTACCATAAATGGCTCTTGAAAATTATGCCACCTTTGGTGTCCAGCCTCCAAATTAGTCCACAAAGAGTCTTTCCTTACATAGTCTGTTCCCACACTGAACAGGGATGTCACCAATATTATATCTCAGAAATGATGAAAAAAATTTCCGAGGCTAGGTCATAAAAGACTTTGTGACGCTTGCCTTGTTTTTACACATGACTCACTTTGGGAAAAGCCAGCTGCCATGCTGTAAGGACACTCAAGCTGTCTATGGAGAAGTCGATTTGTTGAGGACCTGAGGCCTTCTGTCAGCATTCAGTATCAACTCGGCAGTCATATGAACGTGACATTTTGGAAATGGGTCCTCAATCTCTAGTTGAGCCTTTATGACTGCAGGCCCAACTTGGCATCAAAGATAAATGCAATATAGTCCCTGACCTCAAGCTGCTCAAAATTTAGGGAGAGAAAAGTTGGGGGTGGGGGAAGAGTTAAATGATTTCATAGAAGAGGAAAGGGAGCATGGTGATGGGAATGATTTGACTCCACCACAGGAAAGAGAGATTAGAGGAAGCATCCAGTGGAAGGGATGCTTGGGTTAGAGCCTGAAGAACAAATGTTAGTTATTAATGAATGGTGGTTGACATTGCCTCCAAGACACTGTTGGCTTCGGCTCTGGAATTGTTCTTGAGATTGAATTATCTTTTTTCACGGATGGAATGTTCAAATTAATGAGAAAAAAGAATGAATGAAGACTTGAGCACTGACCCCAAGGCTGGGAAGAATTCATTCCTCATGCATCCTAGATTACTTCAAAGAAAATGAACAGAAAGGATTATCAATAGTACTTACTTCTTGAGTTTTGTCCTTTTCCTTTATAACTTTGCTAAAGCAATATTCTGTTAAGGCCTCTCAAAGGTATAGGAGACTGTCAGTTGGTTGTTATAACTGAAATGGAAGGGCCAGAAGCATTTTAGAGGTATCCAAGTGCATAAGGTACAACTATTAGGTAATGAGTTGGAATTTTAACAGTCCTGAGCACATACATCTTAATAAGCATGGTCCCCCAGGGAGGAGTTCAGCCCCTTATTCCGATGATTTTGCCATTACTGAAAACATTCTGAGAATGCATGTCTCTCTGGAAATTGTCTTCAAACCTCTAGTACATTCTTTTGAATTGCCTTGATGATGGTAAATCGTAGTCCTTTAAGTCTGAATTCTTATGTGCAGCAAGTAATTTTCCAGGCTATACCAGCCTGAGGGAATAGTCAAATGATAAGACAATGACATAAGTCCATTACTTCCAGCTCAGCTCCACCAGCTGGTTTGCTGGAATTCTGACCTACCTCATTCTGCCTCCAGGTGTATGTTTGGGGAGTGGGGAGCAACATTGGGAAGGAGAGAGGGCAGATTTGAGATTTTTTTTTTTTAACAAATGGGCTTATTTAAATTTATGTATTAATTTTTCTTCATAACTATTCCATTTTCTGGCAGTCAGTTTCAGTCCATTCAGTGGGACCCTTGCTGTATCAAGGTGGTACTTTCTGGAGACAATCCATGTGGTAGTTTGCCTTCAAAGCAGGCTGGCGTCAATTTCTTCCCTCCCTCTATGCTCTTTCCACTGCCCCCCGCCCCACCCCAATTAAGAAGTGAAGTCTATCTTCCATCTGCTAAAATCTGGGCTGGCCTGTGATAGTTTTGACCAATAGAATATAGCAAAAGGGACAATTCTTTGCCTTTCCTTTAAGAGGACTAGCAGCTTCTACTTCCTATATCTTGGATCACTCAATCTTGATACTTCTCCTAGGAACCCAGCCACCGAACTATGAAAAACTTAAGACATGGCAAGGGGCCAGAAGGAAGCCCTTCAGTTGACAGCCCCCAGCTGAACTTACAGCCAACAGCCTGTATCAGTTGTAGCCATGTGAATGAGCCATTTTGCATGCCCAGTCCGTTGAGCTGTCAGATAACTCCAGCATGAGAGACCCCAAGTAAGAGCCACCCAGTTGAGTCTAGTAGGCCTCTCAAAACATGAGAAATAATATATGGCTGTTTTAAGCCACTAAGTTTTGGAGTAGTTTGTGATGTAAGGATAGAAGACCAAAACACCCTATACCCTGTTCTACCAGCCCTGTGCCTGCATGGTTGAGTCACTGGTGCTGCCACCATTGACGTGCCTCCAAGCAGCCCCTTTGGTATGTAACTGTTACTAGGCACTGAAGCTTGGCCTTTGGAACAGCCTATCCATCTAACCACCAGCCAGAAATGACAATCCTATCATTCTTTCTTTCTTTATTCTCTCTCCAGCTAAACCTCACCCAGCAGGAGGCAGTCAATTAATTTGTTCTTAGCATTAAGTGAGACTACATTTTACCACAGGCCCAAGGGGACAGAGACTTCAGTACTCTTCCTTTTCATCTGTCTGTACCACATTTCCCACTAGCTCTATCTTCTCTCTTCCCTTTCTGGCCAGCCAATTATCCCAGAGTTTGTCCAGATGATTCAACTTAATTTTTAAAAGCTAGTACAGTGCTGCAAAAAAATCCCCGTTCGCTTGTTTCATGTATCCACCAGGAATTTGTTTAGATGCCTGTTTTATGCTGGGTACTGTACTAGGTGCTAGGGAGATAAATACCTCAATTCTTTGAAACTTTCAAAAATCTAAAAATATGTATGGATGTGCTAAAATGAAAAACAGAAGAGAAAGCTTCTGCAGCAAATGGAAACACTAAAAAGCCAAAAGGAGCAGCGTCTCAGAAGAGAGATGAGTGACAAAGCTGTAGAATCCTGTTGAGTCAAAAAAGGTGTCATTCAGGGAGGGGGAGCAACACACACTGGGGCCTGTGGGGGGGCAGGCAGTGGGGGATGGGGAAGAGAGAGCATCAAGATAAATAGCTAATGCATAAGGGGCTTAATACCTAGGTGATGGGTTGATCAGTGCAACAAACCACCATGGTGCACATTTATCTACGTAACCAACCTGCACGTCCTACATATGTATCCCGGAACTTAAAATTAAATTAAAAAATAAAACATAAAATGGGGGTAATAACAGGACCTACTTCATTGGGTTGTAATGAGTTTTAAATGAGTTGATTCATGTAAGACAATTAGAAGAGTGCTTGGTACATAGTACATGCTCAATAAATGTTGGCTATTACTTTTGCATTATCAAAGTATCTTAGGAAAATGAAGATTCTACTAGTTTTTGCTTTAATTTCCCTGAAAATGTTTTTTATTTTCTTCAAAAAAAAAAAAAAAAAAAAACAAAGTGCCATTTATACAGCAATGTGACTGGTTTCCTTTTGAGGCTTACATGCAAGTCCTGAGGGCAATTTCAAAAGAGGATGTATGGCCAACACGTTTTGAATGATAGCAGCGTGGCTGGAAATAGTGGAGCCTCCTGGGATGCCGTTGAAAGGAACTGTCCTCTCTGGCATGTGAACAGTGCTTGACCGGCTACGAATAAAAATCAATTATGCCAGTATCTCCTTCAAAGATGGTGAGAATCAGGAGTGCTGAAATCATGCATGCATGTGTGACTTAGTTCTGGTGGACCCGCCAAGGGATTGGAAATGTCTACACTGTTGCTGCTTTTCTAATTTTAGGTAAGACTCCAAGGAGGCGGGCACTGCAGAGATCGAGATTCCTCCTTTGGTTTCGCCACACTCAGAGTCGGAGTGGGGGCTCTTATTTTCCAGAGCTTTGTTCCTCAGCTTTTTCCTCATCAAGTCACCACCCCCTTCCACCAGCTTCCCAACAGCAATAGCTTCCCAACCTCTCTCCTTCTTTCTGCATTTGCCCAACTCCCACCAGTTTATTCTCCACCCAGCAGCCAGAGGGACTCCCTTAAAATGAAAATCAATTCACATTGTTTCTCCACTGGGAACCCTCCAGTGGTTCGCCACTTCTCTCTCAATAAAAGCCAAAGTCTTTACAATGGCCCAAAATAAGGGGCTCTAAGGCCTGCCCCCAGCCCAACCACTTCTCTGGCCTTCTTCCCCTGCAAGTCCCTGAGATGCTCATAACTGCAGGCACAGTGATCCCCTGCCTATCCCCAGCCTGTTCCTTGCATAGGCTTCACAGTGCTGTGCCCTGTGCTCTGCAACCAATTCAGTCAAGCTACGTGACTCACTCCCAGGCCTCCTGAGTCTCTGCGCAAATATCATCTTACCTAGGAGGGTTTTGCTCTCCATCCTTTAACAACAGCAAATCCTTACCCCTTCTTAGCACTTTGTATCCTTCTCCCCTTGCTCTATGTTTCTCCAGAGCACTCAAAATCACACACTTACCTGATTTTTTTGTTGTTGTTCGCTGTCTCCCCCATCTAGAATGCTAGCTCTAAAAGACAGGTACTTTTTGTTTGCTCACTACTCTATCTCCAGCATTCACAATAGTGCCTGGCACAGAGTAAGCACTCAACTATTTATTAAATGAATAAATTACATAGCTACTGCCAATGGCAGGGAAGAGGGAAATCATAACTATACAGAGCAGCTTCAGAACCTGAATGGCCAACCTGCCAGGTAATTTTTGGCAGTCTCATGTTTTATCTTAAAGACTTTTATATTCTATTACATTATGAAATCTGTTAGATAGAAAAAATAATCTTGAAGTAAAATTGATATTCCAAAATGATGAGTCTGTTTTCCCACTGCTATAAAGAAATACCTGAGACTGGGTAATTTATAAAGAAAAGATATTTAATTGGCTCACGGTTCTGCAGGCTGTACAGGAAACATGATGCTGATAGCTGTTTGGCTTCTGGGAAGGCCTCAGGAAACTTATAATCACAGCAGAAGGTAAAGAGAGAGCCAGCACTTCACATGGCCAGAGCAAGAGCAAAAGAGAGACTGGGGAGGTGCCACACACTTTTAAATAACCAGATCTCATAAGAACTCACTATCGGGATGACAGCACCAAGGAGGGATGGTGTTGAACTATGAGAAACCATCCACGTGATCCAATCACCTCCCACCAGCATTGGGGACTATATTTCAATATGAGAGTTGAGTGGGGACACAGATACAAACCATATCAAGATATATGATGTCTATCACTCTTTCATGAAATAATGACATTTTGAATTCATGATCAATGATACTTACCCATTTATGAAAGAATGGTGTTTTATTGAGCATCTGTGAAATGCCAAGCCCAGTGCAGAACACTGAGATCTTCTGTGGCTTTATAATCCTCCTGACCCCACGTGCCCTCAACAAGCCTGTGTCTTGCAGTTAGCAAAGCTGGGAATTTAATGGAGCATTCATGACATCTTCCACAAATGCTGATAATAATAATTTTATTAAGTAATAATGACCACTTGTTGGGGGTTTACTGTGTGTTCTAGCTTTCTACTGCTGCATAACAAACCACTCCAAAACTCAGTGACATGAAACTACACTAAGTGGGTAAGAAATTTGGGCACGGCACTACAGGGACAGCTTCACAACTCTTGTCCCTGCTCCACATTGACTGGGGCCTCAGCTGGGTGACTCGAATGTCTGGAGATGGCTGGGATGGCTTCCTTAGGGCCATGTCCCTGGGGTCTTGGTTCTGGATGTTCCCTGGGCTCCTTGATTCTTCTGCAAGGTATATCTTCTGGAAATGAAATGAACGTTCTTCCTTCATATGTCCGGTGCTGGGCTGGAAGAGCTGGAAAAGCCAGGCTCCTTTCTTTCTCCACACTGCCTGTCCATGTGGCTAACTGGGGCTTCTCCAGCACAGTGGTCTCTGGGTAGCTGGACTTCTCACGTGGCAGCTGACTTCCTCAGAATGAGGGCTCCAATCGACTGGGCAGAAGCTGGAAGGTTTCTTATGGCCTAACCTTGGCTGTCTCAGAATATCAATTGCACCACATCTACATATCAGGTAAGTCATCAAGACGAGTCCATAATCAAAGAGAGAGGAATAAGACTTTACCCCTCAGTGAAAAAGGGGAAAAAGAATTGGTGGCCATCTTTATTCTACCATATTGTACTGAGCACTTTTCTTGCAGCATGGCTTTTTATCTTATGACAGCCCTATGAAGTATGTACAATGACTATTTCCATTTTATGGTAAAGAAATTGAGGCCTTGAGAGAAAATAACTTCTCTCCAAACCCATAGTTAGCAATTGGTGGAGCCAGTAATGAAATCAAATTTAATTTCCTTGAATTTTTAAAGCAAAATAGATAGCATTCTGCCTCTTTAGAATGGCTTCAGGGCAGACAGGGAAAAGTGAGTGGAGGTGGGAGGTGGGAATTGGGTTCTTATGGTAAGTCCTTGTAACTGCTCATAAGGAAGGACCTCGTCAAAGCACTGGCTACATAATAAGCCCATCTTTGAGCTTGGACCAGAGAGAGGGTTGGGGCCTCTGGAGAAGAATGTCGGCAGCTATAAAATAAAGCAGCTGTGCCTCAGGGTATATGTGAACCACAGCTGGTAACCCCAGACTGGGATATTGATTTCTTCAGGGCAAATGAAAGAGAACATGTACGCCAAATTGTTTTTTTGTTTTTTTTTTTTTAACCTAAGAAAAATAGTGGCAAGTCTCTGCAACGACCCTAACAATCCCACATTCATGAAGTGGCTCAAACCAGCAGGACTCGTGTTTGAAATGGAAAGACTGGAGCTGAGGAAAAGGAAAGTGGAATTTCTCTTTGGAGTTTTGAAGTCTCTCCTTAGCTTATGACTTTGAGTTGCTTGAAAGGCTTGAAGGAATTTCCACACTTAGCACACTTCCCGTGGCTGCCGGCCGCCTGGCTCCAAAGCACACTTTGTGAGGTTTTAGTGTGTTCCCATTCCTCAGCATTATAATAGATGCTGTCACTAGAGCTGGATCCTGGCTGTGTAAGGCAGGTCACCCCAAAAGGCTGACCAGGGCCCTGTTTCCTGACTGAATGCTTGGTTGATGGTATCTTGTCTGATTCATATCCTATTGGAAACGGTGTGAAACAGGGCCTGGAAGTAGATCTGGTTTGAATCAATCTGGCCTACACAGACTTGCTTGACAGGCAACAGAGGCTGGACTGCTGGTTTTAAAAGAGAAATCCTAGTTTTAGAGAAGCTTTTTTCTTTTCCTTCAAAAGACTGAGAAACTTACCAATTTCTTATGACTAACACAGTGCTGCACAAACATGCAATGCTTTAACAATTTCCTCTTTTGTTGTTTGACATATGCATTCACCAAATATTCATTTAGATGCCTGTTTTATGCCAGGTACTATACTAGTACCTGTTAGGAAGACAATCATGAGTAAAATAGACTTCATTCCTGCCCTCATGAAGATTACAGTCTAGTGGGGAAGACAGAAATTGAACAAATCCCAAAACTAATATAAATAAGTGCATGTAAATGAAAGATAAGTGTTCTAAGAGGGACTACATACAATAGGGGGCCTCACTTAGATTGAGGAGCTCAGGATGCAAGGAAGAGACATTGAAACAGAGGCCTGGTAGATAGATAGGAAATATGCAAGCGAAGAGCTGGGGGTAACTGGGTTCTGGACAGAGGGAACAGCAGGGGTGAGGAAAAGTGGGTTCAGGTGGGGCTCAAGAGACAGGGAGAGCCCAGATTGTGCAGGACCTGATGGCCAAGAGCAAGATTTTGTGTTTTAAATTCTCCCTCCCATCAGTTTTGTTTAAAGCACTTTCTACTAGTGTCAACTGGATTGGATGCAACACACTATCATTGAGCGAATTATTAGGTTGGTGCGAAAGTTATTGTGGTTTTTGCCATTAATGGGTTGCACCAGCCTTATAGATCCTGAAACAGCCAATTCAGAGCAAGGCTGCTGGCATTCTCCACTGAAGAGCTGGATTGGGGGTGGGGCCAATACGAAAGCACTAGCTTGGGAGAAAGATGGAATTTAAAAGTCCATATATTATCCTATTTATTATTTTCATTGCCATTCTCCATTTATATTTCCTTTCAATCAAATCTTATATGCAAAATGCCTTGAAAGATTCAAAGAGTTCTGGGATACATCCTTTCTCTCCAGGAACTTATGTCTTAGTGGAAAAGCCAGCTCTGTGAATCACCCTACAAAACCACAGACTTATGCAGCAAAATGGACAGCATCTGAAATATCATCTGGTCCAGGTTCACAGACATATTCTCCAGGGTCACAGAGCTCTAGAGTAATTGTCTTTTAATTTTGTGGTTTTCATTTTGATTATAATCTAAAACGTATTTTGCTGGTTATAAAGAAAAAAAAAAGATCCTTTTGTTTGCACTAATGATTTACAATTGAGAGATATTTCATGGCAAAAGATTTTAGTTCCTCAAGTCACTCTTTGTCCAACTAGGATCCATGGAGCCTTCAGTGCCCACAGATGTATTTTCAGGAGTCTATGAAAATTATTCTTCTCTTGAAATGTGTCCTTAGATCACCAGCTTTGAGAAACTAACCTATTCCAACACGTCATTATCACAGACATTTTTTTTGTTTTAAAGACCAAGGCCTAGGATGGGTAAGAATAAAATTCCTAAAATATTTTAGATTCCTTATGTTAATTAGAAATCATCGTTTTCAATGTTCTTTGGCATTCTTTATCTCACTGCTTTCTTGTAAATATCCGTGACCCACACAAGATAGACAGTATTATTATCCTCATCAAAGAGATAAATAAATTGAGATTCGTAGCTGTTAAGTAACTTGCCCAAGTTCAACTAATAATAGTAAATGCAAACAGTGGTGTTGGAATGAAAATAATCTACTTTCCAGGCCAGTAGTCATCCCATTGTCCTAACCTTCTAGAATTAAGGGCAACAGATGTAACACATTAAAATCTGCAACCTCTGTTCCAAGTGTGTGTTTTGGTTTTATTTTACCAATTAGACAAAAGTTCCTCACTTGGTCATAGTCATCCCATGATATCTTAATGATTTCCTTTGCTTAGCTTTGGTGGTTTTAAAATGTCTACAAATTCTTTGATTGCTCCCATGACGGAGGTCTATGTACCCTCACCTTGAATCTGGCTGACTAATAGCATGTGGTAGGGGTGACTCTATGTGAATTTTGAGTTTGAGTCATAAAAGGTGATCCAGCTTCCACCTGGTCCTCATGAGATGCTCCCTCTTGGAACCCAGCCACTAAGCTATGAGGAAGCCCTGGCCACATGGAGAGGCCATGTGTAGGTACTCAGCTGACACTCCCAGTTGGGGTCTCAGTCAATAGCCAGCATCAACCCAAGACTTATGAGTGAAATGGTTTTGAGACGACTCCAGCTTTAGAAGCCATTGAACTGCATGAGAAAGCCTGCGTGAGAACCATCTAGCTGAGCCTAGAACCTAGAGAGACAATGTAACAACTTTTAAACCACCAAGCTTTGGGCTGATTTGTTAGGCAGCAACAATGACTGGAATGCTGGCTGGGCACCTTGCATTGGGTGATTTCATCAGTGTTT
Source organism: Gorilla gorilla gorilla (assembly GCF_029281585.2). Taxonomy (NCBI): domain Eukaryota; kingdom Metazoa; phylum Chordata; class Mammalia; order Primates; family Hominidae; genus Gorilla; species Gorilla gorilla. The sequence continues at coordinate 80,800,532 of NC_073234.2, forward strand.
CTCCCAAAAGGCATCATGGTCTGCACTGTACTAGGAGCTTTCGGCTTGAAGAGAGATATGTGGCCTCCCTAGAGGGGACCAGAGGCTGTGCACAATTATGGCTTGATTGTCCCTAACATTTCTGTTCCTCTGACTTATATGTTCTCTTTTTCATCAGAAAACACTGCTTTTGACTGCAGCTCAGTGTTGCTTCTGTAAACAGGGTATCAGCTCAGCCTAAGGTAAAAATACCATGCTCCTGAGAGTTCCTTCTGATGAGATATCTCCCTTTGCTAATGCTGAAATAGGTTCCCTCCCAGATCTAGGAACTGGTGAGCCAGCTGCCCTGAAGGAATGGAGGGGCCAGGCAGCCAGAAGGAAAACCGCAGGGAGAAGATGTCTTCATCTCTGGCCCAGTCCCCAGCACAGATGTATTTGGGTTTTCTAAATGAATGAATGGACTCAAAGTAGCAAAAGATTCAGCTGATCAAACTGAACTCATTTGTGACTCACTAGTGCATGAATGAATAATCAAGGTGCATACTCATTTATAAAGGAAAAATTCTCCCTCTCCTCACAAAAGGTGGAGAGTGTAGGGGAACAAAGTTACTTGGAATTGGAATAAGTCAGTGAGTGAGCAGAAGACTTCCAAAATGAAATACTTAACAGAGAAAGAGAATAAACCTAATTAGACTGAATTAAGCCTATAGTCATTAAAATGTCATGTCACTTAAAAGTGAGAGCTAAAATGTTGTTATGAAAGGGTTGCCTGTTGTCTGCAGAGATCTCACTTACAGAAAGCAGGGGTACCGCCTGCATCATTGTAGGTATCAGGAAAGCCTCACCCAATGAGCTACTGCAAATGGCCACACAGGCTGAGCACCATACACTTCCAGTGGGCACCATTCACAAAAGCCAGGAGCTTCTCCAGAATTTAAAAGCTAATTTAAAAGAATTCATCCCTAACAAGCATCTATTACGTTCACAGTTTTTATTGGTAGGGATTTGAAGACAGCATCAAGAAGTGATCTGATTGGGAAGATGGTCACACAGGTTAATAATAAGTGTTATGGGAGCAAAGCGCACATCTAATTCTACCAAAGGAAGTGTAGGAAAGTACACCAAAGATGTGGCTTTTCAGTGGAACTTGCCAGGAAGAGGAGTGTGGGAAGAGCCTTCTGGATATAAGCAGCACAGCGAGCAAAGTGTTCTGAGTGTAGAGGAGCAAGGCATGTCTGTGGGGAGGACTAGTGGGTAATGAACCAGAAGACTTAAGCAGAGACTTGACTGTAAAGGATCTTGGGATGCTAAGGAGTTTGGCCCTGACCTTCCAGATGTACTCTCTATCAATAGGGGAGAAATTGGTAAGCCCAGAGAAAGCAGCCATAAACATGCTCCATATAGCATGGAGCCTGAGAGCCATGAGGTAGACCAGTCCTTCCCCTCTGTCTTGTTGAGTCCTAAAAGATAGGAGATGTTTGTACATGCAGAAGCCTTTAACCATGGTAATGTGGATTGTCCCATAAAGACAAGTTTCCTGATCCCTTGTATCCCATAGTCAGTAAGATCAGGAGCAGGAATAAACCAAAGGCCTCAGAGGCTGAGGTGTATTTGTGTGTGGTAGTAGTTGTTGGTTTTGTAGGCAGGCAGGAGGGAACATTCTGGGCCATTAGAGGCTTAAAGATATTTGACAGTCTGGTCAAGTGTCTCTGATGGCTAATTGAACTTGGCCCAACCCAGGGAATTCAGAGGCCCTCTTCACCTACTACACAGTTTTGCAATGGGCTCACCCAACCCAAGATTTTTAAACACATACTTTGGGACATCTTTGAAGACAAGACAAGTACACTTTTGTAAGAATAATACTAATCTCAATAATAAAAATAATATCAGTGTTATTAAATGTTGTGTCCTTCCAAAATTCATATACTGGAATAAGGTTTAATCTCGAATGTGGCTGTATTTAGAGATGGGAACTTTAAGGAAATAATTATGACTAAATGAAGTCATAAGGGGTGGGGCCCTGATCCAATAGGATTAGTGTCCTTATAAGAATAGAGAGATCACTCTCTCTAGGCACAAACACACCAAGGAACATAGCTGAGATGATGTCTGTCTGCCAGCCAGGAAGCCCTCACCAAGAACTAAATTTGTCAGCACCTTTATCTAGGACTTCTGGCTTCCAGAACTGTAAGAAAATAAATCTCTGTTGTTTAAGCCGCTGAGTCTATGGTATTTTGTTGCGGCAACCCAAGGTAATAAAAACAGCAAGAATAGTTAACATTTATGGAGCACTTATTATGGGCAAGTCATTGTTATAGGTGTTAGTCATAATTGCTTCATACTTATTAACTGTATTAATGGTAGGCACCATTATCTCTGTGTTTTGTGTGTGTGTGTGTTTTTTATTTGTTTGTTTGTTTTGAGACAGGGTCTTACTCTGTCACCTAGGCTGGAGTGCAGTGGTATGACATCAGCTTACTGCATCCTCCAACTCCTGGGTTCAAGTGATTCTCCCGACTCAGTCACCCCAGTAGCTGGGATTACAGGCGTGCACCATGACAGCTGGCTAATTTTTGTATTTTTAGTAGAAATGAGGCGCCATGTCACCCAGGCTGGTCACGAACTCCTGAGCTCAGGTGATCCACCCTCTTTGGCCTCCCAAAGTGCTGGGATTACAGGCATGAGCGACCGTGTTTGGCCCATTATCTCTATTTTACATTTGAGGAAACTGAGGTTTAGTAATTCACCAGAGGCAATGCAGCTAATGTGTGGTAGAGGTGAAATTCAAACCCAGCAAAGTGCCCCAGAGAACCTTCTCATCATTTACACTGCTGGTCATCGAGATATTCATTGGAAAGGTCTCTGTGCTGAGTAGAGCTTCTCACTGAGCAGGGACCCAGGACCTTGGCCAATTCTCTGACAGTCAACTTATTTAGGCCAGCATCAAAAGGCCTCTTTCTCCCTGCATGTCCCCTGCTGGGTGGCTTGATTTTTCCTCAGAGGGGCTGGAACCCTTCCACAGATATCACTAGAGTCCCAGGACCTTTCCTGCCTTCTTTTTCCCATGAAGAGCAAGCATTATTCAGACACCCCACCCTTGCCTGCACATTGAGATGGGAACTGAGAGTTGTAAAAAGGCTTTGAACAGCCACAGAAATAATTTTTTTTTGTAATCATTTTGGATCCATTTGCCCATTACCCATTTGAGAAAAACCTTGCAGAAAAGCAATTTCCTAATATGGCGTTTTGGATATACAATGTAAACATTTTCTTCCTGGGACAAATAGGCTTGAGATTTGCTAAACTCTCCAGAGACACATTTTTCTTTCTATTTTCTTTTCTGTGATGTGATATGACATTATAGGGTGTTGGGGATGGAGGGGAGTCTTGTGTACTTACGCATTTTCTCATTGATTCTCATGTTATTTCAATTGTACATTATTTTCCCAGAAAAATTGTCATAAACCATTTGGAATGGCCCTGCTTTTAATGGGTGCTAAAGATTTTTCTCTCTAGCTTTGTCATCATTAATAGGCTCTCCAAGAGGTTCATTGTCCCATGGTGAATTGGTGGTGAAACTCCCAAGCTCCTACTCCCTCATTGCGCCACATTCACCCTACAGAGAGTCTTTCTTTCTGGCCCTGGCTTGAATTTAAGCTTCAAGATGGAAAGATCTGGCAAAAATCTGACACTAAATAGCTTTGTCCTGTCACTTAGTTTTAAGTATTCCTCTGTCCAATGAAGTGCAGGTTGACTTGAAGCCAAAAGTTTATCCTGTGCTCCAGGGGTCACCGAACTCCACACCAGATCTCAGAGCAAGCTCCGAAGGCAGAGTCCTTCCATTCAGGCTTTTCCATTCCTCACCAGGGGCCCTCAGGGCCAGTCCTGCAGGATAATCCTTCATGTGGTTTCCAAGATCCCAACCCCCTCTAAAGCCACCCTCCACATGTTTTTCTAAGCCTTTTCTGCAATTTTCTGCTGCTTTTCTTCTGTTATTTCCATCTCTTTTTCTTCCTACTACTTGGCGGAACCACTGTCAGAAATGCGTTCCCCTCTGCTAGGTCTGTCACTGTGTACATGAGCAGTCTCTTGCGATGCATTCCTGGAATCTTCTCTGTTGCACTTTGTGCTAAGTGAATGCCAGCAGTCAGCTAGAAACTTAAGTGAATGGCTTAGATTGTAATTCCTAGAGGTGGTGCCTGACATAAATCAAGGCAGATTTGCTAAATAACTTTTTTTTTGTTTTTTGAGATCGAGTCTCGTTCTGTCACCAGGCTGGAGTGAAGTGGCGTGGTCTCGGCTCACTGCAGCCTCTGCCTTCCGGATTCAAGCGATTCCCCTGCCTCAGCCTCCTGAGTAGCTGGGACTACAGGCACACACCACCGTGCCAGGCTAATTTTTTGTATTTTAGTAGAGACAGGGTTTCATCATGTTGACCAGGATGGTCGCAGTCTCCTGACCTTGTGATCCACCCACCTCAGCCTCCCAAAGTGCTGGGATTACAGGCATGAACCACCACACCTGGCTGCTAAATAAATTTTAAAGAAAAGGATGGTCCTTGGGCACATCTTTGGCACCTTTACACAAATGTGTTATTTTCAGAGGAAATGAACAAAAAGACATAGTACAGTGTTTGTTAATATTAATTCTAATAGCAGCTAGGTATTCAGTAGCTATTAAAGATATATATATATATGGCTGGATGCAGTGGCTCACAATTGTAGTCCCAGCACTTTGAGGAGCCGAGGTGAGTGGATCACTTGGGGTCAGGAGTTTGAGACCAGTCTGACCAACATGGCAAAACCCCATCTCCACCAAAAATACAAAAATTAGCCAGCTGTGGTGACATGCGCCTGTAATCCCAGCTACTCGGGAGGCTGAGGCAGAAGAATCAGTTGAACCCAGGAGGCAGAGGTTGCAGTGAGCTGAGACCACACCACTGCACTCCAGCTTGGGTGACAGAGTGAGACTTTATCTCAAAAAATAAATAAATAAAAATTAAAAAATATATATACATATGTGTATAATTTCATTTCATATTCTTAATTTAATTCCACAGCAACCCAGCAAAGGAGGTTGTGTAATTAGCACCATTTACAAATGCAGAGAAAGGTTAAGGACCTTTCCAAGATCATAGACCTAGGAAGGTTGTATGGAGAAAGGACACTGAAAAACCAAAGATGTTAAGACTTCTCAATCAAATGATGCAGAGCAAAAATTATGAAGTCAAAAGGGGCCTGAATGGCCGAAGAGTTTGAGGGTGAGGCCAGCCAGAAAAGATAGAAGGAATAGGGTAGGAGCTTAGGATGGGGCAGTTGGAAGCATGTAGAGCCCATACTCTTCAGCTCCCTCCTGCCCCATCTACCACCATATTGAGTCATCTTTGAAGATTGGTGACAACTGTGAAATGGGCCAGAATGAGCTGGTGGGCCACAGTGCCACCTAAGCATTCATGGATGGTATAGAGGGAAAAACCACCATAATTCTCTTGCACTGGGTGACTCCCAGTTCCTACTAGGCCTCTGGTTTCTCTTTCCTCTGAAATGCTAGCTCAGCCCCTTACCCTGGGTTAGCTCAGGCTTTCAGTTCAGCCTTCCCTGCTGAACCTTCTGGTGGGTCATACTGACTAGGCCCTCAACTCATGCCAGAGAGCTGGCCAGGTATCACTCTGTCCACCATCCTATACCAGCTGTTCCTGACCAGCTCCAGCCTCTTTTGAATCATCAAGAGGACCATTAGGTGAGCTTTGTGAGAGTATGAGGGAGTAGTGAGAGCTTCCTGTAAAAATTCAGTAAGAAAGACAGCCTGGATAAGCAAGAAAGAGCTGCCCTAGGAGTACAAGATGATGAGAAAGCCCACATAGGCAGCTTCTTGGTTCCCTAACCAAACAGCCACAGAGGTGGTAGGAGGGCTCAGGTCTCCCAACCTAGCCAGGGACATTTCCCCTATCAGCCTCATCTTGAGAAAAGTTCCTCTTATTTTGCATGGGCACCAAAATAGGAAAGCAAAAGCATTTGCATTTCAAAAATGCAATGTAAGGCAATTCTTAAACAAAAGAAATAAATTTCTATCAATAAAATTAAATTTCTGTCTGCTGGTCCGTTATTGCATCATGAGAAAATAGCTGGATGGATTGTCACTATGTGCAGAGACTATGTTTAGGATGACCTGAGTTACAGCTAGACTATGAAGCATGCACCAAATTCTTCAGGGAGAGGTCAGAAGTCATCCTCTAGAGAATTTGCAGGCCTTGATTTGCAATCAAGCTCTTTTCACAGCAGCAGTTCCATGTAGCTGAGTTCCATGGTGGATAGCCAGGGATTCATTTATTTAACTGCACCAATAAATCCTAAGCAATCCTTAGGGAAGCCACTCACAAATAGTAGAATGTTAGCCACTGGGTGAGGAGGCTGGAGCTGAGAGGGGCTTCCTAGTAGCCCCCAACCACAAAAAATGAGAAACTTTCCAGCTCATCCACTGCCTCAGACTCCTCTTTACTTCTTCTATGGCCACTGGGCTTCAGTGGAAAAACAAAACAAGAGTTGGATGCTTGCTAGACACCCCAACACAAGCCATTTAGGGGTAGGAGGAAGGGAGACTGGGAGAGGAATGTAGGAAGTAGAGGTCACATGAAATTATGGCTGCTCCAAGGGGAACACAGTATTCAAGGCATCACGGGAAGTATAGGAGCACAGGCCCTCAGCCAGAATCCCTCTCCTCCCAGCCTCACGGACTCTGATCAGGCAGCCTAGGGGCTAACTGGTCTGCTGGGAGTTGGATAGTCAGTGAAAGCACTCTGCTCTCCTCCCCCAGCCTGCCTCCAGGTAAATGTGTGTATTTAACTAAACCACAACCACAAAGGCTCATGAAATTTTCCTGGAAGCCAATTAAAGCAAGGAGAGTCACAGTAGTAGATAGTATTAAGCCATGTACCAATTCTTTTTGGCTTACAAGTGCCGGAATTGCTTGTTTATACATTAAGAGCAAAAAAAAAATAGACTGTAGTCTTTTCTCTTAATTGCTGTAATTATACTTGTGCCACCCACAAGAGAGGCCGTTGATCTCATTTCTAAAGGGCAATTGTTGTAGCCTGGCTCTTCTGAGAGCTTTACAAGGTTTTTCTCATTTTCTGATTACCACTGGCCTATTGAGCTGCCAGTAGAAATTTATTTTCTCCCTGGTGCATTTCTCCCTCCTCCACACACACTCTTTCTTTCTCTCTCTCTCTCTCTCTTTCTCTCTCTCTCCCTCCCTCCCTCCTCCTGTCTCTGCTGCTGCTGGGTAGTTACCAGGAAGAGCTCACTTCCTCCTTCCTCAGGATCAAAAGGGATTGCAATTTCTGTGATCAATTGTGTGTGGTTAGACATTCTCAGAATATCCTGAATGTGGAAGTACTCAAAAGCCCATAATCTGGATAATAGTCGTCTGTGCTGGCCACATCCCTTAGGAAAGGCTCGAGAAACCTGGGTCAAAAAATTTACAAACTTTTTTGTCTCATACGCATTGTGCGTTGAATTGGGCGAAGCATTTCCTTCGGGCTACCCGATACACAGCAATCTGAATTATTATTGTGGCCTTCTACGCTTATCCTTGGAAGTCCTGCCTGAGTCCTTTCCCTGTGTAATCGTGAAGGAATGCTGTTCCAAAGACGTGGGGTCAGAAGGGTGCGATAAATCCAGATACACCCCTAATGAATGGCAAATTAAACAGCATTTGTTTTAAGTTCATAGGTCCTCTTGGAAGATGCCCTTTTAGTGCAAGCAAAATTCCTGGGTTGCAGGTATGAAAAGCTATGGGGGTGGGGTGTGGAGGGCTCATAGTCTCTGGGTCGTTTTAGCCACTGTTTTTAAAAGTGCCAAAAATATCCCCAGGGTGAGTTTGCCCAGCTAACTCTGAATGTGCAGTGCTTTCTGCAGCCCTTACCCTAAGACAGAATTGTCTGATTGCTGTGGATTCTGGGGCGACCCAGATCCTTGCTTATTGGGTTTCCCCCTTGCTTATTCAGGTAGTGCTGCTGGGCTGGATAGGTGTTTTTGAGAACCTGCCATCCTCAAGGCTGCAAAGATTGAGCTAAAACAAATCTTCCAGTCACATACAATTCTAGCAGAATCACGGAGACACGGCCTGTGGCATTGAGAAGATTAAATTACCAAGCCCGCTGTGCCCCCTCCCCCAAGTAACTGGAATATACTTGTTAGAGCTGCATCAGAAAGAACAGAATAGCCTTTAGTCTTCCACAGCCCCTAAGCATTTTGGTAATAAATAATAAAAGGTATTTATTACATGTTACAGTGACATTGTGGAATTCAAATGCAGTTAACCATAACATTTTCTTCCTCAAATGTTAAAAAGAAAGAAAAAAGTATTAGGAGTGGAGAGGCAGGACAGCGGGAGCAGTGGCTTTAAAACCTGAGGAATGTGGTAAAGAGAGCCTTGTGTGTTTTTTATAGTCGTAGAATGGGGGTAGAAAGTGGGGAGAAAACATGGGCAGGAAGTCAGGGGATTAGGGCTGCAGGCCTGTCGGTGCCACTGTCTGGCTTTGCTACCTTGGTCAGAAGGACTACCCTTGCTCCATTGCAGCTTCGAAGTTATCATCAGATAAAAGGGTTGAGAGCCTTCCGTTTTATCAGCTGTTTATTCAGTTCTCTCAAAAGACCTCTGCGTCAGGCTTCCCTGAAGTTCAGTGGTACACTCTTCTGAACCATGCTTCCTTTCAACCAAAAGGGGCCAGGCTCAGTCTAGGTAATGGACAAGGGACGAAGAAACAGGCCCTGTGTTTCCCTTGCCTCAATTTACCGTGCTGTGGACTGGACAGAAAAGTCTTCCCTGGACTGACTCCCCACACAGCTACAGGAAGCATCTGGCGGTAGAGGGTAGTGGCTAAAAGCATAAACTCAGAGTCAAGTTTCGGCTTGGGTTCTAGCCCCGGTCACCTGTAACCATATGTTCTATTACACCGGGACCTTGAGCAAGTTGTTTAACTCTCTGAGCTACAGAGTCCTTATCTGGAAAATGGTGTATTGTATCTAAAAATGAATGACAGGACCTAGCATAGTCCTTGACACATACACTCTCAATTAATGGTAGCCAAAGAAATGAGCAATAATAAAAATGTTTCCTAGGCCTTAGTTTTATGCTAGTAACTACGGGTAAATGATGGCTGGGAGCAGGGAAGAAGAGTGCCTTATTTACATGTAGGAGCCTCTGGCAAGCGCACATGAGCTGTTCTGGGTGCTGGCTGGGGAGGTACCACAGCACATCTTAGGAGCCATGCCTGCATTTAAGGAAGGACTGCAAAGGCAAGAAGCAGGAATGAGAGACCTCTTGGAAAAAGATGTGGATTTTACATTCATCCATCCATTCATTCATTCATTCATTCATTCATTCATTCATTCATTCATTCATCTAGCACTGAGGAGCTATTGCAGTTGTGGCTTTTGGTTACTTGTTCATGTGTCAGACCTTTGCTAGCAGGATTACAGAGATGAATGGCACCATCCTTGCCCTCAGGGAACTGACAGTCTAAAGTTCTAAAAGCAAACTGGCAGTGACAATAGAAGATGCTAAGTCTGAGGAAGGTAAGCACAGGGAACACGGGAGGTGGGGTGACTGTTCTGATTTGTCCAGGACTATCTTGATTTTAACACTAAAAGCCCACATTCCAGGAAGTCTTTCTGTCCCAAGCAAACAGACAGTTGGTCACCCTAGTGGGAGGAGTCAGAGGAGTGGCAGCACCTGAACTAATCTTGCCAAGTCAGAGAGGGCTTCTTGGCGGAAGGGATGGCCTACAAGGAAAGTAGGAATTAGCCAGGCAAGGATGTTGATGAATTGGAGGTGGAGTGGGTCTTAAGTAGAAAGAACCCCACATGCAAAAACCTAGAAGCAGGCAAGACCATGAGGAAGTGGGGAACCCTGGGGAGAGAAGGTGGAAGGCCTTTCTTTGCGGTGGACAGTCATTGCCCTCCAAATGTGTTCCTCTTCTCCTTGATCTCTCCTCTGACTCATGTTGATTGAGAATGTAGATCGGCAAAACTGTGGGAGATGCTGTCTAGGCAACTCTCACATTAGCAGGGAGAAAAGAAGATGAATTTTTCCCAAGGTCCCTTTCAAGTCTTTGATTCTAAACCAGGAATACACCCCATCAGGCCATCCACAAGGGAGGTGTTCACTCTGTGTATAAGATAAATAGCCTACACCTTCCCTATGTATGTCAGCTGCTTTGAAGAGTGACACAAGTCATCACACAGTTGATTTGGCAGCAATGATATGTCCATCATAAATGCACCAGCATGGATGTGTTTGCTGGGCCACCACCAGCTGGCTGAGCCACCATGGAGATGCAAGTTTAATTATTTTGTTTTTCTAAGTGAAAAAAAAAACCCTTTCCTGGTGAGGCATCACACCCTTTCCCATGCTCATGAAGACCTAGAGAACTAGCTGGAGTTCGTTTTTTCCCCATTATTCCCTAAATGTTGCTGTAAAGAATGCTCCTTGATGTGACTTGTTTCTGTCTTTTACAGAGCCTATTCTGTTAATATGAACAGTATTAAATCAAGAGGGTACCTGTTTTGCTTTTCAGCACTTCTTTCCCAGTGTGAATCATTTTGGGAAAGGTGATTTCTAGATTGTTAATCCTTTAGGTATGTGTTTCATCCTCTAATATCAGGCTGGCATAGACACACTGGGAAAAAAATAAAAATAAAAACTTAATGTCTTTTCTAAAGCCTGTCCCAGAGAAGAAAAGAACGTGGGGAGGAAGGAGTCTTGACATCACTTAATAAAGCTTTATGAGTAACTCCTTTACTACCCTAGATAACATTGCTAATGCATATTGCTCAATGAAAGAAAATGTCCCAGGCTATGCTTTACAACAGGCAGAAAACTTTGAGCTGTCTTGCCAATGCTTTATACTAAGTGCCAAATCCTTATTTCTTTCTTAGGCATTTATTGTAATAACATGAATCATGATGCATCACTCTGGTATTCATGTGGCTGCTCAGTGTTAAGTCCCCAGGACCTCCATGGAGTTGACTTTATTTGGTTTTCCACTTCCGTTTCTGAGTGAGAGCCACATGAACTCAGACGTGAAGGCTCACAGGAGCTCAAGTGGGCGGCCCTTTCTGTTGCTGTTTTGGTCTGCCTGTACTCAGTGGTTGTGGTATGTGCAGACCTGAACACTTGAGGGGACATTCAGCTGGAACTACCCCCATTTCCTGTAGTTTCCACTAAAACAAGAGACTTAGGATGATGTTCAGGATTGCTCAGACAGTTGCAAACCTCTGGGGCACTTGGAAGAAATGTGGCTATTAATAGAATTTTTGAGCATTGACGTATATGTTTTCTAATTTCCCGTATATAATCCTGAGAGTGGGGCTGGATGTTAAACCCTGGAAGTAGGGAGTTTCCAGAAAACCATTCAGGATATCAGTGTCAGGTTTTTGACTTGATGAAGAGTTTGGATGAGTGGCTTCTAGATACAAAGGTTAATAGTGTCTGTTTCAAAGCCTAAATGGAATGCTGTGCTCATCTCCAACTTTGTGAATGTTCAACTGGCACGGTCAATTTATTCACTTTGAAAGTCTTAACTGTGCTGGTGAACCAGCAGGAGTGCTGTTAGGAATATTTAACATAAGCAAAAAGGAAAGGTAATGAACATTGAGAGCAATTGAAAGGATGATCCTGTGAAAAATATGTGACCTTACCTGAGTGTCTCAGCTGAGTATCAGTCCAGCAGAGCACCAATCACTTGCGGTGGCTGTGGCAAAGACACTGATGGCTTATTCATTGATTTGTACAATAAATATTGTGCCCTCACTACATGCCACTTACTCTGCTAGGCATTGGAGATACAATGCTGGACAAAACCAGACATGCTCCTGTCCTTCCAAACTTAACAATTTGATCCGAGAGACAGATATTAATCAAGTAGTCACATAAAAATACATAAAATGTCAACCTTGACAAGGAATTGGATAAGGTACTATGAAAGGCCTTGACCTAGTTGGGGATATAATGATTGGGCTGAGACTTAAAAGATGAGAAGTAATTAACTAGGATACCACAGGCGGGAAGAGTGCTTCAGGCAGAGGGAACAGCTTGCACATATGAAGTTGAGTGATTCACCCAGTCATACAATTAATAACTAGTAGAGTCAGAGATGGGTGAAGAGCTCCAGGGGTCTCAGTTAGGAGTCTTACTAGCCCTATCTAATAGAACTTTTTGCAATAATGGAAATGTTCTATAGCTATGCTGTTGGATACAGGTAGCCATTAGTTACGTGTGGCTATTAGCCCTTAAACTGTGTTTAGTGTGATGAGGAACTGAAGTTTTATTTAATTTTAATTAATTTAAGTATAAATAGCCAAATGTGGCTACCATATTGGAAAGCACAGATCTATATGAACCAAGTCCTGAACTAGCCCAAGCTACACAGGGCAGAAGGTTACTAAAGAGGAGAGGAAATAATTTTTTTTTTCTGAGATAACGATAAGCACATTGACCTGGGGGCTTCATTCATTCACTCTCACTCAAAAACATAAATTTATTGGGTACTCACCATGGCCAGGCACTAGGCTAGCCCTGGAGCTTCTCTGATTGGCAAGACCAATCTCCCACTCTTGAGGTATTCAGAGTCTGGTGAGAGCAGAAACACTCATAGTAGTAATAGCAATACATTGTGGTTGAATTGGCAGGACTTTGCTTTTTTAGCGTTGCTTACAATGGGAAGAACTGAGGGGTCATTCTTCTCTAACCTCAACCCTATAGGCAAAGGTCGTGGTTTCTAAATTACAACTGCTCCATACTCCAAGGTCTTCAAATAAAGAGGGAGGGCTTCAGTATAACACACTAAACACTTTAAAAAATCTCCCAAATTCAGTATACCAGTATAAAAAAAGAAGTGGATTTGCATTTTCATGTAGGCCTTGCATGCCTCTTCATTTGTAGGGCATCTATTGCTGAGTTTGGGGAAGTTGGGCCCCACCAATTGAAATTCTTTATAAATAGGTCATGAGACTTTTACTCAAGGATCCGGTAAGTGACATAGAATTTTAGTCAGAGCCAAGCTGTATTTTCATGGGACTTTCAGGCATTGACTTTTGCTTCTCACACAGGCTAAAAAGGGAGCTAATAACTTTTACATATTTTCTAAAAGCACTTTCTCACAAGCAGTGGCTGTTCAAACACTTCAAACACTTAAACCTTCCTGCTATTACACACAGAATGCCAACAGTTATTACGTCATTGTAAAAAACACTTCCTGATACTCAATTATACTCATTATGCCTAAATATTTAATTCCTGCCAATACCCAATTTAAATCGTCACTTCAAAATAATTTGTTTCCGATTATTGGGATCTACTAAATTACCTCCTCAAACCTATCACCTGAAAAAACATTAAGTGCCAGGGAGAATAAAAAGACTTTCCCCGTTACAAACTCAGGACACTTGCCCAGGGAGCTTCTCCTTATGGCGCACTGGTTTCTACAGAGTGTTCTGGCTTACAGCTTGTCCCTGCATCTTGGAGACCCAAGGAGGAAGAACCCAGATGTGTGCTCCACTGACCGAGTTTGTCACAACTATGACTGCTCAGCAAAATTAGTGGGTGTGGGTTGTGGAGTAAAAAATAACAGAAGCAGAGGCTTACTCAAAATACACTTAATGAGAACCATCTAGGGGGGATGGAAATCCATATTTTTTAAAAACATCTCAAGGGATTCAGAAATGATTGGTTAACAGACTAGAAAATACTATTGTTTTCAATTAGCATATTTTACCCTATTACATTTATGACATAATTTTCAGTGTGAAGTTTGTCAATGTCTCTTTTTCCTCTAAATTAGACAAGTACCTCAGAACTTCTTAAGACCAAATTGACTCTCCCTCATCTGTATTATTGCTGATAGGGCATTGCATTTCCACCAACAATGCTTACCTAAATTTCTCCATGTGTTTCTTTTTTCATCAATGCTTCTTGCACTTCATTCGTTTTTTCTGGGTTAAATTTTGTTCCTGCTAAAATATATCCTTTGGTATTTCTTTCCATGAAGGCCTTAGTAGTAAACATTTTTAGTTTTTTGGAAGTCTGAACATATCTTTATTTTTGTATCATTTAAGAGTGAAACTTTAACAGATTATAAAAAGCTAAAATAATAATCATATCCCATAAGCACAGAGAAGATATTATTCCATTGTCTTCTGGAATCCATTGTTGCTTATGAGAAGTCATCTGTTAATAATCTAATTATCTTTCCTTTAAAGGTAATTTGTCTTTTCTTTCTGGTAATATTTATCTTTATTTTCATGTAGTGTGGTTTCAATGATATGTGTTTAGGTTCAGATTTGTGTTTAATTATCATTTTTGGATTCCATGTTCTTTTTCAACTTAAGGATTTATAATTTTCTTTAAGTTTGAAAATATTTCTACCATTGTCTAAAAATACCTCTTGCCCACATGTTGGGTTGTTCATTCTATCTCCATATCTTTTTATCTTCTCTTTTATATGCTTAATGTCTTTATCTCTTTGAAAAGTGTTTCCCTGAGGGAAAATTAGTAAATTAGAGGTAAACGTCAGGAGGTCACTTTGCTGTTTTACTCGTATATTCAGGCTCTAAAGTATTTTTAGTGAATATATTTTTCATTACTAGAACCTATATTTGCCATTTTAAAAAAATCTCCCTTTTTTTGCAAAGAATTTTTTGCACATTTCTTTCTTTTTCTGTTGAATATTTTTAAAATGCATATTAAAAATCTCTTTCCGATTTCTCAACTTATTTCTATTCTTGTGCATTTGCTCAGAGTCTTTCATGGAAGTTTGTTTTCTTACGTGCTTCTGAGCTCATCTTCAGGGAGTGCTATTTTTCATAGGGGGCATCTCTTTGAAGAGGTCCAAAGTTTGCTTGTGGACCAGTTTTTATGTTAATTTCTCATTCTTGTATTATATAGGTAGCATGAATATGTAACCTGCCATTGAACAGAGTGCTCTTGGGGTTTCTGTTTCTCATAAGTGACTTTCCCCTCTTCTGCAGTGCCACATACCTGACCTGGTGGATAGAGTTTTCCTAGTGTTTTATCAAGACAGAACTTCCCAGCACCTGGATTTAGGCAGAATTTAGGATCTAGCTTTGCAGCACACATAGGGTATGTGCTTTCAACATCAGTCCTGCATAGCTGATACTCCCTTAAACCCTAGGAGTATTCCAGTTCCAACATGACTATAAGAAATTTTATTTTCAACTTCCATTTTGAGCTCTTTGAGTAATGATTAAAAGCCTAGAATCTATATTCAGACCACTTGGAATTAAAATAAACAGCTCTGCCACTTACTAGCTGTATAACTTTGGGGAAGTTGCTGAATATCACTATGCCTCAGTTCTCTCAACTATAAAACTATGGTAATAACTTTCTCATGGAGTTGTGGGGCTCAAGTAAGTTAATATAGGGGAAATACTGAGGATGGTGCCTGACACATAGCAAGCATTAAATATGTTTTTGCCATCATTATCTTATTTTCAGCTTGCCTACATATTAAACTTTTTTGTTAATACATTTTATGTATATAGGCATATGTTAACATATATTTTAATAGATATAATTTTGTTAAATATATTTTATTAGGTTATATATGTGTCCTATATATAGGTATATGTTAGCACATATTTTAATATACATAATTTTGTTAAATGTATTTTATTATATGTGTGTCATATATTTTCTTTCAAAACTTAAAAAATATGTTTTATATATGGATAGCATAAGATTTTCATTCTGTTTTAGAAATATGGCCTTTCTAAAGTGAGGGCACAGTGGTAACAAGCAGGATATGGGAAGCTTATATTATATTCAGCTGCTATATGCAGGATTTGGGGCCTCTGACTTCTCAATGGTTGAATTCTTTTTTCCTCATTAAAGGCTTGGCTGGGCTCTGCTATCCTTCTCTCCTTCCCATGGCTGTCACTGCTAATCTTCACCAATTCATCTTTATTTTGAAGGTCATGGAACTCCAGAGATGTTTAGATGTATTTGAGCTGGCAGGAGAATTATTTTACTTCATTCATTCCTACATACAAAAGGTTTTTTATTTTGTGTTTTACCATTTTATTTGACCACACCAGCAAGTCTGTTTAACTGAATGTGGTATTTTCACAAGGAATAATGATCTGAGGAAAGGGGGCCTGTTCCCGAAAGTGGGATTGTAGATGCTAGTCTTGGCTCAATTTCTGGGGTTTATTAAAAGAGTGTTTATAAAACCACTCTATTTTTATTTACCAAGAATATTAGTGGGGGAAAGGGGCAAGAAAAAAATGGCCTGGGACTCAAAATTCTCTGAGGATAAATCAATCATTAAGTAGATCATATTTACATGAATAACCAAGACTTGATGCAATGTGTCAGCCTACTCAGCTCCTAGCCACAGGTCAGCAAGGATTTAATGTACAATCAACCTTCTCTCATTCTACAGAAATAAATGAAAAACTAGTCAACTAAGCAGCAGCTTCTCTGAGGTTTCTTGAGTAGAAGGGTGACCTGCCTGTTCCTCTACTGATGCAATAAAGAGTACCACTTTTTGTGAACCCGTCTCTCCTTCCTTTCTTTCTTCCTTTTGGAAAGCTAGCACTGGCTGTGAACATTATGGTGACATATAGTTTATCAGAGGCCCTTACTATGCTTTTTTTTTTTTTTTTTGAGACAAGGTCTCATTCTGTCATTAAGGCTGGAGAGCCGTGGTGCAATCACAGTTCACTGCAACCTTGAACTCCTGGGCTCAAATGATCCTTCTGCCACAGCCTCCCAAGGAGCTAGGACTGTAGGTGTACATCACCATGCCCAGCTATTTTTTTTTATTTTTTGTAGAGACAGGTCTCACTATATTGCCCAGACTGGTCTCAAACTCCTGGGCTCAAGCAATCTTCCCACCTTGGCCTCCCAAAGCCCTGGGATTATAGGCATAAACCACTGAACCTGGCCCCTTACTATGCATTAAAACACTACTTTTGGCAAAAAAGCCCCCAAAGACAATCTTGAACTTGAGCAGGGAGTCTGACTGTGCACTCCACAAAATGGTGTTGAAAACTATGTGAGCACACATGCATATTTTTCGGGCTGGAGTTGGGAGAAGGGACGTGTAGCGCCACAAACGGACTTGAAGCCAGAGCACAGTCAGACACCCACAGGCTGGGAATTCCTCTCTGCCTGGCCTTGTTCAATCTACAAATTACTAAATGGGTAGAGTTACTAATACAGGGCATGGCTTTGATGTGTGTAACATAAAAATGTTTCTAAACAACAAGACAGAGTTGAATAATTCATTTATTCTGATTTCTGTAGGTAGACCCACTGTTTTATCAGAGGGAATCAATACATGGTGGATACAGAGGTTAGAATTTAGAATTTTAATCCCCGCTGTGTCAAGGCATCATTAATTCATTTGTTAATTATCTCAACAAATACTTATCAAATGTCTACTATGTGTCAGACACTGTGCCAGACTCTGGAGATATAATGAAGAACAATGCAGACACAGCCTCTACTTTCTTGGAATTTATAAGTTGTATGCTGATAACCAAATAACTTTGTCTCTCTGAGAGTCATTTTTTCACCCGTAAAATGGGGTTGTAGCAAGGACTAAATGAGAAAATGCACGGGAAACTGCTTTATAAATACTAATGTTTTCTATATACTGAAGATCACACACACACACGCACAATTGTCTTCCATTCATTGCAAAGTGTAATGAAAGATTAATGAAGCTGGATCAAAGAGAACATTACATAAATTAAATCGTCATATTTATCAAAAGGGGAGGTTGTGTGGAGACTTTCTTAGGAGTGAGTTAGGAACCTGAGGATGGCTAAGGCTTCCCTCGAGAGTTTTTGAAGGAGCTAGATTATAAATTATAAACCACCCTGAGTGTTTTTGATCCCCTTCTGTATGCACTCTTGGGCTTTTGGAGCAGTGCTCGGAGGATAATCTGAAAGGCTTCAAGGTCAAGGATGGAGAGAAGACAATGTAACAGCCCAGCACTGACCACCTGCAGAAATGCCTGGATCAGGTTGGTCCCAGGAGCATCCTCTATGAGATCTCAGGAAGCAAGAAAAGGCTCTATGGAGGGAATGGCTTTTAATAGATACTTGGTGATTGGAGGAGAAAGACTGGCCTCAACTTCTCTTTCTCCATGCTGTTTTCTAAAATCATGCTGAGGTGCACTCTAGACAGGGTTGGGCATAGAGACAGGCGAAGAAGATCAGAAACTCCAAGAGCCTCTTGTAATGACAGGCCATTGAGCTGGAGCCTGCACCTCAGCTGTCTGTGGCTCCTCCATCCTTTCTAGACCAAGGACATGTGTCAAGTACTTGTTACTGTAGAAGAATAAAGATGAGTGATGTGTTACTCTCTGAGGTGCTTAAATTATGACATCCAAAAAAGAGAAAGTATTGTGACACCAGAAACAGAACCGGAATGACAAATTAATATCATAAACCCATTCATTTCGTACATTTCCACTGCTGCTACCATTGGCGGAGCCACCATCAGCTCTTACCTAGGATACGGGCAAAGTCCTCTTTATTGATCTAATTTTTTTCTCTAGATTTCCTCAAATGCATTCTCCATACAAAAGCCAGCAGTTTTTTTTTTTCAGATAAATTCAGATTATGTCTCTTTCCTGTTTAAAACTATTCCACGTCTTCTCTTTGCACTTGGAAGAAACCCCAGACCCTTTGCCTTGACCTAGAAGTCCCTTCATGATCTGGTCCCTAACATCTCATCAAAGATATCTCCTATATGTAACCTCTTCCCCTATACCTCCATCCACACTGGCCTTTTCTTATCCCCCCAAACTTTCCAAGCTTCTTTCTGCCTCAGGACCATAGCATAGGGGCTGTTTCTTTAGACCGAAAGGCTCTTCCATAGCTGATTCTTCCCCTCAACTCCAAGAGGCCTCGCTAGCATCCTGACTGGGGCAAACCCTCCTCTGTTCTCTATTACAGAACTCTGGTTGCCTACTTCAAAGCACCTGTCCCGGGTTGTAATGCATGCACCTGTTTATTTGTTTGTCTGTCTCTTGGAATAAACTGCAAGATCCAGGTAGGGTAAATCTATGGTTACTCACCACACCCTTGCACTTGAAACTTAAGATGACGTAAAAAAATATTAAAGGAATAAATACAAGTTTGACCTTCTCCTTAATTTTTCTTACAGAAAGCAGGGATGATTGCATAGGGCATAACTTCCCCACACCTCCCTGCTTTTCCACATGCAGTTGCTTCTATCTGGGCTGCCTTTTCCCCTTGGCTGATCTCCAAATTCCTACTGATTCTGCTTCCAGAACCAACACCACACTTTCTCCTTCTGTGAAGTCTTCTCTTATATTCTCTCTTTTGTGTCTTCACACTATCACATAGACCTCTG
Source organism: Gorilla gorilla gorilla (assembly GCF_029281585.2). Lineage (NCBI taxonomy): Eukaryota > Metazoa > Chordata > Mammalia > Primates > Hominidae > Gorilla > Gorilla gorilla. Next base: position 80,819,924 of record NC_073234.2, read on the forward strand.
TTTTGTAATTATGTGTGTATCTTCCTGTACTCCTTCCCTTTCATTGTGAACTCTCTGAGGACAAAAAGCTTATCTCATCCCTCTTTCCATTTTCAGCCCTAGTGCAGAACATGATATTCACATGATATACACATGTGTGGGGAGCCTACAGATTTTATACATGTCATAGAGAAGGGCCAGGGAAAGCTGGCCACTCCTTGGCGGCGATGCCTGCCCTTGGTTCCTCCTGCTGAACAAAGGACGGTGTGTGAACAGGAAGCATGGGATGCTCCCTCCCCGCCACCTGCCCCACTCAGAAGCGAAGGCAGCTTGTGCCCCGGCCAAAATAGGGTTTCCCCATCCTTTGAAAGGAAAGCACTCTTCAGGCAGATTTTCAAGCTGAAACCATCCAGAACAAAAGCTGCTTCCAGCAGTGGCCTAGCAGACCAGCGCCCCTCTCCCTATGGCCCTAGTACAGTTACTGCCTAATGGGAGAGGGATGTGAAGGCTTCAGGTGAAACATCTGTTCAGGGTCACTGTCAGCCAGTAAGACAGAGACCTGTGAGCTTGCCAGTTGATTGCGTGGGACAGCTAGAGGTGCCCAAGCAGCAGAGAAAGTGAGGAGGAGAAGGAGGAGCAGCAGCAGCCCACAGCCTGTCAGGCCCATTTTCACCACGTTTCCTTCCCCCCAGTGGCCACCATTGGATTCTGTTTAGCTCATGGTTGGGAACTCAGGCCCTTGAAAATGAGGCACTGTTCCCTGCCAGGTACAGAGAGTCTGAGAGGAAAGCTCTACGTCCTCGAAGGCAATGTGAGCATCAAAACTGAATGTCTTTTAATTAACTTAGGTCCACATTTCTGCCAGACTTCTCAACTTTTTTTTAACATTCTCTCTCTTGACCTGCCTCCCAAGGACCCTCATGTTCTCCTGTCCATTTCATCCCTCTACCCAAGGAGAGGACTGGGACACCCCAGCAACATTCCAGATCTTTCTATCTCTTTGTACGCTGCTGAAAAGCAGCTGTTCGGACAAGTTTCTGAGGTCCTGTGGAATGGAAGGCAACGCCTACCCAATGCTCAGGGACAAATTTAAAAAAAAATGATAATAACAGCTACTTCTCCTGAAGGTCAAGAAAAAATTCAATGGAACCAGTGGGAACTTCAAATCCTGAGGGAGGCCTTTGGAGCAGTCCTGCATTTAGTAATAATCCTTGAGTCACGGCCACCCAGATGCTGCCTCCGGGCCTGATTTTCCTTTGAGGCCTTGAAGTACATACTCAGATGAACATGAGTTTAAAGCTTTTAAAGGTCCAGGTTGGCTAGTGAGTTGTCTATAAACTAGCTGCTGCCTAACAGAACAGACATTATCTTAATGGTGCTGATAGATCTGGAGTGTCACACATCATTAAAACAGCTGATTGATTAGAAGAAAATAATTAGCTTGCCCTGTGTTGCTGGAAAGCCTTTTGGCATACCAAGAAGGAGATATGGAAGGGACGTGGGGTCATCCATCTTTTGATCATTTGTTTTCCATCCAAGGTGATGAAAAAGGCCCTGATAACCCTTAGGGAAGGGAAGGAATATAAACATGTCTTAGTTCTTCTCTGCCATTTACTCAGAGAGAAGCTATCTGTAGACTTTCTGGAGTGTGGTGTGTTTATTCCAGTTACATAGACACACTCCTTTAAATCAAACACTCTGTTAGTGCCTTGGAGTTGTAAATCAGTGGTTCTTTTCAAGTGACTTGATAGAATGTGATATTCTACTTTCCCTTGACAGGATATAAACATCGAAACCTAAATATTATAATCAAGTCCAGCCATTGGCAGGACCGTGAAGAAGGATGTGTAGATTCTAGTAGCTTTTCAATGTCCTTCTTGCGTTTCACAGTATCTATCTTCCTCTGGATGTTCAATAGTCATTCTCTTTCACTACTTGGGAGATAAGTTGACTAACTTATTTATATTCAGGAGTGATGTGGTTTACGGCATTTTTATGTTCATAGACATTTGCACAAAGAACCTTGAGCCAAAGAGTGTCTCTGGGGAGGTATTTTGCTGGCATGATGGGCATTGCCAGTCCCCTGGAAATCAAGTTGTCAAATTTGCAGGCCATCAGTACTCTGATGATAATACTACACTCTTAGAGAGGCTGGGGGCGGAGTAAGAGCATATCTGGATCACCTGGGGGCCTTTGGCTGACCCTGACATGCACCTCCTGCCTCCCTCCCCACCCCTTAGCCTCCATCATTACTTAAAAAAGCCACTGCTACAGATGAAAGTATATTATGCTCAGATTAAAAAATAAAATGGGGAAACACCATTGGCCTGGAGAACAGAGTCTGAGTTTGGGAGTTGACTGGAATTGGGCATTCTGACCCTTTTCAGCTGAGTGACCTTGGGTACATTACTTACTGTCCCCAAAACAATTGAACAAGATTGCCCTGAAACTTGCATAAAATAATGTAGGAGAAAATGTTTAGTCAGGCTGGGTGGGGTGGCTCACTCCTGTAATTCCAGCACTTTAGGAGGCCAGGTGGTCAGATCACTTGAAGTCAGGATTTCGAGACCAGCCTGGCCAACATGGGGAAACCCTGTCTCTACCAAAAATATTTAATATAAAAAAATTAGTTGGGCATAGTGGTGAGTGCCTGTAATCCCACTTACTCGGGAGGCTGAGGCAGAAGAATCACTTGAGCCCAGGAGGTGGAGGTTGCAGTGAGCCAAGATCATGCCACTGTATTCCAGCCTGGGTGACTGAGTGAGACTCTGTCTCAAAAAAAAAAAAAAAAAAAAAAAAAAAAAAAAAAAGGAAAATGCTTAGCCAATAAATATTAGTTTTCTTCCCTTTTAAAATATAATCAGAAACTCTGAATTTCACATGAATATAATTTGTTGACATTAACTCCTAAACAATTTGTGCAACTTTTTTTTAACAATATAACATGATTAAATATTTTTTCCTAAATATATGAGTAATGCATCTTCATTGCAGAAATTCAGGTAATTTTTTTAAAAAAGAAAATCTATCAGCTTTCTTTAGGCAGAATCACTCATTTTTTTTTTAATTATTTTTTGATGCATTTGCCCCTGCGCTTCCCCACCCCCCGATCCTGGGCTTTTTTATAATGTTTGCTGTCACACTGCACCTTCTGTCTTGTTGACTTCTTTTCTCCTTTAATACATCATAAGCATTTTTCCATGATATTAAACATGCAGTGTGTGTGTGTGTGTGTGTGTGTGTGTGTATGTGTGTGTGTATGTGTGTGTTATGGTTGCTGCCATCACTGGACAGCCCATTCTTGGCAAGACCTTGAGTCCTTTTTTGAATTTTTGTCATATGGCTGGATATGGAAGTAAGGATGTAGGATAGTGGTGAATTTTATCTTCACCTATAGAAGTGCATATCAGGGTCAGCCAAAGTTCTCCTTCCACTGACCAGATGTTCCTTCTGCCTTCAGTGACAAAAGGCCACATTTCAAATGCAGTTATTGGAAAGGGTCCTTTGATCCCCACAACTGGCCCCAGGGCAATGTAGAGTTGTGGCATAAGTGGTTTTTGAATAATAAATGTATGCATGAAGGAAAAGTCATACCATTCATTTAGAAATAGGGATGCTAGGTGGGTTTGAATTCTCAGCATGGCATTATGGGTAATTTTTAGCTTTCATTTTTATGTTACATCTCTGTGCCTCCGTTTCATTACCTGCAAGATAGAAATAATAATAGTCTCTACCTCATGGAGTTGGCAGGGTGTTATATGAATGAATACATGTGAAGTGACTTTCAACATTGCCTGGCAAAAAGAGAGTGCTCTGTAAACCATAGCTCATCATCATCATCATCATCATCATCATCATTATGTGCTTTACAATATATTCCAATATTTTTTCAGTGAGCCCAGCCAATCATACACACAATGTTTTTTTTTTTATTATACTTTAAGTTTTAGGGTACATGTGCACAATGTGCAGGTTAGTTACATATGTATACATGTGCCATGTTGGTGTGCTGCACCCACTAACTCATCATCTAGCATTAGGTATATCTCCCAATGCTATCCCTCCCTGCTCCCCCCACCCCACAACAGTCCCCAGAGTGTGATGTTCCCCTTCCTGTGTCCATGTGTTCTCATTGTTCAATTCCCACCTATGAGTGAGAATATGCGGTGTTTGGTTTTTTGTTCTTGCGATAGTTTACTGAGAATGATGATTTCCAATTTCATCCATGTCCCTACAAAGGACATGAACTCATCATTTTTTATGGATGCATAGTATTCCATGGTGTATATGTGCCACATTTTCTTAATCCAGTCTATCATTGTTGGACATTTGGGTTGGTTCCAAGTCTTTGCTATTGTGAATAATGCCGCAATAAACATACATGTGCATGTGTCTTTATAGCAGCATGACTTATAGTCCTTTGGGTATATACCCAGTAATGGGATGGCTGGGTCAAATGGTATTTCTAGTTCTAGATCCCTGAGGAATCGCCACACCGAGTTCCACAATGGTTGAACTAGTTTACAGTCCCACCAACAGTGTAAAAGTGTTCCTATTTCTCCACATCCTCTCCAGCACCTGTTGTTTCCTGACTTTTGAATGATTGCCATTCTAACTGGTGTGAAATGGTATCTCATTGTGGTTTTGATTTGCATTTTTCTGATGGCCAGTGATGGTGAGCATTTTTTCATGTTTTTTGGCTGTATAAATGTCTTCTTTTGAGAAGTGTCTGTTCATGTCCTTTGCCCACTTTTTGATGGGGTTGTTTGTTTTTTTCTTGTAAATTTGTTTGAGTTCTTTGTAGATTCTGGATATTAGCCCTTTGTCAGATGAGAAGGTTGGGAAAATTTTCTCCCATTTTGTAGGTTGCCTGTTCACTCTGATGGTAGTTTCTTTTGCTGTGCAGAAGCTCTTTAGTTTAATGAGATCCCATTTGTCAATTTTGGCTTTTGTTGCCATTGCTTTTTGTGTTTTAGACATGAAGTCCTTGCCCATGCCTATGTCCTGAATGGTAATGCCTAGGCTTTCTTCTAGGGTTTTTATGGTTTTAGGTCTAACATTTAAGTCTTTAATCCATCTTGAATGTATTTTTGTATAAGGTGTAAGGAAGGGATCCAGTTTCAGCTTTCTACATATGGCTAGCCAGTTTTCCCAGCACCATTTATTAAATAGGGAATCCTTTCCCCATTTCCTGTTTTTGTCAGGTTTGTCAAAGATCAAATAGTTGTAGATATGTGGCGTTATTTCTGAGGGCTCTGTTCTGTTCCATTGATCTATATCTCCGTTTTGGTACCAGTACCATGCTGTTTTGGTTACTGTAGCCTTGTAGTATAGCTTGAAGTCAGGTAGTGTGATGCCTCCAGCTTTGTTCTTTTGGCTTAGGATTGACTTGGCGATGCGGGCTCTTTTTTGGTTCCATATGAACTTTAAAGTAGTTTTTTCCAATTCTGTGAAGAAAGTCATTGGTAGCTTGATGGGGATGGCATTGAATCTGTAAATTACCTTGGGCAGTATTGCCATTTTCACGGTATTGATTCTTCCTACCCATGAGCATGGAATGTTCTTCCATTTGTTTGTATCCTCTTTTATTTCATTGAGCAGTGGTTTGTAGTTCTCCTTGAAGAGGTCCTTCACATCCCTTGTAAGTTGGATTCCTAGGTATTTTATTCTCTTTGAAGCAATTGTGAATGGGAGTTCACTCATAATTTGACTCTCTGTTTGTCTGTTATTGGTGTATAAGAATGTCTGTGATTTTTGTACATTGATTTTGTATCCTGAGACTTTGCTGAAGTTGCTTATCAGCTTAAGGAGATTTTGGGCTGAGACAATGGGGTTTTCTAGATATACAATCATGTCGTCTGCAAACAGGGACAATTTGACTTCCTCTTTTCCTAACTGAATACCCTTTATTTCCTTCTCCTGCCTGATTGCCCTGGCCAGAACTTCCAACACTATGTTGAATAGGAGTGGTGAGACAGGGCATCCCTGTCTTGTGCCAGTTTTCAAAGGGAATGCTTCCGGTTTTTGCCCATTCAGTATGATATTGGCTGTGGGTTTGTCATAGATAGCTCTTATTATTTTGAGATATGTCCCATCAATACCTAATTTTTATTGAGAGTTTTTAGCATGAAGGGCCATTGAATTTTGTCAAAGGCCTTTTCTGCATCTATTGAGATAATCATGTGGTTTTTGTCTTTGGTTCTGTTTATATGCTGGATTACGTTTATTGATTTGCATATATTGAACCAGCCTTGCATCCCAGGGATGAAGCCCACTTGATCATGGTGGATAAGCTTTTTGATGTGCTGCTGGATTTGGTTTGCCAGTATTTTATTGAGGATTTTTCATCAATTTCATAAAGGATATTGGTCTAAAATTCTCTTTTTTGGTTGTGTCTCTGCCCGGCTTTGGTATCAGGATGATGCTGGCCTCATAAAATGAGTTAGGGAGGATTCCCTCTTTTTCTATGGATTGGAATAGTTTCAGAAGGAATGGTACCAGTTCCTCCTTGTACCTCTGGTAGAATTCGGCTGTGAATCCATCTGGTCCTGGACTCTTTTTTGTTGGTAAGCTATTGATTATTGCCACAATTTCAGCTCCTGTTATTGGTCTATTCAGAGATTCAACTTCTTCCTGGTTTAGTCTTGGGAGAGTGTATGTGTCAAGGAATGTATCCATTTCTTCTAGATTTTCTAGTTTATTTGTGTAGAGGTGTTTGTAGTATTCTCTGATGGTAGTTTGTATTTCTGTGGGATCGGTGGTGATACCCCTTTATCATTTTTTATTGCGTCTATTTGATTCTTCTCTGTTTTTTTCTTTACTAGTCTTGCTAGCAGTCTATCAATTTTGTTGATCCTTTCAAAAAACCAGCTCCTGGATTCATTAATTTTTTGAAGGGTTTTTTGTGTCTCTATTTCCTTCAGTTCTGCTCTGATTTTAGTTATTTCTTGCCTTCTGCTAGCTTTTGAATGTGTTTGCTCTTGCTTTTCTAGTTCTTTCAATTGTGATGTTAGGGTGTCAATTTTGGATCTTTCCTGCTTTCTCTTGTGGGCATTTAGTGCTATAAATTTCCCTCTACACACTGCTTTGAATGCATCCCAGAGATTCTGGTATGTTGTGTCTTTGTTCTCATTGGCTTCAAAGAACATCTTTATTTCTGCCTTCATTTCGTTACGTACCCAGTAGTCATTCAGGAGCAGGTTGTTCACTTTCCACGTAGTTGAGCGGTTTTGAGTGAGTTTCTTAATCCTGAGTTCTAGTTTGATTGCACTGTGGTCTGAGAGATAGTTTGTTATAATTTCTGTTCTTTTACATTTGCTGAGGAGAGCTTTACTTCCAAGTATGTGGTCAATTTTGAAATACGTGTGGTGTGGTGCTGAAAAAAATGTATATTCTGTTGATTTGGGGTGGAGAGTTCTGTAGATGTGTATTAGGTCCGCTTGGTGCAGAGCTGAGTTCAATTCCTGGGTATCCTTGTTGACTTTCTGTCTCGTTAATCTGTCTAATGTTGACAGTGGGGTGTTAAAGTCTCCCATTATTAATGTGTGGGAGTCTAAGTCTCTTTGTAGGTCACTCAGGACTTGCTTTATCAATCTGGGTGCTCCTGTATTGGGTGCATATATATTTAGGAGAGTTAGCTCTTCTTGTTGAATTGATCCCTTTACCATTAAGTAATGGCCTTGTTTGTCTCTTTTGATCTTTGTTGGTTTAAAGTCTGTTTTATCAGAGACTAGGATTGCAACCCTTGCCTTTTTTTGTTTTCCATTTGCTTGGTAGATCTTCCTCCATCCTTTTATTTTGAGCCTATGTGTGTCTCTGCCTGTGAGATGGGTTTCCTGAATACAGCACACTGATGGGTCTTGACTCTTTATCCAATTTGCCAGTCTGTGTCTTTTAATTGGAGCATTCAGTCCATTTACATTTAAAGTTAATATTGTTATGTGTGAATTTGATCCTGTCATTATGATGTTAGCTGGTGATTTTGCTCATTAGTTGATGCAGTTTCTTCCTAGTCTCGATGGTCTTTACATTTTGGCATGATTTTGCAGCGGCTGGTACTGGTTTTTCCTTTCCATGTTTAGTGCTTCCTTCAGGAGCTCTTTTAGGGCAGGCCTGGTGGTGACAAAATCTCTCAGCATTTGCTTGTCTGTAAAGGATTTTATTTCTCCTTCACTTATGAAGCTTAGTTTGGCTGGATATGAAATTCTGGGTTGAAAATTCTTTTCTTTAAGAATGTTGAATATTGGCCCCCACTCTCTTTTGGCTTGTAGAGTTTCTGCCGAGAGATCCGCTGTTAGTCTGATGGGCTTCCCTTTGAGGGTACCCCGACCTTTCTCTCTGGCTGCCCTTAACATTTTTTCCTTCATTTCAACTTTGGTGAATCTGATAATTACGTGTCTTGGGGTTGCTCTTCTCGAGGAGTATCTTTGTGGCGTTCTCTGTATTTCCTGAATCTGAATGTTGGCCTGCCTTGCTAGGTTGGGAAAGTTCTCCTGGATAATATCCTGCAGAGTGTTTTCCAACTTGGTTCCTTTCTCCCCATCACTTTCAGGTACACCAATCAGACGTAGATTTGGTCTTTTCACATAGTCCCATATTTCTTGGAGGCTTTGCTTGTTTCTTTTTATTCTTTTTTCTCTAAACTTCCCTTCTCGCTTCATTTCATTCATTTCATCTTCCATCGCTAATACCCTTTCTTCCAGTTGATTGCATTGGCTCCTGAGGCTTCTGCACTCTTCATGTAGTTCTCGAGCCTTGGTTTTCAGCTCCATCAGCTCCTTTAAGCACTTCTCTGTATTGTTTATTCTAGTTATACATTCTTCTAAATTTTTTTCAAAATTTTCAACTTCTTTGCCTTTGGTTTGAATATCCTCCCGTAGCTCGGAGTAATTTGATCTTCTGAAGCCTTCTTCTCTCAGCTCGTCAAAGTCATTCTCCGTCCAGCTTTGTTCCATTGCTAGTGAGGAACTGCGTTCCTTTGGAGGAGGAGAGGTGCTCTGCTTTTTAGAGTTTCCAGTTTTTCTGCTCTGTTTTTTCCCCACCTTTGTGGTTTTATTTACTTTTGGTCTTTGATGATGGTGATGTACAGATGGGTTTTGGTGTGGATGCCCTTTCTGTTTGTTAGTTTTCCTTCTAACAGACAGGACCCTCAGCTGTAGGTCTGTTGGAGTACCCAGCCATGTGAGGTGTCAGTCTGCCCCTGCTGGGGGGTGCCTCCCAGTTAGGCTGCTCAGGGGTCAGGGGTCAGGGACCCACTTGAGGAGGCAGTCTGCCCATGCTGGGAGAACCACTGCTCTCTTCAAAGCTGTCAGACAGGGACATTTAAGTCTGCAGAGGTTACTGCTTTTTGTTTGTCTGTGCCCTGCCCCCAGAGGTGGAGCCTACAGAGGCAGGCAAGCCTCCTTGAGCTGTGGTGGGCTCCAGCCAGTTCAAGCTTCCAGGCTGCTTTGTTTACCTAAGCAAGCCTGGGCAATGGTGGGCGCCCCTCCCCCAGCCTCGCTGCCACCTTGCTGTTTGATCTCAGACTGCTGTGCTAGCAATCAGCGAGACTCCGTGGGCGTAGGACCCTCCGAGCCATGTGCGGGATATAATCTCCTGGTGCGCCGTATTTTAAGCCCGTCAGAAAAGCGCAGTATTCGGGTGGGAGTGACCCGATTTTCCAGGTGCTGTCTGTCACCACTTTCTTTGACTAGGAAAGGGAACTCCCTGACCCCTTGCACTTCCCGAGTGAGGCAGTGCCTCACCCTGCTTCGGCTCGTGCATGGTGCGCGCACCCACTGACCTGTGCCCACTGTCTGGCACTCCCTAGTGAGATGAACCCGGTACCTCAGATGGAAATGCAGAAATCACCCGTCTTCTGCATCGCTCACGCTGGGAGCTGTAGACTGGAGCTGTTCCTATTCGGCCATCTTGGCTCCTCCCACACAATGTTTTTTAAATATTTTTTTTTTAAAGAAAGTACATGTAGGCATGAGAAGACAGCATCTTAGGACAGTAAAGTAAAACAGGATTAGGAGATTGGCTAGATACCAGGAAAAGGAAGTTCTAACAGAGACAGAAAGGGACAGGAAAGAAAACAAGGAAGGGAGAAAGGAAAACAGTGAGAAAGGAGGGAGCAAATTATGGGCAGACCAGAATTCAGCGCAGGATGGGCCAGGTATGTAAGTTTGAAAAATGCACCACAGGACTTGACTGTGTAGTGAAGACGGAGACCCGCTACTCTAGGACGTTGAGGAGGAAGCTTCATAGGACGCTCTGCTGCTTCCTGTCCTGTTACCCAATCAGGAAAGGGGAGGGGATCAGGAGTGGTGAGAAGGGAATAAGGGCAGGAATTAGAAAATGAGAAAACTGAAACATGGAAAGGTAAATCAACTTGTGAAGAAAGGTCTCTTGGCTCGTTGCTGGCAACACTGGGTCTAGAACTCAGCTTTCAGGGTGTCTGAATTCGTTCTCAATACTTCTCCACCCCTGTCTGCCAGTTTCTCTCTGTACTTGGAGACCTAAATACAAAAACTGGCTCAAGAATTTGAAATCTATGCCTTAGCTTTTTTAGGGTGACCATAAGTTGAGGGAGGAACAAAGATGCTGGTCAAAGTTCCCATCAGTGACCTGCGGAAGATTGGAAAATATCAGGTACCACCACTTCCTCCCTTCCCACAAGTCTTCTAGACCTCTCTCTCTTTGCAAAGAGTCGTCAGAGAAGGTTCCAAGCCAACTGCTTAATAAATTAATAGCTCTTATTCCACTGTACAAAATGTAAGAGAAAGAATCCATTAGTAATTAGTCTAGTTCATGTTTCTAGAAGCGCTATTTTCTTCCCATGACAAAACTTCAAAACACCTGAGAAAATAAGTAGGAAGGTCTCTGTGGTTATGCACTTTAAGTGAATGATGACAATTTTGAGATACGTGCCAAAATAGGAGAGTCTTCATTTTCCTCATACCTGTTAAGGTAGTGGTCTGGACTTGTTCACACCTACACCTGAAGCAGAGGGTCGGCCTGTGGGAGCTCAGTCAAGGAGGCGAGTGCTCTTTGTTCCCCCGTGGCCTCTGAAGTTACTCTAGAGCTATACAGCTCAAGGCCAGCAGATGGCGCGTGGCGTCAGGCTGCGAGATAGCGCCGAGACAGCATGGACGCCGGGAGCCTGGGAAAGCCAACTGTACCACAGGAGTCTAAACTGTAGTTAGGAATAGAAGTACGCTCATTTTAGCTATTAGAAGGTTTGCCTCATACTCTGGCTCTTTATTTCGAGGATGTCTAGCTCACCTGTGATATAACTCAGACCCCATTTCACTCATTTCTTAAACTAGGACTGGGTAAGTCTCACCATTCTTCTCTGCTTGAGAACCTCCTAAAATGCTGTGGAATGGAACAGCGGGACAGACCAGAAGTACATTCTGGGGAGAAGAGAATAAAAACACCATTCCTTGAGAGTGGAAGTGTCAGAGGCGTTCAAACCAGAGCGACTCCATCTTGAGTAGGGGCTCGGTAAAATGAGAATGAGACCTGCTGGGCAGCATTCCCAGGAGGTTAGACATTGTTAGCCACAGGATGAGATAGGAGGTCGGCAGGATTGATATCACAAGATACGGGTCATAAAGACCCTGGTGATAAAACAGGATGCCATAAAGAAGCCGGCCAAAACCAAGATGGTGATGAAAGTGACCTCTGGTCATCCTCACTGCTCATTGTACGTTAATTATAATGCATTAGCAGGCTAATAGACACTCTCAGCAGTGCCATGACAGTTTACAAATGCCATGGCAACACCCAAGTTACCTTATATGGTCTAAAAAGGGGAGGAACCCTCAGTTTTGGGAACCTCCCCTTTCCCAGAAAACTTAAGAATAATCTACCCCTTGTTTAGCATATGATCAAGAAATAACCATAAAAATGTCCAACCAGCAGCCCTCAGGGCTCTCTGTCTATGGGGTAGCCATCCTTTTGTTTCTTTACTTCTCTGATAAACTTGTTTTCACTTTATGGACTCCTGAATTCTTTCTTGCACAAGATCCAAGAACCCTCTCTTGGGGTCTGGATCGGGACCCCTTTCCAGTAACAGAAGCAGATGATCATACAATCCACTTTATTGTCCTTCCCCAGCCCACAATCGAGTTTCCTGGAATCATAGTACAGTTTCCTAGAAGGCCTACTGCTGGCATATAGTTAGAGATAGCTGACGACATCTCTTAGGTTTTGAAAATAGATTACTTGTACACTTATCAAGCAGATTTTAACTTAATCTAATTGTTTTCAGTCCAGCACCTTGGCCTGGTGTCACTGAGCCTGGAACTTCTCCAGAGAATAAACTTCAAGTTTTCTAAGGGAAGAGGGGAGGAGAACAGAAGGGTGGAGGGATAATTGTCTGGCTGTATGGGGGTGGATGAGGGAACCTAGAGGTTAAACTGCTCTGCCTTCCAGAGACCTTCAACCAAACCAAGTTTCAGCCCCATGCTTCAGCCTGATTTTCTATAGCACTTAGTGCCTCTAAGGCCTGAATCCTTCTGGGGCTCCAAAGGGAAAATTGTCCTTTTTTTAAAAAAAAAATCAATATTTTCTTTAGCAGATACCTGTCATTCTGTTAAACCCCTGCTGTACATTTTCTTTGTTTCCCACATTGTGAGTTTTATTTTTCCAGGGCAGAATTTCCCGGCATCTCTTGCAGCTCCCAGGGAGAAGGTCTGGGACCTACGTTCCACCAACCAAATACACTCTCATGAAGCTCTGATTTGGAAGTCAGCAACATGCAGACACAGACTGGGTTCTGAGCATCTATGGTGCAGATGAAGATGATGGCAGGAGCTGTGGAGGCAGTAGAATCCTAATCAAGCCACTTCTGTGTGAGATGCCGGGCTGTGTTCCTATGAGCTTAGCCTTGAGCTTCTTTTTTGCCAGACCTCCCAATGAATCACCGAGCGCCTAATAACTCCCAGTAATTTCCTTTTATGCTCAAACCAGCCCAAATGGTTTCTATAGTTTGTAACTAAAGGGGAAAAAAAGGAAGAAAGAAAAGAGACTAATAAATTTCATCCACGAAAGTAGGGTCAATCTAAAATCTATAAGAATCAAAAATGCAGAATTGGGCTCAATGCAGGCAGGAAGACAGAAGGCAAAATGTATTCTGTTACGTACGAAGTACTATATACGGTACAACATGCCAATACTACCTTCCCAAGGCAGGTGCTATTTGACTGTGGCCACACCCAATATGGAGAGAAGCTCCATGACATGGAGCACTTAAACACTGACAAGGCCAACTGCTTCTTTATCTGCACCAAAGAAGCAGAAATAGTGACTTCAAAGTAGCAACCTTAGCCAGAAAGACCCTAAGTCCATCTCCCATTATTATTATCATTATTATTATTACTATTATTTTGTAAGGCACGCCCACTGGGCCTTCTCCCATTATTTAAGGATTATCTGCAAGACACCTTGGACCCATTAAAAAAGTTCAGATTCAGGGGAGTGTTTCCCATGAGAAGCTATGATTTCAAATTGTCTCAAAGAAGTAGCCATTGAAGAAGAACTAGAAAAGGATAGATCAGTGATGTTGGAAGTAAAGGGGGGAGGATCTTCAGGTTTAAAGACTGTGGACACAGCATCTTTGGCTGTGTCTACACACATACGCAATTGATAGGAAGCAAATAGAACAGAAGCCAACTAAGATTTTTAGGAAACCACATTGTCAAAGACACCTCAAGCCTGCCTGAAAACAGTGTATAATTTTTATTTTTAAAACAAATTCCAGGCCTCTAGACCTGCAGTAGCATGAAGAGGTCTGAGGAAGCTGTGCGTCCCTCAAGAAAGCAATTCTTTATTGCCCATCAAAGATGAATCCATAGGGGATCATTAACAAGGAGATCATCCCAGAGAGCAGCTTCTAGAATCACCAACCAAGTAAGTCTCATTGCTATCCCTATTTACCAAGGTTTGCTATTTGCTACTCATTCACAACTGTTGAGTGTTTCCCATTCTTCTATGTTTTAAACTGAAAGTTTAAAAAAAATTCTTGGTTATCCCGTTTCTTCTTTACATTTGCATAATGGGGAGTGGGTGTTGGGAGATAGCTTGTCTTTGAGCTTTGGGCTTTTAGTAGCAATAGTTTTTTTAACAATTAGCATTACCCTTACTATTTAAGACAGAAGATTTGTCAGAAGAACAAAGACCTCAAAATGAGAAGGAATGTGTTCTGGACTTAAAACATTGCTCAGGTATCTTAGCAAGGACTGAGACCTTGGAGGTCTCCAAAGACCAGTAAGAATCATTGTGTTATCCTCTTTCTCACCTGTTGGATTTTTTTTTTTTTTTACTTGTGATTGATGAACTGGGAGAAAGGAAGTGGTCTAGAAAGGGTGAGAGTGGGTGGGTAGATAGGATACAGGTGGCCTCACCTGGAGAGTGGTCACCTGTGAACAGAAGCCATGTTGAACTCCCTGCACTGCCTCTTCTTCTCTGTTCCTTGCAATGACCTTTAGGTGGACTCAGTCAAAACGGCGCTGTCCTTCCCCTTCCCAACCTAAAGCTTATAGTGCAGTTAATCTAGAGGTCAGCTGAAGTGCAGATTCAAGTGGCTCAAACCCTTTTGCAGTATAGGGAAGGAGTCTGGAATAGGGAAAGGATGGGTTGGGGGTGAAGATGGGAGGAGCTCATGGCTTCCCTAATTAGCTCTGATTCAGAGCTCAGACTTCTGTTATCATTTCCTACCCACAAGTGCTGTCTTATTCCTTTGGTTTCCTTCATTTCTATTCAGCCTCATGAAATAAAGAAAACAAACAAGTAAATAAAAACAAGATCTTTATGGATGTGGCAGAAAGCTTTGCAAGCCAAGAAAGTCTTCTATCCAGGTGATGCAAATAACTGTAAAACTTCAGACTTCTTGAACTACAAAGATGAACTCTGCCAACCCAAGTTCTAGTACTTCCTCTACTCCCAGCCTGACCCCCACTGTTTCTTGGTTTCCTCACTCCTTCTCTTTCTGTTTGACTCTTGAGAGTAATAAACTCAGCCAAGTCCTACTACTTGAGCCCATATTTAAATGCAGAACAATTTGGCCTTCAGTTTAGTCTTCCCCCTTCTTCCAGACTCTGGTCTGATTTATCTTTTTATAATCTATAGCCTATTAGGGTTTTATAATAAAGGCTATCCTTCTCTAAGATTTCCAATGTAGCTATTATCCTTTAACCCTTCAGCACAGTTAACAAAACCAGTTGTTACTTTTTTTTGGTGGGGGGTGGGGGTGGTTGTTTAGCATTTAGTGATTATTAAAATGACTATTGTTTCAGCAAAAAGTATTCAGAAAAAAACTCAAAAAATTCAGAAAAGTACAAAGGAGAAAGTGAATAATCTGTAGCATCTCAAACTCAGTATATGTCTAAGGACAGTCTCTGTTCTCCCCTGGTCTTATTCACGCCCTTCAAGCCCTTCTCTCTAATCAAGGAACAATTGGCTTGACTTTTCTAGCTTACCTCACTTAATTTTAGAGAAATATATATCCTGTTTGAGATCCAAAGAGGCATTTGTCAGCATTAAGGGTCTCCCTTATCTCCATCCATGCTCACAATATTTGGCAGGTATACTTCAGAGTTTGTGGTTTGGGATTATAGCTGTTTCCTCACTTCATTCATGATAGGGAGATGTTTTTTCCTTCTATTTTTGTTCCATTTATTGTTTTCATTGGATTTTTAGAAAGGGGAATGGCATAAGTGTTTTTACTCTGCTGTCTTTAACAAGAAGACTTACTTTTCAAAATAATTATTTGTCTGCTTTTAATTTTCTACTTCAAGAAAACGTTAAGGAAAGAATGCATAGCATTCTAGTTAATTTTCAGTTGTTTAGGCGCCTGATAAAGAGAAGCTTCCCTAAACAGCAGCCAGTTCTGTTCTGAAGATGGCCTTCCCATGGCACCAGTACCCTGGTTAGAATTTTCCCAGGGAGAGATGGCCTAGCTTCATGGGAGCTATCACCATAGATTGCCCATGCTGAGAGAACAGACCACAAACTACACCAGCTGCAGACACTTACACAGCACATGTAGGGAGAACAGAGGCTGATGCCCAGAGAACGAGAGGGATTGTACCTCAGCTGCACAGCAGCAGCAACCTGCAGAGAAAGACAACCTGCAAGTTTATACAGCCCTCCTCCTGCCTCCATGAGAACCTGACAGAGGCATTTGAACCAGAGCGACTCCATCTTGAATAGAGGCTGGGTAAAATAAGGCTGAGACCTACTGGGCTGCATTCCCAGGAGGTCAGGCATTCTTAGTCACAGGATGAGATAGGAGGTTGGCACAAGACACAGGTCGCAAAGACCCTGCTGATAAAACAGGATGTGGTAAAGAAGCCGGCCAAATCCCACTAAAACCAAGATGGTGATGAAAGTGACCTCTGGTCATCTACATTACTCATTATACATTAATTATAATGCACTAGCTTGCTAAAAGACACTCTCACCAGCACCAGGACAGTTTACGAATGCCATGGTAACATTCGGAATTTACCCTACATAATCTAAAAAGGAGAGGGACCTTCAGTTTCGGGAAATCTCTGACCCCTTCCTGGAAAACTCATGAATAATCCACCCCTTGTTTATCAAATAATCAAGAAATAACTCTAAGTATACTCAATTGAGCAGCTTATACCACTGCTCTGGCTATAGAGTAGCCATTCTTTTGTTCCTTTACTTTCTTAATAAACTTGCTTTCACTTTACTGTATGGACTCACCCTGAATTCTCTCTTGCCTGAGATCCAGGAACCCTGTCTTGGGGTCTGGATAGAGACTCCTTTCCAGTAACAGATCCATAATTTCTCCATTACCTAGACACTGTTTTGGGAAGAAGGAGGGAAGGGGAGATCTATAGAAAGTAGAGAATAGACTCTGATAGGGAGTTTCAGCATCAAATTGCGTGAAGGAAGCCCTCTTCCCCTTTTTTTCCACCCTGGAAGAGACTGTAACTTAGCAAGTTTATTTCCACCATTGGTGGAAATGAGAGCTTCAGAGCAAGATTAAATCAGTTACAGAAAATAAATAAGCTACTGTTTTTGTACATCTGATTTGTAAGGTGTTAATCTTGACCCTGCAACATCTGCGATTTTAGCTTCATCTTTCAGCAAAAGGCAGTCTGCTAGACGGAAAACTGTTCAGGACTGGGAGTTGACCTTGGGTTACTCCTGGCTCTGCCACTAACTAGCTGTGTGGTATTGGTTAAGACACTTAGTCTTCTACTTCGAAATTTCATCAACTCTAAAATTACAAGGTTGGATCAGATCCATGATTTTCAAATGTTCATGGCTGCAGAGCCCTTTTGTTAAAATCTTACTTAGATGGCCAATATATAAAACAGATACCGCTGGCGTTTCCTCTGGCAAAGTGGGAAGTAGATGTCAGGGACCACATATGCTAGGGGGCCCCTTGGGCTCCCTACAAAGTCCCTAAATCACCTCCACAGAGCCCTTCCCAGGTATGCACTTCAAAGACCAGTGAAGGCAATGATCTCTCTGGTCCTTTCTGATTGTAATCCCCAATGATTCAATATCTGCCCAAGGCCAGGGGTGGCTGACAGCAGCATGAAGTAATCTGTTCCATGGTCCATGGGCATCTAAGGAGATTGGCGCTAGCTTGTCCTTTTGCAGACAAGGCAATTTACCTTAGTGTTAAAACAACAAAAAAAACCTCCAGCACTTCATGGTGGTTGGGGGTTCTCTTATTTACAACCAAAGAAGAAGAAGAAGAAGAAGAAGGAGGAGGAGGAGGAGGACGAGGAGGAGGAGGAGGAGGGGAGGAGGAGGAAGAAGAAGAAGAAGAAGAGGAAGAGGAAGAAGAAGAAGAGGAAGAGGAAGAAGAAGAAGAAGAAGAGGAAGCAGCAGCAGCTTGAGGTAACCATGAACTAGAAATTGTGTCAGCATTATATGACTAACATAGCAGAGTCAGGTCCTGGATCCACCATTTAGTATGCCAGGTACAGTGTATGTCACCTCATTAGTCCTCACAACAACCCAAGAGGTATGATCCTCATTTTACAGATAAGAACGCTATATAGCAGGTTAAGGAACTTGCTCAAATATCACACTATTACAGAGAATTGTGACTTTTAAAAAAACATTTACTCCCTCCTAAATGAGATGCTCAAATTTATAATCAGTTACCAAAGCCATGGAAATTTCTCATCTCACAGAACCTACCATTCAATGACTCTTAGAGCATTTTTGCACATGGAATGGACAAGAAAAATGTTTGTGACAATCTGAATTTTAAATGGAGATCAAGGGTCCTTGCAGTAGTGAAGGAAAAGCAGGCATCTTGCCTTCCATTTCATGGACTTATATTTTAAGAAGCTCAGCCATTCCAGTCCATGCAGAAAAATACTCTCAAAGGAATATTTACAATGTGGATCTTATATTAAACATTTGGTTTTATATGCTTAAATATTTATAAAAGCATACGTTGAATAAATTTTAGTCTACAAACTGAAGTGTTCAAAACATATCAATTTCCTCATTTCTTTAAATCAATTTAATTTTCTGACTCTCAGCCTCCATCCTTAAAAGATGGCAAAAACATCTACCTCATCCTTTTGAGGGCCCCCTCTCCTTCCCCAAACCATACCCCTACCTGGAAAGCTTGCTCGGGATAAGGACAATTGAGGAAGGAGCTCTAACCTCCAATTTTTCAAGGTATCACTGGCATCCCACTGTGAAGCCCACAGTGGGCCCAGAGTTTTGGTGGTGCCAATTTGTGGTTAGAAGGCTTTGAGGAAAGTGCCTCCCTCTAGACGCCCTGAGGAGCCATCTCCTCTGGGCAGGGATAGCTTTATTCACAAGTGACATGGGTAGTCTCACAGGGTCCCCTGCTCAGAAAAACCCTGAGTTTGTTTTAATGCTCTTCTGTTGAAGTCCTGAAATTTGAACAAAAGTTTCCACAGTTTCATTTTGCATTGGGCCTTGCAAATTATAAAGCTGATCCTAAAACTAATGGGTTTAGTTAGCAGCTCTTCTGCTCACTTTCTTAGAGGGGTCTGCAGCCTTCCTTCTCTATCCTATTAGGCAAAAGAGCTTCTCTTGCCTCGCTTTGCCCTCCAGTGACTTTGCCTCTCTTTTTTGGAGTCTGGGGCACTTAACATTATCTCTTCAAGGGTCTTAGGCTTTTACAAAAGACAAAAATAGTCACAGAGGACTTCAGGGGCTTTCCCCTTCCATCCTGCAAAAAGTCCCTGAGGCAAAGGAGCATACAAGGAACAGGTTCCTGCTTAAAATCAGCGAAGAAGGAAAAAAATGTGTGAGGAGAAAAACCATACCTTAATATTTTAATAAATTGTTATACCACATATGTAGTTTGTTTTAATTAAGTTATTTTATAATCAGTTTTGATGACTTTGTCATATGAAATGGGCCTCTAGAATAGAACCCCAACACATACTCCTGTACCCGTAAAAAGCAGGGGCACAGAGAAGTCAGCGGGGTGTTGCTATGAGTAGGGTGAGCATATGTATTATAGCTCACACTGGGACACATCTGAAATAGGAAGGAATTGCTATCAATAATTACACCAGAGCAGTAACAGTGAGCTGAAACCACCCTGGGCAAACTCAAATACATGGGCACCCCACCTGTAAATGATAGAGGCAGAATTTGAACGTGGGTCTGTGTTACTCCCACCATTGGGATATTAATTAGGATAATCTGTAGCCAGCTCAACAGACTGACCACCAATGCTTTATTCCGCATCCATTCTGTTGTTTTGCTGTTGACATGGCCTGAGAAAGGCTAGGTTCACAACTGGAGAATTTTATTCATGAGAAGCCCAGCAACCGCATTCCTTTGTTGTAACTGTCCAGTGCTCCAGGCATGAATGAGGCAAGTTTCATCTTCAATATTTACTGAAAACAGACGCTGAAGTTTGAGAAGCAAATGTAAAGTGCTCATTCCAAAGCCTCTTTATATACATGTTAAATCAGTTTGTGGGAAAGAGACCACAGAGATTGTTTAAACATTCATACTGATGACACAACTGTTCTAAAATATGCAGTTTCTTGTAGTTATATGTGGAATTAATTGCATATGGAGAAAGTCATCTTTTGAAACTGGCTAAAAGGAAATAGTCCATAACTCAGTGATATCAACATACACACCACTGTGCTGGGGACTCTACTTCACTTTTTTTCTTATCTCAGCCACTGTCTGAAGACGCTGTTTTCTCACTCAAGGCGTCATGACTCAGCTATGTAGCTCTGTCGAGAGACAGAAAAAAAAAAAAATCTGGGGCCAGAATGGAAGAGATAGCATTTAAGCACAACTGGAACTGTTGTGACCCTGGATTCTGGAGTGCAGCTCACTTCACCATGTTGCCATCGGCAGAGGAGTCTAGAAGAGTTGGTTCCTCTCTGCCCTTGAATTCCATCAGAGTCACGTGGCAAGTCATTTGGAAGTAGATTTTCTCTCTTACCACACAGCACATTCCAATAGTCATTCTTAACTGAATTACCCCAAATTCTTAGCAGGGTCTCTTGTTAACCACAAGCGGTTAGATAGCTATGTTTAGACAGCAATGGCTCCTTATCTCCTTCACGCTGAGGGAAATCAGCGGTCCTTTCCTAGTGGCGGCTTGAGGCTCAGCTCCTCTGGGATGGAATCAGACCTCTACCACAGCCCTCAACCACAGGGAGTGGGACTCCCCCATATGTCTTATTCACAGCAGTAATCACACATTTAGTACATCTGTTGTTTTAAATTTTTAGTCTCATTAATTCTTCCTTTTTAAACAAAAAGATATGAGGAGTTGAGAATCCCCATATTCACTTTGAAGTACCCTCACTTAAAGGGGAGATTTGGGGGAAAAAATTGAGACATGAGGCAATCCTGAAAATATGAATAAAAGAATATAAATATTTCTCCAGTCTCTGTAGTCTTCATTAAAATACATAAGAGGAAGAAACTGGTTTGCCCTTCTATATTTAATTTGGACTCTAACCTCTTTGAAAATTCAGCAGTATGATTAATTTTAGCTTATCTTATGGAATGACTCTTCACCTATAAATAAGTCTGTTCGTCTTCAGAGGACCATAAATATGCCTCCTGGTTTAGAGCTATTTTTAAATATCTCTTACATATAATTGTAATAAGATCTGCTTCCAGGACAATAGCTTAGTATCAGTTACATTTCTATTATGTTCTGTTAGTTTCTTGGTTGGGAAACATACAAAAATGAGCTTACTTGAATGAATATGAATATTCAATGTTAAGCGGAGTAATAAAGACAAAAGAGAACCTGATATTTGATCTAACAATACTAAAAAGAGCAAAACAAGAGAAGGAGAGAAGAGGAGGAGGTGGAGACAGAGAAGGAGAGGTAAAGAAAAAACAGAAGGGTTGGAGGAGGGAGAGAATAAAAGCTTGGGAGTTTTAAATTTCAGGTAAAGGTGTAGAAATTTTTATTTTTAATTTTTTTGTATGTTGTCCCACACAATGTTGGAAAATAGGTGGAATAGTGAAGAGAGAACAGTACAGGCATTAGAGGTTCCTTCCTTACCCCTTCATCAGCCAAGTGCCTGATTCTCCACTTTTCTATCTCTCAGAGTCCCCAGGCTCACATGAGGTTTGCACACCCACACAGGAATGTGTTATCTCTATACTCACACACTAAACATGGCATGGCATTATTGGATGTCTTGAGGCCAATGATGTCAGAAGTTATTTTCAGTGTAAAGTTATATACAAGTAATTAATAATACTTATAACAATCATATATGCTTCAAATTAGTGATAAAAGCAACCTGGTAAATGAAAAATGACATACTCGGCTATTAAAAATTATATTGCTACAGAAAAAAGTTGAGAATCTGGTATTTCTAGGGCCACAATTAATTTCTTATATTAGAACGCAAATCTTTAAAATAAAATTTCACACATGGGGAATTACACTTGGGACTTTACACATGGGAAATGAATGATCAACTTTTCCTTCCTAGGTCATCTCCTATCGGAATAACAGACTTTCCGCTCTATAGAAGACAAAGGACTTGCTTTTCTCCAGAAAAATATCTCCCCATTGATAAATAATGAGCAAATGCAGGACACTTAAGTAGTGTTCCCATCAGTAGTGTGAACCCTGTCAGCACTAACCAGCTGGTCCTTGTCTGTTTTGCAGTCAAAGAAAACGGGAACCCAGTGTGCATCTGAGTTCCCAAGGAGGGAAGGCTACGATTTGCCAGGTGTGTGCATGGGCAGAATGCCCAGGCCCAGGTTGTTTTATAAAAAACCTTGCTCAGGCATGGCCAGCAAAGCTGTGGCAGTCCTTAGGAAGCAAGTAAAAGACCATCATTGCGATTTCTGCAACATGCTTACCCTCTGCAAAACATCCTTGCATTTTCTTGAATTGGTAAACAAGAGTTCAGAGAGGAAGTTAGAGTCATGAAAGACAGTTGGAGTGGTAGGCAATTTAACTGTTGTGATTTCTATCATTCATCAAATCAACACAATTATTTCAGTAACCAAATATGCGTTCAGAGAAACCAAGATTATAGAAGGCAGGTGTGGTGAGTGAAGAATTAGCAGATACCAATTTGCTTCTATTTGCAGAATCCAGGAATCAGGATCATATTTACTAATACACTTTGCAGGCAAAGCTTTTAGTTATTTCCATGTAACTGTTATGTAGCAAATCTTGGGCAATTCATTTTATGTTTGTCTAACCCAGAAAGGTAAACTGGAATGATAGTGTTTTTCTGGATAATTTGATCCAATGAAATAATGACCTGGAGTCTCATGGTGATGTCAGGGTTCTTGCAGCTCATGCCTTAGAACCGAGTTACATGGGAGACCATGTTTGAACAATGTCCTTTAAGGAATTCAGTAACTAAACCCCACTGGACAGGAGCCAAGATAAGCCTGCTTAATGCCAAATTCCACTATAGTGGGTCATGTTATTGGATGGCTCAAATGAATCTGGGCCACGAAAAAGGGCCTCGTTCCCTCTATAGTTAGTTTTTTGTCTGAACTATCCAGATAATTGCTTCATTTTTCAACTTTTGTTTTTCTGCATGGAGTAGAAAGGCAGATCTACTTATTTAGTTTTGTCTTTTGTTATAATCAAATCATTACCTGTAATTCTCAGAAATCATCCCCATAAAAATATGTAACTTTTGTATATTTCAAAAAGAACCACCTAATTCCACATGGCTACTTATTCTGTTATACATTTATTCATTTGTTCATTGTGATTCATTCAGCAAATATTTAACTGGACAAACAGAAGATACATTATCCTTTTGTACCATGCCACTTATTTGGGAATCTCTAATTAGCAGAAAAATCTTTCAAGTATTAAGAAGCACCAGGAAAAAGTAAACAGTTTTTGGAAAAGTTCTCCTGAAATGCTGCGTCTCTGTAAAAACAAAAAGTTTAACCTGCAAAACAAGTGTATTATTTGAAGTTTACACAGCATCTTTTACTGGAAAATGTTCCAAGCATTAACATTTAATCTTACCAACATTAGTCCCAGAAGAAAACCAACCTTTTCTTTCTTTGAAAACCGAGAAGCAGAGCTGCAGTTTGTGAATTTTCCTCTATTGAATGAACTTTTAGATCTAGACCACGTGTCCCTTACTAAATTCAGGTCACTCTGGAGAGCTCTAAGATATCATGAAACGAGGCTACACAAAAAGTAGGGTCTTCTTTCACCCCGTCCCTCATTTCTATTTTCCTAATACCTTTCCCTAAACCTTATCAGCCCATTTGAAAAAGAAAGTGATTTATATTTGAAGATAACCCATGTGGTTTGGATCTCTTTTTCTGCTGTTATATTAATCATTGCTGTCTTACTTGTGTCTTGCAAGCAACAACAACAAATAACAAATAGATATCCTCCTGCTAAATGAAAAAAGTTCTATAACCTAAGGGTCAGGGTGAGAGAAGTTATATTCTTAGGGTGCTAAAGTTTAATATTAGGTTTGTGATCATTTTGAGTTCTTTAAATATGGTCTGCAGTGACCTGACAGCAGGGGGTTGAAGGAAGAGAGTGGACAATCATAGTTACATGAAAATAAAGCTAGAAGGCTCACCTGTGGTTTGCCTGGTTGTGTTCCTGTTCTCATGAGTGACACTTACCCAACTCCAACTCTTCAGAAGGGGCCCAACAGAGGACAGACAATCATCCATGCAAAGGCTGTAGGAAGAGTCAGACACCTGGTGAGTAGATGAACCAGATGATCATAGATTATTTTTTAATTCCAAAGTTGTATGAATCAAAATTAAAATTTTTGTTTTCTGTTGTAGTTTTTAATCTTTTGTGTGTGTGACAGAGAATGTAAAATAGAATGCACATACAGAAAAGTACATAAACCAAGCTCCTGTGAAATGACCATTTAGGTCAAGAATAGAACATAGTCATCTCTGAAGTCTTTCCATGACCTTACCAATCACATGCCCCATATCCTGAATTTTATGGTTGTATTAGTCCATTCTCACATTGCTATAAAGATACTACCTGAGACTGGGTAATTTATAAAGGAAAGAGGTTTAATGGACTCACAGTTCAATGGCACAGTTCGTGGCTGGGGAAGCCTCAGGAAACTTAAAATCATGGCGGATGGGGAAACAAACATGTCCTTCTTCACAGGGCAGCAGGAGAGAGAAAAATGGGCAAAGGAGGAACTTGCCAAACACGTAAAGCCATCAGATATCTTGAGAACTCACTCACTATCACAAGAACAGCATGGGGGGAACCACCCCCATGATTCAATGACCTCCACCTAGTCTCTCCCTTGACATGTGGGGATTATGGGGATTAAACTTCAAGATGAGATTGTGGGTAGGGAACACAGCCAAACCATATCCATGTTAAATATTTCTTTTCTTTTTAGATCTATCACTATGCAATATAGATTAATTTGCATGTTTTAGAAAAAACCTTATATAAACAGAACCATATACTGTGTGTTTTGCTATTTTTGCTCTACCTTATGGTTCTAAGATTGACCCATGCTGTTAGACACAGTTGTCCTTCCTTCATTTTTGTGGCTAGACCCAGATAAGTTCTGCTGAATAAAGGCTTAGGCAAGTCCTGAGCCCCCTCGGCTGCTACTTCATTGGTAATTCAGCAGGACTGGTTATTCTGTGTCTAGGGTTCTGTTGCAGAGAACAGAATACTCTCTAGCTAATTTAGGCAGGTAGCGATTTACTATAGGTTTTTAAGTGGCATAAAGAATTTTTGGAAGGAGAGACAACACAGCCTATAGAGTGAGCTTTTGGTTACCTTCCTTTGCCCTGCCCAGTTACACAGAGTACTAGAAACCAAGGGAGCTGCTGCCACTCTAGGATCAGGGCTCCTCAGGCTCCAGCACCACATTGCCACTGCCTTGATCACAAAGCCACTGCAATCAGAGACCCTCCTGATTAAAAGGTATCAGGATTATGAAGCCACTAATGCTACATACTCCAGAACCATTCTATTCCTGACACAAACTGCACTAGCAAAAATGGATGTCCATTGCCTTTCTCCTAAATACCCACGCAAGGTACCTATGCTAGCAACCAAATCTCTGCTGACATTGCCAAGAAGACCAAACACCTTTATAACACACCTGCCAGCAGAAATGGCAAAAGCAATATGAGGATATTTGGTTTGCAAAGCCTAAATACATCTGGGACTTTAGCTGAAATGTGTGAGAAAAAGTAGTCTTCATTGCACATCACGGCAATGGCTTTCAAATTTGAAATCAGAACCCATCATTAGCAGATCATGAGAACATTAAAAGAAACGAAATAGAACAGAATAGAAAATATCAGAAGTCATGAACTCAGTAAGCACAAGTACTATTTTGTAGTACACATATGTGTATACTGGATTGCAATATCAGATGTTTTTCTTACTGTGGGTTGAGTTATTTAAAAAGTTTAAAAGCCACTGCACTAAAAGGAGGTTAGAATAGGTATTGAGTGCCAATCAACCATATTCACCACAATTCTCTTATTGAACATAGAGTTCAACTGTTGAACATGTTCAACAATGAGGCTCTTGGCAGATCTTGTCGGCTAGTGTCTTCTAACAATCTACTTTGGAGCATCTTAGTGGTCTGGATCTTCTTTACAGCCTGAACAATTCAGAAACACAAGACACAATGCTGGTAGCTTGGATCAAATCCTCTCCACAAATGCCTTAAATTCAGCTAAGATCACTTAAGCTCCAGAAAAGATAGGATTTAGAAGTCTGTGTGTTGCCAATAACTGGTAGAGTGCTCTGACTGAGGACACAGATGGTTGTGTCTACCTGCCTCCCTTTCGAAGTCATCCTCCACAAGTCCCTTTGTGAGCTTTTAAAAACACAAACCTGATTATTTCACTTTTGTTTTAAAGCATTTGAAATATTCTTTGGCTTATGGCAGTGATTCATAAACTTGAGATGTTTGTTAAAATACAGATTCCCAGATCCTCCTCAGGGATTCTAACTCAATAACTTCAGGATGAGTCCCAGGAATCTGTACTTTTAGTGGGAACTGCTAGTGAATAAAAACTGGACTACTAAGCATGATCAAAACAATTTGTTCCACACCGACCTGGCCCACCTACATTTTTCCATTCTGTTTCTCCCTCCCCATCACCAGTCTCTCTTCTCTTACCTTCTTGCCACCCTCCCTCTTTCTCCCATCTCAAACATCCTTACCCTCCCCTCACTTCCACCCAAAGACAAATAACTCACCTTAAAGAACCTAGCTCCAATATTACCTCTTTAGGAAACCTTTTATATGCTAATAAAGCTTTTTTGATACTCCATATATTTAATAATGCATTATAATATTGTTGTAATCATATTAAATTGTAATTATTAGTTGACATGCCATTTTTCCCTACTAAAGCTAGGACTGTATTAGGTACAATTAGTGTATCTTATTTTTTTTTATTTTTTTATTTTATTTTTTGTCTTGCTCTTTCCCTCAGGCTAGAGTGAAGTAGTGCCATCTCGGCTCACTGCAACCTCCACCCCCCGAGTTCAAGCGATTCTCCTGCCTCAGCTTCCTCCTGAGTAGCTGGAATTATAGGCATCTGCCACCATGCCTGGCTAATTTTTGTATTTTTAGTAGAGACAGGATTTCACCATGTTGGCCAGGCTGGTCTTGAACTCCTGACCTCAGGTAATCCGCCTACCTTGGCCTCCCAAAGTGCTGGGATTACAGGTGTGAGCCACCACGCCTGGACATCTTATGTTTTTTTATATTTCCAGTGCCTGGCACATGGTAGATATATCAATAATTTTTGTTTAATGAATGAATGAGTGAATGAATTATATATGGTTGGATGGTTAGATGGATATAACTGCTTCTCTAAACTATGGAATTAAAAAAAAATATGGATCCGCAGTGGAGATTAGGACTGTTACAGCTGGAACAGCTGGTCATAGTTGCTGATGCCTTTGGAAAACTAAGTGCATATGGGTTAAGACCAGGTTCCATGAAATTCAATGTGAGCCATCAATAATGTTGAGTGTAGAAGGTGGAGGTTTGATTGGGAACTGAATATTGGCATAGTATCAAAGTATCTCCCTGCCAAATACTTATCAAGAGGGAAAACATTGAGTTTATGATGGAGAAACTTAGTAGATGTCAATTTGATCCAGTGAACAGCAACTTCACTATTGGAGGGAGAGATTGGCCTCATGTGTCTCTTGATGTGATAACCCAAGTAAAGTACAGCATCAGAGCATTCCTGCAAAGTAGTAATGGCCTAATTCTGGACATGAGGAATCATCAGATAAACTTAGGTAGAGGAATATCTACAGAATGAAGAGATAGAAAGATTGAAGAACTGTTCCAGAATGAAGAAGATTTAAAAATCTATGACAATTAAATGCAATTCATGATCCTGGGTTGACTCCTGGACAAGAAAATAAAGAGATATTATTGGGACAGTTGGAAAAACTTGAGAGTGTTCTGTTAATTAGATAGCAGTGTTATATCAATGTTGATTTCTTAATTTGGAGGGTTGTAAGGTGGTTATGTAGGAGAATGTATTTGTTTTGGAGAAATATACACTGGAGGAATTGGGAGTGATTAATCATCAGGTCTGCAATTACTGCTTAAATGGTTTATAACAGAATAATGTAAATTTTGAGAGAGAGAGAGAGAGATGGAGGAAAGGGGTAAAATGTTAATAATTGGGAACTTTGGGTAAGGAGATATGGGAGTTTTTGTACATATCTTGCCAATTTTCTGTAAATTTCATTTAAAAATAAATGATTGACTTCTACTTGTGGCCAAGATGGAATAACAGGGATCAGATTCAGCTCTCTGACTCAAACAACTGCAAAGGTAGCTACAGTGTGTAGGACAGAGTAGTTGGGACACAGGAGTGAGTTACTCTGGAGATCCTCAGAGGATTCCCTTTGAGTATTCAGCAGAGTGCTGATTAAAACATGTACATGAGAAAATGGTCCAACGCTGGAGAAACTATTAGATAAAAAATATTCAGCAGTTACAAAGGCTGGGAATGGGGTCTGTTCCCAACAGCCAGACTGAAAAATCTTGTAATTTATGGAGCATTGGGTAGAGTAGTTAGAAAGGTCCTGTCTCAGTACTAAGGAATAAATTACCAAGACTAAATGCTGCCATGGTCCAGCCAAACAAATCTTAAAAAGCAGGACTCAAAAGGATCAAAATGTTTCCAAGGAACTTAACTATATCCCAGAACAAAGCTCAAGAATATTTACAGGTACACAAAAATATCCAGGACCCAACAAGGTAATAATTCAGTGTCTGGCATCCAATAAAAGAGTGCCAGACATTCTAATAAGCAGAAAAAATAAGACCCATAATGAAGAGAATAATCAATCAATTGAAACCTACCCAGAACTGACACAGATGTTAGCATTATTAGACACAGACATTTGAAAAGTTAATTTAACAGTATTCCAAAAGCTAAAAAAATATAGAATATGTTATAAAAATACAAAAAAAAAATCAAACAGCGAGAGCTAAAAACTATAATGTCTGAGATGAAAAATACACTAGATAGGATTTATAGCAGTTAAAACATTACAGAAGAAAAGATTAGCAAACTTGAAAACATCAATAGAAGCTACTCAAGACAAAACACAGAGAGGAAATAGAAGTATTTTAAAATAATTATAAGAGCTTCAGTAGTTGTGAGACAAATTTTATCAGGCTAATATGTAATGAGATACTCATTAATGTACATGTAATATACATTACACTACATCATACATTACATAATATACATTACATCATTAATATACACGTAATAATATACATGTAAGACAGTAGGGGGAAGGCAAAAAAATTGACATTATATAGCTGGAAATTTCCAAATTTGATGATATCTATAAACCCACAGATCCAACAACCCCAAAGAACTCTAATTACAAGAAACATAAAGAAAATTACACCAAGGAATATAATAATCAAATTTCTCCAAAGCAATGATAAATAGAAAATCTTAAAAGTAGCCAGAGAAAGAACATGTATTACATAAGCGGAACAAAGATATGACAGCCAGCAAATTTCTCATCTGAAACTATGCAAGCGAAAGACAGTAGATCAACATATTTAGAAGGAAAAATAACTATCATCTATATTCAGTGAAATAAAAACTCTTTCAGTCATACAAAAGCTGAAATAATTGATCACCAATAGCACCTCAATACAAGAAATGTTAAAAGAAGCCCTTCAAGTAGAAGAAAAATGGTACCAGATGAAAATCTGAATCTACTTAAAAAAACAAGGAGAACCATAAATGGGAACTATGGAAAACTATACTTGATTTATGTTCTTAAATTTAAATTCTTAAAAAGATATTTGATTATTTAAACAAAATTATAGCAATGTGCTGTGAAGTCTATGACATAAAAAAGATACAAAGTGTCAAAGTGCACAAAAGAAGAACTAGAAAACTTGATTAGCTCTATACTTATTAAAAATTGAACTTATAATTCCTTAATATAAAAAATTTCAGGCTTAGATGGCATCACTAATGAATTCTCCCAAATATTTAGGGAACATATAATACTAATCTTACACAAACTCTTACAGAAAATTGAAGAGAATGAAATACTTCCCATCTTATTTTGTGAGGTTACTATTATCCTGATACCAAAACCAAACAAAAACATTAAAAGATTAGAAAATAACGGAACAATATTCCTCAGGAACATAGACACAAAAATTGGAACCATATTTTAGAAAATTGAATCCAAGAATATATGAAAAGGATAATACATCCTGACCAAGTAGGGTTTATTTTGGGAATGAAAGTTTGGCTTACTATTAAAAATCAATCAAAGTAATATATCCTATTAACACATGAAAATATAAAAACTATATCATTATCTGAATAGATGCTGCTATGATTTGAATGTATCCCCCAAAAGTTCATGTGTTGAAAAGTTAATACCCGAATTTATATGTCGACGGTATTCAGAGGTGGAGTCTTTGCAAGGTAATTAGGATTAGATGAGGTCATGAGGGTGGGGTGCCCATGGTATAATTAGTGGCTTTATAAGAAAGAGAAGAGAGATCTAAGCCAGCACTTTCTCACACCGTGTGATCTTTTTGCCATTATTATGGAGCAAGAAGGCTGTCACCAGACACAGCCCCTTAATCTTGGAATTCTCAATCTCCAGAACTTTAAGAAATACATTTTTTCTATGCAAAATATCTAGTCTGTGGTATTCTCTTACAGCAGCAGAAAAACAGACTAAGACAGATGCAGAAAGAGCATTTGACAAAATCAAACATCTGTTCCTAACTAAAAAAAAAAAAAAAAAACAACTCTCAGCTAACCAGAAATAGAACTTCCACTCAATCTGATAAAAGGTATCTAAGAAAAACCTAGAGGAAACATAATACTTAATTGTGAAAAATACAAAGTTTTTTTTCCTAAATTAAGGAAGAAAAAGATGTACTACTATTCAACACCGTGCTAGAGGTTTAATTAGAGCAATAAGGCAAAAAATTACATTTAAGTTAAAAAAGATAAAGCAAAATTGTTTTTATTTGCGGAGTGTATGATTGTTTATGTAGGAAATCTGATGGAATCTACAATAACCCCTAGAACCAATAAATAAATTTAGCAAGTTTGAAGAGTACAAGATCAATGCCAAAATCAATTGTATTTCTACATATTAGCAGTTGGAAATTGAAATGTAAAAAATGCTATTAAAATACATTAAAAGTAATGGTAAAAACTGCAATTACTTTTGGACCAACCCAATATTGGAGATAACATTAAAATATAAAATAATTAGGAATAAATCTGACAAAAGACGGACAAGACTTGTACATGAAAACTATAAAATATTGCTGAGGAAAATGAACTATGACCTAAACAACAGAGAGACATAACTTGTTCATGGGCCTTAAGGTTTAATATTATTAGATGCCAATTCTACCCAAATTGATCTGTAGCTTCAATGCAATACTAAATAAAATCTTAGGCTTTGTTTTTGGTAATAGTCAAAAGACTGATACTAAAATTCATATCAAAATGCAAAGAAGTTAGAATAGCCAAATCATCATGAGAAAAGAAAAACGAGATCGGAAGACTTATACTATTTTATTATAAAGAGTTATTATAAAGTGTTTCTATAGACTTATTATAAAGGTAATCAGGACGCTTTGGCATTGGTGTAAATATGGACAAATTAATCAATGGAACAGAATAGGCAATGCAGAAACAGATCCATACATACGACAACCAATGGATATATGGGTACCACACATATGGACAAGTAATATTCAACAAAGGTACAAAGACAATTCAGGGTAGAAAGAATAGTCTTTTAATAAATGATGCTGAAAAACTTTTGCAAAATAATAGAGAACTTGGATCAATACCTATAGTTATATAAAGAAATTAACTCGAAATGGATCATAGACCTAAATGTAAACCTCAGACTATAAAGATATAAGACATAGACACAGATATTTTAGATACAACATAAAATGCGTGATACACAAAAGAAAAACATGAAATGATGAACCGTTAAAAATATCAACATTAAAACCTATGCTCTTTGAAAGACATTAATTAAGTCACAAACCACCAAATGGGAGAAAATATTTGTAAAGCATTTATCTCATAAAGGATTTATATTCTAGAATATATTTTTTAAACTCTCAAAACTCAATGATAAAAACCAAGCAACCCAACTAAAAACTCACTTTAAAAAAATGGGAGAAATATTTGAGCAGATTCTTTCCCAAAGAAGATCCAGGTTGAGCATCCCTAATCTGAAAGTCTGAAATTTGAAATGCTCCAAAATTTGAAACTTTTTGAGCACAACTATTCCACATCTGACCTCATGTGATGCATGCATGAAATTTAAAATATTATAAAAAATTGCCTTTGGGCTATGTGTATAAAGTGTATATGAAACATAAATAAATTTCATGTTTAGACTTGTGTTTCATTCCCAAGGTATCTTATTATGTATATGCAAATATTCCAGAATTTTTTTTTAAATCTGAATTACAAAACACTTCTGATCCCAAGGATTTTAGATAAGGGATATTCAATCTGTATATGAATAATGAATAGACACATTTTGTTAAGAAAATGAACATTAAAACCACAGTAAGATGCCACTGTTAACCAATTAGAAAGGCTAAAATTTAAAAAGACTAACCATATCAAATAATGAAGATATAGAGGAACTGGAGCTCTCATATATTATTGTTATTACCAATTTGGAAAATAGTTTGGCAATGTCTTTAAAAGTTCAGTATAAACCTCCTAAATTATCCAAACATTGTACTCCTAGATATTTACTCAAGAGAAAAGAAAGCATACATCCATACAATGATGCATATATGAATGTTCATAGCTGCTTTATTTGAGACAACCAAATGTCCATAACTAGGTAAATGTATTGTGCTATATCTATTGTGTGAAATGATAGTAATTTAAAGGAATGAATTATTTTTACACACAATAATTTTGAGATAAATCTCAAAATAATCATGCAGAGTGAAAGAAGCTAAACCAAAAAGAGTACTAAGTAAACACATCTATTGTAATAGAAAGTGGGTCAGTGATTGCCTGGGAGGAGTGGGTAGGAAGAATAGGAAGGAGGGATTACAAAAAGGCAGGGGGGAAATATTGATCTTTCATCTTCAATTGATATTCACTATCATGGTTGTGGCAATGGTTTCATGGGCTTACACATTTGTCAAATTGTACAAATTGTACCAGTTTACCATTCATATTTATACCTCAATAAAGCTGTTTTTAAAAAACTATAAAATAAAATATTAAAAAGTATTAAGGAGCCCTATATAAGACAGAAAATAAATGTTGGTTGCTCGCAAATTGGATTGAGTCAGATTAAAAATAGAAAAACCAAAGGTTTTTTTTTTTCAGCTATTGCAAAAGGGGTTGAGTTATTGATTTAATTCTCAGCTTGGTCACTGTTGGTGTATAGCAGGGTTACTGCTTTGTGTACATCCATTTTGTATCTTGGTACTTTGCTGAACTCATTTACCAGTTCTGGGAGCTTTTTGGATGAGTCTGTAGGGTTTTCTAGGTATATGATCATGTCATCACCAAACAGTGACAGTTTGACTTCCTCTTTACCAATTTGGATGCCGTTTATTTCTTTCTCTTGTCTGATTGCTCTGGCTAGGACTTCCAGTAGCATGATGAACTGAAGTGGTGAAAGTAGGCATCCTTGTCTTGTTCCAGTTCTCAGGCGGAATACTTTTAACTCTTCCCCATCAGTATTAATGTTGGCTGTGGGTTTGTCATAGGTGGCTTTTATTACTTTAAGGTACACTTAAGCAAGGAGGTGAAAGACCTCTGCAAAGAAAACTGCAAAACACTGCTGAAAGAAATCATAGACAAAACAAACAAATGGAAACACATCCCATGCTCATGGATGGGTAGATTCAATATTGTAAAAATGACCATACTGCCAAAAGCAATCTACAAATTTAATGCAATTCCCATCAAAATACCACCGTCGTTCTTCACAGAACTAGATAAAACAATCCTAAAATTCATATGAAACTGAAAAAGAGCCCACATAGCCAAAGGAAGACTAAGCAAAAAGAACAAATCTGGAGGCATCACATTATCCAACTTCAAACTATACTATAAGGCCAGAGTCACCAAAACATCATGGCACCGGTATAAAAACAGGCATATGGACCAACGGAACAGAAC
Organism: Gorilla gorilla gorilla; assembly: GCF_029281585.2. Taxonomy (NCBI): domain Eukaryota; kingdom Metazoa; phylum Chordata; class Mammalia; order Primates; family Hominidae; genus Gorilla; species Gorilla gorilla. Next base: position 80,854,061 of record NC_073234.2, read on the forward strand.
AGAGAACCCAGAAATAAAGCCAAATACTTAAGTCAACTGATCTTTGACAAAGCAAAAAAATATATATAAAGCGGGGAAAGGACACCCTGTTCAAAGAATGGTGCTGGGATCACTGGCAAGTCACGTGTAGAAGAATGAAACTGGATCCTTATTTCTCACTTTGTACAAAAATCAACTCGATGGGTCAAAGACTTAAAACTAAGATCTGAAACCATAAAAATTTTAGAAGATAACTTTGGAAAAACTCTGCTAGACATTGGCTTAGGCAAAGAATTCATGACCAAGAACCCAAAAGCAAGCACAATAAGAACAAAGATAAAGAGATGTGAATTAAACTAAAAAGCTTCCGCACAGCAAAGGAAATAATCAGCAGAGTTAATAGTCAACCCACAGAGTGGGAGAAAATCTTCACAATCTATACATCCAACAAAGGACTAATATCCAGAATCTACAAGGAACTCAAACAAATCAGCAAGAGAAAAACAAAAACAATCTCATCAGAATGTGGGCTAGGGACATGAATAGGCAGTTCTCAAAAGAAGACCTACAAATGGTGAACAAACATGAAAAAGTGCTCAACATCATTAATTATCAGGGAAATCAAAACCACAGTGTGACACCACCTTACCCCTGCAAAAATGGCTATAAACAAAAAATAAAAAATAAAAGATGTTGGCATGGATGTTTTGAAAAGGGAACAGTTTTACACTGCTGGCAGGAATGTAAACTAGTACAACCACTATGGAAAACAGTGTGGAGATTCCTCAAAGAACTAAGAGTACATCTACCATTTGATCCAGCAATCCCACTCCTGGGGATCTACCCAGAGGAAAAGAAGTCATTATATGAAAAAGATACTTGCACATGCATGTTTATAGCAGCATAATTCACAATTGCAAAAATATAGAACCAGCCCAAATGCCCATCAGTCACTGAGTGGATAAAGAAAATGTGGGATATATACCCCAGAATACTACTCAGCCATAAAAAGGAATGCAATAATGGCATTTGCAGCAGCCTGGATGGAATTGGAGACCATTATTCTGAGTGAAGTAACTCAGGAATGGAAAACCAAACATCATATGTTCTCACTCATAAGTGGGAGCTAAGCTATGCAGATGCAAAAAAATGATACAATGGACTTTGGCATAAAAATGATACAATGGACTTTGGGAACTTGGGGGGAACAATGGGAGTGGGGTAAGGGTTAATAAACTACACATTGGGTACAGTGTACACTGCTCAGGTGATGGGTGCATCAAAATCTCAAAAATCACCACTAAAGAACTTATTCATGTAACTAAACACCACGTGTTCCCCAAAGTCCTATTGAAATAAAAAAAAAAGTAGGTAGAAAACCAATGAAGTAGAAAATATATCTATCGGATACACTTGCAACAGGAGAGATAAAAACAACAAAACACTATCCTTACTCTAGGTGATAGATCCATAGGACAAAAGTTATACCTTAAGGCCACAGTATAGGTAGACATAGTCTTACTTGGAAAAAGTGAACATCCCTTGTGTTTTTCATCAGAAGAGCTGTGTCCTCAAGAAGAAAACCAGAACTCTGAACTCTGGTTTTAGGCAGGCAGGAAGGGATTACCTGTCTCTCTGTAGACTTTGCGCTTTAGGGTCTTGTTGGAGGGTACAACGTTTAATCTCTACTGAGGAATACCCATTACTAGGTCATTCCCCATATTCCTAATAACTCCTTCCCAGGAGAAGTGCACTGAGTTATCTGATTAATGAGTTTGGAAACAGAAACAGCTCTCCTCCCTCCTACCTTTCTCTTTGGAACAACCTGCCTTTAGGCTGTATGTATTCTTCTCTGTTCCTCTTTGATAACTTTTTTTTTTTTTTTTTTTTTTAACAGGAATAGTCCGCCTTTTCCAAATAGTGGAGAAGACAGACATGATTAGATGCTGTCTGAACTGATTAGACCCTGTTATGATTAGATGACTCGGTAAGTCTGTGATTCTGGTGTTCAATATTAAGAACTTGCCCCCACAGATTCAAGCTGCAATCTCCTAAATCACTTTTGTCATTAAACAGGGAGGAATTTTTGCCTTCATTTGCTATTTTGTCCTATTTCTCAATTGCTTCAGAGCTTAGCGAGGAATAGGGTTATTATATATTGAGCTCTCTCAAAGGCCTCAGTAAATCTGGACTTCCAAGAGCCAAGCAGAGCTAATGGGTTCTCCCATTCGCCTTTATCATGTGGAAGAAGTGCATTAACTAGGCAGGACGACATCCCAGAAAACAGTTCCCAGCTGTAAATAAATATGATTGTAGATTTTTAAAATCTATAATTAAAAAAAAACTACAATCCTCTTGTGAACCTAAAATTCTGGCCTTTATTTTATGGTTTAACAGAAATTGAAGTCGAGGATTTGTTTGCATGCTTGGTCTATGTGAATGTTAATTGAAAACAATGTTCTCTCCCAGCCCTCAGTTTACATCAAGTGTGGGGCTGATTGGCCATTATTAATGAAATACTAGCAACATTGTGTCCACATCTTCTAGGAAACAAAAAAACAACCACCAACAACAAAAACTTCTATTATTTGATCTGCAGTGTTCAGGGAGCATCTTCCTTTTCAGTTTTACAAGTTAAGTATTAAAGAGCTGAACCAAAAAAAAAAAAAATTATTCAACCATGTGCGGTGGTTCCCACATGTAATCCCAGCACTTTGGGAGACCAGGTGGGTGGATCGCTTGAGCCCAGGAGTTCAAGACTAGCCTAGGCAACATGGCAAAATCCTGTCTCTACAAAAAAAAAAATAATAATACTAATACAAAAATTAGCCTGGTGTGGTGGCATACTCCTGTAGTCTCAACTACTTAGGAGACTGAGGTGGGTCAATCGCTTGAGCCTGGGAGGTCAAGGCTGCAGAGCTGTGTTTGCACCACTGCACTCCAGCCTGGGCCGCAAAGTGAGACCCTGTCTCAAAAGAAAAAAAAATATTCTATTGAAGATGTTCTGACCATATGCACCATTTGTTCCTGCAATGCAGGCCTCTGAAGACTTTCTGGTTCGTATCCTTTCTGAGTACTGGTTTAAATTTTTCCTCAATTCATCTAGCTTCCCCATGTCTTTCCATTAAATCCCTTCCTCTACTTAGGTTAACCAGAATCTCTTTCTGCTGATTGCAACCAAAAACGTAACTGATCCATTTTGCTTAAATAGATATTCAAATCTTTCCATTTACCTCATGAGAGCAAAAGGTGCATTTCTAGATTTCTGGTGAGTGAATATAATGACTAAATCTAAATAGAATGACCATGGTTTCCTCCTGTGAACCTTAAATTTTTTGGAGATTAGGAGGGAGGGTATATTGTAGTTCTTGACATCCAGGCTGTTTAAATGGGAATCAATTTTTTGGACATTCACTCCATGAAGTTGTGTGTATTCCAGGTGCTTACCAGGGTGCCTACCACATTCTAGGCATAAAATCAAAGAACACATTCACCACATCCTTCCAGCAGCATTCACTGTTATGGTGGTGTTTTATCTTGAAGTCTAAGTTCTTTGATAGAAAAGACTGTGAAGTGTTACTTTGCCTACTAAGACACCACACATGGAGTTGGCATCCCTTATTGTCATCCACGGATGATCATGCTCACCTTGTGTGCATGTTAAGTGAATTTAAGTTCTATTGTGTATACTGCTGACCATCTTGCACTGGGCTGTATTTTTATGACCCAGCTCTTGGTTTTACTTTCACATGAAAAAAGATAACCGAAATTCCCAAATGCCAGATAATTTCAAATTCTACAGTAGTTTTGGAGATTTCTTTAAAAGAAGTATAAACAACATATGCCTTCAAGATCCAAAGCATCTGCTAAAAGCCTTTACACTTTACATCCTTAATCTGTGAGCGGATTATAGAGTAATTCTCTGCCACTGGAGGATGGCTGGTATAGCTGGATAAGCTAGAGATATTACAGTCTGCAATTCCTACCCTGGGGATTAGTAAGGGCTCTCTACGTGCATGTGGTTGAGAGCACTTTGTAACAAGCTGTCTCTTTAATTTCTAACATGTATCATAAGCTAGTTTCACTGTCTTTTATGAGACATTACAAATTTCAAATCCCATTCAATCAATGGGCACATTTTGCTTGAGACCATCCTGCAACTTGACATCTGAGAAGTTCCTAAATTGCAGTGTCAAGATGGCAGCAAGGTTTCTACAGTGCAATATAAATAGCAAGCTTCCAACTAGGCTTTTTATTCCTTTCATGAGGTTATAGCTCTGAATAATGACTGCTTTCAGTTAGTCAGCATACGGCCAATAATCCCATTAGTTTATCAATATTCTACTATTACGTAAAGCAGAATTCTTTTTTTTTTTTTTTGAGACAGAGTGTCTCTGTCGCCCAGGCTAGAGTGCAGTGGTACAATCTCGGCTCACTGCAACCTCTGCCTCCTGGGTTCAAGCAATTCTCCTGCCTCAGCCTCTCAAGTAGCTGAGATTACAAGCACCTGCCACCACACCCGGTTAAATTTTGTATTTTTAGTAAAGACGGGGTTTCATCATGTTGGCCAGGCTGGTCTCGAACTCCTGACCTCAGCTGATCTGATCGCCTCAGCCTACCAAAGTGCTGGGATTACAGACATGAGCCACCATGCCCAGCCTGAAACAGAATACTTCTCATGGTGAATGTTTGAGTCCTCTAGATGATCAAAAGCAAACTCTACATCTATCAAAGATACCCTAGTTTGCTTGCTTCAAGATAATTTGAAGGCCTCACCTGATCATAGAAATCTCATAAAATGGGACAAATGATTTCAATCTAGTCTGTATACCTCCAAACTGTCATTAAAAAAATACAGGTTCCAGTATTTTTAAAGTATTCATTGAAGTATACAAGTAATTTTCGAGGATGGATTGCATTGTCTGTCTTCTAGTTGTATTTGTTTGATTAAGAGACACTTTTGTCTCCAGAAAGATATTCAATGTGTGAGCATTATAGATAGAACTTGACTGCTTCAAAACTTCTCTGGCTCCCCTCATCTACACTGTACCCTAAATTTACTGCATCCTGCAAGGTCAGGAAGGCAAGTAGACCACGTTTTCCCTCCTTTCCTCCAACTCCACTCTCATTAGCTACTATCCTCCGTGGAATACATAACACTAATAGGTCTTTATTTGCCTAGTCTATTTTAAGCCATCAACAAATGGAAGCCACTCTTCTGAACCTCCTATTGCAGCAATTCCCCAGAATTGAAAAAAAAAAAAAAAGGCCATCTGTTGTCTCAACTATCTGTGGAGCTAAAGTAAAGGCTTTAACTTAATGCTCTTCAGCAGAGCAATAGGAAAACATCCATCACCCAGTGACAGGTTAGGTCGACTGTCCCAACAGATGGATGTCTGCCGTTGCACACATTAAGGAAACAGAGTTGATCACTCCAAGTATACAATAAAATCTCAGAACTTCCAAGAAACTAAGAACTACTGCAAAGGGGATTGATTCTTCCAGAATACAAAAGCTATTTCCTAATTGTGCACCTGGTGCTTTCCAAATTCACATTAAACTCTCAGGCCTTGGTGTTGCAGACTAGGTTATTGCTCTGAGGGACTAGATGCATTAGGCTTTTGACCTTTCAACTCCTGAGAGTTAGCAAAACTTCTCTGATTGCTCACCCTGTGTGGAGGCAAGCCGGCTCTGAAAGCCTGAATTGAAGGCCTGGAAAAGTGGTGAGAGGCAGTTCCATGACAGAACTGACATATTCAGGATTTCTGTGCAGCAGCCTCAATTGAATCACTCTCTTCTCCTCTCTGACACTCAAACTTTCTCTCAATCTTGTTCTAATTTGGCCAGAAGAGGGAAGTCTCTATCTTCCCATCACTGAACCTATAAATCTGACTTTACCCACACCCATTTTCTCCATCTAGTTATGAAAAGGAATCACTGTTAATATTTAGTAAACATTTATTACATAACAGGCAATGTCCTAAGTACTTTACATATATAAGCTCATTTGGTTCTCAAATAGCTCTGTGTGGTAAGTAATTATATTATCACCATTTTATTGGATGAGGCCACTGAATACAGAGAGTTCAGGCAACTTGCTCAGTCACAGAGCCAGGAGGTCTCAGAGCCAGGATTCAAACTCAGGTATTCTAACTACAGAACCCATCTTACCTGCTGCACTGTACTGACTGAGGAGAGCCACCTGCTGTGGATAAGTGCCTCCTCCTGTGCTCTCATGCCATCCTTCAGCAAAGATTGAGTGAGAACCCACTCTGTGTCTGGGCTAGGTTCTGGGATATAATTATATGCAAAAACAGATACTAAAGAGGTAGCCAGCCAAGCACAGTGGCTCATGACTGTAATCCCAGCAATTTGGGAGGCCAAGGCAGGCAGATCACTTAGGCCCAGGAATTCAAGACCAGCCTGGGCAACATGCCAAAACCCTGTCTCTACAAAAAATAATTTTTAAAAAAGTAGCTGGGCGTGGTGGTGCATGTCTGTAGTACCTGGGAGGCTGAGATGGGAGAATCACCTGAGCCCAGGAAGTAGACGCAACAGTGAACCATGATTGTGCCACTGCACTCCAGCCTGGACAACAGAGTAAAATCTTGTTTCAAAAAAGAGGTAGTTATGCTAACTCATATGTAATGAATGAAAAAGTGAGAAAGGAATACACTATTCAGAGCACATATAATGAAAGGACCTTGCCCTAAACAGGGGGATCGGAGGAGGCTTCCCAGGAGGAGATATGTTTAAACTGAACAATGGAGAATGAACGGGAGTTACCTTGGGCAAGAGGAGCAAGGACGGTCATTATGGAGGGAAGCAGGAGATGTCAAAGATGAGTCCAGGCTTGCGGTTGCCTCATCTAAAGGCCACTAGTTACTCACTCTTTTCTGAAGATGAACACATAAGCAATTTCTTGATCTTTACCTATGACTGAAAGTCCTTCATCATATAGTATTTTATATATTTTGTACATTTATATATTTTAACAAAATATTAAAATGTATAATATAAATATATATTTATACAAATATAAATACACACACACACACACACACACACACACACAGCTCCATGCAAAAGAAGGAAACGAGGAAACCACCCCTGAAACATTGAGAAATGGCATGGTGAAGGGGGAAAAGCAATGAATTAGGACCCAGAAATTCATAGGTTTAGTCCTGGCTGAGCCATTAGTTTACTGTTGACCTTGGCCTTGGTTTCTCCATCTTTAAGATGGAGGTAGTAGTGCCTGCCTTAGTTCGCCCTCCAGAGTCACTGAGAAGATTAAATGCTATAATCTATAAGGGGGAAAACTTTGAAAACATTCTCATGCTTTGGCTAAGAGCTTTGGAAAGCACTTAGTTACGTGGAGATTCCAGGGAAGTTTCCTTCAGTTTTCTCTGCATTATTAGATTTCTTGTTGTAGAAAAGTGTGTGTGCTTTGCGAACCAGGTTTTCAGAGCCTCCAGATTTCCTTAAGTACAGCACATGTCCCTGAGGGTATATGGCACACACTTCCCTTTTAACAACTGTACATTTCACTTAATGTTTAGTGTTTCTGCTTCAAAATGAATGCTACCCCATGGCTGGTGTGAGTGAATAGCCCACACTGGTCTTAGTTCAGTTTGTGTCAGTGATTAGCTCAGCTGAAATTGGTTGGGAAAGGAGGAGAACACTGTTCAGCTTGATAAAAATAAAGTACATTCTTTCAATAAAGAGGGAGTGAACAGAAAGCAATTGACTGTGGAGAAGGCAGGTGACCTAACAACTACAGAAGAGAATTTAAAGTTTGGCATTGGAAGCCACTGGCTTCCAATTCTAATGTGACATATTGAATTGTGTGACTTGGACATGCACACACATACATATACATGTGTACATGTTTATGTTTCTATACATATTTCTGCATGAATATGTAAATATATGTGTATTTATATTCATAATGCACTCTAAAGTTCAAAGACTCTGAGCCATATTAGTGTACAGTTTTATGATTTAAGATGATTTTGTTATCAAAAAATTGGAACTTCTACCTATTTAAAACTTATTTCTACTGTTTTAAGTGAAAATTTTTAGTTGTAAACAGCAGACAGCCATTCTAAGGAAAAAAATTACTAAAAGGCCCCCACTTTTTTTTTGAGAAACAGTCTCACTCTGTCACCCAGGCTGGAGTGCAGTAGTACAATTATAGCTCGCTGCAGCCTCAAACTCCTGGGCTCAAGTGATCCCCCTTCCTCAGCCTCCCAAGTCGCTGGGACTACAAGCACACACCCCCACACCTGGCTAATTTTTAAATTTATTCTAGAGCTGGATCTCTCTATGTTGCTTAGGCTGGTCTCGAACCCTTGGGCTCAAGCATTCCTCCTGCCTCAGCCTCCCAAAGTGCTAGGATTACAGGCAAGAGCCACCATATCCGGCTCTTAAAAGGCTTTTGAGTAGCTCATGGAATTGCCAGGTGCCTTAGAGAAGATTCTGAACTCTATAGCCAGGAACAGTACTCAGAATCAAATTGCAGAACCTTTATGGTGAGGACATCATAGCTGCTTATGATCCCTAGATTCTATGGGCAGCTGCCACCACTACCAGAGTCTTCCTTGCAATGCGTGCTTCTTGCATCATGACTTCTAGATTCCAAGTCTGTAAAGGGTACATATTACTGGGGAACCTGGGTCACATGCTCGCGCCTAGCTCTAGAGAAATTTGGGAAACAATAAGTATGTATGCAGCATTTTTAGCTTCTGTACTAGTTGATAACATGAGCTTCCACCAAGAATCCTAAAGCATGGAAGTCTTCAAATATGGGTAAGAAGTTCTGATGTTTATTGGACAACCAAAAAGAGTGACATTTGTGTACCATGACAGAGTAGTGCTAATAGATGCTAATTCCAAAGATAAGAGGCTGAGCCTGGCTTTCAGTCTTTAAGAAAGTATTTGAAAAACAGAATCTGTACAATGAATTCCTGATTTTAGGAAAAGCTGCACAGTCTCCCAGGAATACCCTGACAGATCAGAGCAGTAATAAAGCAACACAGCTCAGGCCTAAGGAGCAGATACTTCTAGAAAAGTTTCAACAACAGAAACCGGATTAAAAAAAAAAAAAAGCATAGCCATTGATGTAAAACATATGACACATATCTTAGTTGGACTCTCAAAACATTTCTCACTTCTCTACAACAAACAGTGCTTCCAAAAATGGCCCATGCCCTGTCTCTAGGAGATGAATTGGATTCAACTCATCCCATTTGAGAGCACGTTTGATAGAGTTCATGTACCAAGCCCTTCCTGTGGGCTGAGGAACTTCCTGTGGGCTGAGGAACTTCCCAACTTCCACTGTTCCATAGTGGGGACAAATTCATTTGGTAAGCTGTTAAAATCTCCTAGTCATTAAATGAAGTTTGCTCTGCCTTGGGTCAAAAATAAAAAGGCCTATTGCCTCTTAAATTACCATGTCTGAGGCCATTTGTAGTAGTTCCTTGCTATTCTTGAGGAGGAATAAAAGGCACAATCCTCTGCAAAAATGGTAGTTATGCTCTTTTAGGAGCCACCTCCTTGACACAGGTGGGGAGGCTTAGTTGGGTGAGGGGTCCCAGCTAAGCAAACCTCTGGGAAGGCCCAGCCTGGGCATAGCCAGTGTGTCCTCATGCCAAGATCTTCCCAGAATGAGTCTTGGGAGGATTTAGGTCTCTGAGTGTGGAAAGCTGGGCAGGAGCCAGCACACCTTCTCCAGAGGCACAGAAACTTGGGGGCACAGTACCAAACAGCCATTCTTTCTTTACCTAGTCTCTAGTCACCCTTTGGAAAAAGGTTTTAGTATTCATTTTAACATCCCACAATTGCAGAGTGGCCACCTGTCACCTCTTGCCACAGATCCACAACCACAGTCCCCCCAGAGTCTCTGACAGAAGGTCCTGCTTGCAGAGGAAGCAATTCAACAGGCCTTTGGAAGGCAGCCGAGCAGCAGCAGGAGGCCTATTAAATCCACAATTTCAGAATCTCAGGGTGGGCATTTTCTTGTGGCGTATTAAGTAACACACCTACTCAAGTTACTGTGTGAACTCAGTGGACAGCTGCCCTTTCAGTGAGAAGCGTATGCTTGCACTGCGCTGTCCCCACCCCCACCACCCCCAAGTTCAATCACAGACCCTTCAGAGATGTTTGGCCTGAGAAGAGCAGTGGAAATGGAGTGAAGCTTGGATGAAGATGTTGAAGGCCAGGAGTCACCCCTTAATGAAGAGCTCCAAATGCCTGGGGGTTCACCCAAGGGCCAGAACCAGAGAACAGTTGCATTTACCCAAAATAGAGATAGACACAGGTAGAAGAATCTACTCTAAGTGGAAATGGCCTCTTTCTCATATTCGCCCTTGAAAAAATATGGGAGGAAGAACGGGAAATGGTGGTTCCGAGAATTGATTCTCAAGTCAGAATCATGTGCACTCAAATCACTTAAAGAATTGGCATGACCTTGAACAAATCTTGCTTACTCTCTCTTAAGTTTTGTTTTTCTCTATCATGATAAGAAATACCATGGTCGTGAGAAATAAATGAGATATTAAATGTAAAACAGGCCAGGCGCAGTGGCTCACACCCGTAATCCCAACATTTTGGGAGGCAAAGGTGGGCAGATCACCTAAGGTCAGGAGCTCGAGATCAGCCTGGCCAACATGGTGAAACCCTGTCTCTACTAAAAATACAAAAAAGTAGCTGGGCGTGGTGGCGTGCTCCTATATCCCAGCTACTCGGAAGGCTGAGGCACGAGAATTGCTTGAATCGGGGAGGCGGAGGTTGCAGTGAACTAAGATCACGCCACTGCACTCTAGCCTGGGCAACAGAGTGAGACTCTGTCTCAAAAAATAAACAAATAAATAAAATAAAATAAATGTAAAACAGGTGATACCTATAAAGCACATACTTTATGTATCAGTTATTTTAATGTTTTCATGGGTAGTGGTTAAACTGGTGTGGTTACTATGTCCCTCTTTCCTCCACTTGGTAAATAAGATATATTTTCCTTTAGGGTAGGGTGATGTACTGTTTGTATTTAATGTTTTTATTTCATAGTGTGTTTCTATTTAATGAAAAACTTAAAGGAAAACTTCACTGTGTGCCTCTTGCTTTGTGCATTGTAAAATGGATGCTGTCTTCACAGAATTTCTTCCTGAAAGGGATTCTGATGGAACTAAACAAGAAGAATTCTATGTGAGAGGGAAAATTCAGAACCCGAAAAGGAAACCCAAAAAAGAAGTTAAGAGAGGGAAGTGTGTGGAAATACCATTTACTAATACACTCCTTTCACTCCTCTATAGACTGAGTAATATAACATTGACCAATATAGAGCATCATGGAAATGCTCATGCATAATGGAAGTAATGGTCAGACTTGAACAGAGCTTACCTTTGCTTTCATTGGGCATCCGCTTCACAGCATTGAGGCCAGCTTTCTGCAGTGAAGGAGAAGGGCATGAAATATAGATTGCCAGGCCTTTGGGGACTCTGAGGAATGAGAGGTACTAAATAAGGATGAAATTCATCCTGGTCTTATTACACTGCCCTCTTCCATCTCTCATATCATGAAGTAAGTTTGGCAAGAGAGTAGAAGAAAGAGAGAATCAGCTTAAATAATGGGGAAGGAAATCTGTTCCTGGGCAATTTTTTTGGCAAGTTTGACAATAAATAAAGACTGAGATAATGAGACTAGCTCAGTAATTCTCTGACTTTCTTGTCCTTTATCCCTTCAGAGAGCCTGTTTTGTCTCTCCCACTAATGGGAGAGCTGTAGGAATAGCTTTCCTCTGTTTTACTTCAGAAGGAAAATATGCTAAGGGAGACAAGAACAGACCTAGGAGGCACAGAAAGTGAACATGAAGAAAGGGTGGTGTCAAAGAAAAAGGGGCCTTTGGCAGATCTGTGATCTGGAAAAAGGGGAATTGGAGGTGATCCTGTGGAAGGAAAAGCATCTACTAATGCATTTTACATCAAATTTCTGTTCAGATTCTGACAACTCTGATTTCTTTAAATCTTTTGCAATTGCCCCACAGCCTTTCGACATACTGTGACTCCCAACCTGAAAACATTTGACAACACGGGTTATATGAATAAACAACAGAAAAACCCTGTGCTCCAAACTTGAGTCTTTTAAAAGCCTTTGCTTCTGACATTTCCTAGTTTAAAAAATAAATGCCTTTCTTCTTAAGGAACAATAGACAATGAGAACAGATTTTTAAATTTTAATTTTTTTTTAATGAAAATCCTATTCAGATGCATACTGATTCACAGGAGATTTGAAATGTCTCCAATTACCAATTTGGAATTTTAAGCAGATCTTAGAATCATAGACATCTAGACATGGGAGGTATCATAGAGGCCAACTCATTCAGAGTCCACCTGTTGCAAGAATCCCCTACGTGTGTAACAATTGGATGGTAATTGACCTAGGCATGGAGAACTCAGTAATTTTCAATACAGATCGTTCCTTTGTTGAGAAGCCATCATGTCAGAAGGTTCTTTATTATAGAGTCAAGTCTACCTCTGTTCTTTCACCCCAATGTTTACCCATTGGCCTTAGTTCTGTCCTTTATAAGTTCACATCATAACTCTACAATCAATAACTCTTCTATGTAATTTCCCTTAAAATATGTGAAGACAGTTCTCATTTCCCTCATTAGTTTTCTCTTTTCCAGGTAAGGAGATGGGTCCCTTCTCTGTACTCATTCCTCAATTGATATAATTTCCAGACAATTCCCCATCCCCATAACTCTGTAGAAGTTTCTTTCTTCCTTCACTTTTTTTTTTGTTTTACAAGGCAAACTTTCCTAGAAGAGCAAAGAAAACATTCTTTTCCAAGATCTGATTGGGCTTAGCCATTTCGTACACATTATGGCATGTGATAGTGGACTATAAAAATTTTTATTGCTGTGCATTTGAATAAAGGATGACTGCATTTGTTAAGCAAGCTCTTTCCAAACAAGTCATAATAAAAAGTTTACAGCATCCCACTTCATCACATAACTTTTTAATGCTGCTCCTTTTGTTCGGTTTTGGTTCTGGTTTTCAGTCCTTCTTCACTTTTTTTCCCCTTGAACTATCAGAGTTATTCTGGAAATTCCCATGGAGAGTTTCAAGTTGGAAGCCTGGTCCTAAAAGGCCTTTTTCTTGAGACCCTCTCCTGGATTTGGACCATGAATCAGACAGAAATAATGATGCCATCTGCGTGGTAGGGCCCAGTGCAGTGCATGTGTGCAGTATAAAGTCAGTTTATATATGGTTTGAAATTGTATCCCACGGTTTGGAAAATGCAGAAGTTTATGCGATGGATATCATGACCACACATGAGGTGTTGTGAAGATACATATGTATCTTAAAATATACATATCTGCAAGAATATACATATCTGTATATATGTATAATGGAGAGCTTTAAACTATCAAAGCCTTCAGGCAAATATTTTATGGCTATCTAATGGTGGGTATTTATAACTTAGCCTCTTGACTTCAGAAGTTGAGATTTGGCACTGCAAACACCAAGTAAATACCAGGCATGATTAGTGTAGGAACTTCATGCCATTGGCATTAAAAAAAACTAAGATGGTCTTACTTTAAACATTTGTTCCAATGTATAGAAGAAGTAGTAACATTTTTTAAGGCACCAGGGCTGATTTTAAGATGCCTTTCTCTGGGATTCTGATTTTAAACATTTACCTTTGGGCTTAAAAAAAATCTCTGTCTATGAAAAGAATAGGATAAGTTAAAAGACTTAAAGAAGTCTTTCCCTTTTCATTACCCACAGCCTCTCTTCAAAATATTATCAATATTTGTGGGTATGCTGGCAGTAAGAGGATAAGCTGGTCAGTGTAGCTTTAGTTAGAGGGAAAAACTCTGTAACTACTTTAAGGTATCAAATGGGGAACAGTTGGAAAAGCAAGCTTGATTAAAGACAGCTAACATCACTTCAGGAAGAGGAGTCGTGCCTAACTAATTTGTTGGAATTCTTTGAGGAAATCGCTGCCCCAGTGAGCTGGATGGGGGAAGGGAGGAGATTATAGACTAAGTTTTTCAGAAAGCGCTCTACAGAATTCTCCACTGTTGGCTGAAATGTTTAAGGTCTGAAGTCATGGAAGTGTAGGACAATCGGCATATTGGACTAAAAACTGGCAAAAGGGGAGGAAAGAAAGGGTAACTACGGACAGAAAACAGGCTGTGTCAGCCTCGAAAACAGGATCATAAAAGGGATTTTAAAAAGTGAGAGGGTATTTTTAAAAAGAGAGAGAGGGAAGCTGTACTTGGCATTTGAACTGGAGCTTTCAGAGAACAGTAAAGGTGTCCCTCCGGGAAGTTTATCTGGAAGGGGAGTGGGGAGTGTGGTGGGGGGTGGGGTGAGGAGAACAAAAGAGATAATTCACCCATAAGCAGACAGATTCTACTTGTGGGGACTTCCACCTGGAAGGGCACTGTATCACCACGTCCTGGTTGTCAGCCTGAGCTACATAGTACATTGCTTTTTTCTTGAGAGTCTCCAAAATAAATCCACCAAGCAATTTGATTTATTTAAACCCTAACGTAGCATGAACTCAGAGTGATCGGAATATGTTCCAAGATGAAACTACCTTTTCACTTTCTGAAGCTGTTTACAGATAAGAAAGAACATTAATAAAGCAGTATTTCATATGTCACTGTCGATGATTTGATACCCTGTTGCCTAGAGATGGACAATTCTGACAGGGGATTATGTGGCCCTTGCTGCAATGCCCCCCTACAATCCACTTCCCGCCCACTCCCGCTTCTTCCCTTTCCCCGCACTCACTACTTCTCCCCATCCCCCCCACTTCCCTCCCTTCGACTTCCCTGGGATTTGAGTGTTCCTCTGCTTGTTAGTGTCTCCAGCAGGTCCCAGGGAAGGAAAGCAGAGTTTGATCACAGTTAGGTATCTGTTTTCAGGCCTTGTATACCTTTTACCAGACAAGGTGAAACTCCAAGAGTAACCAGTTAACCTTCCTTTGAGAGTTTTGTTTTGTAGGGTTATAGAAAAAACAATTCCCTGCCCACATGTACTTCAAATAATCCCCCTCACAGATCTGGATAAAATATGAATTTTCTCTAAAAGAGTCAGCCAATTAAACCTTTGTTTAGAATTTAGATTAACACATTTGGGAAAGGAGACCCTCAGGAAAGTAAATTCCGATGAAAAATCAGGGGCAAAGAGGGAAACGTTTTTAAAGAACCAGTGCTCAGGGACCAGATAGGTAGCACTGATGAGCAAAGGAGTGCGTGCAAGACAGGGGGGATGGGAAGCCTGTGGTGCCTGCAGAGCCCACACCACCCAGGGAGAGGTGTTCACATCCAGAAACACCTGCAGCCTTGGGCTGGCTAAACCAACCTTTCTGCAGGCTGGATTAGGCCCTTAGACTGCATCTATGGGACCTCTGTGTTAGAGCAATGGTTTCCAAACCTTTGAGGATGGGGACCACTTTTCAAAGTAAAAAATCTGAGGTTTCCCAATATAGTCATTTCATATCTATTGATTAAGAAAATTTACCGGGCATGGTGGCTCACACCTGTAATCCCAGCACTTTGGGAAGCCAAGGTGGGTGGATCACTTGATGCCAGGAGTTCAATACCAGCCTGGCCAACATGGTGAAACCTCGTCTCTACTAAATAAACAAAAATTAGACAGGCGTGGTGGTGTGTGCCTGTAATCCCAGCTACTATGGAGGCTGAGGCACAAGAATCACTTGAACCCGGGAGGTGGAGGTTGCAGTGAGCCAAGATTGTGCCACTGCACTCCAGTCTGGGCAACAGAGCAAGACTCCATAAAAAAAAGAAAAGAAAAGAAATTCATAAGAACAAAAAGTTTTGATGCATTATTGTAATGTCTGAAAATGAATTTCATTTTACCCACTGAGCCTGGTGCTGCAAACATGAGATTAAAGATAGAATAGCCCCTCCCGTGGTCTAATGGGTGAAGTAACCAAGCAAACAGGTGATCAACAAAGATTTTTTGTTGATATAAAAAAAAGTGAGACATGGTGCTGTGTGGTCACATAGGAAGGGCGTCTAGCTAAATCTTGGCAGAGTTCAGCAACAACTTCCGCAAACATGTGGCAACTTAGCACATCTCTGTGACTAAGGTGTAAGTAGCAGTTGGCCAGAACTTGGCATATGTGGGGGTATTTTAAGGTAGAGAACCTTTGCATATGCAAAGGTTCTGTAGTGAGAGGACAGGTTTCCCTCCAGGAAATGAGTAGATCAGTACTCAGTACAGCTAGAATAGGGTGAGGAGAAAGAGAGATAGAGAGAAAGAGAGAGAAAGAGGAGGGAGAGTGAGAGAGAGAGTTAAATCTAGAAAGGAATGCAAAGGACAATCATTGAGCAATCTATATGTGTTATCCTCATGGCATATTTACATGGCTCTAAATTAAGGATCACATGACTGTATAAATCTTAGCGAGCTGGCAAGAATTCCAAGTCTCCCTTAGGTTGGAGCTTCACACTTTAGAAACCAAATGCACAGCAAAAAGAGCTATATAGCTCAGTAGTATAATAGTTGGTCAGGGCTGCCATAACAAAGGACCACCAACTGAGTGGCTTACCCAATAGAAATTTAGTGTTTCACAGTACTAGAGGTTAGAAGTATGAAGTCAAGGTATTAGCAGAGTTGGTTCCTTCTGAGTGTAGTGAAGCAAAGATCTGTTCCAAGGTTCTCTTCTTGACTTGTTGATAGCTGTCTTCATGTTTACATTGGTGTTCTGAACCCTGTATAAGTTTCTGCCTCTAATTTTTATAAAGACACAAGCCATATTGGATTAGGGCCTATCCTAATGATTTCATTTTAACTTGATGACCTCTGCAAAAACCCTATATCCAAAATAAGGTGACATGCTGAGGTGACATGCTGAGGTACTGGGGGTTAGGACTTCAACACGGGAATTTTGTGGGAATCAATTCAACTCTTAAGACCCAGGTTAAGTTGCTCAAATAGGGCTGGGGGACCCAGAGCATTTGGTAAGGTGTCAGAGGTTCTTGGGTACCTGGAGGGCAGCAGGATGAGGAGACACAACAAAGGAGGAGGAGAGGAGTGAAGGGGCTGTGGAGTCCAGACTTGGCTCTTTTCCTACTCTTGCCTTGATTTGGCCCAACTCCACGGTCCTTGAAAGGCAGGCTGTACCCAACCACAGGGAGTAATCATTGCTTTTTACAGATAACGAAGAGGTTGAAGTCACTTCCTTTCTCTGCCTTTGCACTGTCTAACAACCATCTTGCTGATAAAGAAGATCTCCAAATAAATTCCTCCCTCTTGTCATGGGAAAGCCTAGTCCAGACTCAATTTTGACTTTGGATCTTTGACGAGATTCACCTAATTAATTTCTCACAAGGGATGTGGTCTTCACTTCCTTGCCTCCCCAAGCAAATAGTCTCCTTCCTTGGGGCTCAGCCTAACTTAGGCTGTCATAATTTTGTACCGTCAAAAAGATCCCTTAGAAATAGCCACCTATCCATTCAATGTGGGCAAAAACAAATAAAATGAAACAAACGCAAAGAAGGCAGATTCCAGTTCTGTACGTGGAGCTCCTTAAGAGAGGGCAGTTAATAAAAACCAAACTACTTGAGGGGGATTTTGAAACTTATTTTTTAAGGCTTGCTTAGGCACAACAGAATCAAAGTTTCTCTGTGCCTCTGTGGGCAGCATCTTATTAATTGTCCTGAGGAATTCTCTGTAAAATGTCTGTTGATTTAAACCCTCTTATTATTTTTATTTAATTTCCAGATGTGCTCTGATGTTCTTTGGAAAATAAGCCCTCACGATTAATATCCCCAGCAATGTTCAATCAGTAAAGATTCTGGGACTATATGTGATATTTCTCCTTGTTCTCAGGGTTTACTTAATCTTTCCCCTCCCCACCTCCAACAAGAAATGATAATCCATTATACCAGGTAAGAGAGGAGAAAGCAAGGTTTTAAAAAATGATAAAATGGTAACTTTCTGAAAAGCAAGTGAGGTGGGATGGGTTTTCTTTTCCTTTCCTTTCCTGGCGACTACCCATGATTGAGGTAAGATGAGAGAAGAGGTACTTTGCAAATAGAACTCAAGGCTCAGAGGGAGTCATCATTCTTTTAGAATAACAACGTAAAGGACAAATGCTAACTGGAGGTGAATTTTCCCAGTGATAAAAGCATGATTAAATTTTAGAGATTTCCCTTTGAGGCCAAAATTGTCTGGGAGTAGGTTAAAACTGTAAGCAGGTAACTTGAAAATTGGTTTTCCGGCTTCCTGTCTGGCTCTCAACATACAATTCTATGTAAGAAGGACTCTGTGAGCCCACTGCAGGGGATGAGTACTGTCAATAGAAAGTCATTCTCATCCTTATAAGGTCATGAGCCATTCAGATAGAGATTGCACTACTTGAAAGATAAAGTAGAGCAATCAGTAGCAACACTCTAGCAAGGGCTTACTATATGCTAGGCACTATACACATCATTCCATTTAATTCTCTCAATAACCTTGAAATGTAGCCTTAGAAAGGTAGAGAGATTTGTATAAAGTCTCTCAGTTAGTGAATAGACAATCTGAAATTCAACTCCAAATCTGTTTGACATCAAAACTGAAGGCTCTGGCACTACATTACATTAGTGTGGAATGTTTGCCCAATGTTTAGTCCTGATCATGGGAAATGAATTATGGAGCTTTTTAATTCATATGCAGGCAATTTTTTGCTATTCACAGAAGCTATGTTCTACAAAGTTATCGTTAACGCTGAATTAGTGAGTACTGAATCACTGCTCCTAGAGAAAAGACAGGGTTAAGTTCCTGCAAGTTGCCGATCACATTTTTTTCTGCCAATCAGTGTATAACTTTGCTTTGTGTGTGTTTCTGTTTAAAGACACCTTATTTAATACATACTGTTGATTCATTAACATTGAACTCATTGAACATTGAACACCACTGTAACTCATGCCTGAACATAGCTTATCTAATGCACATATTTTCTTCATAAAGCGCATCACCGCCTTCTTGCACTTAGGAATACCAGACATTTGGGGACCATTTAGAACAGCAAAATCATCAATAAAAACACAAAAATGCAAAAATTTGACACTAAATAGGTGACAAAAATGACATTTCTTTATAGTATGGAAGCTAAAACATTGAAGGCAGAGTGTCACCTTGTTTAATCACAGCTGGGAGTATGAATGTTGGGTGGCTCAATTTTTTTTGTCATTCTGTGCATGTCTGTGAATAACTGAAAAAGTTCTCAGAGTACTCATTTTAGAATTACAAATACATTTTCATGAGTAGGTAAATTTGTAATTACAAAATCTATAATATAAATAATGAGGTTTGATGGCTTTCTGACATAGTTATTAAGCTAGTCTAGGAAAAAAAATCCCACATTTTAGAGGAAAAATGAAACATTGCTCTTTCAGCCTAAATGTTTGAATGCAAAAACCAGATAATTGGTAAATACATTTTTTTTAGGTTTTGCTCATTTAAATTATCTGGATTCAAAGACGCAGTTTTGGTTTATGGCATTGCTCCACACAGAAGAGGGCTTTTACCAAAAGCATTTACCTATGAAGTTTTAAAATTTTCTTTTTAATTAAGTTCTTACTGAAATTTTTGCCTCCCTAGAGAAGACTTCATTAAACAAACAATTCTATTAGCCCATTATTAATTTTATTTTAAATTATTTTATCACTTCTCCCAAATGACCTAGACACTTGCTCTGCCCATTTCTGTCAAGAGCAGAATCACCAGCCCTGTCAACTCTCTCCACACCTTGGGTGGAACACAGATCTTTGAAATCTCGTGAAGACGAGCAGACCTAATCTTTTGAAATAATGGAGACTGGAGAAATTAAGTGCAGAATATTCAGTTAACTACTTACCTAACACACACAGTCACTTTCAGAAAACTCTACGAAACATGGAAATCAAGATGCTGAAAACTCAGAGAAGGTATTTACTAAATTTTTCCTTCTCCATACTTTGTCTTTATAACTAGTGATTGGTACTTGACCAATAATGGTGAAGTAACTATGGAGAAGGACGTTTCTTGGAAAGGCTTTCCTTTCTTCTGACTGACATGGTGGAGGAACACAATCTTATTTCTGCCTTAAGGCTAATGACAATCTTTTGATCCAGCATTCAAGGTTTTCCATGATTTAGACCCAGTTTTTCTTCCACTCTTATCTTCCACCACTGCCTTGTTCAGAATCTCTTTGCCAGCCAAGTGGGTATTTGATATAGATGAAGAATAAGGCATGAACCATAACCTTTTAGGAGTTTAGGGTTTAGTTAAGAAAATAAGACTAACATACATAAAAATGAATGATGTAAGAGGGTTATGTAATGAAGGTTCATTAATATGGCATAAACTGTAGAGTTTATATGAATTTGAGAGAGAATGGATTAGTCAGAGAAAGCATTGTGAGCTCAAGATGATTCTTGAAGAATGGGGAGAATTTCCATATATCTGGAGAAAGGATGGAGGAGAAGAGGAGAGGAGGATGCAGCTAGGTGAGGGAAATCAAAACAGTGAATTTTTGCAAATAGGAATGCACATAGTGTTGGTGGGACCATAAACAAACCAACATGAATGGCAAAGGCAGTTCATGTTGAAGAGTAGGAGGAAACACATTTGGAGACACAGAAAGGAACTGGGTTGAGGCAGGCAACTTAAAAATAGGCAGAAGCACTGAAATTTGGTGGAGTATAAAATAACCATTGAAGGCTTTTCAGAAAACATGTGGATAAACCATCTGTCACTAAACTACAGATGACTGAAATATGCATCGACTGATTTGTTTTTTTACTATGCATATTGGGGTTTCTGTTCAGCATTTGTCCAGCTTTCAACAAATCTTTATTGAATACCTATTATATGCTGGACAATATGGAGAGTGATAGCACTACAGGACAGACAAGATCAAAATGGTTTCAATACTCCTGGATCTTATATTTCAGAATTATTCATTTTCATTATGTTCTTTTGGCCCAGATCACTGTATCTCAGATGGAAAAGTTTTCATTAGAAGTGATATCTTCACCATTCTGGGTTTGTAAGTTTCTTTTGTTTAACTTAGCCTTCCGGGAAGTTGATACTTGAAGACACAGCACTGTAATCCAGGAGACGCCTTCTCCGACTGCTCCAAATTGGTCAGGAGCCTCTCAGCAGTGCCCTTGATACCTTGTGCTTCTCCTTATTTCTAGATAGCATTTAGAAATAGCATAGTCTTGTCATGTCCACTTTCTTGGCATCTGCTATCTACTCCAACTAGATCATGAAGCAGGATATCCCAACATCTCTATAGTACCACCGGAGGTGATCGATAAATGTTGGTTAAATGAAATTAATGAATGGAGGGGATGGATATGACTTTTCTTTACCTGAATATGTTTTTCTCTGGGGCAAGTTTTTGGTAGAGAAAAATAGGGCTAATGTAAGAGAGAAAGATAAGTTCCTTCTTTATCTTTATATATGCGATAACATTTTTGAAATGTAACTGTGCTTGGCTTTTCTTGTAAGACTAATTGGAATGTGGTAACAGAGCTGGATATCTTGTTTAAAGGTGATTTAAAAATGATAGATCCCATACATTTTTTCATTTCCTTAACAGCTGCAATGTTAGCCTACTCCATAAATCACAACAGTTGGTTCTATCTTAATGCCATAGGTATTTCAGTAATATAGACTGTTCAATAAATTATTGGGTAGTTATTAGAACGGGGTAAATTTGACTTAACATCTTAATTTGACTTAGGCATCTTCCTGGAACCTTCTTGCCCTGAGGTTTGGATGAAAAACACTTTGGATATCACCGTGAGACTTGCTACTTCCGATTCATTGTCTAGTATTCTCCTTGGCAGCTTTGCAAAACAAATCTTGGAAAGCGCCTAGAGAAAGCCATTCTTTTTAGAAAACTTGGAGTCTTTTGAATTCACGCTGGATGACAATGACAGTGAATGAAAGTGTTTGTCCTGTTTGTATATTTGCCTGCTGCTTTGCTCATTCACTCGCTATTCATTTTTTCCAATGGATTATTTATTTATTCAATTTTCAAAACAGCAAATATCCTAGATTTCAAAGTATCCTTGTACCCTATGGTTATGGGAATGTGTCAGCCAAACTCTAGGTGGCGCTCCACATCGAATTTAGGAGGCAGGGGAAGGAGTGTGGCAGTGGAGCTCTCAGGACGGCGTCAGAACCACAGAACACCCAGGCTGATCCCGAGACGAGGAAGGGAGCTTCCCGTGTGGGGGCGGAGGGTGGGGCAGAGCAGGATGTGCGCTTGGGTTTCACTTGGAAAAAACATACATCATATTGCAATATAATTTACTTTGAGATTTCAGTTTGGAAAATGGCATGGAAATAATCCAGCTTGAACATCGTCCTCCTCACCTCCTGGACTAGGGCGAGGGCCCCTTATATTTCTTCATGACAATTGTGTCACAGTTGTAAGTATTAAAGTATTTGCTTAATTATTTGTTTGATATCCGCCCACTTTGGACTGTAAATTTCACAAGGCAAGGACCTGGCTGCATGGCTCATAGCTATTTGCCTGCTGTCTATCACAACACCTAGCAAGTGATAGACGGTCAATAAATGTTTGTTTTGTTTGCTTATTTGGCTGCTGCTCCATTCATTTGCTTCACTGGGTTATTCATTTTTTCATTCCTTCGTCTCCACCCTTCCCTTCCTGTTCCACCCTACCCTTATCTTCCATCCCCCACTCCAACTCTCCCAGTCCTCCCAGCCCTCCCATCTACCCCATTCCCTACCCAGTCCCACCCTCATTTATCATAAGTTTTAAAAGTTAAGAAACCTAAGGGGGCCGTAGTGGGGTGGGGCAGAAACTAAATGTATGAAAGCAATCTTTAAATAGTCGGATTCTCAAAATCCGGAGAAAGGGTATTAAAAGGTAAGAAAGCAACAGTTTTGCCAATGCAAAAGGGAAAGTGTGGCCCCCTCAGTGGTCATTTCCCCATGCACTATGGCTTTCCTAAGCAGGTGCTGCACCTCCTGGGTTTTGGCAACTGGATGCAGAAGACCGGCAGAACTCTTTCCTCTGAATGGTCTGGACTGGGGACAATTGGCTGGAATCACAAGTGGCTTCTTTGCTCACTCTAGCGGTACTTCAGCTTTCATAAACGGCCGGTTCCTGGAGCTGTAAGGTTCCAGCACATCGGGGATTTCCCTTTGTTAGATCCTGACCCGCAGAGCTGTGTCTCAAGCCAAAACTGTTGTGTTCACCTCTTAAAAGGCTTTCAAAGAAGGAAGGGAGGGAGGGAGGGAGGGAGGGAGGGAGGGAGGAAGGGAAAGAAGGAAGGAAGGAAAAATTCTGGAAAATATCAGTTGTTATTCACAGACACCTAACTTGCCGTTTTTAAAAACACATTTTAAAGTTGATATGAATCAAAAAAAAGTTATTGTGATATTGGCAGTCAGCTCTCTACTGAAATGATGTGAGTGGAAAGACAAGAGTTTGGAAGAATGCGTCCCCCAAAATTCTTACATTGTTACCAACCACAGAAACAAAACATAGTCCTGGAAAGGAATTTCAAGTCATAGATGCCAAACCCCTGATTGTGTAGATAAAAATAATGAGGCTCTGAGGTAAGTGACTTGCTCAAAGCCACTCAATTCAGGAGTTAGACCAAAACTCATGACTTCTGGCCAATTCTGGGCCCTTGCCACTACACAAGCTGCAGTTTTTCTGTTTTAGCTAAAATGGGTTTCAAACAGCCTATCCACCATAAATGTATTTCTTCGACTCTCATTCTCTTGTATAAGGCCTTACAGGGGACCCAACTTCTAATGTTGAAGGAAAAATATTGCATCTTTTAAAAAATGGTCAAAAGGAAAGGAAACTTCTAGGCATATAAATGTCACATCACCCTGTAAATAGGAACCCATCATTATTGTGTGGGTAAGAAAGAAATAATTAAAGAAACCAATTTCCGTTAATTCCACATGTAGTGTATGCCTTTGAAAAGCGTCCAAAATATTTTCCAAACATTCTCACATACACTGCACACGTCTGTCCTATGTAACCTGAAAATGATTTACCCTTGTGAAATCATTTGCACAAACCTGCCAACCTTATGAATGATTTTGTTTGTCTACTGTCTCAAAATAATTGATCTTACATACGTTAAGCTAATTAAAATAGCCAGGCCCTTTCTTTGCAGAAAATCCACAAGCCCTCTTTCAATTATGCTTCTGAGGTCAGGAAAGCAATTCTTATGGAAAAGTAGGCTAGAATTTGCTTCAATCTATTAAGATAAAACATAAGAATGTATTTTTACTGCATTGATAAAAAAATTCACCAAAATATTAGGTATTTTTAGTCAGTCTCCAACTTACTAAAGGGTCATATTCCGAAAGTTAGTGGATAAATGAGTTGTCTGGAATTTGGAGTGTATTTTCCCATAAAAACAGTGCTACCCATAGGAGTTAGTTCCCAGGCCACCCTTTAGGTGCTATTTAACCCATAGTGTAGCAGCCTATTGTGCACTTAAAAATTATTATTTTAATTTTGTTATTATTAGTTAACTGGCTCAAAAGTAACTGATTGATTTAGAGGCTGTTTTAGATGCTGACATCAGGAAAACCAGTTTCGATTATAGATACTTGAGATAGTAGTTGGAGACTTTTATGTCATTTCTGTAGAAGGCTTTGACGTACTTTGGAAACTCTAAAAATAGATGATACTTAATTTCATCTGCTTACTTATGACTAAAGGAGGAAACAGAGAGAAAAGCCTTGGCCCCTGCTCAACGTCCACCACTATTAGGAAAAGAAGACAAGAAATGGGATAAAAGGAAAAGAGAAAAGAAGTTAAAATTGTGTGCATGTATGTGCATGCAGAGATTAACTTAGCAGTGAACAATGAGGAAATGAGGAAATTGAGGCACACGCAAGAAAGGAGATAGGAAGAGATTTTGGTCTGAGACTTCTTTGTGTTGTTCACAAAGTGGCAGTGATGACCTAGAAAGTTCAGAAGAGAAAAGGAAAGTTTTAGCAGGTACTCTGTGAACTTATGTTTAGGATGTGTAATAAACAGAAGTTGTTACTTAGGGACATGAGTTAACTGATTTAAGAATTGGACTCTCAGTTTGAATCCATACACATCTGTGGAAGACCTACAGTGTTTCGAGAGCTGAGATATAGGACTAACTGCAAAAATTATCTGGCAATAACCCTTTACCTTGCAGAGATAATAATAGCTAGCATTTTTGACTCATTGTAACTCATTTAATCTTCACAATGACTCTATAAAGTAGGTATTAGTATTATTATTATTATCCCATTGTGTAGATGAGGAAACTAAGACACAGAAAGGATAGGTAATTTGTCTGAAGTCACATGGCTAGTAAGTGTTGGGGCTACCATGTGAACCCAGGTAGTGTGGGGATAGAACTTGTGCTCATAACCGCCATGCTATACTCTGCCCTAACGTTTTCTGGTCAACATTATTATCTCTTGTCAGCAAACGCTCGTACCCTGACTCCATCTGGGATTTGGAATGCACTCAGGGAAGTGGCTGTGCATGGAGACTAGAAATGGAAGAGGCTTCCAAGGTCATGCCTTTCAGGCTCCCTTCAAATTCTACAGCTACTGTGAAGAGAGTTGCATTCCCACAGAGAACATGTCAGACTGGAGGAAAATTGTGACAAAAGGTCTCCCCAGAGGTCTCTGAAACTTCGATCTTATCTCATTCCACAAGGCAAAGGCCAGTTTCCTAAATCAAAGAATGAAACAAAGTACATCTTTTTCAAGTATTGTTTTGACATCACTCCCTTTTATACAACTGGACAGGCACTCCCATTGTCTTTTTAAATAATTTTTAAACACTCCTGAACTTTGGCTTGGAGATCCTCATTTGAAATGATTTTATCACTCTAGACATACTAGCTCATATTTTTTAACTTCAACCTGGCAAAAGTTAATATCCCTCATAAAACTCTACCCACTCTCTTCTCTAAGTATCACATAAACCACTCTTCCTGATTATACATGCCCCATCTTGAGCCATATCCATTACTCTGTCAACTTTCCCTGGAGGTTAATCTGCTAGTGAGAATTTAAGTGGACTCCTGGGGTGGAGTATTCTACAGTGGATGGAACTTGGATTCTGAAGTCAGTCAGTTCTGGTTCAAATCCCAGTTATTCCATTTACTAGCTGTGTCATGTTGGGCAAGCTATGTAACCTCCCTAAATCATTGTTTCCTCACCTAGAATATGAATACAATATTAATAGTACTGGTATAACAGTTGTTCTGTGAATTAAATAAGATATTGCATATAAAGAACTTAGTTCAGAGTAAACACATTATAAAATTCAACACATGTTAGTCCCCATGATTACAATTCTTTTGGAGCACAAAATAATCAGAGATATGTAACAAAGATGGTTGTGAAGAGATGTTTATGTACCATTTTTGTAAGAGTAAAAAGTTAGAAACAATTTATGCCCAACTGTGGTTGACTATGCAACCAATTATAAGTCATGTTCTGAATGTTGGGAAATATCAAGATTGTATTAGTGAGTATTAAAAAAAACATAAAACCTGCAGAGCATCAAATTTGGGAGGGAAAGTATATGCATAGAAAAGAGATTTGAAGAACCTACATCAAAAAGTAGATTATAATTATCTCAACAGAGAAAAAGTATATGGAGTATAGATGGGTACTGGGATTATGAAGATTTTAAAAATGTTTTGTATTTTTCTGTGCATCCTAAATTTTGTACCTTTTGTAATTAGGAAAATTACATGCTGTTGAAAAATAATGGATGAAGTTTAGCCTTCTCAGATGATCTCCTTCTGGCTCCAATTAATTCAGACCTCCAGCTTATCCACTTCCTTTATTTCCTTTTTCACTCTCTACAGATTTATGTTTCCTCTGCACAGCTGCAGTTGGTTTCAAATATTTGGCAGAGACTGTAGTTGGTGTTTAGATATATTTATGTGGGTTCTCTCTCCCTCATCAGACTGCATTTCCACGAGAGTATCTTCCCTATATTTTCTCTGTAATTGTGGATAGTGGCTTGGAAGCTCTTTGTCCCAAAAGTTAACTGATTGAGGTCATTGTAAACAATGCAAGAAGAAAAACTTGCTTAACTTGTTTCATTATTAACATTAATTGGGAGCTAAGGTTCGCATGTTAGGAATGGAGGGGTTTATAGACTGGTTGGGAATTAGGCCCTGTGCCCGAGGCAATGCTTTGTGTTTACGCAGCTATTTCATTTCCTCCTGGAACATAGGAATACCAAGGCCTCTTGCATTGAGGAAGGGTTACATGACTGGTTCTGACAAGCAAAATGGAAACAGATGTGGTGTGCACCACTTCCAGACCCCAAATCATTTTACATATTCCTTTATCAATTCTTGCTTCCCCTGCTGTCTGCTGGCTGGATAGTGCCAGGGTGAACTTGAAGCCACAATATGGTAGAGCCACAAGATGGAAAGAACCTGGGTCCCTGAGCTTCTGCTTAGAGAGGAACTACTCAAGAGAATTATCTGAACAGACACATCTGAAATGAACAGGGTCAGTGAGAAAGATAAGACTCTTATTAAGTAAAAGTATTGAGATTTGAAGGCTATTTATTCTTGTAGTAACCCTATCCCAACTAACAACAGAAAATTATACAAATAGTAAAAGAATTCAAGATAACATATTTTAAGTGTCAAACAAATGGAATATAATTTTTGAATTTGCCTAATATTTTACTGTTCTCCCAAATCATTTGCTTCCCTACCTTATTCAATTCTCTAAGAAACCTTGATGAGTCTATCTTTGTGTCACAATTTAAGAAACTGGCCTTAGAGTTGTTACATTCTTTGACCTAAGCTAGAACCAAAATTTTCTGGCTCCAAATACTGTACTCTTTGCCTTTAGGCATAAATACTATAAGAGTAACTAATGACTAAATTATTTATAGAAAAGATGTTTTGCCTAAATTGTCTAGGGAGTAATTTTTTGAACACTCGTTCCAGCAGCAGCTAATAAATGTCCCAAGAAATAGAGTTCCAAGGCCAAATGAGTTTGGGAAACACTGGGTTAAACAAATGTGACCAGGAGTCTTCTACTTACTGCCAATCTCTCAGAGCCTTTAACTTACAATTTGGAGGCTCATAGGGAGCCTATGCAGCATATCCCATACACCTGACCACAGAATTCTTTGATGATAGAGCCATCGTCAGGAGCAGAGTGTGCTGAAACATGCCTGAGAAAGGTTTTCTAGATAACAGCTCTCATTCTCCACTGCACCCTGGTTCCACTTTAGTCTATTCACTTCTTAGAGTACATTTCTCAGCTAATGTTGGGAACAACAAAATTCTCTAGTAAGCTCATGTAACCAAGATCAAATGGGACTTCCAGGAGATTTTTTTTTTGTTTAGACGGAGTCTGAGCCCTGTCACCCAGGCTGGAGTGCAGTGGCACGATCTTGGCTCACTGCAACCTCTGCCTCCTGGGTTCAAGCCATTCTCCTGCCTCAGCCTCCCGAGTAGCTGGGATTACAGACATGTGCCACCATACTCAGCTAATTTTTTGTATTTTTAGGAGAGATGAGGTTTCACCATGTTGGCCAGGATGGTCTCGATCTCTTGACCTCATGATCTGCCCACTTCGGCCTCCCAAAGTGCTAGGATTACAGGCGTGAGCCACCACGCCCGGCCCCAGGAGATTTTTTTTCAATTGCATTTATTTTTTAACTTATCTCAAGTAAGAGCAGGACACATTCATTGCACCTAGAAGGTAGAAAATATAAATAGAAGAAAGAGAGGTGCAAATCAACCCACTTCTATTCAACCCACTGGCATAGTCAACCTGTGACATTTACTACCATGGGGAGCTGCTGAGGCAGGGTAGAGTTGGATTTGAGGAAGGATTAGATAATTTTATGAGCATGACTAACATTTAAAGCTATGTGAGCTAAAACAAAAAAGATACGAGGAAATGAAGTCTCATGTTGCAGGATGTAAATTGATCACATGTGGAAGGAGGGGCAAAAAGGAATTCCCACCTCGCAATCCAGCGTGGGATATTACAGAATGAGCCAGGTGCAATAGGCTTGACTTTCCCTCTTTGTTTTCCTTTTCCTTTTCTCTGGTACATCTGATTCTGGCTAAACAGTAGGTGGGGATATTAGCCCTGATAAATAGCGATTTGATCCCACAAGGCAACTCCTATTGAAAACCAAGATAACACAAATATTTTCAATTCTTCAAGTTGAACCTAGACTAAGTATTTTGTTTTGTGGGTGATCCCTCTGTTCTTTTATTAAGAGAAGATCATTTTATGAGAGCTAAGAATATTTGCATTCCTAGGATTTAAAATTCTCAACAAACACATTGCTCAAGCAAATAAAAAGAATAGAACCAAGTAAGGTAAGATCTTCTTAATTAGTTGAGACTCTTGAGCAAGGATGAATCCAGTCTTGAAGTACTGGCTATTTCAAAATACTCATTTTACCTTAAACATACAAATAAAATGTGTTTCTGAGCTGCAGTATTCTGAGCTTGGTGATGATTGAAGGCCCTGGAAGAGGGGATGGCAGATTTTATTGGTCTGGATGGGTTCTCACTCGCCATGTCCCCATGGGAAATTTTGTAAAAATATTCAACTCTAATGGTTCAGTGAAAAGCATTTGGGCCTCAGGGAATCAACGGGAGCTAAGTTTTATAGAGTGAATCCCGTCTGGGACTAGAAGAATTAAGAAACAGAACTATGGGAGACAGGCAAGAGGAATACCAATACCAGCCCCATGGTACAAAAAGTTAGTCTTTCATTGTATAACCAGTGCTATGATTTCCTGCATTAAGATTACAAAAGCAATCAGATCAGAGATTGTGGACTTTTTTCATTATAGGATTTGAGTTGACCCTTTCTTCAACTATGAATTCTTTGGTTGGGGAACAGCCCTGATTTCCAATATGAACCCTAAATATCATTTGCTTCAGGAAGGATTTTTCCTGTTGGTTCTTAGCAATGTTTCTGAACTTGTGGCAATGGTTGTCTATACAACATTGACTACTCCATTCTCTTATCCCTTCCTCCCTAGCATAGACCACTTCTCATTATAAAACTTTTCTTTCTTTTTTTTTTTTTTTTTTTTGAGATGAACTCTTGCTCTGTTGCCCAGGCTGAAGTGCTGTGGCACAATCTTGGCTCACTGCAACCACCGCCTCCCGGGTTCAAGTGATTCTCCCACCTCAGTCTCTCAAGTAGCTGGGATTACAGGTGCGTGTCACCCATGACCAGATAATTTTTGTATTTTTAGGAGACATGGGTTTTGCCATGCTGGCCAGGCTTGTCTCAAACTCCAGACCTCAAGTGATTCTCCCGCCTCAGCCTCCCAAAGTGCTGGAATTACAGGCATGTACCACTGCACCCGGCCTATAAAACTTAAAATTCCAAACAGGCATCTAGTTTTCCAGCCTTATCTTGCACCTAGAATTGACTATGTGACTCAGTTGTGGCCATTTCTGGCTTGGAGGATGCTAGGAAATATTTTCCTTTTTGGATAAAAGGAGAGAAATATGGGAGGAGAGTTGTGTTTTCTGTTTGTTTGTTTGTTTGCTTGCTTGCTTGTTTGTTTTTCTGGCTATCCCTTCTCTCACCTTGACATAGTGGGGAAAGAATGTGGCATTTCATACTGTGGCAATTATTTTGTGACCATGAGATGACAAACTTGAGGATCAAAGGCATGGTAGCATTGACAAGATGGAAGGGGAGAAAAATCTTGAGTTCATAATGACATCCCTGAGCCACAACAACAACCCTGGGACCATGAGCCTGTTGATTTCTTGAAGCCACTTTTAGATGGATATTCTGTTACAGCCCAAAGCCTTCTAACTATTAAATACACCCAGTGAAAATGTGGCTATGTGTTCCAATAGAGCACAGAACCCTGAAGAAACACACGGCCTGTGACTTCTGGTCATATCGAATCATTGATATTCCCTGATGTAGACTGGCATATTTCTCTTGGAAAAAATAGCGAACCAGGGCTCCCTTGATGGTTGTCTGAGAATTCATTGGCTAATACTGGCAGAGCCTAAGGCCATGAACATGCTCATCATTACTAAGGAGGCAGCAATCCCGGAGGTTGCAATTCAACATGAAAAAGAAAAGGAGGATTTTGCTCCAAATTCCACACAAGGTTTCCTTCCCTCTTGTTCTCATTTCCCACAATCTTACCCTTTTCTTTGTGTCTTATTTTGGCTTCAGAAAACCTCCTTTACCTTTTCATTCTCCAATTCTGATGTTACTTAATTCTTCAATATGGTAAAGCAATAAAAAGAAAGCTGGCTGATAATCTGAGAGCAGTGCCAAAAATGTATGTTTGGAATGTTAGGACTTTATTGAAAAATACTTTATTGAATAAGCAGAAATTTTGTTAAGCTCCAAAGGAATCTAACCATCTCCCCTCCCCCACCATCACTGCCTAAATTTCACATCCTCTGATAACTTAAGTGCCTTCCCAGACTGGCATATCTTCTAGTCTGCATGTCCTAAACTACAAATCCAATACTATCGAGTGACTGGAAATGGTACAACTCAAAAGGCTAGGAAAAATCCTGCTCTATGGAGACACATTCATTTTTAAAATTTCTTTATTTCAAAAGTTTCCATCCTAATTTCCCTTCTTGAAGAGTTTTCATTGTACATGAGCAGGGAATTATGATGTGTGTCATATTTTATAACTTAGCTAATTTGAAGATACTTTTTTCTTTTACATCTGTTAGATTTTTTTTAAAAAAAGTGTATTATACTTTAAGTTCTGGGATACATGTGCAGAATGTGCAAGTTTGTTACACAGGTATACATGTGCCATGGTGGTTTGCTGTGCCCTTCAACCCGACCATCCTGAGCTCAAAGCCCAGAATCAGAGCTGATGAGTAACCAAGGAATTCAGATTTTAGTACTGAAAATAATGTATAGGAAATTCCATTGTTCTGGAGGACAAGAATTTAGCATTCACAGCTGAAATGTGTAAGACGAAAAAAAGTCTGCCAGAAAAATGCTGTTTGCAATGCTGTGAGGGTCTGCTCTAAATGGTGTTTCTTGTGGGAGGGACTTGGTGTGATGCGGTGTTGTGTGTTTTGGTTTTTGGTTTTCATCTGGAGGCTTTTTTGCTTTTGTTTCGCAGATCGAGGAAAGGAGGTTTGCCTGAAAAGGAGCCAGAGTGGTTCTGCCCAGACTGACGTGCTTCTGGCAGCCGGTGTGTACCGCTTGGTGACTGCTCTTTCATTTCAGGTGGTGATTTA
The DNA here is from genome assembly GCF_029281585.2 of Gorilla gorilla gorilla. Classification (NCBI taxonomy): domain Eukaryota; kingdom Metazoa; phylum Chordata; class Mammalia; order Primates; family Hominidae; genus Gorilla; species Gorilla gorilla. The sequence continues at coordinate 80,886,311 of NC_073234.2, forward strand.
CCAAATGCCGCTTTTTTTCTGTATGACACAGGCGTGGCCAAACATAGTCACCACTCAGAATGTTGGGGAAGTTTCTCGTCCCCATCAAACAGAGGGAGCAACCCTTGGTGTTTCAACAATGAAGCCTCCATTAGCTGAGAAGTCTAACTGTGATTTATCATTCCCTACCTATAAAGATTGTAAACAAATCAGGAAGCTTTCTGAGTCTGTTAGTCCTCTACTTCCAGGTAGAAGTGGTAAGAATGTCAACCTTCCCTCACAACATTGTAAGAAGGAATGATTATTTGAATTGATTATAAAAAGATGCTCTGCATTATTCATCATTAGGGAATTGCAAATTAAAACAACAAGGAGATACGGCTACATACCTATTAGGATGGCTAATATCCAAAACACTGACAGTACCAAATGGTAGAGCAACAGGAACCCTCCTTCATTGCTGGTGAAAACGTAAAATGGTTCGACCACTGTGGAAAAGAGTTTGGCAGTTTTTTACAAATCTAAACACACTTTTATCATATCATTCTGCAATCATGCGCCTTGATATTTTCCCAAATGAGTTGAAAACTTAGGTCCACACAGAAACCTCTGCACAAAAGTTTATAGCAGCTTTATTCATAATTGCCAAAACTTAGAAGCCACCAAGGTGTCCGTCAATAGGTGAATGGATAAATAAACTGTAGTATATTCATACAGTGGAATAGTATTGAGCACTTAAAAAAGAAAAAGAGCTATTAAGCCACAAAAAAGACATGGAGGAAGCATAAAGGCGTATTACTAAGTGCAAGAAGCCAATCTGAAAAGGCTACACTGTATGATTCCAACTATAAGATATTCTGGGGAGGTAAAATTATGCAGACAGTAAAGGATCAGTGTTTGCCAGGGTTTTGGGAAGATGGAAGGAGGAATTAATAGATGGAACACGGGATTTTTAAGCCAATGGAACTATATTGAATGACACTGAAAGGGTAGCTACATGGCATGATAGATCTGTCAAAGCCCACAGACTATACAACACAAAGAGTGAACCATATGTAAACTGTGGGCTTTGGTCACAAAGAGCGAACTGTAATGTAAACTATGGACTTCGGTTGAAAATGAGGCATCAATATTACTTCATCAGTTGTAACAAAACATACTGTGATATGTTGGTGGTGGAAGGGGCTGGGTGTGTGTTGGGGGATGGTTATGTGGAAACTGTACTTTCTGCTCAGTTTTACTGTGAGCCTAAAACTTGTAAAAAATGAAACTTATTAATTAAAACTAAATAGATTTTAAAATCTAGATAAAAGTTATGAAGCAGAAAGTGAATATAATCATATAATTATATAAATTAATAAAAATAATTGTTGAATGCATGCTTTAGGATTAAGTTCAGTTGTACACAACACAAAAAAAACAACAACAAATGTGGTTTAGACAAGATAGAAGAATATGTTTCTCATGTATGCAAAATAAGCCTAGAAGTAGGCAGTCCGGAGTTGGAATGGTGACTCCACAGAGACTTTGGGGACCAAGGCTTCTGGCTTTGCTGAGACTCCCATCTCAGCATCTTACTCCCATCTCTTGGTCTGATATAATTGCCAGAACTCCAGCCGTTACATCTGCATTCTAAACAGCAGAGAGCGAGAAAGGAGGAAATACTGGCATGCCTCCTCCCTTAAATGCAGACTTACAGGAAGTTTCATATTATATTTCTGCTTTTATCTTATTGGCCAAGAACTTAGACAAATTGTCACATCTACCTGTGAAGGAGTCTAACAATTTTTTACCTATTGAATGTACACAAAATTTAAAAAATCTGCAGAGAGGTCTAGCTAAAAATCAGGGCTCTGTTTCTAAATAAAAGGAAAGAAAGGGATGTTGGAGTAGGCAGCTAGCCATCTGAGACTTTGAGCAACTGTTGCTAAGTTAAAAATACAGTGCTAGAGGCAGAGGATGAAAAACACATTAGATCAATAGGAGAAATAAACATGCAAGCACGCGGCTATTATATAGGTGGCAATTTGTTAATGGCACAAGAATTTCAAAAGAGGATGTGCGTATGCCCAGTTGGGGTTGATCAGAGAAGTCCTCCTAGAGGGAAGGATATTTTACAAAGACCTAGAAGGATGGAGAGAATTTGAACGGTAGGAAGTGGTGGAAAAGAAGCAAACTTGGCATAGGAAATGGCATGAGAGAAAACAAGTTGTTATTTGATAAAGAGGGATATGCCTGTTATTGGTGCATTTTATAGTCTGCACAGATACAGAAAGTGCCTAGGCAGGAAGAAGTTTATGTCTGTAGTTTGGACATCTACCCTAATGACATCAGTTTCTCTATTCACAATCTGTCCATCATTCCCATGGGGTGGGAGGTGAGGAAGAATTCCATTCAACAACACACACTTAGAGTATCTCAGGCAAAGAGACTTTTTTTCTTTTGTATTTATGATAAAACACCCAAATATGTATCCAAGTGGGATTACCAGCCTGGGTTGGATCCAAGAGACTTTGGTTACTAGAACTATTTCTCATCATAAATCCCCAAACAAGTTGAGTTTTTCACTTCCTCTCCTAATCTGCCATGGAGCACAGCCGAGTTGCTTGAAGTCATCTACTTCTTGGCAGTGGCTACAATTCCAAGATGATGGAACGATTCTTTTCCATATACATCATTATTATTTCTAGTATAAATATTTATCAAGCACTCACTGTGCAATAGAGAAGAGCTCCTGCTTGGTGGTCTTTCCAGCTGAACAAAACAAACATGAGTAGAGGTCGAGGGAAGAGGTGGGAAGAGAACCTCAGCTGGTGGGAAACAATAGGAATTGCTTCCCCACCCCACCTCCTTTTATTCATGTTGGATGTTATTTGGACTTGACTGCCATATTTCAGATACGTAAAATGTGTTTTTATTTGTTTAACATATGCTTTATAGGGCTTACCATGTGCTGTGCACTGTTCTAAGCTCTTTACAAATATTAACACATTCAGTCCTCATAGAATCCTGTGAAATAAGTCATTTTATTATCCCAATTTGCAGATGAGGAAACCGAGGCACACAGTAATTTGCCCAAGGTCACTCACTGGGCACAATGACTCTAGAGCAACACTGTTCAGTAGAACTTTCCCTGATGTCAGAAGTGTTCCATATTTGTGCTGCCCAATAGGGTAACCACTGGATACGTGTAGCTGTTGAGCACTTGAAGTGTGGCTTGTATGACTGAGGAAGTGAACTTCTGAAAGTTCAGAAGGCCACCCACCTCGCCCTCCCAAAGTGCTGACATTACAGGCATGAGCCACCACACCCAGGCTGCCTTTCTTTCCTTTCCTCTCCCTTCCTCCCTCCTTCCCTTTTTCCTTTCTTTCTTTCTTGCTTGCCTGCCTTCCTTCCTTCCTTTTCTTTCTCTCTCTTTCTTTCCATCCCTCCCTCCTCTCTCTCTCCTTCTTTCTTTCCTTTTCTTTTCCTTTCTTTTCTTTTTTCCTTCCTTCCTTCCCTTTTCTCCTTCCTTCCTTCTCTTCTCCTCTCTTTTCTTTCTCTTTCTTTTTTTGAAGGAGCAACAGCCAAGAATATAGAGATTCTTTTGTAAAACAGTGATCCTTCCTGGTGCATTTGCTGTTTAATTATGATAAACAACATGAGATATAAGTTTATAGAAAAATATGAGCAAGTCACTCAGGTGGTGCCATTCTCTATTCCCTGGCTATTAAATAGGACTACGAAAAAGCTCTATCTCCAATGCAAGTTTTCTCACAATTAGTAGCAGATGAGGAGGTCAAAGAGGAGAAATCAACGGCTGGTTAGGTCATGCACATTTGGTAGCACAGACCATTGTTAAAAGCGAAAAGCAACATTATAGTATCTGGTGCCTGCTTGGGAAAATGAAGAGCAGGACAAGGTCATGTGTGTTATCTTGCTGTCATCAAGACTACTACTCCCTCTTTTCTCTCTTTCACTCCCATTTTAATGCTTCTCTACTTTACTCAGCTTTCATGGTTAAACTCAAATTCCACTTCTTCCTTGAAAGCTGCCCTCCTGTCTCCGTGTGAAAGCATCCTCCCTACAATATGACTGTGTGTTTCTTCTGGTACTCAATGGGTTCTATACTATATAGTAGCTAAGTAAGTACAAGTCCTAACTCTCCTACTTACTCTCAACTCTTAAAGGTCTGATTTCTGTTTGTATTAATTTTCTGTAAAACTTCATACAAACCTGGGCAACATAGTGAATGAGACCCTGTCTCTATTAAAAAAAAAAAAAAATTAGCCAGGCGTGGTGGCACACACCTGTGGTCCCAACTACTCAGGAGGCTGAGGCAAAAGGATCACTTGAGCCAAAGAGGTTAAGACAGCAGTGAGCCATGTTCACACCACTGCACTTCACCCTCAGCGACTGAGTGAGATGTGCTCACATTCCATAGATTATTTTAACTTTCATCCCTGTTTCCCTATTTCTAGCATGCACTTCTATGATAGCATTAACAGTATTGTATTGTAAAATTTGATGATCGTATCTCTCCCCAAGACTGTAAGCCCTTTTAGAGTAGCACCTACCTTAAAATAGTTGCTCTATAAATGGCAAGCAACTATTTTCTGAATGAATGGTCATTCTCAGAAATTTGTAGTATATGTAGTATGTTTGCCTTTTGTCTAAAAATGGATCCCTCCTCCAATGAAACTCTTCTATATTAGTATTAGATTAAGCATTAGGTAATATCAAACTAACTTCAGCATTTTATAATAGCCCTGCTGTAGGGAAAGACAATGCATAATTGTCCTAGAGAATGAGGCCATTTTCAGCTAGCTGTGGTGGCTCACACCTGTAATACCAACACTTTGGGAGGCTGAGGCAGGCAGAACACTTGGATTGGGAATTCAAGACCAGTCTGGTCAACATGCCAAAATTCTGTCTCTACTAAAAATACAAAAATTAGCCAGGCATGGTGGTGTATGCCTATAATTCCAGCTACTAGGGAGGCTGATGCACGAGAATCACTTGAACCCAGGTTGTGGAGGTTGCAGTTAGCAGAGATCACACCACAGCACTCCAGCCTGGGTGACAGAGTGAGACTCTGTCTCAAAACAAACAAACAAGCAAACAAACAAACAAAAAGAGAGAGAGAGAATGAGAACATTTCTTGCTTAACCTTGCCCAAAGGACATAGGTCATCCAAAGAGGTTTGAATTTTAGGGTACTGCACAGAACCCAGAATAGAAAAGAAGTGTGAAAACTGGCAAGACATTGCAATTTTCTACAAGTATGTAAAGCTCAAACTAAAAAAGAACATTTTTGAGAATTTTAAGAAGTATATGTGAAGGATGCTCTGACATTAGGTTTAGTGAAGGAAGGGGCAGAGATAGACCAAGATCACTTTAGCAACCTATAATTTGGTTTAATTGATCGAGCAGGGAGGAAAAAAGAAGGAGAAAAAGAATAAGGAGATCGTGAAATAGAAAAATGTAAAATACTGTAACAGAAATTACTGTAGCTTTGCTTTGAGTAGTACTGGAAAAGTTTGTTATACTAGGAAGTAGTCATATAAATGGAAAGATGGCTTTTCACGTCTTTTATGACTTGTTGTAAATGATTAATTAAATACTCTGAGTGTTTCATTAAATATATGCATTCCTTCCAAATTAAAGTGTGCAGAGACTCGTTATAAATAAATTCATTGGGTGAATGAAAGGAGCATTTACTTCTAAAGGAATATTACTGGCAAATTTCATTCTTGACATTGATTAAATAAACTAAATTTATTTTAATGGCAATATGAGCAAATTACAAGGCTAATTAGTTTTCTACTTTAGTATTTTTACATTATTTAGTGCATTTATAAGTGATCCAACAATTTTAAGAATTTTACTACATAAAAAGCATTTTGTAACAAAATGTGAAAATGAAAGAATGAATAAGACATGGTTCTCGCTTCACTCGTTTTCTACTTTCACGCTTCATGGAACAATTTTAAGTGTCTACTATGAGCAAACCCTTTTCCTGAATGTTGCAGGCAGTAGAAAGGAAAAATAAGACTTGTTTCTTCCCTCTAAAAGCTTGAAATGTCATGGAAAAAACATACGCACAAAATAACTGTAATGTAAGACAGACTTTGGTAAGTAAGTGCTAAAATAATAGAGGTACAAAGTGCTTGGGGAGTATAAGAAATGGAGGGATTAAGACTGATGGGGAGAGGATCAAGAAAGGCTTCTCGGAGGAGGAAGGGTTTGAGCTTGGCCTTGAGAGATGGCTGGAAATTTAACAGGAGGCTCTGGGCGGGGGAGGAGAAGAGAAAGGGGTTGTATAGTCTCTGGGTTGCAGGGTTGTTCTATAGAGGGGTTTTGGTGTTTCTCTGGACAATTTTGAACTGTCACATGGAAGAGATGTGTCATACAGAAAATACACAGAGCAACTAGAAACTGGTCTGAAAATACAGCCATGTGACTTCAGTGAAGAAACGGTATCAGGCCTGAAGTGTGGGCAACAACAGTGACAGGTATAATTAGACATTGAGCAGATCAGTGTTTTTTGATTAATAAGCTTGTTCTTCCTATACATTAACTCATGGGCCTGAAAGGAACTTCAGGAAGTTACTTAGGTCACCCCTGACTATGTTTTTTTTTTTTTTTAATTATTATTATTCTTCCCTTAGCCTCAGCCCTATAATATGAGCTCTTCAAATGCTCAGACCCTTGGGCTCTGCATGAGGACCAATACAACTAATAAAATATAGTAGTGGCAGCAGTTGAAGCCGCCTTGTGATACCACTATTTTGTAGCCATATTAATAATATTGTGTGGGAACTGAGGCAAGGGTTTTGTGAGTCTTTCAGGGCTGCCCTTCTTTTAATAAGCCCCTGACAAGTTACAGCTTCTGCTTGGGGTAAAAGCTGATCACAGGACTTATGCACAATGGCTTCCACCGCCTTGCCTTAACAATTTATCCCTATCTAGCTACCAATTAGAAGTCTAAAGTTATAGAATGCTAGCGCTGGAGTAGTTATTAGGATTAATCTAACCCAAGCCCTTTGTTTTTCATTTTACAGTGGAGGAAAGAGAATCTTAAGGGAAGTGATATGCCTAAAGTCACACAGTTAATGACTGGCTTACCTGAACTAGAACTAGAATGTAGATCTCTAAGTTTCCTAACTTTCAAATCAGTTTCTCTCTCCTGCAGCACACTGCCTTCTTTATTTGCATCAATAGTGTATATGTGTATGCGCATTAATATTTCTAAGAGTTTGGCTTAAAACATTCAGTAGGTGCCCATAGAATAATGTATGTTAAGCCAGAGAAGTAAAATGTACTGGATCAAAACATTTTCACTTGGAAAAAACATTAGAATCCTGGGAATTTCTTGAAATGCAAGAAAGCTCAGCCTCCAGAACTTGCAGTGTAAACACTGTGGCTAATTTGTTGAAGTGAGATGCCATTGATGATTCTCCCTGCCTTGAGAGATGACAGGGCTCCTTCGCAGAACAAAGCTGATTGCTGTAGCAGATTGCTAGGGGAAGGCACATTGCAAAAAGTGATCAGGAAAAGACAAGACATGTTACCAAGACAGATCATTTTTCTTGAAGAGGAGTTAAAAAAAGACACTAAAAAGGAATTCCTGCCATAAAGTTTGTCTTTCAGAGAGCAACCATTTCTACAACTCCGTTCCTGCCTAAAGAAGCAGGCTGTAACCTGGAGCAAAGCTTGGAGAGGCTAGTACATCAGTTTTACAGAAGCAGTTCTAAGAATAGTGAATATGGATAATACAGACAGCAACCCAGACACTTGATCCATGCGTTTGCTACGTAAAAGTTGGATGAGAATAACTTTCAACAAATTTACTTTCCAGTGACTTGTTATTTTTAAAATTGTATTCTTATTAATAAAAATGATACTTTGATACTGGGTATGTAACCAAAGGAAAATAAATCATTCTACCAAAAAGGCACATACCCTTGTATGTTTATCACTGCGCTATCCACAGTAACAAAGACATTGGAATCAACCCAGGTGCCCATCACCGGTAGATTGGATTAAGAAAATGTGGCATATATACACCATGAAATGCTACAAAGCCATACAAAAAGAATGAAATCATGTCCTTTGCAGCAACGTGGATGCAGTTGGAGACCATAGTACTAAGTGAATTCACGAAGGAATACAAAGCCAAATACCACATGTTCTCACTTACATTAGGAGCTAAACATTGAGAACATATGGACATAAAATGGGAGCGATAGACACTAGGGACTACTGGGAGGGGGGCGTGGGTTGAAAAACTACCTATCAGGCACTATGTTCACTACCTTGGTGATGGGGGCTGTACTCCAAACCCAGCATGATGCAATATTCACATGTAACAAACCTGCATGTGTACCCCCTGTATCTAAAATATAAACTGAAATTAGAAAAAAAACAGAAGCCAGCACCATGAGGTTTTCAGCTCCCCCATAATCTCCATAACCCTCTTTAGTCCTAAATAAACATAAATGTAAGTAAAAAGAAATAAATAAAAAATAAAGATGACACTGTTTCTCCACTTATTTTCTTATCAAAGAAAAATGGCCATAAGCCATTCTGTAGAATAAGCTGCCTTATAAGAGTTTTATCCTTTTGACGTGATTTGATTTGAGGCTGTCCTTCTTTTCATTTGCTTTTAAATTCTGTGTACAATAGAATAATTCAATTCCACGGGATATTTTTAAAAATCTTTTTAAAATTCTTGTTTCCATCCATCAGTGAGTACTTTTCTTCTATTGCTATGATAATTTTTATTCTGATTCTACATGAAAATGGCAAATCAGATGTTAGAGCAGAAAGCTACCTTAGCAACCATCTGCTGCGATGTCCTCATGTTCTAGATGTAGGAATGTCCAGGGATTTCTTGATTTTTGGTGGCTCACCCAGGGGAAGACAGGGCATAAATCTAGCTAGGACACACTTTCTGCTCCTACTCCTGTGCTCTTTCACTGCCAGACATTTCACCTTCATTAGAACAGCGCCTTAAATCATGTTTGTCTTAGGAAATACACCTCACTTTTCATATTTTAATGTGCTCACTTTCAAGGAAGCTTTAGAAAAACCATGAAATGCCTTTTATTTTTAACTTTAATTTTAATGAAAGGTGAAATTTTCCTTCTATATTAAATTCCAGTTAGGAGAGTTACTATTAATAAGTTAGTTATGTTTATTTGTGGCTACATTAGTCAGATTTTGACTATACTAATTCTGGGTAGCAAACAACTATGAAATCTTAGTGGGTTCAACAATAAAGTTTCACTTTTTGGCTAAGGATCTGTGCATTGGCAGGCTCTAGGTGAGTTCAGGTTTGCTCTACCTAATTTCTCACTCTGGTAGCTGACTGGGACTTGCTTGTTTCATGGCAGATGGCAAATGCCCAAGAGCGCAAACCGGACCATACAAGTGCCATGAAGCCTCTGTTCAGAACACATCTGCTCACATCCCATTGGCCAGAAAAGTCACATGGCAAAGCCCAACGGCAGAGATGAATGCCTTGTCTGCTCTACAGAAGCACTGCAGTTATATGACAAGGCGTGTGGATGCAAACGCTTTTATAGGGTGAGCATGGAGAATTGAGCCTAGTATTCCAACCTACTACTTGTGAAAATTAAAATAGAAAGAAATTGTTACTTTTCTCTAGAATTGGAAATTAAACTATTGAATTCTCCAAGATGCCTAGATTAAGACAAACTTCATTTAAAATTTAATTTTCTGAATGCCTTTGGTTTTCTTGTATAATCTAGTACAGTTTAGGTTATTTAGATACTCAGTAAATACTTGAGGGATTCATAAATGCTGTGTCCACTAAGAAACTACTCCTTTTGTAACATTAGTTCATTCATCCACTAGGGACTATTTATTGAGTGCTACTATGTGCCAGGCACTACAGTATTTATAAGTGAGGGAAACACATCAATGTGCAGAAAATAAAAATGCTGCCTGCGTGGAGCTTATGCTCTGACAACATATTTTTCTTTAAAAAGAAAAAATAATGAGCAAAACATATTGTATGTTAGTATCTGATATACGCTTTATACAAAATCAGGCTAAAAGAATTAGGAGGACTAAGGTGGGGATAGTGACAGGCTACAGTTTTTCTGTAGTGTAAAAAAGGGGTACAGGGTAGATCTTACCAAAAGTTGACAAATTTGAGCAGAGACTTGAAGGAGGTGAGGGATTTTTCCCTCTGTTCCCCATGTAGCCATAGAGATTCACGAAGGGTCTGCAGCCAGAGAGCATTTCAAGTATAACTCATGGAAAGGGGGTGGTGGAGGGGGCCCTAACAGGGCAGAGCTTGGGAACAGCCTCCACCCCCTGACACCCCAACCAGAGTACTCTCAATTTCAGCTGTTAGATTTAGCCCTAAGATTTCTTCTGAGGAATATCCTACCTTTAAAAAATAAATGAATAAACGCCTTAGAATACTATGCTAGATTGTGAACTCATCCAAAGTCAAAGATCTGGCTTAAGATCTTGATTAAGAACATTGAAAAGTATATTAATAAAATTTATTTATTTATTAATAATGGCTCAATTTCTTAATAGTCAGCTGCCCCAGGGCTTAGTCTGAGCCCTCTCTCCTCCTTACATTTTTTCCTTAGATATTTTATTCAAGCCTTAAACACCATCTATATGCTAATGACTCCTAACTTTACATCAGTCCTGACTCTTCAACAGGACTCCAGACAGTTCCCCTTGGATATATGATGAACAATCTCAAACTTAACATAATTGAAACAAAACTCAGGATTCTGCCTCCTCCATCACACCACTACCTTTTTAATTGTCCTTATCTCAGCAAATGGGGCCATCACTCCTCCTATTCCAGCACATGCATCTCCATGTCCAAAATATGTTGTATATCATCTCACTTCTCTCCACCTCCACTCTTGCCCAAGCCCCATTATCTCCTGTGACAACCTCTCATCTGGTTTCTGTTTGACAATTGATTATTTATGCTGTAATCAGTGATTTTTTAAAAATATATATCATGTCACTCCCCTCTAATGCTTTATATGACAACGAGGATAAAATCCAAACTTCTTGCCATGATCTACAAAACCCAGCGTGATCTAGCCCATGAATATGCCCTGCGTATGTCCCTGATCTCTTGCTGTTTTATTTGCCTAGAGAGCTTTCCTCCCCCACCGGTCATATTTTGAGATGGTTGGTCTCCACAAATGATCTACGTCTCAACTTATGCGTCCACTTTTCAAAGAAGTCTTCCCTGACCACCCAGTCATCTCTATCACCTCACCTTTCATACTACTTATCACTGTCCCCAGTTATTTTGTTGATTTATTTGTTTACTTGATTATTGTCTATCCTCGACCGTAAGAATATAAGCCCCACTGCAACAGGGGTTTTGCTGACATATTCCAAGAACCTAGAACAATAACTGACATATAATAGGTGCTCAAAAAGGATCAACCAAATAAATGATGACTAGGATCAGTGCTTTTTCAGAGACTAGGTGTTACTAGGAAAGTGGAGAGGGTGCCATGGCATTGAGTGTTTGTGGAGGTGGTGGTATGGTGATAGGAATTTTTGGCTTCAAAGCAAGGCAAAAATGGAAAAGAAATGGAAAGTTAGAGAAACAAATTTTCCCTGCTGTGCAATTATAACTGAGTCTGGTCCCAGATTTTGGTCTTCTTCACAACTCAGGCCCATTTAATCTATTACTGTATCTGCTAGGTTCTTTCATTGCAGACAAGAGAAACTCACCTCTAGACACTTAAGAAGAAAAGAAAAGAAAAAAAGGTTTAGAACTAACACATAGAACAGAGGTGAAAACACAAGTACCAGGTCTTAGTATAGGAACTTGAGTAGCTTCAAAGAAGTTGGGCCAGGAACAAATGGGACATTTTCTTGAAGCCACTGAGGTTGGGATAAAAGAAGTGCACCAATTTTCACTTTTTGGCACTTTGCCAAGTTTTAGTTCTGGGGCAAAAATGTCTGACATAGCTTGAGTCCTGAGCCTACCCAAGGATCCAGGCATGGAGTGAGTCCCCACCACCATAAACCCAGTGGACTGTTATCAGAATAACAAGTAATGGATACTAGACAGGCAAATACAACAGCTTTCCACTCCATTCCAGGAAATATCATGGGGTGAGGTGTTTCATTTGAGAGGGTTATAATCTAGTTTGCGAGGAAATAAAACTAGAGGTCGCTTATGTCAATGAAGGAAATGTATTATTACTGGGAAAATAAGGCATCCTTCCTGTAAACCAACGAGAAAACTAACAGATTTATTCCTAGACATGCATTTTCTCTCCTGAAGCCCATTTTAAGGATAGTGTTTCTCATCTTCTGCCAACTGTCAGCTGGAACAGGACCTCTCCTACCTTCACAAGGGCATTGCTTATCGCTAACTGCAGAATTTCCTCTGTTCTCACCAAATTGCCAGATTTTACTTGGCCAGCCACTTGGCCAACAAAATTAAGTGGTAAATTAAATAACTCTAACCATAAGCCTCCAGCAATTCACAACCAATTTCGGGGTGTGTGTGTGTGTGTATGTGTGTGTGTGTGTGTGTGTGTGTGTGTTATGTGGGAGTGGGAGGCTGGGGAAAAGGTAGGGAAAAAAAGGAGAAGAAAACTTAAGGATAAGTCTCAACAATGTAAAAGCAAAGAGGATATCTCTATGGTGAAAACATATTCTTTCCCCTAAAGCTTATGAATTAGGGGGCAATTTGCTTGGTTGGAGCTACATTTTGAACTATGAGCTAGAATTTGAATTATAATTTTGAGCTATGATTGCTCACATAAAAGTCATCTTTATGGCAATAGATATTAATTTATATACCTATTTGTTTCTTTAACAAACATTCATTGTGTGCCGGCAGTGTTATAAGCATGACTGAGGGAGATGGATGTGTTTCTTGCTCTCATGGGGCTGGCAGGGTAATGGTGGTCATGAGGCAGGTGAAATAAACAGCAGCTTGGAAGGGGATGAGTTGGGGTTGCCATTACCTTCTGTCGGAGAAAAAGAATATGAAGCCTTCAAAAATAAACTGGGCTTCAAGGAGAGAGAATGCTATACTTGCTAATCAAGATGGAAGCATGCACCCAGAAAATGAAGGGTTCAGGACTAAGAGGAGTCAGAAGGTCCTATGAGACTGGCTGGGAACAAGGGCTGTGTGAGTGGTGAGAGAAGAGCAGCTCAGCGCAAATCCAAAGCCAGAGTCAGGGAGCATAGAAAAGAAGGAATCCTTCCTACAGGGATCTAGAGCTAAATGGGACACAGCAGGAACAGGGCCAGGTTTGATGGGCAAAATCCCATGTTCATGACCAAATTATAAATACAAAATCAGGTTTGAAAGTGTGTGTTACTGTAGAAAGAGAAATCACAATCCATTACACATTTTTAAAAGCTGACAAATACCCCAAATCTGACAAAATCCAGAAAAAAATATAGTGGCTGCTCTAATTAACTGCCTGGCATACCCCTATTACTGCTTGATGCGCTTTTATACTTATTTTGCTAAATTTTTTTTGATTGTGCATTTATTGGCCATTCACTTCTTTACAGGAAAATGACTTTGTAATGTAGTTATCTATACAGTGAACAGAACAATAATTCATTCTTTATTCTGGCATGAATGATTACAACTTGGATTTTTTTTGTAATTTTTGTTGGTGTTGACTAGGTATAGATCTAGTCACTCTACATATCTGAAGATTGGAAGAACTTTCACAGACTAGCTTCTGGCTTTGTGTATTTCAAACCTTGTTTCTCCTCCCCAGTCCCTATACTCCTGGTCCCAGGCTGATATGGTGCAAGATATATACTTACCATAGGACTTCTGTTTATGCACCTTTGTGTCAGCAAAGTAGGTGGTAGGAATGTTGCTGGAAACGATTCGAACACTGAGAAGGATAGAAATAGCTTAATCCTACACACAAAAAAGTGCCTGTGAACCACAAAAGTACATCCCACTAGGCCTAAATTAAAGTAAACTTCCCCTTAGCTGAATGCTAAAAATGCCCATGGCCACTCCAGTACCATTGAATGTTAGGGAGAGTAAGACAGAGTGGAAGCTGAAGTAGAGAGACAGTGATCTTAACTGATTATAGTTAAATATTGTTTTTCACAAATTTTATTATCCATGTGATCAGGTGAACACATTGCATGAGCCCCTCTGAGGGCCTTGGAAAATCACTGTGCAAGGGAAGGGCCTTGAAACTTGTCAGGCTCTGGAGCAGGCTTTGGTATTCAAGAAATCTCAGAATAAGACTTGGAAAGAGAAAAACAACAGCAACTCAGAATAACAAAAGGGAACTGTAATCCAAAGTGTTATGATCTGAGAAAGAGGCCTGCTACCTAAAAGGGAGGAGAAATTAGTGACATTTTGGAAAGTTTCATAGGGTTCCCACCAGTGCCAAGGTTAGCCAGAAGGCCTGCACTTGGACTCAACAGTGCATAACATGTTCCCAGGAAACCCTGTATCAGTTATCTGTTGCTGCATAACAAATCACTCTAAAACATAAAGGATTAAAACAACAATAAGCATGTATTATCACACACAGATGATACACATATTATACTTCTGAGGGTTAGGTTCTGGGAGTGGCTTGGCTGGGTGGCCCAGGCTCACTCTCACATCTGGCAGGTTAGTGCTGGTTGTTGACCAGGTTCCTCACTACATGGACCACTCCACAGGGCTGCTTGAGTGTCCTTATAACATGGCAGCTGGCTTCCTCAAGAGTGAGGGATCCAAGAAGTAAGGTGGAAGCCTCAATGTCTTTCACCACCTAGTCTCAGAAATTTCACTGTCATTTCTGAAAAATTGTATTTGTTACACTATTCAGCTCCATTCATTGTGTGAGGGGACAACACAAGGGTGTGAATACCAGGAGATGGGGATCAACAAAGGCCATCTTGGAGACTGGCTTCTGCTGACCCTTTGCACTGTAATGTAGTTTAACTTTGTACAGCAGCAGACAAAAATATGGAAGTACTGTTCTAGCAAAATGTGGAAAAGACCTAAGATACCAGGAGCTTGTGTCTGTGTGGTTGGGTGTTGCTGGGAGTGGTCAGGGGGAGGTCTCCAAAGATAGCCCTTGGCAGAATTCTGACTTACGAGAGGCAAAGAAATAGAAAGAGCACCTTTATTTCATAGATGAGCATCTTGGACATAGAAAAGGAAAGTGAATATTCCAAGGCCACATTGCCAGTCAGATTCAGAGGTGGCAGAAGCTTGACTACTCCTAACAATGATAATTTAAGTACTAGAGTATTTTCCTCCATACCAGGTACTGGCCTACGTTTTCTGTGTATATCATCTCATGTAACATTTACTATAGCTAAGGAAGTGAAGGCACCAAGAGGTCTAGCAAATTGCTCATGGTCATGTAGTTAGTCATGGTAGAACTGGCATCTCAACCAAATTCTGTCTGGTGTCCAAACCCCCTTTCTCCACCTCCACATCCCACTCCTTCCAAACCTTCCATTCTTTTAAGCCTGCCAAGTTATCTCCTTTCTATAATCCTTCACCCTATCTTCCCTGACATGCCTCATTCCCATGGAGAAGTCTTCTGTTTGGGGATAGCCTAAGGGGCCCTGCTTTATCAGAACTCCCAAACACCTTACAAATTACTCAACATAAGTATGAACACAGTGAAAACATAAGTAGAATCCAGAAGTAAAAAGTTCTAAACATTTCAGGCAAACAATACCAACATGTGTGTAATATGCGGAAGTTTAGCTTTAAGTTTTCAGAGCAAAACTTGGAAGGAGGCTCCTCTCCAAAACAAGACCCCCACCCCAAGCCAAGTATTCTAACACCTAACAGCCAAAACTGATGGAGCACTATGTGCTTGCCATTGTTTTATGTGCTCTACCTCTACTGACTATTTCTAACTTTTATAATAGCCTCCTAAGGTAGGTGTACCATTATTATCTCCATTCTCCATTTTTATGCAATTTATCTGCAAGGTTACACACTAGGCAAGTGGTCGTTCTGGGATTTGAACAAAGTCTGGGTCGAGAATTCACGCTTGTGTGCAGTCTGCTCATCTTTGTCTTTTTTCTTTCAAGTCTGCTGTTGCCCTGGAGGTGCTGTCAGTGGAGTCTAAGATTTGGTTCCCTTGTTTGTCAATATTCGTCAATCAGAATTCTTGAGCATCTGTCACTTTGAGGCACTGTGCTAAGCACTCAGCATAAATTGACTGAAGAAAACAGACACAGTCCCTGCCTTCCCTGAGTGTGCATTCTAGTGGGAGCAACAGACCTTAAATGATGTAATAAATAAATTTATTTAAAGTTAACAACTCAACAAATAAGGATAGCTTAAAATTATAAGAAATGTTATGAAAGTAACACACAGTATGCTCTCATAGATGATCCCAGGAGGATCTATTTAGACATGGTTCGGTCAGTGAAGTCTGAGAGCAAATTTAAGCTGATACTAAAAGAATGAAAAGCTTTAAAATGAGATAAAGGAAGAGGCATTTCAGTTAAACATGGAAGACACAAGACATTCTTTCTTAACCTTTCCACAGACCTTTCTAAAATTGAGTATAAAAGGAACTAATGAGATAGAAACTCAGAAGGACAAAGACAACAGGTGATGAGAGAGAGAATTGTGACTGCAAAGAGTGAACATATTTTTGGAAGATAAAAAGTGGAAGGAGGAGTGAGCAAAAGTAAGAATGCTGTATACCAAGTGTGAGCAAACTGGATGCCAATGTCAAAGGAGCTAAGTCACAGCATCTAAACCCCCTAGTAAGTCTCAGCCATTGATGGTACCTGGTCTGTGGAAGATAAGGGTGGAGTTCTGGGGAGGAATCAGGAGAATGGTTTGAAAGTCAGTATAAAGCACATTTAAACCCCTGGACTCTCTCTTCCCTCTCCTCTACCCAGGTCCAGGCAAGTGTTCCTCCTCACCCTGCCAGGATGCCAGAATCTTACTATTCTGTGGAGAAGTTGAACTGGAGTGGCTCCACACCCAGGATGCCGGCCCCAGAAGAAGTGGAGGTGCAAAAGAAAAGGGTCTGAGCACAAGTGTAGATACTGAAACATAAGATTTCTTCTCCTTCCGGGTGCGCCAACCTTATGGGTTTGGGTTATAATCCTGTGGTAGTATCATCTGACTTTTTAAAACTGTATTTTTTATTCCTTTTATAAAAATTTTACTCACACATACACATGCACACACACACACGCACACATACATGTATTTTTTTTAAGAGAAGAGGAAAAGCGTTTCTTGCGGAGGAAACAGCCTGTGTGAACATCCTGACCAGTGCATTCAGCGGAGTGGCAAAGAAGACCTGGCAGTGCAAGAGCAGCAGTAGGAGGAGGACATGGGGAGGATGAGGTTGGAGAGAGCGGGGTAAGAGGAGGACATGGGAAGATGAGGTTGGAGAGCGTGGGGCCAGATGCTGCGGGACCTTGAGGGCCATCTGAAAAGTCTGGGTTTTCTTTGAAATGTAGCCATGAAAGGTTTTTAAGCCATGGGTAACATGATCTTATTTAGGTTTAAAGAGTTACTCTAGTTGTATAAAGAATAGTTTTGTCACATATTTAGCTGGGTCTTCGCATGAAAAATTATGTATCCCAGTACTTTAGAGCGGAAAGGACCTTCAAGATCATTTAGTCCAACCCTTTCTTTTAAAAGATAAGCAAACTAAGAAGCAGAAAATTTATGATTTGCCCAAGGTCACAGAGCTAATAACTATGTGAGGCTTTTAAACTAGGAGTTGCAGGGTGATAGATTATACTTTTAAGAAATCTTTCTACTTTATATTTCCTTTGGCCAGAAGTGATGTCTCCCTTTTCTGAACTTTCATCTCACTTTATTTTTCTCTCCTATGGTGCTTACTCATTTATTACCTTGATCATAGTTCTTTGTGTTCTTGTCTTGTCTTATCTCCTTTATGAGACTATAAAAGCAATCCCTGGAGAGCAGGAAATATGGTCTTTACCTTACGTGTCTCTGTAGGACATTGCCTGTAGTAGGTGTTCAGTCAATGTTTGTTAAGTAAACAGATCAATGGACAGGTGATACGTGAGTGAATGAATGAATGAATGAATGAGTTCTCCATATGCTATAAATACTGAGTGTTTACTGACTGAATATGCACGTGTAGATTATACTCTCCCTGATTTATCATTCTAGGCTACTTCCTAGCTATGTTTTCATTCATTTTTCTCTTATATGTACATAATGGAAAGCAGTTATTTTTGATCAGAAGAAATGAGGTGGCCTAGAAAAATATCACATTTCTAAGTCAGGTAATTCTTTCTTCCAAGATTATCAGCAGGGAGAGCCTCTCCACACTCTCCCCTTCCTTCCCTCCCACCCTACTGGCTAGGTTTAAATGTTCTTTCTCAACACATGATCTTTTGGGAGCTTACTTCTGAATTTTTTTTTTCAAGAGATGGCTGAGACTGCCCATAAGAAACTAACCAAGTGTCCGGGGTAAAACTGTGATATCACAAAGGAGAAAAATGTTTTACTTAAGGTTAAAAAAAAACAGCTCTCTGCTGGAGAGAGCTGTAACTATGCCCTCTCCAGCAGAGCAATATACATACATCCAATGAAAACTAATGCTGCCAACAGTGGAGAAAGCCCTGAAGGAGATTTGGGAGCCATGGGTGATGTCCCTGCCTTCGATATTGACTTGTTCAATGGCTCTGATAATTCATGAGCACTCTCTCTCTCACTTCACCCCTGCCCTTGGTTTCCTCATCCATAAAAGATACATAAAAATATTAGAAACAATTGGTCATAGGTCCAGTTTCTGCTACCACAAAATGACCCATTAATTCTGTCCATAAAATTGGTCAGACTGGTTTGGGGGATAATTATTACATTTTTGGACTCACTGATTTGGCATCTTGCACATACGTAGTCAGGCGCATGTTGAGAATCTTTGCCGGAGATGAGGTTATACAATGGATTTTGGCTCCCTGCATGAAGAAACAAGCTTCAGGGCATGCGATTTGATGATCTAAGGTCTCCACTAAGGCAATCGGCACTCAGAAGACAAACATGACTCATTGTGTGTGGGAACTCATTCCACTGTTCACAAACTTCGGTTTGAGGGTTGGGAAGGTCTGGAAAAGATTCTAGTGTAAAGCCTAATTCAGAAGGGTACAGACTGTTTTCTTTGTAAAGTGACACATGTCAGTGTTGTGAAACAGTGGAAACTGGAAGGAAAATAAAATATTGTGTCGACTGTCACGGAGTCATCCTGCTGCCCCGGCTACAGACATCTCTTGCTTTCTACTCCTGTGCTTCACTATTACAATGAAGCCACTGTCCTCAGATAGTTCCGGCTGCTTCACCATGTTAGTTATCTATTGCTAGGAAAGAAGCCACCCCCAAAAGTCTGTGATTTAAAGCCACAACATTTTATTATTTGTTCATGAAATCTGTAATCTTGGTGGAGCTCAGCAGCAATTCTGCTGCTGGTCTTGCCTGGAATCACTCATGCAGGGGGCATTATCTAGAGAATCAGCTAGGCTAACTCTCAAATAATATAGAATGACTTCATTCCCATGCATGTCACCACAGCTGGGATGGCTGAAACAGCTGGGGCTGGTCCGGCGTCTCTCCCTCCCTCTCTCTCACTCTTCTCTCAGTGGTTTCTCCAGCAGTGCAGCCGACTACCATTATCTGGGGACCCCGGGCTCCCAAGAGTACAAAAGCAGAAACTGCCAGGTTTTCTTAAGGTTCATGTCTCAAACAGTCACAGTGTCACTTCTGCAGCATTCTATTGGTTACAGCAAGTCATAGGCCAACCCAGATTCAAGGAGAGGGGAAACAGATCCCATATCATTATGTAAAGAGTGGCAAACAATTTCCAGACACCTTTAATCTACCACAACCACAATTACATGGTCAGGTCTTGTGGGGTAAAGGAGCATCTAGTGACTTGCCCAACCTTCTCCCCTGCCACAGACTTCCCCTCGTTCCTCCTTGAATGCTCCCCTCTTACAATGCAGCCTTCACTCCAGGGCTCTGGGCCTGTTGCTTTTACTTTTCTGTCACTACCAGCCAACTTCTCTCTACTGACTTTCTCTCCACCTCATAGTTTTTGATTATTCACAGGCTCTGCTGCTCCATGGCATTATTGTCATATGGCTTCTACTGCTATAAAAATTAGTAGTGTACAGAAAAGGTTAACAAAGCAGGCCAGAGACTGCTAGCCTTAGGAAGACCTGCTTGCAAGGTTGATCCTTGGCTGGCATCTAGCAACTTGGATTTTGAGGGGTGTATTAGTTAGGGTTCCCCAGAGAAATAAAACCAATAGGATATGTATATGTGTATATACATATACATATACAAATATATGTGCATATTTGTATACACATATACATATACGTATATATAGGTGTACACAAATATACAAATGTATATATGTGTATATGTGTGTATTCAAATATACAAATGTATATTTATATACATTTGTAAATATATGTGTATATTTGTTTATATATATGTGTATACACATACACATATATATGTATATACATATACATATACAAAAGAGAGAGAGACTTATTATAAGGATTTGGCTCACATGATTATAAGCCAATGATGATAAGTCCAAAATACACAGGGTGGGCTGACAGGCTTGAGATCCAGGAGAGTAGATAGTGCATTTCCAGTGTAAAGGCTGGGGTGGTCAGACGTGGTGGCTCATGTCTGTAATCCCAGCACTTTGGGAGGCCGAGGTGTGCAGATCGCTTGAGGCCAGGAGTTCAAGGCCAGCCTGTCCAGCATGGTGAAATCCCATCTCTACTAAAAATACAAAAACTATCTGGGCATGGTGGTTCACGCCTGTAGTCCCAGCTACTCAGGAGGCTGAGGCATGAGAATTGCTTGAAACTGGGAGGCAGAGGTTGCAGTGAGCCGGGATCACACCACTGTACTCCAGGCTGGGCAACAGAGTGAGACTCTGTGTCAAGAAATAAATAAATGAATAAAATAAAAAATAAAAATAAAGACCGGCAGGTAGAGACCCAGGAGAGCCAATTCAGTCCAAAGGTGGCCTGCTAAGAATTCCCTTTTGTTCCGGGATGCCAGTATTTTTGTTCTATTCAGGCCTTCAACTGATTGAATGAGGCCCATCCACATATTGGAGGGCAGTCTCCTTATTCAAAATTCATTGATTTAAATGTTAATCTCATCCCAAACCCCCCTCCAAGTGAATACATTAAATTAACCATCACAGGAGGGTTTCCATTATCCCCAGAAGTGATAAGAGGGCTCACTGCGCTTAAACTGTTTGTACAAGCAATGTGGTTCATGCTGGACACCTGCTTTCATGATTCCCAAAAGGAATAAGGAAAGGAATCCCCAGTCTGGAATTTTATTACATGCTAGGCAGAGAGTGCCTATGTAATCAGCCCCCAGTAAAAGCACTGGGCACTGAATCTCTAATGAGCTTCCCTGGTGAACAACATTTCATACCTGTTGTCAGAACTTGTTGCTGCAGGAATTAATCGCATCCTGTGTGACTCCGATGGGAGAGGACTCTTGGAAGCTTATGTCTCGTTTCATCCAGATTTTGCCCCATGCACCTTTTCCTTTTGCTGATTTTGCTTTGTATCCTTTTGCTATAATAACTCTTAGCCCTCACTAGGACTCTGTGCTGAGTTCTGTAAGTCTTCCTCGCAAATTATTGACCCTGGGGATGGTCTTGGCAGTCCCCAGTACAAGTAGGAAATGGGAAAATTATGTCACTAGCACAGGTCTATTATCAATTGTTAATACAATTGAAACAAAGATGGAGATTATTTCATAATAATTAGAAGTCTTATCTGAAGGTAAGGGACTATCTATATGAGTGTAGCACTCTGCTACACACCACAGAATATTCAAAGGGTATATTAGGAACACAAATGAGTGGCCAAAGCTTTCTAGAGGGGGAGGGTTATTTGAGTGAGTTGGAAAAAGGGAAAAAGGAGGTGGTGGAGCCCAGTGTTTGAGAGTTTGGACTCTGGAGACATGGCTGAGTCCTGAATAGCTGCACTGGCTACTTCCAAGTTGTTAATCAACACGAACTTAAAGCTCCAAAAGTATAACGTGGCTTAATAAAAATAATGACTAATACTTATCAAATGTGTATCACATCCTAGGAACTTTGTGTATTTACTCACTTAACTCTCATAACAATCTTATTAGGTGAGTTCTATTTTAATCTCTATTTTGCAAATTCAGAAACTGAGGTCGGGAAAAAAGGTCCTGCAAATACTCACAACAGAAGAGTTTTGAGACGCTTAGCTGTGTCAATACATGTAATGTCCTTGGGAAATGTCTAGAGCATTAGAAGCATTCAACAAATATTAACTATGACCTTTTAAAACAGGAGGGGGAAGAGAGGAAAAAAAGGAGAGGAAAGAGAGAAGTTGGGACCAAGGGTCACTATATGAGCAAAGCAGAGGAATGGACCGTAGCAAAGTACGCTTCATGAGTAATGGGTGGAACGATGGGCAACAAGTAGTGAGTGAATCCTCCTGGGTGCCAGGTATTGGGCTAGGAACTTCAGCCCTGGGCAGCCAAGGAAGCATGCTGGATTGAAGAGTAGTAGGAAACAGGGAACGATTTAGAGGCAGCTGACTGTCATTTTAGCCCTTATCATCTAGGGCTGTGATTCTCAAATTGACACAACAGTGTCTTAGAAGCCATAGTACTATTTGCAGGCAATATGAAATAAACATATATACTCACATTAGCTTGTGGTCAGGATAAGTAGTTCAAGAAAAAAAAGGGAGAGATGTTTAAAATAGAACATAATTTAAAGAAATAACCTTTTTTATGTAAATCAGTGACACATCACTATTATTTGATTTTTAGTAGCTTGAGAACTACTGTATTAGGTAGTGGAGAAAGATGAATGGTTGGGAAAACAAATCTGGCTTAAGGCATAGAGTTAGGATGGAAGTTGGGGAAAGAAAAATGGCTAGCAAGCTGTAGCACTCATTTGAGCATTTACAAAATGCAAGTCAGACTCAAGGTGAGCTCATGAGTAATGAAAGGAAATAGATGAGTAGAAGATCAATGATGTAGGAAAAATGAATAGTATTTTATAGTATATAAAGGCCCAGGTTCAAATCACTTCATTAATTATCAGCTTCTGACTTCTCTGAGGTTGTTCCCTCGTCTACCAATGGAATTGAAAACAAATGGAATTGATAACAAATACTTTAGGGTGGCTGCTATGAAGATTGGACCAAATGAAAAAGTGAACGTAAAGTGACACTTGATATACGGAGGCCATTCTCATGTGATCCTCCTACCTCAGCCTCCTGAGTATGTGGGACCACAGGCGTGCACGTCCACACCTGGCTAATTTTTGTATTTTTTTGGTAGAGATGGGGTTTCACCATGTTGTTCAGGCTGGCATTCTCTTTCTTAATGATGCTTGCCTGAATGTAGGAGAATGAGGAGAGAGGAGTCAAAGATGGCTACAAAGATTTGACCCCAGGTGCTTGGGGAAACAGATGATCCCATGGAAAGCAATAGGAAAGAGGCAAGGTTAATCCAGTCCTGAAAGAAGATGGATTAGTTCCACTTTAGGCACACTGAATGAGGCCCTATTTGGCAAGTTTACTATGCTGAAAAGAGAGCTTTTAATGAGTAAAGTAAAATTATAATCTTAGAAAAAGTGAACATATATTATTTTTTCCTGTTTGTGACATGTTGAATGCCCTTCATTGTCCTGTTATCTTTAACTGTAGTATATGGAAAGAATTTTAAAAATAGATTTAAGGGCTCTAAGAAGGGAGTCTTAGAGCCCAGGATAAATTGCACACAACTTGTGACATACGGACTACAATGGGGTTTTTATGTGCTAAACTGTGATTATCATATGACTGCTTAGATTTGCAGTGATTTATTTATTTATTTATTTAGTTAGTTAGTTAGTTAGTTAGTTAGTTAGTTAGTTAGTTTATTTGAAACAGGGTCTCACTTTGTTGCCCAGGCTGGGTAGTGGTGTAATCATGGCTCACTGCAGCCTTGACTTCCTGGGCTCAAGTGATCCTCCCACCTCAGCATTCCCGGTAACTGGGACCACAGGCACACACCACCATGCCTAATTTTTGTATTTTTTGTAGAGACAGGGGTTTTGCCATGTTATCTAAACTTGTCTCATGATTATGTGAATTAAAATGTACCACACATGCATGGAAATAAACTCCTTTGCCCTTCTGCAAATAGATCATTCATGCCCAATTAGGAATACCACTTCAAATGGTACTACCATTTGGAATCAGGTAGTCTCAGCTTTGAATATGAGCCCTGTGTGCAAATTTGAATAAATTTTTTCAAATTCTCTGGGCCTGAATTTTCTAATATGTAAAAAGAGATAAAAATAAGACCTATTTTACAGGGCTCCTGTGAGAATTAAATGAGATTACATTTGGCACTCACACATAATTGGCTATCAATAAACATAGAGTTCTCCATCCCTTTGACCCCTCTATAATGGCGTTGAAGCTATTGGCTGCAGAAAAAAGTTATAGATATAATTTGAGAAGTTTTAGAACCACATTTATATTCTGGCTTTTGTCTTAGTTAATGCAAGATGATGTACAAAGAAATAATCTAGTTAAGTCTGGACTTGGTGACTAAGTTCAGAATAGAAGTATTAATAAAAAGCATGCTCTGTTAAGTTTTGGTAAAGCACATACAAGGTTGTACGTGTGAACTCATTCTTTTAAGTTTTGATACTTTATATGTCTTTTTATCAATAAGCATAATATTGAAATTTTCTAATTTAGGGACATTTTGCCACTTAAAATACAGAGTTGGAAAATCATGGGTTTGATTTATATATCCTTGGAAAATGTCAGCCATGCCTCGCAGCAACATAATAAAAAAATGTTATTGACCTAATGGCAGCCAAGTAACTTACCCTTTTGAAAGTTAGCTTCATAAATAGAAATTCATAACACACTGGTCTCCCTGACCCTGCAGGTCTCCATGTTCCATGAGCACTACCTGTAGCACCTAGAATTTATCCCTGGTTCTATACCTGGGTTTACTTATGTAATATCTGTCTTTCTCCCTGGAACATAAGCTCTGTGATGGAAGGAAATGTATATGTCTATTTCACCACTAGTTCCTAGAATCCAGTGCGATGCCTGGTGCCTCATAGGCACACAATAAGTGTTTGTGGAAGGATGAAGGGAGGTGGAGGGAGAGACCTAATACAGTACTTGGAAATGCAGTCAGCACTTTAAAAAAGCTTGTTTAATGGATGGAGTAAGTCACATTTCCTGTTTTTCTCTTAGTCATATACTTTGTAGGACAGAACGAATATATCTTACGCCACAAAGAAAAGTCTCAAAGTGAATGCACGAATAGTAATGAAAACTATATTTATATTATAATACTAACATTTCATTGAGTGCTTACTATGTACCAAGTACTATGCTAAGCCCTTTATATGCATTAACTCATTTAACTATCATAATAACACTATGGGAGAATTTCCACTGGACACATGAAGAAACTGAGGCTCGATGTAGTTTTATAAGTTTTTATAGTATAGCTAATAGTGGGAGTGGGATTTAAATCCAAGCTTGTCTGACTCCACCTCCATAAGGATTTGAGAGTACCTTACAGTGGTATCTAAGTTGTCACTCACAGCATAAGAACCAGATTAGTAGGGCCTCCTGGGAGCCCACATCTGCTAAGGGAGGCCACACCTGCCTAAGCACATGGGGACAGCCCTCCTGGGCCCACACAGCCCACACATGACAGGTGTCCTTCCAAGTGCCTAGCCACAGCATAGTTCAGAACTGATAAGGGTTAGGCTTTGTGTTCTCACCCAAATCTCATTTTAAATTTTAATCCCCATAATCCCCATGTGTCAAGGGAGTGACCAGGTGGAGGTAATTGGATCATGGGGGCGGTTTCCCCTACGCTGTTCTCATGATAGTGAGTGAGTTCTCATGAGATCTGATGGTTTTATAAATGGTTCTTCTTCCTTTGCTTGGCACTTCTCCTTCCTGCCATCTTGTGAAGAAGGTGCCTTGCTTCCCCTTCACCTACCACCATGATTGTACATTTCCTGAGACCTCCCCAGCCATGCAGAACTGTGAGTCAATTAAACCTCTTTCATTTATAAATTACCCATTCTCGGGCAGTTCTTTATAGCAGTGTGAAAACAGACTAATATAAGAACCAAAGAGGTATGTGGCAGAAATAAATGGTTAGGCACAATAAAGAAAGTTTGCCTTCAAAGAAGACCAAAACAAACACAAATCTGGAAAAACAAGCTGGATCCCAAGGGTCAGGAAAGCGCTGGGGGCAAGTGTAGCAGGAGAAGCTGCAGACAAAACCCCTCAGACACCGAGTTAAAGAAGGAAGCGGTTTATTTGGCCCGGAGCATTGTCAAGACTCCTGTCTCAAGAGCCGAGCTCCCCAAGTGAGCAATTCCTGTCCCTTTTAAGGGCTCACAACTCTAAGGGGGTCCACTTGAGAGGGTTGTGATCGATTGAGCAAGCAGGAGGTATGTGACTGGGGGCTGCATGCACCAGTAATTAGAACAGAACAGAATAGGACACGGATTTTCACAGTGCTTTTCTATACAATGTCTGTAATCTATAGATAACATAACCGATTAGGTCAGGGGTCAATCTTTAGCTACAGGGCCCAGGGTGTGGCGCCAGGCTATCTGCTTGTGGATTTCATTTCTGCCTGTTAGTTTTTACTTCTACTTTCTTTGGAGGCAGAAATTGGACATAAGACAATATGAGGGGTGGTCTCCTCCCTTACAAGTGCGTTGCTATAAAAAGGGGCCGTGGGAACTCGCTACTGCGGTCTCAGAAAGCTAAGGGAAGGCATCTTGGGTCAGAAGATGATTGAGAAAACACATCAAGAAAGGACCTTCTATATAAGGCATGACTCTTTCTTCTTCGCCCCCATCCTAATCCTATCCCTATACCAACATATGCTTTCTCTCGCTCTCTCTCTCTCTGTCTCACACACACACACACACACACACACACACACACACACACACACCACTGCTGCTAACATGTTCTTACATGCCTGAGGTTGCTGGCTTTTGCTCTTCATGCAAACATCTTTAGAAAACAAGGTTAAAGTGTCTAGATCTAGGACTGAACTAACAGGGCTCATGTTTCTGTCTCCATCTTGAGAGCAAGAACATGTACTCCATGTCTTTTTTCTCTCTCTCACAGCACCTATTACTAGATACCATATGCTCTGCACGTACTTGGCACTCCATAAATGCTTGCTGAATGGCTGACTTTCCCCGTCTCCCCCATCCTTTCCTTCCCATCCCAACAGCATGACTTTAAAGATCTGCTGCAGAGCTGTGGGGCGAGGTTTAAGATCCGTTTTGACAAATAGCCCTTATGGGTGTTTAAAGCCAAAAGATCGAATATTTAAAGCAGAAATATGAGCTGTGACTTCATGGGTGTTCTGTGAAGAGATGCATAAAGCTGTACAAATAGATAGCCTTTCAGACAGGACATAACAGACCCAGCTTTGTGCATTTGCAAATATACAGAGGAGAAGAGCCCGAACTTCATTTTCAACCCTACATTTCCTTCTGAAATCAGTTTAAATAGGAGAGTGAAGGTAGTTAAATCTTCTATCATTTTAAAAGGAGATCTTACAAATACTTTTGGCTTTAAAAGCTTACGTCACTGATTCATAATGTAAGAGGTGACATTAAAACTATCTCCACCCTCTCACCACCATCACCACCCCCAGACAGGAAAATGCAGGCAAAAATGAGACTGGATTCCCTGGGAGTGGTGGGAGCAAATTGATTGCTATTTAAAAAAAACAAACAAAAAAAAAAAAACGGGGGTGGTGCTTTTAGACTCCCAGGCATGAGACCTTGGTGCTGGGAAGTGTTAAAGGACTAAAGCAAGGATCTAGAGTCAGCAGATGGTTGAAGGAACACAGCAGGATGCAAGCACATGATGGCTCTGGTGGATGACTTCATGAGGGTGCAGAGCGTAGAACAGAAGAGAGAATTAGTCCCAAGAGAGAAGTCAGCATGCTCTGAGCAGGCCTATTGCTCCATTGGTTGCACTTTCTCTAAAGGATGTCCAGAGTTCCCTGGCTGCTTAGGTTAATACAGCAGAAACAAGAGCACACCCTGCCGCTTCTCTAGCTCCAGCTCTGACCATCCTGTGTTCTCTTAAAACAGCTGACTTGAAGAAAAAGTGAATGTCTTGAGCCCTTGGCTCTTACACCTATTCTATGAGCTAGAAGTGATTTCGGCAAGTGGAATCAGCTTGATACATATCACTTGTGTTTTAAGTACAACTACATTAAATGGAGCTATGTTTGTCCAGTGGCTGAAGAGGTTACCTGGAGCTAAGGGTTTGTAGAATAGTTGCACTCAAATATGTTCAAGTACCTAGCAATAAAAATTAAATTGACCTTAAGAACTCTTGGTTATATTACTAATTTGTACTTGGCTAAGATCAGAAGTGTGTCCTGTTTCCAATTCATCCTTTGTTTCCATTTTGGGTAGACATAAAACAGATCAGTAACTCTGGATTCTATAGAAAACATATTTGTCTAAGGTTATTGAACAGATAACAGAAATTTGGATAAACACACAATGCCTTGGTTTTCTTGATAATGTGTTACGTTTACAGAGAACCTTCTCATTCTCTTCTCATGTGACTCTCAAAAATCTCTAGAATGGGAATTATTATGACTCGATTTTACAGAGGAGGAAATAATAGAAACTCAGAGAATTTTATTCAATTGTTCATTTGTGCCACCCTATTCTTTGGGACCCAATTTTGTTCTGGGCAATAGAAATGTAGAGATGAAAAAAAAATAAGCATGGCCTGTAGAAGTTCACCATCTATTATGTAGAACACATAGGTAAACAAAACATAGGCATGTGATCAGTACTAGGTTAGGCAGATGGACTAGATACAATATGGAAAATGGAAAGAATCACCAAATTTGCCTGGCTGTGAGTGAGTAGTCTTCTCAAAGCTGGAAACCCTAGAGGTAGGATTGTTGTTTTTTTTTTTTTTTGAGATGGAGTCTCAGTCTGTCGCCCAGGCTGGAGTGCGGTGGCACGATCAAGGTAGATCTTAATAAGAAAGAATTTGCTAGAAAGACAAACCATAAGGTGGAGGAGCAGCAAGAGGTAAGGCACAGAAGCACGGAACTGTGTGACAGTTCAAGGAATAACAAGCAGTTCAGCATGGTTGTAAAGTAGAGAAGGAAGGAAAATGAGAGTGTTTGCTTTAGGAATAGGTTTGCCTGTGATGATCAAGGAGGTTCTGGGTTGGTGAAATGAAGTCTTCAGGAACTTGGAGTTGTTCGGTCTTGTTTCAATACACATGGCCTCTATTTCCAAGATCTCTTCATACCTCCAAATGGCTGCTCTAGATTCACTCACCATATCCATATTCAGCACAGCAGGAAGGGGGAAGGGAAAAAAAAGGAAGAAAGACACGCACCAGCTGTCTTTGAAGATTTACAGGAGCTACTGCAAGACACTTCTGCCTACAGCTCCTTGGCCAGAGCTGGTCACATCGTCACACCGCCTGCTGAGGACTTTCAATAGACTCTGTTATGATGATCAATGAGCTCAGTTAAAAATGTGTGGTTATATTAATAAAGAAAAATGAGAGTATGAAATTTGGAGGACAACTACAAGTATCTGCCACTGAGTGGAAAGAGGAAACTGATCATAAAGGATTACAAAGATCATTGAATTAACTATGAATCATTGCTTTGAAGCTCCAACTTTGCCCTCTGGCCAATGGGGAGTCACTGAAGGGTTTTGATGGAAGACTTTGGATGACCACATTTCCATTTATCATTAGGATTGATGACAGACTGTAGAGGGTAAGACTGGAGACAGAGGGACCAGTTAGGAGATTGTTATGTTGATCTTGGTGAAAGATGATGGAGGTCTCAACTAAATAGCAGTAGAGAGATGGGGCAAAGGAAAGAAAAGGCGAAACACCAAGATCGTTACTTTCCATGCTAGGTAAGTAGTAAGGGGCAGAATTTGAACCCCAATCTTTAATGCAAGTCCATGTACCATGAGATTCATCTGTTTTTTAAAAAATGTTTTAATTGACAAATAAAAATTGTATATATTATGGTGTACAGCATGATGTCTTAAAATATGTATACATTGTGTAATATCTAAATCAAGCTAATTAACATATGTGTGACCTCATAAACTTATTTTTTATGGTGAGAACATTTTACTACTACCTTTACATCTACTGTCTTAGCAATTTTCAAGTATACGTTATTATTAACTATTATCACCAAGTTGTACAATAGATCTCTTGAACTTATTCCTCTTGTCTAACTGAAATTGTGTATCCTTTGATGAACATCTCCCCAATTCCAACTGCCCCCATCCAGCCTCTGGTAACCACCATTCTACTCTTTACTTCTATGAGATCAACATTTTTCACATATAAGTGAAATCATGTAGTATTTGTCTTTCTGTTCCCGGCCTATTTCACTTAACATAATGTCCACCAGGTTTACTCATGTTGTGCAAATAACAGGATTTTCTTCTTTTTAAAGGCTGAAGAGTGTCCCATTGTGTATATATTCCACACTTACTTTATCCATTTTTCCACTGAAGGGCACTTAGGTGGATTCCATGCCTTGGCTATTGTGAATAATGCTGCAGTGGACATGGGAGTGCAGATATCTCTTTGACATACTGACTTTATTTTATTTGGATACACACCCAGTAGTGGGGTTGCTGGATCATATGGTAATTCTATTTTTAGTTTTTTGAGGAAACTTCATACTGTTTTTCATAATGGCCATACTAATTAATAGTCTTACCACAAGTGTGCAAGAGTTCTCCTTCTCTACCTCTTGCCAATACTTATTATCATTCGTCTTTTTGATAATAGTCATTCTAACAGTTGTGTGGAGATGAGACTCATGTTTCTTAATCAACATTATAGTAAGCTGGATTTCAAACTACCACAAGCACTTTGCATCTATGTCATGTTGTGGAAATCAGATTTACCATGGTCCAGACCCAGGAATTAAAGAGTCCAAAAGCAAGACAACATTTGTGACACGATAACATTTTGAGATATTTTGTATTTTCTCTGCCTGCATTCAAGCAGATAGAAGACCCTGGGCTCCCTTGTCTTATGGGAGGTCTGAGACATGACTTCCTGGGTTTTATTCCTAAAAGCCTAAGCACATGCCAGAGGAGAGAGTTTGAAGAGAGAAAGATTTTATCCAGGCTAGGAAGACAGTTTTCTTTTTCTTTTTCTTTTTCTCTGCAAGAAAATTTTATTACTTGTAACAAGTAAGGAGAACACAGGAGATAGTTCCCAAAGCAGTGTCTGTCTGAGCAAAGGGCTGGGTCAGGTTTTATAAGCATAGGGTAATGAGGCATGATCTGACTGGATCTTGCAATGAGGTGATGCCAGAAGCATGATCTGACTGGATCCTTCCATGGGGTGATGCCAGAGCTCAAACTGATTGGATCCTGGATCCTGCCATGTGAATCCACCTTTTTTTTTTTTTTTTGAGTTTGAGTTTGAATTTGACAAATTTATTGGTATTTTAGTAAAGATATTCATCTCAGTCGTTTCTCTCTCCCAGCTTGACCTTAGGTTAATATTTCATTTGGGTCAAGAAAAGAATATGTAGGAGAGCTATGTTGCTTTAATAAGAAAATGGACAAAAATGGATAGTTTGCCTCATTAAAGTGAGTTAAATTCATGTATCTTGATATAATGAAATCATATAAGAACTAAGAGTTCTATATATATTTCCATTGTTTTACTTGGGGCCTATTCTAAACTTAAATGCTAGTGAACAAAGTGTTAGGAATATACACAGGCTGCTTCTCTAAAGTTATTACCGATTAAAAGAGCTCAGCAAGTAGTTACCACCAATAAAACAGTCTGAAGCTGCCTCCAAATACAATATTGTAGGAGTTTTCAAGGAAATTTTTATACTGTATGTTTCTTTTGTCTGTGACAATGCTTTTAAAGATGTTACTTTTTTTTTAAAGTTCATATACAATACAAAAATACAAAAACAAACACCCTACAATACACAAATCTAACAAGGTATATGTGGTAAGATTCCAAAAAATGTTTGAAGATGCATTTCCTTTCCTTCTATTTCAGTATCTAAAATGTGCTTTTTGAGAGGCCATTGGTCAATATGTATACATTTAAAATAAACCATATAATTTTACTAGTAAGAAAGCCAGTAGTTAAGTTCAATTCAAATTGGATTTCATATTAAATCCTTAGACAAAGTTACAGAAAGTGTATCTTCTTGTTTTCCATCTTCATACAATGTTAAATTTTTTTTTTGCTGTTTATACCTCTTAAAAAAATAAAAACAGCCAAATACTTAAGCAATATGTACATTTAAATTTTTGGTGGTGGCTTGTGTTTTAAAAAACCGCCTCCTTATGATTTGTGTCAAGTTCTGGTGAAAATGCTTACAGGAACTAGCTAATAAACAAAAAACAAGAGAAGCAAATTGAAAATACTGATTTACTTTTGTAGCAAATGGTTTTTCTTTGAGGACTAATGAAGATAGACAAGACCCATTAAGGTGAAGTGGGCTATTTCAAATATTCAATAGTTTACATTTTTTAAAAATTCTTTTAAGAGCTACGCATCTGTATCCACTGACAGCAATGCAATACCTAATTTATGATGATTTGAAACAAAATAAATGCCTATAAGGAAAAAAAGCTATATTTTAATTTTATCTAAATTTACTTTCAGTCAATAGTTCAGTAGCATTTTCCTCCCAATACAATACTCCTTCTCTGTATAAGGCTGTTCCTGGGAGCCAGACAAGTTTAGGTAATAAGGGAGTTAAGAGAGTAAGTGCTTGCAGTTTTAAACAAACAATAACTTTTTGTTTCCCTCTTAATGTGCTAATAGTTGTGTCTAAAAAAAATGCAATTCTTAAAAAGATACAATTTCTGATTTATTTATTATCTGTAACCTTTGGAAACTAATCACATGAAACTACAAAATTAGAAAATGTCTTGAAATCTGTAGACAAAACATAAATTACCTCTAATTTCAAACTCTCATTTATTAGTGTACCACTCAATCTTTTAAAAAAATGAAAAAGAAAAAAAAAAGCGGCTCCAAAGATAGTCTTATACCATTCTTTAAAAAGAGAAACTGTTCCTTTTAACTTTACACCCATCCCACACCCCAATTTCAAAACATCATTTAATTGTCTTGGTCATGGACATTTCCAAGATGAGATTTTATATTTTGCCCCCATACTTTCTGGTTATCAGAAAACCCATGCTTTCCTTTGTTGAAGGAGTTCGGTCCTGCTGATGTTGGTGTATCCATCTTCATCTTCATTAAGAGCTGCTGCTACTGAAAATTTTTGGAGCCAAGAGTTGGAACAGTTTCTTTAGGCTTACTTGATCCAAGTTTGATGGATATGGCTGACGCTTTCTTTGTCGTCTACCTATCGCAAATCCAAAGTTGGAGATCTTTGTAGGCTTTGTTGGGAGGTCTGCAGCTTCTTCACTGATCGCTTCTCAGAGCTGCGACTGGAACTTTCCCCTCCATTACTGGAAGAAACAGTTTTAGCTTTCACAGGTTTTTCTGCTTCTTCCTCAGGTCCTCCGGTAGCTCCAGCTCGCTGCGACTTTTCAGGCTTCTTCTCTCCCTGCTTCTCGGCCACCATTTTCCCCACCACGGCCTCCCTGGTATCCACTTCTTAATTCAGTCCAATAATAAAAAAAAGAAAGAAAGAAAGAAAAAAACCTACAAAAAAAATTTCAAAATGAGGATCTTATATTCCACTAAATGATATTTACTAAAAGTTTAAAATACAGACATTTTCAATTTATAGAAAGACACAGAGTTTAACTCCCAAGTACCTTTATTAAACAACATCAATAGAAAAGAAGGTGTTTATTACTTGGTGTTCAACAGAAAATACATTTATTACATGTTTAAAATTTCACATAGATGAAATATTTCTATAGCTTTCTCCTTTGTTTTTATAAACTTCTTATAAAACATATCTTTCTTTCAAAATAAACATGATAACTTTATGTATTTATATGTTTCAGAAAAATATATAAAATGTGGGAAATAAGTGGCATTTAATATATGTTATTACATGGATATATGAGTAAAACAAAATGGTACTCTACTATTTTATATAAAAATAATGCATTTTGCTTTTTTTGAAAAATAAAGGATTATAGTCTTGGAAATCTTTTTCCATAAGTAAATAGAGAAATACACCATTTATTTTAGACATCCATGATGATTGAATTCATAGATATACAGTAGTTGCCTTTCTGCAGTTTTAGTTACCCACGGTCAACCACAGTCTGAAAATATTAAATGGACAATTTCAGGAAAAAAAAAAAAATCAGTCCACTAGCCTCCCTCTATGCACTTAGGTTTTGCCTGTGGTTGCATACCTGGTTCATCTGGGCCATACTCAGGTCATGTGACCTTTAACCTGGCCAGGCTCATCTCTTCAGCAGCCGCACAGCATAGTGAGCTAACCAACTGCGGTCAGCGTTTAATTGAGGATGAAGCTTGATCTTATAGAGGTGCTCTGCTTTTAGAACATCTCTAAGGCGCCTTTTCCTGGCTCCCTTTCAGGAACACGCATGCTCGCAGAAGCCATTACAATCCCATCGTGCAGCAGCCTGTGCTATTGACCAGCCTAGAAGTCATTTTTCGACTCAAGGGGAGAAGGGTGGGTTTCTGCTCTTTCCTTGCACCATCTGAAGGACACGGCAGAAGATAAGGGAAAATGGCCATGAGATGCTCCAGCGGAGCTGGGTCCAAGGCCTGGCGCTCACCAAACATTGCACTACTCTCAGCATGGTACAGGAAGACAACTGATGGGACAATGCAAGCTGGGACAATCTCCAACCCAAAGGGTATCTCAGAAAACAGCACTAGGTGAGACCACAGCACAACCCCAGTCAACCTTTAAATCAGAAAAGGAGCTGGAGGATGCAATTCATAGATGTATAGAAAGTTTTAAAAAGTAAAAACTGAAATACAGAAAACAAAGTTTGCAATGTGTAAGAAATAAAGGACTGAAATTTGTACCTACAACTCAGCCCAGTAGTGGAATCCTGTTTGACAACAAGGTTTTCTTTGCCTCAGGGAAGCATAGGGAAGCTATGGGGGAAGCAAGAGGAGCTCTAGAATGTGTTTTGTGACTGTCCCCTTTCCTTAATTTTGGTTCTGTGCAGAAACAAACACAGACTAAGTCTATGTATAGCCATATCCGCTATTCACTTGTAAATGTTCCAAATAATTCAGGTAGCCTCTCAGAAGACACTCCAGCATCACTTAGCTGGATATTTCAGGGCAACTCATGTCATGTTTGGAAATATCCAAATAATATTCTAGTTGTCGTCTAGTTTTTTCCTTCACTAAAAAAATGCTCAGCTGGACGTGGTGGCTCACGCCTACAATCCCAGCACTTTGAGAAGCCGAGGTGGGAGGATTGTTTGAGCCCATAAGTTTGAGACCAGCCTGGGCAATATAGTGAGACTTCATCTCTACAAAAAATTTAATAATTATCTCAGCATGGTGGTGCTTGCCTGTAGTCCCAGCTACTTGGGAGGCTGAGGCGGGAACATGGCTTGAGCCCAGGAAGTCAAGGCTGCAGTGAGCTGTAAAGGTGCCACTGCACTCCAGCCTGGGCAACAGAGTGAGGTCCTGTCTCAAAAAAAAAAAAAAGAGAGAGAGAGAGAAAAGAAAAGAAGTGCTCAAATTAGAATCTCTGTATATACAGTATTTATCTAAACATTCTCATATATGTAAAATTCCAGGGATATTGACATCATACAGAACAAGCATAATTTGCAAAACCAGCATGCTTCTTCTATTTAAAGCAATATCCCCTGGGTGTGACCTGAGCTTGTAAAACAAGTTCATTATATTTCCTTTCTGGAGACAACATGTCAAACCTTAAATATGGCTACTAATCAGAAGTTTAATTAAAAAACTTCAGCCGTGCGATGAAGGAAGTTATATTCACCAGGGTTGAGAATAAATGGTAATGTTTTCAAAATCTGAGAAAAACCTATATTACTTGCCTTACTCATCTACTTTGCTTACTACAAGCCCCTTTTATCTTATTTTCATATTATTTAATTTTCTCCCTGCCTGAAAGTAGCTTTAGTCTGTCTGAAAAAATATTATAATCCAAAAAATGGCAAGGAGAATTCAACAACAACAAAAATAATCAAAGCCATTCATGGTTCATGTGCCCAGACGAAGCTGTATTTATGGAACAGTCTTTTTTTCTAGAAGTCCAATGTGTAAATTAAGTTGCACCAAGGCAAGTCAAATTATTCCCTGGCCGTTTGTAGTATGCAATGTTTTATGTGACTTTTTACCCTCTTATTCAATAAAACAATACATACTTGTATAGCAGCCAGACGAAGCAGTGAGTCACAGTCATCTAAGAGATGCCAAGTACTGTACCTCCTTGAGGAAACACACTCACCATGTGTAATGAGGACTCTCTGGATTTCCTGAAGTGATTCAACATAAATTGAATTCAACATTGAACTGAATAACCATAGATGTTGACAATCACAAGATCGGATGTACTAGAGTACCACTTGTCTTTGTGTAACTCCCACTCATTTATTACCAGTTAAGAGATGCACCCCTATTAGTTGGAGTGGAACACTGTCACTCAAGCAAAGAGATTACAGAATGTAGCCAGTTCCTTGTGGATATAAAATAATCAAGACTTTTTGATGAAATGGTTGTCAGCTTTGGTTTTATGCTAGAGACCTCCCATTGATCTCTTCTCTCAAATTATTCAGCTTTTAGCTCAAGAGGGATGCTAAGCCAGGCTGGCCACCCAGGTATTTGATAATATAAGTCCTGGTGTCTATATGAAAAGGAGCTTATAAAAATCCACAGCATGCTAGATGTCATACCTACAGAAATTATTTCTTTTAAACTCGGGCAGAATAGGATAGATTTGATATGGAGCCATTAGGGAGCCAATGTGGGCTTTTGAGTGAGGAAGTAAAGATTTGATTGAAAAATCACGTCCACTCCTAAATTGTATAAACACTAATGCTTAGGGAAATTCAACTTCTTTGTCCTTTGGAGACAGTAACCAGAAACAGAGATTTGGGGGATACAGGAGTAAAATGATAAGAACAGGAGTGGGTGTCAGGGAGAAAGATACAGTTGCCAGAGCTGTAGTGGACACGACCACTGGAGGGCAAAAAGGGCTTTACATACAGCTTGAACCAAGTTCTTTGAAGAATAAGGCCATTTGGACTTAGGCAAAAGGCCAATAATCACCAGAGGACTTGGATTTATTATCCAAAACATCTAGGTCCTTTAATCACAAAGTGTTTGGAAGGTTGAAATTTCAACCTAAATTACAAAAGCATCACAGCAAGGTTCCACCTGAACTAAAAGTTGGGGAATCAACTAAATCCCAAAGAAGAAAGGCTAGAATGTGCCTCTTGAGTGGCAGGCCACTTCCAAACTGCCCATTTGATAGGTTCAAATGGAAAGCCTCTCTCAAAACTCCAATTCCAAGATGATACCTAATTTACTTTTTAACTTTTATTCTTTGCCTAGAATGAATAAGAAATATGAGTGTTCTTTCATTGTAATGATGAATATGATTCCTTGTATTTACAAGATTCCTGTTCTGTAATAATTTTAATGATGTGCGTATAAGAACCCCCATGAATGCTCTAGCACAGTGATTCTCAAAGTGTGGTCCCTAGACCATCAGCAAGGTCTTTGGAAACTTGTTAGAATGCAGTCTCAAGCCCCACCCCAGACTTACTGAATCAGAAACTTTGAGAGAAGAGTTCAACAGGCTGTATGTACTTTAACAAGCCCTCCAGGTAGGCTCAAGTTTGGTACCTTCTGAAGTAGGCTCAAGTTTGAGAGCCTCTGCTTTTAAATCACA
This sequence comes from Gorilla gorilla gorilla, assembly GCF_029281585.2. Taxonomy (NCBI): domain Eukaryota; kingdom Metazoa; phylum Chordata; class Mammalia; order Primates; family Hominidae; genus Gorilla; species Gorilla gorilla. The sequence goes on from NC_073234.2 coordinate 80,924,216, forward strand.
GCAAGAGCTATTCAAAATCATTAAGGTCATTAGCTGTGACTTGAGCTCCAAGGTATAGAAAAAAAATCAATCCAGTGGGAAATTGTTCAATAACTTTCAAAATTTTCAAAGCATAGGTGTCAAAGCCCTATCTCGTAAATTTCTTTTAATGAATTGATTTATGTTGTTTATCTAGAGGGGCATAAATTGGTATTTTTATTACTACTGGCCCCCTTATAAAGCAACTGATAGGCCATATAAGTTTTTTAATATTATAATTTTTGTTAATGTTGTAGGCCTTTTAATTTTGAATCCCTACCTTCCTTGTGAAGGCCTCTGAAATGGCCCTTCCCTAAATCAGTAGTTGTGGGCAGGGGAATGGAATTGTTTCGCCAACGTGAGAATTCATTCCAACCTCCCTAGGTGAGAGGATGAAATTGCACCCCACTTCCCCATCATATAAATTAGAAAAGATATGAGTCTTCTTCCCAAAGTTTGTTTAGCAACCAACACATGTCCCTTATAAGGAAGGTGATTCCTCTAAGATCATCATCTGTGAGAACAATGTAAGCCTGAAATCGAGAACAATCATCTTACCCGCTATGTGGAGAGATCTTGACTAAAAGTGAAACTGACACCCAGAAAAAAAGAAGGAGGCCAGGCATGGTGGCTCACACTTGTAATCCCAGCACTTTGGGAGGCTGAGGCAGGCAGATCACTTGAGCCCAAGAGTTCGAGACCAGCCTGGGCAACATGGCAAAACCTCATCTCTACAAAAAACACAAAAATTAACCAGACGTAGTGGCATATGCCTGTAGTCCTAGCTACTTGGGAGGCTGAGGCAGGAGGATCTCTTGAGCCCAGGAGGTTGAGGCTGCAGTGAGTCGTGATTGTGCCACTGCACTCCAGTCTGGGCAACAGAGCAAGACTGTGTCTCAAAAAAAAAAAAAAAAAAAAAAAGCGAGAGAGAGAAAGGGAGACCTGCAAGCGTTGTTTGAACTCCCAGGAACCAACCATATGTGAAGCCAAATTAATCCTAAGACCTCCCAGCATGTCAACCAATAAATTCCCTTTTGGCTTGAGTTAGTTTCAGTTGGATTTCTGTCCCTTAAGACCAAAGAACCCTGAATAATACAATCTCTAAAATAATTTACAGCTTTGTGCGAATCGCAGATGTTCCAATAAACACCTTCAAGGGGAGGCATACATAAAAGATTGTGCTTGACTGATAGTCAAGAAATCAGAAACAGGGTTTTGGTACTATCTATTGAAGAACTTGGGCAAGTTTTAAGTCTCTGAGCTTCTCCTTACTTACATGTAACAGAAGAGATTGGTCTAGATCTATTCAAGAAACATGTATTCTAGAACTGATAGAGGCCTCAGAGATCAGTCTGTTCAAATATTTATTTTAGAAATGAGAAAACCTGGCCAGGCACGGTGCCTCACACCTGTAATCCCAGTGCTTTGGGAGGCCGAGGCAGGTGGATCACTTGAGTTCAGGAGTTCAAGACCAGCCTGGGCAACATGGCAAAGCCTTATTTCTACAAAAAATACAAAAATTAGCTGGGCGTGGTGGCATGTGCCTGTGGCCCCAGCTACTCAGGAGGCTGAGGTGGGAGGATCATTTGAGCCTGGGGAGGGTAAGGCTGCAGTGAGCTGTGATAGTGCAACTGTACTCCAGCCTGGGCCATAGAGTGAGACCCTCCCAAAAAAAAAAAAAAAAAAAAAAGGAGAGAGAGAGAGAGGAGGAAGAAGAAAAAGATGAGAAAATTGCAGGGAGTCATTTGGTCAATATCATAGAGCCTGTAGGTAGTTGTAGTTGTGCAAGCTCAAACATACCTGCCCTGACTCCGATTCCAGTGCCCTTTTCACAATAGCACTTAACTGTACTTTCTGAAGATGCATTTAGTTAATCATTGTTATCTTTATATACTAACATACTAGGATGGTCTTGGTTGCAAGTAATTCAAATAATTTTTAAATTAGAGGTTTATTGTTCACATATCAAGACGTCCAGAGAAAGGCTGATTCCACTGTTGGTGGGCCCAGAGATCTACAGCATATTAAAACCTAGATTCTTTCCTGCTGTTCTCAGCATGTCGACTTTGGTGCCAGGTTCTTTTCCTTATGGTCATAAGATAGTAACAGCAAGTCACACAAGTCCTCACACAAGTCCAAAAGCCAGATGGAGAAAAAGTCTTCTTATCAATTATATGTAATGTGGTATACTGGATAGCATCCTGGACAAGAAAAAGGATATTAGGGGAAAACTGAGGAATGCTGAAAAAAGTATGGACTTTAAGTAATAATAATGCATATGTTTTGTTTAATTAATTGGGACAAATGTATGGCACTATTGTAAGATTTTAACAATAGGGGAAATGGTGTGGGGCATATGGAAACTACTTGTACTGCCTTTGCAATTTTTTCTATAAATTTTTCTGTAAAATTATTCTAAAATTAAAAGTATATTTAAAAAAACCAAATAACTGGCCTTTGCTTGAGCCTGCAATAAGCAGTTTGCTCCTTTTCTCCTTTGAAAAATATCTTTGTTCAGAAATTGCTGCTGTTAAGTGGACTGTTAAATGTCTGTTCCCTTGCAGACAACTTGACTAAACTGACTTTAGATAGAAGTATTTCTTGTTTCACTGGAGTCAGATACTCATTGAATCTTCAACAATCAATGGAAATTGAGTTATCATCAAAATGCTATTTCATTGTATGCTGCAATCACTTGTAGAGTATAACTGCTAATGCTATAAATGGTGACTGCATGCTACGCCTTCCCCCACTCAAAGTCATATGCACATGAACTGCAAATATTCTTGTTGTTGCACTACAGAGCCTTGCAGATAAAAGATGAATTGTAGACAGCCAAGTTACTGGCTCAGCCAGTCGCAACACAACACAAAACAGGTGACTATAAAAACCGTCTCTGTTCCTCTCCAATACACCATACTCCCTCTTCCAACACACACACACATACACAATTGGGGTGGTGGTGGTTGTGAATGTCTATATAATGCTAAGATCATCATTGCAGAAACTCCTGATGTGTGTATGCAGGAGAATAATCATTGAGAATCCCCTCCACCCATGGCAAAATCAGAGCACACAACACTGAAAATCCAGATGCCAATTCAAACTGTAAGGATATTCTGAAAAATCTCAATATTTAAATTTCTAATTAATATTAAAGACTCTGAGCAAGCCTCTAGCTCTTTGACTAGGAAATGCTTTTAAAAGACTGTAGATATGGCCATGCAGGGTTATTTGGAGAAGTATCAACTAGTTTCTTTTCTCCTTTTTCCTTCCTAAGGATTTTGAGACTGTTTAGATAAAGTCTAACGCTTTGAAGATGGAAGTTCGAGTTGTTTTGTGAAAAGGAAGTTGTACGAGGTGCTTTTGTCAGGTTAATTAACCGTAAACTCTGAACTCTTTCTGAATCAGAGGCCAGCAGTCTCAAGACAATCATACTTTGCATGGGGTGTGCAAGAAAGCAGCAATATCTGAAAAAGCAAGAGATGGCAAGACTTACCTTGAAATTTAATCAGGGGAAAAATCCTAATGGATTCTCCTTGTATGACACTGACATAGAGGCATGAGAATATACTTATGTCAAGGATTGTAACTGAAAATAATTTGCAGCGGAGGATTGTTTGTTTGTTTGAGACAGGGTCTCACTGTGTTGCTCAATCTGGCATGCAGGAGTGTGATCACAGTTCACTGTAGCTTCAACCTCCCAGGCTCTGGAGATCTTCCCCACCTCACTCTCCCAACTAGCTGGCACTACAGGCATGCTCCACCATGCCCGGCCAATTTTTGTGTTTTTTGTAGAGATGAGGTTTTGCTGTGTTGCTCAGGCTGGTCTCAAACTCCTGGGCTCAAGCTATCTGCCCACCTTGGCCTCTCAAAGTGCTGGGATTATAGGTGTGAGCCACTGCGCCTGGCCCGCAAATGTAATTAACTGGACTTCAAACACTAGACCTGATTCTCTAGTAAAAAGAAGTGCAAATATATCCCATGCTACAAAAATCCTAACATGTTGAATCTCTATTTTAGGAGTTACCAATACATATTAAAGAAGGATACTTGACTAAAAACCTTTTGAAATGACTAAATAACTAATCAGGGTGCTTGATGTTAGAAGACCCTGTTTATGAAGATTTAATCATATACAAAGGTGATAATTGTTGAAATGATGAGAATATAAAAAGCAGATATATCTCAGGTTTTAAAAATCATAAATTCTGTATAACTTCCGAGGAGCATAAATTGTACAGAAAAGTAGTACAGCTGGAAACGTTGAGGCCTAAGAAATCGATCAACGAAAACAGCCTGAACAGAGCAGATGATAAGGAAGAATTGAACTTGACACAGATATATTCAACACAGAAAGGTACTGATTCAAATGGCACCTGGAGCTTACGGATGGAATCCAGAGAAACAAGGAAGAATGAAATGCCGAGTTCAAGACTAAATCATCACTGATATGGTCTTAAAGAATCCTTTTGCTAGCAGTATACGCTGTTTAATTGAGTGACTATGTTCTGGGAGATCCTAGCATTTCCAAAAAGCACACTGGTGTTTTGTAGTTGGTCCGTGGGGTTAATCTGATAGGTAGAAGCAGGGATGTGACTCATCGTGGATTGGCTCTATCTGAAGCAGGACATTTTGTTTCCAACATTTATCATCTGCTATTGCAGTAGCAAAGACAGTTAGTGAACACAGGCTTATCAAAAAACTAGAAGAAAAATATAACAGTGCAATTCCGGACTATTCAAGAGAACTTCTCTCAGTCTGACTGGTTGATTAACTAAAAAATGGATATCTATCTTTTACTCAATTTTAATGAATATTTAAAAGAAATACCACAAATTAAAATCAACAACAGTTAAAGTGATACTCCATAAGACTTAGAGTTATAAAATTTGTCCCTGGGATATTGAATTTATTGAAATAATTGTTCCCACTTTCCCCTCACACACACTCTTACTAGCAAAAACTGCAATCTGTGAATCATTAGGATCAGAAAACTGACTGATGAATCAAATTTTGTAAATGTTTACCCAGAGAAGAAAGAATTGATCCCAATGAAAATTTAAATAAAATTTTAAAAGGAAAAACTGGAAATTGTTAAACTGTTCAAGAAACCAATCAAGATTTAAGAAAAATTGCTTCAGAAAACTTTTTTTTACAAAAATGCATTAATGTTGTTACTGTTCCCATTTGAAGGTTTGTTTTCATAACCTCATCCTCAAAACACCTTCGAAGAATGTTCAGTCAAAAGAAGTCAGTATCAAATATATTCTGAAACCCCTGAATCTGGTATGTGGAATTCAATTTATGCCATTTTATCTCCCGACTTTTGCATACATTGTTCTCCCTGCCTCGAATTCCTTTCTCTGTTTTGTATTCTAAGACAACTCAAGATTTATGATGCAAGACTCAACTTACAAAAATTGCCTACAGATTGGACCCTCCTAACCTTTGGGCAGAGTTAGATACTTTTACACTCTATGTTTTTGTAAGGCTCCTGCATGAATATTCTATCATATCACTATAATTTCTTGATTATATGGCTGTCTCATGTACACTAGATAGGAGATTTCTCTAGGGCATGGCTCATGTTCTAGTCCATTTGTTATGAAATCTCCGGCACATAATAGACATGTAATTAATTATTGCTGAATAACTGAGTGGACATGTAAGTGAGGTCTCCATGCTACTCACTCATTTATTTCTCTTGTCCTTTATGAACAAAATCATCAAATCTGCACTGCAACTTTAAAGATGTATTTAAGAAAAAGTTCTCTCCTATACATTCAGATTAGTACTAAACATGTATTTTGTGATGTCTCTCTATTAGCAACACCCCTTCCTTTTCACCTCCTCCCTATCTATCATCAAGAAAAGCAGTGCATTAATAGGAATCCACTTGAGACTGGGATGGCCGGCTCAGGACCTCTTCTCTCTGGGTATTGGTGGGGGCATCCCTAGAGTGTGGGAGCACTTTCTGGGAGGTCCAGAGGTTAGGTCAACCAAGGGCTTTTTCTTTCCATCCCTTCTCAATTTGACTCTGGATTCAGCTGAATATAGTTAAAGGATTAATTGCCATCATTTTGTTCCCTAAATTAAGAGTCATTGTGGTAAGAACCAAGCATAGCAATATGGGCCAACCACAAAGAAATAAATTACTTTGTAAGTTTCAAAAGATTTTCACCAAATTACTGCCCTGTGCAAATGATGTTGGGGGGAAAATTTTGTTTGAGAAACATTTTCTTTTGTGACTATAATAAGGTATGTGTACCCCTGCTGAGATATGAGTCACATCCCCTGTGTTAGGAAACTGTGGCTAGTTTTTGTGGGTTTGGGGTTTTGTATTAAATTTTCAGTGCCTCATGTTTCCTATGACTGATGAATGGATCATCACCTGACTCATAGGCTCTTTTGCTATGGATCACCGAAGTGCAGCTTTTAAAATTCAGTAATGTGGCACCCAGCTGCTCAGAGTTTTAATATGGAGCGAGTAACACCGGAAACATGTAACCAGTGCTTTGAAATGTACATTTCTGAAGTCACCTCTTCCCAGCTTTTTGCAGAATTATAATTAAACTGGTCTAGACTAGTTTGCAACTCCTATTTTTAGAGACCTACAGTGCTCCTTTTTTGGTCTAAGTAGGGATACAATAAACATTTGGGTTTGTTTTTTCCAGATTAAAGACATGCCACTGACCTCAATTTCAGCATTCTAAAAGTGAACGTTTATTTATTTATTTATTTATTCAACAAATACTTACAGGATGTCTACCTTGTATTCCACTTATGGAGATAGTGGTACTTATTTAGATAGCCCAGTGTGACTGAAGTTCAGATTATGGGAATTTGTAGGGAGAGTATAAGGGATAAGATTGGAAAGAGCAGTCAAGAGCTAGATCTTAAAGAACCTGTGTGCCAAGCTACAGAGTTTGGGCTTTATCCTGAGATCCAGGAGGAGCCCTGAATTGTTTCCACAGAGGGGTGAAATGAGACCTTTTGCACCAGAGTTGAGGAGAAATTAGATGAGGGCAAAGTAAGATGTGGATGGCAGACCAGTTAGGAGCCTATCATCGTCATCCAAGAGGCAGATGGGGTACAGCCGGAATGAAAGCAAGATCAGTGGGCATAGAGCTAGAACTAATAGGACCTGGCAATGAATCCTGGACTGTGGTTTAGAGTCCTGGCAATCAGACTCTTAATGTTGGAGCCCAACCCCCATCACCACCCCAAAGGCAGAATCCTTGGTTCTCCTCTTTTCTCTGGAAACACACACTTCCTTGCAATCACAACCAATTTCAGGATGACACTCAAATTTATATCTCCAGCCCAGACATCTCTGAACTCTAGACTTGAATATTCAACAGTCTATGCAACACCTCTATTTGGATGTTTAGCAGAGCTATTCAACATACTATAACCCAATCTGAATGGGAGACCTTCCCTGAAACTTGGCTTACCTTCAGTCTTCTCCATTTTTGTTAGTAGCAACTCCACTTTCAATTGCTTACATCTGAAACTTTGATGTAATGATGACTCCTATGTGTGCGTGTGTGTATATATATATGTATATACGTATGTATGTGTATATATACGTATATACACACATATATACATATATAAACACATATATACATATATACACACATATACATTTATATATATATATTTCACATTCAGTCCATCAGCACATGCCCTTGGTTTTAACTTTAAAATCTACAAAGAATCAGATCCCTTCTTCCCACCTCCACCGCACCACTCTAATCAAAGCTACCACCATCTTACTCCTGGATTAGTATAATAGGCTCCTAACCTGTCTACCTGCTGCTCCCTGGCCCTTGCAGTCTATTCTCTACACAGCAGCCAGAATGATGCAACACCCCCGCCAACCTGTTATTTGAAGCTTTTCAAGCATACAGAAAACTTGAAAGAACAATACAATATAAAATGTCTTTTGCAGCTTCTTTTTCTGATTGAAGATCCAATCGAATGCAATTTGATCACATTTGATTGTTGTATATTTTTAGTCTTTCTTAATCTAGAATAATCTTTCTTCTTTTTAAATGACACGTACTTTTTCGTATAGAATATCCCACACTTTCTGAATTTGTCAGTTTCCTCATAGATTATGTTGTATAATTCATATTGCATCAGATCAAGAGGCACATAATGTCAGGTTGTCCTAATGCTTGTGATGCTGTTTGATCACTTGGCTAATGAATCAACTCACCAGAGTTCTCCACTGGGAAGATAAATTTTCCTCTTTGTAATTAGTAAGAAATTCATGGGGTGATACTTTGACACCTTTCAAATATCCACGATCTTTTACCCAATGGTTTTGTTATCTACTAATAACCTTTTCTAGATTATTTATTATACTGGAAGTTGCAAAATCATGACTTTAAAATATTCTCACTCCTATTTTGTAACAGACGGTTTAGTAAAAAATCGCCTTCCTTATTTTTCCTTTTCTTCTCTTCTACCCTTTCCTGCTGCCCTCCTTCTCCTCCTCCTCCTCCTCCTCCTTCTCCTGACTCTCACGGTGGACTCAATGTCCACTCAATTTTAATTCAATGTGTTATCATCAACTACCACAGAATGATTTATTTAAAATGTATACAGATCATGTTCTATTCCTCTACTGAAGCCTCATCAATGACTTCCCCCTTCACTTGAAGTAAACATCTAAGTCCTTATAGTGGCCTGCGAGGTTCTGCATGATCCAGTCTCCAATTCATCTCCCGCCTCACGTTTTGCTCACAGCTCCAGCCATCTGCTCTCCCGACTGTTCCTCAAACACTCCACGTTTGGTCCTGCCTTGGGGTCTTTGGCTCCACCACACCCTCTCTCAGTAACGCTTCTCCTCTAGATATTCCCGAAATTTTGTTCCTTATCATTTTCAAATTTTTTCTTAAACCCACCTGACTAGCTATTTTTAAATTTTTTAAGTCAATACTCCCCATCCTTCTTACTATACTACTTTATTTTCTCCACGAATTTTATCCATTTCTTACATTATTTCCTGTGTTTATTGTATGCCTCCAATTAGAATTAAGCTCCGAGAGTGTAGGGAATTCCATCTGTTTTATGCACTGCTACATCCCAGGGGCTAGAATAATACCTCCTCAGGAAATGTTTACTAAGTGAATGGATGCATGGATTGATAACGGGTTGAAGGAGAAGGAGATGCTCATTTTTCAGCTTGGTTGTCTGCAGTGACAGTGTTCTACTTTCTGAGATAAGGAAAGGAACACAGAACAAGCAGTGTGTGTGGAAGCAAATTTTGGATATGTTGAGTTTCAGGTGAGATAGCCTGTGAGGTAGCCATGTGGAAAAGCCCAATAGGAAGTTGGCTAGACCTAGATTTAGTGGATAGACCGGGTATGAAGTAGTTTCCAAACACCTAAAGCAAAGTCATGTCTTAATTCATTTTAAATGAATTGAACATTATTGAATTGAATTAACATGAATGCAAAGGCTAAGAATCTTTTGCCTCCCAAGCTGGCATGCCAACCAAGCGTGGGAAGAGAGCTATTAACACTTTCCTGCGTCTGCTAGGTTTTGAACTGCTCAAGTCAAAGACAGCACTAAACACCTGGTAATAGTTCTAATGGTTTGTCAACAAAGCCGGATCTGTTAGTCTTCTAGGGTGATAACTGTTTCTAGTAGTCCAAAGACTTGGTTAAAGACACCTGCATCCTGTATAGAGCAATTAGTACTTTAAAAATGTGGTTTTCCTGTTGATCTACTAAGTGTGGTAACCTTTGCAATTCCTTTAATCAAAAGAAAAGAAAAGCAACATCAAAAATTCTTTCATTCATTAGGCTCTAATCTTTTCTCTTCCTTCCTACACCTTCCTAATTCTTCCAAGTCTTGGGAAAGTGTTCAACAGATGATGAGCTGTAAGAAGCAAGAAGAGTTTGTCTTGTGCGGTGTCACCAGTGTTTAGCACAGTATCTTTCCTCAAATAGGTGCTCAGTATATTTCATTCTGTTATATATCAATGTCTATCTTTTTTATTTTTGAAACACCATCCATATCTCTGCTCTACCTGAAAACTTGAACCCCCCTTCTCTCAACAACATCTGGAGCCACTAAGTCAGTTCTTATAGTTAAAAATAAAGGTAACTATGAGAGAAGGAGAAGTCGATGGTATTTCAAACCAGCATGAAAATTGTCCGTTGCAACTTTGGATAGAAAGAAAATTTAAACTCGTTCCAGTATTGTAAGACTAGACACACAGCAATGAATAGGAATATGAGTCTTTCTGAATGCTCATGGGGAATTTCCATATTAGCTTATAAATCCTACCCACATGATGGGTTATTCCATTATTCCATAAGCTCCTTGAAGTCTTTTAGTTTCCTTTAGAATGACGGTGAATAAAGTAGATGTGGTCATTCATATTTTTAACAAAAGAGAGATCAAAAATGAAATTATGGGCATATATTCAGCAATTTCAGATTTTGCCATTATTTATGACCATGACAATACAGATGGTACACTGATCTATGGTGTCTCGAGATTGCAGTGTTAGTAAGCTAAGGACAGCATAAATCAGAGAAGTTTCCCCTTTCACTGTAGATACAGAAAAATAAAAATAATTAGAGCCTCCACTGGTCAACATTAAGGTCTCAAATATAAATTTTATATTAAACTTGCCTATTGTTTTATGGCTTTCCTTATTTATTTTATTTTATTTTTTCTGGAATAGAAAGTGAGGATATAGGCCGGGCATGGTGGCTCACACCTGTAATCCCAGCACTTTGGGAGGCCAAGGTGGGCAGATCACAAAGTCAAGAGTTTGAGACCAGGCTGGCCAACATAGTGAAACCCCATCTCTACTGAAAATACAAAAAAATTAGCCAGCCGTAGTGGTGGATTCCTGTAATCCCAGCTACTTGGGAGGCTGAAGCAGGAGAATCACTTGAACCTGGGAGGCAGAGGTTGCAGCAAGCTGAGATCACGCCACTGCACACCAGCTGGGTGACAGTGCGAGACTCCATCTCAAAAAAAAAAGAAAGAAAGAAAGAAAGAAAGAAAGAAAGAAAGAAAGAAAGAAAGAAAGAAAGAAAGAAAGTGTGGATGTAGTTAGGAAGGCAATTGACATTTAAAAGCACTTTCTAGTCGGCTGGGCGCGGTGGCTCACACCTGTAATCCCAGCATTTTGGGAGGCCGAGGCGGGCGGATCACGAGGTCAGGAGATTGAGACCACACTGGCTAACACAGTGAAACCCTGTCTCTACCAAAAATACAAAAAACTAGCCAGGCGTGGTGGTGGGTGCCTGTAGTCCCAGCTATTCGGGAGGCTGAGGCAGGAGAATCGCTTGAACCCAGGAGGCAGAGGTTGCAGTGAGCCGAGATCATGCCATTGCACTCCAGCCTGGGTGACAGAGCAACACTCTGGCCAAAAAAAAAAAAAAAAAAAAAAGCACTTTCTAAAGTGACTATAACAAGGTGACCTGATCAGGATAGTGTCAACAGCAAAAGTGTAGAGTCACTGAGAAATCCACTTTGGTGAAACCATAGATTAACAGTTATTTAAACCCCTGTACTGGAACAGGTCTCTTTGCTATTCTGGTTTTTCTCATGGATTCAATTTTAAGAGTTATCTATGCTTTAAAAAAAAATTCCATGCAGAGTAGATTTTATACATAGCCACCACTAACAAAAGATGTATAGGAACCTGAATGCCATCCTCTCAACAGAAGGCACACACCTTGTTAATTTGAGTGTGAAATTTAACAATAATAAATGTACATAATGGATTATCATGAAGTCATAAAGCAGTAAAGAATTCAGAAATATGATAAAATATAATATAGTAAAATCAAATATTTCTAAAACAATAAATGTCAAAGATCAAACAACAATATAGAGAGAAGATATCTAGCTAGGATTTTTTTTCTTTAGATAAGCCAGATTAGAAGAATTAAAAATAGATAAAGATTCCTCTAAAGTTGAGTGGTTACTATTGTATGTATGCTATTTTAATTAACTTTCATTCATTAGCCCTTCATCCATTTTAGAATGTCCACAGATGCCCCAATCACTTAAATCTTAAATCATTGACATAGAAGTGGCAACTCCTGAAAGCATCCCATCTGCTTCCAATAAGAAACTTGATATTCTTTAGGATTTATGGATGGTGGGAGAAGGTTGCCTAAAGTGAGGCTTCAGAAGTGGCCTGAAAATCCTCATAGGTGAAACCCAAATTTCTTTGACTGTCTATAGTTCTACATTTATATCTAGAATTTCAACAGTAAGCACAGAGCAGTTTATTTGCCCAAAGATAACCACATTACAGGTTTCCGACTAATCTGGTTTACATACTTATATATAAATCTTTTGGGGAGGAGGGATTATGAGGGAAGGAAAACAGCTGATGAAGGATTAAAAACACTTTTAGTTTCCTACTCATTTGAACTCATTCAACGATTCCAGGGAAAGGTTTCCTTATTTCAACCAGGAGTGGGTCAGGAACCCAATAATGAGTTATAGACCTTGCTGACTGCCCGAGTTGATTCTTTTCTCCCATCCTTTTCCCAGAGTCTGAAATGATTCCACCTGGTCTTAGCAGAAAGCTGGCCTGGAAGTTGTAACACATGAAGATCCAACAGCCACCACGTGACCAAGAGAAAAAAGCCAAAAGAATCACAGACCTGGCCTTCACATTGTAGAGGTTCTTAGCCAGGGCCAATAGTTGCCGCTCTCTAAACTTCTTATCGTATGAGAAAAATAATCATTTACTTGTTCAAGCCACTGTTGGTTGAGTTTTCTATTATTGGCAGCAAAATGCATTCCTATCTGAATGCAGCCAGCATCATCTTAATCTGACACTTTCAGACCCAGGTTAGATTTGGATTAACCTCTTTGGGTTTTGCAAAGTAGGCCTAAATTTGACCAGCTGGATTTGACTCAAAATCAGGCAGCACAAGGTATGTGAAGAGATTTAAAAATAGGGGATGGTCTGCCTCTTTCTCTCTACAGTACTTTCATCCTGCTTGTCTGCTCCACTTCAGTCCTTAACACACATCCATTAACCCAATATGCCTCTTCCAAAATCTTGATTTCAAAACTCATTCCCTGAATCCCACCTCCTAACCTTGCACCTCACTTATTGGTATGCCTCTCATTACAGCAATTTTCTCTGTCAGTGCCCCACCTCTGATTCACTGTTCATTTATCCTACAACCGTCACATTCTTCATGGCCTCTCGTGTCTGCACTTCCCTTATTTACTTAGCTTAGACTTCACTGTGCATCATCGTAAACACCCACCCGCAGCTCCCTTCTTTCTCACTCCCCCATCATACTCTTCTGGTTAAAGCAAAACAAAACAAAACAAAGAAGAACAAAAAAACCAACCTCAATTAAGCCCAAGTCTCCTCCATCTCTGTGCATGGACCCATGCTGCTATGCTGCTGGATGAGATATCACAACAGGGTCTATTTCAGAATCATGACCCCAAATCCCAAAAGTCTGTTATTACTGCCCAATGGTTCTAACTCATTCCCTCAGTAATTTGCTTTCTCACTCTTTAGGTTACCATATAATACTTACTCCTGCTGCCTCAAACTTTCCCTGCCTGAGGCATTTGTCATGTCTCATCTTTACTGAGAAAAAGGAAATCCCTACAAACCTTTTTGGTCCCCAACCTTTTTGGCACCAGGAACCAGTTTTGTGGAAGATAATTTTTCCACAGATGTGAGGGTGGGAGGGGATGGTTATGGGATGAAACTGTTCCACCTCAGATCATCAGGCATTAGATTCTCATAAGGGGTGCACACCTAGATCCCTCACATGTGCAGTTCACAATAGAGGTCGTGCTTCTATAAGAATCAAATGCTGCTGCTGATCTGACAGGAGGTGGAGCTCAGTCTAGAACACTCACCTGCCTGCTGCTCACCTTCTGTTGTGTGGCCCGCTTCCTAACACACCACAAACTGATACCTGTCCAAGGCCCGGGGATTGGAGATCCCTGCCCTACATTCCAACCTACACATTTACCAATTTATCTGACGTTGTATGCATATTCCCTGCTTTTACAGTAGAAGAATCATCTGTATATCAAAAAGGTTAACAAGTCCCTTCATTTATGCTTATGTGCCCTCCCAGGGACATTTCTTTGCCAGCTATTCTGGCTTCTGTGCATCAGCAATCTCTTATTCTCTACTGAGTTGTTCCCACAGGGCTATGTTAGCATCATCCTTTCATGACCCTGTATTCAACTGTTCCACCATGGCCCATTTCTCTGATCCTTTCAGAGCAAAATTTCTCCAGACTTCACACCTCATGCTGTCAGCACCCGAGTCACCTCTCATTCACTTGCTCTTCAATGTGTTCCTTTCTGGCTTCTGTCACCACCACCCTACTGAAACTGCTCTGGTCACAGTTGCAATGGCTTCCATGTTGCTAAACCCCACTTCCAGAATGTTTGGAAGCACTGAACACAGTTGGCTACTCCCTCCTTCATGAAACACTCCGACACTTGGCATCAATCATACCATACTCTCTTGGGGTTTTTTCTCCCTCACTGGCCTTGATTCCCAGTCTTCCTGGCTGGAATCGTATTTGCTGCTTGGCCTCTGATGCTGGAGAGCCTCAGGTCTTGGTCTCCAGCCCTCCTCTGTATTTATGTTCCCTCTCTAATGAATTACATCTATTCTCATGCCTTTGAATACTATCTTGATGCTGTTGATCCTCAAATATTTATCTCCAGCCATGCCCCCTTCCTTGAGCTCCAGATATTCATACTCAACTTCTTATGTAGTATCTCCATGCCACTTGGAGATCTAATAAGGATATCAAACTTTTAATACAGATGAAATTAATATCTTCTTACCCTCTCTCATCACTATGTACAACACACCTCTTGCTCCCCTGACTCCTGTATTTTAATAAAGGGTACCATCTCCACCTACATGGTTAAATCAAACATTTAAGGCTCATCTTACTTTCCTCTCTTTTCCCTAACCCAATGCTACCAAGTCCTCTTGGCACTGCTTTCAAAATCATGTCAAATCCACCTACCGTCATGCACCACATAATGACATTTTGGTCAATGATGCACCACATATATGATGCTGGTTACAAAATATTATGATATTATAATTTTACTGTACGTTTTCTCTGTTTAGATACACAAATACTTACCATTGTGGTACAATTGCCTGCCGTATTCAGTACAGTAACATGTTGTACAGGTTGGTAGCCTACAAGCAATAGGCCATATCATGTAGCCTAGGTGTGTAGTAGGCTCTACCATCTATATATGTTTGTGTAAGTAAAGTCTATGATATTTTCATAATGAAAAGATTGCACAATGACAAAATTTCCTATAATACATTTCTCAGAATGTAGCATGGTCATTAATCAACACATGGTTGCATCACCCTCCATCCTGCACTGACACCTTTTTAGTCTAAGCCACAATCTTCTCTCAGCTAGACTATTGCTATAACTCTACATAGTCTTTCTCCCCTCCCATGGCATTCTAAACCTCACAGACCATCTAGAGAGCTTCTCTTAATGTATACATTGAATCTTTTAGAATAAAATTTAGCCAGATGCAGTGGTTTACACCTATAATCCCAGCACTTCAGGGAGCTGAGGCGAGCAGATCGCTTGAGTCAAAAAGTTTGAGACCATCCTGGGCAACGTGGCAAAACTCCATCTCTACAAAAAAATATAAAAATGAGTTGGGCATGGTGGCATGCTCCTGTAGTCCAAGCTACTTGGGAGGCTGAAGTGGGAGGATAGCTTTAGCCCAGGCGGTCAAGGCTGCAGTGAGCCAAGATCACACCACTACACTTCAGCCTGGGCAACTGAGTGAGATCCTGTCCCAAAAACAAACAAGCAAACAAAAAGAACAAAATTTAAATTACTTTCTGATATGGTTCGGTTGTGTTCCCACTCAAATCTCATCTTAAATTGTAATCTTTATAATCTCCACCTGTCAAGGAAGGGACCCAGTGTTAGATGATTGGATCATAGAGGTGGTTTCCCCCATGCTGTTCTCATGATAGTGAGTGAGTTCTCACAAGATCTGATGGTTTTATAAGAGTCTGGCACTTCCCGTGCTTGCACTTTTCTCTCTCCCACCACCCTGTGAAGAAGGTGCCTGCTTCTCCTTCTTCCATGATTGTAAATTTCCTGAGGTCTCCCCAGCCATGTGGAACTGTGAGTCAATTAAACCTCTTTTCTTTATAAATTATCAGTCCCGGGTATGTCTTCATGGCAGTGTGAAAATGGACTGACACACTTTCCTTGGCCCACACGATCCTGCAAGCTCTTGGTCTCCCTCCTTTGAAAGCCTCTTTTCTACCATCCCCTCCACTCCTCACTGTGCTCTGGAATCTAGCCCCTTTCTTAACCCCAGGCCTGAGCAACTGTTGTTCTCTCTGCCTAGAATGAGTTCCCCCTGCCCTTCATGACGTGACTGACTCATTCTTATCTTTTAGTTTCCATCCCAATTCACCACCACAGAGAGAGGCTTCCTGGGCCATGCTATCAGACCTGATCATCCCCACTGATTCTCTATCTCAACTTGTTTGCTGTTTCCTAAGCATTTCTCTCTGTCTATAATTATTTTATTACCAGATTACAGCCTCTGTACCCCAAGTTCACTTATGTATCCCAATGACCAGTGCAACAGGAACTCAATAAATTATGTTTACAAATGAATACAACTCTATGAAGACAGCGTTTTTTTTAACCTAGAATTCCAGAACACTATAAATAAAAAGACTTTAGAGTCATCTAATCCTAGAAACTGAGGCTTAGAAAATTAAGGGACCCCTCTGAGTTCATAAGCTGGTTTAGGACAGGGTCCAGCCTGGAATCCAGGTGTCTTGACTTTTGTCTTGTGATGACTTCCTCAGGCTCTTCAGTTGTCAGCTAAGGAAACTGACTCTGGCTAATTTAATCAACAAAGGGATTCTTAGAAGGGTTTTAAGTTGTTCCCAGAATTAAGGAGAATCTGCCACCCCAGGCTTTAAAAAGGACAGGCTCTCGATATTTAGGTAACAAGTGCTAATGAGCCACTGTAAGGGCACCAAAGTCAGGGTGAATTCACTCTGGTCCTTTTTCTTCATTGTGTCACTCCACTCGACAGTCACATTCCCAGGAGAAAAAAAAATATGAGAGTCTCAGTTTGGGTCTCATTCTCACTCTTTAGATAGTCAAATATTGGTCCTGCCAATACTGTTGTGCGATAGTGACTGAGTGATTTCCCAAATGGAAATGGATGTGCTGTTACCATAAGAAGAGAAGCTGGATGTCGGGAAGACAAAAACAACAGATGTCCACACTACATCATAACACATAGCCGGCAGGAGCTGTGCTTGATGCCAAAACATTGTCCTCCCAATAAGCCAAGTCTCCAGGTTGGTATTCCATGTTTTGTGAAGTTATTAGGCAATGGCTTCCTTTCCAGTTGGTTATGCAAATGTTCCCGTGTGAGAATTCTCCCACGAAGGCCCAGGAAGCAGAGCGGAGGGCGTTCTGTGGTGTGAACGCTGCCAGCCGGTGCTGGAGCTCCAGCTTACTGCACATTATGTTGTACTTGTTCCTGTTTGCCCAGGGGTCAGGTTGCTATGAATGTGGAATTTTGTTTCCTCTCTCTCCAAATGAAATAGTCCGAAAAACATATTCTCAGCTGTTGAGAAGAAAGTCTGCATATTATTCATATTTTCTTCTTGTTACTGATGCTCCACTGCGAAGCGAAAGAGACTGCAATAAATATAAGCCTTAACTCACCAAATATGTATTAAGCTCTAACCAAGGATTAAGATTACATTGAAAGGAAATATAAATGGAACAATTGCCTCCATTATGTTTTCCTTATTCCTGACTCCACTACTGTTCCCTTTCTATCTTTTCCTGCCCCCTGTCACTAACAACTACCAACCTAATACCTGTGTCACTCCATAGCCAGGCCTGCTTCTTAAGGGTTTTTGTATGGAGGAAAGGGAAAGAGATGAAGACCCCCCAAAATGCTGAGGATTTTCCAAGTGGAAACAGAAAGTTCAAAAGAGCTGAAGTGCCTCTTCTTCCTTCACTGAACAAATCGTTATCCACACCAGGATGTGAAATGGAATCTCAGAGACTGAAGCTCTCAGACATTGCACCTTCCTCCACGACGAAGACCTTAGCAATCTTCCTACTTGTCTTTTGAGAAGTTTGATTCATCGTAGGCTATAAGGTGAGGTTAAGGCTGCTATAAACCCCAGTGTTGAGGGGACAGTAATGAAATCCAGTAGAAAGATTAATGAAAAATCAAAATTTGTGAGACTCTACCCAGAGACCAAAAGAAGACAAAAACATGTATGACCATGTAATATCCTGGGATGCAATATGAAAAATCAAAGTTGTTTAATTGGAAATGATTCTGCATAACACAGGGTATAATTTCATTTACATAGGGAGTATCTGGCACTTGGCAAAATACAACCTCAGAAAAGTCTGACTAATATGTAAAGACATTTCCATTCTTCTCCCTATAGGAGAAAAATCAAAGTTGTTTAATTGGAAATGATTCTGCATAACACAGGGTATAATTTCATTTACATAGGGAGTATCTGGCACTTGGCAAAATACAACCTCAGAAAAGTCTGACTAATATGTAAAGATATTTCCATTCATCTCCCTGTAGGAGAAGAAGACACCTGCTACATAAGTGTAATCTGTCCTGCTGTCCCCCAGCACATCCTGCGGGGCTAGAGAAGAGCAGTACATATTTGCATAACTAAGACTATGTGAAAAGGAAAAATGGTACATGAGACTGGAAAGCTGTAGCCAGATTCCCAAGGGCCTTGAGAATCCATTAAAGACTTTTGAACAACAGAATGACATGACTCAAAATATGTTTTAGGAAAAACCTATCTGTAATGAGATGGGTTGGAAGGGAGGAGAGAGTAGAGACAGGCAAAGTAGATTACTGTTTGCTGAAGTCATAATCGTGAGGAATCATGAGCATCTGAACTGGAAAAGTGGCCCCAGTGGAAAGATAAGTAAAAGAGAAAGTCAAGAGAAATTACAGTGCTCAAACCACAGCACCAATCAGCTGATTAGCTGTGGGGAGTAAGGAAGCAAACAAAATTAAGAATTACTTTGAGAAAAGAACTTATGACAGAACTACTATTTGACCCAGCAACCCCACTACTAGATACATACCCACGGGAAAAGAATTCATTCTATCAAAAAGACACATACACTCATATGTTCACTGCGGCAGTATTCACAACAGCAAAGACACAGAATCAACCCAGGTACCCTTCAACAGTGGATTGGATAATGAAAATGTGGTACATATATACCATAGAATACTACACAGCCAAACAAAAGAACAAAATTATGTTCTTTGCAGCAACATGGATGGAGCTGGAAGCCATTATCTTAAGTGAATTCATGCAAGAGCAGAAAACCAAATACTGCATATTTTCAATGAAATACACATAGACATAAAGATGGGAACAGGAGACACTGGAAACAGTGGGAGACACTGGAAACCAGGAGACAGATGGGGTAGGGAGGGTGGGGACATGGACTAAAAAACCACCTATTGTGTACTATGGGGAACGGGATCACTTGCACTCCAAACCTCAGCATCATTCAATATACACATATAACAAACTTGCACATGTACCCCTTAATCTATAATAAAAGTCAACATTATTTTTAAAAAGAATTACGTTGAGATAGTCTGTCTTCATTTAAAATTTTGCTATTTTGTTCATCATGGATTTTTTGCATTAATTTTGACTTTTGAAAATAAATATTGTACATTATCCTTAGCAAACTAATGCAGGAACAGAAAACCAAAGACCACGTGTTCTAACGTATAAGTGAAAGATAAATGATGAGAACACATGAGTACATAGAGAGGAACAACACACACTGGGGCCTATCGGAGGGTGGAGGGTGGGAGGAGGGAGAGGATCAGGAAAAATTATAGCTACTAGGCTTAATACCTGGGTGATGAAATAATCTGTATAACAAACCCCCATGGCACATGTTTACCTATGTACCAAACCTGCACATCCTGCACATGTATCTCTGAACTTAAAATAAAAGTTACAAAAATAAATAACAAAAAATTGCATTAAAATATTTATCGCGATTACTGAGTGTATTCATTTCCAGTGACTGCTTTAACAAATTGTTACAAATTTAGTGGGTTAAAACAGCAGCAATGGATTCTGTGTCACAATTCTGGATGCCAGAAGTCTGAAATCAAGGTGTTGGCAGGGCCACGCTCCCTTGGAAGGCTCTAGGAGAGGATGCTTTCCTTGCCTCTCCCAGCTTCTGGTGGCTGTCAGCATTCCTCCATCACTTCGATCTCTGTCGCTGTGGTCACATTACTTTCTCCTCTTCTGTCTGTGTAAAATTTCTCTCTGACTCACTTTTTTTTTTTAAATGAATTGAGGTAGTCTCCATTCTACAAAATAGAATGAAAGCTTTCCTGACTCACTCTTATCATGACACTTGTGATTTCATGTAGGGGCCTGCCCTGTTCCTCTAGGATAATCTCCCCATCTCAAGACATTCAATTTAATCATATCTGCAAATGCCTTGTCATAGAAGGTAACATTCACAGGTTCCAGGAATTAGGATGTGGCTATCTGGTGGGAGAATGTGCTGATTTTTAGCCAACCACACTGAGTTCACTCTAAATTTTGCATCTTAGGCAAGTGCCTCACCTCATTCTTCACCACAGTCCTGGCCTTGGATCATTCAAGCCTAAGAAGTTAGGAGAGTGGTGTTTTTATTTACAGAATTGGGAAATTCAAGAGAAGGAATTGATTTGGAACAGCAAATATTGCTGAAATATTTAAAATACACCTAGACATTAAAGCATGCAACTGAAGCATAAGACCTGATTTTTATATTCTTTGAACATGGCCTCATTTTCCTGGTGCCAAATGTAAGCCCACCTTGAGAGCAGGTTGCGATGCTTTGTGTCTTTTACTTAGAGTTGAGAAGATCATACTGCCCAGCATTCATCCTCCCTTTATTTGGAAACAGTGCCAGAACTTGCTTTGGGGGACCGTGTTTCATCATCTATCAGACTGCATGATTAGATGGCCTCTCTTCCCAACTCCAGGATTGGAGCTTATGATCCAGGACTGGCCAGTCAATAGCACTGTTGCTCCCTGAATTATAGTTATTAACTCACAAATATGCACTTGCCTCAAATTGATCCATTAAGAATGAATTCTGGGACTTTGGTCGGAATCACCAGGAAGAAACATTGAGTTTTCCTCTCAACTTGCATCTGGGAATATGTGTCCCTGGAGTCCGAAGTTAAAAGGAAAGGCAAAACTAGGCATCAAGGATCTCAATAACAACACTCAAGTCCCTAAATCAAGTCACACTTGAAGTTAGCCTACTCCTAAGCTTTTCAACTGCCTGAACAAATAAATTTCTCTTGTTGCTTAAGCAAGATTGAATTAGATTTTTTTTTTCCTGTCACTTAAAGCCATTGCCAACATGGCGAAGCCCTGTCTCTACTAAAAATACAAAAATTAGCTGGGTGTGGTGGGGGGTGCCTGTAATCCCAGCTACTCAGGGAGGCTGAAGGACGAGAATTGCTTGAACGCTTGAACTCGGGAGGCAGAGGTTGCAGTGAGCCAAGATCGCGCCACTGCACTCCAGCCTGGACAACAGAGCAAGACTCCATCTCAAAAAATAAAATAAAAATAAAATAAAAAAAGAAAATTATAATTTTAATTATTTAGCTGCCCAGTGGAGATGATGTGGTGGATGGGGCAGATAAACATTCTGAGCTGAGGTTGTATGCCAGGGACATTTGGATTTTATTTCATGAAAGTGTAAATTATTTCATCCTTTGGCCAGAATGCCATCACTACCATGGAATTTGTACCGTGCCACAAAGTTCCATGGGGTGTAGGAGTGGGCAGGAATCCGATGTTTTCCTTCAAGAAGATAGGGCAACCTGACCAATCTCCAGAAAATACATTGATTGTGGGGAGTGGGGGATGAAAAGAATTGGAGGAAGGAATAGGAAGGTCCCTAGGTGATGTTGGGCAAAGCTACTGGAGACAGCTAACCTGCGTAAGTGAAAGGACCATGGGGCCATTTAGGGCGGAGACTGGGGCAAGAGACAGCTGGTCAGGAATGCAGGGAAGTGGCAGGGGAAAGAATACTTTCCAGACTGCATTCCCTAGAGGTTCTCCTTCCTTGAGTTATCCTGGACTTTCTTCACAAAAATGGGAATTAGTATCTGGTGGAAGTGATTATATTTGCCTAAGGCTGTGCTATACTAAAATAATGTAGGGTGAAGATTTCATAATATTCCTACTTCAATCATCACCTCACAACTTTACATTTCAATGTCTGACCTTGGGACAGCCCCTTCCAGTATCACATTAAGAATGTTTAAAAGAAACAGGGAAGCCCAACAGTAAGTTAGCATCTCCAAAAGATTAGTAGTTGTCAGCCCAGGAGGTTCTATATTTTCAGCGGCAATTTAACACCTTGTCTAAAATTTTCAAGCACTTGAAAAATTCTTGTTTTACTCTTTACCAAGGTCTCACTATTTCTTTCCCCTTAACAGATTAAAAAAATGGCTTATAGGTTGGAAGATTCCTTTTGCGTTATGTTAATAAAATAACACTTGACATGTTTAATACTAATTATATCAATGGGTTGAAGTAATAAGTGAAATAAAACCCAGTGAAACTTGTTTTTAAAAACATATATAAGTAAATGAAGAGCCTACAAAGATATTAATGGTTTCCTTGGTCTTAAATTTTCAAGTGTTATTCAAAGCTCTTTGGGGACTGTAACCATGGAAGCCTATAGAGTTACTGTTACTTGTATTTGGCAAGATTCTCCACATCAATTGTACAGTATAAGGCTCAACAAGAAAGAGAAATCCAAGGGAAAAACAATTGGCAGAAACAGAAGCAAATTATCCTGGTTTCATGTACAGGCTTTATGTACATGACTCAGAGAGGTACGAGGGACAGCCATCACACTGAATAAATATAAGAGGTGAGTTTTTGGAAGAAATTCAGATTATTTTTTATTTAAGGGAGTTAGCTCAATTTAGCTTGAAAGAGTATTTATATACATTAAAAGATCAGATATATGATCATGTTTTAGGAAAAATTTAAAGATTCTAAATATGGCATTACTTATAAGTATATAGTATGTGTGTTCATACCTACAAACATATCTGAAATTCTGATGAAGAAAAATGTGGTTTATACTTTTAACATCAGTTCTAAAATTCACTTAGGAAAGTTCTTAGGAACTCCTAGAGATAAAAACATTAATAAATAAAGCCTAATTTTCATGAATGCTTATACTCAAGGGCTATTCAGCCTGAATTACACAACACATTTTGAGCTTTGTAACTCTTAGAGTGTATATAATTTTTAATTGACTTTTCCTTGGCAATGTCAGCATGTTTGTATTATATTCATGGGACTCCCTCTGGTGTATAACTTAACACATGAAAATTCTTGTTTTACTCTTTACCAGGGTTTTCTTGCAGCCTGATGGATAAGGTGTGTAATTATGAAGTACTGTGGAAAGCTCTGGATCAAATCATATGTTTTTATTGAAAATGAGGTCATGTTGGGTTGTGTGATATAACTAAATAATCAGTTAACCATTTATCCAAGCCAAACACAGAGTAATTAGGTTTGGTAAGATGGCTTCCTCCTTAAGATCCATAACTCAGGCCTGGTGGTTTGGGAACAATATGGATACAAATTGTGTATGTTTTTCTTGGACATTTCAGTGATGGTATTTTCTAACTAAACTGTTTTTTAGATAGAATTTAATTTTACATTCATTTTTACTTTATGTGACATTTGCTAAAAGCACATTTGCTAAATAATTATCTAAAATTATGTGGTCCCAAAATTTATTACTCAAGTAATAGAAGTCACAAGTAAACAACGACTTGGGAATTTCTGGATAATAATTTAAACAGTGATAACTTTAATCATCCATTATAATATTTTTGATAGTAGATTTTTAGATAGATCATGGAAGTATACATTTCAAACATATTGTTACATTTCCCCAAAAAAACATTGAAATGCTCTAGTTCTAATACTCTGCCAGTTCCAAATGCTTGTGATTCTTGTGTACTTATGTCTAGTGCTTGCATTTTATGCTCATGAAAAATGACACAGATGCTATATTTAAGTTCATTTGTTTGAATTTTGTCAAAACAACAAACTTAGATCAATCAAAAGCTTTACATCCAAATAATGTGTAATTTTTAACTTTTTAAGGTGGGTACTTTGGCATAAATTCTTAAAATATAAGATTATTACACTAAAGAATTAGTATTCTCTTGTTTCTCTTCCTGGGATTATAACTGTACCTTCTATGAAGATACTGAAATTTGCTGTGTATTTCATAGCAAATATGGTGGAAGACCATGAAAAACTGTTTTATAATTTAGCTTAGGCCTACTAGATAGTTTTTACATTCAACATTTATGCCTCAAAGGAGTATTGTAGTGTACCATTGTAGAATTTCCATATTCATCCTAGGTTTACTACTGATATGACTTCAAAAATGTGATATTGTCAAAACTGTGCCAGCTGTGAAATTAAAATGTCTTATTGGGCATCCATGAACAGCTGTATTGAATAGCTTGACATCTGTGAAATCAAAAGTGTATTTCGAATTCAACTTTCAAACCACAGAATTCAAGTAAGCAAAAACTGACCATGTGTTAAAAACACTTGAAACTCTTCCTCTTGTAACTGTTTATCTACATTTTAAAAACTCTGTTTACATTGTAGTAACAGCTGTGTTTAAAAGGGACATGACAGAGCAGACTAATTTATAATGCAAAACTCTATTCTAAAAAAAAACTTCTGTTTGAAAAAACACTTCAAAAGAGGGTAAAAATGATTAAAATAGACACAACCATTTGTTTAAACTATGACTTTCTCAAGAAAAAACAGCCTAATGTAAACTGGCCTATGCATGTTCCAAGCAGCTGTTCTGTGTAATGCCTCTACAAAACCTTTTCCTTTGGGGGATGGGCAGAAAGAAAATGAGAAACTGACCATAGCAAAAGGTCATTGCCATTTGAGAAACTGCACAAATCTAAGGATGAAATATTAACTGTTTTTGAATTGTGCCAAGTTCATTAAATTAAAAACTGAGGAAGCAGAGCCAGTGACCAGTGATCTTACAATGGAAAAGTGGAAAAGTCATTCCTGACCATTCATTGGGTTTCTATAAGAAAACTACAAAACTGTTCAATAAGAAAAAATGTACAAATAAATAAGTCAGTTTGTCTATGCTGTGCCATATATTAGCAGATCTTTCCTTTTACTCCTTTTTTTAAAAAAAGTTATCATTGTTTAGGCATTTGTAGACATGACACTAATGCCTCTTTTACTCCATTCCAGTCGGTTTCTGCTGGTGTTTGATGCAGTCGACATCTCTCTTTTATAAAATCCTTTCTTCCTTTGGTTCCCATGATACTATTCTGTCATCCTACCTCTGGACCACCTCTAGGGCTCTAGATACAGCACATTTTCCTGTATGTTTTCTAAATATTCCCTTAAGTCCTGTCTTTAAACTATCTTTTCTGCTCAGATGCTGCAAAATGATCTCATGGGTCTCAAAGAGGCAAGAAAGCAGAGTTACTGATGTCTCAGCCTGGCCTTTGAGGCAGCCAGCCATTTCTCAGATTCTCAGGAATTAGTTGAGAGCCACACTGAAGAAACCTGTGTGGACCAATGACCAAGGACCAGAGAGGAACAAGGATGCTACATCAGACACCAGCATGGCCTGGCAGCACCAGAACCCTTCCTTCCCACTCACATACACCAAGCTTGAAAATGTAGGCACGACCCTAAAGAGAGCAGAATGGAATCCTAAACAGATTAAGATTGAGTTTTCACTGCCCAACAGTATAAGGGCCGAACATAGAAATTAAACTCTGTTCAAGAAATATGACAATAGGTCCATTTCACATGTTACTGTGTGAAATAATTTTCCAGCCTTTCCTAGCACAATGCCCACAACATACTTGGACTTCAAAAAATGTGTTTTTCTTATTTCTATGGAGGGTCACAAGACTTTCATGCAGCATTATCTGATGAGTTAAATTGAATGGATTTCATTCATTCATTCATTCACTTGCTCATGTAACAAAGATATTTTGAACACTTATTCTGTGCCAGGCAATATTCTAGGCACTAAAAATACAATAACAAGCAAATGAAGTTCCAGTCCTTTAAAGACAGAGACAGCTGAAAAAATAAAGAAGGAAGGAAGGAAGGAAGGAAGGAGGGAGGGAGGGAGGGAGAAATAATAGAAGGACGGGAGAGAGGGAAGAAAAAGAAAGAATGAGAAAGAGAAAGAAAGAAAAAATCAGTAATGACAAAATATAAGGAATAAAACAAAGCAGAATATTAGAAAATGATGAGGAGAAGGGCTGGGAGTGGGTCTGCTCTTTCTGACAGAGTGGTCAGGAAGCCCTCTCTGAGTAGATGAAATTAATGCAGAGCTTGGCATGATATTAGTGAACGCACCTTAGAGCTCTGTGAAAAGAACACTCCAGACTGGGGAGCCAGTAGGGCACAAACCCTTGAGAAGTCTTCCAAATCAGTTATTCTCTAAATGCATAACTCAAGTTAGCGTATATGGGAAGAAGTCTGTAATCTTAATGTAAATCCTAACCATTCCTTGGGTTTCATTTATATAACAGCCAAAATATATTTTGGAAGAGGAAAATATATTTTGGAATCATTCAAAGATGAAAGTAATGATCTCCTGTTGTTAAGTTGTCCTAAACGCATGTGTTAAAATAGAAAAGAAACATCTATATAATGCTGATGTGTGTCCCTGTCTATATTTGCATCATCTATATTTACATCTGAAAATGCTATATACTCTAAATATATCTGTACCTACATCCATCTGTCTTGTCTATCTGTCACTATACAGTTGGATATGCAATATAATCATTTTGCTACTAAGGCCTCAAATCTGATTAACTTATTCCTGAATGATGAGAACTGCCCTCCTGGGCAACTCCTGATAAGTAGAATAGATAACTATGTTCCTACAACATGCATATCTATATCTGTATTTCACTATGCTTATAATTGTATTATGTACACATGAGGCTTCAGCTTAAGCTCTTCCAGGTTATAGCTTTGGAAAACAACTGAATAAAGCATCTTCAGTAAGAAGATGATTCTACACATAAAGCACAATTGGGGGCGAACTATTTTTGTTACTATAATGTAAAGAGATATCAAAAAGAGCTCCCTTGAAAGATATACTATTAATTTAAAATAGCATACAATCTTACTTTATTATTTGGAAAAAAATGTAAAAATGTTTCCACTGCTGTGCAAAGTTTTCTTAAGATATCCCCCTTGGGACATGAACAGACACTTCTCAGAAGAAGACATTCAAGCAGCTAATGAACATGGAAAAAAGTTCAACATCACTGATCATTAGAGAAATGCAAATCAAAACCACAATGAGATGCCATCTCACACCAGTCAGAATGGCAGTTATTAAAAAGTCAAGAAACAACAAATGCTGGAGAAGTTGTGGAGAAAAAGGAATGCTTTTACACTGTCGGTGGGAATGTAAATTAGTTCAACCATTGTGGAAGACAGTGTGGTGATTCCTCAAATACCTAGAACCAGAAATACCATTTAACCTAGCGATCCCATTACTGGGTATATACCAAAGGAAATTTAAAACACTCTATTATAAAGATACATGAATGCATATGTTCATTGCAGCCCTACTCACAATAGCAAAGATATGGAATCAACCCAATGCTCATTAATGACAGACTGGATAAAGAAAATGTGGTATGTATACACTATGGAATACTATGCAGCCTTGAAAAGGAATAAGATTTGTCCTTGGCAGGAAAATAGATGGAGCTGGAAGCCGTTATCCTCAGCAAACTAACGCAGGAAGAGAAAACCAAACACCACATGTTCTCACTTATAAGTGGAAGCTGAACGATGAGAACACATGGACGCAGGGAGGGGAACAACACACACTGGGGCCTGTTGAGGCTAGAGGGAGGGAGAACATCAGGAAGAAAAGCTAATGGATGCTGGACTTAATACCTAGGTGATGGGTTGATCTGTGCAGCAAACCACCACGGCACACGTTTACCTATGTAACAAACTTGTGCATCCTGCACATGTACTCTGGAACTTAAAATAGAAGTTGACAAAAAAAAATTCGCGCTTGGAAAGGGCCACCCCATCCCTTAAGCAGAAATTAAAGATGGGTTACCCAGTGTCAATGTCAGGGTAGCTGACATGTTCTGGTGGAATCAAAGGGCAAGAAAAGAGAGCCAAATCTCAGGGATAGCTTGACTGCCGTGCCAACACCAGTGTAATAACAAAGACACAAAGATAAGGTCATGTCTACAAATTTGTACTCTTTCAGGAATAAAACAAAGAAAACTGATATTTATAAATATATTTATTCTGCCTAAATTTTACTCCCATGAACTAATAGAAATTTGGAAGTTAGCAGCAACAAATCACTTCTACTTTATTTAATGATAGCAGGAGGCCAGGCGTGGTGGCTCACACCTGTAATCCCAGCACTTTGGGAGGCTGAGGTGGGAGGATCTCTTGAGCCCAGGAGTTCAAGATCAGCCTGGGCAACATAGAGAGATCCCCATCTCTACAAAAAATATAAAAATTCGCCAGTTGTGGTGGCGTACACCTGTGGTCCCAGCTACACAGGAGGCTGAGGTGGAAGGATGGCTTGAGCGGGGATTTCAGGGCTGCAGTGAGATGTAATAATGCCACTGAATTCCAGCCTGGGCAACAGAGAGAGAAATTATCTCAAAATAATAATAATAGCAGGAAAAAAGAATTATTAAAGATGGACATTTATCAAGGGATGTGTCAGTCCATGAATTAATCTTTTCTATAGCATACAGCATTACCCCAGGAAATGTTAAATTGCATGGAAGAAGATATTTAAATAATTTTACATTTTCTAATATTTTTCAATTCTATACTTTCCCAGATATAGTAGAATTTGTTCTTTAGAACAGCATTTGTATTTGGTATAAAAGCAGGATTGTTATTTTTTTTTAAAGGGTAGGAGGATCACATGATTTTTGGAAAAAGTTGTACTAGTTTTCTTACTACAAGACTTCTCAGAACCTTTAATATTCTAATGTACATGGTAACTTTAAGAGAGGAGTATTGGATGAGGCATTTGCCAAACATGTTTGCCCACTGAGCTTTCTTTTCCCACAGCAACCTGCTAGTCTACTTACTATCTGTGTAACATACTACGGGAAATGCTTCCTTAGCATAACGTCTTATTTTTCATAAATCTACATGGAATAAAATAATGTATAGCTTTTATGATAATGGTTTTAAAACTACTTAAAGTACAGTTATAAAAAATACAAGAAAATGCACCTATATTTATTCATTCATTTATTCTACAAATACCTATTAAGTACTTACTATGTGCCAGGCACTTTTATAACTATCAACATCATAGCAGTGAACAAAACAGGCAAAGTCCCTATTCTCAGGGAGGTTACTTTCTAGTGGGAAATAAATAATAAATACACATATGCACATATATACGTATACATATACATGCATGTTCGAATTTTCTCTAATATGGTGATATTACATCTATACATTCAATGCAATTGTAATCAACATCCAACAGGATTTTTTCTGAAACTTAACAAACTGATCCTAAATTTTACCTAGAACAAACAGCCAGAAGCACAGTGATTTTCAAGAGTAAGGAACCTTTTGGAAAACAATAAGAAGTTACATAGTTATTAGTACAGGGATAAATAACTAAATTAATGAGACAAAGCAAGGAGTCCAGAAACAAACACATGCCTACATGGAGACTTGTTGAAATGGCACTAAAGATCAATGCCAAGTGATGAATTATTTAATAAATAGTACTGAGACAACTGGTATTTCAAATGAAAAAATAAAGTATATCCATGCTGCACATTATACTTATAAAAAATTGAGGTGGAATGAAAAAGTAAACATGAGGCCCGCACAGTGGCTCATCCCTATAATCCCAGCACTTTGGGAGGCCGAGATGGGCAGATCACTTGAGGTCAGGAGTTTGAGACCAGCCTGGCCAACATGGTGAAACCCCATCTCCACTAAAAATACAAAAATAAGCTGGGCATTGTGGCGCGTGTCTGTAATCCCAGCCACTTGGGAGGCTGAGGCAAGAGAATCATTTGAACACAGGAGGTAGAGGTTGCAGTGAGCTGAGAT
Organism: Gorilla gorilla gorilla; assembly: GCF_029281585.2. Taxonomy (NCBI): domain Eukaryota; kingdom Metazoa; phylum Chordata; class Mammalia; order Primates; family Hominidae; genus Gorilla; species Gorilla gorilla. Next base: position 80,954,511 of record NC_073234.2, read on the forward strand.
GGTGCCATTGCACTCTGCACTCCAGCCTGGGTGACAGAGTGAGACTCCATCTCAAAAAAAAAAAAAAAAAAAAAACTAAACAGGGGGAAAAAAAAAGCACCAAAACTTTTGGGTAAATGTATTTACATAACACACTATGACCTCATCCTTATGACCTCACTTTGGAAGAATATCTTAAGATATCTTGAGATATAAACTGAAATCAAAATCATAAAGAAAACAAGATTAATGAGTGACTATATTAAAATTTAAAACTGTGATCAAAATAAATCATTGAAATAAGAAGATAGCACAGATTGGAAGAACACATTAGCGATGCATGTAACTGACAAAATATTCATATCCACAGTCTATGGAGAACTTCCCAAATCAATAAGAAAAACTCAAGCAAACCAATGAAAAATGAATACAGACTATAAACAAATTTCAGAGACGATAAAATGGGAATGCTTGATAAACATATGAAAAGATGCTCAACATTATTAGTAATTAGAAAAATGCAAATTTAAACTACAAGAAGGTACCATTTCATATCTATCATTCTGGAAACATTTTTGAAAGATGATAACACAAATGTTAGTGAGGAAACTATGGAAATTCTTATCTTGGTCAAAGATACTTGTGCCTAATGACCCAACTACTTCACTCCAAGATACAGACGCTAGAGAAATTCTAGCATGTGTGCATGGAAGACATATATAAGCTTATCTAGAGCAGTAGTGTTTATCATTGTGGAAGACTGGAAGTCACCTAAATGTCCACTAACAGACATTTATTTATAGAGAGGATATATAAATTTGGAATTAGTCACACAAAGAAATATTCCACAGTAGTAGAATGAATAAATGAAAGCTATATTATATTATTTTCATATTTCATATTAAGTATATAAATATTTCATATGTCTAAAACTACATGTTTCAGTCAACAATGCAAATGGAAAATGGAGTTCACTTCAATCTCTTCCTACAATACTGATGTGCTTAAAGCTCTTACATAAACCTTTAAAACATTTGAATTTTCAGACCGGATTCTATCCTGTATGACACAACAATGATAAACATAACTACCCCGCTTATAAACAGAATTAACCTGCAAAGTAATTGTAGGTCCACTGAGCAACCTATTAGGAAGAGGCTGACTATATAGTGAAAATTGCCAAGGATTTAGAATCCTGGAATGCTGAGTTGGATATTAGTCCCATATTCTCTGAGGGTGTGATCCTAGGCAAATAATTTGACCTGTGTGAGCCTATTTCCTGGTCTGTAAAATGAGGGTAATGATAGTATCATCCTCACCGAATTATCGTGAGGATTAAATGAGGATATATGGGAAAGTGCTTTGTGAATTGTAAAGTCATTTTGCCAAAAATAGTAACTCATTTCTGTACCAGTTGAATGCAAAAGATGCTTACCACATGAAGTTTGCCTTAAGGGAATATTTGCACTGGTGGAGGAGGCAAGATTAATACTGGAAACAATAGCAAGACAAAAAAAAAAAACCCCACACACAAAGAAGTGCATGTTGAATTATGCAGTTGAGACTATCAGGACTGTAGGAGGCAATCGGTGAGGTTCAGGGACTGGGATGATAAATGACTTACACTGGGCCTTGAGGCATGGTGTTTAGATCAGTAGAGGGTGTTTAGAGGGGGTTCTAGGTAAGGGAAAGAGAAACATTCTACTTGCAAAATAGTAATGATGATCTTAATTTATCTAACCTGGTTAGTATCTTTTTACTGACTTTTTAGTCATGGTTCTTGTTAAGTGTGGAAGGCTTTCCTGGTATTATAGGTTAACCTGACTGTAAACTTACTTTAAAAAAGGGGGGAGGGGTGTCTGGGAAACAGTGAGAAGTGATACTCACAGAGTGACAGCAATGTTTCACTAGTTAGCATTCAAGTGCACAGTTCTGGCCCTTAGCAGCTATTGTATTAGGTTCACAGCATTTTGTCATAGATCCTTGTCCACAGCTATTTGATCACCACGAAGTATCACTGTGGGAAATCTCATCCTTGCTTTGTAAACACCCCCAGAATCTAAATTTATTGCTTCTTAATCTAATCCACACTTGAACCAACAAAAGTGTTATGATATTCTTGAGCAAGCATGTCTTCCTAGACCTTGAGACAGGTATCTTGAATTAAATTTCATCTACTTGGTTTACTGTCTAGTCTTTTAACAATTTTCTTTCATTCTTTGTTTCAATCTATAAAAAATGTCAGATTGAAATAGTGACTTCTGCCTGATTTTGTAGACAAGTTGTGGTCCCCAACGGACCCTACTCAGGAGTGATATGTACCAAGAATTTTGAGACTTCCGCATCAAAAATGTTATGCTGAGATTTTAGTGTGTAGTGAAGTGCCCTGTCATCAAACCCTGGCATTAAGCAGTGATGTGATATTTGTTTCTACATAAGCAGTCATTACTTTTTTGAGGAGATGGCAATATTGAAATTTAAGATAACTGATGTTCAAACACAGTCAATCCTATTGATATGGGCCTCACATTTATACCATTGCCTTCTTTTTGTTATGGGAGGGGAGGTGAGAGGAGCTAGTATGCATGAGGAATTGTTTTTTGTGGAGACAAGCCTAGTATTTCAGGGAAATAAGAAAGTAATAACAGATGTAAAGTAAAGGTGAGAAACGGCACACACTTCTCCCTACTTCCTGCTTCCCACTTCAAGTTACATTCCATCTGGAACATTTTAGACCATTCCCCAACATTTTAGTTACTGGAAATAAACCTGAAATTTTTGGTCTGCTTGCCCTCTGGTTGGGACACTAAGAATTAGACCTTTCTTAGTAAGATCCTCTGATTTACTTATATAGTAAAAATTAATCATAATTCAAGCACCTCATCGTACATTATAGGTCAAAATATATCACCCAAGCCAACTTTATACTTAATAAACGTTGCTGTCTATCCCACCTCACTTCTACCACCCACCTGGCTTACTTCCCTTCCTTCTGCTTTATCCAGTCCTTCAAAACTGAGCCCAGCCTGACCCTACTTTCCAGATCAACCCTAGATTTCTTAAACAGCCTCAGGTTCTCTTTCATTGGAATTCATCCTTTCTTCCCACTCAAGGGGCCCAAATGATAGACTCTGTCCCACGACATTACCCTTGAAATCCCACTTGCTGTCAGCCATATCTGAGACTTGAGACTAAGGCCCTTGGTTGGTCATATCATCCCCCTGCACAACTCATTCCATACCTAGTCCCTGTATCCCTATTCAGGCCAAAGCACTGGGATACTAGCTTCGATTCTGTTCTGCAGTTTCCAGCCTGGGGTCCTGCTTCCTTCCTCAGATCTCCTTGAGATCTAAAGCATTTTCTTAAACTCCAATGTGATGCCAGTACCACTGCACTGTAGTTTATTATTGAGGCCCCCCTCAACAGTCCCGTACTTGGGTCTCAAACTAGCTATGGAGGCTTGAATCAGTAGAGCAGTTTCCCTGCTCTCCTACATGGCTTCCCAAGACTCCTGGTTACTGTGCTCCCCCAGCCTTGAGAACGCCATCTCTTCCTAACTCCCTTCTCTTTCAACCTACCTCACACACCTTCTGGGCTAACAGCCTCCTCCAGGATTGTGATTGAGCCTGGTGTGCCCCTCAGTCACCAGTTTCTACAAATGGCCATCCTCCCTAAAGCATGAATATAGTGCTAACCTCTGACTCCATCCCCTTTTCCTCTACCCTGCATCACGACCTGTGTGTCAGCATGCCTCTTTCAACCTTTACCCAACAGAAATGAATGGCAGCAGCAAATATGCACCAGGCACTGCCCTAGAAAATGGAGACATAGACCGGGTGCGGTGACTCATGCCTGTAATCCCAGCACTTTGGGAGGCCAAGGCAGGCAGATCACGAGGTCAGGAGTTTGAGACCAGCCTGACCAACATGGTGAAACCGCGTCTCTACTAAAAATACAAAAATTAGCCAGACACGGACATGGTGGCCTGTGCCTGTAGTTCCAGCTACTTAGGAGGCTGAGCAGGAGAATCACTTGAACTTGGGAGGTGGAGGTTGCAGTGAGCCAAGATTACACCACTGAACTCCAGCCTGGGTGACAGAGTGAGACTCTGAAAAAAAAAAAAGAAAGAAAGAAGGAAGGAAGGAAGGAAGGAAGGAAGTAAGGAAGGGGAAAATGGAGACATGAAAGAGGCAAGTCCCTGACCTCAACAGGTTATTGCCCTCATATCTCTCCAGTGGTGCCCATGCACAGACATACAACATGGAAAACTCTCTCCCTGGGTTACAACCGTTGTGTTATGAGTACAGAATAACAATAGGAACCAGGCACAGTGGTCACGCCTATATTCTCAGCACTTTGGGAGGCTGAGGTGGGAGGATCACTTGAGCCCAGGAGTTCAAGACCAGCCTGGGCAACATAGTAAGACCTTGTCTCTACAAAAAATAAAAAAATTAGTTGGGCATGGTGGTGCGCACCTGTGGTTCCCATCTACTCAGAAGGCTGAGGTGGGAGTATCCCTTGAGCCCAGGAATTCGAAGCAGCAGTGAGCTATGATCATGCCACTACACTCCAGCCTGGGGGACAAAGCAAGATCCCATCATATACACACACACACACCTACACACACACATACACATATACACATACATATATATACACACATACACATATACATACATATATGTATAGTAACAACAAGGTCTTAACAGACAGACTTCTAGTCAAGAGTTACCTTAAGAAATAGTTTAGTTTTTCGATAGTTCTTTTGCCATTAAAACTGGAATGATCACTTGTAGAATTGCCTGTACATTGCAACATAGAAATGATGGAGAAAGTTTGTGTTCAGAGGCTAGATGAGAATGGTCTTCGTTGCTAGTGCAAGGTCATAGATCTGGATCATTGTTTCTCAGCAGAGATAGTACCTCCCCCTAGAGGCCTTTTTGGAAATTTGTGGGAGTATTTTTTGTTTTCACAGTTATTGGGGATACTTCTAGCATTCGATGGAGCAAGAATACCAGATGTCCTGTGGTGCAGGGAAGAAGCACTCAGTGAAGAAGTCTCAGACCGCTTGGACAGCTTTTAAATACCCCAGAAAATAGTCATGTAAGTGAGAAATTTGTTTATAATTATCTCAGCCTGAAACCAAATGCTACTTTATATACAGACACAAAGGTTTTTTTTAGTAGTTTTAATAGACACATAATTTTCAGGAAGACAACTGACCAAAAATCACTTCGTTCTGTTGAGAACATTCGTAAGAGTTGCTTGTCATTTTGAAAAATTGGGCCACAAATTTCCACACTGCTTAAAGTCTTGAATTGCTGGACAACAAAATTGTTTCAGTCTGAATCTAGAGATGTCACGGAAAATCACAATAAACAAGATCTGAAACTCAAGACCATCCTGGATAACACGGTGAACCCCATCTCTACTAAAAATACAAAAAATTAGCCGGGTGTGGTGGCGGGTTCCTGTAGTCCCAGCTACTCGGGAGGCTGAGGCAGGAGAATGATGTGAACCCGGCGGCGGAGCTTGCAGTGAGCTGAGATTGCGCCACTGCACTCCAGCCTGGGCGACAGAGCAAGACTCCATCTCAAAAAAAAAAAAAAAAAAAAACTGAGACTTCTTTTAATGGACTTAGCATGAAATATTATCATATTAGCAAACACATATAAAACACACAAATCAAATCGAGGTTTATTAATAATGCTGATTATATTTTATAATCAAAAATTTTGAGGCAGAATAATAAGAAATATGTGATGTGATTGTGAAAATTACATTTTGATAGTATTTGCCAATTTTGAGGGTTGCTCGCTATTTTTAATCTTACAGTGTACCACACTACTTTTCTACAACCTCTTGAACTACAATTTCTTTTCCCAAACTACCTTCTATTTCTCATTGCTTATCAAAAGATATAGTCTCCAAGGACTTTTAAAATAACAGAAAATGAATTATAAGGAATTCTATCTTCTTACCATATAGGAGATAGAAGTTTCTTTGATATTTAGTCATTATCCTAATCCATGTCATAACATTGGGAATTGTTTTGACATTACATTTATAAGCAGGGCCCAGCAAACTCAAATAATTCAATAGCCAAAAAAAAAAAAAAAAAAGAAGGAAAAAGAGAGAGAGAGAGAAAGAACCCCAAAAAACCTGATAAAAAATGGGCAAAAAATCTGAATAGTCATTTCTGAAAAGAAGGCATACAAATGGCCAACAGGTATATGAAAAAATGCTCGACATCACTATTTATCATGGAAATGCAAATCAAACCTACAGTGAAATCACCTCACTCTAGTTAGAATGACTATTATCAAAGACAAAAGATAACAAGTGTTGACAAGGATGTGAAGAAAAGGGGATTCTTATACTCTGTTGGTAGGAATGTAAATTAATATAGCCATTATAGAAAACAGTGCAGAGGTTCCTCGAAAAACTAAAAATAGAACTACCATATGATCTGGAAATCCCACTACTAGATATATATATCCAAAGGAAAGGAAATCAATATGTTGAAGAGATATCTGTACTTCCATGTTAGCTGCAGCACTATTAACAGTAGCCAAGTTATGGAATCATTCTTAGTGTGCATCAATGGATGAATGAATAAAGAAAATGTGGTATATATACACAACGGAATACTATTCAGCCATTAAAAAGAATGAAATCCTCTTTTGTGACAACATGGATGAATCTGGAGGACATTGTGTTAAGTGAAAAAAGCCAGACACAGAAAGACAAATACTGCATAATCTCACTCATATGTGGAATCTTAAAAAGTTGATCCCATAGAAATAGAGAATGGAATAGTAGTTCTTAGAGGTTGGGAAGGGTAGGAATAGAGGGGAGACAGAGAGGTTTATCAATAAGTACAAAGCTACAATTAAATAGGAGGAATAAGTTCTGGTGTTCTATTGCACAGTAGGGTGACTATAGTTAACAATAATGTATTATTGTGCATTTCAAAATAGCTAGAAGCGAGGATTCTGAATGTTCTCACCACAGAGAAATAATGTGTTTGAGATAATGGATTTGCTAATTACCATAATTTTGATTATTACACAATGTATACATGTATTCAAACATCCCATTGTGCCCCATAAATATGTACAACTATTATGTGTCAATTAAAAATAAGATAAAACTTTAAAAAAATAGTTCATTTACAAGAATATTGGACTTCATTTTCTACAATTTAACTCGGTTTCCTCTTTTTTCTTTCTTTTTTTTTTTTTTTTTTGAGACAGAGTCTCGCTCTGTCGCCCAGGCTGGAGTGCAGTGGCGCGATCTCAGCTCACTACAACCTCCACCTCTCGGTTTCAAGTAATTCTCTGCCACAGCCTCCTGAGTAGCTGGGATTACAAGCGCCCACCACCATGCCCGGCTAAGTTTTGTATTTTTAGTACAGACGGGGTTTCACCATCTTCGCCAGGCTGATCTTGAACTCCTGACCTCATGATCCACCCTCCTCGGGCTCCCAAAGTGCTGGGATTATGGGCGTGAGCCACCATGCCCGGCTGACATTTTCCTATACTTAAAATGAGTTTCCTCTTTATATTATTATATACAAAAATGTATAGCCTGTCATTACTTATCCCAACACTAGTTTTTATTCTCATATCAATTTGTACTTTCCCTCTTGAATTTTCCCAGCAACTTTTGGAGAATGGCTGCTGACCTTAACTCCCATTTATTCATTATAAATAAGTGTAAGCATATAATCACTTTATTATGTCTTTCAGTGTCTTGACGCCCATATATTTACATATTGAGGCATGTATGATTCTTGTTATAAATTACTTTTCCTTAGTTGGCCTTTATATAACAGTTAGGTGTTATATGTAAGTAGGTTGCATTATCTATGAATTATATTTTAGGATAATAAAAGGTATTGTTGTAAAAAGGAAGCATTGGATTTTTTGTTTCTGTTTTTGTTTTTGTTCTGTTTTGTTTTTGAGATGGAGTCTTGCTCTGTCACCCAGGCTGGACTGCAATGATGTAATCTCTGCTTACCGCAACCTCTGCCTCCTGGGTTCAAGCGATTCTCTGGCCTCAGCCTCCCGAGTAGCTAGGATTATAGCCATGCACCACCATGGGCCCAGCTAATTTTTTTTTTTTTTTTTTTGGCATTTTCAGTAGAAACGGGTTTTCACCATGTTGGCCAGGCTGGTCTCGAACTCCTGACCTCATTATTCACCTGCCTCGGCCTCCCAACATGCTAGGATTGCAGGCGTGAGCCACTGCTCCCAGCTGAAGCATTGGATTTTATAGGGTTGTTTCAACTGCCCTAGATCTAACGCACTAACAACTTTTACCCTGAAAAGAGTTTCCTGCAAGGCAAGAGTGAAATTCAAAATATTTTACCATTGGTCTAGTGTAAGCACCAGCTAATCAAAATGATCCCAGTCATAAAAACCAAGCACAGCCCTACCAGTGTCCACGAGCTGAAATATCAGCTCTCTCTAAAGAATCTCAGTCTATAGTGGTGACCTAGATCCAAAAGAGCACTATTATGTTCTGCCTAGGGCAATGGTGCCCAGGTTTTGCTGAAGCTGCTTTTCATGTGTTATTCTATTTGATCCTTTTTAAAAAGCACTATGAAGAGATATCCTTATCTCCATTTTTACAGATGAAGATAGTAAGAAATTTTAAAATGTATCTAAAGTTACACAGCTAGCAAGTAGCAGAGCTGGGGTTATAACATAGATCTTCTGACCCCTAAAACCAATCCTTTTCCCTCCATATCATGTTCATTTATTCAATTACTACCAGTGAACACAGCAGAAAAGCACAGATGATCATTGGTCCCGAGCAACACTTATCACCAAGAGAAGAAATAACAAGTGGCATAGCAATGAGAAGGATAACCAGCTGCCAACATTTGGACCTTGCCAATGTGGGCCTTCTTGCAATCTACCAAGCATAAAGAACCAATTGCTTACAGTTTCACATGTGCATGTGATCTAATTTATCATCCGCTTGAATTACACTAATTAAGAGGAAATAAATCATATTATCTTGCAAGGACTGGTTAAATTCATGTTCTCTGAGTTCCTTGTGGACATAAAGTATACATCTCCTGAACTCCTATGTTCAGCACAGTATCTACTGCAAAGGAGGTGTTCAATAAATGTCCATTGTTACACTGACTTGATGACATTGCATTCGGCAGCAAACCAAATAAGGAAAATTATGCAGTTCTCTCATTTCCTATCTAGCTCATCTCGAAATCTCATAGACCCATCCTCATAAACTCCTGACCAAGTTGGACAAAGCAGGAGAGTACCCATGCATAAAACACTCCCAAGAGTTTTATCCTTGGGCTTTGAAGTGCACTCAGCTGAAGAATTATTTGGGAGGTAACTATAAGGATGAACTAGTAGCAAGGTGGCTATGGGATAGAGAGGCTAAAAGAATAATTATAAATTTAATAAGGAAGAAAAAGAAATAACGCTCTCTATATATGAGATTCCAAGCTCAACAAACTCAGCAACTCTTTGTATGCAGAGACCATGAATTATTTTACCAATTTATTTAGAAGCTGGTGTGTCTTTGGATAGAAAGAAAAACTACATTCATAACACTGGACATTTGCTAACTAGTGGTGATAGGAAAGTTAAATTTGATAAGAAGAAAAGACGGTAAGCTCCGTGAGGGCAAGAGCCACGTCTGCTTCATTTAACACTGTCTCTCTGGTAGCTGGCACACTGTCTGGCATAGTGGGTACTAATTAATGTGTGTTGGATGAGTTAATAAGATCATATGAGATGAAAATCTGATAAGCAGTGAAGGCATAATTTAGGACTTCAGATAGTTTTCAGTCTTGAAGAGAGAGGGCTTCACAGAGAAATAATTCAGAGAGCGTAGTCATGAGGTAATTGTGTTAGCCTTTCCAACCCACTGTGCACAGAGGCCCATAGATAGCTGGAGGGCTCTTGGGAAATTGATGTTAAAAGTTCCAAACAATGAATGCATGTACAGTTCCCATGAATTACAGGAAAATTGTATCTCTACCCCCAAATCCCTGGTGAAGAACCCTCTGATGTGTTCAAGATCTTATTTCTACTCAGAGGGAAGAGACTCCTAGAGGAATGAGCAATCCCTATTTCACTACTCTCTGGTCAGGATGTGGGCCAGGGGAATTAGGCTGTCCTGTTAGGAGGGCAGAAGAGACTTACAGAAGATTGTAGAGCAAGAGGCTCAATTTTAGGCATTGAAGATTGCCTCAGATCATTGGAAGGGAGAGGAATGAGGAAAAGAAATGAACCTGAGAGATTATCACATGTAGGAAAATGAGAGACAGAGATGTGTGATCCAAGCTTCCTGCTGCCATTGGTGACCTGTGTGAAGCTGAGCAACTTGCCTGGCTCAGGAAATTGGGAGACTTCAGTAGATTGTCTCTAAGTTTTTTTTAAAGCCTGTGGTTCTAAAAGATACTTACAATCTAATTTCCCCTCTGAAGTAAAATAAGTTCTGTTGAAGATTAGGAAGGGGGAAAATACCAATTAACAAGTGGGAAAGGTGCTGGAATGGGAGTGAGGAGACTTGGGTCTTGGTCTCTCTTCTGCTACTAAGACCAGACAACAAACATATCATCCATTTGGAGCATCGAATCCTTTTCCCTGAAATTAGTGTATGAGTAGGATGTGCTCTTTTTCGTTCAACAATCTCCACTTCTGTGTTTTGCAATTTGGGAATTGAGTAGAGTAGAGGGTAGGGAAGGTATTTTCATAAAGGTGTCATACCTAAATATCAGTGTGTAAGGGAGAGGGTCCATACTCCAAAAGAGGCTTGGTAATTATATGTGTACATCAATGGTCTCATCTTTCCACAATGCTTCTGTCAAGAATCACTTCCTCACTAGTTATATCCTTAATGGTCCCATGCAGTTTCAGATGTTTACAATGCAACCATCTCAAAGGAATTTTTTTAAGAGATGGGGTATCTCTCTGTCACCCAGAGTGTGTGCAGTGGTGCAATCATAACACACTGCAGCCTCAAACTCCCGCTGGGCTCAAGCAATCCTTCTGCCTCAGCCTCCCAAATATAGGTGTGCACCACCTCACCTGGCTAATTTTTTAGATTTTTTTTGTAGAGATGGGGTTATGCTATGTTGCCCCGGCTGGTCTTGGGCTCCTGGTCTCAAGCAATCATCCACCTCAACCTCCCAAAGGGCTGGTATAACAGGTGTGAACCACCATGTCCGGCCTCTAGAGACTTTTGAAAACAGTTTAAAGGACAAACATTTTAACATAGATTGCCACCATTGCTTCATTTAATTTCTTGGGTGGAAGTGGGGAAAAGTATCCTAGAAAGACTAACTTGTTTTAAAAGAGCAATCAGTTTAAGCTGGAAATGCGCATGTATGTATAGGAGACAATCTCACTCTGCCACCCAGGCTAAAATGCAGGAGTGCCATCTTGGTTCACTGCAACCTCCACCTCCCAGGCTCACGCGATCATCCCACCTCGGCCTCCTGAGTAGCTGGGGCTACAGGCGCATGCCACTGCTCCTGGCTAAATTTTGTATCTTTTGTAGAGACAGGCTTTCACCACGTTGCTTAGGCTGGCCTTGAACTTCTGGGATCAAGTGATCTGACCACCTCAGCTTCACAAAGTGCTGGGATTACAGGTGTGAGCCACTGCCCAGTCTCCAAACTGGCAAACTTTAAATATTGAGTAATAAAAATTTTGTCAAAAATACACTAATATTTTAAATATATTGCACTAATCCATTCTCACAGGGCTATAAGGAAATACCTGAGACTGGGTAATTATAAAGAAAAGAGGTTTAATTGGCTTACGGTTCTGCAGGTTGTATAGGAAGCATAGTGGCATCTGCTTCTGGAGAGGCCTCAGAAGCTTCCAGTCATGGTGGAAAGCAAGGGGAGTGCAGGTGTCTCGCATGATGGAGGCAGGAGCAAGAGCAAGAGCAAGATCAAGACTGAGGAGGTGCTACACACTTCTAAACAACCAGATCTCACAGAACTCACTCACTAGACAAAGACAGTACCAAGGGGGGTGGTGCTAAACCATTCATGAGGGATCTCCCTTATGATCACATCATCTCCCACCATGTCCCACCTCCAACATTGGGAGTTACATTTCATTATGAGATTTGGGTGGAGACACACATCCAAACTATATCATATATCCTCTTTGATTTATATGATACAAGCTACAAATTGCCAGCCAAAAAATAGTTGAGCCAAAGTATCCTTCCGAATATGACTGATTTAAAAGGAACACAGTGCCTCAATTTAATATGCTGCATTATGACATAACTTCTTATGAAGTCCAGATTTCTCATACTTGCATATCTCTAAGAAAAAAAGAAAACTTAATTTTATGAGTGATACCAAGCCAGTTAAAAGAAAGCTAATTATATTAGTTTCCTGTGGCTGCTGTAACAAATTCTCACAAATCGGGTCACTTAAAACATCAGAAGTTTATTTTTGTACAGTTCTGGAGGCCAGAAGTCCAAAATACTTTGACCAGGTTTAAGCCACGATGTCAGCAGGACTGCATACCTTCTGGAGGCTGGAGGGAAGAACCGTCTGCCTGCCTGTTCCAGCTGCTGGAGTTGCTCTCCTTGCTTCCCTTGGTTCATGACCTTTTCCTCCATCTTCAGAGCCAACAGCGTAGCATCTTGTTTCATTGCCTTTTCTTCTGTCTCTCGTCAAATCTCCCTTTATTTATTTATTTTTTTTGATAGAGTCTTGCTCTGTCACCCAGGCTGGGGTGCAGTGGTACAATCTTAGATCACTGCAAACTCCGCCTTCCAGGTTCAATCAATTCTTCTGCCTCAGCCTCTCTAGCAGCTAGAATTACAGGCATGCACCACCATGCCAGGCTATTTTTTGGTATATTTTTTGTATTTTTAGTAGAGACAGCATTTTACCATGTTGGCCAGGCTGGTCTCAAACTCCTGACCTCAGAAGATCCACCCACCTCGGCCTCCCAAAGGACTGGGATTACAGATGTGAACCACTGCCCCCGGCCAAATCTCCCTTTTAAAAGAATATTTGTGATTGCATTTAGGGCCCATCAGGATAATCCAGGATAACCTCCCCATCTCAAGAAACTAAACTTAATCCCATCTGCAAAGTTCTTTTTATCATACAAGGTAACTTTCACAGGTTCCAGGGATCAAGACCCAGGTCACTTGTTGGGGGTTATTATTCAACCTACCACAGTGATAAACACATGACTTAAATAGCAGGCTGGTGGCTTGAAGTTCTAGTTTTAAACTGGGAATAAGATAGAGGTAATTACACTAATAATTGCCAACTTTCTAAAATCTGAATGCCTGAGAAATACAGATAAGTAAAGCAAAAAGCAGCTATGACTACCTTTTTGATAACCTTAAGTCATCACATATCCACTTCCTTATCTTGAAAATAGAAAAACAGACACCAGGTATCTCTTCTATTATTCCTAATGTCAAAATAGAAATATTTGCAACAGGCTTGCCGTCGCCAGATGTAATCACTAATATAATTGAGGATGCAACCATTTCTTCCTCTTTTTTGTTCTCCAAGATCAGAAATCTCTATAAGATTACTATTTGGGCTTTCACAATCCACTATTTATATCGTTCTCAGTAGTAGAGGGGGAGGATGAAAGGACAGGCAGGTCCAATTTCCCTTCCTCTTTAACTTGAATATATGATAGTTTTACTTATTTGTCACTCACTCCCATTTTAAAACATTTTTATTAAATGTGGGTGATAGACTGTACTTAAAACTTTGCTTTTCATTTCAGCCTCTGCTATGTAAATCAAATTAATGATGGACTCAGTTAGCTGAATAGTTAGAAGAAAACAGATTTTGTGGAACATTCAAAAATTTCTTGCTTTTTGCAAACAGTGCAGAAGAATGATTAACAATAAACACTGTTGCATACTCCATAAACTCAGTATGTACTTGATTTGGTAAGTTGGCCCTACCAACTATTCTTGATTCATGCTCATAAATGCTGAGACATTTAACTTTCCTCAGTCTGGTTTATAACTCCTCAGGGAAAAAACTTAGACAGTTATTGCTATATGTTGAAAACTACGATTGGAGCCTTCATTATCTGCCGCCCACCCCCAACCACAACTTAATAATATGTAAAAGAGATGGATCTTTGAGCAAAAGATTTCTAAGAACTTTCTAAACTGTAAGTTTTATGATTATCTGTTTTCATGTTTGTTGACAAAAACAAAACAAAACAAGAGAAGAGAAACAATGATGAACACACATTTCTCCTTTGTGTGTGAACCACTTGCCTTTGTTTTGGCTTGGAATGGTCACTCTTGATGACAGAGCCAGCCTCATGTGTCACATTCTTGCCACTGTCTCTACACTTTCCGTTGAGATTGTCATTGACAGAGTGACATACCTGGGAACCACACCAGTTCCCAGAACCATAATTCTAAATTCTGCCAGACCATCCTGCAGTCTCTAAATTCCAATGGACGTTTTGTAAGGTGAGAAACCCTCTCTCCTTGAGATTTGTTTACTTTGCAGTTAGTGATGGTAAGGGAGACCTTTGCAAACCATTTGCTTGGAATTTAAATGTATAGTATTGCTGACAGAGTGCTGAAAATTCATCACATGGTGTACTTAGCATTTTCTTTCTCTAAGGGTATGGAATGGGGGTGTCCCTTCCCTGCTGTCCCTCCCAGTTATTCTGGCTATGAGCAGAGTATCCCTATGATGACTCAGCCCAAGCCCTGCCATCCTCTGCTGCCATCCAGAAACTGGCTCACAAGGGCTCCCTCACCACGGGTTTGTTTGGAGGGCTCACTTCCAAAACAAAGATTAAAATGCCTTTTCTCTTTAATAGTCTCACTGAACACTATTGCTTGTTAATGTTCAGACACTAATAGCACTGGAAAGAGTCGTTGCTTGTGTCAACTCATCAAGTAGTCTAAACAAGCCTGTTGGAGGCTGGCCAGTTCTGGCCAGTCATTGACCACAGACATGATCTAGAAGGCTATTACAACTAGTGGAAGTGAGAGGTAGCTCTGCTTCCTGTCTAGCCCACTTCCCAGGGATTCTCCCCAGAACCACTGGACTTTGAGGCCAGTGGGGGTTGATACTCAGCTATAGACTTCAGATATGCCTTATTTTTTAGCACCAAAATTGAGATGTGTGTAAAAGCTTCAGAAAGGCCAGAAAGAAGAGGATTATCTGAAGTGATGCTTGGCAGCTGGAAGTTTATAATTTAGTTCTGTGGTTAGAAAGTGCTGATAGTTTTTGTCTTACTTGTGTTTTTGATGAATGGGTGGATTTGTGAGAGTTCTCTTTTTTGGATGATCATGGTGCTTGTTCAGGGATATACCTCTGGTCTTCTTTGGATTTGCCATGTTTATCCCAGCCACATACTTCCTCTACAAAAAGAGCTTTATGATTATTTCACATCAATAAGATGTGTGAAGATAGGTGAAGAAAAATCTTCAAATATGCCCTTCTTGCAGTAGCAAAGAACAAATGAAAAGAAAGTAAAAGATTATATTGGGAAATGTTTGCCAAGCTGTGTTTGCTTTCTAACCCTGGAGTATTCCTCAGGGCAGGGGAAAATGTGGTTATACATGATACATTGCATCTGAGATCTAATTCTTGCCTCATTATTTATTTATAAACCTTTTATTAATCATTGACTCTGTGCCAGGAACCATGCTAGATGCCAGAGATTCAAAGATGAAACAACCTGGTCCTTCCCTCTCTGGAGTACACACACTTGAAATGAAACAATTGCTGTCTATGATGGAGGGATGTAGACAGTATGAAACAGAACACCTAGGAGAGCCTGGGATGACTTGATTAAGAAGTTTCTATTTGAACTGAAACTTGAAGGACTATGGGGATTTGTTGGACAAAAAAAATCAAGAGACTGGAAAAAGGGTGAGTGAGGCTGCAGCCAGGGCTACAGAGGCACTAGAGCAGGGGTGAGCATGGAGACCCAGGGAAATCCAGGTCCTCTCCTCTCCTGGGCAGAGGCTTGGAGGGAGACAAGACTAGATAGACAAGCAGGATCCAAGTCATTCAGTGCTTTGTAAACCACATTTAGATTTTACTCTTCATCTAATGGTAGATGACTGAAAAGTTCCAAACAGCAGTGACATGATCAGATTTGCAGGTGAATAAAAAATCACAATGAATGTATATACAATGGGATCCACTTGTTATCTGGCATCTGGTCATTATAGCTGATCAGGACATAGAGAAAAAACTATCTTTCTCTCCATCTGTCTTTCTTTCTCTATCGTGATCCATAATGGATTTAAGAAGGTTTTCAAATCTTACTTCTAGGTTTATGCAAGCCATGGAGAAGTTTATTGAGGCTTCCCAACATTTTATCTTTGTGTTGGTGTCACTAATTCTTTTTTCTCTTGATGCTTTCTCCCCAGAATCCTATGATGCCTTGCTATTTTTGAGCACTCAGTGATTTAAGGTTTTTTTTTTTTTTTTTGAGACAGAGTCTCACTCTGACGCCCAGGCTGGAGTGAAGTGGCGCGATCTCGGCTCGCTGCAAGCTCCACCTCCCGGGTTCACGCCATTCTCCTGCCTCAGCCTCCCGAGTAGCTGGGACTACAGGGGCCCGCCACCACACCCGGCTAATTTTTTTGTATTTTTAGTAGAGACAGGGTTTCACCATGTTAGCCAGGATGGTCTAGATCTCCTGACCTTGTGATCCACCCGCCTCGGCCTCCCAAAGTGCTGGGATTACAGGCGTGAGCCACTGCGCCCGGCTGACTTAAGGCTTTTAAAACTGTATTCAAACATAAAGCTGTGATAATTAAAATAATATGACATTAATACAAGATTAGAAAGAGATCAATGGAAGATGTAGTTGATTCATAATCAGTGTGAAAACTTAATAAGTTTTACACTTAATATGTGTAAAAACGTAATGAGAAATAAATACCACAAATTAATATTTTATGAAAAATCATAATACAAATTATTAAGGAATAATAAAGGTCAATTTCACTAGTAATCTAAAAGGACTAATTAAAGCAAAATTAAAATAAAAGGTACTGACTATCAAGCAAGCAAAATTAAACATAATGCCTATGAGGCATAGATGAGAAAGATATTCTGTTATTCAATGAAAGGATGCAACCTTTCTGGAAAGGCTTTAATGTATTAAAATTTGAAAAAAAATGTTTATATCCAGGCCGGGCGTGGTGGCTCACACCTGTAATCCCAGCACTTTGAAAGGCCAAGGCAGGCGAATCACTTGAGGTCAGGAGTTCGAGACCAGCCTGGCCAACATGGTGAAACCCCGTCTCTACTAAATAAAAAAATTAGCCAGGTGTGGTGGCACATGCCTGTAATCCCAGCTGTGTGGGAGGCTGAGGCAGGGAGAATTGTTTGAACCCAGAAGGCAGAGCTTTCAGTGAGCCTAAATCATGCCACTACACTCCAGCCTGGGCAACAGAGCAGACTCCGTCTAAACAAAACAAAACAAAACAAAAGAGAGTGTTTACATCCTTGACGTTGTGATTTCATGGAAAAGTTTCAAGAACAAATTCTAAGAAAAAAAAGTGAAGAATTTGACAAAAATTTGCGCACAAAGATGTTCATTGCAGCATTATTTATAACATCACACATTTTAAGGACAGGTAGTTTATAAAATTAATGATACCAATAGTCACTGTCTTCCAAAGAGATATTTACTGAGCTTCTACTATGAGCCAATAATTAATTATCTCATGCAATCTTCCCACACAACAAACAGATTAGGTAACTAAGACTCTGAGGGTTTAGGTAAGTTGCCCAAGACCACACAATTTTGGTGCTGACCCAGGTCTGACATCAAAGCCTTGTTCTGTTCACTATACCTCACTACCTCTATTTATAACTGTGTGTCAATTGTTTGCTTATGTGTCAATTGTTTGCTTAAAAAAATATCTATAAGTGGCCGGGCGTGGTGGCTCATGCCTATAATCCCACTATTTTGGGAGGCTGAGGTGGGCGGATCATGAGGTCAGGAGTTTGAGACCAGCCTGGCCAACATGGTGAAACCACATCTCTACTAAAAATACAAAAATTAGCGAGGCTTGGTGGCACATACCTGTAGTCCCAGCTATTCGGGAAGCTGAGACAGGAGAATTGCTTGAACCCGGGAGGCGGAGGTTGCAGTGAGCAGAGATTGTGCCAATGCACTTCAGTCTGGGCGACAGAGCCAGATTCCATCTCAAAAAAAAAAAAAAAATGTATAAGCTCCATCTCTGTTCTGTTTTTCCATCCTCCCAGGAAACAAGAGTTCTGCTTTCAGATTTCTGTGATGTGAGTTGGGGAGCTAATGCCTACAGTTTAAACAGTCAATGAATTCATTCAATTTAGATCATTCATTTCCCAAGAAAAAATAGTTTGCCATAGAATGCAATGTTCCTCCTGGGAATCTCCTCTCTCTTACTCTTGGAGCAAATCCAGGGGAGACAAGCACTTAAAACACTGACAACAACATAGATAAGATCTGTAGTAAATATTAGCTAGTCCATTTATGTATAGTGTTTACAGTTATTTAAAGGGCTACCTCTTCTAATGAATAGCCAGTTTCTCTGATTTAAGGAAGTACAGTATTGTCAGTGCATTGAACATAGAGAGAGAACACTGTCTAGTGGCAGAAGCAGAGGACTACAGTTATTTCCCAACATTCAGTAGCTGGACTCAGTCTTTACAGAGGCACTGGTTGGCTTAGGTTTTCGTAAGAATGGAAAGCGTAAGTGGAAAGAACAACCATCAGCATCACAGTTTCAAATGTTCATTAGCCCACACTTGCAAATTGCCAAGAAACACATTGCAGGAACACCAAATGGTAGCAGTCAACTAAAAGGTCATAAAATAAATACCATTCGTTTGCCTCCTACTTATATTTTCTTACTTTGAAGATGTTTCGCACATTGGTTTTAATTATTATACCATGTAATGTACTATTCTGCTATTTTTAGATACAACCATTGGCTAGTTTCAGCTGTGAACTTCTAAATAGCAGCAAGCAGAAAAGTCATAGAAAAATCTCTCCTTTCTTGCTCTCTCAATCTTTATTTACTCCCTCTCTTTTTTTCTTCCCCTCTGCAAAGAGTGCAACTGTGATTGTATTTTATCAAGCCCAAGATAATGCTGCTTATAAGACTCATCCATAGATATAATAAAAAGAGAAAAGTATGCCAATTAAATGACACAAGGCTTTTTTTAACTTAGAATTTTTATTTTGTACTTAGTGAAAGAATTCCTTTAAGCTTACTGAGACATAGATATTTCTTTATCATATATCACTCTTGTACATAGGTAAAAAGGGAAATACAAACAAAATAAATAGACTAAGCTATTCCTAAAGCTATTTTATTCATAATTTAACTCTTCCTAGTCATTTTTTATTCAGATTTTTAAGCTGACACATAATAATTGTGCATATATGCGAAGTATAAGTGATATTTTAATACATCAATATGATGGATAAAGATCAGTTTGGGGGAATCAGCATATCCATCACCCCGAACATTTGCCATTACTTTATATCAGGAACAATTAAACATCCTCTCTTTTAGCTATTCTGAAATACACCTTATTATTAACTATAGCCACCCTGCTGTGCCACAGTACAGTAGAACTTATTCTTCCTACCTAACTACCTAAGATATAACTTCCTACCTAACTATAATATTAGTACCTGTTAACTAACCTCTTTCTCAATCCTCCCATCTACCCTTCCCAGCCTTTGGTAACCACTATTTTACTCTCTACTCTCTACTTTTTTTTTTTTTTTTTTGAGACGGAGTCTCACTTTGTCACCCAGGCTGAAGTGCAGTGGCGCTATCTCAGCTCACTGCAACGTCTGCCTCCTTGGTTCCAGCGATTCTCCTGCCTCAGCCTCCCAAGTAGCTGGGATTACAGGTGTGCACCACCATGCCTGGCTAATTTTTGTATTTTTTTAGTAGAGACAGGGTTTCTCCATATTGGCCAGGTTGGTCTCAAACTCCTGACCACGTGATCTGCCCACCTCAGCCTCCCAAAGTGCTGGGATTACAGGCATGGGCCACTGTGCCAGGCCTTGTACTCTCTAATTTTATGAGATCAACTTTTTAATCTCCCACATATTAGTGACAACATGTGGTATTTGTCTTTCTGATCTTGGCTTCTTTCACTTGATATAATGTCTTCCAGTCTCATCCATATCGCCACAAATGACAGGATTTCATTCTTTTATGGTTGAATAATATTCCATTGTGTATATATACCATATTTTCTTTATCCATTCATCCATTGATGGACATGTAGGTTGATTCCATATCTTGGCTATTGTGAATAGTGATGCAATTAACATGGGAGTGGAGATATCTCTTCAACATACTAATTTCCTTTCCTTTGGATAAACACTCAGTAGTGGGATTGCTGGATCATATGGTAGTTCTATTTTTAGTTTATTGAGGAAACTTCATACTGTTTTCCATAATGGCTGTACCAATTTACATTCCCACCAACAGTGTATAAGAATTCCTCTTTCTTCCAATTCTTACCAACATTGGTCATTTATTGTCTTTTGGATACGTCTTTTGGATATTGTCTTTTATCTATGGTCTTTTTTTGAGAAATATCTATTTAGATCATTTGCCCATTTTAAAATAGATTTTTTATTAGGAAGTTTCCTCAAAAAACTAAAAATACAACTACCACATTATTTTCAAATGGGTAAATGATCTGAATAGATATTTCTCAAATATATATATATATATATATATTTCTTTGCTATTGAGTTGTTTAAGGTCTTTCTATATTCTGGATATGAATCCCTTGTTGGATGGATAGTTTGCAAATAGTTTATCCAATTCTGTAGGTTATCTCTTCACTCTATTGATTGTTTCCTTTGCTGTGTAGAAGATTTTTAGTTTGATATAATCCCATTTGTCTATTTTTGGGTGGTTTTTGCCTGTACTTTTGAGGTCTAATCCAGAAAAATCTTTGCCTAGACCAATGTCCTGACTAATTTAACTCTATATTTTCTTCTAGTAGTTTTATAGTTTCAAGCCTTACATTGAAGTCTTTAATACATTTTGAGTTGATTTTTATATATGGTAAAAGATAATGGTCTAGTTTCCTTCTTGTGCATAAGAAGATTCAGTTTTCCCAGCATCATTTATTGAAGAGATATTTTTTACCACATTGTGTGTTCTTGGCACCTTTGTCAAAAATCACTTGGCTGTAAATACATGGATTTATTTCTGGGTTCTCTATTTTGTTCCTTTTCTCTATGTGTCTGTTTTGGTTGCTGCTGCTTTGTGGTATATTTTGAAGTCAGACCATTTGATGCCTCCAGTTTTTTTCTGTTTGTTCAGGACTGCTTTGGCTATTCAGGGTCTTTTTGGTTCTGCATAAATTTTAAGCTTGCTTTTTCTATTTCAGTGAAGAATGTCATTAGTATTTTGACATGAATAGCATTAAATATGTAGATCACTTTCAGTAGTGTCAACATTTTAAGGATATTAATTCTTTAAATCCACGAACATGGATATCTTTCCATTGTGTGCGTGTGTGTGTGTGTGTGTGTATGTGCATTCTCTTCAATTTATTTCACTAATGTATTATAGTTTTCATTGTAGAGATCTTTCATCTCCTTGGTTAAAATTATTCCTAGGTACTGTTTTTTGTAGTTACTGTAAATGGGATTGTTTTCTTGATTTCTTTTTCAGATTATTTGCTATTGGTGTATAGAAACACTACTGCATTTGGGCCAGGCACAGTGGCTCACGCCTGTAATCCCAGCACTTTGGGAGGCCAAGGTGGGCGGATCACCTGAGGTCGGGAGTTTGAGACCTGCCTGACCAACATGGCGAAACCCTGTCTCTACTAAAAATACAAAATTAGCCGGGTGTGGTGGCACATGCCTGTAGTCCCAGCTACTCGGGAGGCTGAGGCAGGAGAATAGCTTGAACCTGGGAGGCAGAGGTTGTGGTGAGCCGAGATCGCGCCATTGCACTCCAGCCTGGGCAACAAGAGCAAAACTCAGTCTCACACACACACACACACACACACTACATACACACACACACAGAAAAAAAAAAACTGCCGCATTTGTATGTTGATTTTGTAGATTTTGTATCCTGCAACTTTTCTGAATCTATCAGTTCTAACAGTTTTTCAGTGGAGTCTTTAAGTTTTTCTAAATATAAGATCTTGCTGTCTGCAAACAGGGACAATCTGCTTCCTCCTTTCCAATTTGGATGCCTTTAATTTCTTTCTCTTGCTTAATTGCTCTGGCTAGGACTTTCAGTAGTATGTTGAATAACAGTGGTGAAAGTGGGCATCCTAATCTTGTTCCATATCTTAGAAGAAATTCTTTCAACATTCCCCCATTCGGTATGATGTTAATGTGCGTTGTCACATGTGGTGTCGTTGTTACATTTCTTCTATACCTAATTTGTTGAAAGTTTTTATGAAAGAATGTTGAATTTTATCAAATGCTTTTTTCTTGGTTTGTTCTTGCTTTTCTAGTTCCCTGAGGTGCATTGTTAGGTTTTTTGAAATCTTTTTTATTTATTTATTTATTTATTTATTTATTTATTTATTTATTTTGGTGTAGGCAGTTTTTGGTATAAACTTCCATCTTAATACT
Source organism: Gorilla gorilla gorilla (assembly GCF_029281585.2). NCBI lineage: Eukaryota > Metazoa > Chordata > Mammalia > Primates > Hominidae > Gorilla > Gorilla gorilla. Next base: position 80,977,109 of record NC_073234.2, read on the forward strand.
GCTTTTGCTGTATCCCATAGATTTTGGTATATTGTGTTTCCATTTTCATTTGTTTCAAAAATTTTAACCCTTTTCCCGTTTAGAAAAAAAAAGTGCAGCTCACGGCTAGCATTCAATTTTACATAAACATGCTCTTTGAGGCCAAAGCAAATTTGACTGATTTTTCAATGTAAAAATAAAATGTAAAAACTGTTCTTAGAGTTATTTCTAAACAGAACTAACATCAGAATCGTCAGAATCATCAGAATCATCTATTTTCAAAAACTTGGATTCATCAAATGAATCTTTGGCCAACAACTGTTCAAGAACTATGTTAGCATCACATAGGAATGCTACGTTTTCTAGGATTTGACATTTTCAGTGATTGAGAACCACTATATTTTGTAAATGGAAAACCACTACTAAAAACAGAATGCTATAAATAGAATGATGACTTTGTTTCCAATGTTGATATATGTGAAAATAATAATAAAAGTGAGATATTTCGTGGCAGCTTTATCTTGGGGTAAACAATGCAGCTGCAAGCGCGATGGGCAAGAATTCTCCCCACAAATGGGAAAAGGGTTAATTTTCTTCTAAATGTCTTCATTGACCCATTGATCATTTAGGAGCATGTTGTTACATTTCCTTGTATTTATACAGTTTCCAAAGTTCCTCTTGTTATTGATCTCTAGTTTTATTCCATTGTAGTGAAAAAAATATATTTTATATTATTTTGATTTTTTTTAAACGTATTGAAAGCCAGATGTGCTGGCATGTACCTGTCCTCCCAGCTACGGCAGACTACCGGAGACTGCGGCAGGAGGATAGATTGAGCCCTGGAGTTTGAGGTCAGCCTAAGCAACATAGCAAGACCTCACCTCTAAGAAAATAATAAAACAGTTATTGAGACTTATTTTTAGCCTAACAGATGGTTTATTTTAGAAAATGGTCCATTTGCTGATGAGAAGAAGGTGTATTCTGCAACTGTTGGATGAAATGTTCTATAAATGTTAGGTCTATTTAGTCTAGAATTTAGTTTAACTCTGAGGTTTCTGTGTTGATTTTCTGATTGGATAATCTGTCCATTGCTGAATGTAGAGTTTTGAAGTCCCCTACTATTAATATATGGCAGTATATCTTTTTCTTTTGATCTACTAATAGTTGCTTTATAAATTTAGATACTCTAGTTTTGGGTGCATATATATTTATAATCATTATATCCTCTTGCTGAATAGTCTTCTTTACCGTTATAGAATTATCTTATCTCTTTTTACAGTTTTTGACTTAAAGTCTGTTTTATCTGATGTAAGTATAGCTACTCCTGCTCTCTTTTGATTTCCATTTTTCATGAAATATTTTTTTCCATCCTTTCATTTTCAGTCTATGTGTGTCCTTACGGTAAGGTAAGTCTTTTGTAGGTAGCATAGAGTTGGGTCTTGTTTTTTTTATTCATTCAGCCACTCTATATCTTTTCATTAGAAAATTTAATCAATTTATATTCAAGGTAATTACTGATAGGTATGGACTCAATCCTATCATTTCGTTAGTTGTCTCTGTTTGTTTTGTTGATTCTTTGTTCCTTTCTCCCTCTCTTGCTTGCTTTATTTATGGTTTGATATCTTTGTTAGTGGTATGCCTTGGTTCTTTTCTTTATATCTTTCATGTATCAATTTTAGGCTTGTTTTTGCTTTGTAGTTACCCTGAGGCTCACGTAAAATATCTTATAACAGGTTAATTTAAGCAGATAATAGCTAAATTTTGATTGCATACACACTCTACTTTTACTCCCCTTCCTCCCATGTTTTATGTTTTTAATGTCATACTTTCTATATTTTTAAAATATGTATCCCTTAGAAAATTGCTGTAGCTTTAGTTATTTTTTAATAGTTTTGCCTTTTGACCTTTATACTGAGATATTATTGATTTAGCCACCATTGTTACAGTATCAGAGTGTTTTGAATTTGAGTGAGTTGTATAATTTCACATATTTTTATGTGACTCATCAGCATCCTCTTCCTTCTGCTTAGAGAACTTCCTTTAGAATGTTTTATAATACAGGTCCTGTGGTGATAAATTCTCTCAGCTATTGTTTGTCTAAGAAAGTCTTTTTCACCCCTGTATTTTTGAAAGACTGCATTGCTGGGTATAGTATTCTTAGTTGAAGGCTTTTTCTTTCAGGATTTTGAATATATGCTCCTACTCCCTTCTACATTGCAAGGCTTCTGCTGAGAAGGATGCGGATAGTCTTATGAGAATTCCCCTATGTGTGACAATTTACTTTTCTCTTTCTGCTTTCAATATTCCCTCTTTGTCTTTAACTTTTGACAATTTGACTATGATGTATAGTGGTGTGAGTCTCTTTGGGATCTTACTTGGTGTGCTTTCAGCTTCCTAAATGTGGTTTCCTAATTACTTTTCCAGACTTGAGAAGTTTTCCGCCATTATTTCTTTGATTATATTTTCTGTCCTTTCCTCTCTTTTTCTTCCTTCTGGCACGTCAATACCGTGTAAGTTGTTCCGTATGATAGTGTCTCGTAAGTCTCTTAAGCTATATTCATGTTTTTTCCATTGTTTTTCTCCTCAGAATGGGGGATTTCTAGAGATATTTCTTAAAATAAAGGACCCTTTCTTCTGCTTGATCTAGACTATTGTTGGACTCCTCTGCCAACTTTTTCAGTTTAGTTATAGCATTCTTCATATCTACTGTTTTCTTTTGGTACTGTTTTTGTTGAAGGTCTCAGCTTATTCTTGCATTGCTGTCTTGACCTCCATTAGCATCTTTATGACTATTATCTTTAATTTCCTGTTAGTTAAATCACAGAATTTCATTTAATTTGAGTCAGTTTCTGGAAGTTTACTTTATTCTTTTGTTTGGAATATATTCCCCCATTTCTTCATTTTTCTTGACTCTCTGTGTTAGTTTCTGTACATTAAATAAGATAACTACCTCTCTTCACCTTGTTAGACTAGCCTTGTGTAGAAGGTTTTCACCAATCTATGCAGCCAAAGATTTTTTTTTTTTTTTGAGATGGAGTCTCGCTCTGTCACCAGGCTGGAGTGCAGTGGTGCAATCTCGGCTCACTGCAACCTCAGCCTCCTGGGTTCTTCTGCCTCAGCCTCCCGAGTAGCTGGGACTACAGGTGCGTGCCACCACACCCAGCTAATTAGCTAATTTTTGTATTTTTTTTAGTAGAGACAGGGTTTCACCATGTTGGCCAGGGTGGTCTCGATCTCTTGACCTCATGATCCACCCACCTCGGCCTCCCAAAGTGCTGGGATTACAGGCGTGAGCCACTGCACCTGACCCGGGTTGAGTTTTTAAAGCCCTTTCTCTGTACCACTCTAGGGGGATAAAGACGCTGGAAGTGATTGCACTCCCATTTTAAAATGTGACTTTTTCCCTGTAGTCTGGAGAGATGTGTATGCCAGTCTCTTCTTTCAGTTAGGAGATTTAGGATGCCATTTCTTAGGTGGATAGTATAAAAGTTAGAGATCTCAGTGTGAGTGCACATTTTTCCCAGGCTGACAGCAGGTTAATAACTAACTATCCATTTAACTCCCCAATACAAGTTAGAAGTCAGACCACCAAGCAGCCTCTGGAGGGGTGTTTCATAAACCCCTTCCAGAGGGAAATGGCTGTGTTTTTAAGTTCCTTAATGGCATTATTCCCAGGGGTGTGGAATCCTTTAAAGAGCTTGCATGCCCATATAAAACAACCTTTTATTTTCCCCCTGCAGTTTAGAAAAACATGTATATGCCAGTCGTTCAGCTCCCTGAGCTAAGAGATTTAGAATGCAGTCCCTTAAGTGGATATTGTAAGAGTTAGGGTGCTTGGGGTGAGTGCAAAACTCCTCCCAGACTGGTGGTGGGTTAAAAATTGACTGTCTAAGGCTAGAAAGGGTGGCTCACGCCTGTAATCCCAGCACTTTGAGAGGCCAAAGCTGGAGGATTGCTTGAGCACAGGAGTTCAAGACCAGCCTGGGCAACATAGCAAGACCTCCTCGTCTCTACTGAAAATAAAAAAAATTTAGCAGTGTGGTAGTGTGTGCCTATGGTCCCAGCTACTTGAGAAGCCAAGGCAGGGGAATCGCATGAGCCCAGGAAGTTGAGGCTGCAGTGGGCCCAGATTGTACCACTGCACTCCAGCTTGGGCGACAGAGAAAGAACCTATCTCAAAAAAAGAAAAAAAAAATTGACTGTCTGTTTAACTCCCTGATGCAAGTTAGTTAGAAGCCAGGTCACCATACAGCCACTAGAGAAATATTTTTTAAAGAGAAATGTTTTTTATACCCCTTCTAGGCTGAAACAGAGGGCTATGGTTTGTTTTTTTGTTTTGAGACAGAGTCTCGCTCTATCGCCCAGGCTGGAGGGCAGTGGCGCAATCTTGGCTCACTGCAACCTCCGCCTCTGGGGTTCAAGGGATTCTTCTGCCTCAGCCTCCTGAGTAGCTGGGACTATAGGCATGCACCACCATGCCCGGCCAGCTTTTATATTTTTAGTAGAGATGGGGTTTCACCATGTTGGTCAGGCAGGTCTCAAACTCCTGACCTTGAGTGATCCACCTGCCTCAGCCTCCCAAAATGCTGGGATTACAGGTGTGAGCCACTGTGCCCAGTGAGGGCTATGGTTTTTTAAGCTCCTACTCTGCACTGCTCCCAGAGGGATGTAGTCCTTGGAAGAGCAGACTCACTCTTATAAAACCACCACATTTTTTTCATGTAGTCTAGAGAGAACTAGCACGTGTCTAATCCCCTCCACTCCCATAGTTGGTGAATTGAGTCAAACCGTGGGGAAACAGCATTACAACCCTATATGTGAGGTCCAGATCCTCCTTTCCTCGGAGGGAAACTGGTTGTTTGAGATTTCTTTCCCAATTTGTGGAGCAGAGCCCGGCTGGTGTGGGGTTCATGCCTAAGTGTGCCTCAGCTTTTCCTACCCCTTCAGTGTGGATGTTTCCTTAGTTGCATGGTGGGTAGGAGTCTCTCAGTTGGTCTCTGATTTTCTCTCAGAGGGAATTTATCTGTGAATAGATGTTTATTTGATGGATCTATGGGTGGTAGGAGAGTCAGGAGCTTCTATTGCACCACGTTGGTGGCATCACTCCTGATTCAGGATTTTCAACCCACACAATATTGTTCTCTGTGCTATCAAAAATGTTGTATTTGCAGCACAATAGTGCTCCACTGTTTTCTGTGGGAATGTCTTTCAACTCCTAGCTGTTTCTGTTTCTGCAAATGCTGTAACTCCTTGATCCCACCAGACCTCAAAGGAAGGTTTTCAGACAAAAGCCAGAATTTATATTTCTTCCTCAAATTATCTTTTAACTGTTTTCTGACTAAAATGTTGAAGGGTTGCAGTGATCCAGTCATGCTTACAGAGCATCAACATAATTCCAGGTTGTGTGAACAGAAGCAATGACAATTGTGTCAGGACTTCCACCTGCCCAACAGTGATTGGAAGATGTCATTGACTATACAATTTCAGAGAAGTTAAAATGGGAAAGAGGAAGCACATTCTAGAATTGACGATATAGGCTTTATTCAATTTCCACTGCATGCAGGGATGATATAGTTTAGGTGTGTGTCTCTTCCCAAATCTCATTGAAACGTAATCCCCAATGTTGGAGGTAGGGCCTGGTAGGAGGTTACTGGATCATGGGGCAGAACCCTCATGAATGGTTCAGCACCATCCCTCTTGGTGCTATTCTCATGATAGTAAGTGAGTTCCTGTGAGATCTGGTCATTTAAAAGTGTGTGGCACTTCCCCCTCTCTCCCTTGCTCCTGCTCTGACCATGTGATGTTCTTGTTCCCCCTTCACCTTCCGCCATGATTGTAAGTTTCCTAAGGCCTCACCAGAAGCCAAGAAGATGCCAGCAAGATGCTTCCTGTACAGCCTATAAAACCATGAGCCAATTAAACCTCTTTTCTTCATGAATTATCCAGTCGCAGGTATTTCTTTATGGCAATATGAGAATGGCCCAATACAAGAAAATAGTGAGAATGAGGTAGAAGGCTAGGGATTAAGGTTGGGGTTATTCCAAGCCTGAGTGTTAGTGTCTTCTCAAGATTACCCACACAGTGCTCTGCAAAGACTCAGGCAGTGTTTGTAGGCAGATCTCAATGTTTTTAAGGGACCTGCTGGACCATTTAAAGGTCTTCAGCAGCTGTCTCATGCAACATGAGCCTATGTTTAAATTAGCACCCAGTTTTCATTTTATTTCAATCCATTTCTAATTTATAATGATTCATTCTTACAGAAATTAACCTACCTTAAGATAAATCAAGTTCCTTTGTTTGTCTCCCCACTCTAGTGTTTGAACACATTAGACAGTATTAGGAGTCTTCCGCTAAAGTGAAAGGGAATCTAAGCCACTTACCTGAAAATAGATATGTGAGAACCTGCCTCTACCTTTATATTGAAGCAAGATCAATTTGTTGATTTCATTGAAGTTCTTATACATTGGAGACATGGTTTAATTAATTATTTATACAGGAATGCAAAATGAAACCCAAAAGTCAGCAAACGGCAGTATGTTTTATGGATTGAAACAAGGAAAAAAAAAACTTCCCAAATTGGACAACTTCATTTAGGGCAGAGGAAAGGGAAAGGCATAAGAAAAGAAGGGAGGAGAAAGAGTGTAAAGTGAGGAGTCATCTCCAAACAGGTAAAATATTTCCATGTTTTTCAAGCACACATTCTATTTAGAATTGGCAAGACTGTTTTATTCAAAAAAAGACCTTAAGAGATCTGCAAGTAGGAAAGAATTTAATAAAAGTATCAAATATTTGTCTATATTTCTGCGATACTTAACACTTCCTTCACATGTAAGCATTTTATCTACAGCCTTATTATACAGTAATTCTTAAATCATACAAGCTAGTCTCTAGCCCTGCCCATGTTCAAATTCTCACAAATCTTGTCTTAATGAAACATAAAGTAGTGGGTAGGTGGGAGAGAGGGGTGCATATTGCAAATAGGCTCTGGGTGTTGGCCAAGACACTTAACATGAGGGGGTAAAAAGCTAAGCATACATGTGACATGAGGGCAATGAAATAAGGATCTGTGGCTGATTTCAGGGACCAGCATTTGTGCCACTGCTGAAACCCCAATTTCCTCCAACTCCCTTTCCATCCACAACGAAATCTCAAGTGACTCCTGAACTGTACTGAGGGCAGTTGTTACAGCTGCTATAATTCATTCTCTCCCTATCTCTGTCTCAGCAATGTGGGAGCTTTCCTGTCTTCAAACTTGCTATGCACACGTGCACGTATGCACGCTTGTGTACATGCACATACAACACACACAGTGGCTGATGTTCACTGAGCTCTTCTGAGTTTCCTCTGCCCCAGGGTGGCATTCCCCTACTCTGCTTCCCTCCCGTTTCTGTGCCAGAGCTAAGGCTTCTCTTGCCTCTCCAGGGGAAATTATCTTTCCAACAGCCAGTCTCCTCCCCAAATTTAGTCCTTCCTTCCTGGGGGACTCAATACATTGTTAGTGGTTATAAAATCATATCATCTTCATTTTTTTAAAGAGACAGCATAGGCAGGGCAGACAGGGTGAGGGCCAAGGAATAGGCAGCCTTTACTCACTTATCATGCTTAAATTCCCTATGTGGTTATGTGACCCTGGGCCTTACAATCAGTAACACATGATCTTGGACCCCTTGATTTCTCTATCCATGCAATGACAGTCTGTGCATCCTGCCAGCCAGAGGGTTATAAAGAGTAACTACCCAGCATGCTTAGCTTTGTTCCAAGCTACCAGCAATTATTTCAGGATAGGATGAGGTACTATGTCAGACACCCATAGGTTCAGAATCCTGAAGCCTACATTTCAATGAAGCAATGTAGCTGCTAGTTTACATGTTTGTGTACATTGAAAGCATGTCTGTTAAAAAAAGCTTATTACCTTGAGCTGCTGTTCATTAGCTTTAGTGTTTTCTGTTTCTGTGAGGTTCATGAGAGGCTGGGAGATGGCACACATTTCTGGTTTATGTGGATCCTCATTCTAAATTTAAACTGAAACACAGATGAAACTGGATTTCACTTGATTTCCACCTTAAGCCATAATTCATCTCAGGTTTATTTGAAATTTTCCCTTATCTAGTGTAGGACTTGAGGCAGGTTCACAGAGAGGTTCATGAGCCTCAGCAAAAACTTCTCAGCAAACTTGACCTGAATTTGAGGTTTTGATTCAGAAGTCTGAAGTTTTCATTCAGGAGCTTTGGACAATCCTCTGCTATCTCTGGTCACAATCTGAAATCCCATCAGACTCACTTCAGACCATATGGAATAAGGATAGAGACCTCTATGGCTCTTATTCATTTGCCACACACTCATTCCAATGTTTCTATATCCTCAGCAGGCCTCACTAGGCTTCTACAGAGAACATTTTTTTTTCCTTTTTCTTAAAAAAAAAAGAGACAGGTATTAGTCTCCGTGGGTGCTAGAAAATGAACCGGTCAAAAAGACTATCAATTTCTTGACACTCCATTACATGTGTGGAGGGATTGTTTCCAAAGTGCTTTTCCTACCCTCAACAGATGCTCGCTGCTTTTGAATCTAATAACCGCTCCCAATTGTATAATGTATTAAGATTTTTGAACTATTATTTATAATTATCTTGGTAACTTTTCAAGAAGGTTCAATGATATAATTTTAACTTTAAAGGTTGCAACAAAAATCTAAGTCCTTTAAAATACTTCTCTTAAACTGTGTACAAATTTGTAATAAATAAGATAATATAAAATTGTATATTTTTTAAGGCTGGGATTTATACCACTGAGTTTCCCAATGTCAGTTATTGTCCCTATGTGAGAATCTATTTCCATTACAAGTTCTCATTTATACTTAAATTACTTTTATTTTTACAGTGAACTATATTTTGTTACTGCTTTCAGTATAGGCAATAGTAGATCATAAGATGAAATGGAGCAAACCCACATGAAGTTTTTATTAGTTTTGACAATTGGGAGAAATTCTTATTTCCTTTGGTGAATAATTCCAGTGAAGGCTTTTTCTCATAGGGCCTTGACAGACATCTGGCTGCAAAGTATTGGGTTTTTCCTGAGAATAGTGCTTTATAGTTGATTTCCAAGTTATTTCTCAAATCCTCAGGAAACAGATTAGCTTTGCAGCACAGCCTTATTTATTCAAACATATTAGAAATCAAAGTGAGTTTGAACTGGTTAAATGAATTGAAGACTATTTGTAAAGAAACACATCTGGATCCCTTTTCAGGCTATATGGTCATTGAAACGTGGCTAACAAAGTTACTAAGCCAAATCCTTTGAAGGAAACTCATGAATTGAAAAGGAATTTGAGAATAAATTATAATTAACAAGTCTGTTGTTTCCAATAAGTGGGTTATTGAAAACTGTTCCCTTAAGATTTCATGCCTGTAATCCCAGCACTTTGGGAGGCCAAGGTGAGCGGATCACGAGGTCAGAAGATCGAGACCATCCTGGCTAACACGGTGAAACCCCGTCTCTACTAAAAATACCAAAAAACGTTAGCCGGGCATGGTGACGGGTGCCTGTAGTCCCAGCTACTGGGGAGGCTGAGGCAGGAGAATGGCGTGAACCCAGGAGGCAGAGCTGGCAGTGAGCCGAGATCTCGCCACTGCACTCCAGTCTGGGCGACAGAGCAAGACTCCGTCTCAAAAAAAAAAAAAAAAAAAAAAAATTTCAGACTTTCCCCAAGTCTAGTTTTTACTATTAATTTTTTGGGTGCACTTTGTATTCCTAGAGAATGTCTCAGTCCAGCTTTGGAATCAGTGAGGTTTGTGAGCAACTGGAGGCACTGTCCCACCCCTAGGCTGCTGCCTCCCTAGCTAGTTCAGGTATCACTGCTGGCTACATTTTGTATTTTCTCTTCCATTACCACCACATCCCAGGCAAATAAACAACCCCACACACACATCACCCTCATGTTCTCTGGTCCTCAATAGGCTAATTTTCTCCAACCCAAGATCACCATCAAGCTTAAAACCTCTTCGATCTGTCTTTATTCCTCTTCTCCAGGGTTCAATCATGGACCACACACACACAAAAAAATCCAGCCAATGATTTCACAACAATCTCACTAACTTATCTTTATGCCTTTCCATTTCCTTCGTCAGAATGTGGCCTCAGCAACTGATCTTTTGACACCTGCCCTAGCCACAGCCTCCCAGGCACCCTCTTCACCTCCAACCATCTTCCTATCAATCCATCCCTTAGAAGACTGAGAAGTTATTTCTCTGCTCAAAAACCTCCCATGACTCCTATTGCCTGAGTGCAGACCTCCTGGCCCAGCCTTTGGGAGCCTTCACATGTGATTCCAGTTCTTTCCAAGGTGAGCTCCAGATTTTTCTCTAGGTATACCTTGCACTTGAGCAAAGCAGATGATTTGCTGTTCCCCAAATACACTGTAGGCCTTAAAACCTCTTAACATATTCTCATGCCACTCCGTGAGACTGAAATGCCTTTCTCCCATTTTCTTCTCAAATTCCTTTCATCCCTCAGAGTCCCAAAACAAATATCCCACTCCAAGGTGGGCGGCGGTGTATAATGACTTACAGGCATATTTTACAGGAAAGCACTAGCCATATTTATAAATAGGTGATTACTGAGTGCCTTTGTAAAGGTGTATATCATATGTGCATGTGCTCACAAGACACTTTACAGTTAACAAAGAACTTTCACCCATATTATCTCATTTAATTTTATGCCAAACCCATGATATGGACAATATCAACAGCTGACAAATGAAGAAGCTAAATCTGGGAAAGTTACAAGGATTGCCCCAGCTCACTCAGCTAAAAAGTAACAGAAGCAGAATTCACACACAGGTCTGGTAATAACAACTCCAGGGCTTTCAACCATGTCACAATTCTAGTGGGACAGTGTCATGGATGAAATAACATGGATGAAATACCTTCCATAGCAGATGGGAAAAGACGCCAGGCCACAGAGGGTCATGGAAGTTTTTTGAGTAGAGCGGTGACATGATCAAAGCGCTGTGGCAGGAAGATTGATCTGGTGGTGCTGCAGGGCAGGGGCAGGGAAGCCCCGCTGGAAACCAGCTCCAGTGCCTCTAAACTCCTGTGACTCTTTGTTTACGCTCCCCAGGAAACATTTATCTGGTGCTGCAAATTGGTTATTTATTTGTTTATTTACTCCTTTCCTACTAACACTTTCTGCTTTAGAGCAGAAAGAATTTAAGGTGGCTTTAAACTGCCTTACATTTCACAACTATACTAGTACAATTAAATCTCATCTCCTTTGTTTGATTTTAAGCCTTGAGCATAAAGTATATGTAACTTACATCTTCATAATCAGATGTTTGACATGGGGCCATGTTGATAGTGATGTCCAAAATCCAATGAATGAATGAATGGCCTCTGAGAGATTTCTGCTAAAGATAGGATGGGATAAATTACAGTATTTGATACTTCAAAATAATGTGCAGCCTTTAGTTGAATTAAGCAGATCTATTATGAATTGAAAAGGTGAGGAGACGGCGATACACTTTGTGAGTCATAAGATACATACGTGGATCTGAAAAAAATCGTGTGCATATGTGTATGTGTGTGGTGCACAATTTTATAAATTCACCCATCACATAAAATTATTAACACTGGTTGCCTCTGGGAAAAGTACTTGGATTATGGGAAGAGTCATGTAGACTTTTAGGTTACAGATTGTATCCAGAGGTTATATAATTCTGTATAGTTTTGTACACACTAGAAAACACATTTTACCATGAGTTTGTATGACTTTTGTGTGCATAGAGAATTTGGTAATGTAAACCATATATAACCAAGGGCTAAAACTACAGTTTCCTGTTGTCTTGTTGCCCCTAGCCAAGGTTTAAAAGTAACTTGTAGTATAATATCTCTCATGTGCTACATTATCTTTGAAACCACCTTTGCAAAATTATGACCGTAAGAGAAATCTGACATGGTGGACTCCATCTTGCTTCTAGCCTCAACTCCTGGCTGTCTTCCGTCATTCCTGAGCATTGGCCAAGCTAACTTTGGGAGAAATTCAGTTTATAGTTTAAATGATAATAGTCCTTCCCCCAAACTACACTGCCCTTGTAAAACTAATGAAAGGCCACTAAGCTAAGAAGATAAGAGGGGCCTGAATTCTACTAATATGTAGGCGTAGTGAAATAATTACCAACAATTATTCCAGAGGCCACAAGATTCACAAATTCCCCAATTACTCCTGTGGAGAACATCACTATTTGTAGAACCTAAGGTTGGCCTTTTGAGATTTTTTTTTTTTTGAGGCGGAGTCTCACTCTGTCGCCCAGAATGGAGTGCAGTGGCACGATCTCGGCTCACTGCAAGCTCTGCCTCCTGGGTTCACGCCATTCTCCTGCCTCAGCCTGACGAGTAGCTGGGACTACAGGTGCCCGCCAGCATGCCCAGCTAATTTTTTATATTTTTTGTAGAGACGGGGTTCCACCATGTTAGCCAGGATGGTTTCGATCTCCTGACCTTGTGATCCACCCGCCTCGGCCTCCTAAAGTGCTGGGATTACAGGCATGAGCCACCACGCCCGGCCTGAGACATCTTTTCAGGTTTTTGCATTTCTGATGGCAGATGACTCCACTCAAACTTGACAACCGGCCTTGTGACCCCCACCCAGGAACTGATTCAGTTCAAGAGGACAGCTTCCCTGTGATTTCGTCTCCAACCCAACCAATCATCATTTCCCCACTCCCAGGTCCCCTACCTTCCAAATTATCCTTGAAAAACTCTAGTTTCCAAATTTTCAAGGAGACTGATTTGAGTAATAATAAAACTCCAGTCTCTTTTTAGCTAGCTCTGAGTGAATTACTCTTTCTCTATTGCAATTCCCCTGTCTTAATAAATGGGCTCTGTCTGGGCAGCAAGCAAAATGAACCCACTGGGTGGTTACATCTTCATTAGCTTAGTCCTGGAGATTCTTTTCAGCTTGTAACCAAGATCTACCTTTCAGTTTAACTTCCTGCTCCATGTTGCCTGCCCTACAGATAGGCGCAAAAGATACCCCATAGATGGGCTCCTGGTTCCTTTTTGTCTTTCTTTTTTCCAGGAATTTTAATTGTACACACTGGGCCCCTCCTGATTTGATCTCCTTCTGCTTGGGACTAGCAACTTGGATCCAGCTCAGCTGCCAGAAATAGCCTCCTCTGGTAAAGTTCTGCAATGTTTATTGACATTTTGGGTACAGGTCCTTCAGACCTTAGTTACATGTGTTAAACCACCTTAGATCTGTCCTTTTTCTTTAAGTAGAAAAAAATACCATCACATCTAATTCATTCCACTCTCCACCTCTCTACCATTGCCACCCCCAGAACAACAGCCACTATTTTTTAGAAAGAAATTATTTTTTGTGTATTTATTTTTTGAGGGGGTGGTGCTCACCCTGTTGCCCAGGCTGGTCTTGAACTCCTGACCTCTGGTGATCCTCCTGCCTCAGCCTCTCAAGTAGCTGGGATTACAGGCATGAGCCATCATGCCCGGTGGAGGGAAATTATTTTTCTTATAAATTTAACTGTGCTTTCTAACAATGAGAAAGTGCAGGATCAAGTGGTAACAATTTTAACTATAAAAATCCAAATAGTAGTTAAAATCAGGATTTCCTTCATTAGTCATTGATCTTTCTTTTCCTTGCATTTGAGTGTTTTTGTTTTGAAAAGTATAGTTTTTCTCTGAAATCATTCCTACTTATTCACCCACCACAGAATACCTTCCTTAAATTTCATTAGATCTCACTTATATTCAATTCTTGTAACATGCTAATGATGATCAAAACAGTCTGGCCTTATCTGAGAGCTGTGTGTAATTTTGTCCTGTATGACCAGGTGAACCGCATTATAAACACTGAGGCTATTGAATACATCTTTAGAGATCTGAGGAGGCTGTAGCTCACAGACACTCTCTACCATTACTGTCACCATCTTTTCTACTTCCCTCAACTTCTTACTGAGCAGGATGGAGCCTCAGGGGCACTGTAGCTCTCGCAGTCAAGTCTGAAATTAAGATCCCTTTTCCAAAGAAACATCAAAAATACCCCTACGTGCTCTACCATCCCCAGTCCTCACATACCTGCCACGGGTTGTATCATACCTGACATGCTCCTGATCACACCTGAGATGTGTAGAGCTAAATTGAAGGCACTAGGCAAAGCTTTGACAACAGATCTTCTAGAAAAATTCAGAACAGATTTGTGGAGTTCATGGTGAATTGTACTTGTGCTACTTTGATTTCACCAAGAATCCACTTTCCAGGCAGATTTATTCTCTCTTACCTCTCTGCCCTGAAAATTGAATCAAGTCACGAGTTTAATATTTTGCAGTCGCAGATTCCTTGAGAACCTGATGAAAACCGTGGGAACTCCTCTTCCTGAAAAATGCACTTCTGTTCATACACATGAAAATGAACAACTTCAAGGCATTTGTCTCTCCCAAGGCTCCTCTCCTAAAGGTTCTTTCTTAGATCCTAGGTTAAGAACCTGTAAATAAAGGAAAGAAATTGATCTTCTAGAGCGAAGTGTAAGGTAAAAAGATTCTGAATGGAGCTCATAGATGATTCTCACAGGACAGAAGATGAGGCAGGAGATGGTGGCATTTAGGGAAACAGTAAAAGAGGTGGTAAAATAGAGAATCATAAACATATGAGTGAGGCTGGGCTCTATCCTATATCAACCTTGGACAAGTTACTTAACCTCCCCTGAACCTCATTGTCCCTAGCTATATAATGGGGATAATTACAGTTTCTTGGGGATGATTAGTGAGTGAGGTAATTATGAAGCGCTTCTTACAATGCCTGCACAAATTCTACTTATTAACGTTTCAGGCACTGAAAGGATTCTTTATATTGTAGTGTGAATTAAAATACTAAGCCTGAGCAACTGAGTGAGACCCCATCTCTGCAAAGAAAAAAAAAATTTTTTTTGAGACTGGCTCCCATTCTGTCCCCCAGGCTGGAATGCAGTGGCACAATCTCGGCTCACTGCAACCTCTGCTTCCCAGGCTTAAGCGATGCTTCCACCTCAGCCTCCCGAGTAGCTGGGACCACAGGCACGCACCACCAAGTCTGGTGAATTTTTTGTATTTTTGGCAGAGATGGGGTTTCACCACGTTGCTCAGGCTAGTATCGAAATCCTGAGCTCAAGCGATCCACCCACCTCTGCATTCCAAAGTGCTGGGATTACAGGCATGAGCCACCACATCCGGCCTCTACAAAAAAAAAAAAAAACTTTTAAAAATTAGCCAGGCATGGTGGTGCATGCCTGTAGTCATGCCTCAGCTACTTGGGAAGCTGAGGCAGGAGGATCCCTTGAGCCCAGGAGGTCGAAGCTACAATGAGCCGCATTTGCAGACTACACTCCAGCCTGGGCAACAGAGTGAGACCCTGTCTAAAAAAAAAAGAAAGAAAGAAAGAAAGAAAGAAAGAAAGAAAGAAAGAAAGAAAGAAAGAAAGAAAGAAAGAAAGAAAGAAAGAAAGAAAGAAAGAAAGAAAGAAAGAAAGAAGGAAGGAAAGAAAGAAAGAAAGAAAGAAAGAAAGAAAGAAAGAAAGAAAGAAAGAAAGAAAAAAGAAATGCTAGCTCACTGAAAGCAATTTGCACTTTCAACCCCCTTTCACTGCAGGAAGTCATCTCTGTCAGTCCTTGGTTAAAAGGTGGATGGGCACAAGGTAAAGGAAAAAGACACCTTTGTACTCTTGCATCTTTGAAACAGCTAAGTTAGACTTGCATGAAGATTAATATTGAAAGCCAAGGGGGAAGGACTGCAGCAGAGATTTCAGTGTAAGGAGGCACATCTGGTCCTGGGTCTCAAGCCATCTGTATGCTCCCAGCTTTATTTGAACACAATGATTAAAATACATATGTGGCCAGCCACAGGCATGGTGTTCGGTCATCCGGAAGAAAGGTCCTGTGGCTCAGCCCACAAACCTAAACTGAGCAAAGATGTCAACTTCATGAGTTAAAAAATATTGCTTCAAATGGCAAGCATGCTGACAGTATATCTAGAACAAAGGAGCACTGCTATGTTGTAAACATAGTTGCTGTAGTGCAGAGGCATTAATAACCAAGTAGGACAAATGTTAAGCTGATCTGTGAGGTGGCCAGAATCTTGAGGCCTTTGGGTACTGATGGTAACGATGCTTCATGATTTGGCCATGTAATACATCGTCCTGACCACTGCTTTTGATAGAATTTCATTATTGTGATAAGTAATGTGGTTAAAAGAGCCAAGCATGGGTTTCTCATTCACCTTGCTCTATTTTCATTCTACTGGCTTCCATGGTCCGAGAGAGGGTTCTTGTCTCCCCTGTTAACTCTCCATGGAAAGTATGTAGCACCTTTAAAATGATGACTTACTGATGTTTGAGGAGATTGAAGCTTTTCTTTATTAATTTCTATACCAGTATTCCCAAGTGCTTGAAGTATATGTAAAGATTTTATTTCATATTCTATTAAAACAGATGTGTAACACTTCTAGTTTAATCATTCAGGTGCATATAATCTTAAAACATTGAAAGGAAGACATCTGTATGTGTGCTTATTTTTTCTTAGTGTATATATATGTTACAAACATATCAAGCTGTTTGATGAAAATTTATGTTTCTGGATTTCATTTTATTTCTAGGAATGAAATCTGAAACAGCTCTGAGATTATTTAAGTAGATTACTTAAAGCAAAACATTGATTGTGCAACTTGTTTTGTTTTTTAAATATTTAAAGGTCCATGAGTTGTTTGACCCTGCAAACAAGAGATGTTGGTTTCTAACTTGGTCTGATCTTCATTAACAACTATTCCTTTCTTATAAACAGAAGGGATAGAGAGGCAAAGCAGTCTGACTTCTTCCAAATCTTATGCTTCTCACTCCAATTTCTCTCTCTCTGTTTTTGGTATGGTAGCCAGTTAACTTTTTAATGGGATTTGTTAACTGTCGGTTAAGAGGGCAATTACATTTTGGAATCTTCACTTTATGAGAATTCCAAGGATTTGTAGGACTGTCTGTGATAAGTGACAATGTTTATTCTAAGGGAATGCTAAAGGAGCCTAAGTTCATTGGTGCGTATTTCATGTTTTGTTTTGTTTCTTTGATTAATTGAAAACTCTTACAGGTCAAGCAGGCTTTTTAAAAAATGAAAGGTCTCATTCCAGGGAGAGGCCCATTGTATTTGTGAATGAATTAAAAGTTTGTTGAAGAAAAGGGTAGAGTGTATTTCAATCACTGTTAATTGAAGTGGAGCTAATAAGCTAAGAAGTAAAACATTATTAAATTCCCAGGTATGTTTTACAGGATATGCCAATATCTTGAATATCTTTTTCTTGGTAATTCCAAAGGTCGGAGGTTTTGTTTATTTGTTTGTTTTTACTAAGTATTTTACTATATAAACTTTTTCCTAGAAAAGCTTTCATAGTCGTAGAGTTTCAAAATATTAATCAATTTAGTAAAAGATCTGGTCAAACTTTGAACATCCACATTTAGTTCAGTAAAGTAGTCATATTTTATGCAATTCTTTCTCAGATGAATAATTTTACTTTTACTAGATATGTAATTTATGTAAAATCATAAAGTTCAGGGGAGTGAAATTGCTAAAATGAAGAACTGACTTGCTGTAATGTGTGATAAACCTCTTCTTTGTTTCCATTATTTTTAGTTTGGTTTGGTTTTCTAAGAATTTGCACCCTTAATTTTGGAATTCATTATTTCAAACTTCAATAATCCTGAAAAGGAAAACTCATATTATGGAATTCTTTATGATTTTAACGTGATCATTCCCTTTTACCTAGAAAAGGGCAAGAATTTGCCCCTAACTCAGCTAAGTTTATGAAAAAGCTTGAAAAATGGCAAATGTTTTATATAGGCAAAGATATCCACAGTGGCATGACCTTTCCTGCCTTCAAGTTTTATTATTTGAAATGTTCATGCCACTCCTCTAGAAATGCTAACCTTATTTGTCTAAGACTCTTTTCATTTATTTTTTTAGGCAAAAGGAGGGAAGTAATTTGCAAGGAGTTTAGCGTTGTGATAATGTACAGGGGTTCATGCTTTAGTGAGAGTTCAGAAATGAATTACAAATAAAGGCAGTTTAGTTTTCTGATCTCTAGAAATGGAGAGGAAGTTCATGGTTTATGAAAGAGAGAAGCAATAATGTGTTTACCTTGTAAGACAGTGAACTGCAGCAGGGAATGAAAATATATACATATGAAAAGGTTAAGACAGTTGTAGTAAAACAACTTAAACAACAAATTTCATGAAGATGAAATGTGAGAGAACATTGAACATTCTCCCTCTTAGTGTTTGGTTCTTAAAGACAATTCTAAGACATGTTCTCCTAGGCTTTGTGTTTCATTCTTGCCTCTGTTGCTGATACTAAATGATCAAAAATAAATGTTTGGATGGATTTTGCCTATTCACAATCTCTTGATTGCTCTCGGGATTTAAGAAAGATAAAGTGTGTGGTGTGACAAACACACACCACAAATCCTTACATTTTCAAAAATAACACTGAGATTCAAATGTTGTTCCTCTGCTTTTTTACCTGAAACTGTGGTTTACTCCTATTTCCAAAAGATCTTTTAAACTAGATAAGAGTTTTCAACCATCACTTTCCTTTTCTGCCAGCCATATTTATCTCTTCATCTTTCAATAAGGTCCTCATATGTTAATTTTGGCCTTCCTCTAGTCAAGCTTCCTGTTATGGCATCAGATAGAAAGAATAATGTGGAAAAGAGGACAGTAAAGAGATGGAAATGCCAACAGATAGGAAGGATTGGAAACAAGAGGTTAAGGCAATGCTATACTACAAAGGTGTGGAAAAAGTGGAAGAATCTGGGAAGATTCATTATATTAGGCCTGTAAAACATTTGAGATTTTTCAGAGGAGTGCTGAGAAAGGAGAAAAGTAGTCAACAAAGCAAAAAATAGAACCGGAGGAGCTCTGTGATTTGGGGCTATATCCAAAGGCCAGCTGCAGATTTGAAACAGGTGTGATGGATATCCCATTTACCCTGATGTGATTATTAAGCATTATATGCCTGTATCAAAATATCTCACGTACCCCATAAATATATACACCTATTATACACCCACAAAAATTCAAAAATTAAAAAAAAAAAAAGCTTAGGTGCCCCAGGGCACACTTTGCTTTATGACACTTTTTGGTTGTTTGAAAATACAGGACTTAACAGGATGGTGAAAGGGGGGTCCTCAGGGAAGAAGATATTTTTCTTCTTCCTAGGACTAGCAGTCTGAATTTTGGGACCCCTCTGGATCCTCCCTTCAAATCATCCTAAGGCCTCTTTTTCGACTGTGAGTCAAAATCTGGGGGGGCGCAAGGAGATTGATTGAGTATATCTCCTCAGTTACCGAGGTTTTGTTAAGATCTTTCTGACACTTCCAGAATGATTCCAGAAAGCATGCTCTAAATTCAGCAGGCTGACCATATCTCCTTGTTTGTTCCAAGCAGACATAGTTTGCACTCATTATCCCAGCACAATTCTTATTCTAGCATAATTAGCACAGCTATCATTCAGAAATAGATGATAAATTCCAAGGTCGTCCTAAAGTTTAGGCTCTGCAATCTCTAGAAGACCCAAAAATCTATCTGCGCTTTTGAATTTGGAGGAGTAGCTAGCCAGAGTAGCCAGCTCACAAGTTGGCAAAGGACATTAACTTCCTGAAGTCTCCCTGAAAGCTGGGGAGTGAAGACGACAATTGCTATGCTTGGCTCTGTGTCCCCACCCAAATTTCATGTTGACTTGTAATCCCCAATGTTGGGGGAGGGACCTGGTGGGAGGTGATTGGGTCATGGAGGTGGATTTCCCCCTTGTTGTTCTCCTGATAGTAAGTTCTCATGAGATCTGGTTGTTTAAAAGTGTGTAGCATTTCCCTCTTCACTCTCTCTCTCCCACTGACCATGTGAAGAAGGTATGCTTGCTTCGCCTTTGCCTTCTGCCATGATTGTAAGTTTCCTGAGGCCTCCCCAGCCATGCTTCCTATACAGCCTGTGGAACAGTGAGCCAATTAAATTTCTTTTCTTTATAAATTACCCAGTCTAAGGTATTTATTTATTTATTTATTTATTTATTTATTTATTTATTTATTTTGAGAAGGAGTCTCGCTCTGTCACCCAGGCTGGAGTGCAGTGGCCGGATCTCTGCTCACTGCAAGCTCCGCCTCCCAGGTTCACACCATTCTCCTGCCTCAGCCTCCTGAGTAGCTGGGACTACAGGCGCCTGCCACCATGCCTGGCTAATTTTTTGTATTTTTAGTAGAGATGAGGTTTCACTGTGTTAGCCAGGATGGTCTTGATCTCCTGACTTTGTGATCTGCCTGCCTCGGCCTCCCAAAGTGCTGGGATTACAGGCATGAGCCACCGCACCCGGCCAGTCTCAGGTATTTATAGCAATGTGAGAACAGGCTAATACAACAATCATTAGCTAAAATCATCCTGAGGTCTAAATATGCAGACATGACTGGCATATCTGGCTTCAGAAGAAAGGCAATAAATTTAATTCTTGGGTCAGGAATTCTCACATTTGGGGACATGCATTTTGTTTGTGGAGATTTTACAAACTACAATCCCTGGATTCCACCCTTAGAATGTATGACTCACTGAGTTCGGGCTGGGTCCCTGAAACCCTCCGGTATGAATACTTATGTTCACTTCTAATGGTGAATTAGTTCCTTAAGGCATGCTAAATAATGTTAAGTTTCACTAGTATATTCATTCAACTTACCAAAAGAAAAAATAATTTAAATTGCCTTTTTAAATTAAATTAAATTTAGTTGTCTTTTTGACAACTCAGGGGGTTAGGGGTACCAACCCTGAACAATTGAAAATTTAAATATAACTTTTGATTTCCCAAATCTTAACTACTGATAGCCTACTAATGACACCTTACCAATAACAAATAGTTGATTAACACATATTTTGTACATTATATGTATTATAGACTGTATCCTTACAAGGAAGTAAGCTAGAGAAAAATAGAATGTTATTAAGAAAATCATGAGGAAAAGAAAATATATTCACTTGTTCATTGAGTGGAAGTGGATCATCAGAAAGGTCCTCATCCTCATTGTCTTCACATTGAGTAGGTTGAGTGGGAGGAAGAAAAGGAGGGATTGGTCTTGCTGTCACAGGGGTGACAGAAGAAGAAAAGGTAAAGGAGGTGGAAGGGAAGGCAGGAGAGGCACGCATATGTGGTATAACTTTCATTGAAAAAAGAATCTGCACATGAGTGGACATGAGCAGTTTAAACCTGGGTTGTTCGAGAGTCGACTGTACAAGTAAAAAAACTAACAATAAAAAGCAAGCATGCTCTTCATCTTTTAGCCACTTTGGAAAAAGGCAACCCAATACAGCAATAAAACTATAGAAATCCATAATATAAACTTGTAGGAGGCTTATTTTAATAACAGTTATCTTTTTCAAAACATTACTTTCATTATCATATTTGATTATAAAGCCAACTTATGATGCAAGAATTATTATAACCATTGAAAAAAATGAGGTTCAGAGAGTTTATGTCGTCAGCCCAAACTAGTAGATGGCTATTTTTCTAAACCTCAAATAAATTGTAGAAATACAGAAGAAAAACAAACAAACCAACAAACAAAAAAGAATCTACTGCCAAAAACAATATCCTAATGGAATACAATTGCATATTTTTTATTTCCATGTAGAACTTCATAATAAACAACCAGAAGGATCTCAGATCCAGTTTTCTTGGCCAGTTGGTCTAGAATATTCTAAACATTAAGGTAAATTAAGCAAGTGGTTGAGGTACAGTTTTGTAAGCATGCTTTGCTTAGTGACTTGTTACAATTCAATAACTTTATAATCAAGAAAGTCTTCAGGGTCTAATGTCAAGTTCTCCCAATGCTATTAAAGTCTCCTTTCTTCTTATTAAATCTTTCAGCATGTCCCAACTCCAGGGCTCTAAAGATAACCCTTAAATAACTGAATATGATTGCTAGTAACTTGAATCTTTTCTTTCAGGGTCATAATCTTAAATCCTTTCATATTTTCAATTGATGTAACTTAAATTTCTAATCCTGGTGATGCTCTTCTCTGAAATACCTCAAATTCTCATATTGAGGCCAGGCATGGTGGCTCATGCCTGTAATTCCAGCACTTTCGGAGGCCGAGGTGGCCAGATCACAAGGTCAGGAGTTCCAGATCAGCCTGGTCAACATAGTGAAACTCTGCCTCTACTAAAAATACAAAAAATTAGTCAATTGTGGTGGCGGGTGCCTGTGATCCCAGCTACTTGGGAGGTGGAGACAGGAGAACGGCTTGAACCCGGGAGGTGGAGGTTGCAGTGAGCCGAGATCAAGCCATTGCACTCCAGTCTGGGCAACAGTGTGAGACTCCATCTTAAAAAAAAAAAAAAGAAAAGAAAAGAAAAAGAAAAAAAATCTGTGCCATAGTTAGTATCTTCTATGCTATTAATACTACACGTGCCCTCCCCCAAAACACCACTTATTTGGTGATCTTTCTGAATTTTCTTACTTCTCTTACTAGAAGACATAATTTTAGTTAAATTGGCACTCAGAGAATGATATGATGGTATAGGTGGTACTGCTTGAACACTTACTTCCTCTGTGTTGTAGGAAATGTTAATGATTTTACTCATTAAAGTACTATTTTTTATTAATTTTACTCAATAAAGTACTATTGTACTTTATTTTTTATAGGAAAAATACGTGATTTATTGATGTACTTATGTTGTTCTTTATAAACTAAAATTCTTTCAGTTTCTTCCTTTTTCTTTTCCAGTTCTCCACCTCTCCTCCCAGTACACCTCACCCTATAGGTAAGATTCCAGTTTCCAGGAGAAGGGATAAAGCCAGCTAAATTAAATTTCACCTTTCACCTATTTCTGCTGTGATCCATAATGCCCCACTTAAGGTATTCAAGATTTTTCATTAGCTAAAATATTTTCTTGTCTAGGAAGCTTTAGTAGAAACATAAAGAATTGAGTTTCTGTTTTTCCTTTTATCAACAAAATACCTATTAATGATTTTGATTGTATATGCACATGGCTCTATTAAAACTAGAAAGCATAATTACATAAAATTAAGTAAAATGTACCATACCTTTTTGATAAAATGAAAAATAAATTACATTTATCTTTTCTTTGCTAAATAAAATGTATTTTTGTAAGTTTGACTACATTTGACAACACTTAAATTAGCAAGTTTTGACTAATGATTATATCCCTTGTATTTTCTCTTAATAATAATTTAAATTGTTTTTAATTAGCTGGGGCACGTGCAGTTTAAATTTTCTAATAGTCTAGGGATAGAACAACTCAACATATTTTTAAACATCGATAGTGTCAGTTTTCAAACCTGGATATTATTCAAGTCCACTTCATGTTAACATATTTTTCTCTGTGGGTAGCAAATACAGCAGAAAAATTTTGCCAGTGTAAATAGCCAATGGAATTATGAATAATCATGTTAATAATGTTAATAAAAAGGTACAGTTAAATGAGGGAGACAATTAGTTCACACCATTTTGGTTTATTTATTTAGCAGTGAGCATTGTATAACATGTCAGTCCCGGAAAAAAGAAACAGCCATAAAGGGGCTTAACATTACTAATAAAACAATCAGTATCAAAATATTTTATGTAACAATTTGTCCGTGTTCATATAATAATCTGTCAACTCTGTGATTTGCTTATTATGTGAATTAACTCCATAATCGCTCTGAGACTGAATTCAGTGACACCGTTTAACTGCTTCTGGTTTGGGGGCTTTTACTCGATATTTTTAGGTAAGGAGCTGTCAGGCTAATCTGAGGACATTTAGGGAAAGCCAATAAACTGTCACGAACTTAAAACAAGTGAGGTTTCTCGTGGTTTGGTCGAAATTTTAACACTTCTCCTCTCCTACCCTTCACCTCTTCTCCTCAAAACACTTTTTTTTTCTTTTACAATAACTGTAAATGCCAACTCTAAATTTCCCTCCAATCTGGGAAAGTCCAATCTCCCTTCCTCGAGAGGTGTCTGGGCGCAATACTCTCCGGCCCGAGGCAAGGAGATGTTTGCGAGGAGGGAGAAATTTAAACCCCTTTCGCTCCGCGCCACCTGGGAGCACTTCGGCGCCGCAGACTCAGGAGCCGACGCCATCTCCAGGACGGCCTTGGTGGCCTCGGCAGGAGGCACCTTCGGGGAGCGGTCCCGCACTCCTCCTTCCTCAGTCCCCGGTCCTCTGCACCGCTCCCTCTCTGCTGCCCGAGGACCTGTCCGCGCGCTCCCCGCGCTGCCCTGGGGACCGAAAC
Organism: Gorilla gorilla gorilla; assembly: GCF_029281585.2. Taxonomy (NCBI): domain Eukaryota; kingdom Metazoa; phylum Chordata; class Mammalia; order Primates; family Hominidae; genus Gorilla; species Gorilla gorilla. The sequence continues at coordinate 81,001,382 of NC_073234.2, forward strand.
GTTTGTTTCTCCAATGCGCAACTTTCCCGCTCCAGGCGGCGGGGACCCCGAGCCGGAGTTTTGGCCAAAAAATCCCGGAGTCCTACATCTCCTGCGCGCCCAGACCTCGGGGGCGAAGGGCGGCTCCCCCGGCGCGCCCCGATCCCCGCCGCAAAGAGGACTTGGTGGACAAGAGGTGCACCCCGCGGGCAGCCCTTGGCGCCCTGCTCTGCGCCGCCGGCATGAGGACTCGTGCGTGGCGTTTCGAACCTCCGCCTGAACTGAGACTGGGTGGGGAAAGGGGCAGACTGCTGTCTGTGATTCTGCGGGAGTTGGAGCACGAAACACAAAAGCTGTTTGAACCACAAACGCCAGGCTGGACACCCAACGAATATTAATGACCTGCAGCCTCCACCCACCCGCAAACATCATATTATGTGTACGTGCTTACCGGTTAGCTTAACAGACTTGCCATCATAAATTCCTTTTTCTCTGCAGCGCCACTAGATTTGTTGTGATTAGGATGCAGCCACTAAATTTGTTGTGATCTCCTGTTTGTGAATGGAAGTTGACTTACATCTTTTGTAGCAGATTGCTACTTACGATTTTTTAAAAAAAATTATCGCAGATTTTTCAAATCAGAAAATTCCCAAATGACATAATCATACAAATTGGTATTTTAACCGACTCTTTTTTGAGGAATGCATTCCAAAATCTTTCAGTTCCCATCATGCAAGACAAATAAGCATAGTAATTTGGAAAGTGAAATTAATGATCAAGATAATTTTGGAAAGGAATAGAAAGGACCAACTGAGACTTATATCTATTTACTTATCAGAAACTTTATGACTGATCCTAATTAGAAAACAAAGCAGTGCCAGGAATGTCACATGCTTTTTAGATCTTGGTATCTTGTCTGGGCAAACATCCAGTGTTTGACACTACAAAGAAAGGGACAACATCGTGCAGCAGATTTCCAGGAGTAAATAATATATCACAGGAATCTTTGAAAGAACATCACTTATTTAGTGAGTTAGTGAATATTTGAACAACTGCTTCTATTGGGAAGGGTAAGAAGGAATTGAGGGATAGACTATAAATGATACAGCTCCCCTGCCCTCATAGATCATCCAGTTTAGCGATAGGAAAGAGGAAGAAATTTTACAAATAAAAGATAGCAGGGCACGGTGGCTCATGCCTGTAATCCCAGCAGTTTGGGAGGTTGAGGCCGGTGGATCATGAGGTCAGGAGATCGAGACCATCCTGGCTAACACGGTGAAAACCCATCTCTACTAAAAATACAAAAAATTAGCCAGGCGTAGTGGCTGGCGCCTGTAATCCCAGCTACTTAGAAGGCTGAGGGAGGAGAATTGCTTGAACCCAGGAGACGAAGGTTGTAGTGAGCCACATCGCGCCACTGCACTTCAGCCTGAGTGACAGAGTGAGACTCTGTCCAAAAAAAAAAAAAAAAAAAAGATACCAAAGGGTAGAAAAGTGGTAAATCCCTCAAGGTAGGATCTCAATAAACTCATAGGGAATTCCATGGAGGGGAGATTACTGTCAGCTGAAGGATTGTCCAATTGTAAACTGAGTCTGGCCAAACTTCAGCCTGTCTTGGGCTCCATGTAAGTGAAAGAGTTCACTGAAGGTTGTTTCTGTATTAGATGCGTCTTTGATAAGAAATTAGTGTACTACCTCTTCTAGAGCCTTCAGTATGTTTCCTTCTATCAACTTTAAGTTGTCACTTTCTTCCTTAAGTTTGTTAAGCAGTCATTTTGTGAGCCAATTTCTGTAAATTGAGGCTGAGCTGAGATGACACAATCAAAGGGAGTCAAAAGTTATGAGCTAAGTATGTTTTACGTATTACTTCTTTCCAGAAAGAATCTGGGTGGTCTATGACGGAAAACACCCCATTTAAAATGAATTGGTAAAATCAAAATAGAAAACCAGGATAAAAAAAAAGAAAAAGGAAACTTGAAATAAGCCAACCCTAAGAGTTAACATGCTTACTGAGATTGTGCTTCAGATTTGGGTCTGAGCTTCTTAGTAGCCAAGGTAAAGAGAGAAAAAAAGTAAGTGACATCAATCTTGCTGTTGAAAAAAGCAAAGAATGCCTGTTTTCAAATGAAATGAAATTACAGAAGGAGTTTACTATATGGAGTGCCACAAAGGGCTCTGAGGGATGTAACAGGCAATGTCTTAGCAGTACTTTTATGGAAAAGCAAAAGAGGATATTGCAGCCCTGTTTCTTATAATAACCTCCCATGAAAACCAAGACTTCAGTGAAAGTGAGTCCTGTCAGACTAAGCTAGTATAATTCTGTATTTGGGGATTCACCTTGAACACTAAATAACATATCCACTCTGCAGTCTTCCCCATGTATTACTTCTCTCAGCTGGGATCTTGATAAGAATCAAATAATTGAAAAAGTTAAGATTATTCTCTCTGGCAAGAGCCCAGTGTTTTAGTATTTCTTTTGGATCATAGAAGACACCTTCACAGGGTCTGGAAAACAACTGAGTAAATACTAAATTTGCCATCCTACAAAAGTTGCAGAAGCAAATCAGTGTTTTCTCAGTGATGAAGACCACCCCAGTTTTCCTCCAAGGTAAGCTGCAGGGACACCTCAAGATTGAGCCAAAATTTTCCTTAGGAAGTTGCTTTGAATGTGCTCCAGTGCTTGAACAAATGCTTAATTGAGTCCCTGGAGATATACACCGTTTGGGCATAGAAAATTTTCAAAGCTGGTGTTTCCTAATCACCGACAGTGGCTGGCGGAAAACATCAGGACTCCCACGGCACCTCTGACTGAACAACGTGGCTTTCCAATGGAACTCCAGGATGAGTGCATTGCAAAATGTCATTGAATGAGTTGACAATAGCTCCCACAAACGATGAGTTTTAATTTCATTATCATTGGTTAGCCATTATTTTTAGCAGGCGTTAGATACTGCAACTACCTTTTTTGAGGCAATTTCTGGTTCATGATAATAAGATACTATGATCAGACCAGAAGAGGATATTTATCTTTCTATTTGTTATGGTAGGGGAACTTTGAAAAGAGAAGGGAGATCATTCAATTTCATACTCCTCAAAGGATTATTATCTGATCTGTTCCTTCTTTTCTTGATTCTAATAAAGGGTGTTGGAGTAGAAACTTTTTTTTGAATTTTTTTTTTATTGTAAAAAATAGTTGGCCGGGTGCGGTGGCTCACGCCTGTAATCCCAGCATTTTGGGAGGCCAAGGCACGTGGGTCATGAGGTCAGGAGTTCAAGGACAGCCTGACAAACATGGTGAAACCCTGTCTCTACTAAAAATGCAAAAATTAGCTGAGTTTGTTGGCGTGTGCCTGTAATCCCAGCTACTTAGGAGGCTGAAGCAGGAGAATAGCTTGAACCCAAGAGGCGGAGATTGCAGCGAGCCAAGATCACACCACTGCACTCCAGCCAGGGCAACAAGAGCGAGACTCCGTCTCAAAAAAAAAAATACTAATAATAATGCATAACATAAACTTGATCATTTTAATCATTTTTAAGTGTACAGTTTTGTGGCATTAAGTACATTCACAATGTTGTGCAACCATCACCACCATCCACTTCTAGAACTTTTTCATCTTTCCCAGTTGAAATTCTGCATACAATAAACATGAATTCTCCCATTTCTCCCTTCTCCAGCCCCTGGCAACTACTATTCTACTTTCTGTCTATATTCTAGGTACCTCCTATATTCTAGGTACCTCCTGTAACTGCAGTCACACATTATTTGTCCTTTTGTGACTGGCTTATTTCACTTAGCATAATATCTTCAAAGAGATTTTTTTATAAGAACATTATTAACTAGTAATCTACATTAAAACCATGCAATGTGACTTATAACCAATTTCTATCCACAAAATTAAGAGTCAGTGAAACTTGTAGACCATCTTACATTATTCTCGGCAGATAGCTCCACAAGGTGATGGGGAATGTATCATCACTGAACATTAAGAGAGGGCAGGCCAGTCACAGTGGCTCAAGCCTGTAAATCCCAGCATATTGGGAGGCAGAGGCAGGTGAATTATTTGAGTTAAGGAGTTCGAGACCAGCCTGGGCAACATGGTGAAATCCCATCTCTACCTAAAAATACAACAACACAAAAAAGTAGCTGGGTATGGTAGTGTGCGGTATGGTAGTCCCAGCTACTCAGGAGACTGAGATGGGAGGATCTCTTGAGCCCAAATGCTGAGGCTGCAGTGAGTCATGATCACACCACTGCACTCCAGCCTGGGCAATGAAGTGAGACCCTGTCAAAAAAAAAAAAAAAAAGAGTAGCTACATATATAGCCTACTTGCTCCTTGTGCAAATGTCAGGCCAAAAGCCTCAGACATACAGAAAACTGGAAAAAGTCTTAGATTAATTATGAAAAAATAATTGTTGGGTCCAGGCATGGTTGCTCAAGCCTGTAATCCCAGAACTTTGGGAGGCTGAGACAGGAGGAATGCTTGAGCACAGGAGTTCGAGACCAGTCTGGGCAACACAGTGAGACCCTGTCTCTATAAAAAATAAAAAATTAGCCAGGTGTGGTGGTGCATGCCTGTAGTCCCAGCTACTCAGGAGGCTGAGATGGGAGGATCTCTTGAGTCTGAGAGGTCGAGGCTGTAGTGAGTCACTGCATTTCAGCCTGGGCAACAGAGTGAGACCCTGTCTCTAAATTTTTATTTTTTTAATTGTTGGTCTTATAATTTGTGAGATGAAGAGAGTTGCTGGTAGATCATTATGAGTGTAAACAGACAAGGTCCTAGCAGACAGGTGGTTTGAAATAAATAATTTGGTAAAACTAGCACATATCAATCAGAACAGGCCATAAGTCATCTCTGGTAGTGTTATAATTATCCATTGCTATGAACAGATATCCCCCAAATCCAATACCTTAAAACAGCCATTTTACTTTGCTCACAATTTTGTGGGTCAGAAATCTGGGGATAGCCCAGCTGAGCAGTTCTCTTCTGGGGTTACTCATGTGGTTGTACTAAGATATTTGCTGAAGTTGCCATCATCTGAAGATTACATGGCTGGGTAGATGATGCTGGCTATTGGTTGGGAGCTCAGATGGGGCTATCAATAGAGTGACTACATGTGGCCTCTCAAGCATAGCGGTCTCAAGATACTGACTTCTTACATAGCAGCTGGCTTACCCTAGTGTGAGCATCCCAAGAGGGTCAGGGAGAGGGGCAAGGGGGGATGGTGTCCATGGCCTTTCATGATCTAGCTTGGGAAGTCATACAGCATCATGTCTGCCATACTCTACGGGTTGAAACAAAGTTACCCAGATTTGCATGGAGCAGGCATCTTCTCTTAGCAGGAAGAATATCCAAGGACTTACATCAATTTTTAAAATAACCATTACAAGTAGCAATATGCTTTAACCCAGAATTATAATATGTTAATCAATTGTTCTGTGGCAGAGGAGCTTGTAGGACCTAGCTCAAGAGGTGTCAAAGATCTACAAAATTTCATATAGTTATTCTGTGATTCTAATGCCCCTTTCTCCTCCTTCCTGTCTTTTAAAGCAATGTGATAGCTGCAGTCCAGCATCCATCGTGGACCATGAGGCAATCTTGAGAATGGAAACCATACAATACAATGGTCAAAGAGGAAAGGTAAAAGGAGTAATTGATGACTGTGAACCCACCATACCAGTCATGGATTACCTTTGCAAGAGAGAAAAAAAGTTCTGTCTTGTTTAAGCCACATTTATTTCAGATCTCTGTTATTAGCATCTGAAAGCAATTCCTAAATGCTATCCTTCCCAAATTTTCTAACTAGGCAATTAAGTTATGAGTACAGAGAGATGGAAGCAGCAAAGCTCAAGATTAGGATGGTAAAGAAACAATCATTTTCAGGCCAGGCGCAGTGGCTCACACCTGTAATCCCAGCACTTTGGGAGGCCAAGGGGGGCAGATCACTTGAGGTCTGGAGTTCGAGACCAGCCTGGCCAATATGGTGAAACCCCATCTCCACTAAAAATACGAAAACTACCCAGGCATGGTGGCAGGCTCCTATAGTCCCAACTACTCCAGAAGCTGAGGCAGGAGAATCACTTGAACCGGAGAGGCAGAGGTTGTAGTGAGCTGAGATTACGCCACTGCATTCCAGCCTGGGCAACAGAGCAAGACTCGGTCTCAAAAAAAAAAAAAAAAAAAAGAAATGAACATTTTCAATGTAGTATTCATCCAAGTGTAGCATTAAGCAAAAATAGACTCAAGTATCTAAAGTATCATTCAATAGTCATTGATTGAGTACTCACTATGCAGATGAAAGACAAGTTAAAAAATAATTGTAATACTAAGTGATAATGCAAAATAGAAATATGTGATGTGTAAAGTACCATGGTTAAACAGCTAATGAAATGATTCATTTAGGTTGGATCGATCAGTGAAGTTTCACAGAAGTTGTGACATTTGGGTTGGATCTTGAAAGATAATGGGAGCTTTGAAGGTGAATGAAAAAAGAAGTGGAAGAACATTCCTGGTAGATGGAACAACATATGCCAAACACAGAGGTATGAATAGTCCAGTGTATTGTAAGTCCTAAGAGTCTGGTTTTTTCTGAGTTAAAGATGCAGGGAAATGTAGTTTTGAAGAGTTTGAGTTAAACCAGATTTGAATCCCAGCTCTGCTCCTTGGTAGCTGGGTGGCCTTGGTCAATAGCTTTTTAACATATGCTGAGGAGACTGGACCTTATGATGTAAGTTGAGGCTGTTCCTAAAAGGAAAACAAGCGTATTTGGGTTTTTGAAAAGCACTATGACTGCAGCTTAGAGGATAAATGAAAGAGGGTACAGTGAGGTCAGAGGACAAATTAGAAGACTCTTCATTCAACAAACATCTATTGGGTGCCCTCTATGTGCGCACAGTGAGGCACTGAGAATTCAGCAATGAACAAACAGACAAAATCCTCACCTTTGTGGAGTTTATATTTTATTAGGGAAAACAGATATTAAACAAATAAGGACATACATAGATAACGTAAGCACTAAGAAAAAAATTAAGATAATGAAGGGTTTCAGGTTACTATTTTATGTAGGTCAATCAAGAAAACTTCATGGACACAGAGTATGAAATAATAGGCAGTGAAGACTTGGAAGAGTGGGGGTGTGGGAGAGGAATGAGGGATGAGAAATAACTTAGTGGGTACCATGTACATTATTCAGGTGATGGTTACACTAAAAGCCCAGATTTTACCACTAGGCAATACATCCATGTAAGAAAACAGCACTTTTACACCTTAAATTTGTACAAAGGAAAAAGAAAAAGTGTCTTTGAAAGGAGATGTTTGAGTAAAGAACTGAAATAAATAAAGGAGTGAGCTGTGCACATATCTAGGGGAGAAGATACCAGGAAGAAAGAACAAGTGTACCATCCTAAGGGAAGAACATGCTTAACATTTTAGGGAGCAGGGAGATCAGTTTGCCCACAATACAGTGGTAGAAGACCAGTGTGGTGGTTACAAAGGGAAATTGGGAGGTTCTGACCTACTAGAGAGGAGTGCGAAACAGAGGAAGATAAGGAGCTTGCTATTTTTAAAGGCAGATGGATAGGGCTTGATGGCCAGTTGAATATGGGGAGTGGAAAGGAAAGGAACCTTGCATGACTGCCAGATTTCTGGACTAAGCAAATGCACAAGTGGTGTCACTGATAGAGAGAGAATGCAGGAAAACCAGCACACCATGCAGTCAGTTTGGGACCTGTTCAGTCTGGTGTGCTGATCGAAATTCCGGTGGAGATGCTTTGTTGAAGTTTGGATATACAGATACGGAGTTCAGAAAGGAGATGCGGCCCAGATATACAGGTTGTTAGCACTTTATTGAGATATTCATTTTCAGTGTTGGGTTATTCACTCATTCATTCATTCAACTAATATTTACTGAAAGCCAAATATGTTATGCTAGACCCTGGGTAGTATAAAACAGACACAGCCCCTGCCCACATGAAGCTTACAGGCAGGTGGACGAGACAGACAAAAAACAAGTAAACAACAAAATGGGCCAGGTGCGGGGGCTCACATCTGTAATCCCAGCACTTTGGGAGGCTGAGGAGGGCAGATCATGACATCAGGAGATCGAGACCATCCTGGCTAACGTGGTGAAACACTGTCTCTACTAAAAATACAAAAAAATTAGCCGGGTGTGGTGGCACGCGCCTGTAGTCAGCTACTCGGGAGGCTGAGGCAGGAGAATCTCTTGAACCCAGGAGGCGGAGGTTGCAGTGAGCCAAGATCCCACCACTGCACTCAAGCCTAGAGACAGAGTGAGACTCTGTCTCAAAAAAAACAAACAACAACAACAACAAAAACACACAGTGCTAAAAGAGTATAGAATGTCTTAAAGAAGGCCTTTCTGAGGTCACATTTAAGCTGAAACCTAAAAGATAAGATGAAGCCATCCATGCAGAGTGTGGGGAAGAGAAAGCCAAAGAAGTCATGCTGAGCTAAGGGGGAGGGGCCCAGGGTGACTGTGGAGAAGTACGCAGAGACTGGATCATGCAGGTCTAGCAGGCCATGGCACAAAAAACTTTGAAAATCGTAAAGAATGGCAGTGACACAATCCAATTTGTGGTTTTAAAAAATCAGGCCGGGCACAGTGGCTCATGCTTGTAATCCCAGCACTTTGGGAAGCCCCCCGGGGTCGGCGGATCACTTGAAGTCAGGAGTTTGGGGCTGGCCTGGTCAACATGATGAAACCCTGTCTCTACTAAAAATACAAAAAAAATTAGCCAGGTGTGTCGTCTGTAATCCCAGCTACTTGGGAGGCTGAGGCACGAGAATCACTTGAATCCAGGAGGGGAAGGATGCAGTGAGCAGAGATCATGCCACTGCACTCCAGCCTGGGCAACAGCAATACTCCATAAAAAAAAAATTAAATTAAAATAATAAAAATGTTAAAATCCGCTTGTGGGGTGGAGGGGTGGTGATGGATGGAGAGATGTTGGAAGGAGAGATTAGAAGGAGGCAATAGAAGCTAAGAAAACCAGTAAACAAGGCTATTGCAGCCATCCTGGTGAGAGATAGGGCTTGGGGTACAGTAGGACAGCGAAAATAGAACTAGAACGTTCCTAGATAGGCTTTGGATGTAGAATAAATAGAATTTGGTGATGGATTAGGTGTGGAGAGTAATGAACACATAATAAAAAAAGTGACTCCGAGGTTTCTGCCTTGATCAGTTGGGTGTTTGGTAGGATTCTCTCTTTCTCTCTCTCTCTCTCTCTCGCTCTCTCTCGCTCTCTCTCGATCTCTTGCTCTGTTGCCCAGGCTTGAGTGCAGTGGCGCGATCTCGGCTTACTGCAAGCTCCGCCCCTCAGGTTCACCCCATTCTCCTGCCTCAGCCTCCTGAGTATCTGGGACTACAGGCGCCCGCCACCACGCCCGGCTAAGTTTTTGTATTTTTAGTACAGACAGGGTTTCACCTTGTTAGTCAGTATGGTCTCGATCTCCTGACCTCGTGATCCGCCCGCCTCAGCCTCCCTCTTTCTTTTTTTTAAGAGACAGAGTCTCGCTCCGTCACCCAGGCTGGAGTGCAGTGGCGCGATCTTGCCTCACTGCAACCTCTGCCTCCCAGGTTCAAGCAATTCTCCTGCCTCTCAGCCTCTTGAGTAGCTGGGACTACAGGTGCACAACGCCACGCCCAGCTAATTTTTTTTTTTTTTTTTTTTTTTTTTTTTATTTTACTAGTGACGGGGTTTCACCGTTTTGCCCAGGCTGGTCTCGAACTCCTGAGCTCAGGTGATCCGCCCGCCTCAGCCTCCCAAAGTGCTAGGATTACAGGCGTGAGCCACCGCGCCCAGCCGGATTATTTCTTTTTATTGAAAGGCCGGGGGAGAAATATTTTGGAGATGTGAAATCAGGAGTTCAATTTTGGACCTGTCAGGTTTGAAATGCTTGGGGAGCCTTCGAACAGAGCGGGATTGAGCTCAGGGGAGATATCTGCCCTGGGGGTAAAAGTTTTGGAACCATCAACATGTAAATAAAATCCGTAAGAATGTATAAGATCACCTTGGGATAGATGAAAGAGAAAGAAGAGAAAGCCCTGGTAAATTTCAGCACTAATGCTGAGAAAAAAGAGGATGTCAACCACATTGTTTGGTGTGTTTGTTTGTTTACTAACAGTTTAACAATACAGATTTTTGAGATAGTTTGTTAGGGTATATATTTTGTTATATATATATATCTATGGTATATATTTTGACACCATGGTAGAATTTCTCTGTATAACCTTTCAACTTACTTCTGCTGTGCACTGATATATTTTTACTGAGAGACTCATGCCTCATACAGGCTATAGGAATGTTTGTTATTAACCCAATTATTTGTTGAGTAAGATACAACACCCCTTCCCCCTTTTGTCTGTCTCTAAATTTACCAAATGCAAAAAGAAAATCTCAAAAAACAAAGTGGAAAGCTTTTGACCGATTTTTAAAAATGAGTAGGTAGTTTAATTTCAAGTAGTCAAGAATTATGATGTCATCAACATTGTTTACACGGTTCCTTTTTGGTTTTAATATCAGTTTGCTACAATACAATGCATTTACAATGACAATTTTGTTAAGATATACTTGCTGCAAGTCAACCATTTTTCATTAAATAAAGATGTTCTTGGCCGGGCACGGTGGCTCACGCCTGTAATCCCAGCACTTTGGGAGGCCAAGGCGGGCGGATCACGAGGTCAGAAGATCGAGACCATCCTGGCTAACACAGTGAAACCCCGTCTCTACTAAAAATACAAAAAACAAAACAAAACAAAACAAAAAAACTAGCCGGGCGTGGTGGTGGGCGCCTGTAGTCCCAGCTACTTGGAAGGCTGAGGCAGGAGAATGGCGTGAACCTGAGAGGCGGAGCTTGCAGTGAGCCGAGATCGCACCACTGCACTCCGGCCTGGGCGACACGGCGAGACTGCGTCTCAAAAAGAAAGAAAGAAAGAAAGAAAGAAAAAGATGTTCTGAAAGAAACTCCAGGATGAGCAACTGCCTTCAAGGGCAGAGGTTTTAAGTTGCCAATAAAATAAAATAGTGACAAGTAAACACTGCGCCTCATCAAGAGGAGCAAGGCAGCTTCTGTTGTGTAGCCGATGTTCCCATTTTCAGAACGTAGATGTAGGTAAGTGAGAAGAAAGAGGATATTTAAACCGTCTTCCAGCTCAAATTTGAAATTAAAAGAAAAAAAGACCTAAAAGAGGGGGCCTGCCCTCCACCAACAAGGCAGCAAACCTTGCAGCCTGTGGGGCCTCACCATAGCACAAACCAAGCACCTTCACTTGCAGCTAAGGGCCCAGATTTGAGTTTTGACTCAGAGAAGAGAGAGCAGAGGTCTCTAGAAATGCCTGTTGGGTTTGAAGAATGCTGATGACATTTTTGCAACTATCCTTTATCATCTGTTTTCTGTACTTCCACCACTGGCTCCACCTTTTTCTTTCTGCAGTTCAAAATCGTTCTGTGAAATATCTCCTCCATTTCAAATCTTGGCTCTTCACCACTCAGTTTAAGAGTAGCAAATACCTTGCAGCCTGAGGTTCCACCTTGAACATGGAGAACATTCAAACACAATATGGGGGAGGAGGCGACCTGCGTGACTTTTAACATCCCCTTCATATCCTCCCACTGGGCGCATTTTGAGCGCCAGCGCTCACCACATCCGGCTGCCCCACCGCCCGCGCCCCGAGCCCCAACATTCCCAGTCCGCTCCCTTCTCTCACTTCTAGGTCAACAAATATTTTAATAGGTCCTTTTGAACAGATGTGGCCTGTAGATGTATGCAATGACCCCATCGGAAATAATTTGGGGTGAAGGGGGAAGGCGACCTTCCTCTCCAGGAGAGCCTTTATTGTATAATCTCTAGTTAATAAGCCTCTCTCTGGGCCTCAAACTGGGCGAGTTATTATCCGTGTCTGCAAGTCTGGAGAAGAGGCTAAGAAGCAAACCTCCTGGGTGCCCGGGGCCACCGGCCTTAGCCTTCTCCAAGCCCAGGGCAGGGCGAGAAGAACATGGCCCGGTTCCCCTCAGGGTCTCTGGCCCGGCTGCGGAGGGGGAAAGGTGATCGATCTTGCTGGGGGCCACCGCTATCCCATCGTTTCGCGGCGGCCGGAGCCCGGGAGCTTCCCATTGGCTCACGGGCCGACGCCATGCAGTCTGGGGGGGCGTGGCCGGGCGGCGGGGCGTGGCCGGGCGGTGCGGGGAACTGCGGGGAGGGGAGGGGAGGGGAGGGGAGGGGAAGGGAGGGGCGGGGCGGGGCCGGGCGGCGGGGGCGCACACCCCAATCTCCCGAGCGCTGTGGGGGTGGCTGCAGCTTCCCGCGCGCTCCCTCCTTTGGGGGGGGTCTCTGGGCTCGTGACTTTTTTTTAAATAAAGAATGAGCGGATGCCCGTGACAAGTTAATAGCTCTCGCCGCGCTCTAAAGTTAAGTTGTATCTCCTTCCCGCCGCGAGTCTCCTTCCACAGACCCGCCGGAGGCTGCCGGGACGGGCGCTGCGCGGGACTGGGCGCTAGGTGCTCCCGGCTGGTTCCGGCGAGCAGCCCCCACCCCTCGCCCACGCTCGGGGTTAGAGACCCCAGCACCCCAGGCAGACGGCCCGGGCTTGGACCTCTCCACGTCGCTGTGGCGCGCGCCCCGCCAACACCCCCACCCCACGCGCAGCCCGTGTCTTCTTTGCCCCCGCGCACTTAACGCAGGGCGCACGCACGCATCCCAGCCCCCTCACACTCACACTGCGTCTTCTGTCACACCCCCTGTCGCACACACACTGTTCTCTGACTCCCACCATCTCCTGTCTCACACCCACTCCAGTTTCGTGTTGAGCGGCCGCCAGTTCTCCCTCGGTCGCGCCGGCGCACTCTCGTCCCCTTCTGCCCCGGAGCCCGCCCGCGCCGCACGGTGGCCCCTTGCGCTGGCCTGATCGTGGGAACCAGGCGGGGCCCCAGCGTCCCTGCCCCTGCCCGGTCATCCATCTCCCTCCCCGTCGGCCAGCCGAGACTTCAAAGGCGCCTCCTCCGGCCGGGCCTGCCAAACCCCGACGCAGCCTGGGTGTGGGCCGGGGGCGCTCCCCGGCGGGGGAGGCCGGGCCAGGGCGCGTCTGGGCCCGGCTCGGTCCTTATTGCGGCGGCGGCGGACTCCAGAGCTGACCGCGGGGCCACCCCCGCCGCGGCCGGGCCACGCGCGGGCCACCCGGGAGCTTCTACCAGCCCAGCGAGCACGCGCCGGCGGGAGGGGGGCCTCATTTTCATGGCAAGGGAAATCCGGATAAGGATGGACTCCTTTCCGAGGAGAATGGGAACGCGCTAGTCTTGGTGCCTGACCCTCTCTCCTAAAGAAAATGAGTCTCCCCTGGAGCTTAAGCCATATTTCCTTCGCCTCCTTTCCTCCTTCCCATTCGGACACCCCTAATTGACAGGCTCTAATCCTCGGATCGGAACTACTTCTGCCTGGAAGATTTGGCCGGCTTTTCCTTTTCTCTCAGCGTTCCTGCAAAGCCAATTCGTTCTGAGCTGCACTGATGGCGGGCTGAGGGAGGAGGGCTACTTCCAACTTCTGGCACCACCTGGGTGGTCGCCGTAACCGAGTGATTCCTTTACAGCTATTTATAATTCTTAACTTTATAAAGGTTCTTTTGCTTAGAAGAGTTAAAGAAGGTTTAAGTATTCTATTTTGGCACTGATGTGGGGCATAGTCACTGAATGACATTTATCTATATTCAACTAGACTATGAATTTTTTGAGCATAGGGGTGTGTTAGTTCGCAGGCCGCAGATTCTAGCATAGGGCATGGCAAATAAATTGTAGCTGTGCAATCAATTATGTTGAATTCAAATGAACCAGCTTTTTGCATGGAGCTTTCCAAACACTTTATCATACTTAAAAATGTTATGTAAAGCTTTCCAAGAAGGAAGGAAAACAGAAGGAGAAAAAGAAAGGGAGGATGCAAGAAGGAATCCCAGAATCATTTCAGATCCTTTGAAAGAAAGAGGTTAGATTTAAATCTCAAAGCTAAACCAGACAGATCTGCATATCTGAGAACACAGAAGCCCTAAAACCAATATTAAACATCATCTCAAGTTCATAGTGTTTTCCTGGCTAACAATGCCAGCTTCTCTTAATGTAAGTCTCTAACTTAAATTGTCCTTATTACTTTTTCTGTCGTGTCTTGAGCTATGAACACAAGGCTAGACTGGACACAGATTGTTCAAATCTAGAAATTGGCAACTTAAGATTTTTATCTGTTAGCGAGCTTTTATCCCATTTAAAGGAAAGGAAGGAGTTAGCATAACCATATTAACAGTTTAGAAAAATTGATGGCAGTATGGAGGATTCAGTAAAGTGTCTCCAGAGTAACCCGTGGCGGGACATCAATGAGCATTAATATCCTTCTGTAGATCATCTACAATGTAGACAAATGTTTTCATCCAACAATACATTTTTGAGACACATCCATTTTGAGACATGTAGGGATATACCATTGAATGAATATACCAGAATGTATTTATTCATTCTCCCATAAGGACATTTAGTAGGCCTTTTTCTTTTTCTACGAAAAATAATGTAGTGACATCTTTGTGGTGGTGGTCCCCTTGTTTGCAGATGAAAGTGTTTTCTCTTACTTTTGTCCCTAGAAATGAAATTGCTGGGTTGTAGGGTTACATACTTTCATCTTTACTAGATATCAATCACCAAACTATTCTTCCAAGTGGTTGTAACAGTTTATTCTCTTAGCAGTATGTCAGCCACCTGCTTTCCCCTCATCCCCAGCAATATTTGGCATTGAGAGGTGACAGTGTGCTGGCAGTCCACACAGCCCTCGCTCGCTCTCGGGGCCTCCTCTGCCTGGGCTCCCACTTTGGCTGCACTTGAGGAGCACTTCAGCCCGCCGCTGCACTGTGGAAGCCCCTTTCTGGGCTGGCCAAGGCCAGAGCTGGCTCCCTCAGCTTGCGGGGAGGTGTGGAGGGAGAGGCGCAGGCGGGAACCGGGGCTGTGCGCGGTGCTTGCGGGCCAGCACGAGTTCCGGGTGGGCGTGGGCTCGCGGGCCCCGCACTCGGAGCGGCTGGCTGGCCCCGCCGGCCCCGGGTAGTGAGGGGCTTAGCACCTGGGCCAGCAGCTGCTGTGCTCAATTTCTCGCCGGGCCTTAGCTGCCTTCCTGCGGGGCAGGACTCAGGACCTGCAGCCCACCATGCCTGAGCCTCCCCCACCTCTGTGGGCTCCTGTGCAGCCCGAGCCTCCCCAGCGAGTGCTGCCCCCTGCCCTACGGCGCCAAGTCCCATCGACCACCCAAAGGCTGAGGAGTGTGGGCACACAGTGCGGCACTGGCAGGCAGCTCCACTTGTGGCCCTGTGCGGGATCCACTGGGTGAAGCCAGCTGGGCTCCTGAGTCTGGTGGGGACTTGGAGAACCTTTATGTCTAGCTAAGGGATTGTAAATACACCAATCGGCACTCTGTTTCTAGCTCAAGGTTTGTAAACACACCAATCAGCACCCTGTGTCCAGCTCAGGGTTTGCGAATGCACCAATGGACACTCTATCTAGCTACTCTGGGGGGGGACTTAGAGAACCTTTATGTCTAGCTAAGGGATTGTGAATACACTAATCGGCACTTTGTATCTAGTTCAAGGTTTGTAAACACACCAATCAGAACCCTGTGTCTAGCTCAGGGTTTGTGAATGCACCAATTGACATTGTATCTAGCTACTCTGGTGGGGACTTGGAGAATCTTTATGTCTAGCTAAGGGATTGTGAATACACCAATCAGCATTCTGTATCTAGCTCAAGGTTTGTAAACACACCAATCAGCACCCTGTGTCTACCTCAGGGTTTGTGAATGCACCAATCCACACTCTGTATCTAGCTACTCTGGTGGGGACTTGGAGAACCTTTGTGTTGACACTCTGTAACTAGCTAATCTAGTGGGGATGTGGAGAACCTTTGTGTCTAGCTCAGGGATTGTAAACGCACCAATCAGCACCTTGTCAAAACAGACCACTCCACTCTCTGTAAAATGGACCAATCAACAGGATGTGGGTGGGGCCAGATAACTGAATAAAAGCAGGCTGCCCCAGCCAGCAGTAGCAACCCGCTGGAGACCGCTTCCACACTGTGGAGGCTGTGTTCTTTTGCTCTTTGCAATAACTCTTGCTGTTGCTCACTCTCTGGGTCCACATTGCCTTTATGAGCTGTAATACTCACTGCGAAGGTCTGCAGCTTCACTCCTGAAGCCAGCGAGACCACGAACCCACCAGGACAAACGAACAACTCCACACGCGCGGCCTTAAGAGCTGTAACACTCACGGCAAAGGTCCGCAGCTTCACTCCTGAGCCAGCGAGACCACGAACCCACCAGAAGGAAGAAACTCCGAACACATCCAAACATCAGAAGGGACAAACTCCAGACGCGCCACTTTAAGAGCTGTAAAACACTCACCGCGAGGGTC
This sequence comes from Gorilla gorilla gorilla, assembly GCF_029281585.2. Taxonomy (NCBI): domain Eukaryota; kingdom Metazoa; phylum Chordata; class Mammalia; order Primates; family Hominidae; genus Gorilla; species Gorilla gorilla. The sequence goes on from NC_073234.2 coordinate 81,017,802, forward strand.
CGCGGCTTCATTCTTGAAGTCAGTGAGACCAAGAACCCACCAATTCCGGACACAGTATTAGCCGACTTTTCCATTTTCCCCCCGTTTCATGAATATGAAGGGGATGGTACATCACTGTAATTTACTCTTTCCTAGAATTTTACCTTTTCCCTGAATTTTACTTATTCAAGGCTTTTAAAATTCTCTAAACCAGTACTGTTCAATAGAACTTTCTTGCCAGGGTGGAAATGTTCTCCCTTTAGTGGGTTTCTTTCCACTTTAGTGAGTCCTCTAAACTGCCATCAATTTTCCTACAAAGGAAATCTGATCATGTCAACTAAAAAACTTTAAAATGTGACAAAACTGGAAAAAATTTAGATTATCTGTGGTTTATTTATTGCCTACAGGCTGCACCAAATTATAAAGCTTGGACCACAAGGGTTTTATATCCAGCTCTGCTCTGTATTTCCACCTTTATCTCCAGGCTCTGAATCCCACATGCTCTGTGCTGAACTTCTTACTCAAAAAACACCACCATATCCCAGCTCTCTGAAACTTGTACTTGCAGGCCTCTCTCCTTGGTTTGCATTTTTTCTTCCCTCACCTGCTTCTCATGCTTCTTGCCTAGCATGCCTCCTCTACCAGAATGAGCTTCATGGGGATGAAAGACTTTTCTTATTCATTTTTGTATCCCTAGTATCCACCCTGGTGCAAGCAAAATAGCTGGGGTGCAATATTTGTTGAACGCGTGCATGAATGAATGAGTGAGTGAAGTGTACTACCAAAAAAAATGGCTGAAGGAGAAAAATATAGAATACAGTAAATAACTCTAAAACAACAGCCTTCTATCAACCATAGGCTATAGGTAATTCAAAATAGGTAATTCTTATATTAAACTGTATTCTTTTCCACTGACCTTTTAATTTATTATGGGTTAGTATTATTCCTCCTAGTTAACAAAGAAAAACTTTCCCAAAACCTGTCACTGAAGAATGCTTCAGCTACAAGAAGCAGAGAAACAAAATCAAAAGAACAAGCACGTAAAACCTGATGACCAGTAGCTTAAACAAACACTTTTTTTTTCCAATTCATAAGAAGCCTGAGGAGACTGCAACTGGGACAGACTGTGGCATCTCTGCTAAGCTCTGACCTTTTCCTTCCTGTCGCAGAGCTGCTGCTGCTCCTGACACATCCATATTGAATGAAGAGGAGAAAGAAGGAACAATGCCAGCTTGACTATCCCTTATGAAAGCAAAAATGTTCCCACAACACCCCATCACAGCAGACTTCTTATAATTTTATTGGCCAGAATTGGGTAAATGGCCACTCCTAGCATCCAAGGAGGTGCAGATGACCTTCACAGTTGTGAGCCAATGAATGGGACGCATTGCCAGCACAAGGCAAAGAGGATTTTGTTAGTGAGGAAGAAAGGCTAATAGTGGATAGTTAACAAAGCATCTTCCATAAAACATGACCCAGAATTTAAAACGTTAAAACCAAATATCTGGTCAAATCTTATGTTTTAGCCACTCCCATTCCACCTCCCAGAAGGCACAGAGGCCTGAAGACTTAAAAGGTCCCAAGATGTACTATAGGACTTTCGGGCTTTTGACTTGCAGACCCTATTTCCCTTTAATAATAAGAAAAAAAAAATAGGGGGTGGGGGAACTAAAAATAGGCATAGTGAAAAGGAGGAATTATAATTGGATTCAAGAAGTTGCCTCTATACCAGGGCTGCTACTTCAGATTGCTTGAATTGGGTCCTTCTTACTGTGACCCACTGCTCACAGAACTGGACATTCAGTGTTTACCTTTCTAAGACATCACAGTGCACACAAATCAAAGAGACAGACAGCAATGCTGCAGCAGGGCAGGAGGAACATGGAATTAGGCTGAAGGGTAAACATCAGGGTTCACCATAGATCTATTTATTTATTTCAAGTGCCGTGACTGGATCCCTGAATGCAAAATATTTGGGTCAGATCCTGGAGTAAATAAGGCATTAATTGGCAGCAGCTTAGATGACTAAAGTGGAGAGAAATGTATGAAAGGTAGATTATAAATACACTATATCCTTTTTGTATGTTGCCGACAGTGCTGGCAAGGTAATACAATTTTAGGATAATGAAAAGGGATAAAATAAGAACATTGTTTCTTGATAATTTCCAAGAAGATATGAACCACTTGTTGTATATATGTCCCATATGCCTCACGTGAACTTCCTACCTTTTCAGTTTCTCCAAATTTTATCTCCTTTTTAAGTCTCTGCGATTTACTACTACAACTCATTTGTTCATTCATCTTTTAACAAGTAACTTAAGTTCCATTTGAGCAAGTTCCTAGCACCATAAACAAACCAACTCTGGAGAGTGAATTTGGAAGAATGGAGGACACTGTCTGCTGGATAAATAGTGTTACGGACTGCATGTTTGTAATCTCTCAAAATTCATATGTTGAAACTTTAGCCCCCAGAGGAATGGTAGTAAGACATGGTGTCTTTGGCAGGTAATTAGGTTTAAATGAGATCATGAAGGTGGAGTCCTCATAATAGGATTAGTATACTTATAAGGAGAGAAACAGACTAGCACTTGCAATCTCTGCCATGTGAGGACACAGCAAAAAGACGGCTGTCTGCAAACCAGGAAGAAGGGACTCACCAAGAACCCAACCATGAAGCACCCTGATCTTGAACTTCCAGCCTCTAGAACTGTGAGAAGTAAATATTTGTTGTTTAAGCCACCCAGTCTACGGTATTTTTGTTATAGCAGCCCCGATTGACTAAAATATTTTAAATAGGGATTTTTAAAAAATGGCTACATTTGCTTATGAATGAATTGATAATTACTTTCCCTCCATATTTTCAATTGTACCTTATTTATTTATTTATTTATTTATTTATTTATTTTTGAGATAGATATTTTTCCTCCCTTTGTTGCCCAGGCAGGTCTCAAACTTCTGGGCTTAAGTGATCCTCCCACCTCTCAAATGTACTTTAAAATAAGCATATAGTCAACTTTAAAGGAAGACAACTTGTTCCAGTCTCCCTACAACTGATCATGCAAATTGTCTCCCATGTAAAGGAGTTCAAGACAAGCCTGGCCAACATGGTGAAACCCTGCCTCTACTAAAAAAAATACAAAAAATTAGCTGGGCAAGGTGGCAGGTGCCTGTAATCCCAGCTACTCAGGAGGCTGAAGCAGGAGAATTGCTTTGAACCCAGGAGGCAGAGGTTGCAGTGAGCTGAGATTGCGCTGCTGCACTCCAGCCTGGGCAACAAGAGTGAAACTCCATCTCAAAAAAAAAAAAAAAAAATTACTAAGCGTTCAAAGTACACAAAGAAGTAGGAAAATGTGACCCATAATCAAAGAAAAATAAGTGGTCAATAGAAGTAAATATTGAGATGACACAGATGTTTAGAATTAGATGACAGTGACTTTGTAGCAGCTATTAAAAATACATTCAAGGACTTCAGGAAATGATAGACGTAATGAGTGAATAGATGGGAATTTTCAACAGAGAATTGGTAATAAGTAAAGAAACAAATGGAAATTCTAGAACTGAAAACTGTAATATCTGAAATGAAACATTCATTGGATGGGCTTAACAGCAAATTGGAGACTACAGAACAGAGGTCCAGATCAATAGAAGTTATTTATTCTGTAATACAAAGAGAAACAACAATTTTTTAAAAAATGAACAAGGGTTCTATGAGTACTAGCAAAATGCCAAGCAGCATAACATATATGTTGGAGTGTCAGAAAGAGAAAAGAAAAAGAATGGAGCAGAAAAAAAATTTGAGAAAAATAATAACCCAGATTTTCCCAAATTTGGTTAAAAAAAACATGAAAGCAAACCTCTAAAATTGACTAAAAAATCCAAAAAGGTCTGCAAACCACAAACAAGATAAATACCAGCAAAACCACATTTTAGCACATCATAGTCAAACTGCTAAAAACCAAAGATAAAGAGAAAAGTCCGTAAACAGAGGAAAAAAGAAAAATTATACACAGGAGAATGATGACACAAACCATGGCTGACCTCTCATCAGATACAATGGAGGCTGAAAATGAGTAGAGATTACTTTTATAAAATGGAGAATAGAGGAAATGAGTGAGGAAAAGGAAGAAAATAAGAACAATGGTGGGCAACAAAACAGGAAGCAAACTTCTAAGATCCTGGAAGTGGATTTGAGGGTGTCTTGCAGAAGCAACTTGGTGGCTCTGTCTAACCTAGAGAATATAAATGAAGTATCACGTATGAAACCCTACCTCAAGGATCTTACAGTGTCACTGTAGTGTTTGATTAGGTGTAATAAGATCAAAGAAAGAAGGGACAGAGATAAGTTGGAGGCTTCCATAGGGAAAGCTGAAAGGGAGATAGGTTGGAGGGATATAGGTTGGAGGAGAGATAAAAGGATGCTTGAAGAGGAGTCAGATCTGCATAGAGGTGACACACCAGAACAGGGGACCAGCACTAGCAAAGGTGGCAGAATGGGCATAATATCATCAGGAACCTGACCCACGTGGAAGTGGGCAGGTAGGAGGCAGTGAAAAGGGTAGGGACGATCATGACTTTTTTTTTTTCTTTAATTGAGATGGAGTCTCACTCCATCGCCCAGGCTGGAGTGCAGTGGCACGATCTCGGCCCACTGCAACCTTCCCCTCCCTAGTTCAAGGGATCCTCTCACTTCAGCCTCCTGAGTAGCTGGGACTACAAGGATGTGCGCCACCACGCCCAGCTAATTTTTCTATTTTTGGTAGAGATGGGTTTTCACCATGTTGGCCAGGCTGGTCTTGAACCCCTGACCTCAAGTGATCCGCCCACCTTGGCCTCCTAAAGTGCTGGGATTACAGGCATGGGCCACTGCACCCGGCCCCTTATTTTCTTCTATATCTTTATGGATTATCTGTGTGGGGCTGTAGGTAATATAGGATCAGGATTAAATGTTGCTGCTCTGAAGTCAGGTTGCCTGGGTTCAAAGCCTCTCTTGGCCATTTACTAGCAAGCTGCTGGAAGAAGTTACTTAACCTCTGGAGTTTTTCAGTTTCTTTACTTGTAAATAGATAATAAAACTGTGTCATAGAGGTGTAGTGAGAATTGGATATAAAAAATGTATGTAACACTCTTAGAACCATGTCTGGAATATAGTAAATGTTCAGTATACTGAACATTTGCTGTTATTTTTAAATTGGGTTCTCAATAAATATTTGTTGACTTATTATTGGAGGGATTGGTGGTATCAGCTGAAGCAAAGTGGTTGTTTCAAAGAAGGGCAAAAATACATTTAAGTCACCTGGGATATAGGAAAGTCAACCCACAAAAAAGGAAGCTACATCTGAAGTAGTCTTGTCACCTGTCATCAGTTGTCTTCGGATGGTGTAAATCAGACATGCAAAGCAACAACATTTCATTGGAGGAGAAGGTTGAATGTGTTGATTTCAGGAGAGAAAATCCTTAAAGAAGGGAGGCCTTAAACTTGTCTGCAGCCAGGTCATGTGACTTTTTAACATCATCTGAAATATGCCTATATAAGCCCAGATTTATTGCTTAGCAGAGTCACCTCTAAGGAAAAAAATAAACTCTCACAGTCTGTGCAAATGAAGACATTTATTTATTTAGGAGATGGGGTCTTGCCCTGTCAACCAGACTGGATTGCAATGGCACCATCACAGCTCACTGCAGCCTGGGCCTCTTGAGCTCAAGGGATCCTCCTGCTTCAGCCTCTGGAGTAGTTAGGACCACAGTTATGGGCCACCACTCCCAGCTACTTTTAAAAATTTTTTGTAGAGACAATATCTCCCTCTATTGCCCAGGCTGGTCTCAAACTCCTGGGCTCAAGCAATCCTCCCACCTTGGCCTCACAAAGTGTTGGGATTATAGGTGGGAACCATTGTGCGCAGTCTCAAATGAAGACTTGAAAACTAAAATCAGGCTGGGTGCGGGTGGCTCACACCTCTAATCCCAGCACCTTGGGAGGCCGAGGCAGGTGGATCACCTGAGGTCAGGAATTTGAGACCAGCCTGACCAATGTGGCTAAACCCTGTCCCTACTAAAAGTACAAAAAAATTAACCAGGTGTGGTGGTGTGCACTTGTAGTCCCAGCTACTTGGGAGGCTGAGGCAGAAGACTCGCTTGCACCTGGGTGATGGAGGTTGCAGGGAGCTGAGATTGCCCCATTGCACTCCAGCCTGGGCGACAGCGAGACTCCGTCTCAAAAAAAAAAAAAAAAAAAGAAAAAGAAAAAGAAAATCACGGTACCTCTTGATCTACCAACTGCTATAAGAAATTGCTGTTTTCCTCACAGAGCCATAGTCAGTACAGAAGAAGAAAAGTGGCTCAAGTTTCATATACTCTTTATTTTTTTTTTTGAGATAGAGTCTCACTTTGTCCCCCAGGCTGGAGTGTGCAGTGGTGCAATCTCGGCTCACTGCAACCTCTGCCTTCCAGGTTCAAGTGATTCTTCTGCCTCAGCCTCCCAAGTAGCTGGGACTACAGGCATGTGCCACCACACCCAGCTAATTTTTGTATTTTTTAGTAGAGACGGATTTTGCCATGTTGGCCGGCCTGGTCTCGAACTCCTGATATCAAATGATATGCCTGCCTTGGCCTTCCAAAGTGCTGGGATACAGGCGTGAGCCATGGCACCAGGCCAGTTTCTTTTTTTTTTTTTTTTTGATTTAAAGAATCTTTTATAAACTGACATTTAAGTCCACCCTACAATAACATATTTTTGCAGAGGTTTCTATATTCCCTTGGCCAAAAATTAACACTTCAAAGAGTTATCAGCTAACCTCTGAGACAGTACTTTTTTTTTTTTTTTTTTATACTTTAAGTTTTAGGGTACATGTGCACATTGTGCAGGTTAGTTACATATGTATACATGTGCCATGCTGGTGCGCTGCACCCACTAACTCGTCATCTAGCATTAGGTATATCTCCCAATGCTATCCCTCCCCCCTCCCCCCACCCCACAACATCCCCAGAGTGTGATATTCCCCTTCCTGTGTCCATGTGATCTCATTGTTCAATTCCCACCTATGAGTGAGAATATGCAGTGTTTGGTTTTTTGTTCTTGCGATAGTTTACTGAGAATGATGGTTTCCAATTTCATCCATGTCCCTACAAAGGACATGAACTCATCATTTTTTATGGCTGCATAGTGTTCCATGGTGTATATGTGCCACATTTTCTTAATCCAGTCTATCATTGTTGGACATTTGGGTTGGTTCCAAGTCTTTGCTATTGTGAATAATGCCGCAATAAACATACGTGTGCATGTGTCTTTATAGCAGCATGATTTATAGTCCTTTGGGTATATACCCAGTAATGGGATGGCTGGGTCAAATGGTATTTCTAGTTCTAGATCCCTGAGGAATCGCCACACCGACTTCCACAATGGTTGAACTAGTTTACAGTCCCACCAACAGTGTAAAAGTGTTCCTATTTCTCCACATCCTCTCCAGCACCTGTTGTTTCCTGACTTTTGAATGATTGCCATTCTAAGTGGTGTGAGATGATATCTCATAGTGGTTTTGATTTGCATTTCTCTGATGGCCAGTGATGATGAGCATTTTTTCATGTGTTTTTTGGCTGCATAAATGTCTTCTTTTGAGAAGTGTCTGTTCATGTCCTTCGCCCACTTTTTGATGGGGTTGTTTGTTTTTTTCTTGTAAATTTGTTTGAGTTCATTGTAGATTCTGGATATTAGCCCTTTGTCAGATGAGTAGGTTGCGAAAATTTTCTCCCATGTTGTAGGTTGCCTGTTCACTCTGATGGTAGTTTCTTTTGCTGTGCAGAAGCTCTTTAGTTTAATGAGATCCCATTTGTCAATTTTGTCTTTTGTTGCCATTGCTTTTGGTGTTTTGGACATGAAGTCCTTGCCCATGCCTATGTCCTGAATGGTAATGCCTAGGTTTTCTTCTAGGGTTTTTATGGTTTTAGGTCTAACATTTAAATCTTTAATCCATCTTGAATTGATTTTTGTATAAGGTGTAAGGAAGGGATCCAGTTTCAGCTTTCTACATATGGCTAGCCACTTTTCCCAGCAGCATTTATTAAATAGGGAATCCTTTCCCCATTGCTTGTTTTTCTCAGGTTTGTCAAAGATCAAATAGTTGTAGGTATGCGGCGTTATTTCTGAGGGCTCTGTTCTGTTCCATTGATCTATATCTCTGTTTTGGTACCAGTACCATGCTGTTTTTGTTACTGTAGCCTTGTAGTATAGTTTGAAGTCAGGTAGTGTGATGCCTCCAGCTTTGTTCTTTTGGCTTAGGATTGACTTGGCGATGCGGGCTCTTTTTTGGTTCCATATGAACTTTAAAGTAGTTTTTTCCAATTCTGTGAAGAAAGTCATTGGTAGCTTGATGGGGATGGCACTGAATCTGTAAATGACCTTGGGCAGTATGGCCATTTTCACGATATTGATTCTTCCTACCCATGAGCATGGAATGTTCTTCCATTTGTTTGCATCCTCTTTTATTTCATTGAGCAGTGGTTTGTAGTTCTCCTTGAAGAGGTCCTTCACATCCCTTGTAAGTTGGATTCATAGGTATTTTATTCTCTTTGAAGCAATTGTGAATGGGAGTTCACTCATGATTTTGCTTTCTGTTTGTCTGTTGTTGGTGTATAAGAATGCTTGTGATTTTTGTACATTGATTTTGTATCCTGAGACTTTGCTGAAGTTGCTTATCAGCTTAAGGAGATTTTGGGCTGAGACAATGGGGTTTTCTAGATAAACAATCATGTCGTCTGCAAACAGGGACAATTTGACTTCCTCTTTTCCTAATTGAATACCCTTTATTTCCTTCTCCTGCCTGATCGCCCTGGCCAGAACTTCCAACACTATGTTGAATAGGAGTGGTGAGAGAGGGCATCCCTGTCTTGTGCCAGTTTTCAAAGGGAATGCTTCCAGTTTTTGCCCATTCAGTATGATATTGGCTGTGGGTTTGTCATAGATAGCTCTTATTATTTTGAAATACGTCCCATCAATACCTAATTTATTGAGAGTTTTTAGCATGAAGGGCCATTGAATTTTGTCAAAGGCTTTTTCTGCATCTATTGAGATAATCATGTGGTTTTTGTCTTTGGCTCTGTTTATATGCTGGACTACCTTTATTGATTTGCATATATTGAACCAGCCTTGCATCCCAGGGATGAAGCCCACTTCATCATGGTGGATAAGTTTTTGATGTGCTGCTGGATTCAGTTTGCCAGTATTTTATTGAGGATTTTTGCATCAATGTTCATCAAGGATATTGGTCTAAAATTCTCTTTTTTGGTTGTGTCTCTGCCCGGCTTTGGTATCAGAATGATGCTGGCCTCATAAAATGAGTTAGGGAGGATTCCTTCTTTTTCTATTGATTGGAATAGTTTCAGAAGGAATGGTACCAGTTCCTCCTTATACCTCTGGTAGAATTCGGCTGTGAATCCATCTGGTCCTGGACTCTTTTTGGTTGGTAAACTATTGATTATTGCCACAATTTCAGCTCCTGTTATTGGTCTATTCAGAGATTCAACTTCTTCCTGGTTTAGTCTTGGGAGAGTGTATGTGTCACGGAATGTATCCACTTCTTCTAGATTTTCTAGTTTATTTGCGTAGAGGTGTTTGTAGTATTCTCTGATGGTAGTTTGTATTTCTGTGGGATCGGTGGTGATATCCCCTTTATCATTTTTTATTGTGTCTATTTGATTCTTCTCTCTTTTTTTTCTTTATTAGTCTTGCTAGCGGTCTATCAATTTTGTTGATCCTTTCAAAAAACCAGCTCCTGGATTCATTGATTTTTTGAAGGGTTTTTTGTGTGTCTATCTCCTTCAGTTCTGCTCTGATTTTAGTTATTTCTTGCCTTCTGCTAGCTTTTGAATGTGTTTGCTCTTGCTTTTCTAGTTCTTTTAATTGTGATGTTAGGGTGTCAATTTTGGATCTTTCCTGCTTTCTCTTGTGGGCATTTAGTGCTATAAATTTCCCTCTACACACTGCTTTGAATGCATCCCAGAGATTCTGGTATGTTGTGTCTTTGTTCTCGTTGGTTTCAAAGAACATCTTTATTTCTGCCTTCATTTCGTTATGTACCCAGTAGTCATTCAGGAGCAGGTTGTTCAGTTTCCATGTAGTTGAGCGGCTTTGAGTGAGATTTTTAATCCTGAGTTCTAGTTTGATTGCACTGTGGTCTGAGAGATAGTTTGTTATAATTTCTGTTCTTTTACATTTGCTGAGGAGAGCTTTACTTCCAAGTATGTGGTCAATTTTGGAATAGGTATGGTGTGGTGCTGAAAAAAATGTATATTCTGTTGATTTGGGGTGGAGAGTTCTGTAGATGTCTATTAGGTCCGCTTGGTGCAGAGCTGAGTTCAATTCCTGGGTATCCTTGTTGACTTTCTGTCTCGTTGATCTGTCTAATGTTGACAGTGGGGTGTTAAAGTCTCCCATTATTAATGTGTGGGAGTCTAAGTGTCTTTGTAGGTCACTCAGGACTTGCTTTATGAATCTGGGTGCTCCTGTATTGGGTGCATATATATTTAGGATAGTTAGCTCTTCTTGTTGAATTGATCCCTTTACCATTATGTAATGGCCTTCTTTGTCTCTTTTGATCTTTGTTGGTTTAAAGTCTGTTTTATCAGAGACTAGGATTGCAACCCCTGCCTTTTTTTTGTTTTCCATTTGCTTGGTAGATTTTCCTCCATCCTTTTATTTTGAGCCTATGTGTGTCTCTGCACATGAGATGGGTTTCCTGAATACAGCACACTGATGGGTCTTGACTCTTTATCCAACTTGCCAGTCTGTGTCTTTTAATTGGAGAATTTAGTCCATTTACATTTAAAGTTAATATTGTTATGTGTGAATTTGATCCTGTCATTATGATGTTAGCTGGTGATTTTGCTCATTAATTGATGCAGTTTCTTCCTAGTCTCGATGGTCTTTACATTTTGGCATGATTTTGCAGCGGCTGGTACCGGTTGTTCCTTTCCATGTTTAGCGCTTCCTTCAGGAGCTCTTTTAGGGCAGGCCAGCACCAGGCCAATTTCATACACTTTTTTGGGAGACAACAAATATCCCCCCTTGAATAAATATTTTCTAATCATAGGCTTCATGTGAAAGTTCAAAGGACTTTCTACCCCTCATAATTGCAGGATTCACTCATCTTCAAGCTCTGAATTGTTAGTAGTAGTCTCTCCAAAGCAGTGTCCTTCTGGATGAACTTAACGGATGATTTTAGCAAAGATCTGTATGCTAAAATCCATGACATCCACCATCCAAAGAAGAACTTGAACCAGGGAAGAGCGCTTGTCTCTCAAGTGATCGCCATATTATATTAATAGAAAGATTAGCTTGTACTTTTGACTTTTGAGCTGCTACATATGTCCAGTCGATGGAAATCCATCCAGCTACAAGGCGTTTTTACCTTTTTTTTTTTTTTTTTTTTGAGACAGAGTCTCTCTCTGTTGCCCAGGCTGGAGTGCAGTGATGTGATCTTGGCTCAAGGCAACCTCCACCTCCCGGGTTCAAGTGATTCTTCTGCCTCAGCCTCCCAAGTAGCTGGGACTACAGGCACGTGCCACCACATCCAGCTAATTTTTGTATTTTTAGTAAAGATGGGGTTTCACCATGTTGTCTAGGCTGGTCTCGAACTCCTGACCTTGTGATCCATCCACCTCGACCTCCCAAAGTGCTGGGATTATTGGCATGAGCCAATACGCCCGACTGTTTTTACCTCTTTTCCACATATTTATCCTTCTACATAGAAATTCATGGTCAGGAAATACCAGAATTTTTGGTACATTCTGGAAGTGCCACAACTGACATGAAAGGTAAATTACATGAAAGGTAAATTCACAACATGAAAGGTAAATTAAAATGTCTACATATTTGGGAAAGGTGAGATTCTGGGACTTCATGAAGTCTGGAGTGAATAGAAAATTTTGGGACCTAAAATTTTAACTTACTCCCCCTGTCATTCTATTAGCTGAATGGGCATTTAAGTCATTCCAAGGTTTTGAGGACTGATTCTATTTCTGAGGCCATGTAAATAAGAACTAAGTTTTATACTTATTTGGTGTAATGGTTGGAGACAAAGGAAATAAAGGAAACCAACATCAAATCATCAATTTCCACAAGACTTGGAAGACAGACAAGGTGCATTTTACAAATAAATACACCTCACCACTCAGAGTTCAATCTAGGGGAAATCTTTTACCAATGTCTTTCAAGCCTCCTCCAGCAGAACTGTTGGCTCTGAAATTTTTGTCAGGTACAGGAGAAAAGAAGTGGCTAACAAGCAAATACTTCCAATAGGTGTAATGACCTAGTCGGGGCTGCTGTTTTTCTTAGCCTTGAAACTAAATAGATTGAATACTTTTGACTAAAATGCATCCACATCATGTAGAAAAAAGAAAAAGCCAATCCAACAGAGTTCTGGTGAAACACACTACCTGAAAAAATTCTGCATTATCAAGAGTTGAATGTATTATCTGGGTTATCAAGAATTGAATTGAATCCAATTCTCAGATTGTAGACTGAAATTTTCTGACCTCTGGTCACAGGACTTTGCTTTGTTGATGCCTTGGCAAAATTAGTTCTCCTCTCATTCTCAAGGCATCACCTGGGATTAGTTGGACCCAAAAGTCTAAATGATGCCATTTGGATCATATCATCATGGGGGAGCACCACTGAGATGAGCCAGACTGGTGTTGGAACCACACTCATTTGCTAATTCTCTTCCTTTTTTCTCTTAGCACTTAGGAGATCTGGCCATCTTACCTTCTCTATAGTGTTTGGATAGAAACATCTCTCGGTAGTGCTGTCCCAGGAATTCTGTCCTCACCCTTTCAGCATCAAGTGCAGATGAACCCAACATGTGTGTGAGAGAGATATAGTGGTAGAGTTATTGAGAAACAAAAGCACTTTCTGCAGACCACCCTACATCTGAGATGGCAACACCACGCTTCCCCTTGAAAGCTGGTTGGCATGGAACTTTTATTTTGCTGTGAAACATCTAAACTGCCCCTCCTTTTGGGCATGTCACAGCTACTGTGATTTTGATTTGGAGGGTTTGATATGTTTATGAACTCTTTGTGCTTTCTGTAATGGCTTGAATCTACTTTAACAGCTGGATTTCCAGAGACAAGCTGTGGCAATGTCCCTCTTCTCCCTAATACATATATAACCTATGCTTTATTGAAGATCTTAATCATCACTTTCTTACACAGGCAAACTTCTCACTTTCAGGGCTTATGTAAAACACAAAGTATTCGTCTTTATGTAAAATGATGTCAGGCATCCAAGGCTTTAGTAGATTTATGCAATGCTTTGGTGGTGGGTGTGTGTGTGTGCTGTGAGACCAGGTTTTAAATCCTTAAGGTAAGACTTTTAATGAGAACCAACTGTCAAAGGAGCTCATTTTCAGAATTTGTACCACAACTTTATTTTGAAAACACAAGTTTTGCTAGAAATGGTTAGTTTTGACCAGGCTTAGGGAAAGGGGGCTGTTTTAAGTGTCTGAGCAGAATTGAAAAATAAGTGGACCCTCAAAAAGAGAAAGGACATGCTCTTTCTAGGGAAGAAACAGGAGAACTTTCAGCCATCCCACTAGGCCAGCGTTTTCCCAGCTCTGCAGCACTCTTGTAAATTTGCCACAGCTCACTTGTAAATTTGCCAGGGAGGCAGGGACACATGATTCTTAGCTGGGAGGCATGCCAGCTATCAGACGCCCCCAACTCTCAGAAGGCAGAAGGGGGCGGGTGCCCAGAGACCACCCTGGGTTATGTTTATTTTGGGGGATACTTGCTGGTACTGATAGCAAATCTCCCTAGACGGATGCAGCTCACAGTGGAATGTCCTGTTGAGAATTCCTCAACTCCCTGGTATCAGACCTAGCACCTTATAAAGTAAATCCTTACATTATAACAAAGGTAAGTCCAGCCTTTCCTATCTGGTCTTATATGTCACCTGATCTTTCAGGTTATTCTGTGCTTGACTCTGTCTCACCAGAAACCCCTTGTTTATTCTAAGCAGACAGAAACCCATAGTTCTTACGCATTTTATCGATTCTCCCTCACTGTTCTCAAATCCCCTTCATTCCTTTTCGTTCCTGGTTACCTCATTGTCCCTTGGCCTCCAAAGAATCATCTCACACCCACAAGCCAGACAGATTAATATCCCTGTTTCCCAAGGTGTGTGTCTGGTCTGGCTCCAGCTGACCACTGGGATTTTGAGCCACAACACTATCGTTGAGAGGAAACTCCCTCCCTTTTTATACTAAATGTAGGCATTCTCCTGACCCTTAATCTAGCCTGAAAAAAAAAATCTATCTATCTTCCCAAACATTTCTGAGGGGGAACTTAATGCTCTCTTATCATCCACAAACTTCTCTTGAACCTTTGAGCTCCAAAAGAGAGTATAGATGCCATCTTAGAGATTAGGAATGTTTTGCAGTGTATTTTTAGGGAATTTTAAATCAATAAATCTCAACGTGGGTGATTCAACCAATGGATTTACACAACTCAGGCATGGATGAGTTCAGTAAATCCTGTCTCATTGCCAAGCCCACGGAACTCACCACCTGAGTTCCACAGCAGGCACTCAGAAGAGCAAATTATTCAGCAGTGGTGGAGAAAGATGGGCTTGGGGATAAAGGAAGGTCAAGGAGTGTTTTGTTCTCTTGTGGTAAGAAACGAAGGGAAGGAGAGGAAAAACAGTTCTAGCATAGCCTACTAGCACAACCTTTGCTTTAGAGATGCAGTTTCAGCTGTCATCGTTTCATTGGGCTTATTTCTCCACCATTTTTGAAGAATAAGCAGGAGTTATGTGTTTCTTGTTATTGTTGGTCGCTGTAGTTTGTAAGATTCAGGATGGCTTCCAAAGAAAAAGTCTTATGAACATATTATAAGTTAGTTTTTCTGGCCTTTATGATGCTACAGAATCACATGCATGTCATGACATTCACCACATTTATGACTTTTATTTGGAGAAACACTGGAAATGAACAGTAGCAATGTATCTATGTAGGGAGAATTCAATGTCAAAATCCCTAGGGAATGCTTCCCTCTATGTCCTCTTATTCATTCCTCCCTCCTTCCCTTCCTCCTTCTTCTCTTCCCTTCCTTTCTTTTGCTTGAGTGAACCAGAGGAAACCATTCATCTGGAAGCCTCCAAATGTAGAATTTTAAAAAATTTAGTCCTTGGCAGATCCTTGCAAAGTTTCAGAACAACTGGCCATTTACATGCATACATACATGCATGTGCACATTGCAACGAGCCCACTCATCACTTAAAACTATACTGGGATTTAAAGCAATGTTTAGATGCTTTAATTAGATAGCAAATTTTTGGTTTGTGTTGGATCTCTTATTTTGTTGGCTAGGTAGTTCGGGGTGCGGTGGTGACAGAAGTTTAAGAAACGGAGCAGAGAGGTGAGGGCAAACTAGCCAGAATCTTCCTTTCTCTAGTCCCTTGTGCTAATTCTTACATTTTGTGATTGTGGCATGTTTTCTCTGCTCTGAGTACAGAACCCCAGCATATGTCCAACTGTCTGCACAAGTGGGAGAAAGGAGGTCTTTTACAAGACTAGTGTTGACAGCAATGCTGTTAATTAATGTAGCCATAGCAAACTATTCATCAAATTTATGTCTGCACATGGCTTTCTTTACCTTAAATTCAGGCACTTGTTTTACCTTCCCTACATCTATTTTAGTCAAGTAGCCAAGTCACCTGAAAAAATCCATAGACTTTTGAAACCCTACATTCAAGATTAATGTCAGATCAAAGGAGATGAAACACATGTACTTTTTTTCTAAACACGGAATGCAAACAGTCAAACTGAGAAGGTTCTCAGTCTTCTTGTTTCCAAATGAATCATCCATTTCATGGTTGATTGTACTTCCCAAGGTGGCTGCAGTAGATCTCCTATCATACATACTCTTCTTACAACTTGATGTTGACACTCTTCTCATAAACCTGAGAGGGCCTTTGACTACAGTGGAAGTGACACTATGTGACTTCTAAGGCCATAAAGAAAGATCTAGTTTCTACCTGGCTGTCTTAAGACAGTTGCTCTAAGGACCCTGTCACCATGCTGTGAGGAAGCCAAGCAGCCACAGAGAGAGACCACATGTCGGTGTTCCAGCTGACCACCCCAGCTGTGGTCCCTCTGGTCAGCTGATATCACTTACCACTCCTGGAGCCTGGAGTCATCTGAAGGTTACTGTGTGTGAGTAACCATCCAATGACTCTAGGCTCCAGAAGTCATCCTCAGCATCTGAGCTGAGCTGTCCCTGCTGAGCCTTGCCCAAATTGCAGATCTGTGTGATAGAGAAAAAGATTTATCATAAGCCACTAAGTTTTGGATTTTTCTTATTCACCAATAGGTAATTCCAACCCTGAGTTCTCCCCTTCTACTGGGAGTTTGCTGTTGGTCCTAATAATTTCATATGTTTAAACATCCACTTTTAAAGAAACCATCTAAACTGGGATCTGGAGTTCCTAAGATTTAGCCACAAGAAAAAGTAAAAATTCCCTGCAAAATGAGTGCTGTGAACTAAGAAAAAAGAAGTTAAGATCTAATGGAGCTATCATTAATAATTCAGGAACAGTTACCATTCCTGGGTACCTACAGTACTCTACCATCTATTACATTAGAACTGAGATAAATTGGAAAATGCTTCTTGACAGAGCAAGTTGTTTTCAAAAGATCAGAAAACGAGAAATCTAAAGAAAGAAGGATGGAAAGAGCAACAATGTAATATGAGCTATGCCATGGACTTAGGATGACTCTGGTCTTTGCATCACAGAATTTTATTTTTTATTTTTTAGAAACTGATGTTTATTTTCTGTCAACCTTATTTTCATGTTGCTTAAGAGTCCGTGCAAGAACAGCTTAAGACCATTCAGTGGTTGCTCCTACCCATTCAGTGGCCTGAGCAGTGGAGCTGTGGACCAGTCTTCCATGGCAGGCTGAGCATTCCAGTCTTCAGTAGAAACTGCTGAATAGGCACAGAGGGCACCTGCATGCCCTCAGACCAGTCTGCAACTTCAGGCTGAGTAACAGTGAACTCAGGAGCCGAAACAGTCCATTTACCCTAAAATTCCTTCTTGGTCACAGCCTTTTCAGCAGCAGCCTGCTCTTCTTTTTCAGTCTCTTCAGGATCTCTGTAGAAGTAGAGATTAGACATTACCTCCCATGGGTGTTGCAGGAAATGGTGCCACGCATGTGCAGAACTTCCCAGGCCAACATCTACCACATCTGACCCGCTGAGGGAGCTCCCTTGTTGTTGCAAGTGATGGCAATGTCCAATGGCACAGAGGATAATCTGTGTTGCATAAAGCAATGGCAGGTGGGTTAACACAAGATGCCTCTGTGAGAGACTGGTGGTCAGCCCTGGGGTCAGAAACCACAAGAAGCTGTGGCTCCCAGTAGGCTGCCTGGATCTGGTTAGGAAGGTTCCAGGAGTGAAGTGGCCAGCAATTGGAGTGGCTCCAGTGGCAGCAGCAAACTTCAGCATAGCCTTCTGGCCAGTATTCCTGGAGGATATGACACTGACATCAGCAGAGTTTTCAATGACAACAATGGCATGACCTGCCAGCAGAAGCTTCTCCCAGGTCCTCTTCAGATTTATGCTGTAGATGCCATCACTTTCCTTTTATAGATGTACTGTTCCATTTGGAAGTCAATTTGGTGCCACCTAATTGGGTTCCCACTGCAAGGAGCTTAAGGACATCCTCCTCCTTCATTTGCAGGACATCAAGGGCTCCAGATATTGTGAAAGTTTCTCTTTAAGTCATGATAGGAATCTGAAATTAAGAACAACGCCGTATGGACCCCACTGTAGGTAGCGCAGAAACGCTGCCTCACAGAATTTTAGAACCTCAAGATTGTAAGAGATCAGCTAGTTTGGGTCTGATTAACCTCTCTTGTCAAATCTCTGAGTCCCATCTGCAAAGAAAAGCTATCATCTAGTTTCGGTTTAAATATCTTTGATGTCAGAGAGAATCCTCTTAATTTCTCAAAGAAGTTAGGTGTTAAAGGATTCTTCCTTGGGTTAAGCTAAAACCATTCTCCCTGCAATTTTAACATTTGGTTTTATTGTGAAGTTGTATCTTTTGCAAGAGGTTTGGTTCTAAAGCCACATGAGGCAGCAATTGAATATGGCCAAACATGGTCTTGAAATTTCCTCAGGAAAGCAACCCAACCATTATTAGCCTATGAGTTGTTAGCCAGCATTCCTGCCCATGTTGGAACTGATTACTGTTTCTTTGGTTGAAAAGCAGAAAATGTAGTTGGTTTGCATAATGGTGATGGAGGCATTTAAAAAAATATGAATTTTACAAAGCTAGAGTTACACTCAGACTGGGGAGATACTTATGCTAAGAGAGGCAAAATGGACCTGAGATGGGAGAGTTCATACTTCCAGCTTCCTGCTCATTCTGGGGCACATATACACTCATTAAGCAGAATGGCTGAAGGAGCCACCCGCACTACTTACTTGTATTTTTCTCTAAAAATAAGATTATTTTTGCAGAGCTCATCTAATTGAATGCGTGTCCATTAAACACACTTATGACATATACCACTGTAGGCCTGTCCTCTAAAGCTACATACAGCAAGTCTCATGTCTTCTCCAGGAAAGTGTTTTGAAGACAGTGATTAGAATTCTTGAGACAGCTCCATACGAAGCACCATCATTCCTTCAAATGTTTCTCATAGAACATAGTTTTGAGCCCCTACTCACTTGTATTTCTCCTCAGAACAGAGCTGAACATGTGCCCCTAAGTATAAATTCCTGGACTGTTCAGACTGTGCACATGGGATCAGGTCAGCATGGAATAGAGGAGATGGACACGTCTTTCCTTCTGAATTCTGACTTCCCTTATGCCAGCCAAAAATTGCATTTGAATTTTGGCAACTAAATCCTATTGTTGTATTATAGTTACCAAAATCCCAAGTGCTTTTTAAAGTTATGAACTATTTAAACGTGCAGAAAATGATATAGCAGACATCCATGAACTCATCACCAAGATTAACATGTTAACAGCTTTGCCTTATTTACCTCGGATTACTAAATCTTTCTTTACATGTGCTTTTCTTTGCCCAGTTCTCCCGTATACTGTATTTCTGCACCCATCTAATCACCCTGCCAAGAGTTATGGATTCAGCATTATTTCTTAAATTCCTACTGTGTCCTATTTGGGGTATTGATTTTGCTATTTAAATGCATTGTGTATTATCTCAGACTCATATTCACAGTTTTCATTAGGGACCCTGTACACACAAGTTTTTTTTACAAAAATGAATGGGACAGGTTGATGACATAGCCCTGGGATCCACCACTAATGACATCCTCTAAACTGGCTGAAGCATTATTTCATCTCTGTGACCTTCTTGTGCCTTTGTTTATGTCGTTTCTTTCTCCTGGAATGGCTTCTTGCTTCCTTCTTCCATCTGACCAACTTACATTACTTAACCCCTTGAGGTTCAGTGTCAGCTGTTCCAGGAACCCTTCCCTGATCATTATCTGCTAGGTGAGGTACTCTACCTTTGCATTTCTTTAGGGTAGCACCTCTGCTCTACAGTCTTCATTGGCTATCCTGTCTATCTTCCCATCTCATATTTAAGTCCTTTAAGGGAAAAAATATCATTATGTTTTCCTTTATATTCTTAACCCTTATCAATGTGCCAGAACTTCAAAAGTACCAGATCATATTAGATGCTCAAAAATGCTTGTTAAATAAATATACAAGAATAAAACAATTTAGCCAAATCTTTCTTCCTTCCATTACTGGGATACTTTCCACAATATCTCTGATAGATCATCCTTCCATCATGGAGAATTTGCTACCTAACAGGACAGCCAATTCTCTATTTGAATGGCTCTGGATTTTGAAAGTCTCCAATTAAGCCCCGAATCGGTTTCCTGTAACAACACTGTAAGTTCTCATTATAAATAAGTCAAGTCTCTTTTCTGAATGTCAAAGATTCTTATGTGGTATTCCTTGGGTAACTAAGTAGTTTTTAGTGAATATGTTTTATACACAGCAGGCAGAGCTGGAGAAATTATTTTGGTGTTCAGAATTGAGGCACTTTCTGGGGCATCCCATTAAGGATTTCTACCCTGAATTCTTTCCAGAAGCTAATTGGGTCTGTGAAGACCACAGAGTACAGGTGTTCCATGTTCTATGCAGCTCACATTCCTACATAAACATGCTGTTACTTTCTTGAGCGTCACAAGCTCCTGGGTGGTCTTAGGGCTGCCTTCAAAGGAAAACAAGTAAGACTTTCCTCTCATTGCTGATCACTTGAAGACCTGGTTAGCATACAACATTCTGGAATCTCTATTTACTGAGTCATGAGTTCTCACCTGAAAGGAAACTTAAATGGCTAACTCTGGCTAATTCCAAACCTCATTGAATAGCCAAAGAGTTGTAGGAAAGGTAAAAGTGAGAGAAACAGGTAACTTCTGTGCTAAGTTCAATGCCTTTCTCTAAGCTCTTGATCGTAACTATTACTTAGCAAGGTGAAAGCATTGACATTTTCCTCAGGAAATATAGAAGCAAGTCATTTCCTTAAAAGTTAGGTGTTTTTTTGTTTGTTTGTTTGTTTGTTTGTTTTGTCCCAGGTTGCAGATTTTTCCAAATGGTGATGAGTTGGCTAAGTTTTATAACAGAGCAGTCACTATTCTTTCTGTATAGAATGTCAGTGTTTCTTGTGTGCCAGGCACTGTGCTAGGTACTTTGCAGGACTTACCTGATGTGGCCCTCCTAACAATCCTGAGAAATAAATATTATTATCTCCATTTTATATATGAGGTACTCTAGGCTCAAGAAAATTAAGAAACATATCCAGTGTTTCAGAATCACTAAATTGCAGAAACAATCCAAATCCAGATGGTTCTGATGCCACAGCTCATGGGCTTTGTAATAGGCCGTGCTGTCCCTCATTTCAACATCAGCTTCCCCATGTGATCTTCCATGCGGAGCTGAGCACTGCCTTTACTTCCAGATCCAGTGTTCATAGATCACCTCTATTACCTGCATATGATTGGGTGCCATCCACTTAGGACAAAGTTATAACATTCTTTTCTTATCAACCAGAGTGTATTTAATTTTGTTTTAAAATAACATCACGCTTAAGAATATCCAGAATGCATGTAAATGATTGCTTGGATGTGTTAGCTTCTCTCTCTCTCTCTTTTTTTTTTTTTTTTTGTCTTGAGACAGAGTCTCAATGTCACCCAGGCTGGAGTGCAGTGGTGCGATCTCGGCTCACTGAAACCTGTGTCTCCCGGTTTCAATGATTCTCATGCCTCAGCCTCCTGAGTAGCATGCACCACCACGCTCAGCTAATTTTTGTATTTTTAGTAGATATGGGGTTTCACCATGTTGGCCAGGCTGGTCTCGAGCTCCTGACCTCAAGTGATCCACCCGCCTTGGCCTCCCGAAGTGCAGGAATGACAGGCATGAGCCGACATGCCTGGCAGCTTCTCTCTTTTATCTTTGGGTTGGCTAGAGGGGTGGAGTAGAGGAAGGTGAACTTTACTTAATAAGGCCCAACAAAAGTATTTAGTAAGAAGCTCAACTTATTTAAAAAATCTGAGTCCTTTGGACTGAAAAGCCAGGGACAGCTTTTGCTGATATTCATCTTGAGTATTTTATTTGCATTATTTAGGCTATTTTTTCCACCCATCTTGATGCTCCATGCTTGACAGCAAATTCTTTAGACCAGAGGTTGGCTGAATTTTGCCCACTGTCTTTGTAAATAGAGTTTTAATGGAACACAGGCACGCTCACTTGTTTACATGTTGTTTGTGGTTGTTTTTATACTACAAAGGCAGACAGAAGTAGTTGCAACTAAGACTGTATGGTCTACACAGTCTAAAATATTTACTTTCTGACCCTTTACAGAAACAGCTTGCCAACCCTTGCTTTAGGCAGACCAAAGATGTATGGATGCTGCAGTTCAGCTATGAATCTCTGTGTCTAGACTTGAATGAGGAGGAATTTGGACTTGGATGGCAGGACTAGAACATCTTTAAAGGCTCTTCCAACTCTGCATTTCAAGGATTTAAAAATTCAGCATTATATATGTTTTTTTCTCATAAATAAAGTATATGAGGTAGGACCCGGATAGCAGATGTGGACTTGTAACAAATCTTGGAGTGCAATAGGTATGTTAAAAACAGACATTTCTGTTTTGTTAATTCTTACTATGCTGACGCTCAAATATAGCAAACTATGAATCCAGTGCATTAGTTAAATTTTGAATAGTCTCTAAAGGCAGCTAAGGCTGAATACGTGGAAGTGGGCCATGTCTGGTTATACTGACATCAACGAGTATTTGAAAGGAATCGAACTACATAATTGTACCATTTTGCTTGTCGGTATTTGTAAAATATTTTTTGTGTCTTCTATGAAAACTCCCTCCAGTCATGAATGTTTTATTAATTTATTTGTTGCCCATCAACCTTATGCACACTGCTATATGAAACAATAGAGGAAATGTGGTCACTACCCTGGAGAACTGTGCTGCTCAGTTCTTGGACTCTCTTCCCATGCCTCAGGACCTGTTGTAATGTTTTGGTTATTTTTTAAAGTATTTCCTAGTAATTAAGATGCATGTCTGAAAAATTATGTATAATGTCAGAGGCCCAAAACCTTGGGATCTGACACCGGCTGGATTTCTGTTTGCATCCTTGGGAACTTTGGCTGCATTTAAATTAGAAAACTCATCTTTTGAAACGACAGGTTTTTTTTTTTTTTTTAAGCCTCCTGTATTCTCTGTAGATCTTATTTGGCTGACTGGTTAGTCACCTGGTCTTTTAACTTGGGCCAAGCTTTCTCTGAATACCAGAAGGATTTCAAAAGTAGATGTTTAAAGACATCTGATCCCTGATGTATTGCTTAAAATCATCATCTACACATGTATATACATAAATATATTTTTAAAAATATTAACTTGGTATTTTTTAAGTATTTTCTATGTTAGGAAATATACTACATTCAGATTTTTTTCCTATTGAATTTAAAATCAAAACAGACATATGTGAGTCAAACAACAAAAACTGTAAAAATACCTGTATGGTTTAAAATGATTTGCCTGGGAAGAAGAATATCTTATGATTTGAAAATGGGAAAGAAGTTTTATCTTGGAAGGAAAAAAAGACATCATGCTCGAGGAAAAAGGATGAGTTTCATGCGTAGACATTGGGAATGGATTATGGGCATGACCCAGCAGGAGGTCGGAGCTGTCGGCACATCACACTGTGTGGCACCATTGTGAACTTGTTGATAGAATGTTTTGTAATTGTTCTCAAGTCAGCCAGTATATGAATATTTTGTCTTCTGAGTCAGCAAAGAGAAGAATTTTCATCACCTATTTCATTAGTATTTCCTTTCTTTTCTTCACCTCTAAGTGTCTAACAAAATATTTTATCTTAGGTACCTAATAAGTATTTATTGATGAATAACTTCACTGTTTAAATCAGCTCATTGGCATGTCTACTGATAAAAAAAAAAAGGGGGGAGCCGGGCGTGGTGGCTCACGCCTGTAATCCCAGCACTTTGGGAGGCTGAGGCGGGCAGATCACGAGGTCAGGAGATCGAGACTATCCTGGCTAAGACGGTGAAACCTCGTCTCTACTAAAAATACAAAAAAATTAGTCGAGCATGGTGGCGGGCGCCTGTAGTCCCAGCTACTCGGGAGGCTAAGCAGGAGAATGGCATGAACCCAGGAGGCGGAGCTTGCAGTGAGCAGAGATTGGCCACTGCACTTCAGCCTGGGGACACAGCAAGACTCCGTCTCAAAAAAAAAAAAAAAAAAAAAAAAAAAGAATGAACTTAAAAATTCTGGAGAGAAAAAATGCATACATTCCAGAATTGCTTAAAAGACAACCTTTAAAATGGTTCTAGATGAATTCATCAAAGTTGATTTCAAGTGATAGCAATTTGTCAATAGATGAATTGGCCCTATGACTCATTTGCCCATTTAATGATTCATAATTTTGTTCTGACAAGTAATAAAGTAACAGGAATGTGTGTTTCAGTGAGGCTGCTCAATATATAGCTTACTTTGGAGGAAGACAATTTCTTGGGTTTAAAAAAATTCAGATATCAGGCATATCATCCATCTCAATGAATTTTTTAAATAGTATAGTGAATTTTAAATAGTTTAGTGAAGTGAAACCAATCTCTTGCTTTTCCTGCCTCCTACAATTTACAGATTTTCTTTCTTGACAGGGAGAGAAAGGAATTGCATTACAAGTATGGACTAGGAATATTTTTATACATGGATAAGGAGAGGCTTGTATGCCTGTGACTGTGAGTCATGAACTGATATAAATGGGAGTGTGAAGATACTCAATGGTTTTAAGCTTGGAATTTTTCAAGTGGTTGTGCCAAGAACTACAAAGCAACAAGTTCTTGGTGAATCAATAATGTTGAAAATTGTTTTGTTGGCAAATTGGTTTTTTAATGAATCGGTAGTCAATGACTTACTACTTGACTAATTTTCTTCACACTGGTCTATCTCTTGTGAAATAATCTTCCTTCTCCATTAGACACCCACTTATCCGGATGCCAAAACCAGCCTTATCTGGAAGCAGGTATATGAAGCTGCTGCCATATTTCCCAGCCCCCATAGCTTTATAATGATAAATTGTTTTATTCCATGTAAAGAAAAACGATCTTTTAAGGTGTCTTTTTGGAGAATTAGTTATTGAACATTTCAATGTGATAACATTAAAAACAAGATTTCATTTTAACCACTAAAATGGCTTAGCCATAACTCCTAACAGAGGTATGGCCTAGAATGTAAAAGAAAGAACTTGGCTGTGTATAAAAGAAAGGGAGAGAGAAGAAGAGTAAGTGTAGAAAAATGAGTGAAAATACTGCAGGCTGTAAGAAATAGAAGAAAGATATCTGAAGACACAAAATGGCATAGGGCTATTAGAGTCTGGTAGGTGCTTATGTACATGGGTGTGTATCCTGGTATGAGACAAAGAAGGTTAAGTGTATGTGCATCTTAAAGATAAAAGGTCCACTCTCCCAAAATATTCAACCTTTTCAAAATATTCAGCATCATATAGTGGCTAATAGATATAAGTAATTTCCAGGCTTGCTCTGTTGATATCACCCTATCCCTATGTCTTAGCAATTGGAATGGGGATTCAAGGACTGGAAAGCAGGGTATTGGGTCTGACATTCTAATGGCATTGGACAAACTCCTCTCCACTTGTGTTTTCAGTGGTGACAGCCAGAGATTAATGGCAAGAGAGTACTAGAATTGACTGTGTGAATAATGAAAGGTACTAGGGGTCACTGCCAAAATACTGATCTACATTCTTTTCTGTTATCAGGACACTGGCATCCACGGAAAAAAAAAAATAGTCTTTGTAGAAAAAAACTCTAGTATTATTCTACCAAGTTTCTCTTTGCAACTTGTGCAATGTGCCCAGAGTTTTAAATTGGTCTTTCTATTCTTCAAATAAGAAACTGTTCTTATTTAAAGAACAGTTCTTAGTGTTCTTATTTCAAGTATCAGTGCAGAGCCCAGATTTCTCTCCAACCTGTTTTCCCAACACAAAGAAACTAAACTTGAGGTCCTTGGAAATTCTGCTTGGTATGAGTCTTTGTCTTTCCATTTTATTTTTCTTTTTCCTCCTCTTGTTTTCACTAGATTGAACTCCATGCCTTTCTTCTTTGAAAAAACAGAGCTGCATCAGGCATGGAGATCAGGAAAAGGTTTTTTCACCTCCATGATTTTGGTAGCAATACAGACATCTGGCAGCAAGAAGTATAAAAAACTTCTTTACCTTTTTTACTTTTTTTAAGGAAGCCATTATTTCAGGTAGAAGATATCAACTAACATATTCTTGCAGGCATTGAGCTCTTTCTTTCAAGACCTCCATTGCTGATCAAACTAAATATTTAAAAGGACATTCCTGTAAACAAAAGCATGGTCTGCATTCACAAACCATTTTCAACAAGATCTCTTTCCAGTCAAGACTCTGACCATCTGCTTGCCATCTTATATTTTTTAATATTATTCTGTCAAATACATGCTCTGTCAATGCAGGTAAAGGAATACTTGAAAAATCTGAAAATACACAAAACAGTGGGTCCAGATGACATGAATCCAAAAGTCTGGAGGGAATTAGCTAATGCAGACTTGCAAATAAGTGCCCCAAACAGAGCAGCTTCACTATATTTTATCAAACTGCCCTTCTTTCAGGAAGTACACAGATAGTAAAATAAATACAATCAACATTCCCTTTGACTCTCCTGGCAGCAACTGTTACCTTGGACAAGTTACCATTTACAAGGCTGCACGTATGAACTTACTCTAAAAGCAAAGCAAAAAAAAAAAAAAAAAAAAGCATATCACGAAGAAAGAGCAAACAAACAAACAAACAAAAAGAATTAGTATTTTCTAAAGATTATAGAGATAGTCTGTAATTTGTTATTGACTAAGAGTACCTTTGAGATCTGAAAAAGGGTAACCAGGCCAGATGCAGTGGCTCACACCTGTACTCCCAGCACTTTGGGAGGCCATGGTGGGCAGACAACTTGAGGTCAGAAGTTTGAGACCAGCCTGGCCAACAGGGTGAAACCCCGTCTCTACCAAAAATACAACAATTAGCTGGGTGTGTTGGTGGACACCTGTAATACCAACTACCTGGGAGGCTGAGGCAGGAGAATCGTTGAACCCGGGAGGCAGAGGTTTCAGTGAGCTGAAATCGCACCACTGCACTCAAGCCCGGGTGACAGAGCGAGACTTTGTCTAAAAATAAATAAATAAATGGATAACCACATAGGAGATGTGGCTGAGAGGTTCAAGGCAGACAATTCAGGACTGTGAGCCAGAATGACCCTGAGTCTGGTCTTGTTTGTCATCTGCCTATGGAACCACAGCCATGGACCTTGCATGGGCAAAAGCTGGGCTAAGCAAGAGAGTATGACAGAAGTAATGCTATACCAACTCCAGGCCTATTCTTCAGAGGACCAGTAACTTCCACCCTGGCCACTTGAAAGCCATCCACCATGTAACAAGTTGAACTACCCTAAGACTCCCATGTTGTGTGGAAGCCCAAGCTAGTCATCTGGAGAGAATGAAGTGGGTGGTGGTGGGGGTGGGGAGGAGAGCTAGGGGGAGAGTAGGGAGAAAGCTCTTCTAGCCACCCTGGCATCCTAGTATGGATTCCAGACAAGTAAATAAAGAAGCCATCTTGGACATTCCAGCCCCAGAAGATGCCATATGAAGGGGAACAAAAGAACCCAGCCGATATCCAGAACAGAGAGCCCAGCTATATGGCCCCATTTGATCTGGCCCCGTTATTTCCAACCGTCCGAATCACCTCAACTGAGGCCTCAGGTATTGTGAAGCAGAAACCAGCCATCTGTACTACGTACTCCTTGAACTCTTGATTCATAGAACCATGAGCTTAACAAAACGGTTTTAAGGGGGTGAGGGGGGCAAGGGTTTACACAGCAAAAGGTACAACTAACAACTTTTCTTTTACTTCAGGAAACTTTATTCCTTTTATTCCTTGTGTTTCTCTACTTTGTTGTTCCTATTTTCCTTTTTCTTCCTCTATTTATTGCTATTTTTCTCTACTCATCATGCTAAGATAATTAAGCATATTTTAAAATTTGTTTTGTTTGCAAATGAGATGAGTTTTTGTATGCTCCCCTGCCCACCCCACTACTTGTATACTATCTTATTTTATTATTTATTTGAAGACAGGTTCCCGCTCTGTTGCTTGAGCTGGAGTACAGTGAGTGGTGTGATCATAGCTCACTGAAGCCTCATCATTCATTATTTTAAAATGAAGTGAGTTGTACTTAAAATTTCCTCTCAGAAAACTAGATTAATCGATTCTTATTTTCATGTAGGCACCAATGACCTAAACCTTTAAAAATCTATACAAATATGAAAAACTGGAAAGAAATAGAATGTCCAACAAAATAACTAAATACAATGCAACTGATTAAAAAATGCTCCACTGACTATATCTGGAGCAGCCATTGCTATCTCTTTGCCTCACCTCTGAACACTGTCACCTGCTAACCCTGATCCAGTTACAAAAGCCCTGGTACTGTTCCTCTAGCGTACCAGGCATGCTCCCTTTGCCTCTGCTGTTTCCCCTGCCTGGAAAATTTCAAGAAATGCACACAACGTGCCCTCTTTCTTCTTTGGGGTTCTGCTTATCAATGTAGCCTTCCTTGACCATTGCACATACGACATGAGACTCCTCCCATTCCTAACATGCTCTATCTCGCTTGCCCTGCTTAATTTTTCTCCTTAACGCCTCTCACCATCTGCTGTATCATGTATTCACTTATTTATTTATTCATTGTCTTCTCCCACTAGAATATCAGCTCCATGAGAGCTAAGACTGTGTGGTCTTGTTCGGGGTCTGTCCCTGGCATCTCTAGTACTGTATGGCATATGGTAAATATGAGTCAAGGAAGCATGCTCTGCAGCTGAGATGCAATGGATTTTAACTTCTGTCAAAGCCACTAACGATACGTCATTAAGAGAAAAGAACAGGTTACAGAATAGTATGGAGAGTTTATACCTATGCTTTGAAAAAAGTATAATAGTCTTGACTGGATGCATAACTAGAAATGAGAAAGGTCCTCATTTTTTCAGCTGGGTGTAAAATTGGAGGAAGCGTTGGTGCTCCCACCTGTGTGGCAGAACAGCACAGGGTTACCAAGAGAATGGAACAGGTTGTGGGTGACGCAGGAAAGGGAAGGGGAGGCAGAACACAGGTTGAGCCAGAAGCAGAGGCAGCACTAACTCTCCTACCCAGTGGTCATTTCCTCCTTGCCCTTACCAACAAAATCCTGATGTCATTGAGAGGAGCGAGGGGCCCAGCCAAAAATACTCGCTTTCCTGAACTCCTTGCAGCTAGGAGACCATGCGAAAAGCGCTGGCTAATGAGAATTAAAGCAAAAGTTTCAAAAAAAGCTTTAACTTTTCTGATAAAGGCACTACCCTTTCCTCAGAAAGTTCCTTTGAAACTTTTTGTTCCATTCTTTTAGTAACCCGTGTGCTGTTCTGTCACCCAGGTTAAAGCACCAAGGCTTCCTCCAATTTTACACCCAGCTGACAAAATGAGAACCTTCTCTTTTCTAGTTATGCACCCAGTTGAAACTATTACACTTTTTTCAAAGCATATGTATCAGCTCTCCATGCCATTCTGTGATCTGTTCTTCTCTCTCAGTTACTGAGGGGGGCACTGCTTCTCTCCTTCCTGCCACAGAAGGATATGAGGCCTGGAGCTGCAGCAGCCATCTTGTGACAAAGAGGCACCAGCTGTGAGGCAGAGGCTTTCATGATAAGAATGGTGAAATGGAGCACCAGGCATGGTGGCTCACACCTGTAATCCCAGCACTTTGGGAGGCCAAGGTGGGCGAATCACGAGGTCAGGAGTTCGAGACAAGCCTGGCCAACATGGTGAAACCCTGTCCTTACTAAAAATACAGAAAATTAGCTGGGCATAGCGGGCGCCTGTACTCCCAGCTACTGGGGAGGCTGAGGCAGGAAAATCGCTTGAACCTGGGAGGCAGAGGTTGCAGTGAATCGAGATCGCACCACTGCACTTCCCCGGGAGACAGAGTGAGGCTCTGTCTCAAAAGAAAAAAAAAAAAAAAGAAAGAGCCTGCATCCTATGGCTGGGCACAGTGGCTCATGCCTGTAATCCCAGTACTTTGGGAGGCTGAGGCAGGCAGATCACCTAAGGTCAGGAGTTTGAGACTAGCCTGGCCAACAGGGTGAAACCCCGTCTCTTCAAAAATACAAAAAAAAAAAAAAAAAAAAAAAAAATTAACTGGGCATTATGGTGGGAGCCTGTAATCCCAGCTACTTGGGAGGCTGAGGCAGAAGAATTGCTTGAACCCAGGAGGTGGAGGTTGCAGTGAGCTGAAATCACACCATTGCACTCCAGCCTGGGCAACGGAGCAAGACGAAGGAAGGAAGGGAGGGAGGGAGGGAGGGAGGGAGGGAGGGATGGAGGGTCGGTCCTGAAGGCATCGTGGAGCTGCTGCACCATCTTCATATTATTTCCTGTAGACTTATCACAGCAGCCAAACATGATCCTAATAGATACTTTTGGATTTTTCTCCTTCTTCTGTCAACTTACCATTTTTCGACAATGGCATATGTTATTTATATAGCTAAAACAATCGTGTGTGTGTGTGTGGGCACACGTACACATATATTTGAGGATGGTTGTGAAAAAAACATTTGGTTAGTCTGAAGCTAAGGCAGGAATTTTTTCTTCCCTTGCCCACTTACCCCAGAGGAGAGAACTAGATCCCGAATTGTTGGACCAGCCACCCTCTCTTATGACACTTTGTTTTGTCCAAATACTAGACCCTTTGTGATCTCAAATCCCTTTGTAATGAACTGCCCTGGTGAACTGGCCCCCTGTGTGAGCCAAACAGATTTGAGTTTTGTAGCTAATAACCTAGGATAGAAATGAATTGAATTGTCTCCTTCTACTTGGACTTCTGGTGGCAAATAGCAGATTAAAATGAATTTGAAGAGAAAAGAACATATCTCCTTAGGCTTGGAGCAAAACTTCATTAATCTGAAACTCTCTGCTCCCATTTTTGCATAAGCTGAGCCTAATTTCTGCTTGCCTGTCTTAGGGGAGATCCTTCATGCAGAATCAACCTCTCCAAAAGAGAAGAGTGCAGATGATGCAGCTTGTATACCTCTCAGCTCCTCCTACTGCAATGTCTTTTCTCCGCATCACAGCCCAGTAGTGAATCCAAATTTTTCCTGCCTGTGGCACCTAATCCACTATATCTCCCGAACCCTGCTTCTTCCTCCTATTCACATTATTGAAATTTGAGGCAGCCCAGTTAATAACACACTGCTTTCTCCCACTTAAATTCTGGACCAAGTAAGAAATAAGACAAAAGAGTAAGGCAGAGAGGAATACAAAATATATTTGTACTGATGATGCTGATGTTGGCCAATGTTTCCCCTATCAGCAAGTTGGCTTGCAGAATGAGACAGACTGACCAACCCAGTCAGAGGCTGCATTTGGCAACCGTAAATTCTCCCCGGAGAAGAGGTCTGTTCCTGCAAAACTTGTAACATGAAAAAGTAAGGCAATATGCTGTCTTCTCATAAATCAGCAGCTCCCAAAAATAAAATGAAGAGGAAGGGCTGGTCAATGCATGCCCAGTTTCTTTCCAAACCCATCAGTCAGACCAAGTCACTCTTTTTCCTGGCTGAGGCCCCTGCTTAGTTCACTCCTTGCCTTCCCCACTCCATCCAGGCCAAAGCTTGCCTGCCCTCCCCTTGCTTCACCCCCAGACAACAACCCCCACATATCCAGCTCCTGCTCCCTGCATGAAGCCACCCCAGTGCAGGGTGGCAGATGCTCCAACTCTCCTTTCTACTCTTCCATAGACAAAGGTTTAATCTCTTCTATCTGTCTCAATTACCTGTATGCCCTTTGTATCACTTGGGTCTCAGTCTGAAGCTCTTACTCTAGAGAAATACTCTCTTGACAGGGAACATGTGAAAAGACATATAGAGTCCCCCCACTCAGCTCTGACTTCTAGAATTATGGAGAAGAAAGTAGTCTTTTTCTATAGTGTTAGAAAGAGAAAGTCTACTTTCAGCTTCAGGAAAAGGGCACAGGCTTTGGCACGAAACATACTTTAGTTCCCAATCTGGTTCTGCCATCTTCTTGCTCTCAACATCTAGTACACTTGGTTTAACTTAAGATTTGGTATCTTTGAGAATGGAGTGTATTCATATCATGGCTACCATGCAGAACATCTTTTATAAGTATTCCTGGGACAATGCCCAAAACACAGGAGATAATCAAGAAATATTGGTTTCCATCTCCCATATCCAACCTAATGGTAGAAAAGTTTCACTTCTCAAGTTTTATATTCTCATTTTCTAGTCTTCAGGTCAGCCTTGTCTTTGGATTAGTCTATCTTCTCCCATCTTAGGATGATACATCTAAGTTTTAAAAAGATATTTCTTATTTCTTTCCAGATTCTCTGCTGAAGCCAAGCATGATCCAAAGGCAAAAACTTTCTCATAGTCCACAGTCAATATGGCTGCTACAGGATACAATGAAAACCCTTAGGGACAGTGATTGTTCTTCCAAGACCCATCTGCTGACGCTGATGTGAAGAGGCATTTCGTATACCTAACCTGACGAACACTGAACATCATAATTTAGCCTAGCCTATTTTAAACATGCTCAGAATACTTACATTAGCCTACAATTCGGTAAAAAATCCTCTAACATAGAGCCTATTTTATGATAAAGTGTTAAATATCTCATGTAATTTATGGAATATTGTACTGAAAGTGAAAAACAGAATGGTTGCATGGGTACCATCATAAAGTAGAAAAATCATACTTCAAACCATCTGCAACCATCTGTAGTCTCGAGCACTCATCATAGGACTGTCTGTACTCTATGACACTCATCCCAAGCTAGTATGATTACTTGTTTGTGAATGGACTTTTCAAAAGTATCTCCATAACTTATTCTTTGAATGCCCAGCACCCAACCTAGGCTCAGGGACACTGGGCTTTAAGTAATGTTTACCAATGAATGAATGAATGACCAAAGGCCAAATAATTGATTCAAAAGACTCTTTATATAAAAGCACCATGGAAAAGTGTTGTTACCATGATTGTTTTCTATAAGTCATTTTTATGTAAAATAATAATTTCCTCCAATATAACACAGGGAGGATTCCCTTTAGACAATAGCCATGCACGTCATAGATTTTTCTTTCTTGCCAGACTCCAAAGACATCTAGTCACTTCTATTGGCACTGATTGGTCTATTAAGAATGTCTCAAGTGGATGGGTGTCCTTAAAATAGTGTTTTCCTCTCAGCTAGTTGGGAGGCTGAGGTGGGAGGATCACTTGAGCCCAGGGAGATTGAGGCTGCAGTGAACCGTGATCGTGCCACTGCACTCCAGCCTGGGTGACAGAATGAGATCTTCTCTCAAATAAATAAATAAATAGTGTTTTCTCATTGGTTTACATCATAATTTTGGAGGTATTTTGATTTTATTCTAATAAAATGACTTTAGTTTCAATGTTTGCCTATCTCCTGAGAAGTTACCATTCAGAATCTTTTCGTAATGTAAATTCTCCTAATTTATATGTTGTCAAGTTTGGGTTGTAGTATACTGTATTTGGCTCTCTTAAAGCAGGGCACACCTGAATTAGCTTTTGAGATAAAAGGAAGGCAAAGAAAATTGATTGTGAGCAAAACATCTGATATAGTTTTAGTTGCAAAGTTCAAATTTTCTGAATGAGATCAAGATGGCATAGTTTGAAATGTGGCTGAAATATCTACATACCTGAAAGCAATGGTGGTGAAGTTCTTATACCATATTTCCTGGTGTGTTTCTCTTTAGGTATTTCCACATATGTACACATATATTGGGGAAAGCAAATGAACTTCTCTTTTTCTTCCCTAGAATCATTTCCATCCCATACTTGTTATACGAAAATGGCCACTCATTCTTGGATTCATTTATTTATGTAGATTTTGCTTTGACTTTACCAAACAAGAAAAAGAGCTGAATTTAAATAGCAATGAAATTCTGCTTGCTGCTATGAGAAGGACTGTCCTCAAAGATCTCTTCTCTTGCCACTCCGCCTTCCAGTTATGCTTTGTCCTTTATCCCACATAACAAATCTTTATCTAGCACTGGCTAAGGGTTGGGCACTATGGTAAGTGAGGGAGATGCTGTCCCTCCCCCCACTGAGCTTACAATCCAAGGGATGTTTTATGAAAATAACCAGTCATATCTGGGAATAGAGCCAATTACAGTGTCCAGATCAGAAACTGGCCTCAATTAAAAGTGATACTGATAAGAGTATCAAAAACGTATCAAAAGTGATATTCATCCTATATGTTGCCCACATTTATCTTCCTAGAATGTTTTTGCATAGTGCTGGATTTACCCCTTGGAGCCACACAGAGTAATGCTTATCTGTGCTCTGCAAGATGTTTCAGGTTTTAAAAAACAGCCACCTTCTCCCTCTGAGTGATCCGTCCTTTAAGGCCAAGTAGACCCTGCTCCTTCAACACTCTGACATAATTGAATTTTTTTGGAGACAGAGTCTCTCTCACTTTGTCACTCAGGCTGGAGTGCAGTGGTGAGATCATAGCCCATTGCAGCCTCTGCCTCCCAGGCTTGAGTGATCTTTCTTCCTCGGCCTCCTGAGTAGCCGGGGACACAGGCACACACCACCATGCCTGGCTAAATTTTTTATTTTGTATTTTATAGAACCAAGGTATCTCACTATGTTGCCCAAGCTGATCTGAACTCCTGGGCTTAAGTGATCCTCCCACCTCAGCCTCCTAAAGTCCTGGGATTACAGATGTGAGCCACCATACCTGGCCTGACATAACTGTGAATTCCCTCAAACCTGTGTACTTAGATAACTAACCTCTGTAGCTAGATTTTGCAACAAATGACCAAAAACCTAACATCAAGTGGTTTAAACAATATAGGAGTATATTTCTCTGTGTAAAATTTCAGGTAAGTGATTTACCTCCAGTGTGGTGCTCCATAATACCACAGACCCAGGCTCTGGCCAGCTCGTTGCTCTCCCCTACTTGACTTGCATCTCAGGATCCAAGTGGTAGCACACAAGTTCTAAGCAGCAGGGTAGAGGAAGGGGAAAAAGGAAGGGCAAAACAGTGGATGGATGCATGCGGTCCCTTAGGAAGTGTGTCCAGAAGCGGCCACTTTGCTTCTGTTTCATTGATCTTAGCTACATGCCTGCACCCACATGGAAGGGAAATTGGGAAATGAAATGTGTTCTAGGGAGCCATAGGCCTTCTTAAAACTTGGAGGTACTGTTGCTTTAGAAGAAAGGGACATGCATACTGAAGGCAATCAGCTTTACTTACCACACTCTCTCCTTGTGCTCTTTGGTCTCTCATGAAGTGCTGTGGCCAATATGTCACTGCCTTTTTTTTAAATGAAAGATATCACACTGCAAAAATAGCAATTTTATTTCATCATATACAGATGTAGAAAAGTCCTTGTACTTTTCTAAATCAAATTAAATCTAACCGTGTACCTTGTTTCACCATGCTAATGAAAAATTCAATGTCCTTTATCCAGTATTGCCTCTTTAGGGTCACATGAAAGTAGGATTGTGGTTAAGAAGGCATTATGTGGGTCCTGGAAATTGAGGAATGTGGCTTTTATCTTCAGGCCATCATAATCCCCCATGAGAGTTTCATTGTCCAAGTCCTGTATGGTCCACATGAAGACAGGAGACCCTGCTCTTTTCACTCCAGGCTTGGGCTTTAGGGTCTTTGCCAAAGCTAAAATGAAACCCTTGATGCTGGGTGCCCAGCCATCCTCAGTGCACTGTACAGTCATTTCTTTCCAGGATCCTGTGACTTCCCCAGGGTGCTATAAAGCAAAGATCCCTCCATTCCCTTCTCAGGTTTGCAGAATCTCCCCCTTCCCAGGACCAGCCTTTTCTGTCTTTACCCTCCAAGCATATTCTTTGATTTCTCCAATTCTGGATCAGCCCAACATCATTTCCCCTCAGAAGACTTAAAGAAAATAATTTTTGCCTTTTTTTGGAGTACTGTGGTAGAAGGAGATCCTGGCATCCGTCAGTTTTTGTGGTTGCTGTTTCATGTTTGTGTCTTGTTTTGTTTACTCTAACCCTGGTATAATTCATTTATTAATGCAGTCTCAAATCAGGTGGATCATTTTCATAATCATGTTATATTGCTGACGAGTATCAGGAATTGAGCTCCTCTGCTAGTAACAGATATTCAACTAGAGGCATAACTAGTTAAGAGCTTATTTTTCCATATAAAGAAATTCCTGTGGTAGTCCAGTCCAGAGTTGGAACAGAAGCTTCAGAATGTCACCAGGGACTCACTGCTCCCTTGCCTTCCTCCTCTGCCACGCTTATTCATGTCCATCATCAATGACACAATGTGGCTGCTAGAGCTCCAGCCATTACATCTGTGTTCCAGACAGGAAGAACGGGAGGAGCAAGAGCAAAAGAGACACACCTCCCAGATGAGTAAATACCCTTTAAATAGCTATCTTTAAACTTACGTGCAAAAAATTCCATTTAAATCTCATGGCCAAACCTTTCTTCATGGGATGCTAGCAAATACAGTTCTAACACATTGCTGCTCCAAATAAAATCCAGATTTTATCATCAAGGAAGAAGGGAAAGTGAAAATCTATAAGCAACACAATTTCTGTCTACTGCATATTATTGCTAACTCACATCTCTATCTCTTGGTTCATACAGTTAGCTATTAATATTTGCACCCAAGCAAAGAACTCAATTTTGTCTTATTACTATTGAGTTCCGACTGCAGCCTATGAACATATTTTAAAATCCAACATGTTCATTATTCTTTGCAGCTAAATCACCTATACATGTGATTTAAGTGAGCCAGCTGCTAAAAAGCTGTTTCTGACTTTATACCAGTTGGTGAGGTCATGAAGAGATGGTAATAATCCCATTTCCAAATATTTTCCTCTGATGCCTTCAGCTTCAAAGATTTCCATCTCTTATTTCATAACTTTGAGATCTGTTTGAACAACTTTTGCTTTTTATTTTTGCAGGGACATCTATTGCTAGAGAGATGCAGGGGTTTTTGTTGTTGTAGTTGTTATTGTCATCCTTTTTTTTAGAGACGGGGTCTGGCTCTGTCACCCAGGTTGGAATGCAGTGGTGCTATCATAGCTCACTGCAGCCTAGATCTCCAGGGCTCAAGTGGAGATGCAGTTTTTATTGCAAAAAGAAAAAAAAAAGAAGAAAGAAAAAAAACAAAACAAAAAATTTCCAGTTCATCTTCCCTTTCTTTCATTTTATTAAGTATAGTTATGTTATTAAAGTGTTACCTACATTCCTTTTCTCCTTTTTTAGAAAATCTTTTACCTAAATTAAGAATCATTCCATGATGTATACCTATATTAAAACATCACCCTGTACTCCATAAATAAAATTAAATAGGTATATAAAAGATAAAACTTTTAAAGAATTTTGACCAAAAAAAGTTCTAAACATAATGTAAGAAGCATAATACCAATTCTTTACATCAGAAAATTGGCATAAGATACAAAATTGTGACTAGTTTTCTTTGACTAATACTTTAATAATGTTTCATCAAAATTTTGAAAAAAAAAAAAAGAAAACCACTTTGTTTAACATTTTTTTCTTGCCAAACCTTTTATATCAGCCTGATTGCCTCTCTGACTCATTACACATAATTGAGTGATTCTTACAAGACAAATAAAACCAAAACAAAAGAAACTTTAAAAATAACAGAAGAATTATTTCTGCAGCATCAACTTTGACTTGTCAATTATCAAGTCCTCTCCCCTTTTTGAGAGCTGTGGAGTAATATTTTTAAATAAATATACCTTTTTTTTTTCCATTAGAGATTTTAGTTGGGCATATAATCATCTGGGTGGGAAGATTTGTTCAGGATTTTTTTTTTTAATTGAGAATTGAGTCGTTGTGCCATTGACCTTGTTTCTGATTTCAAGCTTTTTTTTTCTTTAACTTCTATTTTAAGGTCGGGGTACAAGTGCAGGTTTGTTACATAGGTAAACTTGTGTCATGAGGGTTTGCTGGTGCAGATTATTTCATCACCCAGGCATCAAGCCTAGTACCCATTAGTTATTTTTCCTGATCCTCCTCCTTCTCTCCCACTCCACCCTCTGATAGGTCCCACAGTGTGTTCTTCCCTTCTTCAAGCTTTTTTAAAAATGTGGAAATAATGACATTGCAACAACAACAACAAAGGATTGTTTTTGAACTTAAAACTAGCATCAAATAGTGAGAGAAATAGATCATCATCACTAATTCCAGCTCCAGCTTTCTTGAATCCTTATTCACAAAATATTATTTCAGCTTCTTTTCTCTCTCAATGGAAATTGATGGTCCTTTGCAACATTTTAAAATCTGTGCACTCTCCTTGAAGGTAAAGGGGCCCAGCCTTCTCCCTGAGGGGAAAGGAAATTCTTTGCATTCCTTCCTGATGAATCAGACATGCACACACACACACACACACACACACACACACACACACGCAGAGAGACACACACACAGACACACACACAGACACACACACACACACACACACTCCTTGATTTATCAGTGGCTCTTTGGTGGGATGTTCTGTTACAAGCTGAGACTCCCAGTCATGAGCTAGACCACTTATTCACTGTGTGCATTTGAGTACATTGGAAACCTTTGTGAGTCTGTTTCCTCACCTGCTAAATGGGGATAATAATATCTTCCATGCAGGATTTTTAGGGTTAAGGGGATAACATGAGATGCATCTGATATAGGAAATCCTCATTCAGGATGGAATAAGTAAGATTAGTTCATCTTTTTTAATTTTCTGTATTTCATTGTTAATGCATGAAGTTGAATATCATAGTTTATAACACGCTGTTCTGAAACCTATAAGAAACACTGAACTGACCAGGGGTACCTGCATGCTGTGAGGCATACATTGGGTGGCAAGAACGAGAGAAAGCATTTATTGAATGAATTTCATGTGCCAAAGACTGTCCAGATGTTAGTACTTTTATTTTTTTCAGAACTTCTCTGAGGGAGCATTATTGCCCTAATCTGGAGGAACATGAGGCACAGAGAGGTTTAAGTCACAAAGCTAATCCATGGCCAGTTGAGAGTTGATTCTCTGTGTACAGGAGGCTTGTGCCCTGTGGAAGTGGAATTCTAAGACAGATCCCAAGATTCTCACTCCTCAGTGTCTGCGTCCTGTGTGATCCAATTCCCTTAAGTGTGGGTGGGACTTTTGAATATGATGGGATAACCACTCCTGTCATTACATTCTGGCAGAAGTTAGGAAGATTCTCCTGCTGGCTTTGAAGAAAACAGCTGCCTTGAGAGGACCAGGTGGCTAGGGCCTGAGGGCGATCTCTGGGAGCTGACAGTGACCCCTGCCAACAGCTAGCATGAACCTGGGACCTAAGTCCTACAACCACAAGTTACTGAATTCTACCAACATTGTAAATGAACTTTGGAAGAGGACCCTGAGCTCCAGCTGAGAGCCACAGCATGGCTAACATCTTGATTTCAGTCTTGTGAGACCCTGAGCAGAGAACCTGGGATTGCCATGCCAAGATTTCTGACCTACAGAAAGTGTGAAATAATAAATGGATGTTGCAAGCTGCTGAGTGTGTGGGAATTTGTTACACTGCAAAAGAAAACTAATACGTGCCCTTTCTACTAGGCTCTGCTGGACCCATACTCAGGTGACAGCTAATTCAGCTTCTGTATACTCATCCATCAGATACTGGCCCAGAATGCTGGGGCAATACCTTTTTAAAGAGGAACTAATAATGCTTGCCTTTCCTACCTGAAAGAGTAGCTGGGAAGTTCATCTGAAATGGTGAACACAAATGTTCCTGTGGAATACAAAGTGCTATACGACGGTGATTGTATTAGTCCATTCTCACACTGCTGTAAAGAACTACTTGAGACTGGGAACTTCATGAAGAAAAGACGGGTGATTGACTCACAGTTCTGCAGGCTGTACAGGAAGGATGGCTGGGGAGGCCTCAGGAAACTTACAATCATGGCCAAAGGTAAAGGGGAAGCAGGCACATCTTACCATGGTGGAGAAGGAGAGAGAGAAAGAACGAGGGGGGAAGTGCCACGCACTTTTAAACCATCAGATCTTGTGAGGACTCACTCACTATCAGGAGAACAGCATGGGGAAATCCATCCCCAGGATCCAATCACCTCCCACCAGGTTCCTCCCCCAACATTGGGAATTACAATTCAACATGATATTTATGTGGGGACACAGAGACAAGCATATCAGTGATACTCAAAATGTTAAACAACCAGTTCAGCGCGAGGGGCAACTGATCAGAAAGGATATGGTCACATCGATTACCTGGAAATATTTCTTGTAGGGCAGATGTAAAAGATAGTTCCAGGTTCAAATATTGATGTATGAAAGCCTGGGGCGTGGTCGGGCCAGGGGGAGGTCAAGTTTATAAAGGAAGCTCCTCCATCAACATTCTCCTCTGTATGTCTCAAAGTTTTGCCTTCACACCTATTTTCTTTAAATTCTCTCATATTTTCAACAAACATCACATCAACATATCCTTCTAAAATTTGTGAAAAATACTCCACTTTTAGAGAATGTGTTCTAAATATTTATGCTCTCCCCAATTCTGGGAAACAATGGTACCATTAGCTCTTCCCTGAGTCTGCTCAAGAAAAACAAAATAGAGAGATTATTTAATGCTGAAATGTATACTATTGAATGAGAAATGAGACGTTGTTTCTTCTGAAGTGTCATTCACATGGATTCAATTTAACTGTGTAGATGCAAATTTTGACCTTCAACATCTACCTTTTTCCTGCAGATATTTTGCTTTTTTTCCCTGCAGGTATTTTTGTAGTGTTTCCTAGGCTCAAGCTGCCCAAAGTGTCTCAGTTGCTTTAGTAGCCTAATTGTGCAGTGGCATGTTTAAAAGTCATTATTTTCATCATCTATTAAATGTAGCCCAGAACAGTTTAAAAAATTGGGTGAGGCATTTTTGCAAAAGCATTTATGATGTGGGCTGCCAAGGAATGTGCAGCTGCAGGAGCTTCTTTCTCTAATCTCGGACTTTTACTTGAAAATGTATTAAGGGTGGATACCTGTGAAGAGGAACCAATTTGATCTCCCAAGTATTGCGCCCATTGGAGAGTGAGACACACCTTGTTTGAACATGCTGACTCTATTGTTCCCAGGAAGTGTTAGTTGTTACAAAATAGCCCTTTTATATTGAAACGAACTGCTTTACCTTGGATAGCATCTGTTATCTTGCTAGTTCTTAACATCTTTGAA
Source organism: Gorilla gorilla gorilla (assembly GCF_029281585.2). NCBI lineage: Eukaryota > Metazoa > Chordata > Mammalia > Primates > Hominidae > Gorilla > Gorilla gorilla. Next base: position 81,058,653 of record NC_073234.2, read on the forward strand.
GAGTGGATCCTGAGCAGTGGTGAATTGGTAAATGTTTAACAACAGGCTTGGAGGTAGGGAGAACCCTGATTTGTTGCATTTGCCAATTTCCTTGGTGTAAATACTCCTACCATAACCAATTTCAAGCTATCAAAGTTAGGTCACTGAATGTAGAGTTGGGAATAAATGTGCAGTGGTACACCATCATATAATATTTTTTTTACCATACAGATACAATAGACATACATAATCCCAGGAGTAAAGGTAACAGTAAAATGGAGTGAAATAATTAGGAAGTGATGATCTTTGACAATTTGTTGCCTTCCTTTGTAATATAATTTATTTAATTGTAATTTTGTCTCATTTAAACTTCAATAATGGCCATGGTTAACAACCAGCTCCAGTACACCATTGAGCCTGAGTCGAGAGGATTAATTAATGTTGCTGGATGATAATAACACTGAAGTCATTCTGCTTTATTTTTGATGGAGACACCAAAAATCCAAGAATAAGGCAAGACATTCCAAGTACCCCATATTAAAATGTGGAATGCTAGGCCACCTGAGTGGGACTTGCAAAGGCAATGACCAAGTTGGTCAGCATCATCTTCCAGTTGAGTTGGAAGAGGTAGGGAGAGAATTTCCATGGGAAAAAATTGTTGGATTGTACTTCAGTACAAGTAACAGGAACTTCAAGAGGACCTCTAAGAAAATTATATGTACCACTTGGAGTGTAGGAACATATGGACTGGATCTGAGGCCCAGTAAGAACAGTAAGGGTAAAGTCTATGGCTGTGACCACAGCACTGTGTCTGGTCACAAAATAAGGAAGCCTGCAGTGGGAGCAAACTTCACCTTCATTGATAACGAGCAAAGGAAGCTCAGGTCAAAGGGAGCCACCATGGGGCTGCCTTAAAAGGGATCCTACCCAAGAGGCTAAGTGCTCTGGCAGAACAACGGGACCCTAACAATGAAGTAAGCACCCAAAAGTCCTCCAAAGAGACAATGTTAATCGGACAGCTATGTCAAGGTGGTGGCAGTCAGAGACCACTGGCCAAGGATCACTAACGAGCCAGCAATAGCCTTGCCTGGGAGAAAGAACCAACTTTGGAGTATCTACCTTCCCAGGGGCCACCAATGCCATGTTGCAGCTCCTCCTTTCATCTCCTCTATAACTTGATGTACCCTCCAAGGGTCAGAAACACCAGCTAGAGCGAAGAGGAGGGGAGAAAGGAAGTGAAGAAGGGGAATAAAATAGCAATGCCCATGACCCACTAAAGTTTACATGGAAAGCTCTAAATTGAATAAAGTTTGGTTACAGTGTGCTGGACTTTGTGATGATTACACTGGATCATTTTAAATGCCCAAATGAAGGAACTATTTGTTTATTACCCAAGAACAATGGGAAAAACTAGAGAAATTGCCCAATATTTCATCTGGGGGAGGGGAGGGAAGCAATCCAGAAATCAAATTTGCAGAACAATGTAAAAACAAAGGTAGAAGTTTGGATTCTCCTTATAACCTATTGATGCAAAATCAGTCAATAAACAAATACAACTATATTTTTGGAAGATTTTCTGAATGCATCAAGTACTTTAAAACCCTTACCTGGCCAGGTACGGTGGCTCATGCCTGTAATCTCAACACTTTGGGAAACCAGGGCTGGAAGACAGCTTGAGGCCAGGAGGTCAAGGCCAGCCTGGGCAACATAGCAAGACCCTGCATCTTAAAAAAAAGAAAGAAAGAAAGAAAAAAAAGAAAAGAAACAAAAGAGAAAAAAACCCTAACCAATTGCTACTTAAATGAAAGATGAAGATAAGTCATAGGGCCTTTTCAAGTGAAAACTACAATAAGAACTTAGAAACATTTTTTGGAATTAAATATAAATATTTCACAAGGAATCTTGTGATTGGGTGCCAAACTTGTCCTCCTTAATTCCAATTCATAAATCTTCCCAAAAAGATAATAGAAAAGATAAGCTGCCTTATGAAAGTTAGAGTGAATATCACTTCCCATAGGCTGTCTAAATACTAACATAGTAAGGAGCTAAAAATTATTTTGATAATTATTTACATAATAATTTTCAACTACAGAGCACCAAACAACTGCTTTCTTCTAAATTACCAAACTTACTTTTTGTTCGGAACTGTACAAAGTGCACAGCCACCAAATTCTTTTTAAAAGGTATTTCAACTTTTACCTACTCAAATTCATGAATGTAAAAGTAATTGTAGAGTGGTGGGTTATTTTGGGGGATGGGCTGGGAGTAAGTGGAAAAACTCTCAAGTTCCATGAAACAGCTTTACGTCTGTTCCAATTTACTACTAGAAATTATATGCGCAACAATGATTAAGCCCAGAAAAGTCAATGAGGTTACTAGGCAAGGAGGCCACACACTCTCTTCCCAAGAGGGGTAGGTTACCAGGCTGCAGCCTCTACTCAGATCATATTGTCTAAAGAAAGAAGCAGTTTTCTTTTAACAGTCATACAGCAAAAGAAGCAAAAAAGAGGACATAGGAAAAATGATACAACACTGTTAGGTCCCTTTCAATTTGCAAATCCTGTGTTCTGTGATGGACATGCAGACTGGAATGCCCATGGGGACTGGGAAAATTGAAGAAAAGAAAAAGGAAAGCAGGCAGTTATGAGAAAAGACTACAACACAAACACTGCGGTAAATAGCTTTTGGCACTCCATCAGTGTCAGGGAGCAACAGGGAGCAACAGAGAGCGAGGAGGAGTGCGGTGAACTGTAGACGATGCCGCAGTCAGTGCTTGCTGACTGTGCCAAGTGACAAAGTGAATCCAGCAGCTACGGTCATCCAAGTTTTGTAACGCCCTGGTTTTTTAAATGTTGCCAACAAATTTTAAAAATTGAAAACGCTGTGTTGACTAACTCAAACATGGGTGCTGTATGAGCTATGGTATGTGACCAAAGTATTTTTCATCCAATATTAATAATAATAATAATTCAATATTGTTCAGATTCTTTTATAATGCTTACTAGTGCCTGGAACTAAGTTCTTCACATGTATTAACTCTTTTAATTCAGACAAATACATAACATCATATTAACCAAGAGTCCAATGTAAATTTCATGGCCAACTATATCAATTTCAGTTGTATATTTGGGGGCCAGAGAAAGGACCACTGGAGGAGGGGTGGTCTGCTGTCCCAGTGGACCCAAACCAGGACCCCATTTCATACTTGGCCCCCATGTGACCACATGCTAACCAGGAGACAAGGCACTGCTTTGGGTCTCTGCACCTCCATGTCCCCTTTCTTAGTAAATGGCTACCAGCATCTTCAGGGAAGTAAAGGGGAGTCATTATTGTGTTCATTTGCTAAGCTATTGGAAGGTCCTCCCTCCTGGGGACTTTGCTTCTTCAGTCACTGAGTACCAGGTTGAAAAACTGGCTTAGGTTCAGAAACATTTTGCTGGGGTGACTGCCCTCAGCCTCCTGACCATTCATCCTTCAGTTCTTTTGATTTTATGGATTGAGCAGTACCCTTGCTGGCTGCCCATCTATTTTGCCCTCAGGGACACTGTATTCTACTAACAATTCCATAACATTCTTGTCAGAGACCCCTCTCACTGCCTTTATGACATTGCCCCTGATTGGATCATCATGTCCACCTCGTGGTCTTATCACCCCCATTGCTATGAGGGATGGCATCTCCTACCATCAGCCCTAACCTACAGGGCACAGCCACCACTGAACTTCCTAGGGATGCTGATGCCCCTCTTAATAGCAAAACCCTCGTTGCTTGGCAAATAGTGCTTCACTTCCTCCCAAGCCTCCTGCGGATCAAGGGCCTCTGGTGGTTTTCTGGCCTTACACAGTATACTCACTCCAACATGTCAATTTCCTTGAGCTTTGAAACCCCTTCTCATGCCATCTATCATGGCAATTCTGGCAGGTATACACATGTCTGCTTAGTGCTCTGTTACTTTTTCTAGGAGTCATCTTATAGTGTATTTGTACCATTCCCAGGGTCCTTGCCAAGGTGTTTAATTCTATATCCTGCGTAAATTCTCCCTTTCTAACTTTACATTTCACCACTGTTGATCAAGCATTCACAGAATCCAGACCTGTGGACCCTCATCTGGCTCCTGCCAGTTTGCCAGCTCTTTGGAGTCTAGTCCCTTTCCTCTCATGTCAGGTTCAACACATCCTCAACTGGGTGAAAGGGAGGGAATCCTAGCTATGGGCCCAGCAAGGAGCAAGGAAATGTGCTAGTCCTTAACTGGGAAGAGTATGCCCCTTGTTCAGGCTCAGTAGGTTCAGAGAGGTCTGCGAATTCACTTCCTTCCTTCCTTCTTTTCATTTTTCTTTCATTCTTTCCTTTGTTCTTTCTTTCCTTTTGTTTTTGTTTTTTTGGACACAGTTTTGCCAGGTCCCCTAGGCTAACGCGCAGAAATGCGATCACAGCTCACTGCAGCCTCAACCTCATGGACTTAAGTGATCTTCCCACTTCAGCCTCCCAGTAGCTGGGACCATAGTTGCGTGCCACCGTGCCTGCCTAATTTTGTTTATTTTTTGTAGGGATGAGGTCTTATTATGTTGTCCAGCCTCATCTCGAACACCTGGGTTCAAGTGATTCTCCCATCTTGGCCTCCCAAAGTTCTGGGTTTTACAGGCATGAGCCACTGCACCCAGCAGTCTGTGAATTCTTGATTCTCATGCACACTAATCCAGATGTCCCATCCATTGCCAGAGTCACTCCCCTGCTCCCACCCAGTCAGGGCCCTGACCTTGGCATAAGGGATCTGCCGTGCTTGAGAGCTTAACCTTTTGAGCTCTGCTACTACAGGGACAAAGTCCCGCATCTGAACCTCAGCTTTCTCTGCCTTCACTCCACAAGGTGAGAGCCTCTCTGTGCTACCAAAGACACTCTTTCTGGCTTTCACATTTAGCTTTTAGTCAATTTTAGCTTTTTTGTCAGCTAGTTACTTCTGGTTTTTTGTCATAATTTTTTTTTCAGAGCATTAATCATGCTTAGGAATGGCAAACCAATTCCATCAGCCTCTAGTTACTTTTTCCCACACCTTTCTCAAACTCCACACCAGGTAATACTTTCACTTCCATGGGTCACCAGTAAGTACATCATCCCAGTTCACCACTGGCAGAAGTGTTAACCATTGCATTGCTACTTTGTACTAGAGGTTGCCTGGCCACCACCTACCCCAGTGATAGGATTTGAATTGCCAGTCAAGACCTCCAAATTCCACCCCAGGATCTGCCTTCTTAACCATTCCTGATGCCAATTGTCACTGGTTGAGTTCCCCAGGAGGCAGCCTATGAAATGGAAATTAGAGGTCAAGTTTATTATGAAGCCTCTAAGGATCTCTACCTGCAGAAAAGAAGAGGCAAAAGCAGGATTGCGTAAAGGGAGAATCAAGCTGTGATGCAGTCTCAACCAACACTGCAGCTGACTCTACAGGGATCTCTGAAGCTGGGATGACCTCTGTAGCTGTGTTGTCCTGAGCTGGGGTGAGAGGTTGGCCTTTCTACACCAACACTGATCAGTCATTGGATGCAAGCATCTTGGAAAAGGGGCATGACCTTGGGTGAGGCAGCTGTCTTCAGCCAACACAATCCCCATAGAGAGCTGACAGCTGAGGGCTCTGTGCTGGCAGTGCTCCCAGCAGCTAGGAGAGTATGTCCTTCATCCCTGAAAGGGGTTCTGGGTGGTGCATCCCAGTGTTCACCACACCCGGTATTCAAGGCTCTCTTAGCCAGATATTCCTGGCTTGGCGAATCACTTTCTGCAAAGGTTAATATTAACATTAAACATTTGCAGATAATAGCTAAATAATACTGCGGTCCTGGATTTTACTCCCCAGGTAAACTTTAGACTTCATCTCCCAGGACCCTCTGTCATTCTTGGTGTTCCCTATTCACACCGGTGTTCTCTAAACCCACAACTCAGGGACAGGACTCTGTGTCTTTGGGAACACCAGGTCCTAAGGCTGAAATTGCCTTTCTTCCTTTTCCTTCTGGCTAACTCCTGGTTGCCTTTTAATGCCTGCCTCAAATGTTACCTCCACTGTGACACTTTCATCTAGTCCCTGATTACAGCTGTTTGCAACTTTCCTTTTGTTCCTACAAGTATCTGATAGTATAGGACTTAGCAGGGCATATTCTTAACACTATGAGCTAAACTTCACAGCTAGACTTCACCTTGATTGAAATCTTTCTTCTGACGTTTTGGAGTTATGGAACCTCGAGTAAGTTAGTTACCTTATCCCAGCCTCAGTTTTCTTATCTGTAAAAGAGGGATCTATCTCATTAGTTTTATTGTGGGGATTAAATGAGTTAAAATGAGAAAACCACTTTAAACTGTGCAATGCACATAAGGTATGCTACACATCTTTGCCATTGCCTCACTGTAACTGTTATACCTTGGACCTCATTAGTTGGCTGGTCAGGAGCAAGGACAATTTCTTATTTGGCCTTAAACAGCCAATTATTAGCACAGTGACTGGCACAAAGATAACAATAAACATTCACTGAGTAAAGTCGGTATTTATTTAAGATCTACAAATCTAGCACCAGGATAATAAGCTAATAATGTGATATGTTGTAGCCTTGAAGAAATTTACATATGTTTTTCTTTGTGATGGCAGTGTTAAACCAGTGTTTCCCAAAGTGTCTTCAATGGCCTGGTTCTGCAAAATTATCCACAAAAATGAATTCAGTGGTCAAATACGCTTGGGAAATGGTACGCATACTACTGGATTCACATTAGCATATTAAGGTCTCTACAAAATTCTCGAGATATGTGGTGGTTTTAATATATACTCACAAATTCTTTGACACTTCTCCCTCCAATAATTGGAGTTTATTTCCCTTCCCATTGCATATAGGCTAAACTTAGTGACCGAATTCTAGTGAATAGATTGTGATAGAAATGACAGTGTGTGACTCCCAAGACTAGGTTATAAAAAGCATGGCAGCCCCCTCCTTGCTCTCTCTTGGTCCCTCACTCTGGGAGAAGCCAGTTGCTATGTCTCAAAGAGAAGCCCACATGGCAAAGAATGAATGCCTCTGCCAACAGCCACAAGAGTGCACTATCCTGGAAGTGGATCGTCCATACCTACTGTAAAGTGAAGTAAATATGGCCTGAGGACTCCTTACGTCTATATTTGAGTCCTTGTGAATGAACCATAACCTAACTTAATAGGAAAACAGAAGATTGAGAACTTAAGTTAGGAGTATGTGCCTGTAACAATAGCTGAGTCTTGGTCAATCCCAGCAGCCGTACTTCAACCACTCATCACCACTGAGTGTTCAAACTGTGTTCAAATAAGGCAAATGCTGACCTGTAATCAGTTCAGCTGTTTCTGCACCTCACTTCCGATTTCTGTACATCACTTGACTTTTTTTGTCTATAAATTTGTTCTGACCATGAGGCATCCCTGGAGTTTCTCTGAATCTGCTGTGATTCTGGGGGCTGCCTGATTCCCAAATCATTCATTACTCAATTAAACTCCTTTAAGTTTAATTCGGTTGAACACCACTCAAGCCTTCAGATGACTGTGGTCTTGTAAGGCATCTTGACTACAACCTCATGAGAGTCTTCCAGCCAGAACCATCCAGTTAAGATGCTAAATTTGGGAGGAATTTTTATGTAGCAATAGATAACGAATGTATAATGAAACATGTTTAACTTTATGTAGTTCAATGTTTGACCCAGGACACTGATCCCACATTATACCTATTAATACTGTAGTCCATTCTTTTGTTAGAATGTTGAAAATCACTATATAATTAAATTTTATCAAGTTTCCCTGAAGCTCTGTTTTAAATCTTTTAGAAATAACCACTTAAAAAATCATTCTATACTTGATATCTTAAAATATGAAAACACTGTCATACTATAACCTCTATGCTTTCTAAATATCAGATTTGACATCTTTGTTCTACTTAAATACCACCTTCTCCTTTAAGAATAATTTCACCTTTGTTAACCAGAGATTCATGTGTGGTTTTAAAATATGTAGCAGGTTTTATTATTTAGGTGCGTTTTAATGTACCTCATTTAAATTAATTTCTATCACATTCAAATTAAGCATTAAATATTTTATCTAAAATGAAAGAATTTGAGAATTTCCTGAAAGTGATTCTTTTCCCTCAAAAGAAAAATCTTTCCAGCTTAATGTTATTGCTACATCAGCTCTTTAAAAACTCACTTAAAAATACGTTTATATCTCTAAATAAATAATAGAATCAGTGGTGCAGGCTTTGTTTTGGTATATTCAGATCTATGTCTATAAATATTCAAAGCACACTGCTGTGAATCAGTATTTTCCTTGGGTGGTTTATCAGAATTTGAGGTTATACCATAACAAGCTAGCTTTCAAGTTCAATGCAGTTAGTATTGCATTTGTTTAATTATAGCGTTTTAGACATTCCAATTTCCTCTACTGAGTTTGCATGCAGAGAAGTCCTTTGAAGCTCAAATACTTAGCCACCTCCTTACTCTAAGGAAGTTTGGAGAGTGCACAGATTTTTCATCAGTTAAGGGAAAGCAGACTTTTTTTGTTGTTGTTTGTTTGTTTGTTTGTTTTTTAACCATTGCATGGGTTAAGGGAAGAGCTGGACAGAGAAGCAGGATGGTAGGAACTGGGCATCTTTCTCTGTGCCTGAGCCACAGCTTCTCAATCCATCTTCATTATTTTCTTTGAAGTGTATACCAGACCCCCAGACACACCAGTTTTCAAATGGAAGACTCAAACACATTCCAAAGCCAAATGTAAAGAAATTTAAGTTTCACGGCTGTTTTACATTAACCTAATCTGTGATCTTCCCAAATAGTTTGAATAATCATGAAGACCTAAGTGACAGATGAAGCCTGTGATTTCCTTATAGTTGGTTAACTTTATTGAGTTACTATTCTTCAGTATCACAGCCAAAATAAGAAAAATTGGTATAATAAAATTTATGGCTCTGGGCTTCAGAATTGCACGAATTCTAAAATAAACACTAATAGAAATTAGTTAAGCACAGTGTTAGACTCCTTACATACATTACCTCTCTTTATGTTCAGATCAGTCCTTAAAGATGGGAAGTATTTCCAGCTCCATTTTCCAGAAAGGAAACTGAGTCCCTGAGGAGTAATTTGTATCAGAGATTATAACTAATGATTATTATTGGAAATAGATTTGTCTTGATATCAAAATCACAAATAACTAGAGGAATCATTATTTTAACCCTATTACCATAATGTTTGCCCATTTAAACTAAAAAGTTCTGCTTATAGGCTATCCTTTACTTGATAGAAGTACTATATATAACAACAGATTTCAGTATGAAGACAGAAGTTGCCATTTGCTTAAAAGATTTTATCTGCTTTCCTGTTGTACCTTGAAGTATATCAGGTATATCAATTCTACAGTCAACTATGATAATTAGGGGGACAACAAATGCCCCAGAGGGAGCATTTTCTAGTGATTATATCATAGATACATAATAATATCTTTATAAGCTAAGCAGGAAAACATTCTCAGAAGCATATTGTTCAGGTCAGTGATTTTAAAAGAATTCCATAGGATGAATAGCCCCTCTGTCAGAATAAAAGTTGTGGCACAAATTCCATTATAATTCTCTTTTCTCAGTCACTTGGAACTTTCTCAAAAAATTTCTTTCCAAGTGAAACTGTCCCTGGTGACTGCCTTCCAAATGTGATTTTTTTTTTTTTTTTTTTTTTTTTTTTTTTTTTTTTTTAGTGAAAGGAAAATTTGTTTTTTCATCTAAGAAGAAAATAGTTATTCAGTCACTTTTTTCAAAGGCTTTTAAGTATAAATACCTCAAAATGCAAATTGTTAAATAATTAAAATTTTATGTAAAATTAGGCAGCATTTAATTATTGTTCTTCTTGTTATAGCATATGAGAAATTAGGAAACTCATCTAGAATTTTCCAGAGTTCAATAAATTGCTTACCATATTGAAAAACTGGAGTAAAAGCAAGACGGGCTTTATAGAGCTATATAGTTGGATTGAACTTGACTAAACACTTGATTAAGGTTTAATTCACAGTGATTTATCCACATAACCTGTCATAGAGTCAAGATAAAACCTCACAGGCCTTTCTGTTCAAACGACATTAAGGCCTGTAGCAAAGCTGACAAAGCTGTCTTGTTGTTCGTCTCTATGCCTTTAATGATTTGCCTTTGTTAAAGGAAATCTTCCTTAAGTTGAACTTAGCAGCTCCCTAGGATCTACAGATGCCAAGGTCTTCTTCAGCCTTAAGGCTGAACAACTGAATATCTCCACCCCCACACCCTTCCTAACCTGAGAATACAGAACGCTTGACTTTTTGCATGTGAATTTATCCTCATGTTGTTCACACAAGTACAGTGCCAGAAAACGTTATAAGGTAGACACACAATAGACTTCACTATTTCAAGGAGTATTTCACCTGCAAAATCTGTTGAACTACACATTGTCAGATATTATTCAGAAAGAAGAAAAGTCATTTTGTACCATGTAAAATATAAGAAATATTAACCAGCAAATAAATTCATAAAACATTAAGTCAGCAATGTTCTGATCATCTGAGCATATGTTTATGCCTGGCAACAGAACTCTAACACTAGCTTGTGCTGGACACTGTTGAGACACTTTATAAGCAATAAAGATCAAACGTGATAGTAAATTAGATATTGTTTTGGAGAAAGTGATTTGATTGCAAGTCACAAAAAAATAAAAAGCATATTAAATAAGCTGCAAATGTCTGTCTTAAGTTTAAGAAGTCTGAAGGCAGTTGATCCTGGCTGGAATGGTTTTCCCAAATGGCAAAAGTTTGCCTCCTTCCAGGTGGTTGTCTTGTTGTGTGAAGCCTGCTTTTCAAGATCACTTCATGTTCAAAGATGGCTGCTGAGGCTCCAGACATCACATCTCTGTTTCAGTCTATGTGAGGAAGATGCTAAAAAGGGCATGCATTGTATCATGATTTCCATTTACATTCCATTTGCTAAAATTACTCAGATGGCTTCACCTGGCTGTAAGAAAAGTTAAGAAATGTCATCTTTATTCGTTTTTTTTTTTTTTTTTTTTTTTTGAGGGAGTCTTGCTTGCTCTGTCGCCCAGGCTGGGATGCAGTGGTGCAATCTTGGCTCACTGCAACCTCCACCTCCTGGGTTTAAGCGATTGCCCTGCTTCAGCCTCCCAAGTAGCTAGGATTACAGGTGGCTGCCACCACGACCCGCTGATTTTTTTTTATTTATTTTTAGTAGAGATAGGGTATTGCCATGTTGGCCAACCTGGTCTCAACCTTCTGACCTCAAGTAATCCATTTGCCTTGGCCTCCCAAAGTGCTGGGAGTACAGGCGTGAGCCACCACAACTGGCCAGAAATGTCTTTATTCTTGAAGGCCATATGTGCAGCTAAAACTCAGGGGTTTACCTTGTTGAGGAAGAATGGATATTTGAGGCAAAACTAAATTTCAGCCCCGCATGTGATTAATGAATACAATAAAATTGTATAAAGTTACAGCAATTACAAAATAGGTGGAGCAGGAGAAAACCTGGTAAAGACTGAGATATTTGAATTAGATGGAACAAGAACATAAAAATCAATTATTGTGGAACATTTCCTTTTGTGCATCACTCTCACAAGATCTTCTCAAGGTCTTTAAGCTTAAACATCTTAAAAGTTAAGATCTGGCTTAAAAGTTGTATCTGCACATTCTAAACCAAAGTTGATACCTGGCAATTAATGAGTAAATTCAGATTGTATAGTTAGCAGTCTAAAGGTTGAAAAAAATTCCATGTTGAATCAAGAATTGCCCTGGTTGCCACTGTATGGTGTGTTTATGCTTAAATATTTATGATCTCCTAGAAAGATCTTATTCCTAAGAAAATATGAATAATGTCATTCTTGCTATTTAGTACTTGGCTCTAGTGTACATTGCTCAAATATTTTAACAACCTAAAGTTCTCATTTTTTCCCTACATTTTTTTCTGTTTAAACAAGAGAGAAAATGATTTAGTTCATTTCAATATAAAAATACAATGTAGAGGCCAGGTGCGGTGGCTCACGCCTGTGATCCCAGCACTTTGGGAGGCCAAAGCAGGGGGACCACTTGAGGAGTTCCAGGTGAGCCTCACCAACATGGTGAAACCCTGTCTCTAATAAAAATACAAAATTAGCCAGGCGTGGTGGCCCATGCCTGTAATCCCCGCTACTTGGGAGGCTGAGGCAGAATGGCTTGAACCCAGGAGGCAGATGTTACAGTGAGCCAAGATCATGCCATTGCACTCAAGCCTGGGCAACAAAAGCTTAACTCCATCTCAAAAAAAAAAGAAAAAAAGAAATAGAATATTTAAAAATGCAGGTGATACTAATGAAACACATAATGAGTGCAAGATACCTACTTCAAAGGATTGTCAAGAGGATTAATGAATTTATGTAAGTATGCTTAGTTTTAAGCTAATATTACTTTAATTTTTAAAATATTCACAAAATGTTATATACAATTACACATAAAAACATATTGTAGGCCGGGCGCGGTGGCTCATGCCTGTAATCCCAGTACTATGGGAGGCCGAGGCGGGTAGATCACGAGATCAGGAGATCGAGACCATCCTGGCTAACACAGTGAAACCCTGTCTCTACTGAAAATACAAAAAATTAGCCGGGCAAGGTGGGGGACGCCTGTAGTCCCAGCTACTTGGGAGGCTGAGGCAGGAGAATGGCGTGAACCCTGGGGGGCGGAGCCTGCAGTGAGCCGAGATGGGCGACAGCGAGACTCCGTCTTAAAAAACAACAACAACAACAACAGCAACAACAACAAAACATATTTTAATGTGCTTTCATGGCAAAGTAAATAGATGGAGTTTAGAGATTTGTGATTTTACCGAGTAAGATCTATAATTCACAGAACCACCAAAATATCAAAAGTCAAAATCAACTTTCTTTTTTCTTGTGAAGTTCATTTAATTTTGTTGTTATTGTTGTTTTCTTTTTTGAGACAGGGTCTTGCTCTGTCTCCCAGACTGGAGTGCAGTGGTGTGATCACGGCTCATTGCAGTCTTGACTTCCTGGGCCCAAGCGATCCTCCCATCTCAATCTTCCAAGTACCTGGGATTACAGGCATGCACCACCATATCTGGCTAATTTTTTTCATTTTTGTAGGAACAGGGTCTCTCTATGTTGCCCAGGCTGGTCTCATACTCCTGGGCTTGAGTGATCCTCCTGCCGTGGCCTCCGAAAGTGCTGGGATCACAGATGTGAGCTGCCTTGCCTGGCCCATTTAATTTTTTAGAATTACAGGTTTAATATTTTCTCTTTGCTGCCAAGGATGTTCCCTTTAAAGATATTTTAATAGTGCCCTGAAATATATCCATATGTATGTCTATATCTACATCTATAATGTATATTTAAACAGTTTTGCCACATGCTTGGAAATTGTGCCTTGAAATAACTTATCAGTGGTCCAAGACCTACCAAAAGAGCCTTATTTGAGACATAATGAACACATGTACAAAGATTGCTTTTTAGCTTCCAATTCCTAAGCCCAAGTCATACTGCATTTGCTATAATGGAGCAATATATTATCTTGAAAAGTACTGTGTAAGCATTTTTTTGGTAGTTGAGCTAACATAAAATTTTAAAGAATGAATATATCACAGTAAAAAACTGTATAATATGGAACATTGCATCATTTGTTTGCATTTCATATAAATATCAATATTGCTATTTCCAAAGAAAATATGGTAGAATATTAATTCTGATTAGAAAAATAAGTATTGTTAATGAGCCAAGCACATTAGATATTTGTCTTACAGCTTTGTTATAGTTTTGTTAAATAAAAAACTCTACTAAAAGAAGAAAATTGTGTTACCTTTGGGCCCTATTTTGCAATTTTTAACATAGGCAGAAACCTCCTCTACTTTCCCGGGAGCATGCTCCAATTAAGCATGATGAGCATATTTCAATTAAGGTTTATATTTCATAGTATTTTCCCAGGTGTTAGTGCCTAGGTCCATAAATACAACCAAGAGAATCACATGGCTCTATAAGAGGGTCCCACTCTGTGCTTCTGATAGTGCATATATGTGACGCCAAATGTCTGTGCAGCCAGTAATTACAACGCTGTTTTTCTTATTGAAATAATATCTACATGCCAAACTATCATATCTTCTTGTGCAATTATTGTCAAAATCTGAGCATTGCCTTAAGTTACCTTAACATCAGAATTATCATTATAGTATCAATTTTAACTATTTTCTGGCTAATGGTTATAGGTTGTAATGTCACGCAAGAGAAGTGCAAAGATAGAAAGTCCATTCTTGATGGTTCACAGTGTTGGAGGGACTCAGAGGTACAGGTCATCTGGAATGGCAGTGTGCAAAGAACGTTAGTGGCATGCACTGTTGCAGTCATTTTTTAATATGGGCACTAAGAATTGAATTCCAGGTTAAGGTCTTATTAATATTACTTGACCCAGGAACATGAGGTAGTTACCCAGTGTCTCCCGCTTTCAGACTAATAACTAGGTGTGCTCACTGAATTATCTTCCTTAAGTAACAGCTTTTCAAAGGACTTCCCTGCATACAAAATCAGCAGTTGAGATGTCAAAAAATATGTAGGTAAATAAATGCAAGTTCTCACTTCAGAAAACACCAAATGCGTTCCACTGAGCGAATGTATAGAGATATCAACAAAATAGGGAAGTGTATAAAAAGGAGTTGTCAGCAATCATAAAATTGTGCTGGCTGGTCTGCTCACAGAAAACACTAATCTATTAGAGCGACTCACTCATTTTTTTTCCCACCCTGAGGCAGGGGAATAGCATGATTATAATAGTAGAAGCATGAAAAAGTTATGGTCCATCAGAGACTTTCTGATGGTTAAATGAAACTTACCATTTGATTTTAGTTTAGAATTAAAACAATGAGGTTGACAGCTTTCTTTTTTTCAAACTGACCATTTGACTTGAGTGTATTAAAACTGCTAAACTGATTTAACCAAAACTACCCTTAACTTTCCTCTGGATTCTGTCTCCTGAGAGATCAAGCCTCAGCTAATAGATCATGCTTCTTAACCCCAAGATAATCTTCAGTGAAGCCATCTGCGTGTTTTTTTCCCTTGCAGTCATTTTTAATTTTTTAGCAAAACATTGTGGAAACAACTTAGCAGTCTTGTTTTTCCTCTGTTGGGTTTCTGAAATGACTGGAAATGTGACATCAGTGTTTAAGGAGAGCTTCCTTTACAAAACTCAAAAGAAATCATTCTAGACAAAAAGATTATGAGCAAATGGAGCCTGTGTTCTATTTGTTTGATGACAAGTCTCAGATTAATCCTGGAGCTCAATAATCCTTTCCCATTGGCTTAAATGTTGATTTCGTTTTACAGATTGATTGATTTTTTTGTGACAAGGTCTTCTCTGTTGCCCAGGCTGGAGTGCAGTGGCACGATTTTGGCTCACTGCAGCCTCAACCCCCTGGGCTCAGGTGATCCTCCTGCCTCAGCCTCCTGAATGGTTGGGACTACAGGAGCATGCCACCCCTCCTGGCTAATGTTTTTTGTATTTTTTTTTTTTTTTTTGGTAGAGACAGGGTCTCACCAGGTTGCCAAGGCTGGTCTCAAACTCCTGGACTCAAGCAATCTGCTCACCTCGACCTCCCAGAGTGCTGGGATCACAGGTATGAGCCACCACGCCTGGCCAAAGCTTTACCGATTTTTGTCTCTGACTTTTCTGTTTTAAGGCAGCAGTGTGTGGTGGGTTGCATTGTATCCCACAAAAATGTATGTACAAGTTCTAACCCCTGATTCTGTGAATGTGACCTTGTCTGGAAGTAGGGTCACTGCAGATGTAATTAAGTTGAGGATCTCAAGATGAGATCATCCTGGATGCAGGATGGGCCCTAACGATAATGGCTGGTGTCTTTATAAGAGAAAGGAGAAGGAGATTTGAGACACAGACATGCAGAGAGGAAAGCGACATGAAGACGGAAGCAAAGACTAGAGTGGTAAACCTACAAACCAAGGGTTGCCAGCTGTCACCAGAAGCTGGAAGAGAGGCATAGAAGAGTCTCCCTTAGAGTCTCTGGAAGAAACCAACCCTGCTGGTGTCTTGATTGCAGGCTTCTGGCTTTTAGAAGTAGACTTCCGGCTTTTAGAACAGATTTCTGTTACACACAATTGGTAGTAATTTTTTATGTCAGCCCTAGGAAACTGATATATAATGTAAGTCTCCTGTGTGGCTCTAGGGACAATTCTTTTGTTCAAGAGGCTGTCAGAATGTTACAGGTACAGCCACAGAAGGCAGAACAACTGATGCTTCACCATCAGCTGCTTCTATCACAGAGATCGGTACTCACACAACCATTTGTTGGCCTTAGTTGGTGGAAGTGTGTGGCCAAGATAAAAGCCCATGGTGTGCTTGCAAATATCAGTGTTGTGGATAAACAGTCTGATTACTCCTACGCAAAGTGCAGATTTCCTTGACCAGAAATGCCCACACCAACTACCCATAGCTACAAACCTAACTTAAGACAAACCCATGTTTTCTGTGACAATGTAAGTCAAAAGACAACACCTCCCATTTCCTGAAGGCAGCACTTTTTTTCCTGATCATAGTACAAATCCTCTTTTAATTTCTCTGAACTTGCATAATATGAAAGTTACTTACTGCTCCCCCAAGAGAAGAACAAAGGAAGAAAGGAAAGAAAGAAGGAGAGAAAGGGGGCAGGAAGGAAGAGAGGAAAGGAAAGAAGAATGGGATGATGAGGAAAGACAGGAAAGCAGAGAGAGAGAAAAAGAGGAAAGAAAAGCCCTATTCACATCTGAAATGTGGAATATACCACATTAGCATTAAAATCAAACTGCTCGCTGGGCAATGCTCATAGAATATTTGAATGTATTGTTCAATCAAACCTTGTCTATCTTCTTCATTGACCACAGAAAGGTAAATTCATTGGCACAGTTGACCAGTGCAAGATGGAAGGGCCTGGAGGAGAGCTGGGATGAGGGAGGCCAGCAGCCACCTCTTAAGGGCAGCTGAAGTCCTCACACACTCAGACCTCATCTGCATAGCAAGGCAAGTGGGCCCCTTCTGTCTGCACTTAGCCTGAGTGCCATCACAGCCCATTTCAGCACGCTGTTGAAATTCATGCTGTCTCCATTTCTCATCAGATGGAGTAAGTAAACCAGCACCAGTGACAACACTGAAGCTTATGGCTAATCAGAAATTTTCTGTGTGCTAACATATTTTTCTTTTATTTGGGGGTTAGGTCTTTAGTGAAACAGAACTTCCTCTGCCTTTTTCCTTTCCTCCTTCCATGCCCCTCTTCCCTCTTAATTTCACGAAGTGGAGGGGAATTCACAGGACAGGATATCTGGCTTTATGACACTCTGTCCTGCAACTGAACAGTCACCAGATGAAAGGAATGATGGTATTTAAGAACAAACAAAAGGAAAATATAAATCCTTTGGGTAGCAGATATGTGTAATTTACTCTAGTTTTCTGTTTCAACTTTTAAAAGAATGCAAGATCTTAGACAATAGAGAGTCAGAAATAGGCCAGTTATAGCACTCAATCTCCCTCAATTAGGGTCATCACAAAAGCACTATTTATAAACATATGGTGCAACTTCATGGAATTAAAAGAATAGTGGATCCAATTTGCCATCTCCATCCACAATGTCCCAGGAGTCATGAAAACCTGCTCCTTGTGGAGTCATTTTAAGCATTCTCAGCAAATCTTTCAGACTCTCTGGATTCCACAGCATAACTCTATTTTCAGCTATGGACTTGGGCTCCAGGTCTCATCTCTTTATTCTCCATAGCCCCAATATTTATGGAAAAGTGTCATTTAATGACACACCAATGTTGGCGAAAGCTGTACATGTCTAAGGAAAATGAAATATTTGGCACAACATCAACCACAACATCTCTAGTTTGTATCCATTTGCATTCTATTCTGTACAATTCTGACAGATCAACATTCCTAAAGGTCAGATTTAATCCTTGGAGTCCCTACAAGTAACCTTGGGCTTCTGCCGACCATGAAATGCTTAGACTGGCCTCATGGCCCTCCATGGTCTGGCCTATGCTAGCTGTCTGCTCTTACCTTTTGCTGCTCCCTTTCATACACTCTTCCAGATGGAATAATTTAAGTCACACATATGTATCAGGCTTTACTTCTTCCCCTTTGATTAACCATTCACTTGCCTGACCTTATTTTTTCTTCTCTCTCCCTGCCTCATATGTCATGCCTTTACATTATTTTGAGTGTTATTTGTATGTTGGGTCTTGCTCCTACTCAACTGTAAGCTCTTAGGTGAAGGGACTTATTCACTTTTATTCCCTCTCCCTCTTTATTAGCACCTAGCACAGTGCTCTGTGTACAACAGACACTCCATAGTTATTTGCTGACTGCAAATATGAACAAATAAATGATAAGTAGATTAAAAGCTGAAAGATGAATGTCAAATAATTTAA
The DNA here is from genome assembly GCF_029281585.2 of Gorilla gorilla gorilla. NCBI lineage: Eukaryota > Metazoa > Chordata > Mammalia > Primates > Hominidae > Gorilla > Gorilla gorilla. The sequence goes on from NC_073234.2 coordinate 81,077,086, forward strand.
ATCATGGCTTGGAAAGATATAAATGGGGAAAATAAATCTAAATCACGTCATTCATAATTCATGAGAAAAATACTATACTTTGAATCATTTTATATTGTTACTCTGTGTTACAATTATTAAGCTGGAGTTCTCCCACTTAAAATGTCTGTGTATGGGTCAGGCTTGGTGGCTTACATCAGTAATCCCAGCAGTTTGAAAGGCTAAAATGGGAAGATTGCTTTGAGGCCAGGAGTTTGAGACCAGCCTAGACAACATAGAGACTCTATCTCTACAAAAAAAAAAAAAATAATTAGTCGGGTGTGCTACTCGGGAGCTACTGTGTGCTACTCCCAGCTACTCGGGAGGCTGAAGTGGGAGGATCACTTGAGCCCGGGAGTTTGAGGCTGCAGTGAGCTATGATCATGCCACTCACTGCAATTCAGCTTGGGTGACAGTTAGACCATGTCTCTAAAAAAAAAATAATAAAATTCTGTGTATATTTATGTTGCAAGAGAAGTCAGTTTGGTAAATTATTATGTCATGTCAGTATTAATGTTAATTTTATACTATTTCCTGTAAATGAATTGGAGAAATGCACATTTTAAGACTGTATTACAAAAGAAATTCTATCTTGAGGTTCTGTTGCCAAGCCACTAAAAATTCAGTTGTTCATACTGTGAAGTCATCCAAACACCTCAAGGAATTTTTTCCTTGTACTGCATGATTGCTCATCTGAACACAAGAGGAAAATTTATATGTTATAAAGATTTGATGGGCATTTTTATCAGAAAAGGAAAATACTAAAAAAGTGTAAAATAGTACAGAATCCTTGTTAAAAGATTTAATCAAAAGGAAGAGCAATCTGCTTTTCTACAAGATGCATATTCAGTGAATAACCAAGGAGCTGTATGCTTTCATAGAAAGTGTGGAAAGACGTGATTTCAACTTTTGATAATTATTTCCTTGTTAATAACAAAGGCTTTGGAGTATCATGGCTCTAAGCATCAAAAAGCAAGAGAGATATATCAGATCGAATACAAGACAAAAAAAGATCTAGCCCATTAAAAAAAAAAAAAAGACACAAAAGCATTATCATCTCCTTCCAGAGTTTCTCTCCCTGATCCTAAACTCTGCATCCTCACACAACTTCAAGCTTCAAGGGTAGAGAAGATGAGAAAAATGAAGTGATGGGGGAGAGGACAGGAAAATGGGAAGAAAGTGGGATAAGGGAGCTGGAGGGAGGATGCTCAGGAGTGGTTAGAATCACAAAGAAATGGGGAAGGGAATAAAACCTGCTATAAGCACCAGAGACAAACAAGGTGAACTGAAGATGTTTGTGTCATGTGTGATGTTCTACACCTGCTACTCCTGCTACTACAATCTAGTGGATGCCATGTGCCAGGTATGGTTCTAAGTATTTTACATATATTAAATCATTGAAGCTCATGGCATACCTACTGAGTGAAAGTCACAGAAAGCCTGACCCAAACAGTGTCAAACAAAACAAAAAAGGAAATAAGTTGGGTCTAGAACAGAGGCATCCTTCAGGCTGGGATTTATTCAAGGCTTACATAGTGTATCCCTTTTTCCATTTCTTTTCCTCAACTGGTGCTATATTGACTCCAGATCCTAGCAAGCCTCCCACTCCTAGTCCCAAAATGGTTACCTACAGCTATGAGCTAGGTACATATTTCCTGTTCAATTAAAATGGAAATTTCTGTTGTGCTTGGAAAAAATATGCAAAAATTTCAAGATCGTCCAGAAGAAAAAAACTTGCTTATCTCTTCAACTTCCTCTCAGGCCCATTGTACCACTTGTACTCTACACTTCCATCACATGGGCCTCTTTAAGGTCTCAAATCCATCAGGCTCTTTGGTGGGAGTGGAGGTGGGTAGAAATAAAGGTTAAATAAAAGTCCTGGAATTTGTTGCCCTGATTGGGCAGATTTGCTCTTGTGATCAATCCCATGAACCAATCCTACTTCGAGGAATGTGGGAATTGATGGTTGTTTTAAGCCAATTATATAGATCACCCCTGAAGCCAAGTGGGACCAATTCTATCCAAACTGGATTGATGAAAAATTCAAGGAACCCTTAGAAAGAGGGCAAGAAGAGAATCCTCATAATAATAGACTGGTGAAAACAAACATAAAAGTAGATGGCTAAACGTAAAAAAAGCAAAGAATAAAAATCTAAAATATTTTTGTAATACTGTTAATAGTATGTCTATATTTTCATGTGTATATATATATACATGCATGTATCTATACTGAGGTACAAGCAAGAGAAACCAATGTATGCTAATTTAGACAGAAAGGAAGATTTTTTAAAAGGGATTTTGACTGGTACAGAATCTCCTGAAAGTTGAGTGTCTTAGGTAGATTGCCAAGAAGCAGACCCTGGAGAATTTATGTCTTAGTGATTTATTAAATGATGCCAGGAGAAGCCAACTAGAGAGTGGGGAAGTAAGGCAGGGAATGGGAGAAAGCCCACACCCATCAAGGGTGCTATCCTATGCAAAGGTAGTTTCAGCCTGATCCCACAGGGGAACTGTATAGCAGAAGTTATGGCTGTCTTGCCCCAACTCAAGGCACAGAAGCTGGGCTTTCTTATTCCACATCTCTGAATCATTGGTTAAGAGTGCTCCTTGGAAGGCAAATTCCTAGGATTTCCAGCTTTCTATGCATTCTGGCAAAAGCTAGCTCCACAAGCCAGAGGACAGCCCTTGAGAGAAAGATTTAGGCACTGGCTTTTGAAATAGAAAGCATCTCAGAAGCTGGGGAGAAGGAACACACAGAAAATAGCAAAAAAGGATCCAGTGAGACCTGGGCAATGCACAAATGAAATGCACCACTTTGAGACAATCAGCTTTCAATTTACACAAGCAGTAACAATGCTCCAAACCACACCCTGCAGCTGTCCCATGCACCATCAGGGAAATCTCTGATGCTGCTGGTGCCCTGCCAGCACCACTACCCACTGCTGCATCTAATTGCTGACTGCAGTCATTGCCCCATCCTCACTCCCATGGATTCTGCCTGTAACCTGCTCTTGGAATCTCTAACTTCTAAAGTCTAGCGTTTATGGAATACTACACAGCCACACAAAATAATGAAATCATATCTTTTGTAGCAACGTGGATGCAGGTGAAGGCCATTATCCTTAGTGAAATTAACAGAAAACCAAATACCGTATGTTCTCACTTATAAGTGACAGCTAAACACTGGTTACTCATGGACATAAAAATAGGAACAATAGACAATGGGGAATACTGGAGGGGGGAAGGAGGGAAAGGAACAACAGTTGAAAAACTAACTGTTGGTTACTATGCTCAGGACATGGGTGACGGGTGACAGTATCATTCATACCCCGAACTTCAATATCATGTAATGTACTCATGTAACAAACCTGCACATGTACCCCCTGAATCTAAAATAAGTTGAAATTACAAAAAACAAAAAATAAAATAAAACAAAGTTTAGGGTGCTAAGTGATGGCAGCCAGGGTGTGTTTATACATCAGCTGCAAGAAATGCCAGAAAAGGGAATATCTGGCATTTTTAGCTGTCATATCAAGAAGCAAGATCCACCTCATTAAATATTAGGTGGGAATTCCCAAAACACGGGGAGAAGATGATGATGTTGTGTAGAAAAAAAAAAAAGTAAGAGGTATTCACTCCACACACAAATGCATACACCATTTAGAATTGGGCCGGGCGCAGTGGCTCATGCCTGTAATCCCAGCACTTGGGTAGGCTGAGATGGGCAGATCATGAGGTCAGGAGATCGAGGTCATCCTGGCTAACACAGTGAAATCCCGTCTCTGCTAAAAATACAAAAAAATAGCCAGGTGTGGTGGCGGGCGCCTGTAGTCCCAGCTACTTAGGAGGCTGAGGCAGGAGAATGGCATGAACCCAGGAGGCAGAGCTTGCAGTGAGCAGAGATCATGCCACTGCACTCCAGCCTAGGCGACAGTGAGACTCCACCTCAAAAAAAAAAAACATCCATTTAGAATTAATAAGAAATTGCCATCAGACATTACCTCTGGGGAGTGGAACCAGAGCTATAGTTTCAGGAGTGGGTGAGAGAAGATTCTTACTTCTCATTTTATATGTTTCAGTAGTATTTAAGAATTTTATAAGCGACATGTTTCTTTTTTTGATTTCAAAGAACTGGTTTACTTTTTAAGAAGACCTGTCTCTTTCTTTAGAACTGCTTTTAAAAAGAGGCTGGAACGTTTTAATTAAATAATGTACCCTCTGTTTTCAGGAAGGGAGGCCACTCAGATTTGGTGGCGGTGGTTACCATTCATTTTTTCATTCATTTATCAAAGATTTATTGATTGTATGCAAGGCCCAAGGGATAGAAAGATGAAAGACAGAGTCTCTGTTCTCAAGGAGGGAATTAATGTTATGATGAGAAATGTCTTTGAATATCTTGGGTTTTGTGTTATTTTCTTACATATTGGTGAACCTTTTACTTCAGATAGTAAGTACCCTCTACTATACAGCTTTAACTAGATTTACTTATGTTTTTTCCTATTAAATGGAATTAGGAAATATAAGTTGTATATCTTCACAATGATTTCCAAGCTAAATGATGTTGGTGGGGTCTTTGAAATGAGTTACTGTGGAAGTATTTTATGCTCTTGAACTTCATTCAAGAATTCAATTTAACTTCATTTAAAGATTTCATTAGAATTAGGTGACATCACCTTATGTTTTGTGTTGGATTGCAAAAGACTTATTGCTAGCCAGATGTGCTCCTTTTGCTGATAGTAATATAAGCATTCTAAAAGTTCTAATTTCTAAGCCTTGGATTTAATACAAAACCATAGGTAACAAAGATGTATAAAAATCTAGCACGGAGTCCGGACGCGGTGGCTCATGCCTGTAATCCCAGCACTTTGGGAGGTCGAGGTGGGTGGATCACCTGAGGTCAGGAGTTCAAGACCAGCCTGGCCAACACGGTGAAACCCCATCTCTACTAAAAATACAAAAATTAGCCAGGCATGGTGGTGGGCACCTGTAATCCCAGCTACCAAGGAGGCTGAGTCAGGAAAATCGCTAGAACCCGGCAGGCAGCAGCTGCAGTGAGCCAAGATCGTGCCACTGCACTCCAGCCTGGGCTGCAGAGCAAGACTTCATCTTAAAAAATAAATTTAAAAAAATTGGCTGGGCGCGGTGGCTCACGCCAGCACTTTGGGAGGCCGAGGTGGGCGGATCACGAGGTCAGGAGATCAAGACCATCCTGGTTAACATGGTGAAACCCCGTCTCTACTAAAAATACAAAAAATTTGCCAGGTGTGGTGGCGGGCGCCTGTAGTCCCAGCTACTCTGGAGGCTGAGGCAGGAGAATGGCGTGGACCCGGGAGGCGGAGCTTGCAGTGAGCCAAGATCGGGCCACTGCATTCTAGCCTGGGCGACAGGGTGAGACTCTGTCTCAAAAAAATAAATAAAATAAAATAAAATAAAATAAAATAAAATAAAATAAAATAAAATAAATTTAAAAAAATTAATAATAAATAAATAAATCTAGCACTGAAATATTCTGTCTTCCTGACATCTAGTATTGATTTATGGAACATTTATGATATGGTCAAGCCAAGTGGTAGCTTGAAGGAGGATGCTTTATCCCACCCTCAACAATCACTCTCAGTCCCCGCAAAGCCACCTTAGGCAAGGAGCTGGCTGTGTGAATGCAGCAGCGGGATGAATCCAGCCCCTTCTAGCAATCAGCTTATCTACCCTGATGCCTCCTCTCTAGATACTCTGGAGCTACTACTGCTTTAAAACTGGCTGAACTAAAAGAATGTGCTAGTCTTTTTTTTTTTTTTTTTTTTTTTTTGACAGGGTCTTGCTCTGTCACCCAGATCGGAGTGCACTGGCATGATCACAACTCACTGCAGCCTTGAACTCCTGGGTTCAAGCAATCCTCCAACCTCAGCCTCCCAAGTAGCTGGAACCACAAGTTTGCACTATCACGCCCAGCTAATCATTTTTTTATTAATTTTTGGTACAGAGAGAATCTCTCTATGTTGCCTAGGCTGGTCTTGAACTGCTGGGCCCAAGTTATCCTTCTACCTTGGCCTCCCAAAGTGCTGGGCTTCATGAGCCACCATGCCTGGCTTGCTACTCTTAAGGTAGTTAAAACTCTTTCATTTGGAATTAATTTGTTATGTAAATCATGTTTTAAATCCATCTTTACATTCTGAAATAAAACATGTCAATTCAGTTGGTTAAAGCAATGTTTTCAATCTGTATTCCATGGAACCCTAGGGCTCTGCAGAGGCCTCTTAGGACAGTGAGAGGCAGAGTTTAAGAGAGAGGCTAAGGGGTTGAAGCTTTAGAGCTCTGCTTCCCTGCCCCAGCTCAATGACTTTCCTCTCAACTTTCTATGCATTGTGCTTCCATGTAAAAGTTTGTTTGGAAAAGGTTTCTGCTGATAAACATAATAAATACTTTAAATTTGAGATGTGCACTCTCTTCAACTCAGAAATGTAACTTTTAGAAACCATTCTGCAGAAATATTTGCACACATGCTCAGAGATGTATGTATCAAGAGCTCCTTTATCATTGTTTTGTAATGACAATAAATTGGAAACAATCTAATATTCTTCAATAGGGGCATAGCTATGCAAGCTATACTACGAAATACTATACAGTTGATAAAAATTCATGGAAAGATCTTTTGGACATGTTAAGTTTTTTAAGAGCATTTTTCAATACAATGTGAAGAGTATGGTCCAATTTATGTAAAAGAAAGCTGTATATCTGCCTATTATATACATGTAAGTGCTTGGAATAAAGAACTAGAAGGGTATACATGAACTGTTTCCAGTCATTACCTCTGGAGTGGATAATATGTAGACTTGGGAGGCTGGTAAAGAGGTACTTTTACATTTTACTCCAACTATTTCTCAATTTTTGAATGTTCTACGATGAGAATTCATTCAAGTAGAACTTGTGTACATTATTAAATAAATATTTTTTTCCAAGAGTTTGGAAACCACTGAGTTAAAGCCTGGTGCTAATGAGGCCATGAATATATGCCTTTTCCCTATATAGGCAGGTTGGTACCTCATAGAGAAAATCTCTTTGTCTGACAAAGGCTGCACCCCATATAACCCCAGCAAGCTTTTGCAACCACACATGCCACCTGTCACAATCAAGATCAAGTGAGAGGGTTTGACTGGTTAATTGCCGGCCCCCCAGGTCACAGCATGTGTTTTGTTGGTAGGTTTGTGGCTTCATCCTTTGTTCTTCATTTTAAATGGCTTTATTGAGATATATCATACACTTAACCCATTTACAGTATACAATTAACTGGTTTTTAGTATACTCACAGTTGTGAAACCATTACCAAAATCAATTTAGAACATTTTCATCACTCCAAAAAGAAATCCTTCACTTATTAACAATCACTCGTCATCCCTCCTCCTATTATCCCCAAGCCACAAATTTACTTTCTGTATCAATAGATTTGCCTACTTTGGACATTTCATATAAATGGAATAATATAGTATGTGGCCTTTTGGGTCTAGCTTATATCAGTTAGCATAATGTCATTCACGTTGTAGCATGTGTCAGTACTTCATTCCTTTTTTATTGCTGGGTAATATTCCATTGTATGGAAACATCCCATTGAGTTTATTCATTCATCAATTGGTGGACACTTGTGCTATTTCCATTTTTTGGCTGTTATGAATAGTACCACTATAAGCATTCATGCATAAGCTTTTACGTGGATGTATGTTTTAATTTCTCTTGGTGGTATGTCCAGGAGTGGAATTGCTGGGTCATATGGTGATTCCACTTTTAACATTTTAAGGAACTGCCAGACTGTTTTCCAAAGTGGCGACATCATTTTACATTCCCACAAGCAATTTATGAATGTTCCAATTTCTCCATATCTTCACCAGCACTTATTTCATCTCCCTTTTTAATCATAGTCATCCTAGTTGGTGGGGAGCTGCTGTATATATTATCGTGTTCTGTAGAATGACCACTTGTATGAATTAGGCTTCTGCTCCAATAGTATTGCCTATAAACAATCTCAAAATTCTCTGGCTTGAACCATAAGCATATATTTCTTCCTTATGGGTTTGCAAGTTGACTGTGGTTCTACTGGGCTTGGCTTGGCAGTAGTTCTGATCTGTTTCATGTGTCTTCAACCTAGGACCAGGCATGCTCTTCTCACAGGGGATCTCAGAACCTCAAGCAGCGAGCAGAAATACTCTGTGGCCTGGGACTGGCACTTGTTATTTCTGCTGTCAAACCTTTGTCCAAAAAGTTCATGTTGCCAAACCCAACTTCAATGAAGCCAGTAAGTAAACAGTGGCTCACAGTGGCAAAGGGCAAGAGTGTATAATTAAGTGTATTAAGTAAGGAAGAGTGGAAACAGTAATCCAGTCTACTTTACCACTCAATTCTCTGTCCCTAGTTCCATCCTCTTTCTCAGTTTCCAGCACTGCTTAGCCATTATGTTATTATTATAAATTGATGTCACTCAAAATTCCATGTCTCTCAAATCTCAGAAACTCTCTTAATTCCCCTAAGAACTCATTTCCCAACTTCTCCATTTGAGGCAACAACACCCAAATTTAGAATTATTAAAAGACCAAATGATTAAGAATTACAGTGTCTTTCTCCCATCAAGCCTACTCCTCTTTTGTATCAAATGCTGCTAGCTGCTATGCAATAATGTTTTTTTCAAAACAAAAACAAAAACAAAAACAAAACAAAAGAAAAACAGGTGATTTCTTTCTGGTAATGTTCTTTTTCCCAGCCTCCCTTACTTGCAGCTGGGGTTGACCCTGTGGTGAAACTCTGTTGTAGACTTCTGGAAAAATTTGGTTTCCTCGTCATTTTCCTTGACATTGAAGATAATTCAATGTCCTTGTCATTTTCTTCGTATTGCTTTGTCTAGGTCATGGATATGAAACTAGAGGTGGAGTGACCATACTTTAACCATAAGGTGATCACAGCAAGGAAAACCAGATGCAAAGAATTGGGACATAGAATGGAAGAAGGCACATGAACACTGATAACACATGGAACTCTGACTCAGCTGGCATACTCACTTCTGGAGTTTTTGTTGTGTCACTATCTTGTTGATAAAGCATCAGTACCTTTGCACCAACTATCAAGTAATTTACAAACTCCTTAGTGTGGTAATTAAGATGTTCCAAAGCTGTCTCTAAACTTCTAATCTTTCATCTCATGATTATTCTTTGATTTACCACTAACTGGCCACCCAAGATCTATTCTTCATCCTTCTCTGCCCTGCTCTGTGCCCTACCTAGAGGGTGATGCTGGTAGCCCAAGTTACCCAGGACCCCTTGCTTGTTAGCTGCTTGTTGAGTTTGGCCAATGAGATGCACTGGCATAAGGAAGCAAGAGTGGGAAGAGAAAAATTTCAGGATATTTCTTCCCACTGCCCTGCTTTGGTGCTTCCCTTCTGGCAATGGCCACTTGCTTCCTGACCTGAGCTACTACCAGGTAGCTCCTCCTCCAGGGCTCCAAATCTCACTGGGTCTTCAACATGATTTCTTCCCCTTACCCCTTAAGCCCTAGAGTGATAATGGCTCTCCATTGCTGCCAATATCTAGGTGCCTTAACATCTCTATTTTATTCTTCTAACCCTGTCCAATCTGTATACATGGTCCTTGAATTCTAGTGCCTTCACAAGAACCATCTGCAGTGAATTATTTCCAGCTGGCATCTGACTAATACAGTAAAACCTCTCCTGGCACATGCATTTGGGCTTGTATTTCAGCAACTTTTCTCATAATCCTCCCTTTGCTTGAAATCCCTGTCCTCCCATCTCTGTGTCTAGTTGTCCTTCAAGGCCTTCTCAAAACACCACTCCTCCCAAGTAGCCTTCCTTAATCCCCACAACATGGGAAATCTCTTTTTCCTTGAACTCACTCAGCACATACTTGATAGTAATTATATTTTTCTGGTTTAAATTATAGTGACTTATGTACATGCAACCCTGGCCAGTTGGTAAACACTTTGAAGTCTGAACTCACATCCAGGTCTGATTTGTTTTTGTTTTTCTTTTTCTTCTTTTTGCTTCTTCCCAAACTTTGCTTCTCTCTCCCAAAAGCTTGGCACCAAATGGGTACTGTCTCATTCATTTGTATTACTACTTATTACTACTTACTACTTATTACTGCTTCTTATTAGTACTACAAGAGATACCAGTTACAGTGAACACTTTATCAAAAAATAGAAAATGATGGAATAGACTAAAATTTTCCTTTTGGTGACAACGCATTTTTTGCACTTAAAATATACAATAATCATTCATCTATGATACAAATATAATAAGTGATTTTATTTTTATTTTAGTATTTTCAGGTGATAAATCTGGTTTTCTCCCAACACTTTTATTGGGTATCATAGAAAAAAAAATGTATAAGCCAATATTCATCTGTAACTGAGGGTTATCTACCATTATAAGTTAGAATCAGAGGTATAAAGTTATTTCCTAACCCAATGTTTTTCACCTCTGCTCTAGGAAGTTCTAGGGATTATTTCCAAGAGTGGGAATAGGGAGATAATGGGAACCAGTGCCAGGGTGGGAAAACATGAACTATAATTGATGAACTGCTGGAGGCTCAGAGTATGCTAGCCTAAGAGTTAAAAAACTCCATAGGGTTCCCAGCCATGGAGTTGTCCACACTTCTGTGAGTTTTATGTAAAGGATCTCTACCAGGTCTTCACAGTGATTATCTGAGAAAAATCTTCTCATGCTTCTGGCAAGGGAAGGGGAAAATAACCCATTTTGAAACTTGCAACAGCATTCTGTCCCTAACAAGGCCTGCTCTCAGGAGAAACTATTAACTGGAATCCAATCTATTGGGGTCTTACTAGAGCCTAACCTACTTGAAGGAAGGAAAATAACCCCAGCCTCCTATAGCCATCCTGCTCCACCTAACAGGCAGGGGAAAGAAGTGAGAAGCACTCAGTTCAGGGGCACAGGCTCACCAAAAACTGCAACCTGATCATAGGACTATAGAAGACTCTCTCCCCTTCGCACCTTAGGATTACATTACTGAAGGTCTAGTCACCTCAGTCCTTTACACCCAGTACAGCATGTCCACCTTTCAACAAAAATGGCAATGCACACTAAAAGACAAAAAAACACAGTCTGAGTGACTGAACAAGCATCAGAGCCAGAGTCAGAAATGGGAGGAATGTTGGAATTATCAAATGAAAAATTCTTAAAAACTATGATAAGTATGTAGAGGTCTCTAATGAAAAAAGTAGAGAGTATACAATAACAGATTATAATGTAAGCAGAAAGATGGAAATTCTAAAAAAAGAATAAAAAGGAAATGCTAGAGATCAAAATACTGTAACAGAAATAAAAAATGCTTTTGGTGAGCTCATTAGTAGACTAGACATGACTGAGGAAACAATCTCAGAACTTAAGGATGTAACATTAGAAACTTCCAAAACAGAAAAGCAAAGAGAAAAAAGATTCAAAAAAACCAGAACAGAATATCCATGAATTGTGGGACAACTATAAAAGGTGTAACATAACACATAACAGTAATAGCAAAAAAAGAAAGAAAGAGAAGTAATATTTGAAGCAATAGTGACTGGGAATTTCCCCAAAGTATTGTCAGACACCAAACCACAAATCCAAGAAGCTTAGTGAACACCAAGGACAACCACAAAAAAACCCACCCAAACTCAAAACAAACAAACAATAAAAACTACACCTGGCTATAATATATTCAAACATCAGAAAATTAGAGATAAAGAAAAAGTCTTGAAAGAAGACAGAGGAAACAAACATTTTACCCATAGAAGAGCAAAGATATAATTACATCAGACTTCTCAGAAACTATGCAAGCAAGAAGAAAGTGGAATTAAATATTTAGAGCACTGAAAGAAAAAAAAAATCTGTCAACCTAGAATTCTGCACCTTCTAAAATTATTCTTCAAAAGTGAAAGAGAAATAAAGACTCATAGACAGACTAAAACTGAGGGAATTTGTTGCCAGTAGAACTGCCTTACAAGAAATGTTAAAGATCTCTTCAGGGAGAAAGAAAGTGATAGAGCTCAGAATATCAGATCTACATAAAGAAAGGAAGCACATCAGAGAAGGAATAAGTGAAAGTAAAACAAAAACGTTTATTTTTCTTATTTTTAGTTGATCTAACAGATAACAGTTTCTTCAAAATAGCAAGCAACTGTGTATTTGCATATATATATTTACACACATACTTATATATTCTTATGTGTAAATAAAGCAAATAACAGTAGGAGACAATAAAAGGAAGGGAGGAAGGAATTAGGGATGTTTTGTTATTGTAAGGTACTTGCACTACCCATAAAGTGGTATAGTGTTACTTGAAAGTGGACTTGAATTTATTGTAAATGTATATTGCAAGTAAGAAAAAGTTTAAAAAGTACAATTTATGGGCCAGGCGCAGTGGCTCATACCTGTAATCCCAGCACTTTGGGAGGCCGAGGTGGGTGGATCACGAGGTCAGGAGATCAAAACCATCCTGGCTAACACCGTGAAACCCCGTCTCTACTAAAATACAAAAATATTAGCCGGGCGTGGTGGCAGGCGCCTGTAGTCCCAGCTGCTCGGGAGGCTGAGGCAGGAGAATGGCGTGAACCCGGGGGGGCAGAGCTTGCAGTGAGCCAAGATCACGCCACTGCACTCTAGCCTGGGGACTCCGTCCCCCCCTCCCCCAAAAAAAGTGCAATTTATGTGCTATGAAAAGAGACAAAATAGATTTATATAGAATACTCAATTAAACCATGAAAGGCAGAAAAAGAGTGGAAGACCAAATAGGAACAAAGAAGGGCAACAAATAAAAAGCAGTAACAAATATCATAGATATTAATCCAACTATATCATCAGTAATCACTTTGAACAGCAATAGTCTAAATGCACTGATTAGAAGTTCAAAGTGGATCAAAAAAAAAGACAGACCCAAGTATATGTTATCTACAAGAAACCCACTTTACATATAAAAAAACATAGATTAAAAGTAAAGGGATGGAGAAAGATACACCACACTAACACTAATCACAAGAAAGAGGAAGTAACTATATTAATTTCAGACACAGCAGACTTCAGAGCAAGGAAAGTTATCTTTTAAAAGGGAGCATTATATAACAACAAATAGGTCAATTCTCCTAGAATGCATAACAATTCTTAATGTATATGTGCCTAACAACAGAGCATCAAAATACATGAGGCAAAAACAGATAGAATTGCTTTGTTTTCTGAATGAACTTCTATACTGTTTTCCATAATGGCTGTACTAATTTACTTTCCCACCAACCATGTGCAAGAGTTACCCTTTCTCTTCATCCTCATAAGCATCTGTTATTTTTTGTCTTTTTGATAACAGGCATTTTAAGTGGTGTGAGATGATATCTCATTGTGGTTTTGACTTGCGTTTCCCTGATGATTAGTGGAGTATTTTTTCATACATCTGTTGGCCATTTGTATATCTTCTTTTGAGAAATGTATATTCAGATCATTTGCCCGTTTTAAAATTGGATAATTTGTTTTATTGCTGTTGCATTGTTTGAATTCCTTATATATTCCGGTTATTAATCCCTTCAGACGGAGAGTTTGCAGATATTTTCGCCCATTCTGTAGGTTGTCTTTTCACTCTTGATTGTTTCCTTTGCTCTGCAGAAGCATTTTAGTTTGATATAATCCTATTTTATATAAATCTACAGTAATCAGAGCAGTGTGATATTGGTTAAAGAATAGACAGGCCGGGCGCCGTGGCTCACGCCTGTAATCCCAGCACTTTGGGAGGCTGAGGCGGGCGGATCATGAGGTCAGGAGATCGAGACCATACTGGCTAACACAGTGAAACCCCGTCTCTACTAAAAAACACAAAAAAAGTTAGCCGGGCTTGGTGGCCGGTGCCTGTAGTCCCAGCTACTCCAGAGGCTGAGGCAGGAAAAGGGCGTGAACCCGGGAGGCGGAGCTTGCAGTGAGCCCACTCCAGCCTGGGTGACAGAGCGAGACTCTGTCTCAAAAAAAAAAAAAAAAAAAAAAAAGACAGACAATGGAACAGAATAGAGTCAAGAAATAGACCTACATAAATATAGCCAACTGATCTTTGACAAAGAAGCAAAGGCAGTACAATGAAGCAAAGATAATCTTTCCAACAAATGGTGCAGGAAAAACTGGATGTCCAAATATCCTCCCCCCGCCAAAAAAAAAAATCCAGTGGGACTGCTCTGAAAAGGGAACACTTTTACTGCTGGTGGGAATGTAAATTAGTACAACCACTATGGAAAACAGTATGGTGATTCCTTAAAGAACTAAAAGTAGAACTACCATTTGATCCAGCAATCCCACTACTATGTATCTATCCAGAGGAAAAGAAGTCATTATATGCAAAAAACATGTGCACACACGTTTATAGCAGCACAATTAGCAATTGCAAAAGTATGGAACCAGTCTAAATGCCCATCAACCAACGAGTGGATAAAGAAAATGTGATATATACATATATATATATATATATATATATGCACAGACACACACCATAGAATACTACTCAGCCGTGAAAAAGAATGAAATAGTGGCATAAGCTGCAACCTGGATGCAGTTGGAGACCATTATTCTAAGCGAAGTAACTCAGGAATGGAAAACCATTATATGTTCTTGCTTACAAGTGGGAGCTAAGCTATGAGGATGCAAAGGCATAACAATAATATCATGTACTTTGGGGATAGGCGGGGAGGAGGGAAGGGTTAAAGGATAAAAGACAATACACTGGGTGCAGTGTACACTGCTTAGGTGACGGGTGCAACAAAATCTCAGAAATCACCACTAAAGAACTTTTCCATGCAACCAAACACCACCTGTTCCCCAAAAACTATTGAAATTAAACACACACACACACACACACACAATAAATCTAGATACAGACCCTATATTTTTCACAAAAAATTAACTAAAATAAATCTATGATTTATCAATAAATGTAAAATGCAAAATTATAAAACTCCTAGAAGATAGCATAGGAGAAAACCTAGATGACTTTGAGTATGGCAATGATTTTTTAGATACAATGCCACAGGCATGATCCATGAAAGAAATAATGAATAATCCGGGCTTTACAAAAATTAAAAACTTTTGTGCTGCAAAAGACAATGTCAAGAAAATGAGAAAACAAGTCACAAACTGGGAGAAAATATTTGCAAAAGTCACTTCTGATAAAGAACTCTTATTGAAAATATACAAAGAACTCTTCAAATTCAAAAATAAGAAAATAAAAAAAACCTATTTTAAAAAATAGGCAAAAGACCTGACCACAAAAGAAGATATACAGATGGCAAATAAGCATATGAAAAGATATTCAACATCATGTGTCATTAGGGAATTGCAAATTGAAACCACAGTCAGATACCGCTACACACCTATTAGAATTGCCAAAATCCAAAACTCGTAACGCCAAAAGCTGGCAAGGATGTGGATGGAGCAACAGGGACTCTCATTCTTTGCTTGTGGGAATGCAAAATGGTAATGGTAT
Organism: Gorilla gorilla gorilla; assembly: GCF_029281585.2. NCBI lineage: Eukaryota > Metazoa > Chordata > Mammalia > Primates > Hominidae > Gorilla > Gorilla gorilla. The sequence continues at coordinate 81,092,601 of NC_073234.2, forward strand.
AGCTGCTTTGGAAGACAGTTTGGCAGTTTTTTACAGAGCTAAACATACTCTTACCAATCCAGCAATTGTGCTCCATGTTCTTTACCCAAAATAATTGAAAACTTATGTTCACACACACACAAAAAAACTGGCACATGGATGTTTATAGCAGATTTATTCATAATTGTCAAAATTTGCAAGCAACCAAGATATCCTTCACTTTGTGAGTGGATAAACTGTAGTACATCCAAACAATAAAATGTTATTTGGTGCTAAAAAGAAATTAGCTCTCAAGCCATGACAAGGCATGGAGAAAACTTAAATGCATATTACTAACTGAAAGAAGCATATCTGAAAAGGATACATATGGTGTGATTCCAACTTTATGAAATCTAGAAAAGGCAAAACTATTGAAACAGTAAAAATATCAGTGGCTGACAGAGATTAGGTGGGAGGGGAGATGATGAGCAACGCATATGGATTTTTAGGGCAGTAAAACTATTATTCTGTATGTGACTACAATGGTGGATACGTGTCATTCTACATTTGTCAAAACTCACAGGATGTACATCAACAAGAGTGAACCCTACTGTAAACTATGGACCTTGGGCAATAATGATATGTCAGTGTAGGTTCATGGATTGTAACAAATGGTGTCAATGTATATATAGCTCGGGAGGTTGTATGTATGTGGAGACACAGAATATATGGGAACTCTCTGTACTTGCCACTCTATTTTGCTGTGAACCTAAAAATTCTGTAAAAATAAAATTCATTGATTTTTCTAAAAAGCCAGTCACATTATAACTTTTGCCAATCATGCATGGATTGAATATTTTATCAATTAAGAATTACGTTTGACTGTTCATGACAGAGAATGGCTTGAACCAGGAGGCGGAGGTTGCAGTGAGCCGAGATCGCACCATTGCACTCCAGCCTGGGCAACAAGAGCAAAACCCCGTCTCAAAACAAAACAAAACAAAACAAAACAAGCAACAACAACAAAAATAAGTCATAAATTCTAATGTGCAGTATGAACCTGTATTTGTTCACTTAAAGTCCAGAAAGATTAAAATAGTTTTAGAGTTTTCTCTCAGTGGTGTGATAATTGGGGAATTTTTTTCTTTACTTTTCTGTCGCGTGCATTTTCAACAATGCATTTTCTATTACAGTTGTGATAAGAGAAAAAGAACAATAACAATAACTGATCAGAAAAAGAAAGAAATCCTTCTAAAAGCAGTGAAGAATGGATTTTTACAATGTAAGACTGAAAGCTAGGAGACCATGGAGAAAGATAGTGAAGTAATCCAAATGAGAAGGGGAGGGAGCCCTAACTAAGGCAGTGACAGTGGGGTGGGAAGTAGAGTCAAGAAATATTTAGAAGGCAGAATTAGAGGGACTTGGTGATCATTTGATGTGGAAAGAGAAGGATCTAGATTGATTCCTAGCTAAGTGCGATTCCTGGATAAGAATGATTGGTAAGAAAAGAAAATCGTTTTGGGGAAAAAATTATGGGCCAGTTTCTATGGCTATGTAACAATTCACCCAAAAACCTAGTGAATGAAGAACTAACACAACATGTGTTTTACTCCTAAATCTGCACTTGGGTCAGAGCTCAGCAGGGGTCTCTCCTCTTTGTTCTGCTTCACATCTGCTTGGGGTGGCTTAAAGGCAGTTGGGGGTGGGGGCCTGGAAGTATCTGAATGTTCATGCACTCACTTATCAGGCAGCTGATGGGAAGATAAATGTTTGAGACCTGTCACAGCAAGGGCTCCTTGGCATTTCTATCTCTGTGTGGCCTCTGCCCAAGGTCTCTCCAGCATGGTGGCTTCAAGGCAGCTAAGCTTCTCACATTCAGGAATTCCAAGGTGGCAGGAGGAGGCACGGGGAGAGATTGAGATCAAGGCAGCAATTGTATTATCCGTGTTTGTAGCCTTGTGGTATCTAGTCTCCAAAATGATGCAGCATGATTTCTACTGCCTTTTATTTATTACAAGCATATTAGTAAAATTGACCCACGTTTAAGAAGAGTGGAAATTAGATTTCACCCTTTGTGGGAAGAATGTTGAAGAATTTACAAACATGTTCTTAAACCACCACAGATGATCAATTCAGTTTTACAGACACTGAGTTTGAATTTCTGGGTGCCTTAGTCTGGTTCCTGAGCAAACAAGAGTCTTGGGTAAGGATTAATCTTTATGCTTTATTTGAGAAGTACACACTCAAGGCAGTGAAAGTAAGGAAAAATGAAAAAAAGGCAGGGAAGGATGGAAAGCAATTCAAGATGATGCTGGTCACTACTACCCAATTACCGCAAAGAGACAGGGCAGGTGGCTTGGTAGGAGTGATGCAACCACGTGGGGCATTTCCAGATAAATTCTAGATAAAGTCATTGTGCTTTGGAGCTTCGTGACATTTCATGGATGGTGAAAGGAGAGGAAGTTTATTTAACTAGATTCCCTCCTGTATTAGTTTTCAATGGCTGCATAACAAATTACCACAAACTTAATGACTTAAAATATAGTTAAAATACCCATTTAATAGCTCACAGTTTTGTGAGTCAGAAGCCAGATATGGGGTAGCTGGGGTTCTTACTCAGGGATCATAAGGCTGAAATCAAGGTGTCGGCCTGCCTGTGCTGTTGTCTGAAGGCTCTGGGGAAGACTCCACTTTCAAGCTTGTTCTTGTTGTTGGTAGAATTCAGTTCCTTGTGATTGGAGAACAGAGGTCCTTATTTCTTTGTTAGATGTTGGTGTGGGCTGCCATCAGCTCCTAGAAACCACTCACATTCCTTGCCACCCATGTCCTCCATCTTCAAAAAGCTATGGTATGAGTCAAATCCTTCTTAAGCCAGAGGAAACTCTCTGCTTTAAACACACATTTGGTATGACTCCTCTGGATAATTTTCCTGTCTTAAGGTCAGTATGTCAGGTAATACAAGCTAGTCACAGGAGTGAAGCCCAGCCAGTGATTATGTACTCATGTACACCTCGAGGCAGAAGATCTTGGATGCCATTCTGCCTACTACACCTCCTGTCCCTAAATCTGATTTCAAAGCCCATGTTCTTCCTGCTACCCAAAGCTGCTTGATAATATATGGAGACCGAGATTGCTTGGGGCTGACAATATAATGTCAATAGATGAAAGGCAGACATGAAACTCTTCCACTTCTGTTCTGGTTCCATGACTTTTGTTGAAAGGAATGTTCTGTGAATCCCAGCATGTATTAAGTGCTCAATAAATAGGGCTGAATGAATGATGGATTGGACAGAGGAGAGTACTGGAAGACTTAATGTGATAAGTAAATAGATTTTAAATGAAGACCTAATTGTGTTAATAGAGATTCTCTCTAGTTTTAGATGAATTACATTTCTGAGTCCTGAGAGAATAACAGGTGAGATTTCTGCAAAATCAACTCAACTCAATATATGTTTCTTGAATGAATGAGTGAACAAATTTATTTTGTTTGGTGATCCTCTGACTACAGGACTAGGAAGCCTATCTGAAAGAATTTAAAACCCCAAAACTAATTTAGCAGCATATATTTGTTCTTGATGATACTGTAGGGAAACTCTTAGAGATAATCTCTCCTACATTTCATTAACTATTAAGCATTAAAGACACAATTATTATTATTATTATTATTTTCTTTTTGAGATGGAGTCTTGCTCTGTCACCCAGGCTAGATAGAGTGCAGTGGCGCGATCTCGGCTTACTGCAAACTCCACCTCCCGGGTTCACACCGTTCTCCTGCCTCAGCCTCCGAACTAGATGGGACTACAGGTGCCCACCACGTTTTTGTATTTTTAGTAGAGACAGGGTTTCACCATGTTAGACACGGTCTCTATCTCCTGACCTCGTGATCCACCCGCCTCGGCCTCCCAAAGTGCTGGGATTACAGGCGTGAGCCACCGTGCCCGGCCCACAATTATGATTAAATAATAAATTATTAAAGACATAATTTCTAAATCGTGGGTTTGAGCAGTGCAAATGACCTTATATTAAAACACATGAAATGTTTTTCAGCCAAAGTGGAATGCAAAGCTCTGAAGGCCAGATTATGTGTTTATTTTGCTTTGTTTTGTTGTGTATATGTGTGTGTGTGTGTGTGTGTGTGTGTGTGTGTGTGTGTGTGTGTGTGTGTTTTGAGACAGGGTCTCACTCTGTCACCCAGGCTGAAGTACAGTGGTACCATCATTGCTCACTGTAGTTGCGACCTCTCGGGCTCAAGTGATCCTCTCACCTTAGCCTCTCGAGTAGTTGAGACTATAGGTGCACATCACCATGCCTGGCTAATTTTTTTATTTTTTGAAGAAACAGGGTCCCACTATGTTGCCCAGGCTGGTCTCGAACTCCTGGCTTCAAGTGATCCTCCCACCTCGGCCTCCCAGAGTGCTAGGATTACAGGCATGAGCCACTTCGCCTAACCTATGTGTTTACATTGTACTTTACTAAACTTCTATTTACATACACACACACGAGTGCTATGCATTCTGTTCAATCAATATTAGTTATAATTTTTTCTGTGACCTTATATAGATTCAATTCCAAAATACCTGATTATAATAAATCTGCATTTAATTACACATGAAATATATTCATGATTAATCAGTTATAATCTGAGTAAATCCTTAAATAATTTTTTTTAATTTGTGAATGTATTAAGGTGTCAATATGTCATTGATAAAGTGCAATATGAGAACTTAAATCTCCTTGTCACAGATGCATCTTTCTTTCGTTAAAAGAATGCCAAAGGTATTTTAGTATATCTAACGCTTTTCTCATCCTGTATGGCATGTTCTTTAAAATAGTAAATTTATTATAGGTACCTTCGTTGTTGTAATAAATTAATAACTACCAGAAGTGTATCATGAACAGAACACTACCTAGACAAGACTAGTGCAAAAAAAAAAAAAAAAAAAAAAAGAGGTGCTTGAAATGCTACCTGTCTTCTGGGAATATACATAAAATTTACATATAAGCATGTGTATTAGTCTATTCTCACACTGCTATGAAGAAATACCCGAGATTGGGTAATTTAGAAAGGAAAGAGGTTTAATTGATTCACAGTTCTGCATGGCTGGGGAGGCCTTAGGAAACTTACAGTCATGGCAGTAGGCAAAAAGGAAGCAAGACACCTTCTTCACAAAGCAGTAGGAAGGAGAAGTATGAGAGCTGAGCAAAGAGGGGAGCCCATTATAAAACCATCAGATCTTGTGAACACTTACTCACTATCATGAGAATAGCATGGGAGAACCACCCCCATGACTCAATGACCTCCCACCGTGTCCCTCCCACCATACGTAGGGATTATGGGAACTACAATTCAAGATGAGTTTTGGGTGGAGACAGAGCCAAACCATAGCAGCATGTATACCACCAAAATAGAAAAGACACTACCTAGTATGTGATAACATAGTGCTAAGACACCTTGAATTCTAAGATACATCCCAAATTCCAAGATGTTAAAGATGAAAATACAATATATCTTAATAGTTTTCATACATATGTACTATATATCTAAGACAGAAATTTTACATGTGATATTCTCAATCCTAGTCTACTTATTTTTTAAATGATGTTATGGGCTTGCTAAATTAATTTTACCACCCACTAATAGGCTGACCTGATCTAAACACTGATCTACATCATGTGTCACAGATAATTAAAAACCTTGTTAACATATACAACCAAGGTGCTAATTGCTCAATTCTATAGTGGGTGCAGAAGAAGAAAAGACACAATTGAATATGGACAGAAACTACCTGGAAAGCTTTCAAATTAGAAAGAAGAATTGAGCCTTGAATACATGGGTAAATATGGTGTGATAAAGAAGAGGCAGTGAACGGTTGAGAAACTTAAACTGGGGGAAAAACCCTCAGATGTAAATGTAAAAAAAAAATTCCTTTCCTTAAAAATAAAATCTAGCCATTTAACATTATTTTAAAAATATATAAGAATACCTTTTTGAATAGTAAAAGTCTCAATAATTTCAAAGATTACAACAAATTTTAATGTTTCACCTACAGAAAGTATACAGAATTCTGAAAAATTAAATACAGCTTCCTAAGAATGAAAATATATAAAATTGATTTAAATAGAACTTGATACAATATTTGTTTTATACCCTTGTTATAAATTCAAAAGGGGTCAAATAGTCTAATAGCAAAATGATAGCAGCCTGAAAACAAGTGGCTGTATATTCCCCCACCCCCAATTTTTCTGTGCTTCTCTTATATTCAAAGATTAATGCAAAAACAAAATTTTGGAATCCGCTCTTTGCTGACCTCTGTACACGTTACCAAAAAAAAAAAAAAAAAATCCTAGGATATAATGAGGTATACAGCACAAAACTGGCTGGCTGAACTCCTCAGTGACTCCCCTGCATTCACCTTCAGAATTTCTCTCTACTCCTGGCAAAAAGTGAGCAAACAACACAAACCCAAAAACCTATTTTGTACGTGTATGTGAAATGTGCACACCACAGTGCAAATATGTGATCATAGTTTTTAAATGTGCACGATTGGCAGTTAGGAAATATCACTGTAATCGTTAGGTGAAACTTCAATCCCTTTGATGAAGATACCATCTTTGAGCCAAGCCCTGACAGAAAACCTTTGGTTCCTGTTAGACCCCTCCCTCCCCAGTCAGCTGCTGGGCTCCATCCGGAGGGATGGAGGCTCTCTCTCTCCATTACAGCTAAGCGTTCCCAGACCCAGGAGAAACCCTGGGTTCCTGCAGAGCACTCAACGTGCAGCAAAGTGTCCCAGCTCTGCAAAGGGCAGCTGGAAATGGATTTAAAATGGCAACGCGGACCAATCAGCGCTGCCGCGCCAAAGCAGACATTTACACGCGCCTCCTCCACATGCACAGCGGAACCTGGCGGTGCCTAACTCCTGCTTAGGGCTGCAAAGTAGGCGTTTTTATTCCACGGTGGTCTGTATCTTTGAAAAAAATAAATTCTTCCCCAGGTGAAAGTTTTTATTTTGGAATTAGTCCAAAATAATTTTGGGTGTGATGTGTGAAAATCTGAACCTAATTTTTTCAGAGTTTTGTGTTATTCAAGGATGAAAAGAGGTACATTTAAAAATGTACTCCACCTTTTAAAAACGGACTGTGGCCATTATGGTGTTCACATAACTCAGAACAGCCCAGGCCATAAAATTAGGACTTGGCAGAAAGAGAGTTCTCAGGCAGAAGGTTAAATCGAGGTAAACTGAAGGGAGAGTTGGGCAGTGAGTGCAATTGTGGTGTTAGGAATCTACAAGGTGCCCTTTACCCTGGGAACGTCGGATCCCCGGGGAGGGGGATGGGGAGGGAACTTCGGTTGCCTCTAGTCTTTCCTGGAGAAAAAAGTTCAATGAAGAAGCTGGGGCGCTCTGTGTGTGCACATTGTTTGCATGTGTCTGCGAATGTGCATGTCTATCTGCGTGCCTGTGTGTATGTGTGTGTGTGTAAATGCGGGTGTTTACCAGTGCATGAATGCCCCCGTGTCCACGTGTATCTGCGTGCATGTGCTTACACGCGTGTTCGTGTGTATCTGCATGCATGTTTCCGTGTATGTGCGCGCTCGCCCGCCCGAAGGCTCTGTGGTGAGGGCATTCCGAGGCGGAGTACGGCTGTCAGGGGCCCTCTCCCACTCCTCTGCAGTCCCTTCCCACTCACAGTGAACCGGTGCGCTGCCTGAGGTGCAGCCTAGACGCTTCCTGCAAAGTGTTGGCTCGGCATGGTAGAGGCGCAGGTAAAGGCCAAGCCCCGAAACGTGGCTCCGGGACAGTCACGTTCCCGCGCCTTCCCAGGACAACTGCCCAGGGGTGACCTCGAGAGGCGGGTGGAGCTAGGCCCACGGCGAGCCAGCCCGGGATCCCCGGTCTGTCCCTTTAACCCCGCCGCCGGGCGGGAGCACGTGAGCGGGGCTCCGGGTGGCACCCGGGCGCCGCCGCCGCCGAGGCAGTTGTATTTCGAACGCTGCCTCTGGCTAGCAGCCAGGCGCCTTGGCTCGGCGGTCCGCCTGGCCTCCCTCCTCCTCATACTTTTCTTCCTGCGCAACCCCCTCCCCTTTATCCGCCCACGATTAGAGGTGGGCACTCCCCCCCCCACCCCCTCCCCAAGCGCAAGCGCGCGCACGCACACACACCACACACACTCACACTCACACACACTCACACACACTCATCCCACTTGAATCTTGGGGCAGGAACTCAGAAAACTTCCAGCCCGGGCAGCGCGCGCTTGGTGCAAGACTCAGGAGCTAGCAGCCCGTCCCCCTCCGACTCTCCGGTGCCGCCGCCGCCGCCGCCTGCTCCCGCCACCCGAGGAGGCGCGGTGCCACCCACTACTCTGTCCTCTGCCTGTGCTCCGTGCCCGACCCTATCCCGGCGGAATCTCCCCATCCTCCTTTGCTTTCCGACTGCCCAAGGCACTTTCAATCTCAATCTCTTCTCTCTCTCTCTCTCTGTCTCTCTCTCTCTCTCTCTCTCGCAGGGTGGGGGGAAGAGGAGGAGGAATTCTTTCCCCGCCTAACATTTCAAGGGACACAATTCACTCCAAGTCTCTTCCCTTTCCAAGCCGCTTCCGAAGTGCTCCCGGTGCCCGCAACTCCTGATCCCAACCCGCGAGAGGAGCCTCTGCGACCTCAAAGCCTCTCTTCCTTCTCCCTCGCTTCCCTCCTCCTCTCGCTACCTCCACCTCCACCTCCACCTCCGGCACCCACCCACCGCCGCCGCCGCCACCGGCAGCGCCTCCTCCTCTCCTCCTCCTCCTCCCCTCTTCTCTTTTTGGCAGCCGCTGGACGTCCGGTGTTGATGGTGGCAGCGGCGGCAGCCTAAGCAACAGCAGCCCTCGCAGCCCGCCAGCTCGCGCTCGCCCCGCCGGCGTCCCCAGCCCTATCACCTCATCTCCCGAAAGGTGCTGGGCAGCTCCGGGGCGGTCGAGGCGAAGCGGCTGCAGCGGAGGTAGAGGCGGCGGGAGGCAGGATGAGCGCACGCGGTGAGGGCGCGGGGCAGCCGTCCACTTCAGCCCAGGGACAACCTGCCGCCCCAGCGCCTCAGAAGAGAGGACGCGGCCGCCCCAGGAAGCAGCAGCAAGTCAGTACGAGGGCGCGGTGGGGGCACCAGCCCACCCCGTCCCCACTGCCGGGGCCCAGACACGCGCGGGGCGGCCGGAGTGCGGGAGCCCAGTCGCCGCGGCCGTCGCACACTGCCCGCCGGCCGGCCGGGGGGAGCGGCGCAGACCCCGCGAGTGCGCCGCGCGGCCCCGGGGCGCCAGCAACCCTCCGGGCGGGGAGGTGGGGAGCCGCGGCGGGCGGCCCGGGGAAGGCGGGAGGTGGGGTCGGGCGAAGCGCGTCCTCGGACTTTCGCTATTGTGCACGGCCCCGAGTGGCGCGGTGTCGCCCGGTGACTGGAAGCGACCGGGATCCGACAAACCCGGGCTCGCAGGCGCTTTCCGAGCTGCTTTTGCAACTGCCCGGGAGGAAGGAGGTGCCGGGGACCCGGGCGCTTCGGCCGATCTGGGCTGAAGGGGCTAGTCTTGGGGGCCGGAGGCTCTTTCTCCCGCCTCCCGGGGCTGCTCGCGGGTCGGGGGCTGGCGCGCCGCAGCCGCCCCTTGGCGCCCTCCTCCAAGCTCTCGGTGGCCCAAGACTCGCGCCCTCCCGACAAAGAACGCATGGAGACCCGGCTGCCTGGTCCTCTTTGGGCTCTTTAAATATGCGGCGGCCGCCGGAGGGAGCCCGGGGCAGGGGCTACGGGGAGCCTGGTTCCCCGAGGGACGGGGTTAACTCGCCCAGCTAAGGGCGCGTTGAAAGGAGTGTCCAAGAGAGTGCAGGGTAGCCAGGGTCGCTTCCTCGTCAGGGGCCCGGTCCCCCTTTTGCCCCTGGATCTCGCGCCTCAGAGCTGCAGCCATTGAATGCTCTCCTCCAAGGCCAGTGGCCGGGGGTTGAGTAGGGGACGATCGAGGGGCGCCCGGGACCCTGCGGAGTGGAGGGTTTTGTCTGCGGATGCAACCAATTAAGCGTGCAGCCGGCGCTTGCAGAGCTGCGCTCAGCGCGCGGGGCTGGGGGTTTTGTTCGCTGTAATTTCCAAGCCGCGGCGGGCAGGGTTGGAGCGGGATATGTCTATTGAGAACATTTAAACTCCACTTTCTCGGGCTTTAAAACTTGCTCGCTCCTTGGTCTTAAATCGCTTCCTTCATGGCAAACACGCCGATTAGAAAATAATCCTAGAGTCCGAAAGTTGTCCGAGAGCAAGGTGGGGAAAGTGAACAATGTTTGCTTGCCAGTGCATTTTAGAAAAATTGAGAGTTGTACCTTTTTGAAATCGTCAAAGGAAACAAGCCGATCTAGAGGCCCCTGAGTTTTCCCGCTCTGCCCAAGCGACACTTTACACCGCATTTGAATCCTGTTTTACACCTCCCAGGAAGTCTCTGCCCTCCCCCACTTGTTTCCCACCCGCCACCCAGCTCTAACTCACTAATTGCCCCCCCTCCAAAAAAAAGAAAATCCAAAAGAAATTACAATGGGGTCTGGAGGTGATTGGATACTTTACCTTTGAGTTAAGGCAGAGTTCACAAAGAAAGAAAAATTTGTCTCCGATGTGTTTGCTCTCGATGTGCCCACTGGTGCTAGTGGTCCCACAGAAGCTTGCAGGGAACCTTCCCGAATTCTCTAAATGGGATGCGAATTTTCATTGAGGACGTTCATGGGTTTTAAGTTAATTAGTCTCACTTAATCACCGAATCTGAATGAAATGTGAATAGATGATTCACTGGATAAATATTTGGGATCTGGAATATTAATCATCGCATTCTCTTAACCACTTGAGTATTTACTACTTGGCATAGGAGCCATTTAAAGTTTTGCTAAACCTAGTGATTGCTTCCATTTCTCATTCCCAGACACTCCATTCCTCCTCGCTTTTACCCCCTTTTAGTTTTCTCCACTCCACCCCCATAAGAGTTTTCTCAAAAGAAAGTTTTGAAGAAAATATGTTTATTTTTATCAAAAGATATTTAAATTTAGACTGGAGGCCATGCCTGCATCTCCAAAAGGAAGTGGAGAATTGAAGCAATTAACTAGATGATTCAAGCAAAACCTCCCACCATAGATTTACTATAATTATTTGGAAATTTTAGGGGGAATGGAGTTATTTTGAACTGAAGAACTTGAATAATTGCTCCAGTATTTCACTCAAAATGTGTCAGTTGAATCATAATCCACCTAGAAGGCAGGTATACAAAGATGATTAAAAGCCACCTTTTCAATATGGAAGATTGTTGAAATATCTATGATGGTAGCTTCGTATTTCTGTTGCTTGAAATGCTAGTATAATGGAGAGTGGTGTTCGTTTAAAATGCCTATTATTCCTATGAGTTGCCAAATGCATAGCCCTGTAAACTTTACACCTTAAAAGTATATGACTTTCTTTCTAGAACATGCCTCTTCAGTCTTTGTTACCATTTTAGGTTTGAAGTAGAATCTAGTTTTCATATACAAAATAAGAGTTTCCTCTTTGAACCCTTGCATTACAAGTATAGTTATTTCCCCTTTCTGTAAACTCTGTACCATCATCATCCATTTATGCTTGAACTGAACGTGTTCCAACAGCTCTTTTGAGCAGCACATGCAGAAAATATAGCTAAAGAGTCAGGGTCAATTTCTTTCAGACATTCTTGCCACAACAGCATTTTTTTTTCCCTCACAATTAGGAACCAACCGGTGAGCCCTCTCCTAAGAGACCCAGGGGAAGACCTAAAGGCAGCAAAAACAAGAGTCCCTCTAAAGCAGCTCAAAAGGTGAGATTTCTCAAGTCAAGTTCTCCTAACTTCATCAATGACTGACTACAGGAGCCTGCCTGTAACTTTCCCATTCTAACTCCGCAGCCAGGAATTTGTCCCAACTGGGTAACACAAGACTCATTTCTTACATTTAACATTAGTTAGATGCGAGTTAACCTTTTTTGTAAGCAGATGCTCAGCATAAAAAGTTTTTGAAGATACTTAACAGTGTTGTTTTTAAACAAACAGCTACCAAATAATTTGAACCTTAAAACGGGTAGAAGTGAGGAAGGAAGGGGTGGGGGGATGAAAATGGTACAATTAATATTTGCACCAGTTGTAAATAGTTAAAAACAAATCAAAACTATAGATTTTGCCTGATGGTAAAGTTTTTGCAATTTCCTCTGAAAAATGATAAAGATTGATTTACTTTGTGCTTATTACATGGCTACTGCAAACCAAATCCCCCTATTAAAGTACTTTGCCAAATAGATGATAATTAGAAGTAAATCTAGTTGTGGGATAGTGGAAAAATTCCATGAATTTTACAGCTTTAATTGTGATAATAAAGTATACTGTTTGTTTTACAATAAACCTGCAGTATAGTATATCATAATCTCAAAATGCCTTTTCATCAAGTGACATAGAAATGTCTGAATTGGACAATGAGACTTTTTAAAACAAATATTTGGCTCATTTAATATCTCTTTTTGGGCAGAATGGAACCCAGTTAAGTGTAATATTCAGTGTTTATCTTAATAAGTTTAAACTTGCAGTTTAAGATAACTTCAGGTTGGCTGTGTTTAAGCTAGCAAAGAGGAACTATGTCAGGGTTAATGCATGTATAGAGAAATACCGGTCACTTTTTTGACTTTATAAATAAATTGGAAAAAAAAGTTTCTGCGTTTTATTTGTAGGTTTGTGTAGTAATTGAGAACAAAGTTTCAAAAATCAGAACTAAATTTGGATATACCTTTTCACCGGTTTTGGGTACTCCATGTACAGTATTTGTTAGAAAGGACTATATGCTCATCGTTTGGGGATTAATGTTTTGTGTGGTTTTCTTTGTGACTGTGGGTACTAACTGTAATGTATGTAAACTGCCATAGCAACTAATGGTACATGTAAAGTTATTTAGGAAGTTACTCTGAGTTCTTGTCTGTTTTAACAGTTTTGAACAGAGTTGAGGAGCATATTTTTAATATATTTAAATTTAATTGCTTCTTAGAGTTTAGATTTAATTGTGTTTCTTATTTAATCAATAAACTTTAAAATAGCTCTAAGTAACCTTGTTATTTAAAAATGGCAATATATAATCTGGTATTTTTAATATGAATACTTTATATTTGTTTCATTTTATCTCATTTATAAATTAACTAAAATGGACTGATTTTACCAAGGAGTTTTTCTATGTTGTGTAAGTGTGGAGTTTACCTAATTTACTTTTATTCTAAGGAGATGCACAAATGAATATCTTGTTAGATAGCTAACATGCATTTAAGCTGTGGTGTAATTCCTCTGAAAAACACATCATGATAATATCTCCTAGGAAGAAATCTTTAAATTTCACCATAAATAAGTAATTTGAAACTTCATACTAAAAAGGAAAATGAATTGTCTCCCATATTTTACTATATTTCATGTTTTTTGGATGAATAGATAGAAACGCTCCCATTGCCTCCTCTTCATTTTAAAAAGCTTACCACTGACTAACAAAATTTGTATTGAGAAAAGGGAAGCTGAAGCTAGTGCCTAGTTTACCACCTAAAGCAAAATTTTTAAAGTTGATCTATTCCTAAGTAAGGGCTGATTTATTTTTAGTGACTCTAGTGACAGGCGTTTGTAAATGACCCCCCTAAGCCGCTCATCTTTCTGAAAATTCTTCATGTGTATGCATACATTATTCCAATTTCCAAAACAGAAGTAGGCTTTCTTTTTTCTAAGGATTCCTTCTCCAGAATCTTTCATTCTTTCAGACACAATTATTTCCTACAATGGTGTTATAAAAATCCCTCTTGTAATAAAAATGAATAAATACATTTGCCCATAACATGACTTATTTTTCTTCAGTTTTATAAATTATACTTCATCTGGAGAAGAGAATACCTTGCAAAATAATGAATGACATTGATGAATCGTTCATGGCATGTGTAAACTTAAGGTATTTTCACTTTCAAATCAGAATTTGTTGAGTATGTTACTATTTTATATAAACATGATTTTCAAACATTTGTTTATTAAGCATATATTGTGTTCTAACAAAACATACATGTTCGTCAGGATTTTGCAATGCAAATCTTTTTAGAAAAAGTTATATTGTTCATAACATGTAAGATAAACATACCCTGTGAGACTGACCAGAATAGATATGAGAAGTCTTCTATGAGTAACAAAATGAGTGTTTTCCTGTAAACTGAGACCCATCACAATGCAAAATACATTGCAAAGACTGGTAAGTATATGAGAAGAAAGAAGCCTAAAATTAGAGGAGCTGCAATGCACACTGAAATCCTGATGGTTATATACTTAAAATTTCTTGCTGCTTGGAGTTTCTTGACTTACAAAGTTTATATTTGGATTCAGTAATTGGCCTTGGGACATTTGAAAACAAAGCTGTTGATTAGAAAATTAACAGTGTGAAACTGGACAATGCATGCAGAATGTTGCAAGACCAAGTGAGTGACTACTAAATTAGCCATCACTTTAATTTCAAACCATATTCAGTAGAAAATTGATTTATATAATATGTAAAACAAAGACATTTATAAAAACACAATTTCCTATGCTTGGAACTTTTGGAAGAGAAGATAATTATTCTTCAATCTACTTAATATTCCATTAAAACTAATTACTATGCATGACCATTGTGTAATGATTCTAGTCATTCCTCAGAACTCCAATCTGAGTGCTCAAAATTTGTCCCTGAATCAGTTTCATATAGTTACCTGAATAAAAGAAATCAGAAGTTAAAGTTTTCCTGAATAATTCATTTGTCCATGTGTGTATATGTCTGTGTGAGCATATCTTTACCCTTTTATTTATTTTTTAGTCTGAGGTACACCTATGACCAGTTATGTCTTAACTTCCTTTTTTGTTTTGTTTTGCTTTGCTTTCCTTTCCTGGTTGTACTGGATGGAAATCTTAGCATTTTTACAGTTCCCAGATGGTTAGAGAGAAAGAAATTATAATCTCCTTTAGTTTAGGGTTTTGTTGTACTTTTTTAATCATGACAGAATACTGGAGGGGTTGTCACTAATTCTTCAGTGTTGAAGGTCTCAGGTCAAATTCACCTTTAAGTTTTAAGCCAATTCTCATTCACATATTTTAGGAAGTTTTTCTTCTGAGGTTGAATTAAATTTTACTGGAAGGAAAATGAAAATTAAAAAAAAAGATCTCAGGTGTGAGATAACCCTACTTCATCATGTCATATATTTGTTCACCACCCTTTTGACTTTAGGTGTAATGGACAGATCTAGGGAGCAAAGTGCAGAATGAAAATATCTAGATAAAGTAGTTATAGTTAAAATAATGTGTTCAGAGTAAATGTTTAATCTCTATGTTCGATTTGCTATAAAAAGAAGGCCTGAATTAATTAGATACTGTAAAGGCTACTTCATGCTCCTTCTAATCATTTGCATTTCTAGAAATGTGGTTTGCTTTTCATAATCATTACCCACACCAATCACAGATATTTTAAGAAGAGAGAAGATAGTTTTAATCACCATTTCAGAAAAATCATTCAGCATAAATGCTGAGTGAGGACAGAATTTTCTTCAGAATATAGTAGGCCTAATTAAAAGGAGAAACCAAAGACATTATTATAGGTGAGTTAAGGAAAGGTAACTTTGGAAGTTATCATATAATTCTGGCCTATGGTTTCTAAATTAAACTACTATGATTTAGTTTAATTCCTCTGTGTTTCAATGGGCAGGTAAGTTTTATTGTGGGATTCAGGGCCCCATCTGAGGATACAAATGAATTCAGGCGGATTCAGGGCCCTATCTGAGGATACAAATGAATTCAGCAGGTGAAATTAAGTAAAGCCCAATTGTTGTTCCATTATCTTGATATTTAGGCTGACTTACCTAAACAATTGACTCATTTTTTTCTTTCACTTTGCCAGGGAAGACAAAGCCTTACTTAATGCACCAGCACATTCTATCTGGTAATGCTTTTAATCATCACAGATTATGATCCAAATATGGGAGATTAAAATACATTTGAATTATCTTATGAAGTAATTTTATTTCAAGGGACCTATAGTTCTACTTCTCTGGAAGCTCTCATCCTTCTAAACTCTTCTGAACTTGAAGTCTCCTCATTTCTCTGGCTGACCTACATTCCTGGCTCATTTTTATCTCAAGTTCTCAACAGATCATTTTGCTAAGGAGATAGAATATACCAGATTGGTATTCTATTGCATTTCAGTTCTTTCTTGAGAATAGATGGGTGCTAAAGAGGATTTTATGTCAGTTAAATCATTCAAACATGTCTTGTCTTGTTGGTTGACTTTCTGCAGTTTACAGAGCAGAAGGCACAAAGTGGAAACTGAATTAATTTCACTGATTCTGATGGTTTTAGTTATGAATCTTTGTTCTGCCAACCAAGAGAAAAGGGGAAGTAGAGAACTGTTATCTGTTAGGGCATTGCATTATTTCATATTGTTTTAATACACTGAGCAATTTTGAATGGCATATTCTATTTAAATTAGGGAAGAGTAGTGCAGGCATTCTCTTTTGTCTAGGATAATGTTTGCTCAGAAGGTAACTCCTGTGATCAATAGCAATAATCTCTTGTATCATTGCTATTGATTTTTATGATTACAAAGAAGTAGAGAGAAGATTTGGAGGAGAAGAATCTTAAACTTTGAAAATGATAACTTTGCCTGTCATTTGGCTTTGGTTTTAATTTAGTGTTTGTATACATGAAGATAAGCATGTGCAAAATAAGGACACCAGAGTTGACAGTAAGGGCTAACTTGGGTAATAAGCAGGAACTACAATGGGTGATGAAAATTACTTATATTTTCTATTGGAAAATATATTGTGATAGCAAATTGTAATGTCTCTTCAAGGCTAAAAGTGTTGCATGTAAAATTAGGAAACTTACAGAACTGGATTATCAAAAAGGTAAAATGAGAATTTCCTCAGTACTTAGTGGGATTGATTCATAGAGTTGATTTTGATATCAGTGTACATTGATTTATACTGTTTATATTTTTAAAAATAGCAACTGAAGGAAATAAAATGTGCTTTCTAGGCTTTGGATAGTGGGCTTCATGCAAATCAAGATACATGCAAACAAGACAGGGCACCATCACACCCAAATATTTTTCTAGTTTTTTTTTTTTTTGGTACAGATGCACTGATGGATTTGCAGTGGGGGATTTCTGGCTATATCATAGTACATAAAAAAATGTGATGAGAGAACTTGTAATAGCAAAAAATTAATAGCCACCTAAACCTGACCCTGAAGTCAGAATTGAATTATTCTTAGTTTCCAACCTCTGCTCTTGTCCATGTGTTTATAGGAAACTTGGAAATACATTACTTTTAACTAATTTGATTTTCACCCTAGAAGGTTATCTTTTATTTTTTAAATTTTCGAATGGCAGTTTTATTTTATGTAGGAATAGCTCTCCAAAGAACAGACACTTCACTGCATTGAAATCAGATTGGGTCTCAGTTCTACTACCTGTGAACATGGGCAGGTTGCTTAATCTCCCATTTGTAAAACAGGGGAAGTAACGCCTGCCCTGCCCTACTGAAGTAAGATAATGCTTGGAAAGTCACTTTGGAAACTAAGAAAATTGGTAAGTATTATATTTGTGGGTAGCATTTTAAAATAAGGGGAGGGAAAAGAAATTACATTTGACTAAGTGCTAAATGCCATAGCTTTTGTCAGGCACTTTATATATATGTTAGCTCCTTTAATTCTCTGATTTAGGCATTGTGGTCTTCATTCCAGAAATGAGAAAACTGTGATTCAAAGATGTAAACAGGACATATCTGATACTCAACTCTGGTAAATGGTAGCACCTGGGTTTGAATTCACTTTAATTCTAAAGATTATACTCTTTCCACTACCATGTGCTCCCGAATGTTCTGTAAAATATTTGTTACAAGATAGATTTCTGTTATCTCCAGTAACCTGAAATGCAGGTTGGAAATTACGCTTTGGGAAACCTTTGAAGGGCCACTCCAAAGGTTATAAAGGGATTGGAAATGTATGCCTTCTGCGACTGATACCCACAAGACTTCTGGTTCCCAAATAATATCATGGGGCTATGTCTTTGGGAATTGTAACACATCCAGAAGTTTTCTTCTTTGCTAAATGAGAGGGCTGGGTGAAATTATCTCTAGTTTTACTGAACTCTAGAATTCTGATGATAAGAGGGAAATAAGACACACATATAATATAAACACTTTTCCTTCCTTTTTTCCTTCCTTTCCTCTTGCCCTCCCTCCCTTCTTCCTCCTTCCTTTTTTTCTTCCTTCCTTCCTTCCTTCTTTCCTTCCCTCCCTCACTCCCTCCCTTCCTCCCTTCCTCCCTCCCTCCCTCCCTCCCTCCCTCCGTTCCTCCCTTCCTCTCTCTTTGCCTCCCTCCCTCCCCTCCTTCAACAAGTATATAGTGAACACCTCCTGTACACGAGGCACTAGTGCTAAGCACTGTTTTCAAGCTCAAGAGATGTATTTGCTAGTGAATTTCTTTCCTAATTAGTTTTTAAAATATGCAGTACATTGAAGAGCCTGGAGTACAGAACTTCTTAGAGAAAGAAATAATTATATTTCCCATTTAACATTTCTCCTAATCTTCATGGACTTGCTTCTAAATATATCATAAAATTAAGTGTACAGTTTTGAATCTAAAGTTTAAAACATAAAAATGTTAATGAGGGCAAACAAGGGAGAAATGACACTTTTAATGAGATATGATTGTTGTAAATATTCGCATAATAGTGCTGGTAACAGTCTGAAATTTCAGTTCTTACCAATGAGAATTCCGACCATATCTCCCTTTTCTCTCTTGATGTGAGCAATAAATAGTGAGAATTAGTTATGTCTCTGTTATACATGGGTTTGTAGTATAAAGCCAAATTCTATTCTGGCAAAGGAAAACCAAATATACACTTCTACAGTATTACATATGTTAAAACAAAACAAGCCTCCTGAATGTTTTGTTTGTCTTTTTTGAAAAATAATATCCTGAAGAGCATTAAACACAGGAAAACAATATTAAAGCTGATGTTTTCCAATATGTAAAAATCCTGGATCTAAGCTGGTTTACAAACTAAAACCCTAACTTGTTTTGCAGCCTTTGTGGAGTTTGATTAGAATGATTAAATAATGTGGGTTTTAAAGAACAATGAAAACCTCCCAGATTGACGCCACACAGCACAGCTAATGTGTTTCTTCTCGATGTAGTCTCAGAAGAGGGTTTCAGTTTACATGTAACACTGGCCTGAACGACCAAGGAGCAAGTTTGCTTTTAACAAGTCCGAGTGATAATCGTGATATTTTGCCCTTTAGTTAATGGTGCAAATTTTATTTCTCAATAGGCTTTTTGTAAATGAGATGCTCATTTAAAAGTCATCTTATTTGCAGGGCTTTTTCTGTTTTTGAGAGATTTGCTTTCTCTGATTTTGAAATACAGTGAAACTCTTTCAGAAAAAAAACCTCTCTCTTCAATAGATTTTAGATACACCCAGATCACATCATGGCCCCTGAAACATAACAACCGTGCAGAAAAAGCCTGGTGTAGCACTGTTAACTTCTAAGGTCAATAGGCTCCTTCTCCCACCCTGACTTCACACCCCCTTTTCAATAAAAAGGATTTCTATTTTCCATGTTTTTGTAATTTACTACTGGGTTAACTGTGCAATCTTATGGTTGCTTCCAAAGATTAAGTCAGATGCTGCTTCTGTGCTACAGAACTCCACACTCATGTATAACTCACTATGCAATAGCCAAAGGGATCCTTAAAAGCCTCATTCTAAAGGTGACAGATGGGTGTGAAGGAATACTTGCATTGACCAAGGCTTCTGTGAGAGGAAACTAACTCGAAGAAAAACTCCCTTTCTGGGAGGCCGAGGCGGGCGGATTACGAGGTCAGGAGATCGAGACCATCCTGGCTAACACGGTGAAACCCCGTCTCTACTAAAAATACAAAAAATTAGCCGGGTGTGGTGGCAGGCGCCTGTAGTCCCAGCTACTTGAGAGGCTGAGGCAGGAGAATGGAGTGAACCCGGGAGGCGCAGCTTGCAGTGAGCAGAGACCGCGTCACTGCACTCCAGCCTGGGCGACAGAGCGAGACTCCGTCTCAAAAAGAAAAAAGAAAAACTCCCTTTAAGGGTTCCATCTAGTTAGGAGTGAAAGAACACTTATGGAGCACCTCATGGGAGGCAGGAACTTCTAAGTACTTCTAGGAATGGCGTCTCACAGGAGGAGTCATCTCCATTGCACAGATGAAACCAAATTGAGGTCTTCAAGGACCTGCCCAAAGTCATAAAGCTAAAATGGAAGAGCAGGAATTGGAATCTAAGCGTTCCGAGGTAGAGTCTGATCTTCTCAGGGCACCTCCCTCTCCATGAGGCAATGCTCTGAAGAGGGTATGATTTACTTGACACTCTGGGCTTTCGCTAAATTCATGCCCTTGGGACTGAAGGTAAGATAATGCCACTAACCTCTGACAACAAATGATTCCTTTGTGGAGCCATTCAAAAGTGATAAACAATGATTCAGAGTGTCCAAATCAGATGGTTAGATAGAACCCCTAAAGGCTACCAGGTTTTCTTTTGTCCTGGGAAATTAACTGAATCAGTGACAATTTTAGTTTCCTAAAGTATTTTTTTATGGTAGCAAATGCTTGTATACTACCGGGTAGTAGCATTGTTAAGAGGCTAGGAGCACAGTCTTTACAGTTAGACAAAACTGGGTTCAAATCCCAGGTCTGCCACTTACCTGCTTTGTTTGTGACCTTGAGCCAGTTGTATACCTAACCTATCTAAGACTTAGTTGTTCATCTACAAAATAAGAGAAATAATAATACCCACTTTATAAGGCTGCTGTAAGGATTAACGTAACACATGTGACTGACAATCGAGTGCCTGGGATATTTTAAATTCTCAATATTTGTGAGTTAACATTACAGTCATATAGAGTTTGCGTTAATTCATGGGACCTGTTGGATAGTAATGCCAGATCAGGGAGATACTATTTGGTGAGAAATGCTGTGGCTTATTTTATCTCTCATCTACCTGTCTGTCCATCTGCCTATCCATCTATTTGTTTGTCAACTATCATGTAAAGCTATTTGTTTTTACCAGGCAGATTGAAGAGAAAAAGAGGAAAGTTTCATTTGGCAGTGTAGACAGTCAGTATCGCTGTACCAAGTACCGCCACTGGCTGCTACAGTCAATATCACTGTACCAAGTACCCCCACCGGCTGCTAACTCAGATAACAAAAGTAAAATGTGGAACAAGGTATCCTGGTTCAAGTTACCTGTATTTGTGTGTTAATATAGCCATGGATGATTCTTATACATGAAACAATATGTACTAAGTTTTCTTTATCCTAAAAAGCAGGAACACATGTTTTTATAGATGTATGTGATATGTGTGTGTATTGGTGTGTTGTTGTGTATGAAGATTGGACTAGGGCTGACAAAAACAGGGAAAAACTAATTGCTTTATAAATAATGTTAACAATTGTGATATCAGAAAAATCTTCTGTGAAGTAAAGCAATGAAACAAACTCTCAAGATAGAAATGTATTCATGTTAAGTGTGGGATTATGGTTAATAAAGTACATTTTTAATTAATCATTATTTCTAGGCACATATAGTTTTAATCACTGGGACAAACTGATGATTTCTGCCTGCTTTTTTTCCTCTGCTTTAGGTGAACTGATTGACAGGTGATTGTTTCAGGCAAGGAACATTAAATTAAGCATGTAGAAGTGTGCAAATGTTTGTTATTTTGAATTAGAATGCTTGTGTATTCTTTTTCACATTTATACTTGCTTTTGACTACCAATATAGGTAGAAGAGCTTTGTAAATTGTAAAGTAATATGTCAATATTAATTTTTGCAACTTTAGTTGTGACATGGAAAGAATCTTGATCATCTTAAGAAATATTAATTTTCTAAAATACTAACTTATGTAGTTACAGAATGTGGGGATAATGTTTTTAATATGGACAGAAATAAAAGCAAAATAGCTTTTGAAAAAGCATTTTCATGTATTTCAGAAGAGATCACTACAGGGGGAGTCTTTTAGGGTGAGGGGTTGCATAGATACCTCTTTACATCATGCAATGAAGAAGAATCTACTCAAAAATGTGGAAAAAGATTAACCTTTGAGGAGACGAAGTTTGTTAAAGAAAACAAAAAAAAACCGATACGTCATCTGCAAAGCAGAACATTCTTACTTCAAATGTGTCCCTTGGTGCAGTACTTATAAACGATGTCAGGTAGAAAACTATAATGACTTCCTTTTTCATTTGCAGAAAGCAGAAGCCACTGGAGAAAAACGGCCAAGAGGCAGACCTAGGAAATGGGTGAGTAATAAGATATAATTTTTCCTCTTTTTTTGTAAAGAAAAATTTCTGTTGTATTAAATGAGAAAAGTTTTATTTCGTCGATTACATGAATTTCCAACTTCTGGTTTGATGAATCTTTGAAAGGGTTAAGTCAAGAGACAAATTATCATCACTTCCTACCACTAGGCTCCAGGTGTTTACGTAGAACACTTTTCTTTCCTGAAGGTGGACTCATTTTTCTATCTCTTATCAACATCAAAAGAGGCTCCACTCTTCCTTCAAATAGGGTAACAATGAGATGATTTGTTCAGTAGATTGAGTAACTAAAGTTAAAGGGTATTATGAAACCTTGGAAGTTGATTACAAATGGTGTTAAAATTCATACACAATGTGTATGTGATAACTTTTTAATGTTTTTCTTTTTTCTTTTTCTTTCTTTTTCTTTTTTTTTTTTTTTTTTTTTTTTTTTTGGTTTTCTCCATGGCTTTTTTTTGGACACATCTCATTTTCTAGGTGGTTTGTGTTTTCTTTTTCACATGGCTTTGTTAGGAAGCAAGGGTTTATTTTGAGTTTTTCTTGCTTCCCTTAGTAGTCATTCTCCACATGCAAACATCAGAGATAGCTGTATCCATACAAGTGCACTTGATCCTATAGGCACACAGATCCTGTATCTTTTGAGGCCAGAAATTCAGTGGTCACTGAAGAGCTTTGCTAATTTTACTGCTTGAACTTTGTTCCCTTGGTTGCTGTGTTACCCATGTTCTTCTGGTCTGTCTTTCCCACTGACGGAGAAAAGAAGTCCTAAAAATGCATGAAATCGTTTCTCAAGAAGGATGAGGGCATCCTCTATACCCAGTGCTGCATATGATGGGTTCTTTGGCTTTCCTTTTTCCTCTTCCTCAATTCTTTCTTCATGCTCCAAATTTTAAAAAGTTGTTTTTTTTTTCTGTTATGCTGGATTATATGTTCCTGTTTGCCATTCCTTTCTCCTCTAGAGTTCTGCATCACTTTCTATTTATACTTTGGTATTGCCTTTCATTTAATTTATTCATCTTATATTTTTCCTCTGCTCAACATGTGTTGGGATTAGATTTCTTAGCATAAGGAAATGGGATGATCTTTAGATGAAAAACATCTCAGTGTTAAAGTGTGACCTTAAAGTAAGGATATTTCATTCAACCTTCTGTTCATTAAATTAGTTCTCTCCAAACCTACTTATCAAGTGGTGATCATCTAGCGTGCTTGATTACCTTTAAAGTTAGGGAACTTGCTACCTCTCAAGGCTGCCTCTTTCTTCTAGGAAAGCTCTGCACATTAGAAAATTATTCCATCTGACTACCTGTAACTTCCGTCCACTGTCTCTAGGTCATCCTTCTGGGAATATACAGAGTAATTGTTTTCACTTTCACTCATGATAGCCCTGCAAACGGTTGAGGACAATTAACACATACTGTTTGTATGTATCTGTGTTTGTATGTAACACATACTCCAGTTTTCTCATTTTTTCCCCATAAAGGAACATTCTTGTTATTCTTTTCTGAACATGTTTGTTCGTTAATCTTTTGAAAGATGTCACCTAGAACTAAATATCATATTTCAGGTGTGGGTTCCATAAACAGTGGGTTTATCACCTTCCTTGTTGTACATATGGTTCCAGTTATCGATTGCTGCTTAGTTAACCACTCTAAAACTTAATAGTGTAAAAAAACTATTTTATTATGCATATGGATTCTTTGGGTCAAGGATAGGCAGGGTAGAGCAGAAAGTCTTGTCTCTGCTCCATGATGTCTGGGGTCTCCCCTGGGAAAACTCAAGCATCAGGGGATGACTTTAATACTTGGGATCCAGAATCTGGAGCTGTTTCACTTACAAATCTGGTGCTTTATCAAGATTGGCTGGAAATCTGGGCGGATCTGGGAGTGCGTGCACTGGATCACCCATACATGGCCTCCCCAGGATAATCAGGCTTCTTACATGCAGTCAGGGCTCCCTCTGGGAATTTTCTGGTAACTGAGGAGGAAGCTGCAAGGCCTTTTTTGCCTTAGTCTCGGAAGTCAAAAACTGCTGCTTCCAGTATACTCTAATGAGCACATTGTTGACTAAGTTGATACTGGCATACATATCAAATAGAGATCTGCTGTTTTCTAAGCATCAGAACTCTGAAAGGACATCCCATACCATTGAACTAATTAATAAGAAAGACGTGTATAATCTTTCTAATAGGCAACATAATAGAAAATAGATGAGTTCTTTGAAGCCATGGGATTAATGTGGCTAAAATGAAATAAAATAAATTGCAAGCAAATACAGTGGCAGTTAACCAGCAAACTAACCTCCATCATATGGGGCCTCTTAACTCTCTCAGGCTTTCATCTCCTCTGCCTTTGGGCTGTCCTATAATGGTCACCGATTCACCTCCATAGGTTAGAGTCCTGTCTTCTCAGAACCTTCCTATGGCTCCACATCTGGCCAGCTAGTTAATTACAGCCTGCCCTATTACTTCGAAGTCATTCAGTTTACATCTACCTTTCTTTACAGTTTTCTTTCTCACCACACATCCTTAAACAGTTAGTGATTCAGCCAAGCAGGAGTAAACTATAGAGCAATTAAAGGATATATATGTTTTTTTTTCTTAACGGGTTCTTGCTAATTTAGGGGGGATCTGGATTTCAGGCATCAGATCTTCCTGCTGGGTAAGAAGCACATGTGAGGCCCCCACCACAGAAATCCTTGCCTTTCTGAGAATAGCTGGGCCATTTTCTTTGACTCTCCTGGTTTCTAATTTTTACTGGCTGTGAGAATGGAAAATATTATGTGGTGAATTGTTACAAGTCCCTGATTTGGTCCCCAAAGAAGAGTTGTTCTACTGAGAAGAGGAAATAAAAGGAAATTGTATATTTTTTCTAGACAGTGTGTTTCCTCTTTGCTTGTATATCTTCTGTTGGGTAGAGTATGCAGCCAGTCACAGCAAGGCATTCCGTTCAATGGCATTCTGTGCTGGAAAGCTTGTGCTGAAGAAATAAATCATTGCATTTTCCATAGGAAATGGGCTTATACTTTATAGCAAGTTCAATTCTTTCCAACAGTGTCATTCACCGATTTCCTTGAGTTAGAGATATATTTTTGAACCGACTGGATTCATTAGGCATATGGGTTAGAAGCCAAATTGTTCCCCTTTTATTCTTGTGGGATATTTTGCTTTGTTTTAAAGTTCTTGTGCTTCTAAAACTTGTTCCAGTAGATATTATAGATTCATGTAAGAGGCCTGGGAAAAGATACCTACCGAGGAATCCTCTGATCTGATGTAATTGGGATCCACATGGGTAGGTGTGGGAGAGAAACTTGCACCAGTCTTGCTTTCAGAGGGGATGAAGCATTGGCCAATCCAGTGATCTAATGAGTGTGTTAACTAGATTTGCTTAAGAACACTTCTATTTTTTACTTTAATTTCCTTCATCTTTTTTTTTATCCCCCTAGTTTGAACTGGATTTCAGATCTATTGTTTTTATGAGGTGGTCTGATTTTCATGTGTGTGTGTGTGTATAGAAGAGGCTAGAGGTAAATTGGGTCTCTTTTTTTCCTGGCTTTTTATAGTTAAGAGCTCAGGCTCTGGATTCAGATGGCTTGGGTTCAAATTCTGGCCTGTCACGTAGCTAACTGGAGTCTTAAGAAAATCACATGACCTTTAAAGGTCCCGTTTCCTCATCTGCAAAAGGTATATTTCTCATAGAGTTGTAAGGATTAAATGAGATAATGCATGCAAAGGGCTTAATAAAGAGCATGGCACATAGGTAGTGCTCAGTAAATGTTGGAAATTATGATTAATTTCACTGTACACTTTCATTTTGACATTAGCTGTAGGCTAAACCTTAATTACTTGCAGCCACCAGTAGTTAGACATAGAATGAAGTAACAGAGTTATATGTCAGACTAACCAAGTACCCTTGACAGTATCATTATGTCCTCAATATATTTATGCTGAATATTAATCAAGTTTAAGAACTGCTTATAAATAATACTAAAGAACATTTTAATTCTCTTTGCTATTAAGGAGGAGTTTTACATTGCAGCTTAGAAGCCTTTCTTCCAATAGCAGAGATTTGGTGTCATGTGGTGTTCATCAGTTTGAAAAGAAGTATTTCTGCTGTTTGCCTCAAGATGTACATACAGAGATGTGCTGATTCTCAGAACTTCTATAGAATTCCATTAGCCAGTCTTGCCAATTGAAATTTGGCATTTAATTATTTGCATTTTTCTATTCATGCCTAGGAAAGGAGCTCGTCACATACCTAGTTTAGTGATGGAAAGTATTTGGAGAAAGTTTTAGAGAGTGGGGCTCAGGCTCAAGAATACAATGAAGTAATACAGTTGTTAACCTCATGTATAAAATCCTCCATCCAGATGTTGCTTAGTGATGCAGCTAGTGCTTCTGGAGGAAAAGAAGCAAGAACCAAATAATGAAGACTACATCAATGGGAACAAGTGATACTTTTAGGTGTTTTGTTCTCAGAATATTTTAAAAGAAAGGAAATTAACAACAGAAGAAAAATATTTCCCTATATGAATTAATGGTTTTTAAAAGAAAAATATCTTTCTGGAGATACTAAGATTGACCTAGAAATAGATCCAAGGACCAGATGCTTAAAGTTCACTTCAATTGGTCACTAGAAAGATCCCAGCAATCCCCAGCTGGTTTCTCAGGCTGCTGATTCCCTTTATTTGGTAATGGGGTGTGTGCAGTACGTTGATTAAAAAATATGCATTTCCATTCCATTGCTTTTGAAGGGGGGGCAGTTGTCTTTCTCTTATTAAAGAGCTTGTGATACACAGGAAAGTGATGTAATTTTATATATTAGTCAAACGTGAGGATTCTAGATAAGACAGCAAGGGTTTTTTTCCCCTAGTTTGTAGAAATCTAGAAATTTAAGTGATGATTTGAGGATCGAGAAGGGAGAAGTGAGTCAAAATAAAATCTACTACACACATTCTTTGTTTTTGGAATTCTTTGGCTTTATTCTAAAGATCCCAAGCATTAATGTATTGAAGAACCTGGAAATCTGATTTTGAAGCTAAAACATTAAATTTTACATGTCCATTACTGTTTCCCTCCAGAGAGGTTTGCTACTTAAACACACACACACACACACACACACACACACGCACACGCCCACACACAAAACAAAAACTTTTAGCTGTTTGTAATTTAAGACTTTCCTTGTTGAAAGTGGCCGGGCATGGTGGCTCATGCCTATAATCCCAGCACTTTGGGAGGCCGAGGCGGGCAGATCACTTGAGGCCAGGAGTTCGAGACCAGCCTGGCCAACATGGTGAAACCCCATGTCTATCAATAATACAAAAACTACCTGAGTGTGGTGGCCCATGCCTGTAGTCCCAGCTATTCAGGAGGCTGAGGTAGGAGAATTGCTTGAACCTGGGAGGCAGAGGTTGCAGTGAGCTTGGTGATCATGCCACTGCACTACAGCCTGGGCAACAGAGCAAGACTCCATCTCAAAAAAAAAAATGAAATATATAACTGCAATGTTTAGAAAGGGATATCCAATAATGCAGATTGCAGATAATTGCAACTTTGTACTGGAGTCGGAGGGGAAGAAATAACTTTGATATAACATCAAAAACTGTCTGCTAATGGAATGTGTGAAGGTGAAATCATTTTCCCTTAGACCCTTGCCATTATCACATGCTTTAAAAAACAGGAGATGCTCTTTTTAAAGCGACTGCATTTTTAAAATACATGCTTAGTAATTAAATATAAATTTGCTGATGCGTATAATGCATTCAAAGTTGGTAAGTAATATTTTCTGAAACTATCTTTTCCTTTGCAATATTTTATGATAAAAATAGAGTACTTTTCAAGTTTTTTCCCTATGGGGAAAATTTTGTAGCTTAATCTTAATAGTTTACCACAAAATTCACTAAAAAGATTATTTAAAATTAAAAGATTAAATATGAAAACACTAATAAGTCATATCTAAAAGTGAAGAATTGAATTTGATCATTCATGTTTTGATTCAATACTAACATCTTTTTCATTTGTTTTAATATGTAAGTGCTATTCTTAATTATTCTGTTAAATGAAGACTTTCAAAAAAAGAGATTGATAATCTGCCCTACTTGGTCAGCCAGTTCATCCAGTTTAGCATGGCCAACCTCTACCAGACCCTAACCATTTAGGATTATAAAAACATTGACTGCAGAGTCTGAAGCTCCAGTGGCTTTGCTGCTGTGCCAAAATAGCATCGACTATCACCAAGGAAGAAGAGATTTTTCTCAACTGTGTGGAGTGGCAAATTCTAGACAGGAGGTAGT
This sequence comes from Gorilla gorilla gorilla, assembly GCF_029281585.2. NCBI lineage: Eukaryota > Metazoa > Chordata > Mammalia > Primates > Hominidae > Gorilla > Gorilla gorilla. The sequence continues at coordinate 81,121,215 of NC_073234.2, forward strand.
TCATAAAAATATCTTATTTCTCCATATGCTATCATCAGATCAATAGAGTCCTGGCCAAGACAGTAATCTCAATTTTTAATTCTAATAAAATGACAAATGTAGAATCAGTGATCATTTTGTATGACAACAAATGTATGTAAGACTTTCCTTACACAGTGTACTATCCCTACTCCCATACACATATTTACCTACATTCACCTTACTGTAAGTATTTATGGATGGTAGTAAATATTTCTAAAAGGTTGGAAATCCCCATGCTGTATATTAATAAAATTAATATGCCACATTTTTTAAACTAGGTAAACAAGTAAAATGATTATATTCCAGGAGAACATTTTTGTTGTGTTTTTAAAGGTGGAGGCTGCTTTTATAAGGGTTTTTGTTTTTGTTTTGTTTTGTTTTGTTTTCGAGACAGTTTCGCTCTGTCACCCAGGTTGGAGTGCAGTGGCACAATCTCGGCTCATTGCAGTTTCTGCCTCCCGGTTCAAGTGATTCTCCTATCTCAGCCTCCTGAGTAGCTGGGACTATAGTCCCACGACACCATGCCTGGCTAATTTTTGTTTTTTTAGTAGAGACGCAGTTTCGCTATGTTGGCCAGGCTGGTCTCGAACTCCTGACTTCAGGTGATCCTCCCACCTCAGCCTCCAAAAGTGTTGGGATTACAGGCGTGAGTCACCACTCACGGCCTTTAAGATTTTTTTAAAAATCAAGGAATTCCTGATTCTAAACTCTTCAATACTTGACACAAACATTTAAACATTTTTGACAAAAGATGGGATGAAATCAAGCCTACTCCTTGTATTCCAGATTGAAAAAAGGACCTCTGCATTTTGATGGGCTGAATACCTTTGGGCAGGTTGCTTAATTTATCCATGCCTTTTCTCATGTTTAAGTGCCTGACAGGAACATTCTGTCCATAACTAATGGCTGTCAAGCATTTATGGTTGTAAAACACAAAAACCTTTATTGCTCCAGCCAGCTCTATCATCCAGGGACTGATCATTGAGTTTGTGATGATCCAGCCTCTTGTCCCCTTCTTTGCTTTGTTTTCTCTGCTCGCCCCTGCTGCCTGCCCTTTGGCCATTTCACTGCCCATTAGCGCCTCCACCAGACGGGGGGCAGGGTCAGGAACAGGGGGTCAGCTCTGGTAAAAGGCTTGGTAAGAAGGAGGCTGAGAGTAACAGCCAACATAAGGTTTTCAGATTATCTACATCCAGGCTCGCCCCGCTCTCAGGAATCACTGAATGCAGCCATGACACTGAAATTTGTTTTTCATTCATTATTTTTTCATTCTTATAATAAACGTGGTTTTATAAGTTAGTTAAAAAGTCTTTTTCAGGATGCCGTAGTAAACAAGAGTCCCTTTTGAGCATTTCCTTAGTAAACGATGAATGGCTGCCGGTCAAGCTTGTTCTGGCAAGTCTTTAGCCTCTGTTCAGATTCAGAAGAATGGCATCAAATCTATGCTTACATTAGACTCAGGTTGTGGAACGTAGTTCTTTCAATTCAGGTTTAGTGAATTTGTCTTATGATGCTGAAAGAGTCCTGTTTGGGTGTTAAGAGGCCACAGAGCTAACCCTAACTATATGACCAAGGAAAGCCCGTGTTATCACATTGTACTGTAATTTCAGTGCATTAACTCAGAAAATGCACCTCGAGTGCCTGTTTAAATGTGATGTTGTGCAGAAGGCACAGCATGTACAGGACAGAGACAGAGACAGAGGCTACTGAAACACTTTTTTTGTTGTTGTTGTTCACCTATTTGGTTGCTTGTCTCTTTCTTGGCTGGATCATTTAAACCCTAGAGTTCCAGTTCTGAGACCCTTTGATTTTGTGATTTTCCCATTTGTCTAAACATTTTGCCAAAGCCGTCTGACATGATTATAAATCAAGTCTGTGCTGGGTCCTAGGGATGTCAAGGCTGACAAGATAGGTGGGGCTGCCTTTGGGGAATTTATAGTCTGGGGAGCTCTAAAGAGATAACCTGATACCTGCCCTGCCAGGTAGATTATTATTCTATGCTTCAGATGTTAGGAGGCTAAATTAAATTACAGTTTTCAAGTATTTTGAGCTCTTTAGAATTTAAGTCCTTCCATAGAAGTAATTATATTGCTTTCCAAATCCTAATGACACACTATTTGAATTTACCTATATTAACACAATAATTTGAATGTACATGTATATGTATACATACATACTATATATATATACACACACACTTATATATGATATATGAATTGGTTGTGCTATGTGCTGTGTGCCTGGGGTTACATTCTCTCATTATCATCACAGCAAATATTAAAGCTAATACAAAATGTATACAGATTTGATTTATCAAAGTAATCAAATTTCATCTAGTTACTATTGGGTTAAAAAGATGGGTGTTAAATTGTCAGGTACAGGCTCCAAAAAGAGGGAGAAAAAGGGAATCAGAAAAAAACAGGAAAATTCTGTTGAGCCATTTAACATATGGTGACCTTATTTTTCCTCTTTGTGCATACTCAATATAATTTATGCTTATCAAATAATTTTTAAATCACCAGGTCTTATAGCAACTTAATTATATACTTTAATATTTCTGAATAGTGCAGCCCTTTGTGTTTTAAAATGAGCTCTTTGAGGGTTGGGTGCGTATCTCCTATTTATCTTTTTACCCTCAGCACCTAGGACATAGGAGGGAATTCAGCAAAGTGATTAAGAGCTCAGACTGCCTGGGTTCAGGTATCAGCTTAATCAAGGCAAGTTGTTGATCATCCCAGCCCCAGTTGCCCTGTGTGTAAAACAAAGGGTAATCATAGTTTTTGTCTGGTAGGATTGTTTCATAAGAATTAAATGAGAAGCCATCAAAAAAACTTTATTCAGCATGTGTCAAGCTCTCAATAGGTCATAATTGTTGATGTTAGTACAGTCCCAGGCCCATAATGGTGCTTACTAAATGTTCGGTGAGTAGGATGACAGTTTTTCTTTAGTGTGTATAAAGCATGGCCTTTGAATTTTTGTTTTCCAGTAATGAATGTGGATTTGAATTACATTCTTTGACTTAAAAAAATCCAGACTAATGATTTGTATTTCCAAAGAGGCTACAGTAGGTTTTTTTTAAAAAGCACAACCTATAGGCATCAAAGCAGTATTTGTAATACTTTTGAATTCCATCTTATGCCTCTCCACTAAAGAAGTAAGCTGCTAGCCACTATCACCCAGGCCCAATAGAAACTTCGAATGTCTTGCCCTATATTAATGTTTCCATTCCCTCACTCCTGGAAATAGCATTCTGCTTTCCAAAATAGACTCTTATGCTGTACCTTAGAAGGATTTTTGTCACAATTTTGGATCATCAGAAAAACAGAAGACAGCTTTATTGGCCAAACCTCATGAACTAATTTTCTAAGGTAGTTTCTCTTTCTCTCTCTCTTTTTACAAAAACTTTTTTTAATGGTCTATTTGTGTCCCATTTTCTTTCTGTTAATTTTTAGTACTAACATGAGAATAAAGAAAAGTAAAAAGTCAATTACTCTATTTGTTTCTTTCAAGGGCATTTGAAAGCACTTAAAGTGATACATTAAGGCAGTAGGGTGTACAACTAAAGATTTACTGGGGACAACAATCTGAAATCCTAGGCTTACGTCAACATGTGAGTAAGTACTTCAGTTAGAATAATAGGTAGCAATGTTACATAACTTAAAAGTTTAAGCATTACCAATAACGGAAGTGCAGGTTTACCAAGTTCCCAGAAAACCCAAATATCTTCAATATTAAGGCAGTTCCCCAGTGCAGGAAGCACTAAATCCCAAGAAGGTGAGATAATAACTGTATGTGCATGGAGGAACATGGACTCATACGATTATGGTTGGTAATGTTCTAGAAAGCACTGTTTGTTTTGCGGTCCCTTATTATTTCCTGTTCAGAATGATTCTGATGTCAGAAAAGATACATCCTACGCAGTTTGTGTCAGAAGCTGATCCTCGAGTGTAATTTCCTTATTACAGGGTCTCTGTCCCTACATTTTCTTTCCTGCCATTATTCTCTCAGGTAGTCCAACTTCAGTATTCCTTAAATTCTCTAGTGGAAACTTGATGAGGCATTTGCATGCCTGGGCCCACTCTCCTAGGGGTGGAGTTAGAATGTATGAACATGGCCATCTCTGTGTCCCCTCATTCTCTTGAGAGGTGGACATTCTTGGCACTGGATGCACACCTTATAAGTTTTAAGGAAAGGATGAAAAGGCAATGAGTGATAATGCTGTCCATCTTATAACATGTTCATTCTGTGCTATTACTAAATCTAAAATTTCTCTTTTAAAGAGAAAGTATAGTTTGATTTACAAATCAATAAATAAATCCCTTATTCCCCTTTCATATCTTTGGACTATATATTTTCCATATATATTTGGTGAAAAGTATCTCATTCCCAGTCCTAATTCTCCTTATTATAATTTCTTACATAGCAATGTGGTAGAGTTTAATGACATTGTTTGGATTTGCTATTGAGATTTTCCTAAATGAGAGTGGTCATCTCCAGACTACCAAACCAAGACAATGGTAGGCTCTGTTTTTTTTTTTTTTTTTTTTTTTTTTTGAGGCTGGAGTGCAGTGGCGCGATACTGGCTCACTGCAACTTCCGCCTCCCGGGTTCAGGCGATTCTTGAGCCACAGCCTCCTGAGTAGCTGGGATTACAGGTGCCTGCCACCACGCCTGGCTAATTTTTGTATTTTTAGTAGAGACAGGGTTTCACCATGTTGGCCAGGCTGGTCTCAAACTCCTGACCTCAAATGGTCCGCCTGCTTCAGCCTCCCATAGTACTGGGATTACAGGCGTGAGCCACTGTGCCTAGCCTCTGTTTTTTATTTAGTATTGCCCTTCCTCTATTGGTGGTTGAATTTTTTGTGGATATTAAAATTTGTCATCAAATCAGCCAGGCTTAAAGTTTTGTGCCTTCCATCCTGTTTAGACAATTGATGAGCTACATAAAACCATTTAAAATTCATAATTTTATAAGCAATAAATAGGTAATTTTTTCTAACATATAGTCCCCCTAGCTATTAAATCACTCATCTTAGTGGAGATCAGTTGGGATCCTTTTCAACTGTTAAGACCTATGGGAACAAAGCTGTTACAGCTATGACCCTATTTGCACTGTTGGAAGTTCTTAGGGAGCCACAGTATTTACAGGAAACTAATTCACACTAAACTCACTTGTACTGCATTGTTTCCTGCTATGATAAAGCAAATGGGTTATGTATATTATTGCTTTAATAGAATGATCAATGCTCTTAGATTGTATAGTGTGAGAGACCTTGGCCTTACACAGTCACAGTATGAAGAGACTGAATTTTTTTTTTTTTTTAACTAAAAAAAGACTTTTCTGCTGGGATTGTAATAATGTGGTAAGTATTCAGACTTACTATTTGCTATCTTTGAAACAAATATATTACAATAAACATTTAGAGAAGCTGACATTTTATATCCATAAGGCAAACACAAAATTTCCCAATTTGTATGAAAATTTGGGTGTTTTATCCTGTGGTTTTATTTATTTTTTTATTTTTGAGTCTGAGATATTTTTGTGTCCAAGAAAATGTTTAGATTAATTCACTTGCAGTCTTGAAGTTATCTTTGGTAGAAAAACATCCTTATGTGTATGAAAAAAGCAGTTTAGAAAGGTGATTTCATGAGCATCCTTGACAGTGGTGTACAAGTTTAATCGTCTTTCCTGTGACAGGAGGGTCTTCATGTATTCAACCTAGAATTTCTCCTTTTACGGTTCTTAGTCCATTTCCTCTTGTCTTGTTCTTAATGGTGACAGAGAACATCTGCTATGTTCCTCTTCAAAACATATCTTCCTACTTGGGGTACTGTAAAGTGTACGTACTTTGGGTCTTAACATATCTGCATTTGAGTCTGAACCTTATCACTTACTAACCTTAGGCCTTTGTTACCTCTCTGAGACTAAATTTCTTCTTTCGTGAAATGAGGCTGGTAATATCTCCATTGTAGTTTTAGCTAAAGTATCCAGTACCTAGTAAATGCTCAAAATACCATTATTTTGGCCTGGCACAGCGGCTCAGGCCTGTAATTCCAGCACTTTCGGAGGCCGAGGAAGGTCAATCACTTGAGGTCAGGAGTTCGAGACCAGCCTGGCCAACAAGGTGAAACCCCATCTCTACTAAAAATACAAAAAATTAGCCGGGTGTGGTGGCGCATGCCTGTAATCCTAGCTACTTGGGAGGCTGAAGCTGGAGAATCACTTGAACCTGGGAGGCAGAGGTTGCAGTGAGCTGAGATTGCACCATGGCACTCCAGCCTGGGTGACAAGAGCGAAACTCCATCTCAAAAACAAAAACAAAAACCAAGAAATTAGACAGCTGTGGTGGCGGGTGCCTGTAATTCCAGCTGCTCGGGAGGCTGAGGCAGGAGAATCGCTTGAACTCAGGAGGCGGAGTTTGGAGTGAGCCAAGATCATGCCACTGCCTGGGCAACAAAGCGAGACTCTGTCTCAAAACAACAACAACAACAACAAAAAATCATTAGTTTTAAACCCTGTGAAAATATGTTGTCAGCTTTCCATTTTCCACAATAACATTCCCAAGTCTTTCTCACTATGTCCTGTTTTTCTAACCCACTAATCATGGTTCTGAATGAGACTTCAAATGATATGGTAGATGGAACACTACGTTCGTGATGAAAGGCCTTTCTGACTTGCATTCTGACTTAATGAATTTCTAGCTTTGTGACCTTGGACAGGTGACTTATCCTTGAACCTGCTTGCTCTTATGTAAAAGAGGGATAATAATTGTCATATCTTCTTTGCTTCTTTGTCTTCCTGTCTGGGTTGTGGTCAGAATAATATAAGAAAGTAATTTGTAATTTACAAATAAAGCAACTTGCAATCATAAGGTAACAGCAGTAAGTATCAGCAATTAAAATTTCATACACTAGCTGGATGCAGGGGCTCATGCCTACAATCCCAGCACTTGGGGAGGCCAAGGCAGGTGGATCACCTGAGGTCAGGAGTTCGAGACCTGCCTGGCCAACATGGTGAAACCCCATCTCTAATAAAGAAAAAAAATACAAAAATTAGCTGAGCATGGTGGCGCGCTGCTGTAATCCCAGCTACTCGGGAGGCTGAGGCCAAAGAATCACTTGAACTCGGGAGGTGGAGGTTGCAGTGAGCTGAGATTGCACCACTGTACTCTGGCCTGGGTGACAGAGCGAGACTCTGTTTCAAAAAATAACAATAATAATAATTAAAATTTCATATACTACAATAGGGTGAATGAAATTGTTCCTGTTATTTATATAACTTCTAACACTTAGCTTGCTATCTTCAGCTTTTCCTTTGTCTTATCTAATGGTTTATGAGGCATTTACTCTTTTTCCATTTCCATCTGCTCTTATGGTTGAAAGGCTAAAACTGACAACTTTCAGATGTATCACAGAGACATATCAAAAGAATTCCAACATGAAAGGTATTGGGTTCATGTGCAGAAGTAGTGAATAAATAAGCAGGGTTGGGTGAGGTTAAGAGAGTGCCACATGATCTATGTGGTAATAAACAGGTGAAGTGCCCAGGAGAGAGAGATGAGCAGAAGAGACCTCTCCAGTAGTAGACATTGAAGAGGAGGATTTTAGAATTCGTCTCTTAAGACATTCACTGCCAAGTTCCAACAGAACATCATGGACAAAACATATCTAAATTAGAAGGAAACTTTGGGACATTGAGGATGGCTTGGAGTGGAAGTGACCTGGCAGGTTGCAGTGATCCCAGGCAGGAGAGGACAATGGCCGTGTCTGCAGTGGTACAGTCTGAGGGGGAAGGTTGCAGACTGACGTGTGGGGAACTGGGAGTGTGGCACTGGAGAAGACCAGTTGGAAAATTGATTGTCCTAGCTGTGACAGCTGAACCATGAGGACTGTCTAAGAGCCCTGAAACTGGGGAGAAAAGAAAGTAGCATGGACATGGTAATGCTTAAATGAATACTTACATGTGATACTGTAATTATCAACAGATTTTAAATCTGTTGAATATACTGTTCAAGTTTAAATCTGTTGAATACACTGTTCAAGTTTATAGAAGCAAGAAACTTCCCCCCATATTTGTACTGTATTAATCTTTTGGTTTCCTTGCCTCAATTCAGTTTTGTTTCATATTTAATTATGGAGCTGAAAGTACATAAGTTTGAGTAGTCTAGAGTGGAATGTGGTTAAATATCCCTGCAGATTACTTTATGTGTTTCAGTATTCTAATAAAATCAGCCGCAGTGATCCATATGGGATTTGTAGATGCTGTTTTCCCGAGGCCCTTTTCTCTATGGCTGTCTGTGACCTTAGCCATTGAATCGCTTAATCGTTTTTGGCCTCCTAAGTCAGTGATTCTGAGCGGGCAGAGTGGTAATGTGATGTCATGTCTGGGGCATGAGCCTGCATCCTCGCCGCACAGGGGTCCCACCCTTCCTGGTCTAGGCAGCTCAATGCACAGTGCTTGGCGCATCGTGAGTGCTCAATAAATTCAGTTGCTTTTCCCGTCTCTCTCTGGATCTCAAATAGAAATATCCAAATTTGAGAATGCCACCAAAGCATTAAGTTCCCTAATTAAAGTCCATAGTAAAAGCTGAGGCAGATGTGTGGGAATGCAGTTCCAGACACTGTAGTTAATCTAGGAGAGATGATCGCACTGTATTTACAACAAGGCTTCCCATGCTCATGAATCATAAGAACTCTTACAGGATTAATGAGTTTTAACTTAATGCAGAATTTTTAAACTATGTGTAATGCTGGGACATTTCAAAGTGTTTGTCATGAAAAATGGCTGATGGAGGTACACATTTCGAGATATCCTGTGTTCCACCTACGTTGTTTGTTATCTTGTTGACATCTTCTGTTCCTTTTACAAAAAGGTCAGAAGGAAGTCCCTCCACATTTTCTGTAGATTGCTAGATAAGAGAAACATCAATATAGAAAGGAACATTTTGATAGCCTTACACATTTATGTTTTTCAAAATAAAAAAATTCTTTAAATATTTCTTTCTTTCATGCCCTTTCTCTGGTAGAGAGAAAAATTAGCCCCCTTTTCTTTCAGAGACGTGCCTTGTGGGTTTTGCCCAGTTTTCCCCTAATGCTGGCATTTTGTAAAACTGTAGAACAAGATCTCAATTAGGATGTTGACATTCATACAATCCATTCATCGCAATTAGATTTCCCCAGTTTCGCATGTACTTATTTGTGTGTGTGTATGTGTGAGCATCAAGTTATATACAACTTTATCACATGTAGGTTCATGTATTCACTACCAGAGGTATTATTATTTTTTAAGTTCCGGGGTGCATGTGCAGGATGTGCAGGTTTGTTACATAGGTAAATGTGTGCCATGGTGCTTTGCTGCATCTATCAACCCATCAGCTAGGTATTAAGCCCAACATGCATTAGCTATTCTTCCTGATGCTCTCCCTCCCCACTCCGGTATTCTTTTAAGACTATCAGTTGCTCAGGAGTTTGTGGCACATCCCATGATGACATACACTAAATGTGTCTTCTCTAAGTACACAAGAACTTTGCATGACTGTAGGAATGTGGGGAGAGGAATTCTGGCCCATGGTTCCTGTCTTTGGCTGTGCAGTTACTCTTTCACATTCCCTCATTATAAAGGTCTGGCTGGCCCTGGCAAAATCATAGGTGGGCTTGGCACACAGCTAACTGCTTGCCTGAAGTAACTTACACTTTTGTACTGCATTCAGAGTTCTGCCAACATCAGAGGCCAGGAAAGAAAGAAAGGATTGGCCTGGGAGTGTAACACACCTGCTTTTCCTGGGCACATACAACAGGCATATTTGAGTACCTGCTTGCCCTTTGGGATATATTGAAACACATGCCTGTATCATCCTGAAGTTGTGGATGAATACCTTCATCCTCTGGAAATTCCTTGTTTCACATAGATTTTAAATGTCCATGCGGGCAGATATTCACTGAGGAAACTGTCCTGTTAATTGTACTTTGGCTATCTGGCCCAGTCTCTAGAACAATTATAGTAGAACCATGTCATCTTGACACGTTTAGGAAGATCCACATTTGAGAATGCCACTGTAATGTTTAGGTTCCCCAAATAAAAAATTCATATTACAACCATGTCTCTCTCTTTCCTTTCTCTCTCCCTCTCTTTCTCTTTCTCTCTCTCTCTGTTACACACACACACACACAGAGCAAAGCTGTGCTAAGATGCAAACACTAGGCAGATGGCCAAGTTGCCCCTCCAGGCTAAATGTCTCAGGCCTGCACTCTAGTCTGAGAAAAAATGGATTTGCAAACAGTTCAAACTGTGAATATTAACATTTAAGAATGGCCAAGGTCTACTGCATTCCACTAGTCACTCTTAGAATCTGAGTGTTTGTTTAGGTAACCAGAACACAGATGATGATGATGATGATGATGATGATGATGATGATAATGATTGATCATAATAACTGAAGAGTAAAACACTATCAATGTGATCATTATGGGATTCTTTTAGAGAATACATTTAGTATATTTGGACCAAAAGCCCTGTTGGATCCTAAATCCCAGCTATGCTGTGGCATACAAAGAGCTGTTTTTTCTTTTTTTTTTTTTGGACTAATGCTTTTTGACTATTGGCACTTCAAATATCTACGAATTACAAGTGATATTCTTTATTTTTGGTGGTAACTATTATCTTATTTAAACAAAAATCATGCTTTTGAATCAGCTGTAGACATTTTTGACAATCTTGGAAGTGCAGAAAAAGTTATATTTGAAAGAAAATAATTATAGAATATCAGCATATGCTGCTGTTGCTTCCATAGCAAACTCCTTTGGGCCTTACTCAACCAAAATAAATGTGGCCACATTGCTGCAGTAAGCATGGCTCAAGGCAAATGGAAGACTGCAGTTCTGTTTCCTGTGTCCTGCTTTCTGTCCCTGAGGTCCAAGCAGTGCCAGAACAGTGAATTTGAAAGTATTAAAATGTTGGTCTGTGTGGTCCTTGGTCTTCCCATCTATAAAGCTAGACTTGGTGTAGAGATCATATAGTTAAATCCTCTTATATTCTACAGGTGACAAAATGAAAACCCAGAGCAATTGTGTCCAGTTCAAGGCCACGCAACCTTGTTAGTTCTGACAAGAGCCAGGTTTCCTGACTTCTAGTCCATTGCTTTTCCCTGTAGCGAGCCGCTTCCTCTTGCCTCACCCGATCTTCCTTGGATTTCCATTGGGAATGTTGACCACAGTTCTGATAAATCTCTTCCTTCAGGTCCTGTGTTAGTTTCTTCAGGGCTGCCATAACAAAGTGCCACAAACTTGGGTGCTTTACCACAACAGAAATTTGCTCTTTCACAGTCTGGAAACTGGAAGTCTGACATCATGGTGTTGGCAGGGCTGTGCTCTCCCTGAAGGCTCTAGGGAAGAATCTGTTCCATCTCTTTCCCTTCACTTCTGGTGCTGTTGGTAATCCTTGATGCTCCTTGGCTTTTAGATGCATTGCTCCATTCTCTGCCTTGGTTGCCACATGGTGGTAACAGCAGTTCCTGTGTGTCTGTGTCTCTTTTCCTCTTATAAGGACACCAGCCATATTTGATTAGGGCCCACCCCACTGACTTCATCTTACCTTGATTATATCTGCCAAGACCTTATTTCCAAATAAAGTCACATTCATAGAGACAAGGTGGGTTAGGGCTTCACTATATCTTTTTAGGGGACACAATTCAACCCATAACAGTTCTTTATATCTTTAAACCTGTTAGAACCAGGCTGGTATTTGTAATGCATAATGAGAAACTGCAGTGAATTTCATTAAGTGTAAAGCATCATATCCAACATTTGTAGTTTGTTACAATAACACATTCAAAAGATTTATAGACTGCTTTTGGTGTGATTTTTGGATTAATTCCCTCTTTTGAAGACATTTGTTGGGTTTAGTTTACTTTAAGGAAGGAATGAATAGACCTGAAAACACCTAATTTTTATTTTCAATTTAGCCTGGAAGCTAGCAAAAGCTTTTGCAGAGAACTGAAACTGTGTCACAGAGCACCAGCACTGTATTTGTTATCATTTTGGCCTTCAGTTTTATTAATGCTTGTTTGATGTGTTAAGCCTCTAGCTAAGACAAAAAGACAGAACTTTAGGGTTTTTGTTTGTTTTAGCAGTAATAAAGTCTAGAATAAAATGTTTGCTCTATAATATTTAATGGTGTGTATTCAATTTTTAAACCAAAATTTAAAAGAAAGAAATCCCATTCTCATTCAGCACTGTCAAATGTATTCATTCCCCGAGACTTCACTGGTTGAATATAATAATTTGTGTGTATAAACAGTCTTCCTGACTGCATTCTCTTTAATATTCATTTATCAATTTGGGAGGAAATTTCCAAATAACCTTTGTTTGCACCTTAAAAAAATAGTTTTAAACGAAGTCATGGGAATGGATTGCTCTGTCTTTTACTGACTTTTATATATGTGATTCCAAACCTCCCTTTAAATTAATGTCTTTTAGCTTCAAATATACCTCTTCCCATAAGGCTAGTCCCCATTTCCTATAATCTTACAGACCTAGGAGAACAATATTTTCCCTTCTGTCGTTTTGATAATTACGTCCTCTGTGCTCAGTGGTGGCCTATTAACTCACATGAATACCATGGGCTTGCAAAATGGCCTCAAATTTCCATATATTGGAACTGTGAGAATTTTCTATAATGGTGCTTTAGCAATAATGATGGAGGTGCAGGCATTTCCTGAGGATTAATGACCAGCTGGGAGGAACCAGTGGCCCTTGGCTCTGCCTCCCAGCCAGCCATTAATTCTAAGGAAATGTCTTTTGCTGAGGTCGTTACTGCTGTTATAAGCTTAAAATGGAAAAACATAATAGGCATATGAGTTATTTTTATGGGTTGATGCAGTTTCCAATGGTATGTACTAATTTGAGAAAATGAATGTGTATACATACAAGAGTAAGTCAGATTGTTAGACTCATCCCTCAGTATTCCATATGTTTTGTGACTGATTTTACAGTTCTCTCTACCTTTCTCATTTACAAAAAAAAAAAAAAGAAAGAAAATTTGATTCAGCAATTCCTGAAAGTATTGTATTCAGTGACATCTTTGGAAACACCAGTTTCTGTTACCAACTTCAAATAATAGTCAAGTTTTATGTATGATCTAAAGGGAAAACAAGTTTGTTTTTCAATCCTGTGATAGTTTTTCTTTTAGAATGAAGTGTTGCAAAAAATGAAAAATTAAAAAAAACACTCTGTAACGATTTTGCTGTGCTTCTTTGATTTTTCTCTGTTTTTGTTTAACGGGTACCTTATATTTGTACCTTTACATATTGAATTCATGAGAGAGTTATGCACAGCCTAGTTATTTGACATTCCAGGGGTTTTAAAAAATGTATATTAAATAATGCAGTAATGGTGAATGCTTTAACATAAAACCACAAAAAACCTCCTAAAAATAAAGCCAAAGAGTCAAAATCTCGCTCACTGTGCTTCTTTCTGATTATTTTTAAAAGGCAGCCCTTCTTGTACAGTATTTCTACTTTTTATTCTAATCAACTGGCCTGTTGCATTATTTTTATGTAGATTGCTAATAAGGTTTTTGAAGAAACATTCTTAAAAGTCATAAAAGGGAAAATCTTGACAGTTCTGGGATATTGCCACCCTTGACCTTTTGGAGAAATGTAGACAGCATCTCCCAGGCATGACGCCTAGGGATCGTGTTTATCTGTCATCAGTTGGTGACTCCATGTTTATTGAGCCCTGGCTATAAGCCAGACTTGGTGAGGGACTGAAACAATCACAAGACACAGTTCTGCGCTGGAAGAAATAGGAATCAACCTAAGATTTCCTGTCCTGCTAGGTCATCAGGTTCCTGTCCCACTACTTTCCTTCCTCTACCAAATTCACTTATAGCCTCCAAGTAGTGTAACTATCAATAGCACCCCTTTCACTCCCCAAAGTGTCCTAATTTGGAGAGTAAGTTGTATGATCACCCTACCTACAGTCTGCCTGTTTTCCAATGCACACTTTGTCTCTCCCCTGCTCTTGTTACATGTGTGTCCTGAGGCCACTTCCAGATTGTTCTTCCTCTGTCATTACTCCAGCATGTCATTGCTTTGCTCAGAAACTGCTAACCGGGTCTTCATTTGTGGTTAAATAATACCATTTTTCTTATATACATGTAGCCGAAAGCTCTATTTCCAATATGGAAATAACTAAGAGTAAACATCCTATTCCATTAACAGGACAAACACTTTCTCACCTTCACTTTTACCTACAATTTCCTTCTTCCATTTTCAGCTGCTTAAAATCTTCTTTAATCTTCAAAGTCCAGTTTAGACAGCACCTTTTATGAATTAGCTCCTTACTGCCCTAGTCAGAAGTGGGCTGTCTCATCCTTGTAGGAGGGTAAACACGCATTGCAGATGCTTCTCAACTTGCCATGGGGTTATGTCCTGATACACTCATTGGAAGTTGAAAATATCATCAGTCAAAAATGCATTTAGGCCATGTGCAGTGGCTTACTCTTGTAGTCCCAGCATTTTGGGAGCCTGAGGTGGGAGGATTGCTTGAGCCCAGGAGTTTGAGACCAGCCTGGGCAATATAGTAATGCCCCATCTCTAAAAAAAAAAATAAAATAAAAATTAGCTAGGTGTGTGGTGGCACACACCTATAGTCCCAGCTACTCGGGAGGCTGAGGTGGGAAAATGCTTGAACCTGGCATGTCTAGCCTTCAGTGAGCCATGACTGTGCTACTGCACTCCAGCCTGGGCAACAGAGCAAGACTCTGTCTGAAAAGAAAAGAAAAGAGAAAAGGAAAAAGGGCGTTTAAGACATCTCACCTACTGAACATCCTAGCTTTGCCTAGCCTACCTTAAATATGCTCAGAACAGTTACACTGCCTACAGTCTGAGCATATTTACATTAAATATGCTCGGAACACTTACATTGGCCTACAGTCATCTTACACAAAGCCTGTTTTATAAGAAAGTGTTGAATATCTCATGTAACTTACTGAATACTGTACTGAAAATGAAAAACAGAATGGTTGTATGGATATTTGAAGTACAATTTCTACTGAACGTGTATCACTTTCACACCATCGTAAAGCCAAAAAATTCCAGTCAGGCCATCATAGGTCAGGGACTGTCTGTATGAATGCCTTGCTTTCATTATAGCATTCTCCATTTTCTCTTGTGCTGGTAATTTTTGAACAGTTATCTTTACCAGTTTTGTAAACTCCTTGAGAACAGTTTTGCATTTTCTTCAAAACCTAGGACTGTGGTATACAGTAACTGCTTAATACAATATTTGTTAAATGAAGAACAAAAAATACGTGGCTAGGCTACTCAGGTCATTCCCACAAAATGATTTCTTTAAACTGCGTAATTGGAAGTTTTTGTTTTTTCAAAAAAGTATGTCCACAGTATTATGTCATTAATTACTGTACCCTGAGGAATTACTGCTGCTGCTAATCTCTTGGATTCAGTACTTAGAGACATAAATATAAGTGACATTAGCACTGCTACTGTTCAATGAGATTACAAAATAGAAAGTAGACGTAGAAGCAGATGTTGGAAAATATCCTCAAAGATAACAAAATGTAGAATACCTTACTAGGCCTGGTTCAGGGACATAGGCTAAGCTGAAGCTGCCACACATGGTGTTTGACTTCATGGCACACTTTTCTGCAGAACTGGAAAAAGATGTGTCTACTTTGGGGCATTTTCTTCAAAATTAAGAAAAAAACGTGTCTATGATTGATTTTAAAAAAGATAATTTAGGCCGGGTGCGGTGGCTCATGCCTGTAATCCCAGCACTTTGAGAGGCCAAGGCGGGTGGATCACAAGGTCTGGAGTTCGAGACCATCCTGGCCGACATGGTGAAACTCTGTCTCTACTGAAAATACAAAAAATGAGCGGGCATGGTGACACATGCCTGTGGTCCCAGCTACTTGGGAGGCTGAGGCAGGAGAATCGCTTGAACCTGGGAGGCGGAGGTTGCAGTGAGCCCAGATCGTGCCACCGCACCTCCAGCCTGGCGACAGAGCAAGACTCCGTCTCAAAACAAAACAAAACAAAACAAAAAAAAAAAAGGTAATTAAAAAAAAATACATGCTATTGTATTGGATGGATAAAACAGAGTGTTCCATGTGACAAAACCTGTATGTAAACGTATTTCTTATTTTTTTTTTTTTTTTTTTTGAGACGGAGTCTCGCTCTGTCACCCAGGCTGGAGTGCAGTGGCGCGATCTTGGCTCACTGCAAGCTCCGCCTCCTGGGTTCACGCCATTCTCCTGCCTCAGCCTCCCGAGTAGCTGGGACTACAGGCGCCTGCCACCACGCCCGGCTAATTTTTAGTATTTTTAGTAGAGACGGGGTTTCACCGTGTTAGCCAGGATGGTCTCGATCTCCTGACCTCGTGATCCACCCGCCTCGGCCTCCCAAAGTGCTGGGATTACAGGCGTGAGCCACCGCGCCCGGCCCCGTATTTCTTATTTTTTAATCATCGTTTTATATATGTGGGTCACTATGGAACACTGAGTTCAGAAAATAAATTACTTTTCTTTTTCAAAATATTGCATTGGTAGTTTCATCTCGTTTTAGGTAATATTGATTTATCCTAAATTGGTAAAAAAAAAAAACAAAAAAAAACTCGATACTGTATATATTTAAGCACCTTGTAGTTCCATGGAAAACAAACTGATAAAATTTTAAGAGTAAATTGAGTAAATAAATATAGATTATACTTAAATTTTTTTTCTCTCTGTGAACTGGCTTTAAAGATATGCTTTAACATTTAATATACCAACATATTTTTGAAAAAAAAAATCCGTTTTTGTGCAACATGTTTCTTTTTTTTTTTTTTGGAATGAAGTTTCGCTCTTGTTGCCCAGGCTGGAGCGCAATGCCGCGATCTTGTCTCACTGCAACCTCTGCCTCCCCGGTTCAAGCGATTCTCCTGCCTCAGCCTCCTGAGTATCTGGGATTACAGGCGCCCGCCACCACGCCCGGCTAATTTTCATTTATTTAGTAGAGACGGGGTTTCACCATGTTGATCAGGCTGGTCTTAGTCTTCTGACCTCAGGTGATCCACCCGCCTCGGCCTCCCAAAGTGCTGGGATTACAGGCGTGAGCCACCACGCCTGGCTGTGCAACATGTTTCTAAGTGAACAGTATGACCTCAGAGAGTCATACTGTTTTAAGAGAGTTAACAAAAGAATAAGCATTGGATATACTTACCTTTTTTTCAAATGTTATAACAAATTTACCAAAACGCACCATACACACACACACACACACACACACACACACACACACACATTCCATAACTTCAAACAACAGAAAATGGGATTCTGTCTGTCTCTGTGTCCCACAATCAGTACCACCACCACTACTACAGTTTGCTTTTATTATAGTATTATCAATTTTCTGCAAATAAGCCTAAATGTCTTAGGTAGTTCTACATTTTTATATTACACAGTACTTGAGGAAAAACTAAATATTTTTGAAAGTGCATTTAAAATACTACTTTAGAACAATTAATCTACTTGGGTGTACAAAATGAAAGCCAGTTGTTAGAAATCTCTTATACTACAAAAATTAAAAAAGTGTTAAGCATCAAGGATTAGACCTGGACTAGAAGTGTGGGTCACTTGGTGGATGACCATGCAACTCAAGAAGAGGAAGAGTGGATTTAGAATTCAAGATAGAGATGAAACACTCATGTACTTAGTGTGTGTGAAGTTTAGGAGAGGGAGCTGAGCTGATGGAGCCATGGGTCACAGTAGCTGAAGCCATGGCTGTGGATAAAGATCCCAAGAGAATGTGGAAAATGAAACGTGATATAGAAAGTGGAGAAGAAAGGAAATATGGGGACCACTGCACACAAAGGAGATAATATAGGTTGTCAACTGCCAACGGCAGTAGGTGGACCAGTGGTCTTTACCACATCCTTCTCCAGCTGTCCCATCGTCCACACGAACTTACGTATGCTTCCCTTGCTCTACCCCACCCATGCCCAGCTCATGGTAATTGGCATGGCTGTTTCGTATCTATTAGGTCACTAGACTGAGCTTACCATTGGGATAATCAACAACAGCAGTGAACCCTAAATCCTGACGACACTATCAGCACTTAAGTAGAGCTGGGGAATGAAACTAGAATTCTTTTGGGGCCAGATCATTAACTCATATCTAGTGACACCCCATTTTGCCTCTGGAAAAGTTAAGGTTTTGTTGTGCAATTAGCTTTACAGAATGGAGCATTTCTGTTGGTTTACTAAAACTGTTAAGCCAAAATAGGGCACAAGTGCAAGTCCTGGCTCCAGAAGTTGGCTGTACCTTCCTTTCTGCAGTACAAGGTGAACATCTGTAAAGAAGAGTGCAATGTCCCGGGTGTGTTTAAACTGACTGCCTTGGCCTCAAACTAAAACTGTTAAGCCAAAACAGGGCACAAGTGCAAGTCCTGGTTCCCGAAATTGACTGCACCTTCCTTTCTGCAGTATGAGGTGAACATCTGTAAAGAAGAGTACAGTATCCCTGGTGTGTTTACACTGACTGCCTTGTTTTCACGGATCATTAGATTTCAAAGAAAAAAAAAATCACAACAATATCCTTTGCATGGACCAGATGATGAGAAACTAAATTGTAATTTGGGATTCATTCACAAGAAAAGGCCTGAATGGTTTTCCCATGGACAGGATCTTGGAGGTTAGGAATACCAAATCCTGTGCCCAGCTCAGTCTCACTGACTAGGGAATGTTGTCTTTAGACTACAGAAGTCACAACCCTCACCCCAAAACATGAAGTATTCAAACCTTTTGAAGGGCGTGGTGTTTCCAGGTAATTTGGCTTGGCGCAGGAATTGCATTTATGCCCAACTTTGGCTAAGCGATTTTAGTAGTCCAGCAAAAATGCTCTGTTCTGTAAAGCTAATTGCAAAACAATATCTTCACTTCTCCAGATGGAAAACGGGATATGAAAATCCACCAAAGGAAAGAAATATCATTTCCCGCACTGTGGCTCTGCAATCTTAGAAAGGTTCCATGAATATTATGTACGTGCAGTAAACATTTATGACCTTATTTAGGTCCAAGCAGCATGAGGGATTTTGTGCTAGTAGTTGTTGATGAGCACTACAAATAGGAATCCTTTATATCTGAGGTATCCATAGTAACTAAGTAGGGCCCATTTCCATCGTGCTTATTTGCTTCCAACCTGCCAACCATGCTTAGACTCTGAGGGATCCAGGATTCCTAATTCATAAAAAAAACACCCCAGAGAGGTGGGTAAGTGCTTTTCAGAAAAAGCAAACTTAAGCAAGTGATTTTAAGAGATTTAAAGAGTGCTACATGGCAGCCAAGATGATAATTTTTTGGCCCAAATATAAATTTAATTGAGTAGTGTTATAAAGACAAAATTACATAGCCAGAAACAGAATTATGAGCATTAGGAAAATAATAGTGTTGTCTTGCCTCTCCTTGAAATCCCCTGTTATGTTACTCACTCCACTGTTGACTATTTTGTAGATAGCACACATTCACCTTGCATTTGGCAGAGAATACCAGCTTTGCTATGAATGCTCACAATTTTTGTAATACAGGGAAATATTTAACATACTAGGAAAAAAAGGTTTAAATTCATTAACATTAAATTGTAATGTTCATATACTCCTCTTTTCTTAGGACACACTACAAATGATTTTATAGTGTTTCCATTTAACACACGTAGTAGCTTTTCTTATGGATTGTATGTGCAGTGCCATTGAACAGCAGCATAAAATTGTCAGTGGCCTACATTTTTTAGATTATTTAACTATGATTAGAAATATTTTGATCCATTTTTTCACTTCAGCTCTTTTTCATATTAGTGCACACTTGACCCTTGAACAATACAGGTTTGAGCTGGACGGGTCCACTTATATGCAGATTTCTTTCAGTGAAAGTTACACTGAGTGCTTCTGCCTCTCCTGCCTCCTCTTCCACCTCTTCTCCCTCTTCTGCCTCTGTTACCCCTGAAACAGCAAGACCAACCCCTCCTTATCCTCAGCCTCCTCAACATGAAGACAATAAAGATGAAAACCTTTATGATGATCCATTTCTACTTAATGAGTAGTGAACAAATTTCCTCTCTTGCTTGTCTTATTTTTTTGTAGTTTACATGTAGTTTGTAAGGATGCAGTATATAATAATATCACACACAAAATATTTGTTAATCGACTGTGTTATCAGTAAGGCTTGCAGTCAACAGTAGGCTATTAGCAGTTAAGTTTTGTGGAGTCAAAAGTTTTGCGTGGATTTTTGTTGGATTTCTGACTTCACAGGGAGTCAGTGCCCCAACCCCTGCATTGTTCAAGGGTCAATTGTATTTTTGTCTGATTTCATGAGGGTGAACTTTTTGTACTATACTTTTACAGATAGAAATGAAAGTACTTAGTAATAATTGAACATATGTACAGTAAAAATATTATAGCTGTTGTTTTAAAATAATTGTATTAAATTGAAACCTAAGTTAGTCTTCAGGCTTTTTAAGGTTTTCAAATTTGAACTGGAATGCGATTCAGAATGTGCTAGAATAACATTTCTCCATTTCTCCGGTGTCAAGATGGGAAGGCATACATTCTAAGCGTCTGTATCTCCATCTATTTTTCTTTTTTTTTTTTTGAGACGGAGTCTCGCTCTGTCGCCCAGGCTGGAGTGCAGTGACTCGATCTCGGCTCACTGCAAACTACATCTCCCAGGTTCACGCCATTCTCCTTCCTCAGCCTCCTGAGTAGCTGGGACTACAGGCACCTGCCACCACGCCCGGCTAATTTTTTTTTTGGTATTTTTAGTAGAAACGGGGTTTCATCATGTTAGCCAGGATGGTGTCGATCTCCTGACTTCGTGATCCGCCCATCTCGGCCTCCCAATGTGCTGGGATTACAGGCGTGAGCCACCACGCCCAGCCATCCCCATCTATTTTTCACTAATATTCAAGCTATAGTTGCTGGCTAAAATGATGGAGCATCAGAATTTGTGAACTCTGGGAATCATAGCAAGTGTATAACTATAATTCCTTTGTGTCTAAGGAGGGTGGACCTCTATATTAGAGAGAAGATTTACAAACTTTGGGGAAAAAATGGAAATTGAGACTGACTCCTAAGGAAACATCTGTTCACTCACTCAGCATTTAGCCCACTCTGCTAATGCTAGGCACTGTGCTAGATATTTGGAGAGACACTGGAGAAAACTTAAGGTCCCTAGTCTTGTGGCTCTTACATTCCAGAGAGGGATTATAAATGATGGCGTAGTTATTAAAAAAATAAAGATGATGATTTCAAGCCTTATAAGAGCAAAGAAGAAAAGTGAACCAAGTTAATGTAATGGAGAGTATTGGAGTAGGCGAGGCTGCTTTAGATCAGAGAGTCTGGGTGGACTTGATGGAGGAGGTCATGGATAGCCTTGCAGCTGGTAGACCTGTGGGCAACATTAACAGCAGATAGGAGAGGGTTAGGGGCTAACTGAGCATTCACCTTTGTCTTCTTTTTCCCCTCGGTTATGAGTGTGACAAGGCGGAACATCCAAGGGATATGTTGCAGGTGTCTTAAGAGTCAGGTAAAAGGCAAGATGATTCATTATATCTGTTCTTTTTGTGATACCCATGTAACTACCTATAAGCTTCAAAGTGAAATAAACATTACCTCTTCTACCTTAGCCCGCTTCTCATTCTTCATTACAAATTTAACAAGGCAGTTATTAATGTGAATAGTCATTCTTCTTTTCAGCAGTGCTAACTTTAAAAAAAAAATCACTAACACTTACCTGAGATGCAGCTGACATGTACCAAGATTGCTTGCCATTGCCCTCTCAACCCATCTGAGTCAAATTTTTCTTTCTGCTGCTGTTTTCCTTCTGCTGCCATTTTTCTTTCTGCTGCTGTCAAGATGGGAACATGTGCCTTCCCATCTTGACACTGGTAGAGAGAGAGATTGAGAGACTGAAGGGGGAGAAATCAGTTCTGATTTTCTAGTTTCTAAACACTGCAGAAGAACAAAGTAGGGAAGAAAGAGGAGCGTGTGTGAGGAAAGAAATGGCAAGAAGTACATGAGATAACTTAGCAGGGAGTTAAATCACTAGCTCACATAATGACAAAAAAACATTGACACTAAATTGAGGGCCTGCCATTTTTGTTAACTGGTATCCCTGAATGTAGCTAATGGCACAAGCTACGTAGAAACAGGCCCTTGTCCTGTTTTTGCAATGAGCAGAAATCTAGCCCACTGAGACATTGAGTTCTTTTCTAACTTTTTGCTCTGTTGAGAACATCTTTGCTTTTGGATACAAAGGCAGCATGAAAATCTGGAGGCCTTCTCAGGAAGGGGAACTTCTAGGAACTTAATCTGTTAGTGGGAAAGCCAGGAACCAGCACACTTGGAGTGTCATCTGAGCAGGAGGAGTCAGAATTGGCTGGCCAGTTTTCCCTTAATGAGTGTTTATTATGTTTAAGCTACAGAACTAATTACTGTGAAAAGACATAAAGGAATGAGAAGACCAAAACCGTATCCTCATGATACTGACAAATCAGTTGGACTGAGCACACATGAATCAACTGAAGAACACTTCTGCCAAGTTCAAGTTGTGTAAAAGTGGAGGATATGAGTCTTGTGGGGACACAGAGTTGAGGCATGAGCTATTAGTCAGAGCCGTAAGGCTGCCTGCAGGAGAAGAACTTTGGATGGAGTTTTGAAGGAAGTGAGGAAAAGATCTGAATTAACGTATTAACACATAAAGCTTGTCATCTGAACAGGACTATAAGCATCTCGAGGGTAAGAACGTGCCTTTTCTTTCTTACACATTCCCAGAAGACCCACATTCCTCGTTGGGCTCTCTGTAACAGTATTTACTAAGCACTTGAATAACTGGACATGGGCACCATGTTGTTAAGTTGATTAAAGGTTGGTCTTCCATTCTGCCACTGGCCACAGCACAAAGTGAAAACAGATGTCACAAGCACCTTGTAGATCTGTCCCTTTTTTCTTCTGATGTTCACCCTCCTTTTGAGCTCTTTCTTTCTCCAACATTGCTTACAAAATAATCTTTATGCATCTGAGAGGGAGCAAATATTCAGTAACTTTCTGCAGCTGTCCTCACTAAAGAGGAGAATCTGTTGAATGCCACTGGAAATGTAAGGATCTCTTGTGACAGTAACGTCTCAGGGGGAAACTAGTGGTTAAATTGTTAATTATTTGAGTCTGAAACTTTTTTCATTTGCAGTGCAGATAAGTGCCTGATCTTGCAGTATCACGTTTCTGACTTCTTTGTTCTGGCTTCATTTTTTTTCCCCAAAATGCCATTTTCATTTGTTCTTAGAGTTCAGAACATGTCAAAGAGCTTCTTTGAGCAGTAGGTGGTTTTACAGAGCCCACAGAGAAGGAAAACTAAATATCATCCCGGCTGCAGTCCACTACGATCGTAGAGGAGTCAGATTACTCTCCGGGCTTTGCTGTGTCTGCTTGTGAAACAGGAAAGGGAGAACTGAGGCAATGAGTCACCTCACTTGGGCCCAAAGCACCACCTATGTTGAATATGGAGAAAATTTGAAGCAAGAGTTTCTTTTTATACATAATCACCATTTGTACATAATCACCATTTTCTCCATGGTTCTTATCCAATTCAGTGCATCTTAAAGGATGGTTTATGGAATCATGATATAGCAGAAAAATCCAGGTACTATCAGTCTTGCCTGTTTCTACCTAACTCTTTCATTTAAACTCTCACTAGAATCTATAGGAACTGTTAGCATCAATTTTAATAAGTTGTCAACTAAGTGATTAGTGGTATTTATTGGTTATTTTTGACAAAATAATGGAATCATCAAATTTTGAAGTTGAGAAGTAAAGTAAAAATTTGTGCCAAACTCCAAATGTAGACAAGGTCATATTATAAACATTAATGCTGTCCCAAACTGCCAGTGCATTGCATAGAACTGAGTTTAGCAGGTTACCGTTGAGTTCCTCTACTTATGCTTTAAGAGGTTGGCATTGGTAAGCCGCTACACTTTCTTGGTCAATGAGGCAGAAACCCCTTTGCAAAACTCTCAACTGATGAAAAGATTAGCTAGAATGACTCTAGGAACTGTTTTCTAAGGATCTGACTCATTGATTCCTTTTTTTTGTAGGGTTCTCTGGGCCAAGTTAGTTCGAGTATTTATCATTTAAATTAGGATATTACCATCACCATCATCATGTACATTCATAAATCAAAGCAAGATTAGAGAAGGAATATGGTGGATCACAGAGCAACTCAGAAAGATGACAGCAACAACTAGGAAATGAAACACCGTGGTTGTATTTCAGGAACCCTACCCAGCAGATAGGAATTACCATAGCTCCTAAAATTCCATCTGGGTGGTTGATGGAGCCTCAAGTAATCTGACACCATAGCCCATGCTCCCCTCTTGCTACCTGCTGAAGTTAGCAGGGAAAAGTCAAAGAGGGTGCTGTCAGTGGGGTCAATTCTTAGGGATCACAGTGAACCACCCTCCATTGCACTGACTCTTTCCCACAAAATGGGCTAGAGATAGCAGCTCTCCTTATGTATTTAAGAAAGAATGGTCAAAAAATACAATTCACATTTTATTCTGGTGTATATACTGTTTTGACAGTGTTTCACAATGTAGGTAATATGAATGGGAGTATTTAAACACAATCCTGTTTAATATTCTTAGCCAGTACTTATTAAATGCCTACCAAGCCTGGCATTGTTCTAGAGACCTCAAAATACACCTTTAAAAACATATTTTACTGACAGTTGTATAAATGAAGAAAACAAGTCTCAGAAAATTAAAGTGACTTGCACAGATACACAAGCTAGAAAGTAATAAAACTGAATTTTGAACCCAGGTTTGTCAGACTCTAAAGTCCATGATTTTCTGCTCCATGTGGCCAACCCAGTTAGAAAGGTTATAAAAAATCTTAACAGTTTTTCAGCCCTTCTCACACTTAGCTTTAGGATTAAAAGTATTGGTCATGATTTGCAAAAAAAAAAAAAAAAAAAAAAGTAGTGCACAATATTCCAGCTATATTCAATAAACATTTGTTGAATACAACGTATGTATATACAGGTCATTGTTACAGGTCTGTGTATAAGTAAACACAATATGGTCCTTAGCTTTAAGACCTTTCAGTCTAGGGGATAGATATGCATGTGCATACAACTTCTGTTTATTTTTGAATTTCAACTATGTGTCAGGTGTTAGGCTGAGCACATTATGAACATTGTCTTGATTTATTATTTAATCCTTGTACGAGCCTTGTAAGGTAGTGGTTTTCGAAATATTTTTGCCAAAATGTAAATAGTAAAAAACAATATGTGAAGCCTTTATTCCAACTAGGTAAAATAAGGAAGGCTTTACAAAGGAGATGAATGACACTTCAGCTGAGCCCTAAAGAATGAATAGGATTCTAATAGAACAGCTGGGGGCAGGCGTGGTGGCTCACACCTGTAATCCCAGCACTTTGGGAGGCCGAGGCAGGCAGATCATCTTAGGTCAGGAGTTCGAGACCAGCCTGGCCACCATGCAAAAGCCCGTCTCTACTAAAAATACAAAAATTAGCCAGGCGTGGTGGCACATGCCTGTAATCCCAGCTACTTGGAGGCTGAGGCAGGAGAATCACTTGAACCCATGAGGTTGAGGTTTCAGTGAGCTGAGATCGTGCCACTGCACTCTAGCCTGGGCAGGGGGAGACTCCATCTAAAAACAAAACAAAACAAAACAAAACAAAACAGCTGGAAGAGGACATCCCTGGGACAGGGACTTCCATGTCATGTGAAAAGTAGGAGTAAATCATTGGAGGCAGGGAAATGTAGGGTGTATTTAGGTAAGAGCAGCTAGTTTGGATTGGATAGTGTACATTAGAGACATACCATGGGTGAGGGGGTGGATGTGGACAGTGAACCTAAACGCTTTGTGGTAGCAGGTCACAGGGGCCGTGCATACATGCTTAAGGAGTTTGGATGTTACAGGAAATGGGAAGCTATTAAAGATTTCTAAGCAAGAGAATGACAGGTCAAATCCGACATGATTTAGACAAAACGTAGGCTCAGTCAGAAGCCATAGTCTAATGACCAATGCATCATAATTATTTGCTACACTAATTTTCTTCTTTAGAAGTCAGCTTTTAAGATATGTGTTTATAATACAGATTTATGCAGTTTTACATGGTTGAAACAAAGAGTAATAATATTTATTATGTAAGATTCAAATTTCAGTATCAACAAATGAAGTATTCCTGGGCACAGCCGCACCTATTGGTTCACGTATTGTCTATACCTGCTTTCCTACTACAGTGGCAGAGCTGAGTACCTGCCACAGAGACCATCTGCCCAACAAAGCCTGAATTATTTACTATCCGACCCTTAAGAGAAGAAGGTTGCTGACTCCTGCTCTACCGCGTCTTTCTGGCCCTCTTAATCCATTTATATAGGTGTCTTCCTTTTGTGTGTGAATGGAAAATGAATTTAAGTTCATTAGTAGAAGCAAGAAACCTTTAGCTTGGCCTCCAGGTATTATTTGTTTTCCTTCTCATGAGAATTTTGAATGTTCTATATCTAGATTCTCGAGGCTAAAGAATAATGAGGCAGAAAATGTTTTCTCCATTACTATATCCCCTTCCTATGGGGATTCTGAAGGTGCGGTTTTCCCTCTAGGTGAGAGAACTATATTCCTTTCCTAGGCAGATTCCATTTTAGTTCACACTCAGGCTGTCAGATGCACAGAACAATGTCACATGGGCTTCTTAAGACCTCTTAAAAATCACTTCCAGTTTGACTTCTGCCCATACTTTACTCTGTTAGTTTTCCTCAGAAAGGCTTGGCAATAGCAGAATAATCTTTGATTACCAACAATATATTTAATTTTCCTATTTGATATGCTGATGCCACAGAAAATAACCAATTGCCTTATGTGCTTTGTAGCTTTGTGCTCCACTGCATCATCACTTTCTTGGGTTTAGGGGTCTGTGGGCATATCAAAAGGTGTGACAGCCTGTCCTTGTTAGACTGAAGCCAGTCTGAAGTGGCAGGGAGGCAACAGGATGCCAGCCAAATGAAACATATGCTCCAGATCTTTCATCCAGTCCGGAGCCTAATGTGACTTGGCTTCTGCCCCCTTCATCCTTCCTAGGGTCCCCCTACACAAAATCCTCTAAATAAGGTTGCCAGTAACCTCTTAACTGCCAAATCCAGGGGACACTTCTCAGTCCCTGTCCTGATGTCTCTTCTGAAATATCTGACACATCAGCTGTGCCTCCTTATTTCACACTTGCCCTCCTTGGATGCCTGAAGGTAAACCTGTCCTGTGTTTCTTTTCTTGTCAAGAAGTTCCTTGCACCCAGGAGGCTCTTCTTTCTCTACCTGCCCTCTGCACATCGCTTGTCTCCAGGATTATATCTGAGGTCCTCTATTTTTCATTCCATGTGTTCATTCTGAGTTAGCTCTGTGATATCTGTGTTTCAGTCACTGCCTGCATTGACTGACCGTATTCGTAGCTTATCTGAGTGCCATCATATACCCGGTCATCCTTGACTCGTCAGTCTCCATTTTCAACATTTGCAAAGTTCTGCCATTTATTACTCCTAAAGGTGCCTGGAGCTATATGTTTTGAGTTTTCTTTTCCTCCATTCCCACTGCCACATTCTTTGTACAAGTCTTTATCATCTCTCACTTAAACTATTTGCACCAGCCTCCTACTAGTTTTCCTGCCGCCTCTACTTTTCTTTGTCCAGCTTACCTCCATTATCACTGCAAGTGTTCTCTTCAGAACAGACACTTTATCACTCTCCTGCCAAACATTTTGAATGACTACCATTCACCCAAGGGATAAAGTCTGAACTTCTTATGTTGATTATAGCATTGGGCTTAGTTTCTAATCTTGCCTCCTACTACCCACCAGTTGAAATCTTCACTTCCTTAGGACAGAAAGACCCATTTTTCTGAAACTTCCATTAGGTCTTTCACATCTGTGCTCTGATTGGTATAGTCTTTACCTTTACTTCCATTTGGACCAATCTCAACACATCTCCCAAGACCCAGTTCAAATACGGTGCCCCCGCCAACCTCTCTTGAAATTATTTCCTTCCTGTTTGCCTCATAGGAATTTGCACACACCTGAGGTAAAGGACTTTTACCCGTCTACTATAATTATTTGTTTACATGTTTTTCATGCATGAAACTATGTCTCATCTATCTTTGTATTTTCAATACAGAGCATAGTGTGTGTCTTATAAAAAGTATCCAAAGAATGAATGTGTCCAAGCCATGTGTCTGCACCTGTACCATGAGCCCTCTAGGTTCTGTTGTCTGGTGTGTTACAAATAAATAATGCTTTCAGCACCAAATATGGCAGCCATCAGCAGAAATGGTTTATTTCCTTTTCTCAGTATTTTTTTCATACTGAATCTAGGCTAAGTGTAGATGGCTATAGATAGTCATTCATGAAGTCAAATGCACCAGTGGGATTGGAGGATAGTATTTATTTTAGAAAAAAAGAAAGAAGGAAAAGAGGAGAGATGTCCAGTGTCACTATTAGTGAACCACATATATTATACTTTAATTTCCCTTATAAATATGAAAAGAGCTTGGTAGAAAGTAAGATATATAAAGCATGTCTACATGTGTTTTATGATGTGTATACATATATGTATGTAGATACATACATATATTTAAATGTGACCATTATCACATTACTCTGTTATATTTTATTATATTCATCCTCACAAAATTCATTGTTTTACCTCCAGTAATAAAGACAGGGAACTGAGGATTTGTTTTCAAGTCTTGCTTGTGGTATTTGCCCGTGCTTGCACAACAGTAACAATAATGGCAGAATCATTTATTAGATGACTGAAAAGAGCAGGCACCCATGGAGGTTTAACATATGGTCGCTGTCCTTATGGAATTCAAAAATCACACGCCAAAAAAGGTAGGTAACAATATAGGGCAGTTTGAGGTATGCCAATTAATGGCACACAGTTAGTGAGATTTTGTTTTTTATCTCTCTATAGCCTACTGTAGCACTTTGCACACACTGGATAAACATCTGCTGAATGAGTGGACAATAAAACAGAAGCAAATTTGTACCAATTTTTCAATTATGTTTTCTTCCTTGTATGCATTATTGTTGACACCAGCTTGTTGGGAATAAGAGTAAGAATTTATCCTTTACAGTTTCATAGATCTCATTTATCATCTACAAGAAAAGAAAACTTAGTTTTGTTTTATAAACTTAAAATTTAAATTAATAAATATATAATATAAATAATAAAGTTATATAAATAATAGATATATGTAATACACAGAATTTAAAGCTATATAAAGTCTACTACTTAGTTGAAGACTTTGTCAGTCTTGCTGAGACACATTGAGTGAAAATATATATAAAAACCTTTAATGATGTGAGGTGAATACTCAAGAAATTTTAATCATCTTCTTTTCAGTGGTAACGAATTACGCTCATACAACAAAGCCTAGGTTTCCAGCAGGAGGGAAACCATTTGAAGATGTGGTGCCCTTTAGAAATTGTTTAGAATCTTTTCAGAAGGAGGTGTAGTGTGACTCCAGGTGCCTCTCTAGGGTTGTTGAAGTGAGTGCAGGTGACCTCTATGTACTTGTTCTTCAAGCTGCTTTATAATAAGCAGCTCGCTACCCTGATTTACCCACAGAACCACCTTAAGACTTGGCAAGATATCTTTTTTAAAAAAATAAAGTAATGGATAATCATAGTTCAAACTCATTTGTTTTTCTGTATGTATACATACAGGTAAACATTTTCACAAGTATGCTTAAAAATAATAGAAGAGTTTAAAGATTTGCCCCAATGGGCTCATCTCTCCCTTTTCCAGTTTGGTGCTCCATCTCAGAAAAAGAGAGTCACATTTTGAGACAGATGTAGCTCTTTCTACAGATTTTTCCAGAGCAAGAAAATTGGGATCTCACACATCTGCAGTACTTATTTTATCTTCTCATCTCCCTTTATTCAACCAGAAAGGTTCCCCGCGCCCCCAGTAATACTCTTTTAGAATTATCATGTAGCTTGATGCTATGGCCATAATGGGTTTTGTCTTGTTTTGTTTAATCACAGATGTAAAAATAAAAAGAAATGCTTATATTTAAATAGAGTTAATACAAGTAATTGTCCCAAAGTAGTCCCAAATTAATTTTTACTCCCCTATTCTCATATGAGAAAATATACTGACAGTGGCTCAGTACCTGCTTGCTTTGCTTGTCTTACTGGCAATAATACCAGATGTATTTTATTTAATTGAATAGCTGTGTTCCTGAGTGAGTAAATGATACTATTCTAAGGTGATCTATTTACATACACTAGAACTTGCAGTTTATGACAACTGTTAGTTTATTATTTCAAAGACTATACTGTGTTGCAAAGAAATATTTTATTCAGATTTTCATATATTCAGTTTTGTCTGTTTGTTTGTTTGTTTTGAGACAAAGTCTTTCTCTGTTGCCCAGGCTGGAGTGCAGTGGTGTGATCTCGGCTCACTGCAACCTCCACCTGATGGGTTCAAGCCATTCTCCTGCCTCAGCCTCCCAAGTAGTTGGGATTGCGGGCATATGCCACCATGCCCGGCAATTTTTTTTTTTTTTTTTTTGGAAAGACAAGGTTTTACCAAGTTGGCCAGGCTGGCCTCGAACTCCTTACTTCAGGTGATCCGCCTGACTCGGCCTTCCAAGGGGCTGGGATTATAGGCGTGAGCCACTGTGCCCGGCCTTGTCTGGTTTTTTAATAGTAGGCCTACATATGCCATTAGTCAACTTTCTGTGAGTTTGAACTACCAACTTGGTGGATGTTTTTCTTTTTTTATTTGCTTTTTTTCTTTGAATTATTTTTACTATCATTAGAGAATGGGCAAGGTTACTTAGTAGAGAATGAGCTCATCTCTGCTTCTTCAGCTATTTTTAGAATCTGATTTTTTTTAAAAGTGGTTGGAGGAAAGAAATGAAACTGCATTCAACTAGACTGAACTTGGTCACCATTATCATGGGGATTGGTGAGGTTTTCTCTTTGTTGATGTCTTCAGTTTTCAACAAAATTGCTTCTTTGGAAGCTTTTGCTTTTTCTCCTAAACTGGTTATATAGGAATGTAGTAGGTACAGGTCATTCCGTTATATAAATGTGTGTTTATAAATGATTTACTTAGCTGTTCCAGCCTGTTAGTTAAATATGTATTTAAGGCCTGTTGTTTAAAAAAAAAAAAAAAGTATATATAGAAAAAAAATAGAAGCTCACAGAATGGATACTGAGTTGCTGAAAATTAGTCAGTCATTTGGATTTAAATCTTTTCAGGAGTTTTTGCATTAGGAATTTACACCATATACTCACTCTGAAACCATGGCATAAAAAGCATAATTAGTCACATCTATTAAAACAGTGAAAGAAAATATTTGGTAATTTTCTATTAGCCAATAAGTTACTTTGCATAAGGCAATTGTGAATACTCTTTCTCTTCCTAATCTTAATATGTACACAACTATACACTCAATATTTCTTTCAAGAAAACCAAATCCTACAACCCCAGACAGAGATTCTAATTTGGTTGTTCTCCATTTCTCTTTATATCATTTATAAAGCAGGCAAAACAATTTCTGGCCTCTGATTTTTGAAAACCATAAAATCATTTCACCACTTAAGCCCAAACTTTCTAAATCAGATTTTTACTCTAAGAACAAATACTTTCACCATTTATAAACCTTTCAAATTAAGGTTTTGAGTAGAGCTTTCCAGACAGCCTCCGGAAACCATAGCAACACATGTCCCTAAAGCACATTATATTATATGGTGCTCTACCATAGATGCCCAGTATTTGCCACAGAAGGAACAGAACTTGTCTTACCCCATGAGTAGGCCAATTGGTCAGTGGAGGAGTGACAGGTGAGCAGTCAGCGAGGTGCTGGAGGAGGGTGGATGTGGGGGGTGTGAAGGTTTAGGAGTAGAAAAAACTCACACTCTGGGGCTCTGGGTTGCTGGGTGCTTTCTTTGCAGCCCTGGTTTGTGAAGTGATTTATGGGCCATACATCACCTTCCTGGTTGGCTTTGTTGACACCTTGTCACATTCTTGCTTGGGCTTGAGGAATTCATTGTTCTTGTTTGAACTGATAAGAACAAAAAAAAAAAAATGAAGAAAGAAAAAAGAAAGGTTTTCTCACTGAGACCTTGGGAAAAGCTAAGGGGGTGGAATGTTGACGTGGAGCGGCAGGCTGCACTTTCCCAAGCAATGCAGCCCTGCGTCTGCTGGCTGCTGCAGCAGCAGGGAAGCTTTGCCATTAGGAGTTCTGGCGGAAGCTTTATTTGCCCTGTGGAAGTAGTTTCCTGGCTTGGAGCTGTTCCTTTTTGCTAGAATGGTACTGTGGAGAGAGGCCTTAGGGGAGGGGTCAAGGAGAGAGGTTTTCCTTTGAGAACTGGGAGACATAATGGCTGAGAGGAGATT
This sequence comes from Gorilla gorilla gorilla, assembly GCF_029281585.2. NCBI lineage: Eukaryota > Metazoa > Chordata > Mammalia > Primates > Hominidae > Gorilla > Gorilla gorilla. Next base: position 81,153,695 of record NC_073234.2, read on the forward strand.
CCAATGGGAGGTAAAATGACCCCGGTCACTGGGAGAATGTAAAACAGACGGTGACTTGATGTGAGCTGGTCTCTCCAAAGTTCATCCCGCTGTACAGCATGCATTTTGGGCATGGTGCCATGCTGACCTTTCCCCTTTAATGTGTAGTGCCCCATGCTTCACTTAGTATTTTGGCAGCCTGCACACAGAGGCTGGCATTTGAGCCCAGTGCTTTGAAGAGAGCAAAAAAGTTTCAGAATGAGAACTCTTCAAGTCACTGGCTATACATAGGGTATTATCTCCCATGTCAATGGAGCAATGGATGACCTGCCTGGTTTTTTCTTTTTTAGGCCTCTTCCCTTTTGTCTTTGCTTCAAAAAAAAAAATTAATAGATTAAATTATTTGTCATCCAAGAGAAGTAAACAGGTCAGATCCTATGTTCCAAATCATGGGATTGTAAACGCTCATATTTCCTTTTGTGAAAATTTTTTCTTTAAGAGCAGCCAAGCATGAACATACTGCATTCACTAATATTCTCTGTCATCATGCTACTGTTGATTGAAAGGAGAAGAACCTACTTGCACCCCAGCCAAGGGTGAGGTGTCCTGGGGAGTGTTCACACTTTTGTGTTATACTGTTAACAAGTTCATGTGTAATGTAATAAATCACTTTACCTGGAAGCGCCATTCACACATCCCCACTATGAACCCCATTTTGAACTGCAGCCATAGAAAACTGTTTTTAAGCTTCTTAAAATGGTTCTCTGCAACAATGTTTCTTGTAGAATGAGGATGCATAAACTTGTTATAACATACTCGACTTTCCAAGTGGTCCCTGTAAACAAGGGATGCTTGAAGAACTGCCAAGCTAGGTAGCCAGAGATTGGGATTGAAGAGCTGACATTGTTCTAACACTGAATGCAAATGGAAATGACCTAATACATGTGTAATAGTAAAGCTAATAAACGTGTAACTGTATAGCAATTGCAGGATTAAAATAAGAAGTAAATTTTGGAAAGCACACACTTTTTCTTTTGGGTCATCTACCTTGCTATGAAGTGATATTTTGAATAACATTTAAATATCTAAATATATGTATTGCCATTAATATTGACATCAAAGTTTCAACACATATCTGTTTCTAAAAATCTACAAGCCCAATTTCCCCAGTTTCTTTATAACTCTGATGAGCCTGCTAGTTCTGCCTTTGCTTTTTTCCCAACTTGGAATCTACTCTGGTTTCCAGAATTAGGTTTATTGACAGTGTTTCACTGCTCTCTGCTGGAGAAGTCCAAAGCCAAGCCAGGCATCTAAGGCTCTAATGACTTGCAAGGAATGCAGGTGAGATGGCTCAGCTGATAAACTCCCGGCCTCTGAAATTAAACTCAACACAAGACTTATTCATACTAGTCGAAGATCACAGTTTACAAGCTATGCTGTACAGGCTAGAAATGGGTTTCTCAGAGAGTAGTATAGGTAAGATAAAAAGTGTAATACTGCCTAAGCTCCAATTTCTTGCTTCGAATGTTGTCCTTTGTAAAGATATCCTATATAATGTTGCACAGAAACTGTGCAGTTTCTCAAGTCAATTTTCATCCTTCCATTTTTGACACATAGGTATAAACTTAATTCTGGTATGTACATCTGAGATAGTAATCAACCATTCCCCTGAAAGAAAAAAAATAAAGACCTTTTTTTATTTTTGAGACAGTGTCTAGCTCTGTCGCCCAGGCGGGAGTGCAGTGGCATGATCACGGCTCACTGCTGCCTTGATTTCCCAGGCTCTGGTGGTCCTCCCTTCTCAGCCTCCCAAGTAGCTGGGACTACAGGCATGTGCCACCATACCCAGCTAATTTTTTTTTTTTTTTTTGGTAGTGATGGGGCTTCGCCATGTTGCCCAGGCTGGTCTCAAATTCCTGGGCTCAAGCAATCCACCCACCTTGGCCCCCCAAAGTGCTGGGATTACAGGTGTGAGCCACCATGCCTGGCAATAAAGCACTTTTAACTAAAATATATCAAATTTGAAACAAACTATATATAAAGTTTTTTTCTTCTAAACTTCATGTTTAGTATGTGCATGGCCGGAAAAAAGAGAACACAAGAGTATTTACCAAGTAAGCAAAAGTGTGTTATGACATTTTTTTCCTGAAACTTTTCTAGGTAGGAATAAACATTAATTTACATCTTCATTTGCATGAACACAAAACTCTACTATAATCTAGATGCTATACTTCTCAAATTTAAAACAAAAGTACAAAAACAAAAACAGTAAACACTTTAGGTGAATGTTGTGTTAAATGTCTATATTGAGCGTATATGTACACATATATTTATGCATATGTGGATGTGTGTTTATACATATATTCTATGTATATATCCTTGGGTGGGAACAGGGAGCAAAGATCTAAGCATAACATATCTCCACAGAGATTTATGTTCTTTCAGTCTGGTATCTTTTAACTTAAAAACAACTCGATGAATAGAAATCATAAAAGCCATCCTTACAACAGCATTAAAGTGCTATTCTATTCTGCAGCATTCCAAGTGAATTATTGCTGTGCTGTCAAAGAAAACAAAAACATTTGAGAAGGACTGTTTATTTTACAGTGGTTGACCAAAAGTATGCAAGTGGTTATAAAAAAATGTAGACAGCTAACGATGGGAGGTGCCACTTGCACATTCTGAAATCCATTCACAAACCTTTGACACTAACTCTTGATCACTGGAGATAATATTAGAAGCAAAGCATTTTTCACGGGGAAAATCCTAGCACTTTGAAAGCATTTCAGGTCAAAGCAAATAAATAAAACCTCTATCCCTCATCCTGTATCACTGGCATCTCCTCACTCACAGAACCTAATGGCATGATTGTTTTTTCCCAAGAAGAGCAAGAAAACTTTGCAAAAATATTTCTGTCAGAGGTTATGGCAATGAAGGATTTTTGTGCCATGAAACACGTGTTGCCCTTTGTATTTAAAGATTAAAATAAAAACTGCTGTTGACAATGTTAATAGATTCTTTCATTAAACAAATATTTCATTTTAGAGCTATATGGGAAATTAGAGACCTCAAACACAGTCCCTGTATATTAAAGATAACAAAATGTATACTTAGGGAAGATAAATGACTTGCTTAAGGTCACACAGCAGGTAGCATGGAAGGATGAGTTAGAAGTACTAGTTCAGTGTTTGTATTTGTATGTTTTGCCTCAGAATCAGACAATGTACAGTTAAGACCTCATCGATATCTCCCGGTAAATGCTTATTTAATGTTTGAGAATTTTCACTGGTAAAGAGATTCTTATTCCAGGAGTCTAGGTCTTGGGGTTTAGGTTTCTTTTACTTAAAAAAAAATTCCTATGATAAGTGAGGATTCATTTAACTTTCTGGTGGATCTTTAGGTACCTTTCAAGAAATGAGAATAATCATAACTGGCTCTATTTATCCTTAGCATGGGTTGAAAGATATGAAAAGTTCCTTGATATGACTGGCACGATTCTATCCCATAAAACCACTCGTAAATATCAGTTGAAATAATGCCTGTAGGGAAAATTTTCAAATGTCCTTTCTGTCAATGCAGAAATGCCAGTGCAGCTTGTTTTCTGGATGGCATGTAAGTTGTAGACAGGCACCACATTTTAGACATATTATGGTGGTGCGGTGAATTGACAGGCAGTTTACCACCATTTCCATGTATTAGATTATGTGTACCTCTGGCTATCCTGACACTTTGCCCCCAAAGTGGAGAGAGTGAAAGAGAAGGAGAGAGGGAGAAGAACTCCTCGCATCTGTGCCCCTACCTCAGCAGCTCCTCCTCCTTGTCTCTGAGGGTCTCCAGAGTTTGAGAGTTTGGTGTCATGTTGGCCCAAGAGACTGTTGTCCTTTTGACAGCTTGGCTGTTTGTGTCTCCAGAATGAAACATAATCAGATTTTTTTCAGATGTAGCATCTGCTTTCCCTCCAACATCCTTGGGTTAATCACGTGCTTGCTGGCCAGGATATGTAAATAAGGCTTGGCTAAAAAACCCTTAAAGGATTATGAAGCAATCTTGCTTAATAGTAGCAGAACAAAACAAAACAAAAAACCACTCCAACAAATCCTCCTGTGTGCTACCAAGTAATGGAAAGATCCAGTTGTGACTGGAACTGTCCTGGCCTGAGTATTGTCTTGGACCCAGAGGGAGCGAAGGAGGGAGGGAGGGAGGGAGGGAGAAAGAGAGAGAGAGAGGAGAAACATGAGAGGAGGAGAGAAATTGCTGAAGGAGAGCTTCACTCACTGACTCCGCACACATTCCCTCCCGGTGGTTGCTAATGAAGAGCCCGTGCTGGTGAAGGAAGCCTGCTGATCCCGGAACTGGCCTTGCGAGCAAGTGGTGGGATGACAGACACATTCCCTTCCTTGAACTGCACTCCTTTCCCTTGCACTCAGAGGTGGCCCGAGAGAGCCCCGGTAGATCCCGGAGGATGTTCCATGCTGCAGAAGGCATGGAGAGATTCCAATTGCGGGGGTTCCTCCGTAGCCTTTGCAGCTGAACGTCTCCATCTCCTGTCCCTGGGCGGTCAGTCGCTGGCATGGCTCTGTGGAGTTTTACCTCCCAGTTGTCTATCACCAAAGCTGTCCACCTTGTCCGGAGGGGAATGAGCGTGGAAACCCCTGGCGGCTGTACTGACAAAAGCAACCTTAGTCAATGACAGAGCTGGGCAGGCGGCGAGGTCTTGCGGGCTGGCCTTTCTGCTGCTGGTAGGAGGATCATGTGCTGCTATTTCGGAGGCTCCTGCCAGTTGGCCCCTGCCCACCTTTTCTGTTCATACTGAAGCAGCCAGGAACTGAGAGAAAGAGGAAGCCTCGGCTGTGCTCCGGGCTGCGCTGCCAGGGTTGCGTCTGTAGCAGGTCCAGCAGCAAAAACAAAACAGGGCAGAGCCCAGGGAGGCCCCAGCCAGAGCAGCTGAGTGTGGAAACAAAGCAGCCCGCCCGCCCTGGGAAGCTGCCGCAGGCTGTGGAAGGGAACTTCTAGAGAGGCTGCATCCTCTCCAAGCCGGGAAACTGAGGCCTAGAAGACATGTGACATATCTGAGCAGTGACCAAGCCAGGAGTAGAAATGTCTCCTGAGGGCCTGTCCCCACTGCTGTTTGGTTTTAATCGCTCAGCTCTTAATAGTGTAACCCTGGACAAGTGACTTACTCTCTCCAGCCTCCATCTCATCTGTAAAATGGGGATGAGAAAATACCTCTAAGGGTTGTTGTGACAATTAAATGAGAAAGCATAAACAAAGCCCTTGGCACAATGCCTAGCCACTTAATGGGCCCTCAGTAAATGTTGGCTAGTTATGTGAACCGGAACTTGAAATGGAAGTGAAGCAGAAACGATAGGGAGTTGTTCAAAAATACCTGATCTGCTAGGGAAATATTTTTTAAAACAAGGCTGCTTTTCACAAGGAGGGGTAGGCACACTTGAATTAAGATCAGATTGATTATGGTTTTTGTTCAGCTTTGATGTTGAAATGTTTAATCAAATGGCAGACTCTGCCCCGCTTCCAGGAAGAGCTCAACTCCAACTAGGAGGAAGCAGGTAATGTGAGCCATGGCATCTTCCCCGTTTAGATTTCCTGAATCTTTGTTTATCTTCTTTGTCAATGTGCGTCTGAACCTTCCCAACAGAGTTTAAAATGTTCAACTTCAAAGTTACATTCTGATGGAAAACACTTCCTAAGAGGCTGAAGGCTTACTCTAGGGGTGAAAGAAGAGGAAAGGTGATGGATCACACCACATTTGTGGAAAATGTTAATGCTATGTGATCTTGCCTCCTTAGACCCAGATAGATGCAAAGGATAAGGAACTCGGTTTATAACAACAGATACTCCAAAAGTGCTTTGCATCCTGTTCTGACACTAACTGGTTGTGAATCACTTGTTAAAGATAAGGATAACAACAATACCATTTCTTGAGCCCTTACTGGGTGTCTGGTATTGTGCAAAGTACTGTCTATATATTACCTCAGTTTCCACAACTTTATGAAATATTTCTTCCTTTTGTGATGAGGAAAGTGAGACTTAGAGAGAAGGTAAATAACTTGTTCAAGATCACTCAGCTCATAAATGCTCCTATGCACTTAGTCACTGTGCTATGTCCTGCTTACCCCTTAATGTTAACCTTAATCCTAACTTGAATTTAGGTTAATGTCTATGCACTGCTTTTTTTCACCTGCAAATCAAGGGCTGTACTAACAGTTTTGCTAAGGCCACTTCTTTGAAAATTGTAAATATTTCCAGAAAGAGGCACAGTTTACAATAAACATTCTTGCTTTCCAAATAAATTCTCCCCTATTAAAATCAATGTACCAGTTGTTATTTTCATACCTATGCATTGTTTAAGATAGAGAGTTCAGGACACAATTGAAAACTGGGAAAAATAATCTCGTGGTTCGGTTTGTTAGTTTGAGACGTAGTCTCACTCTGTCGCCCAGGCTAGAGTTCGGTGGCCCAATCTCAGCTCACTGCAACCTCCAACCTCCCAGGTTCGAGCAGTTCTCTTGCCTGAGCCTCCCGGGTAACTGGGATTACAGGCGCGCACCACCACGCCCAGCTAATTTTTGTGTTTTTAGTAGAGATGAGATTTTGCCATGTTGGCCAGGTTGGTCTTGAACTCCTGACCTCAAGTGATCCACCCACCTCGGCCTCCCAAAGTGCTGGGATTACAGGTGTGAGCCACCATACCTGGCTCTCATATTTTTTATATACGGATTGAATAGCCCTAATTTGAAAACCTGAAATCTGAAATGTTCCAAAATCCAAAACTTTTTGAGCAGTTACATGATATTTGAATGAACTGCTCATAAGAACATTTTGGATTTCAGATTTCCAGATTAGAGATGCTGAAGAGGTAAGTATAAGACAAATATTCCAAAATCTGAAGAAAATCAGAAATGCAAAACAGTTCTGGTCTCAAGCATTTCAGACACTCAGCCTGTATTTGCATGCGCATGGCTGTTGGGAAAAATTAACATATTCACCAAATTGTGCCTGGTCAATTGATAATGACTGATCAATATTAATGCACAAGTATATCTACTTTTGCTGTCAAGGGCAAAATTTAAACTTTACTTGCACTAGTCTTTATCTCTAAGGAAACTTGTACATTTATGCATGTAATTTGGTATCCTCAAGGTAAAAAGTCCAAATAGTCAGCATTATTTACTAAGTGAAATTTCTCTATTAAGATTTTTCATATCCTAATGGAATTATGCTTCTAAATTCTCAATATTTATTAGTATTGTTGAAATTTTGTGAATTAGACTGATCTAGATTAATATGTACTAGAATCATTACCTGTATGAACTTGCATGAGTTTCTTAATCTATCTGGGCCTTAGTTGCCTCAGCTGCAAATTGGGAATGAAAATGGTATCATCATATTATAATGGTTGTTGAGAATATTAAATGAGCTAATTATGTAAAGTGCTTCAAATTGCACCTGGCACATAGTGCTATATGTGTTAATTAATTGTATTAATCACTTGTGACTTCCAGTTGATTCTATTTTAATTGATATTCTATAATATAATTTGCTTCCTTCATCTCTCATGTATACAAATTAAATTTGTATAGAAAGTCTTCTCTTCTAAGAAATTTTCATTCTTGTACTTCACCCTCTCTTTAGCTCTGTAGTAAGTAGTTTCTGTTTATTTATTCCTTAGAACTTTATCTAGAGAAGCTTTTGATATTAAGCTGTGACATACAACAGATGAAATTACAGTCATTGAATTTATTTTCTCTGAATTACAGATTATTTTAGGTAGAATTTATCTTCCTTTTTTTTCTGGTACCCAAGTCTTAGAGAAACATGTTTTCAGCCCTGATCATGATAAATAGTGGGTTTTTTAAATGACATCACGAGATACATATTTCTCAGATACAAAGGATTGTTGTTATGTTCTTTTGGCCAGAAGACACTCGTCTTCCTGGGAAATGTAGCCACAAAATGCTGGGTTTGAGTTTTATTAATATCCTTGTAGATTAAAAACAAAATGTTTTCCCTCTAAGTTTTTGTTCTTTTCCATTTGGCAAACCCGGTGATTTGCCACATGAGCCAATGTGTGTCTCATTTGCTTATTTTCTTGTGCACTAGCAGCCCTGGTGATAGCATCTGGAATGTGTGCAGTCCCTGGGAACAAATAACATGTTGGAAAATGGTTTACTTGGTGGCAGCAGGATCGCTCATGCACCTGACAGCACATGCCACGTATCTCAAGCCATTTGCCTTTGGTAAAAGTAATTTTAAGATAGGCTGCCTCTCCCCAAATTTTTGTCCAAATAACAATAATAACAACAATGATAAGAAAAGATTTTTATAACCAATGACTTTGAGAGTCAGATTTTCAAAATTATTTTAATATTTGAGCTGATGATATCAACTATGCCATGAAATTTTGTTTTGTTTTGAGGGAAATTACTCAGTTAAATGGGGAGGAACCCTCAGTTCCGGGAATTGCCCACCCCTTTCCTGGAAAACACATGAATAAGCCACCCCCTTGTTTAGTATATAATCAAGAAATAACTTTAGGTATCCTTAGTCCAGCAGCCCAAGCTGCTGCTCTGCCTATGGAGTAGCCATTCTTGTATTCCTTTACTTTCCTAATAAACTTACTTTCACTTACAAAAAAATTACTAGGTTAAACTGAATCAAGAAAAAGATCAGACTTTGAAAACTTGGTTTACATATATATTATATATGTTGGTTTATTTTCACCATTCTTAAAAACTGTTCATTGACTAAATGATACACAGATTTAAGAGGTTAGGAGACTGAGTGGAATATTAGACCAGACTGTTCTTAAACTGCTTTCAAGCTCACATTTCACTTAAGGGTAGGGACTCCCTGTCACCCTTAGTCCCTGTTTCCTCCTCGCGGGGAGCTTCTTTCTTTTTCTTTTCTTTTCTTTTTTTTTTTTTTTTGAGACCGAGTCTCCCTCTATCGCCCAGGCTGGAGTGCAGTGGCGCAATCTCTGCTCACTGCAACCTCTACCTCCCAGGTTCAAGCGATTCTCCTGCCTCAGCCTCCCGAGTAGCTGGGACTACAGGCGTCCTCCCCATGCCCGGCTAATATTTGTAGTTTTGGTAGAGATGGAGTTTCACCGTATTGGCCAGGCTGGTCTCGAGCTCCTGACCATGTGATCTGCCCGCCTCGGCCTCCCAAAGTGCTGGGATTACAGGCGTGAGCCACGACGCCTGGCGGGGAGCTTCTTTTGATTCATCATTCTTGCAGGGAATTACTGAGAAGGACGTGAGCTAAAAGACAACACAGAGGTGTTCGAGGAAGGAGGTGTGAATCCAACCAGGCCAGACCATTGAGTTCCAGAGAAATTTCCAGACAAAGCTTCTCAACCCACCAGCCAAGACCCAACCCACAGCGGTCACTTTCACTCTATCTTATCTTGAACATACTCTTCCTTTTTGAAGGCACAGTCTATAGAATTCCACATTTTCTGTTTTATTCATTGCCTTCCTCAGTTTCCCTTAATAAGTAAGCAAGACTTGAACTACAGGTTATGAAATTCTTGGGATTAATGACTGAGCTAATTTAGAAAGAAATGCATGTTCCCCATGGCCCAAAAATATAGAAAGCCAATTACCTAACTCCTATCTATTTGACAATTTAAATGATGCGTTTTCTATAAAGAGTTCATTACACAAACGCTGACTCCCCCCCTCATAAAATGGATGATATTTTAGCGAGGCGTTTCAAAGACAAAAGACTTTGATGACTTGGTTTAAGGCCAGTTCAATGAAGGCAATGAAAACCTTATCTTGGCTATTCTTTTTCAAGTTGGCATTCCAATGAGTCACCATATGGAAGAGGATTAAGAAAAATATTTTATACTTAGGCTAGGCACAGTGCTTCATCCCTGTAATCCCAGCACTTTGGGAGGCTGAGATGGGTGGATCACCTGAGGTCAGGAGTTCAAAACCAGCCTGGCAACATGGCAAAACCCCGTCTCTACTAAAAATATGAAAATTAGCCTGGTGTGGTGGCGTGTACCTGTAATCCCAGTACTTTGGGAGGCTGAGGTCGGTGGATCACTTGAGGTCAGGAGTTCGAGACCAGCCTGGCCAACATAGTGAAACTCCATCTCTACTAAAAATATACAAAAATTGGCTGGGCATGGTGGTGCGAGCCTGTAGTCCCAGCAACTCAGGAGGCTGAGGCAGGAGAATCATTTGAACCCAGGAGGCAGAGATTGCAGTGAGCCGAGATCACGCCTTTGCACTCCATCTCAAAAAAAAAAAAAAAAAATTTACAGTTAGGATTTGTAAAATTCTAAAAATCTTAAAGAACAATAGTTAAATCTTACCTTCTATAATTAAAATAATTAAATATTAAGGATTCTTTGGAGTTGCGTCATTAGGAGCTTTACAGTAAGATATCTTACTAGCCAATATTAGCCTGCCACAGGTAAATTAAAAAAAAAAAAAGCAATGACAACAACATTTGAGCTTGTTAATCTAATTGCCCCTTCCTTGCCGTCACTCCAAGGCGTTAATGTGTCTTTTAGATGATTGCATTAAGTTTTCTATTAGAATTTCCTCTCCATCTCTCTCATACACACACTCTCACACACACAGACACACACAAACCCCCTAGCCATTGGTGTTCCTGAGTTTATGAATCCCCTTTCCATAGCGGTTTGGGAACATAGGATATAGTTTATGAGTTAGGGAGGCACAAATATTTTCTTAAAAGGAAACCTTCAAACCGACTGAGTGCAGTGGCACACGCCTGTAATCCCAGCACTTTAGGAGGCCGAGGCGGGTGGATCACTTGAGGTCAGGAGTTTGAGACCAGCCTGGCCAACATGGTGAAACCCTGTCTCCACTAAAAATATAAAAGTTAGCCGGGCGCAGTGGTGTGCACCTATAATCCCAGCTACTCGGAGGCTGAGGCACGAGAATTGCTTGAATCCGGTAGGTGGAGGTTGCAGCTAGCCAAGATGGCGCCACTGCACTCTAGCCTGGGCGGCAGAGTGAGACTCAGTCCCCCCCAAGAAAAGAAAGAAAAGAAAAGAAACCTTAGAATAAAACTACCTTTGACTCATAGACTCATTCATCCAATAGGAATAGAGTGCCCGTGGTGTGCTCTTTTTTTTTTTTTTTTTTTTTTTTTTGAGGCAGAGTCTCACTCTGTCGCCCAGGCTGGAGTGCAGTGGCGCGATCTCTGCTCACTGCAAGCTCCGCCTCCCGGGTTCATGCCATTCTCCTGCCTCAGCCTCCCGAGTAGCTGGGACTACAGGCGCCCGCCACCAGGCCCGGCTAACTTTTTGTATTTTTAGTAGAGACGGGGTTTCACCGTGTTAGCCAGGATGGTCTCGACATCCTGACCTCGTGATCCGCCCGCCTCGGCCTTCCAAAGTGCTGGGATTACAGGTGTGAGCCACTGCGCCCGGCCCCGTGGTGTGCTAACTCTTATGACAATGATGACATAGGGACCCAGGGACCACCCTCCCGTTAGAGATGCACCATGCTCAGCCCGTCTAACTTCGAGCCTGCTCTTTCCACCAATAATCAGCTGCCTTCTGTGCCCACACTAGGAGGAAGGATATATGCTTGATATCTTGTTTCATTATACTGTTGAATTTCATCATCACCCTACTCTTACCCACAAAAATTACCCAAAGTCTTAAATGTTTCTTAAAAGAAATATTAGTTGTGCCCATTTTAATCTCCTGAACTTTATGACCCTTGTCCAATGTTCAACTAGATATTTAAGATTTCTTTCATTTGGCTTTTGGTAAGACTCATTTTTGGAATTAATACAGGATCACTGTTTGTTCTCCTCAAGTCCCAGAAAAGAAAAAGGGACTTTTTCCTACAAATCAAACTTCAGCATACCACGAGCTGCCAGTGTTATTTGCTATTTGTTCCTTGTCTTTTCCAACAAAGTGACCTTAGCACTGAATCAGGAATGCTTAGATGTAGATGTGCACAGAGGACCCTTTGTAGTAAATATATTGTAAATACATATCTAATAGGTAAATATACGTGTATATGTATATATACCCACAGATTTTTAAAAAGTGAATATTCTAGAGAGTTTCCATTCCAAGAATGCTCATTGAAAACACAGTACACAAGGCCAACAAGGAATAGGATAGAATATTCCAGCTTTGCAGAATGGTGAGTGAATTGGGCTTTGACTTTAAAGAGGTATGTAGGTGAGGAGTTGTTGACAAACCTGTTTGAAAGTGGTTTATGTCATGGGAAAGTACGTATCAGGGCTGTTGCGAGGATTATCTTTTTTCTTTCTCACAGTAACTCAATGCGGTAGACTCTGTTATCATCCTCATTTCACTGATGAACAAACCAAGGCACAATGAGGTAAAGGCATCTGCTGTAGGACTCAATAGCTGATGAATGAAAGAGCCAGGCAGGGCAGGCTGGCTTCAGAATTGTACTGTTTTGCTTCCTATTTCTCCCTACATCCTAGCCCCACTCACATGGAAATCACTCTGAAAAATTCTTCTGTCTTATTCCCTAAAGACAATCCAGCCGTCTTCCTCCTAATTCTTACCCACTTGTATTTCTTCTATAATTGCTACAAAAATGGTCCTATACAACAACATCGTCAACTCACAGAGTAGAAAAAAAGCAAAGAACCTTACAAATTCCTCTGGGCTAATTTTATCAGCAAAACACTAAGCAAAATGAGAGTTGCCCAAGTCCTGAAAATCATTATGCCACAAAGTTAGTGGTTACCAAGGTCAGCCCACTATTTAAGTATAGTCATTTAAATAGGCCACTATTTAAAACATTGTGTTATCCTCATATACTCAACTCAATAGTACAGAGACCATGTTTTATGTCTCTTTGCACATCCAGCCCTTAGCACAGCACCTGAGGCATATTCCTCAACAATTTATGCTTGTTGGATGAATGATGGACTGAATAAATTAATAGGTGTTAGCTTTTAGTTTTTTCAAAATCACGCTTACTTATTCATTAATATATTCTTGTGATTTGATCAATGCAAAGAAGAGCAAGATCATCATCTAGCATTATCCTGAATACTATTTAATATATTTCTATAATGTTGCCTAAGGTATATATCTTTTGTTTTGTTGTTTTGGAAGCTATACTACACAATTGACTCAAGCAAGCTACATATACCATGAAAATCAGCGTTGTTCTCCCTCACAACCCCCATGCACACGTACTCAGCTTTCAGATAGACCTGAACTCCATGAAAGGGAAGTCCTTCTTGGATTAAGCTGAGATTGAGAGGACTGTTTTACCGCTTCTTCAGTATATTCTTTTTTTTTTTTTTTTTTTTTTGAGATGGAGTCTCACTCTGTCACCCAGGCTGAAGTGCAGTGGCGCGATCTTGGCTCACTGCAACCTCTGCCTCCCGGTACAAGCGATTCTCCTGCCTCAGCCTCCTGAGTAGCTGGGATCCCTGGTGTGCATCACCGTGCCCGGCTTTTTTTGCATTTTTTGTAGAGACGGGGTTTCACCGTTTCGCCATGTTGGCCAGGCTGATCTCGAACTCCTGACCTCAAGTGATCTGCCTGCCTCGGCCTCCCAAAGTGCTGGGATTATAGGCATGAGCCATAGCGCCCAGCCGACTTCTTCAATATATTTGTATATGTGAATTGAGCCTTCCATTTCTTCCTTTACCTCCTCTTCCATCCATTGGAACCAGTTGACTTTTTAATGTAAAGTATAGAAACTCAGCCGCTCTGACCCTGTTTTGATTCCAAACCCTTGTACCTACCAGGCCATTTAGGAAGACTGGGATAAATAAGCATTGTAACTCCAGGGAGCTTTCTGGTTTCATGATCCATTTCTGCTTCTTGGGGGCCAGACAGTGCTAGGCTTACAGGAGACTCAGCCAGAAAACTGGCAAGTCGATTAATCTGTAGTTAACCACAGCAATAAATGAACACAAAGGAAATGCAGATGTAAGTAGGGGATAAACTTTGAGTGGTTCCATCAGTAGTGATTCATGATGTTGAACTACAATAATATTTTCCTCCACACACTCTCGCAGTTCCCATTGTGACACTGGAGCGGCATTTAGGGGAGACAGTTAGGCTTGGGGGTGCGTTCTGTGGTCATGGCTGTGGAAGATTGGTCCTACGGCTGTTAATCTGGCTGACAAATGTTTCATCAACATGCATTGTTGAAAGTGACATGATGCACAGTGCTGGTTAAGAGTCGTGTAAATAATAAAATGCCCAAGATGGGAGAAGAGCAGTTTTCCTGGCTTCTCCAAGTTTGAGCTGCAGAATCAGAAGCAGTAGAATAGAGAGAGAAGAGACAGGACACTAGCTTGGGTTCCAGCCCCAACTCTGCTGCCCTGTGCTGCGTGGCTGCAGCAAGTGACTTATCTAATAACTGTGGGTCTCAGTTTCCTCACTCGTAGTATTAATGATCGTTTCTCAGGAGTATTAAATAAGAGCATGAGTTTAAAGAGCCCAGTCCCGTGCCCAGCACAACGGAGGCTACCCTCCAAAGGTCAGTCCCTTTTTCTGTGTGTTTCATCCTCTCTTGGCAGCCTATTTGCTGCATCTCTCAGCTGACTTTTGTCCCTTCCTGCTCACTTAGTCAATTCAGAGATTACAGTTTGTACAATAATGCGCTGCCTTGTCTTCTCGCTGGTGAATCTGGACCGGAGTGCTCTGCCTCTGCGCCGACACTCACTCTGATGGTCTTGGCTGGAGGACAGAGGCTGCTGGCAAAAACCTAAGAGGGAACATACCGTGGTAGCAGCATGAAAGAATTTGGCAAGGAGGTGCTCGTCACATGATTGTGATTCATACTGTACTCTCAAAATGTGGCAGGAGGGCTAGGAGAGAATTTTAATGCCAGCACACAGAGCAGAGACACTCATTTTCAAACATCACATTCTTTTTATAGTACAGGCATGCCTCACAGGGAAAATATTGAACTTGGCCTGCCAGCACCACGAGAGTCGTCCCAACTGTGATTTTATTGCTTGAGTCACTCCCTGAATCAGATACTGGCTGCATGGAGGAAGTCTTCTATTAGGGATGCTTTGAAATTGTGTTTTTAATTAATTAACACCAACTCTGGGCAGGTTTTTCATTTACTCCTAGCTGACTCTTTTTTGTCTTTTCTTTTTTTGCCTGAAACTTGTTAGACATTTTTGTAAGGTCTCAGTTGGATCGCTTTTAAGTATCCTGGTGAAAGAGTCATCTGTGTTGGGTGACCAAAGCGAGGGGACCCTTCAAAGTAGAGTTTGTCATCTCCGAGAGAATCTGATCCATGGGAACGGGGTCGTCGGGAAAACGGTCCCTAAAAGTCTGGCATAACACTTTTTGATGCTTTCAGCCATCCTCAATCCATTCATCTTGTTGTTAAAACTTAAAACTAGAGCTGGCCAGCTGTTGAGAAAAGTCCTCAGTTTTATTTCAACCAAATGGTGCTGCCTCCTGGGGCTGGAAGGGGGCTGACTTCAAGCACAATTATAAATGTGTAGCTCTTTCAAGCCGCGGAAACCTACAAAATGGCCTTGATTCACAGGGCCCCTCTGGCTCAAAGACTCTCTGCTTCCCGTGTGTCATAAATCTGTATCTGCATCAAAAAGTGTAAAGACGGCAGTGTATGGAAGTCCCTCTTCCTCTGCGAGTGTGTCTATGACAGATTTATACTGATGGCTACACTGCACCCCGGTCACAGGCTCCTATTATAGTCATGCCCCACTGACTCAGCCCCCATTTCCTGTGGAAGGGGAGACAAGGTCCTGCATGAAGGAGGGTGAAATTACAGCTCAACTCTCTAATTGCTGTTAGTACAGGAGGACCTTTAAGGGCTGCAGCAAGACCCATTTTGTTCATAGCAACATCTACTGTCTCCTCACCCCAGTGTGGTCACAGCTAAAACCTAAGGCATTTAGTTTCATGACAAGATATGCCATGACAGGGTACTCCAGAATCCAACAAGGCCAAATGGATACATGCGAAAAGAACAAACCACCTCATTTGTTATAGTTTTTGTTTCTTCAAAGTGGTTTTCTTTTTCTTCCTGAGGGCACAAATTTCAAATGTGGAAATTTTTTAAGGTAGCATTTGAATCCACCTCTCTATTAGTATTTGCAAATGGATGCAGAACAGGACTGGTTTTTGAAACCACCTCCTTGTTAGAGATTTTTCATCCTTCGCGAACATTGTAGGGTTTCAGAGGTAGCGGCTGGTGAGAACCCTCTTGTGTTTGACTGCAGCCTTCGAGGTTTAGAGCTGTCCTGCATTTCAGGGGGTGAATGGCTACCGGTAAAGAGGTCAAAATGAGCTTTATTCCAAGAGTTAAGCAATGAAGTTGCAAAGTTTAATTGGTCTAATTTTGGGAGACAAGGATGGAAAGGGAAGGATGTTAGGATAGTTTGAATCCTCTAAGAGGAGAAAAGGCAAAACTGATATTTGACTTTCCCACTGTATTTAGAGTATAGCCTTCGTGGGGTAGCTGTTCCTTCTTGTGTTTGGTATGGCTCAGAGCACTCGAAAATGTCACTGGCTGAAGAAGAGTGCTTGTGATGATATTTTTTAATTCACTTTTTTTTTTGTAGATTTTAGTACTATAAAGAAATGATACATAGAGGGGAGTAAAAACTTGTCTAGCTAACAATTGGTATTATGGTTTTGAATGCACAGTTCTGATTAAATTATATACATTTCTTCCGTTGGCCAACTTATCGTGAGCCTGGTTGTATGCCTCTGGTGTTTGTATGATATTCACCGCATTTTTTTCTAACGTGTTAAGGATTCTGTTTTAAATAGAAAATCAGATTGCAGTTTGAAAAACTTAGTTTTAAAACTCTACCATCTGCTAGATTTGTGAAAGAGGATCTGGTAAATGAAAATTGTGTGTATATGTGTGTGGTTTATTTTATAGGCACTGCATATTTCTTTGATGATCTATTTTCCAAGCTCATTCTTATCTTTTAGAAGATGTTTCAAGGATTTATGCATCTGGCAAGATTTCAGAGAACTCTATAGTGGTGGAGATGTACACTCCATTTGTAGGGAATCCTGAATCAGGGTCATTGAGAGCATTTATTTTGTTTTGCGCTTAAATTTATTTCTGCTCTGGACATTTCTTTCAAATGGATCATTTTTACATGGTCAAATCCAAGCATTTTATTCATAAGAACTCTAATAATAAAGCTTTTTGAGTCCAGACATAGGTGGAAATTTGCAAAATGCATCAGGAAAGTATGGCAATTGTTTTTCAAGCCATCTTGTATTTACATAGGTGGAAATTTGCAAAATGCATCAGGAAAGTATGGCAATTGTTTTTCAAGCCATCTTGTATTTGAGAAAGTATTGCATTCATTAGTGTTTGCAAAACTACATTTAATGGTGCAAAAGTAAAGCTGACCTCTCCCTTTTGGTGCACAGATGTATAAACTTTATGGAAGTACACCCCAAGGTAGAGACTTATTGGAGTAACTCTTAGAAAGGGCAAAGTTGGCCATAAACAGTGATGCAATAACCCCACAATTATGTATGCTCAATTATTTGGAAGGGAAGGCTGGGAGAAGTGTTTTATATGATTACATGGGCAAATAAGAAGTGAGTGTGGAGAAGCACGGTCCAAAGGTTTGCATTTGTTGTGTATATCCCAAATAGCATCCTAATACAGCTTTATAATGTAAATCCACCAGTACCAGTAAAACGGCATTTAAAACAAATTGTAAAATGAACAACATTTGCAAAGCAATAAAGACACCACCTTTGCAATCACTTTACTACAGTTTTGAAAAATGTTAGTGAATAGCTCTCCAAAGATGCAAATAAATAATATTTTATTAGATTTCAGCCTAGGAGAAAGGGGAGGAAAACCTTCAACTAGAATTACATGATTATTGCTTTGCTCCTCCCTCAACCCAGCAAACATTAAAATGGAACATAAAGCAAGTCTATAACAAGATTTATGAGGAAAGGTATTACACTTAGGGGCACATTGTGCAGAAAAGTCATTAAAATTGTTTGGGCCTTAAGAAGGGGGAAAAAAAAAAACCTTTTGAGAAAAATGAGAAACTCAGATGTATCAAAATGCCTTCCTTATGATTACCTAAGGCTTTAGGTTTTTAAAAGCCTTTGTACCTAAAGGTTCTGATTCATTCTCTATTGTGGCAACTTTTTCCTACCAGACAAAACTGAAAGATTTTGTTTCTCTAGGAAACATACTTAAAGAAGTATAGTAGACCTGGCATTCCTTTTGCATGCTCTGGTAGACCCCGGCTCTTGTATAATAAAAACAATATAGGCATGTTATATTTGCCATATGTTAGTTAGGGGGTTTCAGCAAACAAATACCTCCTTGTGCACAGAAGTAGATGAAAGCAAAGCTTACTGATGTCTAGGGTCCCTATGCCTTAACTTACCTTCTTTGTCCTACATAGTCTGCCTAGCAGACTTCTTTCTGGTTGGTTGTATGCATATTTGGATAATGGTGATAGCTCAGCATATTCTTTATGCTTTGTTCCGCTCTGAGGACAGCTAGTACACTCGATTCAGTATTATATGCTTTCCTATTTCCTTGCCTGATGCTTCTGTGTTATGCTAAATCTCAGTTTATTCTGTCAGTAAAGTTGAGGAGAGTGAGTGAGGAGTGCGTGTGCATGTGTGTGTTTTCTTATCTGTAAAGTTTTAACTTTGGCTTACTGTTTAACCAGGAAACTCAGCAGGACAAAGGAGATCTAAATAAAACTATATTCCTGTTGAGAATCTCCAAGGTTATGCAATACTATAAAATGGTGGTTTGAGTAGAAGTTCTGTAGTTCATCCTTATCAGACTAATGGTTTTGGGGTTTTTGAAAAGGAATGTTTCAAGGAGGTCTTTGAAAACCATTTTCTTCAAATGTTCATTGCATCTGAGATCCCATTTTTGTCCCTTTATTTGCTCCAGAATACCGCCCAACTGCCAACAAAGAAGGGCCTGTGCTCCCAGGAATTTTCTGCATTCCTCTCTGGAGTAGGCATTTTTCTCAGCTACAAAGGCCCTTTGGCGAATTCCCTCTAATCATTGGATTTGCCCTGGGCTCTGATAGGTGCCATTCATGGACTTGGTCTGCTGTTTGATGGGGCTGAGGCATTAATGGGATCTTTTCATGATAAACAAAACTGGGTAACATTACCAGAGGGATCACAAAGCTGCTGTTGTAGGGGGAGTGTGGTGCTTTCTCTCTCTTTCTCTTTCTCTCTCTGCTTTTTCCTTCTTCCTCCTCTTCTCCCTGTTCTTTTTATGAACGCACATTTGTGTGCGTGTGCAGCATGGCCATTTCTAGAAGCAGATCTTCTGACCTTTGCTGCTACTCGTAAGTCAATGGCCAACGGCAAGGCCTTTGTTGAACATAAGATGATTCTATAAACTGATCTGATCTACAGTAGCTTCACAGCCTGCGGGGAGGTCTGTGTTTTCTTAATTGATTAAACATTGGAAGAATACTGCATGAAGAATCTGATTTTGAGATCTTTCTTACATGCTGGCATTTAATTACTGAAAGTATCTGGTAGTTGAGATGAATGAGTCTGGGGGAGTAAATACTTAATACAAGAATTCAACTTCATGTGGCTGCTGTGGTGGTATATCCCTGGCTGTGTTATCAATGCCAGACTGAATGGGGTAACTCGTCACTGTTGTTGTATCCTATTTGCTTCTCAAAAGAATGCAAAAGTGGTTAGTTGAAACCTGATTCCTGCAATAGTGAAGAAGTGAAATTAGAATTATTTTAGGTGATGAACACTGTTTTTTAAAAATTTTTATTTTTGTGGGTATGTAGGTGTGCATATTTGTGGTGTATGTGAGAGATTTTGATGCGGGCATACAATGCTTAATAATCACATCTGGGTAAATGAGGTATTCATCACCTCAAGCATTTATCCTTTGTGTTGCAAACAATTCAGTTACACTCTTAGTTATTTTTTAATGTACACTTAAATTATTATTGACCATAGTCACCCTGTTGCATAACACTGTTTTTTTGATGAAAAGAAACTGACAGTACAAACTAGAGAACTTGTGATCATATTAACGGCATTATTTTTAAGTTTCTGAGAAAATTAAGGAAAAAGTTTCTTATTTTAAATGGAAATCTCTGATGTAATTTGGGAATAAATAGTACATTAGGCATCCTGATAGAGGTAATTCTACTTACTTGCCATGCATTTTCTTATGTTCCATCTGAATACTGGGGCTCAGGCAAAAGGACAAAAAGGAGTGGTCAGGGAGAGCACAGAGTGAGCAAGCATGCAGAGCAGCGATTTAAAAGTCAAAAGGAATGTTAGGTTAAGGGAGGATGGGTGAAAAGCAATGCTTATTATTTGTCCTAAAGCAATAAGAAAGGCCGGGCGTGGTGGCTCACGCCTGTAATCCCAGCACTGTGGGAGGCCAAGGCAGGCAGATCACCTGAGGTCAGGAGTTTGAGACCACCCCGGCCAACGTGGTAAAACCCTGTCTCTACTAAAATTACAAAAATTAGCTGGGCATGGTGGCACGCCCCTGTTGTAATCCCAGGTACTTGAGAGTCTGAGGCAGGAGAAATCACTAGAACCCGGGATGTGGAGGTTGCGGTGAGCTGAGATCGCGCCATTGCACTCCAGCCTGGGTGACAAGAGCAAAACTCCATCTCAAAAAAAAAAAAAAAAAAGTTAAATGATTCATCCATTGGAAGGGATAGCACAGTGCCCTCGTGTTTCCACCAGCCACTGATGCTAATTCTTCATTTTAATTTTGCCTTGACTTCCTGGCTAAGTGTAGGTATTTTAATATGAGTTTCAGCCTCCAACTAAATAACAAACAGGACACCAGGCTTCTGTCTAGCCAAGGTGTCGTGATGCTGTTTAACAGCCCCCAAATCCCTACCTCAATACATTTTAAAATATCCAGGTGCTGTAAGTCGGATGGGAAAAAGTTTGAGGAGCGAAAGTCATTACCTTCGGTAGAGCAGCACTTTATTCATTTTTTTTTCAAGTTTTGCTTTTTGATTAATGCTTTTTGTTATCATCTGTTCAGTATAACATATTGTAAATCATAAACTCAGGGTTCAGATCTTTCAGAGACTTTTGCAACTTGAAAGGTGGAACTTCCCAGCCTCAACGGAAATCTGCAGTGGCTAGTGTTTCCCACAGGGCCCCATTACCCAGTCCTGGAAAGGTGCTAACGAGGCATCTTTTTTTTTCCCAATGAAGAAAACATCATGCATTTTAAAATATCGGTGTTATCTGATATTCACATGTTTCATACATATGGTTATAGTACATATTCAACAGCCCTTAAGGGCTTAAATATCCTTTGTATGTACTATAATCCTGGTGGTAGCCACTATACAATGAGCACCTACTATGTCCAGCGCTTGATTCACATTATCCTTAATCCTCCTAGCCTCCCTGCCAAATCATGTTACGATTATTCCCATTTTAAAGATGAGGAGGCCGGGCGCAGTGGCTCACGCCTTTAATCCCAGCACTTTGGGAGGCCGAGGCAGGCAGATCACAAGGTCAGGAGATCGAGACCATCCTGGCTAACACAGTGAAACTCCGTCTCTACTAAAAATACAAAAAATTAGCCGGGCGTGGTGGCGGGCGCCTGTAGTCCCAGCTACTCGAGAGGCTGAGGCAGGAGAATGGCGTGAACCCGGGAGGCTGAGCTTGCAGTAAGCGGAGATCGTGCCACAGCACTCCAGCCTGGGCAACAGAGCAAGACTCCGTCTCAAAAAAAAAAAAAAAAAAAAAAAGATGAGGAAACTGGGGCTTAGGGAGGTTCTAGTGTTAAAAGACAATGGAGTCAATTTCCAACGATGCCTAGCAAGTGGCACTGACTGTGTTCATCCTATTTTGCCTTCTGGTCAGTTTATAACTCGTGCTTCCGAACAGATGAAAACTTAAAAGTTTAGTTGAATATCCAAATGTTTCCAAATATCCTTATATTTCATAGCTTGTAGTTTATGACACATTTGGGAGCAAGTCCTTTCCAATGTTTATTTATTCTCTATAGTACCTACATTTAACTTTTTTCTCCCATAGTGACTTCCGATCCTACTTCTCCCTGATTCAGTATTCACTCCATTACTTCACTGGCTCTCTTCCTTATTATCTGTCACAGGACACACCCACTTTGGAAAAATCTGCCTTGTGATATGATAATTGCAGGATGTTTTCTGAATTGCAGAAGGCTGGAGTAGAGGGGGATGAGGGTTTGAATCAAGTTTATCTCTGGATGAGAGGAATTTTGGCCTGGGAAAGGAACTGGAAACGTTCTGAGCAGCTTTCCGAATGCTGGTTAAGGAAAAGCCTAACTCACTCTAGACTGTGCTCTGCATTCTAGACATTTTATCATGGTCTGCACCCTTTAGGATCTTATATTCTGAGGAAGAAAGTGATTATTTCCCAGGTTGTGTTATTTTTATGAAGATAATTGAAGCTCTTTTATCTCTGGATAGTTTTCATTTTAATTTATAGATATCCCACTGCATCTTAGGAAAGCTGATATTTTTAGTTCCAAACTACTGGATCACATTTTACCTGCTGGCACTTTTGCTACCTGAGTAGTTTCCTGACACTTGGGGTTTTTCTACTACTCAAGTTACACACTAAGGCAACTATGCAGGGAATTTAAGCAAATAATAAAATCAAAAGAGGAGGGAAACCTTTCGTCTCAATCATCTGAATATTTTGTAGTTTTAAAATCTTTACGGATAGGGTAATATTTTAATACTTATAACGACTTCATTATTTTAGATTATCTTGTATATGTAATTTACATTACTCTTCTAACTGCTGTAAGCAAATTAGGTCATGTTTACTCTGTAGTCAGTGAAAACGATTTGTTCGAATTGAGGTCTCCTTGGATTATTTCAGTCATAACTATTAGAGAGAAAGGCCACTAATTATCAGCCTCTCTGCATTCTCTAGGAGGGCCTTAATGCACTCTAAATTTGTACATGAAGATTTTGTTAAGAAAATACTAGATCTTACATGACTAAATGGCACGCTACTATTCCAAGGAGCTTGTTTTTAGTTTTACTTCTCCCTTGGACTCCTTTTCAGGGTGTTTTCAAGCAAGGTAGAATCTGTTCCTAGGTCACAGCATAGCTGAATGCCAGAGAGCAGAACTTAACCAGACCCAAATCTTGAACCTGGTTCAGGTAGAAACCAGACAAGTGTCATTAAGTTTTCCTCTTAGTAGCCACAGCAAGCTCACAGCAGCCTCTAGCCAAGGACCAAGTGTATCAAAGGAGACTGACCAGCACTGTGGACTGCAGTGAATGCATAGAGCGGGGTATGGAGACCACAGGGACAATTTTATTTTTTCTTGTTCTCTAAAAGACCACTAGGAACAAAATGAGCCCAATTTTTGTAGTACAAGCGCTGGTAATTACTGAACACTCACTCAATTCGGTTAATAAAGCTAAATATACCCAAACTGGCCATTGTTTTGAAGGGAGATTTTGTGGTGTGCTGGAAGCACATTGGAGCCAACTGTTACATTTTTAGGAAGTTTGAGAGCTGGTTGTTAAACATAGCCCTTACTAAAAATTAACATATATAAATGTATAATTAAATAAATTATGTTTAAAAACAGGCAATGTGTGAAGCTCATCATTTCCAAGTTATTCTTCTGGACTTTACTATTATTTATGCTCTTGATGTTATTTATGTTTGTTGTATCTATGTGGAGAAATACTCCACATATTATGTGTGGTATGCCACCTCCCATTTCTTTCCAGCTCTGTGTTTAGTGGTGACACGTTGGCAGCTGAAATTGACCATGGTAGGAGCATTTACACCACAGAAATTGGCAAATGCTACAAACAGGACTTGACAGGTTGTTTTGAGTATTATCTAGACTTTAAAAAATTATTGAGAACATTTTAATAATGCAGGTTAAACTTAATAATTTCTGCAGCCTTTAACATTATAAATAGCATAAAACATTTAAGGAAATATTCTTTGGGTATTCAAAAACTATCATCCGGTTTAGCAAAGAAGTCACTCACATTATTGATGAATGAGTAAACCTCTGACTTCACTGTTTCACTTTGGTTTTACTTATTGATATAAAGAAAAATATCAACCAATGTTCATGTTGAAACTGCACTTATTTGTTAATGACATGAGCTGTTTCTTTGCTGAAATGAATAGTCACCAAGCGTTTATTTGTTGTCTGATTTTGTGACACTGTTGTTGGTGATAGAATTACAAAAACTGATACTGAATTTTGCAAGAAATAGCAAGTGAAACAAATTACAGGTGTATGGAATTTGAAAACAGAGTATTACATATTTTATTATCACTAGTCAATTATTTACTAAACATTCCTTAAATCACTAATTTTATAATACACTTATGAATATGTATATATGCACACATTGTTTTTTCTCCCAGAGATCCTGACGTTAAACATTTACTAGATAATGGAAGACAATGGATGCCTTATGACATGAATCCATAAATCCCCCACAATTTTCTGTTGAGTCCTATTTTTAGATCCTTGTTATTCAAAGGACACAAGCAGAAATTTTCAAACAAAATAAAACACACACACACACCTTAGAAACATGATCTCCACCAACTTAATATTCTGAAGTATGTGAAAACGAAGTGTTTTATGTGAGAACCATAGAAATGTTTTTCAAATATAATAAAAATGGATGGTGTTGATTAACTTACTTTGTAAAGACTTTCCTTAGTTTATTCTCTGAGAAACAACTATGTAGCAAACTTTGTCCTGGGCTCTGCACCAATATAAGGAGGACTTGGTGCCTGTTTCCCAGGTTGAGCTTAAATGTTTGCTGTAATATGGATCATCCTACTTTTAAGAGTTTTTTTTTCTTTCCAAATAAATAGCTAAAGAGCCATTTTCAGTTTCTTAAGAGAACTGACGTGAATTTGTGAAGACCGTTGATCCCCTTAATTTGTCTTCCATAGATAGTAATAAACAAACAATATCGAACACCTGTTATGTGCTACATTCTATACCAGGCACATTCCTCAAAACTAATCTTTTGAAAATCTCTGTGAGCTCAATTATAATATCTTCATTTTACACAAAAATGAGACATTATACTGGTAATAAATGATGAAGATGAGATTTGAGTTCAGGTTTTTCTGACTCAAAAATTCTCTGTCTTTTCTGAAAAAATGTTTTACCCCAAGAGCCCTTGAAAAAGAAAACAACGAAAAATTATATTCCTTTAAATTACTGAACACACACTGAGCCTGGGGAAATGCTTTCATCAAGTGTGAGAATAAAACTAAGTGACAGCTGGATGGCCAGATCCATTTTCTGCAGTAGATAGCAGAGTCTGAGAAAACAGCTGCCCAGAAATGAGGAAATGGAACAGACAGTATGTTTTGGTATCTTTTTACATTCAGAAGAAAGTAGAGAACTATATTCTGATGTCATTAGTCATCTCTGATACAACCAAATTTTTGACCTGCTGATACTACAGGATTTAATTGTGAAACTCACGGTGTGGCCTAAGATAATTCCAACTTCCTCACTCTCCTCTTGTCCCATACAAAATAGCAATGTACTAATTAGTACTTACCAGTACTAATTCAAAATTTTATATCTAAATTTTGTAGAGTGAGATAGTTATATAAACCAAGTAGTAGTATTAGAAAGAAAATAAAGCAAGCTGAAGTAGGATCTAAAAGAAGAAAGAGAATACATTATTCGTATACATTGGTCTAAATGTTGCCCTAGTTTGTTTGTTTGTTTGTTTGTTTTGGTTGTTTGTTTTTTTAAAGAAACAAGCACCAGGATATGAGATGTCACTGGGAATACCATTTTCCTTCAGCTGCTTTATATTTCATTGTCTCTTGGTCTAGAATGTGTTTATATACACATAAATATATTCTCCACCAAATATACAATTTGCAACTAATGGCTTTGCTGATTGAAAAGACTGAAACTTGGGTCACTTCGCTAAAGCATTTCCTAAAAACAAATGCCATAAAGTTAAATGTATATATGGCCAATGTATGCTAGAAAATAAAGGGACATGTAGGATTTTAAATCAGTTGATTTTTCAGCCATCAGTTTGAGTAACATAAATTGCAGACTATTAGGAAACTTTGGAGAAATGCATAGGCTCACAGTAAAAGGATCTGAGTGGGGAAAAAACTACCTTCTAGGGAAAGCCAAAAAGACTGTAGTCACAAGAGCAGAATGAACATACTGACATCGCCGGGGAGGTGGGGGCAGAGCAAGGGTCTCTGGTAAACAGGAGCCACTGTGAGAAGGATCCAAGGTAAAAGGTTCGAGAAATCACAGTGAGTATTTTTTTTTAGGTTAAATGTTAGCAAAATGCTTCTGACAGGCCTGTCAAACACTGTATCCGTGGACCTACAGAGGCTGTTTGTGTTCCAAGAGTAGTGCTTCTTCATTCTGAGGAAGAATAGGGATTTGATCACAGAATTTCTGAACTCAGAGTTATGTCACGTCTTTTGGCTTTTTGATCGGTGAGAAGTAGGCTTCTGTGAATAACTAGCAGATAACAGATAACATCCATTTTTGTTGCTGGAATGAAATAAGACCCAACACTGGCAAATTTACATTCATGATAATGGCCTAGAGCCACTTGATTTCCTAGTGGAGATAAAGAGGTAATGTTTTATTTGGGGGAAGTGGGGTTATCTTTGTCAGTATATAGTAGTAAATAACAAAACCAAACACATCGCGTAGTGATCCATGAGCAGTAATGATAATATCTTGAATTCGTACAGCAATTTGTAAAGCACTAGTTAATCAGAGAGAACTTTAAATCATTAGCTTCATTTTCCAGAGGCCCTGGGCCAGGGACGTCTGACAGATCTGTTCAACGTCATAGAATTAACTCATGGGTTGAGAGGCTGGGCCTAGAATCTGGGCATACTGCTTCCACCCAGTGTGTTCCTTGGCTCGTTGAGTGACCAAAGCACCGCAGTCACCCAGTCTACCTCTAGATTATAGACTCATCTAACAATTGAAGCTGCAGAGCAATTCATTTTTAAATGACTTCTAATATGAAGCACTACACAATTATCAGTATGCCCTTTCCACATAGAATTGGGACCTATCTTGTTTTTCCACAGTAGAAAGCATTCAGAATCCAGACAGTGCAAGCCACCTTCTCCAGTTCCTTAGCAATTGTTCTTTAACTGATTTTTTTGCTGCAACTTTACAACTAAAGAATTACTGTTTTATAAATGAATAAAACAAGGTGCAAGAGAATGGTTCTGATATGCACAACTGGTTGATTTGATGATTCTGAATGATGTGTTTATTAATTGATTCAAATAATTGTTTTTGACATTTTGAGGATTAAATTTCTGGCTAGTTTGATGATACTAATTACTTATTTTAAAACTCTTAAACATCTTACATATGTATAACTCTACAGCCAAGTCAGCTTTTGGTTAGGTAAATTATAGAGTGAAACTGTATAGAGTGAAAATTTTTTTCACTTTGGGAGGCCAAGATGGGCAGATCACCTGAGGTCAGGCGTTCAAAAGCAGCCTGGCCAACATGGTGAAACCCCATCTCTACTAAAAATACAAAATTTAGCTGGGCATGGTGGCGGGTGCCTGTAATCCCAGCTACTTGGGAGGCTGAGGCACGAGAATTGCTTGAACCTGAGAGGCAGAGGTTGCAGTGAGTCGAGATCGCACCACTGCACTCCAGCCTGGGCAACAAAGCAAGACTCCATCTCAAAAAAAAAAAAGTTTATTTTAATTGCAGATAAATAGAAAGTCATTTATATCAGTCTTTGAAATGCATGTCCTAATTTTTATTTCTTGGAGGCATGGCTTTCTGATTATTTTGGGAGTAGGTTATAATGAATTGACTTTATCACACACACACACACACACACACACAATAGAAAATAAGGATAAATACTAAAATGGGCATTTTTCTGTATAATTAACAATATTGATATAGTCAGTTAAACCAAATGAAACTGCCGTTTTTGTAGGTAAAAAAATTGAAAATTGTCTATTTCTCATGCTTTATTCTGCTTAATTTTGTTTACGTGTTTATCAAGCTTCTTGTATGGGATTCCATTGTATTTTGAAACCAAGCTCTCTTCCAGCAGAAAAAGAAAATGGAAAAAAAATTACCAATATTCAAATATTTTGATTGTTCATTATTACAGTTTTATAGGTTGAGGAATAGAAAGAAAAAGCAGAAGACAAATAAAATACCTCATGTCCAAACCTGTGTGTGGACACTAACTCCACGGCACGGACATGTCATCACTCAACTCCACTTCTTCTGAGAATAGCCACACAGTGTGCGTGACAATGCCTGCCCTGTATATGCACAGTACTCTTTGCATGCTTCTACTTACATAAGGAATATTTTTCTTTAAAAAATACTTTCCTTAAAAACACATATATTCTTAAACTAATACATTCTCTTTAGAAATTTTAGATGACTCATAAAAGCTGAAGGAATAAAATGAAATTGTTGAATCTTACTACTCAGAAGAAATCAGAGTTAATATTTTAGTGTAAATTTTTTATTTATGAAGTAAACAATTTTAAAAGCTAAATATAGAGTCTCATTTAGAAAATATGGATTATACCTTGTGTAATTTTGTATTCTTTACACTTCACATGATATTGTTTCCCAAGTCATTAAATATTCTTCTAAGTAACCAGATTAGATCAGCAATAGTTCACTTAAAACAGCGAACAAGCTGCATTAAAAACCAGCCAGAGCCTTACCAAAGAGCTGATGCTATGAATACCAATCATAGCTTAGTTGCTGTTCCATATGTTAATTTAATTTGACAGAGTAAGAGTCTTTGAAGTCCTAATTCTGTTTTGCATCCAATAAACCAGTTTTTATAGTGCGTGAACTTTTAGACATCAGCCTGCAGCTAAACTCATGTCGGGAAGTTGCCATGAGGTCACACATAACAATGGCTTGGAGGGGCGTTCCTTTGGAAGTCTTGTGGGAGAGGTGAGGGGACTGTCAGGGGTCACTTGGGGGGTCAGTGCCTCCGACGATAGCATCTTATGGGCATACAGATTTGTTGCCATTTTATGTGAGCTCTTGAAGGTTGATTTCTACAGAAATGGGTCCACAGTAGCCCAGCAACATTCATTAATAAGTGTGTAGGTACATCTTTGTGTTTATTCAAGGGCTCTGTAGCTTTAGAAGGAAAAAGCTAAGCACAAGTGTCTTGCTAGTATGTTGTTTCACTTCCCATACTTAAGCAAGAAGGTGACTCTGTAGTCTTCCCTATCATCAGCATTTAGAATCCGGGTGGTGAGTTAGTTCAACTCATAGAATACTCTTGGGGATATTTTTGTTTGATGCTGATTAGGGCTGGTGGTACCCACTAGAAGGGTAGAGGGGGAAAGAAACAGGGCATTAGAGAAGAAGATCATAAAGAAAAAGGTCAAAAATAACAAATTATGCTAAACATTAAGTTCTGTAGAGTAAGGATTTTAAGTTTTTTTATTATTCTTTGTTAGATTGTACGTTCTTTGAGGGCAGAAACCATGCTTATAAGATATTACAAGTCTAGGAGCTGATGTTATTGTCTAATAGTTATTCTGGAGGTTCAATGTCAAATGTAGTGTCCTAATTGCTACAAACATTAAAGATCAAGACCCTGTGGAAATGGGTTTCTTTTCCAATTACTGATCACCTCCAGTGTGCCAGGACCTGTGCAAGGCTAGCATTTGACTCCAAAGGTGTATGGGCATTCCCTGTACCTGAAAACGAGTGGGAGCCAAGCATGTGAACTGTTAACTTCAATAAAAAGGGGTTGCCGGGCGCGGTGGCTCACACCTGTAATCCCAGCACTTTGGGAGGCCGAGGCAGGCGGATCACGAGGTCAGGAGTTCGAGACCAGCCTGACCAACACGGTGAAAACCCATCTCTACTAAAAACAAACAAACAAAAAATACAAAAATGAGCCAGGTGTGGTGATGCATGCCTGTAATCCCAGCTACTCAGGAGGCTGAGGCAGGAGAATAGCTTGAACCAGGGAGGCAGAGGTTGCAGCGAACCGAGATCATGCCACTGCACTCCAGCCTGGACAACAGAGTGAGAGATTCCGTCTCAAAAAAAAAAAAAAAAAAAAAAGGTGGGGGTTAAAGTGCTCTGATAGTCATATGCTGAGAGTTCTGGGCCTCTCAGCATTTGTGCAAAGTTAGGGGATCACTCAACAATCAATTAACTAGCATAAAAGAGCAATTCAGAGAGGAGTCTATGCCTCTCTTTGGAGGGACCTAGGAGGCCTATTCTTTGGGGAGTTCTTCATCAGTGACAGCGATTTGAGAACAGGGAACCGAAAGATAGGGTGGCCACTTACAAGGCACACAAGCCAACGTTTAGGGAAATTGGTGATTAACAGGAAATTATTGGACAAGTGCTTAATTTTTCAAGTAAGGATGTTTCTAGGTAACAATCCTGTTGTGGCCGCATGGTTCTGGGAAGTGGTAGACATGGGATTAAGCAGCTGCACTGGATAGTAATGATGTAATTGGGTTTCCAACATAATTTCCAGTCCTTCTACTGCTTCTGGGTGGTTTCAACGACTGTGTGACCTAAGTTTCATTTTGGCAGTCCATTTCAGCTGTACCATTGCTTTTCAACCATTACAAAGGTAGCTTGACTCTCTCTTTACACTTAATTACTCAAATCTTTGTCCTTTAAATAAAATTGAGATATCCATAGAGTCTGCCAATTAAGCATTTAGAGGAAACCACACACTCTTTGTGGAGAAAAGAAGGCCAAATTAGACAATCAAGTGTACCAGGAATTTGCCTAAGTTTGGTATAATTTTGTCGAAGATTAACTTATTTTCATGGTGAGTTATGGTATTGCATGAAAAGCACACTTTACATTACTCGTACCTGACTGTCAAACAGCCATTACATGCGAAGGGCAGCCTGTATACAGGCTGGGTTTCCCCTTCCTGCTTGGGAACAGGTACGGGGAACTGTTGGCATGAGTTGTTCTCCTTAGCTCGGCATATCTTACACACATATTGTAGTTCTATTCTCCAGTCTGTCTGTTCTACTCAGTGTGATTTCTTACTCATACATTCCAACATCTCTAGATTTTTCCTAATCTCTTCAAAGTCTCATTCAGTTGTCTTCCAGATATTTCCCTTCACATCCTTTCTTTTTTTTCCTCTGCCTTTCTCTTTGTTATTACCCTTTCTACATTTTCAAAATGAGTTTCATATGTCTCCAGTTGTTGCTGGGAAGTAGAGTTAGATGGTCCTCTCTTCGTTCATCCACAGCTATTTTAGTGCACAGTGTTAAAATTATTTGTTTATGCATCTATTTCCTCCTTGAAGGAACTTTCATCTTTAACATCTTCCTTGGCATCTAATGGGGACTTAATAGATGCCTATGTTTTTAACCATTGTAATTTTAGTAAGAAAGTTTATTCTGCTTTCCTGATAGTCAATTCACAAACAGACTTTTGCAACCCAACTCCCATATAGACTGAGGAGTTTCTGCAATGTGGTCAACTACAGCAAAAGGCTTTTTTTGTTACAAAACTCTAATCTTGATCTACTTTGGCCCGACCTGAATTCCACTATAATTACCTTTACAACATATATCCTACCATCATCTTAAAAAGGCTTACTTTTGAACACATCCGCTGGCAGAAGATTTGTTTTGCTTTCTTTTCTAGGAAATTGTAGCTTAGCAAACTATGAGACTGTCTGACTTTAATTTTTCTTACTTTCTAACTGTTGATCTAATTTTTTTAAAGTAAATAGATTACCTTTAATTTGCTTATTATGCTCAATAATCACACATTAGCAATGTAATAATTTTAATAACAGAAAGTACATCTAAATCTCTACTGTTTGTATGTAAGTCCCATACCTGGGAGCCACAATACTTTCAAAAGTGCACATCAAAGTAATTGTTTTGTCTGGTGCCAGCACAAATTTCTGCTGGGACCTGCCCCATTTAATATAAATTATATTACCTGTGGAATTTAAAAGGATGTAAGGTGTAGTGTGCCCTGCAGGCAGGAAATTTAAACTATGGATTGCCTTTTTTTTTTTTTTAATCTCTGATTTATTCCTGTAATGTGGAATATTTAGCATCCCTAATTTCCATTTAATCTTTTTACAGGCATATTTTGAATTTTTCAGTCATAGGGAAGACAAAGTTAGAAATGCTATTATTCTCTCAGGCTAACTTGTGAATGAAAAATATCTAAAGCTAGGGGTGAAGTGGGAAAGAGATGTCATTATCTGAAGGAGTCTATTTAGAAACCAACCAACCAACAAAGAAAAAAAAGGGATGATGAAGAAAAATAGGGAACTTTGACCTAATTTAACCAAAAACCATCAAGCCTCAAACCTGATGTCTTTGCCTCTTTTTTGCCTATATAGACGTGAATGTAGGAGTAGCACATCCACGGGCATGAATATGGAGATATAACCTCATCTCCGTAAATCCATTGAACATAGTTTTATACCCTGCTTAGAGGACCAAGATGTTACATTTTAAGCCTGTAGGGGGAAACACATGCAAACCCAGCTGTTCAGGTGGAGACCTCTGGCTTCCACATTCACACCCTCGGTGACCTATTTGGCTCACGTAGTCCTCTCTTAGGAGATTGCTGCATGCACATCGTCTTGGATGTTGAATGTACAGAATACTTTCACTAGGACCAGTAAAAAGGGCAAATAAAGCTAACAGCACAAAAGAGGATATATTGAAAAGAGGTAGAGAGGAAGGAAGGAGAGAGAGCATACACTAGAGAAGAAAACTAGAGGAGCTAAAGACCAAACCAGTGAAGACGAGGCTCCTGTCCACCTCCCCTCTTTGTGTTCCAGGTGGTTCTTACACTCATTTTTACTCAGCCACAGCTGAAAACATGCTCCTTTCTCTGCCCTTAGTCAGGGGAAGGGGCCTCTGCTCAGTCTCTTAATTCAGTCATTGCCTAACCAT
The DNA here is from genome assembly GCF_029281585.2 of Gorilla gorilla gorilla. Classification (NCBI taxonomy): domain Eukaryota; kingdom Metazoa; phylum Chordata; class Mammalia; order Primates; family Hominidae; genus Gorilla; species Gorilla gorilla. Next base: position 81,186,609 of record NC_073234.2, read on the forward strand.
TCTCATGAAACAGATCCCCATCACCAAGAGCAGATACCTTCTCCAGGTCTTTTTCTTTTTTGTTCAATAATCCAAGTATTCTCTCAAAGACTAATATTGCAGTCATGAACAATAGTCACTGCTGACCGAGGTACTGCATTAAATCTTTTATATCTCACTTAAAAATCTTTACACCGTACTCACTCCTCACACCTACCACATAGGTTCTGTTGTCCCAATGTTATAGATTATTGAGTAAGATGTTCTGTATCTTTAGCCATGAATATGAACGCATGTAGTTGATAATTCTACATAAGATTTTGCTGTTTTTCCTTTGCTCCTGCATGCATTTCTCTCTGTTCAGTGTCTGTGGTCCCTGAGTTTTCATGACATCTTCTGGTAGGAACTTGGGGTACTAGGTCCTCAGACACTTTCTACAGTTTTCTCCTTTTTTTCTTTTTAAAACATCTTATTAGTTCTTGGAGTACTGTCCAACTGAAACTGAAATGCACATATCCATAGTTTTCTTTTGGTTTCTTATATGTGTCCTTTTGACTTATTTAAAAAAAGGGGGCTAAATACCCTTTGTTCCAAGCGTTGACTGAATTCAAAGGCGCAAATTCAACTCAAGTTTTTGAACTGTATAGACCAGTTAGTAGCAATTAGTAGTCGCTGAATGCCAGTGGTTAAGAGAGGTGGTGTTTAGCTTCCTTCCACCCCATTCTCTATTCACCTTTATCCTTTCAGCACTAGAGCCCCCACAGATTCTGCAGCAATGGGCAAGATCTTTGAGAGGAACAATATTAAGAAATAAGGCTTCAGATATGCAGAGGACATTTTCTAAGCTTAAAAGCTGATATCGAACAATAGAACTATTTATTTCAAAACGACACTCCGTGTATCCAACTCAATTGGTATACTTTGATGACTTACATTAGCATTTAAGGTACAAGCAAATTTTAGAAGATGCCTCCAGACTCAAGTGTTGGAGGTAGGGAGCAGCTGGTCTTTGTTGTTAGAAAAACAGATATTCAAAGGTTGGGATAACAGATGAACCATCTCTACCATTTGACTTTAAAGTTAGTTTTTAGATAAGAAGATAGATAGCTTAATAATGGGCTGGTTGTTGAGAGGATCAGCCTTCTAAAAACCTTAATATGCTTTTAGTCTTCCCTGGAAACAGGTGATAGGGTAATTAGCATCCACATCCTCTGCTCAACAGAGCAGCTTCTCTGCTGGCACATTGCTTGGCAGGACTCCAGGGAAAGCTGTGTGATGACAGCAAGATTAAGATCCAGGAAGCAAAGCCGGGTCATATGCTCTAAGTTGTCCATTTCTTCTATTCTCTTAGCATGTTCGATTCCACAAACACGGCTTATTCCGAAAGCCAATCCTCCTAATGAGCATTCGGTCATTAGAATTTTCATCAATACCAAACGGAATTACATTTGGGGCCCCTTTTGGTCTTTCTTGTCATACCTGAGATGATGAGATCCTTTATTCTCTAAGTGCCCCTTATGCACACACAGAACCAGAGCATCCGTGTAGAAATAAGAACTTACCATGGTAAATGGTCAGTATTGTTGAATCTCCAAGATGTGGGGTTCACCACATTTAACTGTATGTTTATTAACAATTCCATTCTAAAAATTATGTTACAAGCATGGCCAAACAGAAATGAAACTATGATAGTGGCATCTCTATACTAAAAGTCTACTCTCTATGGGTCTGGCCATATCTACACTTATAGATAATACGTTGTATGGAAGTTCTAGTGTCAGAGCTTCAGGCTGGTGATCCCTGATTTAGATACTGTATTAACTATATCTTTCCACTAGTCTTTCTGTTTATGTTCTCTTTACAATCCCCAAACACCCAATAGTTTGCAACCCTTACCATACTTCACAGAATGATTCTTCAGGTAAATGATAAATATTAAATTTTTAAATTTATGCATATTATTTTGGTAAGCTAATCAAATTTTTTATGTTAAAGTGAACTTGATATATTTTTGTATTCTGTCATTTATTTCTCCATTAAGTGCACAGCTTTAAAAATTTTCAGTGCTGCAAAAATAGGCCAAAAAGTGTGACCTCATCTATTTTAAATTTAAATAAATGAATGAATATGCAAATGAAAGAAAGAATGTCCCCTGGGAGCACTCTTCATGGTGGGCCTCAGCAAAATAAAGCACAAAAGCTTCTAGACCTTGCTTCCTGCTCTGTCTAGAACCCTTCTGAAAATCATTTCCTCCAATCTGTAGAGTGGCAGGGGAGTCTTAGATACTTGGGTCCTTTGCATTGTCCTGTTCATGCTGAATTATCAGTTTCATTTAGCAGTTATAAGTGATTCACATTGAAGTTAAAGGAACAACCTGAGGAGGTATTGTTCACAGACAGCCAACCCTCAGAATATGATTGAAAGCATAGGTTTTGATTCTGGAAAGAATCCTGGATTTGGAATCTATTCCTGGATTTAATGTCAAGCCATAGCTCCATCAGCTATTTACTGAATGAGTCCCTCTTCCTCTCTGGCCCACAGTTTTCACAAGTCTAAAATGTGGATTGTCATAGGATGATCATGCCAAATGGGGCATTTTAGTTTCTAAAATGAGAACGTTATTCATCTATATAAATATAAAGTTAAAAAAGAAGCTGTTTTAGGGATGACAAAAACTCTCAAAGCAGTCCTTTAGCACTTCTGTGCCCCTGCTCTGAGGCAGGACCACTCTTAAATTCTTCCATTCAGATAAAAAATCTCTATTGTTTGAAAATACCTTCAGAGGAGATGTGGTAGGAATTTGCTTCACAAGCACAGTTACACTAGACGTTATTAAAACAAAAAGGTTTTAATTAATTACTTATAATCATGAGTCTCTTGTTTTCTGTGTAGTTCTCCATACAACAGTTCTTCTGTTCCTCCATTCCTTCCACCATTTTGTGCTATTTTTTCCTTCTGCCATTTTGTACCATTCTGCGGCAGTTTGCCTCTCCTTCCTTTTCTCTGGTCAACTCCTTCAGTGGTCTTCCACATTTTAAACAAACTTCACTTCTCCGCTTTTCTCCGGGGTCAGTCATCTTGACTTCTGCACAGGAAGAAGATCCCACAGTCTTCCTCAGCCACTGAGTCCAATAAGTGCAATCCTTCTGGTAAGGAAACTTGCCTTCTTGTTGCAGTTGAAGCCCATTTTCTATTCTTATTTCTTCAGAGCCCATTTCAAAACAGCTGGTTACCATCCTTTAGGTTAGTCCTTCCTAGACAGTACTTCAAAAACATTATATCACTTTTCAGTCTTTTTTATCAAGCATGAGTTATAGAACTTCCTTTAACTTTTTCTCATAAGGCGTATTATTCAGCCTTTTAATAAGCAGCAGGGTGTAATTGAAAGAATATGGACTGTGTAGTTAGACCTAGGTTTGAATCTGGGCCGTGTTACTCACTAGCTGTTTGACCCCACTCAGAGCTCATGACTTCTCTGAACGTAAGTTCCCTCATCTGTCAGGTGGGGTTCATGGGACCTGTCTCTCAGGGTCCCCATCACAGCTGATGTGTGTAGTGTTCCTGATGTGTCATCAATGCTCTAAGAAGTGTTGGTTACCCTTGCTCTTCCCTTTCGTTATACTCTCCTCTACATCAGGTCACTGTTTCCTGGTACTTACAGAGCCTAGGGTTGAACACAATGTTGAGAATTTGAAATAATTTTCTTTATTCATCCCCCTGCAACATGCTTTTTAAAAAATGTTTTGGTTGTTTGTTGTTGTTATTGTTGTTGTTTTTGAGACGGAGTCTTGTTTTTGTTGCTCAGGCTGGAGTGCAGTGGCGCAATCTCGGCTCATTGCGACCTCCACCTCCCAGGTTCAAGCAATTCTCCTGCCTCAGGCTCCTGAGTAGCTGGGATTACAGGCACCCACCACCACACCCAGCTAATTTTTGTATTTTTAGTAGAGACGGGGTTTCACCATGTTGGCCAGGCTGGTCTCGAACTCCCGACCTCAGGTGAGCCACCCACCTTGGCCTCTCAAAGTGCTGGGAATACAGGCGTAAGCCATCATGCCTAGTCTAAAAAATGTCTATTAGTGTTCCATCACTAGATCTTTTCTGAGGTATTCATGCCATATGCCCCATCCTGATGTCATATCCACAGGACAATCTACTACCAAGAACCAGCTCCAAGAAGAAAACATCTCTGGGAAACAGTATCAAAAGGAGTCACTGAATTGTCATTGGAGGAGTCCAGGATAGCTCTTCATGTTATTTTCACCTTGAGGAATTGTCCATTACATCTATGAGCCTTATGTGTGGCTTTCTCCAATATAGAAACCTATCAGGTGTCTTTCAGATCATTTCAAAACACTGGCTTATTCTTTCTTATGTTTCCAACTGAAGTCTGCATCCCAAGATGCAGTTTCACTGCTGCCCCATATGGCACCCTTGTACGAATTTGAAAAAAGTACTCACTCTAGGCACATGCAGAGCCATGCCTGCGGGGACAGCTTAGAGAGTAGAAGGTGGGCTGAACTCCAGTTACTCTCGTACAGGGATCCACCTTTTTGCAGAAATCACAGTGTTGCTATGGTGTGGTTTGATTTCATAAAACAGATGCTTAAAAAGTATTCACTGTCTCTGTCTCTTCAGTGCCATGTAATATCACATGACTTTTCTTTCTCATTCCATTGGTATTTTCCTGTGTCTTTTATCCTCTGTGCAGTTTGTCAGTAACATTTCATTCCCAGCTTCAGATGGGCTGCCATGACTTCTGCCAGTTCCAGCTATTTCTTTGGATGCACCTTTGAATACCTACCTTGACTTACATTTTTTTGTTTTGTGGAGTTACTCTTTGGGTTTAAATTTTGGACATTTGGGTATTAACCCAAATAGATTTTGCTTAAAATTTCCACATTCTATTAACAGATTCTTAGTAATAGCAAATTGGCAAAATCAAGATAGTTAATTCATATTAACGTTGCTTCCCCCTCTTCTCTACCACGCCTCTAGAGATGACTTAACTGAGCATCCAAATGACCTAACCCAGGGTACTGGAGGGAAAGGGGGAATGGGTGACCGTCAGTCCTAAATAATCTACACACTAATAACCTTCCTAGGAGGTGAGAGTCCAGTCATTCTAAGAGGAGTACCGTGCTGTCATCCTTGCCAGAAAAGAAGATCCTTTTATACTAGGCCCACAACTTTGGACAAGTCCCTCACAGGACAGTAAGGGAGTGCAGTGGACCATTACATTTTCCAGGATCAACCAAATTGGTTCTGGTGATCAATGAAGCTGCAAGTCTGAGGCAGCTGGTTCCATGTTCAGTAACTGATAGGTATTCTTACATTCATCTCAAGGAGGTAGAAGAATACTTTAATATAAAAAAGTGTGTAAAAAGGGATGAAGATTAAGAAGTGGAAAACTTGAAGATAAGCCAGAGGCAAAATTTCCTGACAGCATGATGTATTGGACTGCAGATAGGTCTTTTGATGGATATGCTTGCAATTCCATTGTTACATTTATCTTGTCTGCATTTTTCCGCATTTATTTCTAATGTGTCTGCTAGGCCAGTACCTCTCTGGGAACATAATATAAAAACAACTATTAAGTAAATAGAAAAGCTTAAACAATACGCATATAACTCCAGCTTGAAGCATTTTTTAATGCTTTATAAATCACTAGAAAACACATGACAGGAACTATTCCTGATCAGTCTTAGGATGTGCAGGATGCCCCAAGAAGCTTTTCCTGTTTACTACTTTTTTGAGTGTATGAATATATGTTTTTTGACTTTGAGATAGTAAATGTCCAGAGGAGTTCTTTGGCTATGGAAATAGCCTTGAAGGCTTGGGTCTGGGAAAATAATAGAGAGAAAGAGTTACTAGGGCTTAGTAGAAGAATTGAGGGAAGGATGCAGGGAAAAGCGGACAATAAATAGAAAGAGGAAGCTGGTGAAGGTAGACTTTAGCAGCTGGGGCAGCGGCACTTGGGCGGCTTATGTGAGGTAGCCCGCAGAGGCACCTTTGGGTGGAGAGAGAATAAAATCTGGTTTTGATATGTTTGTTTTAGATGGCAATGAAATGTCTAGCCTATATATTTTGTAGACACTGAGAAATAAGGGACTGAAAAGAGGAAGAGGTGTCAGGGCTGAAGATGGAAATCTGGGGCTCATCTGAGTATGGGTGGTAATTGAATCCTTATGGCTACACTAAGGGAATAAGTAGAGAAGGAAAAGATGGGCTAGGGGCCCCTGGCTGAACCCGAGGGGCACTAAGTGGTAATGCATGGAGGGAGGGGGAGAAGTTAAAAGAAGGAAGAAAACGCAGACAGAAATATCTGAGGAGTCCCAGGGCCTAAGGTCCCTGCCACTGAGGCCGTGAGAATGTTGAGAAGGCAGCACAGATCCCTGGAACGGGGGAGCCGCTAAGAAGTTAAGTAAGAAGCCATGGTGTTTGACAGCTTCCATAAAAGCAAATGACAAAAGCTAGGACTGCAGAGAGGTGAAACCAGGGCCAAATCTGGATCTGGTCTGGATTGTTTCCTCCATGCTCTCTAGCACAGAGCTTTATAAGATAGTGTTGGTTTAACGAATGAGGGAGGGAATGAGTGAATGACTGAATCAAGCAAGTAAGCAGATATAGAAACATGGACGTTTTCATAAAGCAGAGTACTCAACAGTGCCTGTGAGCATCACTGACAGGCCAAACACATAAAACAGGCAGAAGGGAGAAAAGGAATTGAGAAAAAGAAGGACAAGGAAGAGACAGAAGGGGGAAGGAAAGAGCAGTAAGAACTGAAAAAGGCTGGGGTTTCCTGGAGTGTGCAGTTGTGGAGCCCTAGATCTGTGGGTTTGGCCCTTACTTTGCTCGTATCTCTAGTTGTTTCTTTGACGTTCATCTTGTGTCTGTGATGAAACTTTGAGTTTCTTAGTAAAGACAAGAATTACTATTGTGTATCTCTTTAGTACCTAATACAATTCTACAAGCATTTACTTTATTCTTGATAACAGGTGGAGAGAAAGAAAGCAGGTTTTCAGTAATTTATAAAAGTGAAGAATTATCTAGAAATGTAGTCAGTGAAAACATCCAGTTTTGATAAGTCAAACTAAAACATCCATTCTTCACTCAGAGGAGGCTTTTAAACTTGGATTTTCTAAGTAATTTACTCAAAGCCCTCTCTCTCAAAGACCCTCTTGTGAAATGCCCTTGTGAAGTGCTTGTGAAATGGCCTTTTGAGTTAGCTCCACAAAATGTCCTTCCTAATCTTAGCAAAATGAAGAAATGGGTCGAAATGATTTGAAATATGCTTCTCTGTCTCTTCCTTCACCTCTTTTTGGTTTCATTTTCATAAGAGTACCTGTCAGCATTTGCAGATGAATTACAGGCAGTGTCGTTCTGGAGGGAAATCACATGTTCCTTTAATTTTGTGATGGAAGGACTTACAAAGAGAAGTGGAGCTTGGTTAGAAAGGGGAGATGTGCACATGGGAAATGTAAGCAGGGCTGGTGAGAAAACTTGGTGGTGGCGTTTAATTAATTTTGAAACTGGGAAATAGTTCTATAGTTAATCTGTAAGTTTTTTTACACTGAATGCTTGGAGAATTTCAACTTTTTTATTTTCAGACACTTTGTATGCAGTGATGACATAAATAAGAAAAATGGCCTTGAAAACATCAAAAATGTAATTTTCACCTTCTTATGCTTTAAAAACACCTGAATGCACTTTTCTCAAACTTTTAAGAAAAGAGACAAAACTCAGATTTTGGTAAAGATCAAGATGAATGGTGTTGACAAATTTCAGGAGGCTGGAGAGTCTGAAAATAGTCTTATGGATGACATCTGTATGTAACTTTTTAATGCTGTACTACAGATGCTCCCATAAGGGCAACAGAGAAATAGCTGGAAAAGGTAACAATGTTACTTATTTTATCAAATACGTAAGAATTGTTTGCATCCATTTCCTGGCGGTATTTCCTATTTTTAGGAGTGAGGTGAATGATGTTGTAGAGCTGGAGATACCAGTGGGCTGACTACAATTTTCAAAGCACCTTGAGATGTAAAAAATGTTTCTGTAGGAGGGAAGGGGTACGGTTCTGATCAATCTCTCAGCAGGATGAAAAAGAAAAGGGAGGTCTAGACAGTCTTGTTTCATCTAATAGAATTTTCCCACAGAAGATGGGCAAACATCAGATAAGAACATTTATCAGACCTCACACATTTTACAGCCATATCCCTTTGGGAACATTGCGCAGCATAGACTTGCTAAGTCCTGAAAATGGAAGACAGAAAGCACTATAAAAAATATGGACTGGCGCCCTGAGAAACCAGTCTTTATTACTCACCCGAACATATACATTTGGCATTTTGGTGTACTTGTTAAATGATACATAAAACCGTATCACTAATGAAAATACAGCAGTAGTCCATGAGCTCTTGGCTCAAAAGAAAGCAAAAGTAAATTAAGCAAAATATCTACTTTAAAAAAAAATGGTAGTGGTCCCATTGGACCCACTTTCCTATTCTGCTCTTGCCTGATTTTCATAACAGTGGGTGAATGCAGAGATGCTTTAGTAGTAAGTGCAGGTGATGCCAGGGCAGATTTTTGCCAATGAAATAAGAATTTAAGAAAAATGTTAAATCATGTAATGTTATTTCAAAGGCTAATCCAATAATTCTTAAACATTTATGTAAATCTGCCATTTTCTCACTCTGGAAGACAGATAAAGAGAACCACATGAGAAGATATAGCATGTTCTATTACTTGCCATTAAATTGATAAGAATTACAATGTCTGTGAATCCATCAATACCACTGAAGGACATGCAGTGGAATCAAATAGGTGGCAGAATAGCTATATGAATCACATAATACAACAAATCTTTTCACCAGATGGTGTTCAGATTTGCTGTTTATTTGTGGCTTATTTAATATTATCCTGCTTTTCCTCAATCCACAAAGGATTCAAAGCTTCTTACAAAGAACACCTTGGGCCTCAGGCAACCAGTTTTTAATGATGAAAGATGGACTCTGAAGTCCATGACATTTAGTAATTTGTCACTTTTCTTGTGCACAAAGTTGAATTCTGGCTCCGGGAAGCTGATGTTTGGGAGAAAATCATTTAGTTGTGGATGAAGTGAGCCAATACATAGCTGGTAGTCCCAATATGACTTGGTTGTTTCCTAATTTGAGTTTACATAGTAACTCTTTTAAAGAAACAAAACCATTTTTTAGTGGTGGGGGAGTTCTTTGTGAAAATAGCCGTGAAGTGAGAGATGAGTCCTGGGTAGAAGCTGGAAAAGGAGTTAACTTGCAGTCTGAGGATGTGCACAGGAAACGCTTGCCTCTAGATAGTAATACAGTTTCAGGAGAGATCTCCAAACCTGAGTGAACTATTTCCTGGATTCTTAAGTTTAGAGACTGTGAATCTGGGGGCTTGCCAAGTCCTCAAAAACATCAAGGGCCTACTAAAATATAATAGAAAATCTAGAAAAAAAAAGAGAAAAAGACAAGGAACATGTAGATTTGTTTAGAATGCGTATTTTAGATGCAATTCTCCTATTACCAACTGATATGGTTTGCCTGTGTCCCCAACCAAATGTCAACTCGAATTGTATCTCCCAGAATTCCCATGTGTTATGGGAGGGACTCAGCGGGAGGTAACTGAATCATGGGGGCCAGTCTTTCCCATGCTATTCTCATGATAGTGAATAAGTCTCACAAGATCTGATGGGTTTATCAGGGGTTTCCACTTTTGCTTCTTCCTCATTTTCTCTTGCCACTGCCATGTAAGAGTGCCGTTCGCCTCCCGCTATGATTCTGGGGCCTCCCAAGCCATGTGGAACTGTAAGTCCAATTAAACCTCTTTTTCTTCCCAGTCTCAGGTATGTCTTTATCAGCAGCGTGAAAACAGGCTAACTAATACAGTAAATTGGTACCAGGAGAGTGGGGCATTGCTGAAAAGATACCTGAAAATGTGGAAGCGACTTTGGAACTGGGCAACAAGCAGAGATTGGAACAGTTTGAAGGGCTCACAAGAAGACAGGAAAATGTGGGAATGTTTGGAACTTCCTAGAGACTTGTTGAATAGCTTTGCCCAAAGTGCTGATGGTGATATGGACAATAAAATCCAGGTTGAGGTGGTCTCAGATGGAGATGAGGACCTTGTTGGGAACTGGCGCAAAGGTGACTTTTGTTATATTTTAGCAAAGAGACTGGTGGCATTTTGCCACTGCCCTAGAGATTTGTGGAACTTTGAACTTGAGAGAGATGATTTAGAGTATCTTGCAGAAGAAATTTCTAAGCAGCAAAGCATTCAAGAGGTGACTTGGGTACTGTTAAAGGCATTCAGTTTTTGTTTTTTGATTTTTTTTGAGACGGAGTCTCGCTCTGTCACCCAGGCTGGAGTGCAGTGGCAGGATCTCGGCTCACTGCAAGCTCCGCCTCCCGGGTTCACGCCATTCTCCTGCCTCAGCCTGGGACTACAGGTGCCCGTCATCATGCCTGGCTAATTTTTTTATTTTTAGTAGAGACGGGGTTTCACCGTGTTAGCCAGGAATGGTCTCGATCTCCTGACCTCATGACCCGCCCGCCTTGGCCTCCCAAAGTGCTGGGATTACAGGCGTGAGCCACCGCGCCCGGCAGGCATTAAGTTTTATAAGGGGAGCAGAGCATAAAAGTTTGGAAGATTTGCAGCCTGGCTATGTGATAGAAAAGAAAAAAATCTCATTTTCTGAGGAGAAATTCAAGCCAGCTGCAGAAATTTGCATAAGTAGCAAGGAGCCTAATGTTAATCCCCAAGACCATGGGGGAAATGTCTCCAGACCATGTCAGAGACCTTCACGGCAGCCCCTCCCATCACAGGCCTGGAGATCCAGGAGAAAAAGTGGTTTTGTGGGCCAGGCCCAGGGTCCCCATGCTGTGTGCAGCCTACGGACTTGGTGCCCTGTGTCCCAGCAGCTCCAGCTGTGGCTGCAAGGAACCAACGTACAGCTTGGGCTGTGGCTTTGGAGAGTGGAAAACCCAAGCCTTGGCAGCTTCCACGTGGTGTTGAATCTGTGGGTGCACGGAAGTCAAGAATTGAGGTTTGCCAACCTCCACCTAGATTTCAGAAGATGTATGAAAACGCCTGGATGCCCAGGCAGAAGTTTGCTGCAGGGGAAGGGCTCTTGTGAAGAACCTCTGGTAGGGCCATGGGGAAGGGAAATGTGGGGTCAGAGCCCCCACACAGAGTCCCAACTGGGACACTGCCTAGTGGAGCTGTGAGAAGAGGGTCACCATCCCCCAGGCCCCAGAATGGTAGATCTACTGACAGCTTTCACTATGTGTCTGGAAAAGCCACAGACACTCAACACCAGCCCATGAAAGCAGCCGGGAGGGAGGCTGTACCCAGCAAAGCCACAGGGGCGGAGCTGCCTAAGACCGTAGGAACCAACCTCTTACATCAGTATGACCTGGATGTGAGACCTGGAGTCAAAGGAGATCGCTTTGGAGCTTCAAAATGTGACTGCCCCACAGGATTTCGGATTTCCATGGGCCCTGTAACCCCTTTATTTTGGCCGATTTCTCCCATTTGGAATGGCTGTATTTACCCAATACCTGTACCCCCATTGTATCTAGGAAGTAACTAGCTTGCTTTTGATTTTACAGGCTCATACACAGAAGGGACTTGTCTTGTCTCAGATTAGACTTTGGACTGTGAATTTTTGGGTTAATGCTGAAATGAGTTAAGACTTTGGGGGACTGTTGGGAAGGCATGATTGGTTTTGAAATGTGTAGATATGAGATTTGGAGGGGCCAGGGGCAGTATGATATGGTTTGGCTGTGTCCCCACCCAATGTCAACTCAAATTGTAGCTCCTAGAATTTCCATGTGTTGTGAGAAGGACCCAGGGGAGATAATTGAATCATGGGGGCCGGTCTTTCCTGTGCTATTCTCACGATAGTGAATAAGTCTTATGAGATCTGATAGGTTTTTCAGTTTCCGCTTTTGCCTCTTCCTCATTTTCTCTTGCCGCCACCATGTAAGAAGTGTCTTTTGCCTACCACCATGATTCTGAGGCCTCCCCAGCCGTGTGGAACTGTAAGTCCAACTAAACATGTTTCTTCCCAGTCTTGGGTATGTCTTTATCAGCAGCATGAAAATGGACTAATACACCAACCTTGGGAAACTTCATTGCCTGACCATTTCCCTAGTTTATTCAATTGGAAACGAGGGGAAGCTGCTCATTCCCACCAATTGTTGTGCCCCAAAGAAGGGCAGCGTGGTCCTCCTGCTAATTTAGTTGGTAAACTTGGGCCCAATCAAGTAAAAAAAGAAGAAAAAAAAATCCCTATGTCCATTCTTAAAGAAGACCCCTCAAGAAATAAAAGAACATGGTTCTGGGTCCTTTCCCACTCCCAAAGGAGAGCAGCTCCATTTTTATGATTTATATAAAATGATGTTCTGAAGACTGGCGGTTAGGGGAGAGAATGAGGAAGTGGAATGTTTCTTTGATGAAGGAACACTCACCACCCACTAGGGGCTTCCCTGTGTTACATTCAGACTACTGTCAGTTCCTGGGCTTTCAGGGACTAAGCTGGTACAGTAGTGAGCTCCCCTTGCCAGCTACAGCACTGGACCAGTCCAACAAAATAAATTTTGAGGCTGAAGATCAAACAACTTAGTGAATAACGGAAGCTCCTGTAGGCTCCTGTACCCTGTGGGAACCTAGAAGAGTATGGTAGGACAGCAACATAAGGGCCATTTTCTGGCTTCAAATGGGAGCTCTAGGGCTCTGATTGGAGATGCCAGACTTTATCACCCATAAGAAAGTCATTCTCACCGGGTGCGGCAGCTCATGCCTGTAATCCCAGCACTTTGGGAGGCAGAGGCCAGTGGATCACCTGAGGTCAGGAGCTCGAGACCAGCCTGACCGACATGGAGAAACCCCGTCTCTACTAAAAAATACAAAATTAGCTGGGTGTGGTGGCACATGCCTGTAATCCCAGCTACTCGGGAGGCTGAGGTAGGAGAATCGCTTGCACCTGGGGGGGCGGAGGTTGCAGTGAGTCAAGATCACGCCATTGCACTCCAGCCTGGGCAACAAGAGCAAAACCCCATCTCAAAAAAACAAAACAAAAGAACAAACAAAAAAAACCAGGAAAGTCATTCTCTGACCCACCCCCAGCCCACCTTGGGAAGGATACTATTTAACAGTAACTTAAATTCCACTTAGGCTAGGGAAAGTCCATCTTGTCTTGGCTTATTCAGGGCGGTGGAAGCTTTACCCACTTCCTACTCTTCTTCATGTTATTGAAGCCCAGTTAAAATGAACCAACTTAGAATATAAAATTATTTTAATATTTCTTCATCTGACTTCTAATCCCATTGTTCTTTTTGCTGTATCTGAAGATAGTCCCAACTTCTCAAATACGTTATTAATTTCTGGGCTGTAAAATGAATATGGAAGAGGGACTCAAATTTTGTAAATGCTGTGGGGTTACAAATCACCAATTGTCCTCTGCCTCTGTGTTGCCTCAGCCTACCGCAAGACCTCCCTACACACACACACACACACAGACACACACATCCCTGAAGTCACTCTAAATATCAGTAATTATGAAGTTGGCCAGGCATGGTGGCTCACGCCTGTAATCCCAGCACTTTGGGAGACTGAGGCAGGCGGATGGCTTGAGGTCAAGAGATCGAGACCATCCTGGCCAACATGGTGAAAACCCATCTCTACTAAAAACGCAAAAATTAGCTGGGCATTGTGGGGCGTGCCTGTAGTCCCAGCTACTCAGGAGGCTGAGACAGGAGAATCACTTGAACCCGGGAGGCACCGGTTGCAGTGAGCCGAGATCCTGCCACTGCACTCCAGCCTGGCAGTAGAGCAAGACTCCATCTCCAAAAAACAAAAAAAGTAATTGTGAAGTCTTTGGCAACTTCCTGAGGCCTTCCAACTCTCTCCCAGCCTTTCAGAACAGGTCTTCCTATTTTCTTCCATCCCTCTTCTGCTGTTCTGTCATATTTCTAGAGTGGGGCTGGCAATAAAACTATCAGAGAAGAGAGAAACCATATGTTCTGAGGTAAAATTTAACAGAATAAAGAAAGAATGCCATTAATTTCCAGCCCTTGAAAATGCCCAGAAGCTTCCAAGCAGACCCTCCTTAAAAGTTTCCATCTACTGTCTTTTATTAAACCCTGGTATTCCTCAAATGTGAAATTCCTTTCTGAATTGTTAAAATATTTTTATAAATAAAAAAACTCAATTAATTTTGAGTAGCTCAAAAGTATCTTTTCTACAATTTCTAAAGTAAATATGCTACATTTTAGGTTATAAGTTTTTGCCACCAGGTGTGACTCTAACTACTCTTCATATCTTTTGTTTGCTCAAACGTGTCCCAAATTTGAAAAAAAAATGACTTTTGGACAATTTCTAATAAGCATTTGGGTGGTCCTGAGCAGGAGGAACTTCTTCTAGTTTGTGAAGTAGCTAAGGAAAACATCTTAGGCAATTTTTAGTTCCAAGAACTTAGCCTGACCAAGTAACCTGACTTGCAGCTTAGGCGTTTAATTAGGAGCAATTTGGACACCAGAGTTCCGATTCTGCTGTTGGTGCCATCTTTATCTTTGGGGAAGTGTTCTGCTTACAGCCTATATTTTGTGAACATCGTTTCCTGTATATCTTTGTGTCTAATACTAATACGGCACTTCAAACATAGTAGGCATTTGGAAATTGCTCCCTGAACTGAATTAAATGCAAGGTTAATTCATGGTTGTACATGATCAGAGTTGGAGTAAAAAATGAAATAAAATGAAAAGCACTATCAATTACTCAGGTTAAGTCATGTCAAGCGATCATTAAGTTTTCGATGATCTTGCAGATCTTTGAATGAGAATGCGGATCTCGGGGCATTTTCAGTTGTGTGCACTGACACGTGAATGTGTGTGTGCCCTCACATAAGTTCTTACATAGCAGAAGGAAGGAAGTTGTGAAAGGGGAGAAAATAGAGCTATTGACTGCAGAGCCATAAAGCTGTTTTTAGAATGACTGCTTCTGTTGTATTGGGGAACGCTTCCTTTGAGAGGGGGTATATTATGCATCCTCTTTCCATTAAGTCTATTTTTGGAAGAAATTACAGAAGATAATATATTACCAGCTCCCAGGGATCTCTTATCAACATAGCCTCTGTTCTCATAACACACCTGCTTAGAGCAAAATAAATTATTCTGTCCTCAGGAATGCCAACCCCAGACAATCAAAATCTTCACTAAATCACTGTATTTATTAGGGAAGCTCGGATTTTTGAAAAGTGTTAACTCCGCCCCTAAAAGCAGTGAGCGAGAGCTAACAACAGTGGAGTCTTGTGGTTGAGCATTCAGTCAGCTTCAACAGGGGCAAAGTCTAGGAATTGTTTTCAAAACAGTGTGGGGCTTCCTACTCAGGGGGAAGATTTATCTGCATTTGGCAATTACTCCAGTTACCTTGGAACAAGAAATTTACTTCTCAGTAGTTTTACAAATTAAGTGTTTAACTTCGTCTCTATAGAATTAATGCCTGGGAGGTGGAGAGAGGGAGGCAGAGCAGAGGCTTTCAAGGCCACTTCACAAGTTTGACATTTAAAGTGATAGTAGCAATTTTTTCTCTAACTGCAAGAGTGTGAAGTTCTGTTTCCACCTAATTGCAGTTTGCATCCTGCAAGTGTATTGATTTAGACATTAAAACAACTTAAATGTTTAGCAGTAAAAAGTTGTTTAATCATTAAACCACTACCATTTTCTTTCGCCCTTTAAACCTGCTTTCAATCAGCAAATGCTGATTTGGATGCTGGTTTACAGTCTCATTAACCATGAAGATCACAAAGGAAAGGTTGTGGCAGCAGTGGGAAGCTCTGAAACACCCTCATTGTCACAGGAAACATTCAGTGAGACATTCAGCTGTCTCACAACACACACAGCTCTGAGAGAGGTTTGGGTGACAGAAATGCAGCCTCCAGTTCCAGAAGCAGCACGCTGTTCATTCCAGGAAAGGAAAAAAAAAGTGCCTTTCTGCATGGCCATGTTGATCACTGTTACCATGCAGTAATCAGGGGTCTTTTTGCTGCTTAAGTGTAATGGGAGGAGGGTATATCATTGGAGACTCCTAGGTGAATGGCATGGATGTTACTCTTTTGCAAAGCAAGGAGGAGTTGCAGTGTTTCATGGCCTTCTTTCAACACACGGGAGTTTTATCACTCATTTTAAACGCACAACTTAACACCATTTTCAAACCAAGTTCTAGCCCTGGATTGTTTTTTTACAAAATGGCCCCTTTCCCCTCATAGTGGGATGGCCATGGGTGCCCATTAATTGCTACACTTGTAGGAACTGAATTTATTCCCTTCATGGTAGAAAAACCAAGACTATTTTCTGAAACTTAATCCTGTGAGCTACCATCCACGGCCATACCAGGCTCCAGGAAGGGATCACAACTTTCTGAAGAGATGAATTGCTGCTTTAACAAAGGCTATGTGTGCTTTTTGATTCCATATTCTGCCTCCACTAGATGTTTGGTTTTGCTGCCAAATATAAAAACCACACTGGAAAAGACAGTTCTTCACTTTTAAGTGGCTGTGTGATAGAAAATTGGTAATTAGTTCAGTTTTGAGGAAGACAGGGACAAACTCTTCTTTACGTTTTATAAAATCACAAATTATGACAGTGATCTCCATTTGAGATGGAGAAATGGAAACTTAGCAAGTTCCAGAGACTTGCCCAAGATCTTGTAGCTAATTATTAGAAGCAGGAAATGGGTTAGAAACCAGAACCTTGACTTACAGCTAATTGTATTTTTGGCTATCCAAACATCTTTACTGGATTAATACAAACTTCTCTTGTCCTCAGGTAATACAAATACCTGTCCTCATAGAAAATAAAGGCTTATTGGTCTGTCTCTTTCTCTCTGTCTCTCTCTCTCTTTGTATCTGTGTGTGTGTGTGTGTGTATATATATTTTTTATATATGTATGTATATATAAAATATGTATGTATATATGTATGTATATACATACATATTTCTGCCACCCAAAATATGTATGTGAGTATATATATATATATATATGTATGTATATATGTGTGTATATATTATATATTTTATAACGATATATATTCAATCATACACTGCTTAACAATAGGGATACATTCTGAGAAATGCATCTTTAGGCAATTTCATTGTTGTGTTAACATCAAAGAGTGTATTTACACAAACCTAGATAGTACAGCCTACTGCACATCTAGGCTAAATGGTGTATCCCATTGCTTCTAAGCTGCAAACCTGTACAGCATGTTACTGTACTGAAACTGTAGGCAATTGTAACACAATAGTAAGTATTTGTGTATCGAAACATATCTAAACGTAGAAAAGGTACAGTAAAAATACAGCATAAAAGATTTTAAAATGGTACACCTGTATAGGGCACTTACCATGGATGGAAATTGCCAGACTGGAAGTTGTGGTTGCTCTGGGTGAGTCAGTGAATGAGTGGTGAGTGAATGTGACAGCCTAGAACATTACTGTACACTATGCAGACTTTGTAAACACAGTACACTTGGGCTACACTAAATTTATAAAAAATATTTTTCTTCAATAATAAATTAACCTTAGCTTACTGTAACTTTTTTACTTTGTAAACTTTAAATTTTTTTAACTTTTTTACTCTTTGTAATAAAACTTCACTTAAAACACAAACACATTATGTAGCTGTACAGAAATATTTTTCTTTATATCTTTATAAGCTTTTTTCTATTTTGAAAATTTTAATTTTTTTTTAATTTTCAAACTTTTTGGCTAACAACTAAGACATAGCACACACGTTTGCCTAGGCACACATAGGGTGTGGATGATCAAAATGTCAGTAGGCAATAGGAATTTTTCAACTCCATTATAATCTTCTGGGACCACCACCATATATGCAGTTCATTGTTGAGTGAAACGTCATTATGTGGTGCATGGCTGTATTTATATCTGTATAAAGATTACACATATATAAAGGATGCAAAGACAAAGAGTACATATATATTTATATATGTAGTGTACTGTATATATGCATGTATGTATGTATGTATGTATCTTACTTTGGGATTTCCATTTTTCTAATCTTCTTACCATTTTAAGAATTGGTCTATGCACAGCAAACTTTTAGAATCGCAATTAAAATATTCAGAGAAGTGGCCAAGTTTTTGTATAGGTGTTTGGATACTGTGCAGACAAGTTCTACATTTCTCTGTTCTTAAAACTCCTTCCTACATAAATACTGAGGACTGTTCTCTGGCCAAAGTTTGTCAAACCATTTCTCTGAGTAACAAGACTTCCTCGTGTTTTCCATACTCTATAGTTCAGTGTTGCAGCCTTCCCATACTTGATTTTTAAAGCAGAGTTTTGTTTTGTTTGTTCTTAGTGCATTATAACTATAAAATTTAAATACCTTTCCTCTTTGAAGATAAAAGGAAGTAATCCTAATTTTAAACACTCGTTTTAAAAAATTGAAAAAAAGTATCGACTTGATATGTCTAAAGAGACCTATGTATATATGTATTAGATATTTATATACATACATATGTATGTATATATGTAATATATATCATATATATATTTTAGAAATCTGCAAATTTAAAAAGGGAGTGTTTAGATTGCAGAAGACCTATCCCTAAACCCCGAATCCCAGAATTCTTAAGCTAGAAGGGCTCTTGAGAGGTGATCTCATCTATAAAGAGATGTATATTTAAGGAGCTAATTTACACAGGTAGATGACAAAACCTTACACCAACTCTTCAAGCACATGAAGCACCTTACACAAAGCACTTTGGTGAATGCTCATTTCTACTCAATTTTAAACTAAATTCAACTGAAAATACCTCATTTTAAAGAGGATATTCAGCTGGCTCACTGAGGAAAAACAATTGGATAAACTGGTTGTTTGCCCTTACCGAGATAAAATCACTGATAAGTTGAATGCATTTTTGTAATGTGTCAAGACACAGGTGGCTTTAATAGTCACACACATTAAGTATGGGATATGTGGCGAGGAATAGAGGTTTTTATATACAGAAGTAAGAACTGTAGAGGGGGGAAACCATGAAAGATGGAAAAAGATGAGAAGAAAGAGGACAGAGATGATACACTCAAGAAAAGCTGCCTATTTCAGAGTAGAATATATTGTAAGCCCCAGTATAGTTGAATGCTTACAAGAGGAGAATCTTTCAGCAACTCCTTTGTTTCTTAATGTGTATATTATATCTGAACAGAATGCTTCTTTCCTGTGAGCTAGACAGTAGGAAGTAATCTATCTTCAACCTTGTTTGGTGTGTAAATAAAACTTTAGAAAGAGTCTGTTGAACTTTGGACAGGCAAGCTCCATGAGCTCTCCCTCACTCTTTGAGGCAGGTTAAAGGGTACGGCCATGACCACCACCTTAATCCTTCAGGGACTATTTACAAAAGATTGAAAAATGTGCCCAGGGCCTGTACCTGCCCCTCTGTGGAACTAGCCCAACTCAAGTGGGCTGGCAGGCAAGCCTGGCTTTCATGGGGACAGAAGAGAGAGTTTGCGGTGAGCTTGGCATCTTTCAACACATGCTTTTTGGCTTCTCCTACTGAATTTGTAATTTCCATGATATTTGGTGGGAAAATGGACACTGGCCTCTTTTCCTTTTTGTCTGCTGCTTTGCAGCTATTGGGATTCTGCGCCTTGGGATAATGAAGCAGGCTGTCATTTCCTCCCCCTAAATAATGCATTACAAAGTGGAAATGCAAATTTCCTGTGCAAGCTCTAAGTAGCAGGTGGTATTTCCTTAATATATTGTTTTTGACCTTTGGGGAAATTGGTATTACAAGCTGACTTTGGAAAATTAAAATAGCATCAAGGTCCTACATTTTAAATAAAACAATCAATATCTTAATTTTTAAAATCAGACTAGATTACGATACCAGGAAAAGACATACATATTTTGCTTTTATGTGTTAAAGTTTTGTAATTCAGGGAGGACAAGAAAAGGGATATGGTGCAGCTGAACTTTCTAATTCACTAAGACAGGAAAAAAGGAAGGAAAAAATGTATATTTTTAAGTTTCAATTTAAACCTTTGCCGTTAACTAAATGCTTTGATATGATCAGTCATACAAAGAGTTAAATTAAGCATAGAGCTGTTCAGATGGCAAATCTGCGTTGAGCTGAAGGTAAAAGACATCTGTATTTTTCATTCTTTTGTTCAGCAGCACTAAATTTCAAGCTTGTTTTTTGTTCAGCATAAAAGAAAAGGTTGTTTTACGGTTATTGGATTTTTTTTAACCCACATATTTCATGAAAGGGACTCAAGTCACTGGGTCTTTATATTCTTTTAAGTTATTTTTCTGCCCACAGCCCTTCTGCAAGCCATCTTGTTGAAGAGGGAAAACATAATTTCATTCTTTTTCTCTTCCTTTGAAGAAAAAAATTTAAGAGATTTAAATACCATTCACATTTTGGAACTTCCTTCTTTACCCGCTCCCGAAACCATCATCTCACAACTATGTAAAGCAATCAAATGTTGAAAGACTTAAGAGATTTTCACACCCATAAATATCCTTTATATACTTATAACTGCTCTACTTATCAAGGGCAACAAGAATGGAACCCAGGAGCTAAGTTGATAGATGTGTGTGTGTGTGTTTGTGTGTGTATCAGTATATCCAGATGTGTCCAAATGTACATGGTATTTTTAGCATACAAATTGCTGATTAGGCATCTATGTCCCTTTCTCCTCTAAAACCTCTAAGTGCATGGATCTATTAGTGGATGGGCGCCAGAACGACACAGTCAATGGAGGACTGAAATATTTACGAAACCCAAGAAATGAAGGTTTGTTTGAATAGTTTAAACTTGACAGGAGGCTGAGACAAGAGGATCACTTGAGCCTAGGAGTTCGAGGCTACAGGGAGCTCTATGATCATGCCCCTGCACTCCAGCCTGGGCGATAGAGCAAGACCCTGTCTCTCAAAAAAATAAAATAAATTTGAGTAGTGTAAGCTATGTAAACTTGGATAATCCGGTTACCTTCATTCTTTAATTGTTCCATAGCATATATTTGGCTTCAATGTCCAGGTTTTCGAGCACAAGAAATCTGCATTTTCATTCTAAGAAGTATAAAACAAGATAGTTATACTTCATGTAAGGTTCACATTAATTGTCGTTGCACCTCTTCTTCCCAGAAGGAAGAGGGAAGTGAGAGCTGGAGTCAAAACTGGGTACTGTAAATGCTCTTCTAATCTTGGAATCTCAGAGGATATTAATTTTCCAGATAGTTGAGTTACTGCCTTCAAATTTTAACTTCAAATTTTGTTAATGTGGTTGTATATGCAAATTCAGCCAATGTGAATGATATGTGTGTCTCAAACTACATTTATGAATTCACTGTAATTTTATGTTTCTCTTGATAATGTTTGATTGTTAACATAAGCATCACTAGACTTGTCAAGTGGCAAAGATCATATTCTTTCATTCTTTCTTCCTTCCTCATTTCTTGAATGCTGGCTATATGCCAGGAACTATGTACCCACCCTGGTGCTTGGTGTATAGAAGGCACTCAATGAATGTATGTTGAATAAATGAAAAAAATTAATGAATAAACAAGTTCAATGGATAGTTAAAAGGATAGTTTCAATTCTATAAACCTTAATTTGGGTGTAGGACCAGTCACAGTACTATGACAGATAGAGCTATTTGGTGATAAATAGTGTGGAATGTATTTACCACCAGGCAGTAATGCCCTGTCCCTCCTTGAATAGTACTACAGATATGAGAGTGCTTTTTAAAATTTTTAATCATTGGCCACTTTCTCTAGAAATTGGAGGGAAACTGCAGCAACAGGACTCTCTGGGCATTGTGACAGGTCTACTGTCTACAAAATTTGTGTTCAAGGCAAAAGCTAAAGCAGCCATCTTTCAAAAGGATGTCCTCACTTTATAAAAAACAATTATTGCAATGACTATAGCCAATGAGGTTGTTCTTGCCACTGCCATTCAAAACATCAGTGATTTTGGCATCTTGGGCACATACCACAGACACCAACTTGTGTTTTCTTTCCCACACCTCTGTCCCATATATGCTAAGTTTATTCTTGGGCTGTGACAGAGGAGCATTCCTTATCACTTTGAGAAGTTCAGCTAGGATATTTAGGGGATGAACTGCATTCTTACGAATTCTTTATCATGATTACACTCCTATCTAGTATAATGTGAAGGTAAAGTAGGGCCTTTGGAGGTAGACTAGCATAGATTTGAAATGTTTCCTTCATTCATTATCAGCTGCCAAGAGTAACCTGGGGACGATTCCGTGCTTCATAAACATGGTCTCTTCATATACATGCTGATATACAGGAAAGACCTTTGCAGAACTCCATGAAAGTTTGTTTTTTATTATTGTACCAAAAATTACATATACCTGACCAGACACAAAACTAAGCTGTAAGTTTTCTTTAAACCTCCTTAATATTTTGTCCTTTAAGCATAAGCGATGTTGCAAAGCACCCCTTTAATTTATCCTGTGTAAACAATCACTATAGTCTGCAAAATAGATGGCATTTCTTATGAAATCCATTTTGTAATAACATTTTGTATACAGAATGATGCATTCAATGAATGAGGTAATTAATGCTAAAGGATAAAAAGATTATTTTAACAATTTACCAAACTATACCTTGCTTCCTCAGTAGCTATGCATAGGTAAGTCTGTTATTCTGAAATTATGGTTGACTGAAAGAATAAATATAAAAGATAGTGGGAGGTATCCATCAAAAATGTCTTTATCTTTTTAAACACTGGTATGCACTCTATAAGGAGTAAGCAAAAGTGACAATTTTTCCCTAATCGCTAAATGATTATTAACCATTTGTAAGAAGAGTTAACCTGTCCTTAATTTGTTTGAACCCATGGGGCCATGAACAAACACCATAATAGAGTGAAGAAAGCAATGCCAACGTAGACCAGTTTTATCACTAATATAGAATTGTCCTGGGACAGAGTATGCCCAGATATGAGTTCTCAGAAAAAGCCACAGAACTCTTCTGTAAACTCCTATATCAACTATATCCTACCTCCTCTTCTGCCTCAGCTTGCAGTAGCAGAAAAAGTTTACATATGTTTGTATATTCACTGAACAGTAGCCCTCAAAGAATAGGGAATTCTCACATCTTTTCAAAAAGGGCCACTTAAAGAAAATACATTCTAAGTGCTTTAATTCAGATTTAAATGGCTACATTGCGAGATATTATTCCATACAATTGGAGTAATTGTGAATTTATACAGATTTTCAACCGTGGCACTGTGTAACCATTGATAAAATACAGGGGGGTGGGGGGATAGAACCAGTATTGCATGGATCCAATGACATTTTCCCATGCTCACTTTTTCCAGTTGTGTAGCAATGACCATATTCTCTAATAACATCAGCATACTTTTATGCTTTGGTCTTTTTCCTTTTTCCTTTTCATTAGGAGAATACTGGAATTCATGCTGTAGAATGGTTCCTTTTATACCCCAGCCCACTTGTTCAACGACATTCCTGTGATTTTACTATCTAATATGTTGTGGCTATAACCAGAGAATGCAAAATCTGTCTTCCTGAGAGCCTTGGCCTCTATGTTTTCTACCAAATCATACCTCCATTTTCTCTATAAAGGCTGTTGGTACACCCACAAATGTCATCTGTTTGTGATGAGCAGAACTGAGGCACTTTTGTTCTGATGCTTACATTTGTTCACATGAATAGAAGTTCCTCACTTGAAAGTGATTTGCACATAGGTTGAGGAACTGTGAATGAAATCACTCAACCTAGAGGCTGGCATTCTTCATGCTGCTGGCTGTTGATTTCTTCATCTTCTCCCTGAAGACCCTGCATGAGTGGTGAGTATCCATAAAGGCACCAGGAGACCCAGACACCTCTGTGGCAGCCAAGCAGGTGTTACCCTGCAGGACTTAAGAGGGATCTTAAGAGCAAGAGAAGGAAGGAATGACTTCTCTCACCAGTGGTCAGAGCAGAAGGTGCAGAGCAGCAAGTTGCAGGTGCTGGCAGTGATGGCTTCTGAACTGAAGAGCAACCAAACCCTCCTATGTAACCCTGTCACCACAGCTCAAAGGGAGGTTTTCTTGCCCCCCAGTAGAAGGGAACTGACAGCGCCTGTATGGCTTTGCATCCTGAAGATACTGTAGTTGTTGTGTCTGTTGGGGAAGCATCAAGAAAATTAGATTGTTCCAACATTCAAGCTCTTTCATATTAGCTTTGTGTTCCATTTGATGTCAAACAATAGGTTGAAAAATTAGCTTAATTCTAAGCTTATATGTATATAGGGAATTTTATCAATTATTACACCATTATAACTTGTTAAACAGTGAACTTATAGTTGAATGTGATCTATTAGATGGCTGCTTAACATTTGCTCGAGAATAATCTATTAGTCATCTAAGCACAAAGCAGCTATTTGAAAATTTGTTGAGTAAATGACATCTCTTTGACAGAAATATCTGCATAATTGCAGTGTGTTATACATGCTCATTATAGCCTAACTACACGTCTGTTTGAATTTGGGTTTTTCTTTTTTTTTTTCTGTCTGCATAACACACATGCAGACATCATAGTGTGAATACTTACTGTTATGATCTTGGAGAAAAGTGTATCTGTCAACTCTTTAACAGCCTAAGCATACTAAAGGTAGTTTGTAAGCAACACATAACTTTGAACATGGAAGAATTAAGTTTGCTTTTAATGAAATTCTAATTTTGTAACTTGCTGAGAGTTATTTTTAGAGAGTGGTAACTTTTGAAGGAAAAGAAGCTTTTTTTTTCTTTTAAATCCTGAAATGTAATTGGTAGTCATTAATTAAATTTTATAAAATAGATGTTCCTTTCAAAAGCAATCTCAAACAATAGTACATTTTAAAGTCTGGATCTCTTTCCCAGCAGCCCAGGGTGTTTTGAAGATAGGAGAACAAGGGAAGTACTTTAAGCTGTAAAGTCTTGCAGGGTAGCAGTTAAGTGCTTAAGGCACTGCATTCTTGATGCAGCGTCCTGTTACAGTAATATTATGAAAAAAAGCTACAGGGAATTCTCATACATGTCTAATACATATAGCTTTAATGTTCACATGGCTGGACCCATTCACAAATGGAATCTGTGGGTCAGATGTAGTTTGCAAGCCACTATTATTAAGCTGTTTTCCTTTTACTATTAAGTAATGGTTCCTTGTTAATATTATGAATGCGTGTGTTCTTTGCTCTCTCTGTAAATCTTTTGTTCCATTCATTTTTTTTTTTGGCCTTACAAGAATGTAGGGGGAGGATATCCCTATCCACAAATCAAGTACTTTAAATAGCCAGGCTAGAGCTGAATGAAGGAAATCAGTCTAGATAACATCTTTGTGAAATGTATGCCTATGAACTCTGCGTCACACAATACAAAGGAAATTGCCATTGTCCTGCACAAGTTAGGTGAACAAAGCACATAAAAAATCCTGTTCTGGTTGCCATACATATTCCTGTGCAGCTGAAACTAGAATTCCAAAGGCCACAGAAACGGCCAGGCTTAAGTGACTAATTTGCAAATCAGAGAGTGCAGGTTTTACATTGATAATACAGAGAGACCTGTAATCATTCATCACAGTGGTACTACATTTTTTGATACTGAGCACTGCAAATCATAAACAATAAGGATTACATGACCACTGCTGCTACGGTGACTACTACTGCCATCACCACCACCCTCCCTCGTGCTATTGAATAATGCTTATTAAGTTCTTTCAGCCAGCAACTGTGCTATGTACTTTAGTGTCATTCATCATATTTAATCACCCCAGCAACCCAATGAGGAATCCACTTTATAGAATTAAGGAAATTGAAGTTTAAATTGCTACCAGGTCACACAGCTTACGCATACCTGACCTCATACTTGATCTCAGAGGTCTTTCTGGCCCCAAAGCCCTGTTCTTCCCCACTATCTTGAACTTCCTTTCCCTGTATGTGAAGGGAATGGAACTCACCAGGTACCAAGATGTCACCTCCTAACCCTTACAAAGCCCAATGAGTTATTTGGAGGAGAATTTTTCCCAAGGCCAAAAAGCTGCCCGTGTAATACTCCAAAGTAACTTCCATATCCTGGAAAGAGCAACTACAATCAAAGATAGCACCTTACAAACATCCTTCCTTTATTTAAAAAAATTAATTTTTTTTAAAAGCTACCACCACCAACAGTTCTTCCCAAGATCAGAGATACCTGCACATCTGGCAATAAGTCCAGACATACCAAACTGTGTATTATCTAGAGCCAGGGACTTGAATACCACTGCATCTGCAGAGAGACAATCATCTCATTTCAATAGACAACTTGTTCCTAGAGTGGGATACTCCCCTGCTGAACTGACAGGGAGCCGGAAGAGGGCATGGAACAAAGAGAATAGTTATGACTGGGCAGCAGACGGCCCCAAGCACAACCCCAGGTTCTGCTCTTCTTCAACTTAACCAAGCAGAACTGCAGTTGACTCCCATTAAAAGTCAGTAGACATTTAGTCAGCTTCCAGAATGTGGGCAGAAGCTCATGTTAGTTATTTACTACCCATCTCTGGAATTCCTTTTGGACATGACCAATGAGTTACAGCTGGTCTTTAGGCAGTATGGCACACTCATTAACTAGCTGTCAGGAACAGCTACACCCTTTGGTCCACAAATCTGGATTTGCCAGAGGAAAATTCCAAACAGACCAGGAAAGCAAAAACCACTGACACCATCTCCGTAATAACTGTAAAACTGAAACATATACGTTCTACAAAGAGGGCTCTTCTTCTACCTCCTCAGGAACAATTTGACAAAGGCAAACACTTTATGCACTAGCCCTGGACAAACAATGCAAAGAAAAATCTTGTGCAGCTGATTTCAGGGTCAAGAGGGCGCTTCTTACCAACCCTCAAAGACAAGCACAGAGAATAGTAAAATGTGCAAAGCCAAACCGGTTGCTACTCTCTATCCATTCCCCAACTTCCTTTGTTCACAGAAAGTGACCCTCTCCATGGCCCTGGGGTAAATCTGATTTGTCCATGGTGATGATGCTGGTCCCATTCCCCTTGCAAGGCAGGTCTGGCCTGTTAAAAAGGGCTGTGAAATCTGCAGGGACTGTCGGAAGAGACTCTCCTTCTGCTGGACCTTGACATTTCTGGAAGTGCCACTATGAATGGACACTGCAAATGGCTGTACCCATTTTTTGACTCTGAAGGAAATAGACTGAGAATAAATGTCAACTGGAAGAGCAGAAAGAAAGAATCTGAAGCTCCAACATTTCTTGACTTACTGAATTTACCAACTTTAAATGTGCATCATCTCCAGGCTTTTTGTTATGTTAAGTAAATAATATCCTTATTATTAAATCAGTTTGAGTTGGGGTTCACTGTTATACCCAAAAGCATACAGTAGGAATTATCTTTGGTGGGCTATTTGAGACGCATCAGAATTCTTTATCTACAGTCTTACAAATTGGTTGGATTTCCATTACCTCCTTACATACACTGATCTGCAGGAAATATAGGGAGATCAAATTATATTTAATATGTCTTTTAAAATACACTGATTTTCTTCTGTCCACTTTTGGAACTCCGAAAAAGTAACTCTCTCATGCTAACAACTCCCTTGTTAGAGAAAAGAATTGTAGGTGTGTAAGCATTGTTTTCCCATGACAGTTTTTTTTTTAATTATTTATTTAGAGACAGGGTCTCACTTTGTCACCCAGGCTGGAGTGCAGTGGCACGATTACAGCTCATGGCAGCCTTGACCTCCCCAGGCTCAGGTGATCCTACTACCTCAGCCTCCTGAGTAGTTGAGACTACTACTATCAAATGGGTAGCATGTACCATCACACCCGGCTGATTTTTGTACTTTTTTTTAGAGAGAGAGTTTTGCCATGTTGCCCATGCCGGCCTCGAACTCCTAGGTTCAAGCCATCCTCTCACCTCATCCTCCCAAGCAAGTCACTGGGCCCCCCAAATCTAAGGGTCATGTCCAGGAATCAGCATTTCTAACAAGCACTCTTTTATGAGGTATATGGAAGGTATGACTTAGCGCTTGAGGAAGAAGAGCTACAAGAGGAAGAGGACTTCTTCCAGGCAATGAGAGGCTTAGAAATTGGTTGGAAACCTTTTTTGAATATTTACTTCTTCCAGAAGACTAGAAACATAGTAGGGACTGAGTGGCCAATTTCCCTGCTTTGGGAAGATTCTCCCTGAAATTTTCCATTGGTGTTATGCTCTGCTCAATGTTTGTAAACACAGCTTCTCTGATACTGGAGCATGAAGCAGTGTGTCAGTAGCTTTGACTAGTAATGTGTCTTAATGTAAATATGTATAAATATTATATGTACACACACACATGCACACATACAAGCTTTTTTTTTTTTCTTTTTGAGACCGAGTCTCGCTCTGTCACCCAGGCTAGAGCACAGTGGCGTGATCTCGGCTCCCTGCAACCTCCACTTCCCAGGGTCAAGCTATTCTTTTGCCTCAGCCTCCTGAGCAGCTGTGAATACAGGCACTCGCCACCACACCTGGCTAATTTTTGTACTTTTAGTAGAGACGGGGTTTCACCATGTTGGCCAGGCTGGTCTTGAACTCCTGACCTCAGGTGATCCACCTGCCTTGGCCTCCCAAAGTGCTGGGATTATAGGTGTGAGCCACCATGCCCGGCCACATACAAGCTTTAAATGAAGTCTTTTAAATGACTTCCTCTGTATTTATGTATCATAAGTAAAAAATAATGTCATGGATGGTAACATTCTAAAGAAACGAACACATGCACAGGAGCACCAGCCA
Source organism: Gorilla gorilla gorilla (assembly GCF_029281585.2). Taxonomy (NCBI): domain Eukaryota; kingdom Metazoa; phylum Chordata; class Mammalia; order Primates; family Hominidae; genus Gorilla; species Gorilla gorilla. The sequence continues at coordinate 81,215,404 of NC_073234.2, forward strand.
GGGAACACAGAGACCATACTGGACAAGGGATTGAAGGCAAGAGACGTGGAGATTTCTTCAGTAGAAAGCCATGTGGATGGGAAGGGGAGAGATGTGATTATGTAGATGGGCCTACATCATTATGGGAAAGACTCGTATGGCATCTGTATGGGGAACAAGCATTTTTATTCTTCTCCATATTTTGGTCACAGACAATAACACATAATACATGAGATTGTAAAGTCCAGAGGTATAGGAACTGTGCCTGTATATTTTCTATATCATAGATACCACAGAATTTATAGCTAACATTTGTAACATAATCAAATATTATAGCGGGTGATAAACAAGAGAGAAAAAAAAACCAAAAATAAGTCATTAACATTTATCACGGATATTTTAGCCTTCATAGCCTTACCTGAATTTCTTTTCTGTAGAGTTTTCAAAAGGAATAATAGAAATAAAAGATTAAAGAAAGTATAGATAGATAGATATAGCTATAAATAAGAATAGCAGGATAGGATTTCTACTTTTATAGAAATCTAGTGAGTTTTATATGTTTTATATTTCTAAAACATCTTGAACTTTTTGATGAGAAAACTTTTTTCAGAGCAAAGCTGTTATTATAAAAATAGTATTCTAGTGCTGATTTGTCCTTTAAATATATTAGAAACATTCTTTTGAACTAAGATCTTTTAAATTGTTACATTAAAATGCAGTTTTTCTCCTTATTTGGTCATTTTTCTTCTTAGTGAAATCATAGTCCAAGGAAGCTAGATTTTTATTATGTTTTTAAAAACAGATGCTATTTTTATAGATAAAAGACGATGGTTGCCTATAACACTGATTTTCTTCATAAAAAAATAAGAAGCACAGAATATGCTGAATAATTGCCCAAAATTCTTTTCTGGGGCAGTGTAGAATAGTGAGAAGGGAAAAAGATGTGGAGCTATACAACCTGGGTGGGTGTCATAGCTTCATTATATGCTGGCCTTGCAATGTTTTGCAAGTCAATTACTGTCTTTTGGATTTAGCTTCTGCATGCATGAATCTGAATGGCTATACTTCTGCACATGGTTGTTGTAAGGGTTAAAATCAGTCAGTGCACTTTTAAATCACGTTACATACTATGTGTCACTGTTATGTGACACATACAAATTATGTCATTATCATCATATGATCGATATCAACAAAATGAAAACTCATGTCATCTCATCTTGAAATGAAAGAATGGTTGATTCCAGGAATGTGATCGTGAAGCCGAGTTCAGAGAGACATTTCTGGAATATTCTATACAATGCTAGACAAAGATAAGCAGTTTTTAAGTTAACAGAATGCTGAACCCAGAATCATCCATTTTAGAGAAGTTGAGCTGAGTTAGGTAGTTCAAGACAGTTGCCTGAAGCTCCACTTAGGTTTGAGATGGAGTAGATTCGGAAGACAAGACGAATGAAGTATTTGATTTTCTAAAAAAGGGAATGGAGACATTTTAATTTACAGCTTCTGAGGAAAGGTCATCAATCCAGAGAAGACCATGAAGGAAGGTCCAGGAAGAAGGTATCCTCTGGAAAGGCCAGGGTGTCAGGGCCACTGTGGAAGGGTGGGCATGTAGCAGAAAGAACTCACTTCACAACTGTTTAAAAACGTTAAGGATATAAGCTAATGTTCGGGAATAGTTAATGTTTCTCAGAGTGAATATTAAGCTTCCTCCAAGGAAAACAACTCAACTCCTAAAGTCAGCCCTAAACTAGTGCCAAGAAAATAGTGCTAAATTAGGATTCTAGGAGAGATATGACTCAGTTAAGTATCATAGAGCGCTCAACCCATAAACTATCCATTTGTAGTCCTTGAGAACATAAGAGATTACAAATAAATGTACTGACTCTTTCCTTAAGGAAAAGAAATGCCTAAAATCATGATTCAGCTTTTTAAATTCAGTTTCCATGTGTAACTCTTATAGCTGCTGGGAAATACTTGATAGTCAAATCATTTTGTAAAACCATTTTCAAATGTTTAGTCTAAGACTGGGCAAATGTTCTTGGAACCAAATAAATTTTCTGAGTATTGATTCTAAATCTCTTTAGTCAGAGTGAAAGTACTAAGAACTGTTTTAAAAATCATATTTTTATATAAGCTTATGGGCAAGTATACAAGAAAAGATATACATGTTATATGTCAAATTGTGTGTATCTAGTTCAAGTCCTGATCCGATTTCATATAATCTCTATCTGAATAATTGGCCAAATGTCAAGAAGATGCATATCTTAAAGGGACTTTCAAGTATATTGCCAACGTGATTGGAGTATTAACAACAAATTTGGATATTAATTCTTGGTAATCTCCAATAGCATCTAATTTCATTTCCATTATTTCATAGATGCCTCCTTTTCATCTAATATTGAGCATTAATTAGTCTTTATTTGGCTGGAGTTAACATTAGCTAAAGTTTGAACTTAGGCTATAGCATCTGTGCATACGTGTTTGATTTGTGAAAACCCAGCAGCATGGCAGTTCAAATATTTATTCATTTTCCTGTGCTGGCTCTTAAGCACATGTGCATATGCAAAGTGACCTAGCTTTGTGAATGGTCATACACAGAGAAAAAGAAATACATATAGAATAAATAATTTGAGCCTTAAAAAATATGTATATATGTGTGTGTGTGTATATATATATATATATATATATGTATAGCGTTCCTTTTTTGAAAACTTGTAGCATAAGGAAATAGGACTGAAACATTCATTATTTTCTATGAAGTAACATTAATCTCACAATTTTCACTCCACTTTTTGACTAAGGGTGGATTTTTCCCCTAAAATCTTAGAGAATCATAAAAATTGAGATGAAAAGTCAACTTCTGAGACTGTGTATTCCTTTACCCCACCTGTGTGCAACTGTTTACTTCAGACTGCTTTATGTTCCTCAGAGCACAACCATCTCCTGTAAAACAAAAATGCCTATTAAACTGCTATAACTCGGGAGCACACCAGAGCATCCCCTTAACACTAACCATGGTTTGACAACACTATCCCCAAACCACATCTTTTGCTTTCTAATTTGTTAAGCTTAATTGTAATCTTTCCAAAGTGAAGGCAAAGAAATTTTCTTAATGTATTTCTTTGTGATAGGGAAAAAGTGATACTTTTCTTCTACTTCGTCTTCAAATTTCTTCTGGAATTTTTTTTCAGTGACCTTATCTCTACTTTTTCATTTTCCCTATTATAAAGAAAATAGTCATCTCTTCTTTCATACATTTATCTTTTCCATATTTGATGAGCACGCCTCCCCACACTTAAGAAAACATTGTAGGAAAAAAATATTAATCTAAAATTGTACATTGTACTCTAATATCTGTTTTTCATTTGTCTCCCCCATTAGACTCTAGGCTTCTTGAAAGATTTCTTCTTTGTTTTCTACATCCAGTTCCTGCCTGTCATATAGTTCAAATATCAATTAGTATTTGATGAGCCAATGAACCACTTCATCAGGTCAGAATCCAGAAGGATACATTTTGAAACTAATCATGACACTGTGATTTTTAAAGGGCTTCCCATTGATCTTTTCACTCCATTCCAAAGGTGTCTGAAAGGCACCAGAGGGAAGGCAAAAACTCCAAAGTATCAGCCCCCCAGTCTGTTCTCATGAGAGCTGCTATGGCTCATTGCCACACATACGCAGTCTGATGTTAATCAACACTAACTAGAGCAGCTTGTGGCTATTCTCATCCTTGAGCAGATGAAACAAGGCCAGCAGCAGTGAGGGCACTTTGCTATAATAATCCAATAAATACTTTTGAAATGATGCTTACTTTTGTCTTTTGCATTAAAGTCTAAGCGCAAAGCCAAGTAGAATAGAAAATAAAGAACACTTCCCCTCTTCCACAATACCAAGCAGAAATTCCAGAGATTTTGCCAAAACTCCCCCATAGATTTATCGCTTCTTAGGAGACTTTGTACAGAGAACTACAAAATCTCCTTTGCACCATAAGGGCCAGATGTTACTGTTGAATTGTAACCACCCATAGCTACATGTGTACACACATTTCACAGTCATCTCTAAATGCACACAGGAGGCACAAGGAATGGAAGTTAAGACCTAACCTAGGCTTTTTCTAGGTTCAGAGAAAACTCTGACTAGCTACTCCTGGTAGATGGTTTCTCCTCTTTACCAAAGCCTCCCATCACTAGGGGGCAGGTTCATTCCCAACTTAGGAAGCACTAAAACAGAAAAGCTTTCAACCCCAGAAAAGTGGTACCTAGAGGTGTGATTTGTATAGCTAGCTATAGCTGAGTCTCATCCTCACAATGTTGCATCAACATTTGATCTGAAATAAATCCTTCAAACTTCAGATATATCATATTCCTATCTAATTATCAAAATACATTCCTTAGGTACATTAAAACTTTTTGATCACTTACTATTGTAGAATACCTCGAACTGAACTCCCCTATATCTGATCAATACCTGAGTTGACCATTAATTTTAAATTTAATTCAAAGTGACAGTTTTCATTCTAGACCCTCCTTGGATAGCCACAGAGAAGTGTTATGTGCAAATTATTTCAGTCATCCAGTTTCAATGAAGAGGTAGAGTTCAGGTGGATTTGGAGTGGGTATGAGAATCTAGCCAGATGGCCACAAAGACAGTCCTGGTGCTCTGGAAGAAGAACCACAGCATAAGCAAGAAACTGGAATACCACACCTGGTATAGGCCAATCCCTCTTTTCACCACAATCTGGCAGTCTTTGGTAAAATAAGTGTAAGGGGAAGGATCCAGGCTGGAGAGGAGTGAGCAGGAAAATTGAGTACATGATCTCAGAAGGTACAAAAAGCTACGCAGAAGGTACAAAAATCTGTTGGCTAATACAGCCTAATGACAAGTCACAAAAATTACCCTTACTGAATTAGAAAGACCTTATCTTGATTGTATGGGATTAAACCATATGAAATTGCTGATAATTGATTGGTTTTGACCTACAAAAATGCCAGTTCAGCTAGCTCAACCTGATAGTATGAGTCACACGGGGTGAATGCTATGAAGATGCTCTGCCTCCACCTATCCTGGTGATACAGGTCTGCAGGAGGGTTTGCATCTAGAAATCAGAGATTTTTGTTTTTTAAGAGTCAGAGTCTTGCTATGTTGCCCATATTGGAATGCAGTGACTACTCACAGGTGCGATCATAGCACACTGCAGCCTCGAACTTCTGGACTCAAGAGTCCTCTTGCCTCAGTCTCCCAAGTAGCTGGGACTAAAAGCATGTGCCAACATGCTTAGCCCTAAGATTTTTTTTTTTACTTAACCTCCCCTGGAGCTCCAGTTTTTCGTTGAGGGGCCTCAGGGGCATCCTGGGAGGGCAGAGATGGATTGGAGTGGAGGCCACGTGAATGAGTCTCAGAAATACCATTTTGTCTGCTTTCTGTTGTAGGGTTCCACATAAGATCTAACATAAAAGGTGTGGGGGAGGTTCTTATGCTTTAAAAAAAAAAAAAGTTATTCAAAGCCTCCAAAGCCTGAAGTTCATTTTTTGAAAAGTGACCCAAACACAAATCTTGACATTCTGGAATATTGAAGTTTTAAAACTAAATCTGGAGGGCCATGAACAAGTATGTCGATCACATAATTTCGTGAAAGGCAAATTCTTGATAATGGTCATCCTCCTTCAGCCAGGTAAATGTCAAATTCAAAGAAAATATATTCAGGACAGCACTGTGAAATTTCTGAGGATAAGAGCATATTTCACAGCACATAAATGAAAGTGGATCTCGGTGAATGTTCTATACAGAGAAAGGTTGTGTTTTGAACCTTTAAATAACTTTGGACAAAGGGTGAAGAAGGATATTGTTCACACCACAAGTCAAAAGCTACTCCCATCAATGTGCCCAACCACACAAGTCGAGGCTGCTGCTGGCCTTGATGGTTCATGGCCATTTGGAGTGTTTGCAGAGAGATTTGATGATTACTTGTCTAGAATTTGAGCTGTGTCTACTTATTCAATATTTTGGAACATTTTTTCTATAAATAACCGGTCAATTTTGCCTAGAAATCAGTGAAGTGATTAAGTAATAGCTCTATGTATTTATTGAAATGTTGTCTATATGGTAGGGATATATTCATCTGTCAGTTCAGGCAGATAAAACTGGCTACACTTGTGTGGATACAAACATGATCATAAACCTCACTAGTTCAATGAGCTGGCTTACATCTAAAGGACTCTTTTGGAAGTTGAAAACAAAATATCTTTTGCATAAACAGTTTTAATATGACACCATACTTAACTTAAAATTTTAAATAACAGATGATCCTGTGAGATGCTATTTTGTGAGGTGTGAAAGGCCCCCAAAATGTAACTCTCATTGAGGAATTTTTATAGAAATTAGGGTTTTTACATTCTTTATTAGTAAATAGCTAGAAGATCTGTCTTATTCTATATCGCTATGAGAATGGAAAACAATCTACATGAAAAAAGATTATGCTATGGCACAGAAGTACCTATTGGTTGAACAATGGTCTTATGATTTTAAAACAAAATCATATGATTTTAAAACAAAGTGGGCAAAATCACCTACTACTGCCTGGCAAGAAGCAAAGGATCTAATTATATTAAAATTCTGCTGCTTACATTAAACCCAGAGACTCATCTGCACAGAAAGCCATGTGAAGGGCTTCTTTCTTTCTAAGGTCAACTTAAGACCCTCTACATAATAATCATGCTTGCTTTACCATACATTGTGCCTAATTTTTTTAAAAAAATTAAGTTGGTAAGCTCAATTCAAGCCTCTTTTTATTTAATGTTTAGATTAGTACTAAAATGAACTACTAATGTCTGGGTCCTTTGTTAGCAAGGATTTTCTTTCAATACCTACCAGAAGGAGTGGCTTAGCTGTCTGAGTATCAGCTTTAAAATACCTAGACTTCCTGGAACCATAGAGTGTATTCTTAGGAGGGCTGAGGAACTTCTTAATTATTCTGAAATAGGTGGAATGGCAGACCATTTCCTACACAAGTGTCCTTCTACAAAATCTTAAAAATCCAAATACTCTGTGGATTTTAAAAATTCAATAACTTTTTTTCTTCCATTTGGAGAAATGTTCGTTTGCTGTATGACCTCAGAAATCCAAAAATATGTCCTTTCCTTTTGCTTATCCTCTACAGTTTCTTAGCATGTTGTACCCTAAGCTATTTGTATATACTTTAACAATGATATTTATTTGCTTAAGCATTATACTTTCAATTGTGGCTGAGCTAGTCCATTCTAAGGGCTAGACTGCAGAGAACTACTCACTGAAATCCATGTGGTTAGAAAGAGCCCTTTTAAGCTTCACACGATATGTTCAACTCATGGGGTCTTTGAATTCTCACCACTTTTTTCTTTTTTTTGAGGCAGAGTCTTGCTCTGTCACCCAGGCGGGAGTGCAATGGTGTGATCATAGCTTACTGCAGCCATAACCTCCTAGGTTCAAGCAATCCTCCCACCTCAGTCGCCCGAGTAGCTGGGAGTACAGGCATGTACCACTATACCTGGCTAATTATTTTTAATAGAGATGAAGTCTTGCTAGGTTGCCCAGGCTGGTCTCGAACTCGTGAGCTCAAACAACCCTCTCAAAGTGCTGAGATTACCGGCATGAGCCACCACACCCGGCCACAGTTTTGTTTTAACATCTATTAATCCAAAACATTTCTTCAAAGTCCTTTGGTGATTTTATCAATGCTGCTATTGATGTTTTGTTCTGGGAGGAAGCTCTCTTTCACCCCATTGTATTTTAGAAGTTTCAATGCAACCATGGAATGAAGATTTTCATTACAAGCTTTTTGAAAGGTGCAATAATCTCAACATAACGAACTCAAAATCTCAATGCATTGAAGGGTTTGCATGCCAAGTTGACCAAGTGCCTAAATTGTATAAACTCCCTATGTGCACACTTAGAATTGGATCATCAGATTTGTCTAAACAACTTGAAAGGCTTTGCTATCTCTTCACTGAACAGTCATTATGATGTACACACATTTAAGAGGGACTCAGCCCCTCCACAACTGATAATGAAGAATCTCCAAGTGAGGTGAGGCAGCTGGACTTTGCAGGTCTGACTCTTGTCCCCTGGGATTCACTTTTCATCAGCAACCTGGAGGAATCAGAACTAGGCCCTGCTGAACAATCTGGAGATGAAAATCAAAGCCGGAAAGTACAGCTTCTCCTGGATTGGATCTCGATTTGACTTTTTTCTTTTTTCTTTTTTTCAAGGAATAGACTGGGTTTCTTCGGAGCATTATATCAGGGATTAAGAGAATCAGTAGACTCGGGTTGTTCTGGTTTTAGAAAAAGATCTCAGACGATTATTTAAATTCCCTATGCCTTGGTTTCCCTGTGAGAAAATGAAAACAGTAAGGCCTGGACCCTCCCAGTAACAAAGGGGCAGATGTTAAAAATATAAAGGATTCTAGCTTTTATATAGGAAATGCATGTGCAAAATATTATTCATTTATTAAGATGCATGAAAATTTACTGTTAACAACACAGAAGACTAATATGTATCATTGATGTTATTAAGGTCTTATAAAACTCTAGTGGCCAGTCGTGTTTTTAATGCCAAGAACCCCGAGGAGCAACTGGTTTCTAAGAATCAACACTTAGTTCTGAGCCGAGAGATGCCCCAAGGAAGATAAGAGACTTACAGTTTGTTTGGCGTCCAAAAAGCTTTCCAGACAGCAGTTTGTTTCCTTTCCCTTTTTATGAATGGTGGTAGTATTATGCTTCAGTCTGCGTTTTCTACCAAAGCCATTCATAAAAATAAAAACAAAACAAAATAACAACAACAAAAACTTTCTCGGCACAGTCTGGAGCCATTGGGTGCCAGAGGCTGGGAAAACATCCTGGCAGCCATAACCCCAACCAACATTGAAAGTATTCAAGGGTCTGTTTGTTTGGTGGTCTGAAAAGTATGAAGTGCTGTGTCTGAGGGTAGCTGGTAGAAGTTCCGTGACACGGACTAGGCCGGGAGCCAGGGCTGGCAGAGATTCAGACATTGTCTTTCCCCTCATTGAAGTGTCAGGACCTAATTCATGGAAAATTGGGTGAGCTGGCAGCTCTTTCAGAGGATTTCATTGAGCTGCAGTGTGCAGGAGTCACATGAATGCGGGAGCCTCTGCCAAAAAAGGAGGGGGATTTCTGAGCAGTAGGAACCAGTCAGCCTGCAAGAATGCATGTGGATTTGAAACGGTTTGGGAGTAAACATGTGTACAGGTGTAATCGACAGGGAAAAAGGGGAGGAAGATGAGTGCTCTCTTCTTCCAAATGACCGTTTGGAAATGAATCCTCTATTAGCCCACGCTTTTGCGTCCTAAGAGGCAAGAAGTCCTCATCGTTCTTAGTTCGATTTCCCCTGGAGAAAACATCATCTCAAAACTTGGGCTTTTGTGATGACGTCATCTTTACTGTGATTTAAAGTCAAATGGAAGAACGTCTTTTCCTTTGAGCAAAAGTACCTTGCCATTTATTTTATTTTTATCCTGTCCATCTAAAAAAAAAAAAGTTCTAATGATTTTTATATGGAATTTTTAATGTACCAGCAATAAACCACTGTGCCACTGAGAGGAACTCTGAGAGGAAAGGGCTCTCAGAATGAATGAACAGGGGCTAGTGAATAGTGAACGTATCCTAAGTGCTGTTATTTGGGAGAACTGGTGCAAGAAAGCATGTCGCTATCCACATCAGAGTACCTCAGGTGTACTCACAAATCTCAGTGATGTGTAGATAGAATAATACATGCCTATATTCAGACATGAGAGTGAGAACTGGAAGCAAATAATCCATCGAAAAGCTCAGGCTTCAAATCCATCTTTTATAATGCCAAAGAAATAACAAGTATTTTCTAATACTTGATTGGAATGTTAGGCAGGCAGAAAAACATTCCCTCGGATGTTTCACTCAAAAGAGGAGAGTTTTGCTCTACACATACAATAGATACAGATATAACACAATATAACACAATATTCTTCCCATGATACCATGAAGAAACTGAACAAACTCACAGAATTATTTGCAAATCATAAGGGACTTGAATGCAAAACATTAAGAGAACTCTTACAACTTCGTTATGAAGAGATAGCAAATTTTTTTAAATGGGCAAAGGATCTAAATAAACATTTCTCCCCAGGAGACATATAAATGGCCAATAAGCACATGAAAAGATGCTCAACATCATTAGTTGTGAGAGAAGTTCAAATTGAAACAGCAATGATGTTTAACTTCACACCCACTTGGATGTCTATAAGCAAAAAGACAGGCAATAACAAGCATTGGCATGTATACGGAGCAATTGGAACTCCAGATTCATTGCTGGTGGGACGGACTGTAAAATGGTACAGCTGCTTTAGAAAGCTGTCTGGCAGCTCCTCAAAAAGTGAAACAAAGAATTACAATATGAACCAGCGATTCCACTCCCAGGTATATACCCAAGAATGAAAACATGTTCGCATGAAAACGTGTATATAAATGTTCATAGTAGCATTATTCATAATAGCCAAAGGGTGGAAACACCCCAGATGTCCACCAACTAATGAATGGATAGGTAAAATGTGGTACATCCATACAAGGGTATATTATTTAGCATAAAAAGGAATGAACTGCTGATGCTACCACATGGATGACCCTAGAAAACCCTAGGCCAGTGAAAGAAGCCACACACAAAAGACTCTACATATATAGTATGATTCCACTTACATGAAATGTCAAGATAGGTAAATTCATAGAGACAGAAAGTAGATTCATGGTCACTTAGGCATGGGAGGTGGCTAGGGACGTGGAGGGCAGTGGGGAGTAACCACTAATGGGTACAAGATTTCTTTTAGAGGAGATGAAAGTGTTCTAAATTAGACTGTGGTGATGGTTGCACAACCCTCTGAATATACTAAAATATACTTTAAATGAGTGAATTGTGTGGTATGTAAATTATGTCTCAGTGAAGGTGTTTTAAAAAAATAAAATATTAACAAATTAGGTACCTTCACTCCTCAGTTTTGTGATATATAGGCTAAAAACAAAGTGAATCAAACAGTTAAATTTCTTTCAAGCTAGTTGGCTTTATGCCAGAATTTAATTGAGAATTGGAATTGTTTTCACTGAGATAACCTATGTTGTATTTCCTTAATATAGAGAGATCATGAATAAACATTTTTGTTTTTTTTTTGAGATAGGGTGTTGCTCTGTCACCCAGGCTGGAGTGCAGTGGCATGATCACGGCTCACTGCAGCCTTGACCTCTCTTGGCCCAGGTGATCCTTCCATTTAGGCCTCTGAGTAGCTGGGACTACAGTTGCAATGCCACCACACCCTGTTAATTTTTGTATGTTTGTAGAGAGAGGGTTTCACCATGTTGCCCAGCCTGGTCTAGAACTCCTGGGCTCAAGCCATCCGTCTGCCTCTGCCTCCCAAAATGCTGGGATTATAAGCATGAGCCACCATGCCTGGCCAAGTATAAACACTTTTAACATTGGATATACCAGTTGAACTTTATACTTTCCTCTTTCCTTTGCAGACAAGTATCTATATTTAAAATACGTACACCTAATTTTTTCTATAATGTATATTTTCTTTTAAAATATATCTTTTTCTTTTCCTCCTTAGCCACAACAAGTTGTTCAGAAGAAGCCTGCTCAGGTAAGACATAGTCATTAATTTTTTTCTCCCAATTAATATAAAAAGTGAAATATGTACTGAAAAATGTCCCCAAACTAAACCTTATTTCGCATTTTCTTAATTTTGGTTATCGTCTTGCAGTATTCCTGAAAATGTGCTGTAGCCTTCAAAGTCAGGAATATATAGTCTGCAATTGTACCATGAAAACCTCGCAAAATGTAAGGTCTTAAGTGTACAAAGCAAATATAAATTCTTTTAAAAATAAAACTATTTTATTACATTGCCTCATATGTAAAACAAATATTTAATCTTATCCTATATTTTACCAATTCTTAAACATCAAATTTTGTCCTTCCAACTGACTGTCTATATTCTGTTGACTTGACACCAGACTTATATTTAATGATTCATGACTGGAAACATATTTCTTCACTGAACAATTTCATAATATTTGATGGTCCCAAAACACTCCAAAGAATGCTAGAATACTTGGAAATTAAGTTATACTAACGTGCAGACTGATGCATTGTTAGATCTTATTTAAATAACTGAATCACAGTCTCTGAAGTTTTTGGCAACATCAAATTGGAAAATAGCTCTACGTCTCTTGCCCCATATTCCTGGAGCACCTTGTCCTCACTATAATCTGTACATAGAAACATTAAAAAAACATATTTATTGAGGAAGCATATCTTGAAGAAAACAAAACTGAAGTATAAATTAACCAGGATTGCTAATAATGTGAGCCAGTATTAAAGTATAAGAACGTCCTGCTGTTCTCTTCCCTTCTGTATGTAAATAGTCATTGGAGATCCAGGTGGTATCATGATGAACCTGCTAAAATAAGTAGTAAGCAGTGTCATGAGCTATCAAATTAAGTAGAACTCTTTCATGTAATTTTAAGTATCCATGAAATTTTTTTCCCTAGAAGTCTTTACAAATCTACCTTGCATCCTGTTTTCTTAGGTCAATGTTGCCTTGCCTGGGAAGGACCACCCGGGCAATCTTATATATCTACTATTCTCTAAAAATGCCACTTAGAAGAGAATTGAAACTTCCAAACACATGAAAGGATCCAAGGAAAGTGTCTTCAAACAATTACATATGAGCTTTAAGTGGAATAAAAACAAGAGTTACCATGAAAAAAATCATTTTCATTGCTGCTCCCATACCTAAAAGCTAAGAGTGGGAGAGGGGTGCTAAAAAGACCCAGTGTTTGTGCGTCTTTAAGCAATATTTAAAAATATATATATATATAAACAAAAACTTGACATTTTAAGTAGGAGAACCCAAATATATTTAGCCTCTCATCCTTTATCTGTACAAAAATCAAGAGAAAGTAAATTGATAATTCTGTGCATTTGAGTCAAAGGATGAGGCAGAGGTCACATTTGCATCACAGGCTGTGAACTATAGACTAATCACTTCATGTGGTTTGTTAATATTGACTCAGCCCCTGTGCTTAGTGTCATAGGGAAGATGAGTCAAACAAAGAAAAACAGTCACTGCATCTGAGAAATGTATTTATATGTATATGCCTGTGTCCTATCCAGTGGTATGCTGGAACCAGCCCTTGTGAGCAAATAGTGAACATCTCTTCTGAATTCTGTGTTCAGTGATGTCAAGTAGGTAGCTTGAAATCCACTATGGTGGGAGTATTTACACCATGGAAAGTGACAAATGCTACAAATCAGGACTTTTTTTTTTCCTGAGGAGCAAGTAGTTAAACATTTACCTCCCCAGCATGGCCCCACCCTTCAGCGATTCTGTTTATTTGGTCTGGAGATCCATCATATTTTTTATGAACTCCCTAAGTGAGTTTAATATGCAACTAGAGATGAAGACACTCCGTGAAAACACATGAGAAGATGTCTGAACATTTGTTGAGCAAATGACCACAGAATGTCAATGTGTATGGGACACACGGGGGATACAGATAAATGAGTGGAATGCCTCAGGTTATCAAGGGGATGATAAGACTGGAATTTTCTTGTTTTGTTTGATTTTGTTGTTGTTGAGTTGCAGAAGGGAAAATTGAAACATAAATTAAGGGAAAGAAATTACAGATGAGATGAATGGCATATAGAAAGGTAGAGAGGCAAGAACAAATACATCATAGGTGGAGATTATTAATATGGCTAGAACTGATTGCAAGTTGGACATTAATACATCAAGAAATAATATAAGTGAAATCACAGTTTTTTTTCCCAAGAGAATTCAGAATCTCAAAGAAGCCACAAGTGGATTGAGTTGATCTTCAAGGATCAATCTGGCTATCTTACAGACCCTGTTCCAGATTTGCCCTTTATAGGAGAGTTCAGACTCAGAATTATAAAAAAGAACATGAGCTCATTGGGCTACCTAATTTATATTGTGTAATGACACAGTGATGAATTATATAAACATGAAAACTACGTGAAAGTTCGTGGAGGATAATGTAAATTTTATACTACATTCAAAAGAATCTCTTCCTTTTCCATCTGTTTCTTTCAAAATACCCTCCCAGATGGCTTTCCCATGTGGCAGTCTGGATTAACTCAGCCTCATATCCTTCCTTCAACAGCACTTTGAGGGGTTACATTCAGAATCACTTTTGAGGTGGTAAAAATTTTAGCACAACTAAATATTTTACATCTAAAGAAAAGGGCTCAGCGGTGTGTAAACAGACCTACGTTTTTCTTTCTGGCCCCATCACTGGGCTAATTAATTTCTCTTTGCTCTATTTATCCATCTAGGAAATGGGATAATAATAATGCCTTTTCCCTTACTCCCAAGAACATTACAAGAGATTCATAATTATATAAATTCCAGGTAGCATTATTACATTCTGGCTTATTTTTGACTGTTAAGTTTTTCATTTCCAGAGATTTATAGTCTCAAAAATTCTAGAATCCTTATTTATTCCAAAGTACTTCCTCTTTGACGTCAAGTGTTTTCACTGAATGCTTTTTAAGGCAGGAATTTTTTAGCTGGAGGAAATTTTCTAGTAATTGCTCCATCCTACCGTTAGGGCTAAAGCATTCAGAATCATCTTCCTAGCATTTATGTCACACATTTACAGAATTACAAAGGCTCTGTGGTGAAATATCCTCATACTGCCCAATGCTGAAGTCTCCTCAGAACTTCAAGAATGGCCCTTGTTGAACCTGGGGTACAAAGCAGCAGAGTTATTCTGAGGAGACAAATTCAGAATTATGATAAATCTCAGCACCTGCATACGCACTTGTGTTTGTGTATACAAGTACATGCATCTAGAGAGAAATGAAAAGTGAAGGACCACCCTGTTGCAGGGGTTTGTGTTTGGGAAATCCACCAGGTGTCATCAGCTGCAAACATCAAGTGTGTCCCATAATCCTAATGGGAGAGTTAATAGTCTCTTAAAAATCTAAAGGGGAAAATCTGTGATATGTACGTTAACTTTTTTCTAAAATTCCAAAACCAATGAAAACAGCTTACAAAATTACTATATTTCCAATTCAAGTGATAAACAATAAATTGAAATCAGCTAATTAGAAATAAATAGAAATGAGGCTGGGTGCGGTGGCTCACGCCTGTAATCCCAACACTTTGGGAGGTCAGGAGTTCGAGACCAGCCTGGCCAACATGGTGAAGCCCCGTCTCTACTAAATACACAAAAATTAGCCGGGCGTGGCGGCGGCCATCTATAATCCCAGCTACTCGGGAGGCTGAGGCAGGAGAATCACTTGAACCTGGTTGGCGGGGGAGGGTTGCCGTGAGCAGAGATTGTGCCACTGCACCCCAGCCTGGGTGACAGCGAGACTCCATCTCAAAAGAAAGAAAGAAAGAAATAGAAAGCAGCTCGTTTTTTAGCAATTTGAGCAGTTGAATTCTCAGTCATATGAATTACATTCTTCAGTAGGAAATGGTGGTAGGTTTTTCTTTTTCTTTTTTTAAAAAAAGAAACACCATAAAAGTACCAGATTATTATTATTATTAGAGGGTGCTTTGTTACTCAAGTTTTTACTTTGATAAAAATAAGTCTCTCTCCAACTGAGATGTCTAAAAAAGTTTCACTAATTTATCAGGTATTTGATCGTTTATTGCTATTTCCCTTTTAAGGCTTTAATCTGGGACTTGAAGGGACTCCCTAAATGTAATTCAGACGTTTTTCTTTCACCTTTCTTCTACCCAAAGGGAAAACAGGTTTTCAAAATCCTAACAGCTCTCCACCCTTTCAATCTACTTTCCCCATTGTTGTACAGCCCTGGCAAACGATGCCTCTGGCAATTAGGACAGGTATAAACCTGCTCCTTTTCAATTTCCCAATGAGAGGATTGCAAAGTTTTCAGTTTCTAAAAGACTGGAAACAAAGCTTTCTGTTTCAAAAAAAGAGTTTTTACTTGCGAGTAACATCTTCTGTGGGTGGTGTGCACCCGGGCAAAGAAATCTCAGTAAGCCTTGATTATCACGGGATTTCTTCCCCCTCAACATAAAATGTTGAATGTTTTTACAGAGACTTCAAGGGCAGTTTTAAGGATGTTTATATTTCAGACAACCTAAACATTGTTTGGAGCAAAATGAGAAATTTCATTTTGGGACAAGCAAGTTGATGGATTGCAGTCAGCATCTCGTTCTCAAAGAAGGCATTTTTACTGGGGGCTTTTAGTCTAGACATACAAAGAGGGAAGGAGGAAAGGGGAAAGCATTCTCACTCTAACACTCGTCTTTTACATGGTACCTTGGCCAGTGCAGTAAATAGTTCATAATAAATCAGACTTACAAATACTCACTCGTCTACTCACTCAAGGAGCATAATGATTTATACTGCCTAAGTCACAAAGATTACCGATGTATTTATTTTCTTGCTTATGCACTTTCAAGCTAGTAAAACATCTTGTGGGCCAGTAAATGTTTAGTACCAACTGGCAAAACATGAAGAATCATATCAAAGGCTGCCCTAAGTTGCACTGTTTTGTTGTATAGGAAATACTTTTTGACTTAACCTCTGACCTCTGACATCACCAAGGTCAAGGGAAAAGGAGAGAGCAAAGTAGAAACCAAGGTTTAACCCTTAATAAAGTAGCTCAAGGACATAGAAGCACAGGGAAATTGGAGGGCAGAGGAAGCGTATCAAAATGATTATTAACTGTAAACAGATGAAGTAATTAGCTTAGCTAACAGTTGTAATACAGGAATATTGGCAGGATGAAGTCAGCGGTTCTTGGCAGGAAATGTTTTATAGAGATGACAACTTCTAACAGAAGTGAAAGAACATCACTCAATTTAGGGCAACTTATAAAACTCCAAAAAGCAAAATTTAGTGTTTCTGGACTTGACAAATTTGCTGTGAGAGTTTTTTTTTTAAGTATGACTGTTTCTGTGTGGGGAAGTCTGTGGATTAGGCTCAAAACAAAATGGCAGTGGCTGCCTGCATTTCCTCTTCATATTGCAGAATTTTCCTCTACATTTTGATGTGTACTGGATAAAAACCAATTATTTACTCAATATATAATCTTTCTTCTTACTCTCCAAACTTGCTGACCCAAATTAATGTGGAACAAATAGCAATTGGCTTTAAAACCTGGTCTTTCTAAGAAAATCCTTAATGGTTGCATAGAAATATGTTGCATTGCCTCAGACACTTACATTCAGGAAATGTTTGCTGGACACTCAAATGTCTACAGAGAAATTGTTAACTTACTGTTATTGATATTTTTATAATCTTACTCAAAAGTCATAACTCAGGATAATGAAAAATGTTTGGTGCAATAATGATTAAAATCCACAAATGTTCTGTTCCCTGGCCACAAATACAACACCTATGCAAAATTTTACACATCTACAAAACAAAGGGAAAAGGTTTTCCCTAGTCTATGCCATTAATAAGCACATCTGGAATATAACTCTTAAGCAGTCTTTAATCATAATTTAAAGCTACTTTGCATAAAAATAAGAACATTCCACAACAGCTGTGGAAACATTGAAATAAATTTTCTTCTTCTGGGCCGGGCATGGTGGCTCATGCCTGTTATCCCAGCACTTTGGGAGGCCCAGGCAGAAGTATTCCTTGAGCCCAGGAGTTTGAGACCAGCCTGAGCAACATAGTGAGACCCCATCTCTATTTAAAAAAAAAAAATCCCTTCTTTTGAATACTTTGTTTATGCAAAAATCCTTTTGCTTTCTTTAGCTATTTTTTTAAATGCAGTGTTCCTGCAGTAAGAATTGAACCTGGCATGGAAAACTGATCAAACCGGTAGTCCTCAGAAATCATCACTCCTGAAACTTGCAATTAGTTTATACCTAAAATGATTTCCCTATTTGAAAAATGTGCCTACCATTTCCAGATTTTTAAAAAATGGCCCTTTATCCCAGAAAGGAGAAATTCATTGTATCCCAGAGACCAGCGTTACTTCTGTTGCAGTATTTTCAGTGATGGAACTCTGTTGAGGCTACAGACAAGAAAAGCAGGAGAGCATTTTAGGAATCTAAGATTTTTTATTTTACTTTCCTCTGGGGACCTTCTTTAATAGTTTTTTTCTTTCTTAAGAACCTATCCTTGAATCATAGGTAAAGAAATAATCACAGAATGAGTAACTGACATTAATAATCACAGCTTCACACTATAGTCTTACTGGATTTTTACTGTTTTTCAGGGTTTCCCCAAGTGGTGGTCACATTTCTCACACAACCCTGCAGTGTAGATAGACATGTATAGTCATTACTGGGCTGACACGGTGGGACTGAGACCTGCTAGTGCCGTGGTTGGCATCTATGATTAGTGAGGTCCAAGATCAACCTTCTTTACATTAAACATGCCCTAGCAAGACCTTCAAACCAACTTTATTAAGCTGATGCTAACGCACACAAAGAAGTCCTAACAATTCTATGTTTTTATATACATAATGCAAAAATAAAGACAAGATCAGGTACAATTGCTGTCAATATCTCAACTTATTGTCTCCTTTTGAAAAACATAATTCCTGCCTAGCATTTCCACCTGAATCCCTTGCTCTTGCCAGGTTATATGGTTTATATATGTTCCATTTAACATGTTTTTTAAAAATCTGCTGTAGAGTTTTCCTAGTTGGAGGAAATAATCACTTTCCATTAAGTTAAACAGTCCCGATAAATTTTAAATGAAAATATCTGACAGAGAAATAGAAAAACTCAGCCTTGTGGTCTTGCCGGTCACTTAGCTACAGATGGAACTTGAAAAACTGGTTCCTGGTCATTGCTGCTGAAGAGAGCCCTTTATTTCTGTTGTGACAGGACTGACTCAAGATACTCATGAACGTGGAAAACTCCTAAGTGTGTCGTTCTGAGTTCCTGAGAAGTTGAACATACACAGATGACAAAAAAGAATGCCATTTAGCCATAACTACCCTTTCTAGATTACCAAGTATTTGTAGGTTTATTGGCAAGATAGCTTAAATTACGTATGTATTTCTGGCCTGCAACATCATGTAATAGAAGAGTTGCAGAATTCTTTGCAGTTAAGAAAAAAAAAAAGATAAGGACTTATTAAAGCTGACATGGACTGTGATTTTTGCACTCCGTACCACACACAAAGGAGGGCATCGTGGTGACACCACCCCTGTGTTTGTATTTCTTGGTTCCATTTAGAATTCACTGGCCTCTTCTACTGCAGACCTGCTGTTTAGTCTGCATCTGGAAATTAAACCCAGAGCTTCAGCTCTTAGCATTAAATATTGAACTTTCTTCCAGCACACACCCTCATCCATGCCTGTATAGTAAGTCTGATTAAACTCAAGACATTTTAAAATTCCACCAGCCTTAGGAGTTAAGTTTGGATATTGGGCTGTCTTCCTCCTCCTTTTTAATCTATTAGAAGAAGTGTACCCAAAGGTATATATACCACATGCATCATGTTGAACCAAATTAAAAGAACAGTGATGTGTGCAAACTATATTTCTGGGTTTTAGTGGAGTTTTTTTCCAAACTTAGCTAAAACAATGAAAGAGTTACATTTATCAAATTCCTTTTTTCATGAACAAAAGAAAAACTAAGGCAAAGTAAGTGCACTTTTCCAGTAGTTATAATAAAAATATAGTTTTCCAACTCTGCCCACCCCTGTTCCCCACTCATCAGTTTTCTGCCAAGAAAGCTCACATGTTTCGGCCCGGTACCTCACTTGTCTTTGTAAAATAGCTGCATGATGGCTGGGAGCTTTTCGGTGTTTAGAGGCCTTAGTGGCTGGTGCTTATAAAAATGTCACCGTGCACTTGCACTTTGAAAAGTCCTTTCATCTGAACATTCCTGAAGCCCCATTCCAACGGGTAAGCCTTCTTGACCAAAGAGTGGCTGTTTAGCCTTCCCACCCTGCCACTAGACCCTAATGAGATGTGTGCAACTCTTGGCTACAGTTTTCATCTCGTTATTACTTCAAGGCTCCTCCTGGGAGCTACACAAGCTCAAAGGTCCTTTGACCATTAGGTGACAAATGAGAAGCAATTTTTTAAAAACGTGTCAAGGGAAAAGCTATTGTCTATAACACATGGCCATGTCTTTTTTTCTTTTTTTTTCTTTTTATTTGAGACGGAGTCTTGCTCTGTCGCCCAGGCTGGAGTGCAGTGGCACCATCTCGGCTCACTGCAAGCTCTGCTTCCCGGGTTCACAGCATTCTCCTTCCGCAGCCTCTCAAGTAGCTGGGACTGCAGGTGCCCGCCACCACGCCTGGCTAATTTTTTGTATTTTTAGTAGAGATGGGGTTTCACCGTGTTAGCCAGGATGGTCTCGATCTCCTGACCTCGTGATCCGCCTGCCTAGGCCTCCCAAAGTGCTGGGATTACAGGCGTAAGCCACCATACCTGGCCCCAGCCATGTCTTTTAAGTTATTAAAGATGATCGAAGCTCAGGGGTCCCTACCAACTCCTCAGTTACAGAAACAGGACTCTTTGGGGATGTCGGAGCCAGCTGCTTATTCTCCATGTCACCTGTTTCTGTTCCCTCTTTGCACCACAGAAGCACCCTGTGTTAAGTCTGGCCAAACTATGACACTTAGGGGAGCTGAGAATGGGTTTTCCAACCTCATTCCTGACAGGGAGGATTTTTCTTCTCTTCATTGAATGCACACTTGTCGTACAGAATCCGCACATGTAACCAAAGACCAAGTCACTGGGAAGGTGAGAGCTGAGGTTTGCAGAGGTGGGAAGAGCCACCTGCCCCACCACATCAACCCTTTGGGAACCATTCCTTCCTTTGAAGGGTGGCCAGCCAGGGCTATGCCAAGAAGAGAGAGCTCTCCACTAACTAGACATTTGAGAAAACCATCATTCTGAGCATGTGAGAGCCACATTGCCTCCAAACCTTTAATGAAGTGAGACTTCCACCCTCTGACATCCTAGTCACGTTCCCAGTACTAACTGATAGTTACTAGTAGAATTCCAAGGTCAGCAGAAAGATACATTAATAAAACAACTATCCACATTGTCTTATCCACATTGTCTTAAGGACAGTTAAGGAAACAATATGACCTACCACCATTTTCATCTGAATTGTGTCTAAAGGGTTGGAATTCAGGAGTTTCAGCAGCTCACATCAAGCAAAGTTTCTGGGAATGTTTTGAAAAGCTGATCACATTCCATCTAGTACAAGGTCTTTGTTAAGTTCATGGCCTGAAAATTCTGTTTCCTTCCGGATTTGAAAGTACCTTGGTTTCCGGATAGTATAGAAAAATCAAACAGTTAGAAATTGAATAATTACAGCTCAATCCAGGAGGTTTGCCAGCTTGACTGAGTTCTATTAATTTTTCAACCGTAAGAAGGAATAAAATATACTTGCTGGCTTTTATGCCGTGGTCTGTTTCAGAGTAGTCACCTAAGTCCACACCTCATGTCAGAATGAGAAGTGAATCATCTGGGGACAAACGAGGTGTGTATCTGCCTAACAGCTTAGTGACTTTCTGGAATTTAAATATTAAGTGAAAGGACAGGGTCACAGGGCAGCTGATCTTTGGCTCGTCTCTCTTTCGTCTGCCCATGGCTTTGATCGTGCTACATCCTCCTTTGTGGCCAGGGCTCCACAGAGAATCTCAGGGTCATGGCCTGTTGCCTAGTCAAGAGGTATAAACCTGCTGC
Organism: Gorilla gorilla gorilla; assembly: GCF_029281585.2. NCBI lineage: Eukaryota > Metazoa > Chordata > Mammalia > Primates > Hominidae > Gorilla > Gorilla gorilla. The sequence goes on from NC_073234.2 coordinate 81,237,076, forward strand.
TTAAATATGTGAAGCCCACAGTTTGGGGGTTGGGAGTTAAAGGGGAGGTAGCCTCATACGTTCCACTTTTCCCACAAAACCCAAAGCAGACTAAACAAAACCGGTGTGAAATCTCATGACTTGATGCTGCCGTGGTTATATTTTTCAAGCTGTAATCCATTCATTTGTATGTGTGTTTATTCCCAGGATTTACAGCTCGCTCAGTCTTCGGGGGGAAAGAGAATATTTGAAACCTTTTGCAAAGGGTTTGAAGTATGCAGTGGCCTGTGATTAAAGCCCAGGATAGTGTGTGTGTGTGTGTGTGTGTGTGTGTGTGTGTGTGTGTGTATGTGTGTGTGTGTGCATTCATGTGAATGTGTGAGTGCCAGTTCACGTGGGGTTTTTTTCTCCCATTTGCTGCTTTTACGCAAAAGCGTCACACATGGTAGCATTTAGGAGCCCCTTCACAGCTGAAGTGTTTCAAACACTAATGAATGGAAGTTTGGTCATATAATGCAGACAAGCTTTAAGGCATGCTTTACTGAATGGTGTACTGTAGTGACCTGGGAAAGGAAGAGAGGTATAAATTGTGTCGGTTAGCCACCCAGACAAAATGAAGCCATGTGGAAAATCAAATCTATTAAAGTATGAAGACTGTTATAAGCTGTTTTAAGCTGGCCATTCTTAAAGGGGCTCGGTCTGCTGCAGGAGTAAATGTTTACCTCTTCCGCCAGATCTTTTTCACATGCCGTCTTATGAGACAATGTGCAGCATTTGATAAAAATCATCCTCTCACTAACGACGCTTTTATCGGAAATGTTTATTGTCTCCGCTTTACCACCCATGTCCTGAAAGGTACTGCACATTTGTTAAATAAGCAAAAGGAAAGAGAACTTTGCGGCTCAAGCCGGCTCGCAGAAACCCCAACAAATTCCAGAGCCATAAGGAATCAGAAAAAGGGAAAGGGAAGGAGGAGTTAGATTTATATGAAGAGGGGGCCTTGCAAAAACATATATATTAGATTTTCTCTGCTTGGCTAGCCCACCATCAAATGTTTGGTCGATGCGGATTAGTATTGAGATTGAGCAGTTACGCCGAACTTGGGTCACTGTCTCAAAATGTGCTTTAATAAATACAAGGGGGAGGAAATGGATTTGGGAAGGCTCGTTGTCAGCTCTGCCCCTGCTCTCACACTGCCTCTGCACAATGGTGTAGGGGTCACACACAGGTGTTGGCACCAGTACCAACCCGACCCAAATCCTGGTCCCACACACCCTGTAATTTTGGGCACATTACTTGTCTGTGCCTTGGTTTTCTCAGATGTAAAACAGGAATATTAACAGAAGGTGCCTAAGCATTTGGTAAGCACTCTAAAAATACCAGCTATTATTACCAGTATCTGGAGGGTGGGTTCATTTATACCTTAAGAAAGGATCCCCCTAACTCTATTTTTCTTGTTTGCCGGTTTTTAAAACTAATGAATGGCATGCTGTCGGGAAAAATTTATCCATTCCTATTTTTTTTCTAATTGGTGAGTAAGCGTGCATTGCCCTGACATTCTCTGGACAGCAAACAATTGAATTTGCTGACCAGCCGCCATGATGTCAAGCCTTAAGTCAACAGTGGCTAATGACCGCTCTGGGAAAAAACAACACCTTGATTCCTCAATTACGGTTTAAGAAGCCCTGGGAATGAGGGCTCGCCAGTCATCGTCATCCTCTTTTGAGGCAAGCATAATGTGCTGTGGAAACAGGTTACCTCTGCACTGTTGGCAAGAGCAGCCCACACAGTATAACGATTGAGCGTCATGGCTGTGCCCTTTGTGTGTTCCAGGAGGAAACTGAAGAGACATCCTCACAAGAGTCTGCCGAAGAGGACTAGGGGGCGCCAACGTTCGATTTCTACCTCAGCAGCAGTTGGATCTTTTGAAGGGAGAAGACACTGCAGTGACCACTTATTCTGTATTGCCATGGTCTTTCCACTTTCATCTGGGGTGGGGTGGGGTGGGGTGGGGGAGGGTGGGGGTGGGGTGGGGAGAAATCACATAACCTTAAAAAGGACTATATTAATCACCTTCTTTGTAATCCCTTCACAGTCCCAGGTTTAGTGAAAAACTGCTGTAAACACAGGGGACACAGCTTAACAATGCAACTTTTAATTACTGTTTTCTTTTTTCTTAACCTACTAATAGTTTGTTGATCTGATAAGCAAGAGTGGGCGGGTGAGAAAAACCGAATTGGGTTTAGTCAATCACTGCACTGCATGCAAACAAGAAACGTGTCACACTTGTGACGTCGGGCATTCATATAGGAAGAACGCGGTGTGTAACACTGTGTACACCTCAAATACCACCCCAACCCACTCCCTGTAGTGAATCCTCTGTTTAGAACACCAAAGATAAGGACTAGATACTACTTTCTCTTTTTCGTATAATCTTGTAGACACTTACTTGATGATTTTTAACTTTTTATTTCTAAATGAGACGAAATGCTGATGTATCCTTTCATTCAGCTAACAAACTAGAAAAGGTTATGTTCATTTTTCAAAAAGGGAAGTAAGCAAACAAATATTGCCAACTCTTCTATTTATGGATATCACACATATCAGCAGGAGTAATAAAGTTACTCACAGCACTTGTTTTCAGGACAACACTTCATTTTCAGGAAATCTACTTCCTACAGAGCCAAAATGCCATTTAGCAATAAATAACACTTGTCAGCCTCAGAGCATTTAAGGAAACTAGACAAGTAAAATTATCCTCTTTGTAATTTAATGAAAAGGTACAACAGAATAATGCATGATGAACTCACCTAATTATGAGGTGGGAGGAGCGAAATCTAAATTTCTTTTGCTATAGTTATACATCAATTTAAAAAGCAAAAAAAAAAAAAAGGGGGCAATCTCTCTCTGTGTCTTTCTCTCTCTCTCTTCCTCTCCCTCTCTCTTTTCATTGTGTATCAGTTTCCATGAAAGACCTGAATACCACTTACCTCAAATTAAGCATATGTGTTACTTCAAGTAATACGTTTTGACATAAGATGGTTGACCGAGGTGCTTTTCTTCGGCTTGAGTTCACCATCTCTTCATTCAAACTGCACTTTTAGCCAGAGATGCAATATATCCCCACTACTCAATACTACCTCTGAATGTTACAATGAATTTACAGTCTAGTACTTATTACATGCTGCTATACACAAGCAATGCAAGAAAAAAACTTACTGGGTAGGTGATTCTAATCATCTGCAGTTCTTTTTGTACACTTAATTACAGTTAAAGAAGCAATCTCCTTACTGTGTTTCAGCATGACTATGTATTTTTCTATGTTTTTTTAATTAAAAATTTTTAAAATACTTGTTTCAGCTTCTCTGCTAGATTTCTACATTAACTTGAAAATTTTTTAACCAAGTCGCTCCTAGGTTCTTAAGGATAATTTTCCTCAGTCACACTACACATCACACAAGATTTGACTGTAATATTTAAATATTACCCTCCAAGTCTGTACCTCAAATGAATTGTTTAAGGAAATGGACTAATTGACTTGCAAAGACCTACCTCCAGACTTCAAAAGGAATGAACTTGTTACTTGCAGCATTCATTTGTTTTTTCAATGTTTGAAATAGTTCAAACTGCAGCTATCCCTAGTCAAAACTATTTTTGTAAAAGACATTTGATAGAAAGGAACACGTTTTTACATACTTTTGCAAAATAAGTAAATAATAAATAAAATAAAAGCCAACCTTCAAAGAAACTTGAAGCTTTGTAGGTGAGATGCAACAAGCCCTGCTTTTGCATAATGCAATCAAAAATATGTGTTTTTAAGATTAGTTGAATATAAGAAAATGCTTGACAGATATTTTCATGTATTTTACACAAATGTGATTTTTGTAATATGTCTCAACCAGATTTATTTTAAACACTTCTTATGTAGAGTTTTTATGCCTTTCTCTCCTAGTGAGTGTGCTGACTTTTTAACATGGTATTATCAACTGGGCCAGGAGGTAGTTTCTCATGACGGCTTTTGTCAGTATGGCTTTTAGTACTGAAGCCAAATGAAACTCAAAACCATCTCTCTTCCAGCTGCTTCAGGGAGGTAGTTTCAAAGGCCACATACCTCTCTGAGACTGGCAGATCGCTCACTGTTGTGAATCACCAAAGGAGCTATGGAGAGAATTAAAACTCAACATTACTGTTAACTGTGCATTAAATAAGCAAATAAACAGTGGCTCATAAAAATAAAAGTCGCATTCCATATCTTTGGATGGGCCTTTTAGAAACCTCATTGGCCAGCTCATAAAATTGAAGCAATTGCTCATGTTGGCCAAACATGGTGCACCGAGTGATTTCCATCTCTGGTAAAGTTACACTTTTATTTCCTGTATGTTGTACAATCAAAACACACTACTACCTCTTAAGTCCCAGTATACCTCATTTTTCATACTGAAAAAAAAAGGTTGTGGCCAATGGAACAGTAAGAACATCATAAAATTTTTATATATATAGTTTATTTTTGTGGGAGATAAATTTTATAGGACTGTTCTTTGCTGTTGTTGGTCCCAGCTAAATAAGACTGGACATTTAACTTTTCTACCATTTCTGCAAGTTAGGTATGTTTGCAGGAGAAAAGTATCAAGACGTTTAACTGCAGTTGACTTTCTCCCTGTTCCTTTGAGTGTCTTCTAACTTTATTCTTTGTTCTTTATGTAGAATTGCTGTCTATGATTGTACTTTGAATCGCTTGCTTGTTGAAAATATTTCTCTAGTGGATTATCACTGTCTGTTCTGCACAATAAACATAACAGCCTCTGTGATCCCCATGTGTTTTGATTCCTGCTCTTTGTTACAGTTCCATTAAATGAGTAATAAAGTTTGGTCAAAACAGATCAAGGAGGGAGACACTCACAAGTCATTTTGTTGCACCCCTTGCACACATCTTGGCACACATGTACATAAAGTGTGTTTTACATATCATACTCCTTCAATCAACTGCCCTGAGCTCGCCTTTCAGATTTTGACATTTAATTCTACAGAGACAATCTTAGAAGAAACATGAAGAACAAGCTGTAGCTCCAAACTACAGAATTTTTACTTCAGGCTAGCATCTACAAAGTTTGTAAGGGAAGTAACTAATGCACTAGTCGTCTTTGAAGTAACATTGGAAAGAGATCCGGAAGTTTGATGAAAAGAATAGGAAATGAAAGCCACGAAGAGTCTCCTAGATAGGAGCCTTTTAACTCTAAAAACTACTAGCAGAGTCAGAATGATTCTACCAAGTTCAAGGTCAACTTGACACTTAAGTTGCTAATTATGAATAAATCCGGGATTTTTAAAAAGCTAAAACTTTTGGTTTTTACTATCACCGTTGTTACTCAAATTTTCTTCATTTAGCTTCTTAGAAGGAGAAATTTGTTTCTAGGAAAAGCTTGCCAATTTTAAGACATCCACTGTCAGGAAATTTGTTAAATGTATTATTTCATTCCTGAATTCATTCACTTATTCTCACAGCCAATATTCTGTGAGTACCTTACTGAGTTGTCCTGAAAAGTGGCTGCATCCTGAAGCCCCTGCCAATACCAAGGACAAATCACAGGCCCTCTCACAAAAAGCCTTTATGGTCACCATCAGAGAGGGAGAATGAGTTTCAACCAATGTAGCATTTCACACGGGAGCGTGGGGAGGGTTTGTATCTTTTAATGGGCTGAGGATGCTCAACTCTCTGGTGAATTCAGGAATAGTAAGTGATTTAGGAGTCTAGGCAGAAACAAAAATAGAATTTAGGAATGAATACCATCCAGCTAGGAGGCATATGATGCAAACTCCAACTGTAACAAAACTTCAGAGAAGTGAAACATAAGAAGCCCAAGACCAGCACAGTGGTGCACTCCTATAGTTTCAGCTACTCAGGAGGCTAAAGCAGGAGAGTCACTTGAGTCCAGGAGTTGGAGGCTGCAGTACACTGTGATCACACCTCTGAATAGCCACTGCACTTCAGTCTGAGCAACACAGCAAAACTCTGTTTCTCAAATTAAAAAAAAAAAGCCCAAGAGCAGAGAGAAGATGGCAGATTTGATGCTCTTCTTTTCAAGTTAGTTTTATTTCTGTGAAATTACTTTTTATTGAGCAAGACTAATTTCTAGAGTTAGGTAAGTTCATTCTTGAGCAATTACTCTTCAGATCTAGGAATTCTGGCCTAAAAGTGGACGAAAAGTTGAAAAGAATCAAAATTTTTTTGAAATACATAATTCAGATAACAACCGGGGGGGTCAAAAGGCAACAACAGGGGTCTACACCCCTAGTCTGAGTTCAGCCATCTGTAAAACTTGGCAATTTTTCTTCTGAAGTAGGAGGGAAATGGCTGCAGATATGACCCTCTCTCCTCCATCCTCAGCCTCTGTATTTGGGACTCCACCCAAGCTAAGCCAGTCATGCCTTGGTTCCACTCTCATACCAAGACCCAGTTGCGGCCCATGGGAAAATGCCTCATGTCAGTGAGCAATACTCCACTTTGTACCTAGTTTGCAATAGTTAGGTTCTTGTTTTTGCCTTTGAGCCTAACTCAACACCTTGGTGATCTGCCTCCACTCCATGAGTAAGCCCATCTCAGCCTTCCCAGGGCCCTAAATTCTTCCCCTGTACTGCCACCAACCCTAAGGTTGACCCCTTGTGACCTGTTAGTCCCATCTCCCTTTCTTCTATTCAATTACCTATTTTCTCTCTCTTGGAAATTGCTTGTCCTGTGGCTTCCTTAGTCCTAGTTTAAGCATACATTCTTGAGGATGTGAAATAGCAACATTTGAGAATGCTGCACTGCCAGAACCCAGACTGTGGGGTATCTACCTTGAAAGAAACTTGCTATGTGAGGAAAATGGTAGACACAGATCTAGCTCTAGTAGTGTGCTGCTGCTGAGAATCTAGAGAGTTTGGAGAAAAGAGGAGCCCTTTAACACACTGCCATGTTCTCCCCAAATCCTGGAGATCTCAAAAGCGTTAATGTCCTCCTAAGTCAGATCTCTGACTGATGTCTGCTGTTCCGCTGGGCACATTGGCCAGGTTTTAGAGGAACCTAAGGAACAGGAGCTGCCATTTAAGTGGCAATGCTCCAAGGGATGCAATGAAACAAAGACAAAGTTGATATTAAAATGCAGATAGTTTAGTCTAGTGCAGGCTAGCAGCTCCTGCCCTAGAAATGAATGGCTGTGTTAGCCAGGATCCCTTCAGTTGCACAAGACATAAACCCAATGCAGAATGGCTTAAGCCAAACAAAACAAAACAAAATATGTAGTAGCTGATAAACTAGGAAGTCCAGGATGTGGATCTTTAGGTATGGCTTGATCCAGGGACCCAAGGATGTGGCCAGAACTATAGTCTGTGTATAACCTATAGTTCAGCTTTTCTCTATCTTGCCTCCATTCTTGGATAGGTTATCTTCTAGTGATGACAGCGTAGCTGCTGGAAGCCCCAGACCCACATCGTCTTGGTCTAGCAAACTCTGAAGAAAGATCCTTATTTTTTTCCAATATTTCTAACAAAATCTTGGAGTTGAATACTGTTGGGCCAATTTGGATCTCAGGCCAATCACTATAAAATCATTCTGGCCAGAAGTGGGTGGGAGTGGGGAGAAAACAGTGATTGGTTAGATCAGATGTGGGTCACATGTCTGTCCCCAGAGCCAGTCCATAAAGGCGGACCTCAGTAAGTGAGAGGGAGGGAAGAGAGGAGGCCCAGCCCCAAGTGAACTATGAAATGAGAGACTCCCCAAAGACAAGCCCAAGCCCACATCCAGGAGAAGGGAAAACAGATACAGGAGACAGGAAGGATAGCAGCTGCCTGTTACAATGGCACAGCCAACAACTCTCACTTAACACCCGGAAACTGAGGTGAGACAAATGTGAGCAAGGCTGAAGAATGTCAGACTTTACCATGAACGTGAATGGAAATAAAATACCCTGAGAATTGTTGGTCTGGCAGTGGACTTTGCAGGGGGATAAAGACACCTCATTTAGAGCCACTGAGAGTTTGCTGTTTCTTACCATGAAACAATTTAGCCTATCTTGACTGGGAGAAGTAATGACAACTCTTTTTGCATCATCAGTTTTTTGCTTACAAACCACTTTCACAAATTTTCTTTCTTTTCATCTTCAGCACCATGGTGAGTAATATAGCAGGTATTATTATTATTTATTTTACAGATGGGTTAACTGAGGCTCAGAGAGCATAAGTGACTGACTTGGGAAGACAGCTAGTAAATGGCAAAGCCATAATGTAATCTCAGATCCCACACTCTCCTCTAGACTGGTGTACACCCACAGAGTATTGCATGCAATCGCTGCTCAGGATGAACCTTCTCTTGGGTACACATCCCTAACATAGTTAATCCTAGCTTCCCAAGCTTCAGTCAGATTTTCCAAAGTTATATTTTCAAAGGGAACACTGAAATAGCAGCACACTCAGTCTCCAAGTCTTCAGTACTCTTCAGTTGGAATGATTCTGCTGCACTGTGGAACACCTAAACCTAGCTATTCATCCCATTTAGCAATCTAAGAATACATATCAAGAGACTATGAGCTCTATCATGTTTAGGGGATTCTCGAAATTGCAGCAAATAAGCTGGCCATAAGACTCAGAACATTCTGCAAAACCAGTAACGTTTAAGGTCCCATTCCTCTATCTTTAGTCTAGTCCCCAAATCTGTAGGCTTGTCAAAGGTCCCTGTGGCCTAGTCTCTGAAATCAGGCATTAGGTGGGCTGATACATGGTAATTATTTATTACAACGGGATACATTTAGCCATAAAACAATTATGTTTAGCCTAATCCCAGCCAACTTAATCACGTCATGAAAAATAAAACCTATATTTCAACCAGCTAATGAAAATGTGAAACTTATCTAAATCCATAAGATATGTTGTACTGCCCGTCCAACTATTACAGAAGTCATCTTTACAAGAAAAGGTCTTCAAATATCTCGTGAATGTGTCCGCTTTCTCTTCGTCACCATTGCCACTACTACAGTTCAAGCACCACTGCATTTTTATGCTCCGTGTGCTCTTACCCACTTCAATTTTTTCTCTATCCACTGCCAGTGTCATCTTTTGAACAACAGAAATCCAATCACAAAATTAATGGTCTGAGTAAAATTCAAAATCTTTCCTATGGCCCAAATGGCCTGACACAGTCTGGCTCCTTCTTCCTTTTTGAGCCCGAGCTCTCTCAGTCTTCCTTACTTTGTGCTCACTTGCCTTACAGTGGCTTGGAATGTACCTTTCTCTTTCCAATAAACTTGAGCACTTTTTCCCAGGCTCTAGTATCCCCTGTTTGGAATTCTTTTCCTCCTCGGCCTCTCTTCCACTCTGGCCAACCTCCTCCTCAGTCTTCAGATCTCAGTTGAAATGTTTCTCCCTCTAGGGTAGCCTCTCTGCCTTCTTACTCCCAACTCTGACGTACAGTGGGGTCCTCTAGTGCAAGCGTCGCCAGACCCCATTACCAAACCTTTACCAGTTTGTAGTTTGTGGCCTGTTAAGAACTGGTCTGCACAGCAGGAGGCGAGCGGCAGGCAAGGGAGTACTTCCACCCATGCTTCACCTCCTGTCAGATCAGCGGTGGCATTAGATTCTCACAGGAGCACAAACCCTATCATGAACTATGCATGCAAGGGATCTAGGTTGTGCGTTCCTTATGAGAATCTAAGATGGAAGAGTTTCATCCAGAAACCATCCCTCACTCCCAGCATCCCAGTCCGTGGAAAAGTTGTCTTCCATGAAACCAGTTCCTAGTACCAAAAAGTTTGGAGACCCTGCCCTAGTGTATATTCTCTCTTTTTTCATTTGTATAATTTAAGAGGTTACAAGTGCAATTTTGTTACATGGATCTATTGCATAGTGGTGAAGTCTGAGCTTTTAGTGTAGCCATCACCCGAATAATGTACATTTTACCCATTAGGTAGTTTCTCATCATCCACCCCCCACCCTTTATAGTCTCCTATGCCTATCATTCCACACTCTATGTTCACATTATTTAGCTCCTGCTTATAAGTGAGAATATGTGGTATTTGACTTCCTATTTCTGAGTTGTTTCACTTAAAATAATGGCCTCAAGCTCCATTCATGTTAGTGCAAAAGACATGATTTCATTCTTTTTTATGGTTGTATATATACACTGCATTTTCTTTAATCATCTGTTGATAGATGCTTCAGTTGATCCCATTTTTGCTATTGTTGAATACTGAATATATTCAAAAATATATTGAATATATTCTCTTGTAACACCCTAGACTTATCCCTGGTAGCAATTACTGCAGTTGTCATTAACCAACTGTGTGATGTGCCCCTGTGGAGCATGAGAGCTGGTCTGTCTTGCCACCTTTGTCTTTCTAGCACCTGGCACAGTGGTGGAACACAGTTGCTCTTCCAAAACTGCTTGAATGAAATGAACCATCCCAGTTTCCTCTGCACTTAGCAGACAGATTCTTTCTAGCATCCTCTCACCTGGCCTTTTCCTAGAGCCCTCCTGTCCTTCAACACCCTACTAACCTTCACTCAGAACTTACTTTCCCTCCCCTGTGCAAAGCTCTGCACTCCAAGCCTCTCTCTGTTGCCACCCCATCACTTCTTCAACACAGCCAATGTAATCCCTCCTCTGCCCCATTTGTATGAGTTCAACTTTCTACCAGCATGTTCACCCTGAAAAAGTATCTGCTAAACAAATGAATTGACAACAGATGCTCCATAGACAAACACCTAACACAGTGTCTCAGATATAGTGTGCCCTGGGAACAGAGAGTTGTTTCTCTGAACTACTCGGCATCTATTTTACCTCTGCTAACAGAACTTTTTTTTTCTTCAGGAGATTTCTCTCTTCACTCTCAGCCTGTAAGATTCAGCTGGAGCTGACATCCAATCCCTGGTGGCAGGGGAGGGTATGTGACTTAGTTCAGACCAGTGGATATATTTTGACCCTCTGATTGGTTCAAGCAGAGGCACACAACCCAAGGCAAGCCCATGATGTTTTATGTCACACTTTTCTGGGACTGGTAGGAAAGTCAGCCCTTCTCACTCTGGTAGACTTGAAGCTAGTAGACTGCATGCCTGTAGCTTCTGAAGGAAGGGTGGTGAGGAGGAAGGCCTGTGGCCACAGCATTGGATGAGCTTGTCAGACAATGAATCCAGCACAGAGGAAAGCAGAGACAAGATTTGGAGACAGACCAGGTGTTGAAGACATTATTTAAGCCACCGGATTTCTTTGTGCCTGGAGGTTTTCAGTTACACGAGCTAATAAAGTTCCTTCTTTTCTTGAAATTTGTCAGATTTGGGTTTCTCTCACTTTCACCCAGAAGAATCCTGATGACGCCGTAAACTAAAGCATCAATAAATACAGGAACGCAGTGAAAGTCGATAAAAATGACCTTCAGAAGACCCTATTCTAGCCATGGTTCTACAACTCTCAGAGGCTGAGACCTTGGACAAACTCTGAGTTCCCATCTCCTTACCTATAGACCGAGCTTGGTGGTTGACCTTTATCTCCTTATCTATAGACTGACCTTTAATATTGTTTCTAGATTTAAAATTCTGTAATTCTGTGATACTAAGATGTCCACAAAGCTTAAACACAACAGAACTAGTTCACAGAGGTGAGAATTTAGATTAAGAGCCTGTAGAGGAAAGAGTACTGAATCGAGGGACCTTTCAGGGTCTGCCATATCTCACGTGTGCACAGCTTCCTAGTATATTTCCAAGTTAGAGAAATGAGGAAACTCCTGGGCTGATAACAGAACCTACTGAAGTTTGAAACCCACAAATAACAAAATAGCAACCCCATAGGCAGCAGTGGTGTTTCATGAGACAGCTTGTTTATTTCAGTATGTGTGTGTGTGTGTATATATATACACACATATACATACACACACATATACACATGTATATGTGTATATATGCATATATCCATATATATGCATATATATGTATAATATTACTTTAAGTTACATATATGCAGGATATGTCTTTTCTTAAATTTAAGATAATATAAAGTCATTCATAATTAACCATATATAGTAATAATAATAATAACAGTGATAACAATTAAAAATCCTAGCCAGAGGCTAGTAAAGAAAGTAGAGCTAGTGAAGAAAGTAAATGAAACATCAGGTATCATGGCACATGGATCAGTGTAAGAAAATGTGCTATTATTCTGGTCATAATGGAAAACAAGATATAGATTTGTAACTGACATGGTTTCAGCTTTTAACTAAATATTTCTCTGGAGCTCCATTTGAATCAAAAGGACATTCTGCATAGAAGTATTCTTCCTACAGAAGGAACAACTGCCATATGGAAATGGACATTGAGCCAGAGTCTAATCTTACATCATTCAATGAAAATCCTCCTACAATCATGATTAATAGCATCCTGATTTATGCATTTTCCATTAGAGTTATATTAACTGAAAATCTAGCTTCACACATAAAACCATCAAACTAGAATCATTCTCTATTTCTTCTTACTATTCATTTGTATATCCTTGAGGCCATTCCAAGGAATTCTTTTCTATTTGATTTGTTGTTTCTGAGCCTGTCACATAACTTGAAATAAAAAAATGAAATCTTGCCCAATTTCTCAGTGATCACAGACAATCACACCTCCTTAAACAATTATCTTTCAACTAGCCTCAGATTAAAATTTTAGAACCACCTTTAAAATTTCTTTTCATGCCAATGTCCTGAATGGTATTGCCTAGGTTTTCTTCTAGGGTTTTTATTGCTTTAGGTCTTTAATTCATCTTGTGTTAATTTTTATATAAGGTGTAAGGAAAGGGTCCAGTTTCAGTTTTCTACATATGGCTAGCCAGTTTTCCCAAAACCATTTGTTAAATAGGGAATCCTTTCCCCATTGCTTGTTTTTCTTATGTTTGCCAAAGATCAGATGATTGTAGATGTATGGCATTATATCTGAATCCTCTGTTCTGTTCCATTGTTCTATATATCTGTTTTGGTACCAGTACCATGCTGTTTTGGTTACTGTAGCCTTGTAGTATAGTTTGAAGTCAGGTAGCATGATGCCTCCAGCTTTGTTCTTTTTGGTTAGGATTGTCTTGTCTATATGGGCTCTTTCTTGGTTCCATATGAAATTTAAGGTAGTTTTTTCTAATTCTATGAAGAAAGTCAATGGTAGCTTGATAGGGATAGCATTGAATCTACAAATTACTTTCGGCAGTATGGCCATTTTCACGATATTGATTCTTCCTATCTATGAGCATGGAATGTTTTTCCATTTGTTTGTGTCTTATTTCCTTGAGCAGTAGTTTGCAGTTCTCCTTGAAGAGGTCCTTCACATCCCTTATGAGTTGTATTCCTAGGTATTTTATTCTCTTTGTAGCAATTGTGAATGGGTGTTCACTCATGATTTGGCTCTCTGTTTGTCTGTTATTGGTGTATAGGAATGCTTGTGATCTTTGCGCATTGATTTTGTATCCTGAGACTTTACTGATTTGCTTATCAGCTTAAGGAGATTTTGGGCTGAGATGATGGGGTTTTCTAAATATACAATCATGTCATAAAACACCAGAAGCAACGGCAACAAAAGCCAAAACTGACAAATGGGATCTAATTAAACTAAAAAGCTTATGTACAGCAAAAGAAACTATCACCACAGTGAACAGGCAACCTACAGAATGGGAGAAAATTTTTGCAATCTATCCATCTGACAAAGGGCTAATATCCAGAATCTACAAGGAACTAAAACAAATTTACAAGAAACAAACAACCCCATCAACAAGTGAGCAAAGGATAGGAACAGACACTTCTCAAAAGAAGATACTTACGCAGCCAACAAACATATGAAAAAAAGCTCATCATCACTGGTCATTAGAGAAATGCAAATGAAAACCACAATGAGATACCATCTCATGACAGTTAGGATGGCTATCATTAAAAAGTCAGGAAACAACAGATGCTGGAGAGGATGTGGAGAAATAGGAACGCTTTTACACTGTTGGTGGAAGTGTAAATTAGTTCAACCATTATGGAAGACAATGTGGCGATTCCTCAAGGATCTAGAACCAGAAATACCATTTGACTCAGCAATACCATTACTGGGTACATACCCAAAGGATTATAAATCATTCTACTATAAAGACACATGCACACGTATGTTTGTTGTAGCACTGTTCACAATAGCAAAGACTTGGAACCAACCAAAATGCCAATCAATGATAGACTGGATAAAGAAAATGTGGCACATATACACCATGGAATACTATGCAGCCATAAAAAAGGATGAGTTCATGTCCTTTGCAGGGACATGGATGAAGCTGGAAACCATCATTCTCAGCAAACTAACGCAGGAACAGAAAACCAAACACTGCATGTTCTCACTCATAAGTGGGAGTTGAACAATGAGAACACATGGACGCAGGGAGGGGAACATCACACACTGGGGCCTGTCAGTGGGTGGGGGCTAGGGGAGGGATAGCATTAGAATTACATGTATACTTACGTAACGGACCTGCATGTTCTGCAAATGTATCCAAGAACTTAAAGTATAATAATAATAATAATAATAATAATAATAAAATTTCCTTTAAAGTTTTTAATATCATTTGTGAGGGCATTCAGTGCATATTAGCTCTGGTCCAATGAAGAGAGATAGGAACTAAGCATGGAGGAGGCTGGGCACGGTGGCTCATGCCTGTAATCCTAGCAATTTGGGAGGTCGAGGCAGGCAGATCACCTGAGGTCAGGAGTTTAAGACCAGGCTGGCCAACACAGCGAAACCCTATCTCTACTAAAAATATAAAAATTAGCCAGGCCTGGTGGTGCATGCCTGTAATCCCAGCTACTCGGGAGGCTGAGGCAGGAGAATCGCTTGAACCTGGGAGGCGGAGGTTGCAGTGAGCCAAGGTCACGCCATTGCACTCCAGCCTGGGTGACAGAACGAGACTCTGTCTCAAAAAAACAAACAATAAAAAAGGCGTGGAGAAGCTATGGTGCTTCCTATGGCCTTTCCTGCCCCAGTGGAGAGGGTAGTGGATGTCAGGGAGAAGGAACTGTATTGAAAACATTTTTGCTTCACATAATCCAGAACCTGATGTCATGAGTGACAAGGCAAGTTAACTTTTCAATGTGGTCTTTGTTAACTATTATTCAAAGGCTCTGAAGAAACAGGAAAATATAACAACTTTCCCTCACCTATTTGTCAAGCCATAAATAAGAGGCTAGGTTATAGCATGTGGCACCAACCATTCTGAAAGCATCTTACTTTCTTCTTTCATGGGGCTGTAAAATTATATGGTGCATTCTCAATTTACTTAGGAAATGGCTGGAGGAAAAAAGCTTAGGAAATATTCATTTCCTATGGAACACAGGAAATCTGCATAACCTTCTCTCTATCTCTTTCCCTTAACTTTTGGGTTTAGGCCAATATTTTTTAACTCATTAGCCTTTAACTGAGCAGTTGTTTAACACATCTGAGGGTTGTTTAGGTTGTCATTTTTCACATAATCAGTGTGTGCAAACTAAAGTGGAACTGTACACAGTGACAGTGGCTTTCTTTCATTCATTCAACATGTTTACTGAGCACCTACTATGTTCCAGGCACTATGTCATGTATTGGAACTACCAAGAGAAATAGTCCGATCTCTGCACCCATGAAGAATAAAGTCCAGCAGGAGAAGCTGAAAACAAATGTCATGGTTGAGGGAATAGATACTCCATCTCCATAAAGTGATTCTTTCACACTGCATGCCGGTAACAAAGTATCTCATGTACGCTGTAAATGTATACACCTACTACGTACCCACAAAAATTCAAAATAAAAAAATTTAAAGAAAACAAACAGCAGTGATAATAGAGTATATGAAGGAAAATGCCAGAGGGATGCACCCAGAACTGTGGGAGGTACAGCATCCCCCATTTAGGTGGCGTCATTGTTGAGAATGGCATCTCTAAGGAAGGCACAGCTAAACTGAACGTGAAAGATGAGAAGGAGTTAGCCAAGCAAAAAGGAAAAGGGAAGTGGAGGATGTTCCCAATAGATCCATAATATAGTCTACACACCAGCACCATGCAAACAAAAGAATTGTGCTAAAAAGATTTTTTAAAACAACTATCCATGTTTAAATTACATCACTGAAATGACTGAAGAATGAGTTGGCATGGGATCTGGTTCCGTGTGCTCTTGAACAGCTAACTGGTGGATGACAATGTGCCAGCACAACTCCGGGCACAGACAGAGTGACGCGGATCAGAGCTGAGGCTCAGAAATGACTGTCAGAAGCCATTTCATGTTGTGAAAATCTCATGAATTTCCTGAAACAGGTCATTTATACTCCAGATGAACAGACAGGAAGATAAATGTAGGAAGAAGGGTGGTGGGAAAGCAAGCAGAGGACACCAACAGATGTTTCCAAAAGAGTGTATACACAACTTTTCCTTCACTTTCTATAGCTCCTGTTGCAACAAATCCTGTTGACAAGCACTGTTGCAGTTCTACAAGAATGCCCTAGTAAATACAAATGATATTCTTAAAAGTATTGTATGATGCTTTTTCCTTGCATTTTAAGGACATGAATAGGCATATCAAATTCATACCTGTTATGAAGATTGATAAGCAGAATTTATCCAATTGAGTTTATGTTACTAAATATTTATATTTTTGGATTGAGTTTTTCTCTATTTTTAGGCTAAATCCAGATGTTTTCAATCCATGCAAGATGACAACAGAGATGTAATACATCCTTCAATAATCCACATAAAGCTTAGCACAATGCCTGGCATGTAAGAAGTGTTCAATGCTCAATAAATGTTAGCTATTATTATTGTTGATATGACCTCTTTACAGAAAATAAACAGAAAATGTTTTCTGAGACATGTACACTCTTTTAAAATCAACAATACAAGCACATGATGAAAAAAGCAAGTAGTTCACAAAATCTTATAATGAAAAACAATGGTGACTTGCTTCCTCCTGCCCACAGCCTCTCTTCTTATTCCTCAGACACAAATAATTGCCTTTCACTTTTTCAGCTGTTCCATCAGGTGTTTGCTTTCCTATTTTTAAATTACAGACATATATCTTTTTATTGATTAACTCATTCCAGGCATTATCAATTGACATCTTTCCATGGCAGATGAGGATTTCGGTCTCTTGCATCATTTCCTTTAGTCATTCACTCAAGAAATAATAATAGCTAATATTATTATTTTGAGACAGGGTCTCTCTCTGTGGCTGTGGTGCAATGGCATGATCAATCTTGGCTCACTGCAACCTCCACCTCCTGGGCTCAAGCCAACCTCCCACCTCAGCCTCCCAAGTAGCTGGGACTATACAGGAACATGCAACCACACCAGGCTAATTTTTTATATTTTTTGTAGAGACGGGGTCTCACTATGTTGCCTAGGCTAGTCTCAAACACCTGAGCTCAAAAGATCTGCCCACCTTGGCCTCCCAAAGTGCTAGAATTACAGGCATGATCCACTATGCCTGGCCAACTCAACAAATAATTATTGAACACCTAGAGTGCCAAGCACTTATCTAGGCACTGAGGATACAGCAGTGAACAAAACTGACAAAAACTCCTTGCCTGCAAGAAGTTTACATTCTAGTGGGGAAGAGAGACATTAAACATGTCAGAGGGTTACACGTTCAATGGAGAAAAATTTAGTTGGTGAGGAGGATATGGAGCACTGGCTAGAGAGGACTACAGTTTAAATACTTTGGTCATGAAATGCCTCTCCAAGAAGTTGATATTTGACAAGACTCTAACTTCGGGAATTTTCTGATGTTGTTTCTTTGATAATTTCTTTGCCTTCATTTTCTCTCTTCTACTTTTTTGGATACCCTATTAATCAAATGTTGAACTTGCTGGTTTAATCCTCTACGATGCTTGGATTTTCTTTTCTATCTTTCTCTGTCTTTGAGTTTTTGTTCTATTCTCTGGGAGATTTTCTTGATTTTCTGTTTTTAACTCTTCATACAACAAGTTATGTGGAGGTCTTTTTACTTGAGACTCTTCAGTTGTCCTGGAAAGTCACCTCTGAATTCCAGGCTTGGGACAGAAACCAGGATGTTGACTTTTTATGCCCAAAGAAATAGACAGAAGTCAAGTGATCCATGTAATCCCTCTGTTTTTAGACCTAAGCCCAAATCCCATCCACTACTGTACCTGGAATTCCAGAATCCTAAATCTTCCTGGTATTCCTCTGGATGAATCTGATTGATTTACTTTTTCTTTATCTTCATCTGTGGGCAAAGAGGCTGCCTCCTCTGGTCTGCTAACTCTGTGCTTCAGAAATGTGTGGAAAATTCTTATCTGCTATGGACTCCTATACTATTCTCTTCTTTTTCTATAAATATATGGAGTACAAGTGTGATATGATTTGGCTGTGTCCCCACCCAAATCTCACCGTGAATTGTAATCATCCCTACATGTCAAGGACAGGGCCAGGTGGAGATAATGGAATCATGGGGGCAGTTTCCCCCATCCTGTTCTTGTGGTAGTGAATAAGTCGCATGAGATCTCATGGTTTTATAAATTAAAGTTCCCCTGCACAAGCTTTCTTGTCTGCCTCCATGCAAGATGTGACTTTGCTCCTCCTTTGCCTTCTGCCATGATTGTGAGGCTTCCCCAGCCATGTGGAACTGTGAGTCAATTAAATCTGTTTTCTTTATAAACTGCCAGTCTCTGGTATGTCTTTATTAGCAGCGTGAGAACAGACTAATGCAAAGTGTAATTGTGTTACATGCATAGATTGAGTACTGGTGAACTCAAGGCTTTTAGGGTATCTCCCATCTGAATAACGTACATTTATCCATTAGGTAATTTTTGTTTGTTTGTTTGTTTTTGTTTTTGTTTTTGTTTTGAGACGGAGTCTTGCTCTGTTGCCCAGGCTGGAGCGCAGTGGCACAATCTCGACTCACTGCAACCTCCGCCTCCCGGGTTCGAGCAATTCTCCCACCTCAGCCTCCCGAGTAGCTGGGATTACAGGCACATGCCACCATTCCCGGCTAATTTTTGTATTTTCAGTAGAGACAGGGTTTCACCATGTTGGCCACGCTGGCCTCAAAATCCTGGCCTCAAATGATCTGCCCACATCAGCCTCCTGAAGTGCTGGGATTGCAGGGGTGAGCCACTGTGCCCAGCCACCATCAGGTAATTTCTTATCATCCACCTCCCTCCCAGGCCTTCATCTTTCTGAGTCTCCAGTGTCTATCATTCCACATCCTATGTCCATGTGTACACATTATTTAGCTTCCATTTATAAGTGAGAATATGCAGTATTTGTCTTTCTGTGTCTGTGTTGTTTCACTTACAATAATGGCCTCAAGTTCCATTCATGTTGCTGCAGAAGACATGATTTCATTCTTTTGATGGCTGAATAGTATTCCATTGTGTATGTACACCACATTTTCTTTATCCAATCATCTGTTGATGGGAAATTAGGTTGATTCCATATCTTTGCTATTGTGAATAGTGCTGTGATAAACATATGGGTACAGGTATCTTTTTGATATAACGGTTTCTTGTTATCAATATGTGAAATATAATGAGTAGATACCCAGTAGTGGGATTGCTGGATCAAATGGTTTTTTCTAGCGATTTGAGAAATCTCCAAACTGTTTTTCACAGAGGTTGTATTAATTTACATTCTTACCTACAGTGTATGTGAGTTTCCATCTCTCTGCATCCACACCAACATGTTATTTTTGTCATTTTAATAACAGCCATTCTGACTGGTGTAGGATGATATTTAATTGTGGTTTTAATTTGCATTTCTGTGATGATTAGTGATGTTAAGTATTTTTTCACTTGCCTGTTGGCCATTTGTATGTCTTCTCTTGAAAAAATAAAAAGGCTATTTATGTCCTTTGCCCACTTTTTTCTTTTTTTTAATTTTTATATTTTTAGTAGAGAAGGGGAGTTTTGCCACTTTGTCCAGGTCTCGAACTCCTGACCTCAAGTTATCCACCTGCCTTGGCCTCCCAAAGTGTGGGGATTACAGGAGTGAGCCACTATGCCTGCCCTTTGCCCACATTTTAATGGGAATATTTTTGTCCTCATGAAGCTGTATTTTTTATATGCCTTTGCTATAATTGTAATGAGGTTTAGGGAAAAAAGGGACAATTAATGTATTGGTTCATCTGCTATTATTGGATGTCCATGTACAATTTTAAAAAGCATTTGTTGATTGCTATAATTTCCATCATATACACACGTATATGTACATTTCCCCACATATTTATCCAATATACATATTATATATGTTATATATATGTGTGTGTGTGTATTATGTGTATGTGTGTGTGCAAGTATGTGTGTATAATCTTTTTTCCATCATTCCACTCTTTTGGAGGTAAGATATGTAAACTCAAGAAATATCATTAATCTCGAATACATAAAGTTCTGTAACTATGTTTCAAAGTGAAAGGTCATGGTACATGTTAGGACCTGCAAAATGGCTGGAGTATAGATTTGATTTAGGGAGAAGAAACTGATTACAGAAGATGCCGGAGAGAAATTTTTTTTTAAATGGAGACTGACCCAGAAAGACCATATAAGCAAAGTTAAGCCGTTTGAAATTTATTCTATGATCTGTTGAGAACCACTGAATGAGTTGAACAGAGAATACTATAATCAGATTTATATTTTAGAAAATTCACTTACTACAGCAGAAAGAATTTAGTAGGGGGCAAAACAGAGATGAGGATCAGTTAGAAGGTGATTGCAATGACAGTAGAGATGGAGAGCATGGGGTCAATCTGAGAGATATTTGGGAAATAGAGTTGATGAGTCTTGGTGTTTGTTAGAAGTGGGGGTGGGAGTGGAAAGAGGACCCCAGGATGATTCCTGGTTCTGACTTAGGCAGACAGGTTCTGGTGCCATTCACCAAGACAGGAAGGATAGAAAAACTGGATTAAGAAGAAGCTGATGTGGGGAGAGGGAAGAGATCAGAAGCCAACTACACACGCTAAGGCCACAGCCAACTACAGACCTCCCTGTGAAGGGAAGAGCAATCTCTTCTGAATGTAGATTGAAGCACTGATTCATATCTCCTGCAGGACGCTGACTAGAGAGAGTGATTTGGGGACCAAAGTGAGAATGGGACTGTCTATTACTTAAGAGTCCACAGAAAAAACACCACATTTTCCAGAATTTGCATCCAGGGACAGAGAAAGTTTACTCCCATTGAATAAATTCAAAATTGTATTTTTGTTACAACCCATGCATCATAGATTGAAGATACTAATTACAGCTATATAAAATTCTGTACTTTTGCAATTGAAAATACACCTTCTTTCCAAGTACACATAAAACATTTATCAAAATTGACCACATAACAAGGTCACAAAGGACAGCTCAAAATTTTTCAAAAATGTAATCCCATAGAGGTTACATTAGTAGAGCACATTATCCCTAAATTAGACACCAGCAATAACAATATCGAAAGGAAGATATATTTTGATTAAATGCACCTCCAAATAATTCATGGGTTAAAGAGGAAATGACAATGGAAATTACAAAATATTTAGACCTAAACAACCATAAAAGCCCTACATATTGAAATGTATGGGGTATGGCTAAAGTGGTCCTTAGACATTAATTTATAACTTCAAATGTTTCTTTAAAGGGATACTGAAAACAAGCAAGCATTTACTTTAAGAAAATACATTAAGTCATTGAAGGAGACTAGATACCAATGTAAGACCTTGACATTTTTCATATATACAAAACATTACTGGGTAAACAAATAAACTCTTTTTTGCCCCAAGTAAAATTTATTTCAGCCAAGTAATAAAAATGCTAATTTCATTTACTCTGTCCTTTTTGTCTTTTTCTTTCCATTTATTTATTTATTTATTTTTGAAATAGGGTCTCACTCTCTCATCCATGCTGGAGTGTAGTGCTGCGATCATGGCTCAATTTAGCCTTGACCTCCTGGTTCAAGCAATCCTCCTGCCTCAGCCTCCCAAGTAGCAGGGACTACAGACATGCACCACCATCCTTGGCTAATTTTTAAATTTTTTGTACAGATAGGGTCTCGCCAAGTTGCCCAGGCTGGTCTTGAACTTCTTGGCTCAAGCAATTTTCCCACTTTAGCCTCCCAAAGTGTTGGGATTATAGGCGTGAGCCATGACACCCAGCCCTTTTTGTCTTTTTTATATTTGTATTGAATAAAACTATGGTGGATTGGTAGATATTTGGCTTTCTCATATATATTATGTATATATAATATCTGTATGTAATGCAATAGGATTCTCTGTGCGTGTCTGTGTATAATGAAGTTCTACTTGTTCAAGTTATCTCTAAATAGAAAACAGCTCTGAGAGAAGCAAGAGTTGAAGGATGAATAAGAACAGGGGCCCCACGTTCAGACAGCACTGAATTCTATCTCCACTTTACCTTGTATTAGCTGGGCAACTTGGGCACATCTGTAACCTCTGAACACTCCACTTTCTTTCTCTGTAAATTGTAGATGCTGGAGCCTGGATACCAGCCATAGATGAGCATTGTGATGAATACCAGTCACTGTATATGGAGCACTCACCTTGCTGCCTAGAAGTGGCAACGATCGCTACACAGTAGGTACTGGAACTAGAAAAGGAATAATACTTTATGATAGAAGGGAACTTTTAATTTTGACAAGCATTTCAGTGTACATTTTTCACTTGGCTTTTGATATTCATAGCTGGTAGGTTTGATCAGGCCTTATTCTCATTTTACAATAGGGCAGCTAAGTCCCAGAGAGCTTAAGTGCTTTGTCTAAAATTGCAAAGCTAGTTAGTGACTGTCCGGTTTTGGAACCTGATTTCCCAACTCCCCCAAGCATCGTTCTTCCTATGATATGTCTCAGTAGGAGTGCTACTTAGAGATCTCCTGTAAGGGAACTTCGGTTCTAAGCAGCTTAAGTAGGACCCAGATTCACTTACTTATCTTTTAAGACAGTAGAAAAAGCAATACTCTATAAAAATGTGGATGAAGAGCTCTCTTAGAACAAAAAGACCTGTAAAATTTGGCACATTCTTTTTCTAAAAAATTAATTTATAATTTACATAAAAATTAACCCTTTCTAGTAGACAATTTTGTAAGTGTTGACAGACAACTGCAGTCGTGTGAGCATCATGACAACCCAAACAGAGCAGCTCCATCACCCCACAAATGCCTCTGTATCACTCTGTAGTTAGCTTCTTCCCTTAACCCCAGTTACTGGCAATCACTGATCTGTTTTCTGTCCCTATAGTTTGTTCTTCTCCAGAAAGTCACAAAATGGCATACAGTATGTAGCCTTTTGATTTTTAGTCTGGCTTAGCATTGTGCACTAGAAATTCATCCATGTTGTTGAATTCACTTATGATCTGTCCATTTTGATTCCTAAGTAGTATTCCATCAGATGAATGTACCACCATTTGTTTATTTTATTTTATTTTTTATTTTTTTAAATTATACTTCAACGTGCAGGTTTGTTACATATGTATATATGTGCCATGTTGGTGTGCTGCACCCGTTAACTAATCATTTACATTAGGTGTATCTCCTAATGCTATGCCTCCCCCCTCCCCCCATCCCACAACAGGCCCCGGTGTGTGATGTTCCCCTTCCTGTGTCCAAGTGTTCTCATTGTTCAATTCCCACCTATGAGTGAGAAAATGAGGTGTTTGGTTTTCTGTCCTCATGACAGTTTGCTCAGAATGATGGTTTCCAGCTTCATCCATGTCCCTGCAAAGGACATGAACTCATCCTTTTTTATGGCTGCATAGTATTCCATGGTGTATATGTGCCACGTTTTCTTAATCCAGTCTATCATTGATGGACAGTTGGGTTGGTTCCAAGTCTTTGCTATTGTGAATAGTGCCGCAGGAAACATATGTGTGCATGTGTCTTTATAGCAGCATGATTTATAATCCTTTGGGTATATACCCAGTAATGGGATGGCTGGGTCAAATGGTATTTCTAGTTCTAGATCCTTGAGGAATCGCCACACTGTCTTCCACAATGGTTGAACTAGTTTACAGTCCCACCAACGGTGTAAAAGTGTTCCTGTTTCTCCACATACATTCTCCCATTAAGAGATACTTGGATTGTTTCCAGATTTTGGTGATTACAAATAAAGCCACTGTAAACATGTGCACATAAGTTTTCCCATGAACATAAATTTTCATGTCTCTTGGGTAAATACCTAGAAGTAGAATTGCTCTATGATACAACTTTCAAAGAACCATCAGACTGTCACATTTGCATTCCCACCAGCGATGTGTGAGAGTTCTGGTTCCTCTAATTCTTACAAGCACTCGGTATTATCATGATTTTTTTTGTTGTTGTTTTTATTTTTTTTTTTAGCCATTCTAATTGATGTTAAGTAACATTGTGTTTTACTAGAGATATTTGTAATGATAATAACCTAAGGATCCCTGTTCAAACAAACAGCCATTCTAATTGACAGGGGAAGTGTAAACAGTCCCTAATCAATAATTTTGCTAGTTGTTTTTCTTTCTTATCCAGTTGGGCATATAACTTAAATATACATATGAGTGCACAAACACACAAAAACCTAAATCTCACTATTTTGGCAATTGTTATTCTTTTGCACCATCAGAAAGGACTTTTTTTCCTAGGGATTGAGAAATAGTATGTGTTCATCTATGCTTTTCCAACAAGGAATATACAAATACTTGTACGGCATGGTAAGCAGAATAATGACTGTCAAAGATGTCCATGTCCTAATGTACAGAGCCTGTGAATATGTGACAGTACATAGCAAGAGGGAATTAATACTTCAGATGGAACTACATTTGCTACTCAGCAGACCTTGGGATGGGGAGAGTGTCATGGATTATCCAGGTGGGGCAATGTAATCACAAGAGGTCTTATGAAAATGAAAGAGGGAGGGAGGAGAGTCAGTATCAGAGTGATGCAGCAAGAGAAAGACTCAACCCATTATTGCTGGCTTTGAAGAGGGAAGTAGGTCATGAACCAAGCAGTGTGGGCAGCCTCTAGAAGCCACAGGATGCAAGGAAACAGATTCTCCCCTAACGCCTTCAGAAGGAACGCAGTTCCACTGATGCCATGATTTTAGCTCAGTGAGACTTGTTAATATTTTTGACTTCTGACTCCAGAAACTCAAGAGAATGAATTTGTGTTGTTTGAAGCCACTGAGTTTATGGTAATTTGTTACAGCAGCAATTGGACACTGATACTGTTCATACTTACTTTACCTTACAAGGAGAAAGGCTAGGTGGGCACCAACTGGACTAATTTCTGAAAGGTCTTCCTTCCCACAAGCCCACAGAAGCAATATTAACTGCTTCTATTATTAACACAAACAGTATTAAATGTTTGTGATCCCTGCCTTTGTTACAGTTCCTCAGAATACTGTCCTGGGACATCTTCTTACCCCTTTCCCCTTCTTTCTGTCCCTGGAGCTTCACCCACACTCATGGCTTTAGATACTGTCTGTGTATGTTTAGATACTGTATGTGTATGGATGATTCACACGTCTGTATCTCTCACTTAGCCCTCCTTTCAGAGCTCCATTCCAGAATATCTCCATGTGGATATTCACTGGGATCTCAAGCATAATGTGTCCAAAATGGAACTCTTGATTTTCTATCCCCAACCTCTGGCCTCACATCCCTAGGCTGCCTTTCCCTAGATGTCCCCAATTTCTTATGAAAGAAATTAGTCAAAAACAGTTGACACCTTTCCTCTACATGCAATTACCAAGTCTTGTCAAGTCTGCCTTCAGATACATCTCTAATTTACTCTCTATCTCTCTCTGTTTGTCATCATCACTTTAGTCTGAGCTATCCTTATCTCCTCCCTGAGTGACTGCGACAGCCTCCTAATATCCTTGTTACCCCCAGTGCTCCTTTCCAATTCATTCTCCACACTGCAGCCAGAGTGACCTGAGCATTCCAACTTCCTTCTGACCTCTGGGCCTTCATACAAACTATTTCCTCTGCTTGGAACATATTTCTCCCAACTTTCCAAGTGACTTTTCATCCTTCAGACTTCATTTGTTAGACAGATCTCCCCTGGCAAGTAATTCTTATAACTTGTTATTTTTTTTTCATAGTTCTTATCAAAATCTATAACAATATTTGCATGTAATTTCTGTAACCTGGGCAGTTTCAAGATGGCAAATAGGAACAGCTCCACTCTACAGCTCCTAGTGTGAGTGACGCAGAAGACGGGTGACTTCTGCATTTCCAACTGAGGTACTGGGTTCATCTCACTGGGGCTTATCAGACAGTGGGTGCAGGACAGTGGGTGCAGCACACCAAGCTTGAGCCAAAGAAGGGCAAGACATCGCCTCATGCGGGAAGCACAAGGGGTCAGGGAATTCCCTTTCATAGCCAAGCAAAGCTGTGACAGATGGCACCTGGAAAATCGGGTCACTCCCACCCTAATACTGAGCTTTTCCAATGGTCTTAGCAAACGGCACACCAGGAGATTATATCCCACGCCTGGCTTGGAGGGTCCCACGCCCACAGAACCTCGCTCATTGCTAGCACAGCAGTCTGTGATCAAATTGCAAGGTGGCAGTGAGGCTGGGGGAGGGGTGCCCGCCATTGCTGAGGCTTGAGTAGGTAAACAAAGCAGCTAGGAAGCTCGAACTGGGTGGAGCCCACTGCAGCTCAAGGAGGCCTGCCTGCCTCTGTAGACTCCACCTATTGGGGCAGGGCATAGCCAAACAAAAGGCAGCAGAAACCTCTGCAGACTTCAATGTCCCTGTCTGACAGCTTGGAAGAGAGTAGTGGTTCTCCTAGCATGGAGTTTGAGATCTGAGAACAGACAGACTGCCTCCTCAAGTGGGTCCCTGACCCCCGAGTAGCCTATCTGTGAGGCACCCCCCAGTAGGGGCAGACTGACACCTCACACAGCAGGGTGCCCTTCTGAGACGAAACTTCCAGAGGAAAGATCAGACAGCAACATTTGCTGTTCAGCAATATTTGCTGTTCTGCAGCCTCCGCTGCTGATACCCAGGCAAACAGGGTCTGGAGTGGACCTCCAGCAAACTCCAACATACCTGCAGCTGAGGGTCCTGACTGTTAGAAGGAAAACTAACAAACAGAAACGACATCCACACCAAAACCCCATCTGTATGTCACCATCATCAAAGACTAAAGGCAGATAAAACCACAAAGATGGGAAAAAAACAGAGCAGAAAAGCTGAAAATTCTAAAAATCAGAGCACCTCTCCTCCTCCAGAGGAACGCAGCTCCTCACCAGCAACGTAACAAAGCTGGACAGAGAATGACTTTGAACAGTTGAGAGAAGGCTTCAGACGATCAAACTTCTCCGAGCTAAAGGAGGAAGTTTGAACCCACTGCAGAGAAGTTAAAAACCTTGAAAAAAGATTAGACAAATGGCTAACTAGAATAACCAAGCCAGAGAAGTCCTTAAAGGACCTGATGGAGCTGAAAACCATGGCACGAGAACTACATGATGAATACACAAGCTTCAGTAGCCAATTCAATCAACTGGAAGAAAGGGTATCAGTGATGCAAGATCAAATGAATGAAATGAAGTGAGAAGAGAAGTTTAGAGAAAAAAGAATAAAAAGAAATGAACAAAGCCTCCAAGAAATATGGGACCATGTGAAAAGACCAAATCTACGTCTGATTGGTGTACCTGAAAGTGATGGGGAGAATGGAACCAAGTTGGAAAACACTCTGCAGGATATTATCCAGGAGAACTTCCCCAACCTAGCAAGGCAGGCCAACATTCAAGTTCAGTAAATACAGAGAACGCCACAAAGATACTCCTCGAGAAGAGCAACTCCAAGAAACATAATTGTCAGATTCACCAAAGTTGAAATGAAGGAAAAAATGTTAAGGGCAGCCAGAGAGAAAGGTCGGGTTACCACAAAGGGAAGCCCATCAGACTAACAGCTGATGTCTTGGCAGAAACTATACAACCCAGAAGAGAGTGAGGGCCAATATTCAACATTCTTAAAGAAAAGAATTTTAAATCCAGAATTTCATATCCAGCCAAACTAAGCTTCATAAGTGAAGGAGAAATAAAATCCTTTACAGACAAGCAAATGCTGAGAGATTTTGTTACCACCAGGCTTGCCCTAAAAGAGCTCCTGAAGGAAGCACTAAATATGGAAAGGAACAACCAGTACCAGCCACTGCAAAAATATGCCAAATTGTGAAGACCATCGATGCTAGGAAGAAACTGCATCAACTAACAAGCAAAATAACCAGCTAACATCATAATGACAGGATCAAATTCACACATAACAATATTAACCCTAAATGTAAATGGGCTAAATGCTCCAATTAAAAGACACAGACTGGCAAATTGGATAAAGAGTCAAGATCCATCAGTGTGCTGTATTCAGGAGACCATCTCATGTGCAGAGACACACAAAGGCTCAAAATAAAGGGATGGAGGAAGATCTACCAAGCAA
This sequence comes from Gorilla gorilla gorilla, assembly GCF_029281585.2. NCBI lineage: Eukaryota > Metazoa > Chordata > Mammalia > Primates > Hominidae > Gorilla > Gorilla gorilla. Next base: position 81,265,452 of record NC_073234.2, read on the forward strand.
ATGGAAAACAAAAAAGGCAGGGGTCGCAATCCTAGTCTCTGATAAAAAAAACGTTAAATCAACAAAGATCAAAAGAGACAAAGAAGGTCATTACATAATGGTAAAGGGATCAATTCAACAAGAAGAGCTAACTATCCTAAATATATATGCACCCAATACAGGAGCACCCAGATTCATAAAGCAAGTCCTTAGAGACCTACAAAGAGACTTAGACTCCCATACAATAATAATGGGAGACTTTAACACCCCACTGTCAACATTAGACAGATCAACGAGACTGAAAGTTAACAAGGATATCCAGGAATTGAAGTCAGCTCTGCACCAAGTGGACCTAATAGACATCTACAGAACTCTCCACCCCAAATCAACAGAATATACCTTCTTCTCAGCACCACATTGCACCTATTCCAAAACTGACCACATAGTTGGAAGTAAAGCACTCCTCAGCAAATGTAAAAGAACAGAAATTATAACAAACTGTCTCTCAGACCACAGTAGAATCAAACTAGAACTCAGGATTAAGAAACTCATTCAAAACCACTCAACTACATGGAAACTGAACAACCTGCTCCTGAATGACTGCTGCGTACATAACGAAATGAAGGCAGAAATAAAGGTGTCTTTGAAACCAATGAGAACAAAGACACAACATACCAGAATCTCTGGGACACATTTAAAGCAGTGTGCAGAGGGAAATTTATAGCACTAAATGCCCACAAGAGAAAGCAGGAAAGATCTAAAATTGACACCCTAACATCACAATTAAAAGAACTAGAGAAGGAAGAACAAACACATTCAAAAGCTAGCAGAAGGCAAAAAATAACTAAGATCAGAGCAGAACTGAAGGAGATAGACACACAAAAAACTGTTCAAAAAATCAATGAATCCAGGAGCTGGTTTTTTGAAAAGATCAAGAAAATTGATAGACCGCTAGCAAGACTAATAAAGAAGAAAAGAGAGAAGAATCAAATAGATGCAATAAAAAATGATAAAGGGGATATCACCACCGATCCCACAGAAATACAAACTACCATCAGAGAATACTAGAAACACCTCTGTGCAAATAAACTACAAAATCTAGAAGAAATGGAGAAATTCCTTGACACATATACCCTCCCAAGACTAAACCAGGAAGAAGTTGAATCTCTTAATAGACCAATAACAGGCTCTGAAATTGAGGCAATAATTAATAGCTTAGCAACCAAAAAAAGTCCAGGACCAGATGGATTCACAGCCAAATTCTGCCAGAGGTACAAGGAAGAGCTGGTTCCATTCCTTCTGAAACTATTCCAATCAACAGAATAAAAGGGAATCTTCCCTAACTCATTTTATGAGGCCAGCATCATCCTGATACCAAAGCCTGGCAGAGACACAACAACAAAAAAATTTTAGACCAATATCCCTGATGAACATCAATGCAAAAATCCTCAATAAAATACTGGCAAACTGAATCCAGTAGCACATCAAAAACCTTATCCACCATGATCAAGTGGGCTTTATCCCTGGGATGCAAGGCTGGTTCAACATATGCAAATCAATAAATGTAATCCAGCATATAAACAGAACCAAAGACAAAAACCACATGGTTATCTCAATAGATGCAGAAAAGGCCTTTGACAAAATTCAACAGCCCTTCATGCTAAAAACTCTCAATAAATTAGGTATTAATGGGACGTATCTCAAAATAATAAGAGCTATTTATGACAAACCCACAGCCAATATCATACTGAATGGGCAAAAACTGGAAGCATTCTCTTTAAAAACTGGCACAAGACAGGGATGCCCTCTCTCACCACTCCTATTCAACATAGTGTTGGAAGTTCTGGCCAGGGCAATCAGGCAGGAGAAAGAAATAAAGGGTATTCAATTAGGAAAAGAGGAAGTCAAATTGTCCCTGTTTGCAGATGACAGGATTGTATATCTAGAAAACCCCATCGTCTCAGCCCAAAATCTCCTAAGCTGATAAGCAACTTCAGCAAAGTCTCAGGATACAAAATCAGTGTGCAAAAATCACAAGCATTCTTATACACCAATAACAGACAAACAGAGAGCCAAATCATGAGTGAACTCCCATTCACAATTGCTTCAAAGAGAATAAAATACCTAGGAATCCAACTTACAAGGGATGTGAAGGACCTCTTCAAGGAGAACTACAAACCACTGCTCAATGAAATAAAAGAGGACACAAACAAATGGAAGAACATTCCATGCTCATGGATAGGAAGAATCAATATCATGAAAATGGCCATACTGCCCAAGGTAATTTACAGATTCAATGCCATCCCCATCAAGCTACCAATGACTTTCTTCACAGAACTGGAAAAAACTACTTTAAAGTTCATATGGAACCAAAAAAGAGCCTGCATTGCCAAGAGAATCCTAAGCCAAAAGAACAAAGCTGGAGGCATCACGCTACCTGACTTCAAACTATACTACAAGGCTACAGTAACCAAAACAGCATGGTACTGGTACCAAAACAGAGATATGGACCAATGGAACAGAACAGGGCCCTCAGAAATAATACCACATATCTACAACCATCTGATCTTTGACAAACCTGACAAAAACAAGAAATGGGGAAAGGATTCCCTTTTTAACAAATGGTGCTGGGAAAACTAGCTAGCCATATATAGAAAGCTGAAACTGAATCCCTTCCTTACACCTTATACAAAAATTAATTCAAGATGGATTAAAGACTTAAATGTTAGACCTAAAACAATAAAAACCCTGGAAGAAAACCTAGGCAATACCATTCAGGACATAGGCATGGGCAAGGACTTCGTGTCTAAAACACCAAAAGCAAAGGCAACAAAAGCCAAAATTGACAAATTGGATCTAATTAAACTAAAGAGCTTCTGCACAGCAAAAGAAACTACCATCAGAGTGAACAGCCAACCTACAGAATGGGAGAAAATTTTTGCAATCTACTCATCTGACAAAGCGCTAATATCCAGAATCTACAAAGAACTCGAACAGATTTACAAGAAAGCAACAAACAACCACATCAAAAAGTGGGCAAAGGATATGAACAGACACTTCTCAAAAGAAGACATTTATGCAGCCAACAGACACATGAAAAAATGCTCATCATCCCTGGCCATTGGAGACATGCAAATCAAAACCACAATGAGATATCACCTCACACCAGTTAGAATGGCGATCATTAAAAAGTCAGGAAACAACAGGTGCTGGAAAGGATGTGGAGAAACAGGAACACTTTTACACTGTTGGTGGGACTGTAAACTAGTTCAACCATTGTGGAAGACAGTGTGGCGATTCCTCAAGGATCTAGAACTAGAAATACCATTTGACCCAGCCATCCCATTACTGGGTATATACCCAAAGGATTATAAATCATGCTGCTATAAAGACACATGCACACATATGTTTCCTGCGGCACTATTCACAATAGCAAAGACTTGGAACCAACCCAACTGTCCATCAATGATAGACTGGATTAAGAAAATGTGGCACATATACACCATGGAATACTATGCAGCCATAAAAAAGGATGAGTTCATGTCCTTTGCAGGGACATGGATGAAGCTGGAAACCATCATTCTGAGAAAACTATTGCAAGGACAAAAAAACCAAACACCTCATTTTCTCACTCATAGGTGGGAATTGAACAATGAGAACACATGGACACAGGAAGGGGAACATCACCTACCAGGGCCTGTTGTGGGGTGGGGGGAGTGGGGAGGGATGCATTAGGAGATATACCTAATGTTAAATGACAAGTTAATGGGTACAGCACACCAACATGGCACATGTATACATACGTAACAAACTTGCACGTTGTGCACATGTACCCTAAAACTTAAAGTATAATTTAAAAAATATATATATATATATAAAAAGAAAATGTGGCAAAAAAAAAAAAAAGAAATGAAAAGAAAAAAGAAGTCTAACACGTAAGGAAAAAAAAAAATTTTCTGTAACCCTTACTAGTATGTAAGCTCCTGGGGCAGACACCACATGAAGTATATCTGTCTCTGTATTGTGAGTTCCAGGAACATTGCCCGACACATAGTAGGTGCTCAATAATGTTTGAGGAAGGAAGATGAATTTCAGTAAAGGAAATAGAAGTTATTAAGATTTATTAAGATCTCCTATCCCATCCCCTCCTGGAGATTATTTCTTTCTCTTTCTTCCACGTGGCTATCTTTGACACTTATGCTTACCTTCCCTAGGCAGTGTCATATGTTCTGAAACCTTCCTGCAGCATCAAAACACCTGTCCTATGTCACATTACCACTGGGACTCTGCCCTCTTCTGGTCAATATGGGAACTGATCTTTTTTTTCCTGATGCTATTTTAATGGATGATTAAGGCTAACCTATTTTCCTTCTTTGTCTGTATTTCTATCTTAATTGGCAATTTCTGGAAAAACAAGAACTAGCCCCAAAGTAAAGACTTCAATCCATTTCTGTTTAGTAATATGTATATAAACCAAGCCAATTACCAAATTCATGAGGGATGAATCCATGTATACAACCATGGCAGTCTTCTTTCATGAATTTAAGACCTATTTATTGACTACCTATGTTAAAAGAAAAACTTCCACTGAATTAGATTTAAAGGAGTCTAATTGAGCAATGGACAATTCATGAATCGTGCAGCCCCCAAGATCACAGCAGATTCACAGATACTCCAGGAATGCCTATGGTCAGAACAAATATATAGACAAAAAAAAGGAAGTGATGTACAGAAATCAGAGGTGAGGTACAGAAACTGCTGGATTGGTTACAGATTGCTGTTTGCCTTATTTGAACACAGTGTGAACACTCAGCAGTGTACAGGTGGTTGAAGTATGGCTGCTGGGATTGGCCAAGTCTCAGCTATAGTTTCAGGGCATATTCCTATGTTAGGTTTTCAATCTTGTCGGCCTATTAAGTTAGGTTGCAGTTCACCCACAAGGACTTAAATAAAGAAGTACAGAGTCCTTCTCAGGAAATATTTAGTTTGCTTTAACAAATCCCCACTTTGGGTCATTTTTCTCAATTTTGAGGCATTAACCAAAACATTAGTCATTGATGTCACTATCACCATTGTAAATGTACTTATTTGGTCTTGAAACCCACTAGGGAACAGTAGAACAGTGAGTTTCGCAAAGGTAGGAACAAGGGCTTGAGTACAAGTTACCTCCTTATGCTGGAACATTCTGTTTACAGGAGAAAAATGAAACCTGGTCTATTCTAAGATGTATGTGTTTGCTTAAAATCTTAGTTTGATTATATCACATGTAGCATGAGCAACTCCATTTTTGTTTGCTTTGGTCTGCTGGGGCCTAGTGCATGAACTCAGTCCAAAACAATGGCCTCCCATAATTTTGCTTTAAAAAATCTCCCGTTTTGGGTCAGGTTCTCACTTAGGTGAGAGTGTGACCAAAACTTAGGGTCTTAGTGCCACACTCAGTTACCATCATTTTGGGTTTCCAGTCTCAGCATGTCATTCATAGGTTACCGTGTCCTTACGGTTGAACACTTCTTTCAGCTCTTGTCATTGCAGTGAAGACAGACCATTTGACATTCTAGAGATGGCAGCATGCAAACATTTAAAACCTTTGAGAGAATACAGTATGCCAGGGAGACTGTTATTATGACTTTGGGGAGGATAATACCAAGAATTTGGAGTATGCTTCTTACTAGGGTCCCCACAAACCAAACCACCTAAAATCAAATAGATTAGAGAATGAGCTAGACAAAGAGTCTACTCACTTAACTAAGCAGTCTCTTCGTTAATCCCCTACAAGTGAATCTCTATAATCTACATTTGATGTATTTCTCCATAGGCCACGAGGGCCAGCAGCTGCACAGATACTTTTCTGTTCAGCCACTAAATAATCTAGAGCAATTCTATTATTTAGCATAACTTTCAGAAGAGAATTTAAGTATTTTGTGTAACCATAGCCTTTATAGTAGAATCTGCTACAGAGCCTATCATGAGGGATACATTTCTAATCATTGTCTGTTTTATTCCAAGCCATGAAAAAAGAACCTAACAAATGATGCCTCTCTTGAAGAGTGAAGGCCTCCTGGCAATGTTCTCTTTAACCCATGATGTGGGTTAAGAAGAGTGAACCAATGTTCTGTTTTTGAGTGATTATGAGGCAACATATGTACAACTGTTTCTTATCTACATTAGGACTTTTTTTTTCTTTTTTTTTTTTGAGATACAGTCTTACTCTGTTGCCCAGGCTGGAGTGCACTGGTGCAATCTTGGCTCACTGCAGCCTCTGCCTCCCGGGTTCAAGTGATTCTCCTGCCTCAGCCTCCCAAGTAGCTGGGACTACAGGTACACCACCACGCCCAGCTAATTTTTGTATTTTTAGTAGAGATGGAGTTTCACCATGTTGGCCAGGATGGTCTCGATCTCCTGACCTTGTGATTTACCCACCTTGGCCCCCAAACTGCTGGGATTACAGGCGTGAGCCATTGCCCCCAGCCAGGCCTTCATTTTTTTATCTATCAAAGTATAAGGTTATCCATGTATACGGCTGGTTGCAAAACCCTTCACAAATAAAATATAACCCATAAGTGCACACAACAGACCCCCTTTTCATTTCTATTGTTCATAGACACATAAACAAGGAGAAAATATTCAAAGATAAGAGTCTCATGAGAGTAGAGAAGTCTTGATCCATGATCTCGGGAAAAGCTGCTCACATCAAGGATGCCATCTTCTAGAGAGAAACTTTCCTGGTTAGCTTTACCTTAAGGATTCCAGCAGGTGTACAGTTCCAAGAGTGTGGAGGGACCCTCCTCACTTGTGACATTATGAACCCAAAGTTCAAGTGTCCAAAGTCTTGTTGTAGTGTAAATGGCAAGGGCAGTCTTTCCCTGATATTTTCAGAAGATCCCGTTTTCAGGTTCTAGTTTGTGAAGGAGTTGACTGTCCTCAGTAAAACATAAAAAGCTTTCTTTAGCTGGTGAAATTACAATGTAGCATAATAACGTACTGTTACAACATCAGTCCTCTTGCATGAGAGAACTTTTCTATAACCAGAAAACATGCATTGAAAATGACAATTGAATGAAATCCCTTTATAAAATGTTTAAATGGACCATCAGGTAACCAAATGTACCTGAAGCTTTGATTGTTTTCCCAGGAATATGGGTTTGACAAACCAAACACTGGTTATACACTATTTATCAATTTATAAGTTACCACACCAATATATTTAATTTTGATTATTTTATCTTTTCCATGATGAGTTATGGAATGCAGGATTTTTAATAACAAAAGCTTTAAGGGCTCAGGAAGGACAAGGCAGCTGTCCTGGTCCTTCAAGAATTCATCCTTAACATTGGACTTATGTTCTCTTGAACACCAGTTGTTTTTCCAATTTAGGTGCATAGCACTGATAACTGATAGGTTACCACAGGTAATTTGACTTAGACCACGGAGCTCATTCAAATTGCATATATAAACAATTTCAGTATTGGCTGATTTAGGATGAAAATCTGGCAAAGTATTTTCTTGGTATTTAATTAATTTTTGTTCTACGTGGGTTAGTAGTTTTATAACCCAGTCAGTCTTTTCTGTAACATTCCAGGAATTTTTACCCAGTCCAAATGATATGATTCTAAAGTTATCGGAAACCTGTATTCAGGAGTGCTTTTCAGGGTTCTTTCTATCCTTTCGTGAACCTCCTAAAAAACATCAGCATATTCTAGGATTTTGTATGCTTATGAAGTTTTCAGAAACTGCACCAGCATTAACCAATTAACTTGAAATAACTTTAAATAGTCATAGTTAAAAATACAATTGACAGGGAAATTTGGTTCTTTCTGTGGTCTACAATAACAACATAATAACCATAATTATAATTGATAGCATATAGACATATTAGAATTTTAGAAATCCTATGCAATTTGGGGACATATTGATGATATACACTAGAATGTAACCTAAAGATGTATAACCTAAAACCTATAAACATTATTTCTTATTTTGACAATACTTCATATGTAACTTAACATACCAAATAATCCTGTTTACCTCTTTTTCAGTTGCTTCAGGGGCCCTATGTAGCATCCCAAAGTTAGAGGTCAGAAAAGACAATTTTGCAGCTGAAATTTGATTTTGGGAAGCTTTTCAATATGTTAAAGCTTTAAAACACTTGATATTATGAGATAGAATTGCAGGTCACCACAAGCCATTCATTTAGCCAAAATAATGAGTTTAAAAAAATTTTTAAGGCAAAAACCTTTACATATTGATAGAGGGAAAATTTAGCTTTCCAAATAATCTGTCCCTTGTCTTTCCCTTCTTTTTTCAGTAGTTTATTCAGTAGTTATTCAGTAGTTTATTTGTTTGCCTTATTCAAAAGGCAAACAAAAGTCTTTCATTATCCTTTGATATTACCTGAAAATTTTGTTTGACAGGGAACCAAACTTCACACTTCCATTAATCTACTATTAATGTCAACCCCAATTTTTAATAACACTTATAGACAAATTTATCAATTTAATCAGTTTGGCCAAAAGGTGAGATTCTCATAAACCTTTATAACCCTTTACAATTTTTGTTAAAGACCAGATCAGTACTCTAAGAAAAACCTGTTATGCTTTTATTTTAATGTTCAATTTACAGAAAAACTGGATAATACCCCCTTTAACTTTAGCCAATATGGTTACAAACAGAATGTTTTACAATTAATTGTACACACCTTCCACAACTTGCTCAAAGCTTTAGCATTTTTTTTTTTTTTGAGGCAGAGTTTCACTCTGTTACCCAGGCTGAAGTGCAATGGCACAATTTTGGCTCACTGCAACCTCTGCCTCCCAGGTTCCAGCAATTCTCCCACCTCAGCCTCCACAATAGCAGGTGTATGCCACCATACCCAGCTAATTTTTTGTATTTTTAGTAGAGATGGGGTTTCACCATGTTGGCCAGACTGGTCTTTGAATTCCTGACCTCAAGTGATCTGCATGCCTTGGCTTCTTAAAGTGCTAGGATTATAGGCATGAGCCACCACACCTGGCCCAAACCTTTAGCTTTGTCTTATTTAATTTAAAACAATCCTTTAACCCTCTAAACTGGGTAAAAATTTACATTCCTATGTCTTCTTATAATTTTTTTTTACCAAAAGCATATTTCACTTTCCTTACACACCTTGAATATAAAACTGTTTTTTCAGTATCTCAATTACATGTGATAATGGTAACTCTTAGCAACTTTTATTTTTGGTGCATAAATTTCCTTTCAGAAGTCTTTTCATGACTTGCACAGATCATCTACAACATCCTTGGACTTTCTCACTTGTCCTAAACATCCCTTTTTTAAACTAGTTATTTTACTTTAGGACAAGAATTTACCATACAAGATCCTTTCTTTCATAAAATTTCTTTTCTTTATAATCTTCTTTGCATAGCTAAGGGGCATGGCTAATTCCACATGTTCCCAGGCCTTATCTAGAATCTAATGTCTCCAAGGTAGGTAAATTGAACGATTTTCAAAAGTCAAAGCAGTTTATGACCTTAAAGCATTTAGCAAACCTAATATCTGACCTGCCTAATTTAGAACAAATGTCTTTATTTTACCAATAATCTTTTAAACTTTTTATTTCCCAAAGATTACTAAGGTTACATGAACTAAAAAGCCTTAAAATTTTTATTTTTCTTTCAAAAAAATTTCTTTAAATGCTTATTTTTCTTTAAGCCAATTCGTTAGAGCTCCTTTATATAAACATCACACATACAACATATATATAACTATACAGATAGACAGATAGAAGAAGATCCAGTAGTTGTAAGATTTTTCCTTTGCCAGTTTTTAAGTTTTTTAACTGGATTACTGGCTTTAGGGTGGAGTCCTTGGAGAGACAGGGCCAGGAAAGCATGCAGTTTCTACAGCCCAATATAATAAACAGACACAGCTGGAAGGCAAATCAGATCTCCAGAAAGTAAGGGACCCATTCCCATTTTTATAACAGATCCTGGATCCCAAAAAGAGGGGATCAGCTCATCTCCCATGGGATTCTTATCTCTCAGTTGGGGGTGGGGACATTTCCATAATTTCTAGGTGGCCAAGAGCAAGCTTCTCTTATCCAAACACGCAGAGCTAAGTATCTCCCCATAATCGCCATTAGCCATCCCCAAAAGTATATTTCCAACCTAGTTACTACATACCAAACCTCTCTTATAATGCAAAGTAATTTCTGATACCCCCCAAAGTCAAAAACGTCAGATAATGCCATGCAAAAGAGAACAGAGCCTTAGATTTTTGAGAGGGAACTGTCAGGTGGCTAGAATACAGTAAGCCAGGAGTAAACTGTCAGAGATGAAGAAAGAGAGGTAGCCAGGAGACTAGTCAGAGACAGCCTTGTGACCACTGCAAAGACCATGGATTTTATTCTAAATGTGACATAAAGGTATTGAAAAGATTTGAGCACAGGATCAACATGATACTACTTATATTTTAAGAGGATGACTGTCACTGTTATGACTTTAGGAGGAAGCAGGGAGTTGGGGGAAGAGAAGAAACAGATGAATCAGGAGGCACAGTGCAGCAACAAGAGATGAAAGGTAACAGTGGCTTGGACTACGATGGTAGTGGGAGAAGGTGAATACATGGTCAGATTCAATAATTAGTTTTGAAGTTAATGCCAATAGGATTAGGAGATGGGTTTGATACAGGCTGTGGTAGAAAGAAAGGAGTCCAGGATAATGCCAAGGTTTTATGTCACAGGAAGAAGGAGAAGGTTCCATTTAGGTAACAATATGTAATAGCAGCATGTTGCAACCCACACATATTTTATTAAAGAGTTCATGAATTCTGTTAACTTAGGATCCTTCTGCTCTAAAGGCTAACATCATCCTTCCAGCTCCCAGGGAAACACTTCTCTATATCACTTGCCCCATATCCTTGTAAGTTTCTGACTGTCATGTCCAACCTGCAGCCCATGGGCCACAAGTAGCCCAGGATGGTTTTGAATGCAGCCCAACACAAATTCATAAACTTTCCTGAAATATTATGAAATTTTTTGTGATTTTTTTTTTACCTTATCAGCTATTGTTAGTGTTTCATGTATTTTATATGTGACCCAAGATAATTCTTCTTCTAATGTGGCCCAGGGAAGCCAAAAGATTGGACACCCCGGTACAGGTTGCACCATTGCCAACACTGGAGATTAACACTGCTTTGAGTAAGAAGACGATTTGAGCAGTAGAAACACTTGGGTGAGACAGAAAACCAAAAGAGCATGTCACACCTTTTTTCTACATAAATGACATCATTTCCCAGTAGTACTGAGCATCAAGTTTCTTGCTTCTCATGATGTTCCAATTTTTGACCTTGGAGATGCTTACCAATGAGCTATTCGAGATAATGATATAACTATTCGACTGAATAATTCAATGAGATAACAATTCAAAAAGCATATGGCTTCTAAAGAAAACAATGTGTAACTTAAAAAAATCACATTACTTTTAAATTTATATATGTAGGTCTCAGTCTAACTAATGTGTGAAATGTAATATTGATTCTTAACACTGATAATAAGATGAACACTGAACATTAGATTTGCAAAAAGCTTTACTTCTATAAAATATTTGATAAATGTGATTAACTTTTCAAAAAACTAAATTTAAATACATGAAAATTAGGAGATGAAGGCAGAGTCATGCAGAATGAAGTTTTGAACACGAGCTCTGTTAAGGGATCAGTTGCATTTTCTTACTGTTAGGGAATCAGCCTACCTCAGACACCTGGGCATCAATCCACTGGTGTGAATGTTTTTGGAGAGGGACAAGTTTTATTTAAATCATTTTAAAATTTTGTTATATATTTTGTTATTATAATCACATGTATTTATATTTTGCCTTTCAATTTTATAGGTTATTTTAAATAGAAGAAATAACTTTTTTGAAAACACACCAAAATAATTTTAATTTTATAATTTTGACATTTACTCTAATATATTTTTATAAGATACATTCAATTTTATATCCACTAAATATATTTTATTAATTCTTTAGATCATTAATGGCAATGTAACACACATTCGATGAAAAACTCATTATAACATAACAAATGACTTTGCAAAGTCAAGAAAAATCTATTTTATAGAATGACTATATAAAAATGTACATACTAACATATAACAATGTATGAATTATATATATATATATTATTTTCAACCTGTAAGTTAAATGTTTAATAATACTTGTTCAATTCCATTTAATAATATTTGTTATTTTACCAATGAAAGCAATGCATTTACTCATATTTTTATTCTGTCTGATATTATAATAGTATATTTGACAAGGAAGTAGGAGAGAACATCTTTTATTTGACCAGGGTTAGCTTGATTTATAACTTCTTAAACATTTGGTATTTGGGTATTGGTGCTCTTGCCTAGACCCTATAAATATTCCAGACAGCTTCGTTGTTCACAGAGAAGACTGTGATTAACTCTGTCTGGAGGGTCAGAGAAAGCTTCACTCAGGAGGTGCTGTCAGTCTGGAGGTTCAGAGAAAGCTTCACCGAGGATAGGGTCATGAAGGGCAGTTAGGAGCTCATCAGTGGGTGAGCTCTCCATCAGACAATGGAAGAAGGGCATTCAGAGCACAAGAATAGCACATGCAAAGCTGGGTGGCCATGTTCTGTGAAATGCAGTACGTTTGACCTAGTTGGATATAAAGTTATGTGGGGCTAGGGGAATGGCTGGGCATGGAGCTAGAAATATGACTCAGAGAAAGATATCTTTTGCTCTCCAGGAGTTTGAAAGGAGTCTGGTGGCAGTCATGGTGCATATCTTAGGAAATACTTTGAGTGACAGATCCTGATACAGATCTTTGCTATTCTACCCAGCCTAGGATCTTTCGTTTTGTGTATTTTTTGAGACAGGGTCTTGCTCTGTTGCCCAGGCTGGAGTGCAGTGGCATGATTTCTGCTCACTGCAACCTCCGTTTTCCATAGCCCAGGATCTTAAACCAAGTAAATTCTTGGAATATTTGCTGAATTGAAGTGAAAAAAATTACATATTTGAATTTATTCTTTTTTTTTTTTTTTTTTGAGACGGAGTTTCATTCTTGTTGCCCAGGTTTCATTCTTGTTGCCCAGGTTGGAGTGCAATGGCATGACCTTGGCTCACTGCAACCTCCGCCTCCTGGGTTCAAGCAATTCTTCTGCTTCAGCATCCCAGGTAGCTGGGATTACAGGCATGTGCCACCACGCCCAGCTAATTTTGTATTTTTAGTAGAGATGGAGTTTCTCCATGTTGGTCAGGCTGGTCTTGAACTCCCAGCCTCAGGTGATCCGCCCACCTCGGCCTCCCAAAGTGCTGGGATTATAGGCGTGAGCCACCACGCCCAGCCAAATTTATTCTTAAGGCTACTTGTTAGAAATGCTATGAGATAGTTGAAGCCTTGCAAACAATAAAATATTAATTAAAATTAACATAATAAATTATGATTATCACCAATAATATTAATAACAGCCTTGTCAATAAACTAGCACATGATGATCAGTATATTACATGCTCTAGATGAATTATCTTTCTTTTTTCTCCCAGCTAATAAAATGATCACAAATACATGAAATATCTCTTAATTCTCACATGAATGCTGATATAGATGGGCTATCAAGGGACAGTGAGATGAATTCACCTGCCCTGATACAGCTAATAAGTGACAGACCAGAATTCTAAACTCAGGTTGGCTTGGATCTAGAAAGATTTGGAAGGTGTCCCCCCTCCTCCCACCCCCTCCCCACAAGGGACAGGCAGTGCTTTTAAAATAGTTCAAAGGATTGTAATCGCCCTCAAAATGCACCACTTTGTGGGGTTTTTTTTTCTCCTGGCAACTTTACAAGGTTTGCACAATGGCCACATCTATATGATAAACAGATGGAGCATGCACTGTTTCCTTTGGTGAAACACACAATGGATTGGTGCTGGGGTTTCTGTGGGAGGTGAAGGGACTCGCCAGCCAATAAGAGAACACAGATATTCAACTGACAGAGCTAGGGGACAAGGGTTTCCTTTTGCAGGATTCCTAAGTGCTGTCAGTAAGAATCTATTTGCCCCATCAAGGGATCAGTTGAGAGACACCTTTTCCCCCAAACTGGAAGTACTGGAATCTATTAGAAATGTTTAGAAGAATGTAACTATTAAGAGAAGGGAAAGAATTACTTCATGGTATACAAAAATTTGATGAAGAGATTTCCTTACAGGTGAATCTCAGTTACTTGGAGCCAGATGATAGGAGAGTTTGCTGAAGAAAGATGAGGGAGTTGGGCCACCAGCTATGGTTTTGCAGGTTGTTCACTGCACAAGGGTACCTGGCTGGAATAGCAAGTGAGACCAAAACCCAGCAAGCACTCTGCTTGCCAACTCATCCACACTGGTGCAGGGTTTCATCTGCCCAGGAGAAGGGAAACTTTGCTTGAATATGTGTATATTCACCAAATGTACTAGTGGCAGCCCAGCCCTAGAGTGCCTCCTCTTTAAGGGTGCCAGTGGTGACATTATGCATTCCTCCTCAGTCTTCCAAATCTCCACCATGACTTGGAGCATTTGAGAGACTATATAGAGTAGTAGCCTCTAGCAGTGCACTACCAAGTTCAGTAGCCACCAGTCACGTGTGGCTTTTGAACAGTTGGAATGTGGCTGTGGCAAATTGAGATATAAAATACATGCCACGTATGTAAAATGTAAAATACACACCAGATTTTAAAGACTTTATATGAAAAAAGAATAAAAAGTATTCATTAATAATTTGATTACATGTTAAAATGAAATATTTTTATATATTAGATTAAACATTATTAAAATTAATTTCACATCTTTTTACTTTTTAAATGCAGCTATTAGAAATTTTGAAATTCCCTATTTGGCTTACATTATACAGTTGACCTTTAAACAACACAAGTTTGAGTTACTCAGGCTCACTCATGCATAGATTTTCTTCCACCTCTGCCGCCCCTCAGACAGCAAGACCAATCCCTCCTCTTCCTCCCCCTCCTCCTCCTCCTCAGGTTACTCAGTGTGAAGACAATGAAGATGAAGACCTTTATGGTGATCCACTTCCACTTAATGAATAGTAAATATATTTTCTTTTCCTTATGATTTTTTTAATGACATTTTCTTTTCTTTAGCTTACTTTACCCTAAGAATACAGTACATAATACATATAACATACAAAATATGTGTCAATCAACTGTTTTTATTATTATAAGGCTTCTGGTCAACAGTAGGCTATTAGTAATTAGGTTTTGGGGGGTCAGAAGTTACATATGGTTTTCAACTCTGCAGGGTGGGGGTACCTTGGTGCCCCAACCCCCACGTTGTTTGAGGGTCAACTGCATTTCACTTGGGCAACACCGCACTAGAGTCAGGCAGAGGTGGTTTAAACCCCTCACCCATCCACTTATCAGCCCTGCTTCTTCAGGCAAGTTTCTTTTTTTGTTTGTTTGTTGGTTTCTCAAGACAGAGTCTCACTCTGTCGTCCAGACTGCAGTGCAGTGGCGTGATCTCAGTTCACTGCAGCCTCTGCCTCCCGGGTTGAAGCGATTCTCCTGCCTCAGCCTCTCAAGTAGCTGGGACTACATGTGCACACCAACACACCTGGCTAATTTTTGTATTTTCAGTAGAGATGGGGTTTCGCCATGTTGGCCAGGCTGGTTTCAAACTCCTGACCTCTAGTGATCCACCCTCCTTGTCCTCCCAAAGTGCTGGGATTACAGGCATGAACCACCGCGCTCGGCCTTCAGGCAAGTTTCTTAAGTGTTTATTTTCTGTAAACATGACTTCATAAACTTACAGAGTTGTTCTAAAGATTAAATGAGGTAATGCATGCATCCTGACACTGCACTAGCACGTAAACATTATTATTACAGTGTTCCGGTCACAGTTCCCCCAAAGAGAGGGACAGGAGACACAAGTGGATACTCCCAGCGTTCCAATGCACAGGTACAAATTGAGGGCCAGAATCAAGCCATAGCCTTTATACAAGGAAGGAGATCTTGCAAAGGGCCTTACCTTTGAGCACTGTTTTTTGTTGTTGTTTTGTTTTGTTTGAGATGGAGTCTCGCTCTGTTACACAGGCTGGAGTGCAGTGGCACCATCTCAGCTCACTGCAACCTCTGCCTCCTGGGTTCAAGTGATTCTCCTGCCTCAGCCTCCCAAGTAGCTGAGACACTAGGCACGTGCCACCACGTCCAGCTAATTTTTTGTATTTTTAGTAGAGAAGGGGTTTCACCATGTTGGCCAGGCTGGTCTTGAACTCCTGACCTGAAGTGATCCACCTGCCTTGGCATCCCAAAGTGCTGGGATTATAGGCCTGTTTTTCTCCTTTCAGAAGTCCTGCCTTTGTTCCCTAGAAGCCTGCTCTCTAAGGACTCTGAGGAAGCATTCTTGCTGGAGTCATCTGGAGCCACTTATCTATGCCACTCTGCCCCATGGGGCCCTACATGGTAAGGTGCTCAGGGCAGTGATGTAGCTCTGTTTTCTTCACTAGGCTCTACACTGGGGCTCAGTTCTAGGTGATGTGTTTTCAGGAGCACTGTTTTTTGTTTGTAAACATACTGCCCTTTTCCCCTCGTAGGAGACTGAAAAGAAAACAAACAAACAAAACCCAACAAGCTGCTCTGCATCCACGATACTCACCGCTACGTGTGTATCCAGCTTGTTCTTGGACAGGTAAAGGTAGGAGGGAATGTTCATAGTTTTCATTTTTGCAAAAGCCTCAAAGATCTGTATAAATCCTTGGTCCAGACATGTTTCTTTGTGGGCACATTGACAACGTTTCGATTCATAAATGAGGAAGCGAGGACAGATGTGTTAATCTGAATGCTCAACTTCTGAACAAGACTGAATATTCGTTCATCTACTCATTCTACATTTCAGAGGGGTTCACACCAGATTTCCAGAGCACACAAGTTGCAACCTGAGTCAATTCCTTCGATCACAACTGTCATTTTTCTCTCAACCCCAACCTTAGGTGGCTCAGTCATTTGTTCGTTCACTTTCCCGCTAAGGCTTGTCCCTGGAATGCCACAGCAGCAGAGTTCCCCACATAAACAAGGCTTCTAACTAACTGATACACTCAAAACTTACTGATAAAGAAAGCAGCAATATCCTATGCTTGAAGACGACGAAAAGAAAAAATAAAAATAAGGAAAAGAAATAGTAATGAAAACAAGAGGAGGGTGTCACTGTCTGCTGATTGGATCTGCACCCAGAGAGCTGTGCACTTTTCTGAGTTTTAAAATTTTCCAACCAAAATCAGCACAAACTGTTAAGCTTTGTGCTGAAGATTGTGAGGACAGGAAGTTAGAATAAAAGGCAAGTGATGAATATCATTTATTTAAGAAATCTGGACTCAATTGACCATCATGATCGTTGTCAGTTTTGCACCATAAAAATATTTAGTCAAAAGATTTCTGCCCTGTTCCTGTTTCTCTTTGCCCCTTCACGATTCCATTCTGTTTCCAGTATTTCACTAGCTGGGAAATTTTATTTTTGAGTTCTGAAAACAGAGAGGCATGGTCTCCAAGCCATAGGTTGATTTTCATTGGGAAAATGTTGAATGAATGTTTGGTAGGCTCAAGACACGAAATGAAAGGAGATGCAAAGATAAATGAATGTTGCGTGTGCCTTCACGGCATTTCAGTCTAGAGGAAGAGCTTAGATGTATATTTAATCACCCACAAACATTTATTAAATGCTTACTTGGCTTACTACATGTCAAGCACGTTCTCAGTATCGGGAACAAAGCAAAGACATTGCTATCATGTGGCTCATACTCTGGAAGAAGGAGACAAACAGTAAAGAAATAACTATAATGTGCCTGATATTATAGTACCAACTTAGTGCTGTTCACCAAATAATTCTGGCTCTCCCCCTTGCTGGGCATATGGTGACATCACTCTTCCCTTCTCTTTTTGAAGTTAGGTGTGACTTGTTATGACCAATGACACAGGAGCAGAAATCACATATATCACTTGCAGGCAGAGGCTTTAAGAGTCAGTGCACAACCCACCACATATCCCATCACCACTGCTGCAGTAATTGCAGAAACACGTGTTAAATGATGCCTCGTCACTCTTCAACCCTGGGCCATTACCATGACCAGAGGCTCCTGCTGACCTGCAGTAGACATGTAGTGTGAGCAAGACAAATGTTTGCTTTTTTAGCCACTCACATTTGAGGATTATCAGTTACCCACAACATAGATCTTTTCTGAGAAGATGGGTTGGCTAAGTACTCTGCAGAAAAACCAAGCAGAGTTAAGGATATAAAGGAATGGGGTGAGAGGAAGTGGTTCCTATATCAAATAGGGCGGTTAGGGAGGTCCTCTCTGATAAATTAATATTTGGGCAGAGATCTGAAAGAAATCAGAGTGCCAGCCATGAGGATTTCTGGCTGAAGAACATCTCAGGCAGATAAATAGGCAAGCACAAATGTCCTGAGACAGGAGCGTGCTTGCGATGTGTGATGAGACCAGTGTGGCCAAAGCACAATGTGAATGGAGGAGAGTGGTAGGAAATGAATTTGGAAAGGTTGGTGGGCATAACAGAGGAGGGCTTTATGGTCTGCATGTGGTATATGTTAAGATCAAGTGTGACGCGAAGTCAGAGGCGTGTGAGATGAAAGTAGATGAACAGCATTTGAGCTGGTCATCTTTGATGCTTATCACTACCTCATTGTTTATGTCTAACTCATCGTCAAATCCTAATGATCTCTTGGATCTCTTCCCTCTGCCCTGCCCTTGTCAGCCCCACAGCCACCACTTTGATTCCAGGCTTATTAGCCTTTACCTGAACCATTGCAGTAGCTCTGTAACTGACCAAGTCCTTTCATTCTTAGAGCCCTCAAATGAATCTAATCTATTACAGCCACTGCCTCCAGGAATGAATCCTTTAATAACTCAAAACTGATCAAGTTACACAGCCCCGGTTATAACACATCCATGGCTCCACACTCCCTAATGAAAAACAAAACAAACCCAACTATTTAGCACGGAATGCAAGACTCTTCCTATGAAAACCTACAAGTCCCCCTCTCCAGTCTTGACCTTACCATCACTCTTTCTTCCTCATCTCCAGAATTCTCTCACTCCTTCAGCTTCCTACACATCACTTTGTTTCATACCTTCGTGTCTTTGCACTCATCCCCTTGGCCTCTCCAGATCCTTATCTGCCAGCATCACTCAAAACCCTGTTTCATCATGGCCTCCTTTGCAAAACTTCCTGTGGCACTGATCCAATGAGGTTCCCCTCTCCTTTACCTTAGCATTTTAAAGACTACATCCATGGCTGCACGTATGACCTAGTATACATTACCTGTTTATGTGGCTGCTCCTCTTCCAGTGTGTATGTTCTTTGAGAATGGAAACGTGTGATTCACTTCTGTTATCAGGGGCAGGGCCTGTACAGTTCTTCCTCCACCATGGGGTGATTGTGATGTCTCCTTCAAAAGCACCCTCTGAGTTTCCAGACCTTGCCTCCAAACCTGTTGTCTCCCAAACCTGTTGCCCATGCTTTGCTTCTAACTTTTGGTTTTACTCTCTGTTAAATGCTTTGGACTTAATATTTTCAACCCTTCCACATTTGCACCCTCAGGCTTTGCACTGGACACCCAAAACATACCACCTGGGGCCTGCTTGGATCAATCCTGGTACCTGGACCACTTCCAGAGCCAAGGTCCTATTTGCAGTCCAGTAGTTGGGCATTGCACACTGCTGTATACAACAGCTGCTTCACACAGGACTGCAGAACTGAACTGCCCTCATGTTGCTTCACCTTCTGTCTTCTTCACTATGCACTGGCTTAGGAAAATAGCAGAGCTTTCTCCAATTCTCCCACAAGCTGACTCAACATAAAGCAAAGTTTCAAAAGGTTTGAAAGGTGAGTGGCAGCAGCTTCCTGGTGGTCCCACCAGGGCCCATCAAACTTACCTTACCTACCTTTCTTTATCTCCACCCACCCTGGTGCCTTTCTACTTTGAGTTGCTGGAAATGCCTTCAGAGCCCCCACATAGGAATAGAGTTTGTAGAATTTGTCCAAGCCTGTCTGAAATAGGGGTATGGAAACCACAAGAATGAAGTTGTGTTTTTTTTTAAAAAATACTTGGCAATTCTTCCCAAATATGCATTCTGATATGGGTGAGGAGACAGAACGAGATCCTTGTCAGACTCTGTTATGTCAGCATGAATCTCCTCCTAGGGCCATTTTGCCTCAAAGAGTATGTTTTGAATCTTTTTGTCCTGGAAAAACCCACAGGAGCTGTGAGTAAGGATGGTGGCATGCAGGGGCCCAGGTGTGGGCTGGAACACTTCTTGCTGCCAGCTCCAGAGCTCCTGGGAAAGCAGTATGATAGTGGTAGGAAGAATTTCTAGGCAATACTGCTTTCAGGGAATAAAGGTGAAAGTGAAGGGAAAATTAAGCTCACAAATGAAAAGGAAAGATAAAGTAGCCTTTCTTTTCTCTGGCCTGATTAAGCTTATTACTCTTTCGTTGATGAAAAGAGGATCCAACATGAGGATTTTAAGCTTGTGCTGTCCATGGTGGCTTCATATCTAGAAGGTATATTTAATAAAAGGAGTGCTCAGATCACTGGCTAGAAGAAAGAGCACCCAAGCACATCAGAGATGTCATGGTTAGTCCCAGATCTCACAAAGGGAACCAAAGGATTGACCAACCCCACACAGGTCAGGTCTCTTATGTTTGAAGCCTTCATAGTGGCCTAAAAACATCTGCATGAAGCCTCCAAATGGTAGACAACTGGATGCTTGATATCTCCTCTATTATCTTATTTTGGCATAGATTAATGGCTTATGATATTGCATCACATTGGTTTATTAAAACCAGAACTAACTTCCTTTTAATTTTAGTTATGAGTGAGGTTTATTCAGAGACCATTGCGAATGGGTAGGAATCAACTACAAAAGTGTAAAACCTGTTTTCAGATAGAGGCCCCTTGCTCCCAATGTAGGAAATAAGGTCCTAATCCCAAAGTTAGGTAATTTTCAGGTCACCCCAGTGACCACTGGAGAGACAAGAGAAGCCAGGGAGAGAGTTTCTCTGAGAATCAGTCAGAAGTCTAGGCCTGTGTCTCTCAACCTTGATTGTATAGTAAGATCTCCAGGGAGGTTTTTTTTTGTTTTTGTTTTTGTTTGTGTGTGTGTGTGTGTGTGTGTGTGTGTGTTTAATTCTCAGAGACGGCAGACAAGCTCAAGAGGTCTTCAGGTGGAAAACTAGAGCCATTACCTGAGTAGCTGTAATGCAGCTGCTGCCTCAACTCTGTGGTAAAAAGGAAATATTAAAGATATTGGATCAAATATTTCACTCCCTGCAGAGAAGTCTTCATGCTGCCTACGAAGTCTTCTCTTGCTTAAAGGTGCTTCCCCACTCCCCAGAATACAAAGTCCAATGCATAGCACCTCTGAGAATCAGGCCTCTTTCTCCTGCTTCCAGCTTCCCAAGAATTCCACCATTCCAGTTTTTTTTCTAGGTATCTAACCTTATCTACATAGCCATGTATCTGAGTGATGGCTGACTCCATCCCTATATCAAAGTAAGTGTCTAAGCCAGATGTTGGCAAACTATGGCCCTTGGGCCAAATCCAGTCTGCCACTTGTTTTTGAAAATAAAGTTTTATTGGAACACAGTCATGCTCTTTCATGTACACATTACCTATGGCAGTTTTTGCACTACATCAGCAGAGCTGAGTAGTTGCAACATATGATATGGTCCACAAAACATAAAATATTTATTGTTTAGCTTTTTACAGAAAGTGCTTGTGAATCCTGGTCTAAGTCTTTTTACTCAGAGACAGATTTAGAAGTGACAACATGAGCTATTTCAGGCCAACCAAGTATGATGAGGTGTCTGCTATAGTTTCCTAAAAAGACAGAACAGGAAAAGAGACCCCTGTCCATCTTCTGACCATTGCTATGTCTGGATATGAGAGTCAACCCCTTGAAGACTCCTTGAAGAGGAGGTGTTGAAAGAACATATGTCCTTGATGACACTGTTGAGTCTCTCAATCATCCAACTTTGCAGAATTCCCCACTCTAGACTTCTTAATATCTGACATACTAACTACCTGTATTGCTCAAATCAGTTTCTGATGGGGTGCAATATTATTTGCATGTTAAATATCCTGAGTCAAATATAAATTACTAAACTTGACTCCAAGAGAAATATTAAGCTAAAAAATACTAATACACATTTAAAAATTTCGTAGATAGATCATTGTCAATAATCTATCTACAAAACAAGGAACAGATTCATAGAGTATACCAAGCCCTCAAAGAACAGATAACTTGTTTTACACAACAGTTATAGAAACTATAAAAGGGAGATGCTCTCCATATCCTTTTTATGAAGCTAGAAAAACTTTGATATTAAAAGTGCATAAGGGCAGTATAGTATGAGAAAAAATGTATAATAGACATAGCTATGAACATAGGTACACAAACTTTTCATAACACCTAATATCTGTTACTTTTTAACCAAAGAAAGGAAGCAAAAGAGAGGGAGAAGAAGAGAGAAAAAGAGACAGAGAGAAAGATAAAAAGAGAAAGAAGGAAAAAAGCAAGCAAGAAAAAAATTTAATAAATTTGCAATAAAAAGACATTTTCTTAATCTGATATAAGTACCTGTCAACAACCTAAAGCAGATGTCATACTGAACGTGAAAATCAAAAGCGTTACCTTTAAAGTTAGGAACATAGTAAAGAAACTATTACTGCTTCTATTCAGGACAAAAATACAGAAACAGAAAAAAATAAGAGAGTGATAAGAACTGAAAAAGTGAAACAATATGTTCAATATTAGCTGGTGATATTGTTGTCTACATAAAAAATTGAAGATATTCCACAATTGGATTAATCAAAGTAATGATGGCTCCTCAAAGTTTCTGGATAGAAAAGCAATATACAAAAACAATATCTTTGCTATACCTAATAAACATTCATTTAGAAAATGAAACTAAAGAAAAGCTCCCATTCACAATGACGGCAAAAAAAGGAACATACACATTTTTAAAAAGATGTACAACATTGTAATAAAAATATAAATATGTATTAAAATACTTAAACAACAAATAAATGAAAAATTATAGAATGCTAATAGTTAGAAAGACTCAATGCCGTAAACATGATAATTTTTCCCAAATTAACCTATAAATCTAATTAAAGTTCAACAGGATTTTTGCTGAACTTGACAAGCTAATCCTAAAATTCACATAGAAGAATAAAAGATCAAGAGTCATCAAGAAAACTTTGAAAAATAAAAAAAAGAAGGGAGACACCTTGCCCTCTCAAATATCAGGATTTGTTATAGAGTTTTAGTGTTTAAAACAATGTGATATTATCTTGAGGATAAACAGATGGACTCATGCAACAGAAACAAACATTCACATTTAGAGAATCTGGTACATGTAGTTCTGGTGTCGGGGGCCCTTGAAAGAGGCAAAATAAATAGTGGGAAAAGAATGAGCTATCTAATAAATGAGGCTGAGAACACTGGCTATACTTATGGTTTAAAAAAAAATCCTACGAAACATTTATATGAAAAAGAATTCCAGGTTAATTAAGGCCCTAAGTATGAAATGCAAATGTTTCATATTATGAGATAACAATATTGAGGATATAAACAGAGGAAAATCTTTATGATCTTGAAGTAGGGAAGAATTTCCTAAATAAAACATAAAATTTACCTTATTAAAGTAATTAAAAATTTTTAGATGGCAAAGACTGTCTGAACAAAATTTAAAGGCACACTATTGGAAGAAGATGTAGAAGAAATCCCCAAGAAAATATTACTATACAAGATATACATTTTAAAAATCTATAAATAAATATAAAAAATCAGATAGAAAAATTGGTAAATGACATGAACAGGCAATTTAAAACAAAAGGAAGGTGAATGGCCAATAACCACATGGAAAAGTTTTCAACTTCCCTAGTGATTAGGAAAATACAAATTAGACAAAAATGAGATAACACTTTATACCAAGCAATTTGGCAAAAACTAAGAAGTCTCACGACATTTGTGTTAATGAGGAAGTGAAACAACAGAAAGCAGTGTTCACTGATAGTGGCATTGCACATTTGCACAACCATTTGGGAAATAATTTCTGCTAAAAGTGAAAATGCTTGTACTCAGCACTTCTCTTGCTGAATGCTAGAGGTGTTTGCATACATGCATAAGAATATTCACTGTAGCATTTTGTAATAGTAGTAGAACAATTGGGAGAAAAAAATTTTATGTCGATTAGTAAAAATATAAAGTAGGCCAGATGCAGTGGCTCATGCCTATAATCCCAACACTTTGGGAAGCCAAGGAGGGTGGATCACCTGAGGTCATGAGTTTGAAACCAGCCTGGCCAACATGGCAAAACCCAGTGTCTACTAAAAATATAAAAATTGGCCAGGCGTAGTGGCATGCGCCTGTAATCCCAGCTACCCAGGAGGCTGAGGCAGGAGAATCACTGGAACCTGGGAGGCAGAGGCTGCAGCGAGCCAAGATCCCGCCACTGAACTCCAGCCTGGGCAACAGAGCAAGACTCTATCTCAAAAAATATATATACATATGTATATATAACGTAATTTATAAAATGAACCAGATCACCATATAATATATAGATAAATCCCATAAACACAATATTGAGTTTTTAAAGAAACTGAAAAAGATATGTATAATAGATTTAACAGTGAAAATTTTTATTATATAAAATAACATGTTATTTGTGGGTATATACATGTGTAGTAAAAATATAGAAACATGGTTAGAGCACTTTTGGATGAGGGAGGAAAGAAAATTGGAAGACAGTACCTCCAAATCTATAACATTTTATTCCTAAAGCAATAAATCTGAGGCAAATATGGTGACACTGACCTGGCTACCTAGACTCTGAACAGTGGAGGCATGACTGAAAACAAAATCTTGACACACCCCATGCATAGCAGCTGGCACCTGAGCCCTAGGTAGGTATCCTACAGGCTCAGCTTGCCACCTCCAGCCAAGCCAGATTCTCCTGTCTCCAGCCTGTCAGCCACACTCAGAGACATGCCTTTCCTAATATGGGACAGAAACAGTCCCCAGCTATGATGGTTAATTTTATGTGTCAAACTGACTGGGTTGCAAGATGCTCAGATATTTGATCAAACATTATTTTGGGTGTCTCTGTGAGGTGTTTTTGGACGAGATTCACATTTAAAGCAGTGGACTTTGAGAAAAGCAGATTGCCCTTTATAAAGTGTGTGGGCCTCATCTTATCAATCAAATGCTTGGATAGAACAAAAAGGCTGACCCTCCTCCAAGTAAAAGTCTTTTTAACAGCCTTTGAACAGGGCCATCACCTTTTTCCTGCCTTTGCACTTGAACTGAAACACCAGTTCTTTCTGAGTTTCACCCTGATGCCCTTTGAACTGAAATGACATCATTGGCTCTGCTGGGTCTCCAGCTTGCTAACTGGTTCGCAGATTTGGGGACTTGCCAGCCTTCATAATCACATGAGCCAATTTCTTATACTAAATCTCTTTTCATATATATACCCTGTTGGCGCTGCTTCTCTGGAGAACTCTCATTAATACATCAATTTTTTTGGTATTAAAAGATCTACCCCATTTCTCTTCCTCCGAAACTCATCCCCCAAAGCTTAGACTCATTGCTGGATTGGGCTTCCTGTTGGGTAGCAAAACTTTTCCTCCACACTCTTTATTCTCTTAGTCTGTATTTTTTCTTTAATAATGGCAAGTTGTTATATTTAACATATATTTAATAACTACTTAACGGTCAATCTTTATTATTTGGAGATTCCACATTTGCAAATTTGCCTACTTGCTAAGATTTGTGTGTAGCCTCCAAATCAGAACAAGCAGCACTTTCACGGTTCTTTGTGGACAAGCATTGAGTAGTGAAGAATTTGAATCATCTGATGCATACTTTCCCAGCTGAAGTGAAACGACGCCACACTCTACCTTCTTTTTATCTATCATACTCTAAACAAGTGTTGTTTTTGTGGTCTATCCAGTGACATTTTTTTTTTTTTTGCATTTTTGTGCTTTTTCTTGGTGATTTTACTGTTTAAAATAGCCCCCAAATGTTTTGCTGAAGTACTAGTGTCTAGTGTTCCTAAGTGAAGAAAGCTGTGCTTTCCCTTTTGGAGAAAATAACTGTACATTTAAGCTTGATTCAGTCAAGTTATAGTGCTGTTGCTGTGAGTTCAATGTTAATGAATTAACCATATATATGAAATACAGTGTTTTAAACAGAAACACACACTAAGCAAGGTTAGGTGTCGATTGGTTGATAAAAACGTGACTGATCTGAGGCTCACAGGAATCTAACCCTGTGTTTCTCCTAAGAGCAGTGGTTCAGTATTCAGTAACTCAGTGTTCACAGTAACTTTGCAGGACATTGCTACTGCAAATAATGAAAATCAACCGCCAGGTGCAGTGGCTTACACCTATAATCCCAGCATGTTGGGAAGCCAAGACGGGAGGACTGCTTGATCCCAGGAGTTTGAGACTGGCCTGGAAAGCATACAGAGACCTTGTCTCTCAAAAATAATAAAAGATATTAGCTAGGTATGATGGTACATGCCTGTGGTCCCAGCTACTTGGGAGGCTGAAGTGGGAGGATAGGCTGAGCCCAGGAGGTCAAGACTAAAATGAGCCATCATGCCACTACACTCCAGCCTGGGTGACAGAGTGATACTATGTCTGAAAAACTAAGAAAGAAAGAAAAGAAAGAAAGAAAGAAGGAAGGAAGGAAGGAAGGAAGGAAGGAAGGAGAAAGAAAGAAAGAAAGGAAGAAAGAGAGAAAGGAAAGGAAAAGACAAAAGAAAAGAGAAAAGAAAAGAAAAAAAGAAGGAAAGAAAGAAAGTCAACTGTATGTTTAAAAATCTAAGTTGTGGGTGGGTATCTGAATGTATTTTTTAAAACGGTTTATAAAAAAACACAAGACTTCTTTTGTATGTGTAAAATATATCATAATTTTAAACCATTTTAAAAAATAAAAGGGCATTCACTGATGCCAAAGCTTAGTGTATGACAGAGAGACTGAGGGGGCAGACTGAGGGGGCAGGCAGAGAAGCAGGTGTCTGATCATGAAGAGGCAGTAGGCAAAAGGAATACATTTGAATTTTATTCAGAACCGAAATAATTAACTCATGCTGGCAAAAGATTTTGTTAGATTACTCATTCCCTTCTCTCTCCCTTCTTCATCCTGCTTTCTATAACTTTCTCGCCCAACTATCAAGGGACCCAAATATCTGGTGCATCCCTATTCAAGGTTGTACATTTCTAGATATCTCATTTTCACAATAAGTCTGACTCCATTTCTGATGTTTGACTTCTGTCAGCTTTTAGGCCTCACCCCTCCCTCCTTCCCCTGTCCCGCAAGTCAGTAAGCTGATAAGAAATTCTGGATGTTCTCTCCTTTGGCACTGGTGAGAGATTCAAACCACATAAGTCCTTTGCCTGCACAGGAACCCTCAGCCCAGACCCACCACCTAAACACTGTAAAAGCACCAAACCCATCTCCTTTCCTTGTCTTTTAAGCCATTTACAGATTCCATGGGTATTCCTTTTCTGCTCCTTCCAGAAATGCCTCAGTCATGTAAGTATCACAACTTTTCATGTCCTCTCGGTATATATGTGGCATCATCAGTCTCTGCATCCAAGTCAAATTATGGATGGGGGTTCCGTTGTATTTTTGCAGAAGGATTATTACACTTTCAATATAGAAAAACTATTCCAGGATTAAGAACGAAGTGACATGATCTAAGGTCTTGGGGGAAATAAACATTGAGAGATTAATAAAACTAAGCATACACTTTTGAAAAATCAAAGCAAAATAACATATTTGGTGACTGATCCACAAAAAAGACTCATTTGTCCAGGTGTGGTGGCTCACGCCTGTAATCCCAGCACTTTGGGAGGCTGAGGCTTGCAGATCACTTGAGGTCAGGAGTTCAAAACCAGCCTGACCAACATGGTGAAACCCCATTTCCATTAAACATACAAAAATTAGCCGGGTGTGGGGGTGCATGTCTGTAATCCCAGCTACTGGGGAGGCTGAGGCATGAAAATCGCTTGAACCTGGGAGGCAGAGGTTGTAGTGAGCCAAAATCACACTACTGCACTCCAGCCTGGGCAACAGAGTAAGACTCTGTCTCAATAAATAAATAAATAAATAAGACTCATTTGGTTTTGAGTCTTGTTGTAAATGCAATGTACTTTAACCTGACCACCATCTTATTCTTATGATACAATGAGAGATAAATAGGAGTCTTTGTAGATTTATCTAAACTGTTTATTACACGGCTGGTGCTATTATTTTTCCTATTCATTGTATAGTCCCATCACTGTGGATGAAAAGATAAACATGAGTTCCTGAAGAGCTCTCTTACTTTTGTTGTACCTCTTTAGACCACCATGCTCCATAGCTATGTCTCACCTGGAACACAGAGGAATGTAGAATCCTCTCCATTAATGGCAGAGCCATAAATTGCTATATCTGCCATATGACCCTGTCTCTTGCTATTGCATAAAACGTGGTCAGCTAAAGGCCTGCCACTCTGCACTTGAGCTAGGAAATTCTTCCCCATCTTTACTCAAAATGCAAAGTGCAGCCATAACAAAGTACCTGTGATTAGAATAAGCCATCAGCTAAATGTATTATTACAATTTATTGGCAGGATAACAATAGCTGCTATGTTCTGTGCACCTAACATAACCAAAATCATTTCTTCTGTTTTTCTGAGGCAGCTTTCCCCTTCCTGGGCTATAATAACAAGGTATTTCCCCTTCCTGGGCTATAATAACAAGGTATTTCCCCTTCCTGGGCTATAATAGCAAAATAAATGCCAAGAAACATAATTTAATGAGGAAAAAAGACAAATACCAAATATTTAGTATTTACAAAGTATTATCCCTTTTGTACTTCCCAAAGTTCAAAGGGCCAGAATTTGAACCAAGATACATCTGACTCCAAAGCTTGTCATCTTTATGCCTATGGACTTTACCAGGCAACACTAATCACTGAACAGTCATTACCCACATTCTTTTTTGCTAAAAATAGAATCCTGATTTTGTTCAGCTGTCAGATGGCCGGGTGCTTCACAGAAATTTGTTCTCTTCCCAGCCCAGAAGTGACCTTTGATGAGGTCAAATCAAATTTGATAGTTCCATCCCTTTTCCAGCTATTGATTGAGCAGTGGACATGTGACCCAACCCTTTCAAATAAGACATGTAGAAAGTTTGCTGAGAGACTTCTTGGGACATTTCTTTCCTTAAAATATAATGACATGAGTCCATTGATTTTTCTTATGTTTTTATTTTATTGATTTATTTGTATTTATTTTTGCTTTTTTGTTGCTCTGGATATGTTTGCAGGGATGTGATGCACAGAACATTGGTAGTCATCTTGCGACATTGGGGGAAATTACACTAAGGGAACACAACAATATCCTGAGAATACCAGAATGGAAAAATATAAAGAACCTAGATCCCTAACAAAATTGCTGAAAAGTTTAACTAAACCTTGTACCTCCACTGTTCTCTTCAAATGAGATAATTTAAAACTTTTGGTTTGGGTATTTTGATTGGGTTGTCTGTTCCTTGAGGTCCAAAATGACCTTGCTGACACTTGGTCTATAAAATGAGATTTATTACCTGTAGATGTTTTAAAAACCTAGAAATAAATTTTCTTGTAAATCAAGAAACAGTATTTCTGGATCCTTTATTGGATGTAGAAAGCAGGAAAGAATATCATCCCACACTTATAACCAATAAGAAAAAAAAGATAATTTACAAAATTATAACTTCTCTTGAATCTATCACAGGGCTATGGTCACAAGGCAGACACAACTAACTTAAGAAATTCAAAGAAAGACAGGTGCCTTCAAGGAGAGTACCTGCTTGCCTGCAGCAAACACCAGATACCATCCAAGCTGGTAAGAAAAAAATCAGCCAAAATTTTTAACAGACTGTTAAAGGTCAAATGGGATAGTATAGGGTATAGAGTTTAGAGTGACAGTATAGAACTACTGAGAGCCACAAACATAAGTGGAATTCACATCCACTTGCAGGTTCTTCTCCACAGATGCTGAGTGCTCATGAGAAAAATTAAAGATAGGATGAGATTCCAGGGAAAACATCACTGTGGTACAGACTTGCAGAGGAGAAGAGCAGCCACTGAGGCAAAGGCTTGAAGATATACCAATTTCTTTCTCTCCTCAGGAAAAAAACAAACAAACAAACAAACAAACAAAAAAGCCTTATCCCACTGAGGGAAAAACAACAACAACAACAAAAAAACTATGTCACCATCAGGGCACTGGTAGAGACCCATTGTAGCTGGGGAAATGAACAGAAAAACCTTCTGGGGAAGGGCAGGAATATATCCTAAGTCTAGACCATTAGAGATCATTAGAGATTTCCTACTGCTGGGCAAATAAAAATATCACAGAGAAAGCCTCACCTCTAAGACCCAAGGACAGAGCACCTATCTGAGACTGAGACTGAACGAGAAGAGCAAACAATGCCTCCATTCCACTCCCAACACCAGGCTAGCAAGCTCAATAAACAAGTAATAGCAGTCTTCAAGAGCATTGAAAGAGAACTTAACAAAGCATAGGCACAAAGGGAAGACTTAAATCTGAGGATGAAGCAGACATTGAGAAAAACCCTCTGACAAACTACTCTCCACCTAAGTACAAGGTAACGCTAGAAGTTGAAGCCTGTGACACATGGAGAGTAACCATAACAGGAAGATAGCATACACCCAGTCTAACTCCTGACTTCATTGAATCAATCCCATACACTAGAAGCCTAGCAAAAAGCCATAAATATTTGCTTCAGTCTTTGCTGTCTACAAAAAAGTGTCCAGTTTTCAACCAAAAATTGCAAGATACACAAAGCAGCACATAAAGAGAATATATCATTGAGACAAAGTAATTAACACAACTACATTCAATTATGAGATAATTTGGAACTATCAAACAGTAACTTTAAAATAACTATAATTAATATGTTAAAGGATCTAGTGAAAAATGTCATTAATTTGCATGATCACAAGGAAAGGATCAGCAAAAAGATGGAAACTATAAGAAAAATGCTAGAATGAAAAGCACGATAAAAGAGATGAAGAATACTGGAGAATGATGAAAGCATGATGATGAATAGGCATTGTCTGGCTTCATTCCCTCTCACCCTCAAGAAATCTAACTAGCAATTATCCACAGGCAAAAATACCATCCTGAATACTGGGAGTAAATATGACACCCCCTTGGACTGAAGAACCTAGAAAAGCTGCAGTCAAATGATAAGAGGAGAAATTCTTTTGAACCACACTGCACCTTCCTCAAGCCAGCATAGTGCCACACAGAGATAATTTCCCTGGACCCACAATTTCTGTAGTAGAAAAAAAATGAGTTGGAGATGGATAGTCAACTTCCCCACCATTCTCTCTTTTTCTCTCCTCAGGAAAAAAAAAAAAAGCCTTATCCCGCTGAGGGAAAAACAACAACAACAACAACAACAACAAAAACTATGTCACCATCAGGGCACTGATAGAGACCCATTATAGCTGGGGAAAGGGATAGAAAAACCTTCTGGGGAAGGGCAGGAATATATCCTAAGTTTAGACCATTAGAGATCATTAGAGATTTCCTACTGCCAGGCAAATAAAAATCCTTCTTTGCAGGAGGATTGTTTCTCTTATCACATAGAGAACATTGGGAGTACTGACAGGGCTAGAACATGTGGGGTCAGTTAGAAACAAAAAACAGGAGTGAACCTCACAGTGACCAGTGCACAAATCTTGGTGGTTGTTCTGCATTCCAGCCAATTTCTAAATGACTCACAGATCAAAAAGGAAGTTATAAGGAGATTTGGAAAATATTCTGAATTGAATAAAAAATAAAAAACACAAAACAACAAAATTTGCAAGATGTGGTCAAAGCAATGCTTTTGGGAAAATTTATAGAACTGAAATGCTTATATTAGAAGAGAAGAAATATTTCAAATCAGTGATGTAAGCTTTTGCCTTAAGAAACTTGATAAAGAGAACAAAGTAAACCCAAAGGAAGAAAATCATAAAGATCAGAGCAGAAGTCAATGAAACTGATAGCAGAAAAATTATGGGAAATATTACTAATTAATATAATTAA
The DNA here is from genome assembly GCF_029281585.2 of Gorilla gorilla gorilla. Taxonomy (NCBI): domain Eukaryota; kingdom Metazoa; phylum Chordata; class Mammalia; order Primates; family Hominidae; genus Gorilla; species Gorilla gorilla. Next base: position 81,297,588 of record NC_073234.2, read on the forward strand.
TTAATAAACTGACAAAAAAGAGAGAGAAGACACAAATTACAAATATCAGAAATGGACAAATAAATACCACTATGTAACCTACAGCTATTTAGAGAATAATAGAAAATCAATTATGTATCCATAGATTTGACAACTTAGATGAAATGGACACATCTCTTGAGACACAAGCTCCCAAATTTCCTTCAAGAAGAAATAGATTAGTCTTATATCTTTTTAAAAAATTCATTTTAAATTAAAAACCTTCCAACAAAGAAAATTCCAGGCCCAGATGACTTCACAGCTCTATCATTTTCTACATTTGCTTCGGTTTTGATTCTCCACTCTGAGCTTCATAATTATTAGATTTTTATTTTTTCAAAGCAAGGTCTCACTCCATCACCCAGGCTGGAGTGCAGTGGTATGACTATGGCTAACTGCAGTCTCAACCTCCTGGGCTCAAGCAATTCTCCCACTTCAGCCACCTGAGTAGCTGGGACTACAGCCACAGAGAACCATGTCCAGCTAATTTTTAATTTTTCTGCAGAGATAAGGTTTCACTCTGTTGCCCAGGCTGGTCTTGAACTCCTAAGCTCAAACAATCCTCCTGACTCAGCTTCCCAAAGCACTGAGATTACAGGTGTAAGCCACTGCAACTGGTTAATTACTTGACCTTTGTGTGTGAATACTGTTTGTGTTATACCTACAGAATTATTTTTTAGATATTAAGTTCATAGAAATTTAGTTTAAAATGTTATTACTACACTATCTTAGATTCATGATCATTTTTCAATTAATGACTTTATAAGTACCATTAAAGCTATCCCCACAACTCCATGAAAAGAGGAGGCAAATGGAATCATGGGGAACAGAAGTTAAACAACTCTTCCAGCCTCATGCTAAATTGATCAGTTCAAATGAGTTCAACTATAAGTCAAGGGCCTTGAGTCTTGTCTGCTGCACTCCTGTGACTGGACTAACTGGGTCTGGCTACTGTGCAAGGTCAAAAATACACAACCAAAAACTGTCAAGCTAAGGGAGAAATCAAGAGTTGGAGTAAGATTACCACGCCAGAGCTAGACACACAAAAATGAAGATCTGAGACAAAGCAGACACAGTCAGCAGGAAGCAAGGACGACTGAGAGATTTTCAAGTCTGAATTAGGCTTTCAAGCCATAGTAGGACAAACCAGAGGTCAAAGGGGAGGCCTAGAGGAAATTCAACCCTTCAGGCTTTCTGCTGAAATAGGATGGGGTCAGGGAGGCCAACTGGCAGCTTAGAGAAGAGAGCCTGAGGCTGAATATCTGGTTCTACCTGGGGTGTGTGTCTTATACCCTTTCTGATCTGGTTCACAGATTAACTTTTGCATGCTCAATTCACTCACCGTGCTCCCCCACAAGGTCCAGAACTGATCAGTAAACTCAGCTGAACAGTGGATTTTGTGAAATAAAAAAAGCCAAGACAGTTGATTGAATGAATGTCAGCAATTCGTTAGATGTTTTGGTGTCCTTTGGACAGAGCTTATTCATAATCACTCTTGCTTAATGTTTTAAAGTATGATCTTATATTTAAAAGAAAATGTGGAGTAGCAACAGAAAGAACAAGTTTTGAAGTCAAAATGACTTGAATAAAAATCACTGCTGTTTTTGGGCACAACACTTTAGACAATTAGAAATCTCTAAATTTCAATGTCCCCATATATAACATGGGATCAACAATGTCTACCTCTTGTGAGAGATAAATGAAATGATATTTGCAAAGTACCTAATACATAGAAGGCACTTGATAAAAAGTAATAATAATGATTATTTTATATGTCTTGTTTAAACTGAATCTTGGACATTCCATAAATAATCCATCTAGTTTATTCAACAAATATTTATTGAGCACCTACTGTGTGCAACAAATACTCTTATAGGTACATGGGATTCAACAAGAAACCCCAGTCTCTGTCCTCCTGGAACTGGCCTTCTATTGAGGGTTTGTATGCTATATGCCAACACAGCAAAAGATGCTTCTTCCACTGAACCCAGAATATAATTCTTCACCTCACTTCACTCCACTGGTAACAACTAAGGTTACCGAATTACACCTATTGGAAAGATATTCTGTAGATTTCCCTGATACCTTCTGCCTCATCTAATAATATCCTGCTAAAGAAAAGGTCCAGTTCTGCAGAATGGAATAACATCTATTCAGAATAGCAACGTAAACTTTGCAGACTTCCTCATACATCTGTACCGGTATTGGTATTTCAAAGTAATCATATGCTACAGGGGCCAAAGACTCAAATGCCATCTAGGGGGCCATGGGTAAATGAGTCAAGAAGCCCAGTGTCATGGTTAGTGAGGAAAATTATAAAAATTAAACTGTCTCTATAAAATGCGCAGCCACTACTACTGTCAGTTGATATTGCCAGAGAAAATGCTAGTGTGGTCAGATCTGACTTTTTAAGAGAAGCTGAAATCTGAATTTTTACATAAAATTAAGTGATTTTCCAAATAAAACCTCTCAATAGTACTTATTCAGCCCAGGAGACATAAATTTACAAGCCCAACAGAGGTTTAGAGGACTACGTTTTTAAAAATCAGTAGTGTAAACAGTCTTTAATCCTTTTTCACTTGCTACATGGAAAGACATTCTCAGAATTGCAAAATGCCAAATGGCAATGGTTTATCATTTTGTTCATTTGTTTGTTTTTATCTGAAACCACAGTTGTTATTCAACATCTAAGAATGTAGAGCTCAATGGGTCAATCCCATAATTTGTGGAGAAGCTGCAATAAGGCTGGAATAATGATGGATTAGAAGGAAAAGGTTGCCCTCACCCTAATGTCTCATGGCCTACCATTACCCTGGGATTAAGACATGCAGAGACTTGTTTGTAGTTGCAGATTTTGTATCCTCTCTTGACATGGCTGCAACAAGAATGCACATCTGTGAAGTGTTTGCCAGCATGTCAAGAGTAACAGGACTCTTGAAGCCATTTCAAATGTCATGTCAATGCTTGTGCATAACATCTTTAAGAAGATTGTTGCTTTAGATATCTTAATATTAAAAAAAGGAACCTGAAACACAATACTTTTAGCCACTTAAAAGTGGAGTTCTTTTTCACTAAGCAAAGCTGAACTTTTTAAACTTTTTACCAAACAAGCCTCTTTTTGGTGGTGAGCAAATAAATTAGCATGTGGGTCCTAAGTGCTCTTAAAATCGTTTTGCTATAGATCTGTCCACTGTTTATAATTCTTGAATAAAGCTAAAAGTAAAGAAAGCCTTTCTCTGAAGGTTTATGAGCATTTTTCCATGAAGCAGAAGTCAAACAGAAGATCAAAGTGATCTAACAAAATGCTCCAAACTTGGGTTGGGGTGGGCTGAAGGGCGGTGAAAAGAAATCAGCCCCTCCAGATAGTTTGAGAGATAAGTCTTTTTACTTAAAATGAAACAAAACGGAAAGCATGAGAGTTTGAGTGTATCAGACTAATGAGAGTTTGAGTGACTCAAGCTAAGGTTTCTGAACAATGTTGTTAAAGTATCCGCCTTTGATATTTTACCCATAGTATCAAAAACATCTTAAAGGAAGTTAGTCAACTGTCGTACCAAGTAGCAAATATGAACAAAATCAGGTGAATTTCTTATCCCTCTGTTCATAACAGCTATTCATTTCTAGGCTTCTCTGAGTTTCTGCCAAGGGTGGACTTTTCCAAGCTCACAAAGGATTAATGTACAGTCTTGAACTGTCTTGAAGTGTCTAATGTATTCCGTATATTTTGAATACTACATAATTGGCATTTAGCTTTTCATACAATACCAGTTTAAATGCCTACTAACCATTTACTTTACATAGAAAAATAAAACAAAGGAAACAAAATAAATTTATTGCTGAAAAGGCATGAATCTATTCATCCATCATTAAAGCCTCAATAAATCTGCTTGCAATCACCCATTGGTATTTAAAGATCTAGTAACTACTCTATTAAATTTAATTCTCTCTGTTTAATGACAGTTACTCTCAATATAATGACAGTTATTTGAAATATATACTCACTGATTATTAACGACATTTTAACAAGAGTTTTAAACCATGGAATGTATGAATCTATCAAATGTCAATAAATCAATTCCTATTTAATGCAGAATGCCTGAATTGTTAAGTCAAAATATATCCCAACTTAGAATATTTTAAAAACATTTTAATGAAAAAAAGATTTGCCAGGGGGACAATATCCATTTGTGAACTGCTAGTATTATTTCAGAATAAAATTAAAGATATATAACTTTATAATATATTTATTTTATATAAAAATATGCATTTGAAGGAGAACATTAATTTTTCTTGATTGGGCTGGGCACGGTGGCTCATGTCTATAATCTCAGCACTTTGGGAGGCTGATGCAGGCAGATCATGAGGTCAAGAGATCGAGACCATCCTGGCCAATGTGGTGAAACCCCTTCTCTACTAAAAATACAAAAATTAGCTGGGCATGGTGGCACATGCCTGTAATCCCAGCTACTTGGGAGGCTGAGACAGGAGAACTGCTTGAACTAGGGAGTCGGAGGTTGCAGTGAGCCGAGATTGTGCCACTGCACTCCAGCCTGGCGACAGAGCAAGACTCCGTCCCAAAAAAAAAAAAAAAAAAATTCTTGATTGGGAGTTGATTTTATCCAGAAAACCGTTTTAACCTTATAAGTCAAGTGGTTTTACTTTTTTGTTGCCAATTAAATATATGCTAAAATATTACATACTATTTTATTCCTGAGATTCACAGCCAGGTTTTTTACAAAACACTCCTTTATATTGAACATAAGAAAAATTGTTTTCAAGTTATGGTGCTCACCAATTTACCATCTCTTAAACAAAACAAAGTCCTTAATCCAAATAATTCTGTTTCAGGCTACTGGCACAGTTTGCTGCCTATCAGATACACTCTGGCTGCCATATCTTTCTGGTCAGCATAAATGATCCATGCCATTCTTGCTTGAACTTTCCCTTCCACGTATCCACTTCTACATCACTGGAGCATTCACTGGACCAGGAATGTAGACTGGCAAGTCAGTGTGATGTAAGAATCCTAACCTATAAAGTACATCAGTAGACACTTTGTAGCATGTGCCGTTTATTAGGGTTTCCATTAAAAGCATTATATTTCCATACTTTACAACCATAAAAGAGTAAATAATTTCAAAGGATTCCTTGATAGGAGACTTCTGTTTTAAATGGAACTTGGAAATATCTGGGAAATCACTGGAATAAATGTGCTTAATAGACCCAATGCTGTGAAGTTCTTTTTAACTGTTTTCTTAAGCACATAAAAAGATATAACATTTCCTCCAACATTTTTTGAAATACATTTTGGTTTGGGGTTTTCTCTGTAACATTTGCTGTATAAATATTTCTTACAATGCTTTCATTGTTCTTTCTTTCTTTCCTTCATTCTTTCCTTCTTTCTCTTAGTGCTGAGGCTGACTTCTTAACACCAATAGATTCTGACCCCTTTCATTGCTTTAATCTGCGAGATAAATTAGAGCTTAAAATCAGAAAGTACCATTACATGCCACTGAAGAAAACCTGCCGCACTACATGATAAGTTGGAAAACATATACTAAATGTCCCTGTTGAGATATTTCCTTATTTAGAGGAAATTCCATCCATGGGACTAAGAAAATATTTCATCAATCTGGGCTGTGTGAGAAGCCAATACAACATTCTTTTCATGGAAAAGATTAGATCAGGCCAGTTTCAGAATGAAATAATTTTTAAAGATATTCCTAATACCAAACATTTGAGGAACATTTAAGTAGTCCATCATATATTCTCACATTATAATCCAATTGGAATTGTCCAGATCAGCTGCCTTTATGATCCTCATTCTCCAGGAAATTACATCAATTTATCTTTGATTTTGTCTGTGTAGGCACTGCATTAGATAGCACACTTTCTTTTTCCAGGACTGCATTTCTAAGCATCAGCCAAAGTACCTCAACAACACTAGCTGTCAAAGGCAAGATGATGAGTAGATTATATACCTAAGGTGAAACTGTTTGATTATCTAATGGTACCAATTTAGAGGTCTCAGGATGGTGGAGATTAATTTTTTAAACCAAAATGTTAAGCCCTCAATAACAACCCCTGGAACCAAGAAGAGTAAGCATGGAATGTTATCAGGTGGGTTTTCCTGACTTGATGAAGAAGGCATGAGTAATTGATAATAGCAACTACCAGACTTGCATGCCAGACTCTGTGCCGAATTGTTGGCCCATATCATATCATTTAATTCTTACAACCCCTCCTGATCTTTGTTTTACAGATGAGGAAATTGAGACTCAGAGAGGTTGAGTAACTTTCCCAAGGTCACAGAGTTAGTAGTGTACCTAGGATTTTAACCCAAGTCTGGCTGAGTCCAAAGCGTAAGTTCTTAACTGTCATGCCCAATATCCCTCTAGCTTCAGAGTCAGGCAGGGCTAGAGGACAGAGCCCAGAGCCAAACCTAAAAGGAAGGTTGACTTTTAAGGGGTGAAAATGCAGTCACGTCAAGAAGAAAGTTATCCAACACCTGTTCACAGGGCCAAGGCCTCCGCCTGGCAGAGTAGATCTGGTTGGCAGGGAAGGAAAATTGGAGGTACATGAGGAGCATCTTGGATCTGGGAAAAAGACCTAAAGTCTGAGTACTATCAAGTGGGAGAGGAGGAAAAGCTATATGCCTCCCTCTGGTACTGACACAGGCTTAAGCATCTGCATGGTGGAAAGCTGGTGGATTCATCTAGCTCAGATGGCAAGTAAAAAAGGAATGAAGGCAAAGAATGACAATCCAAAGCACGTCTCAAGGTGATCACTGCATGCGGACACTACCTGGGAGAGGCTGGGAAAGGGAGCAAAAGAGGAATCCAGGGGAATTAATCACTTGCCTGCCAAGGAGATGCAGTTCAGAAACCAAAGGGAAAAGCAGGGCTCGCTCCCACAAAGCACTCAATCTCCCAAAAGAAAAAGCATAAATAGAGTCATATTTGCCAATGAAGGTTTCTAAATGTTTAAACTAGCTGGTAACACCGCACAGATGGAGAAACTAATGCTTGCGGAAGTTAATGATTTGTACCGTAGTCACTCAGTGAGTCGGAGATAGAGCAGATGTAAACCCCCAATCTCTGGACTCCCAGATCTGCACATAAACTATCAAAAATACAAACCTTCTAGCCCTGAAATCTGCCCAGCCCTTTTTCGACTGTGTGGTCCCTGTCAACCTTCAACATTGTACTACACAGAAGGGATTTCTTTCCCCTTACACGGTTTCTAAGTCTTGGTTAGCTACATGACTGGGTTTCTGTGTTTTTTCTTTTATTCTTTCATTCATTCTACAAATATTTATTGAATTTTTACTACGCACAAGGCACTGTTCTAGATGCTGGGAACACAGTGGTGAACAAGACAGAGATCTTGCTTTCCTCTAATGCTGATTCTGGGAGGGGCAGGCAGACAATGAACAACAAACAAGAAAATATCAGAATAAAAGTGTTAGACAGAAAACAGAGCAGAGTGACGGGATAGAAAGTAACAGCAGGAAATAACTTAGATTGAGTGGTCAAGAATGGCCTCTTAGGGGAGGAGATTTTGAGCTGAGACCTGAATGCCCCAAAAAAGCCAGCCACATGAAGATGGGAGAAAAGCAGATTTTTCAATCAAAATACACACGTATAGATTTCCCAGTTACGCACTCTGTAACCTGTTTTTCCAGCTACTCAAGATAACTTATTAGATTGCCAGTGAATGAAAGTGTCATCCTATGAGGAATAAAGCAACACATTTTATTCTAAATTTTAAAGTTTCATTAGCAAGCTTTGATATTTTGACTATTCATTTTTATTAATCTGAAATTCCCTACTCATTTCACAACAGATTAAGACACAGCAGTCTTATCAGAGGTTAGTACACAAAGGAATTAAGAGGCTCACTGAAGAGCTCAAGGGCATGACAAATGTTTCAGCCAGATTATGCTCAAATTCATCTGCACAATAGATACTACACATTATGTGGTCCACTACCGTCACTACCTTGCCCCATTTTATTCTAACCGGTCTCCCAGATCTCCAGCAAACAAGGTGATCCTTTCAAAAAGAAACTGCAATCATGTCTCTCCACCGCTGACCTCACTCTAAATTACAACATTCTGCAATTGTGGATTGTTATGGGCTGAATTACATCCCCCCAAAATTCAAACATTGAGGCCTGTATTAGTCTATTCTCACGCTGCTAATAAAGACATATCTGAGACTGGGTAATTTATAAAGTTAAGAGGTTTAATTGACTCACACTTCCACACGGCTGGGGAGGCCTCACAATCATGGAGGAAGGCGAGTGAGGAGCAAAGTTACATCTTACGTGGCGGCCGGTAAGAGAGCTTGTATACGGGAACTCCCATTTATAAAATCATCAGATCTCGTGAGACTTATTCACTACCACAAGAACAGGACGGGGGAAACCGCCCACATGATTCAATTATCTCCACCTGGCCCCGCCCTTGACACGTGGGGATTATTACAACTCAAGGTGAGATTTTTGGTGGGGACACAGCCAAACCGTATCAAGGCCCTAAACCCTAATGTGACTATATTGGGAGATTAGGGCCTTTAAGGAGATAATTAAGGCTAAATGAGGTCAAAAGGGAGGGTTCCTATCCAATAGGACAAGTGTCTTTATGAAAAGAAGAGACACCAGAGATCTTTCTCTACATGCTCATAGAGAAAAGGTCGTGGGAAAACACAGCGAGAGGGTGGCCGTCTGAAAGTCAGAAAGAGCTGCCTCACTGGACATCAACTCGGATAGCACCTTATCTAGCACTTCTAGCCACTAGAATTGCGGGAAAATAAATGTCTGTTGTTTAAGCCGCCCAGTCTGTTGCATTGTTATGGTCCCCTGGCAAACACATGCGTGGTTGTTGACCATCTACTCACCTCGCTTTCCTCTGCCTCTCTCCTGCTTTGCTCCCCTCGCCCACTCATTCCAGACACGCTGGTGGCCCTGTTCCCTGCGCCTGAAGGATTCCTCCCAGAATACCCACGGGGATCTCCCTTTCTCCCTCTTCAGGGCTTTGCTCAAACGTCCCTTCCCAGCGAGACTTTCTCTCACCACCTGTATTTAAAATCATGAAACCTCCCCTCCTCCACAGCTCATTCCATTTCCCTCCTCTATTACTCTTCACGGTACTTATCCCCTGTCAATAAATAATAGCCACGTAATTTATTTATTTGGGTGCATTGTTTGCCTCCTCCCACTATGATATAAGCTCCATGAGGGCAGGGAGTGTTGCTGTCCTGTATCCTGTCAGATGAGGACAGAGTAGAGGAGTGTGCAAGTGTGTATGGGAAAGAGAGAGAGACTGAGAGAGAGAGAGGGAAAGACAGAGGGAAAAGATCACCAGTCAGATCAAGATTTTGACCACTGGAGGCAGTTCTTTTGAGCTCTTTGACCCAAATTTACTAGATATGGACTTATAAATGCTAATAACATAACAAAAAATACTATAAATAGTTCACAGTGCAATGAGGAAGTACTATGCCCAATACCTGGCAGAGGGCCTGTTACAAAGGAGAGGTTCAGTGATTATTTTTTGAACCGAATGGTTATTGTCACCATGACCAGAATCTCCATAATCTAGTGACCTGCCCCCACTATTATCATCTGATTATGAGAAAGGGTTTCATCATTTGGAAATGTCACAGGTCATTGGGAGCAGGGTCTTATGTGCTGACAGTGACCAGCATAGTGCCTGACTTGTGGTAGACTCCTGGTAAATATTTGTGGAATTAATTGAATTTTTTTTTACATTTATCGGTTTAACATAAAAGAAATTGCAAAGAATCAGATGAAAAGATGCATAGGGCAAGGCATGTGGAAAGGGACACAGAGCTCCCATGCCTTGTCTGGGTGTGCCCCGTGCCAAGAACCTCCGCATGTTCAGTTATCCAGAAGTGCATCCGATCTCCGTCCTTTGCGGTTTTTACAGTGGCTTCATTACATAGGCATGATTGATGAAATCATTGGCTGTTGGTGATCAACTTGACTTTCAGTCCCTCTCTCCTTCCCAGAGGTTGAAGGGTGGGGCTGAAGTCCCAACCCTCTAATCCTGCCTTGGTCTTTCCTGCGACCAGCCCTCATCCTGAAGCCATCTAAAGGTTGCCAGTCACCAGTCATCTCATTAGCATTCAAAAACACACTTATTACTTTGGAGATTCCAAGGACTTTAGAAGCTGAATGCCAGGAAACAAGGACCCAATATATATCCCATAAAATAACAGTTCACTCCCTATCCTCCAACACAGATCCCTTACATTAAAAAAATGTACAACTCAAATGGTACTGGCAAATTATTGGAATCCCATTTAATCTTTAATAATTAGTCCAGTCCACTCTTATGTCATGTGAATATGTCTCTCAGGGCAAGGCCACTCAGGTTTGCAGGCTTCCCATTCAATCTTGTCAGGGTCCAAGAGCAAGAGTAGTCTCAGCAAACATAGAGCTTTACCCTTTCTGGCATCTGGCATAGTTGAGCTGAAAGACAATGTCATCTCTTGCTCTGAGCCTCTTTGGAAGTGTTGATATAATATTGGATTTCTCTTATCACATACCATTTATTCATTTCTTTTTTTATATGACCTTATTTGAAGATATTATTCATTTCTTTAACCTCATATACTATTTCTCCTTCTCTTCATTTATACCTAAACTTTTCCGCCTTTGCTAACATAGCAGAAAATCTGACAGGACAAAAATACGTAGACACTACTCCTTTAGATGTTAATTTAAAGTAACTTTTCAATACTGCCCATTATCCTAATAATCCTTTTAGTAAATAAGCTTTGCTTATTCTGCTTGTCTCTGAGCATAATGTTCAGATTGGTTCACATTAAAAAAGCCACCATATTTTTATCCTTGGGAATAAGAAAACAGAATTTCTTACATGGTAGAAAGGAAAAACGTCACTACAAAATGTAATTATAGCATTTTACAATATGCATCGCACAAACTGTATAAAACACACAAAGTACATCTACTAAAACTTTGTTCTAAAACAATTTTTTAAGTGAGCTAGTTTTTAATGCAGTCGAGATTACTGAGTTAAAAAAAGATTGAGAAGGATTGAGAAGGAGCTTTGCATAAACAAAAACTCTATCTGCAAATAATTATTCCTTAATTAATCCTAAGAGCTGGGGTAGCTTTCCTTTGTTTATTAGCTTTTTTTTGTTTTTTAATGTAAGTGATTTTCTTAGGGTAGAAAGTTTGGTATCAGAACTGGCTGTGTTGTATATACGGTAGTCACTTTTCAGATATTTTCCTGTCTGTTGGTTTAGGGGCTCTTTCTCCACACCCACCCTCAAGACTCCCTCTATCTCCACCTAGCCTCTGAATATCTCCACCAAAGAGCAAATCAGTTGACTGAAGGTAAGTAAAAATTACATGGGGTTGGTAGTTAAAACTATTGACCAGGCTGGGCATGGTGGCTCATGCCTGTAATCCCAGCACTTTGGGAGGCTGAGGCGGGCAGATCACCTGAGGTCAGGAGTTTGAGACCAGCCTGGCCAATATGGTAAAACCCCGTATCTACTAAAAATACAAAAAATAACTAGCTGGGCACGGTGGCGGGTGCCTGTAGTCCCAGCTACTCAGGAGGCTGAAGCAGGAGAATCACTTGAACCTGGGAGGCGGAGGTTGCAGTGAGCCGAGATCACGCCACTGCATTCCAGCCTGGGCAACAGAGCGAGACTCCATCTAACAATAATAACAATAAAGCTATTGACCAAAATTTTTATGCTCTGAGATTTCTCTGTGAATTTGCATGAACCCGGGAGCCTAGCCCATTAAACTGACTAACTGAATTATATGACTATCTACATCTTTTCAGAGGGTAGAGTGATTTCTTCCTCAATCTAATAAAATTTATATTACTATATCCTTAACCCATAAGTGGGTATGTTGAGTACAACTTTAAAATTTTTTTTTACTTTGAGAGATTGCATGTTTAGGTTTTAATGTGTTTCTTGTTTTGTTTATTGTTTAGGCAAAGTCAAAAAACTAACCTTATCGGTCTGGCATTTGTTTAAATTTTTATTTGGCACAGCAAACATTATTCAGTGCTGTGTTAGTATTAAAATATGAGAAACACCAGGACAAAAATACATAGACACTCCTCCATTAGATGTTAATTTTAAGCAGCAGAAAAAGCCAAATTCTGCATTCAGTATGCAGAGAAATAAGGAAAAGAAGTAACAGAAAGAGGTTAGTGTGGGCTGAGACCACTTGAGGGCATTTGAGCACCTTTGCATTCCATGCTAGTAAAGTGACAGAAGTTAGAAAGTTGGCCTATCTTTGAAGATCAACGTATATATATATAGATATATGAATAGAGGAGATACATTTTATATCTGCTCCAGAACTCATTTTGGATTTTTTTCAACATCCTTCTGACAACATCCTTCCAAAAGAGATCAAAATTGAAACTATTAGTAAATAATAAAATTAAGTCAATAGGTTATTAAATACCACATCCAAGTTATCAAAAATTGAAGTACAGAGTTAAAAAGGAAAAAGTATACTACGTACAATGAGATTATATGAGTCTCCAGACCCCCATTTCTGCAAAAAGCTCATCAAATATTCATAAATCTAAGTAACTTCCCAGTAGGACATCTCCCAAACAAAGTGTAGGTGAACACAGAAAGCTGAAATACATAAAAACAGAATTTGGGTGTCTACTTTGACTGTCTGGAATTTGTTAGGAAGCAGAAATGCCACCAAAATGGAAATTGCACACAGGGAAAAAATCCCACTGTGCTTTTATCCAGCTAGGTTGGAAATGATGTAATAAATGCACCATAATTTATGTACATAAATGTGTGGGTAACTCGTCCAGGGAGTGGCAAGTGCAGAATTTTAGTGGAAAAAAATAGTGTACATCAAAGAAATTTGACCAGCGGCCAACAACCATTAATCTCTTCATGAACTCTTAAATATGTAGATGCCAAATAAAACTTGTCATTTTATTCCATCTCTCAAAGCAATACATTCTTATTTATGAAGTTATGAGAGGACATAACATTATACCTTATTTGACATACAACACACACAGAGCATACAGCAACCTTGAGAAGATTTCCTTCATAAAAATGAGAACATTGATAAATCAACAGCCATACACCTCAAGGATAATGGTTTAAGTCTGACCATAGTCCTCAAACTTAATGTGATTGTGATCTTCATTCATCTTCCCATAGTCAGCAGCCCACATCACAGAAACCACTGTATGTGATACATCACCACCAGCCAGCTTGCTAACCAGGACAGACTTCAAATAAAGATAGCATTGAATTCTTTCAGATGTGGAGGCATGAGAGAAAATATCAGAATTAAAGTCAAATACTTTAAGTATCACACTAAAAGAAAACATTTGTGTAGCTGTCCAGAAAACCTATGAGTTGTTGGCTGTAGTTCCCACAGAACTATGGCATTCCGTGTGTGGACATTGTTAAGTGATAAACCTTTCCATTGATGTGGCTTTGCCAGAAGCCACTTAGCATGCTTCAAATTCATAGCTTGATAGGTTTCCATGGAGAGCTTCCTTTAAAGGTATTTCTTTTTTTGGATTTCTACAGTTCTGTATCTTATACACCTCAGCAATATAACATAATGTGTTACTTATTACGATTTTTGAAATGAATAACCAATATTTCCCACCTTGAAATATACTTCAGCAAAGTCTAGATCAAAACATTTCTGTTTATCGGGACATGGATTCAAGAAGTCTTGCAGATAATAATTTAAAATATATGCAAGTAATGGTAGAGTTATATGATTGTCTTTCCCACTGCAACCTCAATAAATATTTATAATGGAGTGTGTGTGGGGTGGGGTGTAGAGGGAGAGAGGGAGAAAAAAAAAGAGAGAGAGTCGGTCAGATCAATATTTTGCTACTTGAAAACATACAAATAGCCAGTAGGCTTATGAAAAATGCTCAATATCAGTAATTATCAGGGAAATGAAAATTAAAATGACAATGAGCTCCCATCTTATCCCTGTTAGAACAGCTATTATCAAAAAGACAAAAGATAAAAAATGTTGGCACAGATGTAGAGAAAAGGGAACGCTTCTACACTGTTGGTAGAAATGTAAGTTAGTATAGCCATTGTGGAAAATAGTGTGGAGGCACCTCAAAAAAACAAAAATAGAATTTGCATATCATCCAGCAATCTCACTTCTGGGTATATAACCAAAGGAAGTGAAATCAGCACCTCAGAGTGATATCTGTGCCCTCATGTTCATTGCAGCAGTATTCACAATAGCCAAGATATGGAATCAACATAAATGTCCATCAACAGATGAATGAATTAAAAAATGTAGTGGAATACCATTCAACTTTTAAAAAGAAGGAAATTCTGTCATTTGCAATAACATGGATGAATTTGGAGAACATTGTGCTAAGTGAAATCAGACAGGCGCAAAAAAACAAATACCACAAGATCTCACTTATATGTGGAATCTGAAAAAACCAAACTCGTGGACATAGAGGGTAGAATGGTGATTACCAGAGGCTGAGGGGCAGGGTGGGGAGAATAGAATGGGGAGATGCTGGTGAAAGAAGACAAAGTTTCAGTTATACAGGAGCAATAAGTTTCGAGATCTGTTACACAGCATGGTAACCAGTTAATAATGTATCACATGTTTCAAAATTGCTTTAAAAAGTAGATTGTAAATGTTCTCACTACATAAAAATAGTAACTATGTAAGGTGATAAAAATGTTAATTAGCTTGATATAATCATGCTACAATGTTTTTATATATCAAAACATCACATTGTACCCCATAAATATATACAATTATTATTTCTCAATTCAAAATAAAAATTTGAGTTAAGAAAAGATTTTACTCTGGCTGAACTTACAAATGTGAATGAAATAAAATAACAAAGAAAGAGTTCAAAGTACAATGAAGAGGTTCTACTGCCCAGCACCTGGAAGAAGACCTCTCACAAAGTAGAAGTTCAACAAATACTTTTTAACAAAATAGTTGTTGTTAACATAAACCATCATCTACATAATCTAGTGACACCCTGCCAGTTACCATCATCCGATTATGAAAAAGATTTTCATCATATATAGAAACTTCCCAGGTCAGCAAGGGCAGGTCTTATGTGCTGACCCAGGCCTGCTCATAGCAACCACCCCTGCTGGTCTTGAGAAATAATTTGCTCATCTTCTCCAAAATGGTCCAAAAGTTAATACCTTGTAAGAAATGTTATGAGATAAATAATTCTCGCCTGATGTTTCCATTTGCCCAGAGTCAGAGTACATAACCTAATCCCAAGACTCATAAAACACATGAAAATTAGACCTGTAGTGAGACCACGAGGCATCAGAATCCATGATCATCCTTCCAAGTTCAGACGATGCTGTAGCATCAACCCACACACAATGTTTGCTTTGTAGGTCTGTATTTTCCAGGAAGCAAAAGGAACAGGAAACCAACGAAATCAGCATCGTTGACCAATTATTCAGGGCTAGTCCTTGCTCTCTTTCTCTTGGTTAGTGGCTATTTCTGGCAGTTCCTAAAACCGAGGCAGCCAATGTCATCACTGTGGAAATATGGATTGTGAGTGGCACTTAGAGAGCAACCAGCTGGGGGCTATATATTAACAAGTGCAGGAATGGGAGCAGAAACAGTGTAACAGTGTACAGAGACCCAGAATGTGCCAAAAGATGGCAAATCACCCCCTGGGGTCCAAAACAGATCCAACTGAGAGACAGAGAGAATGATTGTCTTCTCCACAAAACTGCCTCTCACAGAGCACAGAACCCTTTAGATTTATGCATGTGTTTTGACAAAACTGGATGGTTTCTATCATCTAGGAACACTGGAAGGGTCCCATTGGGAGGCAAACAATTTAAATAGGTCAACTTTTTTTAAAATGTTATTATTATTATACTTCAAGTTTTAGGCTACATGTGCACAACGTGCAGGTTTGTTACATATGTATACATGTGCCATGTTGGTGTGCTGCACCCAACATTTAAGAAGTTTCAGCATCCCAAGGTGTCCGAAGTCACACACCAACACCAAACCTTTGTGCACCTGGATGCTACATGCCACCCAAAAAGGTCCCCTACTCATCTCTCACATTCTGTCCCAGCCTCTAATTCAGCCATCAGAGAGCCAGCTCCTCTCGCTGGCCACAATAAAGCCAATTCATGTCAGTTTATTGCTCTTCAATGGATGTTAGTTCCATTTTTTAATTACATGTTTATGTATGTGAATGCTTTCCATATTCACTACCCAGAATTTACTTACTCAGCAATTTCTTAAGATTCCAAGCGTGTAGACCATTGAATTCACATGGTTTGATTACTGAGTAATTCTTAAAGTCTCTTTACTGGAGTGTGACATTTATCTAAAGTCAAATCTAGAAAGAAAAAAATATATGTGATGGTGATAAACTACTATTGAAACAGAATCCTAACATGAGATGTTAAACAATAGAGCATTGTAAATAATACCCTCCCCAAAAGGTTCTCTGTGATAGCCGCAGCTAAGGAAAACATATGATAACAATAATATGATTTCCATAACCCAACAGTCCTTTCACCACTTGTTCCATGTGGGGATGATATGCAATAGCTCTGCTCTGCATTTTTTTTTGTTAAAAAATAAATTCTTTCTCACAAATAATAAATTTATAGCCAGGGAATTTCTTTATGACTTAAGCTTTCATTTCTTTAACTTACTGCTTTTAGGGACATAAATTCTATTAGCCTCTGTGTGGAAAGTTCGTTAGGGCAACTTGAGATCAGTGGGAATTGGTAAAAGTCTTATGGTTTAAGATGAAAACATGCAATTCACTTAGAGTCTTTTCAGTGCTCTACAATATTCCTGGCCATTTCAACCCAATATGTGAATTCAAACTACTTCAGTCAACATTAAATTAGGCAATGGTCTACATTAATTCATTACATTTGAGTAAAGAAAGATGAGCTGAAAAAAAAAATAACATGGCATGCAAGAATGTGTATGTCATGTCAACCAGCTGAATATGCGTTTCAGAATAGCATACCCTTATTTACATTTTAGAAACGGTTTCATTCTTAAAACTATTTGTGTTAAAATCAATTCATTCTTCCAGTGCTTGAATACAAATAGGGCCCATATGATAACAGAGATAATCCATGTATATAGTTTATTTTACTTAAGCAAACACTTCAGTGATTTTTTAAAAATCAACACTGTCCAGGCAATTAAATGTTTTCTTTAAAAGAAATTATTTGAAAAATACTGGAATTTATCTTGTTGTCTATACTTCAATAGTAAGTTAATAACTTTGAACTTAAAAAATATAAACTGTTATCCCTTTCCTTTTGTTTAGGGACCTTTTCTTTATAGAACATCTACACTGGTACTATGCAAACGGTGTTCCCTGGATGGTGCTGGCCCTGGGTGGATTGGCACCACACTGCAATGAGTTGAGCAAAACTGTGAGTGAGCACTTAGAAACTTTTCTAGTCATCTGACATGAAATTTTTTTGTCTTTGTTTTTTTTTTTTTTTTTTTGAGACGGAGTCTCGCTCTGTTACCCAGGCCAGAGTACAGTGGCATGATCTCTGCCCACTGCAACCTCGGCCTCCCAGGTTCAAGTAATTCTCCTGTCCCAGCCTTCTGAGTAGCTGGGACTACAGGCAGACACCCTCACGCCTGGCTAATTTTTGTATTTTTACTGGAGATGGGGTTTCACCATATTGGTCAGGCTGGTCTTGAACTCCTGACCTCAGGTGATCCACCTGCCTCGGCCTCCCAAAGTGCTGGGATTACAGGCGTGAGCCACTGTGCCTGGCCTGTCTTTTGAATCTGATATTAAATATGAGAGGCTTGCATTTTGTATGATTTGGGGTGTTTTTAAATTTGATTTTTCTAGAAATACATTTTTGTTACATTTGATTAAAACACCAGTTTGTGGCTGATTGGACACTAAAAAACTGGTCCTTTGCCACAGATAGTTTGAGAAGCTTGAGTCTAAACTATAAAGTGATCTGGATGGTCAGGTAACTGTTTTGTGAATTAAATGTACATTACACACACACACACACACACACACACACACACACACACACCTTATCTATGTAACAGAACAGCCAACTCAGCAGAAACAAAGTTCAAAGCTCTGTAAACTCATTTCCTCAGTATCTCCAGATGTGCCACAGCTGAGGGAGTGTTCAGAAATAGGAATGGTTTGATTACATGATTGAAGAAAATGGATTTGTTATGTCTTGATCCTTTTTCTTTCTTCCTTCCCCTCTCCTTTCCTTCTCCCTTCCTTCCTCTCCATCTCTTCCCTCCCTCCTCCCTTTCTTTCTTCCCTTCTTTCCTCCCTTCCTCTTTTCCTTCCTTCCCTCCCTTCTTTTCTTCTTTTTCCTTTCCTATATTATCTTATTCTCTGTCTCTAAAGAGAGAGTTAAACCAAGAGCCCACAATCACACACATCAACAAACTACATGAGTCAAATTCACTGAGGAAGAGGAAGGAGAAAAAGAGGTTAGGGATATATGGAGAAGCAAAAGTATGGCTCAGAAATGCAGGTACATTAGGATCTAGAGACAAGTACCTACATCAAACAAAAGAAATGTTGCTTTATGAATTCCCAGAGAATATATTTTTTCTGAATTAAACTTACCTGTTATTAATATATTTTAATTCTCTAGAAAAGGAATTTTTAAATCTGAGTTTCTGAAGAACTCTTCTTGGTTGCTCCCCCATGAAAATCCAAAGGAATTTCTTCTAAAAGTCATTAATGAACATTCCTTTAGATGTTTTGGGGAAGAGAACTGGTGAAGCCATTTCCCCTCTGCTCCCCCTTCACCCTAGCTGAAGTGTTGCAGACCACAGGACTTTGCTTGGGCCCAAATCATTTCTCCCAGACCTTGAAATACGGGTGGTGAAAAACAGGATGCCAAAACAACCATATTTCCTCCCCTCATGCTGCCCTTTTACATGTACTCAAGACAATGCAGGTTTATTCTGCCTCACCTGTGTCTAATGTTAGACGCATGCCCCAGAATGTCGGAAAACTTTTGTGTTTCATTTTACAATAAAAGAAATGTACTACCCAAGCTCTCAAGAAAACACAAAGAAATGAACCTGTATCCCTTAAGCTTTGCAATTCATTTGTCTTCTTTGTTGGTTCTCGAAACTGAAATCCCTGGGTTGGGGTTTTATACTACAATTTTATCTTCTACACTTTTCTTTACTTCCCCCTTCACTCTACCCCCGCTATCCCCCCACTCCCTAGGGGCTTTGGCTTCAAATCAAAACAGCTTTCAAGTGGCCAGGACCAAGTTCCAAAGCTTCTATGTTTCCTACAGATTTTCCTTCTTTCCCAGATTTTTCTAAGCCCCACTCTTTGTAGGAAGGCATGCACCTCCAGATAGGGTCCTGACTGTAAGCATTGTGCTTGGGCGCCCATCCCAACTGCAGAAGTTTATTTGAAGTATGTTACTCTTTGCCTGCTTCTTAACTTGAGGCCCAATAGTCTTACAATGTCATTTTTTTCCCCTACTGTAAATCAAGGGACAGCTGTCTTTGGACTAAATTCCAAATAGTTGGTCTGGAAATGAACTTCTCAGTGGGTCCCTCCTCCATTCTGGCTGACATTTCCCCATTAATTTCTTTTTCTCTTTCATCCATTCATTGGCTGATGAGTCTATAAATACACCTCATCTGCTTTTACTTTGCTTTTTAAGAATAAACTGATACCAAACACACTGTCTTAATTACATCCACAGGCAAAGCATAACGAGTTTAAATGTTGTCACAATATAGTTTAAAAACTTGACATGGTTCATTATGCTAGCTGTGATAAAACTGGGAAATGAAAACCTTAATTTGGACGTGTAAATGAGTAATTCATCTGAAAAGGTATTTTTAACATTAATAAATGAGAATACCTAGAAACCTACTAAGCAAAGGAAGGGAGTTGAACAGGAAACCGATAAGTAGATTGGTAAAGAAGCAAGGAAACCCGGCCTCCATTCCTCTTGGGCACAACACCTCTAAAATTAGGCAAGTCAGCCCTCCCAAATTCAGACCAGACCTGGGAGAACATTGTTCCTCATTCTGTTCTTGAGCATTCACATTATGAGGTGGCTGCTGATTCATGAGGATCTGAATTCTAGGTGCACATCAGGAAGGAAGGCTCAGGAAAATTCTGATTTATGCCCAGAAGACAGTAGGTTTTGGAAAACTCTACTTTTAAGATGAAAACAAGATTAAAGGGAAGGAGAAGGTAACACTCATACGTTCTTGATATAAAATTACTTCTTTTAAAACCTTTGGTTCTGATGATATGGCTGATAACTTTCCAATAACAGTAGCCCACTGGGATAAATTAACATTCTGAATTTTGTGAAGCAATCTTTGTTTTCCTGAGGTATTTTCACACAAACACATTCTTAACTGACGGAGAGCAATGGAGAAATAAATATTCATTTTTGAGTGGGAAATAAAAGTCAACGGCAAGTTTCTCAGGTAGGAAACTACTATAATCTCCCAGTTTTCACACATAAAAAGCCTCAAGAAAATAGCAGTTAATGTACATTGAGTCATATGTGAAAACTGATAGACATATCAAAAAAGTTTAAATGAGTCAAAAGAAGAAAAGGCTTACAGATGGCCAGATGGCTTTGACATTGATGGAGTAGTATAAGAAGAGTGATGATCAGATGTTTTACTATTTCTATGAGAATCATTCAAAATAAATATGATTAAACTGTAGAAAAATCAATTTTGGCAATGTATAAGAAATTGCAGACTCTAGCTGGAACCCATTCATCACTAGATGAGTTTATTAAAGGATACTGTGGAAGAATCCTTTTCTGGGTTTTCTTTTTTTTTTAGACACAAAGTCTTGCTCTGTCACCTATGCTAGAGTACAATGGTGCAATCTTAGCTCATGGCAGCCTTGAACTCCAGGGCTCAAGTGATCCTCCTGCCTCGGCCTCCCAAAGCTCTGGGATTACAAGCATAAGCCACCATGCCCAGCCAAGAATCTAGTTTTTTTAAAAAAGCTCAGGGAACAGCATGTTAATACTAACTCTGTGCTAGGCATTTTCACATAAATATCTTACTGACTCTTTGCAGCAACTCAGCAATAGGCATTAACTCTGTGCAATAAGACGTACAGATAATCTCCAATTGTCATGCATTCAATTTCCATATATCATGTGTGGACAGCTATACACTGCTTACTACATACTAAAACCACGCTTTTATACATCAGTTTTGATGAACAAACTTTTTGAGGGCCCTGGTGGCTGCTGGCTGGCTAATAATTCAGTTTGACAGCCTTCTTTCTAGACAGACAATGCTGTGGATTCACCAAACCATTTAGTTTCTCCCCTGGGCACATGGAAAAACTACATCTCCCAATCATTTTGCATCTAGATGGCATATTGTGACAATTGATGGCCAATGAAGTGTAAGCAAGTGTCAAGTGTGTACTTCTAGCCCTGGCCCTTAAAAAGACCCATGAGAGGCCGGCATGGTGGCTCACACCTGTAATCCCAGCACTTTGGGAGGCTGAGGTGAGCGGATCCTTTGAGCCCAGGAGTTCAAGACCAGCCTGGGCAATGTGACAAAACCACATCTTTACAAAAAATACAAAAATTAGCCAGGCATGGTGGCATGCATTTGCAGTCCCAGCTACTGGGGAGGCTGAGGTGGGAGGATTTCTTGAGTACGGGAAGTGGAGGCTGCAGTGAGCCCTGATTGTGCCATTGCACTCTAGCTTGGGTGACAGAGCCAGACCCTGTCTCAAAAGGAAGAAGAAGAAGGAGAAGGAGGAGGAGGAGGAGGAAGAGGAGGAGGAGGAGGAGACGGGGAGGGGGAGGGAGAGGGAGGAGGAGGAAGGGGATGGGGAGGGGATGTGAGAATCCCTCTCTTTGCTCATTGGCTGCTGAATAAAGCAGACCCAGCACAGGCCTCCCAGGGAGGCCCTGATGGATAACAGAGTCTCTGAGGGAAGTTGACAGGACACCTGAGTCTGGCAACTTAAAGAAGAGCTGCCAAAGCAAGATCAGCCCCAGTGGACTCTCTCTCTCTCATTATCTATCTATCTATCTATCTATCTATCTATCTATCTATCTATCTATCTATCATCTCTCTATCTCTCTATCTAATCTATAGATTAGAGACAGGGTCTTCCTCTGCTGCCCAGGCTGGAGTACAGTGGCATGGTCATGGTTCACTGCAGCCTCTACCTCCTGGCCTCAAGTGATCCTCCCACCTCAGCCTCAAGTAGCAGGGACTACAGGTGTGTGCCACCATGCCTGAGAAATGTTTTAATTTTTTGTAGAGACAGGGTCTTGCTGTGTTGTCCAGGCTGGCCTTGAACTCCTGGGCTCAAGTGATCCTCCTGCCTCAGCCTCCCAAAGTCCACTGGACTGGACTTTTTATGAGAAAAAAATTAAACTAAATCAGTGAGATTTGGAATTTGTTTGTAACAACAGTAATTAACAATAACTACCCCTAAGAAATAACTTCTGTGAATTCAGTGATCCAAACAAAGATTAATATTGGTGCAATTATCTGAATATTTTACTGTAATTTGTCATAATTTTTCTATTAAAAATTGTGAAAATAGAATAAAAAGGTTTAAATACTAGTAACAGGAGTATCATGAACTTAATATAATACAGAAAAGAATAATAATTATTAGACATATTAAAAGTGATGTCTCTAACCTCAGCCAGGCGCTCACTTAAGCATGTCGGCTACACATTCGGTTACAAAGAAAAATAAAATTAGAGAATGTGTGGGAGATGCTAGAATTCTAATCATTCAAGTATTGTGTCTAAAAAGCAAGACATATCAAAACAGGATCCCTTGCCCCTTTTATATTAAATCCATTGTTTCACTATCTTACAATCAACTTGTAGGCATGTTTTCAGGATCAAAAGACAAGTGTCTTTTTTTCTTATTTTTAAATATAAGAATATTAAAAATCAGAAAAGTTGAACAATTCCCCTAAGTCTTGTTAATAAATAATAGAATTAAGATGCATTTCAAGATTGGCATCAGCCTAAAGCCTCATTCTTTTCATTATATCTCACTGCCTCTCATCTCTGTAAAAAATTAGGATGTCTGCCTGTCTTTGAAGAACAAAATATGTAAAATGATCTTACAGCGCCCTCTTTGAGCACTTTGATTCTATGATAAAGACATTTCCATCATTTCCTGATGTTGTGAATGCAGGAGGCTCATGAAAAATGTCCCTTTACTACAAAGGTTGGCAAGTGCTCAAAGATATGGCTTTAGTCAGCTATGCCATGCTGTCTTTACTAAACAGCATTATTTCTAGGAAGAATTTCTATTACTTTAAAGTGGAAAATAAAGTTACAACAACATTAAAGAGTATGTTACAGTTCCACGCTCTATTCTGTTGGCAGAAAGCTTGGTCTCTGCACCAGCACTCTGCCCCAACTGGCCATGTCTCAGGAGAAAAGAATTCCTCTCATCTCTCTACAGCAGCCTTTTCTGCTTAACTTAGACCCCCACCGAAGCTGGGTGACGAATACAAAAGGTTTCTAAAGAGAGAAATGGCAAGGAGAGAGCTTGGAGACACCCTACCTCTTGAAAAGAAGAAAAAATAAGTAAATAGTTTATTATCATCACGGGCCTTGGAATGACATCATAAGACCATCCTTTGTCACCTCTGCCATTTCAAAGCCAATGCGTATGAGCTATTTTAACTGAAAAAATTATTTTTCATTGACTATCCAACAACTTTGACTTTATACAGTATTTTGAGAACCCATTTTTATAATAACTCAGTTCCACAGACTTTTGGACTCATTCGAAAGTGCATGTAGTGGTCAGACTTTTGCTTGTGAGTGATATCAGTGTGAAAATAAGCTTTAATAAAGTTGCCAGCATCCATGGACCTCTGTACCCATAACAACTTCCATGGCTTCAGTTCTGCCAAAGGTTTTGCTTGATGGGTATTTCCTATGAAGCTTCTCCTGCTTTCCCACCCATAGCACTGTTCTATGGCCCACATGGGGCCAGAAGCAGCCACTAGGAGAAATTATTGGTCAGGCAACCCTCCAGTGCCGCAAGCCCGGCCCTCCCTCTTCATGTCCCTGAGCTGTGTCCAAAAATAGAAAATGAGACATGATGATGGATTGAGAGTAGGAAGAAGGGAGGGATCTCGGGGTGAGTGTTTAAGTCAACACAATGGAATTCCACCAGCAAAGGCTTGCTGCATAAATCACTCTTGAGAGAAAGTTGGGCACACTGGGAAGTGTGTTGGGGCTTCCAGGCAAGTGGTGGATGGGCACTATCAGGAGGCACACCCAGAAAGAGGTGGTGCAGTGTAGAACAGGACTTCTCAAACTTGAACGTGCCCATGAATAACCTGGAGATCTTGCTAAAATGCAGGTTCTGACTCAGTTGTCTGGGGTGAGGCCTGAGATACTACCTTTCTAGTAAACTTTCAGTTGACAATACTTTGAGGAGCAAGGATGCAGAAAGTAAGAACACAAAGTCCGATTTCAGAACCTATGAGCTGTGAAACCTTGAGCTTCAGTGTTTTTATCTGTGAAATGGAGATTGTTTTAAGTACTCTTGTATCAGATTATTGTGAGCATTAAGTGACATGATGTCATTTACCTGGGACATAATAAAGAATTCAATATGTTGATCGCCATCAATATTTTATTTTTACTCATTTGAGCATTGGGGCAGCTTCCAAAACATTGATCTGTCGATTTGATTTTTTAATGGTGAGATGAGGTGTGCAGAATGAAGTGAAGCCCAGGGTGGAGGGATAGGAGTAGGTGGAGGAAGTGGGAAGAAAAGCAAGCCTGGGAAGGAATAAAAAGAAAGATCCCCCTTTCGGCCGGAACCACCGTCTTCTAGTAATTCACCAAAATGACGAATACAAAAGGAAAGAAGACAGGCACCCAATATATGTTCTCTAGGCCTTTTAGAAAACATGGAGTTGTTCCTTTGGCCACGTATATGCGAATCTATAAGAAAGGTGATATTGTAGACATAAGAGAATGGGTACTGTTCAAAAAGGAATGCCCCACAAGTGTCACCATGGCAAAACTGGAAGAGTCTACAGTTACCCAGCATGCTGTTGGCATTGTTGTAAACAAACAAGTTAAGGGTAAGATTCTTGTCAAGAGAATTAACGTGCATATTGAGCACATTAAGCACTCTAAAAGCCGAGACAGCTTCCTGAAACGCGAGAAGGAAAATGATCAGAAAAAGAAAGAAGACAAAGAGAAAGGAACCTGGGTTCAACTGAAGCCTCAGTCTGCTCCACCCAGAGAAGCACACTTTGTGAGAACCAATGGGAAGGAGCCTGAGCTGCAGGAAACTATTCCCTATGAATTCATGGCATAATAGGTGTTTAAAAAAAAAAAAAAAAGACCTGTAAGGACTGTAAGAAAAAAAAAGAAAGATCCCTACCTATACCTTCATCATTCATGTTCAGACAGAAAATTTCCCAGTGACAGATGCATCGCTGTGAAATTACATTAGGAGAGGTACTTCCTAGGGAAGCTGTGGGACATGCTTTGTGGTTTCTTCATCTATTACAAAAATAAAGGCACTGAAGTAAGGCTGTAGCTACCAAAGTACCACATTGCTTTAACCCACATGTGACTCTTACAGAACTTTTTTACATTAGGGATAGCATAAACTTATCAACTGAATTAAACAAAGTAAACCAAATTATTTTTGATGCAAATACAGAGTACTCCACCAAAATTTTGGTCAAAGTGCTTAACTCTTAAACCTTTCTCCAGTGCTCTGAGATTACGAGGGGCACAAGTGAAGAATACCTAAAATTGTAATTGCACCCTAGTGGCCCAACAGCTGACTATAGTCCATGGAGTTTTGGGTTTTGGTTGATTTAAATTAATTGCTACATTTAAATAAAGGAAGAGTTTGGCTCAATTCCCTCCCAGCAACTAGAAGCTGAAGTTGAGTAATGGATACTCCTTTTAAATGAGACATGCACTCTACAGTTTGCGACTGTTTCCACTATTCCTTATAAGCATACACAGACACTACTCATTTACCTTATCAATCTAAGCCTGTGTAGAGAGTTGAGTTTGTCACTCCTGACCTAAGAAGAGGTGGTAAAGAAGCATGGGATTTCTTCCTGGAAGGATGAATAAATGCAAAAGAGATGAAAAATGACGGGAAACCCCATTTTTTAAGTATTTACTCACATATTTACCATTTAAGTGCTCTTTATCTCTTTCTATAGGTCCAAATTCCCATCTAGTATCATTTTCTTTCTGCTAAAAGAACATTTAACATTTCTTAACGATCACACGCCTTTTATTGACCTGAAAAAAATTTTATTTTGCCTTTATCTTTAAAAAAATATCTTCAGTAGGTATAGAATTCCAGGCTGGCAGATTTTTGTTTGTTTTTCTCCAGCACTTAAAAGATGACCTTCCATTGTCTTTAGGCCTGCATGGTTTATGACGAGAAGTCTGCTATAATTCTCAAGTTTATATCTCTGTACATAATGTATCTTTTTCTCCCTGGCTGTGATTTAGATTTTCTTTTTGGCATTAATTTCAGAAATTTAACTATGATGTGCCTTAGTGTGATTTTTTTTATATTACTGCTGTTCGGAGTTTGTTGAGCCTTTTGAATCTATGAGTTTACATTTTTTATAAAATTTGTATAATTTTCAGCCACTTCTTCAAATAGTGTTTCTGTTTCACCCACATCACATTTGTAAGACTCCAATTACACATATGTTGCATGGCTTTATAAGATCCCAGAGTTCACTGGGGCTCTCTGTATGTGTGTGTTTGCTTTTAGTCTTTTTTGTTCTTCTTTTTTTTTTTTTTTTTTGAGATGGAGTCTCACTTGGTCACCCAGGCTGGAGTGCAGTGGCACAATCTCGGCTCACTGCAACCTCCGCCTCCCATATTTAAGCAATTCTCCTGCCTCAGTTTCCCAAATAGCTGAAATTGCAGGCACTAACCACCATGCCTGGCTAATTTTTGTATTTTTAGTAGAGATGGGGTTTCTCTATGTTGGCCAGGCTAGTCTTAAACTCCTGACCTCAAGTGATCCACCCTCCTCAGCTCCCAAAGTGCTGGGATTACAGGCATGAGCCACCGTGCCTGGCCTTTTTTTTTTTTTTTTTTTTCTAACCTGTGATTCATTTTGGATAGTTACTATTGCTATGTTTTCAGGTACAGTGACTTTTTCTTCTGCATCATATAAGATGCTGGTAATCCTATCCAGCTTATTTTTTATTTCATATTTCCATCTCTATAAGTTTCATTTGGGTCTTTTTAATATCTTTTACTCCCTATTCATAGTGTTTATGTTCTCTTTTACATCCTTAAGCATAGGATAAACTTTGTTAAGGTCCTTGCCTACTAATTCCATTATCTCTGTCATTTCTTGATCTATTTCTACTGACTAATTTCTCTCTTGTTATAAATCACATTTTTACACTTTCTGGTATATCTACAAATTACTATTTGAATTACAGATATCGTTAATTTTATTTTATTGGGTGCTGGATTGTATTCTCTTCTTTAAAGAACGTTGGATTTTGTGGCAGATCAGTTTGATTCATGAAAGGCTCATTTTTACATTTTGTATGGTGGTTCCAGAGCAGCTTTTATTATAGGACTAATTTACTCCACTACTAAGGCATGGCACATCTGAGGACTTCACCCAATGCACTATGTATTTTGAGGTTTCTCCACTCAGGCTGGTAGAAACACGAAGTATTCCCAGTCCTCTGTAAGCTCTAGGTATTGTTCAGCCTGTGCTTTCAGGGAGTTCTTCACCGCAGTCTTCATAGTGTCTTCACGAGCACATGCAGATCAATAAAACTCATCCAAAGACATGGGGTAAGTGCTCTGCAGATCTCCAGAGCTTCCTTTCTATCTAGTTTCCTCTTTCTGGTAAACTCCCCTGCAAATTCTAGCCTCCTCAGTCTCCCCAGACTTTAAACTCTGTCTCTTCAACTTAGCAAGACCACTGGGCTGTTTTGGTTATTCCACCATGGGTAGTATCCTGGAAACTGCCTCCAGGTATAAGGTGTGGCAATCACAGGGCTCATCCCACTTATATTCCTACTCACAGGGATTAAAATCTTGTTGTCCGATGTCTGACGTTTTGTCTCATTTCTAACTGTTTACAATGGGAAGACAATTGCTGTAGCAGTTAATCATTGATGGTCAGCAGCAGAAGTTAGTGTAGTTGCTAGAAAACCAAGGCAAGGAGAGCATTTCAGGCAGGGCAGGGATGATCACATAAGCCAAGGCAAATAGGTGAGAAACAGTAATTATGAGTATCAGAAAACAGCAATTTGGTGTTGCTGCACCACAAAGCTAAGACTGGAAGGGACTGGAAAAATATGAGGCTGACGCTGGCATCCAGGGCCAGAATTTGAGGCTTCTGGGGTTATGTGATTAAGAACTATGGAATAGGAAGAAAAACAATAGTCAAAGAATTAGGAGACCTGGGTTCAGGTTCTAGTTTATTATTAGCCATGTAACTTTGAACAACTCTTTTGTGCTTTAGTTTTCTCATTCGTAAAATAAGAAACCTTCCTTAGTTTTTGCCCAAGACTATATTTCAAGGTAAAATTTTCGTAACTGAGTTCAGTGGAGGTGGGGGGACCCTTTGGACTGGGGTCTTCAGAGGAAATAGGTTTCTAATAACAAGTATTTACTGGATACCTGCTACATGCCAAGATGTGTGCCCAGAGCTTTAAATACATGGTTTAGTCCCTACAATGACGCCCCCCACCCGCCACTCATCCCACAGATCAGGCAACAGAGAGGTTAATAGTTTGTCAAAGGTCACATGACTAAAAAGTGATGGTAACAGGATCTGAACTCAAGTCTGAGTAATTATATTTTGCTGCTCCTATTTTGGGCCAGATATCACTATGTCTTTAAAGCTCCTTGGGTAATTCTAATGTGCATCCAGGGTTAACAGTCACTGACAAGAAAGGTTAAAAGCAGGTTTGAGACAACAACCTTAATAATTGAACAAGTAACACCTTGAATAATGCCTCCCCTCCCTAATTAAGTCAATTTGCACACACAGTGATTGTACCTATACTCCAGCCCAACCCCTATAAAGAGCTGGAGAATGGGTGGGTGACTCTTTGATTTTCTGGAACAGGATGTCTTCAAGGGGTGACCTCCTCATAGAGTGAGTGGTCAGTTGTACTATCTAATCTTCTTTGTGCTTTTTGCAACAGTACAGATTGACTAAGAATATATTAATATTTATTAATTTGGGGGCAAATTGATGCCACATTTTATGCAATTTAATTTTCGGAGCATAATGATGTTATTATAATAACATTTTACTGTAACAATAGCAATTGAAACCCTACTAGGGTCCATGTACTGTGCTGAGCACCTGTATTATTTCAGTTAATTCTCACAACAACGTCATGAAGTAGTTGCAGCTATTGTTCCTGTTTTACAGAAAACTGAGACTCTAAGTTACACAGTGAGGAGTGCAGAAGTGAGCGCAGCCAGTATGGCCCCCCAGCCAAAGTTCCTAGCCCTTCACTGTGTCGCTGCACTTCTTATAGTGGCTACCGGAGGGAGGAAGAAGGCATTTTGTTTTTCTTTTTCAGTTGCAAATAGTGAAACAAGAACAATCAGAGGGGCTAAATAATGTCCTATCATCCTTTTAAAACATAGACTAGAACAAAAAATGAAACTCTTGATTCCCTGAGACTAAAACCCTTACATTCTTCTGGTCTCTTGTAGGTGAAACCTCATTTTTGGCACACGGGTCATTGCTCAAAAGCAATGCGTGCCTTTATCTTTTTCATCTGTGTGTGGTCTCACTAATGTAGGTGTGTTATGGGCCGTGCCACAAATCTGGCACCCCCTTCACTAGTAACGATTTTACTACGCAGACCACGTTAACGTGAAAAACCTGGAACAAAGAGAAACTCTGACTAGCAGCATTGTTTTCATGGGAAAATGGGCTACATGATATATCACCCATTGATAGGAAAAACAGTTTTAAAACATTTTCTTTTTAGGGTGAGAATTGCCAATGTCTAAATCAAAGATGAATACTTAAAAGATCTAGGGACATGAGAAGCCAATAATAGCTTGGATGATAATACAGAAGACTCCATTCAAATATCCTGGAAACTTGCACCCAGTTTTAAGCAAATGAGCACAAGTGTGTCTCTGATTGAGACCAAATGTTTTGGAATGCAATTTTACCTTAGACAAGTCTTGGTTATTCAACAGATAATAGGTTTTGGCGAACTTCTCTACGGGACAAATAGACATTTTTCCAACAGCATGTAAAGTGACTTTTTCACACTTCTAGGAGAAAAAGGTACGGGAAGAAGTGGCTTGCTGATTAGGAAACCTTAGTAGCCTCCGATCATAAATTTTGCCCACCAGCAACATTGGCAGTGACAACAGCGTGCATAAGAAAAATGCGTAGATGACTCCATTGTTTCATTTAGATTGTTAGTTTCAACTTCTGTCAAGCAAAAAACAACTCTTTGATTGAGCTTACTATGAAGTATGAAAATTAACATAAATATAATTCCACACACACTCCCAGCTCTAAAGAGGCGTTTATAAAGACAGCAGAAAAGCAAGCCAGATCAAACATAATAGGAAATTGGATAGTAGCCTGGAATTAACAGTGGATTGATGAATCAACCTCACATTTTTATCATTTTTCACTTAAGAAGCTTTGATCTAGTGTAAAGATTATTTATTCTCTCAAACCCTGTACATAGTGAGTGCTGCCATGGGGTATATTCAGTATCAGAATTATTGTGGAAGAGATTTCCCCACTGGGCGGGAGTTTGGACTAAATGATTCTAGATGTTGGGTAGAACATGCTGAATTTGTAGATAACAGGTCTGTTCAAGGCCTGAGGAAATCGTGCAGCCAACCTTGAGCCATTGAAACACTTCCAACAAAGTTTCTGAAGTAAAAACATTGAGTAGCTCCCAGGTTTGTTCCAGTAAACATTGGCCATGTTGGGGACAGGTGGGTAATGGAGTCTAAACATCCCTGGACACTGTGCCGCAGATTCTTTCAGTGTTCTCTGTGGTCTGCCAGTGAAGGCTAAGTTCTTGGACTCCATGCATAAAATGTGGGGTCAGTTTGCTCCAACATTAATGAAGTGGTGTCATTTGTTTGGGGTAAATACCCGAGATTCATTGTCTGATGGCCACGGAAAACTAGGACGGATACATACACACACAGAGTGAGGTTCAGAGTGGAAGTTTAATATGCAAAAGAAAGAGAAGAGCTCTCTCTGCTGCAGAAAGAGAGGTCCTGGAAAAACAGGTTGCCACTTCCGTAGTGAAATGCAGAAGGTTTTATTGATGAGCTTGAGGAGGCCGTGTCTGACTTACATAGGGCACAAAAGATTGGTCGGACCAGGTGTGCCATTTACATAGTGCACAAAGAAGTGGACCGCCGCACCCTAATCTTTTATTATGCAGATGGGTTATCTACCTGGCCGGTGCCATGTTGCCTGGTTCTTTACTGCACAGGTGGTGACAAAGAAAAGGGAAGATGAAGACTCCATGTTGAACATACCTGGCTTCCAGGTAGCCCCACTCTGTTGGCACAGCTGCTGGCATTTACCTGTGCAAGCTTCCAGCTTGCTTATCTGTGTCCGCAGCTCAATTTTTCAGGCTGCTCTTTGTTAGAAAAGAAATGATTTGGGGGTTGCTTTGTGTTAAAAGGGAAGCCTTGCCAAGGACTCTCTTACCCTCACTATCTGCCTAAATAATTTCTTTCTATTTCCTGTATCATTAACACATATTAATTTATATCCAGTCAATATATACTTTTGCAAAAAACACAAAGACTAGATAGTACAACTGACCACTGGCTGAACTAAGAAGGTCCTTGAGGAGGTCACTTTTTGAATGTACCCTCTTCCAGAAAATTAAAGCATTACCCACCCATTCTGGAGGCTTGGCTGTAATATAGAAATAATCACAGTGTGTCCAAATTCGTGTCCCTTTGGCAACTCAAACCTGTAAGTCCAGGTTTCCTACCCAACAGGTAGGAGGTCTTTGCTGGGTCTTTAACCTGTGGGGGCTGAGGCAAAGTGGTAACCATCTGCAGCAGAACAACAAGATGCTTCTGGCCCTAGGAAAGGCATTCCAACAACTGCTGGGCAGGCCCTTGCCTGTATCATTTTAACAGCCATACTCCCATAGGGGTGTTTCTCAGCTCATACTGGAGAATCAAAGAGGATGTGATCTCAGCTGAAGCCTGACAGCAGGACTGAATCCATTGAATTTCTTGCATTAAAACTTGAAAACCTTCTAAATACATTCATGTGAACATTTTCTTATGGTCCTGAGTTTAAAAAAATTAAATAATTATTAAAATAAAAATCTTAATAACTGCCTTAGTCCTCTAAACTGGTAGCATGAGTTTTACAACTCCCTCTGTAACAGATGTGGGACCTCCAACTTACTTGGAGTCTTACAGAGAGCCTTGGACTTTGCTGCCACCAGAGTACCGCTGGTAACTGCAAGCATAAGAGGACGTGATTCATCCTCCACTCCCTGTGCAGATGATCCGGCAGGGCTGTGAGAGAAGAGCTGTCTGTCCAAGCCGCTGATGAGAGCTTTCCTGTGGGTTTCATCAAAACTGAAGCCAAGTCCAAAGGGTTATGTCAAGAAAATTGCATTAGACAGTGCCCTTTCAACATCTAAATGCCCATGCCTTTAAAACCCTGAATAGAATTGATGATATTTCCCTCTGAAGCTATTTGCTCATGAGAAACATCAGGGAAACCATCTTTCTTTTCTCTTTTTGGCAAGAGAAGCATTGGATGCAAAGAACAGGCAAGAATTGGTAGGGAGGATATACCACTAACGGACAGCATTACCAAGACAGCACAAAAGTAAGGATGTACTGTTGTGCTACTCTTATTTTTGGCTTTCAGTGATAGCAATTGGAAATAATAAAAATAAAATAAATACAATCAGTGAGGGTGAGAATGGGCCAGGGGTGGAAAGTGGAAGAAATTCCCTTTCTGGTGCTCTCCTATTGCTGAGCAGCTAGAAATTGCTTCAGAACGTTGCTTCTGCCTTTCTCGGCCACATCCTCTCTCTTTTCCTTCTATAGGCAGTAGAGTGAAAGGGTGAGGGAAAAGTCGCCGGCTTCAGAGAGACCTGAGTTCTAGGCCCAGGTCTGCCACTACACTATTTTTAATTGTGTTTATAATCTTGATTGGTATTCACCAAGTAATTTATCAAGTACTTACTGTGTGCTGGGTACTCTTCTCAAGGCTTCGAGTCTATTAATTTAGTTAATTATCACAATGATGATAAGTACTTATTTTCACACCACTTTATACATGAGACAGCAATTAAGTCACTTGCGCAATGTCACACAGCTCAGAATTGGAGGACCCGGGATTCAAACACACAAAGTCTGGCCACAGAGCACAAGCTCCTAGTGACTACGCTATCTTTCAAGTTATCTAAGCCCATTTTCTCATCTTAAAAAATATAGCTTATAAGCCTCATAGAATTATTATGTTGGTTAAATGAGATAATGCATATAGGCTGGGTGTGGTGGCTCACACCTATAATCCCAGCTACTCGGGAGGCTGAGGCAGGAGAATCACTTGAATCCAGGAGGCGGAGGTTGCAGTAACCCAAGATCATGCCACTGCGCTCCAGTCTGGGCGGCAGAGTGAAACACTGTCTCAAAACAAAACAAAACAACAAAAAAGAGATAATGCATATAAATTTAGCACAGGGCCTGGGGTATAGTAAGCACTAAAAAGATGTCAGATATTATTTTTTGACTTTCCCTGTCCTTTCAGCCCAGACCCCCAGAGGTGGAACCAGCAGGGAAAACTTGAAGAAATCATGCCAGTTTCTTTTCTTCCCCACCCAGGGAGTCCTGTGTTCGTATACTGTTGTGCTACATAACTAATACTTGAAGGAATAATAATGAGGCCATTGAGTGCCAAGAATATGTTAGGCATTATACAAAATTCGTCATTCTACAAAACCTGTTTGCTTCCCAAGCCTACTCAGTCTCTGCTGAGTGGGTTTAAGATTACTGGCAATATATCCATTGCAAACCCTTTTAGCCAGGAGTGTCTGCTGCTTTGTCTTTAAGATTTTGTCTCTGCAAGAATATTGGACTCTTTGATTTCAGCGGCAAGGGTGTTTGGGTAGCAGCCAGAGTCTTTAACATTTTTTGTCCTTTAAAGCGTTCATGCATCTGTTGTTTGGCCATCACAACTGACTGCCTTTACTTGGTTGGAATTACAACTCAATTTACACCCTATATTTTCCCTTTATTTCTTCAGCATCATACAGGACTCAAGATTTAACAGCATTTCTTTGACTTTCTGGCCTCCTCTCGAGACTTTGATTTATTTCTACAAGCCGTATAACAGTGTTCTTGGCAGCCAATAAGAAGTCTTCAATTGGACACTCTAATCAGGCTCTTTTCCTTGGCAACAAGTTCTAGCCACCTCCTCTTCTTTGCTGAGAGAAAACTCAGCAAAAAAAAAAAAAAAAAAAAAAAAAAAGTGCTCCAGTTTAGAAGGAAGCAAAAGCTATCTCAACAGGTGAAAGAAAGCCAACTCTCGTGAAAGCGGGAAGGGAAAACTCTGCCCCTATAGGTATTGTTTCTTTAGGAAGCCATAAGGCCAAAATAACTGGTTATAATCCAGAGTATTGAATGTTTTTCCTGATACTCACTTGTCACATGATTTAAGTCAAGCCTGTTTGCTTCTCTGGGACTCAGTTTTCCCATCTGTAGAATATTACTCTCTGGCATCTTCACCACAGAGTTTAAAGCATTGGCCATATGTTAACCTCTTTACTTTTCACAATCCTGTAAGAGTCAGGCACAGATACGTTGCTTCAGACCTGAAAGGAAAAAGAGAAGCAAAGAAATTGTGGGGTCTGCCTACAGTTGCAGTATAGCTGGGATAAGAATTTACATTGTTTATCTTAATGCCAAATGCTATTGTTTCCCAGAAACTTCTCTGTCAGAAAAATGGAATTATTAACAGAGAAATACGGCACCTTGCTTGCAAGTCATTTGACTTGGCTGTTTAAATGAAGTTAGGGGATTTGAAAACCCAATCTAATAGAAAAACATTGGTCAGAGTTTGACATTATACAAATATTTCATACTTGGGGCCTACCGCCTTGAAACACTGACTAATCCTCACTGTTACCTTGTGAAATACATTATTAGTCATTATTAGTTCCATTTTACAGCTGGAGGAACTAAAGAAGAAAGTTCAAATGGCTTCTCTGGGGCCACAGAGGAAGTCAGTACTACACAAGAGAAATTCTTGTATTTTCTCTCTCTTTTGCTCACCCAGATAGAGAAAGCAGGTTTTCTGGAGAAGTTCTCACATCTGAAACCATTCATGAAACTAGAGGCAAATTCACATGGCATTAGTTTTTGAGAACAGTCACAGCTACAGCATTTCTAAAAATGTAAACATAAAAGCAAATGTAAGATCCATATTGGAAAAACACCCTTGAGGTTGTGTTTCTCTAATTGTAGTCATTGGGCTTCCAGGAATTTGGGAGCACAGACCCCAAATCATTCACAGACCATGACACTTCTCTTACTCATGAATTAACTATATATTGGTGGTATTCAATGAAAAGCTGATGTCTTTTTATGCGTACCCTAGCCAAAAATAATGCTAGGCTTCCTGATGATTCTCAAGATGTGTAGTGAAGTGTGTGTGTGTGTGTGTGTGTGTGTGTGATGTCAAGTAGACATTTACTGAACATTAACTGTGTATCAAGCACTGTGCCTACTTGTTGGAAAATAGAAGTAAAAATCTCCTTCCCCTAGAAGAATTTAGGATTTAGGTAAGAAAATAAAATACACATATCTACTAGGCTCTGGTAAAACCTAGAGTTCAAATATGTTATTTTTAATTTTGCTTAATCCCATATTTCTTTAACTTTTGGAATTCAGAATTTTTCTTCAAGAAGCACCTAATAATAATGCCACTATAATTAGTACTTTTCACTTTAAAGTTAATTTTTTAATCTCTCCATCAGTATTCAGGTTTAGAATTTCCTAAAAGACCATGTACTTAAGCTTTCTTATAAAACAATTACATCATCAAGATGCAAATAAAGACTTCTTAATTTCCATTTATATTCAATTATTTTATGTTAAATTTGGGCTTCCCGTCTGCCAAGTTATATGCTGTATGGTGAACATATAAACAGGAATCCAGCATGAGCCCTGCCCAGTAGTGTAGTGGAAGAATGACATGGAAACCTCTGATTGCAATACAATGAGACGAATGCTGGTTGACACACCTGCAATATATGACCAGCACCTGGAAACCAGCCATGCTAGCACACGGGGGTCCACGGAGGTGTACCGGGCGAAGGAAGGCTTTATGGAGGAAGTGATGTTTGAGCGGCTCTGAAAAAAACAGAAGGTCCCCAAGGTGAGAAGAGGATGAGGACTTTTCCAGGCAAAAGAAGAGGCAAAATGGCATGATTTGGGAGTCTCCTGGGGATCTACCCGTCAAGAGAAAACCTCCTGAGAAGGTCTAAAAGTGGAGCAGCGTCTACAGGGCGCTTCGCACAGCAAGCTGAGTCAAACACCAAACTGCTTCAGCTAACAAAATCTGCTGCCAGCATCTTCTGCTCTAACCTGCAAACACTGAGATACCTCTAACTTCTCGCCTTTCTTCCCTTCTTCCTCTTCCAAAAAAAAAAGGTAGTGTCTGCTTCCAACTTCTCACGCACGTGAAAAAAGACCTTGAGCTCCAACAGTGAGTAAGACCAGATAAACAGCGTACAGTGTTAGTGTCATCTTTGTCAGACTCATGAAACAGCCTCCTTAAACAATAAATTATCATCAACATTCCAGGGTATAGTTGCTTAATATGTGTACTAGCCACGTCTCTGATACCTCTTCTTTCCGGGGTTTACCCTTTGGCTATTTCACTATTTGTTAGCATTTATGTACACAACTGGTTGTGCAATTCTACTCTTTCAGCTGCTGTTAGTTCTTGTGATGAAAGGTAAAACAGAGGGTGCAATAAGATTCAGGAATAATCTGTGGACTTTTATTTTTTAGTGTGATCTATCTCACAGAAAATTGACATGTTTGTTTTTATTTTATGGAAAACTAACATTACTCTCAAAATGTTCCTTTTCCGTGTTTTTTGGTGAAAAACATTTTTAAATAGTCTCCACAATTGTTGAATGGCTACTTTTCTGATGAATTTCTTAAGCTGTAAGAGAAGTCCCTACAGCAAGCAGTCTGCTGTTTTGAAATTGTTTGCAAGGGAAAGTATTGTATAAAGATAATTATGTTGTGGCTAAAGAACTATCTTAGGCTAAAGTCCTTGAACAAAGAACAGTTATAAGCATGTCTTTGTTTGAAGTTTTGTGGTGAAATAATCATTGGCAGCTTATGTAGATATGCCTTGATTGATAACTATCCTATGCTTTTTTTTTTTTTTTTTTTTGAGACAGGGTCTCTCTCTCTCTCTGTCACCCAGGCTGGAGTGCAGTGGTGCAATCACAGCTCAATGCAGCCTCGACCTCCTGGGCTCAAGCAGTCCTCCCATCTCAGCCTCCTGAGTAGCTGGAACTACAGGCATGCACCACCATGCCCAGTTAATTTTTCAAAAATTTTTTCGTAGGGACAGGGCCTCCCTATGTTACCCAGACTGGTCTCAAACTCCTGGCCTCAAGCAATCCTCCTGTCTCAGCCTCCCAAAGTGCTGGGAGGCTGAAACAGCCCAGCCTCTATGAAAATATTTTTTAAAATGTGGAGCATTTGCTGGATAACAAAGTACCTTTTTTTAAAAAATCCACATTGAAGAAAGTCATGTATTCACTCAGCAAATATTTACTGAGTTGCTTCATCTGCATAAACACAGATATAAATTCTTGATACATCATTTTTAAAACAAGTAATGATTATAATTACTCAAGGGGAACTTAAGACTGATTACTGTTGGCAAATACAAAATCATAATACCATATATTGAGCAATTACTAAATATCAGGCACATACTAAGTGCCAAATGTATATATTATCTCACTTAATCCTCTTGGTAACTCTTTGAGGTATTTTCATTAACCCCTTTTTACAGGTGAGGAATCTGAAAGTCAGAGAGATAAAGAAACTTGTCAAAGTTTGTTAGAGCTAATACACAGAACCAGGTTTTGAACTCTGGAATGTCTAGTTCCAAAGGTTTATCACTTAACCACTATCTCCCCATTGCCTTAGGTAATATATTAGCCAAAAGAAGAGCTGCTTATTGAGATACTTATCCCTGGTTGGTAACATGGTAACACATCATTTTACAGTGTACAAGATGTGTAGCCACTAACAACAACCCTTGAGGCAGGTGTTTATTAACTCTTCTATTCTAGAGCTGAGTAAATTGAGACTTAAGGAAATTAAGGGACTTACCTAAAGTCATACTGCTGGCATGAGGCAGGATGAAGACCAGAAGTCAGGAACAACTCCTCTGCTGTTGCAACTGTACCACTCTGTACTACAAAGAGGTAGAAGGAGAAGTGATGGGAGGTTTGTCTTTCAAAACACGTGCACATGCACTCCACAAGTAAGGAGGTACTAGTACTTCTCTTTGTGTTAATAAAAATAATAATTTGAATTAAAATGCTTCTCAATTTTAATTTTACAAAAATTCAGCAGCAATTAAAACAATTCATTAGCCTAACAATAAATGCCAACAGAATCACATATTTATAGTCCTCATAAAATATTAAGGTATTATTGATTGTAAAAAACATATTTTTCTTGGTTTCTGTATTTAATAGCCTTTCAAGGGCTGGAGATTGTTTAGAATTATAGATAATGATTTTTAATCTTTTTCACTGTAGGAAAACATAGCAAGATAAAACGAGGAACTCATTATCTACCTGTTTTAATATGAAAGCGGGTAAATTTTCCAAAACGAATTATAAATGAAAACTCTGAACAGATAATAAACCACGAAGAGATCTTTCAATCCCGTTAATTCTTGAAGTTGAAATTTTTAAATTTAAAATGGAGAGGAAAGAGTAAAAAACTCTATCCCTCTGAAGGATGTTTAGAGGATATCATTCAAAAATTCGGTGCCAACAACAATTTATACACAGCATGAAGAGCAATGAATTCCACTTCTGTGGTTGTATCTGGAGAATAAAACAAGTCAAAAGGAAAAATTCCAAAGAAGGTTTAAATTTATTCTCCAACCTCAGAGCCTAGTTCGAGTTCGCCTGTGTGGTTTTATTGCTTAGTTCACACACAGGAATTAGCACTGGAGATCCTAAAAGCCTGTTTAAAAAAAAAAAAAAATCTTTTGCTCCTGGTGTTGATACAAGAAAACACTCTTTCTTAAATTCAGCATGTGATTATTTGCTTCCTCATAAGTTCAAAATGCGTGAAAAGAGAGAGGGGAGTGTCTTTAAAAAAGAACATCCTTCCACCACATTTTAAAACATTGCTCTTTTGTCAGTGACAGGCAATTGGGGGCTTCTAAAAACAAAGGAACATAGTGGTATCTTTCAAATTAGTCAAGAGGGAATTTAGTGTCAAGTTATGTTCGTAACCAGATTACCCATGGAGTTGCTTTCTGTAGTTACTTCTTTATAGGGAATATATATAACTTAAATTTTAAATC
This sequence comes from Gorilla gorilla gorilla, assembly GCF_029281585.2. Taxonomy (NCBI): domain Eukaryota; kingdom Metazoa; phylum Chordata; class Mammalia; order Primates; family Hominidae; genus Gorilla; species Gorilla gorilla. Next base: position 81,337,278 of record NC_073234.2, read on the forward strand.
ACCAAGATTTAACATTGATCTTTACTACAGTAAAATCCCACTGTGGGGGAAGGAGGGGGAAACTCTTACCATGGCATTCCTTCAGGAATGACTTTTTATAGTTGCAACCAGATAAAATATGATTCGCCTATAAGGTGAAAGCTACTACTATATTTTACCGTCTGCATTATATATTACTGTGAAATTATATTAAAGTTATATTGAAATAAGTGCTAGAAGAAGACCAATTGTCTAACCAAAGAAAACATTCAGAAATCTAATAGTTTCAGAAAGGAGAAATGTAAGGTATAAAATGTATATTTTGCCAAAGTCGTATAACAGAATGATCAAGGAAAGAGCATCTAAATTGCCTAGGAGTCTAGGCGTTCACAGTCATGTGTTAAACTCCAAGATAGGTGGAATCTCACCATCCTGACATAACCACATGAACCACTTGTAAATATACCATTTACATTAGCATTTGAACTTTATCTGATACCTTTCCACACTTCAGAGGCCACTGCCAATCAAACTAGTTTTTTAAAATGCATTAGCTCTTTTTGTCTTGGTCAAGCTAATCAAAGTTTTTGTAATTTTGCACTTGGTAGCATCCACAATGTGGCACAAGTTTGAGATAAGAAAAATCTTAGAATTTTTTCGTTTGCTTCTTGAAACAGACACCAGATCCCTAATCTGTGTTTTCATTCAAGTTTGCTCATTTCCACTTATTTTATCTTAATACTTTTTATATTTTGTAGATGCAAATTTTCTTCTTGATTCAACATTGTCAAGAAAATATACCTTATATATGAGGATTTCAAAGCTATCTTCTAAACTGTAAAGTAATATTTACATTCCCCAAAATTTGCCATCCCAAAAGTTTTTTAATTAAAAAGTTTAAAAAAACAAGATGCACCAATTTTCCCACTTTAAATATTTTCAGAGACCTAATTTTTAAATGATTTTTTAAAAACCAAACAGGTCCCTTTTGGGTAACCCTCATATCACCACCTACTTTGGGGTAGATGTAATGAAGCTGAGATATTGGGGTACAACATCTGGCAAGAACTTGTGAATTACAATTTTCTTTTACAACTGAAAACCATATCCTGGTCAGGTCTTAGTGGGGTTTAATGCTGTCAGAGCACACAAGGTTTGTTTTGATCTGTTATGGAGGAACACACATAGCTTTCAGTTCGCACTAATAACATCCCTGTGTCTGGTATACACCAATCCAGAGGCTACTAATTAAAGATTGGAATTAACCAAACACAGTTTCACTACAAAACATGTGAAACTTATTAAAACTTAAAAGTAACTGCTGATTCTCAATACAGGCAAAACTAAAGAATGTAGGAGTCTTGTGGGTTACTTAAGCAAAAAATTTTAAAGCACACTCAAGATGCCTCAGGTCTGCACACTCAGTACACAATGTGTCAACATAATAGAAAAAAGTGCAAAACTTTTAAGATTACTGAAACCAAGAGATGAAAAGAATTTAACAGGTAAGCAGCCCATTTCCTTCACCAGGGTTAAATTCCACTCTGAGTCTTTGGTCTAACAAATACTTATATTTGCAGTTGTTGGAAGAATTACCTTACCATTTTCTCACCAGAAAATTGTTTGTTGATTTGGTAACAAAAGGGGGAGTTGGGACCAGTGGAAGATGGCCAGAGGTGGTGAGTTTCAGCAGCTAAATTACATAATTCAAAATAAGACTACAAATTTTGTTTATTTTTAAAATTTTTATCTATGTGTAGTATACAAACAGAATAGTGCATATTTCATGAGTACACACCTTATTGAATTTTCACAAACTGAATCTATCCATGTAAGCAGCACCTAGACCATGACACAGACTATTACCAGCATTCTTACAATTTTTTTTTTGACTTAGCACTGTCTCGCTACTCACAGTCAGCATTTACATCTTGTCCTACATCATGATTAGAAAGAATAGTAAAGCCCCAAATCTGGAAAGCAATGGGAGATGGCAACAGCCAGTGTTGAGTTCTCTCTGCTTGTGGTTTTGACAGGGCTACCAGGTCCCAAAATGTTGTGTGTGACACCAACTGCTCAAGGTAGATTATTCAAGAAAGGCAGAGAAGAGAGGAACAAAACATTTCAATTAAAGCTCTTTCCCGAGGAGGTGCACCCAAAGCTGTGGTTTATAAAAGTCGTGAATGCACTGTGCTTTGGGGGCTAAGATCCCAGGTTCTAGAATCAAAGAGATTCTATCTCTACAATTTACTAGCAGGGAGACCTGGTCCAAATTATTTAATCTCTCTGAACCTCAGTGGCCTCATCATCTTTATTTAGATGGATCAGCCTCACTGAGTTATTGAGAAGATCAGGTGAGATCCCCTACAGTTGTACATGGAAAGGGCTGAACATAAAGTAGGAATCAAAAAATGGCATTGATCATTATTATTGCAATGATCAAAAAGCAGAATCACTCACTGGAGAAGTAAACCTCCTGGTTTTCTCCTCTGTTGAGTATCAGTTCACCCTCTGCTTGTGGGTTTTTTTTCATCTGTCTCTCAGTGTGTTCAAACTAATTTTAAGACTAAAGGGTAAGTGACTCCCTTTGGTGAAAGAACCAGTGTACTCCATTCCTTCTCTCTTCTGGATTTACATAACTTAGGAACTTTAAACAAATATCTCCTAGCATTTATTATACACCAGCTTTCCAATTTTGGTGTGCATAAACATCACCCAGATTTCTGTTGCCTCACGCCTAAATATTCTCCTCTAGTTGACTTGTGGTGAGGCCCAGGAATCTCCATGCTATCAAGCAGAATGTGCATGAAGTCAGTACCCAGGTGATTCTGACATAGGTAGTCCCTAGGTCACCCATTCAGAAAAAGACCCTCTGAGTCTTGGGACCTCAGAGATGATAAAGAGCACCTGCTGAACCAGAAGAATTCTCATGGATTTGGTTTTCTGTGCTAAGTAGACAGTATCCACAGCTAATACTTTCCAAACATTAGAGGAATTTCCCAATGAATGAAAAAAAATTCTCCAAACATGTGAGTGGCTGGCCTTCATTTCAGATAAGTCATTTGCATGTCATTAATAGTCCTAAGCAGAAATTAGATGTTAATGAAATGAGTTGAGTCAAATCAATGCAACTTTAAAATTCATGAAAGCAAAAATAAGATTTCTGCTGATGTATAAATGTAACATTTTTCTCATTATGGTTTTCTATTCCTTGAGCATATTTCTTGGCATCTGATGTTCTCTATATTTTGGCATTTTCAGTTCTTACTTTTTCTCTAAAAATAAGCTTATCAGCACCACAGCCCAAGACATTTTTGTAAAATATTTTATTTACAGGTATACAGGTGCAGACGTGTATATACTGAAATAAGCATAACGCTTTGCTGAATGAATAATTCTTTCTGGCCTTCACATTTTCCTCCATTTTCTCCTTTTCCATTGTCATCATCAGCACCTCACTCCGTGCATATCAAATTATGTCCACATTTGTTTAAAAGATCTATCCTTTCACTAAGTCCAATTGTAGGTCTTTCTTTTTTTCTTTTTCTTTTCTTTTCTTTTTTTTTTTTTTTTTTTTTGAGACAGAGTGTCGCTCTGTCGCCAGGCTGGAGTGCAGTGGTGCGATCTCGGCTCACTGCAATCTCCGCCTCCGGGTTCAAGCAATTCTCCTGCCTCAACCTCCTGAGAAGCTGGGGTTACAGTCGCATGCCACCACACCGGGCTACTTTTTCATATTTTTATTAGAGATGGGGTTTCACCATATTGGCCAGGCTGGTCTTGAGCTCCTGATCTTGTGATCCACCCGCCTCAGCCTCTCAAAATGCTGGGATTACAGGCATGAGCCATCGCACCTGGCCCCAGTTATAGGTCTTTCTACAAAACAATTTGATATTCTTAAATAAGACTGCCATCCCGATTCTAAGTTTAGTTTTCTTCAGTTGAGCTCAATACGCATTTATATAGGACCTACTATGTGCCTGATTCAATTAGGCTGGGTTGGTTATTTTCACAAGCTGATTGGGAAATGAAAACTACATTGTGGTGAAGCACAAGCTGGAATGAGGACAAGATGACACTTATCTCAATCGAAGTACCAGTGGCAAATATGAGCTGTGGATAGACAGATCACTCAGCTCCCAACATATTTGAATTTGCTTTCGTCACAGATCATTTTCAGTTCCCTTCCTAGACACTCCACCCACAGTCCTGCCCAGAGAGCACAGTTGTTAGAAACTGTTTGCTAACACAGTGCTAGTCTGCCAAATACTGGCCCAGGATCTGACATTGCCAAATCTGCCTGCCTTTCTAAGAGGACCTGAGCAACCTATTTCTGAGAAAGCACCTGCTGAAGAAAGAAAGAAAAGCTTTAGCGCTAGATAAAAATAGATCAATATTACTGCTTGTCCTGAGAAGAAGTAAGGATGACTGTGTGACTTTTTTTCCCATGCTCTTCAAATTTTCCATAGTTAAAATGTAACTTTCACAATTGGAAAAAGTAACTTTTAAAAAGTAAATAAGGAAAGGTGTATCTTAAATTGGAGTGTCCTAGCATTAGAAATTATAGTATAGAGTCATTGTAATTGCTGCTATTATCAGATATTCTTGTTTGCATTTTAAATTCAAACGCGTGTTAAATTCAATAATGTAGTCACTTTGAAAAAGGACCCTCAACAGAATACACACAGTTGCTTTTTTCTTGGATGACAAGATTTCAAGCATGAGAGAGATCGAAAATGGTTTTGTTTTCTTCCTTTTCCCTCCAAGTTTTCTAAAATAAGCATGAATAACTTTTATAAATTAGAAACATACCAATAAATGTTATTATTTGGAAAGAAGATTTTAGACTCGCTGAAGCCCACAGATATTTGGACTTTGCCCTAATTTATTTCTACTCTCCAAGATTTTGTGGGATTTCAGAGTGGTGGACAATTTCTTAAAATAACATTCAATAAATTCATTTGCTTTTATGATTTTATAATTAGATACCTTGTAAATATTCTTGATTTAAGTCTTTTAGGTGTTGGCATGAATTGAATTCAGGAAACTGTACAGTTAACACAATTCAATCTCATTTGGATATGGCCTTTTAAATGAGCAAGCATCAGATTGACAATGTAGGGTTTGTGAAAGTGTCTCATTACCTAGGATTATCATAATCCTGGAAATGACACATTTTTAAATTTGTAGATTCATTTTAAGACCACAGAGAAAGCTGAAAGAAGGATCCTATATTTATTGTGACCAGGTGTTCCTGGCCCACTATCTTTAATAGCCAAGACCACATTGCTCTATCCCCAGAGCTCTGTTCAGGAAGGTATAAAAGGTATGAACATTTAAGAGGGCCTGGTAAAATCTTCACCTTAACTGCTCAAAGTGTACCTCATTCTAGGGGTAAAACTTAGCAGCTTCCAACTAAAGGTGAGTGGCACATTTCTTAAAACAGATGTTGAAGTCAGTAAACTCAGTCTTTGTTTAACGTATCATCCTACTGGACCAAATAGGAGTTTAGGAAATTGAATTCATTAAAACAAACAAACAAACATGAAAAGGCAAACAAACATGAAAAGGCAAATGATAGAACTGGCCAGTGCCATTTCTAATGGCCTGAGTGGACTCATTCTAGAAAATTTTTTTTTTTTTTTTGAGACAGAGTCTCACTCTGTCACCCAGACTGGAGTACAATGCTACAATCTTGGCTCACTGCAACCTCTGCCTCCCGGGTGCAAACAATTCTCCTGCCTCAGCCTCCCGAGTAGCTGGGATTACAGGTGCCCGCCACGACGCACAGCTAATCTTTGTATTTTTAGTAGAGACAGGGTTTCACCATGTTGACCAGGCTGGTCTCAAACTCCTGACCTCATGATCCACCTGCCTCGGCCTCCCAAAGTGTTGGGATTACAGGCATGAGCCACCGTGCCTGTCACATTATAGAATTTCTATGTTTCCACTTGATGACAATCTTTAACATTGAAAAACACAATTTAAGACATATAGTACTTTAAAATAATACTACTCAGAAAAAAGAGAAAGATGCACACATCAATCTGTTTTAACTTACAGGATCTGCATTTATAAGCCTAAAAGAAATTATACATTTTAAATACAACTCTGGATAATTGCCTTCTTCAATGGGTGCATCACTGAGAAGAAAGTTCTCTTAATACTTTATTCCATTAATAGCTTTTTCCACAAAGACTGGGTTGATCTTTAAAGATGTATTACTTTATTTTTTTATTTTTATTTTTTTTTTGAGACAGAGTCCCGCTGTGTCACCCAGGCTGGAGTGCAGTGGTGTGATCTTGGCTCACTGCAACTTCCGCCTCCCAGGTTCACGCCATTCTCCTGCCTCAGCCTCCCGAGTAGCTGGGACTACAGGCGCCCGCCACCACACCCGGCTAATTTTTTTTGCAGTTTTAGTAGGAACTGGTTTTCACCATGTTAGCCAGGATGGTCTCGATCTCCTGACCTTGTGATCCGCCCGCCTCGGCCTCCCAAAGTGCTGGGATTACAGGCATGAGCCACTGCGCCCAGCCAAGATGTATTACTTTAAGCAGCAAAGTTCAGCTCAGTGAATGGCCTACTGAAGGGCACACGAGCAAAGTGCTCAGCACTGAGACCCAGAGGCCACTGGTTTCTCTGCAAGGTTCTGTAATTACTGGTGAAGTCCTTGGGCCTGAGCTAGGCTCTCTGTGGTCTGCTTTGCATATACTGGGATGTAAATGGTAATGAAGCATAGTGGTTAAGGGCTGGCACTATTCTGCAGCCAGACTGCTTGTGTTCAAATACCCAGGTCCCCTACTTACTAGCTTGTGATCTTAAGTGGCCTATTTTAGTTATTTCTGCCTCTATTGCCTTGCCTATAGATGAGGATAATATTAAAAATATCACTATATCATAAGGTTGTTGTAAGGTGTCAGTGAAGTTAATTCATGTAAAATTCTTCAGGCAATGCCTGATACATAAAAAAGTGTAATGTAAGTATTAACTGTATTTATAAACGCAGTCAGTGTGAAGATACAAGTGAGAGAAAAATCAAGAAGGAAGTAAGAGCACTGCCGAAAATTGTCTTAGAAAAAATTACAAATGATATGAAAGTCATCTTAGAAAAAATTACAAATGATATGCATGGTCCTAAGTTATGAAGTCTCGGAGGGTTTGTTGGGTTTTTTTTTTCTTCCTCTTCCATCTGGGTGAAAGTCTCCAAAAAATTTGAATAGAGACTTCTATATCATCATCCAAACTTTCCCATAAACAAAAAATAATCTCCCACAAGGCTGAGATAGAATTTTAAAGAAATAGCAGACACTTGTGAAACATGTTCCCCCATAAAAGTAATGACCAAAACTTGTTCTCAATTTCACGCAGAACCTATTGTGTTAAGAAGTGAATCACTGGCGGACTGAACATCAATTGCTTGCCCGTGTTCAAAATATTTTTTAATCACAGACCGCCAGTGGGAAATGGCACAGAAGAATAAGGAGGCTATCTCACGAATGGGAGGCACAATGGCAAGAGTCTAATTCAGCAGATTTTTCAAAGGCCTTTCCAACAGCTATTATAGCAGTCAAATGAAGGGGAAGGTAACAGCGGATTATTACCTTTCACTCAACACTTTTTCCTCTGCCAAGAATTTTTTAAATGTCACAGGAATATAATTCACATGCTTCACAGATTGTGAACAATTTTCTCTAAACCTTCAACCATGTATCCAGCAGCACCTAAGCTCAATATAATCCGAGCACGACAGCAAATGGCCAACACACCATCTGTCCTGCCACTCCAACTCCCCAAGGTATAAACGAGAGGACTCCATGCGGCACTTGACCACAGAGGCAGAAAAACAAATGCTGCTGGGAGTGGTGTGATGTGAACATGCTGTAGCTCTGCCAAAACACGTGAAAAGCTGGGAGCCATAGCACAGAACGAGTGCAGTGAGAAACTCTTCTTGATGGTCATTTTATCAACTTGGCTGACTGCAGAAAGGGAAAGATCCTCCTGAACATTGCAGTGCCAGTCATTCACGAGCTGTGAAAGCTTGCTGTATGCCAGGCACTGTGCTAAAAGCTTTACTGCAAGTATTATCTCATTTATCCTATAAACCCTATTTTACACTTAAGAAACTGAGGTACATGCAGGTTAAGTGTTTTACCCAATGTCTCCCATTAGCAATTGTGATACTGCATAATCAACACTCAATATGCACTTGAATGAGTAAGTGAATAAATGAGTGAATGCATTTCAGAGTATCTAGTTTCTCAACATACAAATTCACTAGGTATTCACATATTGCTAGATCTGAAGGGAAAGGACACCATAAAAGGGTGAGGATCTTTGAAAATGACTCAGATTCCTTAACAGAATGTCAAAGAATCATTAATTGCATACTGCAGAGAAACATAGTGACCATCACACACCCTCCTCCTCCTCCTTATCTTTTCTTCGCTGTTGAATTTCCCATGAATATGTTTAAACTGGCTTTTCACGGTTCTGGGTAACCATTATGATTGTGGTTTTGTTTGGAGCTAGCAGTTTATTGGTCTCATATAAACGGTGGCAATTCTCTCACAGTAGCAGTCATCTGGTAGGAAGCCAGGCACTCATTTGTTTGTTCATTTATTCTACAAGTACTCATGGACTATCTATCAAATGTCAGGCCCTGAAGATATGGTGGTGAACAAGATTCAGTCCTGCTTTCAGAGTCTTACAATCTAGCAGGAAAGCCCAGTGGTAAACAAATAACTAATTGCCCAAGAGTTAATAAATTACAGTTGAGATACATGTTATCACAAAGAGGTACATCACACAGAAAGATGTAACAGTGTTGTCAGCCCAGCCTGGAGGAGTCAAGGAAGCCTTCATTGACATGACGTTTAAGCTGAGACCCATGGAAAATGAATGCATGTTTGTTGAGAGGCGTGGGGATCCGGTAGCGTTAGGTAAAAATATTCTAAACAGAGCATTTGCAAAGACTTTGAAACAGGAAGGAGCTGGATGCAATATGAGTGTTCATTTTAATTATTAAATAATGAACAAGTGTCTCATGCCTGTAATCCCAGCAGGGGAGGCTGAGGCGGGAGGATCACTTGAACCCAGAAGTTCAAAACCAGTCCAGGTAACATAGGAAGACCTCTTCTCTACAAAAAAATTTTAAAATTAACCAGGCATGGTGGCACTCCCCTGTGGTTCTAGCTACACAGGAGGCGGAGGTGGGAGGTTTGCTTTAGCCCCAGAGGTCACATTCCAGCCTGGGCGATGGAGCAAGACCCTGTCTCAAAAAAAAAAAAATTAACTCTTTATTGATTGGCAATAGGGTAGTATCTTCTGGAAACTGCCATATAAGCTGAGCACTAAAAAATAAGATACTACGAAACAGGCCCCAAAAATGTATTCAAACCCTAAACAATCACCATTGGCAGTGGTATAGAAAATCTTTTGGAATTATTTGCTCTAGAAGCAACCTCTGAAGTATTCATGAATCCACCATGAAGATCCTATGTCCTCTCTCAGCATCTGCCTGCCCCAATCCAGCATAAGATAGCAGAGGGAAAGGGGGAGAAATAGAAAGAATCCTACAGTCTCTGTCTGTTTAAAAAACATTATTTCCAAAACATTCATTTGATGATGATTCTGCTCTTCCAGCAAAGCAAAGCAGGGTGGCAGCTGGCCCACTGCACTTCCCTGGCCCCGCCACCCCACACACACTTCCTTCCCTGAATTCCTCCACCCACCTTTAAAGTTAGACATATGCATTTGCCAAAGTAAACAGAGATGCCTTAAAAATATATATATATATATGGGAGGGAAATGCGGAGAAAGGGGAACATAAATCCCTCCAGGACTTCTTGCACTTCGTGATTCACACAGCAAAATCATCTGAATGCCAACCTGACTCCTGTAGCTTTTCAAAACACGTGAAAAACCCGGTTCCCCAGCTTAAGTGGCCTAAAAGCAGGCCCCCCAACTGATCGCATTCAAGGTGTGTGGTCCAGAAAATCAATCCATTTGGAGGACAGAGCCCACACCTCTTCTTTGCAAGTTCATTTGGTTTCCTCACTCATTGTTTTCTTCAGGTAATGCCTGCAACCTAAGTAGGATCAGTAAATTAAGTAGCCCTTGATAAAGGGAACACAGGAAACATAAGAGGGAGGGAGGGAAGAAGCGGGTAGAGGGAGGTGCGGAAGAGGGAGTCGGGAGGCCTCCTTCATACTGGGACCTTAGGAAGAGATTGATCAAAGCCTTCTGATGCTTCAGGTTCTGGGTAATACAGCAAAGAGCTAAAATTACTAAATTTTTACTTAGAAATGATTATGAAGCTGAATCACGGGTCACTCAGCATTTTCCTAATTTGGAACCCCTGGAGGCTACTCTGACTAAAACAGTCCCAATTTGGCATGGAAATGAACTAAGAGCCTCCCAGCGCACATGGGCTTTTCAACAATCTCAAACCTTTTTCAAGAGGCCAGGCGGGGATTTAACTTTGCCCACCTCTCTACACAAAATCACTCACAGTTTATGACTGGCTTTTAAAACTGAATTCTGAAGAAAGTATGTACTGATTCAGCTTATTCTGAGTTCTGTTTTGAGTTTTAAAGCAATCCCATTGTTTTAACCAAACAAAAAAGTTTTGACTTCAGCATAATAAATAAGAAAAAAAAACATATAAGCTATAGATTGAATTCTCTTTTCTTCAGAAGATTTCCTCTCTGCCAATAGTTCTTAAAGGAAAATCAGGGCCTCAAGGCTAATGTTCTCATTTTCATTTTGTCCTCACTCAGTTTCCACAAGCACAACCACTACCTTGCCCAATTGCAGGAAACACGGTTTTTTTTTTTGTTTTTTGTTTTTGTTTTTTTGTAAACCGTAGTGTGAATGGTACAATGTGGAATAACTGTTCCAAAAGTATATCAAGGATGGAGGTTGTAGAATATTCTAGAACACTGGCCTTACGTACATCAGCTTCTACATTTCCACTGTGCTTCTCCCAACCACTCTCTCTCCAAAATAATTCTTTTTGTCACAAAAGCCCAGTGCAAGGGAGAAAAAGAGGACTAGGGGAAGCAGGGCCGGGTGAGAAACAGGTTTATTAGAAATACACATTCAAACATCCTTCTGAGCCACTGTTGCCCTGAAGAAGCCTCAAGTCGATTTCCTTTTTGCATCTTCTTAAATTGAAGTATTTTCCACAGAGTGCCATTTCAGCCCCCTGATTGTGAATACCACACAAAGATTCACACAACTTTTGGAACATATAACTATAGTTCATTTCACACTTGTAACCTGGAGCTTCTTGCATCAACTTAGTTTCCTGTTGTTTCCCCCAAGCTTTTGCTCTTCACAGAGGGACATCTCTGGGCAGCGGCACAATTTTTGCTGATAAAGTTAAATTGACTCTAGTGATATAGGGCAATTTGAACTGACAAAGAATTCAGACTAGGTAGGATAAGGAAAGGTGCTTGGAAACTAATGACTTAGTTTTTGAATGCTCTGTTCCCAGGCTGTACTCCCGGGAGTATCAAACTTCTAGGACACTTAATATGTTGCTGAGGGTGTGCTACTTCAGCAATGAACTGTTTACTATATAGAGAACAAGAGAAAAAACAAATTTCCCCCAAAAGTGTTGGAGAATGCAAAGATATATTTAATAACATTTGATGGGGGTGGAGAAAGATCTTTTTTTTCAAGAACTTTTTTTGGCACCACAAAATTAAAGGATTTTCTAACCCTGTCTTCTTTTCGTCTTTCCCGGAGAAGGAAATTGTAAAGGCCAGCCCTTGAAAAATAATATAGCAAAATCTAACTTTATTCCCCTAATCTCTTAATAATGCTGCAGCTGGCCATGATCTATTTAGCATAACACAAAAATAATGCACTTGTACCAAGCAGATTTGAAATGCTTTAAAATAATGAAAGCTATTTACTTGATTGATTAAGTTAAAGTGTTTACATAAAAGTGTCATATTTTGACATCAGTCATACAACACCACATCTGGTACTTCTAATTAAATTGTGTGAAAAAGACTACATTTTTTATTCGGTTGCAACAATATGGCTAATGGGAAGTACAAACGCATTCGTCATGCCCAGAGCCTGGGATCTGCAGTTATGGCATGTGGCTGCTAAAATCCCCAGATTTGGATTTTGCAAAGCTTTCATAGCCTCTAACACATGTTTTGCCTGAACAAAGACTGAAAAACTGAGCTCCACCTCTGTGAGTCAACGGTTACTATTTTTCCTATTTTGATTTAAACCTCTCCAAGCGCCATCAGAGAACTAAAATGTAATGAGAACTAGAATAAAGTTGTCTCAAGGAATTGGTGCTCAGAGCCCAGGTAAGGCACTTTGTTTTGTTAAGCTTTAGTCCTGCAGATTAGGAAATAAACTCAAGAAACTTTAATGGGGGAACAGGGGAGTGAAATCCTATTATTCATCCAGAGCAGGAGCTCATTTATATCTTTGGTGAAGTGTAGAACTCATACATACCTCAAAAATGGCCTGCTCCTTACTGAAGCACTTGATTTAAACCACGGAGATTTTTTTTCTTCCAAAGTTAGGATGAAATATTTTACATATAGCAAATAAAGGACAAAATGGCTTGGCTAGTTAAGGCATGCTTACTTCACTTTTAATATAGACAAATAATACTTCAAAATCCTCTTTTTATTTTTTTAAGTAAAATTACGTCCATCCCATGTGCAGATTCAATTTACAGACTAAGTACACAACCAAATCTAGCCTCCCTGGGAACCATCCATTCGCTTAAGAAGGTGGAGGAGACACTGCTGTATTTTCTTAAAGAGATTCCTGGCATTTTTTTTCCTCCTTCGTTTCGCCTTAAAGACTACCTTGAGAAATGTTGCCCAGCAGTAAAAGGAAAATGAGTTCAAGCTTCAAAATCAGGAAATTTGGGTAGTAAAATGTACGTTATAAAGTCAATGTTGATCGAAAAATAAATCGAGCCCTTTTAAGTAGGTTGTCAGCCATGAGAAGTGAAGACCATCTGACTTCCTATAGAATTATTCAGCCTTCCTCAGGCAAAGGCTGCCTCCAAAAGGCTCGGAAGCTGCAAGAGTCTATGTTGACCCAAGATGGTAAAGCATTTGAACACACATATGGGATATGCACTTATTTACCATGTACTATGTTCAATTTAAAGAAAATAAACGCAAAGGCAGGAACCACGAACAAACAGAGGGTACGATTTTCCATAATTGCAAGGAGACTTAGGTAATGCTCTATGCGGTGTTTGATTTAAAATGTTGAAATATTAACAGAAGTTTTCTACAGCAGAGTGTTCCTATCACAGTGAAATGACTCATAAGAATGCTAAATTCAAACCAGATGGGCACAAACATTAACTGAAAAAAAAAATCAGATATTTAGGGGTCAGCATGGGTCTTCATAAAAATGAAGACCTTGTCTGAGTTATTGAAAAATGAACTTTCGGTGATAAAAAAGAAAACAAGAGAAAATAGTAGTGACTTTATTTTAATTATACAAGCCACTGTCAATTAGAAGAGCTAACATTTACAAAACTTTGTATTGCCATTTTAATTTGAAAAAGATGACTATGGTGGTCTTGAGACTTCAGATAAACAGGGATGTCAGTATCTCTTTTATAGCCAGAGTCAGGGACTCAGTTCAGCTGTGTGCCATGCTAATAGTCTACCAGAATCTCCTCGCTTCTCACCGAGAAAGAACCATCATTGAAGATTTGTGTAGTAGAGAAACCTCCAACCGTCAATCTGCAGCATAATGCCAGCCTTTGCTCTTCCTTCAACAGACCACAGAGGAAAATTCTCATTCCTGGGTCAGACATCCCACCAAATCTCCTCTGCTCTCTTGTTAAAAATATGTTTTCTTGCATTTCTCCTTTTTTGTTTGTTCCTCCAGAGCTTTTTACCATTTGCAGATTGTCTGCAACATGTGCTGGGTTTAAATGTGTACATACCCTACAGGAAGAAAAATATGCGGGCTCAGAATTAATATTGTTTTTGACTTATAGGGAAATTCCAGTTGTGTTTAACTTGGACTGTGGGATCCAGGAACTTTACAGAGAGGAGAAACCAATGTGTTTTGAGCAAAAATGTGTATGGGGAGTTCCCTACTGTTTTGTTGCTGGAATCTTGGACAACACAGAGAAAAATGACAAGCACATAATTTAGTCTGGCAGCCATACCACTCTGTGCTGTGAGCCTGTCAGTTCTTTCTAGCTAAGTAAGGGCTGGCCTGCTTTGGTGCAAGGATGAGAGACCTCCCAGGAACAAGTAGGTACTTCAGGAAATGGTGTTTCGCATTCAGTAGGTGGCCTCTCCTCTCCGGGTCCATGTGAATCGATGCTCCGCGTGGTGTTAGGGGGCACTGTCTGCACTGAGCTGTTTACCTTTTGTATGAAACTTAAAACCACAGACCTAACCATTTGTGGTCACCAGAGATCTTATGGCAGACTTTCTAAGAGCAGTTGTGTTAACTCCAGAATCCTGGCCGGAGTCCAACTAAAGTAATTACATTCTGCCTCCCTAAAATCCCCCCTGCAGTTTCAATTGAATACAATAGTCTTAGCCCTCTGTCTGAAAGCTGGGCATGATGTTAGCATTCCATGCAGGAACAGCCTGTGATTCCATGCTAAAAGAAGTGATTCCCCAATCCTCACCAAGGTGTAGTGATGCTTAATTAATTAGTGCTCATAAAAGCCTGTGGAGAACCACAGTTTCAAAGTGCTCACAGTATGCAAAGTGGCAGGAATGTTCACATGTTCATCTGTCTGTAAGAGCCAGCAGTCAGTGTGGTCTCAGACTGCCTTCACAGAAGCAGAAATTCAGGACAAGGGAGGTAGGGTTGTGTCCCATTGCCCTCTGGCCTGGAAATATATCTGGAGCAGTGTGCTCAACTCTGGAGATGCATTTAAAAAGGGTACCTCATCTAGGTAGAGCAAGTCCTCAGAGACCATCAGAATGATGAAGGATCTAGAAATGATGTCATATGAGGGATGGTTAAAGGAACTTGGGGCGTTTAGCTAAAAAGGAAGGAAGGAGGGAAGGAAGGAAGGAAGGAAGGAAGGAAGGAAGGAAGGAAGGAAGGAAGGAAGGAAGGAAGGAAGGAATCCATTCACCAAGACCAAATTCAAGTCTATCAGATGAAATGCATTCCTCCAAGAACTCATTTAGTCCTCACTGTCTGTAGCACTAATTTGGCCCTTTTCACAGGCTCTTATTGGCTATCTAATTAATTCTGAATGTCTTCTCTCATTCAAAATGTTTCTAAGACTTCCCAGAGCAGGCACCATGCTTGATAGGTCATATCTGTAGTAGTGGTAAGCAAAGTAAATTCAACTCAGTCCTTTGCAGGAGCTGTTTATTAAGAACCTGTGACATGTGTGCTGGGTGTACAAAGATGAGTAAGATAAACCTGCCATCAAGTGTGACTTCTAACTGTATGGCATAAATTATAAAAGAACAGATAAATAAAAGAAAGAAAAAAATCCCACCAAGTTAGAAGGTTCAGGAAAGATTTTTATGAAGGAAGAACACATTTTTTAATAAGTTAATGTGTCAGGGGAAGACATTTTACAGGGAAAGAGCCTTAACCCTTTCTCCACTTAGAAAAAAAAAAGTGCAGCTTTCTGAGAGCACTCATTTAATTTTACATAAACACACTCCTTGAGGCTGAAGAAAATCTGACTGATTTTCAATGTGAAAATAAAATCTAAAAACTGTTCTTGGAGTTATTTCTAAACAGAACTAACATCAGAATTGTCTGATTCATTGAAATAGTCTATTTCAGAAAAAAATCAGATTCATCAAATTAATCTTCAGCTAACAACTGTTTGAGAACAATGTTACCACGTGTAGGAATGTCACATTTTCTAGGATTTGACATTTTCAGCAATCAAGAATTACTCTCTCTCTCTCTCTATATATATATACACACATATATATACATATATACACACATATATGTATTTATATATTACATATAAACATATATACATAAAATATGTATATATTATATATATAATATATACATAAAGTATATATTATATATACAATATATACATAAAAATGTATATATTATATATACACATATACACATATATGTATATATTATATATACACATATATGTATATGTATTAGATAACTATGCCACAAAATATCTCACTTTCATTGTTATTATTTTTGCATTGCTCTTATATAGTGACCTTGGAAACAAAAGACATCATTCTATTTATAGCATTCTGGTTTTAGTAATCATACTTTCATTTAAAAAATATAGTAATTTTTGGCCCGGCGTGGTGGCTCATGCCCGTAATCCCAGTACTTTGGGAGGCCGAGGCGGGCTTCCAAAAGTCAGTATATTCCGAATTGACCCTTCCTTCTGTTTTCTTTTCCTTCCCTAACTATATCTTCTATTTCAAGAAACATCTTTACATAATTCGCAGAAATTACTCCATGTTTTCCCACTTTCAGTCCCTTGCACTTACACCCTCTGTCTGTTTGCCTCCTGAATACATATATATATATACACATATATACATATATATGTATGTGTATATATATATAATAAATATATATACATATATAATAAATATATATACATATATATATATTTTTTGATAGGGAGTTTTGCTCTTGTTGCCCAGGCTGGAGTGCAATGGTGCAATCTGAGCTTACCACAACCTCCGCCTCTCGGATTCAAGTGATTCTCCTGCCTCAGCCTCCCGAGTAGCTGGGATTACAGGCATGAGCCACCATCCCAGGCTAATTTTGTATTTTTAGTAGAGACGGGGTTTCTCCATGTTGGTCAGGCTGGTCTTGAACTCCCGACCTCAGGTGATCCGCCCGCCTCGGCCTCCCAAAGTACTGGGATTACAGGCATGAGCCACTGTGCCTGGCCAAAAATTACTATATTTTTTAAATGAAAATATGATTACTAAAACCAGAATGCTATAAATAGAATGATGTCTTTTGTTTCCAAGGTCACTATACAAGAGCGATGCAAAAATAATAACAATGAAAGTGAGATATTTTGTGGCAAAGTTATCTAAGGGCAAACACTGTGGTCACAAGCTCTGCCGGCAAGCATTCAGGGGGCAAACAGGCAGAGGGTATAAGTGCAAGGGCCTGAAAGTGGGAAAACACGGAGTAATTTCTGGGAATTATATAAAGATGTTTCTTGAAGTAGAGGATATAGTTTGGGAAGGAAAAGAAAACAGAAAGAGAGGTCAATTAGGAATATATTTTGGAGGGCTCTGAGAAATTAGTATTGGCTATGGTTTTAATGTGTCCCCCAAATGTTATATGTCGGAAATGGAATCCCAGAATTCATATGTTGATGGTATTTGGAGGTGGGGCCTTTGGGAGGTAATTGGGATTAGATAAAGTCCTCAGGGTGGGGCCCCCATGATGGGACTGGAGGCTTTCTAAGAAGAGGAAGAGAGACCCAGGCTGACACTCGGGCTCCTACCCTCTTGCCCTGTGGCGCCTCTGCCGTGCTATGACCCCGCATGAGGCCCTTGCCAGAAGCTGACCACATGCAGCCTCTCAACCTTGGACTGCTCAGCTTCTAGAATTGTAAGGAACAAATTTCTTTTATTTGTAAATTACCCAGCCTCAGGTAGTCTGTAATAGGAACAGAAAACAGACTGAGATAGTGCATTACTGTTCAGCAAAGAGCAGTTGGCTATTGAAGGGGGAGCTACTGAGATGAGCCCTCCACCTCAGGATGCTGCTGTAGCAGGGCTGTGCCAGGCAGATGAGAGAGCCGAAGGCTGGAGTTCAGGTCATTTCTAGGCTAACCAGGGAGGGGGGCTCTGGTGCAAAAGATGTGGGAGTGGGGGCCCCTTTCTCGATATCATAGGTAACCCCATACTGGTTACCAACTTGACTTTCTGTGAGTGGCATAGCTCACCCTCACTACTTTCCCTGGTGCCCACCACCCCCACACTGGCAGGCTAACTGCATGGTACGCCCTGGGGGGAATAGGCTGAGAATTCTGAGCCTCAACCCCACCCAGTCTTGGAAATTCTAGCCCTTTATCTCTTTGCCCCTATAACCTGTATCAGAAGCTTAGATTAATCGCTGAGGGACTGCACCCAGGGAGGGATGGGGTGTTACTGGGGAAACTGGATTTACCCTCTAGTTGCTAGGTCTGGCTCCAAGTTCTAGGTTTCCTCGTTCCAAGTTCTAGGACCCTTGATATGAGCCATTCCTCTGGACCCTTTCCTCAGAGAGTTTGGTGAGGAAAGAACATGTTAGCATATCCTTAGAGACTGCTGTGGCCTAAGAATAGAAAAAGAGGAAATCACTGCATTGTGGGGGATTCCAGTCCCTCCACTTCATGCTTCTCTTGGGCCGAGAGAGAAGCTGTTTTCCTTTACAAACAGTGCAGTGCATACATCCAGGGCATAAGAGTTTTGTTCTTTCCTGCGCTTTGAGGAGACTACAGTGTATTTTGCCTTAAATATATGCCCCAACATTTACCAGCTTCACAGTCTGCATATTTCACTTCTAACACTGAGGTTAAAACAAAAATGAATACAATATTTTTTAGACTTGAATGAAATCAACAAGTTTTGTTTTGTTTTTTAAACTTTTGCCATAAATTGTGACTAGTTTTAATGATTTCACAAATTGCTATCTCTAAATTCTAGGAATGTGTGTTTGAGGCTCCCCTATTTTGAGATTATAGACAGGCCAAAGATACAATCTGAACAAATTTTTTATCAAGATAAGGGATGGGGGCTGGTGACATAGAATAAGGGTGTTTCCAAGAGGGTTCAGGACTAGGAGGGAAAATAATCCAAAGTTGTGACCTGTGTTGGACCAACAGTGAAACAAAAACAGCATAAGCTTCCTCTTAGAGAGTTGTGGGAACCTAGAAGTTCCTCTTATGCAAACACCTTCACTTGACAAGTGAGAAACATTAAAACTGAAAGATAAATTTTCCTAAGCCCTGTTATAAGAAATAAATGTGTAGGAACAGATTACAAGGCAGTATCTATAGTTTTAAGGGTTGGTTCATCAAGCCTATGTTTTGTTGATCTACTAACTACAAATTTGAATGCGAGAGGGACCAATATATAAAAATCCATTCCTTGTCTCAGTTCTTCAACCTGCAAACACACTCAATAACAGAAGAATATCAGGATGTGTCTATTGCAAGCTGTTTGTCTTATTTCAGCCTATTAGCATCCCTGGGAGGACGGCATTATCACCTCATTGTAAAGATGAGGAAACTTGTTTGGCTAAAGTGACTCAACTTGTAAGATATCAAAGTGTGATGTGTCTGGCTTCCGAGCCTAATGTTTTCAGTTGCAACGTAACTTTTTCTATGTTGATTTCCCATTAGCGCTAGGTCTACATGTGAAAATTTCAGTTCTAATTTACGTTTTAGGAATGGTTCACACTCTGAATCATGTGAGGTTTGTTACGTGGCTTGCGACCAACTGGCCATTACAGTTAATCCCTCGAATCTCTTCCAGGGTATCACCAAATCATTCTCCAAATAAAATTATTCAAAAATCAAATCCAAGGATAAGAAAAAAGTGAGCAGAGGGGAGTCCATTAAGTTTCATCTTCTTCCAATTAGTTCAACACTCTTCACTTATTTGGCTGTTCCAAAGATATTTTGTCCTGCTTAAAAATGGAGGTGTGGCCGGGCGCGGTGGCTCACGCCTCTAATCCCAGCACTTTGGGAGGCTGAGGTGGGCGGATCACGAGGTCAGGAGATCGAGACCTTCCCGGTGAACACTGTGAAACCCGTCTCTATTAAAAACAGAAAAAAATTAGCCAAGTGTGGTGGCGGGTGCCTGTAGTCCCAGCTACTCGGGAGGCTGAGGCAGGAGAATGGCATGAACCTGAGGGGCGGAGCTTGCAGTGAGCTGAGATTGCGCCACTGCACTCCAGCCTGGGCAACAGAGCGAGACTCCATTTCAAAAAAAAAAAAAAGGAGGTGCAAGGTGCAACAACATTCCATTCAAAAAACAGCTAGCATATCTTCTGGCATTTTTAAAAAAAGAAGTTTAACCCAGAAATCCTATAAGATTCTTTCTTTTTTTTTTTTTTTTTTTTTTTGACAGAGTCTCCCTCTGTCACCCAGGCTGGAGTGTAGTGGTGCTATTTCGGCTTACTGCAACCTCCACCTCCCCGGTTCAAGTGATTCTCCTGCCTCTGCCTTCTGAGTAGCTGGGAGTACAGGTGCATGCCACCACATCTGACAATTTTTTTTTTTTTTTGTATTATCAGAAGAGTCAGGGTTTTGCCATGTTGACTAGGCTAGTCTCGAACTCTTAGCCTCAAGTGATCCTCCCACCTCAGCCTCTCAAAGTGCTGGGATTACGGGTGTGAGCCACTCACCTGGCCAATTCTGTAATATTCTATAAGTTCTCCTGCACTTGCCAGGTGTGGCAACTCATGCCTATAATCCCAGCACTTGGGGAAGCTGAGGCAGAGGCCAAGAGTTCTAGGTTACAGAGAGCTATGATCGTGCCACTGCACTCCAGCCTAGGCAACAGAATGAGACCCTATCTCTATTTTTTAAGAAGGGGGGAGTGCTGGTTGAGGTGGCTTACACCTGTAATCTCAATGCTTTGGGAGGCCAAGGTGGCAGGATTGCTTGAGGTCAGGAGTTTGACACCAGCCTGGGCAACATAGCAAGACCTCGTCTCTGCTAATATATATATATATATATTTTTTTTTTTAAATTAAATGAGCATGGTGATGTGTGCCAGCTGAGCTTAAGTCCAAGAGTTCAAAACTGCAGTGAACTATGATCATGCCACTGCACACTCCAGCCTGGGCAACAGAACAAGACCCTGTCTCAAAACAAAACAAAACAAAAACAAACAAACACAAAAAACCACAAAGTTTTCTGCAGTTGATCATGAGAGGCAAGCTGTCTCTTAAACTGAGAGCAGAAAAGCAATGGCAAGGAATATAGGAAACTTTTTTGATATCTTCAAGGTGGTAGAAATTTTATAGTGGAAAAATACACTGCAATGCATTCTGTAGTTAATGCAAACATTTGTTCTTTTAACAAATACTTATTGAGTACTTATGATGGATTAGACACTATCAAACTTGCAATATAGCCTCATAATTGAGATCTGAAATAAATAAAGATTTAGGAACTCTTACCTCACTAACCTGGAAATATGATCTTAGCAGTAAGCTGTATATTTCCATCCAGTGATGATAAAGAAAAAAGGGGAAACATTTTGTTGTGGAGGCCATATGTGTTGATAGTAGTTGCAAGGAATAACAACAGCACACACTTCTTATGAACTTGAAATAATGCTTCAAGCATTTCTTGCTTTCCACACAAATATATATCCGGCCACAAATGTAAACACTGTCCTCCCACATAGTCCTGGCATTGCAGAAAGAAAGAAGCATGAAACAAGGAGATCTCACCTCATGACCTCTGTATCCCAGCTCACACACGGTAACAGGACCTTTCCTGCTACATTTTAGTGAAAGTTCAATCAGATATCCTTGAATGATATACATACTTTTAAATACAAAAAAAAGGAAAATACTTTTATGACATTTTAAATTTGATCCTCTAGAAAGAAAATAGATTTCAGTGATTATACTATCACTATTACTATTGCTATTACTACCTTAGACCTAAATAACAGAAAACATTTTTCTTAGAAAAAGTCAGAGGGTTTCTGACACAGAAAGTGAAACACAGATTATTATTATTTTTCATTTTTTTGAGACAGACTCTTGCTCTGTCACCCAGGCTAGACTGCAGTGGTACGATCTTGGCTCACTGCAGCCTTGATCTCCTGGGTTTAAGCGATTCTCGTGCCTCAGTCTCCTGAGTAGCTGCGATTACAGGCATCCGCCACCACACCCAGCTAATTTTTGTCTTTTTAGTAGAGATGGGGTTTCACCATGTTGGCCAAGCTGGTCTCGAACTCCTGTCCTCATATGATACACCTGCCTTGGCCTCCCAAAGTGCTGGGATCGCAGGCGTAAGCCACCATGCCCGGCCCAGATTAATTAATTTACCTAATCACACAGGTGGTTTCCAAAGGACAAAAGTAAAAACTACATACTATTTTTGGAATTGATACTACTATTTGGGGACACAGCATTCACTTCCAGAAATTTATTCTACAGATATGCTCACATGAGCGTGCAAAGTGTACAAGGATGTTCACTGGTGTTAAAACAGAGAAAAATCAGAAATGAGAAACCAAGTGTCCTTCAACAGAGGATTGGTTAAATGAATTATGTTACATCCACAAATGGAAAATGAAAATTTCCTTTAAAAAATGATTTAGGCCAATATGGGATGATATGGAATAACTATAATATATAAGGTCTTTTGACTCTAAGTTTAGTGTTCAATACACTATGTTGTCCATTTTGGTTAAAGTTGAGTCAGGAAAACAGAAGTCACTCTATGGAGGAAGGGCTTTAATGGAGGGAAGTAAAGGCTTACACAAACATTGGTAGGGTTGAGGAACAAAGGTCAGGGAAGCCATCACCCATTATCCCAGTCTGCAAGACCATGTGAGCGGTTCTCAAGAGCTCTTCCGGAGGCTCTCAGCCTGCACTAAAGCAAATGACTCTCAAAAAGCCATTACCAACTACAGCAGCCACTTGCAGGACCAAAGCAGGTAATTAGCAGGAGCTCACCCAGTAGCAACCATAGACCATTCATGTGTGATCAGCCCACACGCTAGCCTGAAACTGCCTCTGGAGAGTAATAGTCTCTCCTCTTCTCCCTTCTAGATCTCGCCATGGATCTTGCACTGGCCCACTCAGGCCCAGAAACAAGTGAAGAGGGAGATTCTTGGAAATGTGTTGCAGAAGAGACTGGGGAAGCTGGGGTGGCAAAGATGAGGATTTGACCCCAGATAGCCCATCAATTGCCATTTACAATTGAGGTTACCATTGTAACCTCATTTGTAACCATTGTAACCATTGTTACATTTTATTTATTTATTTATTTATTTATTTATTTATTTATTTATTGTAACCATTGTAACCATTACAATGGCAATCTATTGCCATTTACAATAGAGGTTAGCATTAGGATCCTTTGACTGGTGGGCCAAGGCATATCTGAAATATAATTTTACAAGAAAAATTTTAACTTATACCCAATTTCTCTAAAACAGCATCTTTAGGACATGTGCTCAGTTCTCTCTTGAAGGTAGAAGTCATCTCTTATTTTCAGAACTGAGAAATCAAAAAGAACTTCTGAGCTTCAAATAATGTGCTGCCTTTTCTTTGAATCCTTGCAGTAGAGGGAAGAATCTACAGAAAAGTTTGGCCTTTTGATTTACATAATAATAGCATCAGTTAACCCTTCAATTAGTGTAGTGCTTATTTGTGCAAGTGCTGTTGCACCCAAAATGTTTTGTGTAATCCTCCAGCAATCCCTGAAGTAAGTAGTAGCAGCCTCATTTTACAGTTGAGAAAAATCAAGACTGAGAAATTTCCGCAAGATCACGCTGTACTGTTTTGTGGAACCTAGACCTGAAGTCCAGCTCACTCTAAAACCCATGTTCTAATCAACTCAAGGATCCATATCTTCATGAATTGAAAACTCTAAGAATGATGTCCTTTATGAAATATGATTTGTGAGGCTGAGGCAGAGGGAGGAAAATGCTTTATCGTGAGTTGAGGCAAGTATTTAATAAACCTTGAGTTTAAATAAAAATGTTGAATGCTTTACAATCCCCTCTAAAATATTTGCACTATTGTTATTTAAGTGTCTGTATTGCCAGTCGTACCAAGTCGCCATTCTTCAACAGTACCGTTTGCTTCAAAAGAGGCAAAATTCACAGTGCAGAAGGATAAACTAATTTTTTTCTTAGAGAAAAAGAAACGGAATTTCTCTGAATGTCTTGAGTACATGGTATAAGAGAATGCACTCTGTATGGGAAAAGAATTTTCATTTTCAAGAGGAATTTGATTTTACCCATGGGCAAATAGGTGATTTTATCTGTGCCCTGAGGCATTCTCTTCCACCTCTGCTTTTGCAATATCTCTGCTTTGTTTTTGATGAGGTTAGTTTCCAATGGGTTACAGTTCTTGTACTGTCTGCACAAAGCCTATTAAGCTACAGGATTTTTATGAAGATGGTCTTCAGAGCATCAGATGAGTGGCTACTCGATTCAATTTGATTCAAGTGTAAGGCAATTTGATTCAAGCATAAGGCAAGTTCAAAGAGGATCAAAACTATTAGTAACCTGGTAAATTAGTAACCTGGTAAAGTCTGGTTCTAAGAGAGCTCCAAGTTCCAAGAAGCTTTCTTGAGTTAACAGCTGTGCTAAGAATAGACCTGGGCCATTGGTTTCCCCTGGTTAGTATACCTACAATGGACCTGATTGAAAGGCTAAGCCTCAGCGATGTCACTTTGTCCCTTTGATTCTTGATAGCCTATGCCACAGTTTGACCTTCAAAACACTCTAGAATCCCCCCCTTCTTTCTACCTTCAGATGACAGCCTAAGCTCAACCTCTGTTCTGCCCCTCCTCTTCTTGCACTTTGTCCTATGCTTCATTTCTTCCTAAAAGGAAATGTGATGAATAATATAGTATATAAATCTCTTAGATACAAAAGACAGAAACTTACTCAATTTAGCACAGGAAAAAGAAAAGATATTTAACTGGCTCATAAAAGTGATGCCTATTCTATCATCAGACATAGTTGCATCCAGGGACTCTGATAATATCAATTACATTTGTTTTCTCTACCTTTTGACTCTGGTTTTCTCAGTGTTATCTCCATTCTCCCAATTTCTGCCCTCATGTTGGCAAGAGAGCTGCCAGAACTCCATGCTTACAGCCCATCTTCTCAGCAACTTCAGTAGAAAGGGAGTTTTTTTTTTTTTCTTAAAGCTGGTTTGTCAAAAATTATGAAATTGGGTTTACAGATCTGATTGGTTCCATGTCCACACCTAAAGCCAGGAGTGGCCCATCCCCAAAGCCAGGAGCGGAGTCAGCTCCCCACAAACTGCATGGGGTAAGAGTGGAGACAAGAAAGTAGACAGCTGTCATCAGAAAAAGGGGGAATGAACATTGAATGGATAAAACAAAAATGATATGCACTACAAAGATAGGGTTCTCCTTACCCCAGAAGTCAAGTCTTGTGAGGGAGATATATACACAAATAGATAATTACCAATCTTGTGCCATCCTGCAGGTCTTCATATTTCCCAAAGAAGTATATCTGTACAATAAGTATTGCCAAGAGTTTATTTTACTTCACTGCTATTTTTATGAATTTCTGCTGTTTTGAGGCAGAAATACTAAAACTGATTTCTTTGTATCCAATTCCATAAGAAATTCTTTTAATTTTGAAAAAAAAAAAATCTCATGCCTGGCAACTATTTTATTTTTGTGACTTTAGGTCTTTGTTTTTATGCATACATATATTTTTTATAGTTGAAATCTTGGTGCTAAACAACATTTTGCATTCGATTTTTTAAAAGTTATATAATTATAAAAATCTTTCCTTATTGTTATAAAAACAATCTAATGATCTGATCCAGTGATTGCATAATATTCCCTTGAGCAAATCTCCTATGGTTTCCTTAACCATCTCAAAACATATGTGGTTTCCAAATATTTACTATTATACAATCCATTGCAGTAAACATCTGTGTATATGCAGGGTTTTTTCCTAAAAAATTACTTCCTTAGATTACATTTCCTAGAGTAGGATTACTGGGACAAAGAGGTAAAATATACAAAAAGAGTTACAAACATGGGATTTGAAATCAGATATCCCTGAGTTCGAATCCCAGCTCAGTCATCTATGTGACCTGAGACATGCCACCGATCCTGCTTTTCTGAATTTCCATATCCTATCTGTAAAATGGGCATGAAGATATCTATTTCTTAAGATTGTTGACAGACGCATGAAGATATCTATTTCTTAAGATTGTTGACAGACTCATATGGAATCATTCATATAAAGTATTTAGCATAGTATATGACACACAGTAAGCACCTCCAATTATAGTTAATATTGGGGCTGTTGTCCTATGACTCTTGATGACATATTGTGATATTGCTTTCTTAGAAAATTTTACTAATCTACACAGAAATCTACCCAGTATTATTACATTTGTAATGAATGTTTTATTATATTTGTCAATCTTACAATTTACCAATTTCAAATGGTACTACAAGGCATTTTAACTGCAAGTTTTCTGATTACTAAATAAATTAAACTTTCCCCATGTATTTCAAAACCAATTGTTCTGAACTAAAAGGACACTATCCTTTCAAACCTCAAGAAGAGGGTCACTTAGGATTGGTTGTTCCCAAGATTTTCCTAATCAAAAAATACCCAAAGGATAGGATGTATCTCATCCACAACAGTGATATTTTATGGCAGAGTTTTTTTCACCTGAGGACCATATCCCTTGGACATCATACTAGAACTGGAAAACACATGGTTTGAATAAGTCTCTCATTTGACTTACCTCATTCAGTTAAGAATCAGTCATCTAAATAAACATATACATTCAACTGTATCAATGGTTTAACATAGAAATATCCACACCTTTTCATCATCCTGGTTTTTCTATCTATGAATGTGAGATTGGACAGTCCATAAGATTGGAGGATTTGAGAAACAGGCAATACAGAGTGGGTTTGTGTGGAGGTCCCCCTCAAATGCGACCTCAGTCATACACTTGCTCTACTTCTTATCAATATAGAGACTGAATTCTACCCTTACCCCTGTAGCTGCAGCAAAAGCCAGCAAGTACTGGGGTGATAGGAGAGTGATGTGGTGCAGTGAGAGACAGAAGGCTCATTAACACTTGCTGACCCAATGATTGGTTTCCCCACCCCTCCCCTGACCCAGTGATAGAAAGGAAATACAACCATGAAGGACCATGGATAGCCCCAACATCAAAAGGCCTCTCTTCACACAGGGTCAGTGTTTTGGGCCCAGGCAGGACAGAGGGCATCATTCAGTAAATAAAAACAAGAAAAACAAAAACAAAAAAACAGTGAAACAAGGGAGAAGTGGGAAGAGAGGCTCCATGGGAAAGGAGAGGCAGAGAGCTAATTTATAAAGAAAAAAATGTTGTGTTGCTATCTTCTTTGCCATTTTCAGCTCAGAAAGAGAAATCAATACTGGATTTCTAAGCCCATAAATTGGCCTTATAATATGGACTTCCCAATACCACTCCCAATACTCACTGAGGGTGGGTAATATGTAGCAGTTTCTGTAGTTCATGCACACCGAAGATCAAACTGAGCAGCCCTTGATATGAAAGTGATGGAGTTATTGCTTTAAACCATGATTCCTGTCTGATAACATAGCAGGAAAGAAGCCTCCTAAACGACTGAGAAGAAATTTACGTCCAGTCAAACAGGTTACAGACTGAAGCAGAGTAAACTTCACCTGGGAAAGTCAGATAGGCTTCTGGCTGAAGATGGCATTAGCTTCTGCACTCTCCCAAGACTTAACTAAAGCAACAATAAAGAAAAAAATTTCAAAGCGTATACCCACAAGTATAAAGAGAAAGAGAAAACAATAACAAAATTTTGGAAGCGAGAAAGCTGTTGGACAAATGGAAAGGCATTTGGCAGACTTGAGAGCTAAAACTTAAGCCAACAACTAGGAATGCTGACGAGCATCTTGAATTACGCTGGGGACCCACAAAAGGCTTAAATATTGGTGGCACAACATCTTTGGTAGCAGGGATGAGGATGAGACTGAAAACAGAACTGTTGGAAATCTGTTTAAGAAGTAATTAATCCCT